>NC_054479.1:38010952-40638077 GCF_017639515.1 Carcharodon carcharias | reverse complement strand
TGATGGGTTTAGTTCCGTTGAAGTGAAATCCTAAAGCTTGGGCTAACAATACCTCAACTTTAATATTCTCACTCTTGTTTTCATTGCCACATCTCACCCTACCTCTGTAGCCTCCTCCAGCTCAATAACCTATCAGGACATCTGCACTGCAAGAATTCTGCAAGAAAGTTTAAATAACCTTGATTTTAATTGTTCCACCAGAGCATGCCAGGGGCAGCAATAGACATAACTAAAAATGAGATGCCAAACCTGGTGAAGCTACAACACAGGACTACCTGCATGCCAAACGTCAGAAACAGCTGCTCTAGACAGAGCTAAATGATCCCACATCCAACTGATCAGATAAAGTTGTGCAGTCCTGCCACACTCAGTAGTGAATGGTAGTGGCCAATTAAACAATTATCAGGAGGAGGAGGTTTCACAAACATCCCTATCCTCACTGTTAGAGGACCAGCATACCAGTGCAAAAGACAAGGCTGAAGTATTTGCAACCATCTTGTTGAAGAAGACTCATGTCGGTGCGAATTTTACTTGTCACGTATCAGTCCAAGCTTGAATGTTGCCTAGGTCTTGCTCATATAGGCACAAACTGCTTTGGTATCTGAGGAGTTGTGAATGGTATTTAACACACTGCAATCATCAGCAAACTTCCCCGCATCTGATCTTATGATAGATGGAAAGTCATTGTTGAAACAACTCAAGATTGTTGGGCCTACACTACCCTGAGGAACCTCTGCAGTGATGTCCTGTGGCTGAGATGATTGGCCTCCAACAACCACAGACATCTTCCTTTGTGCTAGATATGAATCCTACTACCAGTTGAGAATTTTTTCCCTGATTTAGGGCTCTTTGATGCCACACTCGGTCAAATGCTGCCTTGATGTCATGGGCAGTCATTTGCACCTCGTCTCTTGGGTTCAGCTCCTTTTGTCCATGTTTGGCCTAAGGCTGTAATGTGGTCAGGAGCCAAGTGACACTGGCAGAACCCAAACTGGGTATTGGTGAGCAGGTTGTTACTGAATATATGCACTTGATAGCACTGTCAATGACACTTTTCACCACTTTGCTGATAATCAAGAGTAAACTGATGAAGGGGTGATTCACTATTTTGTATTTATCTTGCTTTTTGTGAACAGGGCATATCTGGGTGATTTTCCATACTGTTGAGTAAATGCCAGTGTTGTAGCTGTACTGGAACAGCTGGGAGCACAATTCTCCAGTACTATAGCTGGAAAGTTATCAGGGCCCCTAGACTTTGCTATATCCAGTGCGGTCACATGGCTATCACATGGAGTGAATAAAATTGGCTGAACTCTGGCATCTGTGATGGTGGGGATCTCAGGAGGAAGCTGAGATAGATCATCCTGGGACTTTTGGCTGAAGATGGTTGCAAATGCTTCAGCTTTGTCCTTTGCACTGATGTGGTAGACCCTGCCATCATTGAGAATGGGGATTCTTGTGGAGCTTCCTCCTCACGTTGGTTAATTGTCAACCACCATTCACTATTGAATTGCCCCATCAATATTTTGGGGGTTACCATTGACCATAAGGTTAACTGGTCCAGCTGTATAAGTACTGTAACTCAAATAGCAGGTCAGAGACTGGGAATTCTGTGGCGAAGAACTCACTTCCTGGCTTCCCAAAGCCTGTCCATCTACAAGGCCCAAGTCAGGAGCGTGATGGAGTTCTCTCCCTTGCCTGTTGAGTGCAGCTCCAACATTACTTAAAGCTCAACACTATCCAGGACAAAGCAGCCTGCTTGATTGGTAGCCTCTCCACCACCTTAAATATTCACTCCCTCCAACACCAGTGGACAGTGGCAGCAGTGTGTACCTTCGACAAGGTGCAGTGCAGCAACTCAACAAGGCTCCATCGACAGCAGCTCTCAAACCCATGGCCTTTACCACCTAGAAGGACAAGAACAGCAAATGCATGGGAACATCACCGCCCCTCAAGTGCCCCTCCAAGTCAGACATCGTCCTGACTTGGAACTATATTGCCCTTCCTTTACTATTGCTGGGTCAAAACCCTGGAATTCGCTACTTAACAATACCCCCTATAGAATGTATACCTCTCCCACACGGACTGCAGCAGTTTAAGAAGGCAGCTCACTGCCACCTTAAGGGCAATTAGAGCTGTGCAACAAAGTAACACAGATTCCATGAACGAATAAAAAGAAAATTGGTGGCCATACCTTCAGCTATCTGGACCCAAAGGTCTGAAATTCCTCCCTAAACCCCTCAGCCTCTGTACTTCTCATTCCTCCCTAAGTTGATCCTCTTTGACCTGATCCACTGTCATCTTTTCTGGCTCAGTCTTAAATTTTGTTTTATAATGCTCCTGTAAAGCGCCTTGGTATATTTTCTTATAATAAAGATGTGTATAAATATAAGTTGTTGTTGAAAAATGGTAAATGCTATTTTTGTCTGTGGTTACTATTTGTGGATTTTAAGGCACGTCTATTTAGGTTCACTGAGAAGAATAAAACCACTTTAGACATGTTCTACAACGAAATTGTCCAACAATCGTTCTTTGTGTCCCCAAGCAGGTGAAACAGGTGATTTTCATTAAGTGCTTGCATTATCGCACGGTACAATACTGTTATATTTTCTTTTTTTGCTTCCCTGTTCCTGCTCAATCAATCTGTCTTTCTTTAAAAGTACTTAATTTAAACCAAATTTCCCTTCTTGCAAGTCATTTTTTGTTTCCTGTCACTCAGTCTCTCCCCTCTCCTGTTCTACATTCACTTCTCCTCCAGTGGTTCATCTTTACGATTTTCTGCTTTCCTTTGATTTCTGATTTTATCCTGTGAGTTGGAGCTGCTCTATTCGTGCACTCCCTTTCCCCAATTGTCCATGCCCCCAAGTTAGAGAGAGAACACAGCAACAGCTCAATACCATTTTGCTGACTTCTCTACGTTTTCATGGGAATTAGTGACTAGTGCAAAATTGCTGGAAAAGTGCATCTTGTGAATTTCTTATAAAAAGTGGATAGAGTGAGGAATTATCCACCCTAAGATTGTAGAAATATTAAACTTTTAAAAAAGGAATACTAATTACCTAAATAAGAGAAATGCTGAAGAGTATCAGAGTAAAGCTGGGGTTAGACTAAGTAGCTTGTGGAGAAAAATACTGGTGCAGAATTGATAGGTCAAATGGCAGATTCTGTGATTCAGTCCAATTGATTCAACAGTAGCACAATCTGGAAGTTTCAAAATTGAGATTGATAGATTTTTGTTAGTCAAGGTGTCAAAGATTATGGAGCAAAGGTAGTTAAGTCATCAAACCCGCTGACAAGGGTGGTGCTGTTGTTGTCTGGCGCACTGACCTCTACCACGCGGAGGCTGAGCGTCAACTCGCAGACACTTCCTCCTACCTCTCCCTGGACCATGACCCCACCACTGAACATCAAGCCATTGTTTCCAGGACTGTCACTGACCTCATCTCCTCTGGGGATCTCCCTCCCACAGCTTCCAACCTGATAGTTGCCCAACCTCGGACGGCCCGCTTCTATCTCCTACCCAAAATCCACAAACAGAACTGCCCCGGTAGACCGATCGTCTCAGCTTGCTCCTGCCCCACAGAACTCATTTCTCGTTATCTTGACTCCCTTCTCTCTCCCCTTGTCCAGTCCCTTCCCACCTACATCCGTGATTCCTCTGACACCTTACGTCACATCAACAATTTCCAGTTCCCTGGCCCCTACCGCTTCCTCTTCACCATGGACGTCCAATCCCTCTACACCTCCATCCCCCACCAGGATGGTCTGAGGGCCCTTAGCTTCTTCCTCGAACAGAGGCCCGAACAATCCCCATCCACCACTACTCTCCTCCGTCTGGCTGAACTTGTTCTCACGCTGAACAATTTCTCCTTCAACTCCTCTCACTTCCTCCAAATAAAAGGTGTGGCTATGGGTACCCGCATGGGCCCCAGCTATGCCTGTCTCTTTATGGGGTATGTGGAACATTCCTTGTTGCAGTCCTACTCCGGCCCCCTTCCACAACTCTTTCTCCGGTACATCGATGATTATTTCGGTGCTGCTTCATGCTCTCGTCAGGACTTGGAAAAATTTATTAATTTTGCTTCCAATCTCCACCCCTCCATCATTTTCACGTGGTCCATCTCTGACACTTCCCTTCCCTTCCTTGACCTCTCTGTCTCAATCTCTGGTGATAGACTGTCCACCAATATCCATTACAAACCCACCGACACCCACAGCTATCTCGACTACAGCTCCTCACACCCCACTTCCTGTAAGGACTCCATCCCATTCTCTCAGTTCCTTCGCCTCCGTCGCATCTGTTCCGATGATGCTACATTCAAAAACAGTTCCTCTGACATGTCCTCCTTCTTCCTTAACCGAGGTTTTCCACCCACGGTCGTTGACAGGGCCCTCAACCGTGTCCGGCCCATCTCCCGCGCATCCGCCCTCACTCCTTCTCCTCCCTCCCAGAAACATGATAGGGTCCCCCTTGTCCTCACTTATCACCCCACCAGCCTCCGCATTCAAAGGATCATCCTCCGCCATTTCCGCCAACTCCAGCATGATGCCACTACCAAACACATCTTCCCTTCACCCCCCTTATCGGCATTCCGTAGGGATCGCTCCCTCCGGGACACCCTGGTCCACTCCTCCATCACCCCCTACTCCTCAACCCCCTCCTATGGCACAACCCCTTGCCCACGCAAAAGATGCAACACCTGCCCCTTCACTTCCTCTCTCCTCACCGTCCAAGGACCCAAACACTCCTTTCAAGTGAAGCAGCATTTCACTTGCATTTCCCCCAACTTAGTCTACTGCATTCGTTGCTCCCAATGTGGTCTCCTCTACATTGGAGAGACCAAACGTAAACTGGGCGACCGCTTTGCAGAACACCTGCGGTCTGTCCGCAAGAATGACCCAAACCTCCCTGTCGCTTGCCATTTTAACACTCCACCCTGCTCTCTTGCCCACATGTCTGTCCTTGGCTTGCTGCATTGTTCCAGTGAAGCCCAACGCAAACTGGAGGAACAACACCTCATCTTCCGACTAGGGACTTTACAGCCTTCCGGACTGAATATTGAATTCAACAACTTTAGGTCGTGAGTCCCCTCCCCCATCCCCACCCCCTTTCTGTTTCCCCCTTCTTTTTTTTTTTCCCAATAAATTATAAAGATTTTCCTTTTCCCACCTATTTCCATTATATAAAAAAAAAACCCACTAGAGCTATACCTTGAGTGCCCTACCATCCATTCTTAATTAGCACATTCGTTTAGATAATATCACCAACTTTAACTTTAACACCTATGTGTTCTATTGTACTATTGTTGTTGACATCTTTTGATGATCTGCTTCTATCACTGCTTGTTTGTCGCTACAACCACACCAACCCCCTCCACCTCTCTGTCTCTCTATCTCTCCGCCCCCCACACACACACACCTTAAACCAGCTTATATTTCAGCTCTTTCCTGGACTCGAACTCAAGTTCTGTCGAAGGGTCATGAGGACTCGAAACGTCAACTCTTTTCTTCTCCGCCGATGCTGCCAGACCTGCTGAGTTTTTCCAGGTAATTCTGTTTTTGTTGTAGTTAAGTGGTGTTGATGTGTAGATCAGCCATGATCTAATTGAATGACAGAGCAGGCTCGAGGGGCTGAATGGTCTACTCTTGTTCCTAATGTTCTTATGTTTACTTTATTCTTCATTGACAGACCAGCTATTTCCAGAAACATGTTATTCAGATGTGAGAATTCATATTTAAAATAAAAAATTTCAGCAAAGGAAAAAAGTAGATTATTGACAGAACCTGTAAACTCCAGGTTATTGTATACAGTTCACTGTTGGTCATTGTGTGCAAGTTAAGGGCAAGTATGAATGTGAACAAATGAAGTATACTGTTTTTAGCAGCATTCTTATTTGGATAATATTGAAGTAAATATCATTTTACTCTTCTAAATATTTGTCAATTATCTTTGTTAAATGTTGAAAGTAATGTCACTGTCTTCCTGTGATTGGCCAGGTTATGAATACAGTGAATATTACACAAATGATTAACAACTCTACTGAAAAAGATGTTTAATTTAAAAGAAAATTTTGATTCACGGTGTCTGAAAGGTGTAATGAAAATTGCGTTTTGTTCTGTCAATGCACACTCGCCTTTTTAAATACATCTTAAATAATATATCAAAGTGAAAAGAAATCAAGACTTTCAGAAATACACAGCCTTTTGTTCTCAGAAAAATAAAGATTGAAGGACACTCGGAATCCTGGAAGAGCAAGAGTTGTAACTTGCAAATCCGTTGTGACTGCATTAAGCCCTTGCTTTTTCAAACAACTCTCCACGCTTTCGACTGCTTGACAAACCTCTAATTCAACGTTTTCATCTGCTAATTACCAGACAAAAGCAGCTGCCACTTGCAAACGCCTTCAATAGCAGGAGCTGCATGAGGCTATTCAGCGCTGCAGAATTGAGTGGCATACGACAAAAAAAAATAATGAAAGGACATTTGGGGAAAGGTGTGTGGCTGGAGTTTGCCCAAATCTGCCTGACTGGCAGCATTGGCTTTTGTTGCACGGAGCGAAATTAACATCTGCTTGATTGCAGGCCTCGACAGATGCACGTGCCATCTTGAAGGGACAGGGAATCTCCAGAGCACAAGCACACAGCAACACACCTGCCCCACATTCAGCTGGCACAGCCAGTCAACCGGTTCCATCATGCTGGGCAGATGGCAGCTTGCCCAGAGTGTCCTCCAACCTCTGAGTCTGCGACGGCGTATTTCAATAGGACAAGGATTTGCACAGTGGAGAAATGCTCAAGCATTCAGCGTGGCACTTCATGTTAAACTGGCACAGCTTAAATCAAGATTTGTTGGCAATCTTACAGCAATTGTGCAACATGACAGAAATGACATCACAACACGTTGAATGTTTGACATTGTTCTAGCCTTTCTCACATGACTCATCAGAAATGCTGTACATACAGACAGACCTCCTTATGTGATAAAGCTGGAGATGGATTTTAGTTATAACTCATGTTTCAAGTTCGTTCAAATTTACACAGCTTAATGCCTATTCACTCAGACTCTTATTTTCTGATGCCCACTTAGATGGTTGAAAAACAGTCACCTTGCACAAAGGGCCATAAACTGTTCTGCATTTTAAAAAATTATTTCTTCTGCTTTCTCTCCTGAAGGTGTTGGCTTGTGCTCAGGCACATTCCTACGAGCCTCTGGTACCTTTGCCCTGGCACATTTTCATGTTGGAGGCTAGATGGTGAAAATTGGCAAGTTGATTTAACCTGAGTGGCATCACAGACAAGGTCTGCTCCTATCATTCCCCAACATTTGTGCACACTCAAACGTTTCAGCAGGAGGTACTGAGAACATTCAAGAGTGGAAACACTGATTGTTTCCCCCTCCATCCTCCACCAGCCAAGTGGTAATGCGGCCAATTGTAGGACTCTTACTGCTGGACCTGCTGACATCAAGGAACTCAGTACAGGCTGGGGATCAAACCATGGAACTGTGTGCTCAGTGTGGCTCAGTTCCCCAGTGCATTTACACTTGTAAACTTTACTTTTTTTTTTCTGGTCAATTTTTGTGATGAACTTGACAATTTTAATGTAAGAAATCATTCCATAACTGATTGCTCAAGGAGCAATCATATACAAGTATTTGAAATAGGAGCAGAAGTAGACCATTCGGCCCCTGGAGCCTGCTCCACCATTCAATAAGATCATGGCTTATCTGTTTGTGTTTCGAGTTCTACATTCTCATCTACTCCTTTTGATTCCCTTGCCTAACAAGAATCTATCTATCTTTGCCTTAAAAATATTCAGTGACCTTGCTTCCACTGCCTCCTGATGCAGGGGGTTCCAAAGTTGCAAAACCCTCTGAGGGGAAAAAAAATTCTCCTCATCTCTGTGCTATGAAGGCAATCCCTAATTTTAAAATAGTGCACCCTAACTCTGGACTCATCCACAAAAAGAAACATCCTTTCCATGTCCACCTTGTCAAGACCATTCAGGATCTTATATACTTCAATCAGGTCACCCCTCACTCTTCTAAACTCCAATGGAAACAAGCCCAGTCTGCCCAACCTATCCTCACAACACAACCCACTCATTCCAAGTATCAATCTTGTAAGCCTCCTCTGAACTCCCTCCAACACATTTACATCTTTCCTTAAATAAGGAGACCAAAGCTGCATACAATATTCGAGATACAGTCTCACCAATGCCTTGTATAATTGAAGCATAACATCTTTATTCCTCTCATAATAAAGGATAACATTCCATTAGCCCTTTTGATTACATGTTGTACCTGCGCACTAACTTTTTGTGACTCATGCACGAGAACACCTAGGTTTCACTGCATCTCGGAATTCTGTAGTCATTCTCCATTTAAGTAATACTCTGCTTTTTTATTCTTCCTGCCAAAGTGAACAAATTCACATTTTCTCACATTATACTCCATCTACCAGATTTTTGCCCATTCACTCAACTTATCTATATCTGTCTGCAAACTCCTTTTGTCTTCATCGCAACATATTTTCCTATCTATCTTTGTGTCATCTGCAAGTTTAGCTATCATGCGTCTGCTCCCCTTATCTAAGTCATTGATGTAAATTGTAAAACGTTGAGGCCCCAGCACATACCCATGCCAGACTCCACTAGTCACATCCTGCTGATCAGACATTTACGCTTACCAGGAAACTGAGCCACACTAAGCACACAGATCCCAGGTTTGATCCCCAGCCTGTCCTTGATGTTACACCATACACCATGAGGTTTTATTTTGCACAATAATCTTTGATGTGGCACCTTATCAAATGCCTTCTGGAAATCCAAGTACAGTACATCTGCAGCTCACATATATCTGCAACCCATGTTACTCCTTCAAAGAGCTCTAATAAATTGATGAAACATGATTTCCCTTTCAAAAAAACATGCTGGCTCTTCCTAATTACCTTGTGTTTTTCTAAGTGCCCAGCAATAACGTCTTTAATGATTGACTCTAACACTTTCCCCATGACAGACATCAAGCTAACTGGCCAATAGTTTCCTGTTTTCTGCCTCCCTTTCTTGGATAGAGGGGTCGTATTTCCTACTTTCCAGTCTGATGGAACCTTTCCAGAATCTGGGAAATTTTGAAAAATTAACACCAATCTCATTAGCCACCTCTTTTAAGACCCTTGGATGAAGTCCATCATGACCTGGAGATTTGTAAGCCCGCAGCTCCATCAGTTTGCTCAGTACAGCTTCCCTAGTGATTGTAATGTCACCAAGTTTTCTCTCCCCTCCACCTCCTGATTTATAGCTATTACTGGAACATTTTTTGTATCCACTATAGTGAAGACAGAAGCAAAATATTTGTTCATTTCATCCGCAATTTCCTTCTTATCTACTATTACTCACCATTCTCACCTGTAGAGGACGCTCACTTTACTTACTCTTTTCCTGTTTAAATACTTGTAGAAACTCTTGCTTTCCATTTTTACCTATCAATTTCTAGCTAGCTTCCTCTCATACTGTAATTTCTTTCTCCTGATTAACCTTTTAGTTATTCTCTACCATTCTGTATATTCTGACCAAGCATCTGACCTGCTACTCATCTTTTGGAGTTATATGCTTTTTCCTTAAGTTTGATACTTTCCACAACTTCTTTAGTTAACCACGGATGGTGGGTCCTCTGTTTGGAGTTTTTGTTTATGGCAAGCATATACTTATTCTGAAATATCACCTTAAATGTCTGTCACTGCTTCTCTGTTGATCTAACCCCTAGCCTAATATTCCAATTCACTTCAGCTAGCTCAGCTTTCATGCCCAATAAGTTGCCCTTATTTAATACTAGTCTTAGACCCACCCTTCTCCCTTTCAAACTGGATGTAATATTCAATCATAATGTGGTCGCTGCTACCTAGAGATGCCCTCACTTTGAGGTCATTAATCAATCCTGTCAAATTACACAATACCAAGTCTAATATAACCTGCTGTCTGGTTGGTTCCAGAATGTGCTGTTCGAAGAAACTATCTCAAAAGCATTCAATGAACTCCTCATCCAGGCTACTACTGCCAGTTTCTATGTAGATTAAAATCACCCATGATTATTGCCATCCCTTTATCACAAGCACCTAACATTTCTTGTATACTTTGTTGGTTACATCTTAATAGGTTTCATTGAAGTCTTTGTAATCTGAAGTTGGTTACCTGTAAGTCTTTATTAACTACTATAACTATTTACAAATACACAGTGAAGGGTACAAACTAGGAACTATCTCTATGCTTAGGGTTGCAAGCAGCTGTCCAACACCACACTGACCCCGGGTGTGGGTCCTGTACTTTCTTACATCACTTTGTGGGTGGAGCTGCACTCAGTCCCACATTAACCCTATACGTACCAGATCCTTTTATTACAATAACCAAGTGCTAGTAATTTCTATATTTCCAGCTTTTACTGACTTATTTGTTTTACTTTTGTGTGGGTTTGTTTTCATACTTAACTCTCTTTCAACTGCTGATTTTCTCCACCTGCTCTTCAGTCCAAAGGAAACAAGCAATAGGTTGATTGTTCCCCCACAATTTCCAATGACAACACTACTCTGGATCAGCAAAATGAACCACATGTCTTGCTATTACTCTCAAACATCACTGGACAATGAAGACTTAAGAAAAAAAATACTGTTTCTTCTCAAAGGAAAATTATCTTTTTCTGAGTTGCAAGGTATATTTTCTCAAAAATTAAGGATATTGCATTTAAAGCAAAAGCATGTTCACACAAAATACAACATTGTCCTACTTGAGAGGAGCAAGTAGATGTGGGTGAGGAAAGACATTTGGTTCATTCAAACTCGTACCTATTGAGAACATTCAGTCTCTCACTACTGCATCAAAATGTTTCTGTATAATGATTCTAATGCTTTTGTTTTCACTAACCTACCCAGATATCCATTCCACATGGTAATTGGCATTGGCTGTCCCTCAATTTGAGGATGATACCTACTCAGTGTCACGTGTTCCTGCCGTGGCTCTTCATGAGACTGAACAGGCTAATTCTTGACTCTCAGATCTTTGGGGACATAGGACAGGATGTCCCACGTGGTAGTGGGATCTTCTCCATGGGTCGCCACCTTGATGTGGTGGAGAGGCTTGTGTGCCCTGACGATCCCTGGAAGGATGCCGTCAGAGCTCCTTGCTGGTGGGGCCACCCATGGTGGAAGTGCCAGACAAAGCGTGGTCCAAAAAAATGGCAGAACAGGTACCTCTCACCAGCTGCAAAGGCGGAAGAAGGCTGCAACAGCAAGGTGGTCTGAGTCATCGTGGTTTAGCCAAAATCTAATCACCAACCCGTCGAGACGATGTGAGCAGTGACGGTGCCCCAAGGTCCCCATGTTAAACAAAGTCATATGCAGGTTTTTTACCTTCTACCATGTGGTAGCCACTCATTTGGTGATGGGGACCCCCTTGAAATGAGTCTTTACTTATGCCTTTTCTGGGAGATCACAGACCTGAAGAGTGACCTGAAATATTTCTCTCTCCACAGCTGCTGCCTCATCCACTGATCATTTCCTGCATTTTCTACTTTTATCTTTCACTTTATAATATCGTGTCCTAATGTCATGCCTAGATTGAAGTAGTGTTTCAATCATTATTACTTTATAGATTTTGTCATTTTATATAGTGTTATAATCCAAGTTTTTTTCTAATCTTTACTGATGACTCAGTGATCTGAAACTAGTGATCAACCATGTCACTCTTCTCTGCAATACTGCAAAATCAGTCAGTCTTCTCAGCCTGGAGTTTTCCAAAAACTGTTTTCCAACACAAATAAAGCTCAATATCTTTTCCTGAGTTGCAAGGTATATTTTCTCAAAAAATAAGGATATTGCATTTAAAGCAAAAGCATGTTTACACAAAGTACAACATTGTCCTACTTGAGAGGAGCAAGTAGATGCAGGTGAGGAAAGACATTTAGTTCATTCAAACTCATGTACCTAAAATACTCTGCAATACTGCAGGAAAATGCCTCCTTAGTTGAGACATGCAATATGATTTGCTCAGAACATCATACAGTTTTAGCATTTTGTCATTTTACATGTATTTTGCTGTTTGTGGTCCAGCATGCTGTTTGTTTCACATTGTTGTTTTAGTGTGAGGACATGTTAAGCAGCATGTCCCATTCTCACTCTCCTCAACTATTTTGACATCATTCACAAAGAAAATGCATTACCCATTTCTCTTCCTATGAGTGCAGTGCTTTATATCTGTCCATATTTAATTTCATCTGCCACCGATCAGCTTGATTATATATTTGTCTAATTAAATTTGTAACTTCTTACAGATCTTCAAATTCAAATTGGCTCTAGTTGGAACAGTTAGCATTCACCTTCAAAATCTTGAATCTAAATTAGAGGCAGTTGAGGTCTCACTGCCAACCCCTGAGGTATCCCACTTAGTGCTTTCCTGCCCGCCCCCTAACATCACTTCCTTACTAAATTAATACTGAGCAAAATAGCAAAAGTTAAATATAATCAAGAACATACAAATTAGGAGCAGAAGTAGGCCATTCAGCCTATTGAGCCGGCTCCACCATTCAATAAGATCATGGCTGACCTGTTTGTGTTTCAAATTTCACATTCCTTCCTACCTCCGATAACCTTAGATTCTTGTGAGGCAAGGGAATCAATCTTGTTTAATTGGTTTAAGCCAAATCTTACACATGTTGAACAGAATTTAAGCCTGACATAAGTACTTTGATTAAGGCCACTGAGATTTGTTGTTTTGTTAGTAGACAGAATTAAGTTGCGGAATATGATGTCCAAAATGCTGGAAAAGATTTTGTAATCGCAAATAATAAGGATGGAATTTGACTTTAGATACATGACAAATTGATTTGGTTATGATAGTGTAGTGGGTATGGTATTAAATTAGCAAGCAGAGGGTGTGAGGTCAAATCCCACCTTGACAAGCTGTGAAATTGAATTCAATAAATCTGGTAATCTGTGTGCTGGCGCCAGACAAGTTGACCATGAAGACTGCCATTTTGTCATAAAAAGTTGGTTCACTAATGTCCTTCAGGGAAAGGAACCTGCCACCCTTGCCTGGAATGAATGAAACATGTTTTGCCTTACATTTGAGTTTTTTAATGAATGCGAATCGAGCATGATTTAAACAGAGTCTCACTTTCAGAGAGGATGCAGAATCAGAGGCTGACCCGTATAATTAGTGGCAGCCTCACAATCAGGTTATTTCCCTACTACCTACTGATTATCCCATTTGCCACTCCAAATCTGCACTGAACTTGCCACCATTCTGTTTAATCAATCAATCGATACACTTTCATTATCATAACAGAAATTTGATATGGTACAATTGCTTATGCACAACCAAAACAAAAAGAGAATTACATCAGAATATCACAACCCGTGTAACTATCGTGCAATGCCAACTTCACAGCCAAAAGATAGAATAAAAAGAGGGGAAAATAGAGAAAAAGTCTTAGGACTGCATTCTCCCTCCTGGGACAGGTACAACTATTGGATTCATATGTGGCTCCAAAATGTCTCCTGCATCAGGCATTGGTGGTATATTGGGAATGAGGAAAAATGCGGAATCTTGGGAAGTTCTCCCATTTTCCCAGTAGACCTTCGGCCAACCTTGAAATCCTGGGTTTTCTCTGCTTCAGAAAGCTCCAGGCTGAGAAGACTGACTGATTTTTGCTGGCCCAGCCTGCCTTGTATAGAGGTACTCTGGCCTAAAAAAATCCACAACAACATCTCCACCTCAGTGACAGTCATTTCCCAGGCTACAAACGTGTTTTTAAAATATATTGGACCGAATCTTCTTTGGAGTGGCAATCATCGCTGGATTGCCACGCCACTCCTTTTTAATTACCTGGGTCTGGAGCTGCAAATTTCTCACCCAGACTTCCAAACAGGCCTGTTGAGAAGTGTGCAGCATAGCTGCTCTACTCCGGGAGTCTCTTCTGTGCAGTGAAGCAGCGTCAGGGTTTTGAAGCCAGGCCCACTTTTTACAGCACTAGCTGCCATAAACTAGTAACAAAGCACTTTGTTAGGAGAGAAGGTAAGTGGGTTAGGGTGGCCGAGGGGAGAGTGAAGTGGCTGGGGGTGTGGGTCGGGGTTGTGCGGGCCGGGTGGTCAGAAAGGGTGGTGGGTAGTTGGGGTGTGAGGGGATCAGGGGGGTTGGGGGGGCGCGATCGGATGACGTTGCGTGGTTTGGAGGAGTGGCCGGGGTATAGGAGGGTTGGCTGGGTTGTTCGGGGTGGCCTGAGGTGGGGGGTGGGGGGTGGTGGAGGGTGGTGGAGTGGTCAGAAGTGGGTGGGGGTAGTTGGGGGACAGGAGATGTCGAGTGGTGGTAGGGGGCGTGGGTGGTCGGGGGGAGTAGGTAGCCGGGGAGTGTGGGGGGTGGGTTTTGGTGGTTTGGGGGGTTAATCAAGGGCGAGGGGCTCAGGTGGTCAGGGGGTGGGGTAGGGTTGGGAGAGCCAGGTATTCAGGAGGTCGTGGTTATTGGGTGTTAGTGGGGGGGGCTGGGTGGTAAGGGGTAGTTGGGTGGAGGGCAGTGGGGTGGTCAGAGGGCGGGGTTGGTCAGGGGAATGAGGAGTGTGGCAGATGGTTGGGGGAGGTTGCGGGTTGTTGAGGAATGGGAGTGCTCGGGGGGCAGGGGGCATTGGCAGTCCAGTGGGGAGTCCTGGAGGGTGGGGGAGTCAGCACCGTAGTTACCAGGAGCTATAAGTGGATTTAATCGTTTTAACTTTTCCTGGGTAACTATTCTGTTGGGAGAGTCAGAACCATCTGAAGTCTTTGATTTAAATCAGAGTATCAGATGGTTCCAGGTGCAGAGAAGTTCAGACTTCTCAGGAAATGCCAGTGCAGTCCTTGCATGGGGTTTTCCAGAGGGTCACTCAGCACATCCTACTTAATACCTCCAGAGTACAACCCTCGGGGACAGAAGATCTGGGCCATTGCCACCGGGATGCAAAATTTTATGTGTATTTTGTGTGATAGAAAAATACATATATTAAAGATATATAATATCATTATCACTGTATAACAGTATAGCAGAGAACTCCGTGTAGATTAAAACAACAACTTGGTCCTGATAATGACTCTGAGGTACATTTGGAGCGGGTGTCCAATATTGGGTGATCTGCTAATGGTATTTTAACAAAGCCACTTATTTATAATATTTCTTCTAGATTTGTCAGATTCGCTCAAGACATCCGGACTGGAGTATTTGAAGTGTTAATCTAAAGCTGGAATTTGAAGGAATAAGAGTTTGCAGAAAAAGAGGGAGATAACTCGTGATGGATTCAGGATGGTCAAGGACTGCACCTCGATATAACAACACATCATTCGATGCAGTACTCGGGGCACTGAGGAGTAGGAGAGAGATACTCTTCCCCAGCAACTGGAGGAAGACACCTGCTGTTGCCACAAAGAAGGCATGGCTTGAGGTAGCCAAGGAGATCAGCAAAATGAACATTGAGCAAGAGCACTTTAATGACCTAACCAAATTAAGACAGGTGAGTTGCACATTCACCCACATCCTGTTGTGCACCCTACCTTCCCCATATTGTAACTTTTCAACACACCTCTCACTCACATGCCTTGCATTTGTATCCATCATTCTCCTTTTATCCACTTCCTTACATCCCAATCTATCCATTCAGCACTGCCATTCACTGCAATTTGATTGCTCTCCCTAATAGTCGTTCTCACCAAAAGCAATGCATCTGTTGCGTAAACACACAGCATTACAGTCACAAATAGATCTGTGACATTCCCCCATTGCCTGAGAACAGGGCACAAATCACCAAATTTCTCGGCTGACAACTGCAGCAAGAGCTGGAGATTAGTGATGTTTTAGCATTCCTGGCCATCAGAGTTGGAGAAATTGGGACCTTATGGCTAGCTGATGACAGAGTTAAATACCAACATGTCATACAAAACTCGTGTTGGGTTGTTTGCAGCAATAAGTGGGGTATAATCATCCTCATCATGCTAAGTTGCAAAATTCTTACCTTTCCAGTACTAATTCACAAAGCTTTACTCTCCACAAGAACCTTCACAATTACAGCAGCAGAGGGTGGATCTCCCTCTCGACAAATCCTCAGAGGAACTGATTCCTTCCAAGGGTACACCGTCACAGGGCTCGTGCTCATCACACACCAGTTAGTTCAGTGGTGGTAGCTAATTGAACTTTACAGCCATAAGGGAATCCCTGGCACACAAATTGCAATGTGAACTACTGTTGCTGCGTTGGGGTTACCATCTTCCTTCTCCTCAGATTCATCCACAGACGGTGTTTGGTGAACTCTTTGTTCCTCCTGCAGCTCCAACCATTGCTGCTGTTCGATGTTGTGTGGGGTGCTGCACTACTGGAAACCTTGCCTGGTGAGTACTGAAAAGACATCAGATTTTTCTCGGCAACTAAAATGCATCATGAGCATGACAATCACTTAATCAATGATGTTGTAGCATGCCTTTAATAAGTAGCAGCATTGCATCACTAGAGGGGAAGTGTGTCGTGTGACCCAGTCTCAATTTCACTTTGCCTGTGAGCAGCACACACTGCTCTGCTACTGCCTTTAAGTTTTATACCTTTGTATATCTGTTCTCAAGTGCCTAGTCTAAATAAATGAACCCACAATTGGTGCTGTTATAATCCCTGGCTGAGGCTACCACTGGACAAGCCTGATCCTAGAGTGGAACCAAGCTTGTTTGATCCTAACTTTTATTTGTTTGTTTGGACACGTGGAGAGTAGCTACCGAACAGAGTCACAGGAGTCAGCTGATGAACTTTTAACAAAAGAATAAAACATTTATATAACAAGAAATATGAACTATATGACAATACTCCTTCACCCTCAACTATACCCTTACAGATATATACAGAGTTGTAAGGATAAAACAAGTTACAATAGCTATTTTGTACTTTAATGTCCACAGTAAATACACAGCCCATGTACCAATAGGCACCCTGTGGTGGACACACCACACTCTGAAACTAAGTGACAGATGCCATCTCAACCAGATGCTATGGATCTCTCCTCAAATTCTCCCAGACGCTTGTCACACTGTGAACCAACCGGTCTCACTGCACTCTGTCTTTCACACGAGGGTTTCCAATCTCCGCTTTCCAATAGGGAATTTAGAAGAAACTCCTTTACTCAAAGAATGGTGAGAATGTGGAATTCACTACCACAGGGAGGGTTAAAGCAAATAGCATAGATGCATTTCAGGGGAGGCTAGACAAGCATATGAGGGAATCAGGTATAGAGAGTTACGATGATAGATTTAGGTGGGGAAAGCTGGAAGGCAGTTTGAGTGGAGCATAAACACTGGCACAGATTGGGCCAAATGGCCTGTTTCTGTCCTGTATATCCTATGTAATCCCAAGTCCCCACTCATTCTGACCAGTGTTATCACATAAGAATTAGGAATAATTTTAGGTCCTGGCAAACAATATATAAATGATTTACGCATTTATGGATGGTCAAATGAGGGATCCAAGATACGTTCAGAATGATCTGGAGACAAAAAGTTTGAGTGCCGTCACTACTTTGAGAGCTACTAGTAACACATGGCCACCAGGTCCAGTAGGGTGTCTTCTCTGAAACTGCAGATGTCTGCCACCACCTGACTTGACAGCCCCAACCTCTGGAAGCCCTACTGTTTGGAGAGGTCAAGGATACTGAGCCTCTTCCTGTATACCCTGCTACATGGGTAATACTTCCTGAGAGTTTGATCCCTCTGCTGCACAGCATTGCAGGGCCCTCCACAGCATACTGTTGCAGCTCCTGATGGCCACCTTGCTCCTCGTCCGGGGTCCAAAATAAAGCAACCATAGCGCCACCTGTGCTGAACTTGAGTCTCATAGTGCACAAGTTAGCCTCTCAATACAAGTACTCTGGAAAACTCTTTTCTACTGGGAGGGAAGGGAGGGAGTGGAATTGGGTAAGAAAACTCTGAATATTGAGCATTTATTGGTGTAATTGGCTAACTTTTTCTAAGCAGCATGAATTGCCCTTTAGTCTTCTCACCTTGGCTTCAATGGTGAATTTCAGGAAGATGTGGAAACCCATGGATGTGATGAAAGTTTAAATGTTGGCCAAACTCTCATCAAAAGTGATCTTTTTAAATATTAAAAGCAGTATTCTGTCTCCCCAGTTACGCACGTGTATTGAAAGTGGAATTTAGTGCAATGGAGCTAGCTTCCAGTTGCCCTGACATTTTTGTCAATTCTAACAATCTTCTTGGACTCAAACCCACCTGCCCTTTGTTATTGAAATTTCCACCCTTTCCACCAAAGCAATCCCAGGGCTCAGCCATGACATCAATCTGAATGAACCTTCACTTCCTGAAGAAATGCTTTCCAGTTATTGGTCTGGCCATGAAATTACAAATGTGATAGGTTGAAGATCAGACCATCTGTTCACACTTATGTGACTTTAAGAAACCCACCAGGAAGAAATACATTCACTCAAATTAGTTTGATGTCCGGTAGAGTTCAGTAGCCAAAAGCCTGAATATAGAATTTTACAATGGAGTTCTTGCTCTAACCTGCAATTTTTGTTTTAATACAAGTTCTAAAATTGTAATTACATTATCCATAATATAAACATGTCAAGTGACATATTGCTTCCTGTATGTAAAACTGTCATTGTAGATCGAGCCCCCATGATAGACCCCAGACCCAGGTGACAAGTTGAAAACCTACTTTATTGTGTCAAGCAGTGTCTCAGATCTATCTAAGCCTCAAGGAGGCTGGCAAGTAAGACACTTTTCCAGAAGAGGGGAACAGCGAGTGGATGATAGGCCAACCAGTATTGATCTTGCATATCTTCTCTTCAAAACTGAAGGGAGAAACTCTTCATTGGTTGGAGTCATGCCAAGCACAAAGGAAGATAAACTGTGGTTGTTGGAGGTGAATTATCTCAACCCCGGGGCATCACTGCAGGAGTATTAATTACTTTCCCGATATCAGCTGATAATTGCACAGTGTTCAGCACCATTCACAACTCCTCAAATACTGAAGCAGCCCTTGCCCGTATGCAGCAAGACCTGGACAACATTCAGGCTTGGACTGATAAGTGGCAAGTAACACTCGGCCCATGGAAGTACCAGGCCATTAACATTTCCAACAAGAAAGAACATAACCATCTCCCTGTAACTTTCAATGGCATTACTATAGCTGAATCCCCCACCTTAGGGGTTACCATTGATCAGAAACATAACTGGATGAACCATATAAATGCTGTGGCTACAACAGCAGGTCAGAGACTGGAAAATCTGCAGCGAGTAGCTCCCCAAAACCTGTGCACCATCTACAAGGCACAAGTCAGGAGTGTGATGGAATACTTTCCATTTGCCTTCATGGGTTCAGTTTCAACCACATTAAAGAATCTCAACACCATCCAGGACAAACTAGCCCACTTGATCGGCACCCGATCCACCACCTTAAACATTCAATCCCTCCACCACCAGCGCAGAGTATGTACCATATACAAGTTGTACTGCAGTAACTCATCAAGACTCCTTTGGTGGTAATTTCCAAACCCACAACCTCCACCACCTGGAAGACAAGGGCAGTAGACACATGGGAACACCATCACCTGACTTGGACCTATATTCTCATTCCTTCACCATTGCTAGATCAATAACCTGGAACTCCCAAACAGCAATGTGGTTGTACCTACATGAAATGGACTGCAGAGGTTCAAGAAGGCGGCTCTCTACCACCTTCTTGAGGGCAGTTAGGAATGGACACCATTACTGGCTTTATAGTGATGCTCATGTCACAAGAACAAATTTTTAAAAACTTGCTGCTCTTTCCCCATATCCCTGCAAATTTTCCTTTTCAGGTAATTCCTTTTTGAAAATTACTATTGAATCTGCTTCACTACCTTTTGAGGCAGTGCATTCCAGATGATAATTTACTGTGTTTAAAAAAACTCTTTCCTGTGGTTATATAAGAAAGTTAGATGGGATAAGTAGATACAAGAGGCAACATAATGTGACTGGTCTGGTGAGGACAATATCCTCACACCTGAGAGATCAAGGGTCAATGCTACTGACACAATGATTATACTACCATTTCTCCAAATACAACTGGATTTGTGACGTATTCATAAATAGTGTTGATCAGATTGGTGTCAAAATTGAGGATTGGGGTGAAGGACAAATCCAACCTTTTTCTTCACCTGCTGATTTATGCTTTTTCAGTACTGTCAATTATTGTTAGCCCAAACAGGCTCTTGGTGTTTTTCCCCGAATATCAGTGTTAGGTTATTATGGAAATAACCTCAATGAACTTCATATTAATTGTAAAATATTCCATTTGCCTGCAACTAGTGAAGTGATTCTTGTGTGCTTATCACTTTAAATTTTCGGTACAATATTTGCTGCCAAATGAATTACCGCCTCACCTCGCAGCAGATATCTTACTGAATGGCTCAAAGTGCTCAGTTTAGTCCTGTCATTTTTTTTAACCACTCAGAAAGAACCATCTTGAATCCTGCAGGGCATTCAGATAGCATACTCTAGTGGATGTTTGATTAAATGGAAAGTTCTACCAACATTTCAAGTTTAGAGGAGGATGAAGAAAAGAACTGGATAAATAGTGAAAGTGGTTCGGGGAGGGAGAAGGAAAATAAATGTTTAATCCTTTAAATGACAGAAGAATAAAATCACCTGAATATCAAAAATCAAGTCCTGGGGCAGAATTTTTCCCTCGGTGTGCGGGTGCGCACCTGAACCACTCAAGCATGAAATAGCACATGATGTTGGGCGAGCATCCTGAAGTCATTGCACACTCACGCGATATTTCAGGCAGAGCTGACAATTAGGAGGTTTATTAAGGCCTTTAATGTAGTAATCAACGGTGATTTTTCGTTACCCATCCAACGTTACGGTTGGTGGGCAGGCGAATTGGCCAGACGGCCTTTGCCCTTTTGAGGAATGGATGAGATCTCCGATATTAATTTCTTAAAATGTGAAAATGTTTGGACAGAATCAGTCATATGCTCAGATGGCTGATCCTGATGCGTAGACATTTTTTTCGGCATATGAACGTCTTTATTTGTGGCTTTTGAATTCCTCAGCTCCCTGAGATAGCTCTCTGCCTTCAGGGAGCTTTCTGTGAGCGCTCCCCCGCACCCGTGCTGACTACAGCGCTTGTCCTTCTCCCACCCCCAACCTGGCAGCGCTGAGTATTTCAGCGCACATTTCACACTGGGTGGCCATTAATTGGCCAGCCAGCGTGAAATCGTGGTCGGCGGCTGATCACAGGCAATGGCCCGTTTCCTGGCCGCTCCTGGGCCCACCAAATGCACCCATACGCCAAACTCAAAATCTTGCCCCTGGCATTTCAAATGACATATGTTTAACACTGTCTGGTCAGATATAAATATAATTGTTGTAAAATTCTAACTGGGGCACTCCAAATATTTCTGTGTCTGTGTTTTTAAATTTTCTTGTTTTGCTCCTTGTGTTGCTGAGAGATATTTAGTTGCTGGCTTGGAGAAAGAAATTGCAAGGTCTCATGTATAATTGGAGGTGTGAGTCGGGAGGGAAAAGTCAGTTTAAATCATTAGTCAGTATGGGATTGGTAGTCTACTGCGAAATGCCATTCACTGTTACAACAAAAACTAAGGTAACAGCGTGATGTGTGGTGAAGCCTGGCAAGCAAGCCACCCCAGAGGCATTTTGTCCAAGCCTGACATTAACTCAGAAAGGCTCGCAGTCGTCATTCTGGTCAGCTTTGTGCACTCTGTGCATTTACTGCACCGCAGTGGCACTTAGCAGCAGCCAATGTACTGTGTCAAGGAGATCTCAGATGGCAGCAGCAGGGTTAGTCATGCACAGACAGCAGTGTTGCCAGCAAAATGTCACAGCATGTGGGCCATTCATATAGATCAGAGCAGAGCGTCTCCTGTGCAGAAATTCAGCTTCTCTGCACTTTATTATCCTGACAGTAGAACCTATTTACTGTAAATAAAATCGGGCTGTTGTGATAATACAGAACTGACCAATTTATCATCAACTGCAAAGATTGGATTTAGCTATTTTCTTGAAAAGCATGTTGTGCCTTTAATCCATATTTATAACTTTATATTCAAACAAATCATTGAAGTGCATAATTACACTAAACATTTTAGTCATAGCTTTGATGACTCATCTTCAGAAAACTCTCCATGCAGGAGGGAAGGATCATATTCAATACCAGATGCAGAAAATGTATTTTTGTGTAGCAGTCATGATGGGGATGGTAAGGTTTCTTTTTCTTCCCCAAAGCTTAGTTAGTGAACTTCTTTCTGTTTTACGCAGTCTATTAATATTAGAATCAAGCAGTAGATAAGCAGGCAGTTGCTGTTTGGTAGAATGTCCATGGGCATTCCGCAGTGTCATGCCCAGCATCATATTATGAACTTCCAGTCAATTCTTCTAGAAATTTGACACAAACAAGCTGCTGCAAATTATGTGACTTTCGGCATTTAGACTACAGTCAGTATCAAACCTCTGGTGAATACTTAATTAAATAAGGACATAGGCGAGGGTACTGTTATGATCCCAGCTGATGTTACAACTGGACAAGCCTGATCCCAGGGTAGAACTTGGCTTGATAGATGCTAATTTTTATTTTTTATTTAGATATGTGAAGAGTAGTTACTGAACATAGTCACAGAAGTCAGCTGATAAACTTTTAACAAAAGAATAAGACATTTATTTAACAAGAAAAAATGAACTAAATTACAATACTCCTTCACCCATAACTATACCTTTACAGATATATACAGATTTGTAAGGATAACACAAGTTACAAAAACTATCTTATTCTTTAATGTTCACAGTAAGTACACAGTCCATGTAAACCAATTGGTCAGACACACCATACTCTGAAACCAAGTGACAGATGTCACCACAACCAGATGCTGTGAATATCTCATCAGCTCCCCCCAGATGCTTGTCACATTTTGAGCCAACCAATCTCACTGAATTCCATCTTTCACATGAGAGTTTCCAATCTCCACTCTCTAAGAACTTACATTGGAATTTCTCCCAAACAGACACTTTCTCTCAAGCGCCTTTCGCAAGGATCCACCTCCAGGATTTCAAACTCTCCTCCCAAGGTTCCTCTCCCCTGGATCACCATGTGCATTCAAGCTTTCTTCTGCACACACTCTCTCACTGACTCCACAATCAACAGTACACCACTGCTTCACATACCAAGGCAAATAGATACAGACTTTCAGTTGTCTCTTTGGACTTTCTGACTTCTCACAAGTCTATATTGCTTTGAATCTGCTTCCTGCAACTTTCGTCTCTTTAAGCTTGAAGCCTGGAGCCTTCCTCTGCCCCTTACTCTTAACTTCACTTAACAGGATCTTTTCCAGGTTCCTGTCCTTCCTTTGACTGGAAGGTGGTCTTGGGACTTTCTCCTGTTCCACTCCCCTGGATTTTGGAACTTTCTTCTTTAGCTTGGGACTTGCTGTCTGTCCCTTTTGATCCAGTCTCTCTCTGGCAGCTTTCAACCAACTATGGTTTGGGACTGGCTATCTGTCCCTTCTCTGCTGCTTCTGCCTAGCTGCTGCTCCCAACGGAACTCAAACTGCTTTCTCTTTAGCTTTTCTGTGTATGTGGCTGGGGCCTACTTCTCTGGACCCCCATTGCTAGGCAACAGCGCAGTTTTTTCTTCTCTTGTGTTTGCTTTAACTTCTCTTAGAAATGTAGACACCTTTTAAAGTGAAACTAAAACTCAACTTGACCTTTTCTTAACACACATACAGAAATACAAATCAAACTTAAACTTTAAAGCTAACATTCATTCCTAACACCCACAAATACAAATATAACTTACTTAAACTACCTCGATTCCCTAACAGTACCTCACAGCCATTTGTGGAACTCATTGTTTAAGGATGGGCCAATACCTAAAGACTATGGAGTTTCTAGACTAACTGCCTCCATGTTTCATACTGGATAAAAGAGAAAATCAAAACTAAATGTTTACTATCAACTTTCCATTGTACCACAATGGCCTGCCCCCATGCAAACTAGACTGGGAGGGCCTCAGAATTTTTAACCAAGTGGTCATTTGATTGAAGCTGGTTTCAGGGGCTTCACCCTTATTACCCCAGGACCCATCAGAAATGTCAGTCATCAGCCGGTCTGAAAACCAGATTCTGAACCAGCATGCAAGCCATCAATCAGCAAAGTACTTAACGTCTCCAGTTTCAAAGCTCAACTGAGAACCAACCTCCTCACTATTTGACTACAATAAACCTCAGAACCTGCTGTGAACCCTTCACTTTACAAGACCCTCATTTCAACTTTAAATCATCTAATCTATTCAAGAAACCACAGGCCTGCCAGGACAGAAAATGTAAATCAGAGACTGAATTAACTTTAATCTGTAAAAGTGCACAATATTTATCCTTATCTAATCTTGTGTGTGTGCATGTGTGAGACTGTGTGTGACCTTATGTTAATTCAGGGTAACCTTCTTTATTTCAAACTCTCAAAAACTTGCAGCTAAATTATTTAATTTGAATACATATTCCAAGGTTGAGAAAAGACACACCTCTTTTCATGTGAAGAGCACTGGGAAACCAGGGGATTGGGAAGCCTACAAAGACCAACAGAGGACAACTAAAAAAGAAAGCAAGAGGGAGGAGATTAAATATGAGGGTAAACTAGCCAGTAATATAAAAGAAGATTGCAAGAGATTTTTTTACATATATAAAGGGTAAGAGAGAGGCAAAAGTGAACATTGGGCCGCTGGAGAAGTAGTAGTGGGGAACAAAGAAATGACGGAGGAACTGAATAGGTACTTTGCGTCAGTCTTCACAGTGGAAGACACGAGTGACATCCCCAAAGTTCAAGAGAGTTGGAGGGCAGAGCTGAGAATGGTGGCCATTACCAAGGAGAAGATGCTAGGAAAACTGAAAGGTCTAAAGATGGATAAATCACCTGGACCAGATGGATTACACCCCAGAGTTCTGAAGGAGATAGCTGAAGAGATAGTGGAGGCATTACTGGTGATCTTTCAGGAATCACTGGAGTCAGGGAGGGTCCCAGAGGACTGGAAAATCGCTAATGTAACCCCCTGTTTAAGAAGGGAGTGAGGCAAAAGACAGGAAATTACAGGCCGATTAACCTGACCTCGGTCATTGGTAAGATTTTAAAGTCCATTATTAAGGATGAGATTTCAGAATACTTGGATGTGCATGGTAAAATCGGGCAAAGTCAGCATGGTTTCATTAAAGGGAGGTCATGCCTGACAAATCTGTTAGAATTCTTTGAGGACGTAGCAAGTAGGTTAGACAAAGGAGAGCCAATGGATGTTATCCACTAGGACTTCCAAAAGGCCTTTGACAAGGTGCCACACAGGAGGCTGCTCAGTAAGATAAGAGCCCATGGTGTTAGAGGCAAGGTACTAGCATGGATAGAAGATTGGCTGTCTGGCAGGAGTCAGAGAGTGGGGATAAGGGGGTCCTTCTTAGGATGGCAGCAGGTGACTCCGCAGGGGTCAGTGTTGGGACCACAACTTTTCACTTTATACATTAATGATCTAGATGAAGGAACTGAGGGCATCCTGGCTAATTTTGCAGATGATACAAAGTTAGGTGGAGGGACAGGTAGTATTGAGAAGGTGGGGAGGCTGCAGAAGGATTTGGACAGGTTAGGAGAATGGGCAAAGAAGTGACAGATGGAATACAACGTGGGGAAGTGTGAGGTCATGCACTTTGGTAGGCATAGACTATTTTCTAAATGCGGAGAGAATTCAGAAATCTGGAGTGCAAAGGGACTTGGGAGTCTTAGTCCAGGATTCTCTTAAGGTTAACTTGCAGGTTGACGCTGTAGTTAGGAAGGCAAATGCAATATTGGCATTTATTTCGAGAGGACTAGAATATAAAAGCAGGGATGTGCTGCTGAGGCTTTATAAGGCTCTGGTCAGACCACATTTAGAATATTGTGAGCAATTTTGGGCCCCTTATCTCAGGAAGGATGTGCTAGCCCTGGAGAGGGTCTGGAGGAGGTTCACGAGAATGATCCCAGGAATGAAAGGCTTAACATATGAGGAACATTTGAGGACTCTGGGTCTGTACTCAATGGAGTTTAGAAGGATGAGGGGGGATCTGATTGAAACTTACAGAATACTGAAAGGCCTGGATAGAGTGGACGTGGGGAAGATGTTTCCATTAGTAGGAGAGACTAGGACCCAAGGGCACAGCCTCAGAGTAAAGGGAAGACCTTTTAGGACAGAGATGTGGTGAATCTATGGAATTCATTGCCACAGAAGGTTGTGGAGGCCAGGTCATTGAGTATATTTAAGACAGAGATAGATAGGTTCTTGATTGGTATGGGGATCAAAGGTTAAGGGGAGAAGGCAGGAGAATGGGGTTGAGAAACTTATCAGCCATGATTGAATGGCGGAGCAGTCTCGATGGGCCAAATGGCCTAATTTCTGCTCCTATGTCTTATGGTCTTATGGAATATGGGCCGTAAGAGAGCAAATACATTCTGTCTGTGATACCAATGACATCTTTATTTCAGGAAAGAGATTAGTATGCTTCACACCTTCACAAGAAAATTACAGCCGTTCCATATTTTCAAATATAGTTGAGTCAGACCTGAAATTGATGATACTGTAAAGGGGCATTTTGTGTTTTGAATTTGTATCCATTTTGACAGGTGTTGCCTTATGACCAAGTTTTATGCCATTGTTTGTTTTCATGTGTGACAACAAAAAATAGAAATTGACACTTCACTGAATATTCTTGACCAGCTTGTTGACAGTGGCCAACCTGTCACTTCCCCCTCAAGTCCATGGCTGGGATTTTTTGGCCCCGTCGTGGCAGGACCCACCATGGGTCTTTCGGCAGTCCGGTCAAAAGTCTATTGACTTTCAGTGGGACCAGATGATCCAGGCAGTGGGCGGGGCTGGAAAATCCCGCCCCATTTGTTTCCCATACTGTGGGCCTTTCAAATGATGTTAAAAATATTGTTAGTATATGCACATGTGTACTGTTCAAAATCAGCACTGGTGCTGTGGCTTGTGTGCATGTATGTTGTGTGGTAACATGTCCAAGTGTGAATTAAAAGAATTCAAGCTGTGGAATTGCCCTGTTTAGAACTAAATCTGAGCTCAGATGACAGCATTGGATCTTACTATAAGACATGTTGCACTGTCCCACTGAAGCATTTGCCACACTAAACCATGCCTATCCACAATGGTACAATATAATATACCTTTTTAATATGGCAACACCACAGGTTTTGCCATTATAGGTGCCATGGCTATAAAAAGATATCCTTTCTCATTGTGGTAGTCTATGAAACATTGTGATACTACTTACATCATTTTTTTATAAGTTTCATGATTGCATGCAGAAATTAGCACCACAGCTGAATATGAAGGTGGATTCTCCCTCATTTAATGATGAAGTTATCCACTTCCATTCGAGCCCACCCCAGAGTTTCAGATTGAGGTTAAGTTCAAGGCTCTGTCCAAACCATTCTGATGACTGCATGAACGGAATTTTCCGTGCTTGCTGGCGTTGGGCATCACGGCAGGCTTGAGCAGACAATATGGTGAGAAGGCCAAAAATGTTTATGGATGGCGTACCAGTCAAGCGGGCTGCTTTGTCCTGGACAGTATCAAGCTTCTTGAGTGTTGTTGGAGATGCACTCATCCAGGCAAGTGGGGAGTATTCCATCACACTCCTGACTTGTACTTTGTAGATGGTAAATAGGTTTTGGGGAGTCAGGAGGTGAGTTACTAATTGCAGGATTCCTAGCCTCTGACCTGCTCTTGAAGTCACAGTACTTATAAGGCTAGTCCAGTTCAGTTTCTGGTCAATGGTAAACCCCAGGATCAATAAGGGGCACATGAGGAGACAGGCAACTATGCCGAAGTGAGATGGAGACTCAGGGAGCAGTGAATTAGGTACACGTGGTAAGTTCTGGTAGGTCCTTTTCAGGTTTTAACTATAGGTTAAGAATCAAGATCTGACATAGGACTAACCTTCAAGTAAGCTAAGTTAATTGGAGTGGCAGTTATCTGTCAATCACCTGAAAGTTGATTCAAGTGATGTTAATTATTGTAGCAGGAAGCTAAACTAGCTAGTGACTCATCAGAGGATCTATAAAAGAGACAGGCTTTTCAATCCACACAATCAGTAAGGGTCCACAAGAAGACAGGTGACTACTGCACAGTGAGACAGAGACTGAATGAGTAGCAAATTAGATTGACATGGGAATTTGGTGCATGGGAGAAAGAGGTGCAGTATACATAGGAATTATTCTAAATTAATTAAATGAGTAATTAAATTAACTAAATAACCTAAGTAATAATGGCAAGACAGATGTTGTGTTGCTGCTGTAGAGTGTGAGAGCTTTTGGACACCAAGGCGATCCAGGACAAACACTTCTGCAGAAAGTGTAAGGAGCTAGAGGAATTCTGGACCAAGATTATTGATCTGGAAGCTGAACTGCAGACACTGCACAACATAAGGTGGTGGGGGAGAAATACCTCTACTCTTTGTTCCAGAAGATGATCGCACCTCATAGAATAGGGTCGTCTGTTCTGGTCAGCAGTGATGGACAGGAGGATGTGAACATTAGTGAGGCAGGTATTGGGACCAAGCAGGCAGTAGTGGAGGAGCCTCAATTGTCAAACAGGTTTGAGGTGCTCACAATCTGTGTGAACAAAAACAAGGTCTGCAAGGTGGATAAGCAGGCTGACCATAGCACCATGATACAGGAAGCTGTTTAAGTCGGGGGGAGCAAACAGGCATGTAGCTGTAGTAGGGGATAGTATGGTGAAGGGGATTGACACTTCTCTGCAGCAAAGAGCAGGAGTCCAGAAGGCTGTGTTGCCTGCCTGGTGCCAGGTTTTGGGACATCTGTTAAGGGCTGGAGAGAAACTTGCAGTGGGATGGGGAGTATCCAGTTGTCATGGCCCATGGAGACACCAATGACATAGGCAGGACAAGGAAGGAGGTACCAAATTAAGGAGCAGAACCTCAAGGATAATAATCTCTGGATTATTACCTGAGCCATGTGCAAATTGGCATGGGACAAATCAGATCATAGAGATGAATACATGGCTCAAATACTTGTGTGGGAGAAGTGGTTTCCGGTTTGTGAGGCACTGGCACCAGTACTGGGGAAAGTGGGGGGCTGTACCGTTGGGACGGTCTACACCTGAACCACACTGGGATGAGTGTTCTTGTGAATACACGTATCTGGGGAAGTAGAGAGGGCTTTAAACTAAACAAGTGTGTGGGAGTGGGGTGGTGGGGGGGTGGGGGGGGGCGGGGGGTGGTGTGGGGAAAGAATTAAGCTTGGGTAGATGTGACAAATCAAGGAGTAGATTTACGGCCGGAGACCATAATAGTAATGTGGGAAATGAGCGTCATAGAATCGCAGGAAGGGTAGAGACATAAAATCTAAGAATACACCAATAGACAAGTCTAGATGTTACAAAGATACAAAGACAAAATTAAAGGCTCTGTATCTGAATGCGTGTAGCGTTCATAACAAAGTAAATGGATTGATAGTACACACTAAAGTAAATAAATATGATCTGATAGTAATTACGGAGACATGGCTGCAGGATGACAAGGGTTGGGTCCTGAATATTGAGGGGTATATGGCATTCAAGAAGAATAGGAAGCTAGGTAAGGGTGGAGGGGTAGCACTGTTAATCAAGGATGGAATTTGTGCAATAGTTAGAGATGACCTTGGTTCAGGGGATCAGGATGTAGAATCAGTTTGGGTGGAGGTGAGGAATAGTAGGGGAAAGAAGTCACCAGTGGGAGTGGTCTACAGGCCCCCAAACACAACTTAGGATAAAGTATGCAAGAAGAAATGTTAGGTGCTTGTGATAAAGGGATGGCAATAACCGTGGGTGATTTTAATCTACGTATAAACTGGAAAAATCAGATTGGCAGTAGTAGCCTGGATGAGGAGTTCATTGAATGCTTTCGAGATAGCTTCTTAGAGCAGCACATTCTGGAACCAACAAGACAGCAGGTTATATTCGACTTAGTATTGTGTAATGTGACAGGATTGATTAATGACTTCAGAGTTTGGAGCATCCGTGGATAGCAGTGACCACAATATGATTGAATTTTACATCCAGTTTGAAAGGGAGAAGAGTGCATCTAAGGCTAGTATTTTAAACTTAAATAAGGGCAACAATGTGGGCATGAAAGCTGAGCCAGCTGAAGTGAATTGGGATACTAGGCTAGGGGATAGATAAATAGAGAAGCAGTGACAGACATTTAAGGGGATATTTCAGAATACTCAGAATAAGTATATTCAGAGCATAAAGAAAAATTCTAAAGGGATGACCCACCATCTGTGGTTAACTAAAGAAGTTGTGGAAAGCATCAAACTTAAGGAAAAACCATATAACTAGATGATTGGCAGATCAGATGATTGGTCAGAATATAAGGAACGGCAGAGAATGACTAAAAGGTTAATCAGGAGAAAGAAATTAGAGTACGAGAGGAAGCAAACTAGAAATGAAAAAATGGATATCAAGAGTTTCTAAAGGTATTTAAGCAGGAAAGTAATGTGTTTGTCCTCTAGAGAGTGACAATGGTGAGTTAATAGTAGATAATAAGGACATGGTGGATGAAATGAACAAATATTTTGCTCCTGTCTTCATTATATAAAGCATTCCAGTAATAGCTGTATATCAGGAGATGGCAGGGAGTGGGGAACTTGTTGACATTACAGTTACTAGGGAAGCGGTACTGAGCATACTGATGGAGCTGCGGGCTGACAAGTCTCTGGGTCCTGATGGACTTCATCCTATTGCCTTAGAAGAGATGGCTAGTGAGTAGTAGATGCATTGGTGTTAATTTTCCAAAATTCCCTAGATACTGGAAAGGTTCCAGCAGACTGGAAAGTAGCAAACAAACTGTTCAAGAAGAGAGGGAGGCAGAAAACAGGAAACTGTAGGCCAGTTAGCTTAACATCTGTCATCGGGAAGATGTTAGAATTGATCATTAAGGAGGTTATAGCTGGGCACTTTGATAAACACAAGGTAATAAGGAAGTCAGCATGGCTTTGTGAAAGGGAAATCATGTTTAACAAATTTATTGGAGTTGTTTGAAGGAGTAACATGTGCTGTGGATAAAGGGGAGCCTGTAGACCTGCTGTACTTTGATTTCCAGAAGGTATTTGATAAAGTGCCTCATCAAAAGTTATTGCAGAAAATAAAAGCTCAAAATGTAGGGGGTAACATATTAGCATGGATAGAAGATTGACTGGCTGGCAGAAAACAAAGTATGTGTAAATGGGTCTTTTTCTGATTGGCAGAATGTGAAAAGTGGACTCCTGCAGGGGTCTGTGCTGGGCCCTCAACTTTTTACAATTTATATCAATGATTTAGGTGAAGGGAGTGAAGGCACAATAGCTAAGTTTGCAGATGACACAAAGATAGGTCAGAAAGTGTGTTGTGAAGAGGACATGAGGAAGGTGGATAGGCTGAGTGAGTCTGGCAGATGGAGTGTGATGTGAGAAAATGAGGAGTTGTTCACTTCAGCAGGAAGAATAAAAAAGCACAGTATTACTTAAGCAGAGAACGGCTACAAAATTCCGAACTGCACGGGCTTTTAAGTGTTCTAGTGCATGAGTCACAAAAAGTTAGTATACAAGTACAGCAAATAATTAAGAAGGCGAATGGAATGCTATCCTTTATTATGAGAGGAATTGAACATCAATATAAGGATGTTATGCTTCCATTATGCAGGGCATTGGTGAGCCCACATCTCGGATATTGTGTACAGCTTTGGTCTCCTTATTTAAGGAAGGATGTAAATGCATTGGAGGTGATTCAGATGAATGAGCAAGTTGTCTTATGGGGAAAGATTAGACAGACTGAGCTTGTTTCCACTGGCGTTTAGAAGAATGAGGGATGACTTAATTGAAGTATATAAGATCCTGAATGGTATTGACAGGGTGGACGTGGAAAGGATGTTTCCTCTTGTGGTTGAGTCCAGAACTAGGTGGCACTGTTTTAAAATTAGGGATAGCCCTTTTAGGACAGAGATAACGAGAAATTTTGTCCCTCAGATGGTTATGCAACCTTGGAACTCTCTGCCTTAGAAGGCAGTGGAGGTGGGGGGTCACTGAATATTTTTAAGGCGGGTGTAGATAGATTCTTGTTCAGCAAGGGAATCAAAGAGTTATCGGGGGGTAGCTGGGAATGTGGAGTTCGAAACACAAACAGATCCGCCATGATCTTAATGAATGGCAAAGCAGGCTCAAGGGGCCCAATGGTCTACTTCTGCTCGTATTTCTTATGTTCATATGTCGATAGTGGAGGATTCAGCAATGGTAATGCCATTGAATGTCATGAGGCGATGGTTAGATTCTTTCTTGTTGGAGATGGTCCTTGCCTGGCACTTGTGTGGCACAAATGTTACTTGCCATTTGTCAGTCCAAGCCTGGATATTGTCCAGGTCTTGGTCTATTTGGACATGGACTGCTTCAGTACCTGATGAGTCATGAAAGGTGCTGAACATTGTCCAATCATCAGCAATCAGCCCCACTTCTGACCTTATGATGGGAGGAAGGTCATTTATCAAGCAGCTGAAGATGGTTGACCCTAGGACACTACCCTGAGGAACTCCTGCAGTGATGTTCTGGAACTGAGGTGATTGACCTTCAACAACCATGACCATCTTCCTTTGTGCTTGGCATGACTCCAACCAGTGGAGAGTTTTCTCCCTGATTCCCATTGACTCCAGTTTTGCTAGGGCTCCTTGATGCCACACTCGGTCAAATGCTGCCTTGACATCAAGGGCAGTCACTCTCACCTCACCTGAGGAGTTCAGCTGATTTGTCTATGTTTGACCCAAGGCTGTAATGAAGTCAGGAGCTGAGTGATCCTGGCGAACCCAATGAACAGGTTATTGCTAAGCAAGTGCTGCTTGATAGCACTGTTGATGACCCCTTCCATCACTTTCCTGATCATGGAGAGTAGACTGATGGGGTGGTAATTGGCCGAGTTGGATTCATCCTGTTTTTGTGTACAGGTCATACCCGGGCAATTTTCCATAAAGCCGGGTAGATGCCAGTATTGTAATTGCATTGAAACAGCTTGGCTAGGGGCGTGGCAAGTTCCAGAGCACAATCTTCCGTACTCTTGCCGGAATATTATCAGGGCCAATAGCCTTTGCAATAGCCTGTGCCTTCAGCCATTTCTTGATATCACATGGAGTGAATTGAATTGTCTAAAGACTGGTATCTGTGATGCGGGGGACCTGCACGGGAGGCTGAGATGGATAAATCACTCAGGCACTTCTGACTTAAAATAGGTTCCCTCACCACCTGCCGCAGACCCAGTCTAGCAGCTATGTCCTTAGGACTCTGCCAGCTCAGTCTGTAGTGGTGCTGCTGAGCCACTCTTGGTGATGGACATTGATCTCTCCCACCCAGAGTACATTCTGTGCCCTTGCCAACTTCACACTTGCTCCAAATGATGTTCCATATGGAGCAATATTGATTCATCAGCTGACCAGGCTGGTGCATGGTAATCAGCAGGAGGTTTCCTTGCCCATGTTCAACATGATGCCATGAGACTTCATCAGGGCCTGAGTTGATGTTGAGGTCTCCCAGGGCAACTCCTTCCCGACTGTATACCACTGCTGGATGGCGATGGGTGATGGTGGTGTCTGGGACATGATCTGTAAGATATGATCTTGTGACTATGACGTGAGACAGCTCTCCCAATTTTGGCATAAGCCCCCAGATGTTAGTAAGGAGGACTTTGTAGGGTCGACAGGGCTGAGTTTGCCATTGTCATTCCGTTGCCTAGATGGATGTCGTGTGGTCCATCCGGTTTAATTCCTTTTTATTGACTTTATTGACAATTGAGTGGCTTGCTAGGCCATTTCAGAGTCACATGAAGGCCAGACTGGGTGAGGATGGCAGATTTCCTTTCCTAAAGGATATTAGTGAAGCAGATGGGTTTTTAATGACAATCAACAATGGCTTCCTGGTCATCATTAACAAAATTCTGGTATTAAAAGTCTAAATACAAATTTCACCAACTGCCTGGGATTTGAACCCTGGTCCCGTGAGCATTGCCCTGGATCTTCGGATTACCAGTCCATTGACAATACCACTACTCCACCACGTTCTATTACAATGAATGACAGTCCGAACTGTTGCTGAGATTCAGCTTGATCATATCAACTCACTTTCAGTGAAGAGTAGCGTATATTTCATGAGTTAAGTAAGGCTACATAATTGTTACTCTGGAGATCTAAAGATTTGCTTCATCAATGAAATAAATTCTAGTCACGTTTAAGGATTTCCTTACATACCTTAATACAGCCCATCCTGTGCTCAAATTCATTTTTGATTTCAAGCAGTCTAATCTCTTGACCTGCTGGTTGAGAAATCTGTTAATGATTTCTCCACTACTGGAACTGCAAGCCTACCTTCACCGGTCAATATACATGTTGGGATTTGTATGGCTCTACGTACTCTAAGATTGGCCTTATCAACATCTTATAAATAGGGCCCTAGCCATTTGTTCACCTTAAAAGCTTGATGCAGAAATAAAGCACATGAAAGCTATCCTGTTGGGCAATGGTTGTCCTGATCAGGTCATTGTTCACTGTGTATCGCGCAAGTTCGCAAGTGGGCCGAAGGCCAGCACTTTCCAACCTGAAAAGTGCCCATCTACATCATATATTACCCTGGAAAAGCAAAATATCTCAAACATTTGAAACAACAGGTTAAGTAAGTCGTTTCAAGCTGCTACCATACAGTGGCTCCACAAGTGGTATTTTCCATTAACAGAATGCTGCCATCAGTTCAAAAAGATGTTCTGCATACCACACAATTGAGCAACGTTATGTATGAATTTCAGTGCTAGTGTGCTGCCAAGTACGAAGACTGCATGGCCCAATGATTGGCTGATCGAATCAAACAACATTTGGTTGTTCGTAATAGGCAGAGTACAGACTCTACTCAACCAGCACGGACTTGCAAGACCCAAAACAAACATCAACTGGTCGATGTGATTGCATGATTGGGCAGCACTTGCTGAACAATCGTGAGTGCACGAATAGCTACTCTAACAATCAATTCAAGATAATCAGTCAAACTCATAACATGGCTCACTTATGCTTGCTAGCAGCAACATGCATTCATACGCAGGGACTCATTCTCTGTGAATTAAAGGAATATGTTCAAGCCTTGCGCCTTTTTGACCCAGGAGCTTGGGAAGCCTATAGTTTCCTATTGTTTACTCCATGGCAATGCCTCGGCCAATCAGAGTTGACTTACCAACCAGTCAGCATCCTTTTCTCCTGTAGAATAAATTGTTGTGATCATTTGAAATTTGGCAGTCTTGCATTTGTCCCAATGAGTGCCAGACAAAAGAGCTTCAGTGATATGTCTCTCTTTTCAACAATAATAAATTAATATTCTACAAGTGCCATTGAATTGTGTCTTTCTAATACAAACTTGGCACTGGGTGACTGAACTGAACTGGAACGTAATGCTTATTACCCTACAGTGTGCCATATCACATTGTTTCTGTTATGATTTGAGCTCACTCCAGACACTATTCTTGTGCCCAACACAAGATGTTCGCTCCTATTGGCAAGCTTCACTCCCTTTGAATTGACCTTTGGCCTCATGCATGACATAATTTCAGACAGCTCGTTCTAGCAAACAATTAACCATTCTATTGTTACTGGATCATGCATATGCCTTCCACTACATTGCATGGCTCCTGAGAAGACAGTTAATATCAGCTACACTGGCACTTTTATAACTAGCCAAACTATTCAGCAGACCACTAGCCAAAGCCCAACTGACGAAAAGTAGGCACTACTGAAATAGCTATGCTCAAGATTCCTCTTTGATTACAAAGTAATTCCCTTTCAGGTAATTCTCAAATGTCGGTCCTGATGAGACCTACAGTCCAAATACCCTATTTACTAAAACAGTCCAACAAGATCATAGATTAAAAAGATTGCATATACCAGTGAATGAGCAACCCAGGAAATATGCTAGTGGGCACTGGCACTTAAAAATTTTTCAATTGAAATTGCTGTATTTCATAAAAATGGGGAAGAGTGTCCTGCCGTCAGCATCGCGGTGAAGCAATCTGGGAAGAGTGTCCTGCAGTCAACATAGCGGTGAAGCAATCTGGGAAGAGTGTCCTGCAGTCAGCATAGCGGTGAAGCAGTCTGGGAAGAGTGTCCTGCAGTCAGCATAGCGGTGAAGCAGTCTGGGAAGAGTGTCCTGCAGTCAGTTCTTGTTGAAAATAACAAGAGTAACATCACGACAGTGCAAGAGAGCGATGGAGAGATCAGAACCAGCACGAGTGCAGGGAAGCTTCAAAAAGTGACATCAACACAAAAGTGAGAGCTGATTGGTGAGTAGTGGTAAATGGTTTTCTCCAGTTTTTTCTTCAGTTTTTCTCTAGTTTAAAATAGGTTAAGCTAAGGGAAGGTGAGCTCTAGTTTTTATTTAATGTACTTAAATAATTTAACCTTTTTTTTACTGTATTTAACTTAAAGTAAGGGATCTTTTTCAACCAGAGGCATGGCATGGCAGGGCAGCTTAGTCCCATGTTAAGTACCGTCTGCAACATGTGGGAAGTCCTAGACACTTCTTGCACTCTGACCGACCACATGTGCAGGAAGTGCCACCAGCTGCAGCTACTTGAGATCCGAGTTTCGGAGCTTGAGCAGCAGCTGGAGGCACTGAGGTGCATCTACGAGACTGAGTGTTTCGTGAATAACACATTTTTTAGACGTGGTCACCCCACAACTTACATAAGTCCAGACAGAGAGGGAATGGGTGACCATTAGTCAGAAGAAAGGTGTCAGGCAGTTAGTCAGGAAATCCCCAGGGTGCATCTTGCTTGAGAACCGTTTTTCTGTATCAGAAAATGGTGAGAGTGACGGTTCCTCTGGGCAGTGCAGCCACGCTCATGGCCCTGTGAGTGGCTCAGCTGCACAGGGGAGGAGGTAAAAGAGGGGAAGAGCAATAGTGGTAGGAGACCCGATAGTAATGGGAACAGACAGGCGTTTCTGCAGCCATGACTCCAGGATGGTATGTTGCCTCCGTGGTGCCAGGATCAAGGTTGTCATTGAACGACTGCAAGGCATTCTAAAGGAGGAGGGCAAACAGACAGAGATTGTGTATATATTGGCACCAATGACATAGGTAGAAACAGGGATGAGGTCCTGCAAGCAGAATTTAGGGAGCTAGGAAGCAGATTAAAAAACAAGACCGCAAAGGTAGTAATCTCTGGGTTATGTCCGGTGCCACACGCTAGTGAGTAAAGAAAAAGGAGGTTAGTCCAGATGAATGTGTGGCTGGAGAGATGGTGCAGGAGGGAGGGCTTTAGATTTCTGGGACATTGGGACCATTTCTGGGGGCAGTGGGACCATTTCTGGGGGCAGTGGGACCTGTACAAGGCGGACGGGTTGCACCTGAACCGGAATGGGACCAACATCCTTGCAGGGAGGTTTGCTAGTACTGTTGGGCAGGGTTTAAACTAACTTGACAGGAGGATGGGATCCTGAGAGGAGGGTCAGCAGGGGGAGATGCACAACCAATATTAGAAGAGAGAGCAAGTGAGTCTGGAAGGCATAGAAATTATAGCCCAGTTGAATGGAAATGTTGAAAGGTGTTTATTTTAATGCCAGGAGTCTGACGAATAAGGCAGATGAGTTGAGGGCACAAATTAACACAAGGCAGTATGATGTCATTGCTGTCACAGAGACATGGGTGAGAGAGGGGCAGGACTGGCAGCTCAATACTCCAGGATATGGGGTATTTAGGCGAGACAGGGAAGGAGGTAAAAGAGGAGGGGGTATCGCAATATTGATCAAGGAATCAATTACAGCTGTAAGGAGGGATGACATCTTAGAAGGCTCCTCAAATGAAGCCATATGTTTAGAACTTAAAAACAAAAAAGGAGCAATCACATTGCTGGGAGTGTACTATAGGCCCCCAAACAGTCAGAGAGAAATAGAAGAGCAGATATGTAGGCAAATTTCAAAGAAGTGTCAAAATAATAGGGGAGAATAGTGGGGGATATCAACTTCCCCAACATTAACTGGGTTAGTCATAGTGTGACTGGTTTAGAGGGAGTGGAATTCTTAAAATGCATCCAGGAGAGCTTGTTAAGCCAGTATGTAGAGGGTCCAACAAGAGAGGGGGCTGCCCTGGACTTAATTTTAGGGAGTGAAGCCGGGCAGGTGGGGGAGCATTTTGCAGATAGTGATCATAACTCTCTTAGATTCAAGGTTGTTATGGAAAAGGACAAGGATGAGCCAAAATTCAGACTTCTAAATTGGGGGAAGGCCGATTTTAATAAGTTCAGATATGATTTGTCCAGAATGGTCTGGGAGCAGGTAAATCTGCATCATTCAAAAAGGAAATAGGGAGAGTACAGGGCCAACATATGCCATTAAAGATAAAGATAAAGGGTGGGACCAACAAATCCAGTGAACCCTGGATGTCGAGGGATATACAGGATTGGATAAAGAGAAAAAGGGAGGCTTATGGCAGATACCAAGGGCTCAAAACAGCAGAAGCACTGGAGGAGCATAGAATGTGTAGGGGGGAACTTAAAAAGGAAATTAGGAGAGCAAAAAGGGGCATGAAAAATCATAGGTAAAATAAAGGAAAATCCAAAGTTATTTTACAAGTACATTAAGAATAAAAGGAAAGAGTAGGGTCCATTAAGGACCATAGTGGTAATTTGTGTTTGGATCAGAGGGACCTTGGTGTGCATGTCCACCAGTCCCTTAATGAAGCAGGACAGGTAGATAAAGTGGTTAAGAAGGAATATGGAATACTTGCCTTTATTAGCCAAGGCATAGAATATAAGCGCAGGGAGGTTATGCTGGAACTATATAAAATGCTGGTTAGACCACAGCTAGAGTTTTGCATGCAGTCCTGGAATCTGCATTATAGGAAGGATGTGATTGCACTAGAGAGAGTGCAGAGGAGATTTACCAGGATGTTGCCTGGGCTGGAGAGTTTTAGTTATGAGGAAAGATTGCATAGACCGAGGTTATTTTCCCTGGAGCAGAGGAGATTGAGGGGGGACATGATTGAGGCGGATAAAATTATGAGGGGCATAGATAGGGTAGACAGGAAGGAACTTTTCCCCTTGGTGGAGGGGTCAATAACCAGGGGACATAGGTTTAAGGTAAGGGGCAGGAGGTTTAGAGGGGATGTGAGGAAGAATTTTTTCACCCAGAGGGTGGTGGGAATCTGGAACTCACTGAAAGGCTGGTAGAGGCAGGAACCCTCATAACATTTAAGAAGTATTTGGGTGTGCACTTGCGATGCCATGCCATACACGGCTATGGGCCTAGTGCTGGAAAATGGGATTAGAATAGTTAGGTACTTGTTTGACCGACGCAGACTCGATGGGCCGCAGGGCCTTTTTCTGTGCTGGAGACCTCTATGACTCTATTATGTCTGCTGTCATATCATAATATGCCATACCCTCAAATGATTATTGCAGCTGTCTCCTAAACAAGCAGGCACCAAGCAGACAGGTTGAATTCCAAGACTGTGTACCTTCCACTGAGTAAAATGGCCTGGATTCTGCAGTTGTAATTATGGTGAAATTGTCAGTGTTCCTTGTCATTGTTCTGTGAAACTGACAGCAACTTCTGACACCACACAAGCAAAGTTAAACGCGGAAATCCAGAAGTTGTGTTTAGTGATTACCTGCTCCTCCACAGGGTGAACTGTTGAAATCCTTGCTGGTGGAAATATTAGAACTCAACTGATTTGCCATGAACTTCCAATTTTTACGCGATTGGCCCAGATCTTGTGGCCAACAGTGAAGCAATGGTGCCTGCTGCTGACCTTGAAGAAAGCTTGGAGTTTCTATCTTTTATAATACATACTTATTGTTCTTTTAACCTGCAAGAGGACTAATTGACTCACTCAAAAGGTTGTTAGGCTCTATGGGCTTTGTTTTTTGTAGCCACGATTACAGAGTTAACGTAAGCATGGATTTGAAATGGTTACAGGAAAATTAAAATGGTTATGAAAAATGATTGCAGATTTAACAGGTTGAAAATAATTTTTAAAAATGCAGCTGCTTTGTACTCACAGAAAAATCAACTCTTCACTGGTACCTAGCATCAGAATGCTCAAATATGTTACTTTACTTCCAGCAGGTGAACACTTCACCAATATCTAGTATGCTATTAACTGTGGTTATACAAATAGCAAAAGTAGCCAGCTCCTGTGGTTGTAGATTTTCCCCCTTTTAAAGGGGATGTGATTAGTTTACTATAGTATTTTGACAAGCTATTACCATCCTGTGAAGCTTCTTCTCAAACACAATACCCAGTTATATACTGAGGTCTTTGTTTCAGCCATGATTTGCATATCCTCCCAGAAAGCTGTCCGTCTTTTTTTTGCTTTCTCCAGTCATTTTCTATTATAAGACTCCCCTTATAGCCAATTCACTAGGAAAATATCTTTAAATTTTGTTGCAACACAGTGTTTCATTCATAGCCTAAAATAGCCCAACTATATAGTTGGACTGTATTATCTCTATTATTTCCTCTTATGGCATTTGATTTGGTGTCTCAGCTTGGTGAATTCAGCAAGTTTAATTTTGAAAGACTGACAAACAAGCATCATCAGCACTTTCCTAGTTACCCAAAATTCCTTTGGATAGTTGAATGTCAACCTTAAAAAAATTGTCAGAAGCTTTTTGTCTTTCCTACACTGCCCACAAAAATCTAGCAATCTCCGTGGCATGGATTTCCCATTTTTTCCCAATGATAGTTTAAATCTTATACCAAGTCAAGGGGATGTCTTGGTGTGACGTAAGCAACCAATCGTATTGAATTATTCACATGGCAAACCAGGAAATTGAAAGCACTTCATATCCTTTTCTTTTCGTTTAAATTTTCAGATAATTAAATAAGTGATTCTGATTGGATTAAACTAGAAGCTAAACTAAAGATGAACAGTCAATAAAAATATATTTTTTTAAATGTTGGAATTTTTTAACATTATGGAGAAATTTAACATTCCACAAAAATAAAATTAATTTCTCAGAGCCAGTGAGGGTATTTAGCAGCAGTTATGAAGTTTGAAGCCGGTTACACTTTATCCAATAAGGTGCAAGTTTTTCCAGGGTTTTTACAGCAAAACTAAGAGTGTAAGTTCTTGTGAATTCATAAGATTTCCCATTGACTGCAGCCTCAACAACATTCCCCTTGGAGGAGTGTAGAATCACTGACGGCAACTTCTAGATTTTCACAATATCCTGTACATGTGTGACTCCAGAAATTGCAGTCAGTTTCAATGGAGTAATGATATTGATTGCTAACAGTTCCATCGCCATTACCATTGCAAAATCCAAGCCATTATTCTCATTGTAAAACCCTTTGAAAAAGTTATGCCATGTTAAACGAGGAGCAATTCATTTTTAATGGCTTACCAAGTCACAGTTGTTGCTGAACAACCTCTCTGGTGCTGAAAAACTGTTACATTTGTGGAATGGCAAATTTCTCCATGAAGAAAAAAAAATTCCAAAGATTTTTAATGTATATGTTCCAATCTTTATTTCACACTCTGTAAAATAATTAAAAAGTGAAGAATGATCATTGTTCTTTACTTCCTGGTTTCCTGTTTGTGAGAATACTTAAATGTGACTGGCTGCTTAGCTTGCTTGGCACCACGGACTGTTGCTGGATGCTGGATATCCTCTATAGATGGCGCCAGAATGAAATTAAGGTCTGGAGATGTGAATTTCACACCATAGAGATCGTTAGATCTTTGTGGGCAGTTTTCTTCAAGATTAGCAGCGAGCACCATCACTTCACCGCTGACTGCAAAATCTAGGCAACTATTTCAACAACGCATTTAGCCTAAGAGACACAAAAAAGTCAAACAAAATATTCAATTTTTGTGTTACTTCTGCTGTGACATTACAATACAACTCATGACAGTCAATTGTCCTACAATGCTAAGGCTATATTCACCATTGAAATTTGCATCATTTATTTTGTCAGTAGTCCCCTCAATAAAGATCTGTCCTGGAAAATGGGATGCTTTCCCCAATTCTCGGGTTTGGTAGAAGTATTTCTTTGGTACATTATTCAAGTGGCCATTCTTCATGTGTGAGCCTAAGGGGTGAGTATTGGCAGGATATTTAGCTGTGTGGAGCATCTTAGTCAAGTCTAATCTTGTTGCCAAATGATATTGATGCAGGAATCACAGCATAGCAATCATTAGTGGAAGCACTAACTGATTTTTAGCTTTCTCTTCTATGTAAGCCATCGACATTGAAGTCTAATTATGGGCCACCCCCACTTATGGCTCAGTAATGCAATGGACCACTGAGCCATAAAGGAAGACCACAATAGTGAGTTTGTCATATAGAATTAAGATATAGTTTGCTATTATCCAGGTGGTTCTCAGTTTTTCAGGAAAAATACTTCTAGATTGTAAAGTCCGGACAGACCAATGGAATAGCCCAATGTTTGTGCTCTGCAAACCTCCCTGAAAGATCAGGAAAGTTATTATACTTGGAGTTTTTGCAAGGCTTTTATCTAAGGATAAAGATAGATTATAAACATTTTAAGAAGAAATTATATTTGGAGGGTATAAATATTTTCAAATACTTTAATAAAAAATTCACTTATCAGTTTAAATAGAAGAATTATTTTACACAGGACTTGAACCTTTGAGATATGGCAGAACTCCTATTTCTACTGCAGGAGATATCATGAATTCTATTTGACAAAAATGATATGATTTGAAGTGTAAGTAAATGTATTTTGCTGATGATGACATTTCACCCGTATGTTGTTGATAGGGTTTGTGCTATTGTGACTATTGACAAATTTGCACAAATTGAATAAGTGCTTAATCCAAGAATAATTCTAAGACAGACACTGAGCTCCCATTCATTTGTGTTATGTATCAGCATTGATCTACATATAATTATGAGACTAGTATAATAATGAACAAATTAGCTGTTTATCAGAATTCAGCTGTACGTAATAGTTATGTAGGTTGGAGATTGAACTACTCAGATTTGTAATACACTAGACCTATAGGTTTTAAAGTGTTCTTATTTTCATTTCAGAGTTCATAAAATTAACAACCTGCTTTTATATAGCAACTTGAATTAAGAAAAACATTCAAGATACTTCACAGAAACTCAAGGAAAAACATTGATGCTGAACCAAAGATTTGACATGAAGAGGGGTAACCAAAAGCTTAGTCGAAGAGCTTAGTTTAATAGAGGGTCTTTAAAGGTAGACAGAAGTGTAGATGCAAAGGTATTTAGGGAAAGAACTTGAATGCGTGTGATAAGGCGGCTAAAGATCAGGTTGTTAATGATGGGGGGTGCGGGGAAGGAGGAGTGATGCACAAGAGGCTGGAGTTAGAGGAACAATGAATTGGGGAGGTGGGTGGGAGGGTGCAAATTATGGAGACAGGAAGTGGGGAGATTAAGTACGTATTTAAATAATATCTTCTGCTTGCCCCCCAGAGATCAATGCAGTAAGGTGCATGTGTGTGGGATTTGAATAAGGACAGGATCAGGATCACCATTGAAAAGTAACCAGTTGGCAATCACTCTCTAGAGCTGCAGAATGGCCTCTTAGTTGAAGGACCCAAGGGAAAATGATGCCCATGGAACCGTATCCTCCATGATTCAGAAGGGGAGAAAACTGACAACAATGAGGAACTACATTAAAAAAAATGGAGATGTCCTACATTTGCTGTCTCTATCAGTGTGTTTTCTACCAAGAATTTCCATTTCAAGGCAATTGTCTCAAATATTTTAAGTGCAGTATAAAAAAGCCCAACCTTCTCAATTTTGGTGACGCTTCAAATACATCATGCAAGTGAGAGATTCAAAGAGCCACGAGAGATTGAATAGTTAAATAATTTTGGTGTTATAGCTTCCAAAATTGCATGTTGTGGAGCATGCCCAAAAACATACGGACCTGAATTTTCACCCTTGAACCAGTTGCAGGAGTCAGGAGAATTCCCAACATGGCCTGCCTGCTTCGGGAGAACGTGCCTGCAAGGACAGGACTTTGATTGGGGGGGGTGGGGGTGGGGGTGGGGGGGTGGGGGGTTGGGGGGGGGGTGGTGGGAGGGGGGGGTGGGGGTGGGGGCACACGGTGGTGGAGCACGGTGCGGGAGCACGGTGCGGAGGTTGCAGCAGGCTGGAGACCGAAAGGTCAGTGCCAAGGTGGGCTGTTTAAAAGGCCCGCCTCGGTGCCAGTTAAAATAAAAACAGAAAGGACCTTCAGCCCTCAATGCTTGCATTCTGTCATTCCCCACACACTCCCCATACCCCATCCATGATATCTCATGCCACCCCTGCCAAGGTATCTCCTCCAAACAGCCCCTAAGGCCCCTCATGCCACTATGCCAAAGTATGCCCCTCCACCCACCTCCCATGGCCTCATATGGCCCATATGCCAAACTATACCCCTCCATGCCCCCTCCCCCAGAGCCCCTCATGCTCCCTGTGCCAAGCTATGCTCCATCCACCCTTATGGCTCCTCATACCCCATATGCCAAGCTATGCTGCTCAATCCATTTCCCCATGGCTCCTCATGTCCAGCTGTCTGATCTATCAATTGTCAACTGCACAATGTTTATTTCCACAATGTAAGAGGTTTCAAATGCTTACATTTTCGGTTATTGAAACTTTAAAGGCTCTGGAGGATTGACAATTTTTTTTACTCTGTAGTAAAAGGGCTTTTTTTTAAACATAGTGAAAAGTTATTAATGAATGAATTTTTTTTCCACATCCTGTTGTCACTATAGGGTTTAATATATAGTGGGTCAATGGGCATGGAAGTGCCACAGTATGGGTGTTGATTGAAGGGCATATCTTGGCATGTGGGAGTTTGTGGGGGACCTTTTACACTTACCTGTTTAAAAAGGTCCCATCATGCAGACTATGGGCAGAATTTTCCGGTTGGCATGCAGGGGCAGGACCTACTCACCGACGTCGGGCGAGTGTCCCAATGTAACTGCGCGCCATCGCAATATTTCGTTGGGCGGAGGCGCGATGATATCCAATGCATCCCTGCCATTAATTAACTGGCCACTTAAGGCCCTTGAGGTGCCAATTGACAGCGAGTTTTCGGCACCCGTGCAATCTTTAGGTCAGCGCACGCGCACAACGGGAAGGCGGGTAGGACACATTTGTACAAACCTCATCCACGGGCGGGATAAGAGGACTCAGTGGGGCCGTGAGGGTCCACTATCAAATATTGATTTTTCAAAGTTACTAATACTTGCCTGTGTGATCTGCAATACTTCAAAACACACACCAGCTGCTTGGTCTGGACTCTCAACCCTCAGGTCAGCACTCTGCAGTGAAAAATCTTTTTTGGGTCTGCAGGTTTCAGGAAGCCTTCCCGTAGCCTGGGAATGGGAGTTGAACTCTCCAGTGGAGGCACCTCCGCTGAGGAGAGAGGGACGACTAGAAGGGGGAGGAGGCCAGGAATGCACATTCAGCCTTCAGGGGAGGCACCTTTGGGAGGACAGGTGTAGGCACAAGGCATGCAGGACCAAGAAGTAATCCAAGGTGGAAGGGCCGCAGAAGACGCCACTATCCTGCCAGGCAAAGCAGCAGCTACCTCAATATATCTGAGGTGCAATGCCAAAGGAGGCTCCATCTCTCAAGGGAGACAGTCAACTATATCTGTCAGATGATAAGGCCTGAGATCTCTATGAACTGTGTGGGTGCCAGTGGCTCTAAAGGTCACAGCTGCCCTCAACTTCTATGTCTCTGGCTCTTTCCAGGGAATGTTGGGTGATCTTTGCGGCATCTCCCAATCACCACACTTGTGTCAAGTAGGTTACAGATGCTATGTTCGGTCATTGACCTTCATCATTACCATTGGGACCAGGCAAGACAGACACAGTGAACAGAGGCTTCACAGCAACTGCTGGCTTCCCCCAAGTCCAGGGTGCAATCGGCTGCACACAAGTGGCCATCAAGGCGCCAGCAGGTGAGCCGGGTGCCTTTGTCAACAGGAAGGGCTTCCACTCCATGAACGTGTAGATAGTGTGATCACAGGATGCAGATGCTACAAGTCTGTGCAATGTACCCAGGCAGCTCCCATGATGCCTACATCCTCAGACACTCCCAGGTGCCAGGGCTCTTCAGTGCATCAGCCCGGCTGGATGGATGGCTGCTGGATAACAAGGGCTATCCCCTCAGAAGGTGGCTTTCCGCCATCCAAGAACAGAAGTTGAGCAGCGGTATAATAGGAGCAATGCCTCCACAAGGACTGTGACAGAGAGAGTCATCAGCCTTAACAAAATACGCTACCAATGCCTGGACCGCTCAGGGCCCGCACTCCAGTACCCCCCAGATCGTGTGTCACTGATAGTGGTTGCATGCTGCGCTCTCCACAATCTTGCACTGGAAAGGGGAGATGCTGTGGGCGACAAAGATGTAGACACAGTGGCTGCAACTGCAAACGATGAGTCCAGCAGTGAGTCCAAGGATGAGCATGCACAGGGAAATGCTGAGGGAGTAGATGCTGACCTGGGCATACTCCAGGGAGGCAGGGAAACCCGGGAGGCTTTAATCCAATGAACCTTCAGCTAGCATACCACATATGGACCTCCAGGACAAGCCTGGGCTGCAGGATCCATACTTGATACCTGAGTGCAAAATCTGCCTGGATAGGAACATTAACTAAGGGCTTTGTTAATAAAGCTGAATGTCCCACAAATCACTCATAACATTATTGGTAACTATCCACCTGCAGGAGGAAAGTGGCACCGTCAGCCATGGTGACATGTCTGAATTTAATATTATAATAAAAGGAACTTAAGGAAAATGACAAAGATGTTAAACATCACCCCAACTCACAAAGACCTCATTGCAGGCCAACATAAAAGCACCAGTGATAAAACCGTGGTGTGTCGAAGGTGCCTTATGTTTACGTTTTCGGGTGCTGCATCTTGGTGCTGTCCGCTCGCTGGGAGTGGTATCTGAGACAGCCTGCTCACTCTGCTGTCCTGTTGGCCTCAATGGCCTTGGCGGCTGTCCTCTGGCCCGTGGAGCCTGTGCTGGCCCTGCCTGGGAGTGAGCTGCTAGTTCCACAGCTGGCACCTCCCCAGTTGCTGCAGCCTCATCGGATCCAACGGTCACTGGCAGGGAGGTGAGGAAGCTGCCGCCCTCATCCAGAGCGCCCTGAGAGGAACCCACAGAGACGACAGGCAGCCACTACGCCAACGTGGGGTCACTTCGGACCTCCCTGCTCACCCATGGATGAATGGGCACCAAGCTGGGAAATTTGGTGCCCAGACCATCTCCCACACTGGCACTGACCAGCTGAGGTCAATGCCGATGTGAGGGCATGTTGGTCCAAGCGCATCCCCAGGAAGCCTTGATTGGTCTCCTGGAGGAGCCTCTCCACGAGAGTCACCACTCTGTCCATGGAGGACGCATGGCTCTCGACCATGAGGCTTATTGCATCGGCGATGGTCTGCGTAGACTCCGCCACGGATACCAAGCCAAGCATAGCCTCATGTATTTCCATCAGATGTTCCCGCACACTCTGCCACGTTTCCTGCATTTGCTGTGTTGCGGATGACTCCAGGGGCACATCATCAGCCACCGACTGAGCATGTGCCCGATCCCCTGCAGTCCTCCGACTGCCGGGGCCATGGGCACGCTCTGTCTCTGCCAGCTCCTCCATCGACTGTGAAATGCCCTCACCGCTGTGCCCCTGGATACTAGCCGATGTTCTAACTCCCACCGAGGTGCTAGTATCTGTGCTGGTGCCTGCCTGGCAGAGATGGTGCGACGCTGGTGAGTCCGAGACTTCAGAGCCCTCAGGTGAGAGAGGGGGCCCCTGCTGCTCCTCCCAGCCCTGCTCCGCTGATGCTGAAAGGAAGAACAAGGACATTGGATCAGTTAACGTGGAGACAATGTCCATGTGCATCCCTGTGCATTATGCACTCATCCTTCCACAAGCAATGGTCAAGCCATATTGAAAATTTCAATCACTGAACATTTAGCACTGCTATGGTTGTTGGGAGAATAATGGTGACCTCACTGCTGGTCAAACATGCCTGCCTGTGGCACTCTAGCCTCACTGACACCGGTGGACCTGGACGCATGGCGCCTCTCCAGATCTAGGGCCTCCTGCTCAAAGCGGCTAAGAATCGCCAGCTGGGCCAGCCCTCCATCAGTCCTCACCCGCTTGGCGGCATTATGTGCATTCTTCTCCTGGAAAGAAAAGCAGAGCATTGATTCATGCTACTTGTACCTGAATTCTCTTCACGGACGGTCCACCCGAACCAGAGTGGGACATTGCAGGACTCCAGTGTTTCCTCACCCGCTGCTGCCAAACACTCACACAAAGATGCTAGGTCTGCCCATGCCCCCGTGCCTCCCCCCCCCACTTCCATAGTAAGGAGGCACAAGCACGTGGAGCGCAGAGAGCAGCAGATTGATCGGTGCCACACCACTTTGAAGCTCCCCTCCCAGCATGTCATCACCCTGACTTTGGCATGTCCTGGAGTTCCAGCACTGTGCCTAGGTGCAGCTCCTCCAGGTTGCCCCCAAAGCAGTAATGTGGGTCTCTGTGTACCATGTGCTGTGGATGCAGAACCCATCTCTTCACCACCCTGTCAGGGTGACCTCAGCATGGGTAATATCTGCTGGACCACCCAGCGAAGGACACATGCCACCAATGATTCAATGCAGTCACTACACTCAGACTTGGGTGGGTGGGTGGGCGACCTTACATACTGTGTTAAGTGACCGATGCCAACATGGTGCTCACCCTTCCTGAGCACAACAGGTCATTGAAGTGCTTACGACACTGGATCCAGATGCGTTGCACCACGTTGTGGAAGCTCACGATCTCCGCCACCTCCTCCCAGGCATGTTTGGTCATGTGGGGAGGGGGGGTGGGTGGGGGGGGGGGGGGGGGGGGTGGTGGGGGGTGCGGCCTCCTCCTTCAGTCCTGGGGTACAGCCTCAAGTCCTCGAGGAGGGCAGCAAGGCAATCGTCGGAAAAATGAGGGGTACAGTGCCCTCCTGCCCTACCCTCCTGCCTGGCCTGCTCACCAACAGCGCTCTGGGGAGCCCTTCCACTAACCATGTTTCACAGCCTTTGAAAGGCTGCAGCAGCTTTTTAAAACAGGCCGCCGGGTCGCCATTGGACCCAGCAATCATTGCAGTCCTGCTGCCGCTCGCCCACTCCCACTGTCCTCGGGAGCCACGTTTCACGCTGGGCAGACTTTAATTGGCCCGCCCGTGTAAAATGGTGGCGTGGACCTGATCGTGGGCGGCGATTGGGTCTGCGCCCGCTCCCACACGGCCCACCCGACAGGCAGAAAATTCTGCCCTATGGTTCACAACATCTCTGAGATGTTGTGAAGCATGACTCTTTGAACACCTGGCCCCATTCCATGAAAGTTGCAGAGGAATTGGACATGCCTGTCTCCGCAATGGAGCGGCCAGGTTGGGAGTACAAGGTGTGGGCTTTTGACCCAAACCAGCCTGCATCCTTAAAAGTCACTCGCGAAAAATCAGAATTCCTGGAACGTGAGCGGGAGTCCCAGATGCCATTTTTAAAAGGCTCCCGAGTCAACCCAACTTGGGGAAAATCCAGCCCATGGAGAGAGATATTTGTCTTTGTATAAGTTCTATCATCTGTCCATCTTATAAGACCTAAGACATGGATTAAAATGTATTCCACATGTTAGCTTTCCCTGCGTAAGCCTGAGGCTACAGCAAGACCATTCATCTCACTACTTATATTGGCTTTCCAGTAAGATTGCAAATCTTTTCCTCTTCTGTGTTATAAATATTTCTCAATTGAAAAGGTCTCCAACTTTTATTAATACTCCCTGCTGTCACTCTTTAAAAGTAATGGGTTTCTGTTGATCTTGAACAGCTTATTCTATTTGACATGTTAGGAGGTCTACAGAAGTCAGAGCTGACAACCTTTGCACACATTGTACATGCTTATATCTGCCTATATCCAATGATTTTTAAACTGAGAGTTAATATGAAAATAGCTATAATATTATGGGACCTCTATCTCCCCAGCACTAAAATTAGCAGTCCCAGGTTTTTTGCAAAACAGAGGCATTTTTAGTTGCACATCTCCTCTTGAAGGCCATGTGCGACAGTTGTAGGTCAAAGATGTCCTTTCTACGTGTTCTACATGGTAACTTTGAAATACTCAGCTCAGCCTTTTTCCTCTTCCTCAGAAAATCTAAGAACATTCCAACTTACTGTTGATGGCATCTTTGATAGTATAATTGACAATATGTAGTTAATTTGGCCTAATACACTCATTTTAATCATATGCACCCTGTGATGTAGTGGCAGAGGAACAGAATCTATCAGCCCAAGTCATTATCCACTTTGTACAGTTAATCTCTACTCTAGCTTCCTTAATGGGCACTAGTTAGTCCTTTGTATGCTGCAAAATACATGTATCCATTTTAATTGATAGCTATTGATAAATGCACATTTATAAACAGAGTCTTTGATTTAAAGTCTTATTTATTTCTTAATATAATCTTGAATAAACTGAAAAAACACATACTGATCTCCATAAATCATTCAATCTTATTAAATAATATGTTTTATATTTCTAACGCTGACCATAAACTCCTGGGAAATTGGAAAAAAGTGCCAAGGTTAGCCCTAGGAAGAATTGGAAAGATTTAAATCTGCATTGGATGTAGATACAGCGCAATACTTAATACAACTTGACTTTTTGTTCTGTTCTCTGGAATGACAAATATTGTTTTTGGCTTGACTTAGTCTGATACTGCAGAGTCCTCCCACACACAGGCTTGTAGATTCAGTAATAAATGGCCCAGCTGTGGGAAAAAGTTCCTCTGAAACTGGGTAATGCATCCATCAGAACTGGAGCTTTCCCACTGGCTATGCTTTGAAGGGCACTCTCCAGTTCTTAGATATCTAATGGGTCCTCCAGCATTTCCCTTTGTTCCCTTTAGTTATTTTTAAATTCTCAAAAAAAATTGTGTGCTCCATCAGATGGATTAATATCTGATTCATTGAGGTCTTTATGTACATTTTTAAAGGAATCATCGATCTTTACTGAGTCTCAGATAATTTCTGTACTGAAAGTCTGCACTGCAGGAATTACTGATTACCCACCACTTTCCTTTGCTGATATGCAAGTGGTTTACCTTTCTTATCTCGTTGCTCATAAGAATGTTGTCTGAGCTGAAAAGGGGAGAATTCTACTTTCCCTGACATCAAAAGTGGTCTGTTCATATGTTGCTGCCTGCAACGTGTGATAGGTCTGTTTACTGTTTGATATTGTACGTGCTTTCTCCAGTGATAATTTTCATCCTTGCAATTCTTTCCCCCATCCCCCCTCCCCCCCACTCCGCTCCTGCAGCTGAGGCAAAACATCTGACATTGCACCTCAACACCACACTCAAGGTTTTCTATAAAGCAACTGGTGAATTTGTAGATCCAATCTAGTGACCCATAAATCCATCAATTTCCATGCTTTTATCTGTAACCTTTTAAGCATTTGAGAGATTAAATGCAAGATGTTTGGTTTTAGTGAAACCATTCTTAAAGTTATAGGGGATGGGAAATGATGAAATTCACCTTGGATGGCAGCTCAAAATGGGTGACAACCCATTGAGGTGCATGTGTGTAGCTAACAATTTGCTCTTGGCCATTTTGCATTTTTGCTCAAGATGGATTTCATCTACATGTTCTGCGAATAAGAGTTGTCCCAAAGTGTAACTATTTTGGCTTTTGAGTCCTTGACTGCTGTTGCTGTCTAGAGAGGAATGTGTCAGCTCGCAATGCAAGGTAAAGGGACTAGCCTGTTCCTTTGGGATTACAGAATCTCTAGTCAACAAAATGCCCACATCACTATAAAATGCTTTTAAAGTGTTTCTTTCATCATCTTACCTTCAGATTTATCAAGGGCTGGGTTTGTCACAATGTCAGCAGGACATAAGGTGACCAGAATAGGTAAGCACCAACATAAATGCACCAGCTAATGTGGTTCCGCTATTTAAGAAGGGTTGTAGAGATAAGCCAGGGAACTACAGGCCAGTGAGTCTCACGTCAGTGGTAGGGAAACTATTGGAGAAAATTCTGAAGGAGAGAATCTATCTCCACTTGGAGAGCAAGGTTTGATCAGGGATAGTCAGCATGGCTTTGTCAAAGGGAGGTCATGCCTAACAAATTTGATTGTTTTTTGAGGAGGTGCCCAGGTATGTAGATGAGGGTAGCGCGGTTGATGTAGATTATATGGATTTCAGCAAAGCCCTTGACAAGTTCCCACATGGGAGATTTATAAAGAAGGCAAATGCACATGGGATACAGGGTAATTTGATAAGGTGGATTCAAACTTGGCTTAGTTGTAGGAGACAGAGGGTGATGACAGAATGACTGGAAGCCAGTTTCCAGTGGTGTACCGTAAGGATCTGTGCTGGGTCCCCTATTATTTGTCATTTATATAAATGGCAGATGACCATGTGGGGGGCAGGATTAGTAAGTTTGTGGATGACACAAAGATTGGCCGGGTGGTTAACAGTGAGGTTGAGTGTTTTGGGCTACAAGAAGATATAAACGGGATGGTCAAATGGGCAGATAAGTGGCATATGGAATTTAATCCTGAAAAGTGTGAGGTGATACACTTTGGAAGGAGTAATTTGACAAGGAAGTATTCAATGAATGGCATGACACTAGGAAGTTCTGAGGAACAAAGGGACCTTGGCGTGTGTGTCCATAGATCTCTGAAGGCGGAGGGGAATGTTAGTGGGGTAGTGAAAAAGGCATATGGGACATTTGCCTTTATCAATCAAGGCATAGGTTACAAAAGTAGGGAGGTCATGTTGGAGTTGTATAGAACTTTGGTGAGGCCACAGCTGGAGTACTGTGTGCGGTTCTGGTTGCCACATTATAGGAAGGATGTGATTGCACTGGAGGGGGTGCAGAGGAGATTCACCAGGATGTTGCCTGGGATGAACCATTTAAGTTATGAAGAGAGGTTGGATAGACTTGGGTTTTTTTCATTGGAGCAGAGAAGACTGAGGGGGCGACCTGATCAAGGTGTACAAGATTATATGGGGCATGGACAGGGTGGATAGGGAGCAGCTGTTCCCCTTAGTTGAAGGGTCAGTCACAACAGGGCATAAGTTCAAGGTGAGGGGCAGGAGGTTTAGGGGGGATGTGAGGAAAAACTTTTTTACCCAGAGTGTGGTGACAGTCTGCAATGCACTGCCTGGGAGGCGGGTTGCCTCACATCCTTTAAAAAGTACCTGGATGAGCACTTGGCACATCATATCATTCAAGGTTATGGGCCAAGTGCTGGTAAATTGGATTAGATAGGTAGGTCAGGTGTGTCTCACGTGTTGGTGCAGACTCGATGGGTCGAAGGGCCTCTTCTGCCCTGTGTGATTCTGTAAAGACACCAACTGGGTCTCCATTTCATACTTCAATATTTACTGAGCAAACTTATTCAAATTACAGAGACCACATTTATCACTTGTCATTTTACCTGCTGACGTTTGATAACTGTACACCTCATTTCTGACTCAGGATGAGTCAGAAATGCAGTCATCTTTGGGGAGTTTCATGTTACTGTAACCAGAGTCAGAGACTATGGAAGGAATCATCCCAGATTTGTACTAAGTGCAGTAGCAGGCAGGGAAAAAAGACGTTTTACCTGCTGGCCTCAATGGCGGGTTTTCGCACTGCATCATCCCAATCCCGCCTCATTAATCATGCATTCCCAGGAAACACGCTGGCTCTGATTCACCCGCCATGCCATCACCTTGTCGCTTCCTCAGGCCAGGCAGCGTATTTAAAGTGCTGCTGCAGGCTCAACTCTCAGTGCTTCCAGCCCAGGACTGCTGCTCAGAAGACAGTCCGGAAAGGCAAGAAGACTGCAGCTCCCTGATTCAGTGATGCATCGCTGGGACACCTTCTGGACACGTTTGGAGTCCACTGCACTGTCCTCCACACCACTCTGGCTGCAGGAGGCCCATCAGTGTCACCACTCCGGTTTGAGAGGCGATGGCAGTGGTGGTCAGTGCCAATGCTGCACAGAAGAGGTCGGCCAGCCAGTGCAGAAAGGGGATGAATGATCTCATCCATACCTCCAGGGTAAGGCAACCATCTCATCACTCTAAACTCAAGCCCATCACACATTCACTGCCATCACCACTGCCAGGGACATCACCACTCACTCTTTCACACACACCCTCACATCTCCACCTGGACTCATCTTTCTGGTGACTGCCTCCTCAGCTCTCACCGTCTTGAGGCCACTTGCACGGATCAATATGTGTCCCCACATGCACCAGGGCTACCCACCCTTCCCCAGTAATGCCCTATCCCTGCAGCCTCTTCCCTTGCCTGAGGCCACTTCTCCCTCTTCCCCAAGCAAGCCATAGCCCTGCAGTCATTGAAAAGCCTAGTACAGACCTGCCTGTGAGCCCCGCTAAAAGTGATGTGGTGTTGTCTGCGAAGCATGATGCTGATGACTGCAAGTGCTGCCCAAGCAAGATAGGCAAACAAACCTCGAAGTCCAGACTGAAGTACAGCTCACCAGGTGCACGTCACTTATGTTCAGTTGTGAAACACATCAGCGTGCAATCACAGCGATGCGCCCAGTTGATCCAGCGTGGAGGGATAATTCCGGCAAGCTGGGCTTATAATGTTATGCAGATGTATTTTTCACGGCGTCGTGAAACAGATTTTTGGCCTTCCTGCTTTATTGCCCGCTCATGCCCACCATGACATATGATGCCAGTAGGCACGGAATATGCCGCGCTATGGCTCGAGGGCAAAATGAGTTCACCTGTAAGGTTTAATGGATTTGTTTAGAAAGCAAGACAGAGCTGGAGGAAAATAAATAAAAATGGTGTGTTTTTAAGGGAGAAAACTGGTGAAAAGAAAATCAGCAAGAATACCAGCATAAAAAGACAAATTAGTCAGTGATTTTAACTACTTTGGTTGCTTTCAATAATAATGCAATGTCAAACATTTGCATTTGATAAATGAGATAGTGCCGTTGAAATAAACTGCATGCCATCTTTCAAAGTGGCACTGCTTCACATTAGTGCTTTCATTTATTCTTTTCCCTTTGTTTCCTGTTCACTTGTCCATAATTGTAGAATGGTTACAGCAAAGAAGAAAGCCATTCAGCCCATTGTGCCATGCTGGCTTTCCTAAGGAGCAATTCACATGCTGCCCCTTCCCTGCGATCTCCCCAAATCCCTGCACATTCCTCCTCTGATATTTAGAAAAATGTAGAAATATTTACAGCACAGAGGGAGGCTGCCCTGCCTGTGTCTGTGTGTCATCATGTCTGCATCGGCCAAGAAACAAATCCCCCCCCCCCCACCAGCCTAATCCCATTTTCCAGCACTTGTTCCGCAACCCTGAAGGTTACGATACTTCGGATGCATATCCAGATACCTTTTAAATGAGTTGAGGGTTTCTGCCTCTACAACCCTCTAATCCTTCTACCAACCACGTTAAATCTATGCCCACTAGTCACTGACCTCTCTAAGGGAAATAGGTCCTTTCCATCTGCTCTCTCCAGGCCCCTCACAACCTTGTACATCTCAATCAAATCTCCCCTCAGCCTCTCCTGTTCCAAAGAAAACAAACCCAGCAGATGCAGTCTTTCCTCATAGCTGCAATTTTCCTATCCTGGCAATATCCTCATAAATCTCTTCTGTACCCTGTCTAGTGCAGTTACATCCTTTCTGTAATTTTAAACCATCAGATATTCAGGTCGCCAATAAAAGAAGAGCACTTGGACTCTTCCCCTTATCCCTCTCTCACAATGAAACAAAACTATTAATCCACAACCTTAAGGAGCAACTTCATGGTGGTGACAAAGTCAGTCCTTCCAGGCAGTGCCCGACACCACTAAATCTAACCCCAGCAATTCCAGTAACTCACTTGCATGTATTAGAACTATCCCAAGCTCAATCGTAATTATTAGTGCACAATTTGTACATTAAGTTACCTTAGGGAGAAATAAGGGATGGTCAAGAGGCAAGGGGGAAGCAGGTGATGAAAGTCAGGTTTGTATTCATAAGTTCCAATTGAAGCCCTTGTTGTAAATAAAAGCATTTTAAAATGTATACATGATTAACACCCCATGTGTCTCTGTGGAGTTTCTTGTCTTGGTGCCGTAAATTCCAGCTGTAATTGCATTTGACAGTAATGCCTTTTAAAATAGGTTTGAAAAGAACATCTGAAGTACTGTATTAAGCTAAATGAAAACATGAAGGGTATTTAATTTCCAAACATTCCTATCTATGCCAGCTGGATAGCATTCCACCACTTGTATTATTAATTGTATAGCCACAAAATCTGTATCCATTTTGCCAAGATTTCACAAATAGTCCTGTTTATAGTCCAGATTGCCTGAATTGTGGTGATGTCTATCAATTCAGTGCCTTGGATAAGCCAGACTGAAGTAATTGAAGTGGATGTTTGGTACTTAAATTGTTTTTACATTGATGCTGAGGTGTTTTGCCAAAATAGAGTCCTTTGCTACTTGTGTTATATATCAACGAATTTAGACTTAAATGGAGAGGGCATGATTAAGAAAGTTTGCAGATATGAAAATTTGCAGTGTGGTTGATAGTGAGAAAGAGCTGTTGACTACAGGAAGATATCAATAAGCTGCAGAAGTTCCTGAGGTCAGTATCTGAAGCCCAACCATCTTCAGCTGCTTCATCAGTGACTTTCCCTCTATCATAGACAGGAAAGTAGAGTTGAGGCCACAATCATATCAGCCATGATCTTATCAAATGCAGAGCAGGCTTAAGGGGCTGATTGCCTACTCCTGGTCCTAATTCATATGTTCATGCATATAGTGGCAGAAGTGGGAATGTTGGCTGATGATTGCACAGTCCACAGTTCAATTTTACAACTCTTCAGATAATGAAACAGTCTGTGCCATGAAAGAATCATAAAATGGTTACAGAACAGAAGGAGGCCACTTGGCCTGTCATTTCCATTCTGGCTCTCTGTAAGAGCTACTCAGCTCATCCCATTGCTCTGCCATTTCCCAGCAGCCCTGCAATTTTTCTTCTTTTCAGACAATTTACCCAATATCATTTTTAAAGCCAAGGCTGAATCTGTCTTCACCACGCTTTCTGACAAGGCATTTCAGATCCTAACCATTCACTGTGTAAAAAATGTTTTTCTCATGTCGCTTCTTTTGGCAATCACCTTAAATCAGTGTCCTCTGGTTCTCAACCTCCTGCCAATGGAAACAATTATTTCTCTATCTACTCTGGTAGACCCCTCTTGATTTTGAACATTTCAGTCAAATATATTGTCAACCTTCTCTGGAGAGAACAGCCCCAACTTCACCAATCTATCCTTGTAACTGAAGTCTCACATCTCTGGAACCATTCTCAGAAATCTCTATTGCACCCTCTACATTGCTGTCATGTCCTTCCTAAAGTGTGGTGCACAGAACCGAGCACAGTACTCCAGTTGAGGCTGAACCAGTGTTTCACAAAGGCTCACTGTAACTTTGTTGCTTTTGTACTCTATACCTCTATTTATAAAGTTCAGGATCCCATATACCTTATTAAGCAATTGTCAACCTATCCTCCCACCAGAGCCCAGCACTAGCAAACTGCCCCGCAAGGACTTTGGTCCCAGCTCTGTTCAGGTGCAACCCATCCAACAGGTCTTATCTTGCCCAGAACCGGCCCCAGTGCCCAGGAATCTAAAGCCTTCTCTCCTGTACCATCTCATTGGCCATACATTCATCTGTTCTATCTTCTTACACTTGCGGGTGGCACCGGGAGTAATCTGAAGATTACTACCTCTGAGCTCCTGTTTGCTAGTTTCATCCCTAATTCCCTAAAATCTGTCTATAGGACCTCAACCCTCTTTCTTCTATGTCATTAGTACTAATATGAGCCACAACTGCTGACTGTTTACCCTCTCTCCTCAGAGTGCCCTGAAGCTGCTTAGTGACATCCTTGGCCTAGCACCAGAGAGGCAGCATACCATCCTGGATTTATACCTGCAGCCTCAGAAAAGCCTATCCGTTCCCTTAAGTACAGAAGTCACTATTACTACTGTTTTCCCAAACTTCCTTCTGCCCTCGCCTGTAAAGCTGAGCCAGCTGTGGTTGGATTTGGCTCTGTTTGCATTCCCCAGAGGAAGCATCACTCATTATTATTCAGAACTGAATAGCAGGTGAAGAGCAAGATACATTCCAGGGGCTGCTGCACTACCTACCTGGTCCTGCTATCACCTATTCTCTCTCTGCCTGCACAACCTTAAACTGGACAACACTCAGGCTTGGGCTGATAAATGGCAAGTAACATTTATGCCACACAAGTGCTAGGCAATGGCCACCTCCAACAAGAAAGAGACTAACCACCTCTGTAAAACATTCAACAGCATTACCATTGCCAAATCAACTACTATCACCATGCTGGGGTTTCCATTGACCAGAAAATTAACTGGACCAGCTGCACAAACACTGGCTGCAAGAGCAGGTCAGAATCTGGAAACTCTGTGGCAAAAAACTCACCTCCTGCCTCCCCAAAGCCTGTCCACCATCTACAAGGCACAAGTCAGGAGTGTGATGGAATATTCTCCACTTGCCTGGATGATGCTGCTCCAACAACACTCAAGAAGGTTGACACCATCCAGGACAAGGCAACCCACTTGATTGGCATCCCATCCACCACATTCAGCATTCACTCCCTCTACTGGTATATCATGGCTACAAGATGCACTATAGCAATTCACTAAGGTTTCTTCAATAGCACCTCCCAAACCCTTGAACTCTATCACTTTGAATAGCAAGGGCAGAAAGCACATGGGAACATCAGCAGTTGCAAGCCACACACCATCCTGACTTGCAACTATATCAGTGCTACTTCATTGTTGCTGGGTCAAAATCCTGGAACTTCCTCAGTAACAGCACTGTGGGTGTACCTACACCACATGGACTGCAGCGGTTCAAGAAGGTGGCTCACACCACCACCTTAAGGAATGGGTAGTAAATACTGGCCTTGCCAGCGAAGCCCACATCCCGTACTTTAGACTCTATTATGGGAGAATTCCACACTTGGCCCAATTTTAATTGTATAACTGGGTGGGTTTTAAATGAGTTAAAATCTTGCCTATTGCTCTGCAGGTTCATATATCTGTGGATTCCTTAACTTCCTACAAGTTCTATCTAGTTTTAAACCCCAAATTTCGCATTAATAACTCACTGGATTTATCTCATTTACTTGCTTTAATTGTTTCAGGAAGCAGGGAACACTGACAAGGCTGCATTTATTATCCATTCCCCACTGCTGTCACAGGCTAGGTAATCAACGATTGCTATGCTGCATTGGAGCATTTATCACATAGGGTTGAATTTTTTTCCTGAGGTGGGTAACAGAAGTCAGGAAAATTTCCGGCTCGGCCCAGCTGCCGGAAGCACCCACAAGGACATTGCAGAGAGGGCGGCTGTGGGCTACAGTTGGGCCAGCCGATCCAGGAAAATGTTCGGAGACAGCCAAGGGGCTGCCAGCTGCAGAGGCAGGCTGTTTAAAAGGCCCACATTAGTGCTGTGGGACTTCGTCCCAGTTATAATAAAAACAGAAAAGCCTTCCAGCCCCAAACCCGTCTCGCACACCGCCCTCCCACCCCAGCCCTCATCCTGCCTCCCCCACCCCAGCCCTCATCCTGCCTCCCCCACCACCTTCCCACCCCAATAGGGGTCATTTGAGGGGGCATACCTTGGCATGGGTCATGAGGGACCACGAGGTTGTCTGGGGAGCATGATAGGCAATAAGGGATGTTTCGAGTGGGCATTCCTTGGCATGGGAGTGGGCATGAGGAGGACCCTTCCAAAAGGCTCCCTCAAGCAGACTATTGTTCATGATGCCTCTAAGATGCCATGAACCACACGACTCATTGAATAGCTGCCCGACATCCCAGAAAATTGCAGAGGACATGGCTATCCCTGCAAAGGGACTGCCCAGGTCAGGAGTGCAGGGTGAGGGCTCATGACCCAAACCAGCCCAACCCCTGAAAAGGCACTCCTGAAAATTGGAAACCCTGAGAATGGGAGTCGGGAATGCAGAAATCGGGATCAATATATAATTTTTAAAGGACTCCTGAGTAATCCGGACTCAGTGAAAATCCAGCCCATAATGTACAAATGGAGTCATATGTGGGCTCTTCCCTGGGGGACACAGCAAACCTGTTGTTTTTTTGCTCCAAATTTAAGGCAACTTTCACATGTTCCACGTTGGCCTACATTTTACCGATTTCATAACATGGCTTGGTGGGATTTGAACTAATGTCTGCTGAGCTTCTAGTTCTTTACCAGAACCAGTACAGTACTGTATCCATCTCGATTCCTATTCTCCTGAGCCCCAGTCATAACCTGCACTGGCCTTGGCACTTGGCCTAAATTTCTCAGTTTAAAAAAAAAACTACACACCAATACCTCAGCACAGCACTGGGCCGTCTACAATTTCAGGAAGAGGAATTTCATATCATCCTGTCTCGTTTCTGTTTCATGGCTGGCTGAAAGTTTAAGTGTTGCTAGTAAATCAACCATGTCATTTTCTACAGAAAATAAACAAAGCTTGGGAAAAGGCTACCAGTTGAGAATGAAAGAGGAAAATTAGAAATAGACAGATATAGTTATGATACTAACTATCAGTTGCAGTAATTTCAATATATGGTCCCAAACATTCAGACCTTGCAGCAAATTCAAAAAGAGAAGCTGCAGCAGCACTGAAAAGCCCCTAGATGTCACTACTGACACCTAAGCTGCTGGGTGACAGACCAAAGGAACTACTACTATACCACATCCTGAATTATGATAGTTCATTGTTGGTAGAGGTACTTAGGGAATTCCCATTGTGAATGTTGACATAAAAATTTTACTCAAAAATCATGACAGTCAGATGTTTTTACCTGAATAGACAAGATTTTTAAATAGCATCTCTGGACTTGAACCAGCAGCCATTGGAGAAAGAGCTTCTATTGGATTCTGTTGGTGCATACGTTTTGATAATGATAAATTATGAGACATGTTTATAGACTTAGATCTGTACCTGAGTTATACAAACATAAGAGAATTACTTTCAACTGCTTCAATTTGGACCAATGATATATTTTAGTTTAGCAGCGGAGATTCTGAAATTTAAAATTTTCAAACAGCTACATTTATAGTTATAATCTAATCCTGAAAAAGCAAAGAACAAAATGCATGCAGATTAACCTTAGACTCGAATAACTGTCAAATCTAGTGAGGAGTTTCACTAAATCCTTTCAAGTGATGTCCTGACAAAAACAAGACCTCTTTTACGTTCTGAGTCTGGCTATCTAATCCTTTAAAATGAAACTGAGTTCAATAAGTGAAAAAACAAAAACAGAATTACCTGGAAAAACTCAGCAGGTCTGGCAGCATCGGCGGAGAAGAAAAAAGTTGACGTTTCGAGTCCTCATGACCCTTTGACAGAACTTGAGTTCAAGTCCAAGAAAGAGTTGAAATATAAGCTGGTTTAAGGTGTGTTGGTGGGGGGGGGGGGGGGGGGGGGTGCGGAGAGAGAGAGAGAGAGAGAGAAGTGGAGGGGGTTGGTGTGGTTGTAGGGACAAACAAGCAGTGATAGAAGCAGATCATCAAAAGATGTCACCAACAATAGAACAAAAGAACACATAGGTGTTAAAGTTGGTGATATTATCTAAACGAATGTGCTAATTAAGAATGGATGGTAGGGCACTCAAGGTATAGCTCTAGTGGGGGTGGGGAGAGCATAAAAGATTTAAAAATATTTAAAAATAATGGAAATAGGTGGGAAAAGAAAAATCTATATAATTTATTGGAAAAAAAACAAAAGGAAGGGGGAAACAGAAAGGGGGTGGGGATGGAGGAGGGAGCTCAGGACCTAAAGTTGTTGAATTCAATATTCAGTCCGGAAGGCTGTAAAGTGCCTGGTCGGAAGATGAGTTGTTGTTCCTCCAGTTTGCGTTGGGCTTCACTGGAACAATGCAGCAAGCCAAGGACAGACATGTGGGCAAGAGAGCAGGGTGGAGTGTTAAAATGGCAAGCGACAGGGAGGTTTGGGTCATTCTTGCGGACAGACCGCAGGTGTTCTGCAAAGCGGTCGCCCAGTTTATGTTTGGTCTCTCCAATGTAGAGGAGACCACATTGGGAGCAACGAATGCAGTAGACTAAGTTGGGGGAAATGCAAGTGAAATGCTGCTTCACTTGAAAGGAGTGTTTGGGCCCTTGGTCGGTGAGGAGAGAGGAAGTGAAGGGGCAGGTGTTGCATCTTTTGCATGGGCATGGGGTGGTGCCATAGGAGGGGGTTGAGGACTGGGGGGTGATGGAGGAGTGGACCAGGGTGTCCCGGAGGGAGCGATCCCTACGGAATGCCGATAAGGGGGGTGAAGGGAAGATGTGGTTGGTGGTGGCATCATGCTGGAGTTGGCGGAAATGGCGGAGGATGATCCTTTGAATGTGGAGGCTGGTGGCGTTATAAGTGAGGACAAGGGGGACCCTATCATGTTTCTGGGAGGGAGGAGAAGGCGTGAGGGCGGATGCGCGGGAGATGGACCGGACACAGTTGAGGGCCCTGTCAACGACCGTGGGTGGAAAACCTCGGTTAAGGAAGAAGGAGGACATGTCAGAGGAACTGTTTTTGAAGGTAGCATCATCGGAACAGATGCGACGGAGGCGAAGGAACTGAGAGAATGGGATGGAGTCCTTATAGGAAGCGGGGTGTGAGGAGCTGTAGTCGAGGTAGCTGTGGGAGTCGGTGGGTTTGTAATGGATATTGGTGGACAGTCTATCACCAGAGATTGAGACAGAGAGGTCAAGGAAGGGAAGGGAAGTGTCAGAGATGGACCACGTGAAAATGATGGAGGGGTGGAGATTGGAAGCAAAATTAATAAATTTTTCCAAGTCCCGACAAGAGCATGAAGCAGCACCGAAGTAATCATCGATGTACCGGAGAAAGAGTTGTGGAAGGGGGCCGGAGTAGGACTGGAACAAGGAATGTTCCACATACCCCATAAAGAGACAGCCATAGCTGGGGCCCATGCGGGTACCCATAGCCACACCTTTTATTTGGAGGAAATGAGAGGAGTTGAAGGAGAAATTGTTCAGCGTGAGAACAAGTTCAGCCAGACGGAGGAGAGTAATGGTGGATGGGGATTGTTCGGGCCTCTGTTCGAGGAAGAAGCTAAGGGCCCTCAGACCATCCTGGTGGGGGATGGAGGTGTAGAGGGATTGGACGTCCATGGTGAAGAGGAAGCGGTTGGGGCCAGGGAACTGGAAATTGTTGATGTGACGTAAGGTGTCAGAGGAATCACGGATGTAGGTGGGAAGGGACTGGACAAAGGGAGAGAGAAGGGAGTCAAGATAACGAGAAATGAGCTCTGTGGGGCAGGAGCAGGCTGACACGATCGGTCTACCGGGGCAGTTCTGTTTGTGGATTTTGGGTAGGAGATAGAAGCGGGCCGTCCGAGGTCAATAAGTGAAGTTGAACCAGTATACCTGTACTATTGTTTTCTATCTCATGCAAACTCTACCTATATTCACAAATAGATTGCATCCTGCCATTAGGTGTGTGATGTAAATAAACTTTTCATTCACTTCAATACAACAGAAAATACTAGGAAAAGTAATTGAAAACAAGTCAAGTTCCAACCAATTTGTTGCAATATCCTGGAGTTTTGTTGTTTTACCTTAGGGGATCAGAGAATCGATTTCATACAACTTTAGCTTCTTCAAATAACCTGTGGTTATTCACTTCCCTCAGGAGCTGTAAAGTCCATGATAAGGCAAATTATAGGTGGCTTGCAGAAGGAACCAGCTTGATCGACCAAATGGCTTAATCTCAAACCTCAATTTCTTACCTACATGACGGTGACAGCCACAGGATATGCTTTCAACAAGATAAGTTTGGGGACCTTCCTTGATCGAGGGTCCACCTACTTGTTCAGTTGGTGAATTCTTTGTCTTGATAAAAACTGAGCTACACAGAATGTCCCAGTTTCAATCTTAAGTGTCCTTAAGTTGACTGTACTCAGCTATGTTCTCAATGCTTTTCCAAAATGTTTGTCAATAGAACTATCTACTCCTCATTCCCCACTTCAGGGAGGAGTGTAAAGAAACCACCTCCTGCTATTTTCAAAAATGAATAGGGGCATTGTTGCTTAGTGGGCTGACTATGAGACTTATTGGGGTCAAAACTGCAACTGAACTGTACACCCACATTCTAGTTTAACAATGACACTTCCCGTACCTAACCTGCACAGGCTTTGGTCTTGCTGCTAAATTATTGGGTCCCATTTCTAGGTATCCCCAGTGGGCACCCAAGAAAGACATTGTGTCCCTGAAAGACATTATTAAATTAAGGCCTAATGCCTGTTTAAAAGGCTACTTTGCACAATTAGTTAACAATGGAGAGGAAGGCAAGCAGGATTAATCAGCAGTCCCAACAGCCTCCACCAAATAGCAATTCCAGTGAAGCCCTGGGGAACAACAGTACTCCCCCAACTTGTTATTTGAAAAACCTTTTATTGATGTTTTGTTTGCACTTCAGCCCCACGCTCCTGATCTATGGGCACCCAGTGCGGAAGGGGGTCGGGAAGGAGGAGGACCTCCTCGTGAACCTGCTCCTGGGCCTGGCCAAGTTGGCCATTAACAGGTCCAGGCAGCGGGCGATCGACGGGGGAGTCCCGCCCGATTGTTTATCCCTCTTCCGCGGCTACGTTCGCGGCCGGATGTCCCTGGAGAGGGAGCACGCGGTGTCTGCTGGCACTCTCAAGGCCTTCCATGCCTGGTGGGCACCGCGGGGACTGGGGTGTTTTGTTGACCCCTTTAATCACATTTTGATTTAAAGTTTGTAAGTTTCATTTAAACTTTGTTCTTGGTTTTACAGCTGACCTGAATTAGGGGCTGTGCCTGATTTATCCCAATTTTGTTAATTTGGTTTTATTGGTTTTAACTCGAAAGAGTTACATAGCCAAGTGGTTATGGTACTGGGTTTGTAACCCCAAGATCAAGAGTTCAAATCTCACAATGGCAAACTATGAAACAATGTACCTTCATCTGAAAGGGAACAGATGGAAATGGGTTTGTACTCGAAAGAGTTACATAGCCAAGTGGTTATGGTACTGGGTTTGTAACCCCAAGATCAAGAGTTCAAATCTCACAATGGCAAACTATGAAACAATGTAACTTCATCTGAAACAGATGGAAACGGGTTTGTACTCGAAAGAGTTACTCCCCCAACTTCACAGATGTTTTGATTGATCTCTCTCTAGTCTGCTCCTTGACTCATCCCGAGACTTACATAAGAGCCAGTGTTGATGAGACAAGTGGCTCTAAATTGCTTGCTCATCTTTGGCAGGCTCCTATGGAGGCATGACAGTTCACTCCGTGTATGTAGGTGAGGCTTGAGAGGCAATTTCTAGTGATCCTCGGGTGTGTTAGTTGGTCATGTGTTGTTTGGTCAGCGTCACATCAAGTGTTGGCCTGAAAACAGGCCCAGACTATTTTCTACCCCTCTGTCTCAGTTTGAAAAAGGCAGTGAGACGCAATATTCCACAAACCAGCTCATTTAGCTTTAATATACAACTCCAATGCCTAGCCCATTAACATCTTTAGTCCTTTTTAAGCATGTATGAATTACTTGGTTTTAAAGTGCAGCAAAAACTTAATTCACTCACAAATTATTTCCTTATAGATCAAAAATCAGAAAATATTGTTTCTGCTAGAAGATCTGTTTGACTGGCTGTTCATTGAGAACAGGATGGGATTTGGTTGTAATATTTCCTTAAGTAGTCTTCTGAAGGACTCAAAAATTTACAAATGGACACATCTTGATGTAAGAGGCTGCCTTCAATTATGCCATTGAACAGAGACCCTTTAGAGATTGACAGAAGTACATCTGGGACCTATCACACTAGACAAACTTCATTGTGGATCTTCATTATTTGGCCCATGGGTGTCCTTGTAAGGAAGCCATTCTTACCAGGGAAAAGTATATTGTTCTGCTGCAGTGGTTCAGGCCCCGATGTCAGCCTGGACACTTTGACTACCCTTCCTTCACTCCCCATCCCCAATTGGAGCCTACTTGTTTCAAACAGAAGGCTGGGACACTTTTTATTTCCTCAGAATGCTGGTCTCTCAAATGTAGCTCAAATCCATGGGAATTCCCTGCATTGGGAATCTTTGTCTTCAACCTTGCTTCCTGTGATATGGGTGCCCAAGTATAGGGTTCCATCCTTTATAAAGTCCTGTGGAAATTGCCATGGACAATGGATACAATTGTGTCCCTCCATTTTCTGGGAGTCCCTCTGGTTTCCTACTGGAGTTATGGCAGTACTCCTCAGAATCCGAGAAATTTTGGCTCTAACTGTTTGATGGACATACAAGGTCATGTATCTTATGAAGAGGGACTGTAGCCTGGTTTGGGTAGTTGCTCAAAACTGGTTTATTTACACAGTGTACAATACATACAAGGTTGGTTACTGAGTAGGCACATCTTCTCTAACACATGATTGCTGATGTCACAAATACATAATAGTCTATATCACTCATTAGCATATCTATTCTATTAACCCATTACACTACACCTCCCCCCTAAGAATACCGTCCACTTTGTTAATAACAGTGTTAACTATGTCCATTTACACAGCATTTACTTTAAAATATTTACATTACATTGGAGGAGGAGGTGGCAGAGCCACAGAGTCCCCCAGTTAGAGGTTTAGTTTCTGTGGAGGCTTCACCACTCTTCTGGACCACATGATTGTGACTGCCCCATTGGGTGGGTCCTGGAGTGAATCAGCATCTCGCAAGCTGCTCAAAGTATTCTTGGGGTCTTCATCCCACGTTGTGTGGTAATCAAAGACCTGTGGTCTTGTGGGTACCAGTGAATTTCTTTTATCATTCATTCATGGAATGCGAGCGTTGCTGCCAAGGCCAGCATTTATTCCTTATCCCTAATTGCCCTAGAGAAGGTGATGGTGAGCTGTCTTCGTAAACTGCTGCAGTCTGTGCTGTAGGTATATCCACCAGTGCTGTTAGGGAGGGAGTTTAAGGATTTTAATCCAGAGCTCTCATGTTGTGTTGGAAAGTACCAGACTGTGTCTGAACGGGGTATGATTGTGTGGGTGTGGGTGTTCTGTTCTGGTGAGGGCGAACATTCTGCCTTACGATCATAGATCCAAACTCTGTGGCCCAGAGTTAAGGACGTTAGGGTCTTGGCCCTAGGTCTGGAATTGTACCCCTGTTGTTGTTCTTTCACAGAGGCTCATCTCCTTATGTCTCACTCTCTTGTAAAGATAACATTAGGTTAGAGGTTCCTTGGCAGTATCAGAATGTGGGTCTTTAGACCTCGGTTCATGAGCAATTCAGCTGGAGAGAATCCATTGGCTAGAGGCGTGGCTCAATAGTGCAACAGAGCTAAATACCAATCAGGATTCTTAGACTTTAGGGTTGTTCTGGTCCTGACCACGCATTCAGCCCCCCGTTAGCATGAGGATGAAGAGGGGAGCTGGTGATATGGGTGCTCCCATTGTCGACAGTGAATTTCTGGAAGTGGTCATTAGCAAATTACGGACCGTCATCTGAGATGATTTCATTTGGGAGGCCATGGGTATAGAAGTTGGTCTGCAGTGGTCTAACCACTGACTCCACAATAGTGCCGTGAATTCTGACTTCTTCCGGCCATCTAGAGTACAGCAACAAGGTATGTCTTGCCTTGATGATCAAAGAGGTCAAACCCCAATTTCTGCCAAGGTTGGTGTGAAAAATTGGATGGCACCAGGTGTTCTGTGTGTGTCCGGCTATTAATGCAGCAGGTGTGACAGGATAGGACGAAATCTTGAACAGCCTGTGCGATGTCTAGCCATCACATAGATTGCAGTGTGCATGCTCTGCACTTTGCAATCCCTAGGTGGCCTCCATGGAGGTTATGGAGGATCTTCTCTCACATGGACTTAGAAATAACTAAGTGATGATCAACAAGTAAGAGGTCATCCTCTATGGTTAAGTGTCTGCGTGGCTTGTGGTATTTACAGATGAGCTGGTCAGCTGGACTATATTTAGACTAACCTTGCAGACAGAACCTTATACCCGAGTATATTTCACATCTTTTTGTGCCCTTCAGATGTCTTGGAGCTTCGTAGCAGAGATGAGCAGTAAGGCCATTACACTCGAGGAGAATGCTTCCACTTGTGAGATGTGTTAAATCCAAGGCAATAGCTTGGTCTACCGTCAGCCGTGGATTGCAACTTCCCTAGAACATCAACGGCCATCGATTGATCACACATCAAGTGAAGGCGAAACCATTGAATGTGTATGGGCATTTAAGCGATCTCTGTGGAATTCGTGTGTAATGAAGGATTTGTGGTCCATCTCTACATGGAAGGGTAAGCCCATCAGGCCTATGTGACAGCCAATACTTCCTTCTTGATGCTGGCATAGCATGGTTTTGTTTCTGTCAATGCTTTGGATGCAAAGTTATACAGGCTTCCTGTCACAATTCTTCTGGAGTTGGATACAAAAAGCGCCAAGGGCTGTGGAGGAAGCATCAGTAGCCACTATGGTGAGCAATGTTGGGTCATAATGTGCCAGCACACCTGAAGAGACTAGCCTGTCTTTAATATATTGAAAGGCATTGTTTTGTTCATTATCCCAGAACTATTACTGGCCTTTCAGTAGGTGATCTCATAGTGGTTCTGTGATGGTGACTGTGATAAACATGCCCATCTTGTTTATCACCCCTAGAGCCTCTGGATGTCTGTGATTCACTTCAGTTGTGAAAAGTCAGTAATGGCTTTTGTTTTGTGAGGGTCCACCATGCTCCCCTGTCTTTCAATGATATGACCTAGAAATTTGATAGCAATCTTGGCAAATTCACACTTGTCATCAACCATGAGACCTGCTTCCTGGAGGGCCTTAATGTTACCCATGTCCACGCCGGTTGGTGAAGTTAAAACAAAGACACAGCTGCTTTCTTTGTTGGAGAAAGTTTATTGACACAGTCAACACTACTCTAACGCCAGTGTTCCAGTTATCCCCGCTTATAGGTGTACAAATACTCATCACCTGTTTAACATTGCCATTAATAAGACGTTGATAAATTATCCTCTTTTCTTTTAAATTAAAACTTCTGAAAACTCAAGAACAATCTTTTAAACTAATTGAAAAGAAACAAAATTATATGTATTTTTCCATCATCTATGTCTCACATTATATTATAACCAACATTGACAGAACTCACATTTCCCACTCTGAAAAATTTTTCTTCTTCACCATATATGAATAATTACAAAGCAGTCAAAGAAAATATTGGTTTTCCATATCCTCATTATAACACAAGGCATCCCTTTTCCAGTACATTTAATAATTTCTTGGAGCAAGCACATAAAGCTTCATAAAACAGGTTGACAATTGGTGACTTGCATTCACCTATTTTATTTTAGAAATATCTCTTCTTTCTAACATCTCCTTTATGATAGCAAGGTCAATTCTCAACCTTTTTTCAGTGACACCCTTTGTTGAATGAACATTGTCCTAATGAAAACGATTATCCACAGAGCCTTCTATGAGCAATCTTTTCTCAGATTGCCCCTTGTATAGTATTTCCTTTAATATATAGAATAAGTACACCTCAATATCTATCGCTGCTACTAATGCTGGTGTTTCAGCAGCTAAGGTGCTTTTAATTACCCTTTTCATTTTCTTCACTTCCCAGTCTAATGGACAACATTATCCTTTCCCACCAAGGATATGATAAACCCTGCTGTGCTAGAATATCCATCTGGAAGATCGGCATGTGAAGCATCACTAAAAGTGACTAACCTCACATCTTCTGGATCACCCAAGGCTGGAAACTTGAGCCTGCATTTTCTGAATTTAATTTCTTTAATGTTTCATTTGCTCTCAGAACTTCCTCAGCTGTAGCATATTTCATCATAGTACTCAGTTCCAATGCATCATAACTACCATCAGTTCTAGTGTGAGTGCACAACCAGTTCCACTGTTCAATAAAGCTTATTAATTGATCTGTTTCTTCCTTGGACGCAGGACCCACTTTTTGTGAGGACCTGGCCTGGTTTATTGGGATATGATTGATGCTTCCTAAATAAGATTGTTGATTCAAAGTCACTCTTGACTTATTCTGCTTAATGTCTAACCCTATATATTTAAAGGCCCCTGAAGCCTGACTTCCAAGCTTCAATTCCTTTTTGACTTTATCTATCACCCATTGCTCCAATTCTGCAAAACCTTCTTCCCAAAGAAGATCATCAACATGCATTATAAGGATGCCTGCTAGTTTCACCTTGTGGTACCAGTAGAACTTTGCTGGGTCTGCCTATGGTTGAATACATTCCGCTTTCAACAGGATGGATGTAACTGAGCAATACCACACCCTTGACACATTATTCAAACTGTAAACACACTTGTTTAATTTCCAGTTTCAATTCTAGGTCGCCAGCTACTTTAGGTGGTTTCAAAATTTGAAATTTCTCACCCTGCAAAAATGCAGCTTTTATTTCAATTGATTTACATTCCCAGGAATATTGCTTAACGAGCCAAGAAAATCTTCAAGCTCACTTTTCCTGCAGTAGGGGAGTCCACCCCGACATCTTGATCACCAATTCTTTCTTTCAAACCCTGAGTTCTTAGTCTAACTTTAGCCTTATGTGTGCCATCAAGAAGGACCTTTTCTGTGTATAAACACCTGTGTGATAAGGCTGACTGTTCCCCGTCTGGTTTCAGTGTATACGCCAAATTCTTTTCAATATTCCAACTCTTTGTTTGGGATCCTTTGTCAACTTATCTTCTAATTTGTTAGTAACCACTAAAATGTCTCAATCATAAGGGTTTCTACTTCAAGTGACATTTCCAGCCTGTTCTATTGTTCTTGTTCTTGTCAAACTACAACCTCTACTCGGCCTCCTCTCTCTGGACTACTCTTCCTCCTACCATCAGAGTCCCTTTCGCAAATCTGCGATCTTTTCCCAGGGCTGTGAATAATTTCCAGTCCACTTTCAGAACTATCACTGTGTTTTCTGGCCTTCCACATCTTTATTTCATTTTGCCAATACATGGGTCTTTCTGATCTCCTGTCACTCATCTTGCACTTTCAGCCAAAGTTTGTATTATTCCATTTTGACAGTTCATCACAATGATATTTCAAGTCACATCTGAAGCACCTATAACTCGGTTATTCTTGGAGTTCATCCTCTTGCCATAGTTACCCAATTCCTGTCGTCTGTTAGAGCTATCAAAAGGGTCTGTACCTTCATTTCTTTTGTCTGTGGTTCTTCTTTCATATTGATGCTTGCACCCCATATCGAAAAGGTGCTGCCAGCATTGAATCCTTCATCAGCTGAATGTTCTAGGAGTGCCAGGAAAGTGGCTGGAAATGAATTTTTCCAAGAATTTTTTTTTATAAACCTCAGGCATCTGTTCCAAAAGCATGCCTCTTTCTGGGAATTTAACTCCAGTCAAGATGAGCAGCCTATCCATAATTGATACTTTTAGCACAATACAACAATTTGAAGGCAAGCACGGAATTAAGGACCTCCAAATAGAATTTCTGCAATACGTTATATATCTGTTAAATTCCATGATATATTCTTCTATGGAATAACCATTCACCCTTCTAAACTTATCAAAATATGACCATGGCTCATATACATTTTACAGGTCAGCTTTCTTACAAATTTTGTCCATAAATTTTAAGAGTTTATCCAAATCTTCCTCGGCGTCCAATTGATGAGCTCCTAGCTCCTAAAATACTTTGACCTGATCCTGCTTCTAGTGGGAAGCGAAAGTGCCATGGCCATACCTTGCTTTTTCTTTGGTAAGGATGTAACCCGTGTTCATATATCCACTTCATTCTTCCATTGGCCTTAAGGTTCAGCTTAACAGAACAATGGTGAAAAATCATACCAATAATTCACACTTGATTTCAGGCATTCTTCTCAAAATTAACTCCGATAACATTCTTCTGCCTGAAAAGGTATCTTAGTTTCCAATCTTCACCTTTAGACTAACTATCCTCTGCCACCAATCAGATCCATGCTAGTTGATGAAGTTAAAACAAAGACACAGCAACTTTCTTTGTTGGACAGAGAGAGTTTATTGACTTAGTTCATGGTCAACACTACTCCACCACTCAGTGTCCCAGCTATTCCTATTTATACTATTTTGATGAAACAAAATAAACTAAATTATCAAATCAAGGGGCAAATTAAAAGCAGCCCTTTAGAGGGAAACTGCAAAAAAGAAAGACAAAACTTTAAAGGAAACTTACAAATCTCACTATCCCCATTTATATCCTCTATTTGAATAAACCGATAACAAAAGGGGACAAATTAACAAAAGATTAAATGAACAAATAAATGGCACAGCCCTTAAAGGGGACGTATCCCCATTGACACTATTTTGAGAGAACAAATTAAACTAAATTAACAAAAATCAGGGACAAATTAAAAGGCAGCCCCTTAAAGGGATACTGCAAAAAGAAAGACAAAATCTTAAAAAGGAAACTTACAAAACTCGCTATCCGCATTTTATATGTGTGCAAATACCCATCGCCTGTTTAACAATGTAATTGCCATTAAACTTTAACATTAGCCAGAATTTCCCAACCCCATCATGGGGGGACCTGCCATGGGAGATTCAGTGGCCCATCTAAAAGTCCATTGGCTTTCAGCGGGACCAGATGATCCGGTGTGGGCAGGGCCAGAAAATCCGACCCATTGTAATTAATAAGACATTGGCACTTAAGATCTTCTCGGACCCTGTGGTCATGTTCTTCCCTTTTGGAGCGGTGGATAAGGACGTCATCCGTGTGGCAGATGATTCCTTGTTTGCCTTCTAGTATCATGGACATTGTGTGCTGGAATATCTCTGGTTCCGATGATATACCAAAAGAAAGGTGGTTAAAACAAAAATGGCCAAATGGCTTATAAAGATTGTCAGCAGCCTGGGCTCCTGGTCAAGAAGTATTTGCCAAAACCCTCTATTAGTGTTCAGTTTGGTGAAGAGGATGCTGTTAGCAAGCTTCACCAGGCTGTTGTCTGTAGATGCCATTTGATGGACTTCCCTCTGGGCTGATTTGTTTAATTGCGTGAGGTCCACACACAGCCTAAGTAGACTGTTTGGTTTGGAAACAATCACCAGCCCAGAACACCTCCAGCTTGGTTGTGTGACCAGTGAAATGACACATTTGCACAGCATGCAATTAAGTTCCTCTTTGACCTTCAGTAGCAGACGATGTGGTAGCCTCATGGAGGTGAACACACACCAAATGGCATTTAGGAGCAGTAAAAAGTGATATCCATTCTTTAGCCCCTGCAAGAGCCATGGAAATTCCTGGTGGAATTCAGTACTGTTGTCTGGTGGCAGGATCTCATCTACTTTTTGTAGGATGCCCAGTTGTATATCCTTATTCCTGCTGAGTAAAGAGATACTTTAATTACACAGAATATAAAGAGTCTCTATGATCTTTTTCCCCTTGTGGCTTAGAGTGGCTGTGATCTCGTCTGACCTGCAAGCTAGTTCCTCCTGGACCTTGGAGTTTAATATTTGATAACTGGGCAGGAACTGTGTCAAACCATGCAAAATGATCAGCCTGTATGGATACATCCGTATCAAGCTAAAAGCAGGTTTGAATTCCTTTGACTTCTAAAGTGACAGACCAGAACTCTTAGCAATGGTCTTGTACTTCTCCCAGGAAGCCTGGGATGGCATTTGTCTGTTTGTGGTCTATGTTCTGGGTGAGCTGTGAGCTGCAGTTATTCTGCTGTTTTCTTTGCACTTTAGTGGTTTTAAATGAACAGAACCACTGGAAGTGCCCTGCCCTCCAATATCGGAAGCAGGCTGCACACCATGTTGGGCAGTCTGAAGGCGTTGTTATCTTGCACAGCTGCACAAACACTTCAAGATAGCGGCACGGATTGGCGGGCTTTGTAGTGGGCAGGGCTACCACGTTTGCGCCAAATTGATGAGTGGCTTTTACCGATATTTCAGTGTGTCGGAAGGCGATAGGCTGAATTCGCGTCCTTGGGCCAGCCTGACAAGTGCCATGAAATGGTCAAGCAGGAACGCGATCATCTGTCACGGGCTCCTGTTCGTGAAAACTAGCCACCGTGCACAAAGTAAGAAGAAGTGATTCGACCAATTCTCTTGGTTTATGGAACCTGTGGTAGGAGCATGTTCACCCAGAAGTAGTATCCCGAGATGAAGTAAAAAATACATCAAAGGCTTTTAAAATAGGGTCGAAATCTGCAGGGGTCTCATCGAACCTCTAGCTGTGAAAGATGTGGTCAGCATTGGGCCCAATGAGGTAAAAGAATGAACTGACTTGGAGTCGCTGCTGTTTGGTAAGGGGACCCAAGGCTGCTTGATTCCTCAAGAAGTTATCACCACGTCTTCCAATGTTGGCCTCTGTGCTGGATCCCAAGACTTTCAAATGGTCAGGGTAGGGGGCAGTGACTGCATGCCTAGTGCCACCATCACTACCCTTTTCAGTTAGCCGTTTGCTTAGGCACTCTTGTGTGAAGTCTGATCAGGATTCATTGCCATCGTGGGCTGTGGGTATTCTGTCAATGGCACCAACCCTTGCTTAGATTGGTGTCACCACCACTGTTACCATGTTTGATGGATATGCTAGGTTGAGTATCTTATAAAGTGGGCCTGACTCAGGTAGTTGCTCAAAACATATTTATTAACACTATGTACAAGGGTTACTGGTTAGGCACATTTTTTTCTGAGTGCTACTTGTCTGCTGTACAGAGTCTCTAGCGCTTGACTGCTGATGTCTCAGATACATCATTCTCTATATCACTTGTTAGCTTATCTATTCTATTAACTCATTACACTACACTAACTGCCTGTATTCAGCCATGAAGAGTAGCCAATTGCCCAATGTACTAGTGGATCAGAAGTGTGACTGTGTGTCTGTGTATCTTATGGAATGATCCCCATGGAGGAACCATAAGCCAAAATAACCAAATTTATTGAATGGCCCACAAATAAAGAAATTACCAACAATATTTCAATTTTTTGTAACTTTTATTTTAACATGAATCAGAATCAACGTTGACACTTCAAATAAAAAGGTAAATTTCACTTTAAATAATTGACACAACCATACACAACCATAAGCATTTGCATCACCTCCCGCACAAATGTGACACTACATAGCTGCACAGTTCCACGATATGCTGTTCCTTATTCATGCAGTGTAGGATGGAGTCCCATCCAATAACAGTATTCACCTTCGATTTTCACGGATACTGTTATCATCAGCAAGGTGCACCACTACACACCTTCTCCCCCTCTGGTCAAGACTGTCCTGATGGTGTAGCTTTCCAAAGTTCCTTTCAACTGGTCAACCAATAGCACCTTGGTTCACAGTTTGGCTACTTCTGGGAAAACACCCAGCTCATTAGCATCTCTGAACTATTAACACAGCTTTCCAGGTTTTTGACCTTTTAGTCAGTCCGTACATTGCCTCCAAGTGCTCCTGCCTCATTTTCTGCCAAACAGAAAAACTGATCTCTTCCTGAGAATGATTTGCTCTTCTCCCCACAAGAATTCTCTGTGCTCCTCTTTTTGTCTCCATCTGCTTTTTCTTTATGTCTGCATCTGTGCACTGATTGCCTTTACTCTCCAACTCCTCTGATTGCAGCTCTCCTTTGTGTCCGCCAGCTACACAGCCTCTTTCTTAACTTCCTTTTGGTACTGTTTCCAGGTCAAGGGTTGCTAGGTCATATGGACAGTATTTCTTAATATCCAAGAAAATTACAATTAATCCTTTTACAATTGATATAAACTCTTAAAAGACCTTTTCAAACATTCTTAAGAACAATTACAGATCCTATAGAGCTTTTGAAGAAATTATACATTTTTCTTACTGTACATCTTCCAGGTCAAAAGTCGTTACACTTACATGAGTAATGCAAAGTCTCTAGCTCTGTGAAATTTATCATTATCTCTGATTGTCAATGTAAAACATTTGGTCAGAGCCACCCCATAGATAATCTAATGACTCTCACAACCTGTACGATTATGCAAAATGTACCAATGTATTTCTCATCAAGATGAGAGCATTGCTCTGAGGTCCAGTCTCAATGTTTTCTTATAATGGCCACCAGTAAGTGCATGAGAGCCTGTTCAGGGACCTGTCTCCTCAATTCCCCTCTTATTGGGAAATCACATCTACCAATACATACTTGAGATCAAAAACTAATCACATAGTAAGCTAAGAGTAACAATGCCCATTGTAGCATGCACTGCCATTCCAAAATTTTGTCCAACTGTGTTGCCATATACTGATCATTTTAAAGGAAACAGAGATCAGCCATGATCACATTGAATGGTGGAGCAGGCTCAAGGGGCTGAATGGCCTACTCCTGCTCCTAATTCTTATGTTTTTCTTTTTGTTTTAAATATGGCTGAAGTTGTTGTCAGATCGCCTGTAGAAATTGTAGTGGCACCACTTGGATTAGAAATGTGAATTTTCTTGGGAAGCTTAGTTGAAGGGTTAAGGCCCACAACGGAGAACACCATGAAGGTTAGAGAGAATGGCCCATAAATTACATGGGGGCTCTACTGTCTTCCATCATTACTGGTAGATACCCACCCCCCTCACCCCCAACCAGGGAAACAGGGCAAATAGTTGAAAGTGACTGATGCCATTTCATCAGTACGCCACTGGTCTCCAGTGGAGTTAGAATGGGAGATCAATATCTTGAGAGCACCCATTTACAGATGAGTGTATGCTATGGCAAAGATTTTAATATGGTATCATTCATTCATTCCCATATCAGATACATGTACCTGTGCAATTTGCCACTCATTTTCTCAGCTTGTGTGTAAGGTTAATCTTTGAGCAAAATAGGGGATGGGGAGGGGTGGGGGGTGGTGGGGGGGGTGGGGTGGTGCGATGCCTGTTTTCACCATAACTAATAGCCCACTTATGAAATCACATGCATCTTATGTTTCATAGCGAAGCGTCTTTTATTTTATTTAACAGGTCATTAATTAGGGACAAAAATAGGACTTCTGCCCCTCTATGTTAAAGGAGGAATTTGCCCCGACTGTCATTTAATCAGATAAATCCCAATAGCTTTCCTCTTGTTACAACCATTTGTTGTTATATGGGAAAGTGTTTCTTGTAATTAACTTAATTGGAATATGTAAATTAGAACTGATTAGTGTGATGTGTTGGTGTGCCCAAAGGCACCGACACTATGCTGTACCTTCCAAATTTCAACTTATGGTTAAGTTATGACGTAAGGTCTCTCTTACTCAAAGGCATAATGATTATATCCTCTCACTCATACAACACTTAGACCTGATTTTCTAATGATAGGAAATTAATTATAATTGTCTAATTTGCATATGTATATCAGGTCTAATTAATATAACTGATTTATTTCTTTTAGCATAATGAATATATCGAAAATAGCATGTTCTCTAAGTTCTTGGTAAAACTAATTATATGAATGAATAGACTATTTGAATATGCAAATTATCCATAACCACAAACCTTATTTTAAGATAACAAATATGGTCCACCATTTTCAAAAGGGAATTACATTTGGGGGAAGTGCATAAAGGGCATCCCTAACTTTTAATTAACATAAATTATAGGTACAAGTGCATAATTAGCTAATTAATATAGTAGACATACCTTCTTAGTAATTTCTTTAATCACTTTTGGAATTGTAGCTTTTGAGTAATGAATGACAATGTGAAAAGTTGGATGCCTCTGCGCATCAGCATTCAAGTGTGCCGGGACACGTAGGTATGATGAGCGTTCTGTTTCTACGCAGCCAATTCCCAATCTCAGCTGAACTTTTGGGGAGAGAAAATGCTCCTCTTTTCTCTTCTGTTTAGCCTTTACTTTGCCATGATGGGCGTGCTTTCCAAAGTGCCATTTGTAGAGGGAATCTGCAATTGGATTCAACTGTACAAATATCAGCAGCACAATTTGAATTAAATGGGTGGGAATTGGAAAACTTTCCAATCAAATCTATCCCTTCTCCTCAGCTTGTTCGCGTGTTGTGTTGACCCTTCCGACAAGTCCATCAGGAAGGATGTGGGTACAATAGGGTGACAATCGCTGACTTTGGAGACACACAGATCAAAGCCTCCCTGTACATGGATGCATCAGCATCTTCTGCTTGGATCCGCTGTTGCTTTACGACTGATGAGCACCTCCGATAAGTTCAAACTGGTCTCAGGAGCTAAAGTAAACTGTGCCGAGGGTAAGGCCATGTTTTTGAGAACTGGGCCAACCCATTCTTTGTCCCCTTCACTGAGGGGCATGGCGGAGCAAATAGCTATAATCAAACAGAAACTGGGCAGGTAGGAATGACATTCCCTCTCCATCATGGGGAAAGATCTGCTCAACAGATGTGAGGTGCTCTCAGCATTGTTGCAGGTTTGGCTATTACCCCTCTCCTGAGCTGTAGCGGTCACTTGAGCCACCTTGCATTTTACCTGAAGATCAAAAATAGACTTTGTCTGCAAGAACACCATGTACAAATCACACGACAAAGGGGGGAGAAATGTACCCAATGTTACTCTCATCCTGAGGTCCACCATTATGTGCAGCTACTTCAAGCTGTCTGTAGACCCTTGGTATGCAAAAACCATGTCACTACGTGCTGAGGTTCTACCTGTCCCCAGTATTGTGAAGGATGGATTGCCTTGGAATGCTCCATTCAACTGGACTGTGCTATACCACCCATCACTGTGAAAAAGGTTGTGCAAAGAAACACTTTTGACCTTGATCCATTAGGCAATGTTCAGCACGCAAAATGCCTGAGGCCCTGCAGCTAAAGGAAATGGTGGATTGTGTCAGATGTTTCCCTGAACAGACTGTCAAAGTTGTTTGGCAAAATGTTTCATTGCCGGAGTTTTCAAACAACCACCAAGACATCGGTTGGTTGGCAGCGAGGAGAACTCTCCCCATGAGATCCTTCATGCAATCTGGCGTCTCATAATTTCTGCACGTTGTCCTTGAGGTGACTGTGCTGGGGAAGAGACTGTTGCTCACCCCCTTCTGGAATATGCCTTTGCAAAGGATGCCTGGAAAAAAATGCAATGGCTTTTGTTGTAGTTCATCCCAATCAGCTCTGTAATGCAGGACTCTGTGCTCTGTAGACTACTTCCAGGGACACAGATAGAAATAAGCATCAACTGCTGCTAGAGGCCCATCAACTCAGTGAAAGGTGCTCGTTGGTTTGCCCAGAATCTGTTGGCCTTCCAGTGCAAAGAGCTGCCCATGACTGAGTGTTGCAGTCTGGTACATTCCAAGGCCCAGGACTATGCACTGAGGGATGCACTAAAGCTTGGGGCAGCCACCACAAAGGCTCAATGGGGAAAAGCCACAGTCTAAGGCCATTGTGCCACAGACGACAAGGGACTGGAACCCCTGTAAAACCCCTGGATCACAGAAATCAGACAATGTATGAAATGAAATGGAAATTGTAAATCTGACCTATAATTTTAAGCATCTTACAGTGTAATGTACTGTGCAAAGAAAATAATCTGTATTGCACTTTGTGTGACATCAGATTCATTGTATTGTATTTTTACAAATTTTATGAATAAAATTTATTTTTGAGAAAAATTCCTTCTATTTAGGGAAGCGGATTAATCTGATAAGTAAGCCTTCCCCCAGTTAGCTTTTATACAACTTTTTAACAATTTGTTCTTTGGATATGAGCATCCCTGGCACAGTGAGCAATTGTTGCCTGTCCCTAATTGCCCTTGAGAAGGTGGTGGTGAGTAGCTTTCTTGAACCACAACAGTCCATGTGCCTTGGGTACACCCACGGTGCTGTTAGGGAGAGTGTTCCAGGAATTTGATCCAGCAACTGTGAAGGAACAACAATATAAATTCTTTCTTGTTAGAGATGGCTATTGATTGGTATTTGCGTGGTTCAGATGTTACTTGCCACTTATCAACCCAAGCCTGAATATTGTCCAGGTCTTGCTCTATGCAGCTTCGGTATCTGAGGAGTTGTGTATGTAACAAACACTGCAATCATTAGTGCACATCTCTATTTCTGATCTTATGCTGGAGGGAAGGTCATTGATGAAGCAGCTGAAGATGCTTGGATCTAGGAACTCCTGCAGTGATGTCCTGGGGCTGAGATGATTTGCTTCCAACAACTAAGTGGGTGAACTTAGAAGGCTCACAAACACAAGGTTTGTAAATATCATTTACGCCAGGAAAGTAACAGGGATCAATTTTATTAAGTGACTATGGGGATAAATAAACAGGACCAGGAGACATTGATGGATGTGTGGCATAAGCTGGTCTGTCTGCCTTCTTGTAGATATGAAATAGTCCATTAGCCTGGAGATGTGAAGCAAAGAGTGAAAAAGTTTGCAACAATTAGAAGATCAAAGTGTGGCCATCACAGGAGTGGAAAGCAGTAGTGATCCCAATAAATTCCTGGGGCAGAAATTTCATTTCGGCGGGTGGGCGCAGTCAGCAGGCCCGGGAGTGGCCGGGAAACGGACCGCTGCCCGCGATCGGCCCCTGACCGCGATTTCACGCTGGCAGGCTAATTAAGGACCGCCTTGCGTGAAACACGGCTGCTCACTGGTCGGGAAGAGGCAAGTGGGTCCAATGCTGACCCAGCAGCCTTGTGGAGGCATGGTTCCTGTTATATCGCTGTTCTGCCTCTGTTCTTGGGGGGCAGAGAGGCATCATAAGCCACCTTTTCAAGGGATAGCCCTTGTCATCCAGCAGCCATTCATCCAGCCAGGCTGGAGCACTGAAGGTGGCTGCCAGGAGGGACACCCTTGTCCTCAGGGATGGAAGGAGGAGGCCAGCACACCCAACAAAAAGAGCTTGGAAAGAGCTGGTCACGTTGTCAGCAGCCATGATATTGTGCGGCACACCTGGGCCGCAAGAGGTTTAACGACCTGCTGAGCTCAGGAAGGGTAAGCACCGTGTTGGCATGGGTCAGTGTGTTGAAATGTTAAGGTCTGGCCGTGGAGCTCAGGTGTGTTAGAGTCTGCGTGTCAACTGTCAATGATGCCAGAGCTGGCCTAGGGGGTGAGCCCTGGCTGCTTAGACTGAGTGCCTTGTGGCTTGTGGGCCACAACTTGCCCAGCAAGGTGCTCCTTAGGTAGGGTTGGCCAGGCTGTAATGGCGCTGCAGATAGAGAGTGGATTAATTAATGCACCCCTGTCCTTTCAGCAGAAGACGGCCCATAACAACAGTGAAAGGCTGTGGACCAGCGGAAGCCCCCAAAACCTCCTAATCCTCACGAGGTACGAGCAGGATGCCTTGGAGATGGAGTGCCGGCATGCACCTTGGTCAACCGGCCACGGAGAGGCTAATGTGTCATAAAAAGGTAAGAGTGCAGTGCACAGAGGTGAGAATTTTGGATGGTGCAAATATTCTTGTGTAATCTCATCATTGATGGGAGCCTCAAAACTGGATTCCCCATTGATCAATGGAAGATGATGGTACCATGATGTAGATCTCCATTGTCTCACCAGGGTGCCTGGCATGCACGGTGACAGTGCGAGATGACTTTAACTAATGACATATTATTGTTCTCCCTTAGACTTTCTACCCAATCGCAGGACCCAGAAGACCCACCCCTAATGCCAGAAGACTGCCAGACTCCACAAGCACCTGTGTCACACCCGCTCTCTCAATAGGCACCTGCACAGATACCAGCAGCTCAGCGGGAATTAGAACCTCAGCTAGAATTTCAGTGCACAATGGTGAGGGCACTTCACACTTGCTTGAGGTGCTGGCGAGGCAGAGAGTGCCCAGGGCTCTAGCAGTCGGAGGGCTGCTGGATACCAAGAAAATGCTGAATTGAAAGCAGTTGATGAGCCTTTGGAGTCGTCCATGAGGCAGCAGATGCTGGATGTCCATCGGGATGTGCGGGAAGATCTGACAGAGATCCATGAGCGTATGAGTGCCATGGTGTCTTTTATGGAGGAGTCCATGCAGAGCATGAGCTCTGTGTTGACCCTCATGGCCGAATGCAATGCCTCCTCATGGAGAGGCAGCTCCAGTAACAGAATCAGGGGCCCCTGGGGTTGTGCTCGGACCTGCAAGCCCTCATACAGACACTGACCTCAGGTGATTAGCATCAGTGTGGGAGATGGATGAGGCACCAGTATCTCAACTAAGTGAGCAGGGATATCCAGAACAACCTCATGTTAGCACGCTAGCTGCCTAACATCTCTGTGGGCTCCTCTCAGGACGCTCTGGATGACGGCAGCAGCTTCTCCGCCCCTCTGACAGTGACCAAGGCATCTGATGAGGCTGCGGCGACTGGGGAGATGCCAGCCATGGCACTATCCGCTCCCTTCCAGGTGGGGCCAGCACAGGCTCCACTGGCCAGAGGACGACCGCCAAAGTCATCAAGGCCAACAGGACAGCAGAGTGAGCAGGCTATTTCCAATTCCGGTGCCAGCATGGGGGGAGCATCAAGACGAAGCACTTGCAAAAGTAAGTTTAAGGCACCATGAGCACAAGAGGGACTGATTATAGTAAAGATCTATTGTGCTATGTTTTGTTTATGTGTACTGGTCTGGGGTTGAAGACCAGAGAGGGTTCTGTTAATTTATTTGGACTGTCAATGTGCGATAAATTTTCTTTTGTCATAATGGACTGATTATGCTTCACCTTTTTTATTTAATGTTGTGCAGGATACGCCAGTATGTAATGCTGGATGTGGATGGCTCTGAACTTAACTGCACAGGCACTGAGTGAACTTTGGGAACAAAAGAAAGTGTCATTTCAGACATCCAGGATGGAGGCAGCAGCCCTGGCATGAGGTGGTAGTGCTTATTTGGCAGCCTAGCTGAAGGAACGTTGGATCAAGGCGTCCTTGGTGTCCCTTCCTCCCTCAAGGTTGCTGAGGTCTGCCTCCACGCCCTCAGCATTCTCCTCACCATGCTCCTCTTCTGACTCACTACTGGATTCATCATCTGTGGCCTCTGGAGCTGCGTCAAGATCCTCTTTCTCCAGTGGGTCTCCCCTTGCCAGTGCCAGATTGTGGAGAGTGTTGCATTTGACCATGATCAATGATGCCCACTCTGGGGGGTATTGCTGTGTGCCACCTAAATGGTCCAGGCTTCGGAAGTGAATCTTCAGAAGACCTATGGTTCTCTCTATCACCGGCCTTGTGGAGGCATGGTTCCTGTTATATCGCTGTTCTGCCTCTGTTCTTGGGGGCCAGAGAGGCATCATAAGCCACCTTTTCAAGGGATAGCCCTTGTCATCCAGCAGCCCTTCATCCAGCCAGGCTGGAGCACTGAAGAGTCTCAGCACCTGGGAGTGTCTCAGAATGTACATATCATGGGAGCTGCCTGGGTACCTTGCACAGACTTGCAGAATCTGCATCCTGTGGTCACACACAATCTGCACGTTCATGGAGTGGAATCGCTTCCTGTTAACGAAGGCACCTGGCTGACTCGCTGGTGCCTTGATGGCCACATGTGTGCAGTTGATTGCACCCTGGACGTGGTGGAACCCAGCAATCACTGCAAAACCTCTGGCTCTCTCAGCCTAGCTGGCCTCATCTGTATGGAAATGAAGGAAAGTCAATACCCGCCTGAAAAGAGCTTCTGTCACCAGTTTGACGCAACTGTGGACAGCTGATTGGGAGACTCCACACAAGTCCCTCACTGAGCCCTGGAAAAAACCAAAGGCATAGAAGTTGAGGGCCACTGTGACCTTCAGAGCGGTTGGCATGGGGTGTCTCCCACCCGCCAACTGAAATATCGCGTGAGTGCATGATGACGTCGGGACACTCACCCAACGTCATCACCTGCTATTTTACGCTTGAGCGGGTAGGGCATGCGCCCGCCCACTCGGTGAAAAATTCTGCTGCTGATTTTAGCTACATCATTGTGAGAAGGTCAACTGATGGCAAAGTGCTTTCACCCATGGGCAGATGGAATGGTCACAGGTGAGTCAACCAGAATTCATTCTAGCAATTGGCCCAATGTGGCATTGACAAGCCTATGAACAGTTGCTAAGCTCTTCAGGGCAAGAGAGCTAAGGTTTGATCCTCATTTTGTACTGATTTAGCTTAACTCAATAGCCGTAGCAGTGAAAGTGTTACACTCAATGTTACAAGAGGCGATGAATGTTCAAGAGTCAGAAATTGTTCAAAGTTGTCAAATTGGTAGGTTCTAATTTCTGATCTCAATCTCTTGGCCATGCACATGGCTGGACATTATGCACAGGCAAGATTGCATTTAGCTCTGATGCCTTTCTGTACTGAGCCCAATGCACTCAATCAACATACAGGAGGCCGACCTGCATGTATGAAATCTTAAACTGGCAAAAGACACTGCATTCAGGAGAGCAAGAAATAATGTAACAAAATCCAGGGTGACCACAGTGTAGCTTAAAATAAGGATAGAAAAAACATTTTTTTAAATGCATAAATCTTTTTGCTGGTGCTAGGGGTAAGGAGAAGAAAGTTTAGGCAGTGGAGACACTCAGGTAGAATTCCAGCAGAACTCTGGTGGGGACGTGACCCAACAGATTCCCACCACTTAAAATTGGCCACAAAGTCCTGACCAAGGAAGGAGCCACACTTCCTCGGCCTTCTGTAGTCACATCACTTTGGCTTGGGGCCAGTTCAAGGCTTTCTGAAGAATTCTGCCTGATGCATCTCTGCCAGATCCATCGGACCTACGACTGCTTAAAGCAGAAATGGGCCTCACTGTGTGGTTTACACTAGAGGCTCTCCCTGGAACTTAGAATGGAGAAGGAAAAGGCAATCAATCCTAGAACCTGTGCTGAGCCTAGCTGCTTTCATCATGCATGCACAGTGTTGTGTGTTTCACAGCTGTTAAAAGAAAGAAAGATTTGCATTTATAAAGCACTTTTCATGACCATTGGACATCTCAAAGCGCTTTACAGCCAATGAAGTACTTTTTGAAGTGTAGTCACTGTTGTAATGCAGGAAATGCAGCAGCTGATTTGCACTCAGCAAATTCCCACAAACAGTAATGCGATAGTGACTAGATAATCTGTTTTTTGTGACATAGATTGAGGGATGACTATTGGCCAGGCCATCAGGGATAGCTCCCCTGCTCTCCTTCAAAATAGTGGGATCTTTAACACCCTCCCAAGCAGGGAGATGGGCCTCTGGTTTAATGTGTCATCCACAAGACAACACCTCCAACAGCGTAATCCCTCAGTACTGGAGTGTCAGCATTGATTTTTGTGCTCAAGCCCTAAGATGGGACTTGAACCTAGAACATTGTGATGTAGAGGTTAAGGCAGTGCCAACTGAGCTAGCTGAGACACTGTTGTAAGGAAAGATCAGCTGTTGAATACTACTTTAATAGATTATTATCAGTTTCATCAGAATTGTTCAGCGACTATCATTTCACCATTTCTGAAATAAAAATACCTGGAAAAACTCAGCAGGTCTGACGGCATCTGCGGAGAGGAACACAGTTAACATTTTGAGTCCGTAGGACTCTTAGTTAACTTAGTGTTAACTGTGTTCCTCTCCACAGATGCTGTCAGACCTGTTGAGATTTTCCAGGCGTTTCTATTTTTGTTTTGGATTTCCAGCATCCGCAATTTTTTGCTTTTATTTCACCATTTCTATTTGCTTTTGCCAGAGCTCTCTCAGTAATTACTTTCAATAACATTACAGGCAGGATCTCGTGCTGCTCCTAGGTGTGGGGAGCAAGGCAGGGTGTGGGGGGACCTTAAGTGCCAAGGTGTCTCACAAATTTAATTAGATATATGCTCAGATAAAAGCAGATTATTAGGAGGGATAGGAAAAAACTGGGTCAGAGATGAGTTTTAAGAAGAGTCTTAAAGCTCGAGAGGAAGGTAGCAAGGGAGAATTGCAGAACATCCCAGCTATTGGGTGGAGAGGCAGGAGGGTTTAGAGAGGAATGCTAGAGCAAGGGGCCGAGTGCACTGAAGACATGACAATCAATTGAAGGGTAGACAGCAAATGGGAGAAGCCAGATTCAGAGCAATAGAGAGTTCTGCGGGTTTGAAGCAAAATTTTAGATTCAGAGGAGGAATGGTGAGAAAGAACACTCATGCACAAAATATGAACAATTAATCATATTGCGGAAGCCTGAATAAACAGTTACAATCGAACAGGGGGCTTAAATAGGTACGTGTCATTTTCAGGGTATAGCAGCTCACTATGACATACAGTGTAGTGGTAAAACACGTTTCTGGTCTTCAGAGAGAAAGCAGGTAATAATCTTTATCTCAGAGAATTGATGGGCCAAGTTGACAAAGAATGTTGCCATATTTCCAAATGGATGGTTGTCGCTCCACCATCAGAAGCAGTGCTTTTAAAACAGCCAGCAATACCCATATTATATTTTCATGGCCTGAAAATATTTTATTGACCATTTATAACAATCCAGTTATAACAATCTTTCTGTTTACATGACAACATCTCCCATAGTTGTTGCTGTCACAATCAGGAGCTTAAAACTAGTCTTGAAAATAAAATAAGCAGATAAACTAGAGAATAAAATCCACAGTGTATTGATACAATGCCTGCCAGATTCATTAGCACCCAACCATTGAACAGGAAATCATTTCATATGTAACTTCAACAAAAGAGAGGAGGTAAGAGGCAAATCATACTCTAAACCATCATAAACCATTTTTAGCTGCTGCCGGTAATGGTGTATTCTTATCAAAAGAGCTCTTTTAAATATTAGTGCATCTGTAGTGTTGGCTCACAGTGAACATTTCCACTTCAGATGTGGCTATTTCTGATGCCTGTGGAAAGCAAGTCAGTATAATAGCAGCATTAAAGCTGGATTGGCTCTGCAACTGCCACATTGTACTTACATTAAGTGGCATTTGTATGGAATTACTGGGGGGACTGCAATCTCCTTAGTGTCTGAATTAAAGCAATTAACTCAATCAGTGTTCTCTAAGTATCAAATACTGAGAGATCTCAACACTGTACGTGAACATTGAAATAATAAGACATTTTAATAAAATTAACTTTTCACTCACATCACACATGAACACAAATTCACTCATTGCCTATGACACCTTACGTGTGCGTAGTAAGGAGAGGACAGAGAGTAAAGAACCTCCCCCTTAATAATGTGTAAACAAAAAAGCAGTTTGTTAAGCATTGCCTTGCATCCTTGATGAATGTAAAATTATCTCTTGGAATTAGGCCCCAAACAACCACTAATCTGGCCTCTGAGCCTCTTTCTTTTCCTCAGCAGTCTGCTCCTTTCCTCATGCCTTGCAAATGTCACTGCTGCTGAAGATTTGAATATTTTAGTTTCTGTTTGGCTGTCACAGGAATATTTATTTTTGAGTAAAAAACTGGGATGTGACAGAGAAGAATAAATTCTCTACTTTGTTGTGTGTTGCCTTCTTTATGTTTCAGTAAATAAACAAACACAATATTTTCTCACTACAAGTGAATCTACCCAGCATTCATGAGTTATCAGTTGGCTCTCTCATGGGCTATTGGAAAATAGCACATCTGATGGCTTCGCCTTTTTAGAGAACAAAAACATGATTAGAGCGACTGTCCCTTTAAGATTGCTACTACAAAAATGATTTGAAGCTTTCTTGATTATAAAGCATTCCTTCCCTATTGCAATAACAATTAATGTATTGCCCTATCTATAATCTCAGGGCTCATGACCCTCTATTGGGTAACAGAAGGTTTCCTCTGAGGGAGACACGCGATCCTCAGTTGATGTTGCATGACAGCAACAATCTGTGTAATTATGGAATATTACAAAAATGCAGCATGCATTACACCCACAGGTTACCTGTTTCACTTCAACAATCGGCAGAATTTGACATTGACTTCTTTAGAGTTTAAAATATGAGAAATACAAAGGACATTCCTTTAAGTGAATACATCCATAGCTACTTAGGCTACCTACAGCATTTACAACTCTAATCGAGTTGTAGTTTCCATTGTCAATTGGAATAAGCAAGTCAATGGAAACAACACCCAACTCAGTGACATAATGCTGGATCACATTGGAAGTAAACACAGGGTGGTTGCTCAGATGTAATGATGCTTTTCCAGTTCACCCAGTGCTTTCAGGGTGAATCAGCTCAAAGAATTTGTTTTCACCTCTACAGTTCTAGATGAAGGCATTTCATGAAGGTAGCTCATCACCACCTTGTCAAGGACAACTAGGAATGGGCAATAAATGCTGGCCTAGCCAGCGAAGCCCACATCACGTGAATGAATAAAAAAAATGAAATTGGGAGGTATACTATAAAGATAGATCTGAAATTCTTTGGAATGATGGAGACCCATTGATGATATTGCATATTGGAGCAATCTGAATTGATTATTCTATATTGAATCCTTAGTTTTCCTGCTTTCAATTGATAAAACTTTACTGGCTCTGCTAATTTGGGTGAAAAAATTGATGTAGCATCAAGAGATAATGCCACTGGGGATTATTTGCCTATTTAGTCCTGTATTTTCAAATCTTCTCCACCCTTCCCATCCACCCCGAATCTCCAACCCCTCCCCACAAACAAACTGGAGAAGAAAGGGAAAGCAAAAAAACGAAGAAAGGAATAGTTGATTTTTTAAAAATGTAATATTTTGTTAAAAGTCTTCAATTATGTGTTCATGCACCATTCCACAGCTTGAGTGCAAGTCAAGAAGGGACTATCACTGGGCTATACCTGGAATTAAATGTAACAATGATGACAATTTAGTAAGTAGACAAAAGAAGTGGATGGTAGAGGAGGGGTTTCTGTCCAAGTTGTCTTATAGTCATAGGCAGGTATTTCTCAGCAGAGCCCAATAGAGAGCAGTGCACAAGGTGCAACACATCAGGGCCTGTGGGCTAGGGAAGCCCAGGATCAAGACACACACTGCCAGAACAACAAGCAATTGTTGGCCAAGTAGGATGTTCCTGATTCCCCAGTCCCTCCTTTCTTGCTTGCCTCATGTGAGGGGAGTTCTTTTTGTTGGCTGCTAGTGGTGGGTTTTGTTGTTGTAGTGGCAGAGGACATGGCGGGTGCTTTCTTCAGATCTGGAGCACAAGGTAAACAAGTTAAAGCACCTGCCTCTGCATTAAGTTACTGGCCTGAGAAATTGACTGTTTTAAATAACGCCCAGTTCAGAAACTCTCGACCATGGCCCTTAAAAATCTGCGGGGGCTGCAGATGCGCTGATGCATCATGTGGCCTCATTCCCATATCCTGCCTTGCAGTTTCCTGAAGTAATGTTCCAGCTCCTCAGCCCCCAACCAGAATCACATTATGTCAATGTCCGCCACTGGATAACTGTCAGGCTAGGGCTCCTTGCCTTCCCTGGTCCATGTACATATGCAGGAAGGAGAGTAGGATGCATGACCATTTGTAGAGCACCAACCACCTATCCAGTGATGGTCCGCTAATTCAACATGGAACATGATGGGATCATCCTGGTTTATCCAACTCAGTTGGATGCAGTTCAGAACTTTCACTGACTGTGTCATGAGGGAACTAGATTGTTATTTGCTCCTTTGTTTCACCCTTGGAATTTCCCTGTGATTTGTGTGGAAGGGAACAGTTCCTGACCTTTCACCACTGGAGGGGAGCCTTGCCTGGTGGAATACTGCGTGGAAACTTTGGGTGCCCAATATCCTCAGAATGTCCAAATGTGAACTTAAACACTGAGACAGCCACTCACATCATGTGCCTGGGTTTTCAACACGACCTTCAGGTGGATAAGGTTTCCCACCGAGAGTGTGACATTGAACTCTTTCCCCCAGCACTCATGAGGAAGAGGGCACTCAAAGTAACCTATACAGTAAGGTGCTATTCTGCCATTAAGATCCCCTCCCCCTCCCCCACTCCACTTTCCCCTCCTGAAATATTCCACACACTGCTCTAGTCTCTTCGTACTGGGTATCTTCAGCAACATGAATCTCAGTTGTTGCCAACATGCTCTTTCCTGCCTCACAACTCACTGCATGATTGAGGGGAGAGGTTAAAAGGTGGGAGGAGGGACCCAGAAACAGGAGAAGTACCAGGGCCCATGATATTTTTCCCTGGCCCTGTTTCTCAGTAAAACTGTGCCACTTTATATGCCAGTAATACTGGGATGGCAGTAGGAAAGTGCATGATTTACAACATGGACAACTTCAAACATTGGGCCTACAACAATAGCGATAAAGACTTTGGCATATGACAGGGTAGTGGTGCATAAGAAGACTCAGGCAGCCCACACCCTGGTCACTCATCTTTCCCAACTGAGCTAACTTGGTGCTGATCCTCTCAACATGCTGTCCTACTCACCGTGAGGGACCTATCTGCTCACCAGCTTTTTGAGCACTATATATATGCACTGTGTCTTCAAAGCTTTTCTGTGCACTGTGATTTCAACACTCTCTGATGCTAAAACTTCGTTGACCAAAACGTCAAGGGTCGTCTCATGCCATGCGGCATGACCTAAGACTGTTCACCATGTTGTACCTGTGCTTAATCTTGCTGTCAGGATGAGCAGTGTGTCATTTATAAGGAACCACTGTTGCACACCATGTCGTGTGTGTTATAATGATATAGAGGCTCCAATCGCTCATAACGGATTTTGTGGGTTCATTTATTAATTCTAGGCATATGTGAACATATATACATGGACAGTAAACTTGAGGACATTAGAGTTCTGCTCCAGGCCGAAATGAAACTGAGGCTGGATCACATGACACAATTCCCTTAAAGTGATGGCACGCTGCTATCCCTTAAAGGCAAACTATAAATGGTTCGTGCGCATAAGCAGACACGGGCTCAATCAAAGAGGTCTGTGAAGATCTATAGGCAGCAACAGTCGATCCCCAGTGCCACAGGAAGTCACTACTATCTTCAACTTTTATGCCACAGTCACCTCCCAGGAGCCCACAGGGGAGGTCTCAGGAGTAACCCACTTCATTCAATTTTTTAACGATTAATGTTTTATTTTCTTTAAAATCAAAAATGGTAAACTGCAAGATAATATAAATGTGAATTAATTGTATTAAATTGTTCAGTGCTATTTGTTTACAAGTTTAAATTGCTTGTCTGTCTTTGTCCTTTGTAAGTCCTTTCCTCTTGTTGGTAGTTGTTTCTTGTTTGGGAACAATGGGAAGATCATTATTGTAAATGTAATCATGGAAATCTTGGATTTTTTCGTTAATACTCGTGCAATTACATTCCAAGGAAGTTCACGTGCAAGGACAAGTAGGAATGGGCAATAAATGCTGGCCGAGCCAGTGACACCCACATCCCATGAATGAATAAAAAAAGTTTCAAAATTGGGCATTCCCACTTTTTTATTTGTTCATGAAATGTGGCCAACTCAGGCAAGTCAACATTTATTGCCCATCCACCATTGCCCTAAGAAGATGGTTGCAGTCTGCCTTTCCGAACCACTGCAGTCCATGTGGTAATGGCGTTAGTAAGGAAATTTCAGGAAATTGAGCCAGTGAAAATAATGGAATAGCAACATATGCCCAGGTCAGTATGGTGTGTACTCAGAGAGAAATTTGGAAGCAGCGTTGTTCCAATAATACTGTTCCTTCTTGGAGATGCAGGTTGTAGGGCTGAATGGTGGTGTCGAAATAAGCTTGGCGAGTTGCTATGATGCACTTTGTAGATTGTGCATACTGCAACAATAATGTGGTGTTATGATAATGAGTTCACTCAGGGATGCTGATCAAGTGGACAGCTTTCTCCTGAATGGCGTCACTTTTTGAGTCTACACCCATCCTGAAGGAAAAAGCAGTTTATACCAGTACTCTTATTTCCCAGTTTATACTGGTGCTCCATTTTAAGGTATACAAGACCAGTTCAGACCATTACTCTTATTTCCCACTTTTTACTGGTGTTCCATTTTAAGGTATACAAGACCAGTTCAGACCAATATTCTTAATTCCCAGTTTTTACTGCTTTTTCATTCTGGGCATCCAGGCAAGTGGTCAGCATTTATTGTATTCCTGACTTCAGCTTTGCAGATGAGAGACTTTGAGGAGTCAGAAACTGAGCCACTTGCAGAATGTCCTGTTGCTGCACTGTTTTTATAGCTCTGGTGCTGATTGTGGTTCAGTTAAGCTTCTGGTCAATGGTGGCCCTCAAAGTTGTCGATGATGGAAACTCAGTAAGAGTGGTGCTGTGCAAAGTCAGGAAAAAGCTGGGTTTCTCTCATTCAAGATGGTATTAACCTGTCACTTTTGAAGCACAAATACTGCCTGCCACCTATCAGCACAAACTTGAATATTACCCTAGTCTAGCTATACACTTGCATCTCCTTCTTTAATGTTGGAGGACTTGGAGCTGAACACTGCAGCATTACCAGTGAATCGTCTCATTCCTGGCATTATGAGAGAGGGAAGGTCAGTTGGTGAAGGAGCTGAAGATGATTGGACTACTTACTTGCCAGAAACTAGGCAAAAAAATACTTACTTTAATCACCCACATCACCCATAGCATTTTGTCCAATCATATCAGTGGAAATAAGCATCTCCTCCCCCAAAACTTCCATGTTCCAGCATCTCTCTGCTTTGTAATAGTGTAACTTTAACCTCAACATCAGCAATGGCATGCAAGATCTGGTCATAGATTTTTAATATTGAAATATCTAAATACCATAAAGAAACTGGTAACAAAGTGTAATTTGCAATAAGTGTGCTCATTTGCATTAATTAGAAGTGTAGGGCAATTATGGATGGGTAATAAATGCTGGCCTTACCAGTGACGCTCATGTCCCATGAACTAATTAAAATAAAATTTCTTCCTTATAGTATCTGGCATTATGTAGCTTTGTTCTAAATATATCTTTATTTGCATAACCTTGGTTGTGCTGCTAAATCTCATGAAATAACCTAGAGAAATGCAGCAATTAAAATTCTTCTTTTATCCAATTTCTGATTTTACATAAAGACAGTCACTTGGTAGTATAGAACTTGAATATTGCTGAAAAGAGATATATGTTATTAAAGCTTGTACTCAACAGGACAAATGCAAGATTGCCAAATTTCAAATGAGCACAGCTTGTACTACAGGAGAAAAGGATGCTGATTGGTTGGCAAGCCAACTCTAATTGGCTGAGGCATTGCCATAGAGAAAAAGCGAACTTTAGGCTCCCCAAGCTCTTTGGTAATTCAAAAAATGTGCAAGGCTTGAACATATTCCTTTTGGTTACAGATAACGGGTCCCTGTGTGTGAATGTATGCTGCTTCTAAAGTTTGGCATTCTTGCATTTTTCTGATTAATGCAAGACGAAATGCTTAGGCAACATGTCTCTCTTTTCAGCAATATTCAATATTACATAAAATAAACAAAGTACATCTTGGAATTCTGTCCTTGGATGCAACTTGAAAGTTGAATCTGAAGATTCACTAATTTCCAGTCCATTCTGTCAGAATCAAGTTACACTAAATTTCCTGCAGTTAGAATATCCCCAAATGTAAATTGCAATTAAACCAGCCCAAATAATCAGACCCAAAGAAAGTGCCAAACTCCCACTGTATTTCTTCTTTTAGTATGAAAAATTAAGTTTCAACCCATTCAACCATCATTCATATAGTCCAGGCATTGGCAAGTTTAAGTACCTGCAAAAGGTGAAGCCTTTCAATTTTTAATGTGACAAATGTTTATGCCATAAAAATACATGGTCTCTGAGGATAAATTTTAAAAGCACTAAACAAAAATGTGACAAAATGGCATAAAAAATATTTTGTTTCCTGCTGTGCTTGAAAATCTGGTCGTAATTGGAAGAATGCCACTGAGAAGAGCAATTGCAGGAAACTCACCTATAATGGTCAATGACTTGGGGCAAGGCCATTTTAAAGGGGAAAATGTGTTTTGGTGGAGGGGTGGATAGTCGAGCATAAAAAATTAAGGTAATTTGGACAAAATTGCACACATGGGAATAATTTACCTACACCCAAAATTCCGCAATCTTTAGGCCGTATAGTTGATTTACATCAAAATTGCTATGTATAAATACATAGGAATTTCCAGTTCCATATAAGAAAACGTTAGTTGCTGGGCATATGGTCCTTTTAAACAAAAGTCATTGGCAAGCTGGCTGTTAATTGAGATTAATATGTAATATTGCACAGCTCTTATTATGTTATCTTTCTTTTGTTTGAAACAACAATTTATACACAACTTCTGTAACATATGGATGATTTATGCACTGGACACAAAATTAATCTGAACCAATCTGAAATTAGTCACACTTAACCCTCACCATGTTGGGGAGACATGCAACAAAATCACATCATAGCCAAAGGTGTTTTATACAGTTCTCTCTATTAGCAATGAAGCCATAAGTGGAGTGTGATACATTCGAGGTATGGAAGAGTGTGTTAGAGTAATAAGCTCAATAACCAAATGTTTACTCATCTACCTCTACCGTTTGGTTTTAGTCCCTTATTAGAAATGTGCTAACAAGTATGTTAAATAAGAGAGAATGGGCTATTGGCTCTGCTATGTTATTTGGCAGAACAGTGAGATTCTCTATTATTGTCCAAGTGCATTTTTTCCTTTATATTTTGAAAGTCATCCTACAGTGCATATACTGGCATATTTAGTTACAGAGGCAAATTTTGTGTTGATCTTTTACCATAAATTAATTGCAAACAGAATACAGTGCATGCCAATAATATATTAATCCTTAATCTGCTTGCAGGTTTAGGGAGTGACAGACTTCCAGGTTGGTTGGTAGTTTGTGAACCAAATACATTTAACAAAAACAAATATAGTGAAGCGCAAGGGACCCTCCTCCTGCTCTCTTGAACCCATTCCCATTAAAATACTGACCTTCCAACCTCCTTTCCTGAACTGCTGGCTTGCTATCCTTAGTCTCTGGTCGCTTCCATTTCAAAATCACATCCTTCCTCAAAAAGCCATCTTTGATGCCACTGCCCTAGCAAACTATTACACCAACCTCCCATTCCTCTCTAAAGCACTCGAGTATATTGTCACCTAGCCACTCTTGCACATCTTTCCCAGTACAGGCCAACCTTCAAGTCACAATTCTGCCATTCCCATAGCATTAGAATGGCCCATACCCAGTTTACGAACATCTTTCCACCTCCAGCCTAGTGGGATAATCCTCATTTGACTCCATTCTTACCTACCCAGAACATCTCCAACAATGGCTTCTCTTCTCTCTAGAATTCCTCCAAATCTAAGCTTGCGTTCCATCTTATTTCTCATCTACCATCTCTTCTTCATCTACATGCTGCCCTTTAACAATATCATCTGCAGACATGGTATCATTCCACATGAACATTGATGACTTTCAAATCTACCTCTCCACCAATTCTCTCAACCCTTCCACAGTCTCTGTTCTGCCTGACTGCTTGTATGACATTCAGTTGTGGGTGAGCCACAATTTCCTCCAACTAAATATCAGGAAAAACAGATCCATTGTTTTCGGGTCCTGCCATAAACTCCATTCCCTTCCCTAGGCACTGTCTCCTGATAAACTACATTGATCTCAACTTCAATATCCTACACAAGCAAGTATTCCAATACCATATCCTCACTAATACAAAATGTAGTCTATTCCATCCCTATAACATTACCTGCCTCTGCTCCTACTGCAGTTCATCTGTTGCTGAAACCTCTAGCTGTACCTGTGTCACCTTACAACTGGAAGTTTCCAACCCATCCCTGTTTGTATTCCATCCACAATCTTCAGCTAATCCAAAGCTTTGTTGTTCATATCCAATCTCCCATAGGATCCTGCTCACCCATCATCCATGTCCTTGGTGACCGACATTGGCTCTTGTTCCCCCAGATATCTTGAATTTAAAATTCTCAGTTTTGTATTTAACCCCTTTCAAGGCTGATCCTTGTGGCATCCTTTAGCTCCACAAAGCCTGCCAACTCCCTGTGCCTCTGGCTCCTTGTGTATTCCTCTTTCCCTTTTCCCAGGACTATTTTAGCACACTGGCCTACAGTATCATTACACAGAAGCTCAGGCCAAATGTGGAGCCCTGCGATCACAGCTCGCTACAAACTTAAACTTCAACAGTGCAGTCTGACAATTGTGTCAATCGTAATGCACAACCCAGGTAGTCACTGGCATTTGAGCCCTGCAGCTGGAGAATGCAAAGGGCTTAGTTACCTGATTCTGGTCACATGTGATCCCAGTGGTGTGGAGACAAAGCCGAAGGAGCCTGTCAGTAGAGTAAGAAGAGTAGAAACTGCCATCGGCTGGACCTCACAGTAGACGAGAAGACATTGTTAATGAACTTGTAGCATTTTTTGCAGCTCTTCACAATTTGAATATTTAATCTTGAGGTATATTACCGCACAGTTGTGTTATCATGGACTGGGTGTGTGGTGGTGGAGTGGGTGTTGTTGTGGAGGGACGGGGTTGTGTGGGGGAGGGGGTGTATAGGACAGGGTGTGTATGCTCTTGGTGCCCAATGCTGCAAGTATGCATTGGGGTTGAACTAGATTGTGGCCTGAAAATTCCACTTGGGTTTTCCTGATCTTCCCCCAAAACTTTGGTGGAACCCTTGGGAAATTGTGCAACACCACACAGGAGACCATTCGGCCTGTTGTGTCTGTGCTGGGCCTCTGAAGGAGCAATTCACCTAGTGCCACTCCCTTGCCTTTTCCCCTCCCCTGCAAATTTTCCTTTTCAGGTAATGATCCCATTCCCTGTTGAAAGCTTCAATTTACCCTGCCTCCACCACACTCTTACGTACTGCGTTCCAGATGCTAAACGCTTGCTGCGTGAAAAAAATTTTCCTCACATCGCCATTGCTTCTTTTGCCAATTACCTTAAATCTGTGCCCTCTGGTTCTTGATCCCTGTGCCAATGGGAACAGTTTCTCCCTGTCTACTCTGTCCAGACACTTGATCATGAATACCTCTATCAAATCTCCTCTCAACCTCCTCCTCTCCAAGGAGAACAGTCCCAGCTTCTCTAATTTATCCTTGTAACTGAAGTTCTTCATCCCTGGAGTCATTCTCGTGAACTTTTTCTGTACCTTCTCTAATGCTTTCACATCCTGCCTCAAGTGCGATGCCCAAAAGTGAATGTCATACTCTAGTTGAGGCCAAACCAGTAGTTTGTTCAGGTCTAATATAACTTCATTGCTTTTGTACTCTATGCCTATTAATAAAGCCCTGGGTGTCATATGCTTTATTAATGCTTTATCAATCTGTCCTGCCACCTTCAGTGATTTATCACACCTACACCAAAGTCCATTTGCTCCTTTAGAATTATATCTTTTATTTTATATTGTCACTCTGCATTCTTCCTATCAAAATGAATCACTTCGCACAGCTCTGCATTAAATTTCATCTGCCACTTGTTCACCATTCCACCAACCTATGTCCTTTTGAAGTTCTATGTTATCTCCTTCATGGTTCACGATACTTTCAAGTTTCCTATTATCTGCAACTTTTGAAATTGTGTCCTGCACACCAAGGCCTAAGTCATTAATATAAATGAGGACGAGCAGGAGTCCTAACACTGATCCCTGGGGAACTTCACTGTAAATATTTCTCCAGCCTAAAAACCAACCATTCACCACTACTCTTTGTTTCTCAGCCAAATTTGTATCCATGTTGCTACTGTCCCTTTTGTTCCATGACCTTTAACTTTGCACACAAGTCTACCATGCAACACTTTATCAAATGCCTTTGGAAGTACATGCACACCACATCAAAAGCATTACTCTCATCAGCCTCCTCTCTTACCTCATCAAAAAACTTAAATTAGTTAAACACGATTTTCCCTTAACAAATCCATGCTGGCTTTCCTTAATTGACGTGCATTTGACCAAGTGACTATTAATTTTGTCCAAATTACCATTTCTAAAAGCTTCCCCACCACCAAGGTTTAACTGGTTGTCCTCTGGTTGCAGGGCTTATCTTTAACACCATTTCTTGAGCAAGTGTGTAACCTTTGCAATTTGCCAGTCCTCTTGAACCACCCAAGTCTAAGGAAGATTAGAAAATTATGCCCAGTGCCTCTGCAATTTCCACTCTCACTTCCTTCAGTTTCCTCAGATACATCTCATCCGGCTCTGGTGCTATCTCAACTTTAAGTACCTACAGTCTATCCAATACCCACTCCTTATCAATTTTGAACCTTTCAAGTGCGGAATCATCCCAGATTTGCACTAAGTGTGGTAGCAGGTGGGTAAAACAATGTTTACCCACTGGCTGCAATGGCGGCTTTTCACACTATTGTTGCAAACCCCCCACATTAGTTATGCATTCCTGGGAAACATGTGGGCTCTCATTCACCCACCACGCTATTACTTCGCCACTTTAACACGCCAGGCACCATTTTTAAAGTCCAGCTGTGCGCAGAACTCTCGGGGCTTCCAGTCCACGACTGCCATATGGAAGAGAGGATAGCCACAAAAGACATCCCTCAAGCACCTTTTGAACGTCATGGAGGCCTGAAGTGATGTCCTCTAACCCCGCTGTGGCTGCAGGAGGGGCAGCTGCATCAGCAAACTAGCATGGGAGGCAGTGACAGCGGTGGTCAACACCAGTGCTCTGCAAAGGAGGACAGTCACCCAGTGCCACTACAGGATGAATGGCCTCATCCATTCCGCCAGGGTAACTCACTCGTCTCATCACTCTCAGCTCACACACTCACAAACCATCATACATCCACAGGGATCTCACACTTCAAGGGACAACGCCACTAACACTCACACACACTCTCACATCTTTATCAGGCTCATACCCACTCGAGCTCGAGTCCTCATCCCGCCCAGGTCTCTGCTCACCACACAAACGTTCCACATGGTGCCATGTGTCCTGCTCATACTCTCTCCATGTGTTTTCATGCAGGAGAAGCCTGCTCACATCAGCAGGGAGAGGTCCCAGACCGGGGGTGGAGTAGCCCACATTACGCCCCTTGGTCACTTTGAGGACTGTGCCATCGCACTGACTGGTGAGTATATGGACCATATCTGCAGTGACAGTGAGGTTGGCAGTGAACACCCTTGTGAGAATCCTGCACCACATCATCTCTTTCTCAACGCAAATGTGAGTGCTCTCTCTCATGCTTTTGACTCTGCTGCCATGTATTAGTTATCCCTACTTTGGTTCACAGGGAGCTCAGCCAAGCAACTGACACCTTCAGCCAGCCCTCAGCTCCATCAAGGTTCTCATCTCCAGCTAAGAGGACACCTCCTCCATTGAAGAGCTGGAAATAAGCAGCCTGGAAGACCATCACAGCGCCTACCCGCACCCTCCACCAGTGCAAAGACACACACCTCGGTGGGACCTAGACCTAGAACAGGCTTAGGTTCACAATCTGGTGGTCACGACATGGACACATGTCCTCAACAGGGGGAGGCATGTTTGGTCGAGCTCCCCAGCACTTGGAGGACTGCTGGGGAACAGACAGTCCAGGTCAGATGATGAGCCTCCAGATTTGGCCTTCCAACTCATCATAGAAAGACAGCAAAAGGCGTGGAAACATCACACAGAGCTGTTGGAAGTCCTCAACAGAGTGGCATGCGAGTCGGAGCAGTGGTGTCCACATGTGCCTATATGAAGATCTCCATGGGGAGGATGGTGGATGCCATGGAGACCCTGACCCAGCAGAACGTGACAATGTGTGCAGACCTGCTTTCCAAGGTGGGAGCCATGAGTGAGTTCCCGCAGTGGCAATGCAAGAAGGAAATGGGGCACCTCGATGTCCCTCCAGGTGCTTCTTCCCCTCGAGGAGTCAGGCTGGAGCCCCCGGGTACCCAAAGGGAGGAGGAGCGGCAGCTGGACACCCCTGGGTCATTCACTCAGGAATCTCAGAGGCTGTCCTCTCCCTCCAAGTCCCCTTTGCCTGTGAGCCCCTCAACCTCGTTCTCTGTCACCGTAGAGAGAGCAGCTGGCCAACGATTGATTCTGGAGGGATAAGTATATGTGTGTGTGCCAGGACCTTTCGGAGTGTTGTGCAAGCACTCTCCCATGCACACGGATCCTTCACATATCATATTCACCTCAATGTCCTGAGTATTTTCAATGCTGCCTGCTGGGGTTCGCTTCAGTTGACTGTCTGAGCTGACCTGCATCTCTGACTGCCTAATGATCACACTCCCATACAGCACCTGATCTCACCCATCACGACTCTCGTTTCACTTCCAAATTAGACAGCATGGTCTTGATCCAGTTTTTGATCTGTTCCCCGATTTTTTCACCTCTCCCAGTCACCCATTTCCTTTCCCCTGTCACTGTTAACCCCCCCTGACTTTGCCTTCCACCTCCCCTCCGTGACCTACCAGCCACAACCCTTTTCCTTCGGGGATTCCCAAGTGAAAGTGCATGTTCCCTTCCTTCCCGAAAATCCCACCCCCATCCACATTCATCTCCCCAACCTCCATCTTCCCACTCCCAGGGTCCGTGTCTGCCTCTGAGCCCCCATCAACCACCCTCACCATCCATTCTACTGCTTCCATCAAACCCTCACCCTCCCACCCTACAGCCCATTCTGCCCTCGGTCATTCTCACCATTCCATTATTTCAAGCCCATCCTCAGTTTGCTCCCCAGGAGGCAGCCATGGACCTATCAGACCCCTCCCTTGCATATTCACCTGGACATCCCCCCCTCTGGACCACCCTCCCCGGGCCTCTTCCCCCCTTGGAACTCTTTCCCCATTTGGAATTCCTTGGAACGCCACCCCCCCCCCCCTTAGTATGCCTTCCCCTCTTTGAACCCCTTCCCTCCTTGGAACCCTTTCACTCCTCTGGACCCCTACCCCCTTGGAACCCCTTTCCCCTTGGAACCCTTTCCCCCCCTCAAGACCCTTTCCCTCTTCCAGACCACATCCCCCCTCCAGGCCCCTTCCCGATTGGAACCCCTTCTCTACCCAGATGTATCCCCCTTGGTCCTCCCTCCCTGCCCCCAGACCCTGCTCCCGCTTAGTCCCTCCCCCTTCCTGACTCCTTCAGACACCCTTATATCTTCTGCTGCCCTTAGTCCTTCCTCCCTCCTGAATCTTTTCTCCAGCCTTACTTCTTCCTCCAGCATTACTCCTTCCCCCTTCCTGACTCCTTCAGACATCCTTATTTCTTCCTCCACCATTAGTCCTACTCCCTTCCCAGCAAGTGATACTGCATGAAGATAATGTAACTATTAATGATGCAGCAACATCATAAAATATCATAGAATCTAGGAAATGGTACATGCAAACAGCACTTTGTGTGCTGAAAGATATAGCTTGTTCTGTACAAATCAGTGTAATGAAGTCAGTTCCACTTCCGGTCCCTGGCCTCCCTCCGCATTCCCTATTCTGCATTCCTGTCTCAAGTCCCATTCCCCTTACGTCCCTCTTTTCTAATTTCCTTTCCAGCAGTAGCAATGGTTATTGCTGATATAACAAGTAATAAAATCTTTCAGTGCCTATATGAGACACAGATTAGGACCTTCAAGATGGCAGCTGTGAACTGTATGAGTCCATGGGGACTATTTCTGTTGAGATCCTTTTTATTTGGCAGAGCAGCTATCTAAGCTGGACGCACAACACTGTGTTACATTATTCAGTGCTCCAGAGCTCAACAGCAGCACTTTGGGTGAAAAATGGGCTGCTTACACTGGCAGCAGTGGGAGAAGTTGTTGCTAATTACACATCATGTCGGCTACCAGGGAGGGAAAACTCAGGGATGATGTTCCACAAACTCCTGTTGAACTATCAGGAAGATGGGGAAGGGAAAAGCTGATGTGAAGGAGGATTTTTAAAAATATTTTATGCAAGCTAATGCTGATTATATTGGGAAACCTTTCTAAAATGCTTTGAGGCATTAAAGGGATAAAGCTGTGATCACACACATCAGTTCACATGGTGTCAAAGCAAAGCTTGGAGCTTGAAGATTTTTGGGGACAGAGTAATGGGTTCAGTTGCCCAGATCAGGCTAAATGTTCCGCTGCATTACTCTTGTATTCTTTTCTCCAGTCAAGAGAATGAGACAGGCTATTACATGGCTTGCATTGGAGATATTAATTATTCGTTAAATGCTCCCTTGGCTGTCGTTATACTGCTTTAGGTGACAGCTGTTCAATAAAATTTCAAAAAAGCTGCCATGATTGTTAAATGTTGATGCGCAGAGGGTCAAGAAATGGTTAATAGATCTTTATTTTCTGAATCTGAGGACACTGATGGGTGAGGGAAAGGTGACAGGCGGTGTCAGGCATAAATTTTATTCAGTGTATCCATCTACCAATCCCTCATGAAAACTAGTGGGAAGTGCTAGCTAACCCATACTAGGTGAAGTATATATTATATAAAATAACTACCTTTCACTGCCAGTCAGTAGCCTTCTATGGAATGACTTTCAAATGATAGATTTTCTTGAGGTGTTATCTGTAAATGCAAATACAAATGGTTTCAAAATACATGACACAGAAATAATTTAAATAAGTATGGCTTGCTTCAACCATAACAAATGAACCATATTTTTCTATTCTAACTTTCACACTGTAGGTTATTAGAAGGGTATTCTTGTCGGTTAAATGAGCTTGTGCAATAGTCTACCTGGTTAATGTATGAGAGGATATTGCGATAATGCAATGTGATCATGTTTTGAGCTATTAATATTTCATTTTTTAAAAATCTTAATTTTTAAAAGGATATTGCTTACATGGAGTGTGTTTGATAAACAATTTTGTTTTGTTTGGGAGGCTGAAGGTTTGCAGCAACGTTACTGCGACTGACGTGATGTTAGCTTTTAGCACAAACAGGAAAATGTTTGCTGATTGGGTTTTCATAAGAAAGCGGTGGCCCTTATATTAAAAGCTAAAACAAGAAGATTGAGAAGGCTCACTTTGTGACAAACAGTAGTATCCGTTACAGCACAAATAACTAATTTAGTAACCATTGTGGCAGTCAGGCAGCAGAATGTCTGGAGCTAGCTGTTCCAAGAAGCAAATCAGCCTAAAAAGTCACTATTGAGGCAATAAGCTTTGTTTGAGCAGTGAAACAGGCTGGCTTCCTTCATTCATCATCTTTCAACATTCATGCATGCGCAGCAAAGAAGATTAAAGCTGAGAAGGAGGGGAACTGAAATGTCTGTAACACAGATTTAGCACAAAAATATCAACTGAGATGTTACACAGCTTCACTGTTAATTTGTATCTATGTCAAACATCTTTTGTGACTTCATAGGATCAGTCTGTGATTCTTAAAATCAATCTACACTTCTAGTTTTGGGTAGCAGAGGCAGATAGGGACAGGTTCGAATGAAATGGTCACTGAAGGGATGCAATCATGAGCTTACGTAAAGCTGGATAGGCAACAACAACCTATTAACTGGGAACTAGTGAGAAGCAGAGGAAATGGGATTAGTTGCCTCTGTTCTTTTGTGGATATGCTAACATGCCCATATAACTCTGTCTTTTTGTTAGATTGTTTGGTGGCACTATCAAAGAGAGCTCCCTCATTTGGAGCTGTTGGAAGGAGAGTATTAACACTCAAATCCACTTACCAGTAGTGCTTGCACGAGGAATTTTTGAAAGGATTTGGATGGCCTTCAGGTGACCACATGTCATGTGTGTGTGTTGGCAGACTATTCAACCTTAAGGGCATCACAGATAAACTCAATTTTGGCCTCACCCATGCATATGTGCATTCAAGTATTGGAAAACCTTTCCAGTATTGGGAAACTGCTTTATCTCCTTCAAAAATAACATATACCTTAATGAACTCCCATCCCTTTAACTTTCCAATAGGCGCATAGGAACAGGAGTGGGCCATCTGGCCCATTGAGCCTGCTCGTCCATTCAATGTGATCATGGCTTGATCATCTACCTCAATGCCACTTTCCTGCACTATCTCCATAACCCTTGATGCCATTGTTCTCCAGAAATCTATCGATTTCTGTCTTGAGCATGCTCAATGGTTGAGCTTTCACAGCCCTCTGGGGTAGAGAATTCCAAAGATTCAGGACCCTCTGAGTGAAGGAATTCCTCATCATCCCATTCTTAAATAGCCTACCCCTTAACCTGAGATTATGTCCCCTGGTTCTAAGATCACCAGCCAGGGGAAACATCCTGTCTACATCCACCCTGTCACACCCTGTAAGAATTTTGTAAGTTTCAATGAGGTCACCTCTCATTCTTTGAAACTCCAGAGAATACAGGCTGTTTCCTTAATCTCTCCTACTAAAACAATCCCACCACCCCACAGATTAACCTGGTGAACCTCCATTGCACTCCCTCTATGACAAGTATCTCCTTTCTTAGATACCCAGGAGGAGAAAACAGTAAAAACTGGGAAATAAGAGTAATGGTCCAAACTGATTTTCTTTCCAGGCAAGGGGACCAAAACTGTACTCAATACTCCTGGTGGAATAGGAACACTCCCTCCCTAACAACACTGTTGGTGTACATACACCACGTGGACAGCAGCAATTCAAGAAGGTGGCTTACCACCACCTTCTCAAGGGCAATGAGGGATGGGCATCAAATGCTTAGCCAGTACTGCTCACATTCAGGCACAGAATAAAAAAGAACTGTTAGTGATATGCAAGATGTTTTCATTTCTCAGTGAGGCATCCCTGACTGTTCCACTACTGTTGAATACTAACTATCCTTCCACCTCAGGATGATTTTGAGCCTCAAACTTTCTTCTATAAGCATCAAATGGTTTGGAGGGGCCCATGAATCGCTCATACACTCTCTTGACTGGATTATTGTGATTGGACACACACTTAAGTGAAGGATTTAAATACAATGTTTGATTTTAACCCTGTCTACCCAGTGGAAGCCGGGTGGGTGGGTACCTCAGGTGGTACATACCCATACCAACCCTTCCATTTTCCTGTGGGTTCCAATCTTTTCTGAGCCATCAGAAGTCATTGGGACCTTCTTTGGGTATGAAGATTAAGGTCTGATGATATTAAGAGGCCTGTGCTGGGAAGCCAATTGTGGCTTTTTATTTTATTTTAGTTTCCTATGGGATCAGAAATTACAAGCACGCTCTTCCAGACCCATAAGAAAAGCTTAGGCTTCCCCTGCTGGGCTTGGGCAAGAGACTATTGGGACCTAAGCAGCTTAGGCCTAGCAATTAAAATCTCTGGGGCCTCACTTTGTTGAGGCATGGATAATTTGTCATGCGTCTCGACCTCCACCCGCGTTAGAATCGGGGGATAAAGTATTTTGTTGATTAGTGGATATTTCAGGTCATAAGGTATTTAATTTTTCACCATAGCTGTGAATTTTGGGGCTGCCTGACTCTTACTTACGTCAGCCGATCAAACTTCAGCAGTTGTCAGCCTGGCAATTGAATGGAGCCCCATGCGAAGGATTAATATTTTGCTTCTGATGGTTTATCAGACTGCTGACCCACCTTCCAGTACTGGATGAAGCCATTATTTTAGATCCCGCTCTGAACCCCGTTCCCTAACTACCGACTCCATCCCTCTCCCTGGTAATGGTCTGAGATTATGCCAGTCTTTTTGCAACCTTGGTGTCACATTTGGCCCCAGGTTAGCTTTGGACCATCACTAAGACTGCCTGTTTCCACCTCCTTAACATCACTCGACTTAGCCTATATCTCAACTGATCTGCTGCTGAAGCCCTCATTAATGCCTTCACTACATCTAGACTTGACTATTCTAATGCCTCCTGCCTGGTCTTCAACATTTGACCCTCCGTAAATTTGAGGTCATCCAAAACTCTGCTGCACCTGTCTTAACTCACACCAAGTCCCATTCCGCTACCACCCCTTTGCTCTCTGATCTACATCGGCTCCTGGTTAAGCAATGTCTTTATTTTAAAATTCTTATTCTTGTTCTCAAATCCCTCCATTGTCTGGCTCCTGCTTATCTCTGTATCTCCTCCAGCCCCACACCCTTTGAGATACTTGCACTCCTCTAATTCTGGCCTCTTCAGCATCCCCAATTTTAATTGCTGCACTGTTGGAGCTGGGCCTTACTTACCTAGGCCCAAACTCTGGAATATCTTCCCTACATCAGCCTTATTGTGCAGTTTGCAATGTGTCTGCCTGGAACTAATGTACCCATGGAACAGATCTTTTCCATCATGAACAACACCTCAACAGATAAGAGAAACAGAATAGAATGGCAACACTAAAAATATTGCTTGCAAAGTGGGTCAACTTTGATCAAAGTTGCATTGAATTCTATAACCAACTGCTCAAAAACAGAAGTTTGCTGCAGAAAATTCATTCTTTGGAGAAATACTTTGTTTATCAAGAATAGAGGTAAGATTCAATTAGCTAAACAACTCTAGCTCAAGTACAGAAGTACTTGAGCTAGTCAAATCTCAATATAAAGATTAGTATTAGCTAATAGTTTGAACCAAATGGTCATTATACTCAAGAGTTTATTGTCTGATGTTAAGCTTCTGTAGTAAGAAACTAAAATAAATCATGTTGCAGTATATAATAGGGTCACTGTTAATACATATGCCATTATTTGACTCATTCCTGGAATGAAGGGCTTAACTTATGAAGAAGGGTTGAACAGGTTGGACCTATACCCACTGGAGCTTAGAAGAATGAGAGGTATTGAAACATATAAGATAATGAGGGACTTGATAGAGTGGTTACTGGGAGGATGCTTCTTCCTGTGGGGGATGGGGAGATTAGAGCGAGGGAGTTTAAGAATAAGTTTAAGGGAGTTTGGGACAAGTTTAAGAATAAGAGGCCCCCCTTTTAAGATGGAGATTAGGAGAATTTTTTTCTGTTAGAGAGTCATTAATCTGTTGAATTCTCTTCCCCAGAGCGCAATGAAGGCTGTGTCACTGAATTTATTCAAGGCTGAGTTAGACAGACTTTGATAGACAAGGGAGTCTAGGGTTATGGGAACAGACGGCAAAGTGGATTTGAGACCACAACCAGATCAGCTATGACCTTATTGAATGACAGAGCAGGCTGAAAGGGCTGAATGGCCTACTCTTGCTCCTAAGTTCTTATGTTCCTATGTTTATATCGCTCTGCCTCTCTACCTCCCTTTCTTCATTTAACACACTCCATAAAACCTACCTCTTTACCCAAGTTTTTGATCATGTGACCCAATATTGCCTTATGTGGCGGTGGTGTGATATCTTGTTTTATAATGCTCCTGTGAAGTGCCATGGGATGTTTATTACATTAAAAGTGCTATATCACTATAGGTTGTTGTCATTGCTCAAAAAGAAGAAGGAAATTATTACATTGGCTCCTTTCCCCCAGCTGAAGCATACCTTCCATTGTCTAATAACAGAATGTCTAAGGAGAAGTGTCCATTCCAGATGTTGCCTTTCTCCTGCCTAGGAAAAGATTTGATCCATGGAAAAAAACAGGTTGCAAAAGTAGATACATAAAGGAAGTTCCATTTAACATGAATTTATGTAACTACCTGAATATTGACTGCTAGAACGCACAGTACAGACTCTAAATTGGAATTGTATGCAATCCCCTAAAAAAGTGAAGTTAAAACAAGTGCTGAGGTAGTTGTATTTAAAAATCTATGTATGGAGCTAAAAATTTTAGTAATCTTTCTTATCCTTTCCTTTTCTTTGATTTAATGTGAAAGACATTTAGAATTATTTTACATATTGTGTTCTCTGAATCCCACATCTTCACAGGATGGTAATAAATCTGATTGTAAGTTCTACTTAAGGGTTTGTGTGTAACACTAAAGGAAATAATTATTTAGTCAGCAGATCATGGGTTTCAGCCTCAATCTTCTGTCGAAGTACACTTCCAATATAACCCGGGTGGCAGCCTAGCAAAACCCATGCAAAATGAAAGGACTCTGTTGAGTCTGAAGGCAACCATGGGGGCATTGCCAGTAGGTGGGCATTCTATGTGATGCAAGTTCCTGCTTCCCCAATTATGTCAGCACCTTGAATAGGGCTGAAGACTGATAAACTAACTGAAATAAAGAGATTTACTGAGAAGGAGAGAGGTCCGGCCCACAATGCCTTGGCAAATTTTTAGGGGAATGTTAGAGATGTACCAATTATGGCAGAGACACCGATTGACCCCATGCAAATTAGGTGCCCTCCAGTTGACTCTTCCAAATTGATCAGAGTCAGTGCATAGTGCAATAAACCCCAGAGGGGTTTATTTTAGCATAGCCACCAGGATCACGGCTCACAAATTTACATTGCATCTTTAAATTTTTATAAAATTGTATTATATTTCTGCTAGATAACAGACAATGATATTCTAGCATTTAACATTAAAGAATATTTCTCTAAGTCCTGTTTAATACATTTTGATTAAGATATTTTCAGCAATTTCTAACTAACTGGCTGAAAAGTCACTGCAGATAACTTTGATGATCCTGCGGATGGAATCGTATGTGTCCACTGACATCAATCGTGCTTGGCAGCATGAGCGGACAATATGGCGAGAAGGCCCAAAATCGGTTTCACGATGCCGTGAAACCAGTTTGTGATCGTCTGCTCCGCCCGTCGATGTTGGGCCACATTTTCTGCCATCACACGTCGGGAACCTTATTTGATACATCAGCATATCATTATAAGGCCACCCTGCCAGACTCATCCTCCCTGCTGGATCGTCTGCCCATGTAGGCGTGATTGCATGCCAACATATAAGACGTGTACTTAGCAGGCTAAACTTTGAGGGGAACCCAGAGGTGAGTGCACAGCAAGATTGCGCAGTGCTCACTAGGGTCGCCTGTTGGACTGCAAGGTTGAGGTGTATGCGGGTGGTAGCAAGTGCCGCCTTGCAGCTGAAGGTAGCACACAAGCACGTGTGTGGGTTGGAGGGGCCGTGGCGAGGGAAGTGGCCATGCATTAGGAAAACCTTGTAGCTGAGACAGTTCAGATGCAGCCACATTGATCTGATTGGAGTCGGGCCTCTAGCTTATCTGACCATTCAAGCCATGCAGAGGTATGAAAGTGCCACCAAGTGCTCCAGAGCTTTTTACCCCTCGGGCACAGACTGCAAACGAATGAGCATTTTAGTGCACTGAAGAACAGTTGGACAACAGGGCACGTGGTACAATTTCCTTGCTAAAGCTGGCAGTGGAGCCGTCACTGGTGGAGGTGCTCATAGCCCCTTGCAATGTCATCACCCGGTTTGGACCAGTGTCCCCCATGTTCAATGTAACAGTGCTGTCTTGAAGTGTTGGTTGCCTGAGCTGAGAGCACAGCATGCAGTCCAATGGGCAAAGCTGCAATCGGTCAAGTGGAGTGGGGCAGAGGAAGGTGGGGTTTTGGGCTGCCATGCAGCGCTCTCCAGGATTTGTTAAGGGGCCTTCAAACTTAATCAAGACAGGTTCTTAGTACACCCATGCTAACGTATACATCATTCTCTCTTTCATCCTGAAGAAGAAGTACATCAAGATCATGGAACCTGGTGAACTAGCTGTATGACTCATGGCACACAGAGAGCAAAGACAACGGAGAAGAAATTGACTGAGGTGCCTCACTACACAGAGGGAGGAGCAGCACCCTCGGGAAGAAGGGGCGACTGGGGCTCCCACACACACAGCCACAGCGGGCTGTCACTGGTCAGTGCCTAGCTAGACCCAGGGTCTACAGACTCCGGCTTTTATTCCTGCAAATGACCGAGAACCACTGTCGCTGAAGACTGCGCATGTCTAGGGAACTGGTCCAAGGACATAGTTGCCAGTTGCTGCAGGATTTGGCACCACATGGACATGGAGGACATCCACTGTCAGTGGCAGTGAAAGTGACAGCGGCGCTCAATTTCGATGCCAGTGGCTCCTTTCAGGGCTTCACAGGTGACCTCTGTGGAATATCACAAGACTCCATCCACAAATACATCCATGAGGTCATGGATGCCATCGTCACGAGGGCACATAATTTTGTGCATTTTCTCCGGAACAAGGAGAGCCAGAATGCAAGAGCGATTGGATTTGCCCAAATCTTGGGTTTCCCACAGGTGCAGGAAGCCATCAATTGCATCGACATGGCGCTCAGATTTCCGGCACAATAGTCAACTATGTCAACCACAAGGGATTCCTTTCGCTGAATATGCAGCTGATGTGCGACCACCATAATTGCATCCTACAGGTCTGCACACGGTCTCCAGGGAGCCCTATATTCTCCAGGGTCCACAGAAGCTGCAGGGATGGCTCCTCAGGGTCAAGGGCTACCTGCAGAGGACCTGGCAGGTGACACCCGTATGGCAGCCTCAGACTGCAGCAGAGTGAAGGTATAACGAGGCTCAAGCTGCAACTTGCAACTTGGTGGAGCAAAACATCGGGCTGCTGAAAATGAGATTTCAATGCCTGAACTGGTCTGATGGAGCCCCGCAATATCGTCCACAGAGAGTATTATGCATTGTCATTGCCTGCTGCACCCTTTACAACCTGGTGCTGCAACAGCGAGAGGAGCTGGCTGGAGAAGAGATTCAGGAGCTGGAGGTCTCCTCCGATGAGCAGGACATGACGGTGATGAGGGTGAGGAGGTCCTCGAAGGCAACGATGATAGTGATGAGGCCATCGAGCTGGCCAGATGAGGCAAGTGCGCTTGGAGGGCCCTCATTGCTGCTAGATTTGTGGACAATGATGACGACATGTGGTGAGGAGACACCATAAGATCCTCAGATTGCATCTGTGAATGTTTGATCCCAGTCTGGTTTATGGCAGCGCGAATACCCTCTGTGATAACGCTCCTGTCATGGAGAGGCAGTGGAGGCACTAATAGTCACTCGATTGTAGAACATAACAACATGCAGTGAGGACACTCCATAGATCTTCACATAGTCTCTGAGAATGTCTGGCTCCTGTCTGGGCAAGGGCAGCTCGCCTGCACTCTGATCAGGATCATATCATAGAGACCAGCCATGAAACTTTAAAAGCATCTGCCCCTTTGTCCCCCTTCATCATCTGACCCCTTCAGGAGCACGGCGTTACTGGTCACAGATGATGAAGAGTTGGGGGTCAGCCCCAGCTTAAAGGTGCTGAGAGCACATGGGCAGAATGATGGTACTCTGTGATGCCTGCCCATGACATTCTGGCAGCAATGACAAGAACCGTCGAGGTGCAGACATCACTAATATGTCCAGGGAGTGTGAGGCCAGTATATCACTTTGGACTGAAGGCTGCACAAAGTACAGGGAAGAGGCTCTGGACTGAGACACCTACCTTTATCTTGTGCAGAAATGTTTCACATCTGAGTGACATGAACATCGCTCATCAAAACAAGGAGCCATAGGCAGGGAGACATTCTTGGGAGTTTATTGACAATAGTGAACATTATGTTGAAGTTATTAACACCTGTGCCCAGGTTGTGCAACAACATCTTCTTCACTTTGGTTTAATGTTTGTAAGTTTCCTTTAAATTTTGTCTTTTGTTTTTACAGTTTCCCTTTAAGGGGCTGCCTATTAATTTGTCCCTTGATTTGTTAATATAGTTTATTTCTTTTGACTCGAAAAGAGTTACATCTTCTTCACCTTCCTAACTCTGCCGCTATGTCTTAGTGCTCCCCAGACATCCACAGTTGAGGTGGAGGCAGCCTGCTGACTGCTGCGCCCTTTCTGCCTTGACAGACATCCTCTGGAGGGCCGCGACCTGGCCTGCTTTTGAGGACCTGCTGTATGGCAGTGGCTTCCTCATGGAGATGTGGAGCTGGAGCTGCTGAGGTCACAGGAAAAGGGGATTTGGATGGTCTGGACACTCCCGGAGTCACCGGGGTGGATGGCCCTAGAGTGTACACCTGCTGATCCTCCTCCCTACGGGTGACTCCTTGAGGAGAAGGAGTAGCTGGAGTGAGATCGAGCTGCCCTGTACCCCTCTCACATACACACTGTTGGAAGCTAACTATGGTGTCAGCAATGGAGCTCAGCCCACAGTGCAGTGCTGGAGTGACATCCTGGACCAAGGTCTCCATGGTGGCCACCATCCTACCAGTGTTGACCTCAGTGCATTGGTATGCTGGCACTATCACCTCAGCCTGAAGGTGGACGGAGTCCTCCATCATGCCTTGCAATCTGAGGAGTGCAGTGGATGTCCCTTCCTGATGTTCGTGAGTTTGCCTTTACAGCTCCAGCAACTGTGACATGACCAAGTCCAGACGCTCGTCATCAAATTCAGACAGAAAATTTCTGGCCTCCAGCAGTCCTCCGAGTGCTGGACACCAGGGAAGCCCCTGCTGCTACCTGCTGGGGATCAGAAAGTGCAATGTGCTCATCAGATTGTGATCCTGTGGCAAATCTAAAGCTAGGTCCCACCGTGATGTGTGTCTCTGCACTGGTGGAGGGTGTGGGTTAGCACTGTGACGGGAGTTCAAAGAAGGTGCCTTCAGATTCCTCTTCAAAGGTTTCTTTGGGTCTTGATTGGAGGCTCTGTGTGGTGGACTCCATCGGCTGTTTGGCAGATGTGCCTGCGAAAACAAGGAGAGATAATTAGTGCATGGCAGTGGCCTGTAAAACAGGGCACATCACTGTCAGCATGGTTGTCTGATGGATGTTGCACTGCTGGATCATCACTTGGAAGGGCACCCCTGACCTCACCATCTGCACAAGACCAGTCTAGATCTTCACCGGCCAGCGGGTGGCTCTATTTTGAAAGTACGCTGGTATGCGACCTCTAACTCTTGTTGTGCAGCAGCTTGTCCTGCATAAATAGAGATAGAGAGAGTGTATGCAGGATGCCTGCTAGGCCAAATAATAAGTATGTCTGGCATGTGTGGGTGGTGAGTGGTCCTATGAACAGGATGAGGACAATGAAGGTGTGTGTGAGAGAGTGAATTGTGATGTCCCTTGAGCTAGCAGTGACTGAAGGCCCTGTGGATGTGTGATTGGTTTGTGAGTGTGTGAGTTGAGAGTGCAAGAAGAGTGACTTACCATGGCAGAACAGGGAAGATCATTCATCCTCTTGCAGCATTAGGTGGCTGTCCTCTTTTGCAGGACATTGGCGCTGATCACTGCTGCCACTGCCTCTCAAGCCATATTAGTGAGGTTAATGTCCATGCTGCGGCCAGAGCATGCATAGAGGACATCACGGTGAGCCTCCAATGCATCCAAAAGGCGCTTGAGGTACACATCATTGAACCAGGGGGCTGCAGTCTTCTTGCCTTTTGGGGCCATGTCTTAGCAGCAGTTGTGGGCTGGAAGCACTGAGAGGTGTGCACGCAGCTGCACTTTAAATATGCCACCCGGCTTGATGAAGCAGCAAGGTGATGGTATGGCGGGCGAATGAGAGCCCGCCCGCCATGAAAATGGCATGTTTCCCGGGAATGCTTAATTAATGCGCTGGGTTTGGGATGATATGGTATGGAAAGCTGCCATTGCGGCCAGCAGGTAAAACTACGTTTTACCCGCCCACTCCTGCACTTAGTGGGATGATACTGACCTGTTTGTTTTTTAGTGATAGACACCATTGTTGAGTCTCTAATAGTTACCATATATATGGGATAGGTCATAGTAGATATGTAAGGATGCACTGAAGCATACGCTACATTGTGCTTGTGTGATTTACAATAGCTTCTACCAGGTCACAGTAAAGACCATTCAAACCCCAGAGCATGGGCTGCCTTTCAATGGGCTCAACTCCCAGCCATCGGAATCTATTTCTCTAATGCTTTGGTTCACCATAATAAAAACACAGGTCTGGCCATTGGGAGCATTGGGGATTGAAGTCAGGGATGACACAAGAAAGTAAGATGACAGAAGTCCAATGATGGGTCAGGATAAGGATTGCAAGGGAGAGGGGGAGAGCAAAGCACCCAATCAGGGTGAATCAAAAACTGGCCTGACAAATGCCAAAAAAATGCATTAAACCTCTTGCTGTGAGTTGAGGTCGTGATCACCAATCATTTTAGTCCAGCCTTGAAGACTGCCATGACACATGATACAAAGATAGGTAAGAAAGTAAGTTGTGAAGAGGACATAAGGAATCTGCGAAGGGATATAGAGAGGTTAAGTGAGTGGGCAAAAATTTGGTAGATGGAGTTCAATGTGGGAAAATGTGAACTTGTCCACTTTGGCAGGAAAAATAGAAAAGAAGCATACTATTTAAATAGAGAGAGATTGCAGAATTCTGAGGTACAGAGCGATCTGGCTGTCCTGGTCCATGAATCAGGAAATGTTAGTATGCAGGTACAGCAAATGAAAAGAAAGGCAAATAGAACGTTGTAGTTTATTCCAAGGGAAATGGAATATACAAGTAGGGATGTTTTGCTAGCATTATACAGGGTGCAGATGAGACTACATCTAAAGTACCGTGTAGAATTTTGGTCTCCTTAGTTCAGAGAAGGTTCACTCGATCAATACCTGGGATGGGGGGAGGTTATCTTATGAGGAGAGGTTGGACAGGCTGAGCCTTATCCATTGGAGTTCAGAAGAATGGGAGGTGATCTTACTGAAACATATAAGATCCTGAGGGGACTTGACAGATTGCTGAAAGGATGTTTCCCCTTGTGCGAGTGACTAGAATCAGAGAACACAGTTTAAATATAAGGGGCCCCCCATTTAAGACAGAGATGAGAATTTTTTCCTTTGAGAAGGTTGTGAATCTTTGAAACTCTCTTCCACAGAGAGTGGTGGAAGCATGGTCAATGAATATTTTTAAGTTAGAGGTAGATAGATTCTTGACTAACAAGGGTGTCAAGGTTACCAGGGGTAGGGGGAATGCGGTGCTGAGGCCACAATCAGATTAGCCGTGATCTTATCAAATGGCGGAGCAGGCTCGAGGGTCCAAATGGCCTACTCCTGCTCCTAATTCATTTATTCACATGTTCATTTTTATGTTCTCCTTACTGATTGAAATAGAAGGCACAAAAAATGCAAATGATTCATCACTTGTAACCAAGCCTAAATTATGCATACAAGGTGTATTTTTTAAATGTAGCAGGTGAATCTTTTGTCAGCCATAATGGCACAAAATGTGAAATGATCACTTTCAAAGAGCAATATATTTCAGTAAGTATTTGTAACTGTCAGCAAGCTCTTTGGCTGGCAATTAGGGTTGACAAGGGCCTTGTTCACAAGTGAGTAGAGATTCAATTCTGGAATATCAACAGGAGAGTAGAAAAGCAGAAGTTTAGTGCTGGTTTGTGGTAAGAACTGAGGAGCACAAATTCCCGATAGGGGAGTAATGAAAGGTGACACGACTGGGTGACAGATTTTAGAAGAGACAGCAGAGAAGTATCTGTGAAGGACCAAGAGAGAAAAGAGGGATGATAGAACTAACGCAGATTCAAAAGGACACAGAGAGAATCCAGATTGCACAGCAGCACATAGCATTAGGCCAGTAGAGGAGTGCGGTGCACAAGGATCAGAAGTAATGAGGTTTAGGAAGCCAGGATAGGGTGAAAGGTAAAAATCCATGGGATTAATGCAGATAATTGTTTCTTATTTTCTTCCGATTTCTTATGTTTCCAAAGCTATGAGGAAGTGGGGAGCCAGCAGGAAACTGAATCTAAATTCACACAGAGAATACAGTATCAGAAGAAAACAGAGGTCACAGTAAAGCTCGGAAGTGTCAGCAGATGAGTACTTCATTTAATACTTCATTTAAAAAAGAGCACGGAAAGCGGGAAGACTTAATTTTAAAAAGAGCGCAGAGAGTGGAGAGACTTCATTTTTAAAAGAGTGTGGAGAGTGGAGAGACTTCATTTTAAAAAGAACACGGAGAGCAGGGAGACTTCATTTCAAAAAAAACATGGAGAGGGGACTGAGTGCATGCAGCTGTTGGGTATTTTGCACAAATCTAATTTAGTTTGTAGTTGGCATTAAGCTGAAATCTACAGTTTAAATTCTGTAGTTGCCGGCCTTAAGCAGGGTTTTTTCAAGGGTTCTAGTGAAAGGGCAGCTTATTTAAGAACCAGCTGAAACTGGATCCTCATTAAGTGACTCATATAGGCCTTTGTGTTAGGAGCATATATAAGTAGCCAATTTAGTATGACTTACAATATGGTGCCAGAGTTGAGCGCTTCAGGGAGTTAAGTGGAGAATGGGCAAGAGGCGTTTGGTTGCTCTTGCCTAAACTTTTTCAGCTTCCAGGAATTGATTCTTGCTCTGCTACAGGAGAAGAAACTGGTTAACTGGTGAGTACCTGGTAAGTGATTAAGGTTTTTTCCTGTTCCTAAGGCTCGAAATAGTATATTTTGAGTGAGAGGTGAGTGGAAGAGGATAGAAGGCATGGATTGAGAGGCCTACCTGCAGTGAAACCAGTGGTGGCTACTGGCCTGATGCTATGTGCTGCTATGCAATCTGGATTCTCTCTGTGTCCTTTTGGATCTGTGTTAGTTCTATCGTCCTTCTTTTCTCTCTTGGTCCCTCACAGATCCTTCTCTGCTGTCTCCTCTAAATCCTGTCACCCAGTCGTGTCACCTTTCGTTACTCCCCTACTGGGGAATTTGTGCTCCTCAGTTCTTACCACAAACCAGCACTAAACTTCTGCCTTTCTTCTCTCCTGTTGATATTCCAGAATTGAATCTCTACTCACTTGTGAACAAGGCCCTTGTCAACCCTAATTGCCAGCCAAAGTGCTTGCTGACAGTTACAACATGACGCAAGTGCAGGGAAAGTAGCTGATAGGTGAGTAGAATTAGTGAGTATAATTAGTGAGTATCTCTAGTCTTAAAAGTAAAAGTAAGGTCTTTAGTTTCTGTTTAGGCCTTTAGTCTTTTTTCCTCTCTTCTTAAAAATAGCTTGTTAAGTGTAAGATTGATACTGGTGTAAAAAAAATTAATTACTATAAAGTGTAAAGATACTAGAGTAATTAATTAAATAAAATACAATAGTGATGTGTTGCTGCTGCAGCATGTGTGAGCTGCTGGACACCAAAGCAATCCAGAGTGAACACATCTGTAGTAAGTGTTTGCAGCTCAAGGAACTTCGGATCAGAGTTGAGGAGCTGGAGTCTGAGCTGCAGCCATTGCACCACATCAGAAAAGGGGGAAGATTACCTGGACATTTTGCTGCAGGAGGCAGTCATACCCGTCAGGTTAGGTAGTTCAAATCTGATCTGTGATCGGGGACAGGAGGGTGTGACTGCAGGTGAGGCAGGTATGGCGACACAGGGGATAGCGTTTGAGGAACCTGAGCCTTCGCAATTGTCCAACAGTTACGAGGCTGTGTGGATGAGAGTGGGGACTGCAGGGAGGATGAGCAAACTGAGCAGGGCACCGTGGTACAGGGAGCCATTCAAGTGGGGGAAGGAAATAGGAACACAGTCGTGGTAGGGGACAGTATAATTAGGGGGATGGATACTGTTCTCTGTAGCCATGAGTATGAGTCCTGAAGGCTGTGTTGCTTGGCCGGTGCCAAGGTTAAGGACATCTCCTGAGGGCTGGAAAGGAACTTGGAGTGGGGTGGAGGAGGGGGTCCAGTTGTTGTCATCCACATTGATACCAACGACATTGATAGGACTAGAAAGGAGGTTCTGCTGAAAGAATTTGAACAGTTAGGAGCTAAATTAAAAGGCAGAACCTCCAAGGTAATAATCTCAGGATTACTACCTGAACCATGGGCAAACTGGCAAAGGGTAGATAAAGTCAAGGAATTAAATGTGTGGCTCAAAGATTGGTGTGGGAGGAATGGGTTTCAGTTCATAGGGCACTGGCACCAGTACTGGGGTAGAAGGGAGCTGTTCCAGTGGCATGGGCTTCACGTGAACCGTGCTGGGACCAGTGTCCTGGCGAATCGAATAACTAGGGCTGTAGTGAGGGCTTTAAGCTAAATAGGGAGGGCCCTGTAGAGGGAATACATAGGCTAACAAAGCAAAAGGATATGGCAGTATTGCAGAGCAGCTATTTGGGTAATGATACCCAGAGTGTGACAGGAAGGGACAGAGTGTACAAACATTAAAAAAAAGCAGCAAAGAGGGTCAAAGGGGAAAAAATGGTAAAAAGGCAAAATAAATGGCTCTTTACTTATATGTACATAGTATTCAGAACAAAATAAATGAATTAATGGCACAAATAGAGGTTAATGGGTATGATCTTATATCCATTGCAGAAACATGGTTACAAGGAGATAAAAGCTAGGAACTAAATATTCAGGGGTATGTGACTTTTCGAAAGGACAGGTAAGAAGGACAGGGTGGTGGAGTAGCTTTGTTAGTACGAGATGGAACAAGTACAATAGCAAGAAATGATCTTGGATCAGAAGATGTAGAATCCAAATGGGTGGAGTTAAGAAATAACAGAGGGAAGTAGTCTATAGGTCCCCTCACAGTAGCTATATTGTAGGACAGAGAATAAATCAGCAGATAATGAGGGCATGTAAAAAAGGCAGTACATTAAACATGAGTGACTTTAATCTTCATGTAGATTGGGAAAATCAAATTGGCAGAAGTAGCCATGAACAAGAATTCATAGAGTGTTTTGGGATAGTTTCCTAGAACAATATGTTGTGGATCCAACCAGGGATCAGGCTATTTTGGATCTGGTAATGTGCAATGAGGTAGATTTAATACATAATCTGAGTAAAAGATCTCCTAGGAAACAGTGACCATAACATGGTAGAACTTAGCATTCAGTTTGAGAGTGAGAAACTTTTGTCAGGAACAACTGTGCTAAACTTAATTAAGGGTAATTACAAAGGAATAAGGACAGAGTTGATTGGAGTGGACTGGGAAAGGAGTTTAGCAGAAAAGATGGTTGATGAACAATAGGCATTTAAGAAAATAGTTCATAACTCATAACAAAGATATATCCCAGTGAGGAAGAAGGATTCTCAGGAGGGGATAAACCAGTAATGGTTAACCAAGGAGGTTAAGGATAGTATCAAATTGAAAGAAAAAAACATACAATGTGGCAAAGATTAGTGGTAAGCCAGAGGATTGGGAAAGTTCTAAAAACCAACAAAAGATGAACCAAAAAAATAATAAAGAGGGAGAAAATAAACTTTGAGGGTAAACTAGCAAGTAATATAAAAACAGACAGTAAGAGCTTCTTTAAATATATAAAAAGGAAGAGAGAGGCCAAAGTGAACGTAGGCCTCTTAGAGAATGAGGCTGGGGAAATAATAATGAAGAACTAGGAAATGGCAGAGGAGTTGAATAAATACTTTGCATCAGTCTTCACGATAGAAGACACTAATAGCATTCCAAAAATACTAAATAATCAAAAGGAGGGGAAGAAATAAATACAATAACTATCACTAGAGAAAAAGTACTGGGGAAACTAACGGGGCTAAAGGCTGATAAGTCCGCTGGACCTGATGGGTTGCATCCTAGGATATTAAAGGAAGTAGCTACAGAGATAGTGAATGCACTGGTAGTAATCTTCCAAGAATCCTTAGACTCTGGAAAAGTCCCGGAAGCTTGGGAAACTGCCAATGTAACACTCTTATTCAAAAAGGGAGGGAGACAAAAAGCAGGCCAGTTAGCTTAACATCTGTCATTGGAAAAATGTTGGAGTCTATTATAAAGGATGTAATAGCAGATCATTTAGAAATGCATAATATAATCAGAGTCAGCATGGCTTCATGAATGGGAAATCATGCCTGACAAATTTATTAGACTTCTTTGAGGAGGTAACAAGCAGAATGGATAAAGGGGAATATGTAATATATTTGGATTTCCAAGAAGTATTTGATATGGTACGATACGTAAGGCTACTTAATAAGATAAAAGCCCATGGTGTTGGGAGTTCTATATTAGATGAATAGGGGATTGGCTATGTATTAGAAAGCAGAGAGTTGGGATAAGGGGGGCATTTTCAAGATGGCAACTTGTAACTAGTGGAGTGCCACAGTTAATAGTGCTGGGACCACAATTACTTACAATATATGTTATTGACTTTGAGGGAAGTGAATGTACTATCGCCAAGTTTGCGGATGATATAAAGATAGGTGGTGAGGATGACACAAAGGCCTGAATCTTCTGGTTGGTGTGCAGGGATGGGCCCTGCTTGCTGTGCGTAAAATGATGTCCAGCAACGTCACTGCATGTCATTCCGATCTTCAGTTCGACGGGCTTACACCGGAGTCAGCTGCAGCCCGACAAACTGTCAAAGGCCTATTAAGGCTGTTAATAATCTAATTAAGCTGGTTATCTAGGTTGTCCATCCAACCTTAAGGTTGGCAAGCAGGCGAAGAGCCCAGGCTGCCTTCGCATTTATCACGAAACCTCATCCACGGGTGGGATTAGGTTTCATGAAGGCTTTATAAATTGAATAAAAATTTTTATTAAGATTCTTTGACACGTCCCACCTCATGTGACACTGTCACATGAGGTGACATGTCTGAATATTTTTTTTTCTTTATTTCAATTATTCATTATCAAAATTATCTCCCTGAGGCAGCTCTGTGAAAATTCTCCCCAGAGTCTGTAGAGGGACAGTTTAAGTGAATGGGCAAAAACTTGACAGATGGAATATAATGTTGGAAAATGTGAGATTATGCACTTTAGCAGGAATAGAGGAGCTGAATATTTTTTAAATTGAGAAAGACTTCAGAAAGCTGCAGCACAGAGGGATTTGGGGGTCCTCATGCATGAATCACAAAAAGCTAGTGTACAGCAGGTAATAGGGAGGGCAAATGGAATGTTGGCCTTTCTTTCAAATGGAATGGAGTATAAAAATAGGGAAGTCTTACTAAAACTATGCTAGGCACTAGTTAGACCATACCTAGAGTACTGTCAACAGCTTTGGTTGGTTTATCTAAGGAAATATATACTGGCATTGGAGGCAGTCCAGAGAAAGTTCACTAGGTTGACCCTGGGTATGGAGGGATTTTCTTAAGAGATGTTGAGTAGGTTGGGCCTGTACTCATTTGAGTTAGAAGAATGAGAGGTGACCTTTTTGAAACATATAAGATTCTTAAGGAGCTTCACAGGGTAGATGCTGAGAAGTTGTTTCCCCTTGTGGGAGAGTCTAGGACCAGAAGGCATAATCTCAGAGTAAGCGGTCATCCATTTAAGACAAGTGAGCAGAAATTTCTTCTCTCAGAGGGTAGTGAATCTGTGGAATGCTTTACTAGAGAGGGCTGTAGAGGCTGGGTCATTAAGTATATTCAAAGCTGAGATGGACAGATTTTTAACCTGTAAGGGAATCAAGGGCTATGGGGAAAAGGCAGGAATGTGGAGTTGAGGATTATCAGATGAGCCATGATCTCATTGAATGGTGGAGCAGACTTGATGCGCTGAATGGCCTACTTCTGCTCTTATGTCTTATGTACCAGGAGAAGCTGAGTTTCAGTCCAGGAATCAATACAGTGGCACAGCAAAGCTGAAAATCTGCAAAGTAGCATATTTAGATATTTTTGTTCAGAACCACATGTGCTGCGCATCCATAGTTACCCTGACAGGGTGGTGGTGGGCTTCCACCTTGTACTGCAGCAGTCCTTGCAATGCTGCAGCTCCAATAATGGTAATAGGCAGGGGATTCCAGGATATTAGCCTCTCCCACAAACTCCCAAAGAAAAAGTAGCGGTTGCAAGAAGACCATGTCAACATGGTATGTGGTTTGGAGGGGTTGACAACCCTATGATATTACTATTTTTGCCCTTCTCAGTCTTAGAGGTCTAGGGAGTAAGAGACACTGTCAAAGTAACTTTAGCAAGTTACTGCACTACACTATGTAGGCAGCACATATTTCAACCACAGTGTGCTGGCATTAGAGGAGGTGGTTGTACTGTTCAGTGGTAGGGGTGCCAATCAATTAGACTGTTCATGGTTCCATTCAAATGCCAAAAATCTGCAGTGGCTTATTTCTGTAATTTGAGGTGATGATCATCAATCATTTTAGAGCAGACACTGTATAAGATGAGCTAACTGAAGACCACAGTCCTCTTTACTGATGAAATACCAGGCACAAAAATGAGATGATTCATAAGTTGTTGCAAGTCTAAAATATACGCAAAAGCTACATTTTCCAAATATATTGGGTAAATCTTTTGTGATTCATAAGTGCACAAATTATGAAATGATCATTTACAAAGAGCAGCATGTTTTGAGGCATTTTTTAACTTGTCTTAATTTTGCCAGCTAATGCTAATACATGTGTCTTAATGATAATACTACTGATTTTGTCTAGTGTGCCATCATAATCAAAGGATGTTTACAATTTTGAATAGAATATTTAGTAAACAAGTGATTATTCCCAACATGAATCATGTTCTCTGATCCCAAGAATGGTAAGTATAAAAGATCTCTTGTTCATCAGTCCAATCACTAAATTTAGAAAGTATATTAGTATTTTTCTTGTAGTTAAAGAATTTATCTTGGAGACCTATATACATGTAGAATACAATGTGCAGGTCTTAAAATTCAATCATCTTGTTTAATCACTGTGTTTGATTTGCCTCGACTTTTATCTAACTGGTTTTAGCCTCATTGCTAATCAATCATTGTGAGCTTTGGCCCTTTGGTTTCTCAAAGTTTCCTCGTTCTTGCCTCTGATAATGTCTCCCAGCTCCTTACCAATTCCATCTTCCTGTTCCATCACCTCCCCCTACCCCCCAGCTTTAGGGAGTTTTGCAACATTAAATACAACACAAGAACTAGGAGTGGGAGTGGACCATATGGCCCTCGTGCTTCCTGTGCCATTAAATGCTATCATGGCTGATTTTGGGCTTCAGCTCCACTTTCCAACCTGCTCCTCATATACCTTGATTCACTGAGAGACCAAAAGGCTGTCTATCCCAGCCTTAAATGTGTTCAACGATGAAGCATCCACAACCCTCTGGAATAGAGAATTCCAAAGATTCATGACTCTTTGAGTGAAGTAATTTATTCCTTTATAATTCTGTTTAGTTTCTCCTTAAGCTTGATACAAAGTTGTTCATGTTAATATCCTCTGGTGTTAAGCCTTACTTTGGGAGAAATCATGATAACCAATGCTATAAGAATTGATCCCGTGATGGTTCTTACAAACACGAGGATTTATTGCATACCCGTTTTCAATCATAGATTCTTTCCTGTTTCATGTTGTTCACCTCTCTTCATTCTAAGTGAACATCAATATTATTGTGAGGGGTATGCTCAACCTTTCTAAGTTGTAAATAAATGAGTAATATAACTGATTGATATGGAGTTATGAGCTATAATTAAGGGTGCCTTTTGCCACATTGAATTTGTTCCCTCTTTCAATTATTTCTGCTAATTTTCACCTCTATCTCCTTCTGAAAGAATTAGTGCACAAAATTAAGCAAAGAAATGTGAAGGTTGCTGTCATTCTTACCAGGTTTCTCTGCAGGGTGCGCAGTTGCAGTCTTCATAGATGCAATCAATGCAGAGTTAGGAGATCTGACATGAACTTTAGGTTTTTATAGACTATTTTGGCCAAGAAAATATTGATAATGTTAAGTGTTGTTGGAGTGAGGAATAACCGAGTTTTTAGCAGTGTACTAAGTCACAACTTCTGAACAGCCTCTCTGGTTCTGAGAAACTAATTCTACAAGTATGTGGAGCCTTATTCCCTCCATTCCTGATCAAATATTTTTAAAATAATAAAAACAATTTTATTTATTTTTAAAGTTTGTTTATCATGGTTCAGATCTTCTGGTCAGTGGTGATGCTGAGGATGTTGCTACTGCTGTGAAAATAGTTGCAACCCTACCTTTTGGTTTCCTTGCAGCCAGATTTTCCTGTCCTGATTGCACCAGCAATCCACAGCCATCCACAGAAAGCAATGGCAAAGACGAGCAGCTGAGAGGGTGCACCACCTTTTATGACATCAGGTCGGTTTTTAAAGGTTTCAGTGGAGCAAGTGGCAACTGTATCAACACAGAAGGCTGAACAAATGGCCACTCATCTGTTTTGCAGTTGGTCTTGTTATGAATGCCTGGCTGAACTCCCCTTTAGAGGATTATTTACACAACTTGAAGGAAACTGCTAGCTTTATTTGAATAATAGTTTTATGAACTTGTAATAAGTTTATATATCTTTGAAGTAGTTTTTCAATGCCTGTTTATTTATTTTGGCAAGATTAGGAGATTTTTTTATGTGAATTAAAGATTTTTTCAGTGCGACTTTCACTGGCCATAATATAAAAGCAAAATATTGCGGATGTTGGAAATCTGAAACAAAAACAAAAATACCTGGAAAAACTCGGCAGGTCTGACAGCATCTGCAGAGAGGAATACAGTTGACGTTTTGAGTCCGTATGACTCTTCATCAGAACGAAGGAAATAGAGAAATGAGGTGAAATGTAAGCTGGTAGAGGGGGATGGGACATTGGCCATGTTTGATTGAAAGTTTTAGGAGGTTGCAAGATGGGTCATTTTTTCCAATGGGAATTTTGAATAGCTGATTTTTTTTATTTCATGGGCATTTTAAAGACTTATCAATGTAATTATATGGCTCATTGGTTCTGTACCTAGTAGATACAGGAAGAGTGCTTCAAAGGCACGGCAGATGTCATTATTGAACCAATGTGAAAATAAAACCACAGGCCCCCCTACATACATTAATCTCTGAGTCTCTACACTGTAGACTGCAGAAGAGGACTTTATCCAGTGGATAAGGTACCCTAAGACATCTGAAACCTTACACAATGCTGATCAATTTAATAGCCTGTTACCTTTTAAGAACAGAGCCCTCTGATTAATCACTGCATTAATAGCATTTTTAACTTTTTAAACAGCATTTAATTATGACCGTTTAAGTTGGCAAGAGTTTAAACTTACCAATCAAAAGATTTACAATTGCATAACAGGCTTGCCCCAAGGTTGATGCACCTTGCATGCTTGCCACAGCCTTCAGAAATCCACCCAACTCAACAAAAATAGCAACCTAAGGAAAATTGGATTTGAAGCAGGCATTTAAATAGTGAAACCAATGTCATTTCAGTAGCATGTCAAGTCGCGTCTGGCCATATTTTCTGACCTGGGAAAGTGGCAGGAATAGCCTGGTAATTTTAAATTTACAGCCCTGCACCCTTTCTGTTTGGTTCTCCCGATGTGCGTTTGCTCAGCATTGGGAGGGGAAAATCTGGTCCTAGATTTCTGCTGGCAAGGAGCTTCAATAGAGGCAGAAATGCTCGCTAACCTAACTGGCACCTCTTGGTGTATATCTGATCCTGAAATCTTCTAGAATTCTTCCATGCCTTGTAATAAATAATTTACCGTCCTATTTGCCTGATTGTAAGATTTAGTTTGCTATGTTTTACAAGATCTTGGACGATCTTTCAAAGTAGTTTTATCTTTTTATTCTGATATGGGAACTAAATGCTTTTCAGGAGCAATATTTAAGCCATATGCATCATTATAAAAAGGTAAATAAATGTCCAGAAACAACAGTGACATTGAATGTTAGTCATACGACTTTGTGGGTTGTTGAAGGTGCTGCTAGACTGAGGAGAAATTATTTGACAATCCCTAACCATTATCTGATCACAGTGACCTGGAAGTCATTATAACTGTCATCAAATGCAATTTGGTAAATGCTCTGTTCACTGGCATTAACTAATGGCAGGGACAAGACGTTCTTGAATGTCACTGTTGTACGATTTATTATCCCAATGTGACATTTCAGAATACATATTTTTTTAAACTAGGCAATGTTCCCATTTAAATAACAAAATAAACTTTGAACAAAAACAATGCACAGTTTGGTTCTTCAGTCACTGCCACATAAAGGGAAAAACTCAATTTCCTGCTTTATTAAACTAATGTATTTTAGTTTGAAAATTGCAGGAAAATTTCTATCATGTGCATAAGAAAATAATAAGATTTCAAAGAAGACTGTAATTGCTCAATCATCTGGGGTTTGGCTCATTTTTCTGATTAATGTTTTACCAAATGTTTTAGGGTAGAAAGAAACTCCCATTTTGAAAAATCACAACAGACTTCCATTTCAAAATGGTTCGTTTATCCTTAAATCACTTTTTTTTTGATTCAATCTTTGATTACAGTTTTGTGTCGTAGTAAAACTGGGGTTTAATTCATATCTTTTAGTTTTGTTCCAGTATTAATTTAGAACAATTTTGTTGTCAAATCAAGCTTTACTGATATTAATTGTACTCTTCAATTTATAAAAACAGGAGGCCTTTATAATGTGTACAGTGAAGAACGGATACAATCATCACATAAAAGCAGTTATGTGTTTGGTATAGTTTACACAGGTATGATACCCAAAAAAGGGAGAAAGAAATAATAGGCATTCTGCTATTTTAGCAGACTGATTATATGGAGATAGCCATGTAGAGTTAAAGATTATAATGAAGGGGTGGAAGAATTTGTTCCTTTATAATTCTGTCTAGTTTCTCCTTAAGCTTGATACAAAGTGGTTCATATTAACATCCCCTGGTGTTAAGCCTTACTTTGGGAGCAATCATGGTATCCAGTACTTTTCAGTGATGGTTCTTATAAACATGAGGATTTATTGCTTACCGGTTTTCAACCATAGTCTTTCCTGTTTCATGTTATTCACCTCTCTTTAGTCTAAGTGAGCTTCAATATTATTGTGAGGGGTATATTCAACCTTTTTCTCTAAGTTGTAAAAAAAGGAATAATATAACTGACTGACATGGAGTTATCAACTATAATTTTGGGTGACTTTTGCTACATTAAATTTGTTCCCTCCTTCAATTATTTCTGCTAATTTTCACCTCTCTCTCCTTCCGAAAGAATTAGTGGTGAATGCCCTTGGCCCTAGGCTGTGCCTGGGAATAATATGGGTAGACAAAGACAGATTGGGAAATGGAGTGGGACTTAGTAATATTAGGTCTCTGCTCGACATGGGTGGGAGAAGGAGCAAGGAATTGCCCCTTATTCTACCCCTGAAAGCCTGAATTATGGAAAGGACTTGTGCAGTGGGGTGGTGCCATTTTCCAGAATCCTGTTCGCCTCTGCAACAAACTAACTTGGTGCCTGCAGAGCAAGTTGAGTTGAATGAAGCGGCGAAAGTAGAGACCAATGAAGTGCTCTAGACCAAAGTCATGATCTGGAATACCCCATGAAATAAAAGTAGGACGAAGTAAAGCTAAGCCTGTTGTAAAGGAATCTTGAGCAGCTGTTTTAAGCGGCCAGCTTTGACCACAGCTAGCATGCACTTCATTTTATCTCTTGTAGTAGGCACCCAAGATGCACCAACGATGGGACAGGTGCAAGTTGCAATTACTGCTGAACAACCTTTCTGGCTCTGAGAAAGTAATTCTACAATTGTGCAGCCTCATTCTCTCCATTCCAAATGAAAGATTTTCAAAGTAATAAAGAACAAATTTTTTAAAGCTTGTTTATCATGGCCTGGCTCTCCTGGCAATGGTTGGAGTCATACCTAGCACAAAGGAAGATGATTGTGGTTGTTGGAAGTCAATCATCTCAGTTCCAGGACATCACTGTAGGAGTTCCTCAGGGTAGTGTCCAAAGCCCAACCATCTTCAGCTGCTTCATCAATGACCTTCCCTCCATCAAAAGGTCAGATGTGGGGATCTTCACAAATGATTGCACAATGTTCACCATTCGTGACTCCTCAGATATTGAAGCAGTCTATGTTCATATGCAGCAAGACCTAGACAATATTCAGACTTGGGCTGATAAGAGGGAATTAACATTAGCGCCACACAAGTGCTAGGCAATGACCATATCCAACAAGAGAGAATCTAACAATCGCTCCTTGACATTTAATGGCATTACCATCACTGAATCCTCTGCTATCAACATCTTGAGGGTTTTCATTGACCAGAAACTGCAGTGGACTATATAAATATCCTGGCTACAGGAGCAGGTCAGAGACTGAGAATTCTGCAGCAAGTAACTCATGCCCTGACTCCCCAAAGCTTTTCCACCACTTATAAGACACGAGTCTTGGGAGGACAGTGATGTAGTGGTAATGTCACTTGACTAGTAACCCAGAGTCCCAGGCTAATGCTCTGGGGATATGGGTTCAAATCCCACCTGGTGTCACTTAAGTTCAATTCATGAATCTGGAATATAAATCTAGTCTCAGTAATGGCGAACATGACAACTATCAACAATTGTTGTAAAAATCAATCTGGTTCACTATTCTGGTTCACAATGGTCCTTCAGGGAAGGAAATCTGCCATCCTTACCTGCTGGCCTACATGTGGGCTCCAAACCCACAGCAATGTGGTTGACTCTTAACTGCCCTTTGAAATGGTTGAGGAAACTACTTCATTTAAGGGCAATTAGGGATGGGCAGCAAATGTTGCAAGCGATGCCCACTTTCCACAAATTAAAAAAAAAGTCAGGAGTGGAATACTCTCCACTTGCCTAGATGAGTGCAGCTCCAACACTCAAGAAGCTGGAAACCATCCAGGATAAAGAAGCCTGCTTGATTGGCACCCCATCTACAACCTTCAACATTCACTCACTCCACCACTGATGCACAGTGCCAGCAGTGTGTTCCACATAAATGATGCGCTACAGCAACTCACCAAGGCTCCTTAGACAGCACTTTTCAAACCAGCGATCTCTAGCACCTAGAAGGACAAGGGCAGCAGATGCATGGGACGCCAACACCTGCAAGTACCCTCCAAGCCCCACATATCCTGACTTGGAAATATATCGCTGTTCCTTCACTGTCGCTGGGTCAAAATCCTGGAACTTCCTTCCTAATGGCACTGTGTGTACCTACACCACATGGACTGCAGCGGTTCAAGAGGCAGCCTACCACCACCTTCTCAAGGGCAATTAGGGATGGACAATAAATGCTGGCTTAGCCAGTGATGCCCACATTCCTTGAGTGAATCAGTCAAAAAATATGAACTGCAGCAGGGTTGACTAGACAGAGATCAGGAGCGCCAACCATGCCTATTTTCCCCTCCCTAACTGTAGCATGCTTACTGCTACCTCCACAGAGATCACTTAACTCATCAGAGGACATGGATGGAACTAAGGGTTTCCTGGTCTGTCTGGTTAAGCTATTCCTCGTCTTCACCAGCTGAGCTCCAAGAGAATCAGAATGACTTTTCTTGATGTTTTCCCTGCTTAGCCAATTATGCACAAACATGTATTTGTAATTTAAATTGCCATCTCTTCAGCAAACAAGTTCCCTCAATCTCCTCACCCTAACCCAAACCAAACTTGAGCACATTTCCTTGCCACAAGCACAAATGACAGAATAAAATATTACCACAAACCAAGGGCCTGAGCAGGGGAGCGTTTGTGGCTTTCCTACCCGACCAGCCAGTAGGAGGAGTCAATGCCAGAAAAGGCCCAAAAGGTTAAGACTTTTATTAAATTATTTTTTACTTTCCTTTTCTGGATCCCACAAGGAAAACTTATACCTCCTTTGCCCAGGGATCCCTACCTCCTGATCAATTTATCTGATTATAATAACCACTCCATCAGTCCCAACATTGGCTATTTTCTGCTGGGCGTTATGCTCTCGCCCGCTGGCCGCCTGCCACTTCCAGCTAGTTTCAATTGGGAATATGACTGGTTGGGTGGGGGGGAGGGGGTGATTGAGGGGTAGGGATGGGGGAGGGGTGGTGGAGGGTGCTTGCAATCCCAAACCAAGGATCCAAAGCATTCTTGTGAGGCATTTAGATAATATCCCTGTCATAATGGAATAGTTTGGGTAGAAGGCGTGAGGTATGAGGAAGTAGGGGTTGCAATATAGTTGAGAATAAGAAGAACAGTGTGTGTGAATAGGTGGAGGTGGAGTGAAGGATGATGCAGCGATTGTATGAGAGTGGAGGAAGGTCTGGGAGGGGAGAGTTGTGAGTAGTGAGGCTGCAGATGTGAGGGTGTCATTGATTTACTTTCGGCATTGCAGTCATGTTCTGGAAGATAAGCGCTTAACATTGACGTTTTCTTCACTTTGACAGGTGAGGTGTTGTTTGGAATATTGTCTGCACCTTCCTACTCCCGGGGTCTCCAATGCTGCATCAGAGAATCTAAGTGCCTTCTCTGTACATCGTGTAGTTATTTTTCTCCTTGCAAGCATTCTCTGTGTAGCCAGAGTACACTTCCTCTTTAAGAGGTGTTGGCTGACTTTAAGTGGCGTCAGTGAAGCCTGATTTCTCATCCTACCAAACAGATAAACAACTAATGATTGGGGTGAGTAGTGCTGGCTGTATATCTGACTCATGACAATGAGCTGCCGACACAAATTTCACCTGATCAATGGAATACAGGTACAGCCACAACTTCCGTTTGCATTGCGTCTTTAATGTTGAAAGATGGTTCAAGGTGTTTCATAGAGGTGTAAGGGGAAAAAGGCAAAATACTAAATAGAAAATAGTTAGGGGAAAATCAAATAGTGTACAAGAAACACTGGTCTGAGATCACAGAATGGGCTAAAGATCCCTGCTTGAACTTTCTTCAGGAGGAGTTGTGATTAAGAAACTGGAGACATGGGTCAACAGTACAGTGTCTTTAATGGCACAGTGGTGCATAACAGCCTGTTGGCCTGCATCCACATGTCGCTTCAACTGCTGTGGTTCTCTGACCCTTGAAAATATAACATATGTGCTCAGCCTTCGATACAACCTGTATAATTAAACAAGAGACTCTGCTGAGCGTCTGCAATATTTCTAACTCCTGGTTGATGCATACGTTGTACCATTGTCCTGATATTTTAGTGATAAAGGAAATAGTGTGTTGCAGTTAACTGAAGGTAAATTCTGAGGCTCCGGTCCTTTGCAGTCCTGATCTTTTGAGAAGGATGTTAAAGGTCCGACAGTATTTTATGAAGCGCAAAGAGTTCTTCTGGTGTCATGGCCACCAGCCCTCTTCCAACCAACACTGCCAAAAATACACTGATGGGCCATACGTTTCATTTGCCGGTACAACTTGTGGGATGTCAATATTCACAACATGGCTGCCATATGTACTTCCATTGCAATTGCAGCTGAACTTACTTTATTTTAAAAGTCTTTTATCTTTTCAAGACGTGATAAGATGTAAATTCAAGAACCCTCTTATCGTAAGAAGTTCATAGAGAGTTACTGCAATTTTTGTTTACAGAGAATTTAGAGCACCGAAACAGTCAATCGGGCCCAACTATTTATCTTCCACCTGAGCCTCCTTCTACTCTACTTCTGATCCCATCAGCAAATCCTTCTGATCATTTCTCCTTCATGTACTTTTCTTAAACTCCCTTTTAAGTGCATGTTCTGTTATAAGCATCATGTAGGTTAATCTTCCTTGGAAATATTAGGAGGTTTGGTCAAAAAAATGGTCTTAAGTAGGGTCTTACAGGAGCAGAGTGTGATAGAAACATTTAGGGAAAGAATTCTTCAGTGTATAGCTAGACAGCTGAAGACATGGTAGCCAACTGTAAGGCTAAGGAAAAGGGAGATGCACAAAGAGTTGCAGGGATGGTCTTTGGCCTGGAGGAGGTTACAAAGATAAGAAGAGGTGAGGCGGAGTTGGGGGGGGGTGCGGGGTGGTGAACCAGAAAAGCATTGGAATTTTTAAAAATTTCAGGTGGGAGAAAACCTCTGGTTTATCTAGCCCACCTATCCCTTGGTGAATTTTTAATAATTCGAACCCCATTGACAGTAAGCATCTAGTTTATTTTTGAAGCCCATTAAGGTTTCCTGTTGCAGCACCAATGCTAGTAATCTGTTCTACATACTTACTGCCCTTTTAGTAAAAACATTTCTCCTGCATTTCCTAGATCCTTTTGGGTGTGTTACTATCCCAGGGGGGAAAATGTAAACCAAAATAACCAAATTTACTGAATGACCCGCAAATGAAAAGATTGTCAACAAGATTCCAATTTTTGTAGCTTTTGCTTTAACATGAATCAGATTCAATGCAAATTACATATGAATTAACAGACAAATGATATTTCAAATAAAAAGGTAAATTTAACTTTGAATAGTCGATACAGCAAAGATACATCTTAAGCATCCACAGGCATTCACATTATTCCCCACACAAATATGCTGCTATGCAGCTACTCAGTTTCACAGTTCTTTATTTGCAGGGTAGGTCAGGCATACCATCCAACAACAGCTTTCGCCTTCACGTTTCCCAGGTACGATTATCATCAGCAAGGCTGAGTTCGTGGTTTGGCCACTTCTGGGAAAACACTCAGCTCTTTAGCATCTCTGAGCTATTCAAACAGCTTTCCAGGTGTTATAGCTTTTTAACCAGTTCACACATGGTTTCTAAGAGCTCCTGTCTCCTTTTCTGCCAAACAAAAAAATTGACCTCTTCCTGAAAGATGTGTTTCCTGTTCTCCTTCTGTCTCTGCCTGCTTTCTCTTTGTGTCTGCATCTGTGCACTGATCCCCATCACCCTCCAGCTCCTCTGCATGTAGCTCTCCTTTGTGTCTGCCAAGCGTACGACTTGTTTCTTAAATTCCTATTGGTACTGCTTCCAGGTCAAGTATTGCTAGGTTACATGGACCAATATTTCTTATTATCCTAGAAAATTATGATTGATTCCTTGACAATTGATGCAAAATCTTAAAAAAGGCTTATTTCAAATATTCTTAAGAACAATTACAGATTCTATAGACCTTTTAAAGAAATTATAAAATTTCTTTACTGCTCCCAGGTCAGAGGTGTCACAGGTGTTAACTTGCCAATATCAATTCCTTGTATTTCTTTCCGTACATGGAGAATAACAGATTTTGGAGGTGAGAGAAGTATGGATAAGGGTTTCAGCAGAAGCTGGGCTGAGATGGGAATAGACACAAGGGGTATTATAAGATAGAAATAGTCAGCCTTTGTGATAGATTGTATACGGGGTCAGAAACACAGCTCATGGTTGAATAAGATGGCCAAGATTGTGAAACGTCTTGTTGGTCTGAGAAAGTGACTGGTGAGGGGGTTAAAATCAGTTTGGAGTTTGTGGCAGAGGCAGTAAATGAAGGCTTCAATTAAAATATTGAACTGGAGGAAATTGTGGCTCATCCAAGACTGGAAAACACCTGTTTGATAAATCTGTGGGCAGCATATTGATTCATACCCCTCATGAGGCACTGGGAGGAAAGTTGACAGCAGTGGTAAATGTGACTGCCATTAGCTGTGTTGTCCCTGTGGTGCAGCTCAGCTACAGATCTCTTCACAGCAGATCACAACTGGTGGCCTGCTGACCATAGACTGTGAAGGCAATTTTCCTTGGTCATTGACAGGTAGGTGTGCTATGACTTGCAGATGTAGTTGGTGAGATAATAGCAGGTGTGGACAATCTGCTTTATGTGCCTACTGATCTCTCTAATATGGCTTTATTTATCTTGTGCCACTTGAAGCATGAATACTGTGTTTGGGATGTAGTAATACCAATTCCTGTCATTAATTTTAACTTGACTTTGAGACCACCACAGGATTCTGCAGCTTGTCTGTTTTGTCACTCACAGACCTCTCGGGAAAGTTTATGGGTTTAGAGGAAAGTGGGAGCCTTTTTCCACACTTTACATTTTCTGCCCAAGTCTTGTAGATGTTTAAATGACAGTCATTTTCTGATACAAAACAGTTCAAAGCATGAATTGAAAAAATGCAAAAACAAGGGATAAAAGTAACAAATAGTAACAAAAATCACTAAAAAAAAACTGCTGGAAAATTTAAAATTAAAATATTACATCAAAGTATCTATCTTGTTACAAATCCACTGCACACGGAGCTTTCCTTTATGTTCACTCCTGACGTGAGTGGGGTGCACAGTGCAATCTCATGCCAAACACATAGGAAATTGTGCAGCCTTTTATTTACATTTTTAATGGCTTAGTGTATTAACAGTGGTCCAACATGTGCCAATGTTTAGATCTGGGGTGCATCAATGCTGTTTTCGGTTTATCAGCTGGTTGGAAGGTTGTGTTTGTGATGGTGAGGACAAACTCATTGCATTTAGAAAGAAGATGATGGCCATTGGAGTTTACTCCACCAATGCCATAGTGTACCAGATCTCCCCTCCATGTATTACAGTCTGTAGCACCAAAGACATTGAAATCACCAAGGATGATGAGTTTGTCTTGGTGTGGGACTCCTCTGATGATCTTGCTGAGATTGTCATAGATTACTTCTTTGACTATGTCTGTGTGTGTCATTTTTGGTGCATAGGCTCAGATGAGTGTTACATACTGGTTTCTAGCAAGACTTATTTGAAGAACCTGAGTCGGTCGTTGATATCCTTGGGAAGTGAATCGAGCTTATGTATCAATTCAGATGGAATGCCAAAGCCCGCAAGTGACTGTCGATGCTGGTCCTTGGACTTGCCAATCCAGTTGAATGTGTAGCTTTACCTAATTCCTTAAGATGAGATTCCTCTCCAAACATTGTTTCACTTAGAGCAGCTACGTCAATATTTTGCCTGCCTAGCATTCAAGCTATGAGGGTGGTTCTATCCTCTGGTCTTGTCTTATCGTCTGGAAGTGTTCTGACACTCTATGAGCCTAGTGTCATCCTATAATTAGTAGTCCTTTGAGTTTTAGTTTTCTTTCTGATTCAACTGCAGTGTCTGGTAACCAACCAAGATCAGTGACCTGCCAGGTGCTGGGAGGGCAGACTGTGTTTAGGATTAGTTTTCTTTCCCTTTCTCTTGTGAAGAATATCTAGTTCATAGTTCATATTAATATTTTGAAGGTAGTGTTTAGTTCTGGGGAGATTAAAGTTTAATTGCAGAAAATGGGATAAATGCAATGAAAGCAACTTGGCGTCTATAAAAGATTGGGGCCATGTTGGCTTAAGGTGTTAACAGCGAGAAAAGTAAGAGCCACAAAACAGCAGATGGGCTTACTTACCTGGAAACTGGTGTCTAGACTGCTTGCAAAGAAGTGCAGTCCAGAGAGATGTTTTTATTTTGAGAGTTAGAGCTAGATTAGTTTAAATGCATCTAGTGAAACCTGAAAGGCTTCATCTTCATGGAGATAAGTGGAGATTAAGAAGGTTCTCTGGTTTCAATTTATCTGAGTGTTTTCTGGGAGAGGAGATTATTTGCAGTTTGGATTTTATGGGGTTTTTAGCTCACAGAGAAGCTCTGAGAGCTGTTAGCAAGCTGCTTGAAGTTAATGCTCAGAACTCCTGGGGAGCTGAGAAGGTGGCAGAAAGTCACCGTTTCTATGCTTTGCAGTTAGGGTTTAGAGAAGCCCTGGGAACCATTCATAGCTTAGTACAGCCGGGAGAGTGGAGTTCAGAGAAACCCAGGGGCAGTGCCAGCTTAGTGAAGCTAGTGGTCTGTGAAAGAATTGGAAACGTGCTGGTAATTAGAGGCAGGAGTGCAGCTTTGTGAATCCCATGGAACGCAATCTCAGCAGTGGGGTTTAACTATCAAGAGGTGAGCAGTTGTTGAGGCAGCCCGCATTGGAGCGACTTTTGAGGAAATTCAGAAAGTGAAAAGTTGAAATCCTTCATGAAGGAGACAGATTCTGCATGAGATTTTGTGACTCCCAGTTGCTGAGAAATCCATGGGATCTGTCTTGGTCGCATCTGCCATTTAATGTGTAGTGTGGTGTTCAACCACAGTTTCCTTGTTAATTCACATTTACTTAGAGTAGATGGCGGCATAGCTATAACATCACTGGGCTAGAAATCCAGAGGCCCAGGCTAATGCTCTGGGGAGATGGGTTCAAATCCCACCATGGCAGCTGGTGAAATTTGAATTCAATTAATAAACCCGTTGTATAAAGCTAATCTCAGTGATAATCTAGCATCAATTGTTGTAATAACCTATCTGGTTCACTAATGTCCTTTAGGGAAGGAAATCTGCCATCCTTACCTGGCCTGGCCCACACATGACTCAAAACCCACAGTAATGTAGTTGACTCGAAACTGCCCTCTGAAATGGCCGAGCAAGCCACTTAGTTCAAGGGCAATTAGGGATGGGCACCAAATGCTGGCCTTGCCAGCGATACCCACATCGCATGAAAGAATAAAAAAAGGTCATGTTAATTCTGAATGTTACAATATAAGATAGATATTGTTGATTGTTTTACTTTTATGAATTTGTGCAGGTATACGGAAACTAGTGACGTAATTCTCCTAGTGGGTAACTGGGATTTCAAACTTTAAACAACAAGTTTCTGGCCTCTAACTGGATCATAACACTCTTTGGAGAGAGCAGCACTGTACCTAAAAAGGTCTGCTCTATCATTTTAGGAGGATACAAACCCACCATTTGCCCTGATCTGTGGAGAGTGACCATTAGCCTGAGGCCATCTGAGTCCAGGGTTATGACTGAAGACTGCCAGTTCCATTTTCTACCTGTGTCTGTCACCATTTCCCCACTAAGGTGAGCCCCACTATGCGGGAAAAAAAACCCTGGACAGAACCAAACGGAGAAATCTCCATGTTCAAGCAATTTCAATATTTGAGGAGAAGAAAGTCAGGTCCCTACAGGACAAGTGAGCACGCCGCAAAGCCAATGCCTTCACCCAACCGTCCAACAGTGACTTCATATGTAATATTTTCAATTGGGTCTGCAAAACAAGATTTGGAGATGACCCCAACCTAAATGTGAACAAAATCTCTACTTTCTGAACACTCATCCATTGAAGTGACAGGAGAGTCCATTGGTTATTAATGGAAGCTTTTGCACATTCCTTCTGAAAGCATATTAGAAAGGTAAAGATCATGCTGTGCATATTGACGAGGATCCCACATAAGAGATTCTCTGCCCAATTTCCTGGCCCATAGAAAGGAAAATGTACTCTTATAAATTAGTATTGATGCATCAGAATTATATAATCAAAATGTGCAAATTCCATAATTTTTCCACCCTGATGCCAGAGATGCAATGTCTTTTTATTTGCCTTGCCACCCACCTTTGGTCTCTTGTACTTGTTGCATCATTCATCCATTCATCCCTTGAGCTTCCTGTTCCAATAGTTCATCAGGCACTTGTGTTTTTCCAGTACTCCTTGGCCAAGTCCTAAATGACATAGCTGCTAGACTGGGTCTGCGGCAGGTGGTAAGGGAACCAACAAGAGGGAAAAACATACTTGAATTCATCATCACCAACCTGGCTGTCGCAGATGCATCTGTCCATGACAGTATTGGTAGGAGTGACCACCACACAGTCACTGTGGAGACAAAATCCCACCTTCACATCAAGGATACCCTCTATCGTGTTGTGTGGCACTACCACCGTGCTAAATGGGATAGATTTGGAACAGATCTAGCAACTCAAGACTGGGCATCCATGAGGTGCTGTGGGCCATCATCAGCAGCAGAATTGTACTCGAACATAATCTGAAACCTCATGGCACGGCATATCCCCCCACTCTAACATTACCATCAAGCCAGGGAATCAACCCTGGTTCAATGAAGAGTGCAGGAGGGCATGCCAGGAGCAGCACCAGGCACACTAAAAATGAGGTGTCAGCCTGGTGAAGCTTAACTCAGGACTACTTGCATGCCAAACAGCATAAGCAACAAGTGATAGACTGAGCTAAGCAATCCCACAACCAACGAATCAGATCTCAGCTCTGCCTCATCCAGTCATGGATGGTGGTGGACAATTAAACAACTCATATCCCCATCCTCAATGATGGAGGAGCCCAGCACATCAGTGCAAAAGATAAGGTTGAAGCATTTGCTACAATCTTCAACCAGAAGTGCCAAGTGGATGATCCATCTCGGCCTCCTCCAGAGGGCCCCAGAATCACAGATGCCAGTCTTCAGCCAATTCGATTCACTCCACGTGATATCAAGAAATGTGTGAAGGCACTGGATACTGCAAAGGCTATGGGCCCTGACAATATTCTGGCATTAATACTGAAGACTTATGCTCCAGAACTTGCTGTGCCCCTAGCCAAGCTGTTCCAGTTCAGCTACAACACTGGCATCTACCCGGCTATGTGGAAAATTGCCCAGGTATGTCCTGTACACAAAAAGCAGGGCAAATCCAACCCAGCCAATTACTGCCCCATCAGTCTACTCTCCATCATCAGTGAAGTAATGGAAGAGGTCATCAACAGTACTATCAAGTGGCACTTGCTTAGCAATAACCTGCTCACTGACACCCAGTTTGGGTTCCGCCAGGGCCACTCAGCTCCTGACCTCATTACAGCCTTGGTTCAAACATGGACAAAAGAGCTGAACTCTTGAGGTGAGGTGAGAGTGACTGCCCTTGACCTCAAGGCCACATTTGACAGTGTGGCATCAAGGAGCCCTAGCAAAACTGGAGTCAATGGGAATCGGGGGAAAACTCTCCACTGGTTCGAGTCATGCCTAGCACAAAGGAAGATGGATGAGGTTGTTGGAGGTCAGTCATCTCAGCTCCAGGACATCACCACAGGAGTTCCTCAGGGTAGTGCCCTCGGCCCAACCATCTTCAGTTGCTTCATCAATGACTTTCCTTCCATAATAAGGTCAGAAGTTGAGATGATCACTAATGATTGCATGACGTTCAGCACTATTCGTGACTCCTCAGATATTGAAGAAGTCCATGTCCAAATGCAGCAATATCCAGGCTTAGGCTGAAAGGTGGCAAGTAACATTCACGCCACACAAGTGTCAGGCAATGACCACCTCCAACAAAAGAGAATCCAACCATCGCCACTTGAAGTTCAATGGCATTACCATCACTGAAGCCCCCACTGTCAACATCCTGGGGGTTACCATTGATCAGAAACTGAACTGGATGAGCCATATAAATACTGTGGCTACAAGGGCAGGTCAGAGGCTAGGAATCGTGCGACAAGTAACCTACCTCCTGACTCCCCAAAGTCAGTCCACCATCTACAAGGCACAAGTCAGGAATGTGATGGAATACTCCCCACTTGCCTGGATGAGTGCAGCTCCCACAACACTGAAGAAGCTTGGCACCATCCAGGATAAAGCCCGGTGATTGGCGCCATATCCACAAACATTCACTCCCTCTACCACCGACAAAAAGTAGCAACTGTGTGTACTATCTACAAGATGCAATGCAGGAATTCACCAAGTCTTCTTCGACAGCACCTTCCAAACCAATAATCACTACATCTAGAAGGACAAGGGCAGAAGATAGGTGGGAACACCATGACCTGGAAGTTCCCCTCCAAGTCACTCACCATCCTGACTTGAAACCATATAGCTGTTCCTTCACTGTCACTGGGTCAAAACCCTGGAACTCCATTCCTAACAGCACCATGGGTATACCTACACCACAGGGACTGCAGGTGTTCAAGAAGGCAGCTCACCACCACCTTCTCAAGGGCAATTAGGTATGGGCAATAAATGCTGGCCACATCCCATGAATGAAAATGAAAAAAAATATTAAAAATTGGGCAGCCTTGTTGTGAGTTAGCTGAGGGGTGGCGAGTGTGGTTGCCTCCTGTTTGGGCATCCTGTGCTGAACAGAGAACCCTCCCAAGGTACTGCCCACCAACCACCCCCCCCAACTCCCAACCCCCCACACCCCCCACCACCACCACCACCACCAACCCGGCATGGCCCCATCCCACCCACCCACACCCCCGCTCTCTGGTTCTTCCAGGTAGTCCACAGTGAAACATCCCCATTCATCACTCCCAATGGTGCTGCTGGGACAAGGGAACTGTTGGCCACTTGATTGTCTGGCAGCTCTTGGAGATAGGACCTCTTTCCCAATGTGCTGGAAGTCTCATCCCCGAGCCAATTCACAGGCTGAGGGTCATAAAATTGACTAAGGGTGACCCAGCGAAGCAGAGGCACAAGAAGACTACTTGTAAGCTGGGGGCAGGACCACAGTCTCCGCTTTCCCTCCATTGTTTTCTTGCAGTTCCCTTGTCATGCAGCCATTTATTTTTTATTCTTAGTATGTGAGACCCCATTGTTCTCTGTGCCACCTACGTTCTGCACCCACCTTGCAACATTATTAATAAATGCAAAGAAAAAAATTACATGAATGTATATAAGATTTATAAGATATTTTTCAATGATCTTGACCTCATAGGTGAACTCATCACTTTGATACACAAGGTCAAATGCAATCACATACAATTCTCGTAATAGTTGACCCCTGAACAGTGCTTTCCCATTAATCTGCCAGTAATGCAATCATTTTGACAGCGACCTTACTCTAAAAACCCTTAACTTTGGTGCTATACAACCATCTTCCAATGTAGAAAAACATAATACATATTTGGAAAAGGAATGTGTGATTTTAACCCAATAGAGCTTCCCATTGTTGATTGATCCTTATTTGTTCAGACTTAGATTGGGAGGTATTTTATGATGGTTCAGGGCACTGATGTTGGAAAGGGTTGGTGTTGGAGCCATTTGCTCAGTTGTACCAAGAGGTTGGGCAGGATTTAAAAGCAGGAAACCCGCACTGAAATCAGCTGAGAGTTGTTTTGAAATATTATGTAACTGAACGCATAACAGCAGGTAGTTCACATCAGGACTGTACTGTGTGTTCATTTTAATCGTTTAAAATGTGTTCAGGAATGAAAAGTTCAGGTATGACAGAAGTTACTGGGAGACATAGTTCCTTCTCACTGTAAAATTCAAAGTTGCGGTTGAAGGTTATTTTTGGACGTTTGGGTTTTAACACCACTTTATAGGTTTTCTCGCCAAGATCTTTACACTCTGCAGAAATATTGGATTAAAATAACTTCTTGTCAAGAGTTCACTTGCATTCTTTTAATAAGGCTGACATCAGAGTTACATCATCTAAAGCATCCGGTTTGACAGGCGACACTTGACTGGAAAGTGTACTCGATCCCATTGGGCAGAATTTTATGCCAGAGGGATTTTATGGTCCCAACAAAGTCAATGGGCTTTTGAATGGCTTGCCGCATTTTACGGCCCCACCCCCAGCTGCGATGGAACCATAAAATTTCACCCAGTGTCTCTTCTACCCATTTGTATTATATATTTTAAAAGCCTTCTCTGCTACCTTAGAAAGATTTTCAGTATAGTGGTGGAATAAGAGAATCGTGCCTTGTGGCCTACTGTTACATTCATACTTAGCCTCTATCTTCCTTCCCCACATTGTTAAGACTTGCTACCTATAAATACCAATGGCGGTATCAGCTGGGACCATCACCATCTTTCTCTGCCTATCACCACTGAGTTTTTTTCTGATCCCTAAGTGACCCCTAAGAGAGGATTAGTAGCAGGACTCACAAGCTGTATGTCAAAGGTCTGCAACTTTGCAACAAAGAGCCCACAGTGGTGGATAGTGTTCTCTCTTCTCTGGCCCCAACACTTTACTTTCGTTACATTTCGAGCCTGGCTGAGGCCTAACATTAAAGTTGCTGCCATGAGGTGGTGGCGAAGTGATAATGTCACTGAATTAGTAATGCAGGGGCAGGCCAGTCTAATGCTCCGAGGGACATGGTTTCAAATCCCACCATGGCAGCTGGTGGCATTTAAATTCAATAAATAAATCTGGAATTAGAAGCTAGTCTAATGGTGACCAGGAAACGACTGCTGATTGTCATAAAACCCATCTGGTTCACTAATATCCTTTAGATATTTAGAAAAGAAATCTGCTGTCCTTATCTGGTCTGGCCTACACGTGACTCCAGACCCACAACAATGTGGTTGACTCTTAACTGCCCTCTGAAATGGCCTAGCAAGCCATTTGGTTCTATCAAACCCCTACAAAGTTTAAAAGGAATGAAACCGGATGGACCAACCTGCATTGACCTAGGCACCAGAAACGACAATTGCAAATCCAATCCTATTGTCCCTGCAAAGTCCTCCTTACTAACATCTGGGGGCTTATGCCAAAATTGGGAGAGCTGTCTCACAGATTAGTCAAGCCACAGCCTGACATAGTCATTCTCATGGAATTATACCTTAAAGACAATGCCCCAGACTCCACCATCACCATCCCTGGGAATGTCCTGTCCCACTGGCAGGACAGACCTACCAGAGATGGCGGCACAATGGTATATAGTTGAGAGGAACTTGCCCTGGGATTCCTCAACATTGCCTCTGGATCCATGAAGTCTCTTGGCATCAGGTCAAACATGGGCAAGGAAGCCTCCTGCTGGTTACCACCTACTGTCTCCCTTCAGTTGATGAATCAGTGCTTCTCCATGTTGAACACAACACTACCTGCATGTCAAACACCATAAGCAATAAGTGATAGACAGGGCTAAGTGACCCACAACCAACGGATTAGATCTAAGCTCTGCAGTCCTGCCATGACCAGTTGTGAATGGTGGTGGACAATTAAACAACTCATTGGAGGAGGAGGCTCCACAAATATCCCCATCCTCAATGATGGAGGAGCCCAGCACATCAGTGCAAAAGCTAAGGCTGAAGCATTTGCTACAATCTTCAGCCAGAAGCGCCAAGTGGATGATCCATCTCGGCCTCCTCCAGAGGGCCCCAGCATCACAGCTGCCAGTCTTCAGCCAATTCAATTCATTCCTTGTGCTATCAAGAAATGGCTGAAGGCACTGGATACTGCAAAGGCTATGGGCCCTGACCGTATTCCGGCAATAGTACTGAAGACTTTGCTTCAGAACTAGCTGTGTCCCTTGTCAAGCTGTACATTTTAGCTACAACACTGGCATCTACCCACAATGTGAAAAATTGGCCAGGTATGTCCAGTCTACAAAAAGCAGGACAAATCCAATCTGGCCAATTACCACCCCACCAGTCTACTCTTGACCATCAGCAAAGTGATGGAAAGTGTTGTTGACAGTGCTTTCAAGCAGTACTTACTCAGCAATAACTTGCTCACTGATGCTTAGTTTGGGTTCCACCAGGGCCACTCAGCTCCTGGCCTCATTGCAGCCTTAGTGCATACACAGATAAAGGGGCTGAACTCAAGAGGTGAGCTGAGAGGGAATAAGGCAGCAACTGACAGTGTGGAGCCCGAGTAAAATTGGAGTTAATGGGAATCAGGGGAAATCTTTCCACTTGGAGTCATACCTAGGACAAAGAAAGATAAATTTGGTTGTTGAAGATCAATCTTCTCACTTCCAGGACAGCACTGCAGCCGTTCCTCAGGGTAGTGTTCTAGGCTGAACCATCTTCAGCTGCATCAACAATGGCCTTTCCTCCATCATAATGTCAGAAGTGGGATGTTCGCCAATGATTGCACAACGTTCAGCACCATTCGTGATTCCTCAGATACTGAAGCAGTCCATGTCCAAATACAGCAAGACCTGGACAATATGCAGGCTTGAGCTGATAAGTGGCAAGTAATATTTATGTCACACAAATATCAAGCAATGTCTACCTCCAACAAGCAATAGTCTAACCATCTCCCCCTGACATTCAATGGCATTACCATTGCTGAATCCATCACTATCAACATCCTGGGAATTGACCAGAAACTGAATTGGACAAGCCATACAAATACTGTGGCTACAAGAGCAGATCAGAGGCTCAGTTCTGTGGAGAGTGACTCACCTCCTGACTCTCCAAATCCTGTGCATCATCTACAAGGCACAAGTCAGGAGTGTGATGGAATACTCTCCACTTGCCTGGATGAGTGCAGTTCCAACACCACTCAAGAAGCTCGACAGCATCCAGGACAAAGCAACCCATTTGTTTGGCACCCCATACACAAACATCCACTACTCCCTCCACCACCAATGCACAGTGGCAGCATTGTTTACCATATACAAGACGCACTGCAACAACTTACCAAGGGTCCTTCAAAAACACCTTCCAAACCAACAACCTCTACCAGGTAGAAGGACAATGGCAGCAGATGCATGTGAACACCACCGCCCGCAAGCTCTCCTCCAAGTCACTCACCATCCTGATTTGGAACTTTACCACCGTTCCTTCACTGTCGTTGGGTCAAAATCCTGAAACTCCCTTCCTAACAGCACTGTGGGTGTACTTACACCACATGGACTGTAGCAGTTCAAGAAGGCAGCTCAAGGACAATTAGGGATGAGTAATACATGCTGACCTAGCCAGTATCAACTATATCCCTGGAATGAGTGAAAAAACTCTTTGGAACTTTTCTTTCCCATTAAATTTGGTGGCCTCGGCCTCTAATGCTGCTGCAGATAGCTTGCCGCATGTTCCAGGCTATTTGACCCAGTTTGAAAGGAAAAACTGCATTTTCTTCATAGGATGTATCTGTTTGCAAAATAAAACAATGCTTCATTTGAAGAAAATAGAAAAATCTATTTTTCGTGGTACACGGCAGATTTTCAGTCTTTGGTGATGTCACTCTGATTAAGCTGACTAGAAGATTCCAAGGCATATTGGCTGCTGTGGCAGCAAACCAAGTATCATGTAATGTAAGTTGTTATATCTCATCTTTTGTGCCAAAAGAAAGATCATAACAAATGGTCAGATCTGTATTTCCTGCAACTTTGTGGATCTTTACATTATATTACTTCATGAAATGCTTTATCCTCCTTTTAATATGATGACTACTTGTTCCTGAGGCTGGGATTAATCTTACCAATGTTTTCCCTATTTCAGTCCATATATCCCAAAGGTGGTGACTCGGGCAAGGATTTAATTTCATGGACATCAGGAACCTTTTGGAACCTCAGCAAATGGCCATCCTTCACTTCAGAGCTCAAAGTTTGAGTGTCATAGTCCATTGGAATATAATGGCACCAACAGTGAACCCCTGCACTCATCCAGCAACTATTGAGGTCTCAGCTATTCACTGTTTGCATTAACAACCTCGATGATGGGATAGAAATCCAGATATTCAAATTTGTCAATGACACAAAGATAGGCAGTATTGTGAGCTGTGTAGATGGTAGTACATAAATACAAAATCAGTTCTAGTCACCACACTTTAGGAAGGATGTGAGGGTCTTTGAGAGGGAGCAGAGGAGATTTACCAGAATGGTTCCAGAGATGAGGAATTTTAGGTTGGGTTAGAGAAACTGGGGTTATCCTTCTTGGAGCAAAGGAGATTGAGGGGAGATTTGATAGAGGTATACAAGATTATGGGCAGAATTTTTGGATCAGCATGCGGGAGTCGCCTGATCCAATTGGACGCCAAATCATGCAGGATGACTTTGGGCGAGTGTCCTGATGTCATCCCGCACTCGCGCCATTTTTTGGTCGGCAGGCTGTCGCAAAAGTTAGAAGCCCGCCGACAATTAAGAGGCCAATTAGTGCAATTAAACAAAAACAAAAATTGCTGTAAAACCTCTGCAGGTCTGACAGCATCTGTGGAGAGAAAGACAGAGTTAACGTTTCAAGTCTGTATGACTTTTCTTCAGAGCTAAAGAGAAGTAGAAATGCAATTAAAGATATAATTGTGTACGATTTTTTGTGGTCCATGCAACCTTACGGTTGACGGACTTGCAAATCACCCAGGCGGACTTTGCATTTTTCTTGAAACCCCATCCAAGGGTGGGATGAAGTTTCTGTTATTAAATTAAAAAAATAAAAATGTATGGACAGAATTTTTATCATGTATATGTTCAGGTGACTGATTGTGATGCATGGACATTTTTCCAGATTTAAAAAACTTTCTTTATTGATCTTAAAGTCCTCAGCTCCCTGAGGCAGCTCTCTGCCTTTAGGGAGCTTTCATTCAACGTGAGCCTGGTCTTACATCAGTGCCTGTCCTCCTGCCGCCCCCACCCCGGCAGCACTGAGCATTTCAGTGCGTTCTTCACGCTGACTGGTCGTTAATTGGTCAGCCAGCATGCAATTGTGGTCGGGGGTTGATCACTGGTGGTGGTCCATTCCACGGCTGCTCCAAGGCGCACCGATCGCGCCTGCACACTGACCCAAAATTCCTGTCCTAAGAGAGGTTTAGATAAGGTAGACAAGGAGAAACCGTTCCCATTCACTTATTGTTCAAGGACAAGGGGACACAGATTTAAGGCTTTGGGCAAGAGATGCAGGGGGAATGTAAGGAAGAACATTTTGCAACAGTGAGTGGTAACTACCCTGGAATTTGCTGCCCTTGAGGGTGGTGGAAACAGAGACATGCAGTGATTTTAAAAGGAAATTGGATGGGCACTTGAAGGAAATAAACTTGCAGGGCTATGAGGAGAGAGCAGGGGAATGGAACTGACCGAATTGCTCCTTGGAGAGCTGGCATGGACTCAATGGGCACCTTGGCATCATTCTGTGCTGCAAATGTCTCTCAGACTCTATGATAGATTAAGTGAATGGGTAAAAGTGTGGCAAGTGGATTTTAATGTAGGCAAATGTGAGGTCATCCACTTTGGAACTAAAAAGTATAGAAAAGGGTGCTTTCGAAATGGTAAAATGCTAGAAACAGTGAAACAGTGGAGGTCCAAACAGACTTGGGAGTCCAGGTACACCGATCATAAAATTATTACGACACAGATGATGGTAAAGGCTGAGTTGTTCAAATCCTAGAGAGAAACTTGAAACAACTGTCATAACCCCTTTCTGCAATTTGTATGTTTCGAGATGCAGGCTTTGAAATCAGTAGTAATAAGACGACCGAGTGTCAAGAGGTTTTTTATAAAAATTAAATTAAACATTTATTAATACAAATATAGCACATATATATGTCTACAAATTGCTAATATAATAACTACAAAAATCCCCTAATTAATCTGACTCTCAGTTAGATCCCCGGTAAAGCAACAGTAAATCTCATAGATTTAAAGAGACACCTGGCAAAGCGCAACCTGGACAATCGCATTCAAAATGAGTTTCTTTCAGCTCTGGGTACTTGTAGACAGCAGCTTGAGGCTTCTCACACTTGTTGGATCTTAAAATGCCTCTGCCTTACACAAAATCTCCTTTCTCCTTTGTACATATCCTTCTCTGTGAATGTACATTTTCCATTGTATCACTAGGCTTTTAATTTTACCTCTTCTAACAATAACATCCTTTCATTCCATCAAGCTTATTGGTAAGCTGAAAAAAGTAAACACATTGCTTGGGCGTCTTCTAGCTGGGTGCAAGAACTCACCCCCAGTTTTGAATGGTTTATTCAACAAATGCAAATGTACACTTTACCTTTTAACTTCCTTACTGTTTCCCCAATTAACATCTCAAAACTACTATACATCAAAGCACCCGGACTAGCTGGCTTTAATCCAATTAAGATACACACGCATACACATATACACACAGACACCATTAAACTCTATTTTAAAAAATAATTTCCAATAACATTATTGACATTAATATCTCTTCATGACAAAATGTCATGAACAGGTACAAAAAAAAATCGTAAAGGTTGATAGAATGTTGGCCTTTATATATTGAGAACTGGAATGCAAGGGCACAAGTCATGCTTCATCAATACAAAGCCCTGGTTAGACCACATCTAGAGTACTGTGAGTGGTTCTGGGCACCACATCTTAGGAAGAATGTATTGATCTGGGTGGGAGTGCGATGTAGATTTACTGAATAATAGTTGGATCCCAAAGGAGAGATTAAACAAACTAGGATGGTATTCCCTTGAATTTGGAAATTTATGGGGTGATTTGATCAAAGTTTTCTAGATATTAAGAAACAGGTTGATAGGGTAGATTGGGAGAAACAATTTCCATTAGTTGGGTTGTTTAGTACTAGGGGGCATAGTCAAAAAAATTAGAGCCAGACCTTTTAAGCAGCAAAATTAGGAAATGTAGCCTTACACATAGGCTGCTAGAATTGTCATCCACAAATGGCAATTGATGCTAATTAGTTGTTAATTGAGCTGTGGTTCAGTTGGTGACACTCTCACCTGAGTCACAAGATTGTGGGTTCAAGTCCCACTCCAGGATTTGTGCACAATAATCCATGTTGACACTCCATTGCAGTACTGAGGGAATGCTGCAGTGTCTTACATTGAGATACATGGACACCCCATCTGCTGCTCTCCAGGTGGACATAAAACTCCCATGGCACAATTTCGAAGAAGAGCAGGGTGCCTTGCTCAATAATTATCCCTTCATCAACATCACAAAGGAAAGAGATCATCACTATTTGTGGGAGTTTGCTGTGAGCAGGTTATCTGCCGCACTTCCTACATTGCAACAGTGACTACACATCAAAAGTGCTTTATATTCTGTAAAGTGCTTGGGATGTCCAGTGGTCGTGAATGTGCCGCTACATAAATGGATGTCTTGCTTTCAAAACTGATATTGATAGATTTTTGTTAGCAAAAGGTATGCAGGGATATGGGGCAAAGGCAGGTATTTGGAGTTATGATCAGCCATGATTTCATTGAAAGGCAGAACAGGCTTGAGGGGTCTAAATGGACTACTTCCATTCTTAAGTTCCTGTGTCCTTTCTGGATGTGCCTTTTCCAACAGGAGTGTTTGTATTGTGATTTAGAGAGATCAAACTTGGGGGCTTCCATGTCTATATGTCTCAGTATCACAGCAATGGCGTATTTAAATATGAATCACTCTTGTTATCAGGCTACAGTGTGGCTTGCATGGTGAACATTTCTTGCTTACTATTGTAAATACTGGTGTAGTATCTAATAAATTTGACTGTTTGCAGCAAACGATTGACATTCAGGCCATGTATTTTGCAAGTGGGGCAATGCGATTGCTAAATTAGACTCTAAATTTAAATAACTGTAGCTAATTTGACTGTTTTGATTTATATTGAACACTTTAAAAGGTACCTAATTACGTTTGGTCTTCTCTTGGGTCAATACAACCAGTTTCAGCTTTGTGTAATTTTACACAAATCAGGTGATTTTGCCCAACATTACAGCACTTTTTGCCAGTAATGGAAACCCTGCTAATGAAGGGAGTTTACTGGAATGCCATACAAGATGCAGAAATTGTGCAGCACATTAATCACAGATCAATCGACGCTGGATGATGGACTATGAATCCCAATTAGCGTCATTAACCATGGTGTCAGGGACATTGAGTCCGCTCTGTTTCACCTGCTTTAATCACAAATGAGAATAACACGAAAAATAAATGTTTTTTTCTCTGCGGCTAAATATTTGATAAATGATACCGAGATGTGTATGAGTGCAGGCACAGTCTGGAACGCAGCAGTGATCAATATTATGTGGGGCCACAGCTGCACAGAAACGATTCAGTTCATGAGTTTTGACCTTATAAACGTAGATGCCAATCCAGCAAGTAAAAATAATGTGCACGCTAAGCTGGAATTATCCACTTTGTGATACATTGCTGGTTCACATGTGGTTTTTTTTGATGTGGGTTATTTTCAGTACTCTGGGACTTAGTGCAACTATTCCAATTGTACTATTTAACAGCCATGAGCCCGCTAGTGTCCTCTCAGGCGGTTGTTTGTGATTTTTGTCTTGTTTATTTTCCCCATCCACTAGGCTGATCACAGGTGACTCTCCAACTTTCACGCTAGCCTTTTGCTCCCATACATTTGCAATAAAAGGGCACTTCCCTCTTCTACTTCCTACAACCAGACCTAAAGTACTCATTCCTAATCTGGTTTATATATTCATCTATGTCTGTATATCACTCAAACTCCGACTGATCAACAGTAGCTGTAATCTCAGCATTTTTTTCCTTGGCATTTTTCTCTACCATTCTTACCTGTAATGACATTATTAGGTACAGTTCCACTTCAGTTCCCTCAGGAGGGATGGCCACAGGAAGTGCTACAATTGGCTCAGTGTCCTCAAGGTGGGAGGGAATAGGCAACCAAAGGGCCTTGTTTCAGATTGCTATCTGGAAAGGGTCCATCTGTAGATGTCTAATGAGCATAAAATGAGATTCGACTGTGATGATCACCACAGTTGAATAGCATACCGACATAATAGGAAAAAGACCAACTGAATGAGGTACAGGATTGCAACTGGCACCTGTAGATTTGAACCCCGGCATAAATCAGCACCATCAGGAGAGAAGAAAGAAGTGGAAAGTCAAAATGAAGGAATAACACTCAGAACTAAGGCCAGAATTCGGATGATGATGATAAACCATTTAAACTTTGTCTTAGTGAGCTAAGAAAGCATCTGATATAGTTTTGTAACCTGTTCTAAGCCATGGCCTGTCATAAAGATCATCAATTTTCTTTAGCTGGAAACTAGGGCATAAATCACACTGAGAGACAATTTCTTTGCAGTGATATTGTAAGTGTTAAAAGTAGTTTTATATTTTTATTTTCACAGATTTGAACTCATGACTGTCATTGAACGAAAGAACCTGTTGGATCTGACAGTAATCTTCATTGGCCTATTTATTTACTTTTTAAAAAAAGATCCTTGAGAATTATGCAGCAATCTTACCAATTACCTTCTAGTCATTAGCATCTTACACCACATTGAAATTTCTTTTTGCCAATACAGGCACAGACATTCAGAGAAGCGGTCAATTGGTGCCATTCACTATTACCAGGAGCTCCTCTTGATGCAATGTTAGAATTCAAGTTTGATGATCAGCATTGTGTTGAGATGTGCAGTAGCCTGACAAAGCAAATCAACAGCACGTTAGTATGAGCTTACAGAAAAATACATTTAGTTCCACCAGTTAGCAGCCATATATTAACCTGTACAATAAGGCTGGTTTGATTCCCCAATCTCAAAATTTTTGCATTGATTTTTCCTATTGATTTTTTTTGAACTAATCTCACTATTAAAAATAAATGGGGTATCTGATACAAATTCAGGCCAAACTGCAGACTGCTAATGGCTTCAGCAGCGCCTTTTATAGTCAAGAGGTAGTTTTGGAGCAGCTGCCTTTATCTCATTTAAAAATTTTCAAAACCCTGGAGCCTAATCCTGTGAGTTGGCTTGTGGTAAGCAGCAAATTTATCAGCAGTAAGTTTCACAGAAAATAAACAATTCTGGACCAATAAGTGAGATCTGCACAGAAAAGAGACTCTCCTGTGTAACACAGCTCAGACTATTATTGTGATGAGTTTGGTTTCAACACATACCAACTGTTCCTGTATTAAAGTTGTAGCATCTCATCTCTTGGGCTTGCTGCAAACCCACATTAAATCTTGACATCAGAAACAGTTTAAATATTTCTGGGTTATAGAGAGGAACTAAAAATTTAAAAGGGGTGGGGAAAGTAAATTGAATGTTTCACTGCTCTTGAAGGCAGTTTGGTAATTGGAGTTCCCTGAAAACAGCTTAGGCTGCCCATTAATCTGTCCCTTGTTACACCAGTTGCAGGTTTAACAGCAACTACATTGCTGCCACTTAACATTTTTCCTCAGTTTTTTTCCTATTTCTGCAGACATGGAGTGATACATTTTTATTTCCTATTTTCAAGTAACTTTGTAACTGAATACACGTAACCCACTTTTAATGTCTCTCTTGAACAGTAATTGCCACTAAGAATCCTTTAACAATTATCTGTGTCAAAATGCAAGCATTACAATGAACAGATAAGTGCTGCAAAGATTTCATTGCACTGGCAATTGCACCAATTCTTAGTTTAAAAAAAACTCAAAGCTTGTTTTAAACAAAATGAGGGATAGTAGACACCAACACAACAAAGCAATAATGCATTTTGAAGAGCAGAGCTACATCCAAATTGTAAAGCTGGCTGAGAACACCCCAGTTAAGATGTTCATGTCTCTTGCAGTCTTAGTCATCAGTAAACACTCATTCCCTCCCATGGCATTGGTACAATTTAGTGCTGTAGCTCCTGAAAACTCTTGGGGCAGAATTTTGCCCTTGCTGGGTGGGCTCAGTGGGGGTGGGTGGAATTGGTTGGGAAGCTGCCTGCGATCGGGGCCTGACCGCAATTTCACGCTGGCGGGCCAATTAAGGCCTGCCCACCGTGAAACGCTGCTCTTCACGGGCCAAGAAGGGCTGAGTGGGGGTGGGGGCGGGGACCAGTAGGCCACCGGGTCCATTGGTGACCAGGCAGCCCCAAAAAGGCTGTCAGGAAAGGACGTCTGTGTGCCGTTGTAAAGATGGACTCGAGTGCGGCAGCAAACGCCAGGCAGAAGGGCAGGTCGGGTGGTCTCTCGGCCCCCTGTTTTTCCAACGTGCCTCACTGCCCTCCTGGAGGAGGTGGCTGCCAGAAGGGACACCCTTGTCCACAGAGATGGGAGGAGGAGGCCACCGCACCTCACAAAGAGGGCATGGGAGGAGGTGGCAGCCTGAGTGAGCAGCCATGGCATGGTGTGGCGCACCTGGGTGCAGTGCCAGGAGCACTACAATGACCTGCTGCACTCAGGAAGACTGAGTACTGTGTTGGCATGGGTCAGTGTCTTCATTTGTTTAGGGCTGGCCATCCTCCCGCGGAGCTCGGGAGTATTAGAGTCTGAGTGCCAACTGTTAAATACGCCAGCACTGGCCAAGGGGCTGAGCCCCAGCTGCTTTGACGGAGTGCCTTGTGGCTCAAGGGCCACGACTCAGATGTGCCCTGGGAGGTGTTCCTCAGCTGGGGTTGGCCAGGCTGCAATGGCGCTGCAGGTACAGAGTGGACTAATCGATGCTCCTCTGTCCTTTCAGGAGAAGATATTCCATAACAATATTAAGAGGTGGCAGACTGGCGGAGGACCCCCCACACCACCTCATCCTCTCCTGGTACTAGCAGGATGCCTTGGAGCTTGAGAGGTGCCATTGTCAACCGGCCAGGAAGAGGCTGGAGTGTCAGACAAAGGTAAGAGTGCAGTGCACTGAGGTGAGAGTTTCAGCTTCTACAACCATTCTAGTGTAGTCTCTTCATTGATGTGAACCTTGAACCTGGAGTCATTGAAAGGTGAGGGCACCATGATGCAGATCTCCATTGTCTCACCAGGGTTCCTGGCATGCACAGTGACAGTGTGATGACTTTAACATGTCATTACATGTTCTTCTTCTCCCTTTTAGGTTCACCAGCAGGTGTTTGCTCTCCAGACCCTCCAGAGGACCACCATGCTCCCCAGCACCTGTGTCACACCTACTCTCTGAAGTGGGCACCAGCACATCAGTGGGCATTATTTCAGCAGCTAGTATCTCGGTGCACTTCGGTGAGGGCACTTCACACTCACTTGAGGTGCAGGCGGAGACAGAGAGTGCCCAGGGCACTGGCAGTCGGAGGACTGCTGGGGACCAGGACGATGCTCAGTTGAAGGCAGATGATGGGCCTCTGGAGTCATCCATTAAGCAGCAGATGCTGGACAGATGCTCTCCTCCCAGCAGGGAGTGTGGGAGGATCTGGCTGAGATCCAAGAGAGTATGCGTGCCATGGTCTCCATTGTGGAGGAGTGCCTGTGGAGTGTGAGCACTGCATTAACCCTCATGGCCAAGCACAATGCCACAATTCCTCCTCCATGGAGAGAGTGGTGACTCTCACGGACAGGCTGGTCCAGGGACAGAATCAGGGGTACCTGGGGTTGCACTCGGAGCTGCAAGTCCTCACACAGGCACTGACCTCAGCTGGCCAGTGGCTGGGTGTGAGATGGATGGGACACCCAGTATCCCAGCTAGGTCCCTGTCCATCAATGGTGAGCGTGGAGGTCCACAGCAACCTCATCTTGGCGCATGAACTGCTTGTCATCTCTCCAGGCTCCTCTCAGGACACCCTGAATTACAGCAGCAGCTCCTCCACCCCTCTGCCAGAGACTGGCACACTTGATGAGGCTGCGGCGACTGGGGAGATGCCAGCCATGGCACTGGCCGCTCTCCCAGATGGGGCCATCATGGGCTCCACTGGCCAGAGGACAACCGCCAAGGTCATCAAGGCTAACAGGATAGCACAGTCAGCAGGCTGTCTTCAATGCCGGTGCCAGTGAGGGGGGAGCACCTGGACCTAGCACCTGTAAACCTAAGTTTAAAGCACCATAAGCAAAAGAGGGATTGGTCCACTATTTTGTTTTTCTTTTTTAACGGTGTGACTACCAACACTTTTTTTTCTGTTCAAGGCTCTGTGAGTTCCAACATTAAATTATATTTACTTTTGTGTTATTGGCCTGAGTGTGCTTCATTTGCTTTGTATGTGCAGGATAGGCCAGTATGTAATGCTTGACGTGCGTGTCTTGAAACTTTATTGCACAGGCACTGAGTGTGTCTTAGGAGCCAAGGAAAGGGTAATTTTTGTGATCCAAAATGAAGGTGGCAGCCCTGGCATGAGATAATAGTTCTTATTTGGCAGCCTGGCTGAAGGATTGTTGGATCAAGGTGTCCCTGGGGGCTACTGAGGTCTGCCTCCATGCCTTCAGCGTTCTCCTCACCGGGTTCCTCTTCTGACTCACTACTGGATTCATTCTCTGTGGCCTGTGGAGCTGCGTCAAGATCCTTTTCCTCCAGTGGGTCCCCCCTTGCCAGTGCCAGATTGTGGAGAGCGCAGCATGCAACCATAATCAGTGACACCCGCTCTGAGGGGTTTTGTAGTGCACCCCCTGAATGTTCCTGGTATTGGAAGCGCATCTTGAGAAGAGCTATGGTTCTCTCTACCACCGCCCTTGTGGAGGCATGGCTCCTGTTGTACTGCTGTTCCACCTCTGTTCTTAGGTGGCGGAGAGGCATCATGAGCCACCTTTTCAAGAGATAGCCCTTGTCACCCAGCAGCCATCTACCCAGTCGGGTTGGAGTGCTGAAGAGCCTCGGCACCTGGGAGTGTCTCAGGATGTACGCCTCATTGGAGCTGCCAGGGTACTTTGCACAGACTTGCAGAATCTGCACGTTCATGGAGTGGAATCACTTTCTGTTGACGAAAGTGCCCGGCTGACCCCCTGGCGCTTTGATGGCCACATATGTACAGTGTATTGCACCCTCCTCATGGGGGAACCCAGCAATCACTGCAAACCCTCTGGCCTCGTCCGTATGGAAATGAATGACGCAACTGTGGACAGCTGATTGGGAGACTCCACACAGATCCCCAACTAAGACCTGGAAAGAGCCAGAGGCATAGAGTTTGAGGGCCACTGTGACCTTCAGAGCCACTGGCAGGAGTGTCCACCCACACAGTCGGAGCTGATCTCAGGCCTGATCATCTAACAAATGGAGGTCATGGTCCCCCTTGAGAGGCGGAGCCTCCTTCAGCATTGCCCCTCAGACATATTGAGGTAGCTGCATTGCTGCCTGTAAACACTGGCAGCAGGATAGTGGCATCTTCTGTGGCCCCTTCCACCTTAGACTACCTGCTGGCCTTACGCCCCTTGTGCCTCCGCCTCTCCTCCTACAGGTCTCTCCCCTGGAAGCTGCATAGGGACACCTGGCCTCCTCTCCCTTCTGCCCCTCTCTTCCTCCTCAGAGGACATGCCTCCAGCAGATACCACAATCCCCATTGCCAGGATAGGGGAATGTTGTCTGATCCCTGGAAGGGTCCACAGGGTCTGGATGCTCAGGGGGCCAGGAAGACACCAATGAGCCCCCAGAAGTGAAGCCTGGAAATGCTAAAAATTAAGCCCCAATCAGAGATTAAGTTGCCAAGTACCAATAAGCCACCAGCAGCAAGTCATCTCCAAAACTCCTCACTACTCACATTGACAATGCTGCTGACCCTTCTTGTCCTGCCCATGGATGAGGTTTTGCAAATTGTGGCCTGCTCACCTGCCCGCATTGCTTGCGTGATGAGCGAAAAATTGCACGGCCAATATTAAATCGCCATCAATTGTGTTGTTAAGGGCCTCAACTGGCCTGTTAATTAATGGCGGGCGTGGCTCCAACTCCTGTGTGCGCCCACCAAGCAAAATATTGTGAAAGTGTGCGATCACGTCTGGATGCTCGCCTGACGTCATCGCACACCATTTTACGCTCAAGAGAGTCGGGCGTGCGTCGACCCGCTCAGTGAAAAATCCTGCCCCTAGTATCCTGTCAAAATAAATCACATTAAACTTCAAGGGCAGAATTTTTAGTTTGGCGGGCGCGTGCGATTGGTGGGCCCGGCTGCAGCCAGGGAACGGACCCCCAGCCGCGACGTCACACTGGGCAGCCAATTAACAGCCAGCCAGCGTGAAAGGCTCAGCGCTGCCAGGGAGGGGGCGGGATGAATTCGACTGCTGAAGTCAGCACGGGAATGGGGGAGTGCGGAATGAAAGCCCACTGAAGGCAGACAGCTGCCTCAGGGAGCTGAAGAATTTAAATGCATTAAAAACAGATTTTATAATCCAGAAAAAGTGCCCACGCATCAGAATCAGTCACCTGAACATATTCAAGGGGAAAATTCTGTCCATACATTTTTTAAAAATTTAATAACGGAAACCTCATCCCGCCCGTGGATTAGGTTTCCTGAAAAATGCAAAGGCCGCCTGGCCTCTTCGCCCTCCCGCCAACCGTAACATTGGACGGGCAATAAAAAATCTCAGTTAATTACAACTTTAATGGCCTTAATAGGCCTCTTAATTGTCGACAGACACGCTTCCAACTCTTGCACGTGCCCACTAACCGAAATATCGCACGAGTGCATAATGATGTCAGGGCACTCGCCCAACGTCATCATGCGCTATTTCACGCTCGAGCGGGTTGGGCACATACCCACACGCCGAGCAAAAAATCCTACCCCAAGGCATTTGTGCCGCAGATCAAGTCCAGACAAGTAACAGTGGACATGCAGACCATAAAACCTCCTTGATGATAGATGTACAAGGGACAGATATTACCATGTCTCCATTATTCTATTTTTAAAAATCTGTCTGTAACAGTCACTGGGATCTGATGACCAGATAAACTGTTTGGGTGTTGCTATTATTATCTCTTTACTACCAGAAAGAAACTTGCCTGTTCTGTAGCTGATGTGAAGGGCATCTTTTAATTTCTCTCTACCGCGATGGATCACTGAAAGAGTGCAAAAGTACACCTGCACATTTATAGTTTAAGGAATGACATCTATGCCTAATAATTCTGATGAAAAGTCATCGACCAGAAATGTTAATTTTGGGCTGCTGTGTGAAATTTAATGCCTCCTGAGGAGGTGGGTTCTTGAAGCAAAGGAGGTTGAGGGGAGAATTGATAGAGGTGTTCAAGATTATGAATAGTTTAGATGGGGTAGACAAAGAAAAGCTGTTTCCATTAGCTGAAAGCACAAGGACTAAGTGACATAGATTTATGGTTTTGGGCAAGAGATACAAGGGGAATGTGAGGAAGAGGTTTTTTTTGCAGCAAGTGGCAATGACCTAGAAGTCAATGCCTATGAGGTTGTTGGAAGAGGAGACAATCAATGATTTCAAAAGGAAACTGGATGAGCATTGAGGGAAATAAAGTTGCAGGACCACAGGGTTAGAGAGGGGTAATGGGACTGACTGGATTGCTCTCTAGACAGCTGCATGGAACTTGATGGGCCGAATGGCCTTGCTATGTGCCATAATGACTCGATGGCTCTATGTCTGCTGGCCATTGTTTGTTTTCATGGGATCCTCCACAAGGATACTCTTGTGTAAATTCATCCTTTTAATGGCAATTTAAAAATGTAATTTTCAACAGTTATGTATTTAAATGCATGAAAATAACCTAGAGACAGAGGTGTTTATTGAATGTTTGTCTCCTTGGGTTCTATTAAAGAGAATCTGCTATTTTCTAAAGCATTGGGATCCATCGTATAATTGTCAAACATATAGCCATATTTTAATTTACTATTCATTTTGTATTTGGAATAAGATTGGAAAGAGAGCCTCATGTGTGTTTCACCAGAGACTATGACATGATTTTCCTCTTTGAGTTTGTAAGGAGTGTCCCTCTATCCACTCTAGTCTGAATAAGTTTTCTTTAGTTAAGGCATATAATTAATGCACAGGGACACTTGGCAGAATTTCACCATCATGAGGGAACCTGGCAGTGCGAGGAGAATTGCAGCAGGGATGTGACTGAAGCACCACGTTATCTGATGAGGGACTTCAAAGCTTACAGATGAATATCACTGCAACCCTTGGCTAAGACCAGATAAATGTTCAGGAAAGGAAAGGCCCTCTCCCACCACTGGGGCAACCTCAGGCTGTTTTGTCTGCTTCCTGGGCCCATACTTTACCCATGGTAACCTAAGAAAACAGTGATAACAAAAAGAGAAAGCGCCCACCAGAGACCCAGGCCCTGCTGTCACCACCTATGATTGGGCAATGGAGGTCCTGGGGAGTGGGGTGGGTCATGGGGAGGTGGAGAGAAATTCCAGGACAGTGAGAATGGCAGGCCTGGTGCCCCATTTTCTTACTGTTTCTGCAATCATCATACCTGATTTTGGATGGGATTCCTGAGCCCACGCCATGCCCCCCAGGTCTTTCCAAGAGTTTGTCAAGAGAAGCTAAGAGTGCTACAGGTTCTCTTGAAACAGTTATCTGGTTTGTATGTAATGTAAACTACTAAGTGTGCTGTATTTTGTCGACTCTTTCTTCTGTAAATGGTTTTCTTTATGAATATTTCTGAACCTGTAGTTTAACCTCAATAAAGTAGTTTAGCTATATGATATTCTAAAATCTAATTGGCCAAGAGATGCATTGGATATATTCACTAATAAGCAGTTTGCTGTGATCAGAGTTCACAGTTAGACCTGGAGTATGCCAACCATTATGTTGTCCAGAATAAAAATACCAGTTCTAGTTCATAGGAAATTAGTGCCAGGCTACTTACAAAAGGACAAGTGTTGAGGCGTGGGGGGGGGGGGGGGGGGGGGGGGGCGGGTGCGCGGGTGCAGTGGGGTTGGGGGGTGGGAGGGAGGGGTGGGGGGTGCGGGGGGGAGTGGTGGGGGCGGGGGTAGGAGGGGATATCCCAAATTCTAATAGTAACACTTATCAATAAAATTATAGCTAAAAAGGTGTATTAAATTACTATTTTACCCTGAAGATTTATTCATATCCCATGTCACCATTTGAGTCCCTTTCTCACAATCTACCTCAACAAGAAAGTTTATCAAACTCCCAGTGTGCAGCTCATTTCAGGGCACTATTATCAACCTGTGAAGCTTAATGCTTGCTTTGCTGGCAACTGTCAAAATTGCTTCATTTTGAGACAATTTACCATCCTATACACCAGAAAAAAACAGGTATTTGGGTGCTTCATAGATGAACTACAGGTGATTAATAAATGGTGCTCGCCTGTATCCTCCAAATCCCAAGAACAAACAAAGATCTATGAATCCAGGATAGTCTCTAATAACTATCTATCTATCAATATCTTTCAATTTAAACAGTAGTCCTTTATCAATGTTCCTTCTTTCCAAAACTACCAATTCCTTGAAATAAAGAAATCTGCCTTTCAGAAATTTGTTGAAGATCTTACCTTTTGACACATTATCTGAAAGCACTGTAATCAAATGTAAACAAATTTTTAATGGTAATATATCTGTGTAGCTTCCTAGGGCGGAATCGTCCATGCCCGCTGGCGCCGGGTGTGTTCGATTGCATGAGCGGACAATATGACAAGAAGGCCAAAAATCTGTTTCACAACATCGTGAAGCCAGTTTGCAATCGTCCACTCAGCCTGTCGATGGCGGGTCACCTCTCCTGCCACCGGACGTCAGGAACCTCATTGTAATACATCTACATATCTACATATCTTTATAAGGCTAGCCCGTGAGACTCATTCCCCCTGCCACACTGGATCATCCGCTTATGTCAGCGTGATAGCACACCATCGTGTTTCATAACAGCACATAAGCAACATGCACCTGGCGAGCTGCACTTCACTCGGGAGTTTGAGGTTTTTTTGCCGACCTTGCTTCGGGCAGCACTCGCAGTCGTCAGCACCAGGCTTCACAGGCAGCACCATATCATTTTTAGGGGAAGGCATGGACAGGTCTCTACCTATCAGGCCAGTCATAAGGCAGGGGCGGTTTTGTACGGCTGCAAGGCTAGGGCTTGCTTGGTGAAGGGGGAGAAGTGGCCTCAGGCAAAGGATGAGGCTACAGGGTGAGGGCTATACTGGGGAAGGGGGGTATCCCAGGGTTTGTCTGGGGGGCATAAGTTGATCTGTGCGAGTGGCCTCAAGATGGTGAGGGCAGAGGAGGCAGTCTCCAGAGGAGATGAGGCCAGATGGAGATTCGAGGGTGTGTGTGAAAGAATAAGTGGTGATGTCCCTTGAGCTAGCAGTGAGTGAAATGCCAGTGAATGCGTGATGGGTTTGAGTGTGTGAATTTAGAGTGATGAGATTGTTGCCTTACCCTGGCGGCATGGATAAGGTCATTCGTCCTCCATCTGCATTGGATGGCCAACCTCTTTTGTGCAGCATTGGCACTGATCACCACTGCCAATGCCTACCAAGCCAGAGTGGCAATGTTGCTGTCCCTCCCGGAGCCAGAGTGGTGTAGAGGACATCACGGAGAGCCTCCACGGCATCCAAAAGGCGCTCAAGGGATGCATCACTAACCCTGGGTGTTGCAGTCTTTTTGCCTTTCAGACCCATCCTGTCTTCTGTGCAGGAGTCCTAGGCTGGAAGCACTGAGAGGTGTGTGCACGACTGCACTTTAAATATGGGGCCCAGTGTGCTGAAGTGACGAGATGATGGCGTGGCGGGCGAATGAGGGCACATCCGCCATAGAAACGGTGTGTTTCCCGGGAATGCATAATTAATGCGGTGGGTTTGGGATGATACAGTGTGAAAATCCGCCATTGCGGCCGGCGGGCAAAATGTTGTTTCACCCGCCTGATACTGCACTTTGTGCAAATCTGGGACGATTCTGCCCCTGGTATTTCTGTTGCCAGGCTTTCCAATAGTGTCTCCAAGTGTATGCCTATGCAGTCTAAATCTATTACTTCCCCTTGATGTTCCCTTAGTGGCAAGGTGGTGTGAGGTGCCTCGCTTCAACGTTCCTTCGGAAATGTTTTGGAACTAATGAGACCATCATCTGAAGGCAGCTAAGATTTCCGCTAATGCTGCTGCAGGCTGTGTCTCCTGTACTGCTGCAAGGTTGTCTGCCCCTGATAAGTAAGTATATGTACAGTATGGTCCTGAGAGGAATGTCATTAGAATGACCTTCTGCTAGGTTATGAGTATAGAGCCTTTGCTCTGGTTGGCCACGAATCCATGGAAAACCTGCTTAAGTGGTATACATTCAAGTTCTGAGTGATACCTGAGGGAGAATTTTCTTCCCGTCAGTGGGGGGGAGGCTGAGCGGGAGTGGGGGGAGGCTGAGCGGGAATGGGCGCAGGCGGGCGGGTCGGCCCACCCAGCATGACGTGCACCCGGAAGCGCTGAGCGCTCCCTGTGAGGGCGGGGGAAGTAGGCTGAGCCGAGGCCTGCATAAGCACAGAAATCTCCCTGAGGCACAGAGCTGCCTCAGTGAGATTAATTTGATTATCAAAAATTTTAATAAAGGAAAAAAAAATTGTAAGACATGTCCTTTCATGTGACATGTCAATGAACTTAAATAAAAAATTTTATTTAATTTATAAACACTTCATGAAACCTCAACCCGCCCGTGGATGAGGTTTCATGATAAATGTGAAGGCCGCCTGGGCTTTTCGCCTGCCCGCCAACCTTAAGGTTGATCGGGCAGCTCCATTAAGTATTTTAATTAGTTTTTAAAAGGCCTCAATAGGCCTTTGACAGTTCAGCGAGCACACAGCTGACTCCGGTGAGCGCCCGCTGAACTGAAAATCGGAATGACGCGCGGTGACGTCAGTACGCACGCCCGATGTCACCATGTGTCATTTAACACGTCAGCAAGCGGGGCCTGACCCTGCACGCCGACCCTGGTTGTATTCTGGAAAAGGCAACCTTGGTCCCAAGGTGTCTATCATATTTCCATGGCAAAAAATACAGTTGTCCATTGTTCTTTTGCTGAAGAGAGTTTCTGCTGAAGATCATTCTGAAGTTGACATACACTCCAGGGTTGACTTAGTCCTACACACTCATTCATTTTGATGCTGGGATTTGATTGGTGGATTCCCCAACTGAGCTGCTATCTGCAGCAAATTCAGGGGTATTGTTCTCAGTGTCCATACATATCTTTGGTGCTTTGTAAACACATTTCTTTTAAAAGCAGAATACTTTATACCCTAAGCTCTTCAGTTGAGGGCAGATGTCCTCTGACCCTCTGAACAACAATATCTGTTGATGCAGTTAGATGGTATGCTGCGCAGACTGTAATTGTTTTTCCTTGTTGGATGTGTTAAATTGGGTGAATCTGTGTTTATCTTGCAAACTACAATAAATAATGATGTGAATGGGGGTAATGTACTCTGGACTGTGGATTTGTTAAACAGGATGCGGCAGAAAATATATGGAACAAAATTTAAAAACACCCGTACATTATTTGAAACACGAAGATTTCTGTGGCAACTGTGTAAAGCTTATTTTGGAATTCTTAATTCGGGCTACTGGTTTTTATTTGACAAATTAGCAAGATAAATCAAAATACGGAAAATAAAACTTTTCATGTTAAAATTGTACTCATATTGAGTTAAACATTCTTCTAGCCAAAGTTTTACAGTTCTTATTCAGTTTTTGACCACCTTACTGTCTCTACCATGTTTCGGGTAGATTTTGTTTAGTTTTACACATAGGACTTTTATTGGTAGGGTGGAGGGAGTTACATCTGAGGATTGCAGTGCTTTAAAATAACTTGCATTTACACAAGATTTTTTTTAAATGGCACAGAGTTTAATGAGTTTAGAAGGAAATTGGATGGGCACTTGAGGAAATAAACTTGCAGGGCTAAGGGGACAGACCAGGGGCATGAGACTGACTAGATTACGGTAGAGAGCTGGCATGGACTCAATGGCTGAATGGCCTCTTTCTATGTTGTAATGATTCTATGGCCACAATTTTCCCGCTGGCATGCGGCAGCAGGCCCCACATGCCGACGCGTAAAGTGATGTCGGGTGAGCGTCCCAAAGTCACTGCGTGCCATTGTGATATTTAGGTGGGGCGGGCGTGCGATGTTCTCTGATGCATGCCCGCCATTAATTAATCATGTAATCATGTAGTTAAGGCCCTTGAGGCAGAAATTGACTGCAATTTTTCGGGGCCTGTGCGATCTTCAGAGCGTCGCACAGGTGCAATAGGTAGGCCGGTAGGAGACATTTGTATAAACCTCATCCACGGGCAGGATCAGAGAAGTGAGTGGGGTTTCGAATGTTATTTGTCAGATATTTAATTGTGAAAGTTACTGATACTTGCCTGTGTGAGCAGGAATATTTCAAAACTCATACCAGCTACTAGGACAGGAGTAAAAGCCTTCAGGTCAGGACTCTACAGTAAAGATCATTTTTGGGGCCTGTAACTTTCAAGAAGCCATCCCTTAGCCTGGGAATGGGAGTTGTGCTCTCCACTGGAGGCATCTCCTCTGAGGAGAAAGGGAGGGCCAGAAGATGGAGCAGGCCAGGAGTCCACATTCAGCCTCCAGGGGAGCCGCCTTTGGGAGGAGAAGCGCAGGCACATGGGGTGCAGGACCATGAGGAAGTCCAAGGTGGAAGAGGCCGTGGAAGATGCCACTATCCTGCTGCTAGGGTTTACAGATGGTGGAGCAGATACCTCAATATGTCTGAGGTGCAGTGCCGAAGGAGGCTCCGTCTCTCAAAGAAGAGTCACCTCCATCTGTCAGATGATAGGCCTGAAATCTGCGCAAACTGTGTGGGTGGGCACCCCATGCCAGTGTTGCTAAAGGTCACAGCTATCCTCAACTCCTATGCCTCCAGCTCTTTCCAGGGGTCAGTGGGTGATCTTTGCAGAGCCTCCCAATCAGCTGTCCACACTTGGGTCAAGCAGGAGACAGATGTTCTATTCAGGTGTGCATTGACCTTCATCCATGACCATTGGGACGAGGCCAGCCAGACAGAGCGAGCCGGAGGCTTTGCAGTGATTGCTGGGTTCCCCTGCATCCAGGGTGCAATAGACTGCACACATGTAGCCATCAAAGCACCAGCGGGTGAACCCGGTGCCTTCATCAACAGGAAGGGCTTCCACTCCATGAACGTGCAGATAGTGTGTGATCACAGGATGCTGATTCTGCAAGTCTGTGCAATGTACCCAGGCAGCTCCCATGATGCCTACATCTTCAGACACTCCCAGGTGCCAAGGCTCTTCAGTGCTTCGGCTTGGCTGGATGGATAGCTGCTGAGTTACAAGGGCTATCCGCTCAAAAGGTGGATCAAGTTACCACTCCGCCATCCAAGAACAGAGGCTGAGCAGCGGTACAATAAGAGCCATGCCTCCACATGGGCTGTGGTGGAGAGAACCATCGGTCCTTTCAAGATGTGCTTCCGATGCCTGGACCATTCGGGGCGCACTCCAGTACCTCCCAGATTGTGTGTCGCTGATTGTGGTTGCATGCTGCACTCTCCACAATCTGGAGCTGGAAAGAGACAATGCAGTGGACGAGGAAGACATGGATGCAGTTGCCCCGGATGCACACAATGAGTCCAGCAGTGAGTCTGAGGATGAGCACGCACAGGAGAATGCTGAGGGGGTAGATGCTGACCTGGGCATACTCCAGCATCTCGATACCTGAGTGCTAAATCTGCCTGGTCACTAACATTAACTAAGTTCCTTGTCAATAAAGATCAATGTCAAACAACTCACTCATAACATCATGGCTTCCTGGCCACCTGCAGAATCACCCTGAGGCATAGCAACATACCAAAATTTATTGAGATTACAAAAGTAACTTCAGAAACTAAAAAAAAAGGTATTGCACATCACACCAAGTCTTCAATGAACTAATATGGGGCAACATAAAAGCACCAGTGAGAAACCCGTGGTGTGCCTTAGTGGCTTTAAATTTATGCTTACGGGTGCTCAGTCTCGGTGCTGTGCCCTCGCTGGCACTGGCACCTGAGACAGCCTGCTCACTGTGCTGTCCTGTTGGTTTTGATGATCTTGGCAGATGTCCTCTGGTCAGTGGAGCCGTTGATGGCCTCGCCCGGGAGGGAGCTGCCAGTTCTACAGCTGGCATCTCCCCAGTCGCCGCAGCCTCATCGGATGCCATGGTCACTGGCAGAGTGGGGCGGAGATGCTGCCCTCATCTGGAGCGCCCTGGGAGGAGCCCATAGAGATAATGGGCAGCTGCTGCGCCAATGTGAGGTCACTTCGGACCTCCCTGCTCACTGTAGATGAATGGGCACCGAGCTGGGATACTTGGTACCCAAACTATTTCCCACATGGGCAATGACCAGCTGTGGTCAATGCCGCTGTGAGGGCTTGCAGCTCCGAGCACAACCCAGGAGATCCTAATTATTCTCCTGCAGGACCCTCTCCATTGGAGTTGCCACTCTGTCCATGGAGGAAGCATGGCGCTTGGCCACAAGGCTCAATGCATCGGTGATGCTCCGCATGGACTCCTCCAGCACGGGCACCATGCCATGCATTCCCTCATGTATCTCCGCCAGATCCTCCCACATACCCTGCTGCACTTCCAGCATTTGCTGCCTCACGGACAACTCCAGAGGTACATCATCAGCCATCAACCAAACGTGCCTGGTCCCCAGCAGTCGTCCGACTGCCTGCGCTCTGGGCACTCTCTGTCTCTGCCCGCACCTTAAGTGAGTGTGAAGTTTCCTCACCGTTGTGCCCCAGAACACTAGCTAAAGATCTAATTCCCACTGAGGTGCTAGTATCTGTGCTGGTGTCTGCCTGGCAGAGATGGTGCGACACTGGTAAGTCAATTTCCTCAGGGGTGAGAGGTGGGCCCTCAGGGGTGAGAGGTGGGCCCTCTGCCTCCTCCTCCCAGCCCTGCTCCGGTGATGCTGAAAGGAAGAACAAAGACATTTGATTAGTCACAGTGCAGATAATGTCAACTTGCATGCCACTACCCCAGATCATTATGCACTCATCCTTCCATAATCAATGGTCAACCCACGTTGCTAACTTCAATCACTGAGCATTCAGCAGTGCCATGGCTTTTGGGACACACATGGTGACCTGTGTGCTTGGCAAACATATCTCCCCGTGGCATCCCAGCCTCACCACCACTGGTGGACCTGGGGGCATGGAGACTCTCCAGATCCATGGCCTGCTGCTCAAAAGGTGTCAGGATCGCCAACTAGGCCAGGCCTCTGTCAGTCCGCATCCACTCTGTGGAATTGTGTGCAGTTTTCTCCTGAAAAGGGGAGGAGCATTGATTAGTTCAGCCTGTACCTGGATTCCCATCGCATCCTTGCCACCCCAGCCAGGGTGGGACGTTGCAAGACTCCAGTTCTTGGTCACCCCACAGCTGCCGCACACTCACCCAAACAAGCCAGGGCTGAGCCCCCACCATTGCCCAAATGCTGTCTCCTTCACACGTGGCACCACAAGGTGTAACCTTGCTAAGCAAGGAGGTACAAGCAAACACCAGCAGATGGATTGGTGCCCCGCCTACTGGAAGCTTTCCCCCCCCCACCAAGCATGTTAGCACCCTGACTTTGACATGCTTTGCAGTTCCAGTACTCTGCCTAGGTGTAGATCTTTGAGTTCCACCCACATTCTATACTCTGGGTGTCAGTGTCACACATACTACGGGTGCAGAACCCATCTCAGCTCTACCCTGTCAGGGTGAACTAGGCATGGGCAATATCTGCTGGCTCACCCAGCAAAGATACATGCCATGAGGGATTCAATGCCATTACTATACTCAGAGTTGCTGGGGGGGTGGTTTGGGGGATAGGATGACAGCTGCATTAAGTGACCAGAGGCAACGTGGTACTCGCCCTTCCCGAGGGCAGGAAGTCATTGAATCTTTTACGGCACTGGACCCATGTACATTGCACCACATCATGGGAGCTAACACTCTCAGCCACCTCCTTCCATGCACGTTTATTCAGGTGGGGGGGCCTCTACCTCCCATCCCTCAGAAGCAGGACATCCTGCTGTGCTGCCACCTCCTCCAGGAGGGCAGCTAGGCACTCATCCAAGAAATGAGGGGCACATTGCTCCACTGCCTTACCCTCCGACCTGACCTGCCCCGCCGGCCTACCCTCCGGCCTGACCTGCCCCCTTGGCCTATCCTCCGGCCTGACCTGCCCCGCTGGCCTCCCCTCCGGCCTGGCCTGCCCCGCTGGCCTACCCTCCAGACTTGAGTGCTGCACAGTAGCCCTCTGAGGAGCTCTTCTGCTGGCCATCGTGAGTAGCGTTGCAAATGCTGCCAGGCCTTCATTTAAACAGGCCGCCGGGTTGCCATTGGACCTGTGCACGCCTGCCATAGCTCATCCACTCCCGCTATCCTCGGGAGTTGAGAAATACGCTGGGCGGGCCTTAATTGGCCCGCCCGCATAAAATGGTGGCGCAGACCCGATCACGGGCAACAATCGGGTCCGCACTCGCTCCCACTCAGCCTGCCCAACATGGGGAAAATTCTCCCCTATGAGACAATGGAGATATGTGGTTAAAATGGTGATGAATTAGTCTTTGAAGTTGTTTCGCCATAGATTGCAAATAATATTCAATTCATCAGCCCATTTTGGTAATTAATTAATAAGCATCTTATAACATTGTGTCGGGATGTGCCTGGTCCAGGGTATTTTCTACGGATTGACTGACATTTAGGCTTCCTCTCTGCTTGTCAACATGGCAGACAAAATGGTAAGGAGAAAGACACATGCAGCCAGTGAAGTCCAGGAAAAGGTCCCAGATCAATCTGGTTTTTAAACAGAAAACTGCCACGGCAGATTTTCACTAGGTCCAGGAGTTTAGCATGCTGGTGAGTAGCTAGAAGTTACTTTTGTTTATGTCACGTAAGATGGCCAACTGAAGTGAAAGAAGCATAACATGTTCATTATTTTATATAATTACGTTTTCAGATGTTATACTGATTGGATTAAGTGAGTCCTATCCATAACAATTGCTCTGCATGTTCACTGCAATGAAATAAAAGCACCTTAATGACTTCTATTTGACCTCACTTTATCAAATGTTTCCTCTGGAGAGGCACACTGTGACACTTGCATTTTTAAAAAATTTGTTCATGGGATGTGATTGTAATAGTCAAAAGAACAGCATTTGTTGCCCATCCCTAATTGCCCTTGTGTAGGTAATGGTGAGCCACCTAGATCTGAAACCTAGTTCAGATCACCAGCCGGTACTATTGTTACACTCTGGAAACCTTATTGTGTAAGTAAATATTGGGCAGTGTGTGTAAGAAAGGCGATACCCATTTACTAGTGAAGGATGTTTTTGAACCCGAGAAGGTAACAGCAGCAGAAAGGAATTTGTATTAGTTCCATTTATGTGAAGTAATTTCCTGCTCAGTTACATATCTGATGCATATTTTACATGCCCTTTTAATGACACAGAGTAAATAATGCATTTGAAAAAGGCACAGTACTTTTCCCTGATCTGCCCTCTCCCTGAAATACTTATAGAGTGTTGTGTGTAGTTCGGTAGACCTCACAAAGAGGTTCTGAGTCTTGCACAGTTTAACAGTAGGTGTTTTTTAACCACTCATAACTATGTACATATATACAGTATAAGGTCTAAGCTAGGAGCTAGGTCCATGCTTGCCTCTGCACACGTCTTTTTCAGTATGAGACTGCCTCCTAGACTTGGATCATCTGTTCCTTTACATCAGAGTATGGGCCCAGTCCCATGTTAACCTTTTCTATTTCAGACCCTTACATTACAATATGAATTCTGGTCTGGTACATTTACAATCCTTGATGCCCCTAATACAGGCAGTTCCCTTTACATTATGGAGGCAAAACACAGAGTTGATGACAACTTTGCTGAACATCTCCATTCTATCTGCATATGTGATCCTGACAAAATGTGGCTCACCACTTCAACCATTCTACCCCACCATAATCCCTAACCCCACTCAATCCCACTCAGATGTCCCAGTTTTACACCTCTTGCAATGTTCCAGCCAAATATATCACTTCAGGAGCAGGACTTCACCTTTTTCCTGGGCACTGCACAGCTCTTTGGCCTTAACATTGTCTTTAGTCACCTAGGACTCTGATATTTCTTGCTTCCTTCTTTGCATTTTTCATTTGCTTATTGTCTGTGCAATCATCTCATTTTTAATTTCCTCCTATTAAGGAATTTGACTTTCTTCCATTTTTTAGTTCTAAAGAAGGATCTACATGCAAAAACACTAATCTATCTTCTGTCTTTACGGGTGTTTGTGGCCCTGGTGTGAATTTCTAACATTTTCTGCTTATATTTCACATTTGCAGCATTTGCAATTTTTCTCTCTTTTTAAATATACACACAGATAAACAATAAATTTCCAGTATTTTGAACCCATGTCGGTAAAATTCAGTAAATTTAACAATTAGTTTACACAACCATCAAAATCAGAAGCTTAATTTACTGTGCCGAGGGTGGTTTGGTGCCAACCACGCTGATCTTTCGGTGGGGTCACTGTGCATCAGGCTTTGTCTTCCCACATCGATCCTCATTTCATGAGTACGCCAAGTTTCTGTTCTCTTGGCACGAATGGGTTCTGCCATTGGTAGTTTGCCAATAGGGAGGGGGAACGGTCTAAGGCATTGGCAGCTGCTATGGATCTGCAGTTTGAGATTTAAAGTGACTCACCCACATTAAGGTAAATGGTTACATGGGGGAACAACGTTTTGTCTGTCTGTCAAAGACTTTGTGGGGCACCAGATGATGGAAAGGCAAATATGGAAGTTGAAAACTGGGCAACCAATGAGATGGAGCAGCACCCACATCCTATTTGATGGAAGTGCAGGTGCTGTCACAGGAAAAAAATTGTGAAGAGGACTGCTTTGTTTGGCACTCCTGACCACCCTCCAGTAAAGACAACTGTGTCTCATGTCTAGCAGGATGTGAGCTAATAGCAAAGTACCTGCAGATCTGGGAACAGATGCGGAAGCAGATGGACAGCCTTAAGAAAGCTGCCAAGGTAAGGATGCCCAACAACACCATACACCAGATAGATGTCCCACGTATGTGTGCCAACAAAGTATTGACTGCCAACCTGCTAAACATTTATTGCTGTCCCATGCCAACCCTTCACACAACCTGAACTATGTGTGCCCATACTTCAGCACAGCACTCGTTTAAGCTGCAACTTATAGGTGAAACCAATGGCATACTGACATCTTATAAAGGGCAATTAACAACTCGGGCCATGTTAGATACCTTCTCAGATTCAGTGGCACCAGTCACTTCAGGAAATGGTCTGAGCTTTTATGGGACTTGGTTCACACTATCCTACAAGCCATTATCTAAGGATGTGATCTGGGCCAGTTGTTTACATAGTTTGCACAAATATCCTTTCAAACTCTTTGAAAGTGGATTGAGTTAACAGGAAATATGAGATTAATTATAAACTGCTTTCCTCACGGTCAGGTGAAACTTACAGGTAAATAGTTGCTTAGTTCAATTGAAATATTTTGGTTTGACATAAAGATGTAAAAGTAGTGAAGGAATAGTCCGCTTTGTCTGGCTTAAACAAAATGTCTTAGATATTCTTGTCAAAATGACAGTGGACTGGAATCGTCTCCTCTTGTTGACGGTTGGTGTCATGGCGGGCGGGAGAATTCAGCAGGAGGGGCAGAAATCGGTTTCACGCCAGCGTGAAATCACAATGGGATCATCCAGTGGTGTCCACCATGGTGGATCGTGAATCCCTCTGGAGGCCGGCATGAACCCAATTTACATCCCGCTAATGAGATGCAAAATTAGGCCTGACTGGAATCGCTCCCCCCACGTCCGATTTACCAATTTGCTGGCAGGAAAACATGCCAGCCCAGAACACGCCTGGACAAGAGAGACATGCAGAAGTTGGGACTTATCTTTAGGGCCTTGCTCAGATCGCAGACATCTGAGGAAAAGATATTGGAGCCCTACAACTGCCTGACCCTAGAGGAACACGTGTATCGCATGCTAGGTGGATCTTCATGCACATGGCTCTGCCATGAAGTAGCTCTCGGCAGGTGGGAGTTGTCCACTCAGTTGAAGCTTTGGACCTTCGCGGACTTTGCCAAGGGCTCGCGTCATCTTCCATGGTCTCCGTTGATGCTTCAGGCCTGCTTCAGAACTTCACAGACCAGGCTGGTACAGATGATCAACGAAGGCGGTGGGAGGGAGAGGAAGGTCTAGGTGTGAGTGGGAGAGGAAGGTGTACCAGGGTGGTGGGGGATGTGGGGTGAGGTTGGAAGGGGGGGGACAAAGGTGTCGGGGATGAGGTTGGAAGTGTGGGATGATGGTTTCAGGGGAGTGAGGTTGGGAGGGTGAGAATTGAAGATATCAGTGGGGGTGAGGTTGGGAGGGGGAAGGAAGGTGCCTGGGGTGAGGAGAGAGTATGGGGGAGGAAGGAGTACAGGGGGGAGGAGGATGTAACAGGAGAGGTAGGTGTGAGGGGCGAGGAAGGTTTAAGGGATGGAGTTCGGAGGGAGGAAGGTGTCCCGGGGGAGGAGGGAGTTCGGAGGGGGGAAGGTGTCCACTGGGGGGTGAGGAAGAAGTGAAGAAGTAAGTGTGGAAGAAGGAGTAAGGGTGGAGTAAGGAGGGCCTGGAATGTCCAGGTGAACATGCAAGGAGGGGTCTATGGAGTCAATGACTGCCTCCTGAAAGGTATGGAATGTGCACGTCCACCTGGACATCCTAGAATGATAAGGGTTCGAGTTGGTAGGTGACGACGAGGAGGTGGAAGGTGATGTCAGCAGGGTGGACTGTGACGGGGAAAAGGACATGGGTGCCTGGGGGAGGGGAAGGGATGGGGGAGTTAATCAAAAACTTAATGACTACCATGCTGTGCATATCGAAAGTGAGCAGAGCCTCATGTTCGACGAGCACATGTTGGAGTGCAATCAGTGTGTGGGTCGAGATGCAGGTCAGCTCAGATGGGCAACTGAAAGAGAATCCCAGCAGGCAGCATTGAAAATGCTCAGGACAGTGAGATGTATGTGATGGATGAAGGCTCCGTGTCCGTGAGGGATAGCTTGCACGAGGCTCCAAAAGGCCCTGCTACATACATACTTCTCCCTCCAGAATCACCCGTGGGTCTGCTGCATGCAGCTAAACTGCTAGTGGGGGGATGCAGTGGGAGGACTCATGGAGGCTGCCAATGAAGCTGAAAGACAACATTATACATTATTCAGTGAAAGTGAAAATATTTTCAGATTATAAAGTGACAACATTTGTTCACCCGTGCAGCCACTTGTGATCAGAATTTCTTAACTTTCGAATGCCTACCACATATACTAGGTGCTGCCCTGACATCCGCAGCTGGGGTGGAGATAGACTGTGCATTGGTTGGCCCTGTTGCCTCTGATGACTTCAGCGTGCATCCTTTGGAAAGCCGAGGCCTTGAGGGTCCCGGCTTGCTTTGGCTGTCACCCTGTGGACCAACTGCTCCCTCTGTGCTGACAGAGGATGAGGTTGAGGAGGTCACAGGCAAAGGGGACTCAGAGGGAATGGGCAGCCTCTTAGATTCCTGAGTGGATGACCCAGGGGTGTCCAGCTGCTGCCCCACCTCCCTTCAGGTACCTGAGGGCCCCAGCCAGATTCCTTGAGGGGAAGGAGCACCTGGAAGGACTTTGAGCTGCCCCGTTTCCCTCTCGTGTTACCACTGCAGGAAATCACTCATGACTACCGTGATGGAGTGCAGGTCTGTGCGCATCTCCATGTTCTGCTGGACCAGGGTCTCCATGGCATCCGCCATCCTTCCCATGGAGACCTCCATGTGAGCACATGTGGGCAGCACATCATCAGAGAGCAGGCAGATGCACACCCCTGCTTCATGTGCCACTCTGTTGAGGGTTTCCAATAGCTCTGCTAGATGTCCCCCCACCATCTGCTGACTCTCCATGATGATTTGGAAGGCAAATCCAGAGGCTCATCATCTGACTCCGATCACACAGATGCATCTTACCCAGCAGTTCTCAGAGTGCCGGGGAGCTCGGCTGAAACTGCCTCCTTCTATTGTGGATACATGTCTGTGCGGTGACCACCAGGCTATGAACCAAGCCTGCTCTAGATCTAGGAACCATGAGGTGTGTGTCTCTGCGCTGGTGGAAGATGTGGGTAAGCACTGTGACAGATATTCCAGGCTGCTTATTTCTAGCTCTTCAATGGAGGAGGTGTCCTCTTGGCTAGAGGTGAGAACCTCACTGGAGCTAAGGGATTGGCTGGCTGAGTGGGTCAGTCACTTCACAGAGCTCCCTGTGAACTAAGGTAGAGATAATTACTCCATGACAGCAGAGTCAAAAGCAGGAGAGAGCGCACTCACAGTTGCATTGAGAGAGGAATGATCTGATGCAGGATCCTCACGTGGGTGTTCGCCGCCGATCTCACTGTCACTACAGGCATGGTCCACATCCTCACCTGTCACTGTGATGGCACACTCCTCAAAGTGAGTGAGGGGACTAATGTTGGCCACCCCACCCTCAGTCTGGGACATCACCCTGCTGTTGTGAGCCAGCTTCTCCTCCATGAAAACAGATGGATCGACTGTGAGCAGGACACATGGTACTGCGTGGAATGTGTGTGTGGTGAGCGGAGCCATGGATGGGATGAGGACTTGAGCTCCAGAGGATATGAGCCTGATGGAGATGTGAGGTTGTGTGTCAGAGTTAGTGGTGCTTTCCTTTGAGGTGTGAGATCCCTGTGGATGTGTGATGGGTTTGAGTGTGTATGTTGAGAGTGATGAGGTAGTTGACTTACCCTGGCAAAATGGATGAGAGCATTCATCCTCTTCCTGCACCAGATGGCGGGATTAGAGGACATCTCAGCGGCCTTCCTCTGCATCCAGCAGGTGCCCTAGAGAGGTGCCACTAAATTTAGGGGCTGCCATCATTTTTGCTTTCGAGACCATCTGTCGCCTGGTACAGTCCTGGTTTATAGACATGAAGTAGGCTGCGCTCTGGTGTGCTTTAAATATGGCGGCCGGAGCGAGGAATCACTGAGGTCATGGCGTGGTGAGCATATCCAAGCCTGCTAACCAGCAATCCAGCGTGTTTCCTGTAAATGCACTGGGAAGTGGACAATACAGCCCGAAAATCCGGCATTGCAGCCAGCAGGTAAAGCATATATTTTCATGCCCACTACCACACTTAGTGCAAATCTGGGATGATTCTGCCCAGTGAGTTAACAGTGCTCACCATTATTTATGCACAAAGTGCAGAGGCACTTCAGTTGAGGGCAGATACAAAGTTCAGTGCAAAAAATTAAGAGGTTACTATCTGAGATGTGCCATTCCACAGTGGAAATGGAACCTCCCTATCTAACTCTCCATTAAGATCCACTAAACATTGTGTTGTAAGTGTAGATGTGTAGTAGATATGAATTAAACTCGCCACAGAAAGTTAGGGCTTGTCTATTTCCTCTAAGTACTCTTTTTAACAGGTTGGTGAGATTGCCAATCTCTGAAAATTAACCATTAAGAGTATGGAATCTTAATCCTTTAATTACTTTGGGAGATTTTTAAAATTCATTAAAAATTTTAATTACATATTTTAGTTTTCAGTTTCTGTCTCTTTTTTCTTTCTCATAATCCAATCTTTCTTCTCTGCTTATTTCTCACCTGTACTTGATTTGATGTTGAATATACTGTTCTGAACTCTGCACTGTACTCCATAATCCTTCAGCCTGATTGGTTCAGGAGGTAGAAACATAGAACTTTGCAGCTCAGGAGGAGGCCGTTCTATCCATCACGTCTGTGCTGGCTCTTTGAAAGAGGTGTCCAATTTAGTCCCACATCTGTCTTTTCCCAAAACCCTACAGATTAATTCTGTTCAAGTACATGTCCAATTGCCTTTTTGAAGTTACTGCTTCCACCACCCTTTCAGCTTGTGCATTCCAAATTATCTTAATTCACTGTGTGAAAAAGAACTCTCCCAATTTTCCCTCCAGTTCTTTTGTCAATTATTTTAAACCTATGACTCCTGGTTACTGACCCACTTGCCAGAAGAAAACAGTTCTCTCATTTTGCTGTATCAAACAGTTTAAAAACTCAATGAGATCTCCTCTTAATAACCATCCTTGTTGTAAGGAGAACACAGTTACTTGCCATGTTTGCTTAGAATCTCAGATGTCCTGTAGAGCATAGTATGCCATTTCCACCATTTCCAGTGTAAGATCTTTTGGAAATTAAATGAGCAAGGGCAAGTCTAACGAACCATTCCATAACCAGATACAGCCAATTCTGGGCCAGTTAATACGTACTTGCTTCTAGTCTTTCAATCCAGAATGGAATGCATCTTCCCTCTGATTGCCTGTTTTTTCAATCATCTTGCAACATATCCTAGCTGACTGACATCTTGATATCTGTGTTTCTTTTTAAAAATTGGATGCCACTGCCAGCATTTAGTCATAACAGACGACCTGCTCGTGAGTCCACCAACTAGAATAATTTCTAAAACAAAAACAGAATTACCTGGAAAAACTCAGCAGGTCTGGCAGCATCGGTGGAGAAGAAAAGAGTTGACGTTTCGAGTCCTCATGACCCTTCGACAGAACTTGAGTTCGAGTCCAAGAAAGAGTTGAAATATAAGCTGGTTTAAAGTGTGTGTGTGGGGGGGCGGAGAGATAGAGAGACAGAGAGGTGGGGGGGGGTGTGGTTGTAGGGACAAACAAGCAGTGATAGAAGCAGATCATCAAAAGATGTCAACAACAATAGTACAATAGAACACATAGGTGTTAAAGTTGGTGATATTATCTAAACGAATGTGCTAATTAAGAATGGATGGTAGGGCACTCAAAGTATAGCTCTAGTGGGGTTTTTTTAATAGAATGGAAATAGGTGGGAAAAGGAAAATCTTTATAATTTATTGGAAAAAAAAAGGGAAGGGGGAAACAGAAAGGGGGTGGGGATGGGGGAGGGAGCTCACGACCTAAAGTTGTTGAATTCAATATTCAGTCCGGATGGCTGTAAAGTGCCTAGTCGGAAGATGAGGTGTTGTTCCTCCAGTTTGCGTTGGGCTTCACTGGAACAATGCAGCAAGCCAAGGACAGACATGTGGGCAAGAGAGCAGGGTGGGGTGTTAAAATGGCAAGCGACGGGGAGGTTTGGGTCATTCTTGCGGACAGACCGCAGGTGTTCTGCAAAGCGGTCGCCCAGTTTACGTTTGGTCTCGCCAATGTAGAGGAGACCACATTGGGAGCAACGAATGCAGTAGACTAAGTTGGGGGAAATGCAAGTGAAATGCTGCTTCACTTGAAAGGAGTGTCTGGGTCCTTGGACGGTGAGGAGAGAGGAAGTGAAGGGGCAGGTGTTGCATCTTTTGCGTGGGCATGGGGTGGTGCCATAGGAGGGGGTTGAGGAGTAGGGGGTGATGGAGGAGTGGACCAGGGTGTCCCGGAGGGAGCGATCCCTACGGAATGCCGATAAGGGGGGTGAAGGGAAGATGTGGTTGGTGGTGGCATCATGCTGGAGTTGGCGGAAATGGCGGAGGATGATCCTTTGAATGCGGAGGCTGGTGGGGTGATAAGTGAGGACAAGGGGGACCCTATCATGTTTCTGGGAGGGAGGAGAAGGCGTGAGGGCGGATGCGCGGGAGATGGGCCGGACACGGTTGAGAGCCCTGTCAACGACCGTGGGTGGAAAACCTCGGTTAAGGAAGAAGGAGGACATGTCAGAGGAACTGTTTTTGAAGGTAGCATCATCGGAACAGATGCGACGGAGGCGAAGGAACTGAGAGAATGGGATGGAGTCCTTACAGGAAGCGGGGTGTGAGGAGCTGTAGTCGAGGTAGCTGTGGGAGTCGGTGGGTTTGTAATGGATATTGGTGGACAGTCTATCAACAGAGATTGAGACAGAGAGGTCAAGGAAGGGAAGGGAAGTGTCAGAGATGGACCACGTGAAAATGATGGAGGGGTGGATATTGGAAGCAAAATTAATAAATTTTTCCAAGTCCTGACGAGAGCATGAAGCGGCACCGAAGTAATCATCGATGTACCGGAGAAAGAGTTGTGGAAGGGGGCCAGAGTAGGACTGCAACAAGGAATGTTCCACATACCCCATAAAGAGACAGCCATAGCTGGGGCCCATGCGGGTACCCATAGCCACACCTTTTATTTGGAGGAAGTGAGAGGAGTTGAAGGAGAAATTGTTCAGCGTGAGAACAAGTTCAGCCAGACGGAGGAGAGTAGTGGTGGATGGGGATTGTTCGGGCCTCTGTTCGAGGAAGAAGCTAAGGGCCCTCAGACCATCCTGGTGGGGGATGGAGGTGTAGAGGGATTGGACGTCCATGGTGAAGAGGAAGCGGTTGGGGCCAGGGAACTGGAAATTGTTGATGTGACGTAAGGTGTCAGAGGAATCATGGATGTAGGTGGGAAGGGACTGGACAAGGGGAGAGAGAAGGGAGTCAAGATAACGAGAAATGAGTTCTGTGGGGCAGGAGCAAGCTGAGACGATCGGTCTACCGGGGCAGTTCTGTTTGTGGATTTTGGGTAGGAGATAGAATTTCTGTTGAGTTCAAGGAGAGTTACTGTAGCAGCTGTGTGTGAACGGTCAATAGAATGACACAATATCTTCATTGTCTCTAGGTTGGTGGTTCAGATGTTTCACATGAAATCTAATATGTACCTGTAGCCCGACAGTTCTGTTTATTTAATCCTATGAAAACAAGCACAGCAAAATTTAATTTTATCTAGATCTTTACCATGGAAAATTGGTGAAACAAATAATAAATGTGACAGGGGCACAAACAACAAACATTATTAACATAATCTGGCTGCAAAATGGCCAGCTATTGACACCTGGACACTGATTTTATCTGTGGGATATTTCAGATGGAAAATTAATTAGATCAGAATTGGGCCAATCTGTGGCTTCTCGCAATCGGAGGTGGGGTTAGTAGAAGGTGGGTGTTAGAGATCACCATAATACAGGCCTATACTTTGAACAGGTATACTTGCTGCCTGTTCTGTTGAGTAGGGAAAAATTACACCATGCCAGCTCCTAGCCGCTCCAGGACAAATCCTGGATTATTTTAACTGTGCATTCACCCAGCATCTGCCAGATGGGTAGGGTTAAAATTGTCCCAGCAGGGGGCAGGGTGGGGGGCTGGGGCTGCAAGCCAGTCATATCTCTTATAAAAACAGTATGCACTTTTTCAACTTATGACATCTTAAGTCTATTTCACTGCTTGCAAGGCAAGGTGACACCTCATGTGGTGGAGAGACCTGAATGTGAGAAGGCCCAATAATTAAAAGCCTTTGACTTAAGGAGGCTACCAGAGATGCTCTATCCTTAAGAAGCTAGAGGGAAAGTGAAGCCAGAGGCCTTAACTCAAGCTCATGGCTTAAATCATCCTGCAGTTGTTATGCCTTAGTTAACTTGATACCCAACATTCATTAGCTTCCTATTCAGTCACAACCCAGGCTTCTACATAAATGGATACTTAGGTTGGAGTAGCAAATGGTTGTTAATTGCTGTCTATCGAATTGTACCTCAGCACCTTGAGCATAGTAGGGTTAAAGGCAGATAAGTGACTGGTGTGTGGGGTTTTATGTTATGTTGGACTTGAGCGAAATGGCAGAATATAGATGAACGTCAGATTAACAGGTGTTGGACACATTCCAACCCCTAATTGACTGTATGAATGAGGAACAGGTTGGTTGAAATGCAAAATAGAAAACAGGACCTGTATAAAATCTAGAGCAGAAGTGCAATCCAGTGTATTGGGGTCAATACTTGCTAAAGATTGCTTTAGTTCATTAACTATGGTGTCAAATACATCAAGTTAATGTTTTGCAACATGCTTCTTCTATGTGGGGTTGACTGCTATGGTCCAATTTCCAGTGTTTTAGTAGAAGAAAATCCAATATTATTGCCCATTCAAACTATACATCCACTTCAGCAGTGCTGTTCCAGTGGAAAGCTCTTCCATGAGCTGAAAGGGGATCTATTAACATAATGTTGCACTGTTTTACATGATAAAATCACACCTGGTGCATTAACAGGACAAACCCATATAATTGTGCCTATGGTTGGAGCAGGATGCAGCTTTGCTTTGAATGAGGGTGATGTGAATGCTTAAAGTTCAAGGCTTGCCAGGTGCTTCATTGTAACACTGGTACATCACGGGTTTTTATGGTGGCGGTGGAGGGAGAGCATAATGCTGTTGATGTGAACTAAAGATTTTCTCTTCTTTGCTTCCATTTATGTCAATATCGTGTTTTAGAATGTTGTCATAATTTACAAAGCAATTGCACATAGCTACAGGGAGCAATAGTGCTGGTAACTGTCCCATTAGCATGAATAGTTGCAAGGGAAGTTACTGATTGAAACTTTGGTATGAATAGTTACCAGACATTGCACACAGAAGTCAAGACTAAAAGCAGTCTTTAGCTATTAATGGAGTGAGAGGTCAGGTGATGAGGTAGACCAGATTGTACTGATGCAGGTTTGTTAAACTTGTGCTACTTCAAATGCTTCCATAATACTTTCATTTTATTCTATCATTTGTAGTTAAGAAGCAACACTTAAAGCAATTTGGCAGTAAAGTTGGTTGGAACATAAGAGTTACTGTGCAGCACAGTCTGAGGAATTGGGCGATCTAGAAATAAGGCATTACAGAACCACAAATAGTGTTAATGCGTAAGTTTTTCAAATTTATTCATTCATGGGATGTGGGCATCACTGGCCAGACCAACATTTATTGCTCATCCCTAGTTGTCTTTGAGAAGGTAGTGGTGAGCTGCCTTCTTGAACTGCTGCAGTCCATGTGGTGTAGGTACACCCAGAGTACTGTTGGGAAGGGAGTTCCGTGGTTTTGACCTAGCAACAGTGAAGGAACAGTGATATAATTCCAAGTTAAGATGATGTGTGGCTTGGTGGGGAACTTGCTGGTGTTGGTGTTCCCATGCATCTGCTGCCCTTGTCCATCTGATAGAGGTTGCATGTTTGGAAGGTGTTGTCGAAGGAGTTTTAGTGATTTGCTGCAGTGTATTCTGTATATTGGTCACAGTGTGTGTCAGTGTTATACAAACATATGAAATAGGAGCAGAACTAAGCCATTCAGTCCCTCAAGCTCACTCTGCCATTCACTAAGCTCATAGCTGATCTGTTTGTGTTTTTTAATTCCATCTTCCCATCTACCTCTGATAACCTTTGATTCCCTTCCCTAACCAGAATCTATCTACCACCGCCTTAAAAATATTCAATGACCCCTGCCTCCACCACCTTCTGAGGCAGAGAGTTCCAGAGTTGCACAACACTCAGAGAAAAAAATTCTCCTCATCTCTGTCCTACAAGGGCAACTCCTAACTTTAAAACATTGCCCCCTAGGCCTGGACTCACCCACAAGAGGAAACATTCTTTCTACATCCACCTTGTTGAGACTGTTCAGGATCTTATATACTTCACTCTTCTAAACTCCAAAGGAAACATGCCCAGTCTGTTCAACCTTTCTTCATAAGACAGCCTGCTCATTCCAGGTATCAAACTAATAAACCCCCTCTGATTGCTGAAGGTAGTGGATGGGGGTGCCTGTCAAGGGGCTGCTTTGTCCTGGATGCTGTTGACTGTTATTGGAGCTGCACTCTTCCAGCAAGTGGAAAGTATTCCATCACACTCCAGACTTGTGCCTTGCTGATAGTGGACAGGCTTTGGGAAGTCAGGAGGTCAGTTACTCACCACAGAATTCCCAACCTCTGACCTGATCTTATAGCCACAGTATTTATATGCTAGTCCAGTTCAGTAAATCCAGGGTGTTGATAATGGGGCTTTAGCAATGGTAATCCATTCAATGTCAAGGGGAGATGGTTGGATTCTCTCTTGTTAGAGATGGCCATTGCCTGGCACTTGTGTGATGTGAATGTTACTTACCACTTATCAGCCCAAGCCTGAGTGATGTCCAGATCTTGCTACAAATGGACATGGAGTGCTTCAGTATCTGAGAAGTCGTGAATGGTGCTGAACATTGTGCAATCATGCACAAACATCCCCACTTCTGACCTTATGATAAAGGAACAGTCATTGATGGCAGCTGAAGATGGTTGGGCCTAGAACTCTACAGTGAGGAACTCCTGCAGCGATGCCCTGGGGCTGCGATAATTGACCTCCAAACAACTACAATCATCTTCTTTTGTGCTATCTATAACTCTCCTGGTTCCCATTGACTTCAGTTTTGCTAGGACTCCTTGATGCCACACTTGGTCAAAGGCTGCCTTGATGTCAAGAGCAATCACTCTCACCTCACCTCTTGTGTTCAGCCCTTTTGTCCATATTTGTAATAAGGCTGTAATGAGGTCAAGAGTTGAGCGGCACTGTAGGAATCCAAACATAGCATCCCCCATTATTGTTCATGGGAATATTTGTGGAGCCTCCTCCTCCTGCTCATTGTTTTATTGACCACCACCATTCACGACTGGATATGGCAGGCCTGCAGAGCTTAGATCTGAGCTGTTTGTTGTGGGATTGCTTAGCTCTGTCTATTACATGCTGCTTCTGCTGTTTGGCATGCAAGTAGTCCTGTGTTGTAGCTTCACCATGTTAACACCTCATTTTTAGGTATACCTGCTGCTGCATCTGGAATGCCCTCCTGCACTCTTCATTGAACTCGGGTTGATCCCCTGGATTGAGGATAGTGGTAGAATGGGGTATATGCTGAGCCATGAGGTTACAATTGTGGTCGAATACAGTTCTGCTGCTGCTTATGGCCCACAGTGCCTCATGGATACCCAGGTTTGAGCTGCTAGATCTGTTCAAAATATATCCCATCTGGCACAGTGGTAGTGCCACACAACATGGAGGGTATTCTTAATGTGAGGATGAAATACATCTCCACAAGGACTATGTGGTGGTCACTCTTACCAATACTGTTATGGACAGATGCATCTGTGGCAAGTTGATTGGTGAGGATGGGTTGAATCAGAAGTATAGTTTACTCACACATTCAAACCTGGAGAATTGTCACAATTTCATAGACACACAAGTACACAATAAGAAGATAGGAAAGAGAAGTTTTTACAACTATGAATAACTTAAAGAAAAAACACCACAGATGTGAACATCAATTAACGTGAGTGTTCCTTCACAGAGGAGCTACAGTTTAGCTAGCTAAAGCAGGCTTTTAAAGAATTGCTTTAAAGTTGATGGTGACATAGCGAGATGAGGTTGGTATACTAGGAGACTTGGTCTGCTTGGCAGGAATCTTCTAGAGCAACAGGGTTCAAGGAGGCTAAGGCATGATGCAGATTGTTGATCAGCCTGGAGTCCTGCTTTGATGTTTGCAGGCTGGAGTTTAAACAGTTGACTGAGTTGTGAGTCTGGAAATGTAATATTAAAACATTCCAAAGACCAGAAGCTTAGGTCATGTAATGACTCAGTTGCAGGCTAACGAGCAGTTTCTATGCCTCTGGTCAAAATTTACTGTTCACCTTTGGAGATAAATAATAGCTTTTAGCACCTCTGAATGTATAATGAGTTTTGATGGTTTCCCCTTTCTTATAGTCCAAGCTGGTGAAATGGATCATCTGCTGGCCCCTTGTTTCCTTGATTGTAATGTGTTCTCACAATGAGAGATATGATATTCCAAAGGATGAGGGTGAGCTTTTGTCCTGTAACTGCTACTGGAAATTTTCAGAAACTGGAGTTAATCTGTGAATCACGTGACCTGTAGCAGCCATCTTTTGTTCAGCAAAGTTCAGTGTTTAAATAAGCAAAAACATAAAATTTGATTTAACAGTTCATGATCTCTTTCATGTCTTAGGGACCTGGCACTAGGTTTTAGTTCCAAATTTATTAACTAAAATTTAACTTGCACCAGGTGCAATGGCAGGATCTGAACCTGTATCCCCATTACATTAACTTGGGCCTGTACACAAAAATCAGGACAAACCCAACCTGGCCAATTACCGTCCCATCCTTTTACTCTCAATCATCAGGAAAGTGATGGAAGGGGCCACCTTATTGCTTAGCAATAACCTGCTCAGTGAGGCTCCCTTTGGGTCACTTAGGTTCGGGTTGTGGTTGTTAGAGGTCAAATATCACAGGACATCACTGCAGGAGTTCCTCAGGGTACTGTCCTAAGCCCAACCATCTTCAGCTGTTTCATCAATGACCTTCCTTCCATCATAATTGTGATGATTGCACGATGTTCAGCACCATTTGCAACTCCTCAGATCCTGAAGCAGTCCATGTCTAACTGCAGCAAGACCTGGACAATATCCAGGCTTGGGCTGGCAAATGACAAGTAATATTCGTGCCATACAAGAGCCAAGTAATGACCATCTCCAACAAGAGAGAATCTAACAATTACCCCTTGACATTCAATGGCATTAGCATCGCTGAATCCCCCACTATCAACATCCTGGGGTTACCATTGACCAGAAACTGAACTAGACTAGCCATATAAATACTGTGGCTACAAGAGCAGGTCAGAGGCTAGGAATCCTGTGGCGAGTAGCTCACCTCCTGACTCCCCAAAGCCTGTCCACCATCTACAAGGCACAAGTCAGGAGGGTGATGGAATACTCTCCACTTGCCTAGATAAATACAGCTCCCACAACACTCAAGAAGCTTGATACCACCCAGGACAAAGCAACCCCTTTGATTGGCACCCCATCCACAAATATTCACTCCCTCCACCACCTACGAACAGTGGCAGCAGTGTGTACTATCTACAAGATGCACTGCAGAATCTCACCAAGGCTCCTTCGACAGCACCTTCCAAATTCACGACCACTACCATCTAGAAGGTCAAGAGCAGCAGATAGATGGGAACACCACCACCTCCCTCCAAACCACTCACCATCCTGACTTGGAAATATATCGCTGTTCATTCACTGTCGCCGGGTCAAAATCCTCCCTAACAGCACTGTGGGTGTACCTACACCACAGGGACTGCAACAGTTCAAGAAGGCAGCTCACCATCATCTTCTCAGGAGCAATTATCGATGGGTAATAAATGCTGACCTAGTCAGTGATGTGCATATCCCGTAAATGAATTTAAAAAAAGAAATGAATTACCTGGAAAAACTCAGCAGGTCTGGCAGCATCGGCGGTGCTGCCAGACCTGCTGAGTTTTTCCAGGTAATTCTGTTTTTGTTTTGGATTTCCAGCATCCGCAGTTTTTTGTTTTTTAAAAAAAAAAATGACCTGTTTTATTTTAAAGCTTCATTGACACCTCCCTATGCTACACCCTGCTACTGGAGGAAATATAAAGGAAGAAATCATTTAAAATATTTAAAATAAGTAGGGATTAAAACCCTCTGGGCACCTAAGGGTAGCATTTGATCTCATTGACCCTGAAATTCTATGGGGTTTTCCCAATGAAACTTTAGTAGGAAACTATCTGACCGCAGAGAAACTGTATAAATGGTTAAAGTCAGGATAATGTGACATATGCATGTGTGATATTAATCTTCAATTTCATTGGCTGATCAAACATATTGATTTAAAAGGACTTTTAAAAAGGCAAGCAAAAATACTGACTTAAGGTGGTTGCCACAAGTCACCCGATGACTGTTATTACAAGTTGACCAGTTTCTGGAAGGTTGCAATGTGGAATTAAATTAAGAAATGCTAAGACACCCTCCTATGGAATTTTACACCTGTTGATGTCAAGAACTACTTAAAAAGATGCACTGAAACTGTAGGGCTCTTACCATTTGCATTTCTATACAGCTACCTTTTAAGTGGAGTCAGAAAGTCTACCGGGATACTAGCTATATGGAAGGTGTCATTCCTATTTCATCAAGATGGTGGATGGATCGTTTAGGACTTAATGGCTGTGGCATTACAGAATCCAATCACCTTGGCCATAAAACAATAGCCACGGTCTGTCCGGACATGAGCCATTCAATCACATTCTGAAATCACTATGGGGAGAGTAATCCTGTGACTAGAATAACCATTTTGAAATGTCTTTTAATACAACACCCAACCTGCTAGAAAGGAGTCTGGAAGAATTCTGTCAATGGATCAATAACCATTTCCCTCTCCCTTCTCTCAAGTTCAAGACCCTGGGTAGGATTTTCTGGCCCTGCCCACCAGCAGGGCCGTCTAGTCCCAAAGAAAGTTAATGAACTTTTTGCTGGGCTGCCGAATCTTAGACCATAAGAGGTAGAAGCAGAAGTAGGCCTGTCGGCCCATTGAGTCTGCTCCGCCATTCAATAAGATCATAGCTCATCTGATAATCCTCAACTTCATTTTCCTGCCTTTCCCCATGGCTTTTGATTCCTTTACTGATTAAAAATCAGTCTTTCTCAAACCTTGAATATACTTAATGACCCAGCCGCCACAGCCCTCTGCGGTAACAAATTCCATGGATTCACTACCCTCTGAGAGAAGAAATTCCTCCTCATCTCTGTTTTAAATGGGTGCCCTCTTACTCTGAGATTATGGCCTCTGGTCCTAGACTCTCCCAGAAGGGGAAACAACCTCTCAGCATCTACCCTGTCAAGCCCCCTAAGAATCTTATATGTTTCAATAAGGTCGCCTCTTATTCTTCTAATTCCAATGAGTACAGGCCCATCCTGCTCAACATCTCCTCGTAAAAATATCCCTCCATACACGGGATCAACCTAGTGAACCTTATCTGGGCTGCCTCCAATGCCAGTATATCTTTCCTTAGATAAGAGGACCAAACCTGTTCACGGTATTCTAGGCGTATTCTAACTAGTGCCTTGTGTAATTTTAGCAAGACTTCCCTATTTTTATACACCATTCCCTTTGAAATAAAGGCCAACATTGTATTTGCCTTCCCTATTACCTGTTGAACTTCTACATTAGCTTTTTTCCATGCATGAGGACCCCCAAATTCCTCTGTGCTGCAGCTTTCGGCAGTCCTTCCCCATTTAAACAATATTCAGTTCCTCTATTCTTCCTGCCAAAGTGCATAACCTCACATTTTCCCACATTATATTCCATCTGCCAAGTTTTTGCCCACTCACCAAGCCTATCTATATCGCTCTGCAGACACTTTGTGTCATCCTCACCACTTGTCTTCCCACCTATTTTTGTGTCATCCACAAACTTGGCGATAATACATTCATTTCCCTCATTCAAAGTTATTAATATACATTGTAAATAATTGTGGCCCCAGCATTGATCCCTATGGCACTCCACTTGTTACAGGTTGCCCATCCTGAAATTGCCCCCCTTATCCTAACTCTCTGTCCATTAGTTAGCCAATCCTCTATCCATGCTAATATACAACCCCCATGGGCTGTTACCTTTTTAAGTAGCTTTAGGTGTGGTACCTAATCGACACTTTTTGGAAATCCAAATATATTTCATCTACTGGTTTCCCTTTATCTATCCTGCTTGTTACCTCCTCAAAGAATCCTAATAAATTTGTCAGGCATGATTTCCCCTTCATGAAGCCATGCTGACTCTGCTTGATTATATTATGCATCTCTAAATGTTCTACTATTACATCCTTTTTAATAGATGCTAACATTTTCCCAATGACAGATGTTAAGCTAACTATCCTATAGTTACCTGTTTTTTGTCTCCCTCACTTTTTGAATGAAGGTGTTACATTGGCAGTTTTCCAATCCTCTGGGATTTTTCCAGACTCTAAGGATTCTTGGAAGATTACGACGAGTGCATCCACTATATCTGCAGCTACTTCATTTAATATCCTAAGATGCAACCCATCAGGTCCAGAGGACTTATCAACCTTTAGCCCCATCAGTTTCCTTCATACTTTTTCACTAGTGATAGTTATTGTATTTATTTCCGCCCTGCCTTTTGCCCCTTGATTATTTAGTAATTTTGGAATGCTAGTAGTCTTCTACCATGAAGATTAATGCAAAGTATTTATTCAACTCCTCTTCCATTTCCTTGTTCCCCATTATTATTTCCCCAGCCTCATTCTGTAAGAGGCCTATGTTCACTTTGGCCTCTCTCTTCCTTTGTATATATTTAAAGAAGCTCTTACTGTCTGTTTTTATATTACTTGCTAGCTTGCCCTCAAAGTTTATTTCTCCCTCTTTATTGTTTTTTGGTCATCTTTCGTTGGTTTTCAAAACTTTCCCAATCTTCTGGCTTACCACTAATCTTTGCCGCATTCTATGTTTTTTCTTATAATTTAATACTATCCTTAACTTCCTTGGTTAACCATGGTTGGTTTACCCCCTTCCTAGTATCCTTCTTCCTCACCAGGATATATCTTTGTTGTGAGTCATGAACCATATTCTTAAATGTCTGCCATTATTCAACAACTGTCTTTTTTGCTAAACTCCTTTCCCAGTCCACTCCAGCCAACTCTGCCCTCATTCCTTTGTAATTACCCTTATTTAAGTTTAGCACAGTTGTTTCCGACCCACTTTTCTCACTCTCAAACTGAATGCTAAATTCTATCATGTTATGGTCACTGTTTCCCAGGAGATCTTTTACTCTGAGATCATTTATTAAACCTGCCTCATTACATATTACCAGATCCAAAATAGCCTGATCCCTAGTTATCCATAATATATTGTTCTAGGAAACTGTTCCGAATACACACTATGAATTCTTACTTGTGGCTTCCTCTACCAGTTTGATTTTTCCAATCTACATGAAGATCAAAGTCACCCATGGTTAATGGACTGCCTTTTTTACATGCCCCCATTATCTGCTGATTTATTCTGTGTCCTACAGTATAGCTACTGTTAGTGAACCTATAGACTACTCCCACCAGTGTCTTCTTCCCCTTGTTATTTCTTACCTCCATCCATACAGATTCTACATCTTCCGATCCAATATCATTTCTTGCTATTGTACTTATTCCATCTCGTACCAACAAAGCTCCCTCTCCACCCTTTCCTTCCTGCCTGTCCTTTTGAAAAGTCACATATCCCTGAATATTTAGTTCCCAGCTTTGATCTCCTTGTAACCATGTCTCTGTAATGGCTATAAGATCTTACCCATTAATCTCTATTTGTGCCTTTAATTCATTTATCTTGTTCCGAAAACTGCGTGTGTTTAAGTAAAGAGCCATTTATTTTGCCTTTTTACCATTTTTTCCCCTTTGACCCTATTTGCTGCTGTTTTTTATGTTTGTATACTCTGTCCCTTTCTGTCACACTCTGGATATCATTATCTAAACATCTGCCTGTAAAGCTGCCAGATCCTTTTGCTTTGTAAGCCAATGTATTCCCTCTCCAAAACCCACCCCCCGCCCCTGACTCCATATAGTTTAAAGCCCTCCCTACAGCCCTAGTTATTCGATTCGCCAGGACGCTGGTCCCATCACGGTTCAAGTGAAGCCCATCCCACTGGAACAGCTCCCTTCTACCCCAGTACTGGTGCCAGTGCCCCATGAACTGAAACCCATTCCTCCCACACCAATCTTTGAGCCACACATTTAACTCCTTAACTTTATTTACGCTATGCCAGTCTGCCCGTGGCTCAGGTAGTAATCTCAAGATTATTACCTTGGAGGTTCTGCTTTTTAACTTAGCTCATAACTGTTCAGATTCTTTCAGCAGAATCTCCTTTCTAGTCTCATCAATGTTGTGGGTACCAACGTGGATGACAACAACTGAATCCCTCCCCTCGCACTCCAAGTTCCTCGCCATCCCTGAGGAGATGTCCTTAACCCTGGCACCGGGCAGGCAACACAGCCTTCTGGACTCATGTTCATGGCTGCAGAGAGCAGTATCTGTTCCCCCTAATTATACTGTCCCCTACCACTACTACATTCCTATCTCCTTCCCCCACTTGAATGGCTCCCTGTACCACAGTGCCGTGGTCATTTTGCTCATCCTCCCTGCAGTCTCCGCTCTCATCCACACAGCTTACAAGCACCTCATAACTGTTGAACATTTGCAGGGGTTGAGGCTCATCGAACGCTACCCCTTGGGTCCCCATATCTGCCGCATCTGCAGTCACATCCTCATGTCCCTGATCACAGTCCAAGTTTGAATTACCTAATGTGAGGGATGTGACCCCTTCTGGAGCAAAGTGCCCAGGTAACATTCCCCCCTCCCTGATGTTGACGCAATATCTGCAGCTCAGACTGCAGCTTCTCAACTCAGATCCCAAGTTCCTCAAGCTGCAAGCACTTACTACAGATGTGTTCACCCTGGCTTACCTTGGTGTCCAGCAGCTCCCATATGCTGCAGTAATGACACATCACCCATCCTGCCATTGTTGGTGTATTTTTTTTTGATTTATTACTCTAGCATCCCTGCACTTGACACTTGAAGAATCCCCCACTCTTTACAATTTATTGTAATTAATTGTTACACCAATATCAATCTTATACTTTACAAGCTATTTTTAAGAAAGAAAAAATAAAGATTAGAGACCTAAACACAAAACTAAACACCTTAATTTTGTTTTAAAGACTAGAAATACTCATCAATCCTACTCACCAATCAGCTGCTCGCCATGCTCTTTTTAAAATGAACTCCCCCTGCTCTCTACATGCTTTTTAAAATGAACTCCCCTCGCTCTCTGGGCACTTTTTAAAATGAACTCCCCTCACTCGCCGCGCTCTTTATAAAAAAATCTTTTTCAAAGAACCTTCTGCAGTGGTTAACGATTTCTGGCCCCTATCTCTAATACAGTTTGAAATCCAGCACAGAGATAGAGAATTTTCAAACAAATGGAACATTAGTTGCAAAAATCATTGAATTTTGGAAAAGATAGGCTACGTTGGAAAATGAGACTGTCTCTAGAAATTGCAGTTTACATTAGCTTCAACTCCACTGAAATTTCAATACCACCATGGAAATATTCTGCCATAGCCATGGATACCAACAAAGGACTCAAACAGTGAACTTTCTGGGTGGATTCATCCCAGATTTGTACTAAGTGCGGTAGCGGGCAGGAAAAAGAATATTTTACTAGCTGGCCACCACGACGACTTTTCACACTGTATTGTCCCAATCCCGCCTCATTAATCATGTATTCCTGGGAAACATGCCATCTTGATGGCAGCTGGGCCCTTATTCGCCCGCCATGCTATCACCTCACGGCTTCCTCATACCGGGCACCATATTTAAAGTGCTGCTGCACGCACACCTCTGTGCTTCCAGCCCAAGACTGCTGCACAGAAGACATGGCCCTAAAAGGCAAGAAGACTGTAGTGCCCCAATTTAGTGTTGCATCCCTGGAATGCCTATTGGACACCATGGAAGCCTGCCATGATGGCTACCCCCTCTCTGTGCGATGGCCAGCAAGCAAAGTCACCAATCCAGCATGGGAGGCAGTACACCGTCAATGCCTTGCAAAGAGGACAGCCACCCTGTACCGCTACATGATGAATGATCTCCTTCTTTCTGCCAGGATATGTTACTTTTCTCATCACTCTCAACTCACACACTCACAAACCAATCACACATCCACAGGGATCTCACACCTCAAGGGACAACACCATTAACTCTCACACACATCCTCATATCTCCATCAGGTTCAAATACTCTCGAGCTTGAGTCCTCATCCCGTCCATGGCTCCGCTCACCACACAAACATTCCACTCAATGTCCTGCTCAAACTCTCTCCATCTGTTTTCATGCAGGAGAAGCTGGCTCAAAACATCAGGGAGAGGTCCCAGACTGGGGTGGGTGGAGTGGTCCACATTAGGCTCCTCACTCATTTTCAGTAGCGTGCCATTGCGCTAACTGGTGAGGACCTGGACCATAGCTGCGTAATAGTGAAGTTGAAGATGAACACCCACTTGAGGATCCTGCACAAGATCATCCATCTTTCAATGCAAATGTGGGTGCTCTCTCTCCTGTTTTTGTCTCTGCTGCCATGTACTAATTAGTTATTGTGTCATTCTATTGACCGTTCACACACACAGCTGCTACTCTTCTTGAATTCAACAGAAGTGATTCTGGTTGGTGGAGTCCATTCCCGAGCAGGAGATCAGTTATGACTAAATGCTGACAGTGGCATCCGATTTTTAAAAAGAAACACAGATATCAAGATGTCATTCAGCTAGGATCTGTTGCAAAATGATTGAAAAAACAGGTAATCAGAGGGAAGATGCATTCCATTCTGAATTGAAAGACTAGAAGCAAGTACTTATTAACTGGCCCAGGATTGGCTGTATCTGGTTATTGAATGGTTAGTTGGACTTGCCCTTGCTCACTTAATTTCCATGAGATCTTATGGTGGAAATGGCACGCTATGCTCTACAGGATATCTGGGATCTACGTAAACATAGCAAGTAACTGTGTTCTCCTTGCAGCAGGCATAGAGTTTTTAAAATAATGATGGGGTTTGGTAGAGCAAAATGAAATGTTTTCTTCTGGCAAGTGGGTCAGTAACCAGAAGACTTAGGCTTAAAATAATTGACAAAAGAACTGGAAGGAGATTTGGGAAAGTTCTTTTTCACAAAATGAATTAAGATAATTTGAAATGCACAAGCTGAAAGGGTGGCGGAAGCAGTAACTTCAAAAAGGCAATTGGACATGTACTTGAAGAGGATTAATTTGTAGGGTTTTGGGAAAAGACAGATATGGGACTAAATTGAACACCTCTTTCAAAGAGCCAGCACAGACATGATGGATTGAATGGCTTCCTCCTGAGCTGCAAAGTTCTGTGATTCTACATCCTGAACCAATCAGACTGAAGGGTTATGGGATGTACAGTGAAGAGTCTGAACTAGAAAGTATAAAGCAGAACAGCAAATTCAATATCAAATCAAGTACAGGTGAGAAATAAGGAGAGAAGAAAAATTGGATTAAGAGAAAGAAAAAAGAGACAGAAAGAGAAAACTAAAATATGTAATTAAAATTTTAATTGAATTTTTAAAATGTCTAACAGCAATTAAAGGAATGAGATTCCATACACTTAACGGTTAATTTTCAGAGATTGTTTGGCAGTCATTAAGACTCAACACCCTGATAATAGGGTACTTGGAGTGAAATAGACAAGCCCTAACTTTCTGTGGTGAGTTTAATTCATATCCACTACACAACTACACGTACTTCACAATGCTTGGTGGATTTTAATGGAGAGTTAGATAGGGAGGTTCCATTTCCACTGTGGAGTGGCACATCTCAGGTAGTAAGCTTTTAATTTTTTGCACTGAATTTTGTATCTGCCCTCACCTGAAGTGGCTGCGCAATTTGTGCCTAAATAATAGTGAGCACCATTAACTCACTGGGCAGAATCATCCCAGATTTGCACTAAGTGTGTTAGCGGGCATGAAAAACGATGCTTTGCTTGCTGGCTGCAACACCGGATTTTCAGGCTGTATTGTCCACTTCCCAGTGCATACCACCTCATTCACAGGAAACACGCTGGATCACTGGCCGGCGGGCTTGGATTTGCTCACCACGCCATGACCTCGGCGATTCCTCGCTCCGGCCGCCATATTTAAAGCACACCAGGGCGCAGCCTACTTCATGTCTACAAACCAGGACTGTACCAGGTGACAGATGGTCTCAAAAGCAAAGGTGACGGCAGTCCCTAAATTTATTGACTCCTCTCTGGGGGATCTGCTGGATGCAGTCGAAGGATGCCAGGATGTCCTCTACACCCCCCACCCCATCCAGTGAAGGAAGAGGATGAATGGTCTCATCCATTCTGCCAGGGTAAGTCAACCATCTCATCACTCTCAACACACACACCCATGCCCAGCACACATCCACAGGGATCTCACACCTGAAAGGACAGCATCACTAACTCCGACACACAACCTCACATCTCCATCAGGCTCATATCCTCTGGAACTCACGTCCTCATCCCATCCATGGCTCCTCCCACCACACAAACATTCTACGCAGTACCATATGTTCTGCTGACAGTCGATCCATTTGTTCTCATGCAGGAGAAGCTCGCTCACAACAGCAGGGTGATGTCCCAGACTGGAGGTAGAGTGGCCAACATTAGGCCCCTCACTCATTTGAGAAGTGTGCCATCACGCTGACCGGTGAGGATGTGGACCACGCCTGTGGCAACAGTGAAGTCAGCGACGAACACCCATGTGAGGATCCTGCGCCACATCATCCCTCTCTCAGCCCAACTGTGAGTGCGCTCTCTCCTGCTTTTGACTCTGCTGTCGTGGACTAATTATCTCTACTTTTGGTTCACAGGGAGCTCTGTCAACTGACCAACACCCTCAGCCAGCTAGTCCCTCAGCTCCATCCACGTCCTCATCTATAGCCAAGAGGATACCTCATCCATTGAAGAGCTGGAAATAAGCAGCCTGGAAGACTCATCACAGTGCTGACCCACACCCTCCACCAGTGCAGAGACACACACCTCGTTGGACCTACATCCAGAGTAGGCTCGGGTTCACATCTGGTGGTCACCACACGGACACGTGAGGAGGCAATTTCAGCTAAGCTCCCTGGCTCTCAGAGGCTGGGGAAGAGGCACCAATGAGGTCCGAGTCAGATGACAATCCTCTGGATTCAGCCTTACAACTCACTGTGGAGAGTCAGCAGAAGGCGGGGGAAAATCACACACCGCTTTTGGAAGCCCTCAACGGAGTGGCACATGAATCGGAGGAGTACATCCACCTGCTCTCGAATGAAGTGGTGCCCTCATGTGCACATCTGGAGGTCTCTGTGGGAAAGATGGCAGATGCCATGGAGACACTGATCCAGCAGAATACAGAAATGCGCTCCATCGCAATAGTCATGGGTGAGTTCCTGCAGTGGTAATGCGAGAGGGAACCGGGGTACCTCAACATCCCTCCAGGTGCTCCTTGCCCTCAAGACCAGAGCCCTCAGGCACCCAAAGGGAGGAGGAGTGGGAGCTGGACACCCCTGGGTCATCCACTCAGGAATCTCAGGCTGTCTTCACCCCTGCTGCGGATGTTAGGGCAGCACCTAGAAGTATTAGGCCTCAAAAAGTTAAGAAATTCTGATCATAGTTGTTTGCACAGGTGAACACATTTTGTCACTTTGTAATCTGAAAGTATATTCACTTTCACTGAATAATGTGTAATGGTGTCTTTCAGCTTTTCATGAGTCCTCCCACTGCATCCCCCCCTACCCGCCCATTAGCAGTTTAGCTGTATGCAGCCGGCCCATGAGTGATTCTGGAGGGAGAAGTGTGTGTGTGTGTGTGTGTGTGTGTGGCAGGGCCTTTCAGAGCCTTGTGCAAGCACTTTCCCACACACACGGAGCCTTCCTATATCACAGTCATCTCAATGTCCCGAGCATTTTCAATATTGCCTGCTGGGGTTCGCTTTCAGCTGACCACTTGAGCTGACCTGTATCTCTGCCCACCCACTGATCACACAGTCATGCAGCACCTGTTCCTGCCCAACATGAGTCTTCTTTCACTTTTGGATTTGCAAGCATTGTGTGTTTAACATTCTCCTTCAGCTCCCCTGCCCTTTCCCCTTCCCCAGTCACTCATGTCCTTTCCCCCATCACTGTCAACACCCCTGGCATCACCTTCCACCACCCCACTGTCTCCTACAAGCCACAACCCTTTTCCTTCAGGGATGTCCAGGTGAACGTGCACGTTCCCTACCTTCTCAAAAATCTCTCCCCCATCCACATTGACCTCCCTGACCTCCTCCTTCCCACCTCCAGGGTCCCTGTCTGCCTCTGAGTCCCCACCAAGCACTCTCGCTGTCCCTTCTACCGATACCATTGCTCCCTCACCCTCCCACTCGACTGTCTCACTCTGCCCTCCCTCAGACTCACCATTCCCTCCTATCATGCTCACCCTCATTTTGCTCCCCAGGAGGTGGTCATTGACCCCAAAGACCCCTCTCTTGCACCTTCATCTGGACACCCTCCTCCTTCCTCCTTCCTCCATCTGGACTCCTTCTCCCCTTGGAACTCCTTCCCCCCATGGAACTCCTTCCTCTCTCAGACTCCTTCCCCTCACTACTCCTCCTCCTTCCTTAATCCTCCCTCCCACCCTTACTTCTTCCTCCAGCCTTACTCTCCTTCCCTCCTCCAGACTCAATCCCTTACACCTTCCCCCCCTTACACCTACCTTCCCAGTTATCATATTCTCCCCTATTACCCCCTCCTCCCCTGTAATCCCTCCCTGCTCCTAATCTCACCACTCCCCCCGCCATTGACACACCTTTCTCTCCCAGTCAAACTTAGACATTCCTCTCCCACAACACCCCCACCGCTACATCTTCCTCTCTCACTCACAGCTGAAACTTCCTCTCCAATCCCTCAATGGTCATCTATAACAGACCGTGACCAAGCCACTGAAGCCGCAAAACTGCTCCTCAATGGTAATTTCCCACCTTCCGTGAGCTGCTTCATGGCAGAGCCATGTCCATGAGAATCCAACCAGCATGCGATGGATGTTCGTCCAGGGTCACATTGCTGTTGGGCTCCAGCATCTCCTGCTCCTCGGATGTCCACGATGTGAGAAAGGCCATGACGGTAAGTCCTGACTTCTGCACGCCACACCTGTCAAGACGTGTTCTGCACCAGCGTGTTTTCCCCTTGACGTGGGCGGTAAATTTGACGTGGGGGGATGATTCCCACAAGCTGGACTTATAATGATATGCAGATACATTACAATGAAGTTCCCGACATCCAACAGAGGGGAATGTGGCCCGTCATTGATTGGCGGAGTGGACTGTTGCAAAAGTGTTTCACAATGGCAGGAAACCTATTTTTGGTTTTCCTGCCATATTGTCTGCATGCACCGGTCATGACGCCCGACACCAGCAGGCATGGAAAATTCCACCTTTATTTTTGCCTTTTATCATTGAATTCTAATTTGTCTAAAACATAACCTCCTACTGTATAACTTGTTATTCTGCATGCTAGTGACTTGAATTTTTCAGTCGGCGTGCAGGGGTGGGCTCGACACTCCGACGCTGTCTCATGATGTTTCATTCAGTAGGTGGGTGTCAGAGTCGGCTGCACACCCGCCAACATGTAAATGGCCTGTTAAGGCCATTAAAGAAGTAATTAATGTAATTGTTAATGCTGCCCATCTAACCTTACGGTTGGCGAGCAGGCAAAAAGGCCAAGCGGCCTTCACATTTTTTAGGAAACCTCATCCATGAGCGGAATTGGGTTTCCTAAAGCTTTTATTAATTAAATATTTTAAATAATAACAACTCCGTGCCTCAGGGAAATTGAAGAGCTCTTTCACGCAAAAGCTCTGGCTCCAACTCTCCCTTCTCCCCCGGCCCCCCGCCTGCACAGGTAGCGCTGAGTGCTACGGCTTGCGTCTTACACTAAGCGGGCCTTAATTGGCTTGCCCGCATAAAATGGCAGCGCAGAGTCGATCGCAGGCAGTGGTCGGCTCTGCAACCGTTCCAGCCAAGCCCATTCAAGCCGAAAAATTCAGGCCTGTGTGGTGTGAGCGTGTTGCAAAGTTCAGGATGTGGGTTTACCTTTTTAAATGTCTTTATATCTTTAACTGGATGGGTTTTTAGCTCAATAAAAAAAAACTAGCCACTTTTGTTTAAATTCAAGAAAGCCTAACGGATTGTCTTCTTTGTAATGAGCATGTATATGTTTAAGCACAGACACTGAATAATACTTTAATCTGTAAAAATTAATTAAAAAACCCATTACGGTCAGATCTGGAGTAGTAGAAAAGGGGAGTCATTTCAACCCTCCTCATATGGTAGTAACACCGATCACAACATTTCTTATGGGATGCTGCTGGACTCCCTCCGAAATCCAGCCAGAGACAAGGTGAATGTTGGTGGAATTTTGGGCTATTATCTAAAACTCTCAAATAGAATATTTTTAAATGAATGAATGAAAAAAATTAACATGCTGCTTATTGATTTTCCAGCAGTGCTAGTTCATTCTCCTACATAATAGATAATTACTAGGAAATAAAGATTTGGACTTTAGATCACTAGGAAATGAGTACTTTACCAAATTATATTTTTATATGTAATCCTTTAATGAGATATCAGGGACTTAAACTTGACTGGCAGCAAATCAGTATGTGTTGTACCTCTGTATGTAACTAGCAAGTGAAGGGAGGATACTATTGTTGATAATTCATGATTCTCTCTCTCTTGCTCTCTCTCTGCATCTCTCCTTTGACATCTGTAATCCTTTTTCTTTTGTCACCTTATCGTTTTCTATGATTCTCCCTGTGACTATGATCCAATTGTTAATGAGCTGCTACTTTTATGTTTATATGCGTAATGATAATTTCTACTTCCGTTATAATTTTTCAGTCAAAAACAAAAATGTTTGGGTGTAGGAACAGTGTCTAATTTCTTGCTGTCATGTCTCCAGTCCCTGTGCAGTCTAGTGAGGGGGCTTGAACTTTATTTCCATAATGTTCCATAAAGCCTATGTTTCACGGCTGGTCCACATAGCAACCTGCAATAATTGCTATCAAACTTCAGATTTGATACTACTTGAACTGTACAAACTCCAGTGTTGAAGTTCCCTTTCCCCATTCCACCAAAAAGACACTTAATCCGATTGCAGGCAACATAAGAGACTCTTGTAACTACAGGCCATGTTTTCAGGTGAATATAGTTGAGCCCTCTTATAGCTCTTGATGTGTTAGCCACACTCGGGATATAACAGTTTTTAAAGCAAATGTCACCATTGATAGCCCTTTTGAAAAACAATTACAAGAAGTTATAATTAATGTTAACCCTTTGGCTGCTTCGTATAGACTCCAACTGTGGATTCAAATGTATTTTATATTTTCAGCAGACTATAGATTAACATACTTTTTTTTGTCTTTCTGGTTTTTTTGACATTTTCAGCATTCAGAAAAATACAGGGAAAATCCAACTCAGAGTGGAAGTCTTACCGTGTCTCAGCACCTTCCTACACCACTGTTCCACATAGACTCTGACTAGGGCATCCTAGGATATATTTCATTGTTCGGGATGTGTCTCTGCAGTCAAAGTTGACATAATTCTGGCTGTGTTTCCACTTCTGCATAAAGGCCTTACAGCAGCCAACACCAGTCCTGAGGTGATTGAGACACAGCCAGTAAAGCCAGGTTTCACTTGCTCCTTGATGAGGGGAATTCCCCTGGGTCGTTACTCAGGTGCCTTCATCTGCAGATGCGTTGACCAATCAGGGGCAGCTGTGGGAGTTACAGTCAAGGGGTTGGACAATGTGTAAGAAGCTGCCTTTGACTTGGGCCTCTTTGTTGTTGGTGCTTTCTGGAAAAAAGGATGATGAGGGTCGCTGATCTACTTTATCAATTCTATTCTTGCTTCCTTATGATGGGTGGAGTAATATCAGCAAACAGGTGTAGATCATCCATTTTAGTAGGTTTTAGGCAGCCAGTAATTACAATGTAAGCTGCATTGAGGATGGGATCAACCTTCTTGGCAAGGGGAGACTGGCATCCCCAGGATGGGCAAACATATTCAGCTGCTGAATAACAAAGGGCAAGGACAGTTTTTCTAAAGTTCTTGGGGCAGTTCCTCATTTAGAGTTGGCCAGCTCCCTTAAGATGTTGCTTCTAGCTGCCACCTTCACCTTTACTTTGATGGCATGATTTTTGAAGCTTAGAGTGCAATCTAATGTTTCCAGGTTTCCAGGTTTAAAGTTGTCTGCCAGCGTTCTCCCATACCAACATATGTTAAGTTCTCGCTTTGCATCTCTATTCCTAAGATGAGAAGGACTGTGTTTTTTCAGGGTTAGCCAACAGATGATTAATTGCATAATAGATGGTTAGCTCACCCAGTGCATTGTCATGAGACTTCTTGAGGATTGGCCCTGAGATGCTAGGAATAGGTTATCAGCATCGAGGAAACTTATGGTATGTGGATGAATGTGAGGGCCATTGGTATAAATATTGAACAGCAAGGGTGCGAGTGACACTGCCTTGCGATATGCTATTTTTCTGCCTGTGCCATCTGTTTCACTTGTCATTTTGGTTAACAAGGAAATGTCTGTTGGCCAGCATATTGCTTAACAGCTTAGTCAATCTAGTATCCTTGGCTATGTGGAATAACTTCTCTGCAAGAACCCAATGGTTGACTGTGTCATATGCAGCAGATAAATCCGTGAATTTGCCTGTTTTAGACCTGTCTCATAGCCATCCTCAACGAATTAGGTGAGATTTAGAAGTTGGCTTAGGCAGGATTTCCCTGGTCTGAATCCCATTGTTCAGGAATGAGGCATTCATCTACAAAAGGGGCCAAGTGATTTAGGGTGAGTCTCTCAAACAGTGTGTAGCTGTGCCATAGCATGTAGATTGGCCTGAATTTTTTCAGGCTGCCTGGGTCTTCACCTGGCTTCTGATTTGATAGTTGCTTGTCTCCACAGCTTAGGAATCTTATTGGCTACTAAGCAATTATTGAGTGGCCATCATGCAGCCACACGTCCAAGACGATTGATTTGTTCACATAAAATATCGCCAAGTCAACCTGCTTTGTTGTTTTTATCACTTTAATCCTGAGTTACAGCTCACTTACAGTAGAAGCTTTACGTAAAGTCAAAATTTTTTGTAGACCTTGGGTATTCTGCCCTGCTGGAATGAGGACTTGGGTTTCCTCGGCTGTCCAAGAGTTGTTGATGAGCAGCTTGATATGCTGTGACTTTGTACTGTGGTTCTGCTTGGGTGAAGTCATTCGCTAATAGCCTGATGGTTCTCCATGCTTTCCTGCTGCTGTTGACTCAATCTGTTCCTAGCACTTCTTTCAGCTCTCATCTGATATGGTATCCACATGCCTTTCTCCAGTTTGCAGACTATCATTTCCAAATGGAATGCCTGCAAACAGTTGGTATAGGCTTCATAGAGGTCTTTAGCATCCCCTGATAGGCTCAGAATGTTCTTTGTCCGACATCCTTGGGGCATGTTATTTCTAAAGGAGTTTTTCACCATCACTGGAAACATGTCATCATTTTTTGAGGAAAAGGAGATGTCCTGACTGCAGTCTCCAGGTTTGCGGAGCCCCTCTCCCGGTTTTCCTTTTTGAAATTGAAACGTCAACAAAGGCGTACTGAGCGAGGATTGATACTGCATTGATCTTGATTCCTGTCGGACGATGTTGGGAGTTTTGACTAGGATCCAGGACAGTTTACTCACGTTGTGCTATGTGGCTAGACACAAACATCAACTGCAACAATGTCCTCATTGGCTGCTGCTGAAGTGTCTTGGTAGTTTTGCATCATTAATAAGAGATAGCTGATTTGCCCTTGACCAGCTTTTACTAACTCTCCATTCTCATTCGTCTCCGAGTACTCCTGTTGCACACTGTGGTTGTTGAAGTTGCCAATCACATCACTCATCTGGTTGTCAATGGAGGCATGTGGGAAGGTGAATTGCTCATTTGCAGTAATGTACTGCACTGACTGATGTTTCCACTGGATGTTGAGGCCTTCATTGTTAGCATGTCCTGACATGGAAGATTTATCAACAGCAACTCCATTTCAAATGGAAACAGCACTGCCAACTGATCATGGACTCTCTCTACCACAAGGCTCATTCCTGGTATCTTGGCCAGACACATGTAGCTCCTTGTTTCTTCTAGGAAAAGGATATTATGTATATTTCTTGTGCAACTATCAACAGTAAATGTTACTTGATTCTGAAAGACCTTCAATGTTGGTCAATGCCAGCCCTGATAAGAGTCCAAACTGATGACATTGATGCTGTCCGCCATGTTGGTCTCATTTTGACTATAGATTTGTTCTTGATTCTCCAGTACCTGATTGTGAATGCTGGATGTAGTGTTTCAGAAAGAATCACAAGCTAAACAAAGCCTGAAAGGGCTGTGACAGTAACACTCCTTCTGTGACCACCTAAATGAGCTGTATTAACAGGCAGTGTTCAAATGACTCAACCAATGAAGTGCTTAGGATAATTCAAAATTGGTTTGATCCTCAGTATCTGTGACAACTCACCAAGTTTTTCCTGTTGACCCACACAGACCAAAAAGATCCCCACTCTGTGTGTATAAGTGTTAACATTGAATATGAACAGGACCAGGCTTAGCTATGAGATTCCCCAGGATTGAACAACCTGTCAGCATTCAGTGCCTATAACCTTAAATGAACATTGGCCGTTTGGATAAGGTGCTACATAGCATCTGGTACACATGGAACCATATCCCAGGAGAAGTCAATACCAACAGAGATGGAGGAAAGGAAAAAGTTGGCTAAGAAAACTTGGTGAGGAAAAGACTTCCCTCAAAAAGCATGGTTTATCATAACGTTGTTATGCAATTTGATTAACTTTTAATTATATTAGCATTTGTCACTTCAGTACAAAGGCCCTAAGAGGGCATTGGCAAAGATCGGACTGGTCCATAATTATGCTTGGCAAGTACAGTTTGCCATTGTTACATGCTGATAAACAGCCTGCCTGGCCATGTTATGAATGCACCAGCCAAAATTCCAGCCATAAAGTCTTCTCCAATTGGGGTGTGTTAGTAAAAATGTTATAATGGAATTCCATAGAGATCATGGATTTTTCCTTAATGAAAGGAGAGCCAACAATTATGTTCAGCCTTGGAAGCAAGGTGTAGCCCCTAGGGGGGTGCGGAGCCCAGACAAATTACACTATGTGGGCCTCCCGAAATGTTTTTATGCAAGTTTCTTCTGATGGCTGGGCCCATGAGCATGTGTGTGGAAAGGAGCCCCAGCAGCTTCCCAGCTACTGAGTACTTGGTTATTGGCACACACTGCATTATTGACTGTGATAACTGTGTAGCACGTAAAACTACACCTTCCTTTCAAGGCTGAACACAATTGTTGGCTCTCCTTTCGTTAAGGAAAAATCCATGATCTCTATGGGATTCCATTATGACATTTTTACTAACACACTCCACACCCCAGCTGGAGAAAACTTTATGGCTGGAATTTTCCAGCCCCTCACGCCAGCAGGATCTCCCGGTCCCGCCAACGTGACCTGAGATTTCAATAGCTTGCTGCCCTGCCGCGGTGGTGGGGGAGACAGGGTTGGGTGCTGGAAAATTCCGGCCTAAATGTTGGAGTGAGGACATTTTACATTCAACTTTTAAAAACAAATTACAGTCACAGTGCAATAAATAATTCAACATTTTTTAGAAAAAAAATGACTCCATCTTCCAATGTTAAGCAAATGTTTGTTGCAAATGTGTACTGGAAGAAAAATAAAATAAGAAACACAGGGTTTAAATTGCCCAGGACCAAACATAAACACAGCAGTGAGTGACTTACCCCGCAGGTCAGACACTATGCACTATACATCCACTTTAAAGATGTTAACTAGTTTGGAATAGAATTACATATGACACCACAATGTCAAAGCACGGGGCCCAGGGCAGTCACCGTGATTCACCGTACCCTAGGGACAGCTCTGAATGCACCTTCCACGGCCATCAAGTCCTGAAGTGGGAATTGAGCCCAATGCTCCTTAGCTTAGAGATAGGGACACTACCACTGCACCACAAGACCTCCTTTGTAATCAACACGATGAATGTGATAACTTACAATACAATAATGAAGCCCTGGTTCATGCATTAAAAAACAGTCTAAGATTAATTTAATTGTGTCATAGATACAAATTGTCAACGTTTATAACTCTAATAGCATTTAATTTGTGCTTTGTATATATGCACACACAAATTCCTTTGCTCTCAGGAGAGGCCATTTTGAATCTCTCACCATCAAGGAAATATTTTGGCTTTATACAATTTCTCTGAAAACAATATATTGCAAAAGCAGGATGAGAAACCAGCAATCGGGGGGGGGAGAAAGTACGGAGAAAGGAAATGTGCAGATTTCTTACTTTTATTCACATGTTTTTGTTTACAGGCTGGATAAAGTTAAAACTATAATAGTTATCCCTGATAGCAGAGTAGATCTGTTATGGTAACATTAGTGTTCCAGTATCAAAAAGCTGAATATTTTCTGGCAGTCTAAGAGTTACATGTTATGATATGAAAGCAATTAAAACATGGCCTTCAAGTCCATACAGCTGCATTCAACTTATGCTACTTAAGTGCATTAACTTCAAATCAATAAAATAATACATTGGTCTGAAAGAATATTGACAAAACGGTGTGCCCTTGGTTCTAACATATAAACAGAGTATATACAATCATAGAACTGTTACTGCACAGAAGGAGGTTATTTGGCCCATTGTGCCTGTGCTGGCTCTCTGAGCAATTCACCTAGTGCCACTCCTTTGTTATTTCCCAATGGACCAATATTTTTTTTTCTTTTCAGATAATTATCCAATTCCCTTTTGACACACTCTATTGACCCTGCCTTCACCATACTCTCAGGCAGTGCATTTCAGACCTTAACCATTTGCTGCGTGAAAACATTTTTCCTCATGTTGCCATTGCTTCTTTTGCCAATTACCTTAAATCTGTGCCCTCTGGTTCTCCATCTCTCCACCAATGAAAACAGTTTCTCCCTATCCACTCTGTCCAGACCCCTCATGGTTTTGAATACCTCTATTAAATCTCCACTCAACCTTCTCTTTTCCAATACTCCCGGGTCCCTTTGCTCTTGCATTCTTCCAGAATTGAACCCTTTACTTATATCGTCTGCCTGCATTCTTTCTACTAAAATGAATCACTTCACACTTCTCTGCATTAAATTTCATCTGCCCCTTGTCCGCCCATTCCACCAGCTTGTCTATGTCCTTTTGAAGTTCTACATTATCCTCCTCATGGCTCACAATGCCACCAAATTTCAAAGATAGGCTATTATCTCCTATGGAGTTTTCTTGTTTCCGACTGTAGGTTTTTGAAATTTTTACCTATTCGGTCTAGAATGGATATCTGGATTACTTTACGTTGTTACTCCAAGGGTTACTTCAGTTCACAAGAAGCTAACTGCCAAAAACACACAAGCTATTTTGGCTAATAAGAAAGTAAAATAGTGCTGAAAATCTCAGCAGCTCAGGCAGCATCTATGGAGAGAGAAACAAGTTTAATATTAGATCAGCGACCTGTCATCAGAATTGGAAAATGTTACAGATGGAAGAGGTTTTGAGCAAAGGTAGAGAAGGGAAAGGGGAGGTCTGTGATAGAATGGAAGGCAGGAGAAATTAACTGAAAAAAAGAATGCTGGAGCAAGGTAAACGGAGATTTAAAGAAACAAAGAATGGACCTAGAGAAGGATAACAGAATCATTATCATCAGCCACTGTCCAATCAGCAATTATGTTGGTAATGGTTAAACTCGAAGTTGAGTACAGGCTGTAAAGCCCCTAATTGAAAAGATGAGATGCTGTTCCTCGAGCTTTCATTCAGCTTCATTGGAACAATGCAGGAGGCCAAAGACAAAGAAGTCAGAGTAGAAAGGAGAATTATAATGGCAGCTATCAGAAACTTAGGTTGCAGATTGAATGGGAGGTGTTGTGTAAAGCAATCACCCAATCTGCGTTTGGTCTCTCCCTAAATGAGACTGCATCATGAGCAGTGAGTACAGCAGACTAAATTGAAAAAAAGTACAGGTAAATCACTATTTCACCTGGAAGGAGTGTTTGAGGCGCTGGATGGAGAAGGGAGGAAATAAAAGAGCAGGTGTTGCGTTCTCGGCACTTGCAAGGGAAGGCACTGCGGGATTGGGAAGTAGACCAAGATAGCGTAAATGCAATAATCCTTTGAAATGCTGAAAGGGAAGGGGAGATGAATGTGCATTTGATGGTGGCATCATGTTGGACCTGGCAGGAATGATGCAGGATGATCCACTGAATCTGAAAACCAATCGGGTAGAAGGTGAGGATGAGGAGAACCCTTTTGTGGTTCTGGGAGGGAGGGGAGGGGTGGGGTGAGAGCAGAACTGTGGAAAATGTGACAGACATGGTCAAGGGATCTGTCAGCCAAGATGGAGGGAAATCCTCAATACGCTACTTAAGCTATTGCTTAAAACAAATTAGCTGGGATACCATGCATCTCAGATGTCTTTTGTATACCAGATTAATTTGTGGTAATGGGGTTTGCCAACCGCCTCCTAAAAGATATTCACAACTGTAATATTAGAATGGCTTCCATTCACTGAGCACAGTAATGGTCTTAGTTAAACAGTCAATGTAGATGCCATTGCTTATAAAGGGGGAGGGGCAGAGTTCCTCATCCAGGCTGGTAATTTTGATTTGTAACTCAGGCAGATAATCCTCAAAATAGAGAGCTGGAAAAGGGACAGAGGCTGAGCTTTAGCTAAGGAGAAAAAGCAAAGGCACTTTAACCTGGAGCAGTGAGAGAGGAAAATGTTACCTTCCAAGTACCACCAGTTAGGGACCTAGACTCAAAAGGGCACATTTTGCCTAATTTATTGTTTTGCTATAAAGAGCACAAAGAATTGCTTGAAGCTCATTGGAAACCTATTTCTACACTTCATGCATAAATAAATTGTTTTTTTGGGTTACACTGGGCTTCATCTCGCTTGTTTATCACTCCAACCTTCTGAAGATAGGAGAGGGATATGTGTGAGATCACAGCTTCCAGCACCTGTAATGAGTGCATTTACCACAGAGGCCCTGGGCTATTGTTTAACCAAGTATTGAACAGTAGGAGTTTAGTCCCTGATATGAATGTTACTCATATTATTAATTGAATACTCTGATTGGAGTAAATATATTAGGCTGGATGCTCTATCCCTGTGTTGGCTGGGTTCAGAGGAGGGTGGAAGCTAAGAATAGCCCTGCTGAACTGTGTGCTGGTTTCCTGACTCCACCCTGCCTCCAGACCGTTTTTACAGGATCGAGGGCTGACAGTGCTACCAGCCCACACAAGGTGGGTAGCCCGTCAGGCTCATCAAGAGCTTAATTCAGGCTCCTGTAGGTGGCAACCAGTTTAGATGCCGTGGGCCTGGGAGTGGCAGGGGAATGGACCGCTGCCCACGATCGGCCCCCAACCATGGTTTCATGCTGGCTAGCCAATTAGCGTCCAGTGTGTGCTGAAATGTTCAGCGCTGCCGGGGTGGGGGTAGGTGGGTGCTGACATAAGAGCGGGCACAGGCGAGCACTGAGTGAAAGCTTCCTGAAGGCAGAGAGCTGCCTTAGGGAGCGGAAGGCTTTAAAACCAATAAAGAAAGTTTTTAAAATCCGGAAAAAAATGTCCACACATCAAAATCAGTACATTTTAAAAACGTACATTTTAATTTTTAAAAATTTAATAATGGAAACCTCATCCCACCCTTGGATGAGATTTCATGAAAAATGCAAAGTCTGCCTGGCCGATTCACCAATCATAAGGTTGGAAGAACCACGAAAAATCAGAAACAGTTGCAATTTTACTTGCACTAATTGGCGGGGACGCTTTAGACTTTTGCATGCGCCTGCTGACCGAAACATCGCACGAGCGTGGGATGACATCGGGGCGCAGGCCTGATGTCATTCCACGCGATTTCAAGTTTGATTGTGTTGGGCGCACACCTGCAAACCGACCTAAACATTCTGCCCCTGGAAGTGGCCTCCCAGTAACAGACTGGGGAGGGCCCAGAGCTCCAGGCAGGCCTAGAGGCCCTTCCTGCCCACCCAGATGCCTAGATGTAGGAAGAACCACAGGCCACCCTGTAGAGCCACCCACTACCACCCAACCACCCCCCTCCAAAGTGGTGGCCTTGCTGAAAAACCCATTCTTTAATTAAATATTTTACAAGATTAAAGAGATGAAGCCTCCAAATTGAAGTGCCCTCTCTCTTACCTTCCATTTCAGCCTGCTGCTCCTTTCAAGCTGGAAGGCCTCTGATTGGCCTTCTGCCTTCAAGAGCATGCCTGCTATCCTTGTTTGGAACAGGATCCTATCTCCTGGCCATTTAAGGGGGCGCCACCTTGAAAGTCCCAATGAGTGACCTCCCCCCCCATCGGAGGCAGGTTCAGTACCTGGAAACAGTCCCGACAAGATCTTCACCTTACAGACTTTCCTTTTTGTTCTTTCCAACACTGTACTCTTGCCTCCTCCCTACTTTCTTTGCCCCTGTACCTGCTTAAAAGCTGTTATATCTCTAACTTTTATGGTCCTGACAAAATATCACTGATCTGAAAGATTAACTCTATTTCTTTTTCCACAGATACAACCAGACCGGTTGAGTATTTCTAGCATTTTCTGCTTCTATTTCAGATTTCCAGTGTTTGCAGTATTTCACTTATATAAGGTTTTCACTTGTATTGCTTTGTTTTTCTTTGACAGAATATTCTAGAGGGTCTGGAAATAAATGCAGCTGGTTATTATACTACCAATTTGAGTGTTTGTTCAAGCATAACAATGCAAAGATGATAGATAACGAACAGCGGATTGCTAAAAAGATTGAATATTCCTTAGGTAGTCACTGAAGTTTTCCTTTGATCATGTCAACATTAATTGGAAAAATCAGAGAGTATTGAAAGGGGTTGAGTTGGAGTGACTATGTGGAAAGACTTAATTTTGATTTTGTGGCAAATAAACCAAAAACAGGTGCCAAAAAGAAAACTGTTTTACTTAATATCTGTGAATTTAAAACATGCACATTACTAAAAAAAAACTCTAATGGTTCCTGTCCATCCTAAAGACAAGACAAGTGAGGAATTAGTCCAAGTTATCAATGAACATCTGAGCCCAAAGCCACTTGTTATTGGGGAAACGACTCAAATGTAACCAGATGAGGTAAAGGGATGATGAAAATGTTTCTCAGTTTATCGCAGAATAGAGGAAACTGTCTGAAGCATTTGACTTTGGTGGGTTCCTCAATAACGCAATAGGAGTATCTTTATCTGTCATTTGAAAAAAGGCTTGATACAGAGGAAACTGTTGGTAAAAGTCAGACTTCTGCCTGCTAGATGGGACTAAGTGCATTGTAGGCATTAAGTGCATTATGCATGAATGTCTTCTCTTGCATTGCTTTGACAGAATATAGTAAAGGGGCCTGTGATAAAATAAGTCATCACCTATTTGAACAGTTGTTTTTAAATAACACCACTGATCATGGAGGATGCAAAGTCCTTTTGTGGAGGAGTAAAGGAGACTGTAGAAATAGAATGGGGCAAGTGCATGGAGAAATTTATGAATGAAGATGAGGATTTTGAATTTGATGGATTGGGCATTGGAACCAATGAAAATTGGCAGGCAGTGGGGTAAATGGGTGAGGTTCTGAGGGCAAAATGCAGGCAACAGAGAACCAGACATGAACTTTGACCATGAGAAAGTGGGAATGGAAACCTAATGCACTGTTTTGGTTATGGCTTAATATCAACTGGTGGCACTGAACCAGAAAGAATAGTGAATGCAGAACAGTCATTTATATTAACTCATTCAAATATGCAAATTTAGGGCAAATAAAGTGGGCAGCCAATAGGCCGATCGTTAGGTGCTGTGAAGTCATATAGATAAATGAAGTAAAGGCAAAATACTACAGATGCTGGAAATAAAATAAAAACAGAAAATGTTGGAAAAACTCAGCAGGGTTTGTTGTCATCTGTGGAGAGAGAAACAGAGTTAATGTTTCGAATCCGTATGACTCTTCTTCAGAGCTAATAAATAAAGGCCTTGTATCAGGTTACTGGTTTCACTGAGTATGAGGCAGAAAACTCTTTGATTGCCCTGCATGATTCTCCCTTCCTTTTGATAAAAACATGCATCAAAAAATCAAGGTACTGATTGAAAAGTGAAAGTGTGTTCTTAAGAATAAGTTAAGATTAAAGTGGGTTAGCTTTTTCCTTTGTTAGCTAGGTTAGTATAATTTGGTCACAACCATTCAATGAATCCCAATATAGCTCACTTCTGATACAACTGTAGAGAAGGCAATATTCACGCAGTCACAGATTGTACAAGCCAGGCATGTGGGTGTTATGGATGAACGACAGTACAATAATGCACATATCAGAGATAGGCTAGGTACTGTGAGCCTGTTCATATTCTGCTGCCATTAGTCTCATTATCAATATTAAGCCATAGTCAAAATAATGGCTCTATGATGATTATTTTCCATTCCCAGTTTCTCATGACCAAAGTTTATGCCTGATCTCTATTGCCTGCATTCTGCTCCCAGGACCTCACTCGTTTGCCCCTACACCTGCTCTGAAGTTCTTGGGACAGAAACAATTATATATTCAGCCAAAGATATTTTGAATTAGAACTGCACAAACTGTTAAAAAGGTATCCTTTATTATTTCTTCCTCGCAGACCCTCTCTGCTGGTGCATGTGTGAAGCCTCAAATGGACAAAATGCACAATGCAATTTTCAATACACTGCATCTGCCAACTTTATTGGTTCTAAAGCCCAATCCATCAAATTCAAAATCTCCATCTTCATTCACAAATTTCTCCACGTACTTGCCCCATTCTATTTCTACATTCTCCTTTACTCCTGTAACCTGGCTACTGTGCTTTGGTCCTCCCACTCTGGTCTGCTGTCCATCACCGATTGGCAGAAAAGTCTCCCAAATACCGAAGCCCTACACTTTGGACCTCTCTTCCTGAAACTTTCTGCCTTATTACTTCTCTGCCCACCTCTAAAAACCTCATCAGAACTTTCTTTTTGATCATACTTCCAGTTATCTCCACGAACAGTATGAATGGATGTCTGAAAGTTGACTCTACTGACCACGCAGGACTCCTTCTGTCCTGCATTGAAGTAACAACCTAAATTATGTACTAAAATATAAGCAAAATACTGTAGATGCTGGAAATCTGAAATAAAAACAGAAAATGCCGGAAAAACTCAGCATATCTGTCAGTTCCTGTGAAGGCACAGAGCTAATGGTTCAAGTCTGCATGATTCTTCTTCAGAGCTGAAGAGAGGTAGAAATGTGATACTGTTGACAAGATGGGGTTGGAGCAGGTGGAGCAAAATGGTCAGGGATAGGGTTGGTGCTGAACCCTCCCCCCTTTAAACAGCATAAAACAGATCACATTTCTAGCTCTGAAGAAGAATCATACGGACTCGAAATGTTAACCCTGTTTCTCTCTCCACAGATGCTGCCAGACCTGCTGAGTTTTTCCAGCATTTTCTGTTCTGTGCTCAAATTATGTGCTCAAATCCATGACAGAGATTTGGTTACTAGCCTCTGCCTCAGAAGCAAGAGTGAATCTCTTGATAGTTCTTTCTTTATGATTCCTTCTCTTGAGTTAGTCCAAATGTCATGCTACCCATCACTATGAGAATCAAATTGGGATTCTTCATTCTTTCTGGGAAGCTGAATACATTCTTGAAGGCACTGGCTATGGGGAAGGAGTGGAAGCGTGCGACTAACTCTTTCAAAAAGCCAGCAGAAGCACAATGGGCCAAATTGCCACCTCCTGTGCTATAAGAATATGATTCTATAAATTAGGTGAAATAGCATAGTGTCAGTGATGAAAAGATTAGGGAATGGGAGTGGGTAGGGGTCAGATAAAATAAATCAGTAGTTGGGAGTTAAGTGAGATAGCAAGCTGGTGTTTTAAGGCGTTTGGATTATAGTCGGAAGGGACACCTAAAGAGAAAAGGCTACTGCCATCTCCTATTGTTGTTGCTTAGTAAGAAAAACAATGGGGGTGAGGGGTAATTTTAACTTAGAGATCGTGTGAAATAGGTGATAGCGATTCCATAGCCCATTTTCCATCTCTCCTGATTTGTATTTCTATTGAAATCAGTGGAATAAAATACTAATAAAAACAGGCTACCGACTCGCGATCACCCATTTCACACTGGACTGCACAAGTTAAAATTACCCTCAGGAAGTGCACTTGAATGATGAGGGAAGGGATCCCCACAAAGAGCCAGGCTTCCGTCTCCCATTGGAGACTGAACTATTGCACAATGTATTGGCACTACAATGGGAGCATTGGTGAATGCTTTTACTTTAAAGTTTTGTAATATAAACTGATAGCCAGCACTTAACCTGGCTTGATAAAGCAACGTGTCTCCATTCCCCACTCTTAAGTGGACGCAACTATGTAGTTTTTAATGGTTTTGTGATTACCTCACTCTTTGTCAAAGGGCATTTAATTCTTAAATGTCCTGGATATTGACCACACAGACAAAACACGTTTATTCCTTGATCAAAGCCTGTGAAAGACCTGAGGCTTCGGGTTGGATGGTCGCTGATGATACCCACAGCGATCTGGCTCCTCCTTTATTGCTCTGAGTTCCTCCAGCCATTAAACTGGGGGAAAAAAAGCCCATACGTTCTTGAGAGCAGATTCTTGAATGCTAAGAATTGTTTTGAAGAGATCGGAATAATGCTGGGCACAGTGAAAACATCTGCATTGTCTACCAGTAGGTGGGGTGTTCCAGTCAGTGTAAAAGCAAGGCTGTGGTCTGGGTAGCAGCTCATTAAGGAGAAAATGCCCTTCGCACTCAGTTTATTTTAGTTTGTCAGTACCACATAAGCCTATTTAGTAAGCCTTAAGTAGGGAATTAAAGAGGTTGTGACATATTCTCTGTTATCACAAACATGTTTTGAAGAGCGGATACTGCAACCTGATTAATAAAGAAGCGAAAGGTACGAGCGAAAGGACTCAGCCCACTCCTGCAACTCATAGCAACACCATCCTCTCAGTGTTTCTGATGTGAGAAGTATATTTGTATCGAGCTACAGTCACGCTTTCGATCATAAGGAAAATGCATATGCTCCAGCGGTCACGCCACTTGTTAGACCAAAATATTCTAGTTTTAAAGTTCTTGCTCCAGTACTATCAGGCGATGATGAGCAGTTTAACCCTTTTCACAGCACAAGGCTCTTTCCGTTTCGGCACAAGAGCAGCATCCTCATTTTCTTGGTGAACTATGTTGTCTGCCATTTTGTGTAGACATTGTCATTTGTGAGGGAACAATATTGGTCATCTAAGCATTGCGTGAGCAGATTCACTATCCCACCTCCAATCAGGTCCTCACCACTCAGCCCATTTAGCGCTCCAAAGTCTGCTCTCCACCTGAAATCTTTTTAAGTTCTAAACGTAAAATTACCGTTGTGTTCATCATAGAGTTTCATGCATATGTAGATACAGGTGTTTCTTTTGGTCTTCCAAAACAAGTGGTGCCTGGAACTTAATGAGTTGACGAGCGGTTAATGGATCAGTAATTGAGATTCAGGTTTTGGGACACATGATAGATTTAGCCCGAAGAATCAGAATGATACAGTCCTACCACCTATTCAAATGAGTGAAGTAGCAGTAATATGTTCAGTAATGTTTATATTCCATCCTATTGGATACCTTATACAGGTTAGTGATATATCCAAATCCTGCCTCATTGAATGTTTTATTCCAATTCATTGATGTATTAATATTGCATCAGTTAGATTCTTCATACAGGGAAGCGATGTGTTTATAACACAATCTACTGGGTCTTTTTTAGGGATTGTTAAGCACGGTAAATTGATGTGTTTCTAGTCTATGCTATTGAATGATTTATACATACAATTTATATATTTTTAATATACATTGATGGATATCTTGATGCATCTACATGCTAGTTCACCCTATTGGATACTTTTCTCTACAAATAAGTGATATGTTTGTATCTAATATAATTAGGTTATTTTATGCAGGTAGTTAACATACAAGTCTTAATTGTATGTTACATCATCAGGATACTTGTTTGTTCAGTTGATTATATCGCTGAAGCAGACCATGAAGAACCTCCCTTCTTGGGCCTGGATGCATTGCTGAATACCTGTGAAGAAAGTCAGTAAAAAACATGTCTGGGAGTTTGGATGCTGTACTTGATTCAGTGCTGATCTGTGCAAGCAGTGAATACAATTCACTATATTACCTGACTCATAGATTGCCCTGTTGGATCAGTACACATCCCAATGGGATGCCTGTATTTTGGTTCATTAATAACTGCACTTTCAAAATCCCAACTACCTGGCCTTTGGCCTTCCATTCACCACAACATTTCTTCAGCTACTGATTTACTCAACCGCACCCACCTTTGATGTATGTCCCTAGTAAAGCTATGACTCTCTCTCACCCTGGCCATTCTCCCTAGCATGGCCCTCATCTCTGCTCCATAAGTACAAGGGATCCAGACTTGAAAGGATATGACAGAAAACTGATTTAGCCATTCACCAGATCTGGCTGGACAACTTGAAAGACAATCGGGTCTTGCTAAAACAGCTCACAATTCTAGAATCGTGCTGGAATGCAAGGATAACTCCCAGCTTCTTTACTGCAAATGCTTAATCCCTTCTCTCTTGTCCCCTTGACCCTTACCTCCAAGAACAAGTGTGAGGAGCTCAGAGACTTCTTTGCCATTAAGATTGAGACAATCCAATCACTTGCCTCCTCCCTCCCACTGGCCCACATGTCTAAACTTCCTTCAATGCACCCCCTGTCCTAGCCCTGAACTCGCATCTGTATCGAGTTTTTCTCTTATCCCCCCTCATGCCCTCTTTAAGTTTATCCCATCCATAAGACCCACCTCTTTTTGTCTCAATCCTATTCCCACTGCTGATCACACATCTGCCCCTCCTGGACCCTATGTTAGCCAATATTGTACATGGTTCTGTCTCTTCAGGTGTTGTACCTCTTTTCTTTAAATCTGCCATCATCACCCTTCTCTTAAATGGACCACCCCTTGACCCCACTATCCTTACAAACTTCCATTGCATGTCCAACTCCCTTTCCTCTCCAAGGTCCTCAAACATGTTGTCACCTTCAAAATTTGTTCACATCTTTCCTGGAACTCCATATCTGAATCCCTTCAATCAGGTTACCTCCCCTGCCACACTACCAAAACAGCTCTTATCAAAGTCACAAATTATGTCTTATGTGCCTGTGACAAAGGTAAACTTTTCCTCCTGGTCCTTCTCTACTTGTCTGCAGCCTTGGACATGGTTAACCACACCATCCTCTTTTAACATCACTCAATTGTCATGTAGCTGGGTGGGATGGCTCTCACCTGGTTCCATTCTTATTATGCCTTTGTTTTCCCTCAGCCTGACTATTCTATCACACCCCTGGCTGGTCTCGCACATTCTACCCTCTGTAAATTTAAGGTCATAAAAAACTCTGCTGCCTGAGTCTTTAATCACTGCAAGTCCTGTTCCCCATATCACACCTGTGCTTGCTGACCTATGTTGGCTCCTGGTCAAGCAACATTTTGATTTTAAAATTCTCATCCTTATTTTCAAAACCCTTCATGGCCTTAGCCTTCCTTATCTTTGTAATCTCCTCCAGCCCCACAACATGCCAAGATATCTGCCCTCCTCTAATTCTGGCCTCTTGTGCATCCCCAGTCATAATTGTTGCACCATTGGTAGCCATGCCTTCAGTTACCTAGGCTACAAGCTCCAGAATACCCTCCCTGCACCTCTTTGCCTCTCTACCTTGCTCTCCTCCTTTAAGACACTCCTTAAAACCTACCTCTTTGTCCAAGCTTTTGGCCGTCTGACCTAATGTCTTCTTAAGTGGCTCAGTGTCATATTTTGCTTTATAATGCCCCTGTGAAGCATCTTGGAACTGCAAAAGTGCTATATCAATATAAATTATTGTTGTTATTCCTACCCTTTGATTCTTTGAAGGCAAGTTCTCCTTGTAGTTACTAGGAGATCCAGATCCTCCATAGGTTAAAAGGAGAACATTGGACAGTGGTTCATCAAGAGTTAAGGGGAGATTTCATAGAGATGTTAAAAATTGTATAGGATTTTATTAGAAAAGATAGGGGGAAACTGTTTCCACTGGCAGGAGGCTTGGTAACCAGAGGACACAGATTTAAGATAATTGGCAAAATAGCCAGAGGAAAAACAAGGAGAATTTTTTAATGCAATGAGCTGTTGTGACCTGGAATGCATCTCCCAAAAGCGTAATGGATGCAGATTCAATATTAACATTCAATTAGGCAAATGGTTTCCAAGGCTATGGGGACTGAGCAGAGGAGTGGGACTAATTGGAGAACTCTTTCAAATGGCCAGTCTAAACATGATCAACTGAATGGCTTCTTTCTGCGCTGTACCCAGCACCTGTCCTAATTGCCAGCTTGAGTTACATTATCAAAAGACTACAAATGTGTCTTCTGCAGCATTACTTTTGTACCAGGCAAGTGTGAAGAAACAAATAGAGGAAATAAAGACGATGAATATAAAACAGAGCAATATTATTCAAAATATTCAGCCCAAGATAAGACAAGGTTTGTTTAGTTTTGTTTATGTGTGAAACACTAATGGGGCATATATTACATGGGAATGTTCATCCTCCAGATGAGTGCAATCTGTAAATGGAAGTTTTCATTGCCTTATGACATGCCTATTTACCCAACAGTTTTGCTTATCACATATATATATTGACAATTTTCTCTTCTTCAAGATTTAAGTAAGTGGTTATCTGCCTTTCATCTTTAGAATATCTTTGTAGCTGTTTCACAAATGGTGACTTGCATTTTACATTATTCCAATGGTTTAACAAAACCTTGCTACTTTCCTGCAAATACAAAGGATGTGGAAAAAATGAATTATTTGCAAAGTCCAAATCATGATGTGTTGGAGTGTGCTTCTTTTTTCTCAACTTTGCAGTGTGACCCTAATGAAAAAAATTCAGTGGAACATCACATTATGCCAGAGAAGGGATTAACATTCTAGCTGAAACTTCAGCCACAGTAAAGGTGTTAGGGCCCATCAAGGCATGAGATCATGCAACATGTATGACCCAACCTGACAGGAGATGTTCTATCTTAAAAGAACATTTGATTTTAATTTTAAATCACAAAGTTGAAGAAGAAAAGGCATTTTTTTTTTTTGTTAACTAATCTCCTGATCCCTGAGTTCAGAAGAAAAATCCCAACCTCCATTGTTTTCTAGTTACCAAACAATAAAGACCCATCTATTTTAGATTCTCACTCTATGTAATAGCTGCACTGAAGGGGTTCTACTGTCCATTCGCACATCAGTCAGCCAGCTTCACAAGGTGTTTATCCATGAAGTGGCTACTGTATTAATATTAACATAGATAAGTGCTTATCAGTGAAAACATTGACCTGTAGAATTGCATTCTATTTTAAGAAATGCAATGCTTTGAGACTAAACTGACTATACTAAAATCAGAATGATTTTACACCATAGGGTTTAGTTTTTCATTTAGAGTTAAGTAGAATTTCTTCCTAAACGCGACATGGATCCAACAGTCAAACATGATTTTTGGAATAGAATGATTTTGTGGCTCTACATGAGACAGAGACGACTGCATTTCAATCTCAATTTCAATTACATTTATTTAGAAAATGAAAGATGAGCAAGTTTTAAATGTTGACAAATAATGTGATATGTAGCTGCCAAAGCACTGTTATTATAAAATGAACTCTGCTCTTTGCATATTACTTGGTACTGAGGTCTTTTTGTTTACAAGATGCAGAGCTGCAGTAAATTTATAAAATTCAGCATGATGGTAAAAATACAGCCATTATTTGTCAAATAAGATGCAAATATATTCAAGCAGATAAATACTGTGCATTCCCTTCTATATCTTTAGCCAAACTAGCTTTACAAAAACTAAGAAAGTCTGAAGAGACAAGCCCTTTTTTCGGTGCCCTAATACATTGATTTGACACCATTGATTTGATAACCTCTGAACTGAAATATAAATTAAATCTATTTGGATCTAAACTGAAGAAACCTGGATTAATTTAGGTGAATCCACGTGTCTCTAATTTGGCTTTTAATGGTTTTATGCAAATTAAATGCTAATTGTGTTGACGTTGCATGTATTCCACAAGAGAAAGCTATCAACAAAATCTGTCAGATATCTGTCACCTGAAATGTGCGGTCTTACATTAAAAAAGCACAAAAAGGAGAAGTATCAAGCTGAGTGTTTCTATGCTTATGTGTCGAGAAATGAAGTTCTTTTAGGATCAATTCATAACATCAGGCGCTCCTTCACATAGCACAGGTTAGTTGCAGGGTAAAGTTCTCTTTGTTCTGACCAAGCAGTATACTTTAACCACTGCTTCAAAAGGTAACCCTTTACTGAATCTTGTGTGATACTGTCAATTTTTGCCAAATTATGAATAAATGCCTAACGGGAACTTGTCTGGGACTGTCCAAACTCATTTCGTACTGATTCTTACAGCCAGCAGAGAGAGGAAGCTTCCATTTGCCTGGGCTGAAATTGAAGCTATATCCCAGAGGTATATCAACCATTATATTGCAAACTCCCCTCATGTTGTTTTCATCTTAATCTAATGGGAAATTGAGGTCTATTTCTCTGGTCAATAGGAATGATGGTGAATAACCTATCTGATATTTTGCTAATTCCCTTTCAAGAGCTGAATATAAAAATATGAGATTGTACAAATGAGAAAAGATTGTTCAGTCAATCTAGCTAGGCCTGATTTTTAGCTCCACATATTAGCAAATATAGTATCTCCTTTGGGTTGCTGTCTTCAATAGAGTTTTGCGCGGGAGCTGGCATTTGTTTCAGATTTGCTCCTGGGTTGGCAATATGAACTTTTTAAATTCACCGTGTTGTGCAGTTTTCTAAAAGCTAAATAAATATTTTTCTTTACAGTAGTGATTTCAGGCCCTTCAACAAGCTAGTTTATGATTTTTGTTCTAAAAGCAGAAAAGTGCTGGAAACACTCAGCAAGCCTGGCATCAGTATCTGGGGTGATGGAAACAGTTAATGTTTCAGGTCAATGCACTTCCATCACAACGCTAACAAAAATTCATCAACCTGAAGCATTAGGCAGAATTTTGCTAAAATGGTCAGAATTCCGATAGCGGCCAGAAATCAGTGTAAGCAACACACATGGCTTGTCAGTGAGACCCCCACATTGATTTTATAAGCAGCAGGGAATGTTGTCTGGTTCAGGGCGATCGCCCTCCTGCCTAGAGCTGCAATCAGAGTTCAATCAAAGAGCTGGCAGCTCAGCAGCGCCACCAGGAGCAGTGGCCAGTATTGAGTCGTGCAGGGGCTCTGCAACAATCTCCAGATAGGGCTGTTGAACTTATTAAAAAATAAAAATTAAATTGATGGAGGGGCAAATCCTCTCAACAGAACCCTGGGACCACAGGGGCTGCCCTCTCTGTCCACGGCCCTCTCTTTCAATGCTATAATGCTCCCCCCACCTGGGCTGCCACTGGGTGGCCACTTCAATTCAATTGGCGGCCTCCCCATCCAGCAGGAAACCTGTCTGCAGCTCTTCCCACCATCAATAAAATTCTCTGATGGCTGGACCTGGTTGGGGAGCCAATCCAACCAGAAGGCTTAATGCTTCATCAAAAAAAATCTCATTTCTGACAATGCAGCACTCCCTCAACATTGCATTGAGAAGCCAACCTAAATTGTGCGCTCCAGTCATCGGATGGAGCTTGAATCCACAATCTTGTGTCTCCAACGTAAGTGAGCCAATTTCCAAATTTACTCATCTGTTACTCATTTATTTCTGCCAATTCTGGTCTGCACAATCCAGATTCACTAGGCTTAACAAGCAAGCTTTTGACTAACTCTACAATTTAAGGGTTTTTTAAAAATATGATTCTTCTGGTGCAATCCTCATTTTAAACATAATTAGTGGAGGACAGAAGAATTTAGGTTTTCATCTGCTGGTGTGATTATTATTTAGTGACAAATTGTGGAATTTTTACCTCCTCCACTGAAGGTAATGGCCCAGATCTTTCAGTCCCTGGATTGTCAGAGACAGGATGGAATCCCCCAAGATACATGTTGGGACCCCTCATAAGTCCTAATGCCCTGACTTCATGGGAATTGCCAGGGAAGTTTGAACTTCTGATGGGCAATTCTCTTGCTCCCTGGGACCCCCCAGAAGTGTCCCTAACCCAGAGTTAGAGTCAGAGACTTTGAATGGTTCTGACTTACTTGCCTGGATAGTTACCCAGGAAATGTTAAACAGAAAAATCCTAGTCTAACACCCAAGTAACTACAGAACTGGCAGCCCAATCAGTCTCAATGACACCACCCCACCCCCCCCCCCAAAAACCCCGACCCAACCCGACCTGACCTCAACACCCGAGACTCTCCTGACCCCTGAGTTCTCCCATGACCACGATTCTCACACTGCCACCCTATCCACGTGCCAACCTACCCCCATACCTACCTACACATTCACCCATTTACTCATACACTAACATACTAAAAAATCTATTTAAATATTCCAGCTCCTCAGTGCATGAGTGAACATTTACCAGAATATGGCAGCTGTTGCCATAAAAAAGGGGCAGGGCTTTTCTTCCCGTGACAATCCAGTGCTATGAAGAAGCAGTTCGATTTCAGGGACACTCCACATTTCTGCAGAGGCTGAGATCAGAAGTCCCAGTCAGAAATACGGAGCTCCAGTGTGACACAGGAATGTAGGGGTGGAGTGGCAATCTGATGGTGACTGCCACTCCTCGGAAGATTTGGGCCATGTTTTCATCCCCTGTTTGTTAATCTGTTATCCAGTTAGCTTATTAGATTAACAGACTGAGACTATAACAAAAATAAAAATAACTGGAAAAACTCAGCAGGTCTGACAGCATCTGCGGAGAGGAACACAGTTGATGTTTCGAATCCATATGACTTTTCATCAGAACTAAGGAAACAGAGAAATGAGGTAAAATATAAGCTGGTAGAGGGGGGGAGCGGGACAGGTAGAGCTGGATAGAGGGCCAGTGGAGGCAAAGAAAAGATGGCCCTCTATCCAGCTCTACCTGTCCCACCCCCCTCTACCAGCTTATATTTCACCTCATTTCTTGTTTTCCTTAGTTCTGATGAAGAATAATACAGACTCGAAACGTCAACTGTGTTCCTCTCCGCAGATGCTGTCAGACCTGCTGAGTTTTTCCAGCTATTTTTATTTTGTTTTTGTTTCAGATTTCCAGCATCCGCAGTATTTTGCTTTTAATAGACTGAGACTATTTGTTTGTAAACAATATATCTCAAATGTTAAATCTGTTTCTCTCTCCACAGATGTTGCCAGATCAGCTGAGTTTTTCCAACACTTTTTGTTTTTATTTCAGATTTCTAGCATCCGCAGTATTTTGCTTTTATCTCAAAAATTTAATGGACAGATTTCAACAAAATCCTTTACACAGGTAGGGTATGGCCCAAGGAAAAACTGATTAGTTTTTGGTGAAGATGCAGATCCGGCTTTTGATCCAAATCCTGGAATCTTTTAAAGGATCGATTAATATTAGGAGATAGGACAAGTTGATTTTTTTTCTTCAGAATGCTGTGGCCTGTTTTAGAATTGTATGGATTGTCTCAGCTGCTGTGACAGAATTTGTCACAGCTGTCAAAATGTGAGCAGAGTTTTCAGAGCAGTTTGCTGGATGTGGATTGACTTGAAGCTTCATCAGTGAGATAGAAGCTCTTAATAAAAGGATTTTTTTCAGCTTTGTAGTTAAAGAGCATCAATCAGGCAGAAAAAAACCTCAAGGAAGAAGTGTGTAATTGTTATGGCATTGAGTTAAAGTGTGGCGGAGGAATGCACTCCACTGAGTGCCTTCTTTACTATGAGGTACTAAGACTGTAAACCTCATTGGGAATTTTCTTTTATATGTGTTATCAAATAAAAATGTTATAAAAATGAGACCTTAGATAAACGATAATAGTCCTCACTCGGCGTACGTGCTGAGGGGCACTCTCGAGAATAGGAGGATCATGGAAAACGTTATAGTTTTAATAAGCAAAACCTTTTAAGTTCTCAAGGCCTCTTGCAGCTTTCAAAATGAACAAAATTAATCTTAGGTAGCATCTGTACAAAAATACTAAAGCTATTGTTTTTAAAAAAAAAAGAAAATCTCAGCTCAATCCCGATAGCTCAATTGGTTAGTTGCACCCAAACAGAGTGCACAAGTTCAAGTCACCGAATAGCCTGTCACTACAGCAAGTATTTCTGAGATGTATAAGCTGAATCAGTCCTGACCCAAGTGGCTGGATGGAGCAGCACATGGATATGAGGCATTCTATCATGTTGGGGAATCACTGAGATTATCCATAAGAATAGTGCTTTCTGCTGGGTAATCAGAAGGGAATTGACAGCGGTGGAGGGGATGATTGCAGTTCAGGTCACCCTGCCCTCCTGACTGGGAAAGGATGCATGTTAGTCTAGGGAGTAAAATAAGACAGAAAATATATAAAGGTTTAAAAAAGAGTTAATCCTGTTCTTCTTTCCTTCAGAAAATCTAAAAATTGTAATATACTTTACTTTGGTGCCATCAGTGCTTAGTGCATTTAGTCCTCCCATTCTTAAGTTAGGATACTTCAAAAGTGAATGATTCTAAATAATTTTACTCATGTGTTTAAAGAAAAAGAAAATTAATTAAATTAGGAAATTAATGTTTGTAAAAGAAGCACCAATTGAACATTCTTTCCATGAAGAAATAACTGATGAATTATGATTCTGCAATACAGAAATACAGAAATCAAAAATAAAACATTGTGTCAGTGCTTAAAGTAAGCCTGTGCAATGGCCACAGAAATTATTAGCAAAGATTTAGTCTTAGGTGAGAACATGAAAATTAAAGCTGCCCAGTAGAGTTTTGATTCTTTTAAATAAGAATCAAAGAATGCTTGTGCACCATAGGGTTTCCTTTCGAATGAATACTGGCTTCCACTGGCAGATTATCTCTTTGTGTTATGATATAGTTCAGGTGTGCGGAAGCTGCCAGCAAATAAAGGCCTCCTACCAGGACAGACCTAACAGCAGGTGGACGATTTTTGCATTTGAGGTGTTGATAACAGTGACCCTTGGTGTCCTTTTGTGCTTCATTGGTCAGGCATGAAAGAGAGGCTCGGAGAATTTGTCACATTAAAACTAACAGCCCAGATTGGGGCATCCCCTTTCAGTAGCTCAGTTTTAGACTATGGATGAGGGCTGAAACGATAAAGAGATTATCCAAGGGGGATCAGTTCATTTGTTAAAGCAGCGAGAGTCTTCAATCATCAATAATACTGCTCTCCAAAGACCAATATGAAGGTTATCTAAATAGGATAGACCTGATCTAACCCATGGATTGAGGTCTCAAGGCTTTTCCTAACATTTATGGCTATTTGATTAGCCCATTCTTAGGGAAAAAATAATGACTTGCTGCTTGCTTAATGGCTAAAGAGGCCAAATCTTTGCTTTGCAAACCCTAGGCCTGTGCAGTATATTCCATCTGCTTTAAGTAGATAAAATTCCATAATGAACAGACAAGCACATTACGAATTCAAAGTTTCTTCAATTAGAATTTGCATTTTTTTTAGCTCTATAAGAGATGCAAATAAAAATCCAGGCGTGCTTTATCAGATAAATGAAACCTATTCCCAGTAGCTAAGTCCTGTATACTCATGTGAAAGAAGCTCTAGTGTTTTAATCCACTGCTTGTGAAGCAGAACAGGAAATCGGAAATTAAATATATGCATCATTTCTACACCAGCTTATTCTGCATCAGTCTATAGAGCTGTGCTCTTTATAGTGAGAAAGGGAGACGATTGAAGTAAAATCTGTAGGTATATATTTCTCATATATGTCGCTTCATGGTGACTGTCAGAACATCACTTTTGTTGGTGATGGTTTTCTTTAGTCAGTTCTGTCACATGCAAGCCCAATTATATACAAAATTATTGTGCCATGATTTATTACACATGTACAGATGATGATGGCTACTGTTAAGTGAATTACGAGGCATTATTTTGAGGGGAGGGTGGGGTTTCTACAATTTTCTCTCGTGCTGCCACTTTTCCCCTTGTTTCATTGGTGGGGGTAGCCCTTCATATGTGAACCAGGGCAGTGTGAGATCGCAGGTTTTCATGCACGAATGCATGCGTAACATCCAAGGTTGATTCTCTCCTTATCTACGTGTCCATTCCAGCAAGGCTCACTGCTCGGTGATCAGAAGTGGGAACTTTGGCTGACCTTTTGTTCCCTCCCTGGCCATCGTTTTCAGCGACAGTATGAAGAGTAGGAGTTGACCTCAGGACTTTGCTGCCCCATTTGGCTGAAACATCATATTTACTCCCTAAAAAGTGGGGGAAACTCCAGTCATCTCATGAATCAAAATGGTCCTTCATTATCATTGAGATAAAAACAAAAAAACTGCGGATGCTGGAAATCCAAATCCAAAATCCAAAAATCTTTCTTGGACTCGAACGCAAGTTCTGTCGAAGGGTCATGAGGACTCGAAACGTCAACTCTTTTCTTCTCCGCCGATGCTGCCAGACCTGCTGAGTTTTTCCAGGTAATTCTGTTTTTGCCTTCATTATCATTCCCTGGTTTCCAGACGCCTCATTACGGATTACAAATTCATCTGCAGATCTTCAGCTGCATTTTTTTCCCTTATCACTCCACTCTGGAAAGCAATAGTTTTAACTGGAGTTCTGCCCTTTCAAACCCAATGTTGCCATTGAGTGTGGAATCAACCCACTTGGTTCATCTTTGTGCGTGAGCCTAGCTAGACATTGAATGCCAGTCTGGGGATATCACAACCAAAACCCAATCCTCAATCGAACATGTAGGCCTCAATATTTATGGGGAGGTAGGGAGGCCAAAATTGGTTGAAGAATCTGGCACAGCTGGAGGCCTAGAGCTCCTGCTGAACTTAACGGCAGCACCTTATTATTTTTTGAAACTTTCCTCCTCAATCGAACATGTAGGCCTCAATATTTATGGGGAGGTAGGGAGGCCAAAATTGGTTGAAGAATCTGGCACAGCTGGAGGCCTAGAGCTCCTGCTGAACTTAACGGCAGCACCTTATTATTTTTTGAAACTTTCCCCTCCATCCAGCAGCCAGCCAAATTGACAACCTACAGGTGGCCTGGATAGAGACCAGTGGCAGGAAGCTGTATCCTAGGGCACAGTCGTTGGCAGTCCAGGGTGGTGGGGCGAGATGGGGGTGGGAAGGGGGGGGGGGGGGTGGGGGGGGGGGGGGGGTGGGGGGGGGCGGGGAGGTGTAATGGGGGAGGGTGTTAGGGCTGGAGTGTTGGGGGATTGGCAATGGGTAGAAGAAGAACCAGATCGTGCTGGTTAGGGTGTGGGGTAAGGCTTCCTTTAGGAGCAAGTTGGAGCACTCTTAATCTTTTTGGTCCACAAGGAGTGCAGGAAAAGGCCTTGTTGAGCCAGCAGCTCCCCCCTCTCTTTTACTGACAGGTTTCCTAACCCCTAGAACCACATAGCATCAATGATTTTTTTTAAATCTGGCTTCCAATTGCACTGTGGATATCTGATTTAAATATATTCAAGGTGCCCTGCCCCTCAATGAAGGGATACTGCCACTCCACAATACCCACCACCATAAAAGTATCAGCAGGCAGGTGAATGATGCATTAGGGTCATGTATTACTCATGTGACAGTTTAACTCCCTTCCTCAACCCTCTCCCGGCCATTATGAGGGGGTTAATATTGAAGCCTTACCTTCCATTGGAAGGTGACGGATCAGTTCAGGAGCAAATACCCAGCCAGGTTTTCTACATAACAACAACCTGTGTAAATAGCACCTTTAATGCAGTAAAATGTCCTAAGTTTCTTCACAGGATCATTACCAGTCAAAATTTGAAGATAAGGAGATATTAGGACGGGCTTTGCTAGAGAGTTGGGATTTAAGGAGTGTCTTAAATGAAGCGAGAAAGATAGAATAGCAAAGAGATTTAGGGAGGCATTCCAAAGCTTAGTCCCTAAACAGCTAAAGACATGTCCGTCAATGGTGGACCGATTAAAACCTCATCCCAGCCAATGTGCAATAAAACCAATTGTATTATTCTCAGCATTGCTGTGGCTGAATTCAACCACCTCAGCACATACAAGCAATTAAATCAAAGTATTTCCTGGTTTCTAAGGCTCAGTATCACTTCTAGCAGTGCATGTACCCCACTGAGCACACAATTTATAAGGTAAAAGCAAGGTGACATGACTTAGAATGAAGAGTGATTGATTTTTGTTCTGTGGTGCTGCAAGTGCTGCAGCTGAAGCTATAATCGGCCAGATCTTTCAGTCTCCAGATATTTCGAGACCAGGCAGAGCCTGGAAGATGCGCCATGGGACCCTTCAGAAGTCCCAATGTACAGGCTCCATGGGAATTCCCTGGGAAGTTTGAACTTCCAATGGACCATTTCCCTGCTCCCTGGGACCCTCTGAAAAGTATCCAGCTCTGAGTTGGAGTCAGAGATTTCAGACGGTTGCAGCTTACTTACCTGAACAGTTACCCAGAAAATATTAGACAGAAAAATCCTAGTCTAGCCCCACGTAACTACAGAACTGACTGCTCAATCACTCTCACTGACCTCCCTCAACTTCCCTCCAGCTCCTGCCTGACCCGACCTGACTAATGCCCCACCACCTGACTTCCCCCTTGACCCAACCAGACCCAACCCCAACCCCCCGGCTCCCCCAACCTCACCCTCTGACCTACTCCCCAACCAAACATGACTAGCCCCCACCACCGGACTTCCCCCTGCCGCCACCCCACCCCCCACCCCCTTACTCTCTGACTCACCTACCCACCTGCCACCCTACCCAGCTGACATCCTGTCACCCTACCCACTACCACTCTACCCGCCTTCCATTCTGCACTTCACTCACCCTGCCACTCCACCCAGCTGCTACCCTGCCATCCTTCCCATCTGCCATTCTGTCCACTTCCCACCCTGCCCCCTTATCCAGTTGCCTCACCCAGGTTACCCCCTTACTCACTTGCCTTATTCAGACTACCCCCTTAGCCACCCTACCCCCTTACCCAATTGCCTCACTCACCCTATCCCCTTACCCACCTACTCTCTTACCCACTTGCCTCACCCACCCTATCCCCTCACCCACCTTATTCTCTCATCCACTTTACCCACTTGCCTCATCCAGCCTATCCCTTCACAAGGCCTTTACAAGGTCCCCCATGGGAGACTTATAAAGAAGGCAAATGCACATGGGACACTGGGTAATTTGATAGGGTGGATTCAAAATTGGCTTAGTTGTAGGAGACAGAGGGTGATGACAGAAGGCTGCTTTAGTGACTGGAAGCCCATGTCCAGCGGTGTACCACAGGGATCTGTGTTGGGTCCCCTATTATTCGTCATTTATATAAACGACATAGATGACTATGTGGGGGGTAGGATTAGTAAGTTAGCGGATGACACAAAGATTGGCCGGGTGGTTAACAGTAAGGTTGAGTGTCTTGGGCTACAGGAAGATGTAGATGGGATGGTCAAATGGGCAGATAAGTGGCGGATGGAATTTAACCCTGAAAAGTGTGAGGTGATACACTTTGGAAGGAGTAATTTGACAAGGAAGTATTCAATGAACATCATGACACTAGGAAGTTCTGAGGAACAAGGGGACCTTAGCATGTGTGTCCATTGATCTCTGAAGGCAGAGGGGCATGTTAGTGGGGTGGTGAAAAAGGCATATGGGTCTCTTGCCTTTATCAATCGAGGCATAGATTACAAAAGTAGAGAGGTCATGTTGGATTGTATAGAACCTTGGTGAGGCCACAGCTGGAGTACTGTGTGCAGTTCTGGTCACCACATTATAGGAAGGATGTGATTGCACTGGAGGGGGTGCTGAGGAGATTCACCAGGATGTTGCCTGGGATGAAACATTTAAGTTATGAAGAGAGGTTGGATAGACTTGGGTTGTTTTTGTTGGAACAGAGAAGACTGAGCGGCGACCTGATCGAGGTGTACAAGGTTATGAGGGGCATGGACAGGGTGGATAGGGAGCAGCTGTTCCCCTTAGTTGTACGATCAATCGCGAAGGGACACAAATTCAAGGTGAGGGGCAGGAGGTTTAGGGGAGATGTGAAGAAAAACTTTTTTCCCAGAGGGTGGTGACGGTCTGAAATGTGCTGCCTGGGAGGGTGGTGGAGGCGAGTTGCCTCACATCCTTTAAAAAGTACCTGGATGAGCGCTTGGCACATCATAACATTCAAGGCTGTGGGCCAAGTGCTGGTAAATGGGATTAGGTAGGTATTTTGTTGGTGCAAACTCGATGGGCCTCTTCTGCACCGTGAGATTCTGTGATTCACGTGCTTGCCTTCTGTCGGTCGCTTTTCAAAGAAGCTTTGGGACATGCAAAATTACTTACGCAAATATGACAACTAGTGCCGCGAAAAAAGTGCTTGACTTCTCTACCCCTCCCCCACCCTGATGGTCCAACGCTGCAATGAAATTTTTTGAGGGACTGTATGCTCTGTATTTCTGGAGAAGCCAGGATTAGAAGTCCCAGCTGGAAATGTGGAGCTCCGGCATGGCGGAGAAAAGTAGGAGCCAAGTGGCAATCCGACAGTGATTGTCATTCCTTGAAGATTCAGGCTATTCTTTCATGGGACAGGGCCTGCAGGATTACTGCAACCCTTCCTTATCCATTTTCCAACTAAACAAATTTCATTATAATTCAATTCTACTCCCAACACTACTAAATCAGATGATCTGGTCATTGGTAGGACCTCACCATATGAGTAATGGCTGTCATGGTCCCTATGTTACAATATTGACTGCATTTCAGAAAATCATTAATTGGATGTAAAGTGTTGTTGGACACCCTGAGGTTGTGAAAGGTGCTATATAAATGCAAATGTCTCCTTTCTCTGTAGATGGTGCAAAGACATGTTGTTTTATATTCCCCTCTAGCACTTCTATGGTTCAGGCAGCATTGGAAGGCCAAGACCTGGTAAGAAATGCATTCCTTTGTATTCTAGCCAAGCGCAGTAAACAATGATTTTAGATAAATCTATAGACACCCAGTGTGCTGGGCACAGTAGGGCAGCTGCTAAGCTGGCAACACTATTGTTTGCAAAGTGCTGCAGAAAAATCATCAAATATTTATTGGCTAGTGTGGGGTTCAAGGAAGGAATCTGAGCCTTGGGGGAAACTTTCTTTTCCTGGCTACTTCTCTTGATTTCTTATTTTTTCCTTTAAAATGATAAGTGTTGATGACATTGTGAGGGAAACTGGCTTGGATCAGCCAGACAGCATTAAATGAACTGAATTAATCCAAGCAGGTAGTTTTATAAACAAAACTGCAATGATTCTGGTACCTTGACAGAATATATTAATCCACAGCCCTCATACTCTTGGCCTCTGTGTCTTCTCCAACCCAAGTCGTTGGATGATATCATCACTACTCCCCTGCTCATCCACGAGCCTGGATTTTTTGATTCAGCGGGAGAAAACAATACATTAATTATTCTATAAAATACATTTTTCCCCACTAATGTTCTTCCCTCCTCAGCCCAAGTGGGGAAATTATCCAGGGTTTTGCTAGCATATTCACCTTTTTCCCTCAGATACCCCATCCAAGCACCCATTCAATGTGTGAGCTTAGACATGCAGTGAACGTTTGTAGGTCATTCAATGGCAAGGAGATGGCAACCAGGCCTAACCCTGTCTGCACCTAATAGCTATCTATCTTGTCAGCAGGGGCCACTAGATTGCATTTTTCCCTTGCCCATCTCATGAGGTTGAAACCATTTGTAGTTCCCTCACTACTACCTCTCAATTACTTTCAATGGTTTAAGCTTCAAAAGAAGCCTTGATTGTGAAATTTCTTCTTAAAGATATTGGGCAGAATTTTCAGGGGTTGGCGAGCAGGGGCGGGGCCCGCTCGCCAACACATAAAATGACACGCGGTGATGTCAGGCGTGTGTCCTGATGTCACCGCGCGTCATTCAGATTGTCAGTTCGGCGGGTGCACAGCCGACTCAGCTGTGCGCCCGCCAAACTGTCAAAGGCCTTTTAAGGCCCGTTTAAAAAGTAATTAATGTCATTAACTGAGCTGCCCATCCAACATTACAGTAGGCAGGCAGGCAAAGGCCCAGGCAGCCTTCGCCTTTTTCATGAAACCTCATCCACGGGCGGGATTAGGTTTCATGAAGGGTTTATTATTTAATTAAAAATTTTGAAATAAATAATGGACATGTCCCAGCTCATGTGACAGTTTCACATGAGGGGATATGTCCTTAAATTTTTTCCCACCTTCATTCAAATTTCCATAACTTAAACAAATCTCCCTGAGGCATCTCTGTGCCTCAGTGAGATCTCTGTGCTCTTTTGCGCGCATATGTGAAAGAACGCAGGGAACTACTCAGGGAAACCCCTCCCCCCGCATAGGGAGCACTCAGCACTTCCGGGCCCGTATCACGATGGCCAGGCCTTAATTGCGCCCCCCCCCCCCAACGCAAAATAGCTGTGTGGACCCAATCGGGTTTGCGCCCGCCCCCACACAACTCCCTCTAATTGTATAATATTCCATTGGAAACACCTTGAAATTACTGTCTTATTCTTAGAATCAAACAGTTTTCTTTCAACAACTTAATGGCTGAAGCAAATTATTTAGAATTGTGTGGCACTGAAGAAATTAAAATGTGTCAGCAGAAGTTGGGATAAAGCCTTGGTTTGACCTGTATCTGAGTAGATTGTGCAAACTGGGATTTCTTTTTGAGGGAAAAAAATTGTTTTCCTTGAGGAAGATAATTTGCTCAAGAAATGTATTTGTAGCAGAAGTTAAAATTGTCCCAATTTGAAGCTACACTTGCAATTTCATATAATCCTCTCATAAAAGGGTGTCATTTTTCAGTAGATGGTCTTTGATGAGCTTTACGTGTACAAATCCATTTTTAATCAACCTATTCAATTGGCTTTGTTTTTATCTTGAAGGAAAGTAAATGTGTTGCACATGCAAAGTAATGTTAAGCAATAAAATCCTGTGTATGACTTTAAATATATAAATTGCAACAATGATGTTTGTTAATACAGCAGCTATATGAATCCTCTAGTTAATTCCTTTACTGGACAATTGTCCTCATTGCAAAAAACAATGTGCGATTGTTATGAAACTGGGTTCATTTTTTAAAAATTGCTGGTTTTTAAGCATTACCACCCTTTGAATTTTGTTGTTTCAGACCAAGGGTCTCGTGCAAGATGCACATGTCCATGAATGCTGTGTAGATGATCTAAATGGACCATATTTACACTGCGTCATTGAAATTGTTCACGAACACAATTATTATAAAAATGACAGCAGACACATGAATTCGGTCATGTTGAATTTCCTCTTAATTGGCCCATGCACTTACAGGATGGCACATCCCCTATAACATCAAACTTGACAAATTTAGCTGCCTGGTAGCTAAATTTAACATACAGTGAGATTCATGATGTACCCACTGACCTCTATCACCAAGGGGTTACAGTACTCAAATAAGTTGAGGGAACACGTAAAAAAATATATATATAAATAAATTTCAGAAACTGGAATTCTGAACCTTACATTGTGATGTGAATTCCCAAGCATGATCAACACTGGGACAGGGAAAACCATATCCAGCTCATCCCACTTATATTATGCCTCATGTCACATGTGTATGAGACAGTCACGTTAGTAGTCACATACCATGTGGCTTCAACTTCTGTTTGCCTGGACTTAAACAGACAGTGGGATGTTGGGGGGAAGGGGGGAAACAATTCCAAAAGTAAACTTTGTCCTTCACAATGGACTTGAAAAGCTCCACCTTGCACATGAAGGAACAAACTCTAACTTCCCAGCAACTTGCAGCTTAAACAATCTCTTACTGTTCACGTATTGGTCATGATGCCCTGTTCCTCCTGATCCAATATGATATCTTCCTTAATGTGACCCAATCTTTGTCATTTTTTCATTTGAAAAATTATTGAACACAGTGTCCACAGAAAACTTTCAAATTTTCTTTTTAAAAATATACACTGTGTTATAAAGCTGCTGGTGATTTTAAGGCAGCATTTCAGCCTTAAAATTCATTTAATCTTCATAAGCCACTTGAGCTTTATGGCATTGTTAGAGCTAGCCGATTAACTTAGTACCTGCCATCCATTATTCTTTATTTCATGATAGCTTTGTAATATTAGTTCATAATTTCTATTCAAATTATGAATATTTAAAAAAATGAAACCAATTAAGGTGAAAATGTGGTAAAATGACACTGTTGATTTTCATTTACACAATCTTGTGCTTCAACTGAAACCCCTAAATAACAATCTGTCTGCTTTGATCTTTGAAGAGGGTAGAACATTTTGACATGTCTATGTCCTACAAATTAGCCACCTTGTCGTCCCGAGCAACAATGACGGCTGTTTGCAACGGTTGTTTTCCATCTCTGTTATCCGCAAATCTGTTCCTTTCTTTCGTTCTCTTCCCCAACCACCCCCCTCCCCACACCCACCCGCCCCCTTTTTAAGCAGCTGCCATCTTTTCTCATTATGAGTGCTTGTGCAATGCAAGCCAAGGCAGCTTGCAGACAATCGGTAACTAATGGACTGACTGTGCCTATTGTGAGTGTTTAGAACATGGATCTGTCATTGTGTCCTGTCACTGCTGCTGTTGTATGGGGAAAATACAGAGACAGATGTAATTCCTGGCCTCTGAGTCATCAGAAACAGATGTAGATTTCTCAGAAACCTTTTGTGTCACATGTAATTTATTATTCACAGGCATTGGACAGTAAAAAGGGGCGGAGAGGGGGATCATCCCCATCCAGAAGGAGAGAGGAGGTGATTGATATCTGGCAAGAAATGGAAGCAAAAATCAATTTCTAGGTGAAGCTGTGACACTTGATATGCTGAAGGGTGTATGTTTGTAAGCAGCATCTTGCAAAATTTGTCCTTTAGCATCCATTCAGCATATTTAGGAATGTGACCATAACATTAATCTATGATATGTGATTGTACCTCACATTCATATTTCGATTCAACTTAAAGGACTACTCACCAGTTTTAAGTTGGATTCTCAATTTCAAAGACTTATCTGTTTTAAATTAGATGATTGCGGCTAATCTGCAAACCTGATTGTCTGGATAAGTTCTTCTATGCAGCAAACCATTTAGTAAAACAAACTGTTAGTATTTGATATATCCAATGATGTATATTATTATTCGATTGATGGTATAGTTTCATATGCCTGTGATTGAGATATAAATGGGGCATGCTTGAATTTTGACTTGCTTTTGTAACCACATTATTTTCAGTATTTATTATGAAAGGTGCGGGAGAGGATTCTGTTTATTTTTGTACTTAATTGATGAGAAAAATTTATCGACGTGGTGGCAGTGGCAACCTGTGATTAAGATCAGCCCCATGAAGCCTACTTTGGCAACTGTGTCCAACCTGTTGAGCCTTTGGTTACTGTCTCGGCTGCCAGTTGGTCACTGTGATCGATTTCATGGCATTCTTTTCCATCATATGCAAACCTGCTAGTCAAATTTACTATGATTAATCAGTATCACTGTGCTTGTATTAGCGCCATCAACAATCTTCAACTGACCCAGTGAACAATTTCGACTCTCGATCCCAACACTGCTTGCGTGGTGGGTATTGAAATGTTTGTATGGATTAATGCTCAGTGTCTCAGAACATTTATGGTATATTCAAGCTATAAATTTAGCATCTGGGCAAGGCCAGAAAGTAAATGAAGTGACTTTGCATCAAAGCTAAACTTGATCAAGTGTTGGCACCCACACTGACTCCAAAAAGGAGCAAATTAAGCCTAATTCCTCGCAGGGAAATATTAATTATTCAAGTGCTATATTTCTATCATGAATGCATGTTAAGTTTCCATGTTGCCTTTAAAATGAATTCCCACATTATCATCATTTAGTTTAGAATGGGATGGTAGAGTGGATGTGGTGTAAATAGGTAGCAGTGGATCCAACTAGTTTGATTTCTCAACCAGTGGTTGCCTGGCTGACTGAAGGATGAGCCAACAAATGAGATGGTTATTCTTTCAGATTCACCTCTGTATGATTAGACAGTGAATACAAAATTGATTGTCACTTTTCCCCTACCTTGAAGATTTTTATATTTAGGTAAAAGTTCCCAGGGCACTATTTTAAAGAAGAGCAGGGGAATTATTCCTAGTGTCCTGAATAATATTTATGCCTCAATCAACACTATTAGAAAGATTACTTGATCATTTATCCCATTTCAGTTTACAGTATATTTCTGTGTGCAAATTGGCTGCCATGTTTCATACATTATAACAGTGACTACACTTCAAATGTACTTCATTGACAGGAAGGTGCTTTGACACACCCTGAGTTTGTGAAAGGCACAATATAACTAAGTCTTTCTTTCTTCCTTTCTCTCTTTTTCTTTTTTTCTTTCCTTTCTTTGTTTCTTTTTTCCTTCTTTCCCTCTTCCTTTCATTATTTGAGCCTTTATTGCTCAAAGATTTGGCAACAAGCACCTTTTATGTGCATTATCTTCACAAAGCCATGAAATGGACACCTCTATATTCAGAACCAAAGGGGTTTTCCAAGTATTCTCTCCCCCTCTCCAAAAGTGATGTTGAATGCTTCATACAGCTGCAGAATTGCTACCCATCCACCAGGAACTCACCCAAGTGATCATTCTTTTTCAGTGAGCGAAGACGGTGAGAACTGGCAGGTAATTTGACCAGGGAAGGCATGTTGCAGAGGACACCAGATAACAACCTTGCTACTTTGTTTCCCCTTCCCTAATCGAGACACTAAGAAGGAAAGTGATGTGTTGCAAACTTGACCCAAAACCATATATTGAACCCGTGGCTCAGGACCAAACCAGGCATTGCATTTACCCACTAAGTTAATGGAAACTTTGCTGATTCGTGCACCTACTTTTTCTGGCTGACAGAATTTTATTGTCAAAGGTAACCCATTTATTTTAAATGGGTTGTCGATGACATTAAAATAATGACAACTGGAAAAGCTGGGCTTTGAGGTTTTGATTAACCAAGCATACCTTAAATAAAGGTACGACATACCACTTTGACTTATGATAAATACTGTATGGTTTATTGTCTTGGTCCCTACTGCCCATAGTTCAATCCAATATAACTTCACACTCTAGATTATTAGCAGGAGAGCTCAGCTATCCTTCCCCATCTTTTAAGATGACTTTGGGAAGCTCACCTATATTTGGAGCGCCTTTTCTAAGACCACTTCATGTGCTTGAGAACTGCAAGAGGTTGATAGAGTAATTCTGCTACATGTGAGGAAATGAGCGAAGGAACTCTTATTATGGTGGTAAGTGCTTCTCCTCCCATTTTTTCGAAACTGGCCTAGAACGAATGTAAGCAGAGATGCTATGGAAACGAAACATGCTTTGGTTGGGAGCATGTACAATGAACACACCAGTAACTTGATGAAAGTACCTGCTGAGATCAGGTTATGCAATTTCTTATTCGTCAGGTACACCTCAATATTTTATTACAATATTAAGTGAGTTATGAACAAAATTGGCAAGATAATAGAAACAAGACATATAATGGATTTCTTAAAAATTGAAATGTTCAGAGAACTGTTGCATGAATATTGTTTTAAAATACTGAATAAACCCTTCATCCTATAGAGGCTTTGTGCATTGTGTACAATAAGCGTTATCACTCTTAATGTTGTTATGGAGAAACTCAACTCAAAATACTTCTTTTATTGTCCACTAGGGGGACACCATTACTGTTTCTACCTGCAGGATTATCTGGACAGGATGGCATCACTTCTGTTAAGCTTGAGCTGTAGCCATGCTAGGTATATGGTCCTCAAAACTTGGACTCATTAAAAATAACAGTTAATATCTGTTCTAATTATGAACCCAATTCAAATGAGCTCCATGTACATGTCTTCAAAGTACAGGTTGCTCTCAGTGATGTCACTATATCCAGAGTGTCCTGCAGAAATGAAAGTATAATGTCAGTTACAGTGGTGTAAATGAATAACAATCCTACAAGCAGTAACCCTCCATGGTCACACACAGCTCAGAACATTTGTTTCAAACTGAAATATTTAAATCGACAATTTTGCTGAGGAGGTTCTTCCCCTCAGTTACACTTGGTGTTTCAGCAATGCATAACGTAAATCAACAGATTGACCTTGTTTCAATTTGAAAAACTCAGCCATATTATCATAATTATTTGGTTGTCATAAAATTAGTTAACCTTATGATGCATTGATGGCTCAGTGGATAACATTCTCTTATCATATCATCCTTTACAAATTGGGTACACCCCTGATACCTGTGTCTACTTCACAGGATGGCTTTCGCAGGCAGGCCCATACACCCTGTGCAGCGCAATGCAACTTTGTAGTGTACATCTGGAAAGTTTCAAATCCCTAGGTGACTAATAAACTCCCTTATGCTTCTGATAAATTCAGTGAAAATTTTCCTCTGATCTATTTGATAGATGATCAAATAACACTCTATTTGACCATGCCTATTGGCCTATGAACTATGAATCAGTCTTATTAAGAAATTGAAGGAAAGTGAAGCAAGAATAAATACAACAAACTTCATGCAATTACAACATAATTAAACATAATTAAAAGGTAAGTTCAAAAGGACCTCCTCATTAACCTAGCCTCTGATCTCTGCTGTCAATTTCACAATGTTAACTTACACAAGATTAAGTGGTTTTAAGGGCTTGTGGTTTTTGTTATTGATATCTAAGGGGGCTGGATGATTGATACTTTTGTTGCTTTCTAGTGAAATGACTTTTTTTTAAACATAGTAGAAAGTTATGAATTAACTACTTTTTTAAAAAAGCTTTTTTACACATCCTATTGTCACTAGTCTTGACTCAGTTGTATAGAACCTTGGTTAGACTGCACCTGGAGTGTTATGTGCAGTTATGGTCTTCTTACCTTAGGAAGAATATTATTGCCATAGAAGGAATGCAACAAAGGCTCACCAGACTTGTTCCCGGGATGGCAGGACTGTCCCATGAAGAGTGATTGGAGAAACTGGACCTGTATCATCTAGAGTTTCAAAGAATGAGAGCCGATCTCATTGAAACCTACAAAATATTTAAAGGGATAGATAGGGTAAAATGAAGATGCTCCCCCTGGTTGGCAAGCCTAGAGCCAGGGGACACAATTTCAAAATAAGGGGGAAACCACTTCAGACCGAGATGACGTCATGACAGCAGGTCACAGCCTTGAATTACTTCCGGGCAGATTGGACTTTTTTAAGGAAGATATGTGTTTTTAAAAAGGACATACAAACAAAAGTTGGTTGAAAATGTAAGTTAACAACTTTCTGGAAAATTCCTATGTGGATTATACTTGACCAACTAGTCCAGATTGCTAACATGGAATGTGGCATCTAAAAAGTTTATCAAGGCCTACTTCAGACAATGACACTTGAAAGGAAGAGATGTATTACAAAAGACCAAACTCTAATCTCCTCTGATGGTGGAGACAATGGACACTGATTATCACATCTCAGCAGAAACCACCTCCTGTTGAGTTTTATCTCCAGAATGTTGAAATGGTTGGAGTTGAAAGGAAGTAGATTCTGGGCGAAAGACTTCTTGTGTTTTCCCTTCCAGGAATACATAAGGAAATGGGTTAAAAAGCCAGCTGCAAACCTGTGTGTTCTAGTTCTGGTGTGCTAAAGTGTGGGCCATGAGGGTTACAGTAGAAGAACATCAACTAGGCACCCCTGCAGCTTTCAGGTAAAAGCCTCTTTCTGTGCTTGAAGGAAGTCAGCAAAGCCACAGTCAGTTAACCTGCAGTAACCTGCAGCATCAAGTGTCTCCAAACCAACTGCTTAACTGCCAAATTCAGCTCTACCGGAATCACCCAATTTAACGGCCACAATGTTTCGCCATTTACTCCTCATGGGCACGCCAAAGACTGACCCATATGTCTTGTTTAAAGTCTATTTTTGGACTCAACTTCTAGGGAAGAATTTTTGCCCTGTCAGGTGGGAAGTGAAGGAGCAGGCGTATGTAGACACACCTCCGTTCAACACCCCCAATCAGGGGCGTGCTGCCATTTTATGTGGGCGGGCCAACTAAGGCCCACCCAACGTGACCTCCACCAGGAAGCTGCCTCAGGGAGATCGATACCAAATTTAAAAATGGTAAATGTACAAAAATAAAATTTCCCTGACATGTCCCCTCATGTGACACTGTCACATGAGTTGGGACATGTCCATCACTTTAAATTATATATTTATTAAATTTTTAAAAACCTACATGAAACCTCATCCCGCCCGTGGATGAGGTTTCATGCTTTTTCTGAAGCCCGCCAAGGCTCCCGGCCTGCTCGCCAACCTTAAGGTTGATTGGGCAAGGCCATTAATTACTTGAATTAGTTTTTAACTGGCCTCAATTGGCCGTTGACAGGTCGGCAGGTGCACAGCTGGTTTGGCTGCACCCCCACCAACCTGAGAATTGAAATGACGTGGGGTGACATCTGCCCAATGTCATCCCGCGTCATTTTACGTGTTGGCAAGCTGGCCCCCCACCCCTCAGCTCGCTGATCTAAATATCCTGGTCCTAATTTCTAATCTGTATGGATGTGTGTTGCATTTATATTATCTTTTCTTTGGGGTTTTTGGGAGCTAATAAACTTACTCTTTCTTTGACTCAAGAAAACCTTGTTAAATTGGCTCCTTCTAAAATATAAATACATTTGGACTGGGAAAAGGTATCGACAACAGAAGGGATCCTTTTCAAATTAAATATTGTGGTGACCCAATCAAGGGGTTCGAACAAAAAAGGGGAGCCGGCTCATTCCTCCCAACCTGAGAGCATAACAAAATTGGGGTCCCATTCGGGAAGGGTAACAATTTGGGTCTCTCGTCCAGGATGATAACAAATTGGTGGGCCTCACCCTGGGCACCAGTTGTAATAATGAGAATTTTTTTACTTGGAGGGTGGTGAATCTTTGGAATTCTCTACCCCAGAGGGCTTTGGAAGCTCAGTCATTGAGCATATTTAAAGCAGAGGTTGACAGATTGCTAAATACCAATAACATAAAGGAATAATGTGGGTAAAAAGGCATTGAAGTGGATGATCATCCATGATCACATTGAATGGCGGAGCAGGCTCAATGGGCTGAATGGCCTACTCCTCCTATGTTCCTACTATAGGGTTCATTGGTTCGTCATTGACAGGATACACTATATAGGACAAATGGGCATGGAAGTGCCACAGCTTGGCATGGGGGCTTGAGGGGTTGGGTGGAGGGAGAGAGCTTGGCTGGGGCCATGGCTAGCTATGGATGGGGCATGAGGTGGTATGTGTCGGGTGTGAGGGCTGAGGGCTGAAGGACTTTTTTTAAATTTTCAGTTGGCCTTTTAAAGAGCCTGCCTCAGCACCTGGCAGCTCCTGTGGCTGCCTCCAAACTTTTTTCCTGAGTCAGCTAGCTCAACTCCAGCCTGCACCCGCCCTCTGGCAATGAAGATCCCACCTTTGCAGGCATTTTCTCCTGAGTGGGCGGTGTGATCCAGGAATTTTTTCGAATCTCAGTACCTGCTGCGAGGACATTTATTCAGGCCTATCTGTCTGAACTTGGCTATGTATTTCACAGGACTGCTTGCATGCCCAATAGCATAAGCAGCAAGTGATAGACAGTGCTAAGCGATCCCATAGCAAACGGATCACATCTAAACTCTCTGCAGTCCTGCCACATCCAATTGTGAATGGTGATGGACAACTAAACAGCTCACTGGGGGAGGAGGCTCCACAAATATCCCCATCCTCAATGGTGAGGTAGGCCAGCACATCAGTGCAAAAGCATTTGCTACAACCTTCAGCCAGAAATGCTGAGTGAATGATCTATCTTGGCCTCCTCCAGAGGTCTCCAGCATCACTGATGCCAGTCTTCAGCCAATTAGATTCACTCCACATGATATCAAGAAATGGCAGAAGGCACTGTATAGTGCAAGGCCTATGGACCCTGACAATATTCCGAAGGCTTGTGCTCCAGAATTTGCCACGCCCCTCGCCAAGCTGTTCCAGTACAGCTACAACACTGGTGTCTACCCGGCTATGCACCATTCGTGACTCCTCAGATACTGAAACAGTCCATGTCCAAATGCAGCAAGACCTGGACACTATCCAGGCTTGGGCTGACAAGTGGCAAGTAACATTTGCGCCACACAAGCATCAGGCAATGAACCAACCATTGCCCCGTGACGTTCAATGGCATTACCATCACTGAATCCTCCACTATCAATGTCCTGGGGGTTACCATGGACCAGAAACTGAACTGGACTAGCCATTTAAATACTGTGGCTATAAGAGCAGGTCAGAGGCTAGGAATCATGTGATGAGTAACTCACCTCCTGACTCCCCAAAGCCTTCCACCATCTACAAGGCACAAGTCAGGAGTGTGATGGAATATTCCCCACTTGCCTGGTGGAATGCAGCTCCCACAACACTCAAGAAGCTTGACACCGTACAGGACAAAGCAGCCCACTTGATTGACACCATATCCACAAACATTGACTCCTTCCACCACTGATGCACAGTAGCAGCAGTGTGTGCCATCTACAAGGTGCACTGCAGGAATCGATCAAGGCTCCTTCAACAGCACTTTCCAAACCCACGACCACTACTATCTAGAAGGATAAGGGCAGAATATAGATGGGAACACCACTATTGGAAATTCCCCTCCACGTCACTCACCATCCTAACTTAGAAATATATTGCCGTTCCTTCATTGTCGCTGGGTCAAAATCCTGGAACTCCCTTCCTAACAGCACTGTGGGTGTAGCTATACCACAGGAACTGCAGTGGTTCAAGAAGGCAGCTCACCACCACCACCTCAAGGGCAACTAGGGATGGGCAATAAATGTTAGTCCAGCCAGCGAAGCCCACATCCCACGAATTAATTTAAAAAAAAAATCCTTGTATATAATTAACAGCATCAAAGAGAACAAGCATGAGTCAAGCTGCATATATATTCCAGCTGTGGTCAAAGCAGTAACAAAATGAAAGTAATCACAGACCACAAGTTTGCACAATAAAGTATTGAAATTGTGACAGAAACCAAAATAGATCCCCTACATGGCACAGCTGCACTTAGTCATCTAGGCCACAAGTACCCAAGGTTGATTTCTGGTCTGTTATAGTGTTGCAGTAGAGATGATATATTGTTATTAGACTAATAATCCAGTGGTTTAGATTAATAACCCTGAGAACGTGAATTCAAATCTCACTATAGCAGTTTGAGAATTTGAAAATTCAGGAAATAAGAAGTGTGTGATACTGTCGAATTATCAGAAAAACCCAATTGGTTCCTTAATCCTCCTCGGGGAAGGCAACTTGCTATCCTTATCTGGTCTGGCTTGTGTGTGATCTAGTGGCCTATTCAGTCTGACGCCAACATAGTTGGTTCTTAACTGCCTTCTGAAGAGTGCAAGCAAATGTATAAGTTGTAACGAGCGATGGATAATGCTAATGATGCCCACATCCTGGTAACGAATGATATATATAATTAGCCTTACCACCCCAGGATAATGAGGGAGAAAATTAGCCAAGGCTCCTGCTGGGACAGGGCCACATGTCGTCATTGTAAGAAGAGAAGTTGAGGCTCAGTTTTGATGTCCTCCATGTATGTATAAATAGCCTGCAGATACCCATTTTCCACATTGACAGTATCTTTTTTGATGTGTAGTAGGGTGTGATTTCTGCCCGTCAACCTGTACTATTGCTAACTCCGCCACAGTTTCTGGAGTTAGTAACAACAACCTATATTCATGTAGTCTTTAATATAATAAAACATCAGAGTGTTATGGAACAAAATTTGAGACCAAGCCATATTAGGTCAGATGGCCAAAAACTTGGTCAAAGAGGTAGGTTTTAAGGAGCAACTTAAAGGAAGAAAGAGAGGTGAAGAGGTTCAGGGAGGGAATTTTGGGCCTTGGTAGCTGAAGGGATGTGCATCAACTGTGGAACAATTAAAATTGGGAGTGCTCAAGAGCCAGAATTAGATGAACACGGTTATCTTGCTGTGCAGTGGGCCTCGAAGAGGTTACAGAGGTTACAGAGATAAGGATCGAGGGGCAAGGTCATAAAGGGATTTGAAAACAAGTAAGAAAATTTTAAAATCAAGGCATTGCTTGACCAGGAACCAATCTAGGTCAGCAGGCATAAGGGTGATAGAGGAACGGACTTGATATGAATAAGCACATGGGCAGAAGAGTTTTGGATCACCTCAAGATTACGGAAGGTAGAATGTGGGAGAACAGCCAGGAGTGTGTTGGAATAGCCAAGTGTAGAAGTAACAAAGGGATGAATGAAGGTTTCAGCAGCAAATGAACTGAGGCAGGGATAAAGTCAGACAAAGTTACAGGTTGGAAATAGTGAGTATAATGTTGGCAGGGATATGTGCTTGGATGTCCATCTCAGGATTAAATATTACACCAAGGTTGTGACTTGTTTAGTCTTAGCCAGTTGCCAGGGAGAGGGATGGAGTCAGTAACTATGCTGTTTAGAGCAGGAATTGAAGGCGATGGTTTTCAGTTTTCCCAATATTTCATTGAAGGAAATTTTTGCTCATCTAGTACTGGACTCTTACTGCCTCCCCACCCTGCCTCCACTTAAGGGCCTTATCTGCCTATGCTGGTATTCATCCAGCAGCAGGTGAGGCACTTGCTCTGCGGGAAGCCCGAAAAGCAAACCCTGTCAGGGTTGCTTGCAGCTCCCAGAGATTGCCCCTCGTTCAAAGATGGCACTCAGTGCCTGATCGAGTGAACCAGCATCAGCAAATGAGTTTTGGTGGGGGTGGGGGGGGTGGTGGCATTGAGAGCCAACCCCTGCCTTTGCTGCCAACCCCGCTCCCCACCCTTTCCTCAAAGCCCTGCCCACCATCAATCATCTGTAACCTCGGTCCCTCAGCAATCCTGGGTATCAGTTGGGTGCATTACCAACAGCAGCCACCGCCTCCCCAGTTGCACAGCTGAGCAATAGTGAGCTGCCAGCTTCTGATTGGCTGGCAGTTCTCACTGGACAGGATTTCTGCCTCACTTGATCTCAGGGGAAGGCCTGCTGCTGCCCAGTTAAGTGCCTGATTGGCACTTAATGTGGTGAGCCTACCCGAAAAGAGGTGATGTGGGACTTTTGCTGGCTCTCCAGCTGGTGGGTATGACCCCTGTCACCTACAATAAATTCTGCCCTGTGTTTTTGGATGATATCACTGAGGGACAGCATGTAGATGAGAAATAGAATGGGAACAAAGATAGATCCTTGGAGGACACCATGAAGTAATGGTGCGGAGAAGGAAACAAAGTCATTGCAAGCAGTACTCTGGCTACAATTAGATGGATCAGAATTATCAAAATTTGGCTGAGAGAAAGATATTGCAAGCCATGCTCATTGGAACCTCACGTTTTAGCGAATGCAACAGGACTTCATTCCTTTAGCCACTTTAATGGACCACAACATAGAACTTCATTTTGGAGACAGGAGAGAAATGTGCAAGTGTTGGGGAGGGTCTGTAGCAGGCACAGGGCCCCCATTGTGAAAGTAATCCTGTGGGAAGGTAAGGATAGGGAAGAGGTGGTGAATGGGATGGCCATTGGAAGGAAGTGACCAGGGCAGCCAGTTCCAAATCATCGATTGCACACGCTGTCACCCAGGATGGGAAGATGTTTAATGACCTTACCTGTGTAAATGAAAAAAAAATTACAAACCTGTAAATGGCAGAAATCTGAAACAAAAGGAATACTTAAAGTACACAGCACAAAAAGACAAGCTAACATTTTGAGTAAAGTTGTTCCTCAGAACTGGATACTGAAAGACAACCTAATAATTTAGTAGAGTCATAAAACATAAAAGATACTCCAATCGGAGAAGACATTAATGGGTTAAATGACAGTGAAAGTTGTTGAAGGTAAAGCAGGAAATTGCTAGATAATATTAAATACAATCTCAGTTCAGGATTGAAAGACATTTTTTTTAAAACCAAGAGCATGTGCAGATGCTAATGTGTGAGGCCACCCAAATAAAAAGGAGAGCAAATAGGGAATATTAAAAAATAATGCAGAAAGCTTTCAGATGCAGCTCGAAAATGAAATCTGAAATGTTGAAAAATTGGAAATAAAAAACTTAATGTCTGAAGTCAATGTTCAGACCAATAGGCTTTAGAATGGCCAGTAAGGAAAGAGAAGAATATTTTTCCTGGATCTTCAGCTTAGCTTGGTTAGAAAAGTCGAGTCATTAGGGGGCCATTATGACAATGGGAAGGAAGTCAAAATGATGACTCTGAGGATCATAGTTGCAGACAGAGCAGAGGTACTTAAAGAAACAGTCACCTGGTCTGTGCTTTCTGTCCCAGTTAAGTGCACAGGAGATCCCACATTATGAACAGCAAATGCAGTCTGCTGGATTGGAGGAGATGCATTTAAATTGCTGTCTGACACAGGAGGAGATTTTGGGGCCCTGGACAATGATGTGGAAGGAGATGAATGAACAATTGTTGCATCTGCTGTGGTTGCACTTTAAAGTATGAAGAGGAAGGGGCAATAGAGATAATAAAAGAGTGAAAAGGTCCTGGAGCAAATTGTCAATGAGGAAAAAGGAGAGGGGAGTTGTGCTTGGTGGTGGAATCATATTGGAGGTAATAAAAATTTGGGTAGATAGATAGATGCTGAAAGGTCGAGGAATAAAAGATAAAAATAATGGGGATCCCCGTCATTGTTGGGAGAGGAGAGGGTTGGATGAGAGCAGGAGTTCTGGAAATTAAGACAGATGTAATCAAGGGCCACATTAAGGATGATCGTGGCATTCTGCCTCTCTTTGTGTTGAACCCTTTAATTGTCAGTGAAGGGTGTTATCCATGAACTTTGCTGCTAATGACACTATTCTAGCTATTGTTGCTCCTTTAGGTGTGGAGAAATACCAAGGCTGGAACCTTGTGCTCTCACTGGTAGTGAGCTTGGAGGTGGGAAGTACATTTTACTGGGCAGGACGGTGACATACTGGAACACTGCCACCTTCCTATCTCTATCAGAATTAAGTTCTGAATGCGAAGGTTTTTTGTCAAAGTTCCTGCCTTGCCAACAATTAAGGCCCTTGAGTGGCCAATTAATGACCACTTAAGGGCCTCATCCCACCATTGCTGTTATTAACCCCAGTGGGTCTGTTGCCATGTGGCATGTATGACAGGTAAAACTGCGTGGCCAGCTCGTCATCTCCAGCAGGGGTCCCTCGATCAAAGGCATTCAGTGCCTGATCGAGGGACTGGACATCAGGAAGGGAGAGGGAGCCCACTGAAAGTCAACAGGTGCCCTTGCTGCCAACCCCCTTCACCCTTTCCCTGTGAATCCCACCCTGCGAAATCCAACCCCTCACCCCCACTCCCCTCACCGCCCAACCTGTGGCCTGGGTCACTCCACAATCATGGGACTCTGGTGCCTGTCATTCCAGTAGCAGCCATAGCCTGTCCAATGGCACCACTGAGCACAAGAGCTGCTGGCAGCTCGTGGTAGGCGAGACATCTGCCTCCAAGTTCTTGATTCCCTGGGAAAGCCCGCCACTAGCCTCTTCACTTAGAATGACGCTTTTTAAGTGGAATGATACTTTTTCCATCTTTCGGGACTGAACTGAAATGGAGAAAAGCTTCTGAACTAATCACTCTGTTTTATAGTTAGATGTGCATGTATTTTAACCCATAAAAAACTGACTTGGAATTGGCCTAAGTTTAGTCAGAAACTGTGATTTAGAATTCAGATCACTAGAGTCTTTTTTGGTCAAAACTTGCCATTGATTGCTCTGGAGGTTTATGTGATTGTGTACCAGGTAGCTGGAAGCTTCTCCACTGCCTGATTGACGTGTGGTTCGCGGCCCTCCTGAAAAGAGGCAGTGTGGGTCTCCTGCCGACAGGCAAGACCCCCGATATCTCAACAAGTCTCCGCCTCAAGTGAATTTCTTCGTCTTGGGTGATACCTTCTCAGTGCAGCATGTGCTATCACTCACTTCATCCTTCTCAAACACCAGCCCAGAGACATTCACTTGGGGGACAGTTGGATTTCGAAGAGAGGACTGAACTGCCTGAAAAGCAGAACACAAGTGACCAGCTACAGAATGTGGGCAACACTGGTGAGGCCACATCTCTTTCCCTTCTGTAGTTATGCTAAGAAGACAGTGAACCACTTTGTGTGGTGGTGCTCCTAGAGTAGTGTTAGGTAGGAAATTATTCTCCCTGCTCACTTGTTTTACAACTGAATGCTTGTCTGGCTACCTCTGAGGGCCTTAACAGCCAAGTATGTATTGTAGGATTAGATCCTAGTGAAGACCAGGCCAGGCAGCGGAAGATGGGTTACGTTCTTTAATCGGCTGTAGGTCAGGTTTCCTTTGTGAAGTATTGTTTCTGTGTCAAATGCAGATAAACGTGTTTCTGTATAACCTGATGTGAAAATACCAGTGTCTGGATGAACTGTGCCCACAGAGCGCAGGGCTTTCATCAATAGCTCCTCCTTCTCTTGCAAGGAAATTTCCCAGATGGAGACCTATTGGGCCCAATTTTAACTCGCTCAAAATGCATTCACTTACACAGAGTTAAAATTGGGCCTTTGTGTCCTGTCTGAAATGATAGTGTGTGTGGGAGAATTCAGTCACAGCAAATAATACAAAGGTAGGTGGCCATTGATAAATAGATATAAAAAGTTTGCCCAGCTAGTGAGAGGAATAAAAGGGGCCGTTTTCCAGATCATATGGAAGCAGATTTTGCAGGTAAGGTTGGGGGGAGGGGGGTGGTGGGGGGAGCTGGGATGGTAGCAGAAAACCCTGCCAAGTTGGCTCCCTGGCATGTTCCTGCCTCTGGACGAGTTTCCCAGGCAAGGCTGCCACTGGCATCGGCAACCCACGAAACAGAGGCGAGCAGGCGATCAGTGTAATAGAGACCTAAATCAAGGGCCATTTTCTGACAATGGAATTTTTGTGGCTTCGCATGGTATCAAGAGCCAGTTCAGGTGCAATCACAGTTCAGGGGTGGTTCCTAAGCAGGGGGCAGGGGTCGGAAAGCCATCATAGACTGAATTAAATGCCAGTAACAGGGAGTCGCAAGGCACAAGGATGTCCAATCCCGGCTAGAGATTCTTTTGTGGAGAGGTTTCCTTCTCCTCACTGAGGCCCCTCGCAGATCTGGATGTTGTTTTATCAGCTGACTTTGGAGCCTTTTGTGAATCTCTATCTTGAAGTGCACCCTAGGTCACCCTGTTCTTCAGCAGTGCTCACCTCTCCTGGTAGGGCTGCCAGCTGGATGTTCCTGCAGGCCCTCCTGTTGGACTGCTCATGTCCCTGTTTCGCCTAAGGATGGCAAACATGGAGACAGTCGGCAAATCGGCCACTTCCCGGAAGATCTCTCCTGCTGGCACAATGTGGGATCTGAACCCAGAAGTGGTCTTAGTGCCCCAAAATTTTATACACGTGGAAGATTCAAGCCAAAGTTTCAGTAGAGCCTTGAAATGTAGCTGTAGGGCCTTTTAAATTTACTTCTGCCTTTTCTATAGCACCTTGCAATGCTAGATTGGCAAGACTATAACAGACCATAGCTGAGGCAACTATAATTAAGAAATGGGACCTATGACACACCACATTTTTTTTCCTCACTCTTTAATGGGATTTGGGTCTCGCTGGCAAGGCCAGTATTTGTTGCCCATCCCTAATTGCATTTAAGCTGAATGACTTGCTAGGCCATTTCAGAGTTCAGTTAAAAGTCAACCACATTGCTGTGGATCTGGAGTCACATGTCGGTCAGACCAGGTAAGGAGGGCAGATTTCCTTCCCTAAAAGGCATTAGTGAACCAGATGGGTTTTTACAACACTCGATAGTGATTTCATGGTCTTCATTACTGAGACTAGCTTTCAATTCCAGATTTACTTAATGAATTTAAATTCTATCTACTACCATGATGAGATTCAAAACTGTGTCCCCCAGAGCATTAGCCTGGGCCTCAGGAATACTAGTCCAGTGACATTGCCACTACCCCACCATCTCCCCATTGTTTACTGCTGCCCATTGTAAATAACAGCAGAAGATGGGGCAGCCACTAAAATGGCTTCACACTGCTTCCCATTTCCCCACTGCTGTCCACCTGAAAATCAAATTGTATGTCCTTCCCTAAAATGAAAGTATGTGCATCCAGCCTCACACAGGAAGGTTTGGACAGCATACCAGAGAGCTGGTATTAATGAAGTCACACCCCAACAAGAGTCAGTGTCTTCAGGTGTGGAGAAGAGAAAATTAGAGGAAATATATATGCTGAGCAACTTCAGCATATCAAGAAATAGTGAAATATTATATATACAACAGAGTCTATTTGTATTCCCAGTGATGATTGACAGGATTACTATCAGCCAGGCACACAATGGAACAGGTGAAGTGTGCTTTCTGCAGATATTTATCCAACACAGCTATCACTGCTACAGTTTTTATATTTATTTCTTGCTTATTGTATTTCTAATAAGGTAAAAGATATATAAGTCAGTATTTCTTTTGTTAAATGGTTTTTTGGAGCAAGTTAAAGAAGCACTAAAGAGCAGTTGGCATTTTAACCAGGACCTGCATGACAAAGTGGTATGTCTGATGCCCTTTGACCTGTACAAGAGAGGTTCCGAGTCTCAAGGTTGTCTTTTATGGATATCATGCACGAGTACAGGATCATACTAAAGCCTTTTGTGCACGTAGCAATATTTTTGTACCAGGTCTAAATGCAATGCATAGCTGGGATTTTCTTTGTTCTCATAATGCTGCACAGGGTGTTTGCAATGATCTTGTACAACTTTCAACTTTGATAACTTTGGATGTACAGATGATTGCAGCAAACTGTAAGTGATATATGAAAGCATAATTCATCAAGTTTTTTTAGTTAGTGCTGTGTTAATGATTTCGTGATTGAAAGTGGTGACAGTAGAAGACAAACGAAGATGACACTCAGTAGAGTGCATACCTTCACCATGCTGCGTAAACCAACATTATTACAATTGCACAGCTCTTCCTTGAGACTTTTCCCTGCATATTTGATGCTATAACTACTAGGCTGAAAAAAAAGTTTTTATTAAGAGCTTCCATCTCACTGAGGAACCTTCAGGCCATTCCACATCTAACAACCTGCTTTGAATGCTCTGCTCACATTTTGACAGCTGGGGAAAATTCCACCACAGCAGCTGAGACTGTCACAACATTCTAAAGCAACCACCAACATTTTAAAACAAAGTTAATTTGCCCAACCTCCCCGTGTTAACAGATCCTTTAAATAATTCCAGGTCCCATATCTAGTTTTTGGCAAAGATACAGAACTGTTTTTTCTTGTGCCATACCTGACCTGTGCACCAAGTTTCATTGAAATCATTCATTAGTTTTTGAGATATATCGTTCACAGTCAAACAGGCTAATGAATAGGGGCAAACTATACCCCTAAGGTAGAAAAAAAAGGTGCACTGTGTGTTATGGTCAGCAGAATTGAATCCATAACAACAGTGAGAAGAAAATTTGTTGCTCATTTTGGGAAAAGTGCACCACATTGGAACTCATGAAATTTATCATCTAATTGTTAACTATCATAAGTACGACAAAGTTATTAAAGTTTCAGCTTGCACAAGGCCTTTCTAAATGCCCTATTCATAATAACCTCTGGATTACATATTATTGGAAGACCACAAGCCACATTAACTTCTTGTGAAATAAAATTAATCAAACACATCACTACAGTTCAAGTCATGCAAGTAAGTGGAGTTTGGTTCAAATCATGTAACTTGATAAATTCCATCACACCTGATTTCCAAAAATGAAATAAAAATGAGCCTATGAACTCCATCTCCATATAGGTTTGTGTGAGCATTGTATTTTTGAGTTATTGTTAATCTCCATGTTTAGGGGAGATCTGAACTTGTCAGTGCGTTACTACCTTGTAACACACTCCAGTCTATGTTTCATCCTGTTCATAACAGACCAGCCTACACAAACACTACATTGCTTGCATGGTAGCCTAGTGGTTGTAATGCAAAACCTGTCAGGTCAGTTGAGAAAGTGAATTGAATATATAATGTGTCAGGATAATAGGAATGAATGGAAGAAAGACTTGCATTTATATAGTCCCTTTCACAACCTCTGGATGATCTGAAACACTTTATAACTCATAACGTGCTTTTTTTGCAAGAGTTGTCATGTTGTAACTTAGGAAACACAACAACCAATGTATGCACAACAAGCTCCAACAAGCAGTAACATAATAATGACCAGGTAAACTGTTTTAGTGGTGTTGATTGAGGGATAAATATTGGCCAAGACAACCGGGGATAACTCCCTTGCGCTCTTTCAAAATATATGCTATGGAAACTTTTACAAACACCTGAGAGGGAAGATGGGGCCTCAGTGTAACTTCTCACCTGAAAGACAGCACTTCATACAGTGCAGCACTCCAAGTGTGTCAACCTGCTTTATGTTCAAGTCGCTGGAATGGGACTTGAACCCACAACCTACTCAGAGGTGAGAGTGCTAATAGCTGACTCACTGCTAACTGGAAAGCCACCAGATTGCCATAAAAACCCAACACTTTACTAATATCCTTCAGGGAAAGGAAACTATACATGACTTTTAATGCCTTGGGGTAATGAATGCAGGCTTGCCCGGGTCGGCCACATCCCAATTTTTAAAAAATGTAATGCATTCCAGTCTATCTGTTGTCCTGTATATGACACATTCTTGTCTATGTTATCTAAAATGTAACATACTTCATCTTACATGTGACCTTATTTGACACGCACAACCAGCATGTATATTTCTGTATATAATGCCTTTCATTCTATATATAACATTCTACGTGTTATTCTATATTTAACATGCTGCAGCCTACATATTATCCTACGTGTAACCCTCTCCAGCCTGAATAGAAGGCATTCATTTGCTGCCACAAATATAAGGCATAATCTTGCTGTTAGATTTCCAACTTTTCATTAAATCTACTGCGGCATTCTAATAATTTATAACATGATCAGGTCTCTTGTGACAATCCAGATCTCTCTAACTCCCTCTTCCTACACGCAATTAAACACAGAGGTCAGGCAGGTGTGGTTAAAAAAATACTTATATTCACCTACAAAACTGGCTGCTGGGAAGCCAAGCCATTACTGCAAGTTACCAATCAAATGGGCACGTCTTACAGAACCAGAAGTCACAGATACTCTAATATAAAAATTCACATTTATTTTGCCAGAACTACATTAGCCAGATTATGGATATTTGTTTCCACCTAAGCTTTAGTTTTGTTTTTATAACCAGCTTTGAATATTAACATTTTTCCTGATAACATTTCTTTCACGCTTGGAGATAAAAAGCATAATGTTCTGAACAAAAGATTTTGTTCGAAAATTTCCTACAAATAAAGTGATCTTTGCCTAGAATATCAACTAAGCAGAAAGCAGGCTCTCTCATGAGAGCTTTATTTTTTCATGAGAAACAAGAAATATAAAACCAATGAAAAGATTACACTAATTTTCATAGTTCATTCTTTACCAAATATCTTGGTGCCTAGTATCAATGAAAAGGTTTGGTTAAACAATTGTGGTTTAACTGTTTCTTTTTCGAATTCAGAACCTCTCTCACTCACTGCTCCTAATAATGGCTTTCTGTCTTTTAGTGCTGTCAGTACTTACCCATTTTTGGACAGGAGTGATGAGGCATACAGATAGCAAACGCTGGTGTGGTATGTAAATCGTGAGTTCGTAGGTCACTAATGGTATAGTTATGATGGCATATTATTGTTTTATGAATATGCTTATGAGCCAACCATCTGCAAGTGTGACATAGAAGTTTGTGTGTGAGGAATTGTAATGTCCAAAATGACACAATGCATGCTTATCAGAAGGTAGTGCCCAGGGCACCACCCTAGTTCCCACAGTTTGGTGTTGTGGAAGTGGTGATCATTTTTTGACTACTTATGCATTGTTCAAAGGTTCAGGCTGTTCTCATTGCCTAAATTGTCACCTCGCAAGGCCCACCTGCCCAGCTGGAGGCCAATATGCTTCATATCACCGGGGGTGCCGGCCACCAGTAATATGCCGTAACCTGACGACAAAGGGAATTCCCACTTCTTTGGCTCAATGAATACCTGCTACAGTCTCTACCCCTGGGGCTGCTCCTATTGTCATTGTCCTTGTTAGGAATGGGTGACGATACTACATATTACGAGTCCAATCAGAAAATTCTGGAGCGGGTGGGGACCCAGCTTAACCAGGCCTCCACTGTTACCTGGTGGATTCTGATTGACTCCCACTGAAGCTAAGCTGGCAGCTCAGTGTGACCTATGAGGAAATGTTGTGCCAATGTATTATTCTGCTGCTAAAGTACATGTGTATTCCTTTAAGGCTACAAGAAGTTATTGTTCTACATTCTTGAAATTAATATTTGGGTTAGTTTTGGTGAAGCTGCAGATAAGAAGCTGAGCTCGCTTGTCGTAAGATCTGTAGAAATTGCAGGAATTCAGGAGTAAAACTTAATAATTTACTCCATGGAAAATAAAAGTTATAAATTGATTCAGTCATCAGAAAGTTAAATTTGACTCCATTCAATTACATTGCGTTTGCAGTGTCATAGACTGAATGATATGAGTTGTCTGCATTTATATTGGACATAGGCACAATCACAATGCTCAGTGTTAAACTGTTTTCTGTGTGAAGGGATTAATATGAGAATTTGCTGGGGACATATTTATTTTTCTAAAACGTGCTCTACTTACTAACTTTACATATAGCCGTTTGATAGTACAGAACTTGAGTATTGCTGAAAAAAGAGATTTTTTTTGGTCGAAGGTTTTCACCTTACACTCATCAGGACAATTTGTACAATACCAAATTTAAAAAGAACAACAATTTATACTGTATGAGAAGAGAGTGCCGATTGATTTTCAAGTGGACTCTGACTGGTAGAGCCATTGCCACAGAGAAGGCACTGGGACTGAAAAGCATTGTTGAAATTTAAACCAGGCAGCTTGACTCTGGTTGGTCAAGGCATTGCCCTGAGGAATGAACCAGCGAATGGCTGTCACTTATTTTGTTAAACTGAAGCATGCACAATGTACATACATGTTCTTTCTGTCTGCAAAGAACAGGGATCTGTGTATTAATATGTGTAGCTTACAGTACACACACATGCACCACACTGGGAGCCCAACTGACAATCTTAAATTGGTTGTCAGTGTAATTCTTAGCGCACTGAGGATTATTTAGCAAATGTTATCCAATCGCGGAATCACATCTAATGTTGGACACTGTCTTTTGGGTTTTGCAAGCATGGGCTGGTTAGGTATGGCCTGTACGTTGCCTGTTGTGAACAGCAGAAGGAACATGCTGTTTGATATGACTCACCACTCTTTGGTCTGTATGGCCTACATCCCTAGCATCACACTGGCCAACCAGAGAACACTCTCTTCTCATACAGTATAAATTGTTGTTCCCTTTACATTTGGCATTTTTGTGAATTGTTTTGTTGACTGCGAGACGAAAAGCTTAAAAATAAATTTCAGCAAAACCTTACACATTTCATTCTCTCCCAGATTATGAACCCAAAAGATAATGGAACATTGTGTTAAAGAGATTAAATAAAATTAAAGCTTCTCTTTGAACTTATTTCTTTAAAGGGACTTGCAAAATAATTGCAGGTGGCCCTTTAAGCTTGCTGGACAGCTTCACTGATAGATAAAAATAAGAATTCCATTGCTGAATTCCTTATAGAAACTTCAGTTCTGGGACTGCATCAATTGTGTGAAATTTTTCCACATAAACTGGAACTTGCTAAATCAGCCTGTGTGATCCATCAACACCATGGTGTCTGGCAGCCTGTTTATGGTTTTAAAGATTGCGATTACTGTAGATGCCATGACTGGAAACCCGCTGTTTATTCAGAGCTTTACCCCTGCGGCTGCAAGGTTTTCTTTTAACATAATACCCAAAAAAAAAGGTTTTTCTGTCCTTTAAAAGATTAATATTGTAAATGGTGCTATGCAGCAAGCAGTCCAACATTTCATATATGTGGATTTTTGAAATGTAATGTTATACTACTTTTGATTTTTGGTTTAAATTTTATTCCAGACTTCAAAAGGCAAAGGAAAATGCTCCGTGGAATATTCCGAATTCCTCAATTGATTTTTAACTGAGTGTTTAAACTACAGAAATTTTAACTGTACTAGCTGGTGAAGTAATGCTTTCTCTTGAATGTGCAGCCTTGCCTCAATATTATTGGCGCTCGCTTTTTAAGGGTTAATGACCTTAACAGATTAAATCTATCTTTTTGTTCCTTTTCTTCAGAACATAGCGTTCGCTTCTTTAAGATTATGGGTTTTTTTTGCCTTTGTTAAATCAACCTCTTTTTTTTCTAGGTTGCTACTTCCTTGAATGATTTAATGTAAAGGTTTATTTAAAACTGTTTGAACATGATTTTTTTTATTTCCCTGTGGAAACTTTTCTAAAGGGCATTAGCCATGTAAGCAAAACGGTCTGCAAATCTGTGATTTAATTTTGAACTGTTGTACACCATCTTCCATATGGAAATGAAGATAATCCAACTCGAGGTTTTTGCACCTCATTTAGGGGAGACTGAGCCTTGAAGATTATCGCAGGCTCACACTGAGGAAAGATTTTATTCAGCATGGATTGACCAACGCACACTTCCCTAAATCCTGTGCAACAGAGCAAGTTGATGTCAGAGCCTCCACGATAAAGATTTAAAGAAGGAATAAAAAAAAAGGGGAGGTTCATGGGTAATGTCATAGGTCAAGGATTTAATATATGATGTGCAAAAGCTGAATGGCAGCTGAAGATTTAAACTGAAATAATCACTGAAGGACACCTCAGTGGGCCTATTTAGTATTCTTTAATGCAATCATATTTGAGCAATTATGTACATGGATAAATGCATGAAGATCTAAACAGTAGTCAATATTTTCATACAGCTGCTTCTTCATCAGAGGTAACCCGACTGAACAGAATAATGAGTTTGAACAATTAACCATCATTTCATGTATTTTCTTTCAAAAGCACAGGTAGGGATAAATTAACATAATTTACTTTAGCCAAATGGGGCTGATAAGAGATATCTGGTATCCAGCTCTTATGTTTATGTTCTTTATTTGTGCTTTGTGAAATGAATTTTGAACAAAATATATATGGTATTGTGCTGCTAAATAATTATGTTCCAAATTCTACTTTTACTCACCTGGAAAAGTATCTAATTTTGTAAAGAATCACTGGCAATTAATTTAAATGAAAACCCCAGAACAAATAATTGAAAGGTGGTGGGGGGGTGGGGTGGGGAGAGAAAGACATTAGCAAGAAAGAAAAACATTTGAATAAATGAAGTAGCAACTGGTTAAACTGAATGAAAATAAAGAAAAATGAATGGCTAATTTCTCTAATTAGTAAGGCTGAGTCTGAGCTTTGTTCCTTTGATGCAGTCATTAGCATCACAGTTTTGTTTCTGTCCTTTGTGGTGAAGTCACTGAAAGGGGTAGACACCCAGCTTCCTCAGCTCACATCTCTGCTGTTTGAAATGTTCAGTTTCTGAGCAATATCTTGTCCCAGAGGAAGCGGGGTGGAGCCAATTGTTGAGATCCATGTTAGGAAATTAGGCAAGTGGTCTTGTTTGGTGAGATATCATTAAAGAACAGGATTATAATCTTTGCTTTATTGAAGGAGTGGTGTAGGGAAGAGAAGTTCTATTTCATAAGACACTGGCATTGGAGCTGGGACAGAAAGGAACTGTACTGTTGGGACAGGCTCTAGTTGAGCTGGGCTGGGGCCAGGCGGAAAGGATAAATAGGGTGGTCACAGGAACTTTAAATATTAAATGAGGTTGTGGGGGGATGGGGGGAGCAGGGGGCAGTGGCTCTGGTAGAAAGATAGAATAAATAATAGTTCTGATGCAAGCAAAAGGTAAGAGAGCAAAGTGACAGTCAGAAATTGTGTTTTAGGCAGTACAGGTAAAGGGAAAATGAAAAGGTGTAAAGTAATTTCAGTGTGATCCATGGTTCAGTCGGTAGCACTTTTACCGCTGTGTCGCAAGGTTCTGGGTTCTTGAGCATAAAAAGCATGGCTGACATTCCAGCGCAATATTGAGGGAGTGTTGCACTGTAAGAGGTGCCATCTTTCTGATGAATCATTAAACTGAGGCCCCATCTGCTCGCTTAGGTGGATGTAAAAGACCTCATGGTGCTATTTTGAAGAAGAGCAGGGGTGTGGCCAATATTTATCCCTAATGAACATCACAAAAACAGATTATCTGGTCATTATCACATTGCTGTTTGTGGAAGCTTACTGTGGACAAATTGGCTGCTGTGTTTTCTACATTACAACAGTGGCTGCACTTCAAATTTACTTAATTGGCCATAGAGTACTTCGAGACATCTGGTGGCCATGGAAAGTGCTATATAAATGCAAATATTGTTTTTAATTAAACCAGGGGAATGAAGTAAGAAATGTGTGAGTAAAGCAAAGGAGTGTAAGGGCAGGTTAGTGTGTGTGGCCTAAGCATTCTTTATGCAAACACATTGGGCAGAATTTTATGTCCCGTGGGCAGGTGTGCACCCAACCTGATTGGGCACAAAATAGCGCACGATGATGTCAGGCGAGCATGTCATTGAGCACTCGCGCAATATTTTGTTGGGCGGGTGCACGTGAGAGTCGGTGGTGGCCCGCTGACAATTAAGAGGCATATTAAGGCCATTAAAGCATTAATTAACAGTAATTTTTTTTTTGCTGCCTGTCCAGCCTTACTGTTGGCGGACGGACGAATTGGCCAGGTGACCTTTGCACTTTTGAGGAAACCTCATCCACTGGAGGCATTAATTTTTAAAAATTAAAATGTTTTGACATAATTTTTATTATGTTCCTGTTCAGGTGAGTGAGTCCTAAGAGGGGACATTTTTTTTCCGATTTTCAACATTATTTTTGATTTTAAAATTCTTCAGCTCCCTGGGGCAGCTCCCTGCTTTCAGGGAGCTTTCAGTGCATGCTCCCCCACACATGCACAAACTCCTCCTCCCCCACCCTAGCAGCGCTGAGCTTCTCAGTACGCCTTTCATGCTGAATTTTGCACCTTGTCGTGCAGGATCGGCGGAAGCAGTTGGGAAGCCGATCGCTGCACAGGATTGGCAGCACTTCACGATTTTATGCGGGCAGGCCAAATAAGGCCCGTCCAGTGTGATATACGAGTGGCATCGCTGGGCGCTGCCTGTGCGGGCAGGGGGGGAGGGGGGGCAAGCCAGCCTAGTGCGCACTTTGCGCATGCGTGCGAAAGAGCACTGAATAATCTCCCTGAGGCACGGAGCTGCCTCGGAGATGAAGAATATATTGAAAAAATTATTAAAGAGCAGAAAAATTGAATGAAACATGTCCCCCCCCCCCACCACCATGTGACTCTGCCACATGAGCAGGGACATGTTTTTAATTAAAAATTAAAGTGTTTATTTCATTTGTATTTGATTTTGGAAGCCTCATCCCACCTGTGGATGAGGTTTCCAAAAAATGCAAAGGCTGCTTGGCCTTTTTGCCTGCACTCCACCATTAGGTTGAACGGGCAGTGAAAAATTCAGCACAATTGATTATTTACTGGCCTTAATAGGCCTTTTAATTGTTGGCAGTGCGTTGCCGGCTCTGGCATGCACCTGCCGACTGAACTATCGCGAAACTGCACATTGTCATTGGCACACTTGGCCAAAATCATCGAGCATCACTACACGCTCGGTCAGGTCGGGAGCGTGCCATAGAATAAGACAGTCAGGACTGCAAACTAAATACACCAGGTTATAAATTGTGAGATAGCGAAAATGGTGGAAGAGTAGCTTTGCTGAATTAGGATTGAATCATTTCAATGGTAAGGGAGGATATAATGAAAGGGAAGCAGACAGTTGAGACTTTATGGCTAGATTTAAGAAATAAAATAACATTTAAGACAGTAGTGGGAGTTTTGTATTGGTCCCCTGATAGCAGCTTTGAAGTGGTAGAATGTATAAATGTAAAGTATACAGCAAAGGCAGATTAGTTTTAATGGGTCACATTTAACTTTCACATTGATTAGAATAAGATGATTAGCATATATCAGAAAGTTAATGAATTTTTGAGTGTGTTTTGGATAGTTTTCTGCAATAATATGGCCTGAGAACCAAAAAGGAGGCCTGCCATATTAGATTTAGTAATGATTAGTGATGCAGATTTATTTAACAACCTGATAGCATGTAAATATTTATCTAATAGAAATCATAACATTGAGTTCAACACACTGTTTGGAAGGGAGAAATACAGAACAGCTACCAAGATTCTGGTCTTAGGTAATGTGGTGTGACAATGTGAAGTGACAAAGACTGTCCACAGTAAACTGGGAAATCTATTAATGGATAAAATAATAGAAGATCAGTGAGAGGCATTCAAAAAGAATTTAGTATGATGCAGAACCAGTTTAAAGCCCTGAGGGGCAGTTATATATGAAAAAGAGGGTGGTTAAGTGGGAATCTTAACTGATAATGATAATATTGTTCATGAGAATAAGGAAATTGTGGACATGTTGAATAATTACTTTCAACCATTATTCTCAGTAGAGGGAGAGGATAATGTGCCAGAAAATCCAAAGAAAATAATATTGAATCAGGGGCAGAGACTCACCAAAAGTAGCATAGCAAAATAATAGTAATGAGGAAAATAATAGCACTAAAAGGTGACAAATCCCCAGGACCAGATAATTTTCATCTCAGGGATTTAAGGAAATAGATGAGAACATTGCAGGTGTTCTGAATATAATCTTCCATAGTTACCTTAGATTGCAAAAATTATATATGCCCCTTCACAATTTAAGCAAGGTAGAAAAGAAAAAAATAAGGAATTTGCAGTTAGCCTAATGCGTTGATAAGAAACTATTAGATCTATAATTAAGGATAGGGTGAGTGAACTCCTTGAAACTTTTCAGCTGATTAGAGAGAGCCAGTATGGATTTGTAAAGGGTAGGTCATGACTGACAAACCTGATTGAACTTTTTGAAGAGGTGACTAAACTAGTGGACAGGGGAATGTCAATAGATGTTATTTATATGGACTTTCCAGTGGGCATTTGATAAAGTCATAGAATCACAGAATCTTTACATTGCAGATGGAGACCATTTGGCCCATCAAGTCTGCACTGGCTCTCTGAAAGAGCACTCTACCTAATCCTACTCTCCTGCCTTGTCCCCATTACCTTACACACTTTCTTTTCAAGTAGTAACCCAATTCCCTTTTGAATACCTCGATCGAATCTGCCTCCACTAACCTTTCAGGAAGTTCATTCCAGACACCAACCACCCTCTGGGTGAAAATAATGTTACCTCACATCATTGTTACTCCTTTTGCAAATTATTTTGCACCTGTGCCCTTTAGTTCTTGATGCTTTCTTAAGTGGGAACAGTTTCTCACTATTTACCCTGTCCATACCCCTCAGGATCTTGAATACCTCTATTAAGTCTCTTCTCAGCCTTTTTTTCGCCAAGGAAAATAATCCCAACCTCTCCAATCTATCTTCATAGCTACAGTTCTTCATCCCAGGAATCATTCTTGTGAATCTCCTCTGTACTCTCTCCAATGCTTTTACATCCATTCTTAAGTATGGTGTGCAGAACCAAATGCAGTATCCCAGGTGAGGCCTAACTAGTGCCTTATACAAATTCACCATAAACTCCTTACTCTTGTACTTAATACCCCTATTAATAAAGTTTAAGGTATTATATGCTTCATAAACTGCTCTCTTAACATACTCTGCCATCTTTAATGACTTATGTACGTAGACACCGAGGTCCCTCTGCTCCTGCGCCTCCTTTAGAGTTTCTCCTTTTATTTTATACTGTGTCTCCATATTCCTCCTGCCAAAACAAATCATCTCACACTTCAGTGCATTGAACTTCATCTGCCACTTGTCTGCCCAATCCATCAACATTTGAAGTTCATGACTATCCTTATCACAGTTGAAAATGTTTCCAATTTTCATATCAAATGCAAATTTTGAAATTACACCCTGAACACCACAGTCTAGATCATTAATCCATATCAGGAGGAACAAGAATTCTAATACTGACCCCTGGGGAACTCCACAAGAAACATTCCTCCAATCTGAAGAACAACCATTTATCACTACTGTTTCCTGTCACTCAGCTAATTTCTTATCCAAGTGCCTCCTTTCCCTTTTATTCCTTGAACTAGAATTTTACTCACATGTCTGTTCTGTGGCACTGTATCAAATACCTCTTGAAAACCCATACACACCACATTAACAGCGTTCCCTTATCAACCTTCTCTGTTACCTCCTCAAAAAACTCCAAGTTAATTAAACATGATTTCCCTTAATGAATCCATGCTGGCTTTCCTTAATTAGCCTGCACTTGTTTAAGTGACTATTGATTTTGTCCCAAACTACAGTTTCCAGAAAGTTTCCTACCACTGAAGTCACCTCGTAACAGACTACTGGATAAAGATGAAGCCTATGGAATTGATGGAAACTTATTGACCTGGCTAGGAAATTGGCTGATGGGCGGGAGAAAGACTAGGGATAATGGACAGGTACTCTAATTGGCAGCATGTGACTAGTGGTGTCCCATAAGGATCTGTATCGGGGTCTCAACTATTCACCATATTTATTAATGACTTAGGTGATGGGAGAGAGAGCCATATACCTAAATTTTTTAATGACAAAGATGGGTAACATTGTAAGCAGTGTGGATGGAAGCATAAAATTACAAATACATATTAAAGCAAAATTGTGGCAATTCGATTGCAATATATGCAAATATAAGGTCCTTCACTTTGGACTTAAAAAACCTAAATCAAATTAGTTCCTAAATAAATGGAGGTTCAAAGAGACTTAGGGGTCCAGACATATATATCATTAAAATGTCATGGGAAGGTATAGAAAATAACCAGAAAAGATTATGGAATGCTTGCCTTTATACCTGGATGATTAGAACTGAAAGAGGTAGAAGTTAAGCTACAGCTATACAAAACCCTGCTTGACCATACCTGACGTATTGTGTTCAGTTCTGGGCACCACTCCTTATGAAAGATATATTGACCTTGGAAGGAACACAGTTGATTTACTGGGATAATACCAAGGAGTCCAAGGAAGAGAGCGTAGAATTTGGATTTTAGAAGGTTAAGGGGTAATTTGATTGAAGTTTTCAAGATATTAAAGGGAACAGGTACTGTAGATGGCAGAGAAACTATTTTTGCTGATGGGGAATCTAAGACTCGGGGCAGAATTTTGTCGTCGGTGTGCGGGGGCGGGCCCGACACGCCAACGTGTAAAATGACATGCAATGATGTCAGATGGGTGTCCCGATGTCATCTTGGTATTTCATTCGGCGGGCGTGCGCTGGAGGCGGCTGCACGCCCACTGAACTGTCAAAGGCCTATTAAGGCCATTAAAAAAGTAATTAAACTCGTTAAGAACGCTGCCTGTCCAACCTTAAGGTTGGCGGGCAGGCGAAGAGCCCAGGCGGCCTTTGCATTTTTTGGGAAACTTCATCCACGGGCGGGATGAGGTTTCCTGAAGCTTTTATAAAATAAATAAGTAAATATTCCTAACTTCACAAACATGTCCCAGCTCATGTGACACTGTCACATGAGGGGACATGTTTAAATAAATTTTACTTTATTTATTCAAAAGTTTTCTAATCCATTCAATCTCCCTGAGGCACAAAGATTGCTGCGCTCTTTCGCACACTTGCGCGAAAGAGTGCAGGCCCCGACTCTCTCTCCTCTTCCTGTCCGCACAGGTGAGTGCAACAGGCCGCGTGTTACGCTGGGAGGGCCTTAATTCACCTACCCACAAAAAATGGCGTCATGCAGCCGATCGCAGGCAGCAATCGGTTCTGCACCCGCTCCTGCCCAGCCCGCCCGCCATAGGAAACATTCTGTCCTCGGGACTATTCTAAAGATTAGGGTCAGTCCTTTCAGAAGTGATGTGAGGAAACACTTCTTCATGCAAAGGATGGTAGGAGTTTGGAACTCCCGGCAATTGATGCGAGATAAGTTTTTAAAACTGTGATTGGTGGATTTTTGTCAATCAAAGGTATTAAGGGATATGAGAAAAAGTTGGATATATGGAGTTGGGCCACTGATCATCCATGATCTCATTGAATGGTTGAACAGGATCAAGAAGCTAAATGGCCTATTTCTGATCCTCTGGCCCCTTTAATTGTATCTGCTTTCTTTTACAATGTGCTTGACAGTTGTGAATCTGAGCTGTGTTACTTCAGGCGAGTATCGTTTTGCCCTAAATACAATGCAAAAGCTGTCACACCTTGCAAACCCATGCTTGGGAGTGCGGGTGGGGGTTGGCGTGGACATGAGGGGGAACTAGGGTTGTGTAGCTGGCTGACCAGTCGATCAGTTTTCACTAATTGCTGACTGCATTTAGCTGCAGGTAGCCCTGGGCCTTCTGAAGATTTAACTTCCTGCCTTCCAAAATATATAATCAATGTGCATGTTTCAAGCGAGCTTGAGCAGCAAGCCTGGATTTATTTTTTTTTTGACAATCAAGAAACGTGCATTTCATTAAAGCTTTGTTGTGTTCATGGCACTTTTTTTTTGCAGTAATTCTTTTATCTTGCACGCACACCCTGGGCATTATGAACATTCATCAAAGCAATTGACGTGGACAAAATTAGTGCTTCCTGCTATGTAGGTCAGATAAACTTTGCTGAATATTGATTTTCGACAAAGAAAATGACACTAGTCGGTCTTCACCCTTTATCTGAACAGCCCAGAAAGACATGGGAAAAGCTCACGTAGCGAAAAGTACCCAGAAGAATTACTGTTATCTCGACTCCCACAAGACGAAGACAACAGATAAGCTCAGGGAAAAAAAATCCCTGAATGCAGTGCTGTGCCAATGGGTGCATTGCAATTCCCAACCCAATTGTTCTGCTTGCTGGCACTGTTCATATTTTAAGTCCATTAGGGAGGTTTATTGTCATGAGACTTCGAAACCTCATGAGGGTCTGGTGTCAGGGTTTTTTTTATCGCTCTCTGTAACTGCATAATTATAGAGTAAAAGAAGATAATTTTCAGGCAGTAAGCAGATAAAAGAAAATACAGTGCTACAGTTGTAGCTGGTTATCTTGTGCTCGACAGGCCAGGTAGCATTGTTCATTTTTTAAAAAAAATAGTGAGCTGCAATGGGGAGTCACAATGCTGGCAGATTCAGGCAGAATGATAGAGTCGGCATCAGTATGTTTCCCGATAGGAAAGGATTGAGGAAAATGTATCATCAGATCAGCCCTAACCAACAGCCTTTGTGGGGGAGGAAAAGGCACTCCTTGCTGAGGATGCCATGTCTGTTTCTGACCTAAACTGGCCACATATAAAAAGATTAAAAATATCTGATTTACATAACACCATCTTTCATATGCTCCAGACTACCCCACGATTTGTTGAAATTTACGGCTTAAACAGTTCTGCAGCTGTCCCTAAGATGGTGCAGTGATATCTTATTGGAGTGCGCTGAGCCTAAAACGATGGATGTTCTTAGAACATTACATCAGAGCAACTACATTATAGTTTTAAAAGGAAGGTACCAGCTCACAGTGTGGTGAGATTCATGGAGACTGGCATGCTACCACTCTATACCCTCCAATGTCAGCACTTACTACAGTTGAGCCTTTTTTTCCAAAGCCTTGTTTAGGATGTGACCTTAATGACTTTGCTTAGAATCAGGATTTTTAAGCAATTTTGTGTGTCATTGGGATTGTGAGGAAAATAAAAACTGTGCTGCTGATGTCATTTTCAGATATGTGACATTAGAAGGTAATTGGTGACAGGTCAGAGCAACACATTATCTAAAGGACATGTAAACAATTTTACAACATAGGATAGTTCCTGAGGCATGAACAGTGCTTTTGTATATTGCAGTAAATTTTTAAATGTTGTTTATCTGTTTTCTTTTTGCCTCTCCCAGGGGTTTACATGGTAGAAAAGAGGATGGATGGGGAAGGTGGTGGCAAGTTGGGAAGAAATGTTTGGTATTGATGCTCTGACCGTGCAATGAGGTGGGCTTGGTGGGTCAATGGGCTAGTTTTTTTCTGCCAGTAGATTTCGTATGTTCATATTATTCACATGAAGCCCATCTAATATTCAGATTTTCACCTGAACAATCTTATTGTAATATTGAAAACTGCAGCAATAATATTTTCTATCGTTGTTTCAATAATTCGGTAGTTGATACCCTTATGTGCACTTCAACCTGAACAACATGCAGCATCATGCAGCAAACCCTAAGACTAGTACATTAAGGGTTAATCCAGCATGCTTAGTAAGGCAGGAGTTACAACATCTACTGAAAAATTAAGTGTATTTAAACAGTTACAAAGGGGCATTGAGCATTCTGCGTTTATTTGAGAATCAAGCAAATATTTTTAAAACTCATGTTTTGTGGGGAGCTTATTACAACATTTTCTTTTTATCATGCAGCCTTCTCAGGAAGATGTTTTGTGATTTGTTCTTTTTTTAAAAGAAACTTGATATAGCAATATTCAAATAAACCATTCAGTATTTGATGATGCATGTGAAAAAGCCATTTGCGAGTGACAGGGGGTGAAAATATAAGGTTTTAATTACAAACTGCAGCATACAGTTGTCATGCTGCCAATGTTGAGATTGTCAATACAGTATTTTCATCATAACAGTATTGTTGTGTTATTGAAAGTGTTGGCTGGCAATACCAATATTGGCACTTAACCCTTTGAGCTGTAGTACATGAAACTCAGGTCCCCAACTGAGGACAAGCTTTCCTGAGTTTATTCTGAGAATACTGCCCCTTTTGTAGAGCTGGTGTTGTCACCTTAAAGTTTCTGTGTTTCCAAGTGCTGGTGACTGGCCCCATGTAGTGCCCCAGATTTTTTTTTATTGTCTCCATGGCTGGGGGTAGCTCTTTTCAGCCTTGCCCAAGTGGCTATTTTCACATGTGAGCTTGGACATTTAATGCTACTAGGTATACCGACAAATGGGGTGACGTGAACCTGATCCTCTCCTCATCCAGTGTTTATACAGGAATGCCTTGTAGCTGGATTCACTGGGTTGTGGGGGGGTGGGGGGGGCGCAGAGGGGACCTCAGCCAATTTTTCCCTTTCACAGCCCAGGGACACTGAGGTGTCATTACTCAGATTTTGCTGCTCTATATGGCTCTTTATCTGGCACCATATGCTGTGTTTATCCAATAACCTGTCAAACACCCTTCCTCACTCATTAATTTTAGATTCTCTTAATGCTGCATTGAAAGTATTGAAAAGCAATGGTAGTAGCTTGGAGATTGATGCTGTAGCCCACATAGCAGAACAGTGGCTTAAAACTGATTTATGTTGTAGCCCAAGTCTTGAGAGACTAAGCTAACAGTGCTGCTTCCTCACATGTACCTTTCTAAACTAACTAGTCCTTGTAAATTGGCTGCACTGTGTTGGCCCACCATTCGACACTCGTGTAGAGGGGCTGTGACATTTTGTCCAGAAGGCATGTGCAGAGCAGTGATGTCATGTTTCAGCGTGGCAGCACAACACACCTGATGACATCATGCTGCTGCCATGACGTCGTCAAATTTCCTGGCCTCCAGAAGATCATTGGCTGACTGACAAAAGGCTCTTGCTTATCATTTTTAACAAAATTGCATAAATGCCCCTGACAGCTTTGCATTCATCTGGCTGTAATAGATGATTTTCAAAGCAGCTTGTGAACAGGGCATTCCAATTGATTTAGCCTATCTGAAGACTCCCCACAGAGGTGATAATGGTGCGGTATAAAACATTGTGTTGTGTACAATTCAGCAATTGTGCTTAAATGCTCTCAAATTAATCTGCAGAAATTCACCATTTTGGAAATAAGCAAAGTCCATTCAGTGCTCAAAGGGTTATTAATTTCTAGCTCTGTGAAGCTCATGTCTATTAAAAAACTTCAGTTTACACAATTACCTCATTCAGTTAGGAGTGTGGAGAGCAGCTACTGCGATTTTTTTTGGATCACACTACAGTTACTTAAAGGCTCTTCAGCATAACAGAAGTGACATCAGCAGGCTTTTTTTATAAGGACTGAAATACCACAGAGTTCTGGTGTATTATAGAGCAAAAATGAAAAATGCTACCAGAACATAACAGCGACAGCTATATTTTCAGAAAATATTGCAGGATTCCATAGACTTTTGCTTTTTTTTTAAGAAAAAAATCACGTTAAAGATGTTGGTAGAGTGTGCAGAATTTTAAAAAATTTACTGTGGGGCGTGGGTTCTTTCATGAGGTTTGTGAGGCAGATTCAAACCAAGAGAGCAGGTTCACACAACTGCAACTCATTCAATATTGTCAAAAAGCTAGAAAATCTACCCATTTCCTTTTAAATCCACCTGTCTTCCATCAGTTTCTCTCTAAATCTTTTTTTCCAAACGCATCGTGACAAATATTTGAACACTTATTTCTTTCGATTCCAGAAGCCACGTTTGGTAAACCTTTTCACTAGTTAGGGCATGGTGGCATGAGACAACAGCCATGCATAATTTTCCCTGGTGGGAATTGTCACTTCATTTAAATATAAATATGAAGCACCCACTGGAGGTTTGGCAGTGTAGCCTGCTGACGTTTGACATGCTACACCACATAGCGGTAGGAATGTTGGCCTGTGGGGCTCCTTTGAAGGCTTTAGTTGGGAATTGCATTGTTCTCCTTGGAGCAAAGGAGGTTGGGCAGAATCTTCCAGCCCTGCCAGCAGTGGGAATCGTGGTGGGCAGAAAAGCAAAAAGCCTGTTTCCCGACAGATGGATAAACTGTTTGAATTTTGTTCTCCTGATTTGGGATGTGGTTGGTCGCATCTGCCAGCCTCTCCAATACCAGCTGCAGCCACACGGATTCTGGCGGAGCAATGCAGAGCTCCTGGCCTGCATTGAGCGAATGGCTGTCGGGTGCTGTTTAAATATGGCGACAGGACCTTCGACCCCATGAGGTAATGGCGGGGCGGACGACCTCCTGCCCATCCCACCACAGGATTCGCTGTGCTCCTTGCGGAAGCAAAATTAGTGAGCCGAAGAGCGAAAGATTGCACATGTTCAGCCATCCTGCCACCCAGCGGAAATCATGCCAACTGTCCCACCCGCCACCAGACTTGGACTCCAGAATGGAAGATTCCACCCATTGAGTGAACAGCTGATAGAGGCATTTGAGATTATGACAGATTTAGAAAAGATAAACAAAGAAAAGCTGTTCCCATCAGCTGATGGTGCAAGAACTAGTAGACACAGATTTAAGGTTTCAAGCAAGAGATACAGGGGAATGTGAGGAAGGTTTTTTTTTTATGCAGCGAGTGGTAATGACCTGGAACTCACCAGTTATGAGAGAGACAATCAATGATTTCAGAAGAAAATTGGATAGGTATTTGAGGCAAATCAACACTTAGGGCTCCTGGGATAAAGCAGGGGAATGAGACTGAGTTCTGAGTGAGTTCCACAAGAGATCCGGCATGGACTCATTGGGCTGGATGGCCTCCATCTGCTCCCTACATGACTCTAAGGTAGAACAATTATGTTGTTCCCCTGCCCTATCCCAGTAGCCCTGTGAGTTGATTTGCCTCAAGCGCCTATCCAATTTTTTCTTGTTATCCTGCATGGTGAGTTCCCAATCTCAAATGATCGACTGAGGGAAACTGAAGGATTTCGGCATGAGAAAAGAAAATCAGAGATACAGTTTGTGCAAGTTGCTTAGGTTAGCAGATACACTACTGCTCAAAGATTGCTGCACAACTACATAATCTTCGACCTGGGAATATGATGTGCACACCATAACACCACATGCATATGGCAGAGAAAATAAAGTACAAAGGAGTGCATATTTGATTTTGCATTTGCTTTAATCAAACAATAGAATGTACACATTAAGAAGGTGTAATCACTGCCCCTACTTACTAGCAGAGGCAACTTTAACAGTACAATGTCAATTAAAGACAAGTTTTTACAACAGTAGGCAGTTTGTCAATACAGATATAGGGTGAAAATCACCTCCACTGAGTGATCGTAGCACTGATTCCTTATTGATCGGACTACTGGAGGATTCAGCGATCAGAATAGAGGAACATCACCATAAGACAGTAGACTTGCATTCTCACGCAGTTGCAGTTTATTAATCAAACCATTTAATCTACAAAAAAAAACTCAATTTCTTTCCCTCATCTTTAGAAGGTGATGATTCATGCTTGGGTACTTTTCCACTGGTGTTGGCAGTCCTCCAGTACCTCACCTGAATGGTTGTGCTTCACCGGTCTATGCTGTGTTAGTTGATTTCAGTCATTCCAGCAATGGGGCTTGCTATCAATTTTTACTGTGGAGAAGAAAAATCAGCTCACTTTCATGCTCCTGATCACATTTCAGTTCTTCTCATTGGAAAGTTGGTGGACGGGAATGTTGGGGAGGCTTGGCTATGATGTCCGTCATGGTGAACTAGCCTGTTGACAATTACTATCTTAGCCCATACATGAAGGTCAGCTGTGCATGGTGGCAAATGGCTACCAGTGACCATAAAACCATAACAAAAACAGAATTACCTGGAAAAACTCAGCAGGTCTGGCAGCATCGGCGGAGAAGAAAAGAGTTGACGTTTCGAGTCCTCATGACCCTTCGACAGAACTTGCGTTCGAGTCCAAGAAAGAGTTGAAATATAAGCTGGTTTAAGGTGTGTGTGTGGGGGGGCGGAGAGATAGAGAGACAAAGAGGTGGAGCGGGGGGGCGGGGGTGTGGTTGTAGGGACAAACAAGCAGTGATAGAAGCAGCTCATCAAAAGATGTCAACGACAATAGTACAATAGAACACATAGGTGTTAAAATTAAAGTTGGTGATATTATCTAAACGAATGTGCTAATTAAGAATGGATGGTAGGGCACTCAAGGTATAGCTCTAGTGGGGTTTTTTTTTTATTTATATAATGGAAATAGGTGGGAAAAGGAAAATCTTTATAATTTATTGGGAAAAAAAAAAGGGAAGGGGGAAACAGAAAGGGGGTGGGGATGGGGGAGGGAGCTTACGACCTAAAGTTGTTGAATTCAATATTCAGTCCGGAAGGCTGTAAAGTCCCTAGTCGGAAGATGAGGTGTTGTTCCTCCAGTTTGCGTTGGGCTTCACTGGAACAATGCAGCAAGCCAAGGACAGACATGTGGGCAAGAGAGCAGGGTGGAGTGTTGAAATGGCAAGCGACAGGGAGGTTTGGGTCATTCTTGCGGACAGACCGCAGGTGTTCTGCAAAGCGGTCGCCCAGTTTACGTTTGGTCTCTCCAATGTAGAGGAGACCACATTGGGAGCAACGAATGCAGTAGACTAAGTTGGGGGAAATGCAAGTGAAATGCTGCTTCACTTGAAAGGAGTGTTTGGATCCTTGGACGGTGAGGAGAGAGGAAGTGAAGGGGCAGGTGTTGCATCTTTTGCGTGGGCATGGGGTGATGCCATAGGAGGGGGTTGAGGAGTAGGGGGTGATGGAGGAGTGGACCAGGGTGTCCCGGAGGGAGCGATCCCTACGGAATGCCGATAAGGGGGGTGAAGGGAAGATGTGTTTGGTGGTGGCATCATGCTGGAGTTGGCGGAAATGGCGGAGGATGATCCTTTGAATGCGGAGGCTGGTGGGGTGATAAGTGAGGACAAGGGGGACCCTATCATGACCCAGCCTCCGCATTCAAAGGATCATCCTCCGCCATTTCCGCCAACTCCAGCATGATGCCACCACCAAACACATCTTCCCTTCACCCCCCTTATCGGCATTCCGTAGGGATCGCTCCCTCCGGGACACCCTGGTCCACTCCTCCATCACCCCCTACTCCTCAACCCCCTCCTATGGCACCACCCCATGCCCACGCAAAAGATGCAACACCTGCCCCTTCACTTCCTCTCTCCTCACCGTCCAAGGATCCAAACACTCCTTTCAAGTGAAGCAGCATTTCACTTGCATTTCCCCCAACTTAGTCTACTGCATTCGTTGCTCCCAATGTGGTCTCCTCTACATTGGAGAGACCAAACGTAAACTGGGCGACCGCTTTGCAGAACACCTGCGGTCTGTCCGCAAGAATGACCCAAACCTCCCTGTCGCTTGCCATTTCAACACTCCACCCTGCTCTCTTGCCCACATGTCTGTCCTTGGCTTGCTGCATTGTTCCAGTGAAGCCCAACGCAAACTGGAGGAACAACACCTCATCTTCCGACTAGGGACTTTACAGCCCTCCGGACTGAATATTGAATTCAACAATTAGGTCGTAAGCTCCCTCCCCCATCCCCACCCCCTTTCTGTTTCCCCCTTCCCTTTTTTTTTCCCAATAAATTATAAAGATTTTCCTTTTCCCACCTATTTCCATTATATAAATAAAAAAAAAACCCCACTAGAGCTATACCTTGAGTGCCCTACCATCCATTCTTAATTAGCACATTCGTTTAGATAATATCACCAACTTTAATTTTAACACCTATGTGTTCTATTGTACTATTGTCGTTGACATCTTTTGATGAGCTGCTTCTATCACTGCTTGTTTGTCCCTACAACCACACCCCCGCCCCCCCGCTCCACCTCTTTGTCTCTCTATCTCTCCGCCCCCCCACACACACACCTTAAACCAGCTTATATTTCAACTCTTTCTTGGACTCGAACGCAAGTTCTGTCGAAGGGTCATGAGGACTCGAAACGTCAACTCTTTTCTTCTCCGCCGATGCTGCCAGACCTGCTGAGTTTTTCCAGGTAATTCTGTTTTTGTTTTGGATTTTCAGCATCCGCAGTTTTTTTGTTTTTATCACCATAAAACCATAGTCAGTACCATGTGGAGAGGAGGGGAGATATTGGCTGGCGGCAGGGGTGGGGGTGTGTGAAGGGGGAATGGGGGCATTAAGGTTGGCTCAATATTGATATTCTGCCACTAGAAGTCTAATTTTACAGCTCCAACACTGAAACGATGAAGCAAGGGTTCACAAACTTTTCTGCTCACTGAAACTATACTGAGCTGCTTAGTCAACCTTGCATAGTGAGTTCTTTGTCTGAACTGGGGTTTGCTAGTGGGTGCAGACATCAGCAGGAGGCAGGAAATAGGATGCCCTTAAAAGTAGAGCTGGTTTTTAATGGAGCTTTTTAATTCACACAAAACCTATCCTGGAAATGGCTGGTCAATGATGGAGAGTGCCTTTGTTTAACAGTGCAATTTTGGGATTGCAAGAAGTTCAAAACGAACGGATCATTCTTTCGGGACTAGTAGGCTCCTTCTGTATAGAAGTCCCATTCAGTCAGTTTGACATGAGGCAGCAGATAGGATCAAGGTTATTTCAATCACCCATAGACTGTGTAAGCAGATTCTTTAAAAAAAGTAACAGCTTGAGGATGTCTGCCAAGGTTAGGTTAGATAGCAATTTATTATACTAAGCAGATACACAAATTTATGCATGCCATATTGAGTTTTTTCTCACCTTGCTAAATCATGGCTGAGGCTGTTTGTTAAGCTGTTACAAACCATCCTTTCCAAGTTTCACATGTGTTTTGGGTTCCTGTAGTGGATACATGAATAAAATAATAACATAAATAGGAGCAGGAGTAGATCATAGGACTGCTGGAGTCTGCTCCACCGTTCAGCATGATCATGGCTGATCTTCTGCCTCGACTCCACCTTTCCCCACACCATTCCCATTTCCCTGTCAAAATTTGTCTATTTTAGCCTTGAATACACTCAACAATGTAACATCCACAACATCTATGGTATGGAATTCCATAAAATTCACAATCCTCTGATTGAAGAGATTTCTCCTCATCTCAGTCCTAAATGATCAATCTGTTATCCTGAGACAGTGCTCCTGTTTTCTAGATTCCCAAACCAGGGGAAACAACATCTGTGTTTACACTGTCAAACCCCTTCAGAATCATATGAATTTCAATAAAATCACCTTTTCATTCTTCTAAACTCCAAAGAGTATAGGCCAAATATATTCAGCACAGGACATCCCTCTCACCCTGGGAACCAATGTAATGAAGCTTTGCATACCGCCTCCAAGGCAAGTATACCTATCCTTAAATGTGAAGACCAAAACAGTGCATATGGGGCTGGGGTTGGGCGGGGGTACCCAAAAGATGTGCTGGGGAATGCCCCCCCAGAGGTTTCCAGGCAAGGATTGCATGGAAGTTGCCCAGAAATGCAAACTTCCGATGGGCAATTGCCCTGCTCTGGGAATGGTCTGCATTTGGTAAAGTCTAAATGACCACTGTGGAGTTATTGGAGAACGTCCTCTCGCATCGCTGTTGGGATTGCTAACCTGTCATTGAAGACTAGAAGGTCGTTAACAATTGTCAGATGCTTCTGTTGTTCATGGTATTGTCTTAACACCTGATTGCTTGGGACATGTTCAGACCAACCATCTTGGCAGTATTTCTGACCTGACTGCATTCTATGTCCTTCAGCTGGGCTTATCTGATCTCCTGGAGTTTATTTGCCGAGGCCGGTAGGGTACTTGTCATTGATGAAGAATATGCTTTCACCTTGGAAGTGAATATTAAGTGATGCTCATCATTGATAACATCATGGATGAGCAGATTGCCTGTGTGGCAAATAATGCCCTCCTTGCCATCGAGGCTGTTGGACATAGTGTGTTGAAAGATTTCTGGTGCAGAGGATATGCCAAAGGGAGTCGATAGAAGCAGTACTGACTGAAGGCAATAATAAACGTGGTCAACAACCTTGATTCTTGGTCAAGGGGAATCTGGCAAACCCCATTGTTGGCATCCAGTTTCATTAAAAAGAACACTTTTGGACAACTTCGCCAGACTGTCATCAACAGAGGACATTGGGTGTATCTCCCTTTGAACAGTTTTATTTAGCTGTGTCAGGTCAATAAGGAGCCTGAGTTTGCCATTAGGTTTAGGGACTGTCACTAGACCTGAGCACCATCTTGTAGGCACTGTAACAGGAGAGACCATCCTTGATGCAGCATCTTGTCAATTTGCTCTTTGACTTTTCCAATCAGTGGGTGTGGTACATCCTAGGGGTAGATAAGCATACAGGTTTGACATCTGGGAGTCGAGGAACATGATACATCTGAGCTTTCCCAGCCCTCGGAACAACCTAGGAAATTCATTCCTAAATACAGCTTTGCTGTCATCTTGTGTTACCTCACCAACCCTTTGTAGAAGACCAAGTCCTGAATGCGCTACCCTGCTGAGCAGAGAAAGTTGCTGATTCTGTAGGATATAAAGAATTTCGTTAATTTCTTTGTCTTGATCTTGAAGGGCTGAAGTTGGCCCTTCACTTTGAGGTCTGTGCCACTTGGCCCCTGTATCTTCATTTTTGTTGGCTGGATGTCAACATAATTAAGCCAGTCTAATTTACCTGATAAGTCTGTGACCCCAGTCCCTGAGTCCAGTTTAAATTCTGTTCTGTAACCTTTGACTTCCAGCTGTACAAACCAGAATTACTTATTGGGATCTTTTATTTCCCCCAGGAAATCTTCATCCTGCATGTCTTTATTTTCAATTTGCTTTACTTTAGAATGATAAGAAGCTTGTTCCCACTCTTTTCCCTTCAATTGTGCTTTAGAACTGCAGAATTGTTTAAAATGTCCGGTCTTGCCGCAGAGAAAGTATTCAGCTCCCCATGCTGGGCATTCTCCATGTTGGTGGCATATTTTGGCGTCGCATCTAGAACATTTTAAAATAGGTAGAAGGATCCTACCCAACCCTCCGGCAAATTTGCTGTGTTTTTGCACAGGCTTTTTGGTGGGCAGTGCTCCTAACTTTGGGCCTACATATTGGACCGACCCTTCCCAAGCCTCAGCGTCTCTCCAAAGTACACCCCAATTCTGCTGTCACAGCCCTGCCTTCCTGGCAAACTAATCAATCTTCCCTAAGGTTAAACCATCTTTGGTCTGCAAAACATCCGACAGCGCTACGTCGAGCATGCTTGCTATGATACTGTCACAAATTAACTCATGCTTTATAGCTCTGTAGCTGCAACTGTTAGTCATTAGATATAAGTCTTTAATAAATTAATCAATGAGTTCACCTGGCTTTTGGCTTTTTTTTTGGTTAAATGTCACCCATTTAATGACTATATTCTTCTTGGGGCTTAAGTAATTATCGAAGGCCTTCATAATCTCCTTGTAGGATGCCAAGGTCTCCTCAACTCCTTGTCTCACCAGATCATCATCAGTTAGGGTCCTAATTCCATTTTAAAGGGTACAGACCTGATGTTTTTGTGCTTTTCCTTGCAAACCCAAAGCTGTTCAGTGCCTTCCAAACTGTTTCCACCACAGCTCCTATTGTTGTCCTTGTTGTGGGCCCTCAATGTGTTGGAAGGGGTAATGGATGTTCAATGGCTGTTAACATTGTGCATGGTTCTCTGTCCCCTACCACGGTATGTTTTATTTTCGTCCTTCGTTGTGAAGTTGAGCTGTTGCAAGTCTCCACCCATTGGTTACCAATCTATGGCCTCAGTTTCTTAAACTGTGGCCTCCAGCACTGCCACCATGTCTTGATGAAGTTTTACTTACTCTATGAGTGAGTGGAGATAGTTGGTATATAGTTTATCTTGAAACTACTCATTTACACTAATTACAAGACTTCATGATAAATAAGTGGTTCTATGAACACAGGCTATTCCTTGTCTTGCTCTCTTGCAGTCTCTTGGTCATCTGACCCTGATGTCAACATCATTGTCTTATTAACATAACCATTAACCCTTTACTCTGCAATAAGTTCCTCCCTCTTATTAACTCCTTGGTAACCTTTTCTTCCTGGTATATAATGTGTGTCTTCTACTGTAAAGATAGACACAAAATATTTGATCAACATCTCCGCCATTCCCTCTGTCATTAGCATGGACCAGAAACTGAACTGCACCAGCCATAAAAATACTCTGGCTACAAGGGCAGGTCAGAGGCTGGGAATACTGAGGTGGGTAATGCACTTCCTGAGTTCCCAGAGTCTGTCCACCATCTACAAGGCACAAGTCAGGAGTGTGATGGATTATTCTCCACCTGCCTGAATGATTGTGGCTCTAATAACACTCAGGGGACTTGACACCTTGCAGGACAAAGCAATCCGTTTGATTGGCACCCATTCTGCCAACTTAAACATTCACTCCCTCCACCACCGATGCACCAGTGTGTAATATATACAAGATGCACTGCAGTAACCCACCAATGCTCCTTTAACAGCTCCTTCCAAACAACTGACTTTTACCACCTGGAAGGATAAGGGCAACAGACGCATGGGAACGTCACCACCTACAAGTTTCCCTCCGAAGCCTACACCATCCTGATTTGGAAGTATATCACTGTTCCTTTACTGTTGTTGACTTTAAATCTCTTCCTAACAGCCCTGTGGGTGTACCTGCTCAAGGTGCGCTGCAGCAGTTCAAGAAAGTGGCTCACTTCCACCTTCTCGAGGTCAATTAGGGATGGGTAACATGCTGACCTTGCCAGTGATTGCCACCTATTTTTAAATCCTCATAATTTCTCCCTTTTCTGCCTCTTAAGGGACCAATGTATATTTTAACAACTCTCCACTTCTTTATATATCTGTAAAAGCTCTTACAAACTATTTTTATATTCCTGGTTAGTTTACATAAATTTTTATTTTTTATTTATTATCAGCTCTTTGGTCATTCTTTGCTGGTTTCTAAAACATTCCTAATCCTCAGGCTTACTGTTGTTCTTGCAACATTATAAGTTTCTTCTTTAAATCTAATACTATCCTTAACTTCCCTGGTACACCGAAAGATGAATCTTTCTCACTGAGATTTTGTTTTTTACTGTAATGAATTTTTGTTGAAAGTTTTGAATTATTTATTTCAATGTTTTCGGCTTCTTATTTACTGTCATACTTTTTAGTCTATTTGCCCAATTGTCCATAGCCAGGTCTCCCCTCATACCTACGTAATTGGTTTTGTTCAATTTAAAAGTTAAGATTCTTGTTCTGGACTTGAGTACATCACTTTCAGAGGACTGTTCCTGTATTAGGTGAATATAGAATTTAGTTGAAGTCTGTTCTATGAAGGCCTCCTTTTGTCTGTAATCGGTGTTGAGCCGGGATGTTTACTGACTGTTCATTTGTGTCTTTCTGTGCCCTTTGGCTGTGATTGAACCTCTTCCTCCTCCATTGTTCAACTCTCTGGAGGTCATAATTGTGCAGCAGGTGTTAATCATAGTGATCTTGATGGAACTATATTGGAAGATTCCCCCAGATGTGAACAGGAGCCTGAAGCAATGCTTTAAGATGAGGGTCTTGGTGGTTGTATTGACCTGGTTGTACCTCAGTTGTTCATGGGTACCTCACTTGTGTAACAAGCCAGGGCTGAATAGAGTACTTCAGTTCTTCTAGAAAATGTCCTTGTCGTTTGTCTTTCCCTGCAAATAGTGCAAGAATAGAGGATTGGCTTAAAAGAACGTGTCAGGATAGCTGCTTGGGAAGTGTGCAATGACACTTTATTAGTGGACTCTGACCATTGACTACTGAAATCTGTGATGTGGATTCCCATGGTGCATGAAAGCCATGAGATTGCTGTCTGTGTACTAGATGGCACACTCTGCTTTCAGGTTACAAAAGCAAAATACTGTGGATGCTGGGAATCTGAAATAAAAGCAGAACATACTGGAAATTCTCAGCAGGTCAGGCAGCATCTATGTAGAGAGAGAAACGGAGTTAACATTGCAGGCCAATAACCTTGCATCAAAACTGGCCTGAAATGTTAACGCTGTTTCTCACTCCACATATGCTGCCCAACTTGCTGAGTATTTCCAGCATTTTCTGTTTTTATTTCTGCTCTCTGTGATCAAAAAGCTTGCATACACCCTCTGTTTAATCAAAAGAAAGACTTGCATTTATATAATACCTTTCATTATCACACAGCATCCCAAAGTTCTTTACACCCAATTAAGTACATTTGAAGTGTAGTCACTGTTGTAATGCAGGAAATGTAACAACCAATTTCCATACAGCAAGCTCCTACACACAGCAATGTGATAATGACCAGATAATCCGTTTTTGTGATGTTGATAGTGGGACCTGACACCAGGGATAACTCCCCTGCTCTTCTTTGAAATAATGTGGTGGGGTAAACCTGAGAATCAACATCTCATCCAAAAGACAGCGTGGCATTACACTCAATACTGCACTGGAGGGTCCACTTTTGATTTTTGTGCTGAAGTCCTGAGAGTGGGACTTGAACTCAGGACCTTCTGACTCAGAGGCAAGAGTGCTAGCAACTGAGCCATGGCTGGCAACAGCTAACTAATATTGTTGTTTATGAATGTAAATAATATCAAAATATTATTGCTTAAGGCAGCCAATTTTGAGAGATGAATCATGGTTCACTGATGATCTTTGACACATGCATAATAACGGCTATATCAAGCACTCTTTGATTGGTTAGTCTATTAAATTCAGAAATATCCTATTTTGGGGTAACATAAATATAGTTACCAGGGAAAATGAAGGGGTTAATTTGGACTTTTAAAAAAAATCAATGAATGTTTCCTTTGGGGTATAATTTAATCCTTGTTTACAAATGAACTAGGTATATTGTCAAACTGAAGTCTATGTTTCAGCCATACAGAAGGATCCCAGGATGCTGAGCACATTACTCACACGTTGTAATCCTTTTCTCTTTTTAACATGCTGCATTTTTATTATTCTGCACATCAAAGCTGTGTGACAATCACAGCCAATGTTGTTTAATACCAACCTCCTTTAAAATTTCCAGACGTTTAAATTCAGCAGCCATAACAGTGACGCTTATTGACAGAGTGACTGAAATCCATCCATCCTCTGCCTCAGGCTAATGTCTGGGATAAAGGTTACAAATTACATCTTCAAATATCTTTGACGGTAGAAGTCGTGAGCAATTCATCAGTCCTATGCAGAACTCTAGCTTATCTTCTTAAAACTAAAGACCCCGAAAAAGGCCTGGCAGCTCCAGCCACAGAGTGTTGGACTCCAAACCCAGAGGGTCATGAGTTTCAATTCCATTCCTGAACAACAGTCAAGTTCACCTGCTTTCATTGGCTGTACTTCCATATTTCCTCAGCCAGACTGCTAAATGGAGAGCTCTGTTTCAGGAGGAATATGAGCTGGCACAGGATTCCTTCCCTGAATCACACCTCCTAACAGCTTATTATACAGCATCAATGATAACAGGCATGGCAAAGGTCTACTGCCAAGAGAGCTACCCCACCCTCATGACCAAAGAAAGAATGATGGACTTGGTAGCAGCATTACAACAGTGAAGCCGAACTATATGGATGGCAGATTCTCACTTCCTTTCTCTCTCTCTCTTTCTCTCCACTTGTGCTCTCTTTACTCTTGATTTCCCTCTTCCCTTCCTCTTTTCTACTTCTTTCCTTTCTTTTGCCTCTCTCTTTCTCTCTCTCCCCTCTCTCATTTTCCCTTTCTCATTCTCTCTTTCCCCCTCTCTGCCCTCCAACTCTCTCTTGTCTCTCTCTCTTTCTCCTATCTCTACCTGTTTCCTGCATCCCTCAAACCCACTACAGCACCCTCAAACAAGATCTCCACTATCCATTTTCAGTCTTGGAATCTCCTTGTGCCAGTCATTAGATTAGTGTCAATCACTGATGAAATATATGTCTTTAAATCATAGGATGGTTATAGCACAGAAGGAGTCAATTGGCCCATTGCATCTGTGTCGGCTGCCTGCAAGAGCAACTCGACTAATTCTCCCTCGTCCTTTCCCTGTATCCCTACACCTGTTATCTCATCAGGTGCTTATCCAATTTCCTTTTAAAAGCCACCATTGAATCTGCCTCCACCACACTCTCAGGCAGTACATTCCGAACCCTAACTGCTCAGTGCAGAAAATGTTCTTCTTCTTGTCAGCCACCTGAAATTGGTATCCTCTGGTTCTCAACCTTTCAGCCAATGGGAACAGTTTCTCTCTGTCTAGTCTGTCTAGACGCCTGTTCAGCTCCCAATTCCAGTCTCTCTCTTCTTGTCTCTCTTTCCCTTTACTCCTGATCAACCTGCTTAATAAGTTGCATCATTGCCTAGATGCTTAGATGTCTCTGTGGGGCAGAGTTTGATGGGAGTCTTATCAGAATATGAATAGACTTTTCCTTTTCTGTTCACTGATCTGCCGTACATTTTCATAATCTCCCATTACTTTTGTCTTCTTGGTCCTATTTACTTCTTGCATACTCCTCTCTTTGATTCCATCGTTGGTTGAAAAATTCCCTCTAACAAGCTGGAGTCATGCACCTTTGATTAACTGTTATCCTTATTGGTCCCATTTAGTCTCTGTTTCTCCGTGAAGCTTAATTCTCAAACATCCAACTCTTCCCAAATATAGAGCCTCATGGAAGAATTTTATAGGCAGGGGCGGGGCTGGCAAATACAGCGAGCTGTTCAAAACTCCATTGACTTCAGCGGGACCAGAAAATCCGTCCACGGGATGGGCCGTAAAATTCTGCCCTTAGTATTTTCCCCTTCTTACTTAGTATGGCACTCTTTCTAAATTCCCACGATTGCAGTTCTGCATTCTCAAATTCCTCTCACAATCATATTGGGAACTCATGGCGTGGGTATTGGTGGACAGAGAAGTTGTCTTAGCATTGTGGGACATTGCAATGCTTCACCAAGGGCAGAATTCTTCCCTCGTCTGGTGGGCATGCGCTCGACCTGAACAGGAGTAAAATGGCGCGTGATGACATCGGGTGCGCGTCCCGACACCATCGCGCACTCTCGCAATATTTCGTTTGGCAGGCGTGTGCGTGAGAGCCAGCAGCAGCCCACCAACAATTAAGAGGCTTATTAAGGTCCTTCATCAATTAATTAATTTGAATTTTTCGTTGCCCATCCAACCATTCAGTTGGCGGGTGTGCAAATAGGACAAGCGGCCTTTGCATTTTTTGCAAAACCTCATCCATGGGCAGGATGAGGTTTTGACCAGTGATTAAAAGAAATAACTCTTAAAGCTCATTTTTAACACGACCCTGCTCATGTGACAGAATCATCTGAAGGGACATGTTTTACCTATTTTTCCATCCTTTATTTTTAATGTTAAAAATCTTCAGCTCCCTGAGGCAGCTCTCTGACTTCAGGGAGCTCTCTGACTTCTGCGCTCACCCTTCCCCCCACGCTCCCCACCCAGGCAGCGCTGAGCGTTTCAGCACGTGATTGACGTTGGCTGGCTGTTAATTGGCCAGCTTGCGTGGAATCGCGGTCAGGGCCCGATCGCGGGCGGCGGACTGTTACACGGTTGCTCTCCTGCACCAGCCTGACAAGGGGCATATCCTCCCCTAAGTCTTTATTTAGAAGCATGTTATTCAACACTATCGCAGACAGAGTGATACAACTTTGAATGAGTTCTTTAACAAAAAATGACAAAGAAACAGTTTAACGGTTTGACTATAACCGAATTTTGGCATTTCCATGAAACTGTGATCATGCAACTAAGTCCTGCAATGGTTGCCAACCAAATCCCATCTACCATTACACATTTACCTTTCTTCAGTATTCATCAGGTCATTGTTTGTACTTTGTAACTTGGATTGTGTGTATACTCCATCTCTTCAAGTTACAGAAAATTGACATTTCATCCATCTCGTTCCAGACTTCCGCTCACATCTTATTCTCTAAACAACCATGTTAAAAATCACAGAGATATCTATAATCTTTCCATGCACCTTCCTACCAGTTTTCCAGTTTGAACATGCTGCTCAGCAACCTAGAAAGACATTGGTTGTAGAGTTGCAGACTCTGTGACCTTAAGAAAGGAGGCCTCCAGGTTGACTATGTGCATGCTTAGCTGACCAACAACTGAAGGTAACTGATATGCTATTGGGACTCCTTTTGTAGGTCACCTGATTAACATGGCATCAAACAAGAGCAGTTGCCATAATCTTGCTTCCCAACTCGTAACAACAGCATCAGCCATGTAGAAGTTATAGCTAGAACAAAAAAGGTGCTTGATATATTCACAGGACTTTAACTATAAAACAAAGTATACAATGCTGTCCTTTGACTTTGTTGGGCCTCGGTTAGAATACTATTTCCCAGTTTTGATCTCCTCATATAATTTAGTGATACTGAGGCTTCAGCAAAAGATTAATCCCAGCCTAAAGATTTTTAGTTACCGTATGGGTTTCAAGAGCTGGGCCTCTATGTTTTAGAGAAATGTAGACTTAGGGTAATTGATTGAATTTATAAGATAATAAAAGGATTAGATTGTGTTTCAACTGAACTAGGGGTTCCACTCTCAAGTTATATAAGGTCAAATCTAGGTTAGATATTAGGCAGGACTCCTTTTCTCAGAGGAAAGTGGTCCTGTTGGACAGCTGTCAACTTGTCTGTTAAGTGGTCATTCACTGAATTGGTTCAAGCAAGAGCTGGTCCTGTTTCTGGCCATGATAGAGTTTGTCTTGTAAAAGAGATAGGTACCTGGTAACATTACTAAGTGTCAGATCGCTTCCTGGACTAGTTTTTGATCATTTAAGATGGTTGGAAAGATTTTATATTCCAAATTGGCCTATGGTTTTATCTGGTTTTTCACCTCTCCCAGGAGATTACATGGCTGTCTGGTAGGGTGGGGAGTGCACAAGGCATCACAACTGCATGAGGCAGGCTTACAGAGGCCGGTAGATTTCTTCCTGTCTGTCATTTATCATGTTTAAATGTAGAATAGATATATTCTCAGCACTGAGAGAATAAATGGGGTTTAGTCACCACTATAATGATCAAGAGGAAGCATAGAGATAAGTAATGCATCAAACTTTTTCTTATAGTGGTGCATATGTGATTGATCCTTGGCTATAGCTGCAATGTTGTGTCACAAGAGAGAATATGCTAAAGCCTGTTTCTCTTGTACTTTGCACTAAATTCAGTGGCATATTGGTCAAAAGACTGAACAAGGAATTCCAATCCAACACCATTTTGAATCGAACACTAGCTGTCATTATCAGTTAATGCTAACTGTCAAGGTAACAGCGTGATTTAATACATGCAAAGATTTTCTAACCTGATAATTAATTGTTCAATATTACTCATTCATTTATTTGCATCTCAATTCATAAAGCCATTAAATTTATTAGCAAGAGAACCCTATTGTTTACTAACTGCCCTCAGTCACTTGATGAGTAGGTGATGATTTTTTTTTCTGCGGCTGTGTTCAGCAGAGATAACCTCCAAGCAGATTCATGCAAAGATGAGGAGAAAGCAGGAAGAATGCAATTGAGGAGGCTGAATATCGCATATTACATGAAAAAACATTTGCTGGGCTTTGTTCAGCTGCTTGGCAAAAGCTGTAATAACACTAAGTGGGTGAAAAGGGTTAATCTATGCTATAGCAGCGAGGTTCTGCAGTGGCAGAGCTGAACAATTGCTTGTCTATTCTTTTGTGGGCACCTTTTATGCCTCGTGTGAAAATGAAAGCTGCAGTAATCAGATGTCAACTTTCTTAAAAAGGCAACACCTTTTCTCAGATTGTGATGTTTTACATTTTCATTTTGCTTTTCTTTTTTAAAAAATAAGTAACATGAAGGGGAGCTGGAAGGTTTACTAAAAAGATGTGCTGATTGTATAAGAATTTATAGCAAGTTTAAGCTGGGAGATCTACATATTATAAAATAATAGTTCACGGCAAATTTCCTAATGCCCTTTCATAGTCTTCAAGAAAGGTGATGAACTGAACATGCTAATATTGAGACTATGCAGCAAGAAAAGTTAATGCGTAAGAGAACTTAGAAATTCGTATTAATTACATCTTGTCCTCCTCTGCCGTAAAATTCAACTCTACAAGTGGAAGAGCTGGACTTTATTCTTTGTTTTTGATAAAGGCTGTATTTATTTTGATGGCCCTTCATATTTATCAGTGAGGAGTGTGAAAAAATGCAGTATATTTGACATGGTGCATATGATATATCAGATGGTTTATATAATGACCTCAGAGCAGTATAATTGTTTGCAAATAATGTTTATTCAGTTGTAATTTACATGAGGTTTTATGTTGGGTGTGCAATATGTAAAAACAAGATTGTTACATTTATTCTTACATATATCCTGTTAAAGGAAATTTTCATCATCAGCACCTCTTTCAAGAATCAAACAAGTTCAGTTTTTTTTATTGTTCACTATTGGCTTGGTTAGTTGATGCCCAAGATGAGTTACCTCATCTCAACTTGTCCCATGGTAGAGCTACTACAACTGGCACTAGCATCCCAATTCTAGGGAGGATTGACCAAAGTTCCTGCTCCTGATCTCTAATCACCGACCTTTGTTGAAACTGAATGTGTGTACATGAAGTGAAGATAGCAGTAAGCTTGGCAACACTATCAAAATTCACACATCCGCAATGGGCATTTGAATGGCATACCAAAGATCCCACACCACACAGGCGTCCACCACACAGAAGGAAAACTATGTGCAAAACATGCAGTAACAACAACAACTTGTATTTGTATAGTGCCTTTAAGGTAGAAAAATATCTCAAGGCACTTCACAAAGGTTTGATGGAACAAAATCTGACACTGGAATTAAGAAAGAAATATATGAGGAGTGAGGACAAAAAGCTGAGATGTGTTTTAAGGGGAGTCTTAAAGGAGAGAGATGTGGTGGAGAGGCTTATAGAGGCAAATCCAAAGTGTAGGGCCTACAAGGCTGAACACACAGCTGCTCATAATGTCGAAGGAAGGACAGATACACAAATATCAGAGTCAATGGAATGGAAAGTTTGAGGAAGGGCTGTGGGTTTTTCAGAGATAGGGAGAGAAAATTCCATGAAGCAATTTAAAAACCAGCATTAAGACTAGGGGGAGACAGTAGCATAGTGGTAATGTCACTGGACTAGTAATCCAGAGCCCGAAACTAATATTTTGGGGACATGGTTTCCAACCCCACAAAAGCAGTCATTGGAATTTAAACTCAATTCATAAGTCTGGAATTAAAAGCTATCTCAGTAACAATGACCATTGCTGGTTGTTGCAAAAGTCCATCTGGTTCACTAATGTCCTTTAGGGAAGGAAATCTGCTGTTCTTAACTGGTCATGTTGCCTCTCCCTATCTCTGAAAACTCTACATGTAATCCCAGACCCACAGCAAATGGGTTGACTCTTAGCTTCCCTCTGAAATGGCCTGGCAAGCCATTTTGTTGAAGGGCATTTAAGGATAGGGAACAAATGCTGGCTTTGCCAGCAACACCCCATCTCATGAAAGGATATGAATTTTCATTCTCAGACATTGAGGTGTGCAAGTTCATGGAGTTAGCAAGAACAGCGGAGATGAGTGAGTGTAACTTGATGAGATATAGGCTTTTTTTCTATTTATTCATTCATGGGATGTGGGTGTCACTGGCTAGATCAGCATTTATTGCCCATCCCCAATTACCCTTGAGAAGGTGGTGAGAAAGTTATAAAACTATTGTCAGAATTTTGGATAAGCTGATGTTTATAGGGGAAGGTGGGCAATGATGCAGAGGTGCATGTAGAAGCTCTTTATAATCAAATGTATTTGGCATCGGAGGTTCAGCTGAGATCATGAATAATCTGAGGCAGCAGCCCGAGCGGCAGATGGAATCAGTGACATTGGTATACAGTTTGTGGCAGGGGCTGAAGATGGTGGCTTTAGTTTAACTGGTGCAAATCGCACCTCATTCAAAACTAGGTATCAGACAAGCAATTTGGCAACACAATAGCAGTGGAGGGGTTAAGAGAGGCAGTAGCAAGGTAGAGCTGGTTATTGTCAGTATATATATGGAAGCTGACTTAATGTCTGCAAATATGTTGCCAAGGGCCAGTATGCAGATGATAAAGAGGAGGGGGCTCCAGAGGTAATGGTGCAAAGGTGGGAAGATAAGTCGTTATTGGAGATGCTCTGGTTACAATCAGATAGATGAATGTAGAACCAATTGAGAAGCTTCCCCCAGAGCTAGAGCTGGACAACAGAGAAGAGGCATTGAAAGATGATGGTGAGATCAAGCATGTCACAGACTGCAGAGATGTTGAGAGGGATTGTAGTGTTTTTTGAAATGATATAAAGACAGCACTGACTCATAAGGGATTGAGTAAATATGTTGTGGGTTCAGTTATTGAGACAAGGCACATGAGAACATTCATATAAAGCTTGAAGGCATCAGCAGCAGAGCTGTGTCTGCTATGTTCTGCTCACAGGCCAAAGTGAAACTAAGATTGGATCACATTACATGCTTCCCTTCGAGTGATGGCATGCAGCTATCCATTAAAGACATATTACAACCAGGGTGAGGAAGGATAATGCACCAGGGCTACAGGGCATGACATTTCTGCTTTGGGTAGGGCTGTTTCAGCACAGGGATGGAAATCTTATTGAAGAGATTCAAACAGAAAGTTGTGGGAAAAATCAGTATGCATTAGGGTGGCAACATCACGTTCAAGAACTTTGGAGGTCATGTACTGTAATATCTATTAATTATCATTATAAATGGGTGTAGATAAGGAAGCCCACTTAGCCCAGCTTCAGTTATCCATCCAGAAAAAGCCTACAGTCCTTCCAACAGTTTCTTAAATGATTCCAAGGCTTTTGGCCCCCATTCGCCCACCCAGAGGTCTGTCCCCCATGTTGCTCATTCTTTTTGTGTATATCTTCTGGACAATATGCTAAATTTTATATTGACACAGAGTTGAAATTGCACCCCTTTGTTTTATAGTCAGTTTATTTTGAGCTAACAGTCTAGATTAACCTTTACTGCAGTGTTTTCCATCTGATATACCTGCCTAAAGTCCTCTATCAGTTGCTGTCTTTCAAACTTAAATGGTCCAACTTTCTCCAGCTTTGATCAACTGGAAGCACTCTCATTTCTGAATCCCAAAGTTGTGGGTTTAAGCATCATATTATTGTTTGAGCACCTATTCTGTGCTGACAATCTAATGCTGCATGGTTGGAAGTGCTTTATTTTCCTTTAAATATTTAGTGAAAGCTCTGACAGTTGACGTGAACATTAAAGACCCAAGACATTGTTCAAAGAAGCGAACGGAGTTCAGAGGATGACATTTTTGTGGACAGCTTGATTTGCATCATTTAGGCAGATGTAATAGGGAACTCACCCATTTGAAGTTGTTGTGCTGTTTATCATATAAGCTTCACAGAAACGTTATCAAACAAAATCTGATGCTGAGACACATGTTAGGCTAGATGACCATAGGTTTGGTCAAAGAGATAGCTTTTAAGGAGTGTCTTAAAGGAAGGAGGAGAGGGAGAGATGTTTACAGAGGAAATCCCAGAGCTTAGGGCCTTAGGGCATGGTTGCCAATAATGAAGCAATTATAATTGGGGATACTTAAGAGTCTAAAATTGGAGAAGCGATGAGATCTCAAAGGGTTTGTGAGTCTAGAGGAGTTTACAGAGATTGGAAGGGGTGAGGTCATAGAGGGATTTGAAAACAAGAATAAGCATTTTAAAATCAAGGCTTTGCGACAATGGGAGTCAATGTAGGTCAGTGAGCACAGGAATGACAGGTGAAAAGCTTCGGTGTGATTTTGGACACGAGCAGCAGAGTTTTTCATGATCTCAAGTTCACAGAGGGGAGAGTCTTGGTTACCTATTCAAAAGAACAGGTTAATATGGGGACACAATAGGAAGGAAGTCAGACCAGTAAGGGTAAGAGGCTCAGCCTGGGGCTCAGGTGTACTAGTCCCCGGCCATCAAATAGCCTGTGGATACTCATTGTTTAGGATCATGCGTGAAAAATAGTCACTGGGGTAAAGCACCAGATGGCTGCTGGTGCCAGTGGAACAACATTCAGACTTCAGTTAGTACTTTAAAAAGAAGGGAGAAAAAAATTAGAAATTAGAGAAGCTAATTTATTATCCTGGGCTAAACTATTGAAGGTACAGGAACATAGAGATCAAACATGACTTTCACTGTAAAAGATTTTTGTTGCCAGTTAAATAGAATTTATTTGGTCTCATCATTTTAACATGTTGAGCCTGTCTGTCAATTTTCTTCTTGCTGGTCTATTGGGCTGTTTCTATTTATTTGTCAATCATAGTATTATATAAAACCCTCCTCTTAATCACATGCTTCCTACTGTCAGGCTTCAATCATCTCATTCTCAGGAGTAAACTTCCCCATTTCCACCATTTTCATTTGTTCCTAGACCCAGAAACATCTTTTCTCTGCTCCCAAAGCCCTGGCTCAGCCTCAGTTGCACTCTCTCCTATACTGGCCTGGGTATTTTGTGTTTATCATATTGTAATTATTCCATTATTGGCTATTTACATTACTAACTTATAATATTGGAATAATATATTGAGTATATAATAATTTGTAATGCCAGTTGACCTGTGGCATTACTCATTAACAAAGATATTAAATGATTTTAAAATATTAAACAGAATACTAAAATACTTTATTCTCTGTATTTTGTTTGCTTAAGTTAATTTTTTAACATTTCTTATTTCTCTCCAATATTTGGCTTGCAATCTCAATTTATTTTAGTGGTCGGTGCAATTAACTTTTTTGTGATTCATTTTATTGCTTTAACATATGTTTACTTGAGTAAGATTACATTATCTTTGTATTTAATGATCTCTGTCTATGTTCCTAATTTATGTACTTAACCCTTAACAGCATTAGTTGTGGTTAAATGTCTTTGGCCCTAAAATTGCACTGCATAAAAAGGCTAGTGTATTCACCTGAAATTCTTCTCCCTCTCTTTCTCATTCTAATGGAGACAGTTCAAATAAATTAGTTTAACATCTCTGTTAAAATAGTTCAGAAAATAATTTTAAACAACCATATTAACTATTCTTGAGGGGTGATCTCATGGAGGTGTTCAAAATTACAAGTGGTTTTCCTAAATTAAATCGCATAAAACTATTTCCACTGGTCAGCAAATTGCTGACTAGAGGGCATAAATTTAAGATCATCAACAAAAGACTGAAAGAGGAAGGTTAGGGAGGATGTTGTTATGACATGAATTACCAGATCAGAACTATGAGGTAAGCAAAGTGCATTATAACTTTTACATTGGAAGTGCATAAGCAATTGAAAAATAAAAGTTTAAGAAGATGTGGGAAAGGAGCATAAGAATGGAACTATGTAGATTGTCATTTCAGAGATGAGCTGAATGGACTCCTTCTGTGCTGTAATCTTCTGTGTTTCTGTGTTAGTACCCTGCAGTGTTATTTCAGTCCTTTCGTTTCTGTTTAATTAAATCAATAAATCAATTCCACGATTCCAGCAGGGAGCCATGCTCAGAGAGAACAAGGGTCAGGAAGAGGGCTGAAACAAGGTAGCTCCGATTTTCTAGACAATAGCATTGTGGAATTTGGCATTTAAAAAAATACGGAGTAAAAGGAGTGAGTGATGAAGTCTGGAGCTGATGCGGGACCTGAAGCTAATAGGAGGAAGTAATGTTGTACTATGATAATGTAAGGTTTGGAATTAAGGGCAGAAGAAGGTCTGAAGGCAATAAAGCAGGAATGGGCTTCAGTTGGATAGTCAGACAGGATGGCATGGACCCAATAAATTGGGAGAGGAAGTTTCAGAGCAGGAGGTAGCCAGGTGAGGGATGAGATCAGGTAAAGATAACAAGATGGAGGAATTGAAACAGCTGCATGGCAAAGTTCTGGGCCTGGTGCTGCTGAAAGCTGTAACTTAGTGACTTGATTATGTGGCATCACCTTCACAGTGTGATTGTGCAGTCATTTGGATAATGGCTTTGTCATAACAATGATGTTGTTGTAGTGCAGTTGTTAGGCTGAAAATATTGGGTCTGGCTACACCGGGATAATATTGGTGCAGCACGTAGCTGAGATCTGGATTATTCAGAGGCCTGGTAAATTGCAGAGGTCATGTATGGTGGGGAGAAAATGGTTCCAGGCCCACTTCAGCACATAATTAAAGTTGGCATTTCAGTGCAGTCATGAGAGAGTGCTGCATTCTCAGAGGTGCTATATTTTGGATGATTCATTTAATTAAGCTGTGTCCTATACCACAACCAAAGTAGGCTTGCGAGATCTACTGGTCTTCTGCCAAATATTCTTCCTTTAAACAATGGGCAGAATTTTCCGTGCCCGCTGGTGTTGGGTGAGTTTGGCGATTTGTGTACAATATGGTGAGAAGGCCAAAAATTGGTTTCACGAAGTCGTGAAACCAGTTTGCGATCATATGCTCTTGCCTATCAATGGTGGGCCACATTTCCCACCGTCGGATGTCAGGAACCTCATTTTAATACATCAGCATATCACCATAAGGCCAGCCCGCCGGAATCATCGCCCCATGTTGGATGCCCGAGCACGTTGGTGTGCAGTCACACTGATGTGTTTCACAACATGCGTATTTAGGGCGCACACTTGGCGGGTTGCACTTTGAGGGGAACTCGGAGATGAGTGCACAGTAACGTTGCATAGTGCTCGTGAGGGTCACCTGTTGGACCACAAGGTTGATGCGAGTTGGGGGATTGCAAGAGCTGCCCTGCAGTTGAGGCATGTTTGTGGGGTGGGGTGGGGCAAGGGCTGTCCTGCCGTTGATGATAGTGCACAAGAACATGTAGGGTGAGGGGGAGGAAGCGGCCATGCATTAGGGAAGCCTTGTATAAAGTGACCATTCCTCCACAGCTGAGACAGTTCAAGTGCAGCCACGTTGACATGCTTCAAGATGGGCCTCTAACTTATCTGCCCACTCAAGCAACGCAAAGGCCACCAAATGCTCCAGAGCCTTTCATCCCTTGGGCACAGAAAAACTAATGAGTGTTTTAGTGGACTGCAGAACAGTTCGATAACTGTTCATGTTGTACAATCTCCTTGCTAAAGCTGGCCATGGAGCAGTCACTGGTGGAGCTCACAGCCCCTTGCAATTCCGGTTTCGACCAGTCTTCCACATGGTTCAAGCTAACTGTGCAGCCATGCAGTGTGGGTTCTGAGAATACCTGTGCCTGCACTGAGAGCACAGCATACAGTCCAATGGGCAAAACTGCTGCCAATCGGTTGGGTGGACTGGGGCGGAGGTGGATGGGGTTTCAGGCAACCATGCAGTGCATTAAACTCTGGCCATCTAAGTGGTGGCCAGCACTCTCCAAGATGTGCTAAGGGGCCTTCAGACTTAACCAAGAGAGGTTCTGAGAACACCCAAGCTAACCCATGCATCTCTCTCTCTTTCATCCTGCAGGAGGAGTGCATCAGGATCATGGAGCCTGATGTCTGGCGCACTGACCTCTACCTCGCGGAGGCTGAGTGTCAACTCACAGACACTTCCTCCTACCTCTCCCTGGACCATGACCCCACCACTGAACATCAAGCCATTGTTTCCAGGACTGTCACTGACCTCATCTCCTCTGGGGATCTTCCTCCCACAGCTTCCAACCTGATAGTCGCCCAACCTCGGACGGCCCGCTTCTATCTCCTACCCAAAATCCACAAACAGAACTGCCCCGGTAGACCGATCATCTCAGCTTGCTCCTGCCCCACAGAACTCATTTCTCGTTATCTTGACTCCCTTCTCTCTCCCCTTGTCCAGTCCCTTCCCACCTACATCTGTGATTCCTCTGACACCTTACGTCACATCAACAATTTCCAGTTCCCTTGCCCCAACCGCTTCCTCTTCTCCATGGACGTCCAATCCCTCTACACCTCCATCCCCCACCAGGGTGGTCTGAGGGCCCTTAGCTTCTTCCTCGAACAGAGGCCCGAACAATCCCCATCCACCACTACTCTCCTCCGTCTGGCTGAACTTGTTCTCATGCTGAACAATTTCTCCTTCAACTCCTCTCACTTCCTCCAAATAAAAGGTGTGGCTATGGGTACCCGCATGGGCCCCAGCTATGCCTGTCTCTTTATGGGGTATGTGGAACATTCCTTGTTCCAGTTCTACTCCGGCCCCCTTCCACAACTCTTTCTCCGGTACATCGATGATTACTTCGGTGCTGCTTCGTGCTCTCGTCGGGACTTGGAAAAATTTATTAACTTTGCTTCCAATCTCTACCCCTCCATCATTTTCACGTGGTCCATCTCTGACACTTCCCTTCCCTTCCTTGGCCTCTCTGTCTCAATCTCTGTTGATAGACTGTCCACCAATATCCATTACAAACCCACCGACTCCCACAGCTACCTCGACTACAGCTCCTCACACCCCACTTCCTGTAAGGACTCCATCCCATTCTCTCAGTTCCTTTGCCTCCGTCGCATCTGTTCCGATGATGCTACCTTCAAAAACAGTTCCTCTGACATGTCCTCCTTCTTCCTTAACTGAGGTTTTCCACCCACGGTCGTTGATAGGGCCCTCAACCGTGTCCGGCCCATCTCCCGCGCATCCGCCCTCACGCCTTCTCCTCCCTCCCAGAAACATGATAGGGTCCCCCTTGTCCTCACTTATCACCCCACCAGCCTCCGCATTCAAAGGATCATCCTCCGCCATTTCCGCCAACTCCAGCATGATGCCACCACCAAACACATCTTCCCTTCACCCCCCCATCGGCATTCCATAGGTATCACTCCCTCCGGGACACCCTGGTCCACTCCTCCAACACCCCTTACTCCTCAACCCCCTCCTATGGCACCACCCCATGCCCACGCAAAAGATGCAACACCTGCCCCTTCACTTCCTCTCTCCTCACCGTCCAAGGGCCCAAACACTCCTTTCAAGTGAAGCAGCATTTCACTTGCATTTCCCCCAACTTAGTCTACTGCATTCGTTGCTCCCAATGTGGTCTCCTCTACATTGGAGAGACCAAACGTAAACTGGGCGACCGCTTTGCAGAACACCTGCGGTCTGTCTGCAAGAATGACCCAAACCTCCCTGTCGCTTGCCATTTTAACACTCCACCCTGCTCTCTTGTCCACATGTCTGTCCTTGGCTTGCTGCATTGTTCCAGTGAAGCCCAACGCAAACTGGAGGAACAACACCTCATCTTCTGACTAGGCACTTTACAACCTTCCGGACTGAATATTGAATTCAACAACTTTAGGTCTTGAGCTCCCTCCTCCATCCCCACCCCCTTTCTGTTTCTTCCCCCTTCCTTTTGTTTTTTTCCAATAAATTATATAGATTTTTCTTTTCCCATCTATTTCCATTATTTTTAAATATTTTAAAATCTTTTATGCTCTCCCCACCCCCACTAGAGCTATACCTTGAGTGCCCTACCATCCATTCTTAATTAGCACATTCGTTTAGATAATATCACCAACTTTAACATCTATGTGTTCTTTTGTTCTATTGTTGGTGACATCTTTTGATGATCTGCTTCTATCACTGCTTGTTTGTCCCTACAAACACACCAACCCCCTCCACTTCTCTCTCTCTCTCTCTCTCTCTCTCCGCCCCCCCCACACACCTTAAACCAGCTTATATTTCAACTCTTTCTTGGACTCGAACTCAAGTTCTGTCGAAGGGTCATGAGGACTCGAAACGTCAATTCTTTTCTTCTCCGCCGATGCTGCCAGACCTGCTGAGTTTTTCCAGGTAATTCTGTTTTTGTTTTGGATTTCCAGCATCCTCAGTTTTTTTGTTTTTATAGCTGTATGCCTCGTGGCATACAGAGATCGGAGATGACAGAGAAGAGAGTGACGGAAGTGCCTGGCTGGATGGAAGGAGGAACAGCACCCTCAGGAAGTAGGGGCGACTGGGTCTCCCACACACACCGCTGAAGAGCCGCAGCGAGCTATCGCTGGTCAGTGCTTAACTAGACCCAAGGTCTATAGATGGCACCTTTCATTCCTACAGATGACCGAGAACCAGTGTGGCTGAATACTGCATGTCTGTGCAGTCACATCTGCCAGCTGCAGCAAGACTTGGCGCCATGGGGACATGGAGGGGATCCACTACCAGTGGCCATGAAAGTGACGTGGCACTCAATCTTATACACCAGTGGCTTCTTTCAGAGCTCCACTGGTGACCTTTGTGGGATATCACAAGCCTCTGCCCAGAAATGCATCCATGTAGTCACAGATGCCACCTTTGAGAGGGCACACAACTTTGTGCATTTCGCCCGGGACCAAGGAAGCCAGGATGCAATTGGATGTGGTGCAATTGGATTTGCTGAGATCTCAGGTTTCCCACAGGTGCAGCATTGCACTCACGTGGCACTCAGATCTCCGCTGCAACAAGGAGTCAACTACGTCAACCACGAGGACTTCCATTCACTGAATGTGCAACTGGTATGTGACCACCACAATTGCATCCTGCAGGTCTGTGCATGGTTTCCAGGGAGTGTCCACAACTCCTACATCCTCAGTCGGTCACAGATCCTGGAGTCTTCCAGGGCCCACAGGGGCTCCAGGGTTGGCTCCTTGGAGATAAGGGCTACCCGCAGAGGACGGGGCTGATGACATCTGCGCGACGGCCTCAGACTGCAGCAGAGTGAAGGTATAATGAGGCCCATGCTGCAACTCGCACCTTAGTGCTGAAAATGAGGTTCCGGTGCCTGAACCAGTCTGGTGCAGCTCTGCAATACAACCCACAGAGAGTCACGCATTGTTGTTGTCTGCTGCACTTTTTACAACCTGGCACTGCAACAGGAAGAGGAGCTAGCTGAGGAGGAGATGGAGGAGCTGGAGTTCTCCTCCAGTGAGGTGGACGTCAATTGGGATGAGGGTGAAGAGATCCTCGAAGGCAACGATGATGGCGATGAGGCCATTGCACTGGCCAGATAAGGCAGGTCCCACGGAGGCCCTCATAGCTGCTACATTTTGTGGAGGATGATGACGACGTGCAGTGAGGAGACACCATAAGATCCTCACATTGCATCTGTGAATGTTTGACTCCAGTTTGGCTTATGGCAGCGCGAAGACCCTCTGTGAGAACGCTCCTGACATGGAGATGCAGTGGAAGCCCTGACAGTCTCGAATGCAGAAGGATGATGACAACATGCAGTGAGGACACTCCATAGATCTTCATTTGGTCTCTGAGAACATTTGACTCCTGTCTGGGTGAGGGCAGCTCGCTTGCGCTCCGTGATCAGGGTCATCTCAGAGATGCAGCCATGAAACTTTAGACACATCTAATCCTTTGTCCACCTTCAGCTGACTTAGAGGTGCTGAGAGCACACAGAGAGAATGACAGAACTCTGCGATGCTTGCCCATGACATTCTGGCAGCAATGACAAGCAGCGCTGAGTTGCAAGCATCAGTAATGTGTCCAGTCCGGACCATCACTTTTGTCTGAAGGCTGCACAAAGCACATGGAAGGGGCCCTGGGCTGAGATACCTCCCTTTATCTTATGCAGGAACCAAGGTTTCACAGCTAAGTGACACGAGCACTGCTCGTCAGGACAAGGAGCCATAGACAGGGAGACATTCTTGGGAGTTTATTGATAATAGTAAATATTATGTACAAGTGCAACTACATCGTAATCTTCCTAACCCTGCCGCTACGTCTTGGTGCTCCCCCAACATCCACAGCGAAGGTGGAGGCAGACTGCTGCCTGCTACACCCTGTCTGTGATGACCTTGTCGGGTGTCCTCTGGAGGGCTGAGACCTGGAGAGCCCTGGTCTGGTTTTGGGTCCTGTGGCTGTGGCCCCCTCCTTGGCCTGTAGAGCTGGAGCTGCTGGGGTCACAGGAAAAGTGGATTCAGATGGGCTAGGTACTCCAGGAGTCACCTGGGTGAATGACACTCTGGTGTGCACCTGCTGATCCTGCTCTCTATGGGTTCCTGAGGGCCCCTGGCTGAATCCTTAAGGATAAAGAATAGCTGGAGTGAGATCGAGCTGCCCTGAACCTTTCGGATGTACACATTGTTGGAGGCTGACAAAGACGTCAGCGATGGAGTTCAGCCCATGCAGCAGTGCAGGAGTGATGTCCTGGACCAAGGTCTCCATGGCAGCCACCATCATGCCAGTGTTGACCTCGGTGCATTGGCATTCCGGCGCTATCACCTCAGACTGAAGGCAGACGGACTCCTCCATCGTGCCTTGCAATCTGAGGGGTGCAGCGGACATCCCTTCCTGATGTTCCCGAGCTTGCTTTTGCAGCTGCAGCAATTGTGACATGACCGAGTCCAGAGGATCATCATCTGTCTTCGACACAGCAAATTTCTGGCCTCCAGCATGTCCTCTGAGTGCTGGAGATGTGGGAAGTCCCTGCCACCACCTGCTGTGGATCAGGCAGTGCGATGTGCTCACCAGATTGTGATCCCAAGCCTACTCTAAAGCGAATGTCCCACCAAGGTGTGTGTCTCTGCGCTGGTGGAGGGTGTGAGCGAGCGCTGTGTCGGGTCTTCAATGTCGGTGTCTGCTGATTCTTCTTCCATGGTGTCCTTGGGGCCGGCGTCAAGGACCCGGGCCTGAATCTCACATTCTGAGGATGACCCGAACGCATGTAAAATTGCACAAAAAGACTTCGGGCGTGCATCTCGATGTCATCATGCATACAATATTGAGGTCGGTGGGCACGCATGGGATTCGGAGCAGCACCTGCTGACAATTAGTGGGTTAATTAAGGTATTTAAAAAGCCTACTGACCGCGACTTTACGTTGCCTGTGCAATTTTCAGCTCGTTGCACAGGCAAAACGGGTGGGCGGAATTCACGTTTTTACCATTTCCTCATCCATGGGCAGGATAAGAGGCCCCGGAGCTGCAGCACCTTCTCTGTCATTGTCAATCCTTCGCTGCTTGAGTACAGAGTTGTCCCAGTGCCTTCGCATCTCGTTTGATTGTCAAGTCTGTCTTTCAGTATCTCAGGTCCTCATCTTCCCTGGAAGGTTCCTCTGAGTTTAGCAGCTCAGCGCTCCTTCACTTTCAAGGCACTGGTCTAATGGGGATAGTGTATTCCACTAGTGGAACCTCCTCTGAAGAGGAGGAGAGGGGCAGGAGGGAGAGGAGGCCAGGTGAGTTTGGGCACCATCCCAGGGACTAACCTTTCAGAGGAGAGACACAGGCTCAGTTGGTGCAGGGCCAGTAGGGTGAGGACTTCGAACCTTCATGGAGGCAAGGACACCAGGGATGCTTTTATGCAGCGAACCTTCCGCTAGACATCCAAGGCATCGCTGCCTTGTCAAGCCAATGGCATTGTTTCCTTTGCTAACAATCAATAAATGAGAACCCACCCCAGTCTGTCAGAACCACACAGCGCCACACTTTTACATCTGGCGTCTATTCAAACCATCCAGCCAGCTCAGCTCATTTAAATCAAATAAATGTTTATGGTACTTAACATGAACAAACAAAGAACAAACAGTGTCCATTCCTAACTCAAGTGTCAAAATAATTAACGCAAATAATGTCACCCGCGACATGCCCCAGCTGTGCTCAAGGTGCCTTCAATTTACATCTGCGGGTGCTGTCTTGGTGCCCCCCCTTTGCTGACAGTGGCATTGGAGGCAGCTGCTGACTCTGCTGTCCTGGTGGTCCTGATGACCTTGGCAGTCATCCCCTGGCTGCCGGATCCTGAGTAGGCTCTGCTTGGGAGGGTGAGTCCAGCCACATAGCTGGGTACTCCTCAGTCATCACAGTATCATCTGAAGCAGAGGCCACTGGCAGAGGGGCAGAGGAGCTGGCGCCCTCATCCAGAGCACCCTGTGAGAAGCCCATAGAGATGACAGGCATCTCGTCTGCCACTGCGAGGTGTGTTTGCACCTCCCTGCTCACCATTGATGGACGTGCCCCCAGCAGAGAAACTAGGGGCCTCATCCATCTCTCACACTGGCAGTAACCTCCTGAGGTCACTGCCTGTGAGAGGGTTGCAGGTCTGAGTTCAACCCCAGGAACCCCTGAATCAACTTCTGAAGCTGCTTCTCCATGAGAATCACCACTCTCTCCATGGAGGAAGCTATGAGCTCGATGTTAAGGGTCAACGCAGAACTCATGCTCCTCATGGACTTCCGCATGATGGAGACCATGGCAACAGACCCTTACGGATCTCTACCAGTTCTCCCCGCACATCCCCCTGGATATGCAACATCTGCCGCCTGATGGACGATTCCAGAGGCTCGTCATCTGCCTCGGACACAGCATGGCCCTGCCCTCCAACTGTACTCCCACTGTCAGCCCCCTGGGACCTCTCTGCCTCTACCAGCTCCTCACGCAAGTGTGATGTGCCCTCACCACTGTGCATTACCTGCGGGACCAAAGAACTAATGCCCACCATCCTGTGAGTATCTATGCTGGTGCCTGGTTCAGAGAGACGGTGTGATGCTGGTGCAGGTGTGATGCTTTCCTCTGAGCTCAGTGGTGGTCTTCGGGGTCACTGGCCACTCCTGCGGATGGGGCATCTGTAGGAGAAAGACAAAACATCAGTAAATTCAATCATCACAGTCACACTGCATGCTAGCGGGCTGAGGAGACAGTGGAGACCTGCTGCATGGTACCATCTGCATTGGAGCTTCAGTGGGCTCTCTGGCTACAACAGTTCAGGTTCTAATGAGAGGAACCCGTTATGATTCCAGTACCCACCGCACACGCACCTGTCACCTGCACTCTTACCTTCATCCGAGACCAGCGCCTCACGGCGACTGGAGAAGCGAGCTGGCCAGTGGCATTCCAGCTCCAGTGCATTGCATTCGTGCTTCATAAGGATGCACAGATTTGACTGTTCTTCTCCTGACAGGGAAAAATAGCCTCATTATTGCTCGGTCTCCCTGAAGGTCCTTTCCTGGTTCCCACCCGCCCTCCTACCCAGGTATTAGGCAGGCTGAGTCACTGTGGCACATCTCACCCTGCAACGCACTGAGGCCCGTCGTGCTGACATCCCAGCCTTGGCTGGGCAGGCTTCAGGGCCAGTTGATGTCCATACCTTTAGACCCCTGAATGCTCTGAGAAACTGAGTAAAGTTCTCTACACTGATCCATGTCATTTCTGTACTTACCCTTGCTAACTGCAGCAGATCATTGGACCTTTTGCGGCACTGAAGCCACATGCTGTGCACCACGCCGAGCCCACTGACCTGGATGGCGACCTCTGTCTCGGTCGTCTTGGTCAGTTGGGGCAGCCTTCTCTTGCTGTCCCTGGACATTAGGATATGCGACCTTGCACTGATCTCCTTGGCCAGCCCTCCTAGGCGCTCATCTGAGAAACAGGGGCAGAGTGCCCACCTAACTTGCCCTCCTGCATTCCATGACCACCAGGTGCTGAGGCAATGGCTATACACCAGGACTTTTGTTCAATTGCCTCCAAACAGCTCCCTCAGCCTCCCCCACAACACCTGGCAGTCTTCAGGGAGCTGCCTCTTCCATTTTTGAACACCGCACCAGGTCCCCATTGGACCCAGCGCCCGACGAGTTCCTGCCCCCACGCACGGAAAACACATCGGCAGTCGTATTTCACGCTGGGCGGGCCTTAATTGACCACCTAGCGTAAGATCACATTCGCAGTGCAAATTTGGCCAGGAGTGGGTTTTACATCTGCTTCTGGCCACATAGACTTCAGGCGCAACCCGAAGATAGAATTCAGGCCCTGGTTCGTGGGCCCCCTCAGCTGTTTCCCAGATATACTTGTGAAAGCAAGGAGAAATAATAAGTGCATTGCAGGGGCCTGTGATACAGGACACATCACTCACAATATGGTTGTCTGATGGATGTTGCACTGTTGGACCCTCATTTGGTAGAGAATCGCCGACCTCAACATCAGCACAGGAATAGTCCAGATCCTCGTCGGCCAGCTGGATGGCTGTTTTCAAATTCCGTGAGGGGAGGACCTTGATTTCAGGCATTCCCCCACCAGTCTGTGACCTCTCCCTCCTGATGTGAACCAGCTTGTCCTGCATGAATAGAGGTGGAGAGAGCATAAGCAGGACGCCTGCCAAGCAGGTGATAAGTATGCCTGCCATGTGTGGGTGATGAGTGGTCCCATGGATGGGATGAGGACAATGAAGATGAGTGTGAGAGAGTGAATGCTGATGTCCCTTGAACTGACAGTGATTGAGATCCCTGTGGATGTGTGATGGGTTTGTGAGTGTGAGAGTTGACAGCGGTGAGAAGAATGGAATGGTAGAATGGAGATCATTTATCCTTTTATCGGCACTGTGTGGCTGTCCTCTTTTGCAGGGCGTTGGCGTTGACCACTGCTGCCACTGCCTCACAAGCCAGACTGGTAATGTTGCTGCCCAACCTGCGGCCAGAGCAGCGGTAGAGGACATCATGGCGAGTTTCCAGGGCGCCCAAAAGACGCTCAATGGAACCTGGGGGCTGCAGTCTTCTTGCCTCTAGGGGTCATGTCTTCTGTGCAGCAGCTCTGGGCTGGAAGCACTGAGAAGTGTGTACGCAGCTGCACTTTAAATACGGCGCCCAGTGTGATGTAGTGGCCAGGTGATGGCGTGGTGGGCGAATGAGCATGAACATGCCATCGAAACGGCATGTTTCCCAGGAATGTATAAGTAATGTTGTGGGATTGGGATGACGATACGGTGTGATACAGCCTTTGCAGTCGGCAGGTAAAACGTCATTTTTCCCGCCCGCGACTACACTTGGTGCAAATCTGGGACGATTCCGCCCAACATTACCAAAATTGGAATAACTGGATAGATAAAGATAAATTATCTTGTATCTTTCTCTATGGCCATGCTATTTCTGAAATGGCTGCTTTATTTGCCACATTGCAACAATGACTGCACTTCAGACCGATTCATTTGATGTGAAGTATTTTGCCTGTTACTGAGAATTATGATAAGGTGCTTTATGAAAGCAAATTCTTTTAGCATTTATTTTGGTGAAATGTGCTTGGAAGAAATATTGAATTAGAGAGGAAGGATTACCTGAGGTATACTGGCAGAAAATAACTAATTAAAACACTTAAAACAATGAGGGAGAAATATATTGACCAATGTCTTGACAGATTTGATGTGCAGGTGAGGTACAAGAAATGTTATTACGAAGATTTCATGATCTATTGGGTGTTTATATAAGCTTATAAAGTTTATTAATCTATTAGGTGTTATATGTCAGTTTGTAGTATCAAAATCATGCATCTACTGCATAATTATATAATTATTCAGAATATTTCTTTATCAACTGGGCACTATTTCTCAGATTGGGTTGAATACTTATATAACAAATGATAATATTGGGATCATTAATCTATTCAAAAGCTATACACATAAATAGACTTTTCCATTGTTACCAGTCAGGTCATGTAGATGTGATAGGTCTGTGCCAACTATGATTAGTAGAAAATCAATCAAATAGTCATTCGGTCATACAGAACTTGAGTATTGCTGAAAAAAAGACATTTTTGTGAAAGCTTTTCGTCTTGTACTCATCACGACAATTCACAAGAATACCAAATGTATAGGGAACAACAATTTATACTGTATGAGAAGAGAGTGCTGATTGGTTAGCAAGTGGACTCTGATTGGTAGAGGCGTTGCCAAGGAGAATGCACCAGCATAAATTGTCATTCCCTTTACTTTCGGTACTCTTGCGAATTGTCCTGATGAGTGCAAGATGAAAAGCTTCGACAACAATGTCTCTTTGTTCAGCAACACTCAGATTATCAATCACGTAGTTTCAAGGGACATGCTGCACAGCCTAATATTCTGCACCCCGGCTAAATGACTTGTTATTTTAGTCTGCTTCCTCACTGCCTCCAAGACCCAGCTCAAAAGCAAGGCATAATGTTTCGTGTTTCCCCCAGGCCCAAGCCTCAGGTCTCTCCACCCTGATTTCCATTCTACCCCAGGCCGAACAACAATGACGGCTAAAACTGTGTCTGCTTTTCTGGCTGGAGAGTGCTGCTGTTGAATTTGGTATTTGCTGATGCATGGCAGAACAGGGCATCTGTTACCAAATTCAAATTGCTAACTACAAAGCTACTACTCTAAGTGGTATCTGCCGTTGGTGTCTATAAATACTCGAGGGATGTAGAAGTTACATGCAGCCATCATTGTAACATCCATTCAGAATACCTATGTGGATGTTGCTTTGTGGTCTAGTACCAGGAGTGGATACATGACTGAGGTCACATCACTCTTGAGGTGAAAACTCCCTTATAGATTGTTCTTGCCTGAGGTTCAAGCAGGTGATATGTTGGCAGTAACTGCAGTGAAAAGAAAGGAAGAGGAGAAAATTGCTGAGTGTATCGACAAGAAAATCTTTCCTTTGCTATTTTGTGAAAACTTTATACAATAATTTCTCTTATTTCAGATTGACATGAGTGAAGTTTGATTGTTCAGTCACAAAGCACTTACACAGAAGGCTGGATTTTCGTTGAGTCGGGGAGACTCCGTGGAGGAGTGAAAATGGTGACCGGGGCCCATTTCCAGTTTCCCAACCCCATTCCCAGGGTTTCTGATTTTCAGAAGTGCCTCCGGACCAGGCCAGCTCCATTGTGGGGCAAGCATTTCCTAGTGCTCCACAATTTTCATGGAGCCGGGCCAGCTTTTCAGAGAGTCATGGTTCACGGCACCTCAGAGGTGTCGTGAAACATAGTCTGCATGTGGGAACCTTGTGAAATATAAGTTCAAAAGGTCCTGCTTATGACCCTATGACCCCCACCGCCCCCCCCCCCCCCACCCCCCAGGCCAAGGTATGCCCCCAATCCCCCATGGCCCTTCATGCCCCCATGCCAAGGTGTGGCACTTCCATGTCCATTCACTCACTGTACACTATAGCACCAATGATAGTGACAATAGTATATGCTTAAAAATACTTTAAAAAGTAATTCATTGATAACTTTCCACTTAAAAAAAAACTTCTTTTAAATACAGGTCAATAAAAGTATCCATCATCCAGACCTTTTAAAGCATCAACACACTGCAATCAGTTGAAACCTCTTTATTTCTGTAAATAAACATTGGGCAATTGACAGAAGACATCAGAGAGCCAGTACTGTCAATCAAGCAATTTTTTCTCTGGAGCTCAGTTGTTTTGGTACCCTAATGGATATTTGGGCTATCAGCCAAGAATGCATAATAAAGCTTGACTGAGAGGCCAGAAATCCATTGGAGCACTGAAACAGCTGAGCCCCAGGAAAAACATTGCTTGATTGTCAGCTCTGGCTCTTTGATCTCTTCTGTCAATTGCACAATGTTTATTTATAAGAGATAAAGAGGTTTTGGCTTGTAGTTTCAGCTATTTATACTTTCAAGTGACTGGATGATTGACACTTTCATTGGCCTGTGGTACAAAGGAGTTTTTTTGAAAAAAAAAGTGGAAAATTATCAATGAGTGACATTTTTAAAAAGTTTTTTTTAAACATCCTTTTGTCACTTTAAGGTTCACTGGCTCTATACATTGCATGGAAGTGCCATAGCTTAGAATGGTGAAGCATGAGGAGCCTTAGGAGGTGCATGGGGGTCACACCTTGGCATAGAGGAATGAGGGGTCAAAGGGGGTAGAGACAAACCTTGGTATGGGGGCATGAGGAGCCAAAGGGGTGGAGTATACCTTGGCATGGCGGCATGAGGGGCCAACAGGGGTGTGTGGGGGCCATGATATGGCATGGATGGGGCTTGGGAGTGTGTGGAGGGTGAGGGGGGGTGAGATATTGTGAGCAATGAGGACTATACATTTTTCATTATAACTGAGGCAAAGTCCCACAGCACTCAGCAGCCCTTGTGGCTGCCTCGGAAGTTTCTCCCAGCTTGGCTAGCTCGACTGTAGCTTGAATGATATACATGCGACTTTTGGCTCTTCTATCTATTGTTAAAAACTGTCGGAGCAGATCAAATTCGTGGCCATTGTTAGGTAGTCTGACTCTATTCTTCTTCCATGAACCCTGATTCTCTATATGCTGACACTGTATTGGTTTTATTCCTAAATGAGAGCAAGTCTTGCATTTGTAGAGCATCTTATCACATCTCTCAGAAACATCTCAATGCCCTTTGCATATGGTTAATTACGTGTAGATCAAGGACTTTTGTAGGAATTATTTACTCATGCTACTCCTTTCTTATTTGAAGTTGGAATGAAGGAGTTGGGTATTCTTCACTGTGCTAGAGGTTTGTGCATAGATGGCTACGAGGTCTTGTGTAGTTAGGCAGGTAGTACCAATGTTCCTTAGCCACTGCATTTTCACTTCAAAACATCCCCATATTATGCAAATAGACTAACATTACCAGCAGGAGGGCACAGGACACTGTGCTCTACGGGTTGTCCATCCCCTCTGCACATTGCCCTCGAGGTAGCTGTGGCGGGGGAGAGACCATTGTTCACCTCCTTGTGGAATGTGCCTTTGCAAGGAAGGTTCTCAAGAGAGATGCAGTGGTTTTTGTCGAGCTTCATCCCGGGCAGTTCTGTGACACAGGGCTCTGTGCTCTATGGGCTGGTCCCAGGAACAAACACTGAGACAAACATCAACTGCAGCTGGAGGTTCATTAACTTAGTGAAAGACGCTCTTTGGTCTGCATGAAACTTGTTGGTCTTCCAGTGCAATGAGTTGTCCCTGACCGAGTGCTGCAGACTGGCACATTCCAAAGTCCAGGACTACATGTTCATGGACGCACTAAAGCTTGGGGCAGCCGCCACAAATGTGCAATGGGGAAAGGTCACTGGTTAAGACCTTTCTGCCATAGTGCACCGAGGGGCTGGGAATTGTTTAGACCCCTCGGGCTGTATGACTCACAAGGAATGTATACAGTGAATACTAAATGTATCATAATCATATTGAAGCAACATGATCTATGTCGGTAACTTGAATACCATTGCATTGTCTGAATGTCTGTAATGACCATTTTGAAATGGCTGTAATGTTCATTGATTGTATTGAAGCACCTCATAACCTTTGTGGAAAAGTTGAATCTGATTGCACTTTTTGTGATGGCCATTTTGAAATGTTTTGTAATGTTCTTTCAGATATGAATAAAGTATATTTTTCCAAAAAAAAAATTTGCAGTGTACTATTCTCCCTGCCTGCCTTCTGTTGTGATGTTTCTTATCAGTCAATACAAAAAACCTATTATACATCTGTAAAAGTGTAAATTTTTATTACTAAATGCTGCATTCAGGTGATGCCAGAATAGGAGGTTGCAGTGAAAGGGAGTGCAGGTCTTCAGCTGTATGAATCATAATGCCTCAAATGTGATCCTTCTCATTTAATGAATTCAATAATACTTAATGTTAAGATAAGTAATTTTAGCAGGTTAGTCCTTCCAGTACCAGAGTTTGATGAAATGAAAGCCTTCTCTCTCAACTTGCTCCAGCTTAGCATGACAGAGTTGTGACCATCCTAGTTGGTTCCCACCAAAAACTACCCACCCTCATGCCCAACTCCGATTTCACTCGCCAGCTGTTCACTCAAGCATCTGACAGTGTGGGGCAACATCAGTGTCCAGCTTATCCTTAAACTGAGTTTGAAGTTAGGAGTTTGAAACTCCTAACATGATGAAGTTTGCTGACTTGTACCTTTGCAACATCGTCCACTGTTTGCCTTTACCTCAACCTCACCACCATTAAAGTATCTGGTTACCGCCGGGCTTGATTTTTTTCAACATTATCTTGCCAGGCTCCCAAACTGTACCCTTCTTTGAGCCCAAGGCTCTACTGCCTGCATCAAATCCCACACTAAGTCCCATGCCTACACCAACCTTCACTGACTGCTGTTCCTCAACAGGTTGAAATAAAATTATAATTTACAAATCCCTTCAGGGCCTAGCTCCATTTTATCTTTGCAACTCTTTGAGCCCCAGTTCCTTGTTCATGCCTTTCAGCCTTATGACTTTATCTCTTATACACCCTGCACACCCCCAATCTTGTGTTGGTGGCAGAGCTTTCACTCATCTCAGCCTTATACTCTGGAACTCTCTTCCAAACTCATTCATCTTGCTACTTTTCTCCCCGACTTCAAAATGCGTACTGAAAAGTTTTCTTTTTGGCCATCTCCTCTCACCCTTCTTCTAGCATTTGTTGCTTGTTTCTTCCCTCAAAAAACTTTTGGTTATTTAGTACATTAAAGGCACTCTATAAATGTAAGTTGTTGTTGTCATGAAGTTAGGACAGTTTTAGTCCAGTTCCCAATAACTATAGGACCAAAGAACAAACATGCTTACAACTTGTCATAAAACTGACACTGGTTTGGCAATCTCATTCAATGAGGTGTAGGGTGATTGGTGTAGGACAGAGTTCATAGAAACACAATTAGGGATGTTTTTCCAAAGTTGACATTTGGATATGTTGTTGGGGCAAGGGGAGCTTTAGTCTGCCACCTGATGTGGTTAAAGCTCGCTGAGGCTGCTTGATCCACACAAGAAAAAAATCTAGCACACAAGAGATGGCTATACTTCAAGGCAACTATTAATTTTGTGTTGATTGAAAGTCCATGGGAGAGCACACTGCTATAGTACAGTAACACCTTATGATATGTATCATGCAATGTATTACAATAGTGCATTGCCATAATTATACTGTAGTGCCTAATTATTACAGTATATATTGCAGGTATAGTCTGTATTATAGTGAGATCTTATTTTCTTTGCAAGATATCAGAACTCTTTCTCTCCTGAGGCATTCATGAATATCTGATTCTTTCTTTCATGAAATACACTCAGTAATTTTGCATTTCTGTGTAAAACAGGGATCTTGTAAAAGCATTGAAAGGTCCAGGAACATAAATAAATCAATATTAAAAGAACTATGAGTAATGTGATGGATTATCATCTTCTGTACAATCTTCCCCCTGTACAGTTGTTTTGATGGGAAGGTTACGAACGGCTCAGAAAACCAATTTTAGATGCACCACCTCAGATTTACAAGCCCCCCATTTGAAAAATAGCACTTGGCTACACCATTGGTTCCTGACCTATCATGAACCCCAGTCTCTACTAACAGTCATACCTTCCTTACAGGGGCAATTGAAAAGAGAGAGGGAGACAAAAATGACCAGAGGTAACAACATACCATGTTGTGTCTGTGTAATGTGCTGAGCAAAACCTTATCTAAAAGTTAAGATGGGACACACAGCTTTCCTGAATTTCTTGACATCACTTACTCATGCAATGGCATTTAGCTTTAGAATTGGCTGAGTTGATTGCCATTGGCTGGTCAATACTACCTGACATTTCCAATGCTGCTTTCAAAAACTCATTCATTTTATTGTGTAAGCTGCTGACAATTTTTGGGTAATTTTGTTAATGTGTCAATGTGATATCTTAAATAGGTGTCTGCTGTGTTAGCCAGGGTTTACTGCCATGGTACCATTATAATATTCTGTCCTTTCTAATGGGTCAATCTATATGGTGAAAGATAGGGGGGATAAGTCAATAAAGAAAACTAAGTGTAGCTGGAAAAGTATATTCCACATTTTCTTTAAAGAGATCAATGTTCACGTACCAAATGAATTAGTAACATGAACTTATTGACATTATCAGCAGACAGCATTAGGCCACCATATTGTTAACAGGAAATCTAGAACAATTCAAATGGAATCCAAACTGGCCAATTCTTTCAATGCTTATCATTGGTCTGACAAAGTAAACTGATGTTATTTTACCCATACACATGAATGTGCGAGCCCAGAGCACTAAAGATTGGTAGATGCTGGCACTCAAAGAACAACTGAAAGAAACACTGAGATATTTTACATGCATCTTCCAATGGCGCTATTCCTGGTACATTATTCACTTTTTTTTTTAATTTCAGCCCTCTTTAAATTATTAAACATTCCATTTATTTGTATTCAATGTTAGGTGTTGAAATCATCATTGCTTTGTGCTAGTGAAAGGCAGGACTGAAAGGGTTAACCAATCCATTTCTAGCTAATCATTATACCCAGAGTAATAATAATATTAGAATAGAATGGTGATTCTTTTTTTTAAATCGTGGCTTAAGTGTAAAAGGAAAATAAAAGGTACCGATTCCATAACTTCCTCCCTCTCAGTTTCATAAATTTTGATCAAAATCACTTACTTTCTTATAGCACAATCATCCCCAAAGAGGTGGTTAGGTGTAATTATGGATATTTTTAGTGGAAAAACATTTCGTCCTTCTTTGTGATTTAAAATACCATTTTGTGTAATTAATAGTTCCTCATCTAGCTCATTACAGTGTGAAGGAGAAGTGAAACACAACAGCCTTATAGGTACTTAAGCTTGCCTCTCAGCTGGGCATTTGTAGGTGTATTAGACGAGGAGCTCACTCTGTGCTGTCAAATTAAATCTTACCCAAGGGTGTCAATATAGGAGAGCACCAGGGGTCCATACATAAATCAAGGTTCTAGCATTCATATTTAACATGTTCTCCCCATCAACTTGTCACTGAAACCATTAATTAATTAACTGATTCAGAGATGAAGAGTTTTTGAATGATCCCCATTTAGGTAATTACTACTGAGGGACATTTGTTGGAGTAATTTACTGCAGGCTAGCTTGTCGGCAGCTGTAGTTTAGAAATGGTTTTTAGAAAATGATAGAGCTGCAGTCATTTTTATGAGAATGAGAGGGCAGTTTGTAGCCAGTGAACTTGTGGTATGTTGTAAATCTTTTCTTTTTTTAAAGGGCGATGTTAATTTTTTTATGTAAGAATCCAACAGAAGTGTTTTTTTTATAATGGCAAGTGGGCAGACAACCTTATTAACTCAAACAGTGCTTGTGTTTTAAGAGCAGAATTGAATAAATTGATACAGTTGATTCCACTTAAGTAAGGAGCAATAAATAAATATTTCTGTGAAACGCGTAAATTGAATGCACAACTCTTTCAGCACTGGCCATTGTCTTCACCCCTTTCCCATAACTGCTTTCAGCTAAGTACCCTACAGTGTTGTAGGTTATTTAAGCAAAAGTGCTGTATTATGCAGTTACCATGTTTTACAGATGAAATCATAGGTATCCACCTCCTGCATGCCCCACCGTATTGTATATTTTGACTTTACATGAAAATATAGCGGATTAAACTGCATAACCACAGAACAGAGCTTCCTGACTGCTACACATAACCTACTAGTCACACTTTTGATCTCAAGCAGGTTGTACCATTCAGCTGCTTGAAAATAACGACTGAAAGGGGGTGAAGAAAATAGAACCAAAAATGGAATTAAAAGGGCATCAAAGAAAACCAGAAGAGGCAGATGCACTCTGAGGAGGTCAAATAAAGGAGTGTGAGAGAGAGGGTTGTAGAAATGTTGCAAAACAGGTGTGAGGGGCTTAAAGGATTAACTCAATGTTCAGCGTTATTCATATGCTAATGTATTCACAGGGCTAATGACAGGATAATTCACACATAGGCTAAGTGTGAAAGGGTTGAGGCGTGTGCACATATTAAATTCAGGTTAGCCCTCGCTAGCTGAGGTGCTTCAACCTAGAAAAATCTGTGACATTAAGCAGACTCTATCATGACATGAAACAGGATGAATGATATAGAAATGAATAGGTGCTGATTTAAATGTTTTGGAATCCTATAGTAATATGCAGATTATGGTATTGAATGGTTTGATAAAGAGTGTTTGTGTGTTTAAAACATCTTTTCATTTCACAACTGGCATTATTCTCTGTAGCATGTGCTTATGCCTCACCAATTAAAACAGAAAACTCAAGCAGATGAGAAATGCATTAGATATGCTGGGTGTATAAAACGGTTTATTTGAAACTCTTTGTTGCTTTACTTTGATGGTTGCATTTTGTTTAGGGCTTCTAGCAGTTCAAATGCATACCCATTCATTTAAAATGTGAAAATCATTTTTAAAGAGTTTATTTTGCAATCAATCTGCCTTTTAGAAAAACAAATAGAAAGGATCTGAACATGGAAATTGATCAAGCAGCTTATCCTTCTTTTTGTCGATCAATCCCATCTATCTGTCTCCTCACCATATGCCTCTATCACTTTTCTCTTTAGAAACACACCCAGTTGTCTCTTGAACCCATTTATATGGTCCGCTTGTTAACTGATTGAATAACTCGCTATCCCTGGGGTGAATAAACTCCAACAAACTCCTGTTTTTGCTTTTAGCTTTCTAATTCTCAAATCATGTAATTTGAATCCATTTCCCATTGTTAACTTTCATTTCTGTCTTTTCTCCTGAACAGTGAGTGCAGTAACATGAGGCATGCAAGATTTTTTCAGTCTGATGGTGCCGGTGGTTTGAACTAATAGGACCTGAATTAGTTATTAATATGAATTTGGGTTGCTCAACCTGTAGAGTCGGAGTTTTGAATCGGGCAATCCCGAATAGATATAAGATCATGAGTACTGGTTCCACTGTAAATTCCAGGATCAGTCTCAATTTAATATTTGCTCTGAGCTCCAGGCCCTAGGAGTAACACTAACTGGGAATTCCTCTACTGGGAGTTCAGATCATAATGTGCTTCTGCAGGATTAAGGGCCTGCAGCAACTTAAGTCACAACCGGTTTTGTACTAGCTCGTGTTGCTCAGATGCAACTGTAGAAATGCTGCTTCAAGAGATCAAAAGATGGAGGGAGATCCTCAGTTGAACAGAGCGATTTGTCCCCAAATAGAGATGCTTAAGAGCAATAGAAGGAAGTGAGTGGGACATTGACTGCTAACACCAACATCCTTTGCAATGACACCCAGCGCTGGAAAAAAGTTTAAAATCTTACATGGTCAGGCAAGGTAAGAAGACTCACTACATTTTTGATGCAAACTACTGAGCATGCCTGCCACTTCCAATGGTCTACTAAAGTGCTTGAATTGCTTACCATCAATTTCAAAGTGGTAGTGTGTTACTCTTAAAGCCCCAGCCATTGCCTGCAAGTATTCCTTCAATCATACCCTTCCTTGCTTTCTTTTCACTAAAGCAGATACGCATTTAGTGCAGACACACACCATCATCCCTATTATAGACTGCACGCTCACACTTGGGTTTGACAGCACTAACGTGGAACAAAAGCCATTCTCACTTCTTTTGTTCTTCATAAAAGAGGAGAGTGATTGGTAGCAGATTGTCAACCCTAAAACCTCTACCTTTACACCTTTATGAGGAAGAAACACTGGGGAGGGAGTCAGAGACAGGAAAAAAGAAGGCAGTATTAGCTGCAGGTTTCTCATGATGATCTTCCTACCCTAATATATCCACATTGCTTTTAGGCAAATTACATTAGCAAAATCTCACATTAATCCTTCTGAAGGCAACTTGTGACCACTGCTCCTCAGTAATCCATTCCAACTTCTCTTCTTTCTTTAGATTTACCCAAATAAGCTTCTGTTTTTGTCCAGCATTCACACACTCACTCTCTCCCTCCCAAGCACCGGCCCAGAGACATCCACCCTGGGGAAAATAGCATGTGAGCCACTTCAGAGTGCACTGGATGAAACATAGAGCACATGTTGAGCAGGAGCAATTTGATGGTGGAATATAAGATGTGGCTGATCGGTGGATCAGGAAACATTACCTTTCAGCTGAAGAGCTTATAGATCCAGCATGGGTTTTAAAATAAATCTGCTTACAGAGCATCAAGTCTATATTAATAGATGAGCTTTTTCTGACATCATACTGCATATAGTTAAGTGAAAGAAAGATTCCATTACTCTGATATGCAATACTGCAAAGTATGGCTTTGCAGCCATGCAGCCTGCCCTTAGCTTCACAACAGAGGCCCTAGGAGCTGCCAACAGTCCTGCCATGGATGTTCAAACTGCTGCTAGTGAGGCCTGGAGTTCATATTAGTCAGGGACATCTTCTTTGGTCTCCAGTTGGAACTGGAATACAGACATACAAGAGGTGCAACCTGGAGCTAGTCCTTTTCAGAAATTAGCTGCTCTAAAATGGGGGCCTCTTAGAGGATAGAAAAGAGTTTCAAAGTCAAATCTTGAGAACCATTGCACACTTCCCACACTATCCATTTCTTCTGCTCGTGTTTTGTAACAATTATAAAACTGCTGCTCCAGGCACTGTGAGTATTGTTTTGCCAAGATTGTAAATTGAGCCCTTTGTTGAAACAATATACAAACATAAATAAGAAAATCAGTGTTTATTATTCTGTATATGCATCAGGAGGAATTTTTGTGCCAATTATTTGTGTAATAGTGCCAGTCTTTTGACAATATTATCGAGGCAATGAGACAGTAAAATTGGCATGAGAAGCTCAGCAGCAACTTCCTTGAAAAAAAGAAAGCCTTAAATGTTGACAAATAATTGTAAAGGAAGCAGGGAACAAATGCCAAACCACCCTCAGGAAGCAAAATGTGGCACAGCAAAATCCATCCAAACAATTGTAAAGTTTAACTTTTTGACCTTGTGGTTTATTTTTTCATGTGTATATTTTTAACTTGCAACAATTGGAAATAGAAGAACAAAGAGTTAAATTAGATTTTAGAATTATAGACAGACTTGACCTTCATCAGACAAGCCTCACTTTTTCCAGTACCTCTGGGACTTGGTGCTTTCAGTTCCAATACAGCACAGTGCCTGTCCATTGCTGGCCTTGTCACTATACTGACCTGTGTCTTTTTAGATGTAGCAGCACTGCGCAATGACAATCAAATTGACTTGAACTCCCTTCTGTCTTTTGTTCAGGATAATGAAGATATTTGACAGCTCTTTTCATGACTCTTCTTTAAGTGCTAGGTTAGCAAAATACCTTCTGTCAGCCAAAGCCGTAAACAAGGTCAAAGGTGACAGGAGAATGTAATGAAACTATTGGATAAAAAGAATAGGAAATATCCATCCACCAGGATTGTTGTCTGCAGAAGGACAGGTCATCACTGATTGGTAGCTGATATTTCGTCTATTCCCTGATTCATTAAATATTCATTTTTGCCAACCTTAATAGTTCATAATTTGAAATGTATGATTCCATAGAACACACAATTGTAAAACCATTGTTCCTATTGTAGTTATTAAATAATGTCTTTGCTCAATATGATACATGGCCTTTTTCACAACATGACAAAAAACTAATTATTTATACAAAATTCTGATCTGCCATTTAGAAATCTGGAAAGAAATTAACTGAGTCCCTTCATGTCCAGCTTCTGGCAACTGGCTAAAGAGTGGCAATGGCTTAAGGCAAGGTCACATGCCTTCTCCTTTCTCATGAAAAGGAAATGTAAGAGTGAAGAAAGTTGTCATGGGAAAAATGGGGAGAAATTTGTCCTTTATTGTGCAATTAAACTATCTTTTCCTCCCTGCTTTTCTCTTCTACCTTCCTATCTTGTTGACCCCTTTATTGAATGTAGCTCCATAGGAACAAGTTGCTCTTCATACCTCACCCAAGTAGCAAATATTCATGTGTGGGCCTTGATGCTTTGAATGTTGGCAGGGTATTAGACTGGGCATCAGAGCCAAAATCAATTTTGCCCTCACCCAATGTCCATATGCATGAAATCCAGCAATTAGGAGTACAAACTGTGCACAACTGTTCCCTGAGTTATCTCAGCACAGCTAAGAATTGAACCTGCATTCCTACACACTATGACTGCCAGCACAATGACAAACTCACTGAACCCTCATCAGAACTCTAATTCTTTGCTGTTAAGGACTGTTTTATTCATTTGACCCTGGGTTTCCAGAAGCACACTGGATGTGAAAGACTTGACAATATTCTGGCTGTAGTGTTGAAGACTTGTGCCACAGAGCGAGAAGCACCTCTATTCAAGCTATTCCAGAAAAGTTACAACACAGCCAATTTCTACTTTGTCAGGTAGATGACAGTGTATGCCCTGTCAATAAAAAAGCAGGACATTCCCAGTCTGGTCGATTCGATCATCAGGAAAGTGATGGAAAGTTCACTGCTACTCAAGTGGCATTTACTCAACTATAAACTGCTCTCCAAAGCACTGTTTGGGTTCTACCAGAACCACTTGACTCCACACCTCGTCACAACCCTGATCCAAACATGGACATGAACTGTCCATGAGAAGGAAAGATGAGAGTGACTGCCCTTGACAGCAAGGCAGCATTTGACCAAGTATGGCATCAAGGAGCGCAAGTAAAATTGAAATCAATGGGAATCAGGGGAAAACTCTCCACTGGTTGGAGTCATGCCTAGCACCAAAAGAAGATGATGCTGGTTGTTGATGCCAATCATCTCAGCCGCTGGACATCATTAAGAGTTCTCAGGGTAGTGCCCTAGGTCCAATCATCATCAACTGTTTCATCAATAGCCTTTCATCCATAATAAGGTCAGGAGTGCGATGTTAATTGATGATTGCACAATGTTCAATTCTGTTTGCAACTCCTCAGATAATGAAAGAGTCCATGCTCGTATGCAACAAAAGCTGGACAACATTCAGGCCTGGGCTGTTAAGTAGCAAGTAGCATTCACTCCACACAAGTACTAGGCAAGAGACAAATAAAAACAGGAAATGTTGGAAATTTTCTGCAGGTCAGATAGCATCTGTGGGAGAGAGAACGAGTTAACACTTCAGGTCAATGACACGGACGCTCAGGGCCATGCCTGTGGATTGAATGGAGGAGTTCCGCAAAGCAGTCACCCAATCGATGTTTGTTCTCCCCCGTGCAGAGGAGATCACATTGTGAACAGCAAACACGGAATACCAAATTGAAAGAAATACAAGTAAACCACTGTTTCATGTGAAAGTAATGTTTTTGGCCTTGAACAGTGGGAAAGGAGGAGATAAAAGGCCAGATGTTGAATCTCCTGCGCTTTCATGGGAAGGTATTGTGGGAAGGGGAAGGAAAATTGGAGGTGATCGAAGAGTGGACCAGGGTGTCACAGATGGAACAATCCCATTGGAGTGCTGAAGAGGGAGGGGAAGATGTGTTTGGTGGTTACATCATGCTAGGAATGATAGAAATAAATACAAGGCTGATGGGGTGAAAGGTGAGAACAAGAGGAACCCCCACATCATGGTTCTAAGAAGGGAGAAGGGAGGGGATAGGCTAAGTGCAGAAGTATAGGAAATGGAATAGCCATCGTTGAGGGCCCTGCCAACCATGGTGGAGAGGAACCCTTGGTTGAAGAATAGGGAAGATATCATGGAAGCATTGGTAAGGAAGGTGGATTTGTTAGAACAGATGAGACAGAGAAACACAGAGAAGAGAATAGTTCTTACTGGAAGCAGGGCAGGAAGCAATGCAGTCAAGGTAGTTGTGCAAGTCAGGGGGCTTATGGTGGATTTTGGTTGATAGCTTATCCCCAGAAATGTAGAAGAGTTCAGGAAAAGAAGGAAGAGCCAGAGATGGACCATTTGAAGGCGACAGAAAGGTGGAAATTGGAAGCAAAGTTGATTAATATTTAAGAGTTTGGGGTGAGAGCAGGATTCAACACCAATATAATCAATGTGCTAGAAAATTAGGGAAGGAACTGAACAGTTTGACTGGAACAAAGGAAATTCCACATATTCCATGAAAAAGCAAGTATCATTCGGACTCATACAGGAAATATCTTTTATTGAAGGAGTAGAGTCAGAGGAGAAGTTGTTCAAAATGAGAACAAGTTCAGCTGGGCAGAGGGAGGGTAGTGGACGAGTATTGGTTGAGCTTCCAATCATGAAAAAAGGTGGAGGGTTCTACAGCCATCCTGGTGGGACATGCCTCAATTTTGGGCTCTCCCCAGGCCCCTATTCTTTTGACAGAGTGGTTTGTTGAAGGCAGATTAGAACAGGCAGCTCACTAGAAAAGTAAACCCACCCTTGGGGCAGAATTTAATGGAAGGCCATGGGCTCTTGCTCTCCAGCTGAAGAGCCAGTGAGAGCCCCATGTCATCTTTTTAGGAAGGCCTGCTGCATTTGGTATCAATCAGGCACTTAATTGAGCAGCTGTGGCCCTTCCCTGGGATTAAGGGCCCTGGGGGCAGAAGTCCTGTCCGCTGAGAGCTGCTGGCCAATCCAAGGCAGTCAGCTCTTCATTGCTCAGCAGCACCAACAGGGAGGCAGTGGCTACTGCTGGTAATGCACCCAAACATGGTCCAGGATCACGGCGGGATCCAGGCCACAAATGAATGATGGCTGGAGGAGGATTGTGAGAGTGGGGGTCATTGGTCAGGGACTGGCAGCAAGGGCGGGCGATAACTCTCAGTGGGTCCCACCTTTCCTGATGCCCGTTCCCTCAGTCAGGCACTGAGTGCCTTTGAACAAGGGACCCCCTCCCCATGGAAGCCCTCAAGCAAACCTGCACAGTTTTTAAAAATTTATTTGTTCACTAGACGCTAGGCCAGTATTTTTATTGCCCATCTCTAATTGCACTAGAGAAGATGGTAGCGAGCTGCCTTCTTGAACTGTGACAATCCAAATATGATAGGAACACCCACAGCGCTGTTAGGAAGCGAGTTCCAGGATTTTGACCCATCACAGTTATGGACTGGTGATATAGTTCCAACTCAGGATGGCGTGTGGTTTGGAGGGGAACTTGATGGTGTTCCCATGATCTGCTACCCTTGTCATTCTAGGTTTGGAAGGTACTGTCGAAGGAGCCTTGATGAGTTCCTGCAGTGCATCTTCTGCCACTGTGCATCAGTGGTAGGGAGTGAATGTTGAGATTGGTGGATGGTGGGCCAACCAAGTGTGCTGCTCTGTCCAGATGGTGTCAAGCTTCTTGAATGTTATTGGAGCTGCACTCATCCAGGCAAGTGGAGAACATTCCATCACATTTCTCACATGTGACTTGTAGATGATGGACAGGCTTTGGGGGGTCAAGAGGTGAGTTAGTCGCTGTAGAATTCCCAGCCTTTGACCTGCCCTTATAACCATTGTATTTATTTGGCTTGTCCAGTTCAGCTTCTGGTCAATGGTAACCCCCAGGATGTTGGTAGGGGAGATAGTTGGATTCTCTTTTGTTGGAGATGGTCATTGCCAGGTGCTTGTGTGGCACATCTTAACTTGCCGTTTATCAGTTCAAGCATGAATGTTGTCCAGGTCGTGTTGCGTATGGGCACGGATTGCTTCAGTATTTGATATTACAACCAGATAGGGGGAGTGAAATAACTCCCCTATCCTGTCACTCTAGATCTGACCGTAACAGGGTTTTTTGTAAATTTAGAGAGGGTGTGCTTTGTCAATACTGCAGAAGTCCCATTATGTATGCCTTCAGATTATAAAGAATTAGACAGATTTTCTTAGGTTAAAGAACAAGATAAGTTTATTGAAAATATTTCCCAAATAAAACTAATCTAGGGCCAGGAATTTCTGGCCCCATCTTGGTGGGAGCCACTGCGGGAGGTTTGGCGGCCCAACGAAAGGTCCATTGACTTTTGGCAGGACCTGACGATCCCAGTGGCGGGTAGGGCTGGAAAATCCCACCCTAGGTAAATGACAACCACCATTTATAAGTCATACAGCCTCACTTGGGTCCACACATATCAGTACAGATAGCCAAATAAGAGGATAGGCTTAAAGATTTTTTGCAGTTCATGAAGAAGCTGAAACAAAGGAATACGCGGCTAGTCGCGATGCGGTAATTCCATGTTGTGGCCACTTTGTTCAGTTGTCTTCCTGGGTATAGTTATACGGAGCAAATTTCTACATTTTATTCCCATAAAATCTCGGTTTGCAATAGATTTCTCTTCTCAGACTGGTTACTTTGCAAATCCAAGCGCAATACTTCTGTGAGAGAGAGAGCAAACAGCTTCAGCCTGTCTCAATACAGCATTGTCTTGGTCTCTTCCTGCTTGGTAAACAGTCCCTTAATGGACTCTGTTTCAGGTTTCCAGCATCTGCAGTATTTTACCTTTACCTTAAAGCACTCTGCTGGCTGTATATTCCAGGGAAATACTATTAATTTATGTCTGCTGCAGTCATTCTTTTGGAACAGGCATTTTAATGTCTCATCTCAGAAACATTTGTGAAATTTCAGGATAGTTTAAAGCCAACAAGATCTGGGGTCTTTCACGCTCCCCAGGGGGTTGAGTGTCATAAGAACTAGGAGCAGGTGTAGGCAATTCAACCCCTCAAACCTGCCCCGCCATTCATTACAATCATGGCTGATCTCATTTCAGCCTCAACTCCAATTTCCCATCCTCTCCCCATAACCTTTCAACCCATCACTAATTAAAAATCTGTCGATCTCCTCCTTAAATTTATTCAGCGTCCCGGCATCCACTGCACTCTGAGGTAGTGAATTCCACAGATTCACGACCCTTTGAGAAAAGTAATTCCTCATCTCTGATTTAAATCTACCACCCCTTAGCCTAAAACAATGGCCTCTCGTTCTAGAATGCCCCAGAAGGGGAAACATCTGCTCCACGTCTATACCCTTTAGCATCTAATATATCTCAATTAGATCTCCTCTTATCCTTCTAAACTCTAGCAAGTATAGGCCTAAACTGCTCAATCTCTCTTCACAAGACAAGCCCCGCATCTCTGGAATCAATCTAGTGAACCTCCTCTGAACCACCTCCAGTGTAACTACATCCTTCCTCAAGTAAGGGGACCAAAACTGTGCACAGTACTCCAGGTAGTCTCACCAATGCCTTGTACAGTTGTAACAACACTTCCCTATTTTTATGCTCTATTCCTTTAGCAACAAATGCCAAAATTCCATTTTCCTTCCTTATTACCTGCTGTACCTGCATACTGACTTTCAGCGATTCAGGCACGAGGACACCCAGATCCCTCTGCACTGAAGCATTCTGAAGTTTCTCTCCATTTAAATAATAAGTCGCCATTTTATTCTTCCAATGAAAACGGATAACCTCACACTTATCCACGTTAATCTCCATTTGCCAAATTTTGGCCCATTCACATAACCTGTCCATATCCATTTGTAAATTTCTTATTTCTTCATTGTAACTTACTTTCCCACCAATTTGGGTGTCATCTGCAAATTTAGCTATAGTACCTTCTATTCCTGAACCCAAGTCATTAATATAGATTGTAAATAGTTGGGGCCCAAGGACCGGACCCTGTGGCCCCCCACTAGTTACAACTTGCCATCCAGAAAAAGACCCATTTACCCCGACTCTCTGTTTTCTGTTGGTTAGCCAATCATCTATCCAAGCTAATGTATTACCCCTAATTCCGTGTGATCCTATCTTGTGTATTAATCTTTTGTGCGCCACCTTAACAAACTTCTGGAAGTCCAGATATACTACATCTAAGGATCCCCATTATCCACTTTGCTTGTCACATTTTCAAAGAACTCTAGCAAATTAGTCAAACACGATTTACTCTTCATAAAACCATTTTGACTCTGACGGATTGCATTTTGACTTTCCAAATGCCCCAATCCTACTTCCTTAATAATGGATTCCAACAGCTTCCCAATGACAGACATTAAACTAACTGGTCCATAGTTTCCCACTTTCTGTCTCCCCCCCAACCCCCCTTTTTGAATAAGGGCATTATATTAGCATTTTTCCAAACCACTGGAACCTTTCCAGAATCCAGGGAATTTAGGAATATTATAGCCAATGCATCCACTATCTCCGCTGCCACTTCCTTTAAGACCCTGGGATGTAGGCCATCAGTTCCTGAGGAATTGTCAACCTTTAATCCTAATAGCTTGCTCAATACTTTTTCTCTAGTGATGGTGATTGTTCTAAGTTCCTCCTTCTCTATATCCTCTGCACTACCTGTTACTATTGGGGTGGTACCAGTGTCCTCCACTGTGAAAACTGAGGCAAAATATTGATTAAGTGTCTCTGCCATTTCTGCATTCCTCACTATTAACTCCCCAGTCTCGAACCCCAAGGGACCAACATTCACTTTAGCTACTCTCTTTCCTTTTATATACTTGTAGAAGCTTTTGCTATCAGGTTTTACATTTTGTGCTAATTTTCTTTCATAATTTACCTTTGCTCTTTTTAATATTTTTTTTAGTAACCCTTTGTTGATTTTTAAAAGTTTCCCAATGGCCAGGAAAGTAAAAGCCCATGGGATTCAGGGTAATGTGGCAAACTGGATAAAAGGTTGGCTTTGTAACAGGAAATAAAGGGTAATGGTCGATGGATGCCCTTGTGAATGGAAAGTTGTCTCAAGTGGTGTTCCACAGGGCTTGGTGTTGGGACCCTTGCTGTTTGTAGTTATATATTAATGATTTGGACATGGGAAATTTACAGATGACACAAAGATTGGCCGAGTAGTGGATAGTGTAGAAGATAGCCATAATCTCCAAAACGATATAGATGGGTTGGTGGAGTGGGCGGTAAAGTGGCAGATGGATTTTAACATAGAGAAGTGTGAGGTCATACATTTAGGGAGGTCAAACAGTTACAGGGATTACACAATAAATGGGAATATAATAAGAGGAGTAGATGAAGTGAGAGATCTTGGCGTACAAGTACACAGTCCCTGAAAGCAGCAGTTCAAGTAGACAAGGTTGTAAAGAAGGCATATGGAATGCTCTCCTTCATTGGCAGAGGTATAGAATATAAAAGTAAGGATATAATGTTGGAATTGTATAAAATACTGGTGAGGCAACAACTGGAGTATTGTCTGCAGTTCTGGTCACCACATTACAGGAAGGACGTAATAGCTCTGGAGAGAGTGCAGAGAAGGTTTACAAAAATGTTGCCAGGGTTAGAAAAGTGTAGCTATGAGGAGAGATTGGATAGGTTGGGGTTATTTTCCTTTGAACAAAGAAAGCTGAGAGGTGACTTGATTGAGGTGTACAAAATTATGAGGGGAATAGACAGAGTGGACAAGATAAAATTGTTTCCCTTGTTGGAAAATTCTAGAACCAGGGGACATGGATTCAAGATAAGTGGCAGAAGGTGTGGGGGGGGGGGCATGAGGAAGAACTTTTTTACGCAGAGGGTAGTGGATGTCTGGAATTCGCTGCCCAAGTTGGTGGTAGAGGCAGAAACTCTAAACTCTTTAAAAAAGTACCTGGATCTGCAACTTAAGTGCTATAAGCTGCAGGGCTATGGGCCGGGAGCAGGAAGGTGGGATTAGAAAGGGCACCTGGGTATTCTCGGGCTGGCATGGACAATATGGGCTGAATGGCCTCCTTCTGTGCTGTAACCTTTCTATGGATCCAGCCTGCCACTGACCTTTGTAATTTGGTATGCTTTAGTTTTTGCCTTTAAGTTATCTTTAACTTCCTTGCTTAGCCATGGATGCTTTTTCCCCCTCTTACCATTTTTTTTCTCATTGGGATATATTTTGCTTGGGAGGAATTGAATATCTCCTTAAATATCTACCACTGTTCATCAACTGTCCTACCTTGTAGTCTTCCTGCCCAGTCCACTAGGGCCAAATCTGCCCTCATACCTATGTAGTTACCTTGGTTTAACTCCAGAACACTAGTGTGAGACTCAAGTGTCTCGCTCTCAAACCAAACTTGAAATTCTAGCACGCAATGATCACTCTTCCCTAGAGGATCCTTTATTATGAGATCATTAATTAATCCCATCTCATTACACAAAACCAAATCCAGAATAGCCTGCGCTCCGGTTGGTTCCACAACGTATTGCTCCAAGAAACAATCTCTAATACACTCTATGAACTCTCCCTCAAGACTACCCTTGCCAATTTGATAAGTCCAGTCTATAAGCATATTAAAATCACCCATGATTATTGCCGTGCCTTTCTTCCATGATCCCAGTATTTTCTGGTTTATACTGTGCCCTACTGCTAAACTGTTTGGGGACCGATAGATTACTCCCACCAGGGACTTCTTTCCCTTGCTATTTCCTATTTCTACCCAGACTGACTCTATGTCTTGCTCTCCAGTGCCTATAATCATTCCTCATCATAATACTGATCTTTTCCTTTACTAACAAAGCTACACCACCTCCTTTTCTTTCCTGCCTATCCTTCCGAAACACTGAGTATCCTTGGATACTCAACTCCCAAACCTGTTCTCCCTGTAACCGCGTCTCAGTAATTGCCACCAAATCTTACCTATTTATCTACATTTGTGCTGTTAACTCATTAGTTTTATTCTGAATGCTACGTGCATTCAGATACAAAATCTTTAAGTTTGCCCTATTGTCAATTTTCCCTACTCTTATCTGATTCTTTGGTGCAATATGGCATTCACACGCTCTGTCCCTTCCTTTCACATTTTGATAGCAATCAGCCTCGTCACTAACCTGCACTCTTACCCTCTCCCTAAACTTTGATTTTTTTATATTTCCATGCAACTGAACCCTCCCCACCAATATTTAGTTTAAAGCCCGATCTACGACTTTAGTTCTGTGATTCACCAGGACACTGGTCCCATCATGGTTCAAGTGGAGCCCGTCTGAACAGAGTAGCTCCCTCTTTCCCCAGTACTGGTGCCAATGTCCCATAAATTTGAATCCATTTCTCCCACATCAATCTTTGAGCCACACATTTACCTCTTTAATCTTATTGACCCTGTGCCAATTAGCTCGTGGCTCAGGTAGTAATCCGGAGATTATTACCTTTTTGGTTCTGCTTTTTAATTTAGCCCCTAGCTGTTGATATTCCCTCAGCAGAACCTCTTTCCTTCTTCTATCTATATCGTTGGTACTTACGTACCACGACAACTGGATCTTTCCCCTCCAACTCCAAGTTCCTCTGCAGCCCAGATGAGATATTCTTAACCCTGGCACCAGGTAGGCAATGCAGCCTTCGAGACCCTCGATCCTGGCTACAGAGAACAGTAACTATTCCCCTAACTATACTATCCCCGATTACAGCTACATTTCTCTTTTCTCCTCCCACTTGAATGGCTCCCTGTACCACGGTGCTATGGTCAGTTTGCTCATTCTCCCTACACTCCCTGCTCTCGTCCACACAGGGAGCAAGAATCTTGAACCTGTTGGATAAGGGCAAGGGCTGAGGTTCCTGCAGTGCTACTTCCTGGATCCCTCTACCTGCCTCACTCAGTCACATGCTCCTGTCCCTGACCACTGGCCGATTTTAAGGTAGTTAATCTAAGGGGTTTGACTGTCTCCTGAAACGGTATCCAGGTAACTCTCCCCAGCCCTGATGTGTCACAGTGTCCGAACCACAGACTCCAGCTCATCAACCCTAAGCCATAGTTCCTCGAGCAACCAACATTTGCTACAAATGTGGTCACTGGGAACCACAATAGGGTCCACCATCTTCCATATCATGCAGCTACAACACATCGCCTGGCCCTGCATCTCTATTTTATTTAATTAGCTTTTAAATTTGTTTTTAAGTTTCCTACTGGTCCTTAGTTTATCAATCTGTAAAATATTTCTCCGATTTACCTTTAATCTGAAAGCAAGTTAGAATAGAGATTCAAAATACACTTTTTAAAATCAATTGGAACTCGCTCTCTCCCTGCTGAGTTGAAGCTGAAGTGTTAGGCCTCTGATCCTGGGCCCCAGTAGTCACCTTTAATCTGAAATCAACTTAGAATAGGTAGTTCAAATGAGCAGTTACTTACCAACCAATGAACTTACGGTTTTCCTGTGATGTCACTCTTTGTTTTTCACTCGGCGACGGTGACTGCAGAGGACACTCTTCTTGCACTCTCCTCTAGCTGCTGCTGGTTGCCTGTCCTAGAACCCTCCTCTTGCACTCTCCTCTAGCTGCTGCTGACTGCCCGTCCCAGGGTCCTCCTCTCGCTCTCTCCTCTAGGTGTTGCTGACTGCCTGTCCCAGAGTCCTCCTCTCGCACTCTCCCCTAGGTGCTGTTGACAGCCTGTCCCAGAGTTCTCCTCTTGCACTCTCCTCTAGGTGCTGCTGACTGCCTGTCCCAGGGTCCTCCTCTCACATTCTTCTCTATTTCTATCCCACTTGGTGTAATACAAACTGTATATTGTAGCCAGTCTCCATCGTCTTTAGAGAGTTTCAATTTACTTTCAAAGATCCAGACAGAATAAGAAAAATTAGGAATTGCAACTTTAAAAAAAGGGCACATCTTCATGAGGAATTACGAATGGTGCTGAAGATTATGTAATCATTAGTGAACATCCTCATTTCTGACCTTATGATGGAAGGAGGGTCATTGATGAAGCAGTTGAAGATGGTTGGGCCGAGGACATTACCCTGAGGATCTCCTGCAATGATGTCCCCGAGCTGAGATGAATGACCTCCCAAAAACCACAACCATCTTCCTGTGTACCAGGTATGACTCCAAACAGTGAAGAGTTTCCCTCCTGATTCCTATTGCCTCCAGTTTTGCTTGGGTCCTTGCCACATTCAATCAAAAGTGACCTTGTTGTCAGACACTCTCACCACACCTCTTATTTCCATGTTTGGGCCAAGGCTGTAATGGGTTTGCTTTTTGGGCTCCAGAGTGGCAAGTTCCCTGTCCAGTTCTGGGTAAATACCAGCAGTAGCACCCATTCAATTGGCAGAGGGACAGGAAGATCATCCATGAGCCTTCCCACCACAGACTTAACCAAGGTGGTGTCACCCATCATCCTCCCACCCGATTAACATGCCTCCCACCATCAAATTCACACGGGGAGGGCATTAAATTACACCCTTGTTGTGCAAATGAACCCCTACCCTCAAGCTTAGAATGGGCTGAGGGCCTATCTACATAGTGCTCTTTTTTAAAAAATCATTCATTGGATATGGGCATTTATTGCTCATCCCTAATTCAGAGGGCATTTAAGAGTTAACCACATTTCTGTGGGTCTGGAGTCACATTTAGGTCAGACCAGGTAAGGATGGCAGATTTCCTTCTCTCAAGGGCATTAGTGAACCCAATGGGCTTATATGACAATTGGCAATGGTTTCATGGTCATCATCATCAGACTTTTAATTCTAGATTCTTATTGAATTCAAATTCCACCATCTGCTGTGGTGGGATTTGAACCCAGGTTCCCAGAGAATTACCTTGGGTCTCTGGAATACCAGTCCAGTGATAATACCACTACACCACCTCTTCCCCCCTGCAAAGGGCTGTTCTGTCACACTTCCCCAGATGAGTAAGCCATTTGCAATTTGGCAGCTGTAGTGTCAGCAGTTTATATGGAGCAATCACTACCATACCCAGGACTGTTCTAATTCAGCATCCAATTTCCAGTAAGGAATACAAGACAACAACCCTTGTGCTGAGAGAGTTGGATGAAGAGGTGTAAGAGGAGGCTTGTCTGGAGTAAGAAAACCAGCATGGACCAGTTAGGCCATGTGGCTTGTTTCTGTGCTATACATTCTATGTAAAGAGAGAGAGAGAGAGAGTCCTGTCATTTCTTTCCCCTCACTCTCAAAATGTTGAGAGGAGCAGATGACCCATTCCAGAAATATCAATGCAAAAGGGCGTGTCACAGCTGGAGTTATCAATAAAAAATCATTAAGGCTGATAAATTTGCTTAAGACTTGTAAGACAGGTGAAAACTAATCTCCAAGGAGTGAGGGATACCTCAAAGGCTTTATTTCTATCAGGAATTAAGTCCCTCTTCTCTACACACAGCATAATGTCAGGATGTCACCCGAGCAAATCTTTTTCAGTGTTTGTTCCCCACCCTTCCGTTTCTCCCCTGATACCATGACTCCTGCCGAGCTACAATTCCACAAGCAGCAGTCACATTCCACTACTTTGCCCAAGTGACCACTCTTCATACACATTTATAGACATTTTCAGCAAGATAGTCATCCGCAGGGGAAAGCATCACAGCTGAGCCCAGTGCTCTCCTCACGCTATCCAATGCAGGTATATTTTCCAGCAGGGTTACTGGATAGTGATCGATGGCTGATTTATCACTCTCTTAGCCTAGGGACATGCAATCAATGATACAGCTGCCACCAAACACCCCAGCTAAGATCAGTTCCTTTTTTTTTAAAAGGAAAGAAAAATGACTATGCTCCTTATTTTCCGAATCCTCTTGCTTTTTTGAAGGTGCCGATACGTATTGAATGATCATTTCAGTCCTTGTGTGTATCCCTTAATTCAGTAGCCGTTACAAGTCACTTTTATTATTATATTAGTAAATTCTAACAGTTTGCATCGTAGAATATTGCAGAGGTACATTTTAAAACATGTAATCTGAAGCCCCAAATCTGAAATAGTTTAGGTAGATGTTGCTAAAATGGATATTTCTGTAAAAGGATTGTCTGAGTGAGTTAAAAATGAACCAGTTCTATGGAATTGAAATCCCTCTGCCGGCCTCAATTTAAATGGGAATGATGAATAATAACAGATTAGTCTCATAACTGAATATTGTGCCAAAAAAGAATTATGGAATAGCTGCTACCAAGGAAAAGGAGTTCAGTGCTGTGAGTTAAGTATGTATTTTATTAACTTTAGAAAGATGATTCAAAACAGGTTAAAATGTCAGTAGGATTTTATAAAGTCTGATTTTGAGTTTAGTGTATTGCCATTGTCATATACTTGCTAAATTATATTTCTTTTGGTACCTTCAAGGTGCAGAGTGATGCTAAAGTGATCCTGGCATTCTAAGGAGAAAGTATAGAAAGCCAAAAATTGGAAGGGAATGTATAGTATAATGACATACATATATTAGATGATAAATGTAGTGAATAAGCTGATGAATTTTACCAAGGAGGTTTGTTTTTGCAGTCTTTCAGAGATTTCTACTGAATTAATGATTTGTTCTGTTTGGAGAGCAAATACACAAAAATGAACAGAATATGGCAGCTTAGGGAACAAGCATCCTCATCTGCTGGAAACTGTGTCCCTATAAGACACTGAACCAGCCTGCCATGGTCAGAACATTTCATTGAGTTTTTAACCCTTTGAATGCTCCAGTTTGTTAACAGAACATGCAGCACAGAAGGAGGGTATTCAGTCTGTCATGCCTGGGCCATCTCTTTGAAACAGCTATCCAATTAGTTCCACTCACCTGCTCTTTCCCTGTGGCCCTTTTCAAGTCTATCTCCTATTTTATTTTGAAAATTACTGTTGAATCAGCTTCCACCAGCCTATTAGCTGTACATTCCAGATTATAACAACTTGCTGCCTAAAAAGGTTTTCATCTGCCCTCTTTAGCCAACTATCTGAAATCTGTATCCACTCTTGTCCGTCAGTTCATACATAGTCTAATTATTTAATCTATCCAAACCCACCATAATTTTGAACACCTGTATTAAACATGCCCCAAGGTGAATAATTCTAACTTCTCTGGTCATATCACAATACTGAAGTCCCCCATCCCTGGTATAATTCTGGTAAATCTCAGCTGCGGCCTCTCCAAGCCTTCACATCCTTCCTAAAATGTGGTCCCAGAATTGGCCTCAGTCTTCTGGCTGTTACCTAACCAGTGGTTCATGCAACAATTGGTTACCCTACTTTTTTCTTCTAGTCACTTCAAAGTGCAAGGTCCATTCACTCTACTTGTGAATGATATATTTCTTGGATCTAATGGCATTTTTATCACTTAGGGAGAAACAGTGAATCTCATGGAGCACCAGTGGATTCCCAATTGTGTTACTGATGGTGAGTAGGAGAATTAACCAGTCTAAATGACAGGACAACATTATAATACTTAAAAAACTCTTCCAGTGTTAAATCCGTTGAGTGCCAAAGGATTTATTCTGGACTTGCTCAGCTTTCTCATCTATACACAAGTACATGATGACAATATCCAGAGGGATGGGGCAGAATTTTCTGTTTTGGGATGAGACACCAAAACAGGGGTCAACTGCACACTGAGTTGGGAATAGTCACCTGACATTGATTTTGGCTGGATTTGCCAGTTAGTGCCAGAGGACGCACTCACCATCCAATTACTTATGGCAGAATGGCTGTCAAAGCCAATAGGAGGCCCTGCAGCACTGAAGGAGCTGCAGCCTGCCACTAAAGATATGGGAGAGAGAGGGCACTTCCATCCTGAGGTACCCTCTCAGCAATTTTATCATGTTTGAAATAAAAAATGGCCACAGTGTTGGATCAATATTGTGGAGGGGAAGCTTATAGCATGGGATACTCAAAGGCCTTAATTGGTCTCTGAATTAACTTAATAAGCTATCTACCACTTGTGGGCAACTATCTGTTCCACATCTATCTAGCCTTCCTGAGGGTAGGATGGTGCCAGCCAATTGGCATGCTGGCCAGCGACAAGAAATTGCCCACCCTCCTTTGTTCCTGCCCCAGTGCAGTCTCTGAAAATCCTGTACATAGAGTCAGCTTTCACTCCATGCTGATGACAGTCTGCTCTAACTCCCCACCATTCTTTTGACATCTTGACTGCTCCCATTCAGCCAGTTGGCTTGTTTGACATTCATTCGTGGATGAGTTGCAACTTCTTCCAGCTCGAAATTTTTAAAATTATTCATTTATGGGATGTGGGCTTTGCTGGCTAATTTTAAAAAACAATAATTTTAATAATTAATGTTTTAAAACATTAAAACTAATGTTTTAATAATGCAGTTATAACATTGTATCATCTTTAGTGCCTGCTCCAAACTCCAGTCCCTCACCTCCCGTCCTCTCCTGCAAACCCTCAACACTAGGCTCTCTCTCAGACTGGAGCTAATGGTTCATAATATTAGCATGCTATTCAATACTAAATTTAGTTTTGAACACAATATCACAATTACCACTTACTTCAATATGAACATTGTACCCCTTCCCCAATGCCCTACTTCAACCCCTCTGCCTTTATAAGCTCCAGATGCAACTACTCCAATATTCTCTTTGCAGATCATCCCCCATTGTCAACAAACTTGGACTTGTCCAAAACTCTTTTGCTTATAACCTGTTCTGCACAAGATCATGTTTACCAACCACCTCATCCTCACTAATCTGCATTGGTTCTCTGACTCTCAACCATGAAATCTACAGATCTCTCCAAGGCTTGGCCAACACTATCTCATCAATTTATTCCACCCACACCTCAGCAAAATGCTGCTCCTAATACATATGTTTGTATGTTCACATTACAACTATCATTGACTTTTGTAAAAACCCATCTGGCTCACTAAAGAAATCTGCCATCCTTACCTGGTCTGGCCTACATGTGACTCCAAACCCACATTAACGTGGTTGACTCTTAACTACCCTCCTAGCAAGCCAGTTCAAGGGCAATTATGGTTGGGCAACAAATGCTGGCCTTGCCAGTGATGCCCACATCCCATGAAAGAACAAAGAAAATATAGTAAGCGCCATGTGAGCTCGTATAGATCTCGGTTAAGAGGCAATTGCTGTTAAATAGGTAATAGGTATGTTCATAAAGGGCGGAGGCAATCAGGCTTTGGTATTTAGTGTGGTGAGTTCCTCTGTTTATTATGCTCTTGGCTTATGTGAAATGGGCTATTATTGGAGTCGAAGTGTGGGGGTTGTAACCAAACATGGAATGAGAAGAAAGGTTCAGGTTAATTGTGAGGGATTGGTGTGTAGGAAGGATGTCCTGTAGCATGGGAATAAATATGAGAATCGTAGAATGATACACACAGAAGGAAGTCATCCAGCCCATTTATTGTGCTTGTGCCAGCTCTTTGAAAGAGCTATTCAAGTAGTCCCACTCCCTTGCTCTTTCTCCCGCAATTAGTTCTGCAAAATTCTCTCCTTCAAGTATTTATCCAATCCCATTTTGAAAGCTATTACTGAGTCTGCTTCCACCACCCTTTATGATGCAGGGTCATAACAACCCACTGCTAAAGGAAAAATTCTCCCATCCCACCTTTGGTTCTTTTGCCAACTGATTTAAATTTGTGTCCTCTGCGTACAGACATTTCTGCTATTGGTAATAGTTTCTCCCTGTTTAATTTATCAAAGTCCTTCAGGATTTTGATCATCACTATCAAACTTCCCTTTAACTTTCTCTGCTGTAAGGAGAACTCCTATTTCTCTAATTTGTCTATGTAATTGAAGTCTTTTCCTCCTGATTCTATTCTAGGAAATCTCTTCTGCACAGCCCTAATTCTTCAATTGACATCCTTCTTAAAGTGCGGTGCCCAAAATTGCCCATGATACTTCAGCTGGGGCCTAAATAGTGTTTTTTTTGTGAGATGAGTGTGACATCAAAATCACTGGGGGAAGAGTGGCTAGTGTCTGAGAGTATTAATTGGGATTTGGGGGTGGGGGAAATGATGGGAACATTCTAGAAGGATGAAAAAATTTGTTTGAACTCCGGAGGATGTCTGGGAAAACTGGGAGTCATTGGGGTGTGTGGGCAATCAGGATAAGGAGTGAGGTAATGAATTATTAACAACACTGGGAACCAGTGCAGATAGCTGAGATATGGAAGGAGTGAGGTGTGAATGTACTATGGATGGATGCACTGGACTGTGGAAACAGAAGGGAGTGGAAGTTGGGAGCATTGACAGGGAGATTGTAACAGGAAGCACTGAGTGTTCTAGAAGTACTTTGATAGAAAGCATTGTCCTTTCAATTAGAACTTTGTACAGGCAACTCTGACTACAAATATGTTTTACATTCTTAATTGTTTTAAGTGTTTATTGCTTTGTTATTTTGGAAATGTATGTTTTCCTGGAAAATTAGGTGAAAAATTCAAGATGGCAGCTGAAAACAGTCTTCCAAAATTAATGTAGCGATCTAATTGGTTGGTCACTGCTACTTGCTCATTTGAGATTGATGGTTGCAAAAGAAAACTGAGTGATTTGATTGCTCAGTTTTCTCTTGCTTGCTTATTGGTAGTTCATAGCATATTCAAATTGCTTTAAATTGTTCATAATTAAGCGGATGCATGTTTTTTCACTTACACACAAGTTAGTCTGAGAAGTGCCATGTTGAACTGTGGCAAAATGAAAGGTGCAGCATGACAAGTGTATTCCAAATGCAGGACTTGATTGTACATATTTGTGTATATTTGACATGCTTTTTTTATGTTTTATAAATATGATATATTGAGTTTTCCCAAAGGCATTTAAAAATCCTTTCCTGACTGAGCCCTGAAAATTGAAACATTGTCAAAAATTGCTGTGTTTAAATGATGTAACAACAGTGACTATAGCCTTTGTGGGATCTCTGAAGGCAACTTAAAAAAACAAAATGAGAAAGGGGGTTAGGAGGCCAAAGGCCAAACTTCCTCATTTTATGTCACTGGGACACTACCTAAATGGATTATCATGCTGTTGCTACCGTGTCATAATTGCAAACCACGGGCAGAATCTTGTGCCCTCACCTGTGGCGAGTTTGGTAGTGAGGCAACATTTAATTAGGCAGGAGGGTGCCACCTACCCACCTCCACCCGATTAAGTCCATGGAGGGTAGGCCCGTGGATGGCCTTCCCACCCCAGTGCTGATTGAGGCTACTTAAAGGCATCACCAGCTGGAGACTTGCCAGGCAGGGACCACAATAAGCAAACCCATGCATGTTTGCTTACGAGTTCCTTGTGGGGGGGAGTTGCAGAGGGGGGGAGGTTTCCTCCTTCAAAGGCACTCGGTGCCTGAATGAGGGACTCGGCATTGGCAAGTGGGGGGTGCCTGCTGGGAACCACTTCTACCCTTGCTGCCAACCCCGCTAACCCCCCTTTGGCAACCCTCATCTTATGATCCTTTCCTGCCATCACTCCTGCCTGGGTCCTTCTTCAGCCTGAGGCTTTGGGTGGGTGTAGTACCGGCAGCAACCACCACTGGCCCAGTGGCGTTGCTGAATACAGAAGAGCTGTTGGCTTCTGATTGACAGGTAGCTCTTAATGGGTGGACTTACAGCCTCAGGGTCCTTGAACCCAGGGCTGGAGGGCCTGCCTATGGCCTGTCAAGTGTTTGAGTGGCACAAGATGCATGCCTTACAGAAAAGAAGCGACATGGGGGTTTTGCTGGCTCTCCAGTCGGTGTCTGACATCCCTGTCGCCTCCATAAGATTCCATCCACTATTTTCAAAGATTATTTATTTTACCAATATCCTCTCCTGTGCTAGTGGAGAGGGAGTATCTGCTCTGCAATCTCTAATTCTTGCAGCCAAATTTTCTGACCATCTAGTCTCCTGGTTACATGCCATAAATATGCTGTAAGCCCTGAGAAAGCAATAAGCAGTAATCTGCTGATCCGTTCAGATACTTTCATTTCGGGCCATTAAATTTGACATGTTGAAGCACTGCACAATTTAATTTTCCCACATTCTGGAAAAAAATATGGATGCCAAACATTTTGGAGGTTACTTGGCAAAGTGAAGTCAGCTTAAAAATGGCTACAATCATTTTCAGTGCCGCACAATGTATTTCTGTTACAGGACAACCTATAATCTGTGTTTGTGCTCGCGTTAGTGTTGCTTGTCGCCACTGGGCAGCCCTTGCTGGTTCATTATGGAGGCAGATATGAAGATTCTTGTAGTGTTAAGCTTCATGTTCTGCCTGGTCCCACAAATTTGTTTTTTTTTGCAAACTTGCCTTTCCAGAACGGCCTGCAGTGAAAATTGAGTTGGTCAGGTCTCAGTTAGTCAGCAGGGGGTTAGGTTTAAAATAAATATTGTCTACCTGTTGCCCCACTCCTCAGTGTGAATAGAGCAATTGGGAATTGCTCCCTGAGTTTAAGGTGCTATCCTTCACAAGGACATTCTTGCTACACTGGCTTCCATCCAAGCATGTTTGACTTGGTGCACAGACCACAGGCAATGGCCCAGGCAAATGCCTGCAACTGTCTCAGGTCTTAATCATGTTTGTCGCCCAAAAGCCAGTTCAGTAATCTTGTTTAAAACAGAAAGTACTATATAAGAAGATATTTCACATCCCCCAAAGTAACACTAATGCGTAAGTGAGCAATGACTTATTTAAATCTTATTCAATTCTGCTACATTAATGTTAGCATCAGTTTAGGTCCAACCTTTTTTTTAAACTGTTATACATAAAGGACAGAATTTCAATGACACCAGAGATAATACTGAGAGAATGCTAGAACATTCTATGTCACTAATAGAAAATCACAATAATTTGTTTCCTGATCAGTAAGTAATAGTCCAGCACTACATTTCTACAACCAAGTTTGTCTCTGTGACAGTGCAGACTCAGACCTGTGCTCCTGTGTTCAGATATAAATCATTCTTAGTCAGGCCCTTGGGCCTTCTTAACTGCACACGGAAATGCTAGCAGCTGTATTACATAGAGGATAGCAGATGAGTGAGATATCTTTTTTTTACTTCGGTCCTCAGAAAAGCTGCATAATTCAAGAGTGCCACAGGTCTCAATGAGTTATACAGGCTCAATAAAATCTCAAGCTCACTTCTTGCTGCGATTACAAAGTTTACTATATGAGTGGGAACTCTAATTAGCCATAAATATTTCCCTTTTCCTGTCACTTCAATTGCTGGCTGCACTCTTAGATCTTACTCGATTGTCCTTCCTTCTTGTGGTTGAGTCCGGACAATAGGGCCTGAATTTTTGCTCCTGGCTCGGGAGCGCAGAGTCAGGACAATCCCCGAGCTCTGCAAACCTGACCTGAGAGAGAATGCCCCAGAAGTTCAGATATTCATTCTGAGGTTGGAGGGGCAGGCGGTTGGGCTGGGGAGGGGGAAAAGGGTGTTGGGGGGGGCTGTGGCGGAGGGGTGTGTGGGGGCGCGCAGAGGGGTGTGTGGGGGCGCGCAGAGGGGTGTGTGGGGGCGCGCAGAGGGGTGTGTGGGGGTGCGCAGAGGGGTGTGTGGGGGCGCGCAGAAGGGTGTGTGGGGGCGCGCAGAAGGGTGTGTGGGGGCGCGCAGAGGGGTGTGTGGGGGCGCGCAGAGGGGCGTGTGGGGGCGCGCAGAGGGGCGTGTGGGGGCGCGCAGAGGGGCGTGTGGGGGCGCGCAGAGGGGCGTGTGGGGGCGCGCAGAGGGGCGTGTGGGGGTGCGCAGAGGGGCGTGTGGGGGCGCGCAGAGGGGCGCGGGGGGCTCACAGAGGGGCGCGGGGGGCGCGCAGAGGGGCACGGGGGGGCACGCAGAGGGGCGTGTGGGGGCGCGCTGAGGAGCGTGTGGGGGCGCGCAGAGGGGTGTGTGGGGGCGCGCAGAGGGGCGTGTGGGGGCGCGCAGAGGGGCGTGTGGGGGCGCGCAGAGGGGCGCGGGGGGGTGCGCAGAGGGGCGCGGGGGGGTGCACAGAGGGGCGCCGGGGGGTGCGCAGAGGGGCGCGGGGGCATGCGCAGAGGGGTGCGGGGGGGTGCGCAGAGGGGCGCGGGGGGTGCGCAGAGGGGCGCGGGGCGTGCGCAGAGGGGCGCGGGGGGGTGCGCAGAGGGGCGCGGGGGGGGGTGCGCAGAGGGGTGGGGGGTGGAGGCTGGTGAAAATGGCTATCATGGCCGCCAAGCCAGGAAAGTTTGGAGTCGGCTGGGTGCAGAGGCGGGCTGGGCAAAAGGCCAGCTTCTCTGCTCTGACGCTTTGTCAGAGCTATGAAAAAAGAAATAAAACAGCCTTCCAACTCTCGCCCCACACACCTCCATATACTCCCTATGTCCCATCTGTCCCAACCCATGACACCTCATGCCCCCCAGCCACTTTCTATGGCCCCCTCATACCCTCTATCAATCCAGGCCCCCACTCATCCTCATAATCCTTTATAGCACCGATGCCACTTTAGAACTAATTTATGCCAACCCATGCCCTCCCGCCCACCACTCTTTGCCCTTACACGCTCCATGCCAATGCACCCAGAATCTACATTAGACAGACCTCAGGGCCCATGCTTAAATTAAATAAAATCCTAACTGCTTATTGGTGCATTCACTTATAGAGTCGTAGAGGTCTACAGCACAGCAAAAGGCCCTTCAGCCCATCGAGTCCACACTGGTCAAACATGTACCTAACTATTCTAATCCCATTTTCCAGCACTAGGCCTCTATCGTCATATGCCATGGCATTGCAAGTGCACATTCAAATACTTCTTAAATGTTATGAGGGTTTCTGCCTCTACCACCTGTTCAGGCATTGAGTTCCAGATTCCCACCACTCTCTGAGTGAAAAAATTCTTCCTCACATCCCCTCTAAACCTCCTGCCCCTTACCTTAAATCTATGCCCCCTGGTTATTGATCCCTCCACCAAGGGGAAAAGTTCCTTCCTGTCTTCCCTATCTATGCCCCTCATAATTTTATACACCTCAATCATGTCTCCCCTCAATCTCCTCTGCTCCAGGGAAAATAATTCCAGTCTATCCAATCTCTCCTCGTAACTAAAACTCTCCAGCCCAGGCAACCTCCTGGCAAATCTCCTCTGCACTCTCTCTAGTGCAATCACATCCTTCCTATAATGTTGATTCCAGAACTGCATGCAATATTCTAGCTACAGCCTAAGCAGTATTTTATACAGTTCCAGCATAACCTCCCTGCTCTTATATTCTATGCCTCGGCTAATAAAGGCAAGTGTCCCATATGCCTTCTTAACCACTTTATCTACCTGTCTCGCTACCTTAAGGGACTGGTGGACATGCACACCAAAGTCCCTCTGATCCTCGGTACTTCCCAGGGTCCTACCATTCATCATGTTTTCCTGTGCCTTTTTTGTCCTGCCCAAGTGCATCACCTCACACTTATCTGGATTAAATTCCATTTGCCATTGATCGGCCCATCTGACCAGCCCGTCAATATCCTTCTGTAATCTAAGGCTACCCTCCTCACTATTTACCACCCCACCAATTTTCGTGTCACCCGCGAACTTAGTGATCAACCCTTCTACATTCAAGTCTAAATCATTTATATATACCACAAACAGCAAGGGACCCAACGCCAATCCCTGCGGAACCCCACTAGACACAGGCGTCCAGTCACAAAAACACCCTCGACCATCACCCTCTGTTTCCTGCCACTCAGCCAATTCTGGATCCAATTTGCCAAATTGCCTTGGATCCCATGGGCTCTTACTTTCATTATCAACCTCCCATGTGGGACCTAATCAAAAGCCTTGCTGAAGTCCAAGTAGACTACGTCAAATGCATTGCCTTCATCTACACACCTGATCACCTCTTTGGAAAATTCAATCAAATTGGTCAGATGTGACCTCCCCTTAACAAAACCATGCTGACTGTCCTTGATTAATCCCTGCCTTTCCAAGTGTAGATTAATCCTGTCCGTCAGAATTGCTCCCAATAGTTTTCTCATCACTGAGTATAGACTGACTGGCCTGTAGTTCCCTGGTTTATCCCTTCTCCCTTCTTGAATGATAGTGCCACATTGGCTGTCCTCCAGTCCTCTGGCACCTCTCCTGTGGCCAGAGAGGTATTGAACATTATTCCAAGTGCCCCTGCTAACTCCTCCCTTGCCTCACTCAACAGTCTGGGATACATTTCATCCGGGCCTGGATATTTATCTACTTTTAAGCCTACCAGACCACTTAGTACCTCCTCCCTTTCTTTGCTAATTTCTTTAATTATATCACATTCCTTCTGCCTGATTTCCATACCCACATCGTCCCTCTCACTTGTGAACACCAAGACAATGTATTCATTTAGAACCCTACCTATGTCTTCTGGCTCCACACACAAATTACCACTATGGTCCTTAATGGGCCTTACTCTTTCCCTAGTTATCCTCTTACTCTTAATGTACCTGTAAAATAACTTTGGATTTTCCTTTATTTTACCTGCCAATGTTTCTTCATGCCCCTTTTTGCTCTCCTAATTTCCTTTTTAAGTTCCCCCCTACACATTCTATACTCCTCTAGGGTGACCACTGTTTTGAGCCCTTGGTATCCGCCATAAGCCTCTCTTTTTCTCGTTATCCAATCCTGTATATCCCTCAACCTATCAGGGTTCCCTAGATTTGTTGGTCCCACTCTTTGTCTTAACTGGAATATGTTGGCCCTGTACTCTCCCTACTTCCTTCTTGAATGCGCCCTACTGCTATGATGCAGATTTACCTAAAAAGTAGCTGCTCCCAGTCCACTCTGGCCAAATCATAAAAGCAAAAAACTGCGGATGCTGGAAATCCAAAACAAAAACAAAAATACCTGGAAAAACTCAGTAGGTCTGGCAGCATCTGTGAAGTGGAGCACGTTAATGTTTCAAGTCCGAATTGAAGGGTCATTCGGACATGAAATGTTAACTGTGCTCCTCTCCGCAGAGGCTGCCAGACCTGCTGAGTTTTTCCAGGTATTTTTTTTTTGGCCACATCATGTCTGATCTTATTAAAATCGGCCTTCCCCCAATTTAGAACTTGGATTTCTGGCCCAAACTTGTCCTTTTCCATAACAACTTTGAATCTAACAGAGTTATGATCACTATCTGCAAAATGCTCCCCCATTGATACCTCTACCACTTGCCCGGCTTCATTCCCTAAAATTAAGTCCAGGACCACCCCCTCTCTTGTAGGACCTTCTATGTACTGGCTCTCCGTTCCCTCTAACCCAGTCTCACTATGACTAACCCAGTTAATGTTAAGGAAGTTGAAATTCCTGACTATTACTACCCTATTATTTTTAGGTTTCTCTGAAATTTGCCTGCATATCTGCGCTTCTATTTCTCTCTGACTGTTTGGCGGCCTACAGTACACTCCCAGCAATGTGATTGCTCCTTTTTTGTTTTTTTCAGTTCTACCCATATGGCTTCATTTCAGGAGCCTTCTAAGATGTCATCCCTCCTTACTGGTATAATTTATTCCTTGATTAATAATGCAATACCCCCTCCTCTTTTAGCTCCTTCCCTATCTCGCCTTCCCTATCCTGGAATATTGAGCTGCCAATCCTCCCCCTCTCTCAACCATGTCTCTGTGACAGCAATGACATCACACTTCCATGTGTTAATTTGTGCCCTCAACTTATCTGCCTTATTCGTCAGACTCCTTGCATTAAAGTAAATACCATCCAACCTTGCCAAATGCCCTTGTGCCTTAACTGGCCTATAATTTCTATGTCTTCCAGACTGACTTGCTCTCTTTTCTAATTTTGGCTGTGTACTCCCTCCTGCTGAGCCTCCTCTCAGGATCCCATCCCCCTGCCAAATTAGTTTAAACCTTCCCCAACAGCACTAGCAAACCTCCCCGTATGGATGTTGATCCCATTCCGGTTCAGGTGCAACCTGTCCACCTTGTACAGGTCCCACTGCCCCCAGAAACTGTCTTAATGTCCCAGAAATCTAAAGTCCTCCCTCCTGCACCATCTCTCCAGCCATGCATTCATCTGGACTAAACTTCTATTTCAATACTCACTAGCACATGGCACCGGAAGTAATCCAGAGATTACAACCTTTGAAGTCCTGTTTTTTAATCTGTTTTCTAGCTCCATAAATTCTGCTTGCAGGACCTCATCCCTCTTCCTACCTATGTCGTTGGTACCAATATGTACCATGATCTCTGTCTGTTTTTCCTCCCTCTTTAGAATGCCCTGCAGCCGTTCAGTGACATCCTTGATCCCGGCACCAGAGAGGCAACATACCATCTTGGATTCACGTCTATGGTCACAGAAACGCCTTCTGTTCCCCTTACTATCGAGTCTCTTACCAATATTGCTCTTCCCCTCTTTTCCCTCCCCCCCAGTGCAGCTGAGCCACTCACAGTGCCATGAGCATGGCTGCACTCCCCAGAGGAAATGTCACTCTCACTCTCACCGTTTTCAGACACAGAAAAATGGTTTTCGAGCAAGATGCACCTGGGGATTTCCTAACTACCTGCTTGACACCTTTCTTCTGACTGATGGTCACCCATTCCCTTTATGTCTGAACTTTTGTAAGCTGTGGGTGACCATGTCTAAAAACGTGCTATCCACGAAACTCTCAGCCTCGTGGATGCACCTCAGTGCCTCCAGTTGCTGCTCAAGTTCCAAAACTCAGAGCTCAAGTAGCTGGTGGCACTTCCTGCACACGTGGTCAGTCAGAGCACAAGGAGCACCTAGGACTTCCCACGTTTTGTGGCCGGTACATAACATGGGACTGAGCTGCCCTGCCACTAGTTGAAAAAAAACTTAAGTAAAAGTTAAGTTAAATACAGTAAAGTTAAATTATTTATGTACTTCGAATAAAAACTAGAACCCTAACCTTTCCATAGCTTAAACTATATTAAACTGGAAAAAAAACACTTACACACTACTCACCAATCAGCTCTCACCTTTGCACTGACACCACTTTTTGAAGCAACTGCTTCACAGCAATGCTGACTGCAGGACACTCTTCCCAGACTGCTTCACAGCGATGCTGACTGCAGGACACTCTTCCCAGACTGTTTCACAGTGATGCTGACTACAGGACACTCTTCCCAGACCCCTAAATATGGGACTTCTGATAATTTATGCAGCACTCCATGAGTATTGCACTGAACATCAGTCTAGATTACATACTTGTACCACACTGGGGTTTGAACCCATGACCTTCTGAGTCAAAAGTGTAAGTGCTACCACTGAGCCACAATGACACTTGCAAGCATGGTCTACCTTGTTCAATTAGGTACAATAGCTACATCCTGATTACTTATCTCCAGAATAAATATCCATGGGTGATTTTTCAAAACATATACATTTTCCACATTATCACAAAGTCATCCAATTGTGACTGCAACTTTTTGGGTTTTCCAAGGTTTGATGTTGAAGCAGGGTATTTTGTCATTTTGGCTCCTTGTAATACTTGAAGCAATGGTGAGAGCTGGGAGTGGGGCTTAACAATTAAGCATTATGTGTCATTGCCTAACTCATAGATACTGACTATTTCAGGGAAAAAAACTCACATTTAAAAAAAAAACTTTCACTATATGTCACTTTCTTTAGTCCCTTATACAAGGAATCATTTGTATTCATAGTCCCACTTCAAAGACTCCATATGAACTTAGAGCTGCCAATCACACTACGAACTGACAGGCGCCCAACTGTGATAACGATAGGTCGTGAAATCCATCATGCAGCACTAATCATGTAATGGTATCCCTCAGACTTATGTCAACAGGGAGGTAAAATAGCAAGCATTGATATTTTTTCAAATATTTAACGGGCAGGAGATTTAAATCTCTTGACAGTTTGACACCTCTCTTGACAGTTCCAATGAGCTTGACAGTTCCAATGAGGTTATGCATTTTTTTCACAAATTCATGTCTAATTTTAACAATCCTAAAGGGAACTTGACTTCTCCCAAAGGACACAAGACCCCTCGCAAAGGTATCCCAGCCCATATCCAAAAGGGTACTTCACCTCTTCAAATGGATGCTCTACCTCTCCAAAGAACTCCAATAAGTTTTAGAACTACTCCTACCAGGCCTAAAATGCACAAGTCATGTTTTGGGCATTCCACTAGTGAACATCAGATCTGACTGAAGCAGATGTACTTTAACATATGCAGTTGCCTCCCTGAACCACGAGTGTACTATTTAGAACCTGCCTCCATTTCCCCTCCCCCGTCCCCTGTGAAAATGGTGGGGCTGGGTTCAGGGATGAGATTTCTGGGTTTTTGCATCCGCAACCATTTTTGCTAAGACGGAGTGCCTCTCCACCTATGAGAAAATTCAGTTGTTTGATTGTGATGTGTGTCAGCACTGAATTTGCTCCTACTCTTGCCTGGTGCCCGCACCTGTGCACTTTCCAGCAAGAATCACTGGATAATGATTGAAAGAAATTGTGGCCAATTGTGGTTCCCCAACCACCATGCCATCTGAAATCAGCCACAACAGCACAGATCTTCTCGATCATGGGTGCTACGTAGACCGTGCTCCTGCCAACCGAGATTTGGGGAGCAATTTTTATATGACCAAATATTAGTACACAACAAAAAGAACAGAAGCGGATAAAATGAAACAAACATTTACGAGGATATAGGGAAAGAGCAGCGGAATTAACTTAACTGGATTGCCCATTCAGAGAACAAACTCAGGGTCAAATTGCCTCCCCCTTGCTGTAAAATCCTATGTGAAAACATCGACAGGCCAGAATCGAACTTGCCAAAAAATTGAGCTCTACACCTACTATAGGCTTCAGTGTCTACGAAGCAGGGAATAAACTCAATATTCAACTTGCCTGGCATTGACTTGAGGCAAAATTGCTAGTTTACTACAATTTTTGTTCGGTGAGTATAGGAAGAATGGACTGGAGTTTAAGGTTTGGCCTATCTTGTTCAATAATCATTTGTGGGTCTTGGCAGCTACGCGGTGCTTAGGGATTGACTAACATTAAGACATTTGCTAAAAAATTCTACTTTGTCACATTCAAAGTTAGAGACTGACTGATATTCCCTCTCACGGGTGTTGTATGACAGTAGGTGTGTGTACTTTGACAGCTTCAAACTACACTTAGTCCTGAGAGAGTGGGATGTTGGTTGTTGTGCTTGTGGACATTGCAGTTTGTGTATGTGGAATACCATTGTCACACAAACAAAAAGGCAACACAAAGGCATTCAGAGTAGGGTATCCAAATGTGTTTCAATTGGCTAAGCATGTACTGCACACAGGGGGAAAACAGCAATTTTCTAAATGTGCAGGGTAGCACATCATTTTTCACATGGGAGATGAATGATCCATCCACAGATCAATTATTATATCTAATGATAATATTTTTCCACTGTGCTTTGTATGTTGTCCCTTGATTTTGTCACAGGTTTTCTTTAACTCTTTCATTGATAGTACTTAATTGTGAAGCACTCTCGTGATGTTGCTGATAGTATGATTGCTTGCTCTACTTCAATCTGGTATCATTTTTCTATTCCCATATCCTTACACCAGGTAATCAACAAGAGTCTTAAAGCAAAACCTAGCCCGTTAATGTTAAAATACTTGGAATAAAGTGTGCAGAAAGTAAAGAATAAAATACTTATGAAGGTTTCATTCACTGTGAATGCATCCCTGTTAAATTCCTGTGTGTGCTAAATGGGTCGGTGGCTGATTTAAAATAGGACAGACAAAATTTTAAAGCAGACATGCTCACAACTAAATGAAAATCAACACATAGAGAGACTTGAATTCTTGTCTTGTTTTACTTTTACAGTGTTTGAGTTTGGCCATTTAGCTTGGATCTCCTCTCTCCTGCATGCAGGCAACATATTCCTTGGGATTTTGACAGCTGCACAGTCCCTAATGCTAAAATTAGGAAACTAAGCTAATAGGGATGCAGTTATGATTTCCATACTTATAGTAAATGGATTGAATCTTCCCTTAGCACAGGAGAAGCTGAATATATGTACGAATTCCCCCCATTGCAACCACCCCAGTTATTGTTTGGGTTTGAGATGTTTTCCCTCAATGCAATGTAATGGAAGTTTTCTGAAAACCATCACCATTTAATCCTTATGAATGTTTAATCACTTCAAAGTATTCCCTGTGGAGGAATTGGTGACATGAAATAGCATAATATATTCTTGTGAGTTGGGGTGGTGGGTGTAGATAGGGGGGCTGGCACCCTGGCTGCCAGTTTGGCTTGTTAAAAATTAAAGATAGTTTTATTGTTTTATAGCTCTTAATAATTAAAAATGCTATTGTTTGGTTTTCCCTTAACTTCAGGCAGTTGACATTTGGCTTCCACTACCTCATATTCAGTATCAACATTTTTACTTATTTGAACTGACTCACATATATTCCATTGTAACTCCCTTGAAGTTCCGAATATTTGTCAAGGTAAATAAAAGCTAAAGGGTATCTTTAAAAAATATAGAAAGCTGTATTGAATCTTGGAGGTAACGCTCCTGTCTCTGACCCATGCAGACTTGGCTTTGCTTGTGGCCCTGGACCTGTGCTGAATTGGTAATCTGAGGCTGTGTGATGCTGAAGCAACTCTAGATTAGGGCGGAGAAATCATCAAAGAATGGGACTGCATATGTTGGGACATTGGATTGTATGTCCTGCAAGCACTAGTTCGAAGTTTTATGGTTCAAATGATGGCCTAAGTCTAAGGTGCTGAAGGATGCTCTGTGCCTGTGAAGCTATATTCCACAGAGGGAAGTTAACACCTTTGGGAAAGGAAGGAAGGACAGGAAATTGGATAATAAAAGCAAAAAGAAAGAAGCACGGTAAAGAAATGAGAAGAAAATACAGAATTTCCCACGGGCCTTACAAATGACTAGGTGAATGAAAAGAATGCCTGCTATTTGTTGTCTTCTAATTTGCTGCCCATACACTGTGGAGGACAGTGTGTGCCTAAGTGAGGAGGATTGGACTATAACGGAAGGGACCGCTTTTACAAAACATCTTGTTGGAAAGACACAGTACAGTGCTTTGAAATAAATGTATCCCTCAGTTTTGGTAGGCATTAGCAGTTGAAATTTCTGAGTTCTATAAACCCATTAGAATTTAATGGAGATATAGCTGATAAATGTGTGTGTTTTGTATAACATTGACTTTACTGTGATTGTCAACTATACAGAAAGTGACTGGACCACAGCATCAAACATTTACAAATTCTGGTGACACGACCTCAAAATCTATTACATTCATTCAAAAGTCTGCCCCAATTGGAGTCCGCTTTTTTCTCTAGTTACCAATGCATATGTATCTCCCTATGCCTCTGCTGGGTTTGGTATCTTTAGTTTGCACCATCATTCACATTCATGTTCGTCTTATCATGCAAACAATTTGCAACTGAGCATATATCTCCTGCTTCATTACTTTTTTTTTGTAGCCCTTTTTTCAACAATAGTGATTGGCAATTTAAATGTAAGCAGAATACAGTCAGTGGTAGCCTTTTTGACAAAGTGTAACTCAGTTTGACAAGTTTTACATTTCTCAGTTCATCTGGAACTTACTATCACTGTAAAAGTATTGTATATACATTAAGTACAACTATGTTACATAGATTACTTGGCTGTGTGTCTTCTAAATCTTCACAGTCTCTTGAATGGGGGAATATGTAACAAAAGACACCCTCTACACTGGCACTTAGACAATCAGTAGCAGGCCAGATCAAAGTGTTAATGTTATAATGTGTGCAAACGATTAATGCTTTCGTATTAATGCCTTTGTTTACTGCTTTAATGGAATCTAGCCAATTTACTTTCAATGGGCTAATGTCCCCACTAAAATAAGGCATAAAAGAAACGCATCTGAGCAGGTTAACATTCATATGCACAGCATAATTTCAAGGACCAAAACTAGGTGTATTGGATATTCTTTAAGTATATCCTAATTTTTTTCAGTTAATTGTTCTGCTTTTGAATGTAATGATTCACGATGGGGACCTTTTCCACAGGTAATAACAACCCTCCTAACCTTTACCCTATTGCAGTGCTTCATCTTGAGTAGCTGTCCATCACGTATGAGCATAAAATGGTGAGTGTTGGCTGGCTGACCATGGGAAGCACCACAGCAAAATACAGTCTTATCCATATGACATTGAACCATCAATAGAAGAAGGCACCTTTTGTGCTTCCCCACCCCTAAATAATGCCCTTTTTTGCCTGTCCCCTTCTGAAAGTGATAATTCATGTTGTAATATAGATCTACAGCATTGGTAGCAACCTGGTGCCAACTCCAAGGGAACAATCTTCATTGTAGGTAGTCAACAAGCAGGTTATGCACAGCCTCTCCCACCACTGACATCATTGGTGTGCATCCATGCCAGAGCCGGTTTGTGCCTGCATATGATAGTGTCACTCACTCATTTGATCTCTTGGGTTCGCTGGTCACATTACCTTCGCTTCTTGCTGCCTGCAGTTCAGACAGCAGTCTTAACCGCCACTCGTCTATACCCTCAAAGCCCACAACACTCCGCTCCCTGAGCCCTCTTCAACACCCACCTCCTGGGCCCTTGCTGCCACCCTTCTTCCTGAGCCCTTGCTGCCCCTCTCCTGGGCCCTTGCAGCACCCCCCACCCCCACACCAGGCCCATGCTGCCCCCCCTCCTGGGCCCTTGTAACCGAAGCCCTTGCAGCCTCCTTTCCAAGGCCCTTGCTGCCCACTCCTGGCCCCATCCCGGACCATTGCCGCCCCCTTTCCTGAGTCCTCGCTGCCCCATTTTCTGGGCCCTCTCTGTCCCTTCTCCCGGACACTCATTGCTCTTCTCCTGTGCCCTCACCACCCTTCCTTCTCCTGACCCCTGCCATCTCTTACAAAGCCCTTGCCACGTAGTGCTCTGGTCACTGACTGCTGTAAGACACAGTATATCTCTGTCTCTCTCCCCATGGGATTCAGCACTTCACTTGTTAACCCAGCAGACACCCTCCTTCCCTCCTGTCTCTAATGCAAACCAAAAAGGGGCTGTATGGTAAAGGTATATTCCTCAGCAGTGCACTAGGTTTAACATTGCCTGGATAAGAAACACACCCACACATTATAATGCCCAGGCTTCTGACATTTTAGCGTCCAAAGTTTCAGCACAATATCTACATTGCTGCTATGAGATACTAACTAGCAGTTATTCCTCAAAGAAAGGACTTGGCTTTCCTAGACCTGCACCATTTTGATGCACACAGCTGCCTGTATGTCACTGTTTTGATGTCACAGGCACTGCAACTACCTGTATGGGAAGTGTGCCCTCTGCAGTTGTGTCGTCACCAAAGTCAACCATTTATTTACCTCAACGCATGTTTGTATGTTCATTGAGACCATTTTTTATGCTTGATTTAGCTATTTTCATTTTCTTGAGCAGAATGGGAGAGTGTGGTATTTGAACTTCTGAGGATAACTCTTGATTTTGTGCAATGGTGTAAAACAAGTGATACAGAATTGGCAAACCATTTTACGATTGTCCAGATGTTTATTTCCATTGACTCAACAGAGATGTAAAACAGGCTACCACCCATATTAATTATTGCGCAAAGCCAGGATTTATTCCTCCTGGTGTTCTTCCTATCAACTCATCCAAGATCCAATTGGCAAAACAGCAGTGAATATGGCACAACATTTTGAAGCATTACCTTGTTTATTTCTATATGAAATCTCTGAGCTCCTCCAATTCCTGCCTCTTGCACATAACCAAATTCTTCCACTCCACCATTGGCCATGCTTCCGGTTGCCTTGGTCTGAAACTCTGGAGCTTCCCCCACCAGGCACCCACCCCTCAAACCTCTTTTCCTCTGTACCTCGCTCTTCTCCTATAAGACGCTGCTTAAAAGCATACCACTTTGATGTTCTTGTGAAGGACCATCAGGCATTTTACTATATAAATGCAAGGTGTTATTGTACTCAGGACCCTAGATTTTCAAGTTGCTGCTCAGTTGTAAAATTGGCGTGGTGAATTGGCCGCTCACTATATGAACTGCTTGATTTTTATTTCTGTTCATTTCAATTTCAATTTTTCTCTGGTGAAATCTGAAAAACAAAACTCTTCAGAAACAGACTTCGATTCATGTGGCAGTCAGATTCTTGCCTAACCTTAACTCAAATGATGAAATTCCTCTTTTAATGCCTGCATTCTCTCCATAACCCTGTTTATTAAATCACATCCTCAGAAACTGGTTGTATCAAATCTACAAAGAAAGGCATCCACCCATTAGGTTCTGCTGTGTCTCCCCAATGCACCCTACAATAAGCAATTTGTGAAAGGTGTTCAGATATCATTAGGGATGTACAAATTACAAGCTGTGCTTTTAAACAAGACCATGGACCAAATCATTTAAATGTGTTTAACTTGTACATAATGCTGTCTGTGAGGGTAAGAAAATTATACATATGTGTCCCCACTTTATGCAGAAAATTACGCATGCTGCGAAAGATATTCAGAGGAAAAAAAAACAAGTAATCAAATTGCATAGCACCCCAAAGCTTTATATTTTGTTTTTATATGTGGCACCAAAATATGCTTTATAGCAGAGGACAAAGGAAGAATATGTAACCATCAAATAAAACCATGACTAACAAAGCCAAGAGTTTGGTTTTGTTCTCAACTAGGCTACACAAAGCCTTTCACAATGCTGGAGGATTCATCACTATTTGTGCAAGTGTTTTGCAGTAAATTGCTATTTTGCTGTGTTTCTTTATGCTGCTGTTATTTCTTGTAATGTCGTGAGGCTTTCATACTTAGCACAATCCAGCACAATGTTGTCAGTTCTTTGCACTCTAATCTTGCTACATCTTTGCATTGTCATTTTAAACAAAAGTACACAGCCCCTGCAATGTTTTCATTGGTGTGCACAAAGCAGACTGAGTCTATAAAGCAAATCTTTCCTTTCTGGACCTTGTTTACAGAAAGCTTAAAATGTCAGGTGACAGAACAAGCATTTCATCTGCTCTCTGTCGGCAGAGAGAGAAGCAAGGAAAAGCACTTTGAGCCTTGGACAGTGCTTGTTGGTGGTAGGACACTGCGAATGGGGGAAAAAGTGGGACTTCTGTGGTTTTAAAGAAGACTTAACATGCTTTCACTTGAGAAGAATCAGCTGAAGAATGACATCAGAAGAAAAGTAGCAAGATTTTGGACAAGGCCTCCTGAATAGGCCCTGATCTCCTTAAGCTTGTACTCTTCTCACTCTTTCTGAGAACAAATGAAATGTGCGAGAGAATGAGTCTGAAAACCATAATCCGCAGCCACTTTGCCCTGTGGTTATGCTTTGACTGACCTTTGATTTACATTTACTTGCTAGTTTCCTAAACCTCCCAGGGTTCCTCATGGTGAAGGCTTCAAAAACCTGATTAAAAGCCTACTGCACTGGAATTCCACCATTCAAATGTGGTGAGAAGGATGAAAAGGAGATTCTTTGTGTCCGTTAATTCTTGTTAAGAACCCTATTTGGCTAGTCCTGACGAGATGCATCTCTGCTGAAAGCAATGTCACACCAAGAGAACTTGATGTCACTTTTCCTGTGCAAAGTTTTTTTTTAAGAAAGGGGTTTTTCGCAGTTTTAACTATGAGACCAATTGTGCCCAGCCTATCTTTAAAATCTATTCATCAGTTTTGTAGACAGTTATTAAGTTACAGAGCAATGTATTCTTGCTCCATAACAATAAATTCCAAATGATACTTGAACTGCCAAGTTACTGTATAAACAAGATAAAAAATGTTAAGCTTGCAGTATAACAGTTCTTGCTACATGCGCTGTAATCATTCAGGTAGGGTGTTCAAGTCAGTCATAATACCCTTTCATTTATTGCCTCCCTCTCCATACCACACTAAGGATGCCTGAATCTACATTGAGAAGAAACGTTGTTCTTAATTGTTAACAACATATTATATTGTATAATGTTAATACATTGGAGAGAGTTAAAGTGCAGGGCCCCAATAATGATCACAAGCTATGTGAGCTTCACATCTGTACTGAATGATCCACTCTGTGTTTCCTGATGCATTTGAAGTATTTCTAATTCCTTCCTGTACATCCCTTATTTTATATATCATTCTTAGCTCAGAATACACCAATTTTTAAGTGGGAATGAGCCAAATTGAGATGGGTTAGGGACACGGGTTAGTTCCCATATAAATATCTTTAACAGACTGTATTGGATAGAAATTGGTATACGTTATGTCCTACGTTACAACATTTGTTCATGTGTGCTCTGCTGAAGGCAGCTTCTTGGCTCATTGTCTGCCTATGCTTCATCCTGAGCCATTTTCTTGGCAGTTTCTGTCAGTGGTGGTTTGCTATTGCTTTCCATTCGGGCAGGGCAAAGAGGCAGGGCCCAAGTCTACCTCAGTCAGAATGGGAAACCTATTCTGTTGGCATTATTCTGAACCACATGCTAACCATCTAGCCCAACTGAACTAATTGGCCCTATATTACTACATAACTTCAAAAGTACTTCATTGGCTGTAAAGTGTTTTGGGGCACCCTGAGGTCATGGAAAGCACGATATAAATGTAAGTCTTTTCTTCCTCTCGAGTGTACAAGGGGGACGAGGCATACCAATTTAGTGGGACACCTTGTGCCTTTGTAAAGTTCTTTGTTAAGTGTTCTGGAAAGATGCTTAAAGTAGGTCTAAAACCCTTTAAATATGTAAATTAGGCACATAACTCCTGTTACAGGGGTTAATCCAGAATTTGAGATTCTTTACTAGCTTCTGTGCTCACCAACTCCTAGTATATTTTGTTTTAAATATTTTATAGCAGCCTTTACTCAATTCTAGGCCTATACATTATTGACAACTCCAGGAAAAGCTGGTACATTGTCTCTGACTACAATAAGAAATGTTAAGGAAATGGCGAGAAAGTAAAGAGGATTGATGCTAACTGTCTAATAATGATTTACATATTCAGTGCAGACAAAAACTGCCAAAACATGAAACATTAGTGTTTCTAGGAACCTAGCCAATGTCATGGCATCACATGACCTGAAACTTGTAAAGAGATCACTTTCATGACTTGTGAAATGATTTGTCCCACAATTATCAAGCTAACAATAATACAAGAAATGGTTTTGTTATAGAGTTGATCTACCAGGCAAGCTTTCCTGGTGGAAACATTTAACTTTATTTTCAAGACAGCAGCAGCAACAACATGTGTGCATCAAACTCCATAACTAAAGAAGAACTCTCTCCTAGAGGTTCCCCATGCTGTCAACCCATTGGGTTACACAGATCATGTGATCTTAGAACACAGGATTATTCTTAAAGCTACAGGCCTACGTTTATCAAAACTATAATTACTACAGGTTTCATCTTATATTATTTCTGGACCAATTTTATTCCTAGTTCTCATAACATGCTGAGTTATGGTTCAATGTACTGAGGGAGTGTTGCATTTTTTGGAGATACCATCTTTGGATGAGATATTAAACTACAGCTTTATTTGTCCTCTCAAATGGACATAAAATCTCCATGGCACCATTTGAAGAAGGGCATGGAATTTCCTCAACCAACCAACATCACGAGAACAGATGATCCCTTTGCTGTTTGTTGGACCTTTCCATGAGCAAACATCCTTCATTACAACAGTGACTACACTTCTTTGGTTGTAAGTGTTTTAAAGTGACCTGCAGTGATGGAAAACACTATATAAATGCAAGTCTTTCTTTCTTCCCAGGCCCAGACAAAATGTGCAGGCTCATTACAGCCAAACCTGATCGTGTGCCTGAGATCCACATTTTCAGCAGTGATAAGTGGACAGCTCTCAGGAGCACAAGACTGCTGGTTTCTTTTTCTGCTAATCTGGGGATTCTAAAGCCATTATAACTCATCTGTAGCTAAGACTGGCTAACTCAGCAAAGACCATGGACCAAGTCTATATATTCTTGGACTTTATGGCACTATTGGTCAGTATGTATGAATTCTGTGACTCCTTGGTGCATTTTAAGTATGTCATTAGGATACATAACTTCAGTTAATTGGATCAAAATCATTAGAAACTGATGCAACAAATACTTCAGGCATGTTGACAATTTTAAACACTATCAAAATCAATTCCTACTTATTAAATGATGCCTGAAAAGGATTGGTGCCATTAACATGGTCTGTTCAAATCTTCATAGAGACTGGAGAATAGAGGGTAATGGACAGGTTTCAGAAAATTCTTCCAAGTGAATATTTAGCGTGTGCAATAAACAAACATCTTCAAGCAGTGATCCTTTATTACAAATAAATTTGGAATCCTCACTGATGAATGAAAAAAATCTTAGTCAGACTTGTTAATCCTTAATTAATTTTGATTATAAATAGCAATGTAATGGTTTCTGTCATTCCATTTAAACCTAATACTTAAAACACCAGTCTGCTTTGGCACTGGGATTCCTCATGTGGAGGCATCAGCCTCTGAGTGTTTGGCACAATGTGCCTGTACATCATTATGTGAGAATGGATCTCCACAGGTCCATTACACTTTCTTTGTCTTGAATACACTTACACATTTAATCTAATTTCCTGACAACCTCAATTAATGGAAGAGGTAGCAATTAAGAATTAATTAAAGATCCTGGCGTTATAGGGTATGTTAAATACCTGTAAATGTGAACCATGGAATGGTACCAATAAAGAACCCCAGTAACTCTGGAAAAAGTCTAATTACTGCTGCATTTAATTTAATTAAAGACAAACTACATTGGTTGCATTTTAACCCCTTCTTATCAAAGTGGTTTCTGTGCCTCAACATTCCTATTTTAACAAATGATAAAACAATTTGTTTTTAATTTATCCAGTGGTGACTGTGATATATGAGCTGTCCTATACTCCATGCATTTTTGAACTCTTAATGTATAGAAGATGAAAAGAGTTTCAAAATACAATGACATTAAAATTCCATGGGGGATCTCAGTCTCCTGCTGTATCCTTGGCAGGAGACCAGCCGAACCCCCAGAGAAACAGCATAAGCAGCCACTCGTGCCCCACTGAAGTTACGGTGGGAGACGAGGAAAAGCCAGACAAAAATTTCAGGTCACTGTTCATTTCCCTAGTGAAAGAGACTGTGCAAAAACTTGATTCAGCTTCCTGATGTCCCAGTAAAAAGAAAATTATGCATTTATACAGCATCTTTCACGACTTTATAACATCCCAAAGCACTTTACAGTCAATTAAGTAATTTTTTAGGTTTAGTCACTATTATAATGTGGTAAACATGGCAACCAACTTGCACACAGCAAGATCCCACTGTCATGTTATTTATGTTGTTATACAAATATAAGCACCAATCACTCATAAGGGATTGTGTAAACATGTTGTGGGTTCACAATAGACTAGGCACATGGGAACATTTATATATAGGTAGAAAGCTTGAAGACATAGCAGCAGAGCTGTGTGTGTGCTCTCCTCAAGAGAAAAAGTGAAACTAAGATTGGATCGCATGACACACTTCCCTTTTAGTGATGTCATCTTGCTATCCTGAATTGGCTTACCAATAAATTGTGGACTGTTGTCCATAATGATCTCACTAAGTACAACAAATAAACTGAAAATAGCACTTATAGTGTGCCTGACAGTTGTGCTTGATGTATGAGCAATTGTCGAATAATGGGGTACCTTGACTATGATGAAATCAATGCCATGGGCATGAAAGAGGTCACATGAACCTCATATGAAATCAGTAATTCTTTGTGCTGACTGGGCATTCGCTCTTGACATGCCTTGCATTTCTTGACGGCAACTTCAATGTCATTGTCCATACCCGGCCAATAGGCTGTCTCTCTTGCGAGTCTTCTTGCCCAATCTATGCCTATGTGCGAGTGATGAAGTTAATGAAAAATATCAGGTCACAAAGGTTCCGGTATGATGACCTGCCTGTCTTTAAAAATGACTCCCTGGGAGATGCATAGATCATTCCAAAAGGGCCAAAATTGTCTCACGTATTCGTTGACATGCTGAATTAAATCAGGCCATCCTTCAGTGATGGTTTTCCACAGTTTCTATAATGTAAAATCTTTCACTGATTCTTCTTGTAGCTGCTGGCATTTGTGTTGCGCAAAATGTACCAGATCAGTTGATCGACTTGCCTTCTCCTGCAAGCATAACATTGCAGCTCCCTTGAACTGCCAATTTTTTTGAAACATTCTGAATATTTCGACATTAGGTTGTGAACTGAGGTAATAGGAGTAGTTTTTGAGGTAGATCTGCCATATGAGGTCTGACTGATTCCATGGATTGTGACTATTGTGAGGTTACGCCATACTGATCGACATGTAATCACTGTGCCTTTAGTCTCCACGATGTGGAACATGTGTGACACCCAGGAGGATTGATTGTACTTGCATTCCAGGACTATGGATCCTGCACATGGAACAAGTGACCCGCTGTACACTGAAAGTTGCGTAGTCGTAGCTTTCATTGTTCCGTTCCATGTCTGTGGATACATGTCTTTTAAAATCCGCAGAGCTAGGATGTTGTCACTTGCCCCTGTGTCAATCTTAGCAAATAACGGATAATTGCCAACTTTCTTAGGACAGATAAATTGAAGCTTGGCAAACACCTCAGACAGTGTAACAGCATCCCAGGTTTCCACAAGATTGACGGTATGAAAGTATGTTCACAGCTCTTTGTCTTGTCGTGCACATCATCATCATTTTCTGGTTTGTCAATCACCTCATGTATATGTTTCTGACAGGATACCGGATAGTCATTTGTATTGCTTGAAGAAGCCCATTGTGTATGGTCTGTTTGGATCAGCATACGGCTCTTTGTAGTCATATCAGTCTTGGTTCTAGTGCACTGCCACTGTTGATGGTTCTTTCTGTCATATGCCTTGCAGAATTGATGGAAAACTGGGAGGTTCCTTGATGCATGCAGAAGGCTACACCTTCCATATGGCTTGCTGTGTTTGGGTGTTCTAGTGAGCGTGTCAACAATTGTGGTACTAGCTAGCACCTGTAAGCTTCATCAACCTGCGAGAATCACTTCATACTCACATCCATCCTTGACTAGTTCTTCGATGCTATACATTTTGGGCTTGTTCAGCAGATCTTTCTGGAATGCTTCCATGGTGGTGGATGCGATCGCCAACTCAACGGTTCTGTCTGCTAGCTCAGTGTTTGAAAAATCACAGTACATACCCTTTGCTCTGCATTTGCTGATGAAGTGACCTATGGGATCTGTGGGCTGTTGTCGAAGTGACATGAACTCCAGTTGATGAATACAGAAGTTTAACTTGATTCTGAACCGGTCTTCCAATGTAGTCCATATTTTTGGGGGGTTCTTTAGCTCTTCTTCTGTTAATCTTGACATGTTCAGCCTGTGCAGACCATCATTTCCAATTGTGAGGTGAATTTTTATAGCTTGCTTGTCTGCTTCAGAAGCACCTGCATCAAGAAACCATAGTTTTGTACACTGTTTAGAGCATTTGAATTCAGTTAGTGGGTCAGCTGCATCCCAATTCAAACTGGGGAATTTTGTGGACATTCTAACAATATCCCTTTGACTTTCCTCCTTATTTTATTCAATTTATTGTTCAGCAACTCCCAAAGCCACCAGTTATAATCGGAATATTCTCTGGCCCAATTTTATGGCTGTTTGTTTGGCTCTGCCTTGCTATTGATCCGGCCCACACCCTGGTCACTCATCTTTCCCTACTGAGCTAACCTGGTGCTGGTCCTCTCAACACACTGTCCCATTCACTGAATTGACAGGCTATGTGCTACAATCTCACCATAAGACAGCCGTCTGCTTACTAGCTCTATCTCAGATGCTATGTCTTCAAAGCTTTTCCATGCAATCACCATGCTGTGATTTCAACACCCTTCAATGCTGCGACTCCGTTGCAGTCTGACCAGCATATCGAGGGTCATCTCATGCCATGCAGAATTATCTAAGGCTGTTCACCATGTCATAACTGTATTTACTCTTGCTGCCAGGCTGTTTGACTGTTGCTGAGCACCATGTCAATAAATGCTGGACTAGCCAACGACATCCACATCCCATGAACGAATATAAAAAATGTTGTGTTGTTATAATGATATAAGCACCAATCGCTCATAAAGGATTTTGTAAACACATACTTGGCGAGTATAGATAGATACAACAGAAGTATTCAAAGTTATGAGGTGTTTTCATAAACTAATTAAAGAAAAACAGTTCCCATTGGCAGGAGAGTCAATAACTAGGCAACAAATACAAGATAATTGGCAAAAGAACAGGGTGGGTGGTTGAGGGTGGGGAAGATGAGAATTTTTTTGATACAGCGAGTTGTTACAATTTGGAATGCACTACCTAAGAGGGTGGTGGAAGCAGATTTAATAGTAACTTTCAAAAGGTAATTGGATAAATATTTAAAAAGGAAAATTTGGCAGGTGTTTGGGAAAAAAGCTAGTGGGACTAACTGGATAGCCCTGGCAAAAGAACCATGGACCAAATGGTCATCTTCTGTCCTTTAATATTATAGAAATAACTGCAAGTAAGTAAAGGTTTCTGTGAAAATTTACATCTGTTCATTAATCCTTGATGTAACTGGTTTCAGTGGCAGGAGTAAATCATATCTGTAACATCCACAAAGCTGGCTGACTGGTGGATCAGCAACTATTGGGGTTGCCTTTCTTCTCTATCAATGCTAGCTGAATTGAAGGTGAACAGTTTTAAAGAGAGTTGCATCTACCTCTACACTCTCCTGCAACTTGTAGATAGTGAGACTCAGGAGACAGCATTAGCTGAATCAGAGTACTGCGGGTGAGAAGGAGCAAGTGATGGTGGCAGCCAAAGATACCTCTGCTTTATTTCCTAAAGTTTCTGACCTCATGGGGCCTCCTTACAAAAGGAGATTGAGCACAATCTTTTACATAAGTCATTTTTGCCTCTGCAAAATACCCTTAAATATTTGGCAAGCAGTGTGGAGGAATCAACTGGCTGGATCAGCGCAGTCATTGTTACAACAGGACCCCAGGCAAGGTCCCCCAATTTGTTAACTTCCCAAACAGGACCCTAATTTTGTTGTTCTTGGTTGAGGAGGAATGAGCTGGCTTCCCGTCTTTTTTCAGCCCCCTTAGTTGGTCACAACAAGGTTAATTTAAAAGGTTAATTTCCCCGGTAGATATCTTTTCCCAGTCCAAATGTATTTATGCTTTAGAAGGAGCCAATTTAATCAGGCTTTCTTGATTCAAAGAAGGAGTAAGCTTATTAGTTACTAAACAACTCGAAAAAAAACTAATAAAAATGCAACACACATACACACAGATCAGAAATGAGAAGCTGAATCCAAATAAAAGTTTTAAAAGACATACGAATCAGTCTTTGGCTTGTCAGTGAGACATAGATGTCGAAACATTGTGGCTGTTAAGTTGGGTGATTCTGGTAGAGCTGACTTTAGCAGTTGAGCAGTCAGTTTGGAGACACTTGGTTCTGCCAGTTGGCTGAAGAAGCTGTCCTGTTTCCTTTTGATTGTGGCTTTGCTGACTTCCCTCCAGCATCAGAGAGAGGGAGACAGACATTGCCAGCAAATGCAGGGGTGACTAGTTGATCTTATTTTCTCATTTTTTGCAAAAAAAAATTCATAAAGTATCTGAAAGAACATGACAAAATATTTCAAGATGGCCATCGCCAAAATGCAATAATATTCAAGTTTCCCACATAGATCATGTCGCGCCCAGAGGTGCTTCAATATAATCAATGTATATTACAGACATTTAAAAATGGTCATAACAGACAATGCAATGGTATTTAAGTTGTCTACATAGATCATGTTGCACTCTGAGGTGCTTCAATATAATTGTGATACATGTAATATGCACTGCATATATTCAATGTGAGTCATACAGCCCGAAGGGTTTATATAATTTCCAGCCCCTCAGTGCACTACGGCTGAAAAGCCTTAGACAGTGACCTTTCTCCATTGCGCCTTTGCGGCAGCTGCCCCAAGCTTTAGTGCGTCCCTCAGCACATAGTCCTGGACCTTGGAATGTGCCTGTCTGCAACACTCAGTCAGGGACAACATTTTGCACTGGAAGACCAACAAGTTTTGGGCAGACCAAAGAGCATCTTTCACTGAGTTGATGATCCTCCAGCTGCAGTTGTTGTTTGTCTCAGTGTGTGTCCCTCGGAACAGCCCGTAGAGCACAGAGTCTTGTGTCACAGAGCTGCTCAGGATGAACCTCGACAAAAACCACTGTATCTCTCTCCTGACCTTCTTTGCAAAGGCACAATCCACAAAGAGGCAAACAATGGTCTCTTCCCCACTACAGCCATCTCGAGGGCAATGTGCAGAGGGAGTGAGACTGCTGGCGTGTAGGAAGGATCTGACAGGGAGGGCCTTTCTCACCACCAGCCAAGCTACATCTTGGTGCTTGTTGGAAAGTTCTGATGATGAGACATTCTGCCAAATGACTTTGACAGTCTGCTTGGGGAACCATCCCACAGGATCCACCAGCTCCTTTATCCACAGGGCCTCTAAGACGTTACGTGTCGACCACTGCCTGATGGATTTGTGATCAAAGGCGTTTCTCTGCATAATTATTTCCACGAAAGACAGATGGTATGGCATGGTCCAACTACGTGGAGCGTTCCATGGCTTCGCAACACCGGAGACAGATAGAACCTCAGCACGAGGTGACATTTGGTGTTTGTGTACTGAGGGTCTACGCAGTTTGGTGCAGCCACATACAAAGATGGCCATCAGGTTGAGGGTGATGTTGGGCACGTTTTTTTTCCTTTTATCCAGAGATTTTGTACATCGTGTCCTATGGACACAGTCCATTTTTGATCTCCAGATAAAGCAGAAGATGGCTCAGGTGATCGCCACAGTGCAGGAGTGAGGAATGGGCCAGACCTGCGCCACGTACAGCAACACAGTGATGACCAGGCTCTTACCCGTAACGAAGAGCGAGCATCACTCCCACATGATCAATTTTCTTTTCACCATAGCCACTCACTCCTTCCAGTTTCCATCGCATGCTCTGGTCCCTCCGAACCATATCCCCAGCACCTTCAGGCAGTTTGACCTGATGGTGAAGGGGATAAAGGATTGGCCAGTCCAGTGACAAAGAACATGGCCTCGCTCTTGATGCAATTTACCTTGGCTCCTGAGGCTAGTTTGAACTGGTTGCAGGTGTTAAGTAGTCTCCGTACCGACAGCGGATCCGAGCAGCAAGGGAGGCTTTGACCTGACTGCCTCCACTGTCTGGGATCATCATTTCTCTTATGCCCGGATGCTTTCTGGTGGATTCAGCAAAGGGTTCTATGCAACACATGAACAAGACAGAGGAGGGAGGGCAGCCCAGCCTGACTCCAGATTTAATTGGAAAGCTTTCTGATTCCCACACACTGGTTGAAACTGTGCTACTGATTTTTGTGTCGAGTAGTTGGATCCAATTGCGGATTCCCTCCCCAAACCCCATTTTGGAGAGCACATCCACCATGTATGTGTTCGATACTCTGTCAAAGGCTTTCTCTTGGTCCAGGCTGATGAGGCAGTTGTCCACTCCCCTATCCCACACTTAGGCAATTGTATCCCTGAGTAGTACAAGGCTATCAGAGATCTTCCTGCCGGGGACAGTGCAGGTCTGGTCAGGGTGGATCACCAACTCCAGAGCAGACTTGACCCAATTGGCAATGACCTTGGAGAGAATTGTATAGAGTACATTCAACAGTGAAACAGGTCGCCAATTTCTAATTTCTTCCCTTTCCCCCTTTCGCTTGTAGAAGAGGGTGATGATGCCTTTGCTCATGGATTTTGACATGCTGCCAGTCAGAAGCATACTCTAGTATGTTTCTAGCAGGTCTGGGCTGATCCAGTCCCACAGAGCCAAATACAACTCAGCCGGCAAGCTGTCACTTCTGGGTGTTTTACTCTTCTTGAAGGACCCAAGGGACTTAGTCAGTTCATCAGGAGTTAACAGTTTGCCCAGACTCTCCTGAGTACTGTCGTCTAAGACCTCCGTGATAAAGGACAGGAATGACTGGGATTCTGTGCTGTCTGTGGGCTTCACATCATACAATTGGCATAAAAAGATTTGCTGATCCTCAAAATGTTGGACTGCGATGACTTTACTGAGCCATCTTCTTCCTTCAGGCTGCTGATCACAGGGCCCTCTCTGTGTACCTTTTGGGAGAAGAAACGTGAACATGTCTCATCCTGCTCCATGGAGCGGACTCTGGACCCTAAGATGATCTTGGAAGCCTTTGAGGCAAATAGCAACTTGCTGGCTCTCCATCTCTTGGAGTTCCTCCTTAGCATCGACCCCCGTCGACTGCAGCCAGAGCATGCTCTGCATGTTTTTCTTGAGTCAGGACCTTCCCTCCTGTTCCTTTCTCACCTTCTGAACTCTTTTGAGGATGAAAAACTTCTTGATGTTCTCCTTGACCGCTTCCCACCAGTGTGTCAGGGACTCAAGGAGGGGTTTCATGATTCTCCAACCTTTGTAATCCCTCTTGAGTTCCTTAATGTTCTCTGGGGTCAGCAGTTGCACGTTCAGCTTCCATGTCCCCCTGCTAGCTCTCTGGTTTTCCTGTAAGTGAGGGAGTGGTCAGAGAAGAACACTGGCTTGATGTCAGTGGATCTGACTGTGAATGTTTGGGACAGAAACAGGAAGTCTATACAGGAATGTTGGCCTTTATTTCAAAGGGAATGGAGTGTAAAAATAGAGAAGCATTGTGAAAACTATACAAGGCCACGCCTAGAATACTGTGAACAGTTTTTGGTCCCCTTATCGAAGGAAAGATATACTGGCATTGGAGGCAGTCCAGAGAAGGTTCACTAGGTTGATCCCGGGTATGGAGGGATTTTCTTATGAAGAGAGGTTGAGTAGGTTGGGCCTGTACTCATTGGAGTTAGAAGAATGAGAGGTGACCTTATTGAAACATATAAGATTTTTAGGGGGCTTGACAGGGTAGATGCTGAGAGGTTGTTTCCCCTTGTGGGAGAGTCTAGGAACAGAGGGCATAATCTCAGAGTAAGGAGGTGTCAGTTTAATACAGAGATGAGGAGGAATTTCTTCTCTGAGGGTAGTCAGTCTTGGAACTGCAATGGAATTCTTTACCGCAGAGGGGTGTAGAGGCTGGGTCATTAAGTATATACAAGGCAGAGATAGACAGATTTTTAATCAATAAGGGAATCAAGTGTTTTGGGGAAAAGGCAAGAAAGTGGAGTTGAGGATTATCAGATCAGCCATGATCTCAATGAATGGCAGAGCAGACTTGATGGGCCGAATGGCCTACTTCTGCTCCTATGAGTTTTATGGTCCAACCTGGAATGGATGGACCCATCTGGCCACGATCAGGTGTATCTACGCTGTGCTCCATCTGCAGGGTCGCTGAAGAAGTCATGCAGCTTGACACCCTTTACTGTTTCCATCAGGAGTCTGGACATAGCGTCCCATCTGCTGTCGGCCCTGCCGGATCATCCAGCTGCATCGATGATGCAGTTGAAATCACCACCCAGAGCGACCGGCCCGGAGTCGCCAGCAGCAGTAGGAGCTGCTGAAGGACTGCCAGCCGCTCGCTGTTTTGAGCCAGGGCATACACGTTAATTAACCAGAACAGAGCAATCTTGCATAATACATCTGCTACAAGGAGGCGCCCGCCCACCACCTCCTTAACCTCAGAGATGGTGAAGCTGCCTCCCTGCAGCAGAATACCCAGGCTGGAGGAATGTGAGTCATTTCCTCCTGACCAGATCGATAGCCCATGGGACCACCATTGTGATCATTTCCTGTAGAGGCTAAGGTGCGGTATTGCACACTCCTGCAGAAACAGCAGGTCAGCTTTGACCTTGGCAAGGCAATCTAAGTTCGCTACATGTCACAGAGTAGATTTAACGCTCTGCACATTAATGGACACAATCTTTATTCCCATTTCTAAAGCATTTTGTCGCTTACCAGACCTGCTGTCTCTGATAGTTCCAATCCTTTGATCTGCTCCTGCATACCCATAGGGCAGAATTTTGCCAGCGGCAAGCAGGGGGCGGGGCCCGCTCGCCGACATGTAAAATGACATGGGATGACATCGGGCGGAACCCCTGACATCATCATGTCCCATTTAAACATTCAGGAAGGCGGGGGCATAGCGAGATCAGCTGTCTGCCCGCCAACCTGTCAATGGCCAATTAAGGCCATTGACAGGATCAATTAAACAATTAAAGGACCTGCCTGTCCAACCTTAAGGTTGGTGGGCAGGCCAGGAGACCCGGCGGCAAATCGAGAGAACAGGAAACCTCATCCAGCGACGGGATGAGGTTTCATGCAGGGTTTTAAAAATTTAAATGAAGTTTTTCTGTAAATTATGAATACGTCCCACTTCATGTGACATTGTCAGATGAGGGGGACATGTTAGGGGATGTTTTTTTTTCTATTTTTAATATTTTTCAAAGTGGAAGCAATCTCCCTGAGGCTGCCCTTATCCTCAGGGAGATGTGTGCTCTTTCATGCACATGCGTGAAAGAGCGCACTCTCGCTTTTAGGCAATCCCCCCCCCCGCCCGCACAGGGAGCGCATAGCGCTTCCTGTCAGATGTCACGCTGGGCGGGCCTTAATTGGCCCACCCACATAAAATGGCAGTGTGGCCTGCTTCACTGGCGGGGATCGGCTTCCCGCCTGCGGAGATTGAGTCAGGCCCACCCGACAGGCAGAAAATTCTGCCATAGTGTTCACAAATTGCCTCACTTTGATGGACTGAGAAAACCATCCTGAACTGCCCCATTGGAGATGTTCTGCTCAGGTGACATCAGGAGGTTCATGCAGGGAGTAAGGCTTGAATTGTTCTCTGTTGGAGAAGTCTCTCTGATCCATTCCTCCTCCCAGTTGCTGCTCCCGGTTTCCTGGGGCTGGGGTGTGCTGGCCTCTTCAAGTTGAGGGTGAAGCTGGGGTGTGTTGGTTTCTTTGTCATCTCCAATGTTCTGGAGCTCAGGTGTCTCCTCCTCCATCTCCCTGTTTTTTCTGTAGGTTCCACCCTTGCCCTTCTACATCCAAACAGCAGCAGCCCCTGTCATCTGCCTCTTGCTGCTTGTCTGGGAAGTGGCTTAGTCCCCTTTTAGCCCCTTCTTCTTTTTGGTCTTCTTTGCCAGCTGACACTCCCCTGGTTGATTGTCCATTGGTTCCTCCTCCATTGATTTGCTCTGCTGAGGATAGGGAAGTTCAGGGGTGGTGCAGTTGTTTGGCCAGCTGCTGCTTCAATCTTTTCCTTCCTCTTGTCTCTCTCTGTGCCCTCCTTTGTCCCATTGTGCTCACTGGAGGCCTTGGTGGGTGGAGATTTGCAAATCTCCTTAGCAGTAGTGACAGTCACCATTTTGTCTGCTTGCCCCTCCTTGGCCGCCTGTGCATATGTGAGGTAGCGTTTAGGGCAGGTCTTGTAAAGACGGCCTGCCTCACCACACAGGTTGCAGCACTTAGTCTGTTTGCTGTCCTTTGTCTGGTGCCCTTCCTGCTTGCAATTCTTGCAGAGGACGGTGCAGAGGATCTTCTTGTACTGTCATTCTCACAGCACACTAGCACACATTAGCACCCTAGCACCACTCTGCAATTACTTTTTAACCCATTTTCCCCCTTGTGTTCCTATAAGGGAAATAAACTATGTCTTGCCCCCAGAATCTGTTTTCTAAGACCTCCGGCCATTTTACACATTCTGAGATATGAATCAATGGGAGATGGATTTTAGATGTCTGCTGAGACGTTACAATCAGTCTTTTGTCTCAGGAACCACAGGAGATTAAAGCTCAGTCTTTTGCAATTTTCATATCTCCTTTTTAAGTGTCTCTATTTGAAGAAGGCCATGACACCTATTCAGGTGAGCCGCTCCATGTACTTTCAGGGCAGGTCTGTCAGTATAATCCACGCAGGAATTTTCCAGAAAGTGTTCAATTTATATTATCAGCCATCTTATGCTCAGTGTGCTGCTTGTATTTCTTTAAAAGCACACAAGTCTTCCTTAAAAAGTTCAATATGCCCGTATGTATATTTGTGACTGTAATCAGCTTTTATGACATCATGGATAAATGCTTTTCTGAAATGCAGTGCTTGGCATTAGCCTGGAAACCCTCAGCATTGCAGGTTCTAAGCACAACATCATCGTTATTAATGAGCATCAGATTGTTGTAGTGGAGACCTTGGGCTCAAATTTACAAAGAGGCTCTCTTGTCCAGGTGAACTATGTTGGGCAGTTTGATTAAGAGGACCTTAAAGCAAGCACTCATTGCTTCAAGGAGGTGTTCTTCCATGCAAATCAGCTGAGACACTCTGAGAGTGTTCCCAGCACCAATGTAATATCTGGAGTAGGTATCGATGAGGCTGGTTCCTTTCAGAGTTATTCCATTTCACTTGCATCAGTCATCACTGCGTATGTGACAGTGGATGTGGCAGCAAGTGGGCAAGGCCAGCTGGTCACAGCTGCAGCACTCCTGGCTGAATACGTTGCAAGATCAGCAGCGAAGCAGTCCAAGGAAGCCAGAGCCACCTGAATCATAGCTGACTTGTCACTGAAATTCTGCATCTAGCCAGCGTGCATATGAACTGCTTTGACAGGGGAGTCATTTAGAAGAAACAGCAGTTTAGACTGGGCTACTTGACTGGCAGTTCAAGGTCCATGTCCAAGCTGGGAAGTCACTAAATCTGAACTGCAGCCCCTTCCTATTACCCTTCAGCCAAAGTCATGTATGCCACAAGTGTTCCATCTTTAAAGCAACAGGAAAGGGTCAGGAGCAGCAATGAGAAGTGAGTTGGGGGGTAGAAAGTACATCTGTCAGCTTGGCAGAAGAGAAGGACGAGGAAAGTAAGAGTCCCCTTATCAAGTGGGCACTTGTAAAATATGTTATTTGGCTTTGAGAATTGAAAACAAGAAGATAACCGGACTTCAGAGAAGTAAATCAATGGAGTGCAAAAGAGAGGATTGTGGAAATGTCATCAAACAGGTGCAAAGAGATTGAAGGATCAATTAAAGATTTGTAATTATTCTTCTTTTATTATATTTAGTTGGATAATTACAAGTTTACTTATACCTAGGTTTAATGTGGAAAGATTTTGATATCTTAAGTTCAGGTTTGCTGTGGATACCCAGGTATTTTAATCTAAAAAAATTATACAACAGTCAAAGAATTTTATTATAATTTGTTGAACAAAATCTGTTAATGTGAAATATATTAGATTGGTGCTTTGGAATTACATAATAATAGATTACTCTATGAAATAATATAATTAATGGGGCTCACACATATCCTTGGAGCTGCCATTAAATGATATCTTTAGTTTTATACCTTGCACTAGTTCAGTTCTATGATACAGAGCATTAGAAAGTACAAAAATCGTTTGTTACAGATGTCATATGTTTAAAAACATTAAATTCAGTTAATGAATCCATTCAACAATGGCGAGTCAATTATAATTAGCTAATTATATAGTTAGTACTTTATTAATAACAACATATCTGATATAGCTTGCTGATTCTCTAATTGGAAGATGAAAGCATTTATTTTGTTGTTACCCAATTATGCTGGTTACCTCTCAAAAGATTTTCTCCTCTGCTTTATTTACCATTTTAAAATGAGGCTTTGTTATTTGCGATTGCAAGTATGTCCAGCATTACAATAAGTGCATATACAGTCATATACAAATGTGTATATATACAAACATATAATAAACACACAGACATAGATATTATATATATATGTATAGATATATAATACTCAACCTAGAGCAAGATCATGATTTCAAGCTTGACAGTGTGTCAGGTTTGCATTTTTAAACTTTGCCACGCATTTGATATTTGTGCCACAGTTTGCACCATACCTTCAATGCTTTGTTTTGTTAGTTTTCCATCTTAACATTGATGAATGAGCTCATTTTCAGAGCTGATTTCAATATTATTTGCCAAGGTGGTTGTCCCAAACATTCATTGCTAAGAATCATGGCCAGGAATCATTGCCATTGTTCAGCTGGTTTTATTACTATTAAAGGCCCATAAAGATGGTTTTACATTCATTGAATGTTGACTATGATACTCTTCAATATAAAAAAATTCAATTTTCTAAGACTTAATGGAATTGAAGATCCACATTTTCATGGATGTTTTGGACTGCCATCAGGTCTCCAGTTTAAATTCTCTCCCTTTTAGCAGTGGATTCTCTCTCTTTTAGCAATGGTGAACATGGGTCTCCAATGTTGGCTTGAAGAACAGTTGAAGCACACGTCCCTGCTCTCTATTTCATTGGAGTTGTTTTATATAATACAAAAGAAAAATGAGGGAGCACATGAAACATTTAGTTGCATGTGGCAGTTGCAGCTTATAAAGAAAGCAGAAAAGGCTGTGCCCAAAGGAATGGGTTTATCATCCCCACCAACGTTTTGTGAAATAACCACATAACATTTTCAGAGGCCAGATGAGGCCAGGTTGGAATGCAGTATTTCCATGTTGATATTTTCAGGATGACAACAAAACATCGGAATCATTGAGGAACAGAAGGGACAACAGCCTGGTTGATGAAGAAATGTTGACTGAATCTGTGTATTAGAGATTCCTGCATGTACAGTAAGGTGATAGGAGGAATCGTTTTCCTTTCCATCTCTAGCATTAACTATCTTCCATAAAGCAAACATAGATAAAAGTTGATGTAGCTCCGTTATAGTGTTACCTTTATCTGTATCCTCTGAACCTCTTACTTACAAATTCATTTGGATTAGTTTGTGCAAAAACATCACAGGTGCAATGTGAACAAAGCTGTAACGTCATGGAAATTTAGCAGTAGCACAAAAGTTAATGCTGATACCATGGAAGGAAAAGATATGCTGAATCTGAAAAATTAGGCTATTAAATAGTCTTTGATGTGATCATCTTTGCTAACATATCAGAACAGACACACCTCAGCATCTTGAGGAACTTCACCAAAATAGGACACAGTGAATGACATTTGTGATACACATTTACAGAATAATTGAATGAATGAATGATCTTTCCATTATGGAACAATACAAATCTTTTCAAATACATTTTTAATTTAATGGTCTGAAAAATAATCAACTTTTTTCCAGTTCTTAAGTAGTATTGATAGCTAATGCTTTACTTTTTATAACCATATTTTCCCAAATTATTTTAGCTACCTGATTGTTCTTGCTCTCCTCTTCACTTGTGTTTGAAGTCAAGGAGCAATCTTTAAAGATTTGGAGAACCTTCACAACTGGTTTTACAGGCATCATTTTCTTTAAAGATTTGAATGTCTAAATAGAAAGGACTGATGTTGTAAGATACTATTTTTAAATATTAAAGTTCTGGCAACTTACACCTCTATCCAAATTGTTTGATCATCTGTCTTCCACTATGCGACTTTTTACCAATCAACATTATGGCAGCAATAATCGTAGTGATGTTTAATAATTAAGGGAGAGATCCAAGATTTGGTTCTAAACAACCAATTGATTTATTTTGGAGATATTGTAAATGTTACTGAACTTTATTGTTACCTATGACATAATGAAATCAATATCTGTTCAGCTCAGCTGCTCCATTTTGACTCCTCATTTTATTGTGCAGTCTTCAGAATGTAGTGCAAGCTCCTGAATGCGAATTCTTTCCCCTTTCACCCATTTGTTTCTATCGCTTCAGAAAGAATAGGAAATGAGTTAGTGCCTCCACTGTACTCCACATGCATTTCGCCTTCCAGGGAGGAGAAAAGAGGGGCAATTTGAAAAAAATATAAGTAGATTGTTCATTAATTGAAAAGCACTGAACGTGAAAAACAAGTTGCTCAAATTTCCTCTTTGTTCCTTGATGATTTTGTGAATCAATCCGAGGCTGTGAAGTGGGCTCAATTTTTTCTGTCTATGAGCTTACTAATGCATGAAGTTCTCTCATGTCTTCCTCAGATGGCAACAAGTTCTTTTTATAACAAAAACAAAAATACCTGGAAAAACTCAACGGGTCTGAAAGCATCTGTGGAGAGGGACACAGTTGACGTTTCAAGTCTGGATTACCTTCATCAGAACTAAGACATATAGAAGTTTTTTTTAATACTTTTCCACTTTCTGTAAGCAAATTGAAGGTTCAACAATTTCTTGCCTCCGGATCCCTGTTCACATCCCTGCAACATATTGAAAGGTGAAAGATTTTTTGTTCCCTGTTATCATGGTGAACCTATCTGATTATTTACTTAGATTTCTGTTTACATACTTATGTCACTTTTTGTTGTTGCAGGTAAACTTTACATCAACCGCTGCACCAGAAGATTTTCTATTCTAGATGTAGCTCTATACCTATAGCTATAGTTTCAGTGGGGATTTACCCTTGCTATCATCATTAAGGATTTGCACTTTGAAATTTTGATTGCCTTGCAAATTTCATATATTCTACAGAGATAAATCATTTGAAGAACAGAAGTTGTTACTGTTGCCTTGCATTTTGATTATTGTCACTGCTCTTGCCTTCACTGTCACTGGTCACTTGTATAAATGGATTTCAACTCCCCTGGATCATCTTTTTTATGCAATATTTATAGAAACAATATGACCCAGATATCCAAACAACAACAAAAATGTGTAATTATAAAGCAACTTTCATGTAGTAAAATATCCCAAAGCGTTTCCCAGGAGTGTTATCAAACAAAATTTGACACCGAGGCATGAAAAGAGATATGAGGCAAGATGACCAAAAGCTTAGTCAAAGAGGTTGGTTTTAAGGAGTGTATTAAATAAGGGAGGAGAGGCAGGGAGACGTAGTGAGGGAATTTCAGATCTTAGGGCTTTGGCAGTTGAAGGCATGGCCGCCAATAGTGCTGTGCTTAAAATTGGGGATGTTCAACGGGACAGAATTGGAGGGGCACAGATATTGTGGAGGGTTTTAAGGCTGGAGAAGATTACAGAGACTGGAGGAGTGAGACAATGGACGATTTTGAAAACAAGGATGAGAATTTTAAAATCAAGGAATTGTTTAACCGAATGTCAAAGCAGGCCAGTGAGCTCAGGGGTGATGGATTTGGTGGTGACACAGACAGCAGAGATTTGGATGACTTCAATGTTTACAGAGGGTAGAATTTGGAGGCTGACCAGGAATGCATTGTGTTACGATTGGTCTCTGGGCAAGGTTGCCCTAATATGTTATGATCCCAGATGAGGTATCCCAAATTATTATGCTCCCGGGTAAGAAGGGATGAACTGGTTCCCCTTCTTTATTCAACCCCTTTGGTTGGTCGCAACAAGGTTAATTTAAAAAGGATCCCTTCCCTCGTGGATACCTTTACCCAGTCCAAATATATTTATGTTTTTGAAGGAGGCGATTTGACCAGGCTTTCTTGAGTCAAAGAAAGAGTGAGTTTATTAGTTACTAAACACAAGAAAAAATATAAAAATTCAACACACATTCACACAAATTAGAAATGAGAAATTGAGTCCAAAAATAAAAGTTAAAAAGATATACGGATCAGTCTTTGGTTTGCCCGTGAGGAGTAGATGGTGAAATGTTGCGGCCATTAAGTTGGGTGATTCTAGTAGAGCTGACTTTGGCAGTTGAGCAGTTGGTTTGGAGGTTTTTGTTTCTGCAGATTAGCTGAAAGTAAGTATCCTTGTTTCCTTTGCAGCTTTAGCTTTGCTGACTTGTGACTTGCTTCTAGCAATCAGAGAGAGAGAACTTCTTACCTCCAAGCACAGGGATGCCTAGTTGATGTTCTTCAGCTGTGAGACCTTCACAGCACATCCTCATAAACCAGGCCTGGAACACCAAAGCTAGCACACAGAGACCAGGGCTGCAGTTGCCTTTTAACCCCTTTTCTTGTGTATTCCTGGAGGGGAAAAAACAAACATGCCTTTCACCCAGAAAATGGTTTCTTTCAACTTAAATCACATCCACAGTCTGAGATATAATTCACAGGAGATGGTTTCTGCTGAGATGGTAATCAGCCTTCATTAGCTCTGCAACCACAGGGGATTACAGTTCAGCTTTTGCATTGCATCTTTTCCCTTGAAGTTAGTTGCAACATTCTGTTCTCTGGACTAATTGGTCAAGTGTAATCCACATAGGAATTTTCCAGCAAATGGTTGCTTTACAGTCTCTGCCAGCTTTTGCTTGTATGTCCTTTTAAAAAAAATACATGTCTTGCTTAAAAGTTCAATATGTCTGTAAATCATTCAGGGCTATGATCCACCATCATGACAATTGGAAATGTTCAAGTCTGGGTAACAAAGGCAGAGATGAGAGAGGTTGGTTGAATCAGGGGCAGAGTCAGGTGATCTTACTATAGAAATAGGTGACCTTAATGATGGAGCAGATATATGGTCAGAAGCCCATCTTGAGGTCATGCAAGTCACTAATTATGAACAGTCAGATTCCACCTTAGACAGGTGTCAGTGGTTAGGGAATGGAGTCTATGTTGGGGACTGAAGACAATAGTTTTGGTCTTCCAAGTAATTAGTTGGAGGAAATTTCAGCTCTCCAATATGGGATGTTGGAGAAGCAGCCTGACAATTTTGAGTTGGTAGAGGGGTGAGGTAGATCTGCAAAGATAAGAATGAAACTAGGTGAATGCAGTTCCACCCAGCTGAACGACAATGGAGAGGCTTTGAAGGGTGATTACCTGTTCAACTGTGTCAAAGGCTGCAGACATGATGAGGTGGGTGAGAAGGATTAGTTTACCTTTGTCACAGTTACATAGGATGTCATTTGTGACTTTAATAGGAGCTGTTATGGTACTGTAGTAGGTGTGGAAGCCTGATTGAAAGATTAAAAATGGCGCTCAGGAAAATATGGATTCAGGTTTGGGAGACAACAGCATGTTCAAGGACCCTGGAGAGGAAAGGAAGGGTCGAAAGGGAATAAAAAAAACAGAAAATGCTGGAAAAACTCAGCAGGTCTGACAGCGTCTGTGGAGAGAGAAACAGAGTTAACGTTTCGAGTCTGTATGACCCTTCTTCAGAGTGTGGAAAGGGGGTGGTGGTTTGTAAGGATGGAGGAGTGAAGAGGTGTTTTTTGAGGAGGGGGTGATGACAGTAGATTTGCAGGGAATGTGGATACTATCTGAGGAGAAATAATTGTCAATTGTATCAATAAACATGGGAGCCAGGGAGAATAATTCAGTGATCAGTAGTTTGGTGGGAATAAGGTCAAGGGAGAGAGGAGAGAAACTAGAGAAATTTGTGAGTCCAGGGTAAGGACTGGGCCAGGGGGAGGCATAGGTGAAGGGAGGGAAGCAGCAGAGGCAACTGATCGAATGGTCTCAATCTTAGTGATAAAGAAATTCATGACCTCCTTGCACATTGTTGTTGCAGGCGAGGGTGGAGGAGAGGGGGGAGAAGGGTTTGTGAAGATTGTTTGCAGTAAGCCAGGGTTTATCTTTGTAGTCGATGATGGTCTTGGAATAGTGAACAGTTTTGGCAGGCAAGAACAGGTCCTGATAGTGCTCAATGTGACCTTGTCAGATCCGGTGCTGAACAGCTAAACTAGTTTACTTGTTCACTGATACTCAGTCTGAGTTCCACCAGGGTCACTTAACTCCTGACCTCTTTACTACCTTGGTTCAAACTTGGAGAAGAGAGCTGAATTCCAGAGGTGAGGTGAGATTGACTGCCCTTAACATCAAGGCAACATTTGACCGAGTGTGACATCAAAGAGCCCTAGGAAAACTGGAGTCAGTGTGAATTAGGAGGAAAAAGCCTCTGTTGGTTGGAATCATATATAGCACAAAGGGAGATGTTTATGGCCTTTGGAAGTCAATCATCTCAGCTCCAGGGCATCACTGCAGGAGTTCCTCAGGGTAGTGCCCTCGGCCCAACCATCTTCAGCTGCTTCATCAATGACCTCCTTTCCATCATAAGATCAGAAGTGTGGATATTCACTGATGATTGTACAATGTTCAGCACCATTTACGACTCCTTAGATACTGAAGCAGTCCATGTCCAAATGCAGCAAGACCTGGACAATATCCAGGCTTGGGCTGACAAGTGGCAAGTAACATTTGTGCAACTCAAATGCCAGGCAATGATCATCTCCAACAAGAGAGAATCCAACCATCACCCTTGACACTCAATAGCCTGACCATCACTGAATTCCCTACTATCAACATTCTGGGGGTTGCCATTGACCAGAAACTGAACTGGACTAGCCATATAAATATTGAGGCTACAAGAGCAGGTCAGAGGCTAGGAATCTCGCGACAAGTAACTCACCTCCTGACTCCACAAAGCCTGTCCATCATCTACAAGGTACAAGTCAGGAGCGTGATGGAATACTCTCCATTTGCCTGCATGAGTGTAGCTCCAACTCAAGAAGACCGACACCATCCAGGACAAAGCAGCCCATTTGATTGGCACCCCATCCACAAACATTCACTCCATCCACCACCAATGCACAGTGCCAGCAGTGTGTACCATCTATACAAGATGCATCAAGGCATCTGCAAGATGCACCAAGATGCACCTTAGATGGCACCTTCCAAACCCACGACCATGATCATCTGAAGGACAAGGGCAGTAGACACATGAGAACACCACCACCTTCAAGATTCCCTCCAAGCCACTCACCATTTTGAACCATATCATCGGTCCTTCACTGTCACTGGATCAAAGTCCTGGAACTCACTCCCTAACTGCACTCTAGGTGTACCTACACCACAAGGACTGCAGAAGTTCAAGAAGGCAGCTCACCACCACCTTCTTAAGGGCAATTAGGGATGGGCAATAAATGCTGGCCTAGTCAGCAACACCCACTTCCCATGAATGAATAAAAAAAGGTCATCTGCCATCTCCATTCAAATCTGCTTCTCTTGCACTTAGTGGAGGGGAGATGAGGGCCGTATAAAACAAGCTTCACTTTGTATACTACTAAAATGTATCACCTGCAATTGTGTAATTCTCCTCTCGTTGAAAGCCAGACTGAACATGTATATCCTTAACAGACCAAAAACCAGAAAATGGTTTAATTTATACAGGAATAAACATATTAAATACATTGAAAGACAAATTTTGTTATTCTCCACCATGTATAAAATAGTAAAATGGCACATTCTTCCTAAACATAAAATTGAAACAGAGGATACTGGTTATAACTCCAATCTTGTTTACTCCCCTGGTTGAACAGGCACAAAACTTTGAAAATAAACAGCTGAATATGCAATACTCAAACACTGCCTGCTGACTGGTTCAATATAATTTCCTCGTAGGAGGGACTGAGAATTTCCTCATAGCTGTTGACCAAGGAAGACTGCAGTCAATTAGTGACTTTGTCCCCCTTCATGACTATTTTTTTGGAAAAATATACTTTATTCATAAAATATCTGAAAGAATATTACAAAACATTTCAAAATGGCCATCACAAAAAGTGCAATCCTTATCCAGTTTTCCACATAGATCATGAGGTGCTTCAATACAATCAATGAACATTGCAGACATTTCAACATGATCATTATAGTCAATCAGACAGTGCAATGGTATTTAAGTTTCAACATAGATCATGTTGCACTCTGAGGTGCTTCAATACAATTGTGACACATGTAGTATTCACTGCATACATATAATGTGAGCCATGCAGCCCAAGGCGTCTAAACAATTCCCAGCCCCTCAGTGCATTATGGCAGAAAGGTCTCAGACAACAACCTCTCCCCACTGATCCTTTGTGGTGGCTGCCCCAAACTTTAGTGCATCCCTCAGCATGTAGTCCTGGACCTTGGAATGTGCCAGTCTGCAACAGTCAGTCAGGGACAATTCTTTGCACTGGAAGACCAACAAGTTTCGGGCAGACCAAAGAGCGTCTTTCACTGAGTTGATGATCCTCCAACTACAGTTGATGTTTGTCGCATTGTGTGTCCCCGGGAACAGCCCGTCATGACAGTTACAGACAGAGCTTTCAGTCAAACCATGATATCAGAGAAAGGCCTGATTGATCTAAACCAAGTCATTCTGAGGCACCTCCTTTAAAGTCAGCCTGAGAAAAAATGTTGTCTTCCTCTTAACAATGTTAAGTTGTTTTCCAATCTTTGGCAGTGGTTTAAGAATCTTATTATTGAATATGACAGCTCTGATCAATTAACACCCTGAACTTTCTCCCGTTCCTGTTCTCAAAATAGATACCAAGCTACATAAGACAATTTTCGGACAGATGGCCAAAAGCTTGGTCAAAGAAGATAGTGTCTTAAAGGAAGAAAGAATAGTAGAGAGCTGTAGAGGTTTAGGAAGGGAATTCCAGAGCTCAGGATGTTGCAATTAAAATTAGGGATGCACAAGAAGCCAGAATTAGAAGCACACAGATATCTCTGAGGATTGTGGGGCTGGAGGAGGGATTACAGAAATAGGGAAGGGTCAAGCCATGGAGATTTAAAAAGAAGGATAAAAATGTTTAAATCAAGGTGATGTTTGACTGGTGGCCAATGTAGGTCAGGGGCATAGGAGTGACATAGGATAACTGAACTGGTGCCAGTAAGAACACAGAGTGGCAGCAGAGTTTTGCATGACCTCAAGCTTACAGATGGTAGGACGTGGGAAACCAACCAGGAGTGTATTGGAATATTTAAGTCTAACGGTAACAAAAACATGAATGAGGATTTCAACAGCATGCAATCTAAGACAGGGATAAAGAGGCGATGTTATGGGGATGGAAATAGGCAGTCTTAGTGATGACACTACTATATGTCTGGAAGGTCATCTTGGGGTCTGGTTCAGCCTCAGAGTGTTACCAGGGAAAGAGATGAAACTACAGATTGGAGTTTTGACCAGGACTGAAAATAATGGCTTCAATTCAGTTGTGCCAAAATTTAATTTGAGAAAATTTCTGTTCATCCAGTACTGGATGTTGGACAGGCTGTCTGATACTTTAGCAATCCTGATTCAGAGTTGTTACCTCTTGACTTGTCTATTCCAACATAATCCTGGGTTGTCTCCCCCATTTCACCCTTTGTAAAGTCATCCAAAACTCTGCTGCCCTTGTCCTTACTCACACTAACCCATTCACATATCGCTGTGTTCACTGACCTACACTAGCTTCCAATCAAGCAATGCATCGATTTTAAAATTCTCATCTTTGTTTTCAATCTCTCCATGGCCTCACCGCTACCTATGTCTGTAATCTCCTCCAGCCTCACAACCCTCTGAGATATCAGCACTCATCTAATTTTGGCCCCTTAAGCAATCCCGATTTTAATCGCTCCACCATTGGTAGCCATGGCTTTAGTTGTCTTAGCCATAAACTTTGGAATTCCCTCCTTGCACTTCTCCAACTCTATCTCACTTCCCTACTTTAAGATACTCCTTAAAACATGACTCCTTGACCAAGCTTTTGGAGATCTGATCCAATGGGCAGAATTTTGACCCAGTCGGGATGGCTTAGCAACCCTGTAAAAATGGAGGGAGGGTCCACATTCTGGGATTCCTAACCCCATTCCTGGGATCTCTAATTTTCAGGGGCCTTTAAAGGTTGCGGGCTGGGTCTTGTCAAAAGACCGCAACCGCATTCCCGAGTTTGCCGGCTCCATTGCAGGAATGCAGGAACAGGTACGCCTGACTCCCCCTCAGAAATTTTCAGAGGGCTGGGTCAGGTTTTTAAGGAGTCATGGTTCAGGATGCCTCAGAGGAGTCATGATCAGTACCCTAATCTGCATGAGGGTCCCTTTTAAAAAGGTGAGTTCAAATGTTTCTCCTCATAGCTCAATGCAAGCTATGCATAAAAAAAAGATTTAAGAAAGTCATCCATTCAGTTCTTTCCATTATGTATTGGTGAGAAAAGAAACATGTCTAAGATTTTTGTGTTGCACTCATCAGGAAACTAGCAGGAATGCCAATATAAGGAGGAAACAACAATGTATACTATATGTGAAGAGGGTGCTGATTAGTTGGTAAGTGGCATTGGCATGGAGAATGCACCACTGATGGTGACTGACAGTTAACTGCCAAGCATTGTTTGAAATTTAAATCAGGCAGCTTGACTCTGATTGGTCAAGGCATTGGCCTGAAGAATGAGTCAGGGAATGGCTGACACTTAATTTGTTTAGCTGGAACAGGTGCAATGTATGTACATGTTCCTTCTGCCTGCAACTGTCAGTCACCATTTTTTCCAGCAATATTCAAGTTCTGTACTACCAAATGACTACTTTCTAGTATATTAAAAAAAAGTTATTTCACTATTCTTTCCCAGGTCAGTGGGCCTGACTGGAGTCCATACCCACACCCCCCAGCAATGAAGATCCTGCCTTTGCACGCACTTTCTCCTAAGGTGGGCGGGGCAAGCCGGAAATTTTCCCACATCCCGCTATCCACCTCGGTGATGGAAATTCAGGCCAATATCTCCTTATGTAGCTCGAGCATAACATTTTGAATTATAATACATCTTTGAAAAACCTTGGGATATTTCATTGCACAAAGGTACTAAATAAATAGAAGTCACTGTATTGGTGGAATCTCTCAATACAAATGTTACTGTAAATGCCTCAATCTGAGCATCAAGAAACTGGCTGTCCTCACTGCCTGGGTGCTCATTCAAAACTTGTTTCTGAGATATCCACTTGCAGGGTCATTGTTTTCCTGCACATTTAAGTATTTCAGCTCTGAATGAAATTCTGTTAGGTATTTGATTTAAATAGTTGCTTAGCTGTGACTATACAGCCAATACTATTTTGCATTGTGTCACATTATCAGTGGCTCACACATCCTGAGCTTACCCCAAAATTTAGTAAGATAAGCAAGAAAGCCAATGAGTCTTTGGATTCTTATGATTTTCATGGTGATATACCTCTCAAAAACTTCTGTGACTTTGTGACCCAATTTCAGACCTTGTTCCAGAAAGCAATGTCTTTCAAATGGAACATTATGAAGTCTCAAATTGGCCCCATCTTTGTTGATATTTTTTGTAACAACAGCAACATACTCATTGAGTTATGGAACAGTTGTACAGTTTAGTCTCAACTCAGTGAGTGTTCCAAATTTATGCTGACATCATCTATTGGCATAACTTTCCTATTTTCATACCCTTATTATCTCTTCCCAGAGCAAACTGTTACTCTTCTTATGCCTTCTTGAGGTCTGTAGTATGCCTTGGTTCAATTTTGTCCTCTTCACATTAAATACATCAAAGACTAATTTATTTGTGCAACTTTGCACCTCCAGGACCAACTTCTTTACCTCCTATGTGTCTTTGACATGTAGAGATGTGCCATCCCATTAGCAGTCTAAGTTTTCTCGGTGCTTCTTACGTGTTTTTTGACTTTATTACCTTCCTCTAGGGTCAGGCAGATTTGGAATATTCCCACTAAATCAGAGTTCCTTGCTGCCATAACAATCTCCAGTTCTGGCATTAGTCCTAATGCATCTAATTTTCATGCATACACATTTCTTTGTAGATTTGTCTCATTTGTTGGCCCCCAATGTCTGCCTACTCTTGGTATCTGCTTCCCGTATGTCTCTTTCATGGCTTGTAACATCAGCATTCGAAAGCTTAATAAGTCTGCATGACATTCGTTTACCTGCTCTTTTAGCAATTAATCTGTTTTAAGTTTTCTCACTCTGATATCACAAACAGTAATTTCTAAATTTAAGCTTGGAGAGTATTTGTCCACAGTTTTGCATCTAGAAGTAAAATGTTCTGAGCTCTGTGTAAATGAGATTAAATTAAAGGTAAAATACACTATGCTGCCACAGTTACCGAGTGATACAAATGCTGCAAGTCTTGGATTGGAGCCTTAGATGCCAGCTCAAGCACCCACAATTGTTAATGAGTCATGTGAATTAGTGGCTAGCATGATGGTTAACAGACTTAAAACAGAGGAAAATAGGGAAAAACGTTGTAAAAAGAAGAACTTTATTCTTTTGCCACATCCCCCAATCTCAGTATGCACAGACAGTTCTCTAGTGGCCACCCAGTCTTTCGAGTACCCAGATGTTATGCTATCAAAGCTGTTCGCATGCCAATAAATTGAACAAAGAAGGACAGTAGCACTGCCAGGAACTGATACCGGGAGGAGGGCTTGTTGATTTTCCCAGCTTTGTTTATGGCCTGAGGCCCAGTGGACAACAGTGAGATGACCTATTGTCAAAGAGTTGGAATCTGTCTTTTACATCCTACACACAGTGCACCAGAAAATCACAAAGCTCCACAGCCCATTGAAATGGAAGTTGTACTAAATTCCTGCATTTTTACTATACTCGTCCCTTTTCAAACTCATTCCTTTTCATTCATAAGGCAGCACAGGCTGTCAGCTGAGCTGTGGGGGAAGAGAGAGAGGGAGACACACACACACAAATAAAACTTTTGCTTTTAAGTGTCCTGTTTGTGAAACAGTTACAACTGTATGGGTTGTGTATATAATACAAAATGTGAGTCAGCTGGGCAAAATGGAAGATAAAAGGTAAGTTCCAGAAATGTTAATGGAGTGAATTGTGAGATAAAATTGTTTGATATGAACTGATTTGTGCTTTCTTGCATCATGTTGCCCCTGTGGACATGTTTGTTTTCCTTAATTGCTCTAAAGAGTGCATGTGAATGCAGTCATTAGTGAAGAATGGAAATGTTCATGTGAACCTTAAACTGCGTCCACCCGCACTTAGTAAAGAAAAGACCTCTCAGCTCACATTGTTCATCGTTCCAAAGATCACTAGTAAAATGCAAATGACCTGTAGTGGTGGCTTTTGTAAATCATCCTTTAAAAGAGAATTTTGAAGGAAAAGTATGACAAAAAGAGCTTGTACCTGGCCAACTCCCATTTTCCAATCAAAAGACATTTTCATGTTGCCTGGGAGGTTCCAGGAGCAAATGACAAATGAAAGCTCATGATTCCTATACTCTTATTTAGAAAATGAAAGAAAAAAACCTCAAAATGTAGTTCTGATGATAGGTGTCAGGCCAAGCACCTTTAATGCTTTAAAAACACCCTAAGGTGCTTCTCAGAAGGGTTATAAGACAAAATTTGACATAAAACCGCATAAAGATAAATCATGCTCTTTTATTTACAGAACTTACAGGTATATTAGAACAGGTAGTCAAAAATTTGGTCAAAGGCTTCAAGGAGAGACAAAAAGGAGAAGAGAAAGAGATAAAGAGGGGAAGATAATTAGGGAGGGAATTCCAGGGTTAAAACATTAACCTATCTTCTCAATTTTTTAAGTTGATGGATCCACTGCTTAATTGTTTAACTTTCTGTTTTATACAGTTTACCATTCCTCTTTTGCTGTTCCAATTATCAAATCTTGTTGGAGGCTGGCAGCTTCTGATTAGTAATTGGGAGGAAAACCAACTTCCCAGTATTACGTTTAAGTGTAGAACCTAACAGTAACTTGTGATGTTTATGAAAATATATGTCTCCAGCACACTCAATACTCCAGAGCACCTAGCATTTATATTGTGGAGTGCCAATGATGGCAGGTGTACTATAAGTCCATAGTCAACTGCACACACTTAATGTAAATATGCTTAAGCATTAAATGGACATTGTGACTGAAGACTATGAACTAAAATAAATATTTTTTTTTAAATTATAACTTTTTGCATTTTCTTATGTATATGTTACCATATATAATAGTGGACAACAATGAATTAATGAGAACCAAAATCAAATGAAAAATTATGAATTTAAATGCAAAGAAAATATTAGAAATGGACAACAGGTCTGACCGCATCTAAGAGAGAAAAAGTTGGCCAATATTTTAGATGTCATCCTTCATCAGAACCATTCATGCATTACAACAAAAGTTCCCACGGAAAGCATAGAGCTATTTTTCCTCTTTCAGATGCTGACTGACCTGCTGTTCATTTCCAGTATTTCTGTTTTCAAAACTAAATGCAATGTAATACTAATTTATTGGAGTTCTTTAAAGGAGTTACATGTGTTGTGGATAAAGGGGAACCAGTGGATGTACTGTACTTAGATTTCCAAAAGGCATTTGATAAAATGCCACATCAATGGTTATTGCAGAAAATAAAAGCTCATGGTGTAGGGGTTATATATTGGCATGGAAAGAAGATTGGCTAGCTAACATAAAACAAAGGGTATAGCCATAAATCGGTCTTTTTCTGATTGGTGGAATATAACAAGTGGTATGTGCCACATGGGGCCTCAACTTTCTACAATTTATGATTGCTAAATTTGCTGATGACACAGTAATAGGTAAGAAAGTAAACTGTGAGGATGATGTAAGGAGGCTCCAAAGTGACATACATAGGTTAAGTGAGTGGGCAAATACCTAGCAAATGGAATATAACGTGAGAAAATGTGAAATTGTCCATTTTGGCAGGAAGAATAAAAAATAATCATATTATCAAAATGGTGAGGGATTGCAGAGCTCTGAGATTCAAAGGGATCTAGGTGTCCTAGTGAATGAATCACAAAAGGCTAGTATGCAGGTACAACAAGTAATTAGGAAAGCTAATAGAATGTTATCATTTATTGTGAGGGGAATTGATTACAAAAGTAAGGAGGTTATGTTTCAGTTGTACAGGGTACTGGTGAGACCACATCTGGAGTACTGTGTAAAGTATTGGTCTCCTTATTTAAGGAAAGATGTAAGTGCGTTAGAAGCAGTTCAGAGAAGGTTTACTAGACTAATACCAGGAATGAACAGGTTGTCTTATGATGAAAGGTTTCACAGTTTAGACTTGTATCCACTGGAGTTTAGAAGAGTAAGAGGTGACTTGGATGAAACTTTTAAGATCTTGAGAGATCTTGACAGAGTGGGTACAGAGAGAATGTTTCCTCTTGTGGGAGAACCTTGAACCAGGGGTCATAGTTTAAAAATAAAGGGTCCCTCATTTAAGACAGAGATGAGCAGAAATGTTTTCTCTCAGAGGGTTGTGAGTCTTTGGAACTCTTCCTCAAAAGGCATTGGAAGCAGAGTGCTTGAATACTTTTAAGGCAGAGCTAGGTAGATTCTTGATTAACAAGGGGGCGAAAGGTTATTGGGGGGGTGGTAGACGGAAGATTACAATCAGATTAGCTATGATTTTAATGAATGGTGGAACTGGTTGAAGGGCCGAGTGGCCTACTCCTGCTCCTAGTTCATATGTTTGTATTGTAAGGACAAAGAAGCATCCATAAAAAAATGAAATGAAAAAGATATTTTCACTAAGTAATTTTTTCATGAGCAGAGAGAGTTGATGAGAGTAATGCAGTTGATCTGATTTATATGGATTTGCAAAAGTCATTTGATAAAATGCCATTAACAGGCTTGTCAGCAGAGTCAAAGCCCATGGAATAAAAAAGACAGTGACAGCATGGATACAAAATTGGTTGATTGACAGAAAGCAGAGGGTAATGATGAATGGATGTTTTTGACACTGGAGGAAGACACGTAAAGGGGTTTGATGCCCAGAGGTCAATACTTTGATCACTGTATTTCTTGATCTATGTGAATGAATGGGTGTGCAGGGCACAATTTTAAAATTTGCTGATGATACAAAATTTGGAAGTATCATGAAGTGTGAAGAGGATAATGATCAACTTCAAGAAGACAGGCTGGTGGAATGGGTGGAAACATGAAAGATAACATCTAACACAGAGAAATGATACGTTTTGGAGGAAGAATGAGAAGAGGCAATATAAAATAAAGAACACAATTCTAAAAGGGGTGCAGGAGCAGAGGGACCTGAGGGTGTATTCACACAAATTGTAGAAGGTGGTAGGACAGGTTGAGAAAGTGGTTAATAAGGTACATAGGATCCTGGGCTTTATAAATAGAGGTATAGAGTACAAAATCAAAGAAGCTGTGGTGAAACTTTATAAAACACTGATTCAGGCTCAACTGGAGTATTGTGTCCAATTCTGGGCACCACACTTTAGGAAGGATTTGGGAGGGTGCAGAAAAGATTTACAAGAATGTTCCTGGGATGAGGAACTTCAGTTATGTAAATAAGTTGGAGAAGCTAGGATGATTCCCCTAGAAAAGAGGTTGAGAGGAGATTTGATACAGTTGCTCAAAACCACGAGAGGTCTGGGTGGACAGAGTGACAGGGAGAAACTGTTGAGAACTGTAGGTGAATTTAAGGTGAATGGTAATAAAAATTGCCATTGGCGAAATGAGGAAAAAACCTTTTTACATAGTGAGTATTTGGGATCTAGATTGCACTGCCTGAGAATGTCCCTTGTCTCTTGGCAGCCTTTCATTCCATGAGATGGTGGTTTGTGCTGTGATGGTCAGCTCCATGTTAAACATCATCTGGTGTGGCTCAGATGGCCCCACTTGCAATCTCTGCTACTTTTGCTGCAGTGGAGGACAGTGGTTATCAAAGTCCTGTTCGAGTGGGCGGCTGTGAACATGGGTTGGGGAGTTTATGTGGGAAGAGATTCAGGAAGGATAAAAGGGCAGTGAACTCAGAGGAGAGAGAGAGACTGATGAGTTGAGATGGGGTTTGAAATTACTGAGGATGAGAAGTCATTATGTGTAGAGACTGAGGGAGGAAAGCAGTGAAGATATCTTGGTGAAAACATTTTTATCGTGCTTAAAATAAATCATACTTAAAATGGTACAGCTTAGAGCACATAAAATAATAAAGAAAAACCTTTGTAATCAATTATTTTGTTTTTGGAAATCATTTTGAGTACTTTAATTTCGTCTTTTTGCATTATTTCCTTGACAGCCTCAATTCTAGCAACTCTGAGGTTAAATTAGCATCCTGTACTGCTGAGCAAGAAAATCACAATGCAGCAATAGCAAACTATAAACATGTGAGGATCGTTATCTAGTTGATTCTGTACATTACATCCACAAAAGATATGGATAAAAGAAAATTTCAGTGCAGAAAATCATACACATGCTGTTTGTCTTGAAAGCCTTCTGTGCATTTTCTTAAAGAGATGTGCTGTGTAAAATGCATTGAAGAGTTCTTTGTGGGTTCCATGACAATACACCGTGATGGTGCAGTTGTGGAAATTACCCTGCTACTATTTAATGGTATAGAGAAGATTAATGCAATGACGCCGCACTTTCAGTGCAGCACTTACAGTAGAAGCAATCATCCATCCAATCAAGAGATTTAAATAGCTGTTAACCCTTTTTGTATTTTCTATCTAGAGTTAACCAATGGATATGCAGAAATCCAACAGCACTGAACTGAAGGTAGGAATCCAACTAGACTGCTGGGTCAAGTTCCTCAGTCATGTTTATAATTCCATTTTTCTGTATCTCATTGCTCTTATAGTTTTGTTCTAAAGGGCCAGTTTTTTTTCTCTTAGTTACAGAGGATTTTCTTTGTAATTTGTAAGCCAATTTGGATGAGAGGAAGGTGGCATGGCAAGAATTTGTTTCCGTTTTACTTGGTGATCAGGTCGAGAGGGTGTCGATGGGAGGTTGGAGGGAGGGTGTCTATTGGGGGACGATATCGATGGGGGGAGGGTATCAATGGGGGGGTGGAGGTTGGTGTCAATGGGGGGATTGGGTGAGGGCATCAATGGCAGGATGGGGGAGATGGTATCAATGAGGAGAGGGTGTCGATGGGGGAAGGTGCCAGTGGGGTGATGAGGGGTGGTATCGATGGGAAGAGGGTGTCAATGGGAGGATGAGGGAGGGTATCAATAGGGGAATGGGGAGGGTGTTGATGGGGAGACGGTATCAATGGGGGGATGATATCAATGGGGAGAGGGTGTCGACGGGGGAAGGTGTCAATAGGGTGATGGGGGCATGGTATTGATGGGGGGATGGGGATGGGAGAGTGTGTTGGTGGGGGGATGGGGAGGGTGTTGATGGGTGGATGGGGGAGGTGTAGATCAAAGATCAGGGCGAGGGTGTTGTTCAGAGTGGGGGTAGAGTGTCAATTGCGGGTTTGTGGAGGGTTTTGTTCAGGGTGGGCACGAGGATATTTTTTGAGGTGGGGGAAGGTGTCATTTAGGGATAAGGGGTGGGTTTTATGTTGGGTGGGGTAGGAACATTTTGAACGGAGGCCGGACCTGAGGTGTGGAACTGCCTGCATTCTCTCAATGAGCTAACCCCACAAGATGGCTGCAGCTCCTCCTAGGTAAATGGGAACATTCATGCCTGTTGAGCACATGGCAAGTGAATCACTCGGGCAATCCTAAACCAAAAATTTTTTTTAAATGTCCACCTTTGAAAATTTCTGTCACGCGTCCCTGGCCTTAGTGTTCCAACCTTATTCAACATGGAGGATGATTCATTTCCTGATGGAAATGTGCCCTTGCTTCCTGCCACCCTATTGGGAGCTTGGGAAGTCATTTAGCAGCTATAAATTGACGCTTATATGGCTGCATGTTTTGGCCACAATGAGGCAAGTTGTCTCCTTGTGTGGTAGATTCCTATGGTTCTGTCAGTGCCCAGCTTATCTAACTCCAGGTATGGTGCCTCAAAACCTCAGGGCCAAGTCTGTGCCAGATTTCAGATCTTGCCGGTTTTCAAAGAAAAAAATCAGAGCCTTGATTGTATTAACGGGAGACAAATGAAAGGAAGTGAATAAATTTCTTTTAATTAAATTTCGAAAAAAGGAATACATGATAGTGGACAAATAGCGTTTGAAAAAATATTAAATAAAAAAGTGAGTAAGGCTGATTGGCCAGGCCAGGTCGGGCAGGTTGGGCCAAGTTGTGTCACGTGGGGTCAAGAATTGCTCCGAACACTCGGAGCGCGGGAGAAGACTGGCACGTGAAGCTGATAATTAGTCCAACCACTACCAATGCACCATCTAGCCAAAATGGCTTCGTAAGTTATTTTACTTGATGCACAGCAACTTATAAAAATATCTGGTTTTTGGACAATTACAGTGTTTGGATTGCCAGATGTGAGACACTGTATGGTAATCAATACCCAACATATCCAATCAATCCAGTAATTACTGCCATGTGTAAATAACAGATGTGGTTATTACTGATCTATATGTTTCTCTGACTAAGTTAGGCTTGGTGCATGAGAAGGTTCTGAGATCATGCCCCACTCTAAAGACTTATCATATAATCTAGACTAACACTTCAGTGTAGGACTGAAGGAATGCTGTCTCCTTTTGAATGAGACAGTAACCAGAGGCCCCATCTGCCTGTTTAGATATTTTAAATATCCCATGGCAATATTCAAAGAAGAGCAGGGGAGTTCTCCTGATAACCTGGCCAGCAATTATGCCTCAACCAACACCACCAAAAACAGATTAATTGGTCACTTAATTTGCTGCTCTTTGTGGGGTCTTGCTGTGTGTAAATTGGCTGCTGTGTATTAGCTTGTATAACCACAGTGACAATTTTTCAACCGTCATTAATCAGCTTTGAAGCACTTTGGGATGTGAAAGGTGCAACGTAAATGGGAGCTCGTTCTTCAATCCAGAAACAGGGGACTACCACTACCTGATCTAGTCGCTGGCTTACTGCATGTGACCAATGTGGTCAAAGGTATGACACAAAAAATATTGTTGAAACAATAGCATTTCTGTGATTGGTTATAATATAGTTATAAAATCCTTAGTTCTATCATTCAGGCCTTTTTAAAAGGGATGATACTGTTGATCCAGCTGTCACTGTTAGTTTAATCTCTGTTTAGGTCAGCATTTGTTATTTGATCTAAGTACATTGAAAAAAATTAGAACAAGATCCAAGAGCAATAATAAATGGGAAGATTTGTGTTTGTCATGTCAGCCATCCTTTCAGACTTTATTCCTTGCCAAAACAATTATTGGCCTGACATGCACACATCTATATCTAACCCAAACCTGCTAGTCCTTTTATCACGGCGCATTGGTGTAAATGCATTGGGAGCATTGAGTAAAGTGGTTGAGGATAGAGAGAAGGAAGTCGTGTGCACTGTCAGGCAAAGAATGGGGAAGAAGCAATGGTAGCCCAACTCTTAGCAGACAGAAATCAAGAGAATTAAAGAGTGCAATTTGCTGGACTGAGTCCATGAATGCCATCCAGGTTAGGAGTACCGACATAAAAATGAAATCTATTCATTTCAGTGTGGAACTAATTTACAAATAATAATGAAAATAATGTAAGTCGTGAATTTACATAGTGCCTTCCACAGCCTCAGGATGGCCCAAAGCATTTTACAATCAATTAAGTACTTTTGAAGTGCAGTCACAGTTGCAATGTCGGAAGCACAGCAGCCAATTTGCATTCAGGAAACTCGCACAAATCACAATGTAATAACCACCAGATAATGGCCGGAATTGTCCCAGATTTGCACCAAGTGCGGTAGCGGGCAGGTGAAACGATGTTTTGCTCACCGGCCGCGATGGCGGGTTTTCACACCATATCATCGCAAACCCATCTCATTATTTATGCACTCCCAGGAAACACGTCATTTCCATGGTGGGCAGGCGCTCATTCACCCGCTCGCCATCAACCCGCTGCTGCATCACGCCAGCCGCCATATTTAAAGTCCAGCCGCAACACACATCTCAGTGCTTCCAGATCACCACTGCTGCACGGAAAACAGGACCTTGAAACTGAAGAAGCCTGAAGGCCCCAGGTTCAGCGACACTTGCCTCAAGCACCTTTTGGATGCTGTGGAGGCCAACTGAGATGTCCTCTACCCCCGGTCTGGCCTCAGGAGGGGCAGCAACAGCACTAATCCGGCTTGGGAAGCAGTGGCAGAGGTGGTCAGTGCCAATGTTTTGCAAAAGAGAACAGCCACCCAGTGCCGCAAGAGGATGAATGATCTCCGTTCCGCCAGGGTAAGTAACTCTTCTCATCACTCCCAACTCACACACTCACAAACCCACCACATATCCACAGGGCCCTCACTCAATGTCAGTGCAAGGGACATCACCATTCACTCTTTCACACACACCTTCATTGTCCTCAGCCCATCCATGGGACCAGTCACCACCCATACAGGCCAGGCACACTTATCATCTGGTCTGGCAGGCATCCTGCTTGCACTCTCTCCATTTCTATTCATGCAGGACAAGCTGGCATAAAAGGGGGAGAGGTCGCAGGCCAGTCTTCACGGACTTTGGAAACAGAGCCATTCAGCTGGCCAGCGACGATCTGGACCAGTTCTGTGCTGGAGGTGAGGTCAGCGCTACTCTACCAAGTGAGGGTCCATCAGTGCAACATCCATCTGACAACCATGTTGTAAGTGACATGTCCTGTTTCACAGGCCACTCCCTTGCATTAATTATCTCCCCTTGCATTCGCAGGCACATCTGGGAAACAGCCGACAACTCAGGGCCTCCAGTCAAGTCCTGAAAATCCTCTGAAGAGGAATCTGAAGGCACCTTCCCTGAAGACCCGTCACAGCGCTCACCCATACCCTCCACCAGCACCGAGACACATACCTGAGTAGGACTTAGCTCTAGAGTAGCCTCGGGATCACAATCTGGTGAACACATCACACTGTCTGATCCGCAGCAGGTGGAGGCAGGGACTTCCCAGGTCCTCGGCATTTGGAATACTGCTGGAGACCAGAACATTGCTGAGTCCAAGTCAAATGACGAGCCTCTGGGCTCAGTCATGTCACAGTTGCTGGGGCTGCAGAGGCAAGCTAGGGAACAACAGGAAGCGATGTCCACTGCACTCCTCAGATTGCAAGGCACAATGGAGGAGTCCGTCCGCCTTCAGTCTGAGGTGATAGCGCTGGCATGCCAATGCACCGAGATCAACACTGGTGGGATGGTGGCCGCCATGGAGAACTTGATCCAGGATGTCACTTCTGCACTGCTACATGGGCTCAACTCCATCACTGATGTCATAGTTGGCCTCCAACAGTGTGTACATGAGAGGGGTGCCAGGCAGCTCGATCTCACTCCAGCTACCCCTGCACCTCAAGGAGTCAGATTGGGGCTCCCAAGAACCTATACGGAGGAGGATCAGCAGGTGCACGCTCCAGGACCATCCATCCAGGTGACTCTGAGAGTGTCCGGCCCATCTGACTCCCCTCTTCCTGTGACCTCAGCAGCTCCAGCTTCACAGGCCGAAGAGGGTGCCACTGCCACACAGCAGGACCCTGAAAGCAGGCCAGGTTCTCCATTGGATGCCTGCCAAAGTCATCACAGACAGGGTGTCACAGTTAGCAGGCTGCCTCCACCTCTGCTGTGTATGTCCGGGAAGCACCAAGACGTAGAGGCAGGATTAGGCAAGTTGTGGAGAATTAGTTGACCACCTGGGCACAGGTGTTAATCACTTGTGCATAATGTTTACTATTGTCAACAAACTTTCAAGAATGTCTCCCTGCCTATGGATCCTTGTTCTACTGAGCAGTGTTCTTGTCACTCAGATGTGAAACCTTTCTGCACAAGATAAAAGCAGGTGTCTCAGCCCAGGGCCTCTTTCAAGTCTCCCTCAGCTGGAATCAAACCTACATTGTTAGTGTTATTCTAGACCACACACTGACCAACTGACCTAACTGGCCCCATGGCAATAGTATCACACAGAATTTATTCTGGTGGTAAGAATTGGTTCCTTCACAAGAACGACCAATCGGAAACAACATAATTGACAACAGGCACAAATTGTTAATTAGTTAGTTAGTCAGTCTTCAATTCATCTCGGGAGACGATGGACCGCGCCCGATGTGTATGTCACTTCTGGACTGAACATCATCTGTCGTGGTTGTAGAGGCTGGTAAATGAGTGGCAGTCCCTTCCCCAGCTGGCACAGATGAATAGTGTTGGCCTGAGGTTGACTGATATTGATTCCTTCTGGTGGGCTCACTTTTCTGCCTTCTGGTCATTTCTTTTGCCCTCTGCTTTTTTCACACCTTTCCTGACTGCTTGCCTCAAGGTACTCCAGTCAGCAGCAAGGACTTCCCATGCATCGACTCTGATCCCAGTCAACTTGACATCTCACTTGCAGGCATCCTTGTATCGCAGACATGGGCAATCTGTTGGTTTTGTGCTGAAAGCAAGCTCACCATAGAGCATGTCTTTGGAGATGTGGCCGTCATCCATTCAGATCACATCACATGACCCAGCCAACAGAGTCTCCACTGACTCAAAACGGCAAACATGCTGAGGATCTCTGCATGCTGGTCTACTTCCTTGTTCGGTACTTTGTCTTGCCAGGAGATGCCCAATATTCAAATGAGGGAGTGGAGTGGGAGCTGTTCAGCTGCTTTCCTTGGCTTGCATAAGTTGTCCATGTCTTACAATGGTAAGGCACAAATACTATTACAACAAATAACCATCCCAACTTGTAAAAATATTGCATCAATCAGAAAATTCTTCACTGAAACAGTCAAAGTTCTTGCATGAGATTTTAGGCAGACAAAAAGAAAAAATGACAGATAAATAGATATAAAGCTATTCAACTTTGCAAATATTAATATGTTAAGAGATTGTATGGCATTGACTGTGATGTATAAGATCACATATAAATGTACCCAGGCCATATTCATAAAGAAAGAAGATAAAGACTTGCATTAATATAGCACCTATCATGACTCAAAGTATTTTGTAGCCAGTGAAGTACTTTTTTAAGGTATGGTCACTGTTGTAATTTAGGAAAAGCCACAGCTAACTTCCTAAAACAGCAATATGATAATGGCCAGATAATCTGTTTTAGTGATGTTGAATGAGGAATTGGTATTGGTTAAAACAAAAAGGATATGTCCCTGCTCTTCTTTGAAGTAGTGCAATGGCTCTTTATTTCCACGTGAGAGGATCTTGCTTTGGTCTCATCTGAAAGATAGCACCTCAGTTTGCATTGAAGTGTCAGCCTTGATTTTTGTGCTCCAGTCCTGGAGTGGGACTTGAATTCACAATCTTTAGACTCAGAGGCAAGAGTGCTACCCTTGGGGCATTGGACTTAGGAGCCAGAGGAGGCCATTCAGCCCTTTGAGCCTGCTCCACCATTCAATAAGACCACAGTTAATCTGATTGTAGTCTCAAGTTCACTTTGCCATCTGGCCCCCATAACCCTTGACTCTCTTGTCTATCAAAAAACTGTCTAACTCTGCCTTGAATAAATTCAATGACCCAGCTTCTACTGCTTTCTGGAGAAGAGAATTCCACCTACTAATAACCCTTTGAGAGAAAACATTTCTCTTCAGCTCCGTCTTAAATGGTAGACATCTTATTCTTAAACTGTGTCCCCTGGTTCTAGCCTCTCCCACAAGTGGAAACATCCTCCTGGTATCTCCACTACCAACTGAGCCACAGCTGAAATAAATTCTTGATTTCATTGATGTATTTATGGATAGCTCTTGCTATTTATTCATGAAATAAATGCAAATTTTGACTTTCTAATGTAGGTATATTTTAGCATAAACCAAATTTAAACCATTCAGTCAGGTGACATCCAATCACGCCTGCAGGAACCTATGGTTGAGTGAAATTTGAAGATCCTTACTGGCCAGCCAGTGATCATTAATTCTTTGGAAAGACCTCAGGATTGAAGAGCTAATTCAAATTCTGAAACCGTCTGAATGGAGACAGACTAAACAGAGTTTAATTCAAGTTTTAGGGCCAAGTGCAAGGTTTCCCTGATGGCTTAGTGAGTTCATCCAGCAAATAGCCAAGATATGCAGACTAATAATTCCCAGGCCCAATATATGCTTCTGCTAAATTGTCTGACCTGCGGCGATATGCTGCTACAGTTGATCTCTTAAAGAGGAGAAAATGAGTTCGGGTTCCTGTACCTAATTTTTATGGAAAAGATCCTGCTAAGCTTTTTTTTATTTACTTACTCATGGGATTGTGGCATTTATTGTCCATATCTCTAATTGCGAAGGTGGTGGTGAACCACCTACTTACTGAGCTTGCATGTGTACAGAAGCCAAGTGAGTTTCGGATTGGTTGTAACATCCTCTCCCATTAAATAGCTTCTCAGCACTCAGAACCTGAAATTCTACAGAGGTTCTCTCGGTCTCCCAAACTCCAATAATTTTGGTGTGGAAGGAGAAATTGCTTCCAGTGGCAGGAGGTTTGTAACCAGAAGATAACAGATTTAAGGTCATTGGCAAAAGAACCAGAGACAAGAGGAGGAGAATTTTTTTTGCGCAGTGAGCTGTTATGATCTGCAATGCACTCCCTGAAAGAATGATGGAAGCAGATTCAATAATAACTTTCAAAAGGGAAATGGATAAGTTCTTGAAGAGGAAAATTTGTACGACTATGAGGGATAAGCAGGGGAGTGGGACTAATGGAATAATTGGCAGGCATACCTTCAGCCGCTTATGCCCTAAGTTCTGGAATTTGTTCTCTACATCACTCCACCTCAAAATGTGACATCAAATTCACATCTATTTATCAATTTTATTTTTATCTAGGTAGACACAAACAAAAATGATTGATAAATACATGTGAATTTGATGTCAAATTTTGTCCAAAATGCTCTTATAAAAAACCTTGGGATTTTCCTTACAATAAAGGTGCTTTTTAAAGAAATTTTATGTTGAAATGAGGCTTTCAAAGCCTCAGTGAGCCAAGTGGCCTCCTTCTCTGCTGTATGGCTTTGTGGAGAACAATGCAGGCTATGATATCTTTACAGGACAAAAACACTGGTGCATACACATGGGCAGAATTTTTCGCTCATCAAGCGGGCACATGCCCAATCCGAACAAGAGTAAAATAGTGTGCAATGACATTGGGCGAGCATCCTGATGTCACTGCGTACTCTCGTGATATTTCGCTCGGCAGGCTCATGAGAGGAAGCAGATCGCCTGCCAACAATTAAGAGGCCTATTAAGGCCCTTAATGAATTAATTAAATCTGATTTTTCACTGCCCGTCCAGAGTTCGCTTGGCAGATGGGTGAAAAGGCCTTTGGATTTTTTATGAAACCATCCATGGGCGGCATGAGGTTTCCAGCAGGAATTAAAAATTAAATTAAAACGTTGAAATCTCATTTATAGCATGTCCATCCTCATGTGACAGAGTCACATGAGGGGACGTCTTTAACATTTTCAAATTCTTTATTTATATTTTTAAAGGTCTTCAGCTACCTGAGGCATCTCTGTGCCATCAAGAAGCTATCAGTGCATGCACTCACGCGCATGCACAAACTTCTGCTCTCGCTCTCCTCCTGCCCCCACCCCAGTGGCGCTTAGTGTTGCAATGTGCGATTCATGCTGGCTGGCTATTAATTGGGCAGCCAGCATGAAATTGTAGTCGGGGCCCGATCGTGGGCAGCGGTCAGTTTCGTGATCGCTCCTGGGCCCGCCTGCCGCGCCCACCTGACAAGGTAAAAATTCTGCTCATGGCGATCTAATGCCCAGTTGAACTGATGCTATTACACTCCCCCTTCCTTAATGGAAAAGTTACACAATGTTCAAGTTCCATATAACATGTATACATTTCTTGTTTTGATTTATTTACAAATCAAATTTAACCACTTGCTTCCTATTCCTAAGAGGATAACTCTTCTTGACCCAGAAACGACCATGACCTATGTCGGCCTGAGTCTGAGGAGAAGTTTTCTCCAGCAAAGGCTGATTTTTTATTTTGATCTTTAATTGCATTTTTGCACTACCTCTGTCTGACTCTGACTCAGATCTGAGCTGGGTTTAGGCATGGGTTTTGTTGGAAGGGTAACTATTGGCATGCTACTCACATCCCAACTATCTAATTCATCAGACTCATTTGGTTCTTCCCAACTCTCTTCTTCTCCATGAACTTCTGAAGGTAAAACATGATCTATATGTATAAACCTAACCTTTCAGTACCAATACCTTGACCAAACATGTGTGAAGGACATATATTTTCATGACTCTTCCTGGTAACCGCTTGAAACACTTATGATGATGTTCCTTCATCTTAACCTTGTGCTTCAAAACCTCACTCTTGGCTTTAGTCTAAGAAACAATTCAGCTGGCATTCTGCAGGTGGTAGTGTGAGGTCTATTACGATAAATAAACAAAAGATTTGCCAGTTTGTGATTCAACCACATCTGATGTTTCTTCTAATTTGTGTAGAGGATTTGCTTAGCAATTTATACGATGTGCTCTGCTGCTCTGTTTGAAGCAGGATGATGAAGTATGTTTTAGCCCATTCATTCTCATGAAATTTGCAAACTCTTCTGAACTCTCCTGAGGTCTATTGTCAGAAATCATTTCCTCTGGGAGCCCACAAGCAGCAAACAAACAATGAAAAGTATCTAGAGTTTTGCTTGTTGTTGTTTGATTTGTTGGAAACCCCTCAACCCACTTTGAGTTACCTATCACAATGAATAACTGTTGCCCTTCAAATTCTACAAAATCTATCTGCAGTCTCTGTCACTCTCTAACTGGCCATTTCCATGGTTGCAAATGTACTGGTGGCTTCTTTTCTACAGCTTGACATGCTTTACACTGTTTCACTGTATCTTCTATGTCCATATCTAACCCTGGTCATCAAAAATCACTTCTCACTAGACTTTTTGTTAAACTCATCCCCAAGTGTTGATCATGAAGATCACATTGCAACTGCGATCTGTACCTTGCAGGAATTACAACTTTAGCTCCCACATAACGCAACATTTTTCAACTGGCAACTCATTTTTACACATAAAAAATGACCTGATTTCTAAAACCAGGATCTCTGTTGGCCACCCATTTGCAATATTGTCATGTACTCCGGTCAATACAGGGTCCCTACGAGTTGTCCTATCAATATCATATGCTGTGACTGGCGACTCATCCACGTGTGAAAAACAAAGCATCTTTCCTGTTGGGCTCTACCTTGGATTGGGATGGTAATCTGGACATCGCATTGGCATTACAATGATCTTCCGATTGTACTTAATGTACTGATAAGCGGACAAAATTGAAGCCCATTGCTGCTTTCGGGCTGCAGCTAAATTGATACTGGAGACGTTGGGTTCAAAATAGCTGTTAATAGCAATAGGTTTGGTTTTGTGAAACTACGACTATACAAGTATTTATGAAATCTTTTTACTCCAAAAAGCAAAGACGATGCTTCACCTTCTATCTGAGCATAATTTCGCTCACTGGCACTGAAGGTGAGTGAGGCAAATGCAATTGTTCTTTCTTCACCAACATCCACTATGGGATCACAGCACCTACTCAGTAGGGAGAGGCATCACATGCTAGCTTAATCCTTTTGGACATATCATAATGGCTGCAGGAAGTAGCCTCGTACCTCGGGCTTGGGAGACCGTGGCGGTGCAGGTCAGCGTGGATGACACCCGTGCCCGAAGTGCCACCCAGTGCAGGAAGAGGATGAATGATCTCATCCGCTCTGCCAGAGTAAGTCATCCTTCAACACCCTCCAATGTCAAGCTCTCATCATGCCATCATGCCCTCAAATGGCTGCTTTCTTCAGGGATCTCACACAACCATTAGCAGGGTCACGTATCAACACTCATTCTCTCACCAAGACTTTCACATCACCATCATCCCATCTATCATGTTGCTCACACTCCATCCTCTGGCCCTTCTGGGGAAGGCTCACCACTCATAGGGAACATGCATCTCACCCAACCTCTGCTCCATCTCTTCTCATCACATGCCTTTCTTTCTTCTTCATACAGGCCAAGCTGGCGCATAATAGGTGTGAGAGAGCGCAGATCGGGGAGGGGCAGCTGACACCCTCACAGTCAGTGAATTTGAGGAGGCTGCAGCCGAGCTGGCCAGGGAGGACAGGGATCGCTCCTGTGGGGAAGGGGAGATCAGCCTCTCCCACCAACCCAGTACGGATCACAGCTCCATCACCTCATCAAATCCTGACGTTCACAGTGAGTCACATGCAATCTCATTTAGCTCATGCTCATTAACTGAAACTCTATTTTCTGTTTTCTAGGCACCAGCAGATCGAGGCCCCCAAGCCAGTCGAGCATCAGTGTGAACTCCCAGACCTCATCCGAGGCTGAAGCTCTGGAAGAACCGTCATGGCGCTCACAGGCACCCCCCCACCAGCTCAGAGACACAAGTCAGTGTCTCACTTTCTGGGGAACATCTCACTGACCGGAGGCAGGGACAGCCCAGGTCTCCGGTACTGGGAGAGCTGCTGGACACCAGCCGCCCGCTTGGCCTGAGTCAGATGATGAGCCTCTGGAAGTGGCCGGCAAATCTATACTGGAGATGCAACGACAGGCAGCGGAACATCAGGCAGAGATTCGACAGTCACTCAGCAGACTAAAGCGAACGATGGAGGAGTCTGCCCGCGTTCTGTCTGATGTTGTGGCTCCGACATGCGAGCCCCTCGAGGTCACCATGGGAAGACCTTGGCCCAGCAGATCTTGCTGGATTTGCGCTTGCTCCTGCATTCCAATGGCTACACACCCTGGTGGCCACCATCAGGATGTAGACGACATGGGGACGAGGCACCTTGTGCACCACCTCCTGCAGGAGTCAGGGCGGGGCCCTTGGCCACTCACAGGGAGGATGAGCATCAGCTGGATATCCCAGGGGCCTCCTCTCAGGGCACACCAAGGGTGTGCAGCCGCTCGCAGCCCCCTCTGCCTGTGAACCTATCCACTCCAGCTTCTCAGGATGCCGAGGGCACTTCTGCCCCCCTTATCAGGCTGGGGCCCTGCAGGTCATGGGGCACCAGAGGACATCCACCAAAGTCATCGCAGAAATCGAGACGTAGCAGTCAGCAGGCTGCCCCCGCCTCTGCTGCGGAGGTCGGGGCTGCACCTAGGCATTGTGGTAGAGTTAGAAAAGTTAAGAAAAATTGATGCCACTTTTGGGTCACGGGTGTGCTATATATGTAAAGGAATTACACTTTTGTTAATACATTTGATGGCTATATGAATGTTCCTGTCAACTGAAGGTGTTGTGGTTTTATACTTCAGAATCCTCATATTTCAAGGCTTAGCCATTCTCCCACTCAGTGATAGGCATCCCACTGTAATAGTCACATTCCTGTGGTGTCAACCTCAGTTGAACTAGTCTCTGCATCCTTGTGTGATGTCAGGGAGATGTTTTTAAATCTTTATTTGAAGTGTGTGATGTAAGCGTTTTTAACCCTTTTTCCTCAAGGAACACCATTGAGTGAGGGCAGCTCATCAGCACTGATAATCTAGCAGTCTTTGTGTCTCCTCAGTGGTAGCGGCAGAAGAAAAGACATGCACAGGAGAAGGAGATCCCTAGGCATGTCCGCATCTCAATCACAGAAGTGTTTGCATCATTAGATGTCGGTGAATGTTTCAAGTCTTCTCTTGTATCGATCTTGTTCCTAAATGGGTTCTCAGTTCCCAGAGTGAGCTCACTCACAGGGCCCCATGGGCCAAAGCAAAGATCATGGCCTGGCAATTCATGAGGCAAATGTGAATGCGGGACTCGTTCTCGCTGCAAGTGAGTGGACATCCCCTAAGTTGAAAGAAAATGGCATTGAGGGTCAGGAGAGATTTGGCCATATCCCCTCACTGAATTTAACTTTTCCTGGAACCTGCCAGCAATTAAATTATCACTGGCACGTCTCCCATGTCTTCCTTCCTCCATGATGTGATTGCACTCGTACTGACCCTCAGCAGCCTCCTGAGGTTCCTGGGCTTCTGGATCTTCATCTTCTGATGAGCTCTCATCCTCTTCCAGGTCATCCTCTGGCAAAGGGTCACCTCTTTGCATTGGCAGATTGTGAAGGGTGCAACATACTGCAGAGATGCGGGAAACCCTATCGGGAGTGTATTATTGTGAGCCACCTGAGCGGTCCAAGCATTTGAAACCCATCTTCAGAAGTCCTATGGTCTGCTCTAAAGGGTGTGGAGCTGTGAGCAGCATCGTACCTCTGCTCAGAATGACTCTGAGGGAGAAGAACCAGTGTCATCAGCCAACGCTTCAGTGGGTACTCCTTATCCCAAGCAGCTATCCCTGCAGATGTAATGGCCCATTGAAAATCTCAGGCACCTGGGAGTGATTCAGGATATAGGAGTCATGGCAACTCCCAGGGTGCTGTGCACAAACATGCAGTATGTGCTTCTAGTTGCATGTTGATGGAATGATAGCCCTTGTGGTTTATAAACATTAGGGCCTGCTGCCATAGAGCCCATATAGCCACATGGGTGCAGTCTATTGCACCCTGCACTCTTGGGAAGCCTGAGATGGTGGTGAAGCAGGTGAATCTTGCAGCCTGGCTATCTTCGTCCAGAGCAAACTTGACATAATGATGAACCTTCCTGAAAAGGGCACCTGTGATATCCTTTGTGCATCAATGTATTGCGGACTGTGAGATGCTGCAAAGGTCCCATGTTGATCCTTGGAAAGAGCCAGAGGCCAAGAAATTGAATGCAGTCGTCACCTTCAAAGCCATTGGCAGGGGATACCCTCCAACTCCATGTGGCATCAGGTCTTCATGAACAATGTGGCATGGGTGATGTACCAGATCTGAGGACAAGCACAGACATGCACGGCATTGCCTCTCACTCACTTTTAAATAGGAAACATTTGGACAATAAACCCTAGGTCTGGCAAGTCGCCCCCGTTGTCTTGGTCTCTCCACCCAACCCTCCTGTTCATACTCTGGCTCCGCTTGACCATGGCCCTCCTACTGGAGCTGCCCTCCCTCCTTCGCTTCCTCCATTGCATTAGGATCCTGACAAAGGCAGCATTGAGCCCTGGATCCATATCTCCTCTTGCCTTCTCTCTGAAAGGAAACATTGAGGACATTAAAGATTCAAGGGGCAAGAAAGTGAAGCACAGAAGATGAAACGTATGGAAACTATAAGGGTCCATAGTTTTTCCTGCCCTACTTGCATGGTGGCTGATGCCACCTTGTCCTTGAGACACTAGCCCACACATTGAGGTGACCAAGATGACATCGTAGATATGCAACATCTTGAGCCCTGCAATGGGATGCTAAAGTTTCAGTGAGATAAGTGACCCAACCTAGCTCTGTGCTCCAATCTCTGGTGTAGCATATTAATGACCAATCAGTTGTTTATGGTCAATGAGTGGACACCCTTTAGCCCATTAGGAGTGTCACATTGGTAAACACATGACAGGCCTTCATTGATGGAATGCCATATATGATACAGCTGTGTCTCCTTCACTATTGCCTGTATTTCCAAATTCTACATTCCTATGTGTTACACTTGGGATGCAGCAAATGTGATGTGAAGCACTGAGTTCTGATTGGCCCTTTAACAGTGCTAATGAAGCCATTGGCTTTCAGCAGCTTTCATAGCAAGGAGGTCTTCCTCCATTCTTTCTAAGCAGACTCCTGCAGCAACAAGAGGTTAAAGAGCAGCCTCAGAAAGGCGCCCCTCTTTGTTCGCCCGTCCACCTGACTGCCATTCCACAGCCTTCCCTCCCCGTTGCCTCCCTTGTGTTTGTCAGTACGACCCCTCGCCTCCAGCCAACCCCCCCGTTGAAGTGCTAGTCTCTGAAAGTGGAGGCCTGCATGAGTACCTTAGCACAGTAATGTTCCTCAGGACAATGAAAGCAAAGAGAAGGAGCAGTCCAACCCTACAGCCCCAGCAGAGTGGCCTTCTTGCAACACAACCAGTGCAGCACCACGGTAGGTGGGCTATATACGTTCCACTCACCTCAAAGTTACCAGTAAACTGAGGTCTGACTTGGGCACACCACCCCTTTTCAAACAGGTTCGATGCCGGCATAATTTCCTGCTGGTGTGACGGAACGTTGGAAGACCCAACAAGATACCGGCAAGCAGCTGTTTTACTGAGCGTTCATGACATGCTTATGAACGCAAATGGCGTCCACGCCACTAGCCAGCGGGATAGCGGACCTGCCACAGAAACATCTTCTGGAGAACTGCAACCTGTTTTTATGACAGCGGGTTTCTGATTTTTTGCCTCCCGCTGGATTCTCTGCTCCCACCAGCCACGAAACCCATCACAGGCAGGATGGGAGAATTCCAATCAATTGTTAAATGTGCCTTAGACTTGGTTTACGGTTACCTTAGAATCCCTATATATTCTAAAACTACCTTTGGTACTGCCACTATGGAAGTAGCCCAATTACTCTGTTCTTACTGTTCTTACCTTGGAGATAATGGTCTCGGTCTCAAGTCTTTTCAGCTCTTCAGCTCTACTTTCTCTTTTAGAGCATAGGGTCCTGGACGAGGTCTGCAATAAACCGATCTTGCATCCCTCTAAACCTGTACATTAGTCTTGTATCATTGAATCAGTTTGCTGGTTTCACTAAACACCTGAGAGTACTTGGTGTTCACATTGTCTTGTGTTTTGCTTTGACACGAGCAAGCTTATTCCAATTTAACTCAAATACTGCTAACCAGTTTCTTCCAAACAAGGCTGGTTTTTCACCTTTCATCACATTGAGGGGCATTTTGCACATTGTTCCTTGTATATGACTGGAACTGACACAGTTCCCATGATGGGGATTTTCTCTCTTCCATAACTTTGTAACTCTGCATGATTTCTCCGGCTGATATTGACTCAACTTTTCAAGATACAGCACATCGGGAATCACACTAATGTTGACCTCCATATTTACCGGATCTACATCCAACACTATTTGGAATACGATGCCCTGTGAATTTTCACTGGACATCCTTGTGCTTTGGATCTTAAGGATCTCAATCGACCCCTCATGACCTGGTGCTGTTTGATAACCGTGTGGAGTGACTGCTATTTCCTCCAGCTAGCATTTTCTCTGTTTATGTTCTTGGGACATGCCTTAGCAAGATGAATCTTCTTGCAGCTGTAGCACTCTGCCTTCAGAAATGGACAATTCTGTACCCAATGTTGGCCTAAGCACCGATAACAGAATTTTTTAGTACCTCTGCTACTGCTAACTGTTTTCTTGGGGTTTTCTGCTTATTCAGCTGCAGCTTATTTATTTCAGCAGACAACTGGCAGTTGTTAACTCTGACTTCTCTCTATTCATGTTCCACCATGTCCATGGGCAATGCTGTTAGGTAAGCTATGTCGAAAGTTAACTTTGGCATGTCGGCAATTTACTGCGAACGTGCACATTTTTTAAACCACATACAAATCTGTCCTGCAATGCTCTGTCTTGAAAATCTCCAAAATTACAATGAGTGGACAGCTTTATCAAAGGCACGATAAACTCTCCAATGTCCTCACCGGGCAACTGATTCCTTGTTCCAAACCGCTAGCTTTCAGCAATCTCCAATAGCTTGGGATTGTAGTGCTGCTCAAGCTTACACAAAATGTCCAAAAGCAGCGTGTCTTTTTGGCTTAGCAGGGACGAGCAAATTCTTGAGAATTTCATATACTTCTGGGCCTGCTTCAGTCAAAAAATAGCACCCTTTCCTTTCCCCCACTGCATGATTAACAGCTGGATTTTCAAGGATGTCTTTAACAGTGAAAAGCATCCTGGTAGATCCATGTACTCGGTCATGGCTGTACTCTCACAGTCGCCCAATAATACCCATTAATGCAGCCATCTTTGAAGGTCAGTCCATCCACACGTATACAGCCTTTCCTCTAACACTAGATTTGTAAAGCTATTTGTCAGCAAAATAAAACCTCACAGTTCCTCTGCTGGTCAGCTGGAAACTTCTCAAATCCAAATTTGTTCGGCTAGTCACAATGCTACCTCTCCGCCTGACTGTGATACCTTTGCAGGACAAAAACACTGATCCATACACATGGGGCAGAATTTTACACCTCACAGTTGGACGCGCGCCCGACCTGAATAGATGTGAAATAATGCGAGATGATATCGAGCAAGCGTCCCAACGTCATCCCGCATGCGAGCAATCTTCAGGTCGGCGGGTGCGCATAGCAGTTGGAAGCATGCCCACTGACAATTAAGCAGGCAATTAAGCCTGTTAAGGAGGCGGTTGAAAGCGATTTTTCGTGGCCGGTCTACTTTTACAGTTGGTAGACGGGCCAATTAGCCAGGTGGCCTTTACATTTTTGCTCAGAGTTCGACCCAAGGCAGGATGAAATCTCCGTGGAGAATCAAAATAAAAAGAGATATCTGGGGACCGTTTTTTTATAAGGCATGCTTTCAGGTGCTTGATTGTGCTGCATGGTCATATTTTGCACTATTTTTGTTGTTTCATTTATTCTGTGGACATCTGCAGCTCCCTGAAGCAACTGTCTGCCTTCAGGGAGCTCAGTGGAAGCGCTCACCAGCACTCGTGGTGACACTGGGGCCCGCCAATTAATGGCCAGCCAGCATGAAATTGAGGTCAGGTGCCCATTTCATGTCCGCTCCCAGGCCTGCCAATCACGTACACCGGACGAGCGAAAGGTTCAGGCCATGGCATTCTAGTATCCAACTGAACTGGTTTATTCTGGTTTTGGTTTATATACATACATAGACAAATGGCCACAAGAGGGTGCTATTACACTGGCAAGCCTCATTCTATCCCCTTCCTCAACCCCACCTGCTAGCCACACGTACTTTCAAGCAAGAATCACTGGGTAGAGGTCAGGAATTTTCCCCTCCCTCCAAACCCAAAAGGCACTGAGGACAAATGTAATACCGCAATGACTGAAGTCAGCTACACAGACGAGGGATTGAACCTAATCCTTTCTGGCCCATGTGACTTAATACTGTAACAGGCAGTGCAAAAGCCACTCACTAACGTCTCTCAGAACCTAGGATTTTATTCTGATGCTCCAACACAATTAAGATTGGATTTACCTCATCAATATCAGACTGGCACAGAAAATGAATCTTACTAACCGTACTATCCCTTTGTTACCTTTCACTTGGACAAAGGTCTTAACAAAATGGCAGCTTAAACCACCAAGCTTTTGATTTTTTTTTGTGTAAACTTGACTTATCTCTGACAAATGCAGTTAATTTATCAAGTCAATGTTATATTTTAAATATTCAACAGTTTTTCCACCCTGGAAACATTAAGTAGAAAACTTTGCCTAATTGCACAGTTAAGAAGCATTAATATCTGGGATGATTCTGAAATAATCATTTGGCTTCAGTGCACATATTTTCCTCAGTGATACACAAAACATTCTGCTCATTAGTGCTGTTTTCAGAGATAGACAGAATTTTCTGCTAGCTTTTACAGATGGATAGATAAGGTCTACATTATCAGCATAAACCAGACAATTAACATAGTGGCCAGCAGCATCACATCTCACAGCAGTTTCTCATAGTACTACATCAAGGTCATGCACATAAGCATCAAACAACATGGCTGAGGGATTTTTCCCCCTTCACTTTATGTAGGTGGTAGATAGGAGGAGGAAGAGATAAAATGGGAGATTGAGCATTTTAATAGGCTCATATGTTTCTTTTGACCTGCTGTATACTTCACTGTATTCTGATGTAGAATTAGCCTGAGATCCTTGACTTTAGTGAGAAACATTATGAGAACACAAATAAATAAACAGAAATGTTGGGACTTCTGCAATATTGCAGCTTTTCGTTTGGCGTTAATGGAGATCCGCAGTGATGGTGTTAAATCACAGAGAAGTTTGCAATACAAGAACAGTTGAAAAATTGGAGCAGTTCTCATCTTTCAGTATGTTATCATAAAGTAAGAAAGGACTAGCATTTATATAGAGCCTTTAATGACCTTGGGATGTCCCAAAGTGCTTATAGATAATGGAGTACTTTTGAAGCGTAATCACTATTGCAATGTAGGAAACGTAGCAGTCAAATTGCACACAGCAATGTCCTGCAAACAGAAACAAGATAATGGCCAGATAATCTTTTTTAACGCTATTGCTTGAGGGATAAATATGGACCAGGACACCCGAAGGAAGGCTAGGAAATAGAGCTGAGGGATAGCACAATTTTAATGGCTGCTGTGGAATAGCTTGCAGAGTTAAACAGAAAATATCCAATTAATTGGGAGATATGGGGAACAATATAAACTAACAGCATCCATAAATTGCTCTGAGAAGAGAAAAGTCACATAAGTGGATGAATCTCAAACATGCAGTACAACAATGATCTGGCTGAATATAGTAATCCTATTGCCTCCTGGCAATCAGCTTTACTATACGGGAACAGCCATTTGACAAAGGCAGATGCAAGTACAAGTGGACCACATGAGACATATTGCAATCCCTTGTTTTACTTTTACACTTATCACTGACAAACTGCCATTTGAGGCAATGGCTAGAATCACCATGGATGTGAATTTACAGGTGCTGTAATATAAAGTCTGTAAGGATATAAGCCTGTTACATGTGCGGAGCAATATTTCAAGTCTTTAGTATGAAGTGAATTTAAGGCAGTTACAGTGCCTATTTGTACTTTGAAAATGAACAATAAACACATTGTGCCTTCAACTGCAGACACTCCCAGAAAGGAGAGACCAGAGCTCCAGATCTGAATTCAGGGTTAACATCTACCGGGATAATTGTGTCCAGTGGCTGTAATTGCTTCACTCAAAACCTTTCCACCCACTTCATCGTATGGGTTGTGGAAGCACATAAAGAACTATGTTTCTTGATTTTCTTTCTATAAGTTAGAATTACTTTTTTTCTGCTCTGACTTGTACCAACTTCCATCCCCATCACTGTACATCATGTATTATATGCACATTATTTGTAAATAACCTATTGTGAACAAATATGTAAAACCAGGGTATTTAAAATATTAAAATGCAATGTTTCATTTAAAACAAGGGAGTCCAAACTTTCTTGCACCATTTATCTGCCCAACATTTATATAATCATTTTAACAGAGTAAAATATCCCAAGCCTTTTCACAAGTTCAAGATTTGACACTGAGCCCCATGTTAGGACAACGAGGTAGATTTTATGCAGAGTTTTACAGGAGAGAGATGTTTAGTGAAAAATTCCAGAGTCTGGAGCTTCATGTACATCATAGAGCCCCAGAAGCTATATATAAGTGCAAGCACTCAATTCAAGGGTACATGTAAAAGCACTCACCTCCAAATTACCAAACAAATTCTGTGAATTTACTGCAAGTGATGACTATTGGAGGGTCAGTCACCAGTGCTTCATGGGCTGTGTTTGCTAGTCATGGGGTGAAAGTATCAAAATGATAAAGTATATAATTAAAAACAATATTACTACATTAGCATTAGTAAACCTATAGAAATAGTTGTTTGCAACTTAGATATTGATCTAAACTAACCTGAAAATAGATTATTTTCAGAAGCAGAATATGATGGAAATAAAATAATGGTAGATTCAGGTTTTAATGTTTATCAATTTAACAGATATTATACAATACAGACTAATGATTTCATAATTTTTATGTATTATTCTAATTGTTAAGCTATTAGTAATCTTGCAAATATCAATCAATTTTTGCTGGTGTGCAAAGATATTTGTGGCTTCAGTAAATTTTATTTTGTCAACCTGAACAATTTCTTATTCCTTAAACTGCCAAATCTTTCTCCTTAAGTTCATTCACTTTCAGGTTGGTTTGAGTATAAGCAAGGAGTTAGATTCACCCGCTTTTAAAACATTAGACTCAGTTCTGGCGTTAAATAAAGTATTATTCCAGATACTTTTCTTCATGCTTGGATCCCATCACATCCTCCGCTGCTGTGAAGCCCCAGGAAAGAAATGCAAGGAGCAGGATTGTCGGAACCTCGGCTGCTCTGATGGCTGCAATCAGCAGGAGGGAGGCATATGTCAGTCTGAAGGAACTGGATTCCAGTCAGTTTTTCCTTTCAATTCCCAACCACCTCTGTTAATACCTGGTGGGGAAATACATCTCAAATATAGTTGGCACTTGACAGACAGTAATGATAATCTCTGATGGAGACTCTAACCGACCATCATAGAGGTGTGAATGGATACCTTCCTGCTACAGATTTGCACCACTAATTAACAGTAGTTCCTAAAAAATCTTCAAAGAAAAAGATCTGTCTTGCCACGATGCAAAGGCATTGCTCTATCTTTATCCTGTTAAAGGGAGCTCCCATGCATTGTCCAAGTTGCTGTTCGAGAACAGTTCAACAACATTTTAGTCTAATCATCCTTTCATTGAGAGCAGTCTCAGCTTTTTATCTGTTAATTGTAAATGCATCTTACCGCTTGCTAAATGCATGTATTTACTGCTTGCTATTATACATAGTGTTTTAAACTGCTTTCAGCTGGTAGCGTTCACCATTAAAACTACTTTAATTTACTGTTGGCCTGAGTATTATATTGCTAAAAATATCATGTCATTTTGCGCTTCCCTTGCAGGTTTCACACTCATTTTATTTCACATAGGAGGGCATCACACAACCCACCACCATCACTGTTTCCCGCAGTCAGTCAATAGCTGAAAATGTTTGAGAAGGAGAATAGTAATTTTCTCTGTCTTTCCCCTCACATCACCAAACATAGGACATTTTACTGTTCTAATTTTCTGTTGGTTTTCCTCTCCTTTGGAGCATTTTTCATTATGAGATTGGTAGGGGAAAGGGAGTTATAAATATTTGCTTAGATGTCCTGAATATTTCTCCTTGGCTGGCCCCACAATGTATGCTTGAGGAAGATAAGGAAGTGTAGTAAAAAAATGGTGATGAATGGAAAGGTACATTACCTACCTGCTTCATGTTTAATTTTCCACATCCTAACAGTTTAAAAACAAAAGGGCTTTGTTTTATTTTGAGAAACAAGGATTGAGCATATATTTGTAGCTTCATACCTTGTGAACATTTAATAAAAAATATTACAAGAAAAGATAAAAACACAAAATATATATCTCTGTGTTGATGCTAATGAAAGGGAAAAGAGTCGTTACGTTTGAATTTGATACAGGAAAGGCCACTGGAGTCATCAAAGGGTTAATTTAATATGACTGCAAACTACTTTTCTCATCTGATATTGCACCCTACTGTCCGAATGCATCTGTGCGGCACAGAACCTGTGACTGTTGGCATGGAGTTGAAGGCAGAACAAGTGCAGGTGCAGAGCAGCCCGTGTGGTTTTAGTGTCTGGGAATGAGTTCAGTCCAGCTTCCTCTGTCATTGAAGCTACACTTCTGAGGATGTTTGAGTGACATTCCTCGCGGTTATATTAGCCCTGGTGCCTGTCTTTTGGCACAGGCCCATCCTACATGAAGTAAACCGCAGTGCAGTGGTTCTCTACATTAATAAAGACTAGCTCTCCAGTGGATCAGTCTGCAGCAATAATTGTATACGGTGGCAGCCCACAACATCAACTTCTGCTGTTCTTTCTGGAGACACAAGTATAGTTGTTTATGTATTTTCTACCTCATCGGTCTGAAATACTCTGGTTTAGAGCAGAGCCAAGACATGATCGGGGGTTAGAGGGGATGGTGGGTGAGATTCCTAAACTGCCTAATGATAACACTTGAATTCACCTACCGTCATTGTAATGAGTTTCATCAACCCTTGGCTAGGTTGCTAGGAGGAAAGTCTCTCAAGGGCCAAGCTAAGCATTTCTATCTGAAAAAGGGGATAAAAAAAACATATTACCCATCCTGCCCAGAGGCAAACACATTTCCTGTTAAAAGATCATGAATATAGGTATGGATAATATAGTGGAAACCCAAAGGAGATGCGTTCAGTCCCACAATAGTAAGTTGAGAATCTCAACTCAATAAATTTGGTCAAAAAATCTGGTACCAGTAAGAATAACCATTATTAGTATGGCAATGTTGTAGTTATGTTGCTGCACTAGTAATCCAGAGGCCTACACTTGTAATCCAGATAACTATGGGTTCAGACCTCAATGCGGTCATTTGAATAAGAATTTAACAAATAACTGATATCAGAAAAAAACATTGAGCTGCCATAAAAATCCAACTGTTTTACTAATGACCTTTAGGGAAGGAAAATGGTCCTCTTTCCTCATCTTGTGTAAGTAGTGTCCTGGGAGTGGGAAAAATAAGCACAGCAAGAGGGGAGAAGAGCAGAAAACAGATGGCAATATTACAGGGTCTGTCACTCAAAGCATGCTTGTATGAGGTGAGACTCACGGAAATTTTTATTTCTTTGTAGAAATCAGTTATTGTAATAAATGTGTGCAATGGGATATTTGTTGGAGACTGCTGATATACGCAGGCGAGCTCTCATACTTGAACACAATCCAGTTTCAAAAAATTTTGCAAATCTTAGCTTGCCCCAAGTCTCATTCATACATCACTGCTATGCTTACTGACCAACATTGGCTTCTTGTTCAGCAATCCTAGATTTTAACATTTTTAATCTTGTTTTCAAATCCTTACTAGGTCTCATCCCTCCCTATCTCTGTAACCTCCTGCAGCCCTACAATCCTCTAGGACATTGGCACTCATCCAATTCTGGCAGCTTGTGCATTCTTGATTTTCATCATTGGTCACTGTGTCCTCAACTGCCTGGTACCAAAGCTCCGGAATTCCCTCCCTAAACTTCTCCACCTTTCGACGTCCCTCTTCTTTTAAGATGATCCTGAAAGTTTACCTCTTTAACCGAGTGTTTGGTCATCTGTCCTAATATTTCCTAATACTTGATCATGCTCCTGTGGTGTTTTTACAACAATGAGGATGCTATATAAATGCAAGCTGTTGTTATTGATATTAAATAACGTGCACGGTCAAGATCTGGTAAGAGTCTGAAGCAACAGCAACTGGAAAGTGACAGCATGATTCAGTTTAGATCAGAATACAGATAAAGTCAATAGAAGCTCAGGTTGAAGAAAGCATACTCTCAGTATAATAAAAAATGCAAAATTTAACACGGAGTCAGGACCACCACATACATAAGAGGAAGCACAGCTTTTTAATATATTGAATGCCTCTCGGTTATTCCTGTGAAATTCAAGCTTATCAACAGGTTTCAGGGCTTCACATTTTACCTGTAATTACTGCTACCCAACCACAAAAGTAGACTAAACTACTGAAAAATCGTGGAGCTTTTTAACCAGCTGACAAACCATTAGACAAGGCAATGTGGTTTCAAGCCACTGGCTCTGTTCTGTGGATCAAACAGGATTTCTGCCAGTTTTTATAATTGCTGACATTGTGCAATTCAACAAATTCGAGACACTGCGACCCTTAGTTGGCTCACAGTACTCATGTAAAATGAAATGAATGGAACAGTGAACTCTGGATGAGTGGAGAGCAATTTTCCTGTCCCGACTGCACCATGTCTGTTTAAAAATGGGGTGGCAGCTGGACCACAAAAGGAGTTCCTCTCTCTAGCCCACTTAGAATCAAATATGTTCTCCCCTCTGTTGATAATAAGTTAATTATATTGTGAAGATACACAGATGAAGGGCATTGTTTAATTAAGCATTTAGAGCACATGTAAAGAGATACTCCTTCCATGACCTGTGGACACCATCGTGGCTGGGAGTGTTTCATCGGTCCCCAAAACAACATTTTGACTGAGTTACATAAGTTTCCTTTGGAGATTGTTTCTGTTACAGTGCCCCTTTAAGGGGCTATCACCTTAATTTATTTGCTAATTTGTTAATTTGCCCATTTGGTTAATTGTTTTTGCTCAAAAACATATAAAAAGGGATACGGCTGAGACTGGTAGGTAGAAGCAAACATACGTAATGCTGCATTCTGTGAATAAGCCCATTCGCAAAAGGGCATAATTTTGCCCTCGTTGGGTGGGCTTGGCGGGAGCAAGCGGGAGCAGTTGGGAAGACCAACTGCCCGCGATCAAGTCACGACTGCAATTTCACGTTGGCGTGCCAATTAAGGCCCGCCCACCGTGAACGCCAGCTGCAGAACGTCCGAGAAGAGGCAGCGGGGGCGGGGGCCTGTTGGACGCCGGGTCCAATGGCAACCCGGAGGCTGGTTCAGAAACAGCACAGGCAGCCCCCGGGAGGCTGCCCACATCAGAGTTGTAGCAGCGATATGGCTGCAACTGAAGATGTAGACAGCAGGTGGGAGGTGAAGTTGACTGGGCACTCTGCACCCCACTTTTCCGACACGTGCCTCGTCACCCTCCTGGAGGAGGTGGCTGCCAGAAGGGACAACCTTGTCCCCAGAAATGGGAGGAGGAGGCCACTGCACCTCACAAAGAGGGTTATGGGTGGAGGCAGCAGCCCAGGTGAGCAGCCATGACGTCCTGAGGTGCACCTGGAAGAGCCTCAATAACCTGCTGTGCTCAGGAAGGGTGAGTACTGTGTTGGCATGGGTCAGTGTGTTCAATTGTTTTGGGCTGTTCATCCCCCCGTGGAGCTTACGGCCTGAATGCCAACTGTCAATGACACCGGAGCTGGCCAAGGGGGTGAGCCCTGGCTGCTTGGACTGAGTGCCTTGCGGCTCGAGGGCCATGACCTGGATGTGCCCTGCGAGGTGCTCCTCAGTTGGGGTTGACCAGCCTGCAATGATGCTGCAGGTAGAGAGTGGACTAATTAACGCTCCTCTGTCCTTTTAGGAGAAGACAAAACCATAACAATATTGAGAAGCTGCGATAAAAACAAAAAAACTGCGGATGCTGGAAATCAGTCTGGTGCACTGACATCTACCTCGCGGAGGCTGAGCGTCAACTCGCAGACACTTCCTCCTACCTCTCCCTGGACCATGACCCCACCACTGAACATCAAGCCATTATTTCCAGGACTGTCACTGACCTCATCTCCTCTGGAGATCTTCCTCCCAAAGCTTCCAACCTGATAGTCGCCTAACCTCGGACAGCCCGCTTCTATCTCCTACCCAAAATCCACAAACAGAACTGTCCCGGTAGACCGATCATGTCAGCTTGCTCCTGCCCCACAGAACTCATTTCTCGTTATCTTGACTCCCTTCTCTCTCCCCTTGTCCAGTCCCTTCCCACCTACATCCGTGATTCCTCTGACACCTTATGTCACATCAACAATTTCCAGTTCCCTGGCCCCAACCGCTTCCTCTTCACCATGGACGTCCAATCCCTCTACACCTCCATCCCCCACCAGGATGGTCTGAGGGCCCTTAGCTTCTTCCTTGAACAGAGGCCCAAACAATCCCCATCCACCACTACTCTCCTCCGTCTGGCTGAAATTGTTCTCACACTGAACAATTTCTCCTTCAACTCCTCTCACTTCCTGCAAATAAAAGGTGTGGCTATGGGTACCCACATGGGCCCCAGCTATGCCTGTCTCTTTATGGGGTATGTGGAACATTCCTTGTTCCAGTCCTACTCCGGCCCCCTTCCACAACTCTTTCTCCGGTACATCGATGATTACTTCGGTGCTGCTTCATGCTCTCGTCGGGACTTGGAAAAATTTATTAATTTTGCTTCCAATCTCCACCCCTCCATCATTTTCACGTGGTCCATCTCTGACTCTTCCCTTCCCTTCCTTGACCACTCTGTCTCAATCTCTGGTGATAGACTGTCCACCGATATCCATTACAAACCTACCGACTCCCACAGCTACCGCGACTACAGCTCCTCACACCCCGCTTCCTGTAAGGACTCCATCCCATTCTCTCAGTTCCTTCGCCTCCGTCGCATCAGTTCCGATGATGCTACCTTCAAAAGCAGTTCCTCTGACATGTCCTCCTTCTTCCTTAACCGAGGTTTTCCATCCACAGTCGTTGACAGGGCCCTCAACCGTGTCCGGCCCATCTCCCACGCATCCGCCCTCATGCCTTCCCCTCCCTCCCAGAAACATGATAGGGTCCCTCTTGTCCTCACTTATCACCCCACCAGCCTCCACATTCAAAGGATCATCCTCCGCCATTTCCGCCAACTCCAGCATGATCCCACCACCAAACACATCTTCCCTTCACACCCCCTGTCGGCATTCCGTAGGGATCATTCCACTGGTCCACTCCTCCATCACCCCCTACTCCTCAACCCCCTCCTATGGCACCACCCCATGCCCACGCAAAAGATGTAACACCTGCCCCTTCACTTCCTCTCTCCTCACCGTCCAAGGGCCCAAACACTCCTTTCAAGTGATGCAGCATTTCACTTGCATTTCCCCCAACTTAGTCTTCTGCATTTGTTGCTCCCAATGTGGTCTCCTCTACATTGGAGAGACCAAACGTAAACTGGGCGACTGCTTTGCAGAACACCTGCGGTCTGTCCACAAGAATGACCCAAACCTCCCTGTCGCTTGCCATTTTAACACTCCACCCTGCTCTCTTGCCCACATGTCTGTCCTTGGCTTGCTGCATTGTTCCAGTGAAGCCCAACGCAAACTGGAGGAACAACACCTCATCTTCCGACTAGGCACTTTACAGCCTTCTGGACTGAATATTGAATTCAACAACTTTAGGTCTTGAACACCCTCCTCCATCTCCACCCCCTTTCTGTTTCTTCCCCCTTCCTTTTGTTTTTTTCCAATAAATTATATAGATTTTTCTTTTACCACCTATTTCCATTATTTTTAAATATTTTTAAATCTTTTATGCTCCCCCCACCCCCACTAGAGCTATACCTTGAGTGCCCTACCATCCATTCTTAATTAGCACATTCGTTTAGATAATATCACCAACTTCAACACCTATGTGTTCTTTTGTTCAATTGTCTGTGACATCTTTTGATGATCTGCTTCTATCACTGCTTGTTTGTCCCTACAACCACACCACCCCCCTCCACTTCTCTCCCCCCACCCAAACCTCCCCCCCCCCCCAACACACCTTAAACCAGCTTATATTTCACCCCTTTCTTGGATTCACCTCGTTCTGTTGAAGGGTCATGAGGACTTGAAACGTCAACTCTTTTCTTCTCCGCCGATGCTGCCAGACCTGCTGAGTTTTTCGAGGTAATTCTGTTTTTGTTTGAGAAGCTGTGGACTGGCGGAGGACCCCTACACCTCATCATCCTCTCCAGGTATAAGGAGGGGGCCTTGGAGCTTGAGAGGAATCACACACCTCATTCAACCAGCCATGGTGAGGCTGGGGTGTCAGACAAAGGTAAGAGTGCAGTGCACAGAGGTGAGAGTTTCGGATGCTGCTTGGGTAGGCTCATCATTGAGACTGGATTCCTCATTGATCATTGAAAGACGATGGCACCATGATGCAGATCTCCATTATCTCACCAGGGTGCCTGGCATGCACAGTGACAGTCTGATGACTTAAACTAATGACATGACCACCTTCTTCCCTAGACCGGCCCCCAAGCAGCCAATTGCAGGGCCTCCAGGAGCTACTCCTGACACCAGAGGATCACCATTCCCCAGAAGCACCTGCATCACACCCGCTCTCTGAAACAGGCACCAATGCAGATACCAGCGCCTCGATGGGCATTAGTTTGGTGGCTACTATCTCGGTGCACATTGGTGAGGCTACTTCACACTCACTTGAGGTACAGACGGAGGCATCCGCAAACGTAAGTTTAAAGCACCTTAAGCAAAAGAGGGACTGGTCACGGGTGATCTTTCGTTCTCCCATTTTTTTTCATTTTTTAAATGGCATGACCATCGATACCTGATAATGTTCTGTTCAACAATCTGTGAGTGCTGACATTAAATTATATTTGCTTTTGTGTTATTGGTTTGAGTATGCTTCATTTGTTTTGTAGGCGCAGGGTAGACCAGTATGTAATGCTGGACGTGGGTGGCCCGAAACCTTATTGCACAGGCACTGAGTATATCTTGGGGGCAAAGGAAGGGGTCATTTCTGAGATCCAGAATGGTGGCAGCAGCCCTGGCATGAGATGGTAGCTCTTATTTGGCAGCTTAGCTGAAGGAGTGTTGGATCAAGGCATCCCTCATGTCCCTGCCTCCCTTGAGTTACAGAGGTCTACCTCAACGCCTTCTGCGTTCTCCTCACCAAGCTCCTCTTCTGACTTACTAAAGGACTCATCATCTGTGGCCTGTGGAGCTGCATCAAAATCCTCTTCCTCCACTGGGTCCCCTCTAGTGAGTGCCAGATTGTGGAGAGCGCAGCATGCAACCGCTATCAGTGACACCCTCTGAACGGTCCAGGCATAGAAAGCGCATCTTGAGAAGAGGTTCTCTCTACTGACTCCCTTGTGGAGGCATGGTTACAATTATATGGCTGCTCTGCCTCTATTCTTGGGAGGGGTAGAGGCATCATGAGCCACCTTTTCAACGGATAGCCCTTGTCACCCAGCAGCCACCCATCCAGTCGGGCTGGAGCACTGAAGAGCCTCGGCACCAGGGAGTGTCTCAGGGTATAAGCGTCATGGGAGTTGCCTGGGTGCCTTGCACAGACTTGCAGAATCTGCATCCTGTGGTCACACACTATCTGCACATTCATGGAGTGGAATCCCTTCCTGTTGACAAAGGCACCGGGCTCACCTGCTGGCAACTTGATGGCCACATGTGTGCAGTCGATTGTATCCCGGACGTGGGGGAAGCCAGCAATCACTTCAAACCTTCTGGCTTGCTCAACCTGGCTGGCCTCGTCCATACGGAAATGAAGGAAAGTCACCTCCACCACGTGAACTCCATTTGTCAGATGATCAGGCCTGAGATCAACTCCGACTGTTGTGGGTGGACACCCCCATGCCAGTGGCTCTGATGGTCATAGTGGCCCTCAACTTCTATGCTTCCGGCTCTTTCCAGGGCTCAGTGGGGGATCTGTGTGGAATCTCCCAATCAGCTGTCCATAGCTGCATCAAGCTGGTGATTGCACATCGGACATATTGAGGTAGCTGCACCGCCATCTGTAAACCCTGACAGCAGGATAGTGACTTCCTCTGCAGCCCCTTCTTCCTTGGACTACCTGCTGGCCCTGCACCCCTTGTGCCTGTGCCTTTCTTCCCACAGGTCGCTCCCCTGGGAGCTGCACTGGGACACCTGGTCTCCTCTCCCTTCTGTCCCTCTCTTCCTCAGTAGGTGCCTCCAGCGGAGACCACATCCCCATTAACAGGGTAAGGGAAGGCCATCTGTTACCTGGAAGGATCCTCACGGTCTGAATCCTCAGGTAGCCTTGGAGGCATCATTGAGTCCTGAAATGACGTGTGGAAATACTAAGAATGAAGCCCCAATCAGAGATGAAGCTGCCAAGTACCAATATGCAACCAGCAGCAAACTATCTTCAAAACTCCTCACTGCTCACACAGGCAATGCAGCTGACCCTTTCTATCCTGCCCGTGGATGAGGTTTTGCAAATTGTGGGCTGCCTGCCCATTCTGCCCGTGCGACGAGCGAAAACTCGCACAGGCAACATTAAAACACCATCAATTGGGTTGTCAAGGGCCCTAACTGGCCTCTTAATTAATGGCGGGTGTGGCTCTGACTCCCACGTGCGCCCGCCAACTGAAATATCGTGCAAGTGCGCGGTGACGTTGGGACACTCACCCAATGTCATCGCGCGTCATTTTACACTCATTCGGACTGGTGCGCATCCGTCCAACAAGCAGAAAATTCTGCCCTTACTCATACTTTACCAACCGGCTTGAAACCAATATAATACCCTCCCTTGACCACTAGGGCTCAATACATACTCCTCTCACCACATCACCAGAGATCAGATTCAAACTTCTTTCAATGCATCATCAGGCATCTGTACTTCTCTTACTTAGATCTCAGGTCAATGTCCAAAGTTGTGGGGGATTAAAACATTCAGAGTTGTTTTATTTCTTCAGTCTTTTGATTCCAATTAACATGCAAACATAACCTTTTCTCATTAGGCAACCCGCCCATTCCTGGAATTAGTCTAGTAAACCTTCTCTTAACTGCTTCTAATACACATACATCTTTCCTTAAATAAGGAGATCAATACTGTACATAGTACTCCAGATATGGTCTCACCAATGCCCTGTACAACTGAAGCTTAACGTCCCTATTTTTGTAATCAATTCCCCTCACAATAAACAATAACATCCTATTAGCTTTCCTAATTACTTGCTGTAACTGCATATTAGCCTTTTGTGATTCATGTACTAGGACACCCAGACCCCTCTGAATCCCAGAGCTCAGCAATCTTTCACCATTTAGATAATAAGCTTCTTTTTTATTCTTCCTGCCAAAATGGACAATTTTATATAAATTGTAAAAGTTGAGGCCCTGGCACTGATCCCGATGCCACACCACATGCTGCCAACCAGTAAAAGACCCATTTTTGCCAACTCTCTTTTCCCTGTTAGCTAGCTAACCAATCCTCCCTCCATACCAATATGTTACCCCCTACACCATGAGCTTTCATTTTCTGCAATAACCATTGATGTGGCATTTTATCAAATGTCTTCTGGAAATCTAAGTACAGTATGTCCACCAATCCCCCTTTATCCACAGCACGTGTAACTCCTTCATAGCACTCCAATAAACTGGTTAAACATGATTTTCCTTTCACAAAATCATGTTGAGTCTGCCTGATTGTCTTGAATTTTTCTAATTCTCCTGCTTTAATATCTTTAATAATAGCTTCTAACATTTTCCCTGTGACAGGTATTAAGCAGACTGGCCTGTAATGCCTTGCTTTCTGTCTCCCTCCTCTTTTGCATGATGGAGTTATATTCACTATTTTCCAATCTAATGGGACCTTCCCAGGATTTAGGGAATTTTGGAAAATTAAAACAAATGCATCAACTATTGCACTAGTCATTTCTTTTAAGACCCTAGGATGAAGTCCATCAGGACCCAGGGATTTGTCAGCCCGCAGCTCCAGCAATTTGCTCAATACCACTTCTCTGGTGATTATAATTTTCCTGAGTTCCTCCCTTCCTTCCATTTTCCGATTTACAACTATTTTTGGGATGTTACTTGTATCCTCCATAGTGAAGACCATGCCAAATACCTGTTCAATTCACCTGCCATCTCCTTAATTTCCGTTATTAATTCCCAAACTCATTTTCCATAGGACCAATGCTCACTTTGTTAACTCTTTTCTTATTTAAATGTCTATAGAAACTCTTACCATCTATCAATTTCTAGCTGGCTTTCTCTTGCACTCTAATTTTTCCCTCTTTATTAATCCTTTTGTCATTCTTTGCTGTCCAAATATTCTGTCCAATCTTCTGATCTGCCACCTGTCTTTATGTGATTACATGGTTTTTCTTTAGTCACAGATTGGAATTTTTCTTTCTCATTGGAATGTATCTTTTCTGTGTAATCTGAAATATACCTTTAAATGTCTGCCACTACATCTCTATTGACCTCATTTTCTAGTTCACTTTAGCTAGCTCTGCTTTCATGCCCTCATAATTGCCCTTATTTAAGTTTAAAATCCCTAGTCCTGGACCCACTCTTCTCCCCTTGAACTGAATGTAAAATTCAATCACATTATGATTGCCGTTACCTAAGGATGGTTTCACTATGAGGTTATCAATTCTATCTCATTGCACAGTACCTGGTCTAGTATTGCCTGGTCTAGTATTGCCTGCTCTCTGGTTGGCTCCAGGATGAGCTGTTCTAAGAAACTATCCTGAAAACATTTTATGAACTCCTCACCCACCTTTGCACATCTGATTTTTCCAGTCTGTATGTAGATTAAAATCCCCCATGATTATCGCTGTATCTTTCTGACAAGCTCCCATTATCTCTTCCTTTATGCCCTGTCCTACCGGTGTAGTTACAATTAGGGGGCTTGTACACCACTCCCACAAGTGACTTCATGCCTTTATCATTTCGCTTCCCCCATACCAATCTTTGAGCCATGCACTAATTTCTCTAATCTTATTTGTTCTTTGCCAATTTGCACGTGGCTCAGGCAATAATCCAGAAATTATTACCTTTAAGTTCTGCTTCTTAACTATTGGGAAAACTGAAGCCATTGTCTTTGGCCCCTGCTCCACCCCCATTTCTAGCCACCGACTCCATTCCTCTCCGTGACCACTGTTCGAGGCAGAACAAAACTGTGCACAACCTTGATGCCATAGTTGACCTTGGGAATGAGCTTCCAACAAAATATGCACAAGAGCACTAAGACCTCAGTATCCCTGCCCAACTCATCCCAACCTCAGCTCATCCGCTGCTAAAACATTCAGCCATGCTTTCGTTATATCTAGATTTGACAATTCCAACACACACCTGATTGGCGTCCGATACTGAGGTCATCTAAAATTCTACTGCCCATGTACTTCTGCACATCAAGCCTTGTTCACCCATCACCTCTCTGCTCAGTGACCTACATTGGCCCTGGGTCAAGCAACACCTTGATTTTAAAATTTTCATTCTTGTTTCCAAATCCTTCCCATCTCTGTAATCTTCTCCACTTCCATAACCCTTCCTCCAATCCTAGCTTCTTGAGCATCCCTGATATTACTTGCTCCAACATCAATTTTTTTCAAAAAAATACTTTATTCACAAATTATCTAAAAGTCCATTCCAAAACATTTCAAATTGGGTGTTACAGAAAGTGCAATAATTTTTCTCCCTAGAGCATGTTGGACTCTGCAATATAATTGCATTTACTCTCATAGACGTTTACAGCACAGAAGAAGGCCATTCAATCCATCGACCACATACATTCAATGTCAGGCATACAGCCCAAGGCATTCTACAATGTTACTATGCAGCCCCTCACTGTACAACGACTGACGGGCCTTAGACAGTGGCTGTTTTAATATGCCTTTAGGGATATCAGCATGACATCACTAGAAAGGAAATATGTCATGTGATCCAATCTTTACCATCTTTTACCATCCTAGGGAGACAACTATGCTGGAGTTGGATGCCTCACCGAAAGGTCTGGAAGTATGTTCACTACATAAAGGTAAACCGATTGCACTTGCTTCAAAATTTCTGTCCATAACATAATGCAACTACTTAGCTTTTGTGTTTGGAATCATGCTTTTTCATATCTATCTACTTGGCAAAAGATAGAGACCGGCCACAAGCTACTGGAGATGATTTGGCGAAAACCATTGACTAGTGCACCGCTAAGGATATAACGTCTCTTGATAACGATCCAAGGCTGATTTGTTTGTGTTTCGAGTTCTACATTGCCATCTACCCCCGATAACCTTTGATTCCCTTGCCTAACAAGAATCTATTTACCTCTGCCTTAAAACTCTTCAATGACCCTGCTTCCACTGCCTTCTGAGGCAAAGAGTTCCAAAGTCGTACAACCCTCTGAGAGAAAAAAATTCTCCACATTTCTGTTCTGCGAGGGTGACCCCCCAATTTTAAAATAGTGCCCCCTTGTTTTGGACTCACAAGAGGAAACATCCTTTCCATATCCACCTTGTCAAGACCATTCAGGATCGTATCTACTTCAATCAAGTCACACCTCAATCTTCTAAACTCCAGTGGAAACAAGCCCAGTCTGTCCAACCTATCCTCATAAGACAACCATTCATTCTAGGTATCAAACAGAAGATATATGCTTAAATATACAAGTTGACTTTATTGACATCAAACATGAAGATGTTCTCCAAGTTGATCTGGTACATTTTGCGCAACATAAATGCCAGCAGCTACAAGAAGAAACAACGAAAGATTCTACATTACAGAAACTATGGAAAACCATCATCGAAGGATGGCCTGATTCAATTCAGCATGTCCACCAACATGTGAGACCATTTTTGGCCTTATCAAGATGAATTAGGCATCTCCTGGGGAGTCATTTTTAAAGGCAGGCAGGTTATCATGCTGAAATCTTTGTGACCTGGTATTCTTCAGCAATTTCATCATTCACACGTGGGCATTGATGGGACAAGAATACTCACGAGAGAGACAGCTCCAGGTAGGAACAATGACATTGAGGTCATGTCAGGAAGCGCAAGTCATGTCAAGAGCATATGCCAAGTCAGTACAAAGCACCATTGATTCCATGTGAAATTCCTACCCATCCTTGGTCTAGAATCTCATCCAATCTCTTTCATGCCCATGGCACTGACTTCATCATCATCATTGACTACTTTAACAAGTACCCCATTGTTTGAAAATTGCACAATATGTCAAATACAACTGTTGCGCACACTCTAATAAGTGCTATTTTCAATTTATTTGGTGTGCCTTGAGAAATCAGTATGGATAACAGTCCACTATTTACTGGTAAGCCATTTCAAGATATGTGTGAGAAGCGGACTATCGATCACTTCTTCTCCTCATTACTCTAGATCTAACAGCCTAGCTGAATGAATGACTTGCACAGTGAAATTTTTAATTCTTAAATGTAGACAGACCAAGCAAAATCTGCACATTGTAATGTTATATCTGAGAGCTGACCTTTAAGTGCAACTATTCCATCATTAGCAGAGGTCATGTTTGGCAGACCAGTGCATACCAATTTACCTACTTACCTATTCTACTCTCTCAGAAACTGGAGAGCAACTTTTAAAACTACAAGAGAAGATGACCAAGTTGGATGATAAAATTGCAGAATCAGAATTGCCAAGTTTACAGTTAGGACAACAAGTTTGCATCCAGGATCCCACAGAAGCTATGTGGCAACCAGCCGAAATGACATGGATTTGGTCAGAACCAAGTTCCTATGAAGTCATTGCACACAAAGACACAATGGTGAGGCACAACCGAGGACAAATCAGATCCGTCCCAGCTCCTCAACCACCCCACAGTTCTATTGCATCTAAGACAAGATCTCAAATGCAATCAGGAACAACATCCAGTAACGACAATCCCAAAGAACACGCCAGACAAGGTTACCATCACAATATCTGGGTGTACCAGCAGATTACCTTTTCTTTTTAAAGACTCATAGATTCACCAGTTCCATGAACTTATGCAATGGTAACTAAACATGAACGTGTATCGTAAATACTTCTTTGGAAGGGGGAAAGTATCTTTAAAAAGAGATGGGCATGTTATAATATGCCTTTAAGGGATATCAGCATGACATTTTTAGAAGGGAAACATGTCATGTGATCCAGTCTTACTTTTGCTTTGAGCGGAGCACACACACTGAGCTCTGATGTATTCAAGCTTTATATCTATGTGTAACTGTTCTCATGTGCCTAGTCTAAATAAATGAACACACAACGTGTTTACCAAATCCCTTATGAATGATTAGTGCCTTGTGTTTTGTACAGTAAATAAACCTAAGGTTTTATTATATCATTATAATAACACGACAGTGGCCTTTCCCCTCTGTGTCTGTGAGATGACAGTCTCAAGCTTTAATGCATAACTCAGCAGGTAGGCTTGGACCTTGGAATGTGCTACTCTGCAACACACAATCGAGGACAACTCTTCGCACTGGAAGACCAGCAAATTTTAGGCAGACAAAGAGGGTCTTTCAGCCAGCAGCAGTTAATATTTATCTCAGTGCATCCCTGGGAACAGCCCATAGAGCGCAGAGTCTTGAGTCCCAGAGCTGCTCGGAGTGAACCTTCACAAAAACCACTGCATCTCTTTCCAGACCTTCTTTGCAATGGTACATTCCAGAAGGAAGTGTGCAATGGTCTTTTGCCCACCATAACCAAATTGATGGCAGCGTGTGGTGACTTCAGGTTTGCCTGAAGGATCTAACAGGGAGTGCCCTGGTCATCACCAGCCAAGCTACGTCTTGCTGCTTGTTTGAAAGTTCTGACAATGAGGCATTCTTGCCATGACTTCAGCTGCTAAGGCCCTTAGCCCTGGGATTCCTTCCCTAAACCTTTCCATGCCTCTACCTCACTTTTCTCACTTAAGATGCTCCTTAAAGCCTGCTTCTTTGACCAAGCTTTTGGTGATCTGCCCCTGAGACTCAGTCTCAAACTTTATTTTATAATGCTCCTGCGAAGCAACCTGGGAGTTTACATTATGTTAAAGGTGCCATGTAAGTGCAATTTGTTGTTGTTGTTTAAAATCAGTCATGAATGAATGGATGGGGAGGGCCGGGGAAAGCAGAGAATCATTAAAAAGCATCTTCTGACTGGTGGTTTCCATTGGAATGGCCCCTTTACCAGCCCAGAAAGGATTAACAGGTTTGCTGTATGAAATTATGGGTGCATAGTATTAGTCATAATGCTAGGCAGCTTCACCAAAGCTTACCTTCCTGTCCTTATTGAATTCCGTCATATGATTTACTCCTATAAAAGAACAAAGAGGACCATTCTTCATTGTCCACCACACCTCATCCAACAGGCAATGTCACATTAGGAAACATCAAAAGTTAGGAAAAATTATTGTATGCAGCCTCAAAATTCTTTTTATTCCCTTTACCTTCTCTCTCTAGGTAGTTAGAACATTTGTGATTAAACAGTGAGTGCACATCACCTCATTGTGGAGACTAGGTGGGAGTAATTACGAAGGCTTACAGCGCAGCAAGCTGAATTATCATTAGCTGATGCAATCCTTAACTAAGGATGCTTTAGCAATTGCGGCACTTCAACTCTCAATGTTAATTCAGCTGCTTGACCCTGTTGCACACATTCCCCCAGTGATGTCATCAGCACTTCCTGTTTGATCATCAATTTGCAGAAATCTAGAGATGGAGGGAGGAGAAAGAGAGAGAAGCAACATGTTGAAGACATTTTTGATGGTTTAATTTTCTTAAAAAGGGGTGTGACGGTTTTCCTAGCTTTCTGTTAACGTAACCATTTTAGACAGCTCAATACAATTAAAATAAGAAAGCAAACCGGCAAGTTTTGGCCTGTCAGCTTGCAGCTCCAGAGTTAGATCCTGAAGCTGTTTCAGAGGAAGAAATTTTCGGAGGAATCTGAATGAGAGTGAGGTTAAATAGCGACGGACGGCTTCATTGAAGGCTCCCAGTGACCTGTCTCCACAACAACGCATCTCATGATCAATTTTGTGTTTATAGATTTTCCATTTTTCATTCAGGTTAACTTTTATGCTGACTGACAATTGCTCCAGCCTCTGCCATTATCTCTCGATTTCTTTGAACATCGTGCCTGCTGGGCTGTCAGAGCATGCATCATTTTAGCACTCGACTGTCAATCAAGCTCCCCCATTGCCGGTGACAAACAGATAGGCTGGTTTGCATGCAGCCATAAGGAGCAATTTAATTTGCTCCATGATACGTGTGACATCACCGATATCTGGATGTGGTCCAAAAGTGCCGGCCAAGAGTCAGCAGAACTCATGGAACATTTCTGGGAAGCCTTGTCAATTTGATCGTCCTGGCCCCAGTGATAGTGATTGGCTGCAAAGTGCCATGCCCTGGGTGAGGCGAACACTGATGGGTCCTGATAAATGCCGTGATGGACTGTGATGGCTCAGCTCGAAGAGTATTTGAATTACATTCTAATTTCAACCACCTAATTGGGAATAAAGTGCAATCATCTCGGCCTGTTGCAGAGCCTGCGATGCTTGTCTCCCACCAGAGCTGTCTGCCAACCTTGTCATTATTCAATTAAGATTTTTAACATTTTCTGAGTCACGGGATGACACGGGTGGCACAGTGCATTTCTTATGCATGAGCTGGGATGGCCATGAATGCTCCAGTCTGCAATTTGCTGATTGGAAGCCTTCAAGTCAAAGAAAAAAAATGGGGACACTTAATACAAAGCATGTGGCCTAATATTGTTTTAATGAACTTGCAGAATCCAAACAAGGGCCAGCTGCTCATTTTCTCATTCTGTCTCCCATTTATTTCTCATTAAGGAAATCGCCTGCTTGTCAAATAAGATATTTATAATACTATAAATTGATAACGTAGCTGATAGAAGTTAAAAAAGAAAAGGGATTTAGGTGCGTTATCTTTATTGTGAGCTGAGATCTGCATTGTAATAAAGGGTGGAAAGCATGGTGGAATAGAGATTGCTTGTTCAAAAAAAGACCTGTTTTACAGCCCTGTCATAAACAAAGGCAGGGCTGACTCCTTTCATTTATTCATCCCTTTATGTTCTTTGCAAAATTTGGACATGGCAGGAGCGCTTTTATCAAGTCATTGATCCCACAAGGTCATATGCAATACAAAATCTGATTTTCACTAGAGATAAGCAAATCTCCAGGACAAAAACTTGGGCGTACCTCAGTTCATCGAGGAAAGGGCTAATTCTGGACTTTTGCTGGAGTCTTTTATTTAAAAAAAGGGATTTTTTTTCTTCCTGTCCAAAAATGTAATCATCACTGTGTGACATTCCTCATTGAAGAGCGAAGTTGCACGCTAAATTAGAAACAAAAATCCTTCATCTATATTTAGTGTGATGCCTTCTGATTCATCAATCATTAACGAAGCAAACCTTTTTGTGAGTCTTTTGCACCTTGATGCTAAGCAGAATTGATGTAGTAGCTGATATCGGAGACACTTACACTGCTTTGTGTTGAGTCTAATTGCACAGAATTTACAGCACAGAAATAGGCCTTTCAGCCCAACCAGGCCATGCTGGTGTTCACACTCCACATGAGTCTCCTCCCATTCCATCTGTCTTATTTCAGCCTTTCAGCATATCTTTCTATTACCCTTTCTCTCATGTATCTGTCTACCTCGATCACTGTGGTAGCGATATCCATATTCTAAACACTCACTGAATAAATAACTTTCTCCTTATTTCCCTATTGGATTTATTAGCGACCATCTTGTATTGATGGCCCTAGTGTTGGTTTCTTCCACAAGTGGAAACATTCTTTCCGTATCTACTGCATCCTACACACAATCATAATTTAAAGGCCTCTAACAGATCACCTCTAAGGCTTTTCTTTTCTTTAAAAAAAAAGCTCAACCTGTTCAATCTTTCCCAATAGCTATAATCTCTTAGTTCTGGCACCATTTTGGGGGCCTGAATTTACCTTTGGTGAGCATGCGCAATCAGCAGGTCTGGGAGCAGTCGGGAAATGGGTCCCCAACCGCGATCGGCCCCTGACCACGATTTCACGCTGGCTGGCCGATTAACGCACACTGAAAAGCTCAGCGCTGCTGGGATGGGGGAACAGGAAGAGGGCGGGTGATGACGTTTCTGTGAGTGCGAGTGAGCACTGTGAGAAAGCTCCCTGAAGGCAGACAGCTGCCTCAGGGAGCTGCAGACCTGAAAATGCTCAAACGAAGCTTTAAAAAGCTGCAAAAATAAAATGTCTGTGCATCACAATCAGGCACCTGAAAATATACCTCATAAAAATGATGTCCACAGGTTTTTATTTTTATTTTATTTCATCCCGCCCTTGGATGAGGTTTGACGAAAAATGCAAAGGCTGCCTGGCCGATTCACCCGTCCGCCAAATGTAAGGTTGGACGGGCCACAAAAAATCAGAGACAATTGCGCCACTAATGGGTTTAATCACCCACTTAATTGTCAGCGGGTACGCTTCCAACTTTTGTGCACCGCTGAGCGAAATATTGCGCAAGTGCGCGATGACATTGGGATGCTCATCCGACATATTCCCACACAATCTTCTGCCCAATCGGGTTGGGCGTGCCCACCCGCGGGACGTAAAATTCGGCCCAGTGAATCTTTTTTGCACTTTCTCCAGTGCTTCTATGTCGTTTTTATGATATGACGTTCAGACCTGCACAGTATGCTTAAGTGTGGCCTGATTCAGGGTCCTATGCAAGTTAAACATAGCTTCACTATTTTTTAATGGTATACCCTTAGAAATAAATCCCACTGCTTTGTTAGCATTTTTAACTGTCTTTCTGGCTTGTGGTGCTGCTTTCAATGATTTGTCCACCTGTACCCTGAGACCTATTGCTTCCATTTGTTTTTCTATGGTGGAGGTGATTCTTCTCACCAATGTGCATCATCTCATATTTGCCATTAACTGCCCAGTTTTCCAGTGTTCCCTTGTATTATGTTGCATTCTTCCTCAGTATTAGCTGAACCCTTCAGTTTGGTATCATCTGCAAATTTTGATGTTATGTTGCCTATTCCTAAGTCCAAACCATTAATGTAAATTCTGAATAACAATGGTCCCAGCACCAATCCTTGTTATCTACCTACCTCCAATCTGAATAACCATCCTTTAACCCTACTCTCTGGCTTCAAATTTTTAGCTGATTTGCTATATATTCATCTATTTATCCCGTGATGTCACCTGTTCTAACCTTTACCATGAGCTTACCTTGTGCCACCTTATTGAAGGTCTTTCAAAAATCCATGTATATGACACTTACTACATTACCCTTGTCTACTCTTTCCATGTGCCACTTATTGATGGCCTTTCAAATATCCAGATATATGACATCTATTATATTACCCTTGTCTATTCTTTCCATTACCTCTACAAATAATACTATCAGGTTAGTTTAGCATGACTTAGCCTTTTGAAATTCATGCAAGTTGTTTCTTATTACATTTTGCTTTTCTAGATGTTCTATCACTTCTTATAGTATAGATTCCAGTATCTTTCCTATCACTGAAGGTATGTTGACTGGTCTATGGTTCACATGTTTTGTTCCATCTCCCTGATAATGATGTTACTTTCTCTGCATCCTTTCCAGACATTGCCACTGTGCTCAAAATGGGAGGCCCAGATGAAGCAAAGCTGTAATTCTTGGTCACATTTTATTTTCTTGCATTGCAGATACAAGGTTGACATCAGTATTTGCTCTAGATTGGTTGGAACCACAGCATTTATCGTTCCTGCCTAGCAATGCATTACTCTGTACTCAGGTCAAGTGGAGATCTGCAAATGCCTATTTAAGTATATGAACAGATCAGTGGCAGGATGCCAGTGACATTGTTAATGACAATTAATTTTTACTAACACAAACACAAAAGGTTTAAAGGTGATCCAGGGGACCATCTGGGATCTTTTTATAGGTTTTAAAACTGAAGTTTGAACAAGGCCTTTGTATTGATTGTAGTTATAATGGAACCAGTGACTCAATAAGAGAACTTTTACCTCTGCGTCTGAGGGTGTGTGTTTGAGTCCCACTCCAGAAACTTCAGCACAAAATCTATGCTGACACTCAGTGCAGTACTGAGAGAGAGCCGCACTGTTGGAGGTGAGGCCTTTTGGGTGAGGCATTAAACTGAGGCCTCCATCTGCCCTCGCATATAGGTGTAAAAGATTCCATGGCGCTACTTTGAAGAAGAGCAGGGAGTTCTCCCCAGTGTCCTGGCTAATATTTATCCCTCAACCCATATCACTAAAACAGATTATCTGGTCCTTATCACATTACTGTTGTCTGTTTGTGGGAACTTGCTATGCACCAATTGATTGGTGAATTTACTATAGTAGAACAGTGATTACTCTTCAGAAGTACTTCGATAGGCCGTAAAGTGTGAACAATGTTATGTAAATGCAAGTCTTTCTTTCAGTGTGAAACCCAGGAAATATGAAACTGACTACTTGCTCAGCGTGCTTATGTGCTGCTTGCTAGAATCGGAATCACCTTTAGAAGGGCGAATTTAGACGACAATCAGATTGCACTTTGTATGTCCATGCAATCCACGATCCTTGTTGCACTGATGCAGAAATTACTATGTACCTGGCCCATAACAGATGCAGCAGTTGTCATGGTAAGGTTGCCTAGTTGAATATTGCTCGAGATTTCCTTTCCGATTGCTGCAGGAGTCATTTTAGAATCCAACGACCATTTATGAAGGAATGCTCTTTTAATAGAAATCCAATCTTAAACCAGGGAAAGTCAGCTGGAGCAGAGCCAAGTTTTCCTGTGCACTGCTGATTTCCACAGAGATCTTAGTCATTCAGATCCAACTCTTAAGTTCAATGGCTTTGGCAGTTTAAATGAAACCAAAAGCATTTAATCACTCCCCAGTTATTTCATTATTATTAGTAGTATATGGTATTCAACATTTATGCTGACTGTTGCTGTGTTTTCCAGTTATCATCTTCTTTAAGATGGCTGCGATTTTTTTTAGAAACGCTTTTCTCCTGGAAATGTGATTGACTCAATGTATAGACTGACACCATGACACTTAAAAGTTCTAAATTGGAATGATTAGTATCTCTTTAATTTGCTTTGTACGTGAGCCTTGGGATGTTTTACTTCATCAAAGGCACTATATAAATGCAAGCTGTTGTTATTGTAGAAGCTACTTGGTTTTGCAAATCTTCGAATTAGTGTTCGCTTATGAAAACAAATGGTAAAAAGGTAATTGTGAACGTGAAATAATTGAAATAATGTTCTAAAGCAAAATCTGCTATATTATGACTTTAATATTAAAATTGAATTTATTGCTGTATTTTTGACCTACATGAACTAAATTTTAATGTAGATTTCGAGCAGATAACTTCAGTTACCTTCTACTGATTGTGTGTAAGATTCTCTGACCTGATTTGCACTGGTACGGATTAATACAATTATCATATTCATTCATGGAGTGCTGAAACCTTTTTTAGGATGTGTAATCAACCTACATATAACTTAATATTTAATCAGAGAAGAAGGACTGATGCTTTAAGGCCTAATCACAGAGACACTTATGAGTCACCTTGAAGAAGATGAGCTCAGTCCTTACTATCTAATTTGCATATTTTGTTATATATTGTGTTATACATCAGAGTTAAAATGGCTGGTTAGCCAAATAATTAAATGCTAGTCACAGTTACATTTAGCTATATATTTTCTCCATCACCAGTCATATTAATCCTTAGTGCTTTACAGACTTTTTACTGACATGGTAGCAGCCCATTCTGTTCAGTGCATTTTGACTTAATCACATCTGTGACACAACTGTGCCACTCTATAGTATTCTGGCTCTTCATTGGCCACAAAGCCAAAATTTTAGAGCTGCTTTTGGCAAATCAAACCCAATTCTATGTCACAAAGCCATGGGTTCAAATTCCACTTTATGACTTGAGTTTAAATCTAGGCTGACATTGCTTTTGTATTGTAGGGGGTAGTGCTGCATTGTCAGAAGTGTTCTAGTTAAACCAAGGCCTCATGTGCCTGCTCAAGTGGATGTAAACGATCCTGAGACATAATTCAGTATCCTGGAAAATATTCCTCCCTCAATCAAAATGGCTGCCACATTTCCCTGCATGCAGTGATCACACAGGAGTTGTGAAGCATAAGAACATAAGAAATAGGAACAGGAGTAGACCCTCGAGCTTGCTCCGCCATTCAATAAGATCATGGCTGATCTTCTTGTGTTTTAATTTCTGCATTCCCACCTTACCCTGATAACCTTTGATTCCCTTGCCTAACAAGGATCTATCTATCTCTGCCCTAAAAATATTCAATTACCCCGCCTCCACTACCTTTTGAGGCAGAGAATTCCAAAGTTGCACAACCCTCTGAGAGAAAAAAATTCTCCCCATCTCTGTCCTAAAAGGGCAACCCCTAATTTTAAAACAGTGCCTTCTAGATCTGGATTCACCCACAAGAGGAAACATCCTTTTGATGTCCACCTTGTCAAGGCCATTCAGGATCTTGTATACTTCAATCAAATCACCCCACATTCTTATAAATTCCAGTGGAAACAATCCCAGTCTGACCAACCTTTCCTTATAAGACAACCCACTCATTCCAGGTATCAATCTAGTAAACCTCCTTTGAACCACCTCCAATGCATTTACATCCTTCCTTAAATAAAGAGACCAAAACTGCATACAGTATTCAAGGTGCAATCTCACCAATGTCCTGTATAACTGAAGCATAACACCCTTACTTTTATGTTTAATCCCTCTCGTAATAAAGGATAGCATTCCATTAACTTTCTTAATTACTTGCTCTACCTGCATACTAACTTTTTGTGACTCATGTACTAGAACACGTAGATCCCTGTGCACCTCAGAATTATGCAGCTGTTCTCCATTTAAGTAATACTCTGCTTTTTTGTTCTTCCTGCCAAATTGAACAACTTCACATTTTCTCACATTAAACTCCATATGCCAGATCATTGCCCACTCATTCAACTTCTCTATATCCATCTGCAACCTCCTCATGTCCTCTTCACAACATACTTTCCTACTTATCTTTGTGCCATCTGCAAATTTAGCTACCATGCCTTCACTCACCTCATCTAAGTCATTGATGTAAATCGTAAAAAGTTGAGGCCCCAGGACAGACCCCTGTGGGACACCACTCATCACATCCTGCCAATCAGAAAAATACCCATTTAAGCATACTATCTGCTTTCTGCCAGCCAGCCAATCTTCTATCCATGCTAATATGTTATCCACTGCACCATGCACTTTTATTTTCCGTAATAACCTTTGTTGCGGCACCTTATCAAATGCCTTCTGGAAATCTAAGTACAGTATGTCTACAGGCTCCCCTTTATCTACTGCTCATGTTACTCCTTCAAAAAAACTCCAATAAATTGGTTAAACATGATTTTCCTTTCACAAAGCTATGCTGACTTTTCTCTATTGCCTTGAGCTCTTCTAAGTGCCCAGTTATAACCTTCATAATGATCGATTCTAATAAGTTCCCCACGACAGACGTCAAGCTAACTGGCCTATAGTTTCCTGTTTTCTGCCTCCCTCCCTTCTTGAATAGAGGGGTTATATTTGCAACTTTCCAATCTGATGGAACCTTTCCAGAATCTAGCATGTCCTCCGGGAGCAACGTAAATGCTAGTCCTTTCTTCTCAATATTAGAAATGAATTTTTGAATATATTCAGTCCCATTTTAGTGGACAGGTGTTAATGCACTCACATGGTAATCATTTAGATATTTGGGTATATTGCTTTAATTTTGACTGTTGAAATATTGCGCTAGCCACAGCACTGCAGGATTCCATAATTACAGGGTAGAAAAGAAAAGATTAAAGTAATGTGGGAAAGCCTATTAATGATAAAAAGTTAAAATAGATTAGAACGGTTATTTAAGATATTTGGTATTTGTAACAGAAGCAAGGATATTCATTATAAGTCTATTAATTTGGTACAGCTGATCATTCTGGTAAAATAACTAGAATTTTACAACAATAACCATGAAACAAATCTATAGCTAATATGTTACCATTACTAAAGAGTTGTATGTTTTCTCAGGGATCATCTTGTCCCATCACTATTCTGACACTAGAAAGCCCATTGGTCCTGGGAAATCCCATTCCAGCATTTCTGGGGCCTACAATTGGAACAGTTTACTTAACTGGCCATCAAATTGGGGCAGTGCCCATTTCCACCATTGCCAACCTTCAAAATAAAGCATCTAAATTCCCAATTGTGATTTGGTAATTTGCCTGTTGAATTTTCATTCACTGAATTGTTATATATTGAAGTCAGGGCCAGTGGTGTCATGCCTCTGAATTTCCAATACTGTATTGATGCTCATAATGGACCCAGAGTAAATTAGAATGAGAAACATAGGGAGCAGCTGTTGTTAGGATCACCTGGGATTGGCAGAAGTGAGTTCATTTAAGTCTGAAGTTTGAGTAATCATTATTGAAGCTTGGAATGACTTATTGCATTTTTTTTTATTGTTGTCATTAAGCCTGGACAGCCTTAGACTTGATTTTGACTACCTGTAGGATGGCTGGTATGTATTAAGCAACACCAAACTGCACCCAGAAATTCCTTAAGAATATCATTCCCTATGCATAGACTATTGGAAGCCATTATCACGGAAAAGCAGGAAAGGAAAGTGAGGCAGTATTTAAGGAAGATGCATCCACAAGGTATTATCTTTCCCCACCCACCACCCCTCAGAATATACAATAATGAAGATATATATGTTAGAACTGTACATCACCAGAGAGACAATAAAGGACCTGTACCACCTACTGCGTGATGACTTGGAACTAGAGTCATGTGTCTGGGCAGCTCTGTCTGAGGCTGTGAAGGTCACAATAGCACTCAATTTCTTTTGGTACTGGGCAGGCAGCAATGGGGATTCCTGTTATATCAGAAAGGATGCCTTCTGGCCATACGTTTGTTAGATGGATGAGACACTTCACAGGAGAGCTGGGGAAATCCATCTAGTTTGGCATCAAAGCAACACAGCAGTGAGATAGAATTGCCAGGTTCTTTGGGATTACTGGATTCCCCATGGTTCAATGTACAATACATAGCAGCCAAGTTGCTTTGCGAGTCCTACAATGAACTTCTTTAGCCTCCTCAATAGTCAAACGTTTAACACCCTGACTGTCCAGATTGTCTGACAATATACAAAGTCACCTGATCTGTTAAAGAAAGAAAATCATGTCAACAGATATCTGTTGAGTGGCAAAGCAATATTCCTGGTTCTGTGGGGAATGACTCCTCAGTACATGGCACATCCTCACACGGTCCTCAGTCCTCCAGCTACCTCATGTTCCATGAATCACCTGGTGCCACATTCTCCATTCATCTGAAAGTATCTGAGCTGGGAGTGAAAAATCAAGTGACACAGGGGTAAGTTTGGAGGATGATGGGATTGAGAAACAAGGGGTCTGATCTCAGTCCAAGCAGACATGGAAGGACATAATCTTCATATAATCCTCCTTATCTGTCCTCTTGATGTGAAGGTAGATGTTAAGAATTTGTGAGCTTAAACAATTTGGGATCAAGGAGACGATGGCTGCTAAATTCAGCTCTGAAGCACCCATAGTTTTGGTGCTACTGGTGCCTTTTTGAGCCCAAAATGGAATCCAAGCCCCAAGCACACACTCCCCGTGCTATTCCGAGGAAGTCAGTAAAGCAGGCATTAGCAGCATGCGCTGGAAGTATTCAGAGTGGGAAACTTGTGATGTCAGCTGGTGTGTGGTGTGTAACACTGATATGATGCACTGCCATTTTTGGCCACACCCTTCTAGCCAACACCATCTCATAAACACACACAGCTTTACATGCAAGAACAGAATTACCTGGAAAAACTCAGCAGGTCTGGCAGCATCGGCGGAGAAGAAAAGAGTTGACGTTTCGAGTCCTCATGACCCTTCGACAGAACTTGAGTTCAAGTCCAAGAAAGAGTTGAAATATAAGCTAGTTTAAGGTGTGTGGGGGGTTGGGGGGGGGGGTGCGGAGCTGGGGTGGTGGTGCGGAGAGAGAGAGAGAGAAGTGGAGGGGGTTGGTGTGGTTGTAGGGACAAACAAGCAGTGATAGAATCAGATCATCAACAGATGTCACCAACAGTAGAACAAAAGAACACATAGGTGTTAAAGTTGGTGATATTATCTAAACGAATGTGCTAATTAAGAATGGATGGTAGGGCACTCAAGGTATAGCTCTAGTGGGGGTGGGGCGAGCATAAAAGATTTAAAAATATTTAAAAATAATGGAAATAGGTGGGAAAAGAAAAATCTATATAATTTATTGGAAAAAAAAAAGGAAGGGGGAAACAGAAAGGGGGTGGGGTTGGGGGAGGGAGCTCAAGACCTAAAGTTGTTGAATTCAATATTCAGTCCGGAAGGCTGTAAAGTGCCTAGTCGGAAGATGAGGTGTTGTTCCTCCAGTTTGCGTTGGGCTTCACTGGAACAATGCAGCAAGCCAAGGACAGACATGTGGGCAAGACAGCAGGGTGGAGTGTTAAAATGGCAAGCGACAGGGAGGTTTGGGTCATTCTTGCAGACAGAACGCAGGTGTTCTGCAAAGCGGTTGCCCAGTTTCCGTTTGGTCTCTCCAATGTAGAGGAGACCACATTGGGAGCAACGAATGCAGTAGACTAAGTTGGGGGAAATGCAAGTGAAATGCTGCTTCACTTGAAAGGAGTGTTTGGGCCCTTGGACGGTGAGGAGAGAGGAAGTGAAGGGGCAGGTGTAGCACATTCGTTTAGATAATATCACCAACTTTAACACCTATGTGTTCTTTTGTTCTATTGTTGGTGACATCTTTTGATGATCTGATTCTATCACTGCTTGTTTGTCCCTACAACCACACCAACCCCCTCCACTTCTCTCTCTCTCTCTCTCTCTCTCTCTCTCTCTCCGCCACCCCCCCTGTCCCCCCCCACACACCTTAAACCAGCTTATATTTCAACTCTTTCTTGGACTCGAACTCAAGTTCTGTTGAAGGGTCATGAGGACTCGAAACGTCAACTCTTTTCTTCTCCGCCGATGCTGCCAGACCTGCTGAGTTTTTCCAGGTAATTCTGTTTTTGTTTTGGATTTGCAGCATCCGCAGTTTTTTTGTTTTTATCTCAGCTTTACATGCATTCAGCAGCAGGAAGGGGCTCCCACCAGCATTGTTTAAAAAGCTCATCAACCACTCTCAGGTCATAGATTGTTTTCAACTGGCTCTGTCTGAGTTTGTAGAAGTTTGCAGAGTTGTTTTAAGTTGCTGAAGTTGCTGAGTGGTACTGCACATGAAAAAAGACCTTGGTTTTAACTTGATGCTTCTGGTTAGTTTACTTCCAGTCATGGGTGTTATAGTTACCATCCCCCTCTGGCTGTAGTGTGAGAGGAGATTGAGCAGAAGTAGCTCAGATCTGCTCGTGGAAGGAAGAGGAAGGGTCTCAGCAGGGTCTTCCAAAAACATTCTGTTACCTCAACCTAAGCCGGGAAGAGTGACTCCATTTTGCAAAGGAGGAAATCTGCAAGCACAGAGTAGGGTGAGGATGGCACTGCCAGTGGCTGTGAAGGTAACTGTGGCTGTGAATTTCTTTGCATTGGGATCCTTCCAGGCTGGAGCAAACAGGTGGAGCTTGCATGTGGCTTTGCCAGGAGAGTGGGCTACCCCATGGTTCAGGATGCCATTGACTGCACACAAATGGTTTTGCACACCCTGCACCTCAATGCTGAGATGTACCGCAACAACAAAAGTTGTCACTTGCTCAATGTGAAGTTGGTGTGCGACCACGCTTAGCACATTATGTAGGTGAATGCCTGCTATCCTGGAAGCAGCCAATGCACTTATTCTGCGCTGGTCTGCTGTTTCTTTGTTTGAGCTCCCACATCAAATCAGAGGGTGGCTACTGGGTGACAAGGGCTAGCCATTTAGTACCTGGCTCATGATTCCACTGTGGAACCTAACCGCATGTGGCCAGCATGCATACAATGAGAGCCACACAGCCATACCAAACTTCGGAGAACAGAGCAATTTCCAACAGCTGGCTACGCATTTTTCAGGCAAGAAGTAAACAGCCTGCAGTTGAAAATTGCTCATTGGGTCATCAAGTAAGTTGTCAGGCCTCAACACCCCCATTCTTCCATAGACTGTGAGTAGCTATAGTCAAATTAGCAAGCTTCTGTTTTCATTAAACCCACAAGTCTCTTGGCTTTTTAGATTAAGCTGCATGTATTCTTTGGCAAACTGTCGTAATAATTTACTCAGATGCCAAGGATCTTGTGGGCCTGTCTCTAACAGAGAAAGCTGCTGGGGTTTCTACACTGATATATTTTTTTGTAGAAAATTTTAAGGAACAGCAGTGAACATGAAACATGTTTGTTTTTACAAAATTCCTTCAGCCCTCAGAATATTGTGGTAATATATTCATGATAAATCACATTTCCAAATGACACATGGCTACATATCTTCCACCACTTCAGACATTTGTCATCAACCTTTTATTTTAGATCACAATAGTCAGTATGATGCCTTGGATGCAGGATTTTATTGCTGCTGATTTATCTTCTCCCTGAGCTCTGGATATCTGTAACAGGACTATTTTTTTTCCCTTCTGTGAAAAATTTTAACTCATTCTTTGATTGTTTAAGTAATGGATAGGAGACAGGCAGATGCAACGCCACAACATAATTCAAAGGTTTGGGTGAAAAGACCAAACTGCAGGTGCTAGAAATCTGAACTAAAAATAGAAAATGCTGGCAATAAACAGCAGTGCATCAGCATTCAAGAGGAGAAAGGACAGGTTAAGCTGTCAGCAGCACACATTCTGACAAAGGGTATACCCCGAAAAGATTAACCAACCTTTTCCTCTTTGGGCCTGCTGTGTAATTTCAGCACTTCTGCTCCTCAGAGGTTTGAATAATGTTCTGAACTGTGACAGCAAAGTTCAAACTGTTCTAAACCATGCGACTGAATTCATCTCCCTCTCATCCAACAGTTTTAAGTTGTTTTCTGTTTGCTCAATTTGAAAATTGCTGGTCATTTACAAATAAAGAAGGAATGTGCATTTATACAGTGCGTTGGCTCATCCCTCAAGATGTTCCAAAGTGTTTCACATACAGTCAGTTGCTTTTAAGTGCAGTCCCAATTGCTGCCTACAACATCCATTTTGGGCACAGCAAGATTCCACAAACACCGATGACATGATTGGCGAGTAGATCAATTTCTTTTAGATTTCTTAACATCATTTTAATAAAGAATATTGTTGTGGTCTGGGATCTGCCTGAAAAGGTAGTGGAAGTATATTCAAAAGTAACTTTCAAAAGGGGATTGGATAAATACTTGATAAGGAAAAATTTGCAGTGAAGAATGAGCAGACAAGTGGGACTAATTGGATAGCAATTGCAGAGTGCCAGCATTGGCACAATGCATGGAATTTAATGTAGGCGACAGGGGTCTCACCCACAGTTGGAGAGACTACACAAGCCACATGTTGGCTCTTTTTGGGAAGGCCTGCTGCATGATGTACCAATCAGGCGCTCAACTGGGCAGCAGCGGACTTCCCAAGGATCAAGGAACCCAGGGGTGGAAGTCCTGCCCGCTGAGAGCTGTCAGCCAATCAGAGGTTGGCAACTCCTCATTGCTCAGCACCACCAGGAAGGCAGTGGCTATTGCCAGTACTACACCCACCTGAGGTCCAGGATCATCAAGGGACCGAGGCACAGGTGAGTGATGGCAGGAGGGCAGAAGTCATGGGGGAGGAGGTTTGCAGCAGGGGCAGGTATTGGATCTCCCCACTTCCAAATGCCTGGTTCCTCGATCTGGCACTGAATGCCTTTGGACGAGGGGCCCAATGCCAGCCCCCCCACCTTGGGAGCCCACAAGCAAACCTGGCAGGGTTTTTCCTTTCAGGGTTCCCATATGGCGGTCCCCGATCCGCTGCTGAGAGAGTACCAGCAGTGTGGTGGTGGGGGGAGGGCATGTAGTGGAGGGTGGGGTGGGGGGGAGTGCGGTGGCAGTGGGAATGAGGCTCTTAAGTGGGCAGCTCACCACCATCTTCTCAAAGGAAACTAGGGATGGGCTATAAATGCTGGCCCAGCCAGCAAAGCCCACATCCCGTGAATTAATTTTTTAAAAATTTAATTGGCAGCGATATGGGAAAGTTGTCAGGAGCCTTTCCACCCTAGACCTAATCGAAACAGAGTCTGGAAGGCGCTGGAATCCCCACTCACCAGCCGCATGTCCAAATAAATGTCTCCCGCCACCAAACTCACCACGGGGGAGGGCACTAAATTCTGCCCCATGGGACAAATGGCGACCTTCTATGCTGTATAACTACAAGAATGTTGAAAAGGACATTGGGAAATCAGCTCTTTTTCACGTAGTTCCCTCAGCTTTAGTCTCCATCAGAACAACTGGATGGGCCTTTGAATTGATACCTTATCCAAAGGACTCACCTCAGACAGTGCAGCACAAGCTCAGTAATGCACTGGCATGTCAGTTTAGATTGATATCACTAAGTCCAGAAGTGAAATGTGAACACAGTAGTGAGTACACGGATATGAGAATACTGTAGAAACTAAGAAATCAGTGAATACGCATTAAAAGACCAAGGACTGCAGATGTGAATTTATTAATAACAAGAGTAAAATATTACATGATTAATTTCGAGTGTTACAAGGAGCTGCTTAGTTGTATCACTGTTAATGTACAATGAATAATCCTGCAGTTTGTAGGATTATATTGTTTTACTTCACTCGTATACATTATTGTACATTCTGGTTACGTACGGGGGACTGTGTACATTGCTGCATTGAGACTTCTTGACATGGTTGTGTCTGTGTTGGAAGAAATGCAAGTGTAGGGATGGAAATTAACTTCATTTTAGATAAAGTTTATGGTGAATGGGGTTGGTAGGGGGAGGGGGTCTCCTGTAAATCCTAGCCTTTCTATGGGCAGGTCACGATTGTTGGTCTATATTCATCTTCTGAGAGATGACTGCAGTGCCATTCTGTTTCCATTAAGTAATGGGGAGGGGACCTTTGTTTCCAAGTTTTCTATGCTGTCTCTTGTTATGGGTGTGAACATGGGACAGAATTATGGCTGGGATGTTTCTGTTGGGAGATGGAGGAAGAGTTCCAGAATGGGAGGGGTAAGAGATTTTTTTTGGGAGGATGAGAGGGGGTGACTTGCACTGGAGTCACTTGACTCTGGAGGGAGTGGATAAATCAGAAGTTTGTGTTATTACCCATGCTGAGCAAAGTGGAATTTATTGGCTAAGGACTGGAATTATACAACTTGGCCCTTGTGGAAGAGTTGGCCTGGTCAGCTGGGACCCTTCTCTTAATCGACTTGCAGCAAATGAGAGGGCTGATAGGTCTGAGAGAACCTAAAGGAAGGTACAGATCTTCCTCCAGGTCAGGGGGTTTAGAACTGCAAGTGGATACTTCTAGATCCCTTTCAGCCTTTTATGAAGGGTGGGCTGTGCAGATAGATTTGGTCGTGAAATCCTGACCTCCACTCTGAGGTGTTTTCCTGAGAAAGCTAAGACCAGGCCACAATTTCTTGTATCTGAGCTGCCCAGCATTGGAGGTTTGGGAGGCTGAATTTCTTATATCGGGAGCGTAATCTTTGAAGCCGTTGAATCGCGTAGAAAAACTTTGAGCTGTAGTTGCACCAGATTTCAGAATTGCTGGGACCTTGACAGGTAGCATCTAAAAAAGGTAGAGAAGGTGGGGGAGGATGTTTAGTGTGTAGAAGTGATCTCGGCAGATTGTCCAGCCTCAAGGTTGTATTCAGTTTGGTTTTGGGCTGCCTGAAAATTTCAGGAATACAAACTTGTTTGTGCCTTTAAAAAATTGGAAGGCCATTTTTCCAACTCAGCGTTTCATGGAATTGAGACAATGGTTCCTAAGCTTTTTTTTAAAAAAATGAATCTTGGATCAGCAGCAAAGGATTTAACCCTACCCCCTGCCCTGCTCCATTCTGGCCCCTGTCTGCTTTTGGATTTGGCAAAAGGTGATAATGCTAATAATCTGACTAAGCAGCTGTGCAAGCAGCTTGATTCCTGGTCTCTGAAAATGCCCCCAGAAGCTTGTCACTAGGACATTTGTCACGCTGATGTAGATTAGTTTGTTGTCACTCCTGAAAAGCACTTCCGACCACTAAACCCAGATATCCCAGCTTAGGTCAGGGGCTCACCACCAGAAGAACTCCAGGGGAGAGCTTTTGTCATCACAGGCGGGAATCGGGAGGCAGGAACGTTCCAGCATCGTGATCCCGCCTCCATTGCCAGGCTGCCAGGAAACAGGAATTTCCTAATGGAAGGCTCCACTTTGTGCTGGAGGCATATGTGCCTGCTGTCTCAATGCGCAGACCTGAGGTGGGACAGTTTAAGGGGAACGGAGCAGGTGCAGCTGGATAGAAGGTCAGTGATAGGTGGGGGCTAAGGAGAGATTGACAGAGATGTCATGGGCACAAGACAAAGGGAGTGTTAATGGTGGTGGTAAGGGCTAAATAAGGTGCTGATGGTGGCATAAAGGTAAGAAAGCAGCATGTGTGAATAGCAGAACAAGGGTCAGCGCTCTGTGAAAGAACAATGTGGAACAAGTAACAGATGGCCCTTTTGGGGGTGGGGTGGCTGGGGACAAAGGGTAGAAAAAGGAGATTTAAAAAAGGGGATAAAACAATGAAAAAATGAATAAAAATAAAAACTAGTAAATGAAAAACAAATGTAAATTTTAAAAAAGGGATTTAAAATGGGGTGAAGATAGAGGAGAGAGCTCATGGTCTGAAGTTGTTGAACTCAATGTTAAGTCTGGAAGGCTGTAAAGTGACTAATCGGAAGATGAGGTGCTGTTCCTCCAGGTTGTGTTGGGCTTCACTGGAACATTGCAGCAGGCCAAGGATGGACATGTGGACACAAGAGCAGGGTGGTGTGTTGAAATGGCAAGCGACAGGAAGGTCTGCGTCATGCTTGCGGACTGCATTTGGTCTCTCCAATGTAGAGGAGAACACATTGGGAGCAGCGAATGTAGTGGACCAAATTGAAAGAGGTGCAAGTGACGCGCTGCATCACCTGAAAGGAGTGTTTGAGCCCTTGGACATTGAGGAGGAAGGAGGTAAAGGGGCAGGTGTTGCACCTTCAGCGATTACATGGGAAGGTGCTGTGGGAATGGGATGAGGTGTTGGGGGTGATGGAGGATTTGACCAGGGTGCCCTGGAGGAATGGTCCCTATGGAATGCTGACAGCCCGGGGGGGTGGAGGTGGGTGGTGGTGGGTGGTGGTGGTGAGAGGATGATGTGTTGGTGGTGGCATCATGCTGGAGTTGGCGGAAATAGTGGAGGATGATCCTTTGAAGACAAAGGCTGGTGGGGTGAAAAGTGAAGATAAGTGGGACCCTATCATGGTTCTGGGACAGAGGGGAAGGTGTGAGGGCAGAGGCACCCCTTTACCTCCTCCCTCTTCACCATTCAAGGGCACAAACACTTCTTTCAGGTGAAGCAGAACTTTACTTGTACCTCCTTCAATTTGGTCTACTACATTCACTGCTCCCAATGCGGTCTCATATATATCGGGGAGACAAAACGCAGACTGAGTGACTGCTTTGCTAAGCACCTTCGGTCTGTCTGCAAGCATGACCCAGATCTTCCTGTCGCTTGCCATTTCAACACTCCACCCTGCTCTCATGTCCACATAACTGTCCTTGGCCTGCTGCATTGTTTCAGTAAAGCTCAACGCAAACTAGAGGAACAGCACCTCAACTTCCATTTAGGCACTTTACAGTCTTCTGAACTTAACAATGAGTTCAACAACTTCACACCATGAACTCTCTCCTCTATCTACACCCCTTTTTTCCCCTTTTTTAAAATTTATTTTTATTTTTCATTTACTAGTTTTCGTTTTTATTCATTGTTTTATCCCCATTTTTTATCCCCCATTTTTATTCCCCTTTTTTGTATCCCCCTTTTTTATCCCCCTTTTTTCCCAACCACCACCCCTTCTCCCCACCCCACCCCCAAAAGGGCCATCTGTTACTTGTTCCATGTTGCTCTTTCACAGAGCGCTGACCCTTGTCCTGCTATTCACACATTCTGCTTTCTTACCTTTATGCCACTATCAGCACCTTCTTCAGCCCTTAGCATTACCATTAACACTCACTTTGTCTTGTGTCCATGACATCTTTGTCAATCTCTCCTTTGCCCCCACCTATCGCTGATCTTCTATCCAGCTTCACCTGCTCCAGTCCCCTTAAACAGTATAAATTTAATCATATTTCTACTTCTCTTTAGCTCTGAAGAAGAGTCATACAGACTTGAAACGTTAAATCTGTTTCTCTCTCCACAGACCTGCTGAGTCTTTCCAGCATTTTCTGTTTATATTTCAGATTTCCAACATCTGCAGCATTTTGCTTTTATCCAAAAGAACTGACAACTGAACATGCAGCTGGCATAGGAAAAGAATGATAGCATGGGTGACTGATATCTATCATTTGTAAATTTGCATTTATTCTGATTGGCACGTGTACTTCACATAATTGCTGGTCTGGCAAATAACCTATCGGTCACTTGTCTTATACATTTGTGGGTGGCTGACTTGGAGAGATGTCTTCAGCAAAGCCCTGGAAGGATCCACAAGCCAAAGCGTTCAGGATGGTGGTGACGTCAAGGAACCTCAGCGTCGGCCTTTAGGGACTGTGAGTGGGTAATACCTCCAGTGAGCTTCACTTCTGTGTTGCTGCCCTCCCAGCCTCTCCCCTCCCTGCCACTCCCTTGCCACCCCCGGCTGTGCCACCCTCTCCCTGACCTCCCATCACAAACACACCCCCTCCCTGCCAGCCTCCCCTGCTGATCACCCTCCCCTTCTGCCTGCTGCACCCCCCCATCTGCCTGCCGCACCCCTCTCCTCCCTGCTGCTCCCTCCCCTTTCCTGGCCACTCCACCCCCTCTCCCTTCCACTACCCCTCACCGCCGCCTACCCCTCTCTTGCAATCCCATTCTCTACCACCCTCCGCCCCAACCCACCCCCACCCACTCTCTGCCACCCCCCTCCCTGCTGCTTCATTCTCTCCTGTCCAGCTTAGGTGTCTAAATACTGGCAGCTGCTGTTGCTGCTGGTCATATTACTCCTTCGCTGAGGTCCAATCTGAGGCAGGCACCACCCATCCTGTTGTGATTTGGGAAATACCTCAAGTGTAGTAAGTAAAACTGTCGCAAAAGTATTGTGAACAAACCCTTTCCCATAACTAAGTAATAAAGCAGCTGTGAGTTCTGAGTATTTATTGCAGACTTTCCAGGAGTTTAAGCAGCTACCTCAATTGCCATTGTCTTTTAAGCTTTTTTTCAATGGTTTTAAGCAGCCCAGGAAATCCTTTGATGTAACATTAAACTTAAAAGTGTGTAGAAATATTATTCACATATGTTAATCAGCAACCCGCCTCTATTGAGGGGATTACACGCAACCAGCCAAGCACCCTTGAGTTAGGATGTCAGTGGGTCAGAGCCAGCTTCCCAACACTTCCCACTTGTTTTTGAATTTAACTCTCCCACACCAATATCAATACACTCCTCCAGGTTCAAATTCCCTCCTTTGCTTTCCTCACTCTAAATACACATCCTCTTTAAGATGCCCCTTCAGGAGCAGTTACCCTACCTAACTTCATACCTCCAGATCAAGGAACAATCTGTTGGGGAACTGTTTTCACTCTGGCAGTTCACCGACCTGAGCATTAAATGAGGGCCCAGGACTAAAATCAATTGGGTCCTGTGCCAATTTAGGCAGCCACTACAGGCACCCCACCTGCTGTCCACCTGATTAATGTACAGAACTTGAAGGAACCCCATTAGGTCAGGGAGATTTTAATCATCTCAAAAAAGCAAGGTTTACATTGTGTTGTATGCCTCAGGGATATGCAGAGATGACACACCAGGTTTTGTATGTGTACAGGTCTGCTCTCGTGCTTATAGCTGCTTGCCTACACTTTAGTTTTTCTTTCTTAGTTGGCTGCGTTTGCTGCCAACATGGAGTTGTGCGCAGTTGTACCGCTTCACTTCGTGACGTCATTGTGAGCAATGGAGACCAGAACTCTACTCATTCCCCCAACCTCAGTGTGATACCAATCCTCTCCATTTAGTTTCCCTCTTTTTTTTTAGGATTTTTGGAATCCGAAATAGCTTTTTTATTCAGGACAAAATGCAATACCCATTTTCGCCTAGGTAATTTCCTTTAGCTTTATCTTTTTCAATGTATGCACCCATTTGAAACAAGCACATGTGTAGATTGAGGCTGGAGACTTCAAACTCCCTTTAAAATGCAATAGGGCAGATTTTCATATTCCTGCTTCTGAAGCTACTGAAACACCTGGGCACTGCCACAAAGATTAAAAATGGGTTGGGAAATGGACTGACTCCCTTATAGGTTTGTGATCCTCCTCACCTGATTTGTTTCTGGATGCTCTCTACCTGGCTGATTCAATACACCCAAAGTAGGAACACAAAAAATCTGTACCAATTTTTTAAAAAATTCAATGAGAACACTGAATATATAAGTCATGTTTTATCTAACATTAAATTCTGAGTGGCAATTTAAATTTGTGCTTCTGTTTTCCATTGTCGGCAAGATTCAGCTTTAGGTTTTCTGCGAAAGTGCGGACAAGTGCATATGCTCAGATGGGTGTCGGTGGCCATCTAGCATTGGCAGGAGACACAGATTTCTTAGTATCCACACCCAGGCTTAACTAATCACACACAGTGTGGAGAAGAGTCAGCAGTAATAATCAAACACTGAACAATTGAACATTACGATTTACATTCTGGGAACCCCTGAAAGCTAGCCCCATTGGCCAATACCCAGACATGGAAAGCTGTGATTGGGTCAGAGATCAAGCTGTTCATTTCCTTTCCAGCTAGGAAACAAAGAGCCAGAGAATACACAGTCCAGCTAGTTGTTGAAGATGTGGTAAGCAAAACACAGAAGTGAGCAGATCCTCCTTAAGAGAGTGAGCCCAGAATTAGAGGAAAGTTGACTACATTTTATGCCTGCTAATAGGGACATCATGGCATATGTTGTTTAATGTAATGTTATGAAGAGTGATACTGGATTATATTGAAGTACAGTGAGGTTTATTATAATTTTACTCTGTCAGTTTTGCTGATTTGCTTTTGGCCTTGTCTGTGAAAGTGTTAATTAACCTTAGCGAAGTGCATGTGGAAGGGCGTACTAGATTACAATACTCAATTATTGTGACAATTCCAGTTTACCTTTACTACCTAATAGCCATAGGCATGACACAGGGAAGTAAAGAATGTGGTAATTCACTTACAGGATAGACCAGTGGTGCTGCACCTGAGAGAATAGAGTAGACCCAAAATTTGTAACACTCTACCAAGAACTACCTCTGTTACTCCATCAATCTGTTCCAACTGCACCCTTTCTTCCAGCAATCTTTCTCAACTCTCCCCACACCCCACTCAGTGCACACTCCAGCACACCCCCGCCCCTACCCTGCCCCCCTAGTGGCTGTCCATAACTGTTAGTGCTTTAGCAAAGTTGAAAAAATAAACTAGCTTCTTCAAATGATTTATGTAGCTTGGCATCACAGAATTCCTGGGTACCTTTTACAAACATTGCCTATAATTTAAGAGTCCTTCTGTCTCATAATCAAGGAAAGTTTTGGGACATGGCCTTGCAGGTTTAGTTCAGCATTCTGAGGAGCAATAAAATTGAGTACCATGTCTCAGGATATGGGGATGGGGGGTTGTGCGTGTAAGTTGGGGAGGGGGTGGAAACGAGTGAATGTATAGACTAAACAGATTTTGCTGCGTTACTGCATTATCACCTTCATAAAAAAAACAGATAAAAAGGTCTGTTCCTCCGTCCCCACCCCATCTTCCAATCCCAACCCCAGCCGTGTATTCACTATACCCCCTGACCTTCCCCTCTCCGATGCTGAACGTTCAGTGCTCAGCAAAGGACTTAGTTTCATACCCTCACGCCCTCACCTCAATGAATTTCGGGCTCGGCATGATGCTGAACTCTTCTTCCGCCGTCTTCGTCTCCAGGGTCACTTCTTTGGGCAGGAGTCCTCTCCTAGTTCAACGGATCCTTTTACCCATCTCCAATATTCTCCCTCCACCTGGACCCCTCCCTCTGGATTCTTACCTTCTCTTGATCTTTTCATTGAGAACTGTCGGCGCGACATTAGTCGTCTCAATTTCTCTGCTCCTCTCACCCATTCTAACCTGTCTCTCTCTGAACTTACTGCACTCCATTCTCTCAGGTCCAACCCTGACATTGTCATCAAACCGGCTGACAAGGGTGGTGCTGTTGTTGTCTGGCGCACTGACCTCTACCTCGCGGAGGCTGAGCATCAACTCTCAGACACTTCTTCCTACCTCTCCCTGGACCATGACCCCACCACTGAACATCAAGCCATTGTTTCCAGGACTGTCACTGACCTCATCTCCTCTGGGGATCTCCCTCCCACAGCTTCCAACCTGTTAGTCGCCCAACCTCAGACGGCCCGCTTCTATCTCCTACCCAAAATCCACAAACAGAACTGCCCCGGTAGACTGATCGTCTCAGCTTGTTCCTGCCCCACAGAACTCATTTCTCGTTATCTTGACTCCCTTCTTTCTCCCTTTGTCCAGTCCCTTCCCACCTACATCCGTGATTCCTCTGACACCTTACGTCGCATCAACAATTTCCAGTTCCCTGGCCCCAACCGCTTCCTCTTCACCATGGACGTCCAATCCCTCTACACCTCCATCCCCCACCGGGATGGTCTGAGGGCCCTTAGCTTCTTCCTCGAACAGAGGCCCGAATGATCCCCATCCACCACTACTCTCCTCCGTCTGGCTGAACTTGTTCTCACGCTGAACAATTTCTCCTTCAACTCTTCTCACTTCCTCCAAATAAAAGGTGTGGCTATGGGTACCCGCATGGGCCCCAGCTATGCCTGTCTCTTTATGGGGTATGTGGAACATTCCTTGTTCCAGTCCTACTCCGGCCCACTTCCACAACTCTTTCTCCGGTACATCGATGATTACTTCGGTGCTGCTTCATGCTCTCGTCGGGACTTATTAATTTTGCTTCCAATCTCCACCCCTCCATCATTTTCACGTGGTCCATCTCTGACACTTCCCTTCCCTTCCTTGACCTCTCTGTCTCAATCTCTGGTGATAGGCTGTCCACCAATATCCATTACAAACCCACTGACTCCCACAGCTATCTCGACTACAGCTCCTCACACCCCGCTTCCTGTAAGGACTCCATCCCATTCTCTCAGTTCCTTCGCCTCCGTCGCATCTGTTCCGATGATGCTACCTTCAAAAATAGTTCCTCTGACACGTCCTCCTTCTTCCTTAACCGAGGTTTTCTACCCACCGTCGTTGACAGGGCCCTCAACCGTGTCCCCCGTGCATCCGCCCTCACGCCTTCTCCTCCCTCCCAGAAACATGATAGGGTCCCCCTTGTCCTCACTTATCACCCCACCAGCCTCCGCATTCAAAGGATCATCCTCCGCCATTTCCGCCAACTCCAGCATGATGCCACCACCAAACACATCTTCCCTTCACCCCCCCTATCGGCATTCCGTAGGGATCGCTCCCTCCGGGACACCCTGGTCCACTCCTCCATCACCCCCTACTCCTCAACCCCCTCCTATGGCACCACTCCATGCCCACACAAAAGATGCAACACCTGCCCCTTCACTTCCTCTCTCCTCACCGTCCAAGGACCCAAACACTCCTTTCAAGTGAAGCAGCATTTCACTTGCATTTCCCCCAACTTAGTATACTGCATTCGTTGCTCCCAATGTGGTCTCCTCTACATTGGAGAGACCAAACGTAAACTGGGCGACTGCTTTGCAGAACACCTGCAGTCTGTCCGCAAGAATGACCCAAACCTCCCTGTCGCTTGCCATTTTAACACTCCACCCTGCTCTCTTGCCCACATGTCTGTCCTTGGCTTGTTGCATTGTTCCAGTGAAGCCCAACGCAAACTGGAGGAACAACACCTCATCTTCCGACTAGGCACTTTACAGCCATCCGGACTGAATATTGAATTCAACAACTTTAGGTCGTGAGCTCCCTCCCCCATCCCCACCCCCTTTCTGTTTCCCCCTTCCTTTTCTTTTTTTTCCAATAAATTATATAGATTTTCCTTTTCCCACCTATTTCCATGATAAAAAAAAAACATCTTTTATGCTCTCCCCACCCCCACTAGAGCTATACCTTGAATGCCCTACCATCCGTTCTTAATTAGCACATTCGTTTAGATAATATCACCAACTTTAACTTTAACACCTATGTGTCCTTTTGTACTCTTGTTGTTGACATCTTTTGATGATCTGCTTCTATCACTGCTTGTTTGTCCCTACAACCACACCCCCACTCCACCTCTCTCTCTCTCTCTCTCTCTCTCTCTCCGCCCCCCACACACACACCTTAAACCAGCTTATATTTCAACTCTTTCTTGGACTCGAACTCAAGTTCTGTCGAAGGGTCATGAGGACTCGAAACGTCAACTCTTTTCTTCTCCGCCGATGCTGCCAGAACTGCTGAGTTTTTCCAGGTAATTCTGTTTTTGTTTTTGTTATCACTTTCATGTTTATTGATAAAACACAGATCACTGCTACACACAGTAAATGTTCTGCTGATGATGAAGACCAATTTGGTGGCTCACCTCTTTCTCTAATACCAGTACAGTAACAGACAGGGTTGCAAGAGCATCAATACATGTGAAAATTGGGTAGAGGTGGTTATACGAGCTGGTCACATCATTTGTGAGTGGAAAGCAGAATTATTGTGCTGTGTTGCACGCTGATCTCTGAATTCTACCATGTTGCATCATTGGCTCCCTAGTATCATAAGAAAAAGTTTAAGGTTGTATAACAGAATTATTTCTAATCTTTAAGGCATAATTAAAATATTGATTGCAATTATTCCATGCAACTCCTTTTCAGAGGATTTTATATTGGTAATAAATGGTCAATTCGATGAAGAAGTTGGCATTATGCTTTGTCCTTCTATTTGTTACAGCAATTAGAAGATTAATCACGTTGATCCCAAACATGCAGTCTAACCACAGGATCAAATATGTCAGCATTACAATTATATTTTCAGTTTTGGCTTAGGAACCAGATGATGAAGTGTACATCTTCACTTGAAAGAAAATAATTGAATTTCTGGAGTTATTAGAATCAAAAGCAGAAAATATTGTAAATACTTATTGTCATGATAATAGCTGATTGTGGTGGTGGACTCCAGTAATAGCTACTATATGGTACTCCGTACTATATATGGGGTCACTTGACCTGGGCGTTGACGGTCAGATAACACATGTTGAAACCTGTCTGGATAGAATTCAATTACTGTAGATTTGTGTTCATTTTAGTAAAATGCATTATCAATAAAATTAACTCAGTTACAATGTTAATGGCCTGTGTGCATCATTAAGAAATAGAAGCAAGAAATAAGACATGGGGCAGAATTTTCAGGTTGTCAGGTGGATGTGGCGGGTTGGTGCAGGAGCAGCCAGGAAATAGTCCGCCACCCGCAATTGGCCCTTGACCGTGATTTCACGCTGGTTGGCCAATTAACGGAGAAGCCCAGCGCCGTCAGGAGGAGTGCAAGCGCAAAAGTCCGTGCATGCGCCAGGGAGCGCGCACTGAAAGCTCCCTGAAGGCAGAGAGCTGCCTCGGGGGAGCTGAACAATTTTAAAATAAAAAATTAAGGCATTTAAAATCTGAAAAAATTGTCCCAACCTGGCACTAACTCACAATAACAGAAACAGAATAAAAATTGTGCCCAAAAATTTATATGTATTTTTAATTTAATTGTGGAAACCTCACCCCGCCTGTGGATGAGATTTGCTAAAAAGTCAAAAGGCCGCCTGGCTGACTCAGCTGCTCGCCAACCATAAGGTTGGACAGGCAGCGAACAATAGGTTTAAATGAATTGATTAAGGGCCTTAATAGGCCTCTTAATTGTCGGCGGGCGCGCTGCCGATTCTCGCACACACCCACCGACCAAAATGTCGCACAGGAACATCGGTACGCTCACCCAATGTCATCGCACACTATTTTATGCCCGATTAGATCAGGCATGTGGAATATAAAACCCTGCCCTTGGTATCAGAAGTAAACTGAACATAACAACGGAGGTTCTGAAACTACTGACCGCGCTCAGTCAGGAGGGCAATCTCGCTGAAAACTGGAGACGATTCCGGCAGCAATTCGGGCCTCACCTCACAGCGACGGGCAGTAATAAAAAAGACCCTCAGGTACAGTCTTCCATCTTTCTTCATGTAGCAGGGGAAGAAGCCCTAGAATCTATAACACATTCGCATTTGAAAGTGATGAGAAACAAAATTACTTGGAAGTAATAATGTAAAAATTCGAAGCCTACTGCAGCCCTAAGAAAAATGTCACGTATGAAAGATACCGATTTTTTACATGCACGCAAGGCAGTGACAACATTAGTCAGTATGTAACTGAGCTGAGAAAATGAGCTAAATTGTGTGAATTTGGAGACCTTGAAGAATCTGAGATAGAATAATTTGTGGGGTTGCAAATGACTCTCTGAGAAAATGGCTTTTGAGAGAAGTTGATCTCATGCTGGAGGAAGCAATAAATATCCGCTGAGCGGCAGAGACAATGAAATGCCAGATTAAACAGGTGACAGAAGATGATAAGCCACACATAGTCAAGTAGTTAGACGCAGATAAACAGAAACAGCCCTGGAAAGAATAAATAGACAGCCTAAAGGTGAAAGGGACAAAACTGCTATTAAAACATTTAAATGCAGAGAATGCGGAGTAGATTATTTACCACACAGTTGTCCAGTCTATGGAAAGCAGTGTAAGAACTGTGATAAACTAAATCACCTCACTAAGATGTGTAAATCGAAGAAAGTGCATACGATTGGCACAGACACTGAAACAGAACTTTTTGTTGGTGCAGTAACAACAAATTCCAAAATAGATGAAGGTTGATTTAAAAATTGCCAACAGGATGGTGAATTTCAAGCTTGCCACAGATGCACAGGAAAGTGTCATTCCCATTAGCCTGTATCATAAGATAAGCAAAGAAAAACAGATAACTAAAACAAAAGTGAAGCTGTCTGCTTATACAGGTGAAAAAATTACTGTAGAAGGCAAGTGAACACTTAAAGTGAACTACAAAATACAGTCTCAAGCACCCCCATTCATAGTGGTGAAAACTGATGCAAAACCCATTCTTGGAATCGAAGCTTGTGAAAATCAAGAGAATCATGACTGTCACCACTGATGACATCCTGAGCGAGTATAAAGATGTGTTCCAGGGGATTGGTTGCCTGAAAGAAGAACACACCATCAGGAATGATGAAACTGTGACACCCAAAACACACCCACCCAGGAAAATACTGGCAATGCCGAGAGACCGACTGAAAGCAGAGCCGGACAGAATAGAGAAACTACACATCAAGAAAATTGAAGAGCCGATAAAGTGGGTTAATCCAGTTGTAATTGTAGAAAAATCAGATGGGAAACTGTGAGTCTGTCTGGATCCCAGAGTCCTAAACCAGGCGCTATAAAGAGAGCATTGCCAGCTGCCCACAGTAGAAGAGATCACATGTAAGCTAGCTGATGCTAAATACTATTCAGTCTTAGATGTGAATTCTGGCTTCTGGCAGGTCAAGCTGGATGAACACAGCTCCTAGCTCTGTACCTTCAACACACCAAATGGGTGATTCAGGTTTTTACACTTACTTTTTGGTATTAATTCAGCTCCAGAGGTGTTCCACAGAATAGTGAAGCAGCTGTTTGAAGGGTTAAAGGGCATGGAAACCTATATCGATGATGTGCTTGTCTGGGGAGCCTCACAAGAAGAACATGACCACAGACTGAGGTAGATGCTGGCCAGAGCCAGAGAAATGAACCTCAAGTTGAAAAAGGAAAAGTACAAAACAGGTCTTCATGAAATCAAGTATTTGGGACATATGCTAACAAGTGAAGGACTGAAGCTGGACCAGAATAAAATCAAAACACTCGTGAACATGCCACCCCTAGAATATAAAAAAGATTTGGAGAGATTTTTGGGAATGGTGACCTATCTTGGGAAATTCATTCCGAACATGTCAGACCTGACAGCCCCTCTTGGAAAACTTCTACAAAATGATATGGAATGGCAATGGGAACAAAGTCACCAGGAAGCTTGGCCAGTCTGAAGAGAACACTGACCCAGACACCAGTGTTAAAGTATTACGATGTCAGTCAGCCAGTCAAGACCTCAGGGGATGCTTCAAAGACTGGCCTGGGAGCTGTCCTCTTGCAAAATGAGACTGTAGTGGCATACGCTTCAAAGGCAATGACTGAAACACAGCAGTGGTATGCCCAAATAGAGAAAGAAATGCTAGCAATTGTGTTTGGCCTAGAACGCTTCCACCAGTTTGTCTATGGCAAAGACATGGATGTAGAATCTGATCATTAGCCTTTAGAAGCTATACTTAAAAAGCCCCTGAACTGTGCTCCACCAAGAATCCAAAGATTACTAATCCATCTGCAGAAGCACCAGGTCAGAGTTAGATACAAACTAGGCAAAGAAATGTACATCACAGACACTGTCACGTGCATACCTACCCATCATGGAGGAAGACGATAAAGAAATGGAAACACAGGTTCACAGGCTGACAAAGAACTTACCTGTGGCTGTAACAAAACTGGATGAGATCAGGGAAGCGACCAAGAACGACACCACCCTGAGAAAACTGCAGCAGACTGTGCAAACTGGCCAGCCCATGTATCGGAGTGGAGCCCCTTCTGCTGTACAAGAGTACTGGAACTTTCGTGAGGAGCCTCATGTAGCAGAAGGAATACTTTCAAGGGAGAAAAGATCATAATTCTTGCAACCCTGAGGAAAGAAATGCTGCAGCGCATACATGAAAGTCACCTCGGCATAGAAACAAGCAGGAGAAGAGCTCGAGATGTAATGTAATAGGAGCACAAATCAGGGAAGTGGTGAATGTGTGTGCAGTGTGCCAAAGTACAGTAAATCGTAACAAAAGAACCACTTCAGCCACACGATGTTCCAGAGAGGCTCTGGCAGAAAATCGGAGTGGACTTGTTCGCGTTTGACTACAGTGAGTAGCTACTAGCAGTAGATTATTACTCAAAGTATTTTAAGTATTATATGATAGTAAGAGCATCACGGTAATAAATCATTTAAATCAGTTTTTTCTTGCCATGGCATACCTGAAGCACTCATCTCAGATAACGGTCCACAATTCTCAGGCACTGAGTTTTGCAAATTTGCACAGGACTGGAAGTTTTGCCACACTACGACAAGCCCCAAATATCCACAATCCAACGGAATGGTGGAACATACCGTGCAGACCTTAAAACACCTGTTGAAGAAGGCAAAGGCGGATGGAAGAAACCCCTAACTGGCTGTGCTGGATTTCAGGAATACTCCATTAGAGGGCATTGGATCATCTGCAGCTCCTGATGGGGAGAAGACTAAGAACTAAGCTTCCAGCTGCACCCCAACTATTATTTCCACAGCAGTGAGCTACAGCATGCAGGATCTGCTCAAACTAAGACAGCAGAAGCAGAAACAGTACTTTGATCGAGGCCCCTGACCTCTGCCTGACTTGAACGAGGGAGAAACAGTGAGGATTCAGCATGAAGGAATCTGGAATCCTGCTGTTGTCACAGGAATCACAGGAGAACCAAGGTCTTACATAACACAGACTCCAAATGGACAACAGTACAGGAGAAACCGAAAACTGCTTTTAACAGCTCTCTAACAGCAATCAGTTCTGACAAACGGTCATCGAACTGAAACACATAGGCAGGATTTTCCCCTCGGCAGACTAACCCTCAGCAGACTAAGTGCAGTGGCGGGCGGGAAATGCGGTATGCCTCAACCTCAATGTAAAGTCTGCTTGTGCAAGGCATCTCGTTGACATGCATTGGAGGTTCAAGTGATGCTCGTTGTTGGCTGTGTAACATAGAGGCTCATGTAGTCCCCCGACTTGTCTGCACTGTGGAAAGTGAAGGTTTAGTGTAGAAGGGGAGATGTAGATACACATGGAGAAGGGTAATCCTTCCTTGAACTCCATGCTCTCTGTCACCCTGAGGGATTGCAATCTATAAGCCCACACTCAGAATTCGTGTGTTCTCCTGCCAGCTTTGCGCGTTGTCGACTCTACGGGTGTACATCTGCTAAGCTGACCAATAAGTGTGCGTACCTTCCCACCTCAATTTCCCAGTGCTCTATCCCTTGTGGGCACGATTTTGTCCTGGCACTCAAAGCTACAGCTTTAACTGTTTTGCACCTTGGAATTGTTTGCATAGAGCCCATATGGCTAACGTCAAAAAGAAGGGATGCAGCACTGGCCCATTCATTTTGCTTAGTCTCCCCTCCCCTAAACACTTGCCAGGCTCAGCAATGCTACAACCATATGGAGATATGGTGCAGTCAATGGAAGCACTGAGCATGCTCTCAACACTCATATGTTAGTTTGATGGGAAGACAATGTTCAGGGCAGAAATGGCCTAGGAGCTAGGATGTAATGCAGCTGATGTGTGCTCTTTATTATCAATGAAGTAGAACCTTGAGGGCTCCATGTTTTCTTTGCATTTTCAGGGTCACAAGGGCCAGAGCTGACCATTATGGGAAGCTGATGGTGTGGAAAAGGAGGCTTTTTTTTATGTCTGTCAGGCAAATATGTGAAGATGGTCAGCGTGAGGTGATCTATGTCCATTGAAAGGCCAGGCTAACTGGAACCCCGCATCCCTTACTGAGAGTGGAGGGTCTTAATGTAATGGGGATTAGGGTAACACTAAGGACTGACTGCTTTGAATAAGTGTTAACACCTTTAAACATCCTCAACTGCCTTGGTCCAAGTCTCGCCTAGCAATGCCACCATTGAAGTGAGGCACTTGGATGTCCTGCATTTATTCAAGGCGATAGATTGAATGCCAGGACAAAATTGTGCCCACAAGGGACAGAGCACTGGGACATTGAGGTGGGAAGGTATGCACACTTACTGGTCAGCTTAGCAGATGTACATCCATAGAGTCAACAATGCTTAAGGCTAGCAGGAGCACACACAAATTCTGAGTTTGGACTTACAGTGGACTCTATGTCTACATCCATTGGGATACACATGAGGACACATGCTCTGCGAGGGAATGAGACTCTTTTAAGGGGGCCTGGGATTTCCCATCTCTGAACCTGGCAACTGCAAGGCTCTGGGGTGGGCTTTCCAAGAGGCTTCTCCTGTTTGTCCAGGTGCCCACTTGTTTTTGGAGTCATTATCACACTGGGGAATTACCATGATTTGGTACAGTGGGCTATTGCAGGGAGTTCGATGATTGGAACGTATCAGAATTAATCTCACATGAATGCACCATTACGTTGAAGGCTGCAGATATTGAGATGCTCCTAACATGTCTCAGCTGTGCATTCCTCCCCATGTGATAACACAGATTCCAGATGGGTGCACCTTTAAATCAGCCCCCCAGGGCCGTGATCCACTCCTCCCAGAAGTCCAAACAACCCTCCCAAGCAGCATTTTTTCTTAATTTCACTTACTGCTGCGCCATTGCTTGAGGTTCCAAGATGGTGGTCCTCAGATTTTATTACCAGACCAGCTTTGACCCTCCCTGTGTGACCGTGGAAATCCCTCCCATCATCCTGGGGGAGCATGACGTTCAGGTTCCCCTCCCTCCTATTACTCTCAGTCCTCCCCCTGTAATCCTTGATCCCATTGTAATTATGGATGATATCCGTGTTATCCCTGGAGTAATTTGAGGTGGATGTGCCTATGCCCCATGTAGACTTTACAATCCCCCATCTTGAGGCCTGCTGTACCATCACTTATAGGGACTGCCAACCATGAGACCATCAAGTGCCCACCCCTACATTACCCATTCCCCATCTACAGACTGCAGATGCATCCCCTGTACCATCTGCGGCCGAATACTATGCCAGAAACCACCCCTCCCCCCCGGCCGACCCCTCTGCGCACACTATGCTGAACATGACTGATGCTGGACTGACGTCCTCTTCCCGCTTCCTGAATTGGGACAAGAAGTCAGAGGTGCCATGAGTGCTGCAAGATGCATGGTAAGCGAACAGACCTTGAAGGCATGAGAGAGGTGCAGGTCACCAGGTAATCGTCGCTCATATGTGATTGTGAATCACACCGGCCTAATTAGACACTGGCATGGGAGCACGTGATTCCAGCGATCTGCCTTGATAATGAGCATTCATGATATTCTAATGTGTTCAAATGGCATTCCTGACATGGTTTGGCAGGAAAAACACAACACTATTGATGGCTGGAGCGTACAATCGCAATCCATTTTCACGCCATCGGGAACTGAATTTTTGGATCCTGTGGTATTTTCCCCTCCCACCAACTGCATGCGGAACTGGAAAATCCTGCCCAGTAACACTCTCTGCTCTTTTAGCAGGGGTGGAAACACAAGAATTAGGAACAGGAGTAGGCCATTCGGCCCCTCGAGCCTGCTCCACCATTTTCATGGCCAATCTGATTGTGGCCTCAACTCCATTTTCCTGTCTGCCCCCTGCAAAACCCTTGACTCCCTTGTCGATCGTGACATAATATTTGCACTGAAGTAGCTGAGAGAGTGATTTTAGGTGAATGTGTTGTACACTGGGATCTCACCATGTAAGTTCAGGACCCAATGTTTTCATGGGTAAATTTTAGTCAATCACTGACAAAATTGTGATAAACTTGGACAGCACAATTTTTATTGGAATTGAAATATTAAATGAACAAAAAGATAAAAATGCCACAACTTAATTGTTGCATTTTTTTTATAATGGAAGCAGCTCACTTCATTATGTTAAAAGACGAGAGAGAATCAGTTTGTTCTTCTTTTGCACTTTGGCCAGTAGGCACATTTATCAGAACAGCATCCAAAGGGTTAAATAACAAAAAGCCCAGAAAACATATGTAGAGTGACAAGGCTATTACTGACCTTCTTTTCCTCTTATAATTCATTTACAAAGTTGTTAACAGTCTGTTAGAAAGGAGTCAGGCAGCCCTCCTACAGCTTTCCTTTTTAGGTGATTATTGTCAAACAAGAAAGCTGAATGGTTTACTCACTAGATTTGTCAACTAAATGACCTCAATCAAATATCTGAGTTCAAATCAAAGGAACATTCTGGCTGGTGAACAACGCTGTAAATGGCTTGGACAGAGATAGCTCATGGGAACCCAGTCAGTAAAATAACCATTCTGTAATACTACTATAAGCCACAGACAAACCAAGCAACCTCCATAACATGCGTTGTCCCTAGTGGTTCAGTGGGTAAATGCACCACTTGAGAATTGAAATTCCTCTCTTCTATTTTTAGCACATTGATAAATGCATCTGTGTCAATTTTTTGTATAAGATATTTTAATGGAGTCATTGACCCAATTATCTTAAACAGGTTACCAGTTTAAAATAACGGGCATGAGATTTTCATTAACTTGTTAACTAGTGTACTAATGACAGCACTTAGAGGAACTGGAATCATAACCCCCATATAAGCTAGGAAGGTCCCAGGTCTGATCTCCATCCTTTGGTTTTACTGGTACCATTCCTGCCTCTGAGCCAGAAGGTGCAGGGTTTGTAGCCCACTTCAGAAAGTCACAGCAAGTGGAGACCAGAGCTCTGGCTCTGAATTCTGAATAGAATCCAATGGGATACCTGAGCCAGGTGATCATGGCCTATTCCCTCATCGTATGGGTTGTGAGAGCTCATAAGATCCTCCCTTTATAACGGACTAACTATCCTATCAGTTAGTATAAAGATTGGTTTGGCTATGGAAGGAGTGTTCATGTTGCAGCCTTCCAAACTGTTAATCAACCTGAATGCTAATTCAGAGTGTTCATCCAAGACAAAAGTGTGAAGATAACAGCTCAAAGTTCATTTAGCCTTAGTGCCTTTGAGTTCAGAAAAGACAAGAAAGCCTGGCTTCACGGCTCAAATCGCTATCCACAGTCTCCTGGAAAGTAATCATTAGTGGATTTTGGTTATTGATAGAATGGAGTCGGCTGTGATGCTCCCCCTGGTTAAAGAAGCTGTTAACACTCACTAGTTAGGTTCACATGTGAAGAGTAGCCAATTAAGTTAAATACAAGCAATTACTAATCTACACCTTTCTGAATAAAAAGGAAAAGTTTGTTTTCTTTCAAGGAATTCACAGCAGTTTCTGCATTTCTTGTCAATAGGACCGGCTCCTATAAATGTTTGTAGAATTAAAGTACGATTTAAAAATACTGGGGGAAAACCCTGGGAGATAAGATTGTACCATTCAGAGAAAATTATATTGTGACTTCAAGAAACGTGTGCTCTTAACAGCCTCATGTCATCTCACTACCAAGAATACCACCTCTAACCATTTAACTCGCCTTTAAAACAGATTTAGAAAACATGACTACACCATGTTTTAATACATAAAAAAATTACCGATAGGATTAGGTATGCATGAAACAACCACAATTTCTGAATCAATGGCAATTTATATAAGCAAAAGAAACGTGCTTGCACACATATTGTTAGTTATGTACAATGAATAGTCTCAGTACTGCACAGGCTGGATATGATGCTCAGCATTCTGAATGCAAATTACATCTCCCATATGAACGAAAGTAATAGGAAGATTCTTCATATAAGATATCAGATGTCAAGTAAGGTTAAAGCATTGTTCAGTAAGGTTAAGTGAGCTATACACCATAAATGTGGCCCAAGTAAATATTTTTAACTGAAGGGATCTTTGGAATGCTTGCCCTTGGTATTTCTACCAGAAAACTGCATTATTTAAAGCAACTTTATAAATTGTGTTTAAAATAAAATATAGAGAGCTTCTCCAGTAGCTCAGTGGATAATTGCAAAGTGTGGCGAGATGCTAAAGATTGACTGAGGAATGTTCAACATTTGATTTCTGGTCAATGTAGAGTTCAACGTAAGCAGCAATGGCAAATGAGGAAAAGTGTGGTACAATTGGCTTCAGGGCCTCTGAGCCACAGAGGAAAAGAAGTCAAGCTTTTGCTTTTAATCATTGTGTTATGAAACTGAATGTAAGTGATGCATTTATGCTTGAAACAACACCAACATGCATTTAGATAGCACCTTTAACGTTGTAAAAAGTCCCAAGGCATTTCACAGGACGAGCTATGTAAACAAATATGAAGATAGATGGCAAAATGCTTGGTCAAGAGATAGGTTTCAATGAGCACCTTAAAGGACAGGAAAGAGAAAGAAAGATGGAGAAGTTCAGAGAGGGAAATCCAGAGCTTAGGGCCTAGATAGCTGAAGGCAGGGCTGCCAATAGTGGAGCAATTAAAATCAGGGATGCTCAAAAGGCCAGAATTGGAGGTTACAGATAGGAAGGGGGGTAAGGTCATGAAGTGATTTGACAACAGGGATGAGGATTTTAAATCTGTGCTATTGTCAGACTGGGAGCTAATGTAGCCCAGCAAACACATTGCTGTGATAGGTGAATGGGGCTTGGTGCAATTTAGGATAAGAGCAGCAGAGTTTTGAATGAACTGAAGAGAGGGAGAGAAGGGGGTCAGCTAGGACAGCATTGGAAATGTCAGGCAGAATTTTCCATGCCTGTTAGCATTGGGCATCATGGGGCACTAATGGACAATATGGCAACAGTTTGCAATCGTCCGCTCCGCCCGTCAATGGCAGGCTGCAGTTCCCGTTGTCAGATGTTGGGAACTTCATTGTAATAAATCTGCATATTACCACAAGCCCAACTCACCGGAATCATCCCCCCATGAATTGGCTGATTCATCCGAGCACGTTGGCATGATAGCCCATCAACGCGTTTCACAACTGAACATAAGTGACGTGCACCTGGCGACTTACACTTCGCTCAGGACTTCGAGGTTTGTTTGCCCACCTTGTTTCAGGCAGCGCTCGTGGTCATCAGTGCCAGGCTTCACAGGCAGCACCGCATCACTTGTAGAGGGGGCTCTTGGGCAGGTCTCTACCTACAAGACCAGCCATAAGATGGGGGTGGCTTTTCAATGGCTGCAAGGCTAGGATTTGCTTGGGGAAGGGGGAGAAGGGGCCTCAGGCAAGGGAAGAGGATACAGGCTGGGGGCTGTACTGGAGAAGGAATGTATCCCAGGGTGTGCGTGTGGGGACACAAGTTGATCTGTGCAAGTGGCCTCAAGATGGTGAAGGCTGAGGAAGCAGTCTCCAGAGGAGATGAGGCCAACTGGATAAGTGAGGGTGTATGTGAGAGAGTGGGTGGTAATGTCCCTTGAGTTGGCAGTGAGTGAGATGCCAGTGAATGTGTGATGGGCCTGTGAGTGGGTGAGTTTAGAGTGATAAGATGGCTGCCTTACCCTGGTGGAATGGATGAGATTATTCATCCTCTTTCTGCACTGGATGGCCAAGCTCTTCTGTGCAGCATTGGCACTGACCACCATTGACATCACCTCCCAAGCTGGAGTGGTGAAACTGATGGGCTTCCTGTGGCCAGAATGGGGATAGGGGATGTTGTCCAGAAGACATCACAGGGATGCGTCCCTGAAACGGGGTGGGGGGGTGGGTCTTGTCTTCTGTGCAGCAGTCCTGGGCTGGAAGCACAGAGGTGTGTACATAGCTGCACTTCACATATGGCACCTGGCATGAGGAAGCGGCGAGGTGACACCATGTGCCATCGAAACAGCATGTTTCTCGGGAACGCATGGGTAATGAGGGAGGATTGGGAGGATACGGCATCAAAAGCCACCATTGCAGCCGGCGGGTAAAACGTTCTTTTTCCCCAGCCACTACCACACTTCATGCAAATCTTGGACGATTCCACCCATCATGTCAAGAGGTAACAAAGGCATAGATTCAGCAGCAGCAGAGGCAAGGGGGAGTCAGGTGATTTTACAGATGTGATCGAATGGATACATGGTCTGAACCTCATCTTGAGGTCAAGTATGAAACCAAACCAAAGTAGCAAATGATTTGTTGCTAAGGAGAGGGATGAAGTCAATGGCTCAGAATTATGGTTTGTGTGGGGGCCAAAGACAATACCTTTGGTCTTCCCAATATTTGGTGGGAGAGAATTTCTGCTCATCCAATAGCTGATATCAGACAAACAATGTGACAATTCCGAAACAGTGGGCAGAATTTTATGGCCCCATTTCGGCGGAGACAGGGCCGTAAAATGTGGCGAGCCATTATAAACCCCATTGACTTCAGCGGGAACGTAAAATCCCACTGCCGTATAATTCTGCCCAGTAGAGGGGTTTGAAAGAGCTGGGCGTCATCAGCATACATGTGGAACTGTAGAAACTGGCATTGTGTTTTCAGATAATGTCGCCGAATGACAGCATGTGGATGAGAAATAGGAGGGGCTGAGATCCTTAGGGACACCAGCAGTAACAGTACAGAAAGAGAAGAAAAACCATTGAAGGTAATACTCAGGCTATGAATGAATAGCTAGGAATGGAACCAGGCAAGGGCAGCCCAATGCAGCTGGAAAACAGTGACGAGGTGTCAGAGGAAGATGTTGTAGTCAAACATCTCAAAGTCTGCACAAGTCAAGAACGATAATGACAGATAGTTTACCATAATCACAGTCACAGAGGATGCCATTTGTTACTTTGATAAGACTCATTTCAGTGCTGTGGCAAGGGCAGAAAGAAAGAAGCCTGATTGGATGGATTCAAAAACAAAGTTATGGGAAAGATGGGGATGGATTTGGGAAGCAACAACATCTTCAAGGATTTGAGAGAATAATAGGAGATTGGAGAAGGAATGGTAGTTTGCAAAGACAGTCAGACTGGGTTGTTTTTGACGAGAGCGATCTTGATGGCAGATTTGAAGCAGATGGGCATAGTACTTAAGGTGAGGCAACCATTCATTGGATATGTTCCTACATCTGAATATAATTACTTTAATAAAAGTTATTCTGGGGTGCAGGCCACACTGACAAGGTTGATATTTATTGTCCATCCACAGTTGTTCCAAGAGGATGGTTGTGGGATGACTTCTTTAACAGCAGCAGCTTATGTGACAAAAGTGCTCTCAAAATGCTGTTGGTTAGGGTGTTTTAGCATTCTGACCCAGTGATGATGAAGGAATGGTAAACTGTGTCCAAGTCAGATGGTGATGAATTAGAGGAAATCTTAGAGGTGACAGTTTTTCCATGCAGCTCTTATCCTTGCTTTTCTAGGTGGTGGAGGTGCTGAGTTTGGTAAGAGCTGCTGAAGATGCCTTGGTAAGTTGCTGCCGTGAATCCTATAGATATTACATACTGTGGATACATTATGTCAATGGTTGAAGGGGGCAGATGTCTCGGCTAGTGGATGAGGTGCCGATCGAGCAGACTGCTTTGCCCTGGATGGTACCAGAAGATGCTCTGTGGAACCGGGCATTATCTCCTTCTCCTGGAAGTGGTCCACCTGCTCAGGGAACCATGGCCCAGGAGAACTTTGAGCTAGTGATGCCATTTTAAATCAATTCTGTAATTACTCTTACTAGCTGGTTAATTACAAGGATCAAGGGACATATTTGTGACTTGTTTTCCCACATAAATGTAATTATGATTGGTCTTTGATGATGAAGGGGGTTGCATTTTAATCAGGAATGTAACGAAAATGGATGGAACTGAAAATAGTGCTGATTGGTTCAGTGTGAACAATATGTAATTAATCCTGTGGAAATGTCTAACAGATAAGGTATGAGATAATTGATAAATATGCTCAAAAGCTGATAAGATGAGGCTCCCTTGTGTGCATAGATATTTGACTGTGCAAAAATAGACCCCAGACTCCCAAATGGAAATCCTAGAAACAGAATAGTATAGCATGGAAGCAGGCCACTCAGCCCATTGTGAATGTGCTGGCTTTTTGAAAAAGCTATCCATTAGTCCCAATCCCTTGCCCTCTCAATTTGCTTCCACTACTATTTCAATGCATTCCAGATCAAACCAGCGCACTGTTTCAATTAAATTGTCCTCATCTTACCTCTGGTTCTTCAGCCAATTATCTTAAACCTTTGTCCTCTGGTTGCCAACCCTTCTGCCACTGGAAACAGCTTCCCATATTAACTCTGTCAAGATCCATCATGGCTTCAAACACTGCCAGTTAATACTCCCCTAAACCTTCTCCATTCTAAGGAGAACAGCTCGGCTTCTTGATAAGGTTTAGAGACCAGAACAATGGACTAAATATAAAAATATGCTTTTATCTCAGATTGTTAAGACAGGAAATGGGTTATCACTCCATTTGGTAATTTTATTTATGATGTTATGCACCTGCTTTAATAAGCCATAATTGAATATGACTTATTTATCATTTTAAGCATTTAGCTTAATTCTGTACCTCTTTAAAGTGACTAAAATCATGCTGTTTAAATTAGTGATTTAACATGTATTTTATCAGTATTTTATCAGTTTTTCCCTTTTATTTTCGGATTTCTTCACTTTTGAACATGTTGACTCAGTGTCACGGATGGCATCACAGTTGATTCCAGAACCTTGTCCATGTAACCATTCCATGTGTGAAGTTGGAAGTTAAGTACTGGGAGGGTGTTCAACTGTGATCCAACCGTTGTTATGACACAGCAGATGGTAAATGCTGAGCTGTTCAAATCCCAGAGGGAAACTTGAAACAACTGCCACAACTATTTTACACTTAATATTTATTTTGAGATGTGTGCCTGGAATTCAGTAGTAATAAGACCACTGAGTCTTATAGGTTTCTTACAAAACTAAATAAAACCTTTATTAATTAAAAAAAATATTTTAAGCGCATACAAATTACAACTATAATAACTCCTAGCTCCCCTAATTAACCTAACTCCCAGTTACACCTCCATTAAGGTAACAGTAAAAACAAAATAGATTTTAACAGACCCAGGCAAAGCACCACACAATACCCTGGACAGGGATGTTCAAGGTGAGTTTTCTTAACTTCAGTTCTTGCAGACAGCAATTTGGGCACAGCGGCTGGCGGCTCTTCACACTTTTTGGATCTTAGAACGCCTTCCTTCCTTACACACAACCTTATCTCTTTTATGCAGGCTTATCCCCTTTCATTGTAAATCCCGTTGTCCCAATGTGCCTTTGGACCTTACCTTTCTAATGTAAAAATCTTTCATAGTAACAATTTTATCAGCAATCTTTGGGAAAAATAAACACAGTGTTTCTTAACTTCTCCTGGCTGGATGAAACATTTCACCTCCTCTTTAGAACTCAGGCTACTCTGGTTTATTTAAAAATGCAAATTTTCCTTTTACACCTCACATCCTACAACTTCAACCATGTTTACCTATTTAACATTTCAAACCTAGCTTGTCTTCTGATACATCAAAGCCTTCAGACCAGCTGCCTTTAATTTGATTAAGTCTCACAAACACACAGACACACATAGACACAGGCTATTCCTATGGTTACGATAAATTCCAATAACATTATGAAAATTATTATATTTTCCTGACACCACCATCTTTACAAAAGGAAAGCAATGGGGAGTGCATCCAAAACTTAGTTTCCTCCATTCAATGGGCACTCAGGCTGCCCACAGAATCTTTACTGTCATACCAAGTAAGGTGTGCTAACTCACCACAGGCCTGGGGCCTCCAGTCTGTGTGACTTAGCTACTCACTCTCTTAACCATTTGACACATCTGAGGAGCAATATTCCAAAGATATCATATCTGTAAATGGTATCTTGAGCATAATGTTATGTGGTATCAAATTACATGACAGGATCACCTAACAGGACAAGAAACAATGAACTCTTGGGTAGATTCAGCATTGATTTTTTTTATGTATAAAGAACATTTAATTAATGCAGAAACCATTAAAAAGTGAAATGCATAGCCTCTGGAATAAAGTGAGAATGCAAAAATAAGGGAAAGAAACAAATAGGTTGTCACGGCTAAACATGGCCCACAGAGATGGCCCAGAGAGCTTTGCAATCAAAGCAGATCATGCAAAATGTGTCAGGAGGGTAAGCTGAAAGCCTCAGTAAGATTTAGACATGTCTCCTCAAATTCCGGTGGTGAGAAACTCCCTGAAGTATACAAGTAAAGTCAAAAGACCAGGGAAAGATTGAGGAAGAGTATTGGAAAGTAACAGCTGAAGACATGGATGAAAGGATCAAAGGGAAAGGTTGGAAATTATGGCAGGTCACTGGGATAACCAACCCTTCAACCCCAAGATCGGAATCCAAAACTGGCAAATATTAGCAACTATCACCCCCTCCCCTACTAAAACAGGTATCGACCCCTCCCCACAAAAACAAAAATGTGATATGATTCTCTCCCACCCCCATATTGGACAGAATCTAATGCTGCGCCTGGGAGCGGCAAGCGAGGCAAGCGGGGAAACTTATTTGTATGAGAGATGAAAAGTCAGCTTCCTGACGGCGGGATTCAGTTGGTGCCAGGTTCAAAGCAGATCATGTTCCTTAACGGCATGTGGCGGGAACCTGTTTGTAATATATTAGCATGTTATGGTTACTCATTAAAAAAACATGCTCGCTAAAATAAATGGTACCATGGTGATTAAGTTAGCCACAAATGAGAAACACATGCCTTCAGACTCACGAATGGTTACAGGTGGCATGCAGCAGGCGGGGTAATCTTAGTTGTGGATTTTGAATGAGTGGGAGCTGCTTTTCTTGTACAGGAGTGCTTTGTTGAACCAAGGCAGTGGAGGCTGAACTGTTGTGTTGAGTTTAGGTGTCAGCTGTCTAGGCAGGTCGGGGCATGCCTGTCCGTGGAAGCGAGCGTGGGTCATGACAGGCCTAAGAAGGCTCACGGAGGACAGAGGGAGGAAGCTCGACAATGCAGGGAAGGTCAATCTCTACCGAAGGCAAATCAAGAAAAATAGAGGAGAGATCAAGGGTGATTGAGGGCAGGATTAAAATAAGCAGCTAGTTTCTTTTTTCTCTTTTATGGCCAGTGCAGATTGCCCTTTAGAATGTGGTGGTGAGCTGCCTTCTTGAATCACTGCAGTCTCTCTGGTACAGGTATATCCACAGTGCTGTTAGGGAGGGAGTTCCAGGATTTTGACCCAGTGACAGTGAAGGAACGGCGATATATTTCCAGGTCAGGATGGTGAGTCGCTTTGAGGGAACTTCCAGGTGATGGTGTTCTCATGTATGTGCTGTTCTTGTCCTTCTAGATGATAGAGGTCGCAGATTTGGAAGGTGCTTTTGAAAAGAACCTTGCTGAGTTGCTGCATTGCATCTTGTATATGTGTGTCAGTGGTGGAGGAAATGAATGTTGAAGATGGTGGATGGTGTGCCAATCAAATGGATTGCTTTGTCCTGAATGGTGTCTAGCTTCTTGTGTTGATGGAGGTGCGCTCACACAAACAAGTGGAGAGTATCCCATCACAATCCTGATTTGTGCCTTGTAAATGGTGGACAGGCTTTGGGGAGTCAGAAGATGAGTTACTCATTGCAGGATTCCCAACCTCTGACCTGGTCTTGCAGCCACAGTATTTATATGGCTGGTCCTCTTCAGTTTCAGGTCAATGGTAATCCCTAGGATTTTGATAGTGGGGAATTCAGCACTGGTAATGCCACTGAATGACAAGGGAAGATGGTTAGATTCTCTTTTGTTGGAGATGGTCATTGCCTGACACTGTAGCATGAATGTTACTTGCCACATTTTAGCCCAAGCCTGAATGTTTTCCAGGTCTTGCATATATGGACACAGACTGCTTCAATATCCGAGGAGTTGTGAATGGAACTGATCATTGTGCAATCATCAGTAAACATCCCACTTCTGACCTTTTGGTGGAGGGAAGGTCATTGAAGCAACTGAAGATGGTTAGGCCTAAGACACTACCTTGAGCAGCGACATCCTGAGATGATTGGCCTCTAACAACCACAACCATCTTCATTTGTGCCAGATATGACTCCAACCAGTGGAGAGTTTGCCCCCTAATTCCCATTGTCTTCAATTTTGCCAAGGCTCCTTGATGCCACACTCGGTCAAATGCTGCCTTCATGTCAAGGGTAGTCACTCTCACCTCACCTCTTGATGTCGGCTTTTTTTCTATGCATGGACCAAGATTGTAATGAGGTTAGGAGCTGAGTGGCCCTGGCAGAACCCAAACCGAGCTTCAGTGAGCAGTTGTTCCTGTGTAAGTGTCGCTTGATAGCACCATCAACAACCCCTTCCATCACTTTGCTAATGATGAGAGGAGGACAATGGTGAGGCAGTGGCATAGTGGTATTGTCATTGGAATAGTAGTCCAGATACCCAGGGTAATGGCCTGGGGACCTGAGTTTGAAGCCCACCACAACCAACCTGGCAGATGGTAAAATTTGAATTCAATACAAATTTTGGAATTAAAAGTCTGATGATGAATGTGAAATCGCTGCTGATTGTTGTAAAAATCCATCTGGTTCACTAATGTTTTTTAAGGAAAGAAATCTGCTGTCCTTACCTGCTTTGGCCTACAGACCCAAAGCAATGTGGTTGACTCTAAAATGGCCTAGTAAGCCATTCAGTTCTCATGGGTAATTAAGGATGGGCAATAAATGCTGGCCCAGCCAGCGATGTCCACATCCCATGAACAAATAAAAAAAGTAATTGGCTAGATTGGATTTGTCCTGCTTTTTGTGAACAGGACATACCTGGACAATTTTCCACACTGGTGGATAGATGCCAGTGTTGTAACTATACTGGAACAACTTAGCTCAGGATGCAGCTACTTCTGGAGCACAAGTCTTCAGTACTATTGCCAGGGTGTTGTCAGGGCCCATAGCCTTTGCAGTATCTAGTGCCTTCAGCTGTTTCTTGATATCACATGGAGTGAATCAAATTGGCTGAAAACTGGCATCTGTGATGCTGGAGACCTTAAGAGGTCGAGATAGATCATCCACCGGACACTTCTGACTGAAGCTTGTTGCAAATGCTTCAGCCTTATCTTTTGCAATCATGTGCTGGGCTCCCCCATCATTGAAGATGGGGATATTTGTGGAGCCTCCTTGTGTTGGTTGTTAATTGTCCACTGCCATCCACAACTGGATGCGGCAGGACTACAGAGCTTAAACCTGATCTGTTGGTTGTGGGCTCTGTCTACCACATGTTTCTGGTATGCCCTCCTGTGCTATTCATTGAACCAGAGTTGATCCCTTGGCTTGATGGTGTTATGACTCTGGACCAGACCCCACAAATTCTTGATACAATCGAGTTAGAGAACAATAATGTTTTGTTTAAATAGACAAAGTTTGAGATTCAAGACACTTCCTCAGAGAATAAAACTACAAGATTCCTTAGTTTTGATCAAACAAAAATAAGCTTTATTATACAAGTTGAGAAAGATAAAACAATTGACAATATCTTCCTTACATTAACCCTGTCTATTAGACTATAAGGTCCATGTGAATTAACAGGTAAACTGTGGACGGACACACCATATTGCACAATAAAAAGCAGATGCAACTAAGACAGAGTCAGTAATACCGTGAGCCAACTAACCTCACTGAAACTCTCGGCGGGATTTTCCACATCACCCACCACCGTGATCTACCAGTCCCGCTGCAAGTCAATAGACGTCTGGCTGGGGCACCACCTCGCCCACAGCAGGTCTCGCCCGCAACGGGGCGGGAAAATCCCAGCCCCTGCCCCTCTCTTGAGGGATTCCAGTCTTCACCTTCGAAATCTAACCTGCAAATTCCTCTACACAAGTCACTCCAACTCGGACAGCCTCAACAATGGCCCACCTCACAGGGTTTCAATCTCATCTCCTGAAATTCTGTCCCCCGGATTCCCGAGTATGCACTCAAGCACCAAGTCACAACACGGCTTCAGCTCTTCGGCTACACTGAGCAGAGCACCATTGCTCCAAAGGGATACCTTCACCCCAGTGGCCCGCAGCACAGGGTCACCAATCCTCTGCTGCCTTCTTTGATCTTCAGGGCTTCACCTTCTCAATTTACTTTCTGCTAACTGCAGGCATTTTTCTGCTTTGAGCCTGTGTCTCTGCTCCTCTCTTTCCTTAACTTAACTGGAACTCTTCCTAACCTTGTACCCTGTCTGGAACTCTACTGTTGGGACCTTTCCTTGTCCACTCTCCCTGTCCCCTGCATGGGGCACTTGTCTGCAATGGCGCTCTGCTCCCAATCATATGACCCAGGTTTTTGTGCCATTGTACTTTATGTGGAGACACGCTGAGGGCTTTTGGAGTAACATCTGGCGCCAAGTTTGGGAGAGCTGTCCCACAGACTAGCCAACCAACAGGCCGACATAGTCAAACAATCATACCTAACAGCCAATGTCCCAGGTACCACCATCTGGGTTATATCCTGGTTATGTCCTGGCCCACCGACAGTACAGACCCACCAGAGTTGATGTCGCAGTAGGATATAATGGGGAGGGAGTAGCCCTGGAAATCCTCATCATTGACTCCATATCCCAAGAAGTCTCATGTCATCTTTGTCCTCGGTCCAAAGAACTTACAAAGTTGCATTGAGCATGTGCATCCCATTCCCGGTCTGCATATGCACAGGAGCTCCCGGGTCTGTTGGAACTTGGAGTTCCCAACCTCTTCTCTCAAGAGAAGGTAAGTTCCTTTTCGTAACAATGGTAAAGGTAGAGTAAGGGATTTGGCGGGCCATGAGGTTACAAATTGCAGTTGAATACAATTCTGCTGTTGTTGATTGCCAAAACAGCGCCTCATGAATGCCCAGTTATGAGTTGCAAGATCTCTTCTCAATCAATCCCATTTAACAGGTGGTGATGCCACACAGCAGGATACGCTCAATGTGAATACAGGACTTGGTCTTCACAAGAACTGTGCAGTGGTGACTCCTACCTATACTGTAATGCACTTGGGACAGGTAGATTGGTGAGAATAAAGTCTAGGAGACTTTTCCCTCTTGTTCATTCCCTCCCTACCTGCTGCAGGCCCAGTCTGGCAGATATGGCCTTCAGAACTCAGCCAACTTGGTCAGTAGTGGTGCTACCAAGCCAGTCTTGGTGATGGGCTTTGAAGTTCCCCACCCAGAGTACAATCAGTGCCCTTGCCACCTTCAGTGCTTCCTCCAAGTGGTGCTCAACATGGAGGAGCACTGATTCATCAGCTAAGGCGGAGCAGTAGGCACTAATCAGCAGGAGGTTTCTTTGCCCATGTTTGACCTGATGACATAAGACTTCTTGGGATATGGAGTCAACGATGAGGATTTCCAGGGCTACTCCCTCCCCACTATATCCTACTGTGACATCACCTCTGGTGGGTCTGTACGGTCGGTGGGCCAGGATAAAACCAGGATATAACCCAGATGGTGGTACCTGGGACATTGGCTGTTAGGTATGATTGTTTGACTATGTCGGCCTGTTGCTTGGCTAGTCTGTGTGACAGCTCTCCCAAATTTGGCGCCAGATGTTACTCAGGAGGACTAAGGAGGTGGTCGACGGTGCTGGGTGTGCCATTGTCATTTCTGGTGCCTAAGTTGATGCCAGGTAGTCCAGTTGGGTTTTATTCCTTTTTGACTTTTCTGTAGTGGTTTGGTACAACTGAGTAGCTTGTTAGGCCATTTCAGAGGGCAGGTAAGATTCAACCACCTGTCTTTGCATCTCCAGCAGGTTTCTTGCAGCCATTGCCAGAGGCCCATGTTTAGCATGGCCCTGGTCTCCAAAAGCCCTCTGACTGTCTGGGACCTCGACTGTCACATGCTCCATCAGCTGCGGTCTGTAATGTACTCACCAGATTGTGACCCCAATCCTAATCGCGAACCCATTCCCACTGAGCTGACTGTCTCTGTGCTGCTGGAGGGCACCGGGGAATGACGTGACGGTGCATCCTCCGAGAGGCCCATATCATTATCCTCAGATGTGAAACTCTGGCTGCAGACTGTATGCAACGTGTCTCCTGATTGTGAAGACCTTTAGTGGAAAACACAAAGAATTAGCTTGCTGTTATGCACAATGCCTTTTCCCATCACTGCATCATATGTATCTCCTGTATGTCCAGTGCTCAACACCAGGCTGGAGACATCCTCACTCTGATGTCTTGACACTCTGGACTCGTTGACTGCAACTGAGTGTCCACCTTCCTACCCTGAGAGTTCTGCAGCCTCCATCTCTGTAAGGGTCAGTACGTGGAGGTCAAGGACACCAGTCTTCAAGCACTCCCTAACGTTCTGTGCTCTTTTGTTTTGCAGGCAGACTGAAGGATTGAGTATCATCTCAATGAACAGCTGAACCCTTTAAGAGCATTCAGGCCTAAGGCAGCTAATATAATCTCCCTAGTAGATGTTCCACACACACACTCTCCTGTAACTGGCACAACACGAACTGGCTCCCTTACATTCAGTCCACATATTTTATCTGGTGCTGATGCTTAGAACCTAAACTCCTGCCTGGCATACCTCTCCACTCACACATTTACATTGCTTGGTGCCATCATGAGTGCCCCATTGCAATGACTACACCTGTGCCACTTACCCTTGCGGAGCACAGGTGGTCATCAATCCTCTTGTGGCTTGGTTTCACTTGTGAACCACAAGGCTGCTAACCTCCACTGCAATCTCTGTACAGGTCACCTTGGGCAAGCAGGAGGGTCTCCTGCCATCGATGGGAAACAGGATGCACACTGCACCGCCACTGCCCCCTCTCTCAGACCTGCATGTCTTCCTCTTTCCCCTTCCCTCTCCTTCACTGTCCTTGCCCTTTCCCCCTTACTTTCCCCTTTACCTTTCTCCTCTCCCCTTCTCTCCCTTCCAGCTCTTCTCTTCACCTCCCATCCCATACATTCTTTTCTTCCTCTCTCCAAAATCTTCTGCTCTTTTTCATCCAATTCTGCCTCTTTCATCTCTTTGTTTCCATACCTCTTTGCTTTCTCTCCTCCAAATCCTATCTCTTGCATTCTTTCTGAAAATACTCTCCTCCTCCCCTCACTTCTTATACCTCTCACTGCTCATGGTCTTCCCTCCCTCTCTTCTATCCTTTCCCCTCTCCTGCTTCCTCTTCCATCATTTTTCCGAACCCTTTCCCTCATCTCTCCCTCCTCCCCATTCTGCTCCTTCCCCATCCCATCCTCTCCCTCTCCACCTCTCCTCCCTCTATGCAGCCTTTCCTGCCTTCTACCCTGCCCTATTCAATCAACCCTCCTCTGATTCTCATTCTCTCCAGTGTCTCCTACTTCTTCTTCCTCCTTCACCCCTCTCCTGCTTCCATACTCCTTCCTTTGTCTCTTTCCCCGTCCTCCCCTGTTCTCCATTTGTTCTCTCTCTTCTTCCCTCTTCTGCCCTCTCTCCCTTCTTCTTAACCCTCTTTCCTTCTGACTCTCCTTAACCTTCTCTCCTCTTTCATTCTCTCTTTTCTCATCTCCTCTCCCTTCCTCTCTTCTTCTTATCTCTTTTCTCCTCTACTCTTCCTCTCACCTCTTTTCTTTTTTCCTTTCATCATTCATTTCCTTTCCTCCCTACAATTCATCTCTAGTCTCCTTCTGCTCCCACCCCCTCCACCCTCCCTGTCCTCTTTCCATCTCTGTCCTCTCCCTCCTATCCACCTCTTCCCTCCTCTCCCTAGATTCAATGATCTCCATGGATAAAATGTCATGTTATATCCATTTTAGATGCAGCAAATAACTAAAAAGGCAAATGGAACTTTGGCCTGTATTGCTAGGGGGTTGGAGTTAAAAAATAGGGAAGTCTTGTTACAACTGGGTGTTGATGAGGCCGCACGTGGAGTACTGTGTACAGTTTTGGTCCCCATATTTAAAAAAGGATATACTGGCATTGGAGGCAGTACAAAAGAGATTCACTAGGCTGATTCCTGGGATGAAAGGGTTGACTTATCAAGAATGGCTAAACAGGATAGGCCTTTATTCATTAGAGTTTAGGAGAATGAGGGACGATTTTATTGAAACTTACAAGATTCTGAGGGGGCTTGACAGCGTAGATATTGACAAGTTGTTTCCACTAGCGTGGGAATCTCAACCTAGGGGACATAGTTACAGAATAAGGAGGCACTCATTTAAAATTGAGATGCGAAGGAATTTCTTCTCTCAGAGTGTAGTGAATGTCTGGAATTCTCTACGCCAGAGAGTTGTGGAGGTTAGATCACTGAAAGTATTTAAAGTGGAGGTAGATAGATTTTTGAAATATCAGGGAGTTGGGGGCTATGAGGAGCTGGCACAAAAGAGGATTTGAGGCCTGGGGCAGATCAGCCATGATCTTATTGAATGGCGGAGCAGGCTTGAGGAGACGAATGGCCTACTCCTGTTCCTATTTCTTAAGTTCTTATGTTCTTACCTCCCCTTGACTTGATCAGACCTCTTGGTCTTAACTCCTCATGTGCAATGCCCTGGGTGATTGAATATTATTAGAGAAAGGTAGCACCACCTGCTCAGGATGTCATGTTCACACCAGAACTTATTATCAGAATGTGTGATACAATGGCCTCAAAAACTATATTTAATAAGATGTATATACTGTTCCCTTAACCATAGCAAAAATGACCAAATGTACCAGGAATTAATTGTGAGCAGAAAAATACTTATTTAAACATAACCCTCAGTTTTTTTTTTATCTCTGTGAAAGAAAATCACTCATTTACTCTTTGTATGAATGTCCCTCCATGCCCTCTGGTTGTTTGTTACTTATCCCAGTTACAGTCCATAATATCTGTCCATTTACAAGCACATAGATTAAAGGAATTCAGCTTATTTTCTTTCAGACAAGAAGCTAACTCAAAAATCATCAGTGCTCACTCATAATAATACAGTTGCTGTCATTGCCACAAGGACTAGCTCACTGTGAAGAAAATTGGATTAAACACCCTCCTGTAAAAGTCACACATACACAGCTCCCGCAAGTGCAACCTCGCTGCATCTATATGTTTCCTCAGACCCCGTGGGTTTATTTCATTACATTCAGTTGCTCTCTAATCTTTGACATCATAAAGTAAAATTAGAGAAACGTGCGAGAATAATCAAAAATCTGTTACTGCAATAGCTAAACACTAAAGTGTTTTAAAATATTGCACTTACATCTCTATTATGCCATGATTAAATGTTATTTTAATTGTCTCAATTCTCTATTGCAATGGGGGATATCTTGTTCCACTGCTTTGTTTAAGCAGCATAATGATCTGCTGTCCATTACCTGTCTCCATTTATATATTTTGACAGGGAAAGAGTTAACAATGTAGACAAACAGCCCAGTGATAATTGTGCACACATGCCTTGTATCCCTTACTTGCCCATCTTTCATGGTATGCATGTGAAAATTTGAATTTGCATTCCTATTCCTGTCTTGGCAAGGCACGGGATAAATCCCACAGCCAAAAGTCATCTAGCTCAGGGCTTTCCCAGCTATCCAAGTCATGAATATTTAACAGTTGCTGCTCCGAAGGCGATAAGCCTGTCAATCCTTGTCAAATATCGCCTAATCTTTTCAATTTCTGGGTGCAAATATTCACACTGGGTGCTGTTTGTCACCTGGATTAATGACCAGTGGTCCCATAATCCTCTAGTGCTAATTCAAGTGGCAGCTAGGAAGGATTGGGAGAGAGGGATGCTGGGATACATATGCAGAGAAGATTACAGAGCTCCTAACTCATCCACTTTCCTTTGGATGTTTAATAAGCACTATCACGTATCCATGCATGACTGAAAAATATTAATTTCAAAATAGAAAAGATGGGATTTTGAAGTAGAAACATGGTGAAAATACAGGCTGGAAACTTATTTTCCAGATATTTTCGCTCTTCCTCACAATATAATCATGTGCCATCATTATTTTCTCAACCTACATTTTAGCCTTTCTGTTACTAGTATTAGTCACTTTTAGCTGAAAGCATATTGTAGAAAAATTAAAAACTAGTAGCGGACAAAAAAGCAGATTGACAAAATGTGACGTATTACTGGAATATATTTGCAAATCTATGCCCCTGCTCATCAGCTTCTTAATAGAAATATTTTGCTCTTGTTTTTTTTTACCTGTTTCATCCCAATGCTTAGGGGCTCAATGAACAGTTGCAACTACGGACCCCCTGCCCATTTCCTGAGAATGAACCATAACAGCTTTATGTACATTGCACTTTTGTGAGTCTTTTTCTGCATCCCTCTGCCCTTATCTTTAAATTTACGCTGAAGTCAGTTTTGCACATGAATCTGAACCTCATGAAATCTCTACTGGAAATGTCAGTCATTTTTCACTTTTACCCTGTTAGTGTGTGAAATGAATTTTAACACCAGTGTCAACATTTTATGGGCACTTGATATTCGTGATGTCGGTGACAATGGCATGTCTCCCCACCACCCCTCCCCCCTCCCAGTTTACACAGTATTGGCAACATATAAACACAGTGCAGATGTCCGTCCAGGAATACCAAGAATCCTTGTGAAGTTTTTCATGGTGTCCACTGCTGGCAACAGTGAAGTTTTCCATGGTGTCCACTGCTGGGAACAACTGTAAGTTCTGCCTCTGAGGGACACTGGACACCATTTTTCCAGGCTAAGTATTCATTCTGACCTTGCCGTCCAGCAGTGTAGTTTTACAGCCCTATGATAGAAACATAAGGGCATAGGATTGGACAATTCAGCACTTTCACCATTCAATTAGATCATGGCTGATCTGTACCTGAACTCCATTTATCCACCTTGGTTCGGTAGCCCTTAACACTTGACACAACAAAAATCTACTAACCTCAATTTGAAATGATCAATTGGCAACTATCAAAGTCCCTTTGCAACTTTCTGCTCCCAACTACCCCATTCACTGTGCCATCAATAGTTTTTAGGGGAGAGTTCCAGATTTCCATTATTCTTTGCGTGAAGAGGTGCTTCCTGATGTCACCCCTGAATGGTCTAGCTTCCCAACCAGAGAAAGTAATTTCTATTTGTCTACCTTATCAAATCTTTTGATTATTATAAACACCTCAATAATATCACTCGTATTGAAAAAGAAACTTACTCTATGCAACATGGCCTCATTTAACCCTGTTACCCAGATATCATTCTGGTGAATCAAGGCTTGCACCTCCCTTCAAGTTAGTATATCGTTCCTGAATTGTTATGCCCAGGACTCAACATGGTAGTCCAGAAGGGGTCTAACCAACGATAACTGTAGCATAATTTCCGCCTTTTTACATTCTAGCCTCCTGCAATAAAAGCTAACATTCCATTAGCCTTTTAAATTGTTTTTTGTACCTGCCCACTGCTTTTAGTGATTTATGTACATGGATCCCTGAATCCCCCACAGTTTCTAGCTTCTCATCATTTATAAAATACCTGGTATATTTTGCTCAGGTCCAAAATGGATGGCCTCACTCATCCCCGCATTGATCCATTTGCCACTCTCTTAATCTATCAAAGTCCCTTTGCAACTTTCTGCTCCCAACTACCCCATTCACTGTGCCATCTAACTTGGCATCATAAGCAACCTTGGATATATGGTTCAATCCTGGACTTTGAACTCAAATTGAAGTTGGAGCTTATGGGTGGAATTTTCCCAAATTTGCACAAAGTACAGCATAGGGCAGGATAAAGGACATTTTATCCACCAGCCACAATGACAATTTTCGTGCCTTATCTTCCCATTCCTGTCTCATTAATTTTGCAGCCACAGGAAACACGCAACCCACCGGTGGGTGCTCTCCGGTTTATCCACCATGCCGTTACCTCACCGCTTCCTCATACAGGGCATCAGATTTAAACTGCAGCTGCACGCACACTTCTCAATGCTTGTAGCCCAGGAGGGCACCGGTGAAGACATGGCCCCAAAAACCAAGAAGAGTGCAGCCCCCTGATTCAGTGACGCATCCCTGGGATGCCATCTGGACACCGTGAAGGCCTATCGCAATGTCCTCTACCCCAGCTCTGGCCGCAGGAGGCCCATCAACCTCACCACTCTGGCTTGGGAGGCAGTAGCAGAGCTGGTTAGTGCTAATGCTTCACACAAGGGGTTGGCCATCCAGTGCAGAAAATGGATGAATGATCACATCCGTGCCACCAGGGTAAGGCAACCATCTCATCACACTAAACTCACACACTCACAAGGCCAGCATACATTTACTGGCATCTCACCCACTGCCAGCTCAAGGGACATTACCACTCACAGTCTCACACAAACCTTCACCTCACCGCCTGGTCTCATCTCCTCTGGAGACTGCCTCCTCAGCCCTCACCATCTTGAGGCCACTTGCATAGATCAACATGTGCCCCATACACACCCTGGGATACACTCCTTCCCTAGTACAACCTTTGCCCTGTAACATCTCCCCCTTTCCAAGCAAGCCCTAGCCCTGCAGCTGTTGAAAAACCACCCCTGCCTTACAGCTGGTCTAGTAGATAGAGACCTGCCCATGAGCCCCCCTAAAAGTGATGTCTGCAAAGCCTGGTGCTAATGACCGCGAATCTGCCTGAAAAAGGGTAGGCAAACAAGCCTCGAAGTCCTGAGCAAAGTGCAGCTTGCCAGGTGCATGTCACTTATGTATAGTTGTGAAACACGTTGGCATGATTGTGCCAGGATAATCTGGTGTGGGGGGATGATTCCGGCGAGCTGGGCTTATAATTAGATGCAAATGTATTAAAATGACATTCCTGACATTGGCAGCCCACCATTGATGGGGGCTGCTGACGATCGCAAACTGGTTTTACATAAAACCAATCTTTGGCCTTTTCGTCACATTGTCCACTCACCCCTGCCATGAAGCCGGACACAAGAAAATTCCGGCCTGTGTCTTTCAAACAACCATCTGTGTTTATATTTGAAATGATAAATTGACTGATCAGATTACTGTTAAGGAAAACCAAGTTCCCCCCATGTGTATTCAAATGTATGTACGGATGTGACCAAAAAACAGTCAGGTCATTTGAAACCTCATAATGTGAGCACTGTCACAGTCGCCACCCTAGAGTTTTCTTCATGTTACCATTCAGGCCTTTGCTTTGGCCAGACTTTGTATTGGCTGCATTTATACTGCAGCTGTTGTTATCTAAGACCCCCACTTTCTGATGTTTCTGTTAGCAACACAGATTACAGCAGCAATGTTTAAATGAGCACTAAAGGTAGTTTTATATTTTTCATTCACATAGTCCCCAGGTTGCTGGAGAGTGACATCTATGTTCTTCCAATTTTTCCCTCAAAGTGAAGAGTTGATCTTTAGAAAGGGGCTTGGTTCTGTTTTACAGAGCTCTGGCAAAGAGAGAATGAGTGGGAACAGAAAGGAAGATGTAGATTAGTAAAACCACCTCCTCTGCACTGACAGCAGAACCTTAGACCCACATTTCTGTGTGTCTAGGATAGTGTTAGGAAAGGAGAGCCAGGTTTGTTAACACAAGGAGTGGACCCGAAAGAGAGAGGCCCAGCCTTTCCCCATTGGCTGCAATAATCCATTCTAAATAAACCTCTATATGCTTTCCTTCAGCTAAGATATTGAGCATGGACACTAGTTTTGTAATATAAAAGAAGCATTGGAACCCTTGAGAGAAGGTAGCCTTCATCCCAATGGTCAAAACTAACTACAAACGGGAGCCCCAGAATTGTATTCATATATAAATCGCATTTTTCAATTTAACAGAATTGCACAAAGTGCTGCTCTAGTCTTCAAGAGTTTACTGATCACATTCAACAATTGTGAAACCCAACAAACTGCCTCAGGGAGGTTAAGTTCAGTCATAAAGATGGGAAAAATAAAAAAAATAAAATTATTCAGGCAAGTCCTGTCATGTGACATTATCACATGAGCTAGGACATGTTTATGAATTTTCATAAAACATTTTATTGAATTAATAAAACCTTCATGAAACCTCATCCATGAGGTTCCATGAAAAATGCGAAGGCCGCCTGGGCTCTTCGCCTGCCCAGCCCTGACAAGTACTTTAATTAGTTCATTTATGGCCTTAACAGGCCTTTGACAGTTCAGTGGGCATGCAGCCGACTCCGGTGCGTGCCTGCAGAACTGAAGATCGGAATGATGCAGTGTTGTTGGGATGTGCCCTTGCACACAGAACAGAAGATTCTGCCCATAGAATAGGTTTTCAGCAGTAGGTGGGCTGAGGCAGGAGTGGAGCCAGATGATGTTACAGAGGTGGAAATAGGTGGTCTTAGCATTGGTATGGACATCTGGTCCGAAGTTCTTAACTTTTGGTGTTGGTTGAGGGATAAAATGTTGGCCAAGGCGTGGTGGTGGGGGTGGGGGGGAAGAAACAACCCTTTATTTTCTTCAATTAGCACAGTTACATGCATTTGAGAGGGCAGTCGCGGTCCAAGTTTAATATCTCATTCAAGAGACAGTGTTTCTGTCAGTGCAGCACTCCCTTGGTACTGCATTGAAGTTTCAGCCTTGATTATGTGTTCAAATCTCTGGAATGCGTTCTGAACCCACAACCTTTTGACTCACAATGCAAGAGGATTCTCACTGAGCCATGGTTGATGCTATTTCTTACATTACAAAGGTGACTGTACTCCATAAATTACCTCGTTGGGTGTAAAGTGCTTTGGAGACATCTTGAGTCAGTGAAATTTGCTTAATAAAGGCAAGTCCTTTTCTCTCCTTTCCCAGCAACAATGAGGCCCATTTTTATTGCCCACTGCCACACTTCCCTCTACCATTCCTCAGCTGAGATCAACCAATCAGCACAGATCATGAATCAAATATAAGATCTTTCTGATCTATATGTCACACTTTCTGATTAATTTATGCCCTGAAACAATGAAAGCCATGACATCACTATATATGTAGAACTCTGTAAGCTTTTGCCATATTTGTTTTCTTGTGCTTTGCTTTGCTTTCAAATGTTGTCTTGTCTACATCCACTCATTGTGCAAATATATCTTGCCATGTGTTTTCAACAATGCCTCTCATCAAACCTCTTAGTGATTCTCACTTTTAATTGAGAAAATTTAATTGATGGGATTTAATGCAATTTAGTTATCAGTGACTATCCTTGCATATGTCTCAAGCACTCGTTACTCTCCTCATGCTGTGCTCTTGAGTACTATTCATGTTTCTGTATTACATTTTCTTGACTCTCATGCCTGTATCTGCACAACACATTTTAGCCCTCCAAAGCACACCATGCTTTAGTCTCATCTCATGCTCCAGTAGCTGGCTTGAGCCCATGTCCACTAGCTATGCTGCAGTCTCTCACTGACATCTGTGTTCAAGTGTATGGGACCTTTCTCTCATCCTGACGTCTGTGTCCACGAGCAATGCTTTCCTGGCACCAGCTCACGTCTGTCTCTCATCTAGCCTTTGTCTCTTTCTGCTGCTCTCAGTGTTCATGGGTTATGCTATTGACTACGTTATGCCTTTGTTCAATGGATTTGCTCATAATTAGATAACACCAATATATTTATGCTATTTTTCCCAATATTGTTGTTCATGTATCATTCTGGTATCCTTTGTATTCAGCTGTTATTTATTTCTCTTTCCCACACACCAATATCCAGACCTAAGCTTTTTTTTAAACAAAATCATCTGTTGTTTCATGTCCTTTCTGCTGTTTATCACTTTAGTTATTTCTGAATGCCATGCTTATAATTCTTGACCATATCAGTCTCCTCTCCCATGAACCTAACTCCGGGTGTCATCCTTTGTTTATGCTGTGCATGGATTCCTTTAAGGTTTCAATCTCAGGCTGCATTCAGGCTCTATAAATCTCATCCTCCAGTGCTCATTTCTTACATTTTGATTCAGTATTGATAGACCATATAGACTTCAAATGGATTTATTGATTCACTCATCTATTTATCAACCATAGTTCCATTTTGACCGTTATGATCTTTTAAAAGCCAACTCCGTCAGAGCTTGTTCTCTCTTTGTCTATAGCTGCAGCACCACTGTCTCATTTATATTACAGCCCTGCTACCAAATTCAGGGCTGCCACACTGGCAGCAGCACTCAGCATTGTAATATAAAGGCAGTATTAAGAACAAGCAAATAAGGAAATTGCTTTTCCTTGTTCTTTGAGTTTTGGTGGATTTTTATGTTTAAGGCACTTGGAGTTTGCTCACTTAAGATGCATTCTATTTAAGATTAATATAGGTATTATAGAACTCATTTGTAATTCATTTAAAATTAATAGTCAATATGCTTTCCCCAAAACATGAAATCAAATCAGTAAGTAATCCTTGATGAACTTAGTCAAGACAAAACAACAACAGTTCTCACAGTAAGGAAAAGGACAATTTTAATTGCTATGTGGAATATATCATGTGGTGTTAACAATGTAACAACTACTTCTGCTCTATTCATTTTTTTTATGGGCAGGTGTAGTTCAGCACAAATGTCTATGGACATGTTCCTGCTGTGCTTTTGGACAGGGGTCTCCAGAGTCAGTTCACTTTATTCTGTGTGTTTGTTTGTTTCCCTCCAGAGTGGCATAGCATGTCATTTGAGCAGTAAAAGTCTATGTACAATTATATCTGATAGAAATCTTTCCCTATAGGCACTGCCTGTAAAAGTGGTTGGTTGCACAGTTTGATTCATTCAATGTAAGTAATAATCCTTTAGCTGTATTCAGTGTTACTACTTTCCTGATAAAATTAGCTCATCGCATTTAATAATGCAAGCAAATACATTTGTATCCAGACATTTTGTTAACCATGAGCTCAATTTACATTTCAGTGCTCCCTACTTCTATATAGAAGTTCCAATTAACATCTATTTAACATTGTTCAATTTGTATAGAGCTCGGGGTCTTTTTACCTCAAACAAAAAATGATTTGAAGGCAATAGCCTCTTGGAGTGTGTGCTTCATGTGAGACAAGCATTGATTGTATCAGAGTAAAAATATTTCTCAACAAAAATATTTATCCCCCATACAGACATTGGTTCATCACAAGGATTTATGTTATTCAAAAACTTTTATTCACCAAATTGTCATGCTCCCTATTCAAATGCTGATTTTAATTTAAAATCCACTACATTCAAATAGGTTGAAATCACTGTGTAATTTTAGTAACAAACACTAATATACAATGCAATATTAATTCAATAACTATATTAAATATACTAAATTTATCCATTGGTTTAATGTTATTGTTACAATTTGAAGGTTTTCATTTAGATATTCTCTCAGATACTGGGCTGCTGGACACTCCCATAAGTGGCCTAAACGTCCTGCATTTAAGGGTGTGTCCATGCTAAAGGTATCTAACAATATAACATAGCACAGATGGGTAGCAATGATCTGAAGGAGATACTTGTATCTTTCAGGCATATCATTCCATACCTCTCTGAGTCTTTGAAGGTGAACTGAGAAAATGCCTGGTAAAGTGAGACCACACATGAATCACTCAGCTACTTTGTTTCCCAGAGAGTGTATATTCAAACCAACAGTTGTGGTTGGATTAAATTAGTTAAATCAGTAAACATTAGGAAACATTTTCAGCATCCCGCTCGAACATAGTACTACTGTTGCTAGTTGTCCCAGCAGCAATTAGCTCACAAGATCACGAGACTTGAGAAAGACCATTCAGCCCATTTAAATTTATCCATCTAGAAAGGTTTTAATGTGCCCATCCATTATCCAATTGTTTCTTAAATGGTATCAGGGGTTTTGCTTCCACTTCTCTATCTGCAAGTCCAGTCAATGCATTGATCACAGTCCCTATGGAGAAGAATTGCCTGTCTTAGTCTTAAATCTATCTGTTGCTAATTTGAACCAATGTCCTTTTGTATTACTCCCAATATTTAATTTTAAGTGGTATTGTAGTTTTAACTTTTCTATCCCCTTATCTACCCTATGCAACTTATAGGATCATCTCTCCAGCTTTCTTTCTGGGCAGAAAAGCCCAACTCCCTCCAGTCTTTCTTTGTAATTCAGAACTTTGGCACTAGGGATCAATTTCATGGCTCTTTTACACACTGCCTCCAGTACTAGACTATCTTCTTCTTGCCTCAGTGATCAGAACTGACTCATTTTATGTATCTTTTGAACACAACTTCTTGTTGTAGTATGTGGCTCAACATTCTATTGGTTTTGCTTGCTATTTCACTGTCTGTTGACACAAACATGAGGGCTTCCATTACTGGATTATTGCTGCATGACTGATTTCACAACCATCCATTATCACAGTAGGGTGCCTGCCATTTCATAGTTTTATTTACAGCTACAAGTGGTTATAGACTCTTTAATGTAGGACCATAAATTCCAATCATTTTTCTTATAAGGGATTGTGCTCTTGAATGAAATGTTTGTTTTAAAAGACTTTATTTAGTTGCAGAATTGTAAGTGTAGGTAATGTTTTTTTTTATGAATGAAAGTGTTTTTTTCAATATAGTGAAGTCTGCAATAGACCCTTAGAACTTCATTTTATCTCATCCCTGCATGAGTCCTGAGGTCTGCCCATGGTGGCATGGTCTGTGTAAGGGCAAAGGGTGATGTGCAGGTGCATAGGCTGGCATGAGTTCACACAAATTTGGTATAGGAATATAAAGGGCCCTGGGGGTGGGTGGAGGGACATATGTTGCATGGAGTGTATGAGGGGCCAAGGGGGAGCATAAGTTGGCATGGAGGGTATGAGGGGCCACAGGGGCTGTTTGGGGCACAAATTGGCATGGGGGCATCATGAGTCATAGGTATTGTTTGAAGGCATATCTTGGCATGGGAGACATGAAGGTCCATGGGGGTGGATGGGAGGTAGCATGAGTTGGCACAGATGGTGCATGGGGAGTGTTTGGGGGCGGTGAGGGGTAGAGAGGTGAAGGATGGAGAGATGTTTTATGTTTTATTCTTTATGTTTAAACTTTCAACACAGTGCAAGATCCCTGAGGCAGGCCTTCTGCCAAGCCCAACTCCACACCTCCTCAGTTCTAATCCAGCCCGCCCCCCCGGATGAAAATCCGATGTCCAGGCAGCCATTTTTAAAGGTCGGGGACACAGAGCCAAGAATTCTCCCGTCTCTGCAGCCAACCCAGGAGCAAAAATCTGGGCCCAAATTCCACTGCCTCCTCTAGTTTGGTATCATCTGCAAAGTTGACCATTTGTCATTGCATTTCTGTGCTTTCCTCACATTACAACAGTGACTCCACTTCAAAATGTGAAGTATTGACTGTGAATTTTTTTTGATGTTCAGGCACCTTCTTACTTTGTACAGACAAAAAAAATCAAATTGGGATCATGTTGTTCCATATAATTCAATTGGACGTCAGAGACTGCATTTCCATTGGAGAAATAAAGAAAACCTGATCATCACAAAATACACAAGAACGTTCTGTGCTATAATGGGAATTTCAACAGGGTTTCTCCTCATTGGCCATCAGAACTTCAGCAGAAGTTTGGTAGAAATGGGACTTGATGCATCCAGGATTTCCACCAGCTGCAGCAAACAATCAGGTAAAACCTGGCGAAAGCATCAATAACGGAAAGCCAATGTTAGAAAGGCTACAGAAATGAATTAGTAAAATAATTATCCTTCTAAATCCCTCCTCAAAGTCTTTCTCTCCACATTGGGTTGTGATTCTATGAATGACAGCAGCCCTCTGGCACATCAGACCAAGTTAGGATTTCTTCAGAGGAGCTGGACATAATTTTGTTATTACCCAGGGCCCTGTATTTCCTCAGAGGTTATCCCATGATAACTTTGATTGGAGATTGGCCAGTCCCTTGGAGAAACAGGCCATTCCTGATGGAATTCCAAAATCTCCCAAAGTTATAGCAGGAGATTAAGAGGACCCCTCCGAAACTGGCATCTACGTGTGCACAATTCCAATCAGAGTCATTGGATGTTAATCAGACCTGGGTTCCTTGGCAAAATTTTGCCCTTCAGCTTGGGACACTTGGGCCCAAATGTAGTGCATTTCTGGGGTCATCTTCTCAGTGCAGACCAAAGATTGAACCTTGTAAGGTAAAAAATAAGACAGACTGTTTCCTGCTGAAACTGTATGTGTGGATATTAAACAAGGACTTGAATTGGGCTGTGGTGAGCAATGATGCTCCATTGCCTTTTTGACACTCAAGAACCAATTTCAATCTTTTATATCTGGCAGAAACTGGGCAGTGGGCAGTTGAAATGGTTGGAGTGACTTACCCCCTCCAAACTCACTACCCTCCCAAAGGTTACAATTTTACCCTGCTCTTTTGAGTAGGCAAGTGGGAGATTCACTGGAAGGCACCAGAATCTTGTTTTAAATATGAGGAGCAAACTTCGATGACAGCATTATCAGAGTTGACTGCAATTTGACGCCAAGCCGCACATGGGGAGGGCATCATGGCCAGAAGAGGCATGGAAAAGTAAATTTGTTTCCTTGTCCACCAGCAAGGGCAGGGATGTTCTTCCCACCTCCACAAGGAAAGCTTTTTTTTTATTCACTCATGGGATGTGGGCATCACTGGCTAAGCCAGCACTTATTGTCCATCCCTAACTGCCCTTGCAAAGGTGTTGGTGAGCTGCCTTCTTGAACCACTGCAGTCTTCTCATACCTACTGCAGCTGCTTCCTCTCATGCCTCCTCAATTCCAATCCCAATCAATTGCAAGACCTTCCTACCCCTCTCCAAACCACTTACTGGCTGTTGTTTCTTGTCGGTCCTGTCACCAGCCTCCATCCACATCTCCCCACCCCACCCCACCCCACTGACCCTCCCACCCACCAGTCGTAGAATTACATCGAACATACACCACAGAAGTAGGCCATTCAGCCCAATGAGGCCAAAAGAGCACTTTCTGCCCCGTTCAGGCAGGATAAGGCCTTATGTAGATGAGGCCTGGTAGTTAAAAGCTCCTAGGCCTCACACTCTCACCTACATGACTCCCTCTGGGAGTTAAATTCGATGCTTCACTGTCTAGAATAACACAGGAAGAATAGCCACTTGGGTCAATAGCCACTTGGGTGCTATTGGTACAGTAGTGCAGTTAAAAAGTCTACATCTTGAGGCGAGGGGGAGGAAATTTGGTGGGTTAAAAGCTTTCCACCAATACGCTCAGTTTAAGCAGTAGCTAGTGCTAGAGGGCCAGGATGCCCATTTGCTAGGGTGAAGTTAGCCATCATAGTTAGCCACATGCATGTGGAATTTTAGCCCTTGAAATAATTGGAGTAAATCAATGCATCATCATGCTGGAAATGAAAGGGCTTTATGCACATCCTGCAATTGAAGCATTGCTTATTCAGCCATTATAATTTAAAAAAAAACAAGTACAAATATGATATTTTTTCCCCAATGGTGTCATGCTATGATTCACAGTTAAGCATATTATGTGTCAATTAAATGCCAGCAGTGGGATTTAGTAGTTTTGGATTCTACCCAATCAGTTTCTGGTGTTTTCAAACAGTTGTGCAGAAAACCAGAAAGTCAAAATGCTCTGTGGCTGACAGCTTTATTTTATTTAAACAGTAATTAATTTGAAGATGTTTATTATTACTAAATAATATGTGTTATAGAGCTTAGTCCTCATTATTCCAATCATAAGTTACTTATATTAGTTCTATGATTTGAATCGCTTCCACATTGTTCTTGACTGGCTCTCTGGAGCATTTTGTATAAAACCCAATCATTCAGACTGCTTGCCACTGTATTGCTGATCAATTAACATTACATATTTAATGTTAATTCACACCCATTGCCCCCTTTTTTTTAACATGTACCGTTTTTTGCCAGAGGTTTACTTGATGTTGAGCAACACCAAAGGACGAATCTTGTTATCCATTAATTTGGAATGGTTTACAACAATTGCATTTTCTAGATTGCAGGGGGATGTGATAGGTTTGTGAGGCAATAATACTTCCCAGAAAGAGAAGCTGGGGAATGCAGAATGCATAATTAAAATCATTTGATTGCTCTAGATATATTTTTTGGTTTGTGTTCATTTATACATTTTACGTAGTCTAAATATGTAAGTGTGTGTGTTCATTAGGTTGCCTATTACGGGTGAAAAATGTTCCAATGGAAGTATAATCAACTTTAACATCCCTTTTTAATTAATTTGTGAAGCCATTGTACATTTTGATAGCTTGGTGCTTGCAGCAACATATATTTCGCACTGCAGGTTTCTTGGCATGACTATGTGTTCAGTAATTTATATTTACAGCACCTTTCATGTAACAAAACAAACTGTTCCACAGGCCTTTGCAGGAAATAAGAAAAGATTTAGGGGAAGTGAGCAATGGACCAGACAAATTGGGACTTTTGAGGAGGCTTTTGAAACTGGCAGAGAGGTAAAGAAAAAAAGAACACGGGCCTGAATTTTTCCCGCGACGGGTGGGCTCGGCGGGAACGGACAGGAACCCAACCGCTGCCCGTGATCGGCTCCGCGCTGCCATTTTACACGGGCGGGCCAGTTAAGGCCCGCCCAGCGTAATGCGTGTCTCTGAGATCAGAGGGAAGGGGTGGGTGGGGGCGGGAGCTCAATGTCCGCTGAGTCAAACGGCGACCCGGCCGTCGATTCAAGAATGGTGCAGGCAGCCGTGCGAAGGCTGCCATTGACTGTGCAGAGCAGGATGGATGCAGAACATCGTTGGAGAACAGGCCAGGCGGGAGGGCAGATCGGCGGGGCAGTCGGCCCCAAGGTTTACGGACGACTGCCTCACTGCCCTCCTGGCGGAGATGGCAGCACCCGGGGAGATATCCTTGTCCCCAGGGATGGGGGGAGGAGGCCCCCCCCACCTCACCAAACATGCCTGGGAGGAGGTGGCATCCAGGGTGAGCTCCCATGATGTGGTGAGGCGCAAATGGGTGCAGTGCCACAAGTGCTTTAATGACCTCCTGCAATCGGGAAGGGTGAGTACCGTGTTGGATTGGGTCACTTAGCACAGCGGTTTGGTGCACCACCAGCCCCCTGCCCCCGGACCTCAGATCTTAAGAGTGTGAGTGGCAAAAGTCAATGATGCAGCATCTGGTCAAGGAGGTGAGCCCTGGCTCCTTGGAATGAATGTTTTGCGGCTCGAGGGTCATGAATCGGCTGAGCACTGCGAGGTGTTCCTCAGCTGGGGTTGGCCAGGCTGCAATGGCAACGCAGGTAGAGGGTGGACCAATCAATGCTCTTCTCTCCTTTCAGGAGAAGGCAACACACAATAACGCAAACAGAATGCAGACTGGTAGAGGAGCAACCCACCTTCTAATCTTGACCAGGTACAAACAGGAGGCATTGGAGCTGGAGAGGCACCATGCGCCTAGATCAACCGGCCGTGGTGAGGTTGGGGTGCCATTGGAAGGTAAGATCGCAGTGCATTGAGGTCAGAATGTCTGTCATTGCAACCATTCTACTGTTGATTGCATATTGATTTGAGCCTCCAACATAGAATCCCCATTGATAATGGAAAGATGAGGCACCCTAATCTGGGTGCAAGGCATGCACAATAACAGTGTAATAACTTCAACTAATCTCATGTCCTTGTTCTTCCTTTCAGGCTCACCAGAAGACCCTCAGTTTCAGGAGCCTGAATGACTGCCGCTCACCCCAGAGGACGCTGAGGATCTAAATGCATCAGTGTCACACCCTGTTAGGCAGGCACCAGTGCAGATACCAGCACCTCAGTGGGAATAAGATTGTCGACTAGTATCTCGGTGCACAGCAGTGAGGCCACTTCTTACTTGCTTGAGGTGCAGGAGGAGGCAGAGAGGCGGTGCCCAGGGCACCAGCACTTGGAAGACAGCTGGGGACTGGGAACGTGCTCAGTCAGTGGCTGATGATAAGCCTCTGGAGTCGTCCCTGAGGCAGCAGATGCTGGAAGTCCAGCAGGGTGTGCGGGAGGATCTGGCAGAGATACATGAGGGAATGCGTGCCATGGTCTCCGCGGTAGAGGAGTCCATGCGGAGCATGAGAAATGCAATGACCCTCATGGCCAAGCGCTTGCCTCCTCTATGGAGAGAGTGGTGACTCTCATGGAGAGGCTCGTCCAGGAGCTCAATCAGGGCTTCCTGGGGATGTGCTCGGACCTGCAAGCCCTCACACCAGCAATGACCTCAGCTGGTCAGTGGCAGTGTGGGAGATGGATTAGGCACCCAGTATCCCAGCTCGTTGCCCAACCATCAGTGGTGAACATGGAGGTCACCAATGTGCTGACATTGGTGCACGAGCTGCTTGTCTTCTCTGCAGGCTTCTCTCAGGGAATCTAGATGAGGGTAGCGGTCCTCCGCCCCTCTACCAGTGACCGTGGCATCCGAGGAGGCTGCGGTAACTGCGGAGATGCCAGCCGTGGCACTGGCCGCTCTCTCCCAGGTGGGGCTAACACAGGATCTACAGGCCAGAGAATGCTCACCAAGGTCATCAAGGCCAACAGGGCAGCAGAGTGACTAGGCAGCCTCCAATGCCAGTGCCAGCGAGGTGGGAGCACCAAGATGTAGCACCCACAAAGGTAAACATAAATCATCTTAGGCACAACATGGGCTTCTCCCCGGTGTTCTTTTTTTGCCCCACTTTTAAGTTTTTGCTAAATTGGTGTGATGTTGTACATCTTTACATTTAATTTGTTTAATGTATGCCAGACTCCACAACAGTAAATGTGTTTGTTTTCAACAAGCCTTTGGGTGCTTCATTAATTCTGCAAGTGAAAGTAACCCATGCTGTTATGAGTGACGTGTTTGTCATTGAACTTTATTGAAATGGCACATCGTGCATGTTGTTCACCAAGCAAATGTTCCTGTCAGGTGTCGAGTAAGGAGTCTGCAGTCCTGGCATGTGGTGGTGGTTCATCTTTGGTAGGCTAGCTGAAGGAGCGTTGGATCAAAGCCTCCCTGGCATCCCTGCCTCCCTGGAGGTTGCCCAGGTCAGCGCCAATCCCCTCAGTGTTCTCCTGACCGTGCTCGTCCTCAGACTCACTACTGGGTTCATCGGCTGCTGCCAGAGCAGCTGCATCAACATCTTCCCACTCCACTGCGTCCCCCCCTTCCAGCACCAGATTGTGGAGAGTGCAGCATGCAACTACTATCAGTGAAACACAACCTGGGGGGGTATTGGAGTGTGCCCCTGAACTGTCCAGGCATCGGAAGCGCATCTTGAATAGACAGATGGATCTCTCTACCACAGCCCTTGTGGAGGTGTGGCTCCTTTGGTACCACTGCTCAGCTTTTGTTCTTGGATGGTGGAGAGGCGTCATGAGCCACCTTTTGAGGGGATAGCCCTTGTCACCCAGCAGCCATCCATCCAGTTGGGCTTAAGCACTGAAGAGCCCCGGAACCTGGGGGTTCTCAGGATGTAAGTGTCATGGGAGCTGCCTGGGTACCTTGCATAGACTTGCATAATCAGCCTCCTGTGATCACAGACTATGTGCAAGTTCATGGAGTTGAAGCCCTTCCTGTTGAAGAAGGCACCGGGTTCACCTGCTGGTGCCTTGATGGCCACATGTGTGCAGTCTATTGCACCCTGGATGCAGGAGAACTCAGCAATGGCCACGAAGCTTCTGGCTCGCTGTGTCTGGCTGGCCTCATCCATGCAATAGTGAATGAAAGTCAATACACACCTGAACAGAGCGTCTGTCACCAGCTACGGACAGCTGATTGGGAGACTGTGCAAAGATCACCCATCGACTCCTGGAAAGAGCCAGAGGCATAGAACTTGAGGGCAGCCATGACCTTCAGCGCCACTGGCATGGAGTGTTGACCCACACAGTTGGATCTGATCTCAGGGCCGATCATCTGTCAGATGGAGGTTACTGTTTCCCCTGAGAGATGAAGCCTCCTTCGGCACAGCACCTCAGGCGTTGCCGCCTGTATACCCTGACAGCAGGATAGTGGCATCTTCTGCAGCCCTTCCACCTTGCACTTCCTGTTGGCCCTGCACCCCTCGTGCCTATACCTGTCCTCCCACAGGTGGCTCCCCTAGAGGCTGAATAGGGACACGTGGCCTCCTCCCCCTTCTGCCCCTCTCTGCCTCCTCAGAGGAGGTGCCCCCCAGTGGAGACCACATCCTCATTCCCAGGGTAAGGGAGGGCTGTCTGATACCTGGAAGGCCCCAAGTGTTATGACTCCTCCAGAGTCCTGAACTAAAGCCTGTTATTTCTGTCAAAGCAGCTCTGAAGCGAAATGAAGTTTTCCTGTCTACACAAGCAAGCAGCAGTAAGTCATAATCTAAAGTACTAACAACTCGCATTAGCGAACCCACTCACCCCTCTTATCCCGCCCATGGATGAGATTTTTGAAAATGTGGCCTACCTGCCTGCCTGTTGTGCCCATACGACATTCTGAAAATCACATGGGCTGCGCAAAATCAAATACAATTGGTGCCTCAAGGGCCTTAGCTGGCCCGTTAATTAATGGCGGGCGTGAATCTGTACTCACAGCGCGTGCCACTTTCCAATATATCGTGATGGTGTGTGGAGAAGTTGAGATGCACGCCCGATGTCATCGCGCATCATTTTACCCATTGGCAAGTCAGGCTCGCCCCCACATGCTGACAGTAAAATCCTGGCCATGGATTTATGTGCTGCGTTTAAGAACCTCAGGACATCCTGAAGAGCTTCAGAGATGATTAATTGCTTTATATATGGACAGGTGAATTTTAACTGGGTTTGGGTTGGGTGGGATGTAAAATAATTTTAAATTGAAAACCAACACAGCTTAATCCCACCCTCCTCTGGTTTTAACAGCAGGGCAAAGGAGTGGGCAAGCAATGCACTCACAGGAGTCAGGTTTGGTTGTTTAAGTATTATAATGAGGCTGTGTGCCTCAGATTTTACCTCAAGTGCAGATTTATCAGTCATGTTTACCAGGTCTTAGGAAACCCAACGGTTATAGGTAAGTGAGGACTGCTACACATGCCAGGAAGAGCAGGAGTGCTTTCCCCCAGCTCAACAATCTAACCTGCTTCCCTTTCAACAATCAGACGCCCCCTGCACGCTCAACCCCTCTCAGATTAGAACCCGCCTGTGCAATTGAACACGCCCGAATGCAATTGAACCTAACCCCTTTCTGTCATTGTGCTCCCCCTATTCAATCAGGTGCCGCCTGCTCCACCCCCACCACCCCCCATCAGCCCCAGCGTTATTAGACCTCCCTGCCCCCTGCACAAATCAATCAAATTAGCTTCTAGGTGGGGATCCTGTTGAGATTGCTGTGGAGTCTAAGCTTCATAGAGTTTGGAGAAACCAGTCTTTGCCTCCTAGTAAGGACTGGGGAAATAGTCACTGTTGTATTGATAGAAATGCAGAAGCCCATTTGAACATAGCAAGATCCCACAGGCACCAACAATGACCAAATTATAATCACTTTTTTTGGTTAATGATAAATGTTGGCCAGCATCCCCGGACATCTCCGTGCAATTGTATCAACAGTGCAATTAGGCGGAATCCTCTGGCCCCATCACCCCCCCATCCCCCTCCCCACCGACCACCCCCCCCCCAACCTCCCGCACTCCCCCCACACCACACCCCCCCTCCCACCTCCCCCCTGCCATGGCTGGGTTGGTGATGGGTACTCCACCACCTTCCTGCCTGCAACTCGATAAGGTCTGTGATGGGAATGCCTGTGGATGGCTTTCCTGCCCTGCAGCCAATCAAGGCCCTTAAGTGGGCACTAAATGCCACAGCTGATATTAACTCACCCGCAGGTGGGCAGCTCACCATGTGACATGCACAACAAATAAACCCTGGCGTATTTGCTTCCCAACTCCTGAGGGGGGTGGTGTCCCTCTTTCAAAAGCATTCGGTGCCTGGTCAAGGGAGCCAGCATCGGGATACCCTTGATGGCAACTTCCCTACACCACCACTCTCTGCAATGCACCCTGCAAGACCCACCAGTTATCACACACCCATGGCCTGGGACCTGGGCCTCAAATGGGTGTTGTTCTGGCAGAAGCCACTGCCTCCCTGGTAGCACTACTGTTCAGAGGAGCTGCTGACCTCTGAATGGCCGACAGCTCTCAGCAGGTGGGACTTCTGCTCCTGGGTCCTGATCCCAGGAAAAGACTTGCCAATGGCCTGTCAAGTACCTGACTGGCACATAAGGCTGCCTGGCCTTCCTGGAAAGATGCAGCACAGGGCTCTGGCCTGCTCTCCAGTCAGTGACCGAGACCCTCATCACTAGCAGAAGATTGTGCCCATTGTAGCTTTGACCTGAGAAGTTAAAAAGGACTGCAGTTTAACATCTCATTCCAAAAGATGGCATTTCCAAAAGTGCATCACTTGCTCAACACTGGACTGAAGAGTCAGTCTGGATTACGTGTTCAAGTCTCAATTTTGGGTTTGAACTGACGACCTATTGACTCACATGGAAGAGTGTTACCACTGAGCTGAGGCCGACACAAAATGATCACACTTCAAAAGTACTTCATTTGCTGTGAAGCATTTTGGCACATCCTGAAGATATGAAAGAGACTATACAAATGATTTTGTGTTACGGAATTAAGGGTTGGACAATAAACTGGATTAAAAATGGATTAAGAATTGGATGTGAGACTGGCTAGAAGTGAATAACAGTGTCCCAACAGGTTCACTTCTGTGGCTACTTCTGTTCAATGTGCATAGTAATGATTTAGATCTGAGTTGAGAGGGAGTGGTGTCCAAATATGTAGATGATACCAAAATAGGAAGCGTAGTTAATATTTTAAAGAACTAAAGAAAGCTTCAACTGGATATTGATAAAATGGACTTTAAAATGACTGATGGGATTCAATGCTAGTAAGTGTGAGGTGACTGGTAAAAATATAACAGTAGTAATTCTACTCTGAATGAAAGTAGGCTTAGAACTGTAGAAGAGCAGAAGGATTTAGGGATCCAGGGTTACAGGACATTAAAGGTGGAACATTAGGTGATGAGGCTGTTAAAGATAAGCTAATGTAATTCTAGATCTTATCACAAGAGGTAGAATATAAAAACCAAGAGATAATTATGAGCCTATATAACACCTTAATAAGGCATCAATTGGAGTATAATGTGCAGGAATAGGCTATAAGGGAGGATATCGAGATTTGAGAGAGGGTAGAACACTTTCTGGGAAGGTCCTCCAGAATACTGCCAGGTATGAGTAAATACAAGTGCAAAGTAAGACTGGAAAAATTAGGTCTGTTTTCATCAGAACATCACATGTTAGACTACAATTTGAAAGAAGTGTTTAAAATTGTGAAAGGATGGTGCAGAATAGTTGGAGGCAGTAATTGAGGAATCTAGAGCAAGAGGCCGTAGATACAAGATTGTTATAGAGTTGATCTTCAGACAACTTTTCTTAATGGAAACATTTAACTTTACTTACAAGACAGCAGCAGCAACCACACGTGTCCATCAAACTCCATAACTAAAGAAGAACTCCCTTGTAGAGGTTCCCCGTGCTGCTAACACACTGGCTTACACAGACCATATGATCTTACAACACAGGATTATTCTTAAAGCTACAGTCCTACATTTACCAAAACTATAAATACTACAAAGATTTAAAACGGTGTTCTGAGGTTGTGAAGTTCATCCCAGGTCCGCGCTGTCTACAGGGTTGATGGGTGGTGGGTGCTGGGTAGGGATAAGCTGATATACCTTCTTGTAAATTATCAAAATGCCTCGCAGCACCCAAGGCCCACCATCTACACATTAAAGAGACCCAACTGCCAAAATGGTTCGGGCCTCTCACTACCGTGAACAGGTGCACAATCACTGTCACAACCGCAGTAAACCAAAATAATCCCTTATGTCAACACGCAAGCTTAGGTTGGAAAGTGGAATGAAGGAACAATGGATGAAGGAATATGGGAACATGGTGAGTAAATATGATTAATATGATTCTCTTGTGTAGAGAATGAAACCTCAATATGGACTGGTTGGGCTGAATAACCTGGTTCCGTGGTACAATTTCTCTGTATCTTGCTCAACGCTACAAATGCATTATCTCATTTTAAAAAAAACTAACATAAAAGTTCAAAATGTGTATTATATAAGGTCCTGCAGTATGAACATTCCTTGGTAGCCAAATTGCGCCAGTGGAGCTCAAGTTTCAGAGCAGCTCCTCACTGGTCAAACAACTGCCTGCAAAATCCCTGTAGTATAATATCACTATTCCTCTAATTAGTGCAAGCAATATTTCAAAATATTGCAATTTTAATAATCACATGCCAAGTAGGTGACTGCATGGTTTTTTGATACTGTGTGGGCAGAGGGTAAGGGGGAATGACTGATAGAAAGCACAAAGGATTGCCAACCAGGAATAGAGCCCTTCTTAATTTTCCTCCCATTTAAATTAAATGAAACAGAAGGACAAGCCTGTGGTTCTTCCTGCCTAATTTTCCTCTCTGAGCTCTGCTCATGTTATGGTTAAAACTGAGGTACTGAAGACAAAATCTATTCCTACAATTGCAGCATATATATACAAAAAGTGTTTGTATAGAGACTGATGGTTTTCACAGGATCCTTAGAGTAAAAAAATGAGGATGTTTTGCTATATGATTCCAGACAGAAAGCATAATTGGGCTCCTCACATAAAACTCTAATCCCTGCTGCATTGACTTAATGTGCACTATGCTTTGGCATTGTGATAGAATTGCTCTCCATGTGGTTAGATTTCACAGTGTTTGGTGAGGAATCTGCTGTGCGGATGGGTAATGTTTGTCTCAGATATTTGTGGCAATGCCCAAGCACTAGTGACAGCCCTGGGAGCAGGGCCAGAGTACCCCAGGGAATGGGACACAATGTGCACCTGATCAGAACCAACAGCTGCTGTTTATTTGCCTCAAATAAATCCCAACAAACTTAGCACATGGTCCTCCCCAAAGACATGCATGGAGGACATTTGAATGGGCCAAATGTATTCTGGCACATGCTTTAAATGTAATCAATTTAATCCCATCATCTCATACATGATTATATGGAAAAGAGATGTCATTTTAAATACTATTAGAAAACTATGTATTTTCACAGTAAAATAGTTTTAATGCTATAAAGGAACAACCCACTGAGCATGAGATTTATCGATAACATTTACATTGCCAATATATTTAAAAATTGAATGTTAATGACCAGTGCAAAAAATAGCCTAAAGATTGGGATGTTAAACAGAATATTATTAACACGTGTTTCTAATTTATAATGCGGTCCGAGGATAGTTGTCTTTAATAAGGGAGGGCCATATTTCTTTAGTGATATTTTAAAGTATTCTTTTTTATGCCCTAGTCTTTCATTTCTCCAGTCTGTTATACATTGATGGCTAGCAGGAGGCTTGCTTCATGGACTCTGTGCACCCTAAAGGCAATCATTAGGAGTTGGGGTGAGTTACATTTAGATGTTCATCTTCAATTTAACCCAATAGGCTCTTGTAGAAAAAAAATAGTAGTATGTTATTAATGTAAACCATTATGAATATGCAAATTGGCTAGCAAATTCAAGGAATTAAGAGATGCATCATGAGTTTCAAATCTCCAAAACTTGCTAGTCAATTTATATGGCTCTGCTGTTTGCTTTGTACCAACACTATTTTGCCCTTAGCTTTCCTGTTATTTTTAAGAACTTACTGGATTTACATCTTAATTGCCCATTAAATTCACTGCAGAAAGTTAGGGCTAGAATTTAAAGCATAAGTACCTTTTTAGAAACATGATAATTGTTAATACAATGCCAATCAACTTCTCTGACTTAGAAAGGGGACAATCTAGACTGTCCTTGTGGTAAATTGTTATTATGGATTTTAAAATTTCAGATTTTTAATTTAAAATTGTTTTTTCTTTTCCCTTCTGTCCCCATTTCTCTTCCTTAAATCAACCTTTCTCTCTATTTGAGTTTTTGAATATTTTTAAGGCAGAGGTGGATAGATTCTTGGTAAGCAAGGGGGTGATAGGTTATCGGGGATAGGCGGGATGCAGATTTGAGGTTCTATCACATCAGCCATGATCTTCTTAAGTGATGGAGCAGGCTCTGGGGGCCAAATGGACTGCTCCTGCTACTTGTTTATATGTTTGTATTTCTCTTTCTGCACCTTATTTGAATCTAACTCACCTTCTAATTCCTCTATTTGTTTCTCAATCCTTAAATCACGTTGGTTAAGGAGATACACTGTTGGTCCTGCCATTCATTAAGATTCCAGATTCCCAATGCCCTCGCTGTACACATCATTAGCTCACGCTACCAGCAAGTTATGGCACTAAAAGTTTTGAGATGAGGGGGGCAGAAAGTTATCTGTCTAATGGTATACAACACGGGATATACTGCTCCAGCTGGATCCAGCCCAACATCTTGCCTTTGAAGCTTGGCTGAGATTAGGAATTCATCATCTAAAGAATTGTGAATTGGGCTGATTATGATGCCTCTCCCCAGCATGATAAAATAATCTGCTGAAATTTATTGTCAGGGGCTTAGGTGAAAAATGATTCTGGAAAGCTTGTGATACCCATGGAATCATACAACAACATAGGTTGACACCAGCAGAAATGGGAAAGAAAAATTGCATAGCTCCAGGGCCTCATGTTTGCTCACCTCCCTAAGCACTACTCTTTCAATCCTTTGTATAAGGGTCAGATACAGGGTGACGCAAGGCTATGGACTATCATCATTCCTGTGTGACATCCATACAGAAATCATTATGTGCGAGGCTCTGATGGACACTGGTAATGGTGAGCAACAGGCTGGTGAAAATGTCTGATAAGGTGCAGATGTAGAATTACTAGATGGCTTACATTGGATGCTACAGTCATTAAGTAATAAGTACATAAACCAAAGCTAAAAAAGAAAATATCACTGGTCACCACCAAACAACATGGTGCCAGAGGCTGAAAATTAATATAATGTTTGACAGCACGCTGACCAGGAAGGTGGTGCAGTGGATACTGATCTGATACTTGGGTTCAAATCTACATTAGGGGACTTGATACTAGCCTTGGAATCTAGGTTGAAACCTAACACCATATGAAAGACCCTTGAATTTCACCTTTGGGAGTTGGAATCTAGCCCATTATGATGGGCTGCAAGTCTCTTTGCCTACTGACTTAATTTGGGCACTCTCAATCTGGATTCTTAAAGTGGTGTAAATATGAACCACAACAGAAACCAATATAAAAATAATAGGTATGCACATTTGGCTGGATTTAATCAAAACATTAATACTTTTTTGTCTTGGCCAAAGGTCACAAGATGCCATTTCAGAAGGACCCAGTCTAACTGTGTTTGATGGAAACAGCACTGCAAGTCTAAGGACTTCATTACTTACAATGGAAATTGTGTATCTTATTAAATTTTGATAATGGAGATATTAACTGTATACTTTAGCTGAAATATGCCAAATGTTGAAGAAGTGCCACAAAAGTTGTCAAACATCTGATTGTGAAGATGAGACCAAGTTATTTTGAGTGATGAAAAGCACACAAATGCTGATAAATGAGCTGAGAAGAGCAAACGGATGGGTAAATGAAAAGAATTGGCCAGCAGTAAAACTTTTGCGAAAGACATTGGACTTGTTAATTAATTTGATGGCACAAATTTGTTAAGATTAAGTCTATTATATCTGGCAATCGTTTGCATGAGGTCCTGGCTGAAAGTACATATCACTTTGATATAAATGCAAAATCTGACCCAGGATCATTTGTTTTGGGAATATCTACGCTTGGAGAGAATGTTCAATAACCAAAATTAATATGAACTGCCCAATAGTGATGAGCATTTAAATTCACTTGGGCTTTGGAATTGGAGCCTTCAAAACCCAGATATTCATTAATGTGAATCCCCTGCCAGATAAAGAGGGAGTTTTACCATCACCATAGAAACATTAATCAAAGAGCTGGGAAAAAATATTACGTTTAAGCTTTTAAAAAATGTTTAAAGAATGAGCAGTAATCACAATAAGGAAACTTGGCTTGAAGGAGTTGCTGAGCCACACAGAGTAAAATGACTGAATTAAAATCAGTAAATACAATTATTGACCCAGGATTGCTCAATAACTGTGCATGTTACTTCAATGTTGTGATACCAATGGGCTCAGTAATTTCCTTTCATTGGTTACTTTCTTTAAGTAAATGCTGATGTGTATCAGGGTTTTATAAAGAAATATCTATGGCAAGGCTCCATCTTCAGCAATTGCAGATGCAAAAATTTGATGAATGAGGTCTCTAGATCATCAAGGAATCAACCAACATTAACATACCCCTCCGTATAGCCGGGGAATCAAATACCCCAAGAAACATAGCTTATCCCCTAGCTGCCATAAAACCAAACAACAAAGATGCACATCCCTTAGCCAACAGCTGTGGCAGGCCGGTGGAGTGTGAAAGGCAAAAGGAGTGTGCCCTCAAGCAGAAGTTTAGCACTGAGATGCAGCTGAACAAGAATTTTATTTCTAACATTCGTTTGAACTGAGTCAGCAGAGTTTGATGCTTGCAAGACTTTGATGCTAGTGGAAGTTCAGGCTCAGAGCATCTACATTTTTTACATTTGAACAAGACTGGGCTATCAAGCACAGAACTGCCAAGATGTACGTGTGATGTGAGCCATTGTGAATCCCCAGTGTATCTAGTGTGAGCACAGGAAAATCAAGGGGTAGATTGCCAATATGCCACTTGGAGATAAAACTGGCACTGTCAGCCATCCATTATAGAAATTGATGATTTCCATTTCCATCCATGGGATGTCCATGTGTTTCTGAGTTTTCTACTATCTAAAAAACAATATTTGGTCAAAGACATAACATTGATATTTCTATCAACTGACTTAGGACAACTACTACAGGAACATACAAAGATTTCTAAGAGGTTGATCATTTTACTGGTTTGCATGAATGTCTACACATTAATAATTGCTCAGGTTTGAGTCTATTATACCTTTCTTAAATGAGCTCTGATCGTTTTTGACCTTTGGGAGCTTGGGATTTAGAGGACCCTACTGCAGAATGCAGCATCTCAGTCAGCTATTAGGAAAATGTGACCCAACTGGCTTCCTGGCACCAGGGCAGGCATTGATTGAGAGCATGGCAATAGTGTAGGTTTCCTGACTTCGTGAGGGATGGCAAAATGTTCTGTCCGGATTCCACAATTGCTCCTGCCATCAGGCTGTATCTCAGTGTTTTCACTGATCTGCAGTAGAGCAGCTTATGGGATATCTGTGATGTGACTGAAGCCACGATTCATTCAGACTCCTCACCTGCCCAGTGTGGAGGAGATGATGGATCCTGCGTGACTCTAGCATGAACCCTTGAGTAACAATACTACTAGTGCCAGGGAATGTCCAGTTGCAACATTTATCGAAGCACCCACCCGCTCTATGATGGGCTGCAGAATGTTGATCATGTTCCAGAACCCACACAAGTTGATGGTGGACTCCTCCACCATCTCCTCCTCTTTGACAAGTGTCCGTACTTTCCTGATAGTTTGTCCAGTTGTAATGACTTAACGTACCAGACAGGTTTCTACTTGAAACAGATAACTTTATTACAGACAGCTTTTTAGAAGCTCCATGCTTGAACCAGGTCCTCGGCTTGAAAGCCATGTCTCCTGGATTACCCATGCTTAGGGCTCATTGGTTGGAGATGCCAAGAACAATCACATGACCGCTGATAGGTTGTAGGAAAGATTATACCTTCAATTACTACACCAGTACATTGAGCATTTACTGGTATGCAGAAAACATCTTTCATTTGAAGGATGTCTCCCAAATGCCTTCCTTTTCGTCCTCTTCAGCAGAACTAGGACCTGAGCTTGCGCTCCAGTGAACTATTTTCTGGGTCACCCTTTCCATTTGTACCTGCTCACTTGTGTTGAGTGAGTTATCCTGTGCAGCCCACTTTAATTCATTATTTGTACATCTGAAATGCAGATGGTGTTTGAAGAAGTGTAAGAGTGGCAGAGCATTTCCAAGTGCGTTGTTCTCTCTCTACCTTCATTACTGTAGGGGCCAAAGACATTTGAAGGATGTAGGTAAAGGGGAGAGGGACAAGGGTTAGAATGTAATGGCAAGGTTAAAGTGTGTGAGAGTAAGTGAGGGAGCAAGGGAGCAGGAAAGGGAAAATGTTCTAACACCTTGATGGCCTCCAATCCTGCATCATTCTCTGCTAATGATGTCAATGACAACATCCTCTATTGGAGTGAGAGTTCACATTGTGGGTGGCACTCCCTCCTGACCTTTTGCTCCTCTTTCTATTAGGAATGTAGAGACTGGAGTAGGACATTCATCTGCTTGAGCCTGTTCAGACATTCAGTCAGCTGGCAGCTGATCTGTACCTTATCTCCTTTTACCCATTTTTTTATCCAAATCCCTTAATATCCTTACCTCAGAAAAATCTAGGCAAGAGAGAATTCCAAATTTTACTACCTGTGAGAAAAAAATGAAACCTGATTGCGTCCCGAAATAGCCAAGTTTGAATTCTAAGATTATGGATGCAAAATTCAAATGTTTAGCACTGCTAGCCTACCTGGCTTTCCCAGGGGCAGACTGCAGCACTGCAGCACTGCCTGCTACCTGTGCAGCCCATGCAGCTTTCTCCAGGGATATGGGTACATGCAGCTGCATACCCTTTCATCTGTCCAATCACATCGGGTTGGCATTATCCTGACATCATGCAACCCAACCAGTTAAAGTGATGCCAAGATGCCAAATTTGGACAAGGCAGATCCTGGCAATGCCTGCATTGTCCATTCTTGAAAAAAGAAGCAAGAAACAGCAACCTGGGTCCTGCAGTTGCATTATTTAAAGCACAAGGTACCCTGATTGTAGGTCAGTTAGCGTCTTGGAACTGTTTCTGTTGCGAGGTATCTGCAGGTTCTCTTTTAGAAATATTTTGTTGAGTTCCTACATTTGCCAGAAAGTGTTGTCGCATTTTCATGGAGTTGGCAGAGGAGTAGGTTACCAGTTTACAAAAAGGCTGCTACACCTATGAGGGCAGGACCCCTGCCTCTTGGTGTGCAGGACAACAGGGAGATGGAACTGAGGCTGTAGAGTGGGCAAGCTCTGCGTGATGCCCTCTGCCAAGTTGGAGCTGGAGCTTGAGACAGAAGGCTGTTTGCAGGCCATCGCTAATCCACCCACCATCTCAGTGTGCATGCTCATAGAGCACTCTCCTTTATGTCACCGCATCGAGCTCCTCATCTGAGTCTCCAGCAGTACTTGTGTTCCACTTCACCCTCCAGTGAGCTGACAAACAAACCATCCTTTCCCCATGGCCTACTGATGCCTGGTGGCTCACCATGTGGCGATTCCAACACTATACTAGCCTTCAATGTAAGTGCAGGGCCTGTATCGGAGCTGATGGCTACAAGTATCAGAGCAAGTGATGGGCCTCTTCATCAGCACTGTGCTGTTGTCCTTTTTCTTCTTCTGGGGCTCCTGTGACTGGGCAGGTGGCAACTCTTAGGTGTCTGAAAGCAGACACTCTGAAGGTTGGGGTGAGGGAAGGGGGATGGGACTGGAAGCTAGACATCATGGTCACACCATTAGCAGATTGCTCAACATGCCAGATAGCAGGATGAGGGTTAGCTGGGAGCTGAGAAAGGGCATAACGCAAAAACATACTGCCATCCTCATGTTCTCAGCAACATTGATTACTATAGTAAAAGCAAAATACTGCAGATGCTGAAACTCTGAAACAATAACAGAAAATGCTAGAAAAACTCAGCAGGTTTGACAGCATCTGTGGAGAGAGAAACAGAGTTGACATTTCGGGTCGGTATGACCATTCTTCTTCTAGAAACCTTGTCTCTATAAGCCCCATTGCAGCCAGCACCATATTTTAATGTTATATTAATTGTATTGTTAAGGTTAAGGATAAACAGTTGATTAAGTATCTTAAGCACATATGAAAAAGGGACTGCTGGGACACTGTTGATAGTTAGGAGGCAGAGATATGCCCCTTGACCCCAGCCAGTTCTGCTCTCCTCCTATGTGTGCCACTTTGTCCTGCGAAAGAAAGAATAGAATGCCAGTATTAAGTTGCACAAAGTTTGGGTGATTTTCCAGCCATAGTTGAATAGCTAGAGGTATGTGAAGACAGCAAGAGATGGGTGTACGTGTGGCATCATTGGTAGGTATGTGAGGATGAGGCGGAGTATCTGGATGTTAGGCATAAGTCCTGAGGGCCATTCGGTTAGTGATGGGCATGTTGTTCATTGCACAGCACGAGGAGCTAATGTTGTGATGGATAGGAGATGTTATGTGAAGATGTATTCACTGACCTCGAGCACTCACATGAGATCATTGTGGCACTGCTGCCAGATCCTCAGGTTCAGACTCCAGGAGTTGACTTTCCTCATCATCTGGTCCCACCTCTATCTGGGGGTGATCCTTGAGGGGCTCCTGGCCAACATGCCCCTCTGTAGGACCATTGTGCATCTCCTCATTATCACCTCCACCAACAATGCTTCCAGGGACACATCCATCACTCTGTCCTAGAGTTCATTTTGCAAGAATTACCATTGCAGCAATTCTTTTTTGTCTTCAAGAGACAGCCTGCCTTTAAGAAAGAGCAGGTTACCTGTATCATGTGATTGGCAAACAACACTGCCAGGACCTCTGCTTGTGTGCAGAGATCGCTGGCAGCATTATGGAGCACAGATCAGTGTTCAGGGTAGACCAGCTCGTATCACAACCATTCAGATGGGTGGGTACACAGATTTTGCATTTTGCCCATTTCGATCTGAATGGGCATGGACACGACAGAAATAGCAAGACACCGCATCAAAAATCAGGGCAAATGAATTTGCCACCCTATGGTCTGAATTCCCCACTAGAGGAAATCATTTCTCCATATCTACGCTTTCGAATTTCTTTATCATTTTATATACATCTATTAGGTCATTACTCATTCTTTTAAACTTAATGGAATATGAATCAAGTTTATAGAATTTCTATTCGTAATTTAACCCTTTAAGACCTGGTATCATTTTGCTGCATCAGTGCTGTGCTCTGTTCTAAGGTCAATATACCCTTCCTGATGTTGAGTGCATGTTGATTGGATGCAATAAGGAGTCTGACGAAGGCACTGTAGAACTAAAGCATCACTTCATCATTTTGAATTCCAGTCCCTTAAGATTCCATCAGCTTTTTTAATTACTTTCTGTACTTGCTCATTCGCTTTTAGTGATTTGTGTACATGAACATGTGAATCTTTTTGCTTCTCCACAACTCTTCATTTCTCACCAGGAAGCAAATATTCTAATTGGTTTTTCTCAGGTTGTGTGCCAACTTGTCCTGAAAACAAAGTCTTACTCTCTCTTTAAATATTTTTTCAGAAAAAGTTAAAGGGTGATTAAATAAAATGTAGAATCAGAGATGGCGAGGGTCTCATTCTGGAAGATGAAAATATGCCAAAGATATTAAATAAATATTTTGCTCTGTTTTTTATAAACAATGGTGAAAATGAGAATAGAGGTGAGCGGATGAGGACATGGAGCAATTGTTCAAGTTAGCTGTCTAAACACACTTGAATTTGACCCTTTTATATGTCCACATTATTTGCTCTATGACAGAAGGAAGCATTTCCACCATGTACTGTATAAAATATGGAGCATTTTTCCTGAATGGGTACTGTTTAGGCGCACCAGAAGTGAATTAATTGCACATGGAAGCACTCAGATTTCCCAGTGACCCTGTTTTATGTGGAGAAAGTGTGGCTTTGTATGCTTCCCGAGCTACCCAATGAAGCAGACCACCCAAGTGATGGGGCCTTTGAGCGTAACTCAGGCTTCAATAGCCTAACCCTGATTTAAATAGCTTGGAGCAATTGGAGGCAACTACAAGGAATTTCTGCAAAAGAATAATTCTGATTGCCCCTCAGGGTATTGGACAAAGGTAAGCAATTGTTATCTGTGGCTTGGTTGATAGTACTCCTGTCTTTGAGCCAGAAGGTTGTGGGTTTATGTCCCACTTCAGAGACATGGGTACAAAAATGTAGGCTGGCACTTGAGTACCATATTGAGGGAATGCTACACTATCAGAGGTGCTGTCTTTCATTAAAGCATGGATGACTCAGTCTGCTCTCCAAAGTGAAAACAAAAGATCCCATGGAGCTATTTTGAATAACAACAGGGGTGTTGCCCCTGGTGTAAAAGCAGAAAATGTTGGAAAGACTCAGCAGGTCTGATAGCATCTGTGGAGAGAGAAACAGAGTTAACATTTCAAGTCCATATGACCCTTCTTCAGAACTTGTTACTCCTGGTGCTCAGGCCAATATTTATCCCTCAATCAACATCACAAAAACAGATTGTCTTATCATTATCACATTGCTGTTTGTAGGAGCTTGCTGTACACAAATTGGTTGCCACCCTATGTTAATACTGACTACACTTCAAAGTACTTGATTGGCTGTAAAGTGCTTTGAACTGTCCTGAAGTCATGAAAAATGCTATAGATGTGCACATTTTTCTTTTTTAAAAAAGCTAATGCTGGTTGAAGGTTTAGCATAAAGTGCTTTTAATGTATTAGTGACTGCAGTCTGCTCTGTAATATATGTTACTCTTGCTCCTTTTCAAGTTCAATCCCTCGATCCAAGTTTTCTGCTTCTCTGGCAGGATAGTATGGTGGCAGCAGAAATTGAAAGGCAAAGGGCTCCACAGTTTGATTAGGTGAGCTGAGAAGTATTGCTGCAGGGAGCAGCAAGGTGGAGGGCAGCACATCAGGCAGGGAGTTCTCAAACAGCGGGACAACGTGCATGGCAACAAACAGCAGAGGACCAGAACCCCCAGCTGAACTATCCAACGCACTTGGATGTGGTGTTGAAAGAAGTTCACTGATTTCATCAGAAGGAGCAAGTTGCAGTGGTTGCTATGCTTCTCAACTAGGTAAAGGTGATTATGGTGTTGCGTGCACCCCAATTCACTTTGTCCTTCACAATCACCCTTAGTTCACATGGGCCCTGAATGCCTCCAAACTTCATTCCTCTCATCCTTCTTTCCTCAGCACCCATTTTATCAACACACACATTTCCAATGCTAGGAGCTCCCTAGCTTGAATGTTCATCTGCGCGATACACTTCTCTCTATCACTGGGCTCCTTCTGATATGAGTATCTTCAATGCCATTTTTCAGTTTGTTATCTAATTTCTTTTCCATTTCTTACAGGTTTAAGCAGGCCATGAGAGAAGGCTGTGTCTGACAACAGGAGGAGGGGAAGCATTCAACGGGGATCTCATTCCCTTCGAGGAATGGATATTCGCCACGGCAGGAACACAAATCCTGGAGGCTGTGGGAGAGTGAGAAGCAGAAAATCACATCCCAGCAAGGGGGCTGTTTGCCAAGGCTCCTTACACAACACTGACATATCTGGTTAGAAGGATGCTGCCACAATCTTTCCAGGAGCATTAGAAACATGTGGAACGTTGCCTATTCCATGTTAGTCAGAGCATTCTAAGATCCTTTTTGTCACTGTCTTTTCTGATTCTTTCAGGACCTTTTCTAGCTTCTTGAGCCGGTGCCTTCCAGCTTCACCCATCAGCAGCCCTCGGTGGCACTGAAGATACTCATATCAGAAGGAGTCCAGCGATAGAGAGAAGTGTATCGCGCAGATGAACATTCAAGCTAGAGAGCTCCTAGCATTGGAAATGTTTGTGTTGATAAAATGGGTGCTGAAGAAAGAAGGATGAGAGTCATGAAGTTTGGAGGCATTCAGGGCCCATGTGAACTAAGGGTGATTGTGAAGGACAAAGTGAATTGGGGTGCACACAACACAATAATCACCTTTACCTAGTAGAGAAGTGGCTGCACACCGTGCATCTCATCACTTCATGTACCGTGCCTAACCACCAGCACCAAGATATCCACCCTGGAATGATTAGATTGATAACAGGAGATTAAGACATGTGGTAAGTCAAAGAGCACAGGTGGACAGGAGCTGGTGGGGGAAAAGGCCTTCTCATGAAGGGGTAGGGAAGCTCCATCCCCAGCTGCTGATGCCAGGGAGCAGTCTCAATTTTATCTTTTAAGTTAAAGATGCTTTCCAAGCAGGTCAGGATGTTGGGGCTATTGGTGGATCTGCCAAGAAGCCTCCATCAAATGGCAACTAACATGGAGGAATCCAGCAGTTGCAAGAATGGGATGCTGAAGGTCACCTTGCAGAACCTGCAGATACCCTACAGTAGGATGACAATTCCAGGGCAATAGCACAGCACCCCCACTGTAGTAATTATGGTTTAGTTTAGTGTGTAATGTACCTTTTAGGAATAATAGTTGTTCAGGAAGATCTCATGATCTGTAGTAACCAATAGGAGAATAGCGTGGGCTACCTCTGTAGTCAATGTGGAGATAGAGTTGGAGTTGAAAGCACAAGTGTAGTTGCTGCTGAATATGTTGTAAATAAACTTAATGTTTCCACCCAAGAAGTGTCTGTGGATCAACTCCATCAAGAATAGTAGCAACTCGGCCACCCTTATAACAAACTGGCGATGAGGATAAAACAGGATTGAACAGAAGCAATCAAGTTTTAAAAAAAATTGGCACTATATCTCGCCCAGTGATTGTAAGTAGCAAGCTCTGTTAGAATTGAAGAAGTTATCCCCTCTCAAAATGCCACAATTTGGGAGAATTGATCCTTTTGAACCTGTCGTAGATGATTGGTCTCAGTACATAGAATGCCTCATGCTCTTTTCTCAAGCGAACGAGATTACAAAGGAAGAGGCAAGTGATCCTCTTGAGTACTTGTGGGAGTAAAGCCTACAGTTTGATTCGAAGTTTGACAGCACCCAGTGTCCCAGAATCAAAGAATTTTGATGAATTGGTGGACCTTGTGAAAGGTCATTTTGAACCAAAACCCTCAGTCAGGATGCAGAGGTTCAGGTTTAATTCACGAAACAGAGCCCTGGGTGAGACAGTTACATGCTACGTGCAAATTTGAAGCAGCTAACAGAACATGTGAGTTTGGTACAACTCTAAACGACATGCTCAGAGATCGTTCAGTGTGTGATGTGAATGAGGACACTATTCAGAAAAGATTATTGTCCAAAGTGGATCTGGATTTCAAGAAGGCACTAGAGATAGCGCTGGCCCTGGAAAGTGTAGTAAGAGATTCAAAAGCAATACAGGGTGTGCCAAATGGCACCGTCCTCCACATCAAGTGGGAAACCCCTGCCAAAAAGGCAGGAAAATGAAAGACTCTGCTGAGAAGCGGGGAACAGCACTTGCTAGCTGAAGAATAAATAAAAATAACTGAGCCGAGATAGAAGAATAAATTTATTAGAGGTGAAAACAAACAGTCTTTTAGCCATTGGCAGTTAAAAAAAAATTGAATGCTATGATTGTCATAGAAATGGTCATATAATGAGACAGTGCAAGGAAAGATTCAAGCAGGCTTGTAAACAAGAGAAGAAGCCCAATGAAATGTACAATATAGAAGAGTCTGAAACAACAAATACAGACATTTACTCATTGTTTAATCTGAAAGTTGGAAAGGCAGAACCAATATTTGTCACAGTGAAAGTGAACGGCATACCTGTTAGAATGGAAGGGGACATGGGAACTTCCACTACAGTAACTGGGGAACATACCTTCAGATATCTGAATAATGGTGAACATCAGTTACGTTTAGAAGAAACAGCTGCCAGCTCAAAATATATATAGGTAAAGACATTAAAGTAAAAGACATAAGCAGGGTGACTGTCCATTATGGAAGTCAGTCAGCAAAGCTACCCTTGATGGTGATAGCAGGTGAAGGCCAAGCCTCCTGAGGCGAAATTGGTTAAAGGAGATTAAGTTGGAATGGGCTGAAATTTTCTTCGAAAGTACACCAGCATCTTCAAGGATGAACTTGGGAAAATCTAGGGCCTGCAGGCAAAGATTCATGTGGATCCAGGAGCAACCCCTCGCTTCATGAAGGTGAGACTGCTACCATATGCCCTGCGAGAAAAAGTTGACATTGAACTGAACTGGATGTTGTACAACCTCCTCAGTTCTCAGAATGGGCAGCACCCATAGTCCCTGTCCTTAAACCTGACCAAAGTGTCCAAATTTGTGGAGACTACAAACTGAAGGTTAATAAAGTAGCTAAGCTAGTCAGGCACTCCATTCCAAAAATTGAAGACCTGTGTGCCAAGCTGGCAGGAGGGACAGCGTACACAAAGTTTGACATGAGTCATGCTTATCAACAACTAGAGTTGGATAATGCCTCCTGGGAATTTGTCATAACTAATACCCACAAGGGGTTGTACCAATATACAAGATTGCCTTTCGATGTCTCCTCAGCTTGCATTATCTTTCAGAGAACAATGGAAAGCTTACTGCTGGTACTGCCTCAGATTATACTCTATTTAGACAATATATTGGTGACAGGATTCACTGGAAAGAGCGTTTGGCAAATTTAGAAGAAGTCTTAAAACATTTCTTGAAAGCTGGAGTGCGCTTAAAAAAAGAAAAGTGCACATTCCAAGCGAGGGAGGTAATCTATTTGGATCACCGGGTAGATTCACAGGGCCTCCACCCAGTTGAGGAGAAAGTACGACTCATAAGAGAGGCACCTGCGACAAAGAACGCCTCAGAACTCAAATCATTCCTAGGAATGATCAACTGTTATGGGTAGTTCTTACCCAATTTGTCTACAGTGCTGGGCCCCCCTACATTCTCTAATCAAAAAGAACCAACGTTGGTCTTGGGAGGTTTCCCAGAAAGAAGCTTTCATAAAGGTGAAACAACTGTTGAACTTGTCCAATCTATTTTTGCATTATGACCAGACGAAAGAATTGATGCTGATATGTGACACATGTCCCTATGGAATGGGAGCACGGCTGTCTCATCGGATGGATACCGGCACGGAACAGCCAATTGGTTACGTAACAAGATCGCTCACCATAGTGGAAAAGGGATACTCGCAGATAGGGAAAGAAGGCCTGTCCATCATCTTTGGTGTCAAGAAATTTCACCAGTGTGTACACGGCCACCATTTTACAACTGTTTCTGACCACAAGCCATTGCTAGGATTGTTTAGTGTGGACAAGGCTATCCCACCCATAGCCTCAGCAAGAATACAACAATGGGCTTTAATTTTGGCAGCATACAAATACACTTTCATAGAGAGGCCTGGCAATCAAATGGCAAACGTAAATGCCCTTAGTCATTTTCCTTCACAAGAAAATGTTGAGCATGTCCCAGTTCCACAGGAACATGGTTTACGTTAAATTTCTTAGATTTCTCGCCGGTATGTGCTCGACAGATCATAAGCTGGACAAGTCAGGACCCAGTCCTATCTCAAGTACTAGAACAAGTGCTGCAGGGTTGGGCATAAGAGTCCGTATCTGATGAAATGAAACCGTAGTTCAACAGAAGGCATGAAATAACCATCCAAGATGGCATCTTATTGTGGGGAGCATGAGGTATAGTTCCTCCTAAGGGAAGTGGGCCACTTTTAATTGAACTACACAGTGCCCATTCAGGAATTTCCCAAATGAAGACCATAGCATGCAGCTATCTATGGCAGCCTTGCATTGATGGTGAAATAGAGAGTTTAGTAAAGCACTGTGTGCAATGTCAGCACCTGCAAAAGTTGCCAGCGACAGCGCCGTTACACCCTTGGGAGTGGCCAGGAAGTCCCTTGGTGCAGTTACACATTGATTACATTGGACCTTTCCTGCGAGCAATGTTTCTGCTCATTGTCGGTTGGACATATAGGAGATGAAGTCACCAACGTCGGCCATGACAATTGAGAAACTATGTCAAAGCTTTGCCATTCACGGACTACCAGAAATAGTTGTTTCCGACAATGGCACGGCATTTACAAGTGCTGAGTTTCAACCGTTTGTCAGCCTCAACGGTATCACTTATGTAAAAACTGCACCGTACCACTCTTCCTCAATCAGACTGGCTGAAATGGCGGTTCAAACACTCAAAGCAGGCATGAAAAAGCTAACCTGGATCCCTTGGCAACCAAGCTAGCACACTTTCTCTTTCATTACAGGGCTACCCCTCACACAACAACAGTTGTCACACCTGCGGAGTTATTGTTGAAACGCCATCTCAGGACGAGATTGAGCTTAATAATGCCGAATTTAGAAGGGGAAGGTGAAAAGGATTCTGGAAAGACAGAAAACTAGACACGACTGGCATAGTCACAAGAGGAAATTTGCCGTGGTAGGGTCAGTATATGTGAAGAACTTCGGAGAAGGACCGAAGTGGTTACTGAGTTAAATAAGTGCGGTGACTAGACCTCTATCTTACCACGTGGAGGTGGAAGGATGGATCATCCATAAACATGTGGACCATCTAAGGAAGAGAGACAAATCACTGTTTCCTACTGATGATGCTCAACCCAGGACAGACATGTTTGATGTTCTTGTAAGAGTTGAAGATACAGAACTACAAGTGCCCACCGAAGCACCTGATGTTCCGGCAACTCTGGAAAAGGAGGTTCCTAACAAAAATCTGAAGTTGTGGAGCTGCGATCCACAAATACCAGGAAACCACATGAACTTGTAAATTCCTTACCCAGTGTAAATATTATGTTGTCTTGAAAAATATGTACTTGTAAATATAATATGTACTTGTAAATATAATATACATGGCTGAGTTAAAGGGGGAGGAATGAAGTAATTATGGTTTTGTTCAATGTACTTTAAGAAAAGTACTTGTTACTAGTTCTGTAGTAGCATAGGAGCATAGCATGGACTACCTCTGCAGTCAGTGTAGAGATAGAGTTGGAATTGAAAGCACATGAGTCGTTGCTGCTGAGGATGTTGTAGTTAAACTTTATATTTCCACCCAAGAAGCGTCTGCGGATCAACCCTGTCAACAATAGGCGCAACTCGGCCACCCTTACAACACCCACCAGAGCTGACAGTTCAAACAGCTGGCATCCAGTCTTTGGTTTAGACTAAGACCACATCCCTGTTTATTGTTACTGATGATCTTAAAAAATTTAAAAAAAGGAAGAATGGTATTTATATTTATATCTGGACATCCCAAAGTGCTTTTAGCCAATTAAGCACATATTGAAATGTAGTCACTGTTCTCATATGCGAAACTTCACATCCAATTTGCACATAGCAAGCTCGCACAAACAGCAGTAAATAATGACCAAATAATCTGGTCTTTTTTTTGCATCAGATGAGAAATTAATGTTTGTGTAAATGAAGAACAAGGGATACTGTGACATTATCTTAAGGTTGCACCTAGGCCATTTATAAGGAAAAGCAGAAAGCCTTTTTCCATACAATAAGCAGTAGAAACCTGGAATTTTCTCCTTCAAAGGTCTGTGGATATTGGGACAATTGAAGCTCTCAAGACTGAGATCCGTGGATTTTTATTTCATTATGGGTATCAAAGGATATGAAGCTAAGCCAGTTAAATGGGATTGAGGTGCAGATCAGCTATGATCTAGTTGAATGGCAGGCTTTAGGGGCTGAATAGCCTATGCTCCTAGGTTCCGAGTACACTTCCTGGCTCTTCTTCAAAATAGCGGCATGAGATCTTTCACATCTACCCGAGAGGACAAGCAGGATCTTAGTTCAATATTACAATTCAAAAACAGCACCTCTGACCGTGCAGCATTACCTCAGTACCGCACTGAAGTGTCAGCCTAGATGAAGTGCACAAGTTGCTGAAATGGGAGGTGAACCCATTATCACCTGATTCAAATGCAAATGTGCTACCACTGAGCCAAGGTTGACCCTGATTTTGCCAAGATGGGGCTTGAAGCTTCCATGACATCTCACTGAGAGTGTCATGAAAGCTCTAAGCATAGGATCAGGACAGATATGACAATAGAAGTAAAGCTGTCTTTCAAGATAGAAATACTTCCACACTATTCCCCCAACCACCACCCAGAGCTGTCTAACAGCCTGAAGATAGGCTGTGCCTACACTGTCTTCAGCATCAAGCATCCTTGCTCAAAGCTTTTAAGGGCCTCCTCATTCTCAACACCAGGGATTGGAGGCACATCTTTGACTCATTTCCTAATTATCTGTCAGTGAGAGTTCACTTGTAAGGAATCCTAAGATAGGTAGGCACACGTGCAAACCACCACCATGGAAATAATGAGTATAAGGGGTGCATTATGGCAAGAAGGAGTATGCAGTAGCATAAACACTGTACTGTAACAAATCACACTTAGAACTTGATCGAAGATCTGCTAGTGCCTTCTTTTTACTGTACATAAACAGAGAGCATAAATCTGGCTGACCATAAATCAGTACACTGAATATTTGGGAATAGGAGCTAACTGTAGGTTTGACATGAGAATTATCTTTGTATTGACTGCTTGAAAGGTGGAAAGAGAATTCCTGCCCTATGCTGGTGAAGCAGTTGATGGGGGTCTTGAAAGGGTCACAAAGAACATTTTCAGCAGCTGTCCAGGGGGATTGTGGTCATTGCTTCTTTTCTGACTCCAATTAAACTACCTAACAAAAGGGAGGGACAACCATTGCACTAAACATGTCATCTCTCAGTGAGCGTAAATGAGCTACACCAGCAGCTCTCAAACTTTTCCATCCTCGGATCACTTAGATGGAGGCAAAAGCATTCGAAGACCTAGTCCTACCCCAACCACCCTCACATGCCCCCACAAAAAACTCATCAGAATTCATGAGAAGAATGGTGCTGCTTTTGATGAGTCACCAATGAGGCGATGTCTGATTCCAAGCTGAAGAGCTTCCATCTCATGTTGGCTTCCATGTTCAGCCAGTTCCTCTTCTTTGTTTTCACTCCCTCAAGTAATGAAAATCTGGTCTTGCAGTTGTATGTTGTAACTGTGACATAAACCTTGCTTGTAAAACTAGATTGTTGTTGGTCACACTCATGACAACTCGGCACGGCAGCAGGTATGGTCATGTGACATCACATGACGGATGAGGTTCTGGTCTGTGCTCTTGTATGGAACAGGCCATGGTGTTGCACATCAGTGACTTGCATTTTGGACCAGCCCAAGGACACCTGGAGCATGGTCATAGAGTTGTTCACAGAACCACTAAGTTAGACCATTCTGCAAAGATTTCTATTGTTGACGCATTACATTTATTCAAAAAGTCAAAAACAAAGGGCTTGCTTAATAACATCAGACTATTCCTTTAAGACCGAAAGTATCTACATAGGCTTTGGAAGTTATAGTGTCCATTTTTATTAGAGGGTAAAAACAGTTTTCCCCTGAACTGTATCCATCGCAAAAGCAGAAAATCTGAGGGTGTGGCTTCTGACATTCATTTATACACAGTTTACCTTCTTCTCTCATCGATCATAAAAATAACTGAACACAGGGGATTTAGATGCTGTTTATAAATGGGAGGGAAGTATTAATAATTTTTTTCCTATGTTTATTATTTGTTTTTCAGGCATTATTTGAATACTAAACCCAGCAAAATGGCCTCTGATGATGTTATATTTTAAGCAATTGTCTGAATGCTCAGGTCCATCTTTGCCCACAGCCTGGGCAAAATAAATTATAGTACACACTAGTCTGTCCATATGTTTCCAGTTTGTGATATCCAGGTGAGAAAGAGTAAACAGACTCCCCTCTATTCAAACCCCTCAGTTGGTCACAACAAAGGTTGAAGTTTCTTTTTACGAGAAAATGACTTTTCCAAATCAGAATGTATTGAACTATTTAAGCTGTGAATAATCAGGCACCAATCAAACAAGATTTTCTTAAATCCAAGGAAGAGCAAATTTATGAACCACTAACTGGGAGAAAATAATAAAACTGTGACATCAAGCTTTCGGTCCTCACGCAGTCATTCGGACACACACATACACACAGACACACATGGGGAGCTAGAGTCCAATAAAAAAAAGGTAGAAGAATATATGGTTAAGTGTCCTTTTATTGTCCTTGAGATGTAGATTTTAAATGTTACAGCCAATTTAGGTTAGCTGGTTTCTTGGATGTGGTCAGATGTAGAAGATGTTGCAATTAATACGAGATCTTGGTTCACTGGTAGGTCTCCGGTACAGTTGGCTTCTCGAACGAGGCAACACACTTATTCCAAAAGAGAGTGAGGAAGAGAGAGAGCCCTCAGCTTGTTTCCTCTGCTGAAGACTTTCTGGACATCGTCTGTGTCACTTGCAATCTCTCGAGTGGCTGGTAGCTTTGCCTTGAAATACTTCATTCATTGTGTATTTCCAGGAGGTTTTGGGTGGGTATGTCTGTGGCAGCTATTATTTCAATATGCAGTACTTTGCATTTTTAATGTCTCTTCCTTAGTCAGTTATGAGTTTTGATGGGTGTCTGGATTATAGGAAATGTCTCTCTCTTCACACTCCCCAGAGGGTGATTAGTTAGTTTCTCACCTTCAACTTGGAATTGGCCTCGCATTTTTAAGCAGTTTGTTCTGTCTCAGTACAAATTCCAAAAGTTCCAGTCAGTTGAAAGTTGAAAAATTATATTTTCAAAAATAAAGGGACATAGCCTCATAACAAGTTAGTTAATGCATTGCATTGTTTACCTTTTGATGCATGTTACAAGCAAGGTTACTGTTTATACTTAAGTAAAATTGATTGTGTATCACAGATTTGTGATACTGATGTATTTAAGTATAAAATACTACATTTTGAGCAGGATAATATCTTTAAGATGGTCCCAGAATCAAGGAATTAACAAGTTTTGATTGTGGTTTCCTGTATGACTTTAAATGAATTGATAGCCAAATGTGCTGTGACTTGAAAGCAGGGAGTGATCACTAAATTAATTGTTTATTGTGGGGTCGAAAGCTGGGTCAGGGCAGAAAATATTATAATCTAATGTGTCGAGAGCCAACAGTTTTTTTTTCTACTTTTATTTGTTGCCATGTTGAAGGACAAAGATGAGGCCCATTCTACAGACCTTTCAGGAGATTGTCATTGAAAACAAGGCTAAATCTATTGATGGCTTTTTGTGAGCTTAAGTGTTAACTACAAATGGGAGACAGACCAAAAACATGAGTATAAAGCTAACTAAAATGTGGCACCAGCATAAAGACTTCAAAGCACATTCATGTTTTCTGTATAGCTGGGATAAACGTTTAACCTCTTACAGTTTGTATGTCAACCATTGGATGTTCAAATGCATTTACAAACCAGGCTCAGAATTAGAACCTGAGAGCTTGCTCCAACAGGAAAAAGCCAAGAATTGAAAGAAGAGGTTATTGAGACCCATGCTGAGGTAGGGATCATTTTGGGGAGCTGTTCTCTCAGCAGGTGCAATGGTCCCATCGTTGTTTGGAGGATGAAAGGAAGTTGCATTTATACAGCATCTTTCATGTTCTTCTTATGATCCTTAGCATCTTACAGTCAATAAGTTACTTTTTGAAGTGTAGTCACTGTTAGTATCTATGAAGCATTAGAAAACAAGGCAAACTGGCCCAGATCTTCCACTCTCCAGATGGTCATATCCCGGAGGTACCGCAGGAGATGCGCTGGGGGATCCCTCAGATGAGCAAACGCATTGTCTCGGCAGGAAGTTTCAACTTCCAATGGGCAATTCTCCTGCCGAGTCAATGCGTTTGCTCATCTGAGGGATCCCCCAGCGCATCTCCTGGAATCCTCTGAAAAAGTCTCCAAGTCTGAGCTAAAGTCAGACGTCAGAGGGTTCCAACTCACTTACCTGGATAGTTACCCAGGAAATGTTTGACGGGGAAAAGAAACCTATCTAGCTCCTGTGTAACTATACAACTGAAGACTTTGACTACCCGCAGACCCTCCGAGCCCCCCAATCCTCCTGACCTACCATCCTACCAAGCTGGCAGCCTGCCCACTCAACCTACCCTGCCACCTACCTCCCTGCTACCTACCACCCTGTCACCCAGCACCCTTCCACTACCATCCCGCCATGCACCATCTGTCCCTGCCACCCTATCCAGTTGGTACCCTCCCCACCCTGCCATCCAACCCAGCTGGCACCCTGCCCACCCTACCCACTTACCTCATTCACGCTCATTCACTAACACAGTGAAGATCTACCTAAGTGTCCCAAAGCTTTTCAGTGTGTTGGTGGATGAAGACTTGCTAAACTATGGCAGCTAGAGCTCTCAAAAGGGGGGCATGGCTTGGCTTCTCCCGACAACCCTGCTGCACAAAGAAGGACTCCAAGAATAGGTTCGCTCTGCATCTCTGAACAGGCTCAGTTTGGAAGTCCATGCGAGAAATGCAGATCTCCGGCACCGTATTAAAAAAATAAGAGCAGAGTGGCAATCCAACGGTAAATGCCACTCCTCAGAAGATTTGTGCATTATCATAAAGTAACTGCCTGTGATGTGGTGTGGCTATCAAGGAATCTCTGAGATAAGTACAGTTGAACTGATGTGATCAGCTGAATAAGAGTGATCTGTTGGTGATTGAAGAAACAATACGTTTAAGTTAAAAACTGAAAGTTAACCTGATGAATATGGAAGATTAACTTTAATGTCTAAAGTACAAAACATCTCTCTTCCAGTTTTCAGAATTATCCCAGATTAAGAAAAATTTCTTTGCACTTGTCTTTAGCTTATGATCTCATCAAAATCAAAACTCCAATTCTAATTCCATTGGCTGGCATGTGGGACTCTTCAGAAATGAGGCAGTTGCACGCCACTCAGATACTAACCGAGAATGATGCTTCCAAAATTGGTCAGCTTGGGAACATTGTCAAAGCAAAGAGGTGCGAGGAATGTAGAAAACAGATTACAGAAATTACAGAGCAAGCTTCATCATTAGACCAGCAGGACATACAGACCAATCTCCACCATTGAACTAAAATGAAATACAGAGCAAACTTTATCATTGAGCCATTAGAAAAGACAGTGCAAACCACCATTAGACCACAGAAACCATTTCCCACCAATGCACATTCTACATTCTCATTGTTTAGAATCTCATGACACTCAGAAAAAAAAGCACTTTACTCTTCCTGAAGTATGCACGGGGCCACCCTCCATCACCTTTATCGACATGTCTATGAGAGTCTAGAAGGTGAATGCTGGCAAGCTATTTACCTTTCAGATACATTCAAGCCTGAGCATGGACTGCCCAACATCCACATATCCTGTCAATTGCCACTCAATAACAATCAAGCTTTCCTAACTTAGTGGCATTTGTAGCATTCCACCAGTGCCCTGGCTGAGATCAGTCAACTTGGCATTGGCCAGGCATTAAATTGGCCACTTTCATGGTCTGCACTGCTGAGCATTGCACCCCTAAAACGCATTTATTCATGGAGCCACCATAAGTTCATCCTTTCTAAATGCTGTTCCAAAAGTTCTGACATTATCTCAACTTTGATGTCATAAGGCATCTTAATTCCCCTATTTAAAATGTTTTTATATGTAATATATATTTAAAAATTCAAATTAGTTTTGGTATGATATATGATAAACTCATGGGGCTGAATCTTCTGGCTGACATGCGGGTGGCGGAGCCCACACGTCAGCGCTTAAAATGCCGTGTGAGCTAAGGCCATTAAGTGACCAATCAACCAGGATTTTGAGGGGCCCGTGTAAACTTCGGCTTAGCGCATGGGCCCAACGGGCAGGCGGGTGAGTGATTTTTTCACAAACCTCATCCAGCGGCGGGATGAGGTTTGATTTCGGTTTTTAAAAAGTTTACTAAAGTTTTTGTGTACTTCATTAACATGTCCCATCTCATTGTGACATTTTCACATGAGGGGGACATGTTAATGATTTTTTTGTTTTTCTACTTTTGAACTTTCACCACCTTACAGCGATCTCCCTGAGGCAGCACTTAGCCTCAGGGAGATGTGCGCTCTTTCGTGTGCATGTGTGAAAGAGCGCACTCTCGCAGTTGAGGAATCCCCCCCCGCCCCCCCCCCCCCCCCCCCATCCCACCCGCTCGCACAGGAAGTGCAGAGCGTTTCGCGGTGGTGATTGGCTGCCCGCTGCCGCCGAGTTGGTCAGGCCTGCCCGCCCATCAAGGGCAAAATTCTGCCCATGATTTAATGTTAATTGGTATGTTTAAACTTTAGGAAAAGGCCCACAATGACTTTCTAAAGGTAATTAGGGGTGAGCAACAAATGCCAATCTTGTCAGCAATGCTATCATCCTTGTTTTTGTACAGGGTCACAATCCTTGCATGTCCTAGGGCACTGCCCTCTCCGTCCCCAGAGACTGAGAAGTTTGTGCAATGCCCATATCCAAGTGGCAGCCTTCCCTCTCACAACGCAATGGTTTGCTTTGTGTGGTCAATTCTTTGTTAAGCACCGCCTTGTGTGACTCAGAAGCCCCACTCTGGCATGGCAGCCTCTGCCACATTTTCTGCAGAGGAAGGCAGTGGGCTGAGAAGGTGAACGATTTGTTGGCCCCTATTTGCTCTGGGCCCTCTTCTTTGCCAGCTGAGCTTTGTGGTAGCTGCGTATGTTGAGAATGCTGTTCAGAGAGTCATGTCTGCTGATGATCAGATTCAGCTGGTGCCAATGGCCTGATCTTGGATGTCTCCAGGACACCATGTGGCATGGCTTGTTCTAAAAAAGGTGTTCGTTACACAAAGCTTGTGGTAGCAGCAAAGCTCAAGCGGTCTCTGTTTATCGTTCCCTTGCCATGATGTCTGAGGCAGGAGGACCATCCCTCATGGCCCATGCCCACTTTGCATTGAAATCCCCCAGTAGGTAAAGATGCTCTGTCTTTGGAATTCTACTGATAGCAGAGTCAAGCTCATAGAACGGGCCTTTCACCTCAATCGTGGAACACAGCATTGGAGCACAGCTACTCATGAGATTAACTGGCCCTGTTTGAGCTGAGAGGCAGACAGAGGCCCACATTCAGAACCATTAATGGCAGGGGTTGGGGGAGTAGGGGGGTGGGGGGGTGGTGTGGGGTAGGTGGTGGGGTGGGGCGTGTCTATCATCGAGAGCAGCAACTTCCTGACAACGAAGCCTACACTTGCTCACACATTTCCTCTGAATCCTTCCCCCACCAGATGAACATATAATCTTTTTCTTTCAGCGATCTGCTCTCAGCTAGCCTGGTCTCTTGTGGAGGAGCTATATCAATATTCAGCCCATCATGTTCCATGTCGATCATGGTATCTTGCATGCTTTATCAACCAGCTGCAAGTTGTCTGTCAATCTGTGCACATGGTCCTGATGTTCCAGTTTGCCAATTAAGGAGCTGGCACCTTCTTTCTATTTTTGCTTTGTCTGTTTGGTAAGATGGATCCCATCCACTTGTTGAGCAGACACTAAAATCCAAACACCCATTGAAACAAATGGACCATAGTGGGTCAACACCTTACTAGCTGGGGGCTGCCTAACTTGAGGTGTGTCGCAGCTGACCAGTGGGACACGATGGTCCCTCCCACCACGGATGTTTGCCCACCAATCGAGTTCAACTTATCAATTACAACTGTTGGCTTCAGTGTTATATTAACACTCTGCAGCAAAGCTGGAGTGTCCTTTGCAGGGCATAAGCCTGGGCAAAGTTTATGCAGATGCTGAGTTGCCCAAACATCAAGGCCCCCTTCTCAACCTCCCCAGTTGAGTCCAAAGGAATGCAAAGCGTTACATTTGGCACTGGCTTGGTTGCTGGAAAGATGACCTATTTAGACATCAGTCCACATTTGGGTTCCAGTCCCAGGGTTTTTTGTCAGGGTTACTCCCTATTAGCCTTCAACTCCCCCGAGGTAGCCACAAGGCATTGCAGTTAGTCTCCCCTAGCTGGGAGTTTGGTTCATGAGTGCCTGGGTATGTCCGCATGCAAGTGAGCCTGCACACAGCAAGTCTGGGGATCAAACATCCTCCATATTCCTCTGAAGCTTTAGCCTGAGGCCACAAGGGTCCCAGTTTCCATATGTTGTCACAAGGAGGCAAAGCTGAGGACTTGCCGAAGGAGAGGCTGTGTACTGACAGGGAGAGATTTACACATTTGGCTCTTTTTTTACGTTGCTGCTAGGCAGCAGTGTAGGCAGAAAATGAGAAGCAAACTATTGCACAAGAGCAGAAAGCTTGCTAAATTCTCTTCACCCACACACGAGAATCATCACGTCGATCTATGTTGGGCACACAGGGATGGATAATTGAATCCTTCACCACCCAGTGTAATTTCCATAGTTTCTCCATTGTGCCAGTACCCTTCTGTCTCTCCAGGTTGGGCAATCAGTTGAAGCCTTAAAAACATACAGAATAGGTGTGTGGCTTCTCCTTGCTGTGAATGGTGTGATGTTTTTTCAGGATGATTAACTGGTTAAACTTTCCAGTCAGCTCACTGCAAAGTCTCACTCAGGTGTGTATGTGGATGTGTCTCAGTACTGTTCCAGTCATGCTGATGTTTGGAATCTTCTCCCACAGGCAGAAGAGCCAAACGTTTCTCCTTCCACATTCAAAGGCCAATGATGTATCAGGCCCTGGTTACTCAAGTGACTCTGTCAGATCTTGACATGAAGTTTGGTTTGAGTTTGCCGTCACATTTACAGATCCTAAACCCAAATCCAAAGACAGAAGGCATATTAAGAAATGTAGGTCATGTGTCCTGGGGGGAGACTGATGGTGTCCAGGGGGCGACTGAGGGTGTCCGGGGGAGACTGAGGATGTCGGACGGAAGAATGAGGGTGTCCGATTGGGATAGCTTGCAAATCCTCTTCCTCACCAGGTATGTGTACAAAGCAGTGCCTACCAATAAGAAATAAAAAGCAAAATGGTAAACACTGAAAATCTAAAACAAAAATAAAAACCGCTGGAATTGCACGGCAGGTCCAACAGCATCTTAAAGCAGGGCACGTTGAATTTTAGATGATGCCCCTTGTCAGAGCTGTACTGGTGAAGAGTACCCATCTGAAACATTAACCCACCTCTTCACTTTCAAATGGTGATAGGACTCCTGAGCATTTCCAGCACTTTCGGTTTTACTGCCTATTAATACGACTGCGGCAGCAGGAGTATGAGTGGCTGAGATTAGCTTGACTCAGTCTGGCAAACACAAAAAGCCCAGCAAGAGACTATGTTATTAAAACTTGGAATCCTAATAAAACAGTTTAATCATGCTGTATGAAAGAGTGTGAAGCAAGCTTGCGATTAAAAAAAAAGTTTTTAAAAAATCATTAACAAGGTTAATATTATTCATAACGATTGATTGGAGTGTTTGTGGCTTTGATTATAAAATAGCACTTTTCCTCATTGGAATGTGATGATTTGCTGCAAGTTATTATCTATGAAAATTTACAGTTTACTAAAGATGCAACATCTTTTTATCTTTGGCAATATGTTGTAGTACAAAGCTGTCAAAACTCAGATCGTCCTGATGTCCCTTCTTAAGATACTGCAGTGCTCTGCAAAGTTCAGTGTTGCTTCTATGATCATTTCAGCTGCATTCTGATATGGATGGGATCATAAATAACAAATCTTTAGTAATAGTGACTGGTGTATTTTGATTATTAAAGTTATTTTACTTAAAAACACATCCAGCTGGGATGCAGTGCACATTTCCAATCATGTCTTGCTGAGAGTTTAATCATAATGCACAATTAATAGCATTTCTGTAAATACAACTGTTGGTTTGTTTAAATATGATTACTTTTAATATGTTAAATTATAACAGATCTTGAATGTGCAAAACTGGAAAAAAAAATAATTGGCAAGCTGTTTGATTTCAGATGAAACCCAAATGAAATAAATCTGTTTTAAAGGTTGCTCCATTGCATTATACAGAAGAGGTTAAGACTGCTGTATTCTTTTTCTCAAATTGTTATTTTCATAAATGTCCAATCACCCAACCAGTTCTTATTGTACTTGGGCTGACTTGGAGTATTACCATGAGGAAGTAGATTGCTGCAATAAAATTTAAATATCTTACAAAAGAAAAGCAATTAAAATTAAATAATTACTGAACTTCATATGTGGACTAATGTCATTTTATTTTTCATTGATTTCAATAAAAGCCCACAAAAGGCACAGCATGTTGAATTTTTAACCATATAGCTGGCAATATAAAATGGCTGCAAACCTTCTCATGTACCTCTTCAGTTTCTAAATATTTGATAGGGTACTGCCACGGTAACAGATAATGGAAGGCAGAATTGAATAATTCTGAGAATTAAACAATGGAGGTATTCATCATCACCTTACAGAGGAGTGGGCTAAGCCACAGTCTGGACAAAGACAAGATGTGAAACAGCAGCTCAAATGGAACATACTCCAGAGCTAAAGAATTTCAGCAAAATTGCAAGGTCTTTTGAAATGTAGAAATAAATGTATTTAACCACAAATCAAGAACAATAACATAAAAATATATTTTTGCTTTGACTATTAAATATCTAAGGAATTTATACACTGGTGTCTGTATTTTCCTGCATTTTCCAGAAGTTCTGTTTTGTCTCCTTCATATTGAAATCTGACATGTCTACACTCAGCGGAGAAAAATGAACAAATTCAGTGTCTACAAGGTTGGCATCTCCATAATCGTGCCGCTGATAATTAAATCAAGGTGGAAACTGCTGGTTTGGGGATGGGTAACTATGTTAAAGACAAAATATTAATTTCATTGACTTTACCATTGTTCTATGTATTATTATAAGGGAAATACCTAGTGATTAGGAGTCACTGGCAGAATCACGACATTAACATACTTCAGGATACTTTATTAATATTACTTTAGAAATACTTTTGTACACTTCATCAGAATCACAATCCCTCTTTGATATATACTTAAAACATAACAAACTTAGCATCAGCTGTTTATTAGGAGAGATGGTGGTGTAGTGGTAATGTAACTAACTGAATAATCCAGAAGCCCAGGTCTAATGCTGTGGGGCCATGGGTTCAAATTCCACCATGGCAGAAAATGAAAATTAATTAGTAAAGCTATAATGTCTGTGCAAATTGCCATTGTTTTGTTGTAAAAACGCATCTGGTTCACGAATGTCCTTTAGGGAATGAAATCTGCCATCCTTACCTGGTCTTGCCTACATGTGACTCCAAACCCTGCCCTCTGCAATGATTCAGCAAGACCCTCAGTTTAGGGATGATTAGGTTAGGGCAACAAATTCTGGCCTTGCCAGAGGTGCACACATCCCATGAATTAATCAAGAAAAAAAATGGCCATAAAATTATTTATTTGTTTTGAAAAAACATTGGCAGATAAAATAAAGGAAAATCCTAAGTTATTTTACAAGTACATTAAGAATAAGAAGATAACTAGGAAAGAGTAGGGCCCATTAAATACCGTGGTGGTAATTTGTGTGTGGAGCTGGAAGACATAGGTGGGGTTCTAAAGGAATACATTGTGTCAGTGTTCACAAGTAAGAGGGACGACGTGGGTATGGAAATCAGGCAGAAGGACTGTGATATATTAAAGAAATTAGTATAGAAAGGGAGGAGGTTCTAAGTGGTCTGGCAGGCTTAAAAGTAGATAAACCTCCAAGCCCGGATGAAATGGATCCCAGGCTGTTGAGTGGGGCAAGGGAGGAGATAGCAGGGGCACAGGCAATAATTTTGAATACTTCTCTGGCCACAGGAGAGGTGCCAGAGGACTGGAGGACAGCCAATGTGGTACCATTATCCAAGAAGGGAGGAAGGGATAAACCAGGGAACTACAGGCCAGTCAGTCTAACCTCAGTGGTGGAGAAACTATTGGAAGCAATTCTGACGGTCATAATTAGCCTACACTTGGAGAGGCAGGAATTAATCAAGGACAGTCAGCATGGTTTTGTTAAGGGGAGGTCATGTCTGACCAATTTGATTGAAGAGGTGACCAGTTGTGTAGATGAGAGCAATGCATTTGACGTAGTCTACTTGAACTTCAGCAAGGCTTTTGATAAGGTCTCACATGGGAGACTGATAACAAACATAAGAGCCCATGGGATCCAAGGCAATTTGGCAAATTGGATTCAGAATTGGCTGAGTGGCAGGAAGCAGAGGGTGATGGTCAAGGAGTGTTTTTGTGACTGGATGCCTGTGTCCAGTGGAATTCCACAGGGATCGGTGTTGGGTCACTTGCTGTTTGTAATGTATATAAATGATTTAGACTTGAATGTAGGAGAGTTGATCAGTAAGTTCATGGATGTCGTGAAAATTGGTGGTGTGGTAAATAGTGAGGAAGGTAGCCTTAGGTTACTGGAGGATATAGACGGGCTGGTCAGATGGGCTGATTGGTGGCAAATGGAATTTAATCTGGCTAAGTGTGAGGTGACGCACTTGGGCAGGACAAACAAGGCACGGGAATACACAATGAATGGTAGGACCCTGGGAAGTACCAAGGATCAGAGGGACCTTGGTGTACATGCCTACCAGTCCTTTAAGGTAGCAGGACAGGTAGATAGGTGGTTAAGAAGGCATATGGGGTACTTGCCTTAATTAGCCGAGGCATAGAATATAAGAGCAGGGAGGCTATGCTGGAACTGTATAAAACGCTGCTTAGGCCACAGCTAGAGTATTGCGTGCAGCTCAAGAATCCGCATTATAGGAAGGATATGATTGCACTAGAGAGGGTACAGGGGAGATTTGCCAGGAGGTTGCCTGGGCTGGGGAGTTTTAGTTATGAGGAGAGATTGGATAGACTGGGTTATTTTCCTTGGAGCAGAGGAGATTGAGGGGGGACATGATTGAAATGTATAAAATTTAGAGGGGCATAGAGACAGTAGACAGGAAGGAACTTTTCCCCTTGATGGAGGGATCAATAACCAGGAGGCATAGATTTAAGGTAAGGGGCAAGAGGTTTAGAGGGGATGTGAGGAAGAATTTTTTCATCCAGAGGGTGTAGGGAATCTGGAACTCATTAACTGAAAGGGTGGTAGAGGCAGAAACCCTCATAACATTTAAGAAGTATTTGGATGTGCACTTGCGATGCCATAGCATACAAGGCTGTGGGCCTAGTGCTGGAAAATGGGATTAGAATAGTTAGGTACTTGTTTCACCAATGCAGACTTGATGGGCCAAAGGGTCTTTTTCTGTGCTGTCGACCTCTATGACTCTATGACTCCATGACTCCACTAACACCTGTTGGCTGCTATTGCACAGACAATGGCCACCATCTGATAAACAGCCTGTTGGATCCTGGTCACTAGTTTAGTTGTAATAATGGATCTGGGCTGCACACTTGTTTCAGGATGGCCAAGTTAGCACCATAGACAGTATAGGTCAGCAGACAGTTCTTACGTAGAACACATTCTATTTGTTTACAAAGGAACTCAGCAGCTACACTTGTGTGCTTACAACTGAACCCCTATCTCTACATTACAGACTCTAACACTGGACTACTGGCTACTGACTACTGAGGTAGCCCACACTACTCTGTTATTGGATACTAAGATCATGTGATCTTTCATTATAACATTCTTCTTAGAGGTATATTACAAATCAGGTTACCACACAGCCACATGACAAATTTTCATGGTTTGACCAACTATTTCAGCATGGGCAGTGGTTGGGACGGCAGGGGTGGGAGGGCAGTATCACAGCCAATTTTGTTGCTATCCTGACTTGATGTTCACACACATGGACTCACACAGCAATCAAGGGGGGTGGAGGTGGCACTCTGGATCATTATTTTTCTTCCATAGCTAAAAACTGCTAACACAGTTCGGGTACAACCACTGCCAGTCCACCTGACACAACAAAAATAGCTTGCATTTATATAGTGCTTTTAACATAGTAAAACATCTCAAGGCATTTCACAGGAGTGTTATCAAGACAAAATTTTGACACCAAGCCACATAAATAGATATTAGTATATGTGATCAGAAGCTTCATCGAAGAGGTATGTTTTAAAGGAACATCTTAGAGGGAAAGAGATAGAGCGATAGAAAGATTTAGGGAGGAAATCAGATGCTGGGGCCTAGGCAGCTGAAGGCTCAGGTACAAGGGAAATCAGCATAGACTAAGGCACTGGTGGAGTTAATTGAATTATTCCTCATACCACAGATTTGCCATAAAGAACCCTATTTCCTTTCACTTTAGAATTTCCAAGTTAAAGGATATCCCCAGATTACAAAGAACACACAACACTTCTTCTCCGGTGCCTGACAGTTATAACTGTCAATTGAATACAAGCCAGTTGGTGAAGCAGAAACCAAGACACAGAGCTTTTCTTTATTGAGAGTTTATTGACTTGTGCAGTCTCACAGCTCTCTTCGCACACCACCCAGTGCCCCAACTATCCCTTATTCATATGTGCTCAATTAATACCCATCATCTGTTTCTCTTAACCGTAACAATTTAAATGACAAGAAATTAACAATAACCAGTTCACTTATTTCCACTTACTCAGTGAATAAGACACATCATTTTGTCATAAGCTGATAATGTCATATTGTTTGCTATTGCTGGCTAAAGTACATCAGGAAACTGGAAATGTTAACACAGGCTTAATAGGAACAAATTATTCATAGTGATTTTTTAAAAATGTATTTTCTATTCTTCCAAGGCCACTGCACTATATTTGAAGGGAGGGAAATATGCGCAAAACTCTTTAATTCCAATCTAATTTCCACCTGCAAAAGGGAGATGTAACATGTAAAGAAAAGGCTGCAAATGGTCTCACATAGCCAACCTGGCTGTTTGTGGCAAGTAGAAAACAGTTACTTCAAAATGAATTGTTCCAATGTATGCAAAATAACATTTTTAAAAAGTTCCAAGAGTTTAAAATGTTTCTCTGATTGCTTTCCTTTGAGCAAAGAAGGTTAAGGGGAGATTTAATGGAGGTGCCAAAATTTTTGAGAGGTTTTGATACAGCAGATAAAAATTAGCTATTTCCACTGGCAGGAAGGTTACCAATCAAAGCACACAGATTTCAGATAATTAGTAAAAGATCCAGTGGCAGAATGCTCTGGAATGCACTATCTGAAATGATAGTGTAAAAGATTCAACTGTACCTTTCAAAATAGAATAGAATATAAACTTGTAAAGGAGAAATTTTCAGGGCTGTGGGAAAAGAGAAAGGGAGTGGGACTAATTAAATAGCCCTTTTAAAGATTTGGCACAGTCATGATGGGCCAAATGGTCCCCTTCCGTGTTTTATGATTCGATGCTTTTGTTTAGTAAATATCAGTACCATTGGACTTTTAGATCTCTAATTGAGAAAATAATTGAAAGGTGGAGATAAGTGCAAGTTGAGATGATCAAATACTCCAGAAGATCTGATGGATTCTCTGCTCCTGGAGCCGTGAAGACAAGTTGGAAGGAATGTCATTGTGGATGCTATGTTTGATCACTGTTATAGAGAATTTCCCTTCAGGTTGCTAAATGGGTTGGCAGGGGTTTGAAAAAGGAAAAGACAATATATAATTCATGAAAAGAGTGGCTCTGAAGAGAATGGAAATTATTTCCATTCTGCCAGTGTTCAGTTGGAATACTTAGAGTGGTCACTAATTTTCATACAATAACCTCCATTGCTTATACTGCTAAAGCAGATTCCATCCAAAATGTCTAGGTTCATTTAGACTACAATTGTAATCAGCATTCATTTGCCCTTACACAATGGAACACTGATGTATCAGTCAACTCACTGTGGAAGAGTGTCTTTACAGATGCAAATCAAACCATTAACATCAATAGAGCAAAATAAAATGGTGGATATTGCTGTTCTCGTTTAGGTTATTGAAGGTGTTAAAGGCTTAACACCATTTTCACACAATTTGGTACAAATTGCAAGGCTTTTTGAGCTCTCTTCAGCACATTTTGAAAATACCCTTGCAATGTACTAGCTGAACTAGTGACATCTACTGACAGAATGTAGATTCAGCACCAATATGCTCTTTATTTTTCTGAGAACGCCTGTTTCTATCTCCACAGATGCTGCCAGACCGGCTGAGTTTTTCCAGCGCTTTCTGTTTCTAGTTCAGATTTCCATCATCTGCGGCATTTTACTTTTGTTTTTGTTAAGATTAAAGATTAACTTGTTCCTTCTTAATAAGAATACATTTTTAAAGAAACCACCCTTCTTAAAAATGTGTTCCTTCATACTGTATTTTATGTGGCCATTAAAAAAAGGATTAAATAGGAATGTTTAATTGTTTTAACTCTCTCCTTCCAAAGCCTGTTGGACTGAACTTTACTATGATCTATTGGTAAATCCCATTAACTTATTTTCTAAATATGTTCTCAAACAAGCAGTGGCCTTTTGTGGAGAAAACAAACGATCATTTCCATTTCCTCTTTAGGAATGCTGATGACTCTCCTTCCAATGGGAAATTTTGGCTAGGGTGATAGCATTAAGTCTGGTTTGTGCTCTGTAGCTGGTTTTGTGCAACTTTCCTCACGTGTGTAACAAAGACCTGAGGCTCTTCCAATGGGGAGAATTTTCTCTACATTGGGTAGGCCGGTCAGGAGCAAGCGCGGGTGGGCGTGGAGCCGATCGCCACCCGCGATTGGCTGTGTGGTGCCATTTTATGTGGGCGGGCCAATTAAGGCCCGCCCAGTGTGATGGGCACCCGGAAGCGCTCAGCACTACCTGTGTGGGCGGGGGGAGGAGAGAGAGTCGGGGTCTGCACTCCTTCACAGCTGCCTCAGGGAGATTAATTTCATTATGAATCATTGGAAAAAGGAAACAAAATTAAAAATTTTATTTCAGTAATAAATCCTTCATGAAACCTCATTCCACCCATGAATGAGGTTTCATGAAAAATGCAAAGGCTGCCTGGGATCTTCGCCTGCCCACCAACCTTAAGGTTGGACTGGCACCTTTGTCAATAGGGTTAATTGTATAATTAATGGCCTTAACAGGTCTTTGACAGTTCGGCGGGCGCACAGCCGACTCAGGTGCATGCCCGCCAAGCGGAAGATCAGAATGACACGAGGTGATGTTGGGACGCACGCCCGATGTCACCGTGCATCATTTTACGTGTTGGCAGAAAATTCTGGCCAAAGACTCAGTTTGTCAAAGGTATCCCTATTGTGATGCTCTGCCATGGAGATCAAGAAGTTCTCCAATTCAATACTTCTGCTGAGATAGTAGTTCAGCTGGACCGCTAGTGGGAGCACAATTGCCCTTATTGCCTGGGGCTGTTGGGGGATGGGGATGGTGGTGGTGGAGCAGGGAACTCAGCTGAAGTTTGGAGAGGAACTCAAACATGCTTTCTGCTTCTGATTGCTATTGTTATAATTATGAGTTTTATAAAATTGTTATATTTTGGCACTGTGTATTTAACTTAAGGTATAAAAAAAAGAAAGGGGTCATCTGACCTGTTCTGAAGTCTGCCTAACAGCATGCCTGGGTGGTTTGATTGTTAGAAATTAAAGGGAGCCCTGATTGTTTTACAGGAAAGAAGGTGCAAGTGTTTATACTTGGAGACAAAGGCAACGGCCTGTGTCCTAACAGTGGATTGACTGTGAGTCTCCAAGATCCCAAAGAAATGTTGAGAATGTCTGTTTGTAAACAGCTGTGCTTAAAACTGTCAATTTACTTCCAAGGTAAAATGAGAGTTGGGGTCTCGAGAATAGCTAATCAGTATTTCTACTGGGGTACAAAGTCCATGTGATTCACATTGGCATGGAGATGAGCTTTGCAAGGGGAAGGGTTTAAGATTTCCCTGGAAACTCACAGACAAGGTTAATCTGACACAATCCAGGAGAGGGAGAGCAGCTATAGGCAGCAAGATGTTTTGTTTCACCATTCAGGGATGTGAGTGTGAGCTTGCTCTCAGATTGAAAAGATCTAATTGATGAGGAGTTAAGTGAGAAGATTGACCTAGCTTCCACTAGAGGAAGAATCTCCAAGGAAAAATCTCACTATGAAAGGCAGTTCTGAGATTAAAAGTTCCCAGGCTAAGAAAGAAAAAGAACAAAAGTGAATCCTCGGAAGCTAAGAATCACCTTGGATTGGTTCCAGGGAAATTGAAAGTCTAATTAAAGGACAGTGTAAAGTATATCTATGAAGTGTGTTTTTGGTTGTGCTGAAAGAAAATGAGGGATGTTCTGTTTTGTAGTTAAAGTATAAGTTGTCTAAAAAGATAGTGTTTAGTCATAAGTGCTTTTAGCCTTTTGTTACAGTAAAAGCCTTAAATGTGAAATCTTGTTGTGTAATCCTTTCAGCTATTAACTGGAAGCTTGAATTTCTTTTTAAAAGTTATTTGTCTTTATGGAGAGCATAACACTATCCAATGACCTGTGAGGGAGAATGTGTGTGTATCAGCCCAATGGACTAACCTGAGCTACAAGTTCTTTTTTCCCTGGCTTGAAAGACCTGTTAACATTTTAGACTCATAAACGTAGAGAAGCCACAGGTGAGGTAGTGGTGGAATGCAGGTGCCTTTGGACCCAGTACAAGTAGGTGCCAGCAGAAGAAGAAAGAAAATAATGGGGGAAAGCCTATTTATGGAGAAATACCTGATTTACCTCCATATAACATCACATCGTCCAGAGCACATTTCGGAAGGCTTCTTTCAAAGCAAACCATCAAACTGAATAAACAAGTTCTCTTTTACAAGTTTCTCTTTACTGTATTTTGGCAGAAGTGCTAATAAGTGCACCAAGTGTATTTCCATAGAAAAATCTTGGAAAGCAATTTTCTCAGTTTATCTAGCTTGTCAAATTTAAAATATATAGAAAGGTATATTATTTATCTGTAGTGTGCAGTGAAATAAAATTCCATATGGTGGCAGTTTAAATCATGCATTACAGCAATGCTTCAGTTCAAATCATGTGATTGAACCATTGGCTGTCTACCATTGAACCCACTGAATAAAAGGAAAAATCATTTAAAAGAGAACAATGCTACTCCGTAAATTCCATGCGATTAAAATCACAAATCTCAGAATGGTTACAGTGCAGAAGGAGGCCATTCTGTCCTTCGTGTCTGTAATGGCTCTCCGAATGTGAAATTCACCTGTTGTCATTCCCCTACCTTGTCCCTGTAACCCTGCACATTCTTCCTTTTCAGATAACAATCTAATTCCTGATTGAATGTTTCCACCACACTCCCAGGCAGTACATTCCAACCTTAACTACTCACTGCATGGAAAAGTTTTTCTTCATGTCGTTTTTGCTTCTTTTGCCAATTGCTTTCAATCTGTGCCCTCTCGTTCTCAATCCTTTCAGGAATGGAACCAATTTCTCTCTATCTACTCTGTCCAGACCCCTCATGATTTTGAATACCTCAATCAAATCTCCTCTCAGTCTTCTCTTCTCCAAGGTAAACAGTCTCAACTTTTCCAATCTATTTTTGGAAGTGAAGTTCCTCATCCCTGGAACCATTCTTTTGAATCTTTTCTTCACTCTCTCCAGTGCTTTTAAATCTTTCCTAAAGTGTGGTGCCATGAACTGGATGAAATACTCCAGCTCAGTTTATACTCCATTTTTTGTGTGCTGAAGTTGTGAGTATTGATCACTTTCAAAACAGGTGCAGCACTACCAGATGCACAGTTAAGCTCCTTGTAGTCTGTGCCAACAGTAGAGACCAGGCTCCCTGCTGCCCCATCTACACTTGCAGTTAGGGCAGCACTGAAGCAACATTTGAGGGAAAAAAATCAGTTTCACCCCTTATACTTTTTGGATGGGCTTGATTTAGGTGGCCACCACTCCTGCCAGAAACAGGACCTCATAAGGACCTTCATGCTAATCAGCACTGAAAATGCAACTTACTCAACCCACCCACAAAAAAGCATGACCAAGGCGTTACTCATTTAAAGGGGTCCTTAGCTTAGTGATGGAAAACTGAAAGCTTTAATCTGAAGATAATTTTCAACCTTAAGAGCTCCATTAAGGTCACCTCCTTGTTTCTTGCATGTTCTCCACTTAACCACTTATTGCTTCCAGTCCTCCCCTTTAAGATACCACTGTAGATCCATTATGAGAGCCTGCCTGGTCAAATTGCCTACCGTCCCAAAATGGCAAGCTACCTATAAGTAGTACAACCAGTGTTGGGACTGTTCTGGCTCTACCACAAACATCGATTGAGCCTCTCACCAACAGATCTCACCTGATCTGTGCTCCGTCCCAAAATTGACCTGAAGACCTTTCCCCTCCTCATCTGTCATGAAGGCTACTCATGCTGAAGGGTATAGTTCCACAGGTTGCCAGCAACCCTACAGCTTCTCAGATGAGAAACCATTATTTAAGCGAGTCTTAGTAATGAGTTTCAGTAGGCTATGTTATTATGGTAAATGTAACAGTCAAGTCTGGCATGGTTTTCATTCAATACCTACACATGAGCAGTGCCCAGTAAACATCGTTGGATAGGCATCAAGAGAGAGCCGCCATTGATTTTACCCAGGCACCAATAGCATTGAGACCAATGATGGTGCCCAAATTGAGACCCTGGTTGTGATCAGCATAAACCAGGAATCAAAGCTAGAATTTTCTGCTTTATATGGCTTAGTGCTTCACCAGGTTGTGCCTGGAGCTTATTTGTGGATTAGGAAGGTTTATGTGCTGTAACTCCGGTCTCAAAGAATTCACTGCCTAGTGGCATGAATTTGTGCATTTCCTGCATCAGACACCCGCCTTCTTCTCTGATTGAGATTGCGAAATTGTAAGGAGTTCCCAGCTTCAAGCTTCCATCCACTGGGAACTGCAGTGAAACTGCCGACATTTTGTTTTGCAGAGCTCCTTTCTAGCTATCACACCAAAGTAAACTTCCGTTCTATCATTCTTAGCTGGATTCAAACCCAGCTTATAGACGACAATGTGCTAACCCCTCTGCTACTCAATTCTTGAACCCCACCCCAACCTTTATATGTATTATAATGTGAAAGGCAGGTTAGAGAGTGTTTCAAGGACATAGCTATCTCAGGGATTCAGGTGACATTGAACTTGGCCTGTACGTTTATGATATTTATGCAATTTATCATTTGAATCCACTGCCTTGCAACACAGCCTAGACTTTCTTTTAGGCTACGCGTTGTGGAAAATATCATTTACATACGCTGTTTGATAATGTACAATTTGAAAATACTGTGGCACCATCTTCTCAATAGGAGCAAATTAAAGCATTAGCTTTTTTAGGAGATCTTAATGATGGTACAATGTATTTAGCTGCAATCTTTTGGGTTTCGTTAAAGAGTTCGTCTTTTTCTATAAATATTTTGAAAAATCAGTTAAAGGCATACACAATTAAGCTTCCATACATGGGAGGTAGAAGCAAGCAGAGACACAGAGACGTTGACAGCAGATGATATTCAGAGATTTGTGAAGCATTTACGCACAATTGCCTGGCAGAAAATGATATACAATGTATAAGTTATAAATAGAGGAGGTGGGAAAGGGGTCACTACATATGAGGTTAATGTCTATTTCGTAGGCTATAGGTGGAAAATAAATAAAGCAAATATTCTTGGAAATTCAGTCTTTTTCAGGGCTTCCCTTCCCTTCCCCTCATGCTCTGAGTGTTTAGTAAGATGAATTGAAATGACAAGTACACACTGGCATGCCTGCCATCTTGATACATTGAGAGCTGTCAGTTGTTTTGCACTGAGCAATACAGATGAGATTCTGACCTCCGTTGAAAAGGTCAAGGACTGTTCAAGGGCAAGGCAGCCAGGACTGAAAACTCAGACATGCTGATTTATTATTTTTTTGCTGAATCCTATCTATCCTTTCATCTGTCTGCGTTGACTTTGCCTCATTTTGAGAAAAAAAAATTAATCCATGCATGCAAATTTGGGTTCTGCCTGCACTGTCAGAGAGGGTTATTGCTGTGGAAAGTAGTGACATCAGGAGTCACTTTTAATCGGATCCTGCTCAGGCCTGGAATTCATAAATGCAGCATCTTACTACAGAAGTAGTAAGCACTGGCACTGGGCATGGAGATTATAATATATATTATATATATGTGTATATATATATATATCATATATATGTGTATATATAGAAAATAAAAAAATATATATGTGTGTATATGTATGTATGTATACATAGTTGTCTTTTATATATACTAAAGGCATTTCCAGGAGACAAATTCTGTCAGAAGTAGACTTCTTTCTCTTTCACTGTGAAAGCCATATGTATATAATTTTAAAAAGGTGACAGTTATTTACATATTCAACTATTGACAGGGGTGTTGTGAAAGGTTTGTTTTTTATGTCCATTGAAACATATCAGGCAAGATTACACTGAGCACCAATATTATCACTTCAATGCAAATATTCTTCATATTGGTATGAAGTGATAATTATCTGTTCAATGTGACACTGCTAAGCTTGTTTGCAATAGCGTGCCTGTGAATTCCCAAACTTTATTTCAATTTTGAACCTGGAGGTGATAGCAGAAGAGCTTGGGGTGGCCATGTGTTAGATAGTTCTTCCATCAGTTGTGTCAGACGTGGCTCAGTTGATAGCACTCTTGCCTCCCAGTCACAAGATTGTAGAATAAGGTCCCACTTGAGCACAAAAGTTAAGGCTGACAACATTTCAGTTGCAGCACCGAGGGAATGCTGTCTTGTTGGAGCTGCCATCCATAAGATCATAAGATATAGGAGCAGAAATTAGGCCATTCGGCCCATCGAGTCTGCTCCACCATTCAATCATGGCTGATAAGTTTCTCAACCCCATTCTCCCTCCTTCTCCCCGTAACCTTTGATCCCCTTACCAATCAAGAACCTATCTATCTCGGTCTTAAATACACTCAATGACCTGGCCTCCACAGCCTTCTGTGGCAATGAATTCCATAGATTCACCACTCTCTGGTTAAAGAAGTGACTCCTCATCTCTGTTCTAAAAAGTCTTCCCTTTACTCTGAGGCTGTGCCCTCGGGTCCTGGTCTCTCCTACTAATAGAAACATCTTCCCCATGTCCACTCTATCCAGGCCTTTCAGTATTCTGTAAGTTTCAATCAGATCTCCCCTCATCCTTCTAAACTCCATAGAGTATAGACCCAGAGTCCTCAAACGTTCCTCAAATGTTAAGCCTTTCATTCCTGGGATCATTCTCTTGAACCTCCTCTGGACCCTCTCCGAGCCAGCACATCCTTCCTGAGATACGGGGCCCAAAATTGCTCACAATATTCTAAATGTGGTCTGAACAGAGTCTTATAAAGCCTCAGCAGCACATCCCTGCTTTTATATTCTAATCCTCTCGAAATAAATGCCAACATTGCATTTGCCTTCCTAACTACCGACTCAACCTGCAAGTTAACCTTAAGAGAAGCCTGGACTAGGACTCCCAAGTCCCTTTGCACTCCAGACTTCTGAATTCTCTCCCCATTTAGAAAATAGTCTATGCCTCTATTCTTCCTACCAAAGTGCATGACCTCACACTTGCCCACGTTGTATTCCATCTGCCACTTCTTTGTCCATTCTCCTAACCTGTCCAAATCCTTCTGCAGCCTCCCTGCCTCCTCAATACTACCTGTCCCTCCATCTATCTTTGTATCATCTGCAAACTTAGCCAGGGTGCCCTCAGTTCCTTCATCTAGATCATTAATGTATAAAGTGAAAAGTTGTGATCCCAACACTGACCCCTGCGGAACTCCACTAGTCACCGGCCGCCATCCTGTGAAGGGCCCCCTTATCCCCACTCTCTGCCTCCTGCCAGACAGCTAATCTTCTATCCATGATAGTACTTTGCCTCTAACACCATGGGGTCTTATCTTACTGAGCAACCTCCTGTCTGGCACCTTGTCAAAAGCCTTCTGGAAGTCCAAGTAGATAATATCCATTGGCTCTCCTTTGTCTAACCTACTCGTTACCTCCTCAAAGAATTCTAACAGATTTGTCAGGCATGACCTCCCCTTGATGAACCATGCTGACTTTGCCCGATTTTACCATGAACTTCCAAGTATTCTGAAATCTCATCCTTAATAATGGACTCTAAAATCTTATCAACGACCGAGATCAGGCAAATCGGCCTGTAATTTCCCGTCTTTTGCCTCACTCCCTTCTTAAAAAGGGGGGTTACATTAGCTATTTTCCAGTTCTCCAGGACCCTCTCTAACTCCAGCAATTCCTGAAAGATCGCCACTAACGCCTTCACTATTTCTTCAACTATGACCTCTTCCGCCTACCAGATGAACTATTTCAAAGAAGAGCAAAGGAGTTATCCCCGGTGTCTTAGTCAATGTCCATCCGCCAGTAAACACCACAAAACAGTTTATCTGATCATTATCACATTGCTGTTTGTGGGAGCTTGTTGTGCACAAAAGTTGTGCACAAAATTAGTTGCCACATTTGCTATATTATGGTGGTGGCTACACCTCAAAAGTACTTAGTTGGCTGTAAAGTGCTTTGGGATGTCCAGTGATCATGACAGGACATGAAAGTTTTGATACGCATGCAAATGTAAACTATCACCTAATTAAAACAGATTCCAACCTTAGAACAATTATTCATTTTCTCTAAAAGATATCTGTTAAAACCTTCTCTCTTCCCCCACCCCACAAATTAATGCAGAACGTACACTGTACCTCTCTCTACCACTAAATGCATTTTTCTTCTAGAAGGACAATAACATATTACTTCAGATTGTGCTTCTGATGATCCTCAGGTACTAGAGAATGCGACTAGCTAAAATGACACCGAGCCTAATCAGAAGTATCTTATTTCTTAGGCTTCCAGCTGTACAAATCATCAGGCCAGTTTTATAGGTTTACGCAGAATGTTATTTCACAAAAGTCTAATTTTTAATATAACACTTGATCACCTGTAACATTGCACTTGGGGAGTCAAGACCGAGCGTCAGCTTCAGGTAAAGTGGAGTTATAGGGCAAGGGCATGATGTCTGCACAAAATTCCAACTTAAATCATCTTGCAGTTATACCTACCACTCATTTCCAATAATTCACATCCTTATTTTTCTAATAAAACTGCCTGTGCCATAGTTTAGCTACACTCTCTCACTAATGACAGTGTCTCCACTGACACAAGTATGTAATTACATAGATGGTTCCCATTATAAATTGAAATTTACATTGAAAAATGTTAGCAGGAACTTCACATGGATTTAGGATTTCTAATACAATAGTAATTTCTAACAAAACTGCTTCCATGTCCCAGGTCCCCCTTCCCCCTCCCCCCCACCCCCCACCCACTACCCCCATCAGGGGCACTATATTTGTGAGGAAAGTGGTAACCTTTATATTGAGATAGTCGAATGGAGGCTGAAGATATCATATTTATCCCATGGACATCTTGTGCAAGTGATGCTGTGATGCTTGTTTTCATCTATGTCACCCTATTTGATACTTTTAAACAACCAAAAGTGGTTTGCATGCTCTTTATGAAAATGGTGGATTTTTAATATTACTGCTGCAACAAAACATCTATTGCTCTAAACTATCACCTAATTGTCATTCGGCGCTTTTATACTTTGAATTTTTGAATGGCAATAAGCAATATACAATGTATCCAAAACAGTTTTTCTTGATCAAAAGTTAGGATGTCAGGAGAAATCTATTTAATCACTGGCATTAAGTGTAATCATCCCTCCACAGTTTTCAGGCTAAAAGTTGATTTATCCTCCTTCCCCAAAAACTATTCCCCACAGCTTCCAACCTGATAGTCACCCAACCTCGGACGGCCCGCTTCTACCTCCTACTCAAAATCCACAAACAAGACAGTCCCGGCAGACTGATCGTGTCAGCCTGCTCCTGCCCACAGAACTCGTTTCTCGTTATCTTGACTCCCTTCTCTCTCCGCTTGTCCAGTCCCTTCCCACCTACATCCGTGATTCCTCTGACACCTTACATCACATCAACAATTTCCAGTTCCCTGGCCCCAACCACCTCCTCTTCACCATGGACGTCCAATCCGTCTACACCTCCATCCTCCACCAGGATGGTCTGAGGGCCCTTAGCTTCTTCCTCGAACAGAGGCCCAAACAATCCCCATCCACCGCTAGTCTCCTCCGTCTGGCTGAACTTGTTTTCACACTGAACAATTTCTCCTTTAACTCCTCTCACTTCCTCCAAATAAAAGGTGTGGCTCTGGGTACCCGCATGGGCCCCACTTATGCCTGTCTCTTTATGGGGTAAGTGGAACATTCCTTGTTCCAGTCCTACTCCGGCTCCCTCCCGCAACTCTTTCTCCGGTACATCGATGATTACTTCGGTGCTGCTTCATGCTCTTGTCGGGACCTGGAAAAATGTATTAATTTTGCTTCCAATTTCCACCCCTCCATCATTTTCACATGGTCCATCTCTGACACTTCCCTTCCCTTCCTTGACATCTCTGTCTCAATTTCTGCTGATAGACTGTCCACCAATATTCATTACAAGCCTACCGGCTCCCACAGCTACCTCCACTACAGCTCCTCACACCCCGCTTCCTGTAAGGACTCCATCCCATTCTCTCAGTTCCTTCGCCTCCGTCGCATCTGTTCTGATGATGCCACCTTCAAAAACAGTTCCTCTGACATGTCCTCCTTCTTCCTTAACCAAGGTTTTCCACCCACGGTCATTGACAGGGCCCTCAACCATGTCCGGCCCATCTCACACGCATCCGCCCTCACACCTTCTCCTCCCTCCCAGAAACATGATAGGGTCCCCCTTGTCCTCACTTATCACCCCACCAGCCTCCGCATTCAAAGGATCATCCTCCGCCATTTCCGCCAACTCCAGCATGATGCCACCACCAAACACATCTTCCCTTCACCCCTCCTGGTGGCATTCCTTAGGGATCGTTCCCTCTGGGACACCCTGGTCCACTCTTCCATCACCCCCTACTCCTCAACCTCCACCTACAGCACCTCCCCATGCATACGCAAAAGATGCAACACCTGCCCCTTCACTTCCTCTCTCCTCACCGTCCAAGGGCCCAAACACTCCTTTCAAGTGAAGCAGCATTTCACTTGCATTTCCTCCAACTTAGTCTAGTGCATTCGTTGCTCCCAATGTGGTCTCCTCTACATTGGAGAGACCAAACGCAAACTGGGCGACAGCTTTGTAGAACACCTTCAGTCTGTCCGCAAGAATGACCCAAACCTCCCTGTCGCTTGCTATTTTAACACTCCACCCTGCTTTATTGCCCACATGTCTGTCCTTGGCCTGCTGCATTGTTCCAGTGAAGCTCAACGCAAACTGGAGGAACAGCACCTCATCTTCTGAGTAGGCACTTTACAGCCTTCCAGACTGAATATTGAATTCAACAACTTTAGATCTTGAACTCCGTCTCCCATCCCCACCCCCTTTCCGTTTCTTCCCCCTCCCTTTTGTTTTTCCAATAATTTATATAGATTTTTCTTTTCCCACCTATTTCCATTATTTTTAAATCTATACCTTTTATGCCCTGTTAGTCATATTCACCCCACCCCCACTAGAGCTGTACCTTGCGTGTCCTGCCATCTATTCTTAATTAGCACATTCTTTTAGATAATATCACCACCTTCAACACCTCTTTGTTCTTTTGCCTGTGACATCTTTTGATTATCTGCTCCTATAACTGCTTGCTTGTCCCTACAACCACCCCCCACCCCACTTCTCTCCCCCCACCCTCACCCCCACCTTAAACCAGCTTATATTTCACCCCTCTCCTATTTTTACTCAGTTCTGTTGAAGGGTCATGAGGACTCGAAACGTCAACTTTGTTCTTCTCTGCCGATGCTGCCAGACCTGCTGAGATTTTCCAGGTAATTCTGTTTTTGTTTTGGATTTCCAGCATCCGCAGTTTTTTGTTTTTATCCCCACAATATTGTTGTTTAAATAGTAGGAAATGGTATGAAATAACAGCAAGAAGTAGATTGAAACATTGGCCATCAAAATCTGAATATTGGTCAACAGATTAAACATGATTGACATTTTAATATTCCCGTATATTCACACAATTATTTCAATTTGAAATCTCAATTTTCCAATTTCCCATTCATTTCAATCTTAACTCATGCTCTTAAACAGGGGCAGACTTAATACAGACAGCAACACTGTGACAAGGATCATGGCTTTATTACAGTTAAGCCAGGATTTCAATGATAGTCTTGACTTTTATGGAATGAAAATAAATCTTTCTACACCTTGCTTGCCTTATTCACTAATATGCTTTTCTTCCATTGTGTCATTTCCCTGTTCCTTTTCCCCAGTTATGCAGCGTTCCTCATTCTACTTTTACTTCAACTTGTATTTCCTGCATTTCTATAGTGGTAACAGCAAGGCAAAAATATTGCAGCTGGACATAACAAATAATAGCTTTAAAAGGAACACAGCTATATTTCCTTGGATTAAATTGATAACATATCACTTAGAGCAACCCAAGCTGCAATCACAGACACAACAGGGGAAAGTAGCTTGAAAATGAATGGATGATGATTGTGCCTAATTAAAGAGGCAGTGTCACAATTCATTTTCCTACTTACTCAGTTCCTTTTAAACTTTTTAAAAATCAATATATGCCTTTTAAGAATAAAATTAATCTTCTTGTCATTCCTCCTAATATTAGTTTTCAGTGTTGTAAAAGCAGTTTTTCACAAGACAAATGTCATCTTTTTTTTAATGTGTCTGCTCCACATTGTTGGTTGCACTTCTGTCTCTCGATCAGAAACCTATGGGTTTAAAACCCTTCCTAAAAGTGAACTCATTAGTCTAAGCTGACCTCTCAGTTTAGTCCCGAAGGAGTGTTACTTTGTCCATCTGAGTCATTAAACTCGTGCTGAGTGGAAGTTAAAGGTTGCATTATATGTGACTGGAGGTGGAGTTTATCAAGATACTGTTGTCTTCAAACAAGAATTCTTCAAGCTGAGGAGAGTGATTGTATAAATGAAAAAGCCGGCACGTATCTGTTTATTTTAAAACCTCCCTCTATTTTGTCCCCTCATTTTCTGAAGGTATTTATGATTGTTGAAGTATGTTTCATTGGGGCCCTTTGCCCGAAAGGTTATTTGTCTTGCCTGAGCCTAGATTGTGTGTTTCAGCAACATGAGAGCAACACAACCAACTTCAGCCGTGTCCTCCCCCTATATCTTGTTATATACATTTTCCACAGCAGTGACTCGATATTTACCAGGATTGGGAACCTTGGTTTATATTCCCTCACTTTAACCTGAGGGCCAAGGCCATGTAAGATCCCATATCTATATAGTGTGGGATTTTCCAGCCCCTCCCACCGGTTGGATCCTCTGGTCCCACCAAAGTCAACAGAGATTTGAATGCTTCGCTGCATCCGCCGGGGGAACCTGCTGCAGCAGGGCCGCAAAGTCCCAGACTACGTGTTTAAAAGAAACAGACAGGTTTATATGAAGTTGGGAATAGGTAATAGATGACAATGTCCTGTAAGGGTGCCCAAGAAAGCACAGGGAGTGTATTTTTGTGAAAATAACGCACTGCAACCACCAGCTAAACTTTAAGTAAAAGCCTCAAAGTACAGCCCAACAACTGTTTAAACCTTTAATTAGTTTCCAGGGATATCAGCTTAAAATTTAAATATAACTAAGATCAACGTGTCCCACTCAGTGCGCATTCTGCAAAAACATTATTGACAGAAATTTCTGTCAAAAATACAGTAAAATGTTGTACATGTTAACTGTCTAAAGATAGTCAGTGTTTTGAGGTCAGGATTGGCTTAAAATCAGTGCTGATGCTGGCTCCAGTGTCCACTTATTGAATAACGTGAAAAGGCTCCGTAAGTAGAAATGTCCTGGCTCCAAAAGGAGGGTGAAGGGGAGGAATGCCAATGTGAAATTGATACAGAAATGAGAAAACCTTGCCAATGTGATCTGGCAGGGCTAAGGGCTGCAAGAGTGATCTGCAGGTTTGGGATGAGGGAAAGAAAAGAAGTGCTGCCATCAGCCCCTGAGGGAGGGGAAGAAGGACGGCACTGTGATAACTGTAGAAAGTTTTAAACCAACTTAATAATCAGCGAGTGCTGATGCATATTCACAATAATCTGCAATTTTCTCTCTCAAGAAGTGAGAGAAAACCCTTGCAACATTTGCCCCAATCCTCCACTATGCACATGCAAAATGTTGGAGCATACCAGCAACTTCAATTATGATAAGCTTATATTCCCCTGCATTTTTAATGTGAGTAATTATCATAGACATGTACTCAGGACTGTTTTTGAGCCATCGCCTGTTTTAACCAGTTTACTCATTTTTACAAGTTTCCTAGCTTGGCTATGTAAGCAGTACCTGGGGACCTTATCAGAGTGGAAGAAATTGCTTTCTCATGCAGATTGGAGGGAACTCCAAACAGAGTCACTCAAAAATAAAAACAAAAAAACTGCGGATGCTGGAAATCCAAAACAAAAACAAAATTACCTGGAAAAACTCAGCAGGTCTGGCAGCATCAGCGGAGAAGAAAAGAGTTGACGTTTCGAGTCCTCATGACCCACAGAGTCACTCAAAAGCTATTCCAAAAGTAACACCACAATCACAGAAAGTTAAAATGAATTTGAAAGAGTAGTGCAATTGTTATTTTGGGAAAACTGAACCCAATCTACAAGAATGAGATACTAAAAATTATCTTATTGTTGAACTGGACTGCCAATTTTGATGGAATCTTTTAAGTATAGTGATAAATAAATTATTGTCAGGAGGAAAGAGCTTTAGATATCACAAAAACAGCTTTGAAACAAAAATCTCAAGAAGGATTGGCACTGTCAAATCTGCATATATATTAGTTCTAGTTCAAGCAGGCACTGGAGTGGCTGTAAGTGACACAGGATATCTCTTGATGGCTACAAATGGAGGAAAGGGACATCAACCTTAAATCACGCAATTTACATCATACTACCCATCAGAATCTCAGACTATTATTTAAATTATGATTATTATTTCCTGTTAATTCATATGTTAGTCAGATCCCCCTATCTCTAAGAAGTCCCTTCATCTGTACGTAGCTTTGTGAAAAAACTGTACATTTCCTTTACTCAATTTACTCCCCCCTGAAGTTGCTGGCTAATACCTTGTTACAGCTCCACAGGCAGCAGGCATCCTGTCCATTCTTTATGTAAACTCGGACAGTAAACATGGCTGGTTTAATTTACTCATTGTAGCTGAGTCCAAACCTTTTCTAACTTGACATCCATGCACTCTCTTTCATTAGGAGTCATGCAACACTAATCACTTAAGGGTTCCCTGGTTGATATTGATTTCCACTTGTTAACCCAGGGCACTGAGGCCAATTCAACACAAAGCTGAGAATGAACATTGGACCTTCTGTTTTTTATGGTTTAGTGCTACCTATTTAATTACTAAACAGCCTTTGTCTGAACGTTTATGAAGTTTTCCCTGAAAGGGTGGCACTTGTTCCTGTGGGGTACAGGGGTTCCACTCAATCTTTCTTTTCATTGGATTATTTAAAAATGGATACTAATATGCACCAAACAAGGAGAGGGAAAAAACAAAAGAGTGAGGCTTTCCAGGATGAAGAAGATGACTGGAAGAAACAGCTAACTTATCAAACGTGCTATTAATATAGACAAATCAGATTAGCCCTTGAGCAACCCACAAATCACAAGTGAAAAGAAGGTAAGAAGAAATATCACCAGGAAACTGCCAGGCATAGACATGATTAGTCATCTAGTAGTACAGACAGTTTCACAGTTTTTAAACAGTTGGCTCTTAAGCTTTGATTCTCAAATCATATTTTCCTGATCCTTGCAAATTGAGCTTACCTTAAAGTCTCTCGTCAATCAAAAATTACAAAACCCAGAATTGAATAAGTAATATGTAAAAATATCAAGAGAAAGGTGTCTAGAATTTGCTGTTACTATAGACATGTCAGTGACTAATGAGTGCAATGATCTAAATGGGGTCATATACTACAGTTGTGCTATTAATAAGATGCCAATAAATAGCCTCTTGGCAGTACAGAACTTGAGTGTGGCTGAAAAGAGAAAAATGCTGTTGAAGCTTTTTGCCTTGTACTTATCAGGACAGATGCAAGAGAAAACAACAATTTATACTGCATAAGAAAAGGGGTGCTGATTGGTTGGCAAGTCATACTCACTTACGCTTGCTAGAAGCCACATATATTCATATGCAGGGACCCATCCTCTGCAGGTAAAAGGAACATGTCCAGACATTGTACCTGTTTTGAATAAACAAAAACATGGGGGTCAATAGCTCCCTGATGCACTTGCTATGGCAATGACTTGACCAACAGAACCACTTTGCCAACCAATCAGCACCCCTTTTCTCATGCAGTATAAATTGTTGTTCCCTTTGAATTTGACAATCTTGACTCTGTCCTGACGAGTCCAAGATGAAAAGCTTCAACAGCAAGTCTCTTTTTTCAGCAATATTCAAGATACTAATAGGTGGCAGTGCACAAAGCCTAAGCATAAGGAGAAGAGTAGCTGCTTTGGAGTTGTGGGTAGTGTGGTATTGGCCAAGGGTGCATTTGGAGATGACCTCAGAAACACTTATGAAATGGCACTCATGAGTAAACCATGTGTACTGTTCTGTGTATTTTGCAAATAAAGCCTTATTTGAAGTTGGAACTGTTTAGCACTAACTGTGTTGTAAGGGATGTTGATTTATTGAGCCATTTACAAAATGCAGAAGTAAATTTGGAACATGATTTGAGTGCAATTAGAGAAGTACAAGAAAAAGCCTGAGAAGGATCCACTTTTTGAATAGAAACCACAAAGTTAAATGACTCCGGTTTGAAATCTTACACAGAGTATATTCCACTCCAGGCAGGCTCTGATTGGTTGAGGTGTTGCCATGGAGAATGCACCCGGGAGCTATTGTCCTGAATGCTTTTGTTTAACATGTTCAAGCATTATGCCTTTTTTGAATTAAACAAAGGCATGTTGAAGAAGTGGGGGGTGCGGGGGAGGGACAGGTTGGGTGGCGGGGGGCGGAATAGTTCCTTGGTGAATTCTCCATGGCAACACCTCAACCAATCAGAGTCAACTTGACAACCAATCAGCATCCTTTTCTCATGCCGTATAACTTGTTCTCTTTGAAATTTGGCATTCTTGCATCGGTCCTGATGAGTGCAAGTTGCAAAGCTTGACTCCATGTCTCTTTTTTCAGCAATACTATTAAATTCTATAAGAAAAAGAAAAGAAATCAACCTGTAAGACTCAACATTCATCATTGAAATCTCCAACTGTACATATATTCAAACCAAGCAAGGTTCAGCTGTTGTCCAGGTATTGAAAAGAGAAGGCTAGTGACTGCTATCTGAAGAACACAGGAGGCCAGCCAGCATTTGAAAAAGATGAGTTGATGCTTTGGTTGAGAATCTTAACCAGAACCAAGCTGGCTAAGCTTTGGGGGTGGGGTGGGGAACAGTAAATTTTTTGCAGATGCTGAAAATCTGAAATAAAAATAGAAAATACTGCCAACACTGAACAGGAAAGGCAGCGCCTGGCGAGACAGAAAAAGAGATAATGGTTGGAATTTTACATTTGCAAATTGGGACTGCTGCCATCCTGTGCATGTGTAAAATCCGGCATGATGATGTTGGATTAAGAACCTGATGTCATCATACTAGTTTCCCATAATAAAAATCATTAGCAGGCAACTGAGCTTGTTAACAAGCCAATTGACCAGAATATTACACTATTCATTCCATAATGCATTTGACATGGGCAGGTGGGCGAGAATGGGGAGTCTGCTTTTTCATCATCTGAGGTGACAAAGCAGGAAGGAAGGGCAGGTTCCTCCTTTGGGGGGTACCCCATGTGCACTGGGGGTACCCTCTCAAAGTTGACACCCCACTTTATGCCTCTCTGCTTGACCTGCAAAACCTACCACCCCACCCCCTCGCACCGCTTCCTAGACTGCCCAATCCTGACTTGCCCAAAGATCCTGGACTTACTTGAGTCTGGGATCCATTGCTCTCTTCATCATGCATCTGCCTGCAGCCCCAACAGAGGCCACTACTGAGTTCTGGCTCTGCTGGGACTGCAGGAGCTGCCAGCCAATCAGATTGTCCAGGGTGGGACATCCTCCCACTGAGGGGCGGAAGTCCTACTCTCTGCTTGTTTAGGCCGCTGTTGTTTACCAATATTGGGGTGAATTTTACAGACTTTTAAAAAAGCCACCCACAGCGTATCATTGGTTTCATCAGGTGGTTTGCAACGAACTTTTGTAACGGGAGAGCAACATACGCCCCCGTAAAATTCACCCTAATATTGGTAAATGATCCCCCTCCCCACCCTCTGTACAATTCACCCCAAGGTTGATAACATTTCATCAGAATTGAAGGAACTTCAGATTTGAAGTCAAACCCTTGTCCAACTTTCTGTGCCCGCTGGATATTGCAATCTTGGTTTGACTTGAACTGAGTGTTTCTGGGTGGAAAGTTTATACTAAATCCCCGGAGATAATATTCTATCAGTTAGTAAATATCTTTCAGAGTACAGTATGTCTACTAGTTTGAAGAAGCAAGTTAAATAGCAATGCTTGTATCTGTTTCGGTTGAGTTTTGAAGTTCTATTTCTATTTAAAAAGCCGGTGCTGGTGATAAGAGCTGACTGAGATGAGTGACTCAACCCAATAGTACAAAGACGCTGATTAATATACACATGCTGAGCTGGCACAGTCTCTGCAGCTCCCTGAGTTAATGCAGCTGTGCTGCTCCTTCACACAATGCTGCTCAGTATCTCCTGTAAGCCAGCTCCCCTGCACATTATTGAAACAATTTGAACAAAAAGACAAATAAAATGAGTGTTAATTAGAATTATTCATAAATGAAGGATCACTGATTGTTATTTCCTGGCTTTTACACTGTAACATAAAAATACTGTACAAAACAAAGATCACCAAAGCTGATACTTTTCATCTAAAACTCTTGAAATCTCATTGCCAGTAACAAGGCCTTGTAGGGACCTTATGAAATCTTACACCCAAACCAGCACCCCCACCCCCAATATTTTTAAAGATTTATATTTGTATCTCATAGCACAACCTCAAAGACCAGTGGTTTTGTCAATATTTATCCCACAGCCAACATTGCTGTTTATGGTACTTTGCTGTGCAAAGATTGACTCCTGTGTTTCCTGCATTACAGCAGCAAGTGAGACTACACTTCAAAAATACTTTCTAGGCTGTAAAGTGTCTTGGATGTCCTGAGGTTCTGAAAGCGGTGATACAAATTCTTCTTTCTCTTTTCCTTTGAGAGCGCCCATGGGCTATCCCAAAAGAGGGGCATCTCAAAACAACTTGCATTGAGGCTTTTACTGGGACATTCTACAGATCAGGAGCGTGCTGGTCCCAGGCTCACCTTGAAAATCTTTAGAAGCACCCGATAACCACTCCATAATTGTCACTTGGCTTCCAAGGCTACCCTTGTTTCTGTCTAATGGTATTTAGATGCTGTAATGTTGGTGAGCAACAACACAGCTGAAAACGTTTTGGGCCTTGTTCATAGGTTCAGCCCACTACTGATATCCTGTGACTGGCAGCTGCCTAGTCCAGACCAGAGGAAAATCAGCCACGCCATTTTTCATCGTTCCAGTTGAATTTTTAAAAATATTATTAAATGGATTCATATTCTTAGGCAAACACAAAGCTTTCATTGCCATCATATGTATTTTGCTGAGTTAGAAAATAATTAATTAATTGTTAACTGCAACATTTAAGGGTCCAAATGCAGTGCGAGAGCACAAATACTCTGCTTCTATTTTCCTGTATCTTCCACCCGCCTTCATAGCCACTGTCTCCCCAAAGCCATTATTTAGTTTCAATTATTTGCTTCCACTAAGTAACAAATGCTCCAAATAAACATTGCACACTCCTCAAACTTTCTTACCTTCCACTCACCAGAACACTAATACTGCACTAACACTCAGTCTGCACAATTACTCACCACTTATCGCCAGGACCACAACTTTTCCCTTCAACACTAACTGCCCACCACCCCCCAAAATACTTACCACCATAAGTATACAAAAGGCTAGTGTTTTCACATTCTTTCTCTTAGCTTCATGTTTTCTTCCCAATACGTTTTAGTCAATTTATATTTTATCAGGTCTTTTGGCTCACTAAGGAGATCTGGTAGTGTACATTTTGATTATACCTTTATGTATTTAATTGTAATCATTTAATTGTCAGTAAAGCAGTCTATTTTGTCTGTAAACAGATGGTGTTAATACAGACTATGTCAGTATTGTTTCCTGGATGATATAAACATTTGTTATCAGTAGATTTGCTGTTTCCTTACTTATCCTTTAGCTATTGCACTTTCTGTGGGGCTACCTCCGACTGAAGTGTTAAAACATGCACATAATAAAATTACACTTTTACCAAAAAGGCTTTACAAATCATACAAAAATGTCACAAGAACTTCAAAGGAAGTGCAAATATTCACAAAACATCAAGTTTGTGAACATTTTTTTTCCATTTTTTTAATGGAATTTTTCTAAGTAATGAATTTTGTAAGAGTGAGGGAACCTTTGAAAGGATGCTGTACAGGTGTAATCCTTGTTAAACTGTGGCCTATAAAAGTGATGCTGCCACTTTAATAATTAATGGTGATTTATATTGGGAACCTGTTCTTTTTTGTTGCACTATTCACACCTCCAGATTTGCCATGGTAACTGACAGCATTGACGGAATCCCCTAGGATTACGGTGCCAAGCTAGGTAGGTGTCAGTAAGGCCTAGTCTCCTCATTTGATGGAAAGTGTGATGAGAATCCAGACAAATCCTGTCAGGTAAATTCACACATTTTCACCAATTGAGGCTAAAATACCAGGAAGGAGATCTAATTAGCTCCTATGAGAAGAATAGAAACCTAAAGTTTCAAGGACTTGTCGAGTCTCGATGAACTGAAAATTCTAATTAAAAAAAACCTGAAATAACGTGAATTGCATATTAGCTGATTTCACTTCACTGCCTCTGTTAGTCAATCCACGGTTTAAATATATTATTATGTTATAAAATAATGGAAACATTTTTTGTTTATTTTCAGGCATGACATAGTAATAAATTTCTAAATGTACCAATCCATTGTGCACTATAACATATTAACCCTTAAAAAGAAAATGTATAGTTTAAAAAGACAACATAGATTTTAGTCCATAGATTTTATTTTCTACTCCATCATTTCTTAAGGTCTAAAATAATAGCTGGGACATTCAGACAAACGTTAGATGTGAATTATATCCAAAAGAATAGTAATTAATATAAGACTCTTATTTTGGAATATATTCACATCATTTTGTGAAACTCAACAAAGGCTGTACTTTCAATTTTAAAATAACCATACTTAAGATTTTGGTAACCAAATGGAAATGGCCACCCATACCATTCTATAGTTCACTAAACAACCTGGGAAGCTTCTGTATTGAGATAATTTATACATCTATTCACAAGATTGTTGACTCAGTCTTTACTACACCAACACTGTTGCTATATCTGGAAGATAGTCAATCAATATTGTTATGCAGTGTGATATGGACATTGACAGACCCAAAGGTGAGATAATGGGGTAGAAATTCAACCTGCACAGTAGCACAAAATAGACAGTATTGCATCAGCCTCCTGTTATTCTTCCTGCCCAATATCCAGCTCTATTGACTTCAACGGCACTGAACATTAAGCGCAACCTACAACAGGCAGCCAATGTTTTACTGCTCATTTAGCCCTACTGTCTAAGACAAATTTCTATCCAATGTTTGGGCTATTGTAGGACGCACCAGGACCCTGGCCTTGAATAAGTTAACTGCCTCATGAAACATTGGTGAAAAATAATTGGAATATTTACTGTTTAACGTTGCTGAAATAATATTCTTAAAATGAAATGAAAGTTTCCTCAATGCTTCTTTATTGTTGGTGATATTTATTTTGTTTCCTTTTGCAATTATGATTGTTCTGAGCTCCGAGTACAGTGCTTATTATACTCTTGTCTTTATAGCTGCTTCCAGTCAGTGCCTCATGGCAGAGGCCACCTGAATACAGCAAACCTTTAGTATATGATTGCATTTCAATCCAAACATCCCCCTTTCCATAACAAACAAATTTGCATGCACTTTCAGGTGTAATTGTGGCCAGGATTTTTACCTTGTCGGGCAGGCGCGGGCCCAGGAGCGGTCCTGAAGACAATTGCCACCCACGATCGGGCTCTGACATCGATTTTACGCTGGCTGGCAAATTAACAGCCAGCCAGTGTGAAATGCATGCTGCAGCGCTGCTGGGGTGGGGGCGGGAGGAAGGCGAGCGCGGAAGTTCACGCATGCGCACGGGTGCATGCAATGGAAGCTCCCGAAGGCACCAAGCTGCCCCAGGAAGCTGAAGATTTAAAATTCAGAACTAAAAAACTTGGCAATGTTAAAAACATGTCCTCTCATGTGACTCTGTCACGGTGAGCAGGGACATGTTATAAATGAAATTTTAAAATTTTTTATCTCGCCCATGGATGAGGTTTCCTAAAAATCCAAAGGCCTCTTGGCCTTTTCACCTGCCCGCCAACTATAAGGTTGGATGGGCAGCAAAAAATTTCATTCAATTATAACTTGACTGGTCTTAGTAGGCCTGTTAATTGTCAGCAGGCGCGCTGCCAACTCCCACGTGTGCTCGCCGACCAAAATATCGCACAAGTGCACTTCGGGATGCTCACCTGATGTCATCGCATGTCTCTTTACATTTGAGCAGGTCGGGCACGTGTCCGCCTGCTCAGTGCAAATTTCTGCCCTGTAAATTGCCTGAGTTACCATCTTTACAACAACTGTTCTCAAGCATTACCAACTTGTTTGTTATTCTAGTCAGTCTCTGCACATGCATTGCATATATAATCATTAAATCGTGCAGGTCTCTTAATGGTACGCTTTGGTTGTTCATCTGACTGATGTTCCCTCTCTGGGGAGTATCGTTCCCATAGCATTTGTTGTTGCCATGGTAATTGTTGCTGTAGCTCCACTTCTGTTGTTGGGGATCAGTGGACCTCTGGGGCTGATGGTCATTCATTACTCTGTGCAGCTGGTGAGATCCCATCTTCCTGATGGCTGCCTCAGTGAAGGAACAGCTTCTCTAGTTGTGTATATATGCTTGGGGTTGTGTCGGTATATTTGGCCGTTCACGTCCACCACTTACAATTGAGGTGACAGCTGCTCTACGCATGTCCCGAGTTGTCACGTGGGCTGACCCCTTTAAGAGCATCAAAGGTCTGTACCATGACTGGCTCTTCAATGCTCCATTCTGGCAATGGTTTGGCTGTTATGCCAAAATTAAATCTGGCTTTCTGCCATATCACCTTGATTTTTTTGCTATTGGGAGAGTAGTTTGGGTGCAGCATGACATTAGTCTTTGGACTGGACTGCGTTCCATGCCTTTGGTTGGTGTGTTTCTCTACTAGAGGATTGCATTATAAACATCTGTGCTAGGTTTGCTTGCTGATTCCTTTGCCGATTTTCACTACTGCCTCAGCCTTTCCTATATTGGAGATGATGTAAAGTGTTGAATTTCCCAATCCTCTATGAAACGGCTACATTTTTCACTCATGAACTGAGGGCCATTGCCACTTGTCACAATGCCTGGAATGCTGTAACGACTGAAGTGTGTTTTCAGGCATTCTACAATCTCATGTGTAGTCATTGAAGTCACCTGGTCTACCTCCCAGTAGTCAGAATAGTAGTCGACAGCGATAAAATAGTCAGTTCCTGCTATAGTGAAGAGGTCTATTCCCAGCTTTATCCATGCTCTATCTAATATGTCATGCATCATCAGCAGCTCTCTAGTTTGCTTAGCTTGGTACTCGTTACAAGCACCACAATGGCTGATGTGGTCCTTACTTTCATTGTCAATGTTTGGCCAATAGAGCACTTCTCTTGCCTTCCTCAGATTCAACTCAATTCCTTGATGGTTTGCATGTCTGCACTTCAGCATCTCTCCTCTCATCTCCTTCGGGATAATGACTCTATTTCCTTTGTACAGGATGCCATCTTGTGCAGTCAATTCATCTCTCATGGCTCCTGAGGCAGCACCTTCCAAACTCATGAACACTACCATCTAGAAGGACAAGGGCAGCAGATACATGGGAACACCACCACCTGCAAGTTCTCCTCCAAGCTACTCACCATCCTGTCTTGGAAGTATATTGCCATTCCTTCACTGTCACTAGGTCAAAATCCTGGAACTCCCTCCTTAAGAGCACAATGGATGTACCTACACCACAGGGACTGCAGCAGTTCAAGAAGGCAGCTCACCACCACCTTCTCAAGGGCAGTTAGGGATTGGCAATAAATGCTGACCTAGCCACATCCCATAAATGAATTTTAAAATGCGATCTTGTGACTACAGGTGTGTCCTTGATGCTCTCAGTCCATTCTTTCATCACTTTCATCACATCTTTCATTGAACAATTACCATCATAAGTTACATTCACTTGGAGTATGAAGCATGCCTTCAAGGCTTTCAGAATTTCTGCAGACTGATTTTTTCTGTTCTTTGGAAATATTTAGGGTGGAATTCAATTTTTAGCAGTCTCTCAACAACAATGTTAAAAGTATTGCCACTCACGTTGGCTCCAGCTTGTTAATTAAATCTGCTGCAATCTCATTGTTTCGCCATTGCAAGTGGAAAAACTGCCAGTTCTTCTACCTATCGACTTTCATTTCAGCAGGAGTCAGGAGAGGAAAATTCACAGCCATAGTGACTCACTCAATGATTCACTGCAGCCTGTTTCTTTTGTTTGCTTTTCCTTTTCAGTAGCATTCAGTCACTTGTTTAGCAGCTTTCAGCAGCTCTGAACATTTCTATGTTCCTCTTTTAGCAATTGTGCTTCTTTACAGCTCTTCAAAACTCAATCTCAGCTCCACTTCTGACACCATGTTATGAGCTCAAAGAGTACAGTGCTTATTGTAACTCTGACTTTATTAGAACTGAATGTAACATTGCTACTTCTAGTCAGTGCCTCATGGCAGATGTCACTTGACTATGGCAAGCCAATCCAATCAATGATGTGGCTTCATAATCCAATTGTGTTTGCAACAAAATTGTCCAACAGCATAGGTGGACAAACAAATATTTTCCTGAGAAAATTGCTAGCAATGATTTGCAATATTTAAGTATGCATTAAAGTAAAGATTTTTGACCTTACTGCTGCTGTTAAAGCATGTTATACATTGACACCAATTCAGTCTCGCCCATCATATTATTTTTCATCGCATTATATGACCTTATTGAAACTTAAGTGATTACAGTGGATGGTCCATTACATCCAACCACAAGGTGAAAACAGCCACCTACAAGTCAGGAGTCTGATGGAATACTTTCCACTTGTCTGGATAATGTAGCTCCAACAGCACTCCAGAAACTCAACACCATCCAGGACAAAGCTCGTCCCCATCCATCACCATACACATAAACTCCCTTTGCCACTGGTGTGTGGTGGCAACACAATGAACCATATAAAAGATACACTGCAGCAACTTGCCAAGCCTACTTTGACAGCACCTTCTAAACCTAGAAAGAGTAGAGCAGCAGACACATGGGAGCACCATCACCTGCAAGTTTCTCTCCAAACCACACACTATACTGGCTTGGAATTATATTGTTGTACCTTCACTGTCGCTGGGTCAAAAACCTGGAACTTCTTTTCTAACACATTGTAGGTGTATTTACACCAGATGGCTTGAAATGGTTCAAGAAGATGGCTCACGAACAACTTCTCAAGGTCAATTTGAGATGGGTAACAAATGCTAGTCTTGTCAGAGATCCCAGAATCTAAAAATCTTTACAGTTCACAAGTGCAGGGAGAGGGCAATGGTCAGACTTTCTGTGGTAAATAGCCTGATCAGTTTCTATTCATGTAATACCAAATAAGGTAAAGTGCATGATTTCTACAACAGTGTGTAGACTTTCGATGTAGTACCAGTGCCAACAAATCATGAAACAACTTCAGACTCCCATTTTCCCAAAGTCTAACCAGAAATGCACCAATTGTGCAAGTTTCCTAGTAATCCTACCTAATTTCATTCCAAATAGATTTGGCATCAAATTCATTGCGTAACTGCAATATAAAAGACAGATCTATAATGGTTGACCAGTGTTTCTACTCTGAACAGAGCCACATCCCTACTTCCTGAACGTCAACTAATTGGATCATTAGTATTTCAAATGCTGGTTCCCCTCAGTGAGCTAAACAATGATCATCGAACAAAGGGTCAGATAAGAGCATAAACCACAAAAACAAAGCTGAAAGAATATATCCCACTGAAACACCATGCAGTATTGGATTATATTTATATTCATTGCAAGGTCTTTGTTATTGTTTAATATGATGTGTGTGAATTTTACTTGAAAAACGACAATTTTTAACTTTTAATTTGTTTTCAGACATCCTAATGCTACAGCATGATACCCACATAATTCCCAATTCTAAGGCAAAATTTTCCACAAGTTTGTTTTATAGACTTTCAATTGTGTGAGGTAACTAAGCAAAACAAATGGCTGTCAAAAATCTGTGCTACCATTCTGTAACAAGAAACACTGCCTTCAGCAGTAAGAACTCAGTTAGAGAATGAAGGGCTGTATGTTAACCATCACCTGAAATCAAAAGAGGGAAAAGGAAGCAAAATCCAAAAGCAAGAATGAGGGAAAACAAGGACGCTGAGAGAGCAAATGGTGAGTTACAAATGTGATAGATTTTAAAATGCTCAGCATTGAATAACATAAAGTCTTGGTTTTGATAGATATGGGAGAAACTGGACTCTGTAGTGTCCAGTTTTTCATTGTTAGTCTGTCCTCTAAAAGTTGAAAATTGGATCCTAGATGCACACACACACCTCTGAAGGAAATTGCCCCTGACGCTATCTTGGTGCAATAGTTTAAGTGCGTGTGCACCTAACAACTGCTAGCAATGTGCAGAACAGGTAGATTATGATACAAATGTAGCAAAACTTGAGTGTAATGGATCCGGGGGATGGAATCTCCAAGCCATGGTATGCAGTGCATTTGGCATTGGTTGGCCAAATCATTGCTTGCCACTTCAGCATGCAAAGTGGAAAGATGTTTGCACCTGCACCAGTATCCAATTTTGTGAATAGGTCAAGCTGACCCTTCATGTGCAGGCATATAACCTGGATTGTGGCAAAAACCTCTGATAGTGTCACTGTGTCAATACAAAGTTCACCGTGCTGAATATCAGGTCACTTTGTGTGTATAGCTAAGCTAGACATTTCCTGGATCTTGTCTTTGCACTGTTTGGTATGCATCCTTATTGGTTAAAATGCTGTATTTGTCTGTCCTCTGTTGACTTCTCATGACATTGAACCACTTATTTTGGCCTTTGCTTTCTGAATTGGTGCTTCCATGGTGCCATACAGCGTTTAAAAGCTGGACATTTTCTTGATGGTCAAGGGATGTTTTTGTGACTGAATGCCTGTGTCCAGTGGAGTTCCACAGAGATTGGTGTTGGGTCCCTTGCTGTTTGTCATATGTATAAATGATTTAGACTTGAAAGTGGGAGGATTGATCAGTAATTTTTTGGATGACATGAAAATTTGTGGGGTGGTAAATAGTGAGGAGAATAGCCGTAGATTACAGGAGGATATAGACGGGCTGGGCAGATGGGCTGATCAGTGGCAAATGGAATTTAATCTGCATAAGTGTGAGGTGATGCACTTGGACAGAACAAACAAGGCATGGAAATACATGATGAATGGTAGGACCTTGGGAAGTACCGAGGATCAGAGGAACCTTGGTGTGCATATCCACCAGTCCCTTAAGGTAGCAGGATAGGTAGATAAGGTGGTTAAGAAGGCATATGGGGTACTTGCCTTTATTAGCTGAGGCATAGATTATGAGAGCAGGGAGGTTATGCTGGAACTGTATAAGATACTGGTTAGGCCACAGCTAGAGTATTGCATGCAGTTCTGGAATCCGCATTATAGGAAGGATGTGATTGCACCAGAGAGAGTGCAGAGATTTATCAGGATATTGCCTGGACTGGAGAGTTTTAGTTATGAGGAGAGACTGGATGGACTGGGATTATTTTCCCTGGAGTAGAGGAGATTGAGGGGGAACATTATTGAGGTGTATCACATTATGAGGGGCATAGATAGGGTAGACAGGAAGGAAATTTTCTCCTTGATGGAGGGATCAATAGCCAGGGGGCATAGATTTAAGGTAAGGGGCAGGAGGTTTAGAGGGGATGTGAGGAAGAATTTTTTCACGCAGAGGGTGGTGGGAATCTGGAACTTACTGCCTGAAAGGGTGGTAGAGGCAGAAACCCTCATAACATTTAAGAAGTATTTAGATGTGCACTTGCGCTGCCATGGCATACAAGGCTGTAGGCCTAGTGCTGGAAAATGGGATTAGAATAGCTAGGTACTTGTTTGACCGGCACAGACTTGTTGGGCTGATGGGCCTTTCACTGTGCTGTAGGCCTCTATGACTCTAAGGCCCCAGTAGGGCAAGAATCCCAGCCTGAAGAGCTGCCAACCTCTGATTCATTGGCAGCACAACCATGAGCAAAGGGTGAGGGTGGGTGGCTTGTGCCAGGTTCCTCAATTGGCCTTTGAACAAGGGGCACCTACTAGAAGGCTGCAGGCAAACCTGACAGGGTTTGCTAGGTGACCTTCCCGGAACGCGAGCCCCCAAGTATACCAATAGTGGCAGGATGAGGCTTTTGGCTGTTGGTCAGAAACACCATCAGCAAGACTTTTGCTGCAAACTTAATTGGAGGGAGGCGGCAAGATCCTCATCCCATACCCCATACCCTCCCACCTGATCACCTGCCTCTAAACTCTGATCCAGTGGGGGCATTAAATTCTGCCCCATCTTCTTGCTCTTCCTCCACTGCCTACACAGGATCAAGCTCTTGGTATCTGAAATGAAAAGAGGGCAAGTGTTGAGTTGTGTTAAGGGAACGGGAGAAAGTAAGAAGTGCAAGACTACACTATCTGCAGCATCCCAGTCAGAAGAGATTGAGGGATGAGAAAGAGGATTATGTGTGATCGTCATCAATCATTTCAGCATCACCAATGGCCACAGTCCCCTCCCATGATGGCCAGCACTGTCTCCTGCATGGTTGTTAAAACATGCAGGAATGGTTGCCTTTCCTGCTGTTATGCACCATGTTCTCCTACAAGAAAAAGGGAAGTGTGTTAGTGAGTGACCTGCAATCTGTTTGGGTGAAGTAGCTATCATGGTTGAACACATGCCAGTGTGTGCAAACTGTGGGATGTCGATGTGAGGCTTGCAATAGTGCTAAGTGTGTGAGGGTGAAGTGAGGCTTATGAATGTGAGGTATGAGTCCTGATAGATAGATAGAGATTGTTAGTAGGAGAATGATGGAACTAGAGTGAGAATTAAGAGTACATGAGGATGTTGGTGTAGGTAGAGTATGTTATGTGAGTAAGAAGTCACTGACCTTTACAACTCTTGGGAGATCATTAATCTTCTTGCTGCACTGCATCCATGTTCTAGGAGCAACATTCCTGCATTGGCCTCTGCCCCTGCATCTTCTCTCTGCCTTGTGAACATGTGTGTGAAGGGCTTCATGTCCTCTCTGGGGCTATCAGGCATCTTTCCTCATTTCCACCTCGTCCATCAAGACCTTTGGTACATAGTCTAAAGATCTTGGTGCACACGCTTTCATGTGTTCAGCCATTGCTAGAAGTATCACAACGCTGATTCATTTTTTAAAATGTTGCGCTAATCTCCTTTAAGAGCGGGCTGCCTTTAAGTAGCACTGAACTCTTGAGATATTGGGCTCCCTGCTGGTTCATGTGGCCAATGAATTATGTGAATAGTGCTGGCTGTGCACATAAATCAATTAAAAGAGTAAGCAGTGTGAGTTTACTGTGCTGCCTGCAACACAGTAAGATGGTGCAGGTTAGTCACATACATTGTGATCTCTGCGCCTGTTTTCAGGCTTTCCCTGGTCTCCAGTATTCTAAAACTTGTTGATCTGGATTTTGTCGTAGTGGTGACAACAAATTGTTATTTTTCACCGTCATTACTCCCCTGGAACTGACAGCAATATCTAGAGTCTGCATATTCACAGTTAAACATAGAAATCCAAAAGTTTATGCCACTGATTCTACGTTTCCCCAAATGGTGCGTATAACAATTCTAAGTTAAACAATTCCTTACTGTTATGGCAATCATGTGAATGTATAGACCAATTAGTCCGAAGTGCATGGAATCTTAGGGGCAAAGATTGGTCTTGGGACAAGCTTGTATTGTCTTCTGAAGTCTGTTAATAAAGTTCACTGTTTCTTACAAGAAACCCGTCCTGCACTCTCCAAGTTTATTCGGGTGTGCTGCTGAGGTCTCTTCAGAAGGCAATCAATTAGAAATCATTGATCTGATGAGAACTTCCAATTTTACCCTTTGTTTGTGCTGTAAAAACCCTTGAGAAAGTTACTTTTTTTCCAAAAATATGTTATTTGTAACATTTGTAAAAGTACATTCCAAAATATTTCAAACTGAATATTACAGGAAATGCAAGATAATTCAACTTTTCTCCATACGGCATGTACCAAATGCAAAACAATTGCAATGCTCTCGATAAAAGCAAAATACTGCAGATGCTGGAAATCTGAAGAAAGGTCATAGGGACTCGAAATGTTAACTCTGTTTCTCTCTCCACAGTTGCTGCTAGACCTGCTGAGTTTTTCCAACATTTTCTTTTTTTGTTGAAATACTCTTGATATTTACATGGCAGTCTTTCAGCCCGGAAGGGTTCTACACAGATTCCAGCCCCCCTATGTACTATGGCTGAAAGACCTTGGACGATGGCCTTTCCCCATTGCGCATCTGCAGTAGCTGCCCCAAGTTTAAATGCATCCCTCTGCAACAAGTCTGAACCTTGGAATGTGCCAGTCTGCAACAGTTGGCCAGGGACAGCTCTTTGCACTAGAAGTCCAGCAAGTTTTGGGCAGAAGAAAGAGCATCTTTAACCGAGTTGATGGTACTCCAGCCACAGATGCTGTTTATGTGCATGTGTGTCCCTGGGACCAGCCCATAGAATGCAGAGTCCTGCATCTCAGAGTTGTTCAGGATGAACCATGAGAACCCATTGCATCTCTTTCCAGACCTGTTTTGCAATGGCACATTCAAAAATGAGGTGGACAACAGTCAATTCTCCACCACAGCCACCACGAAGGCAACGTACAGAGAGGGTGTGCAGGAAAGTTCTGACAGGGAGTGCCTTTCTCAACACCAGCCAAGCCACGTCTTGGTTCTTGTTTGAAAGTTCAGGTGATGAAGCATTCTGCCAAATGACTTTGACAGTCTACTCAGGGAACCATCCAACAGGATTTACCATCTCCTTTTTCCGCAGGACCTCAGACATTACGTGCTGGCCACTGTCTGATAGACTTGTGGTCCAAGGTGTTTTTCTGCCTAAACTTTTCCACGAGAGATAAGTGGCACCATCTCTTGAAAAAGTTGTATATTGTTGAATGAAGTGTAACTAGGTTGTAAAAAGTTCAGAATTAATGCAAAACAGACTCACAGGCCCAAAAGTTACATTGGCCAGAATTTTATTCTCCATGGGCAGGCACGCGCCCGACCCTAACAGGTGTAAAATCATGCAAGATGATGTCAGGTGAGTGTCCCAATGTCATCGCGCACTCGCGTAAAATTTCACTCAGCAGGCACACGCAAAAGTCGGAAGAGCGCCCGCCAACAATTGAGCGGGCAATTAAGCACACTAACGGGCCAATTGTAAGTGATTTTTCATGGCCCATCCAACCTTACGGTTGGCGGAGAGGCCATTCGACCAGGTGGCCTTTACATTTTTGATGAAACCTCATCCAAGGGCAGGATGAAATCTCCATTAGGATTTAAAATAAAAAGACATATCTGGGGGCTGTTTTTTTTTTAATGAGGTGTGCTTTCAGTTGCTTGACTGTGCTGCATGGACGTATTTTGCAGCATTTTTGTTATTTTGTTTATTCTGTGGAGGTCTGCAGCTCCCTGTGGCAGCTGTCTGCCTTCAGTGAGTTCACTGGAAGTGTTCACCAGCGCCCGCAGTGACAACGGTGCCCACCTTCTTCCTGCCCCCACTGGCAGTGCTAGGCCTTTCTCAATGCACCTTTCACACTGGCTGACCAGTAATTAACGAAATCGCGGTCGAGTAAGTTTCCTGTCCACACCTGGGCCTGCCGATCACACGCGCCTGATAAGCGCAAAATTCAGGCCATTACATGCTGAGTGTCAAATTTCACCTTAACGATCAGCAATTCACACATATTAATTAGTTTTTAAAGTTTGTTTATGATAATTCCAAGTCTATGTCCCAATCATTTATTTTGCTATCTGTAAAATTTAAAAATTAAAAATGTAGGGATTCGATGGTTTTTTTACACTCTGGGCGGATTAGTCCCAGATTTGCACGAAGTGCGGTAGCAAGTGGGAAAAAAGATGTTTTACCCGCCCACCGCAATGGCGGGTTTTCACACCATATCATCCACTTCCCACCTCATAAATTAGGCAGTGATGGGAAACACAACCAATCGCTAACAGCCGATCTCCGATTGTCCCACCCGCTGTTACCTTGCTGTTTCCTCATGCCGGGTGCCATATTTAAACTGCAGCCCCATGCACACTTTTCAGTGCTTGCACCCCCGGATTATTCCAGTGAAGGCATGGCCCTGAAAGCCACGAAGAGCGCAGCCCCCCGATTCAGTGATGCATCCCTGAGACGCCTTCTGGATGCAGTGGCGACCCGCCATGATACCCTCTGCCCCTGCTTTGTCCACAGGAGGCCCATCAATCTCACCACTCTGGCTTGGGAGGTGGTGGGAGAGGTGGTCAGTGCCAATGCGGTACACAAGAGGTCAGCCATCCAGTTCAGGAAGCAGATGAATGATCTCATCTCTGCCATCAGGGAAAGTCAACCATCTCATCACTCTCAACTCACACATTCACAAGCCCATCACACATTCACTGGAACTCCATTCACTGCCAGCTCAAGGGATATCACCACTCACTCTCTCACACACACACTCACACCTCCATTTGGCCTCTTCCCCTCTGGAGATAGCCTTCCCATCCCATCCATGGCTCCACGCAGCACACTCACACACACACTCGCCTGGCATCCTTCTCATTTGGTCTGGCATGCGCTTTTCTCACACTTTCTCCATCTGTCTTTATGCAGGACAAGATCACGCACAATCAACAAGAGAGGTCCCAGAGCAGGGGTGGAGTGCCAGGCACCAAGGTCCTCACTCTGTTCGAGAGTAGCATGTTGGAGCTGGCCAGGGTAGATGTGGACCATTCCTGCAGCGACAGTCATGTGAACATGCACATGAGGATCTGCACCACATCAACCCCCCTCAATGCTACTCTGAGGCCACTGTTCTATGTTCAACATGGCTGCCAAGCACTAATAATCTCCACTTTCTCCCTGAGGCACTTCTGACATCGCCCTCAGGCTAAGGGTGTAGGAGTCATGGACACGCCCTGGGAATTGTGTGCAGACACGTAGGATGTGTTTGTGGTTGTCACAGACATGCTGAATGTTCAGCGAGTGGAAACCCGAGTGGTTGACGTAGTTGACTGCTTGTTGCCATGGAGATCAAAGCGCCACATGAGTGCAGTTGATGGCACCCTGCACCAGTGGAAATTCAGTGACCTGCACAAATCCCAATGCTCTAGCTTTCTGGCTTTCCTGATCCCAGGTGAAATGCACAAAGTCTGTGTCTTCTGGAAGATGGCCTCTGTGACTTCCTCGATACACTTGTGCATGGAGGCTTGCAAGATCCCACACAGGTCACCTATGGAGCCCTGGAAGGAACCACTGGCTTAAAAATTGAGCGCCGCGGTCAGTTTCCCAGGCACTGGCAGTGGATGCCCTCCACGCCCCCCGTGACACCTGCAGCAGCTGGCATATATGACTAACCAGTTTCCTAGACATGTGCAGCCTTTGGCAACACTGGCTCTCCATCATCCGCAGGAATGACAGTCGCTGTCAATAGATATTGGGTCCAGTGATGTGCCTACAAGCTACGGCTCGCTGTGGATCTTCAGCTGCATGCATAGCAGGCCCTGCCATGCCTTCATCTTGAGGGAGGTGCTCCTCCTTTTGCTGAGCCAAGTGAATCTGCCGCTCTCTTCTTCTTCTTCTCTGCTGTCTGTAAGCCATAAGGCATACCGCTAAATCACCAGGCTCCATGATCCTGATGTTCTCCTCCTGCAGGATCAAAGAGAGAGATGTGTGAATTAACATATGCATCCTAAGAACTTCTCTTGGTTAAGTCCGAAGGCCCCCTCACAGATGCCGGAGAGTGCTGGCCACAAGTTGGATGGGCAGTGTGTAGTGTGCTCATTGGCTGTCTGAAACCCCATCCACCTCTGCCCCACTCCACTTGATTGATTTTGTTTTTTTATTATTTATTCATAGGATGTGGGGTTCGCTGGCTAGGCCAATATTTATTGACCATCCCTAGTTGCCCTTAAGGTGGAGGTGGTGAGCTGCCTTCTTGAACCGTTGCAGTCCATGTGGTGTAGGTACACCCACAGTACTATTAGGAAGGGAGTTGGAGGATTTTGACTCAGCGACAGTGAAGGAATGGCGATATATTTCCAAGTCAGGATGTTGAGTAGCTTGGAAGGGAACTTCCAGGTAGTGGTGTTCCCATCTATCTGCTGACTTTGTCCTTCTAGATGGTAGCGGTCTTGAGTTTGGAAGGTGATGTCTAAGGAGCCTTGGTGAATTCCTGCAGTGCATCTTGTAGATGATACACACTGCTGCTACCACGGTGGAGGAGATGAATGTTTTTGGATGTGGTGCCAATCAAGCGGGCTGCTTTGTCTTGGATGGTGTCAAGCTTCTTGAGTGCTGTGGGAGCTGCACTCATCCAGGCAAGTGGGGAGTATTCCAGCATACTCCTGACTTGTGCCTTGTAGATGGTGGACAGACTTTGAGGAGTCAGGAGGTGAGTTACTCATCGCAGGATTCCTAGCCTCTGACCTGCTCTTGTAGCCACTGTATTTATTTGGCTAGTCCAGCTCGGTTTCTGGTCAGTGGTAATCCCAAGATGTTGATATTGGGGGATTCAGTGATGGTAATGCCATTGAATGTCAAGGGGTGATGGTTAGATTCTCTTATGTTGGAGATTGTCTGACACTTGTGTGGCGCAAATGTTACTTGTCACTTGTCAGCCCAAGCCTGGATATTGTCCAGGTCTTGCTGCATTTGGACATGGACTGCTTCAGTATCTGAGGAGTCGCGAATGGTGCTGAACATTGTGCAATCATCAGCGAACATCCCCACTTCTGACCTTATGATGGAAGAAAGGACATTGATGAAGCAGCTGAAGGTGGTTGAGCTGAGGACACTACCCTGAGTAACTCCTACAGTTATATCTTGAACTGGGATGACTGACCTCCAACAAACCACAATCACCTTCCTTTGTGCTAGGTATGACTCCAAGCAGTGGAGAGTTTTCCCCCATTTCCCATTGACTCCAGATTTGCTTGGGTTTCTTGATACCACAATCAGTCAAATGCATCCTGGATATCAAGAGCAGCCACTCTCACCTCACCTCGGAAGTTTAGCTTTTGTCCATGTTTGACCAAGGCTGTAATGAGGTCAGGAGCTGAGTGGCCCTGGCAGAACCCAAACTGGGCATCAGTGAGCAGGTTATTGCTAAGCAAGTGCCTCTTGATAGCACTGTTAATGACCCCTTCCATTATTTTACTGATGATGGAAAGTAGACTGATGGGGCAGTACTTGGCAAGGTTGGATTTGTCATGCTTTTTGATTACAGGACATACCTGGGCAAATTTCCACATAGCCAGGTAAATACCAATGTTGTAGCTATCCTGGAGCAGCTTGGCTAGGGGCGCGGCAATTTCTGGTGCACAAGCCTTCAGTACTGTTACCAGAATGTTGTCAGGGCCCATAGCCTTTGCAGCATCCAGTGCTTTCAGCCATTTCTTCATATCATATGGAGTGAATTGAATTGGCTGAAGACTGACATTTGTGATGCTGGGGTCCTCCAGAGGAGGCCGAGATGGATCGTCCTCCAGAGGAGGCCGAGATGGATCATCCACTTGGCACTTCTGGCTGAAGATTGTAGTAAATGCCTTATCTTTTTCACTGATATGCTGGGCTCCCCCATCATTGAGGATGGGATATTTGTGGACCCTCCTCCTCCAGTGAGTTGTTTAATTGTCCACCACCATTCATGACTGGATGTAGCAGGACTGCAGAGCTTAGGTTAGATCCATTGGTTTTGGGATCACTTAGCTCTGTCTAACACTTGCTACTTATGATGTTTGGCATGCAAGTAGTTCAGTGTTGTAGCTTCACCAGGTTGACACCTCATTTTTAGGTATGCCTGGTGCTGCTCCTGGCATGCCCTCTTACACTCTTCATTGAACCAGGGTTGATCCCCTAGCTTGATGTTAATGGTAGAGTCATGAGTTTACAGATTGTGTTTGAGTACAATTCTGCTGCTGCTGCTGATGGTCTACAGCACCTCATGGATGCCCAAACTTGAGTTGCTAGACCTGTTCGAAATCTATCCCATTTAGCACGGTGGTAGTGCCACACAGCAAGATGGAAGGTATCCTCAATGTGAAGGCAGGACTTCGCCTCCACAATGACTGTGTGGTGGTCACCCTTACCAATACTGTCATGGACAGATGCATCTGTGGCAGGCAGGTTGGTTAGAATGAGGTCAGGTATGTTTTTCCCTCTTGTTGGTTCCCTCACCACCTGCTGCAGTCCCAGTCTAGCAGTTACGTCCTTTAGGACTTGGCCAGCTTGATCAATAGTGGTGCTACTGAGCCACTGTTGGTGGTGGACATTGAAGTCCCCCCCCAGATTACATTCTGTGCCCTTTCCACCCTCAGTTTTTCCTCCAAGTGTTGTTCAAAATGGAAAAGCACTGATTCATCAGCTGAGGGAAGGCGGTACATGGTAATCAGCTGTAGTTTTCCTTGTCCATGTTTGACCTGATGCCAATGGATCTGGAGTTGATGTTGAGGATTCCCAGGGCAATTCCCTCCCAACTGTATACCACTGTGCCACCACCTCTGCTGGGTCTGTCCTGCCGATGGAACAGGACATCCCCAGGGATGGTGATGATGGTGTCTGGGACATTAACTATAAGGTATGATTCCATGAGGATGACTATTTAAGGCTGTTGCTTGACTAGTCTGTGAGACAGCTCTCCCAATTTTGGCACTAGACCCCACATGTTAGTAAGGACTTTGCAGGGTTGACAGGGCAGCAGTTGCCATTGTTGTTTCTGCTGTCTTGGTTGATGCCGGATGGTCCATCCGGTTTCATTCTTTTTTTGAGTCTTTGTAGCGGTTTGATACAACTGAGTAGCTTGCTAGGCCATTTCAGAGGGCATTTAAGAGTCAACCACATTACTTTGGGCCTGGAGTCACATGTAGGCTGGACAAGGTAAGGATGGCATATTTCCTTCCCTCAAGGACATTAGTGAACCAGATGGGTTTTTATAATAATCGACGATAGTTTCATGGTCACCATTAGAGTCTTAATTCCAGATTTTTATTGAATTCAAATTCCACCATCTACTGTGGTGGGATTCGAACCCAGGTCCCCAGGGCATTAGACTGGATCTCTGGATCATTAGATTGGCGGCAGCTTTGCCCATTAGACTGCATGCTGTGCCCTCAGCTCAGGTGCAGGCTTTCTCCTAGCTCACACTGCAAAGCTGCACTGATAGCTTGAACCATGAGGGATACTGATCCAAACCTAAATTATGACATTGTAAGGGGCTGTGAGCACCTCCACCAGTGACTGCTCCACGATTACCTTATGCAAGGGGATTGTACAACTTGCCCAGTCGACCAACGCTCTGCTGCCTAATAAATGCACATTAATTTGCCGTCTGCGTCTGAGGGGTGTAAGGTTTTATAGCATTTGGTGGCACTTTCATGCTCTTGTGTTGCTTGAGTGGGCAGAAAAACTTCAGAAGCCCAACTGCAACAGGTCAATGGAGCGGCTGCTGAATGGTCTCAGCTGCAAAAGAATGTGCACTTCTGACAAGCTTTTCTTAGTGCATGGCTGCTTCTCTAATGTCCCCATAGGACAAAGCAGCCTGACTGGGACCCCATCCACAAACATTCACTCCCTCCACCCCTGAAAGACAGTAGCAGCAGTGTGTACCATCTACAAGATGCACTGCCAGAACTCACCAAGGCTTCTTAGACAGCACCTTCCAAACCCATGACTACTACCATCTAGAAGGACAAGGGCAGCAGATAGATGGGAATATCACCACCTGCAAGTTCCCCTCTAAGCCACTCACCATCCTGCCTTGGAAATATATCGCCGTTCCTTCACTGTCGCTGGGTCAAAATCCTGGCACTGTCTCCCTAAGAGCACCACATGGACTGCAGGGGTTCAAGAAGACAGCTCACCACCACCTTCTCAAGGGCAATTAGGGATAGGCAATAAATTCTGGCCTAGCCAGTGCAGTCCACATCCCTTGAATGAATAAAAAATATACAGATGTGACAATAATTGATTTATTTTAAAATTACCATTTTGCTCATTTTGTTTGTGTTTTAGCACACACCATAAGCTCCATTTTGAAGTAAACAATTTTCTAGAAAACATTTTGATTCTGATCCTTCTTCGTAAGTAGAAACTCACTGCAGAAACATTACAGACAAAAAAAACGTTTAGCAAATATTGTTTGATTTTAGCAGCAACTCACAGCAATAGATTTTCTTTATACAGACACAGCCACTGGGAAGATCATTTGTATGGGGGAAAATCACAACCCTGGGCATAATTGAGAAGAATTGCTGTGTTATTTAAGCATTGCTATGCCGGGGAAAAATCAGTGATATTTGTTCTTGAGGATGTGCTCTGCACAACCACTTTATTGTTGCAGCTGCTGGATCACATCCCCCTGGTTAGGGATGATGCATTTTACGAGCTAAGAGACGGAGGAACCTAGAACTTATTTTCCCCCCTGAAACAATAGTGTAGGCTTATTTGTTTGATCTTCTGGTTTTGGGATATGAATGTAATGATGATTTTTCTTCCCTATATCATATTGCACTACTTTTCCTGTGGAATTTAAATATGTTTTCCCCTTGTGTTCCACCATTCCACCATTCCCCCCGACTTTCCTGAAATTGTGACTTGTGTTAGGAGACAACTGATCAGATACCAGCCCTCATCCAGTAAGATAACTGATTGGATACCAGCCCTCATCCAGTGAGATAGTTGATCGGAAATGAACACTCATCCAGTGCGATAACTGATTGGATACCAATCGTCATCCAGTGAGATAGCGGCCCATATACCAGCCTTCATGCAGTGAGACAGCTGATCAGACACCAGCCCACAACTACCCTAGGTCTGACCCCAAATCTCTAAATGTGTATGCTGCCCACAGGTGGGTTGGTGTTGGGGACTTCCTCGTCTGTATGTGTCATTTCCACTTTGGGTGGCTGATTTACAACCTAAGCTATGAGGGAATTGCCAATAGGAACGATTTTAAATAACTCACCAAATGCAAGACCCACAGGATCAGCGGAATGTGAGTTTTACATTCCAGCTAATATTACCCACCAGTGTCTAAAATGGAGTACATTGTAAAGCCAGCATTGTGCCCAATCTTTTCAATTTTCTGATGGATGGGTTAAGTAAAAATTGCTGCCAATGTTTTTTTTTAATCTGCAAGGTACTGCACTTTTAATTCCAGTACTTGTGTGGATTTATTTATTAATTCATAGCACATACCAAGTTGATAAATGATCAGACAAGACAGGTATTAATGTAAACAGCACGTAACCAGCTTCAAAGAATATCGATGATGTTTTGAAACACTTCAAGTACTGTAAACCTATTGGACTGTATGGTTTTATAAAGAATGCATGATATTTTAAAGGTGAAAAGAGAAAGAAACATACGGTCTGACAGAGAAGGCATAAACATTGTATTTTTCACAATGGTCTGGCCCCTGAACAAAATCTTTGCTTCAAAGATATAACTGCGTATGGAAATGGGTTTGGAGCGATAAGATTCACATTCATGTCTCTGTGCGGTATGGTGGCTGGCTGATAAAGAATTTTAAAATGGACAGGCAAACAGTTTTCAGGAAGCACTGCTTTTCAGAATGCTGTTTAAGTGTCAGTCTACTCGCTATAAAGCTACTGATTTGATTAGACAGTATCGGTAAATGCAGAAATAGCTTAAATTCTTCCTGTACCTGCCTTTAAATTCCTTGAGTTTTTTTTCAGACAGTTGAATTCCTACATTTCTGTCCCATTGATATCATTAAAAGTTTGTCAATTCGGTTGGAAAAATCTCCCCTTTCACTGTGATCTTCACCTCTCACTCCTTTTAAGGCACAGACTCGTGCTGACATATTGTCTTGTTTTGTCTCACAAAAGTGGCCATTCTTTATGCATAAGCTCGGACAGGGGCTACTGACAGGTTATTAACCTGTGCAGAGGAGGTTAGTAACATAGGGATGCTTAACCCGGTCCTCAAAATTCACTCTATACAAGTTCTGACAGTGTTTTCCCCTTTAGCACATTGTAGCTCCTCCAGACTGTGACCGTCCAGGGAGAAGTTCTTGTTCCTTTTACATCTGTCTCTTTTATGTCTTTATATAAAAATTCCAGTTCTTCCTCCCCACCCTCGTTTTTAAAATATATTGTTTATGCTTCTATAATCATCCCTCGTTCCCTTGTCGAGAGCAGGGGGCAAACCAGCTCCCACCATGTAAATGATTGTGTGTGCCATAGGTGCGCAGAGGCTATTGGAAATGGCTTCTTTGCCTAGCCTCATATCACTTTCTTGTCCCTAGCCTCGATCCTGCAGTAACTTGCCACTACATGACTGAAGTTTTTAATGCTGGATCCTATTCTCCTGTCCCACACCCACAGCATGACTGAACTCTGCCAGCCCAACCACGATGAGTTCTAATCACTGCACCTCAAGGCCCAAAGCCCTACAAATAGTTCCCTGGAGTTCTATACCTGCACCCGTCACTCCCAACACCCACCCACCCATTCCCCCACCCCACCATTGTTGAGAACAAATTTAAAGTTCCTAAGTCAAGTAAATTTAATATTTTATTCTTTCTCAACATGCTTAAGCAACTTATTTCCATTTCTTGGGAACCATTGAGATTCCAGCTTTCAGGAGTTCAGGTAGACTTCGCATCAGGATTGGGGGAGGGGTTCATTCAATGCTCAGTTTCTGATCATGGGGTTCATTCAATGCTCAGTTTCTGGTCATGGGGTTCATTCAATGCTCAGTTTTCTGGTCATGTGGTAGATTGCCTGCAATAAATGAGATTAGTCAATTGTTGAAAAGGTTTCCCTCGCAGTGTCCCAGGGAGAGGGGAACTGTACAATTTAAATAAAATACTCAGTAGAATCTATTTTAAATATGTAGTTTTCTCAAAATTGCTGCTAAGGAAACCCTTTTTAAAAATCCCTATCCCACCCCCCACCCCCCCCATGCCTGCCATGACTGAATCGTCCTGCCAGGAGAATCCATACCTTTCTTTCTCCCTTGCTCCTTCTCCCAGCCGTTGATGCTCCCCCCCCTTCCCCGCCCAACCATTCCCAAGATAACTCCTGATACTTCACTTTTGTCAGTGACCCTAGAATGCACCATCCTGTATTCCCTTCCCTAGTACTCCTGTACCTTTTTGCCACATCGCAAGTCCACCCCTCCACTACTGCTATATCCAGTCCTCCCAGATCCTGTAATCTTTCTCACAGTTCACCCAGATCTAAGAATACAGCGCTGATTAACTGAATTATTGTCCCTTCTTCTGACCTGATGTGCCCCTCACTGCTCACTTCCTGCTGCAGTTGGAAGGAGCAGGATTGATTGTGCTGCAGCTTTTCTTCATTGCCATCAATGGTTGTCAATGTGTGATCACTGGTAGACAAGATGCCAGCAATACCACTTTCACTCTCTCTTTCGATAACGGAACTCACCGCTGCAGGACACCAGTCTCGAGCTTTTATGTGCGGAATGGAATTGTGGCTTAAAGTCTTCATTTATCCTTGCACTAGAGTCTGTAATTTCCCATAAACTATAGTGGTTCCTTTTCCAAGTGGATTTCCATAGGAAGGCCAGAGTTTGGGGTGGGCCCATTAACAGTTTCTGTTAAACTGGAACCGGTGGGCAAAGTGAAGTTCCAACCAGACTAAGTGAGAAATGTCAAGATGTGTATTATTGCTTTGTCAACCCCGTTAGGGGATTCAGTGGGATTCTAGGATCAACAGTACAAGCATACATTCTAATGTTAATGGAATGGAATTCCAATCAGCGAACTGTTCAGCTCTTTGCTGACATGGCAATTAGAAATACCAATTCTAATTTAGATGTCACTGCCTCTGTACAACTTTCCATCTCTCCCTTTTTCTCTCTCCCTCAAGCTCCATTTCTCATTTCATCTTTTCTGTTCCTTCTGTGTCCGTATCTTTTTCTCTGCTTTTCCCTAGCTTGAAAGGGCTTTGACTCATAATACATCTGTGTGACAGGACACTGCATCGCTTTGCTGGACAGGGATTTTATCTCTCACACTTGACGACTGTGGGAAGAATGACTCAGCTCTGCCTGCACCATCCTTTCCACATGCCACAGTGCTGAAGATAACACTCAGATCAAGCAGCGAAGAAGTACTACCTCTCATCATAAATAACAGATGCCAAATCGATCACGTCATAGGCCTCCATCTCTTCGAAACTAAAACTCCGGGCAGTGCATGCAAACTGAAGCATTAATAGTCTCAGGAAGGGTTATTGAGCAGGAATAGGGTTTATAAACCATAGAGCCTTGTAACATCTGTGCGTAGATATCTTTTCCTGAGAAGTATCCAGAGATGTGAAAGTAGTGGAGATTAGTGGCTGGATTTTCTAGTCATTGGTGAGGGACAATAGGTCAGGACATTCAGCCAGTAGGGTGGGCTGCTGTCACCAAGGGGGTGCCCATTTCAGCAGGACCACCACTGCAGCAAGACCACCACTGCAGCAAGACCTCCACTTCAGCAAGACCACCACTGCAGCAAGACCACCACTGCAGCAAAGGAGTTGTGCTATAGAGATAGTGGATGCATTTGGTAGTTATCTTTTAAAATTCTATAGATTCTGGTAAGGTTCCAGCAGAGTGGAAAGTAGCAAATGTAACCCACTACTTAAAGGAGGGAGAGAGAAAATGGAGAACTACAGACCTGTTAGTTTGATGTCAATCTTAGGGAAAATGTTAGTATACATTATAAAGGATGTGATAACTGGACACTTAGAAAATAATGGTATGATTGGGCAGAGTCAACATGGATTTATGAGTGGGAAATTATGTTTAACAAGCCTGTTGGAGTTTTTTTTGAGGATGTTACTTGTAGCTTAGATAAAGGTAAGCCAGTGGATGTGGTGTTTTTGGATTTTCAGAAAGCTTTTGATAAGGTCCCACACAGGAGGTTAGTAAACAAAATTAGACCACATGGGATTGGAGATAATATACTGGGGATAGGTTAACAGGCAGAAAACAAAGTAGGAATAAATGGGTCATTCTCAGGATGGCAGGCTGTTGTTGCTAATGGGGCACTGCAAGGATCAGTGCTGGGGCCATAGCTGCACACAATCTATATAAATGATTTAGATGTGGGGATCAAATGTAATTATTTCCAAATTTGCTGATGACACAAAATTAGGTGGGAATGCAACTTGTGAGGAGGATGTAAAGAGGCTTCAAAGGGACTTGGACAGGCTAAGTGAATGGGTAAGAACATGGTAGATGAAATGTGAATAAATGTGAAATTATCCACGTTGGTAGAAAAAACAGAAAGGCAGAGTATTTCTTAAATGGTGAGAGGTTGGGAATTGTTGATGTCCAAAGGGAACTGGGTGTCCTTGTTCGTGAGTCACCGAAAGATAGCATGCAGATGCAGCAAGCAATTAGGAAGGCAAATGGTATGTTGGCCTTCATTGCAAGAGGATTTGAAATCAGGAGTAAAGATGCCTTGCTGCAATTGTATGGAACATCGGTGAGACCATGCCTGGAGTATTGTGTATAGTTTTGGTCTCCTTACCTAAGGAAGGATACACTTGCCATAGAAGGAGCGCAATGGATGTTCACCAGACTAATCCCTGGGTGGCAGGATTGTCTGATGAAGAGAGATTGAGGAAATTGGGCCTCTATTCTCCAGAGTTTTGAAGAATAAGAGGTAATCTCATTGAAACTTACAAATTCTTACAGGGCGTGACAGAGTGGATGCAGATAGGATGTTTCCGCTGGCTGGTGAGTCTAGAACCAGGAGACACAGAATAAGGGAGAGGCCATTTAAGACTGAGATGAGGAGTAATTTCTTCACTCGGAGGTGGTGAATCTTTGGAATTCTCTATCCCAGAGGGCTGTGGGAGCTCAATCATTGAGCAAGTTCAAGATAGAAATCGATAGATTTCTGGATACTAATGACATCAACAATATGGGGATAGTTCACGACAATGAGGCAGATAATCAGCGATGATCTAATTGAATGGCAGAGAAGGCTCGAGGGGCTGAATGACCTACTACTGCTTTGGTGGTATAGCAACATAGGAATATAGGAGCAAGGCCACCACTGCATCAAGACTACCACTGCAGCAAGACCACCACTGCAGCAGCTGAAGTGGTGGAGGTGAGTTAAATGCAAAGGAATCAAATATGAGGATTTCACTTCTTTTTGTCCTTGGAGTTGCCTGAGGACTACATGGATTTACTTGGAGAGATGAGGTCTCCCCATCTACAACTTTGCAGTCTTACTGCTACTACACCAGGCTCCCCCACCATTCTTCTACTCGTACCTGGGGTTGATGGGGAGACTATCAGTAAGGAGGGAAATGACATGTCTTGCTTAGTCTCCTTTCTGGCATTTACATTTAGGTGGTGGTCCAGAGTTAGTGTTCAGTGTAATAGAGGTTGGGTTGAGCACAATGGTTGATCTCACTGCCCAATTTTCCCTTGATTTCAGCTGCTATCTTGACCAATTCCAGGGATCAGGAAAATCCAATGCTCCATCTTTGCTCACTGTTTTTTCCATTCACTGCACATTTCAAAAAATGTATTCACACTAGTATTTCATTTAAGCAAAGCATGTAGGCTACCTGTCTAGCAGCTAGACAGAGTGTAACCATCACATAAAATTCTTGAATTAACAGTATTATTCACATTACAGGTTTCTCTGGACCTGAGACCATTTCTGTCTTCCTATTTCCTTTTCTTCTCTTTAGCCCTTTTACTGACCTCAAACTCACTGATACTGTTAATGGTTCTCCCTCCTCACCTATTATTCCCTCTCCCTGAACAATCTGCCACCATCACTCCCTCCTCAAAAATTCACCTCAACATTTCAGTCTTTGCATACTTTCGTCCCATATACGATCTCTGTTTCCTTTCCAAAATCCTTCAACACGTTGTCACCTCCCAAATCTGTATCTGTATTTCCTTCAACTGTTTCCAATCAGGTTTTCACCTCTTCCACAACACTGAAACAGCCATAATCAAAATTGCAAATGGCATGCTCTGTGACTGTGACCATGGTGCTCTGTCCCTCATCAACCTCAGCAGACTTTGACAGAGTTGACCACACCACCCATCTCCAAAGTCACTTCTCAGTTGTTCAGTTGAGCAGTATTGTCCTTGCCTAGTTCTATTCTTAACTAGCTAATCATAGCCAGAGAATCCAAAGCAGGGGTTCCTCTTCTGCTCCTGCACTGTCACATCAAAAGTCTTCAAGGGTCATATCTTGGCCCCTTCTATTTCTCATCTGCATGCCACCCTGCAGCAACATCATCAGAAGACACAACATCAGATTCCACATGTATGCTGGTGGCGCTCAGCTTGATTTCATCACCACCATCTCCTCTCTCGACCCCTCCACAGTCTCCATGTTGTCAGACCGCGTGTCTGACTCCAGTCCTGGGTGAACTCCAAAACATTAAATTGTACATTCGAAAGACTAAACCTCAGCCCTACCACAAACTCTATTCTAAAATGGAGCCATTGATTCTTCCCCCTCTCCCTGGCCAGTCTCGGGCTGAATCAGTCTGTTTGCAAACTTGACAACCTATTTGATCCTAAGGTGATTTTCTGGCCCCACATCCTTTCCATCACAAGGACCAGTTTCCATCTTTGTAATGCCACTCATCTCCAGCACTGCCTCAGCTCACCTATGCTATTGCTATCTCCAGATTCAACAGTTTCCATTTTAACTCCCAGCCGCCCATCGTCCAAACAGGCGAGAGAGGGTCGGAGGTATTAAAATACCAGGGTCAGGCTAACTGACCCCATACCCACCTTTTTAAGTTTTAAAATGCATGCTTCAGGGCATGGGCAAGGGCCCCACAAAAGGCATGCAATAATCTAACATACCGAAGTGACAGGCTGATTACATTATCGGCGCTGTGATGTGAATTTAACAGAATGCAGGAGGGCCGCCTGAGCTGTGAAATTCCTGGCGGCTGAGCCGTGGTGGGGTCAGCCAGCTCCCCAAGGCAAGTCGTACATTCAGAGTTTCTTGTGGGCCAGGAGGAGCAGATTGCACCCCCCAGGAAACTTTTGACACCCCCCAGCCCTGATCTCCAGCCTCCCCACCATGAGCCATCCCATCACAGGCCTTCCTCCAAGCCCCTGATCATCTATCTTCCTACTTCCCATTAATATCTGGGACAATTATTCCAATGCTCTCTTGGTCAGCCTCCCATCTTCCATCCGACATCGACTTGAACTCATTCAAAACCCTGCTGCCTATCTCCTAACCTGCACCAAGTCCCGTTTATCCATCACCCCTTGCTCCCTGACCTACATTGACTCCATCTATTATTTTGATGGAGGAGCTATCCTATTTAAGTCCTTCATTTAAACAGGGGCAAAGGAGTTTCATCTGGATGTGTTAAGTATTCATATTCAACCAAATTTCAAAGTAAAGATGTTGGAGGTCAAAAAAGAGAGGCAGTCAATGGACATCTCTTACCTTGGTCCCAAAATTTCAACAGCCCAAAAGTGCGAAGAAAGACATTCAATGATTTACCAGAAGTTGACATGTTTAAATTCATCAAATACTTGGAGTTTGCCAGTTGTGAAGTAATTACAAACCTCAGCAATAATGTGAGGGCTTGTCTGAAAACCTGAAACAAATATTGAGATTTTAAACACATAGGTTTAAATGCGAACATTGTCTTGAATGATTGTCCATAGAAGGCAAATAAGATTTGTGGCTGGAACGTCTAACTGGAGGATGATATGTGGGGGTGGGGTGTATGGAGATGGTCATACAAACCAAACGAAAGTAAAATAAAATAACCACAGTGAGAAGAAAGGCACTGAACGTGCAGTGTGTACACTGCACTCATCTTTCATGGTCAAGGGTTTATAAAAGTGATATATTCACATGTCGTTATTGTTCACAGAAGACTGTTCTCATGGGCATATTTTGGTATCCTTTTTGAAAGCTGTAGCTGTGAAAAGTATTGCTTACTGCACTCTGATCTCCCCTCAGTTCCTCTCACTGGTTTGTGCTGTACCTGTCGGAGCCACAGAGCTGATGAGATGTTGTCAGCCCATGCTGGAGGGGAAGTGCTGGCTCTAGATTTATAGTCACTTTCATCACCCAGTCAAGCAGAACATATAGGCAATAGTGGTGCACGGAATGGGCAGCAACAAATCTCCCTCTTTCCCTGCACTGCCACGCATTCACTATTCAGCTCAGAATTGTAGTGCCTGCAAACACTAGCTAAAGGAAGACGGATTTCATTGGAAAACTGATTGATCAGCTCTGTGGCAATAGTCAAATGAAAGCTATTTTGTGGCTTTTCCTATAGTTTGCCCCAAGGTGTTTTTTACTTACATTAATCTGCAGTATCAGCCCCTAGATCATTCCCTTTGTCCAAGAATTCAGTATATTCGCCAATAAAAGATACAATCGACCTGACTTGAGATGAGTGTTTTAGGGAGTGTGTTGCATTGTTTTCACTAGAGAATACTTCATTGTGAGGTTTCATGGACTGGGTTTAACAGATACCAAAAAATCAAATGCATGTTTTGTTCCTTTTTGGATACATCAACCTTGGTGCTATGAATATGTTTTGTCAAATAATGATTGTAGTCAATCAGAAACAAACAGTTCCATATATTTTGATTCAGTGAATAATTACACTCAAGGATCCAGACTACTTTTTTCAATCAGCTAAAGTGCAACATATTAATTTCTCAGGATACTAGAGGACATTGAGAAGATAAACAGCTGGCCTTGTCAGCTGTCCTGTGTAAAATGTGCCAGTTTATACCTAGAATAAGTTTCAGAGTTGAGAAACCAATGTGAGGTCTGGACATGCAAAACCAACATGGAGAGGTTTATGGCTCTGAACTAGCAAATGCTGCAGTGAAATCCATTAAACATATACAGAAGATTTACTGGAGAGCTGAATAAAACTGATTTTGCTTTTAGCCTGTTGTTGTTCAATTGTGCAGAAAATAAACTGCCAGTTGTCCAAGAGTCAAACAAACCAAATGGTAGGTTTTGTAATGTCCTCTCCAGTCTGGAACTTGAGGCCAGTACAGTGACACTTGTCATTTTCAGCTTTCTACTCCATATAACCTTAACAAATACTGTTTTCCTTTATGTCCATAAATGTTTTGTGCTAATAACTACAACAACAGCAACTTTTATTTATATAGCCTCTGTCATCCCAAGGAGCTTCACAGGAACATTATGGGCAGAGTATTACCAGTCCCGTGTGACAGGCTTAGAGGCAGGGCCAGTAAAATGGCAGGAGAACAGGTCAGAATGGATCCCTAATATCTTACTGCTGCTGGGCAAATATCTCATCGGCAGTCAGGTAGTGGGTTTGAGAATGTGCAGGAAGGCAGCGCAGAGGCAATTGAGGCAGCCAGTTGTGATTGATTTTGCTGTACCTATTAAATTTTCCCTGGGGAGCACGCTGATGTACAGATATGCAAACATTGGTCCATTTGGAGGGATTGCTGAGTGTGAGGCCATATTGTCGGGCAATTATTGTAGGGATGTCTCCCAAGTTCACTTCAGCAGATGCAAGCAACACTAAGGGATTGGGAGGTATTGCACTGTGAAGACTCCAAATCTCAATGGGTGCTCTGCAGTCTGACTATGACTCCCCAAGGTGGTAGAGGATGTGGGTTTGGGAGGTGCTGTCGAAGGAGCCTCGGTGAGTTGCTGCAAAGAATCTTGCAGATGGGGCACATTGCTGCCACTGTGCATCGGTGGTGAAGGCATTGAATGTTGAAGGTGGTGGATGGGGTGCCAATCAAGTGGACTGCTTTGTCCTGTGTGGTGTCAAGCTCCTTGAGTGTTGTTGGAGCTGTACTCATCTAGACAAGTGGAGAATATTCCATCTCACTCCTGACTTGTGCTTTGTAGATGGTGGTCAGGCTTTGGGGAATCACAAGGTGAGTTACTCATCGCAGGATTCCTAGCCTTTAACCTGCTTTTGTAGCCACAATATTTATATGGCTGGTCCTGTTCAGTTTCTGGTCAATGGTAACCTCAGGATATTGATCATGGGGGATTCAGCAATGGTGATACCATTGAATGTCAAGGGGCGATGGTTAGATTCTCCCTTGTTGGAGATGGTCATTGTCCAGCACTTTTGTGGCAAGAATGTTACTTGCCACCTATCAACCCAAGCCTGAATGTTGTCGAGGTTTTGCCACATATGGACATGTTTCTGAATCTGCAGAGTCGCAAATGATGCTGAACATCCCCTACTTCTGACCTTATGGTGGGAGGGAGATCATTGATGAAGCAGCTGAAGATGGTTGGGCCTAGGACACTACCCTGAGGAACTCTTATAGTGACATCCTAGAGCGGAGGTGACTGACCTCCAACAACCACAAGGATCTTCCTTTGTGCTACGTATAACTCCAACCAGTAGAGAGTTTTCTCCCTATTGCCATTGACTCCAGTTTTGCTAGGGCTCCTTGATGCTACTCAGCCAAATGCTGCCTTGATGTCAAGGGCAGTCACTCTCACCTCACCTCTGGAGTTCAACTGTTTTGTCCATGCTTGGACCAAGGCTGCAATGAGGTCAGGAACCGAGTAGCCCTGGTAGAACCCAAACCGAGCATCTGTGAGTAGGTTATTTCTGAATAAGTGCCACTTGGTAGCACTGTCACTGACCCCTTTCATCACTTTGCCAATGATAAAGAGTAGACTGATGGGGCGGGCCTTGGATGGGCTGGATTTTTGTGTATAGGACATACCTGGGCAATTTTTCACATTGTCCAGTGGATGCCAGTGTTGTAGCTGTACTGGGACAGCTTGGCTAGGGGCATGGCTAGTTCTGTAGGACAAGTCTTCATTACTATTGCCAGAATGTTGTCAGGGCCCATAGTCTTTGCAGTATCCAGTGCCCTCAACCATGTCTTGATATCACATGGAGTGAATCAAATTGGCTGAAGATTGGCTTCTTTGATGCTGGGAACCTCAAAAGGAAGCCAAGATGGATCATCCACTCATCAGGTCTGGCTGAAGATGGTTGCAAAGGCTTCAGCCTTCCCTTTTGCACTGATGTGCTGGGCTCTCCCATCATTGAGATTGGGGATATTTGTGGAATCTCCTCTTGTATTATTAATATTGTTGGGTTGTTCCTATTTTCTCTTCAAATGGCGAGTTCTAACTTTTGCTTTGGTTGCCAGGGAGACTATCAAGTGGACACTGGCAATTCTCCACAGGAAGGTTACAAAATTGATAGTCAAGCCACCCTGAATCACTTTGCTTGTGCGTCACCTAGTACTGTAGCTACTTCAAGGTCAGGGAGAGGCCTGGAACCAGGTTACCCATCCACCCTGTTAGCCTATTGTGTAAGTTTATAGAAAATGTTGTGTAAAAGAAAGCAACAGAAAATGGTTTCCATAAAATGTAAACTCAATGTTCTGTAGCCTCCTGCATTCTCCAATTCCACATGCTGTAAGGTTCAACATTTAAAACTCTAATCAACCAAATATGTTGAAAAAAACTATAAGTAATACACTATCAAGTGGCAGTCTACACATGGACATATAAAATACCTATTGTTATCTGTACCCATCCTTCACTAAAAAGTACAAAAGGCTCTTAATTCAGACAACCATCTTGATTATGCACTATCAATTGTCCTTTATTGGAAACAATAGCCTATTTACAGAATTCACAGAAATTATTTCAAATATCAAATGGTTCAATAAAAATAAACAGCTTTGATTCCCATACAAAAACAGAATTACCTGGAAAAACTCAGCAGGTCTGGCAGCATCGGCAGAGAAGAAAAGAGTTGACGTTTCAAGTCCTCATGACCCTTCGACAGAACTTGAGTTCGAGTCCAAGAAAGAGTTGAAATATAAGCTGCTTTAAGGTGTGTGTGTGGGGGGGCGGAGAGATAGAGAGAGAGAGAGGTGCGGGGGGGTGTGGTTGTAGGGACAAACAAGCAGTGATAGAAGCAGATCATCAAAAGATGTCAACGACAATAGTACAATAGAACACATAGGTGTTAAAGTTAAAGTTGGTGATATTATCTAAACAAATGTGCTAATTAAGAATGGATGGTAGGGCACTCAAGGTATAGCTCTAGTGGGGTTTTTTTTTTGGTTTTTTTTTAAATAATGGAAATAGCTGGGAAAAGGAAAATCTTTATAATTTATTGGAAAAAAAAGGAAGGAGGAAACAGAAGGGGGGTGCGGATGGGGGAGGGAGCTCACGACCTAAAGTTGTTGAATTCAATATTCAGTCCGGAAGGCTGTAAAGTGCCTAGTCGGAAGATGAGGTGTTGTTCCTCCAGTTTGCGTTGGGCTTCACTGGAACAATGCAACAAGCCAAGGACAGACATGTGGGCAAGAGAGCAGGGTGGAGTGTTAAAATGGCAAGCGACAGGGAGGTTTGGGTCATTCTTGCGGACAGACCGCAGGTGTTCTGCAAAGCAGTCACCCAGTTTACGTTTGGTCTCTCCAGTGTAGAGGAGACCACATTGGGAGCAACGAATGCAGTAGACTAAGCTGGGGGAAATACAAGTGAAATGCTGCTTCACTTGAAAGGAGTGTTTGGGTCCTTGGACGGTGAGGAGAGAGGAAGTGAAGGGGCAGGTGTTGCATCTTTTGCGTGGGCATGGGGTGGTGCCATAGGAGGGGGTTGAGGAGTAGGGGGTGATAGAGGGACCAGGGTGTCCCGGAGGGAGTGATCCCTAGGAATGCTGATAAGGGGGGGTGAAGGGAAAATGTGTTTGGTGGTGGCATCATGCTGGAGTTGGCAGAAATGGCGGAGGATGATCCTTTGAATGCGGAGGCTGATGGGGTGATAAGTGAGGACGAGGGGGACCCTATCATGTTTCTGGGAGGGAGGAGAAGGTGTGAGGGCGGATGCGCGGGAGATGGGCCGGACACGGTTGAGGGCCCTGTCAACGACCGTGGGTGGAAAACCTCGGTTAAGGAAGAAGGAGGACATGTCAGAGGAACTGATTTTGAATGTAGCATCATCGGAACAGATGCGACGGAGGCGAAGGAACTGAGAGAATGGGATGGAGTCCTTACAGGAAGCGGGGTGTGAGGAGCTGTAGTCGAGATAGCTGTGGGAGTCGGTGGGTTTGTAATGGATATTGGTGGACAGTCTATCACCAGAGATTGAGACAGAGAGGTCAAGGAAGGGAAGGGAAGTGTCAGAGATGGACCACGTGAAAATGATGGAGGGGTGGAGATTGGAAGCAAAATTAATAAATTTTTCCAAGTCCCGACGAGAGCATGAAGCGGCACCGAAGTAATCATCGATGTACCGGAGAAAGAGTTGTGGAAGGGGGCCGGAGTAGGACTGCAACAAGGAATGTTCCACATACCCCATAAAGAGACAGGCATAGCTGGGGCCCATGCGGGTACCCATAGCCACACCTTTTATTTGGAGGAAGTGAGAGGAGTTGAAGGAGAAATTGTTCAGTGTGAGAACAAGTTCAGCCAGACGGAGGAGGGTAGTGGTGGATGGGGATTGTTTGGGCCTCTGTTCGAGGAAGAAGCTAAGGGCCCTCAGACCATCCTGGTGGGGGATGGAGGTGTAGAGGGATTGGACGTCCATGGTGAAGAGGAAGCGGTTGGGGCCAGGGAACTGGAAATTGTTGATGTGACGTAAGGTGCCAGAGGAATCACGGATGTAGGTGGGAAGGGATTGGACAAGGGGAGAGAGAAGGGAGTCAAGATAACGAGAAATGAGTTCTGTGGAGCAGGAGCAAGCTGAGACGATCGGTCTACCGGGGCAGTTCTGTTTGTGGATTTTGGGTAGGAGATAGAAGCGGGCCGTCCGAGGTTGGGCGACTATCAGGTTGGAAGCTGTGGGAGGGAGATCCCCAGAGGAGATGAGGTCAGTGACAGTCCTGGAAACAATGGCTTGATGTTCAGTGGTGGGGTCATGGTCCAGGGATAGGTAGGAGGAAGTGTCTGCAAGTTGACGCTCAGCCTCCGCGAGGTAGAGGTCAGTGCGCCAGACAACAACAGCACCACCCTTGTCAGCGGGTTTGATGACAATGTCAGGGTTGGACCTGAGAGAATGGAGTGCAGTAAGTTCAGAGAGAGACAGGTTAGAATGGGTGAGAGGAGCAGAGAAATTGAGATGACTAATGTCGCGCCGACAGTTCTCAATGAAAAGATCAAGAGAAGGTAAGAATCCAGAGGGAGGGGTCCAGGTGGAGGGAGAATATTGGAGATGGGTAAAAGGATCCGTTGAACTGGGAGAGGACTCCTGCCCAAAGAAGTAAGCCCGGAGACGAAGACGGCGGAAGAAGAATTCAGTATCATGCCGAGCCTGAAATTCATTGAGGTGAGGGCGTAAGGGTATGAAACTAAGTCTTTTGCTGAGCACTGAACGTTCAGCATCGGAGAGGGGAAGGTCAGTGGGTATAGTGAATACACGGCTGGGGTTGGTATTGGAAGAAAGGGTGGGGACGGAGGGACAGGCAGGGGTGGAGGGTCCTAGATGGGTGTTGGTGTCGATGAGTTGTTGGAGCTTGCGTTCCTTAGCACGTGAGAGAAAGAGAAAAAGTTTCTTGTTGAGGCGTCGGATGAGCCGAAGGATAAAATGAAACTGGGGGCACGCGCAGCTTTGAAAAAGGGTACGGCGGTGCTGCTGGAGGGAGAGGTCGAGTGTGTTCATATGGCGGCGCATGGCACTGAGTGTGGATTTCAGAATGTGACGGGAACAGCTGTCCGAGAAACGTTTTATGTCCCAGAGATACCTGTAATCCTGGGTGGGTTCGAAACATGAGGGGTGGAATTTCAGTTGAAATCCACGTGGGGTAAGTCGGAGACGGAGACAGTCACTGAGAAAGGAGATAGGGCTGTGAAAGCGGGTTTTAGTAAACACCTTGGCAAACACTAGGAGGGAAATGGAAAGCAAGGAAGGTAAGCAAGATAACAGAGAGATACGGAAATCTTGTCGCAGAGAGGAACAGAACTTCTTCAAGGAGGTAGACATTTCTTGAAGAGCAGTGGCAGTCAATTAAACACAGAGGTAAAAACAAAAAAACTGCGGATGCTGGAAATCCAAAACAAAAACAGAATTACCTGGAAAAACTCAGCAGGTCTGGCAGCATCGGCGGAGAAGAAAAGAGTTGACGTTTCGAGTCCTCATGACCCTTCAACAGGACTTGAGTTCAAGTCCAAGAAAGAGTTGAAATATAAGCTGGTTTAAGGTGTGTGTGTGTGGGGGGCGGAGAGATAGAGAGAGAGAGAGGTGGAGGGGGGGCTGTGGTTGTAGGGACAAACAAGCAGTGATAGAAGCAGATCATCAAAAGATGTCAACGACAATAGTACAATAGAACACGTAGGTGTTAAAGTTAAAGTTGGTGATATTATCTAAACAAATGTGCTAATTAAGAATGGATGGTAGGGCACTCAAGGTATAGCTCTAGTGGGGTTTTTTTTTTGGTTTTTTTTTAATAATGGAAATAGGTGGGAAAAGGAAAATCTTTATAATTTATTGGAAAAAAAAGGAAGGAGGAAACAGAAAGGGGGTGGGGATGGGGGAGGGAGATCACGACCTAAAGTTGTTGAATTCAATATTCAGTCCGGAAGGCTGTAAAGTCCCTAGTCGGAAGATGAGGTGTTGTTCCTCCAGATTGCGTTGGGCTTCACTGGAACAATGCAGCAAGCCAAGGACAGACATGTGGGCAAGAGAGCAGGGTGGAGTGTTAAAATGGCAAGCGACAGGGAGGTTTGGGTCTTTCTTGCGGACAGACCGCAGGTGTTCTGCAAAGCGGTCACCCAGTTTACGTTTGGTCTCTCCAATGTAGAGGAGACCACATTGGGAGCAACGAATGCAGTAGAGTAAGTTGGGGGAAATGCAAGTGAAATGCTGCTTCACTTGAAAGGAGTGTTTGGGTCCTTGGACGGTGAGGAGAGAGGAAGTGAAGGGGCAGGTGTTGCATCTTTTGCGTGGGCATGGGGTGGTGCCATAGGAGGGGGTTGAGGAGTAGGGGGTGATGGAGGAGTGGACCAGGGTGTCCCGGAGGGAGCGATCCCTAGGAATGCCGATAAGGGGGGTGAAGGGAAAATGTGTTTGGTGGTGGCATCATGCTGGAGTTGGCAGAAATGGCGGAGGATGATCCTTTGAATGCGGAGGCTGGTGGGGTGATAAGTGAGGACAAGGGGGACCCTATCATGTTTCTGGGAGGGAGGAGAAGGCGGGAGGGCAGATGCGCGGGAGATGGGCCGGACACGGTGGAGGGCCCTGTCAATGACCGTGAGTGGAAAACCTCGGTTAAGGAAGAAGGAGGACATGTCAGAGGAACTGTTTTTGAATGTAGCATCATCGGAACAGATGCGACGGAGGCGAAGGAACTGAGAGAATGGGATGGAGTCCTTACAGGAAGCAGGGTGTGAGGAGCTGTAGTCGAGATAGCTGTGGGAGTCGGTGGGTTTGTAATGGATATTGGTGGACAGTCTATCACCAGAGATTGAGACAGAGAGGTCAAGGAAGGGAAGGGAAGTGTCAGAGATGGACCATGTGAAAATGAAGGAGGGGTGGAGATTGGAAGCAAAATTAATAAATTTTTTTTTCATCAAGCCATTGTTTCCAGGACTGTCACTGACCTCATCTCCTCTGGGGATCTCCCTCCCACAGCTTCCAACCTGATAGTCGCCCAACCTCGGACGGCCCACTTCTATCTCCTACCCAAAATCCACAAACAGAACTGCCCTGGTAGACCGATAGTCTCAGCTTGCTCCTGCCCCACAGAACTCATTTCTCGTTATCTTGACTCCCTTCTCTCTCCCCTTGACCAGTCCCTTCCCACCTACATCCGTGATTCCTCTGACATCTTACATCACATCAACAATTTCCAGTTCCCTGACCCCAACCGCTTCCTCTTCACCATGGACGTCCAATCCCTCTACACCTCCATCCCCCACCAGGATGGTCTGAGGGCCCTTAGCATCTTCCTCGAACAGAGGCCTGAACAATCCCCATCCACCACTACTCTCCTCTGTCTGGCTGAACTTGTTCTCACACTGAACAATTTCTCCTTCAACTCCTCTCACTTCCTCCAAATAAAAGGTGTGGCTATGGGTACCCACATGGGCCCCAGCTATGCCTGTCTCTTTATGGGGTATGTGGAACATTCCTTGTTCCAGTTCTACTCCGGCACCCTCCCACAACTCTTTCTCCGGTACATCGATGATTACTTCGGTGCCACTTCATGCTCTCGTCAGGACTTGGAAAAATTTATTAATTTTGCTTCCAATCTCCACCCCTCCATCATTTTCACATGGTCCATCTCTGACACTTCCCTTCCCTTCCTTGACCTCTCTGTCTCAATCTCTGGTGATAGACTGTCCACCAATATCCATTACAAACCCACTGACTCCCACAGCTATCTCGAACACAGCTCCACACACCCCGCTTCCTGTAAGGACTCCATCCCATTCTCTCAGTTCCTTCGCCTCCGTCGCATCTGTTCCGATGATGCTACATTCAAAATCAGTTCCTCTGACATGTCCTCCTTCTTCCTTAACCAAGGTTTTCCACCCACGGTCGTTGACAGGGCCCTCAACCATGTCCAGCCCATCTCCCGCGCATCCGCCCTCACGCCTTCTCCTCCCTCCCAGAAACATGATAGGGTCCCCCTTGTCCTCACTTATCACCCCACCAGCCTCCGCATTCAAAGGATCATCCTCCGCCATTTCTGCCAACTCCAGCATGATGCCACCACCAAACACATCTTCCCTTCACCCCCCTTATCGGCATTCCATAGGGATCGCTCCCTCCGGGACACCCTGGTCCACTCCTCCATCACCCCCTACTCCTCAACCCCCTCCTATGGCACCACTCCATGCCCACGCAAAAGATGCAACACCTGCCCCTTCACTTCCTCTCTCCTCACCGTCCAAGGATCCAAACACTCCTTTCAAGTGAAGCAGCATTTCACTTGCATTTCCCCCAACTTACTCTACTGCATTCGTTGCTCCCAGTGTGGTCTCCTCTACACTGGAGAGACCAAACGTAAACTGGGTGACCGCTTTGCAGAACACCTGCGGTCTGTCCGCAAGAATGACCCAAACCTCCCTGTCGCTTGCCATTTTAACACTCCACCCTGCTCTCTTGCCCACATGTCTGTCCTTGGCTTGTTGCATTGTTCCAGTGAAGCCCAATGCAATCTGGAGGAACAACACCTCATCTTCCGACTAGGGACTTTACAGCCTTCCGGACTGAATATTGAATTCAACAACTTTAGGTCATGAGCTCCCTCCCCCATCCCCACCCCCTTTCTGTTTCCTCCTTCCTTTTTTTTCCAATAAATTATAAAGATTTTCCTTTTCCCACCTATTTCCATTATTTCAAAAAAAATAAAAAAAAATAAAAAAAAAAACCCCACTAGAGCTATACCTTGAGTGCCCTACCATCCATTCTTAATTAGCACATTTGTTTAGATAATATCACCAACTTTAACTTTAACACCTATGTGTTCGATTGTACTATTGTCGTTGACATCTTTTGACGATCTGCTTCTATCACTGCTTGTTTGTCCCTACAACCCCAACCCCCCCCCCACCTCTCTCTCTCTCTCTATCTCTCCGCCCCCCACACACACACCTTAAACCAGCTTATATTTCAACTCTTTCTTGGACTCGTACTCAAGTTCTGTCAAAGGGTCATGAGGACTCGAAACGTCAACTCTTTTCTTCTCCACCGATGCTGCCAGACCTGCTGAGTTTTTCCAGGTAATTCTGTTTTTGTTTTGGATTTCCAGCATCCGCAGTTTTTTTGTTTTTATCTTTGATTCCCATGATGGACTGCAACAAAATACATCATGCATTTATCAGTTAACCTTCAATGTCATAATGTAGCCTTATCTCAACCAAGTCAGCAAATATGGGGATGCTGACAGTGACTTGCCAGATATGACATGAAGATTGTGTAAATGTAAGTAAGGCAAAGATATGTATTAAAGTCTTGAGAGTCACATAAATAGATTTGATGTGATTAGGAATAAAAGCAACAGTGTTTTGAAAATTACTGGAGAAATAACATAACCGAAGGCTAAATATAGCTAAGAATTCACAGGAATGAAAGCATTAATTTGCTTTTTCATCCTGTGAACAGCACGGTGATGATACCTACTGTATGGTTAGACTATCCTTTCAACACTAGAAATCATAATTCTAAGTTACCTACATCATTTTTCCATTCAGGCATTATATTGAAAACCATTTAAAATAATCTCTGGTAAGATTACTGGAACAATTTTGATAATATGATATTTTATTGCAATTAGTTTCAATACCTGATGAGATTACATTCCTCTTAATATCAATGGTCTGCTTTAACAAAATTGAGTTAAGCTCATTGGCTTTGACTGTACCTCTGGAGTACAACATTCTTATCTGATGTCTAGGTACCACATATATTTTGAATATAACCGTGATGGGCACTGGGTCCATGGCTAATCGTTATGAACATGTTGAGCCAGCACAAGAATATCCAATATGACTTGTTGCAATTTGTATGCAATAATGAGACATTCGAGGAAATAGAAGCCAAACGCTATCTGTGTAATAAAAGCAGTATATTCAGGGAAGTGGGGAGTCAGGCGAGTTACTGGTGACTTATAAGAATTTATACTTTCTTAACTTAAAATTGCTTTCCTACTTTATATTTAAAAACTACTTTGAATGATTATAATTGTGTCATCTTGGTTCACATGGCAGTTCTGAATCAAAATGTTGCAGGTTCAAGCTTGACTCAGATACTTAATTACGCAATCTAAATTGTTATTATGGGATGCAATCCCTTATCTGAAGCATTAAAACCAACACCTGAGATATCTGCTATAAAGACCTACTCTGGACCAAACCTTTAGTCTTCAGTACTATCATTACCATTCCTTTTGTATTATGTTCCATGATGTCTTTGTCTTTTAATCTCCCCACCCTTTAACCAATCCCTGACCTTCTATTCCACTCCTCTCTTTTTCAACAGCATAAAACCCATTACTTGTGGATGACTCATAAATGCACTCTGAAAGAGGGCAGTTAGGGATGGGCAATAAATGCTCACATCCCACAAATGAACAAAATTTTTTTTTTAATATTTATATCTCTCTCCAGTTCCATAGAAGTCATTGTAATTGTTTGCTTTATAGATTTGATGGCTATGGAAGTAACATTAATTCTAATTTTTGAAGCAAATGTATGAAAAATACAAGCCAACATAATTCCTCTTTTCAAATAAACTTTAGAAAAAAATTAACATTGGGAAGAATCTTCCCGTTGGCAAGCAGGGATGGGGCCTGCTCGCTGACGCATAAAATGGCACATGGTGACGTCAGGCGTGCATCCCGATGTCACTGCGCGTCATTTAGATTTTCAGTTCGGCGGGCATGCAGCCGACTCGGCTGCGCACCCGCCAAACTGTCAAAGGCCTATTAAAGCCATTTAAAACCTAATTGATTCAATTTAATGAGCTGTCCGTCCAACCTTAAGGTTGGTGGGCAGGTGAAGAGCCCAGGCGGCCTTCGCATTTTTCATGAAACCTCATCCACGGGCGGGATGAGGCTTCATGAAGTGTTTTAAAATCTAATAAAAATTTATACATTATTCTTTGGCACGTCCCAGCTCATGTGATAGTGTCACATGAGGGGGCATGTTTTAAAAGTGTTAAAAAACCTTCCTTTAAGACTTTAGCATTGAAACAAATCTCCCTGAGGCACCTCCATGCCTCGGGAAAATCTCTGCGCTCTTTCGTGCGCACGTGCAAAAGAGCGCAGGGAATCTTTCAGGGAATCCCCCAGCTGCACAGGGAGCGCTCAGCACTTCCGGTCGAGCGTCACGCTGGGCAGGTCTTAATTGTCCCGCCCACGTAAAATGGCGGCGCATCCCCGATCGGGGGGCGCCAATCGGGTTCACGCCCGCCCCCGATGGGTGGAAATTTCTAGCCATTGAATTTACAAGACAGTTATCTGAATGGTGTGAAATATCTGAATGGATCAAAACTGTGTTATTCTTGGCAGAACATCAGGAACTACTATGGAAGACAACTATTTATATATGTGACCTAATTTGTTATGTGATAAGAATGGGTATCACTTCTTGTTAACGTTCGAGTGAATGAGCAGCCTCATGAGAGGCTTCCACCATATTCTGTTTGAGATCTCCATTGAAATAACTGTAAAATTTACTCAGCTATCACAACTAAATGATGCTTGTATTAAAAAGGGAATTGCTTTGTATATTAAGCATGCTATAAGTATGCAAAATCATTCTGACTAGGTGCAAATCTATAATGGAGATTGCAGTTGTGGATGGCTTCAATATATGTGTATTCACTTACCCAATTTCTGTATCTTGGACAGAACATTTGGGCTGGTTATTAACTCGGAGGTTGGGGTGGAGAGCTTTGAGGTCTCATAGCAGAAAAAGAGCAGGATCTGATTAGCATTTATTGGGCCAGATTTCCACCAAGTTTGACTCCTCGGACAACCTTTAAAATCAGAGGAAGGGATTCCGATGTGGAAATCCCACCTCAATTTCCATCAGATCCCGTTATTGCCAGCAGGGAGAATGGGGAAGGGTGTGAATCACACAGGTGGGAAAGACAAATTTGCCAGACCATTTGAAATTAGTGCTGAGTTTAAGCTGACCACGTTTTTGCTCTTCCAAGGTCCTTAACCCACAGAGGGGGCATCACAATTTCATGGAGGAGGTGTAAACATTTGTGACTTTAAGGTCTTTTTAAGTGACTTCCACTTTCGGGTTCAGCCTGCCATTTTTAAAGGTTTCCAACTTGACGAACATCTGGACATTTGTGGGGGAGACTGGAAAGCTTGGAGGAATGTCTGATCGTGGGGAGTGGGTGAAGCAGGTAAAATGGATCCAGCAGGTAAGTGGAAAGCCACTGACCTCCTGGAGCCAGCATTCCTCACCTCCCTTTAACCACTGGATTTGCCGAGGCCCAGAAAACTTGTCACCTTGGTCATTTTAAAATAGTGGTTAAATATAAGGCATGTATCCTCATTATAATATGAAAATGCAAAGTCAGCTCCAGCAAGCTGGTTGGTTGCCTGTCCCACCTCTGTTAAAACTGGGAGCGGGTGGAGTTTAAGTGAATAGGGCCGGGATACAAATTTTTTAACATTTGACATCCCACCTGGCCCAAACTCGTTCGTTTTGGGAGATGGAAATGCATTTCCTCCCCCCCCAACCCCCCCCTCCACCCGCCACCCCCAACACCCAACCACCCCCCTCCCCCCCCTACCCCCTCCCCCACCCCCCCAACCCCGCTTTCTGATTTTCCCACTGTCTTGTGTTATATTCTGCATGAGGTTTGGTTTACATACTTCATTGTTTGATGTAATAACTTAGCATAATTCCTCCCCTTTGGTTCTCCATCCTTACAGGATTATCTGAATGGAGATTGTTTCACTGATATTATGCAGAGAGAGGTCTACATTTCTAATGTTGTCTGTGTACGCTCACCAATAGGGAGTTGAATGTATTGTAATTATCTTTAGCTCCTTATGAGCAGAGAAAGTGAAATTCTACACAGTAAATAAATCATCACTAAATAATTGTAACTGCCATCATAAAAGATTTGTGGTATTGTGTTATATTATGTCTTTTCCATATGTCTGTTTATAAACTTACAATTTTATGCATGCCCACGAGAACTCTGTAGTTGCTGATGGCAAATTCCTGCTTCTCAGTTTATTTTCCTCATCCAAAAACATTAAAATATCCATTCTTATTTGAGTTATGGTTATGGAAGCAACTTGTTGAGAATTAATATAATTAGCAGAATGAAATTTTACATTGAAAATTGTCCATTTTTTTATTGTGGCTTTCAAATTCTACTTTCCTCCTTTGTGTTTGGTGAGTTAGAATCAGCAAGCAATTAGGAAGGCAACTGGCATGTTGGCCTTTATTGCAAAGGGAGTGGGGTACAGGAATAAGGAAGGCTTGCTATAATTGTACAGGGCTTTGGTGAGACTGCGCCTGGAGTACCGTACACCATTTTGCTCTCCATATTTAAGGAAGAGTATACTTGCCTTGGAGGTCGTACAGCAAAGGTTCACTAGATTGTTTGCTGGAATGAGACCATTGAGATTAGAGGTTGAGTAAATTGACCTATATTCTCTGGAGTTTAGAAGAATGAGAGGTGATCTCATTGAAACATAAAATATTCTGAAAAGAATTGACATGGTTGACACTGACAGGTTGTTTCCCATGCTGGGAAATCTAGAACATGGGAGCACAGTCTCAGGATACAGGGTGGATCCTTTAGGACTGAGATGAGGAGAAATTTCTTCACTTAAAGGGTTGTGGATCTTTGAGAATCTAGAAGGTTGTGGATGTTCCATCATTGAATATATTTAAGGCTGAGAAAGATTTTTGCTTTCTCAGGGAATCAAGGGATATGGAGAGCAAGCAAGAAAGTGGAGGCAGAAGGCGGAACAGGCTCGTGGAGCCATACGGTCTACTCCTGTTCCTATTTCTTATGTTCTTATGTTCTTAATCCAACATCTTTTTATCAGAAAAACATGGCAAGTCTTTTCTTGGTTTTTTTCAGCAATTTACTCAAATGAAGGAAACAGCATTTCTTTAATGGTGTATCATGTTTTTTCTAACTCTACCCCTTAGCATCTTCTGTTTCATATCTCTTATTCATAGGCCTACATGCTTTGCAAATATTAAAAATCTGGAGAAGTTACAACATGGTGTTATGACCGCTAGACTTCATAAGATGATTATGATTTAAGCAGTCCTTTTACATTTAAGGTAAAACAGAATGCCCTAATATGTGAGGAATGGTGTGAAGTTACCTGGTGACAGGCCCATGTAATCTGGTTGCCATGGGGTCAGGGGCCTATGTCAAGCCCTATTGAAAATCAGGTGCGTGCTTTAACAAGGAGGGAGCTGGCCTTACTGCTGTTGAGTCACAGACTCTCAGAGTCAATGAGACCAAAGGATTTGAGGGAAGGAGATCACAACAGGTGGTGCTATGCCAGGCAGGAGAAAAGGACTGTTTTTGTGTTAATTGCCAAGCAGAGTGCTTGTGAGGATGGAACCCCTATTCAAAGAAATGAAGCCTGTTGTGGAGAGTTGAAGGCCAAGGAGTCACCAGTGGGTGTCTTGCCTCTGGAGGTCCATTCAAGCATGCTCAGAAGATTGGAATTTTTCGGCCCCATTGGCATTGGGCATCAAGGGGGTGGTGGGGAGCAACATGATGTGAAGGTCAAAAATCGATGTCAAGCTGTCGGGAAACCAGTTTGTGATCGTCCATTCCACATGCCAATGGCAGACCGCACGCAGTTTCACAATTGTACATAAAGCAACTTGCACCTGGTGAGCTGCACTTCACTCAGGACTTTGAGGTTTGTTTGCCAACCTTGCTTCGGGCAGCATTCGCAGCCATCAGAACCAGGTTTCACAGGCAGCACCACATCACTTTTAGGGGGGCTCACAGGCTGGTCTCTACCTACCAGACCAGCCATAAAGCGGGGGTGGCTTTTCAACAGCTGCAGGGCTAGGCCTTGCTTGAGGAAGGGGGAGAAGTGTCCTCAGGCAAGGGAAGAGGCTGCAGGGCAAGGTCTGTACTGGGGAAGGGGAGTATCCCAGGGTGTATATGGGGCACATGTTGATCTGTACAAGTGACCTCAAGATGGTGAGGGCTGAGGAGGCAGTCTCCAGAGGAGATGAGGCCAAATGGAGATGTGAGGGTGTGTATGAGAGAGTGAGTGGTGATGTCCCTTGAGCTGACAGTGAGTGAGATGCCAGTGAATGTGTGATGGCCTCGTGAGTGTGTGAGTTTAGAGTGATAAGATTTTTGCCTTACCCTGGGGGCACAGATGAGATCATTCATCCATTTTCTGCTCTGGATGGGCAACCTCTTGTGTACAGCATTGGCACTGACTACCTCTGCCACCGCCTCCCAAGCCAGAGTGGTGAGACTGAGGGTCTCCTGCAGCCAGTGCAGGGGTAGCGAACATCGCTTTGGGTCTCTACAGCATCCAGAAGTCATCCCAGGGACGTGCCACTGAATCGGGGGGCTGCACTCTTCTTGGCTTTTGGGGCCATGTGTTCACTGGAGCAGTCCTGGGCTGCAAGCATTGAGAAATGTGTGCCCAGGCTGTTGTTTAAATATGGTGTCCTGCCTGAGGAAGCAGCGAAGTAACAATATGGTGGGCAAATCAGAGGCCGCCCACCAGCGAGACGGCATGTTTCCTGCGGCTGCATAATTAATGAGGTGGGAATGGGATGATATGGCGCGAAAACCCATTACTGCGGCCAGCGGGTAAAATGGCTTTTCTCCCACCCACTACCACACTTTGTGCAAATCTGGGAGGATTCTGCCCAGAGTTTCATGTTGTTGTTGAAAATTGGATAGTATACTTGGAGGGAGGTGTAATATAAAGGGTTAACAGACGGGATATGCTAATATATGATGTTGTTGATAATGCACCATTGACACTAGTCAGTTATATGTTGGACCATCAAGAGAAAGAGAGAGGTTGGAACGGCATACCTAGGAGTAACCTGCCTACTGTGTAATGTGTTCAGATGTAGCACTAATAAACAAGTGTTAAGCCGATACCAGAGTATGACTACAGTCCGTCCAGTAACTAAGTGCCACATCTAGAGTCCACATTTAGGGAGGACCATCTCCTAGCATCTTCCAACTTCCTGTGTGAAGCAGTTACTCCTGTGCTGTGTTTTAATCTCTTAATTCAAACTTTTAGTTATGCCCCTCATTCATGGCAATTCAATTACTTAATTCATTTGATAGCATTTCAGGCCTCTAAGTCAGAAGGGTTTGTGTTCAAGTTTTACTCCAGGTCTCAAGTGCAGAGAAAGGCTGATGTTCCTGTCCTGTATAGATGAATACTGCATAATCCTACATACGAAATGTTAAATAAATGCACCATCTACCTGTTTTGGTAGTTCAGGTGGATACATAAGATCATCTGGTACTACTTAAAGGAGACTAGGAAATTCAGTGTTCTGGCCAACATTTCATTTTCAATCCGCATTCACAAAAGTAAATTAAATGGTCATTAAATTTATTTTGTGCTCCTTTAAATGCCTTGGGACTTTTTTCTATATTAAATGTGTTTTATAAATGCAAATTATTGTAGTTTGCTTTTATTGAACTTTGCTATGTTCAAAATGGTTGCCTCATTTGCCAATAGAATAGCATTTGGGATATCCTAAATTTATATAAATGCAAGTTTCTTATTCTTTGTACGTAATGAGTTTGATTCTCAAATTAGACTACAAGGAATAACTCGATAAGGAATAACTTTGATAGGCTACAGCCTCAAAATAAAACATCTTAGGGAGGACATTTTGTAGAGGTATATAAAATACTGAAGTAGATAGAGAAAGCCAGACTAGAAACAATACCTTCAGATATATCAATTTCCTAGAAACTGAACTGGACCAACCATACAAATATTGTGGCTACAAGAGCAGGTCAGAAGTTAGGAATTCAGCAGCGGGTAAATCATCTCCTGTCCGCCGTCTACAAGGCACAAGTCAGGAGTGTGGTGGAATACTCCACACTTGCCTGGATGAGTGCATTTCCCAAAACACTCAAGAAGCTGAACATTACCCAGGGCAAAGCAGCCCGCTTTATTGGCACCCCATCCACAAACATTCACTCCTTCCACCAACGACGCACAGTGGCAGCAGTGTGTACCATCTACAAGTTGCACTGCAGCAACTTATCAAGATTCCTTAGACAGCATCTTCCAAACACTGCCACCTGCAAGTTCCCCTCCCAGACACACATGATCCTGACTTGGTACTGTTCTCTTGCTGTTGCTGGGTCCAAGTCCTTGAACTCCCTCCCTAACAGCACTATGGGTGTACCTACACCTCATGGACTGCAGCGATTCAAGAAGGCAGTTCATCACCACCTTCTCAAGGGCAATTAGGGATGGGCAATTGAAATGCTGGTCTAGCCTGTTACACCCAATTCCCATGATACCAGGGCCGCTGGACAAGAGAGCGCAAGTTCAAAGTTCTTATGGAAATTTTAAGGTCAGCATCAAAAAGTATTTCTTTATGTAGAGAGAGATCAGTTGTCAGGAAAAGGAGTTGAGACCAGTGCAGTGCATATCTTTTAACAACTTATGGCTTGTTGCAGCAATAGGAAGATGGCTGGGTGTGGGAAGATGACATCAAGAAGGTCCAAGGACCATCTTCAGCTGAAGCAACCTTGTTGACTCACTCACTAAAACTGTTAGGAAAACTTTTTTATCTGTGTTTCATTATATATGTTGACCTTATTAGGGTGCTGTGGACACTAGTACTGCTTTGGAAGGCACTTATAGTTTGCATTTCCAGAAACAGCTACAACACTGCCTTGAAGTTAAATATAAGAATTTGTAGGGGGTTTGTCTTGGCAATGGCTTCTCTGCCATGTAGCAATAATTTCACTTTGTAGGAATAGAGTAGGAATAGAACATTTTCAAAATGTTCATGCAAAGTGAAATGCACCTGAGATTAATCCAGATACTTTGCAAAATTTGGATTAGTTTCTTTGTTAATTTACCTTGTACAAGAGTCTGTTTTTAGCTTAAGGTACTTACTGACAGTTTTGATCATTGCTATTTCACTCGTAAAGAGAAAGCTTCACAGATGGAGTCTGAACAAAACTGCCAATGCATTACTTTAATTAAGTGTTTGTTGGATATTTATATTCCAGGAAACCACAAGGAGTCAGTTTTAATTTTTTTTGTTTCACCCATGGTAGATCACCTCAGCTTTTTACTCAGATGACAATATTGGGACCTTTGAGGCTTGCAGTTGGCATGGGCTTGCGAGTGCCCGAGGTTCTGTAAACTTTGGAACATAAAAGAGATCTTGGAATTGTTATTCTCTTATTCCCTGTGATAAAATTAATTCATTTTACTAAAATAGAGTCAAGGAAGTGCTAGTGTGCAACAATTTTGACCTGGAATTTTATGAGTTTTTTTGAAAATATTTCTGATTCTATCTTCACCCCATGTGTATATCCCAATCTTTATTTTTCTCTCTGTAAATTTTTTTTAAAAAGCAATTCAATTTTTGTGCTTTTTATTTTCTTACTGGCTTCTTGTGAGAATTCTTTAATGTAATTGGCAGCTTGTACTGCAGCTCAACATGGGAAGTTTTATTAAGCATACTACAATCAATTGTACATCGAAATATCTCGTAAAAAGATCGCTAGAACTCTCAGCACAGCTTTCTTCGAGGTGATCTGCAAGCACCCATGCTTTAATCACTGAACCCAAAACCTGGGCCTTTGTTTCTTTGTCTATAAGTTAAGAAGGTGTCTAGTACCCTCTTTTAATTCTCAACTTACAGCCATTTTCCACAACATAATGTTACATCTTTCCTCACCTTCCTCTGTTTAGGTGTAGTGGACCTGTGAATTATTCTGGAACTTGCAGCAAGCCCACCTTAAAACAATTTAAAGTGACATGTCGTTTTAATTCTCTTTGCCTGTATCTCTTCTGCTCCCACTCCAATGTTAGAGCCAAATGCCAAAATACCACACTGAGTAATCTTTCCATGATAATATATTGCAGCTTCCTTGTGTTTCTGGATAGTAAAAGCATAATGACTTACTTTCTCTCATATATCCAAAGGAAAACAGAGTGAGGTAAATAATATTTTTAGGCTGAAAGTTACCAGTAATGTTAGAGTTTCTTTCTAAGATCAACGTTGATTATGAACATCGTGAGATCAAGTGGAAGCAATATCTTCTATAGTATTTTACACATGTAGTGCAGCTATTTTAGTTTTAAAAACTATCCAACATGCAGTATTATATTATGATTACAATCGTAGGGTTTTCAATGTGGCATCTGTTCCAAGGCCTACAGTATTTCAAAGTTAACAATGGGTAATCTCGGGAGCGTAGACTAACACAAGTATTCAAAATCATTTGGCACATGTTACCAAATTGCTCTTTTGGGGAAATTGTTTATTGTCTGAAGACTTGTGTTAAGCTAGATGAGCTTACTATTGCTGAAATTGTAGCTAATTAAGGGGAAATAGACCTTGTTGTGGTTCTCAAGGATTGCACATGGAATATATTCTTATTGCCATTATAGATTGACTGTTGCAGCTAAGGAATGATAGCGTTGTTTATGGGCTTGAATTTTACAGGCTACCTGCAGGCGGGAAAATGAGTGGGTGGACCTGTAAATTAGGGCACCATGTCCTAATAAGTATGCCTACTGCCAGCCCGCCACACCCCACATCCCACCACACTTTCACAGGGGGAAGGGAGACAGCGGGTGGGTCACCTGCCCTTGGCCCAATTGTGGCCTTTAAATGGGCATTTAATGTCCAATGAAGGGCCTCATCCCACCACCACCCTGATATAACAGGTGGCAGGAGAGGCCTGAGCCAATGAGCAGCCCGACAGTTTTAATCCTGTGGGCAATGGTCAGTGAAATGTGGGAGGTGCCGCCTTCCTGTTAATCAGAGGCCCCCAAGGACAGTTTTACTTCCCTGCATCCACACTCCTTCCCTGCCTTGTCCAAAATGCCTCCCCCCCACCGACAAGCCCCTTGCCAGGGCTTTCCAACCTGGTCCTGGAGAGAACTCGGACTTACCTGGGTTTTGGAGCATCCCTGGTTCCTCTTCCCCCCAGACCCCCTGCAATACCAGCAATGGTCACTGATCCTGGTATGGCACAGAGCTCCTGGCCTCTGATTGGCCTGGGACTCCAAGAGGTGGAACTTTCTCCTGGAAACGGACGGAAGCTCAGCCTCGCACTAACTAAAGGGCATTTGTCTGAAAAATTAAAGCTGGCTGAGGCAGTCAAGCAGAGGCAGGCTCGCCACCAAAATTTACAGTAGGGTTCAGGGGGCCCGCCCTCAGTGTATAATCCAGCCCCATGGTGAAACATGAATGACTACCTAGATGAGCTTCCAGGCACTATAATCTGTCTAAATTGGAACTGCTGAGGAAGACAATCATTAAAGGGGAAGGGTTGCCAGTGTTTTTGGGTACCATGAACAGTCTGAATCGTGTACAGTCTGATCCCTTCATTACTATCCTTCAGTTAATACATTCACCTTTTGCAGCTGCCATGAAGCTCCTTTCAAATGGGGTGTCTCTGCTGGTAAGCTAAAGTTTGATAGACTACACATGGCGTCACCTTTAATGCAACTTGTTGATTTGCTACTACTTCTGTGTGAGAACCAAGCAAAGGGTATAGCTATCACTGCCTCATTTTTGCCTCTATTTGATCCTCAAAAAGCTAAAGTCAGCCAAGTCAGCTTCTTGAAAATTTGCCCCCTGACCATTCTCACAGCAATGTGAACACTCATTAGAGATGTTTCCACTCAGTTATGATCTATAACACTGACTGACTCTTGTCATCTTATGAGGTGCTCGCCCACTAGTGGCAGCATGAGTGGTGAAAGGGCTATGCTCATGGTCAGCGGCCTCCAGGAGCTGGAACCTGACAAAGCCCAGCTGCAGATTGTAGAAAGTTAGCCCAGCCAGCTTTCTGACAACAAAACAGGCATTTGTCCAGGGGGCCATGAGAGTCCAGACATGTTGTCATCAAGAGAGATGACAAATTGTGCCATTCCCATTGCATGGTTGTATCTCCACCTTTCTGTGACTCAGCCCTGCTGCTAACATGCTGAAGAACAGATTGTAGGAAATACGGTTTACAACTGAAACCCATATTCATCTGGCCTCCAGGTTTTTCCAAGGCAGAGAAAATAGTAGAGCCCAGAATCTACATGGCTTCAATACGAGCATCCTACATGCTCCAAAGAATTTACTAGTGGACTCCCCCACATTGTCCAGCATATTGCATAAGCTCCCTGACAGGCAGACCAATGCATTCAGCAATTCCCACTGCACAGAATTCAACTTTTCAAAGTTAGGACCTTAAATTCTACTGTTCCTTTCAGCAGAGCTCAGGTATGCACTAGCCCTTGAGCTCTTTTTTGGGCCATCCTTGCCATCCCCAGTGCTTCTGCTCACTTTTGGCAGAATCTTACCACCTTTAAATATATTGTTTCATGGAACAAATGCTGGTCACAATCCCAATGATCTATCAACCCCGGCTGCCAGTGTGATTTTCCCAGGGGCTGCCAATTAAGAGGTCATTTTCAGGAGAGCCCATCCAATTAGGGACTGTGGACGATCTCCAAAGGTTGGAGGGCCAATGGGAGAGTACCCAGGGCTTTGGCTGGCTCCAGCATCCCCAGGAGAAGTGGGCACTGTCAATATAGGAGAGAGACAGCAGAGGCACCTCAAGATAGAGGTGACTTCTGAAGATGTTAAAAATATTTTTTAAAAGTGTGACTATAGCTGCCAGTCCATCATTGCAGAGGGGAGAACCCTCTATAAGTTGGTCTGCAGCCACAGCCCTGGCAGACATGGCTGAGCAGAAATAATGGAGATCTTGCTGGCTACCTAGCCTGCAGGAGGCTACCTCCAACTATCTGCCAGACTTCAGTCTCAATGGGGAGGGTCATCGCCACTGACAATAAGATACCAGTGACATTCCCAATCTTCCAAGTGGCCACTTGATTGCCAGTAATTGGCTACCCACCAGTGTTGAACAGGTAGTTGTTCCTTGTGATGTCCCACCTCCCAGAGGCACCAACGATTTGACAACTCAACACCCTCATGTTTTGTTCCAGTCCCACCTTCAAACCCACTTCGATGGGAAGGTTCCACCCTTACACTCAGTTAACCCCCTAATGCAAACTGCTCTAATTGCATGTCTCCAGAGTAGCTACTTCTGTGTTCCTGCTTACAGTGGTAAGAAAATGTGAAGGTGCATTTTCTGGAGTGTCCTCCTCCTCAATTGGAATGACTGGAATACCCAAGTCACCTGCTGGGCTGAGGAAAAGGGTAGCATGTAGTGGCAGCAAATAAACGGTACCACAATTCACCAGGTTGTCATGCTCAGTTATGTGGCTGTGCAAGCATTTGTCTGCAGGAGTTAAGTAGAAAAGGAAAAGGAAAACAAGAGATCAGCTTGCTGTACCTGACCACTTCTAATGCAATGTGATGTTTGAATGACAATAATTTTGATGGTGGTCTCTTCTGTAGGTGTCAGTGTCTACAGTGGCAGACCTCGTCCTGTTCTGGGAGTCTTTGTCCTGTTGTATGACAGTTATTCTGCAAGAAGAGCAGAATTGGGTGATTGTATGCACTGTTATAAGAATTTTCAACATGTACAAGACAGCTTAGTATAATGATAGGAAGAAGCAGTGGTGTGAAGGGGGAAGTAGTTGATGCAGATTTTGGGGGTGTTAGTGCAGGCAGAACGAAGGTGCAGCAAAGTATCCCCTGCTAACTTCAGCAGGGGTACGAGAAGTGGTGAACAGAAGGGATAATATTACAAAAATAGGTTCTCTCATGGCTGTGCAGACTTAGAGACTATGAGCCCTGTGAAGGGCCAGCTTGTCTTAGCAGTCCAAGTCAGATCTTTACATTTCTTCTACACTTAAGTCAGATATTGATAGTAACATTGGCATTTCTGCCAGCACTTCACTAGAACTGATTTGCTGTGGCTCCCATCAGCCATCCACTTGGAAGAGGATCTTTGTCCTGTGATTCCATTAGCATCTTTACTGCTGCATCAGGGAATCTCAAGAGCTCTGGTGGAAAGCATTTTGCCTGTTAGGGCATAATTTCAGCAGTCTTTGTCCTCAATACCCCCCAATTCAGGTGCTGCTGCAGGCTTCTAAGAAGAGAATCCCCTCACAGATTTGACACCTTCCTAATAGGATGAACTCCTTCTAGGTGCTGATAGAGGCTGTGCTGCCCTCTAAACTCACAGCAATCTGACCCCATTCCAGCTACATGAGGCATTTTGGGGGGGTATGGATGAAGAACTTAGTTCTCTTGTCCATCAAAGGATGGCCAGAGTCTTAGCTCTAAACCCGGCTTTCCTCTGCCTGGGCTGCTACAGTGTTTTGTCAAAATTGCTATAGTTACTGCTAACCTTGGCTCCCTTGCACTGTTTCAGAAATCGAAATGTTTGATCATTGCACTTAACAAAGGACGCTCTGTATTAATTCATGTTCATCCCCATTGATTGTCCTGTTGTGTTGTAGTGCACCTATTATAATCAATATAGTCAAATGTTCAGCAGCATTCTTTGTCATTGCTAAAATGTAAAGTATCACTCAGTTAACCCTTGAGTGCACTAAAACTTATCTCTAGTTTCTAGTGTATTAAGCAAACATTCATGAGCAATAATCACATGTTGCAGAATACTTCATCTAGTAAAAATTCATCCATACTCTTGTTATCCTCAGATCTGACTGTTCCAATGCTCTCCTTGCTGACTTCCCTGCCTTCCACTATTTGTAAACTTCAGTTCATCCAAAACTCTGTTGCCCATATTTGCTCACACCAAATTGTGTCAGCCATCACCCTTGACTGATCCACCACCCTACTGATCCACCCACCCACCTACACTGGCTCCTGGTCCAGCAATACCTCAATTTTAAAACTCACAACCCTAATGGCCTTGCCCCTACCTACCTCAAGATCTTTCCACAGCCCTACAACCCTCTGGTATATTGGCTCTCCTTCAAATCTGGCCTGTTATGCATCCCCAGTTTCCTTTATCCCTCCATTGGTGGCAATGCCTTTGGCCCTAAGGTGCAGAATTTGCTCCTAAACCTCTCTGACACTCTAGTTTGCTTTCCTACCATAAAAAGTCCTTAAACCTACTTTTATGTTTTTGGTTATCCAGTTCGCTTTGCTGCACCCTTGATATTAACACATTAGTTGGCACTTGAAACAATATAGGCAGAGAGAGACCGATTAACTGAACAAACACTGGTGGTTTATTGGAACGAAGGACAGAGCAGTAACACCAAGCGTGCTTCTTCAATCACCTCCATCTCTAACTTACAAGGCAGAAATTTTCACTCCGTGGGCAGGCGAGTGTGCTGATGTCAGTGTGTAGTCGCACGATAGTTCAGTTGGCGGGTGCCCTCCGGAGTCGGCAGAGCGTCTGCCGACAATTAAAAGGCCTGTTAAGGCCATTAAATAATCAATTAGCGTAAATTTTTCGCTGCCCGTCCAACCTAACAGTTGGCGGGCAGGCGAAAAGGCCAAGTGGCCTTCGCGTTTTATTGGTCAATACAGTCACATGGTCAACTAACCACATTCTCTTAAAGGTATATAGTACTCCACTTTACCACACCGACCTCTTTAACCCAGCTTCTAGTTTAATTTCTCTTTATGTGGCTTCTTCTCAAAGCTTGCCCAATAACAATCCTGTGAAGCACATTTGGATATTATACCAAATTAAAGGCATTATGTATATAAATGCAAGTTGCTGTTGTTATAAATGCAGAGGGTGGTTGGTATTTAATGTGGGCCTATCGAGTGGGGCATGAGGCTGGGACGGAGGCAGTGGAATCACGGCTGGATGCACTGAAGCAGGAGCTTGATGCTGCAATGTCAGGACCACATTATGCTGGTGGCAGGAAAGCAGCAAGGTGTTGATGGCACTAGGGTGAAACAAATTGCGTTCGTTTACCAGACAGTTAAGTCTCCTTTACATGCATTTGACAGCGATTTTATGGTATGTTTGAAAGTAAACGAGCAGCAGCCGAGGATCATGGGTTGTCAGATCCCTGACCATTTAAAACTGGCAGTTCACAGGCAAAGCTTCATTTTCCCAAATGCAAGTCAGCCATATTGGAAACAAAAACAAAAATTGCTGGAAAAACTCAGCAGGTCTGACAACTTCTGTGGAGAGAAAGACAGAATTAATGTTTTGAGTCCGCATGACTCTTCTTCAGAACGCCCACCTTTTCAGTTCTGAAGAGGCAAACGGACTCGAAACATTAACTCTATCTTTCTCTCCACAGATGTTGTCAGACTTGCTGAGTTTTTTCAGCAATTTTTGTTTTTGTTTCAGATTTCCAGCATCCGCAATATTTTGCTTTTATCAGCCATTTCGGAGCTGCCCTCAATCAGAGTGCAAATATTTGAGGAAAGGGGAGAGGAGGTCATTGTTTCAGTCAACCTGTGGGGCAGCCCTGAGGAGCAGAGGGGTGGCCAATTGTGGTCATTGTCTCTCAAGGGGGCACACATAGGCACAGTGCCGCAGGATGCAGGTGAATATTGGGAAGGCCTGGGACCCACTGGACATTCCCTACATGGGCAGCGCACATTGAAGGGGGACCAGCAACAATGGGACTCATTCACTCAGTCTTCCTGAACACCCGTGCAGAGGAGGAGTGGAGGAGGAGGAAGGTAATGGTGGACGTGTGAGCTCGAAGCCTTCTAACTCTCTTCGCTCACAACTCTAGTCTTGCCATCAGTGATCACCCAGCCGCTTTGCTCTCCTGACAGGCTGAGAGCCTCCTACTCTGCGCAGAAAGTCAGTGCACAAATGTCTGGAACCCCACCTATGGGTTGGGCCCTCTCTTTGCTAAGTGGGCCTATTTCCCTTGCAGGCAGAAAGAGGAACACAGTGAGTCTCCACACAAAGATCAACTAACCACATAAACTGCTGGCACCCCTTTGGCCTGTGATGGTGAGTCCCAGATGTATCTTCCATATGTCCACTCTCATCAGACTTGGAGGACACTGCCAATGACAGACTGTCAACCAGAAACAGCAATGCATCATCAAACAATTGGTGCTGGCACACCCCAATGCCAGTGTCCACCTGGGCAATCCCTCCCCATGTAGTGAACTATTCTGTGTTGCTTATTGAAAGCATCAACGATTTGAGCAGTACGTTGCACTCACCCTGGCAATCTGGAGGTCATTAAACTGTTTGCGGCTTTACACTCATGAACACTGCTAGACCCCACGCCTGCTGACCTCCATCGTTGTCTCTATACAGGCTTTAATTTTTTTTTTATTTGTTCCCGGGAGTGGAGTTACTAGCTAGGCTAGCATTTATTACCCACCCCTAATTGCCCTTGAGAAGATGGTGGTGGGTTTCATTCATGAACCACTGCAGCCCATGTGGTGTAAGATCACAGTGTTGTTAGGAAGGTCCCCCGGGAGGGTCTCTTCTTGCTGTGCCTAGGAACAGTGCCTCCCGCCTTTCCCATGCAGCCTGAAGGAGAAGCTGCAGGGAGGCATTGCTAAACCATCGGGCCATTCAGTGTTTTCCCTCAAACATGTTATTTGCTGCCTCGTGCTCCACTCCTTGGGTGTCTTCTGAGCTCATGGGGGGAAGGAGGGAAAGGGGAGGTGGTGAATGAGGACTCTTGCACTGGGCACAGTGAGGGTAAGGGCTCTTGTACTGGACACAGTGAGGGTCAGGGCTCTTGTACTGGACAGTGGAGAGTGATGCCTCCTGCATTGGACATGGGAGGTTGAGGGCTCATTCACTGGACATGGGTTAGGTAGTGAGGGCTCAAGCTGGACATGGGAAGCTGAAGACTCCTGCACTGGGTACATTGGGGGTAAGAGCTCTGTTATCATCATTTTTGGTCTTGGTTAAGATTGGAAAAAAGACTGCTGGAGGCAAGGTTGTTGGTAACTTTAACTTTTATTAAACATTCTTCTTACTTTGTACAGGATAAGGCTTAACATGAGGCTTCACATAGAACTATCAGCATACTCTGTTCTCATGTCATCTTACTTCACTGATGATGTAGACTGTCTATTTACATTAACCCTTTGTATTACCTCCCTCCTCCCAACCCCCTAAGCCTCTGGCTCTATTAAATAGATTACTTACATTACCCTATATCTCCCCATGAAGACTGCCTTCATCCCTGGTTTTCAGAGATAACTATTCTGGTGGTTTCACCAACTTCCCCAACCTTGTTCTCAGCTCTCTCAGAGAATATATAGGATTCAAATTCTCCATTTTCTCTCTCGAACTCAGTGGATTAGTATGTGAATCATCAGAGAATACTGGCTCACTGTTCAGTCGTCTTCCTGACCCATGCAGCAGCAATTAAATTCTGCCCATAAAGGTGACCATTCAGGGTTCTGCTATCAATTTGTCACTGTAGAGTAGAATGTAGGCCTGATTTATTTCATCTTGATCTTAAATTTGCAAACCTGTCTTGTATCTCTATATATGCTGAGATGATCTCATGGTGTTAGTTAGAGTTAATGCTGTTTTATTCATGAAATGTAATCAGAAAGTTGGTATTTTCTGTGGCTTCGCAACTTTTTCCAATATTCTCCAACTTCCTCTTCACTTACTATGAATTGCCAAAGTTAGATTTTATGATTGCATGACTTTACAGCTTCATAAAGCATTCTCCGCTCACTTTATCTGGAAGGCAATGAAAATAAGCCAAGAATAATTACTCAACTAAGTATTAACCTCAAAAAAGACACCCACTGTACATTTTACAGTGCATTAACAGAAACAAGTTAATCATTCTCTAGCCATTCTGTTCTGTTTTGAGACAAATTTCTATATGAAGACTTCATGAAATTAATTCTATGCATCAATTGTAATTCTAAATGAGCATTAATTCTTACTTGCATTGTAAAATTCAACATTGGTACAACTCTTCAGTTTTGTAATAGAAAGGATCAAACCAGCTGAAATTGGGTGATTTTTAAAAATTCATTCATGGGACGTGAGCATCACTGGCTAGGCCAGCATTTATTGCCCTTGTTCAGAGTACATTTATGAGTCAACCACATTGCTGTGGGCCTAGAGAAACATGTAGGCCAGGACAGCAGATTCCCCTGAAGGACATTAGTGAACTGTTTTTATAACAATTGGCAATGGTTTTGTGGTCATCATCAGACTTTTAATTCCAGATTTTTACTGAATTCAAATTACACCATCTGCTGTGGTGGGATTTGAACCTGGGTCCCCAGAGCATTACCCTGGGTCTCTAGAATACAAGCCCAGTGACAATACCACTATTTCACCACCTCCCCCTCTGTGTCTATATGCAGTGAGTTATGGTGGGTCAGGGTGGGGAATGAGATTAATTTGGTCTAAAGTCATTTTTTAAATATTTTTAGGAAGAATTTTAGTGCACTCTTCTCTATGCTATGAAATTGAATAAGAAGTCTGCTTGCATATAAAACCATAAAGATGTTTCTGGGTGTGTCTTTAGTACCAATTGTAAACCAAAATACCCAGAACAATTTTTCCTAGATATCTCTGATACCTTCATATTGTAAATCTAAAAGTCTGTCATAGTATAACCAGGGTAGTTATGTAGATACTGTAACAAGAGTCCATGTCATGGGTCGATAATGATATTCGGTGCATTATGGGCAGGCAGTGTGTAGGACTACGAGTCCACCCGCCCAATGGGATGGGCAAGAGGCACAATCTGTTTTGGTAGTTGGGCCTCACTTCAGTGCAGGCGGTGCGAGTGTTAATGGCAGAGCTGATAGTGTGCAATCCAATGGGAGACCAGATGCCATTTAAAGGCAGCCCGCGGCAATTAAATGGGAGGTGCATTTTTCAAAGGCGATCAATAGGCAAGGTGTAACTGATGTAGCAAGCAGCAGGGCACCCTGATTCTCCAAAACAACCAAGGATCTTCCTGTGGAGCAAGCAAGAAATAAGAACAAAGTCTTCTTTCCTTCAAGATGGATGACAGGTGCTATGTAACGGTGGTCAACTGCAGTGGAGAAGGTGGCTAAGCAAAACGATGCCAGCAGCATAGTTCCTACCTCATAGGTTAGAAATCCCCACTTCCTATTCCTCTTCTCCAGTTATAATAGGACACTTCACAGCACCGTTTTTATTCAGACTCACAAACTCACTACTTTTCTCACTAAGACGTCACCCACTTGCCTACACTTGTGTTTCTCCCTCCTCCCATGCAGGCAATGCTAAGTTGCCATATGCAACTTCAGAACCCCTTTAACAGGGCACACACTACCCCACTACCACTCTTCTTGCAGGAGAAGCTGGCACATTGGAGGGCATCTAGCTGTGTTGCAAATTCTGACTCCAATTGAGGACACTGCCGTCAACATTAGCGCTGGAAGGAGAACACGCGACATTGATGATGGTAAGGCTGGACGCCATGTATGGAAGGTTGTTTGAGGCTTTTGTCTTCCCACCTAACCCTTGACCTCTCTCTTTATATCTTTCTCCCTTTCTTTCTCTTATGCACTAACACAGAGGATGACAATCTGGATTTGCATTGTGCTGCCACTCTGCTGCTGCTGCCTCTTACTAACCCTTGCTCCTGTGCCCTTTTTCTGGGTCTTTCAGATGATTCGGGCCCTGCAGCCACACAGACAGAGAGGAATGACCCTCCCAAAAAAGAGCTTTCATTTGCTCTTGCCTTCCAAGGACCAGTAGTGAAAACAGCACCCCCACATGGTATAGTTGCTGAGTTCAAAGAGTCAGTGATTCACTCAGCAGGTGAGTTGTTGGAAAGGACAGCCTTTGAACCAGCATGTGTAGAACATGTTCAGGTTTTACAGCAGACATCCTGCTCTTGGTCGTAATCCATTTGTCCCTCCAAGAAAGTCAGTCATGGCTGGATGTTGGCTAAGAGGGAATCAGGCTCAGGTGTGATCCCCTTTGTGGTAACATCTTGACAGCAGAATCACAGAAATGGTATAGTGCAGATGGAGGCCATTTGGCCCATTGTATGTAGACCAGCTCTCTGAATGAGCAAATGGCTGGGTTGGTACATGAAGAATGGCCAGTTGGGCAAGGTACTGGGTATCTACTGCTGCTTGGACAACTATGCTTCAGTATAAATTAGGGAACTCATGAAAGGAATTTTGGGCAGAAAAGGAATAGAGTCATAAACAACAGAAGGTTTAAAAAAATATACTGGATGGTTTAATCAATTCAGTCTTGGCTTTTTCCATTTTTTTTATCATTGTAATGACTATTAATGACTCTAAGACTAAGGGCTGAGTTTTGCTCCTGGAAATCAGGATGAATTCCAGGCCACAAATTTGGAAGAGCGATCTTCTCAGCTTGGAACACCATCCAATTAGGGAAGGTAGCCAGGTCCCATCCACAGGAGGTCCAATCAGCATGACCCATGAATAGTCCGCTGTCCGCCTTCGGAGTGTGGGTAATGTCTGACCATCAGCAGCAGCGGTGGCATGGGGGCGCCTTCAGTGTGAGGGAAGGGGCTGCCATTTAATCAGAACAAGCATTGGTGGAAACATTAGTCTTCATGAGGTGGCATGGCTGCTGCTTGGCAACAGATCCTCTTTGTGAATTACAGCCAACAAACAAATTTAAACCCTCCAAATGAGCCGCAGCTCGGACATCCACTGCAAAGCTGTATCCGATTCATTGCCGGAATCCCAGCATAACAAGGGACCCATGAATCCCAGGGAAAATTGCAGTGCTGGGGGAAAATGACCAGTGACTGAAGTCTTAATTGGTTTCATTTTCTGCCTGCCTCCCTGGTGTGGATTGCCAGTTTCTGCGAGAGCTTGCTTTTGGGAAACTCACCCAGAGGGGGCTGAGAAATTCAGCCCTGAGGGTCATCAGATTCTGGCTAAAGCTTGGTTAAATTCAGGAAAAAAGCCTATTGGTCTTTAATGTGAACTCGAGCCAATTGACTTTCAAAATAAAGTATATTTTTATCATTAAATTAATCCTAAAATGCGTATCATAAACTCAAATGTTCTCAATTGAGTAGAATATTCACTTACCTTTATTTATTTAGATAGAAATGTATTTATTCTTCAGCAGCACAAATATGCATTTCATGGCAATTTTGCATGGATTATAGTTAGGATAAAAATCCTTGAAATTACAAGTGTCTTATCATGTTTCAAAGTGTTTCACATGATGAATTACGTGAATAAATGTGCCAGACATACCACATCGACAATATAGTTCACAAAAAACAATAGCCCAATTCATCCAATTTGGGAAGAGGCCTCCGACTTCAACTCACATCACTGATGTGCCTCAGGACACTAAGGAAGTCCTAACATGTGCACATCTGCGGTACTTTTGCGGGAAGTTTAAAATTCTGGTTGCCAGTTTTATCCTGCCTGGACTGCTCTACAATTGCTACAACAGTGGGATCAGATGACCAGAAGCATAGAGACTTGGGCCGTTTACACTATGCTTCACCCTGGTTTTTATACGGATTTACTTAGAAATTTTCATAGCAGGTATAAAACCAGCGAAATTCTAAATCAGGGATGTCAAATCACTCCAGCATCCCCAGCAATGTTCACTCCATGCCCTTCCCAACAATGTTCACCCCCCACTCCTGACAATTTTCACTTCCCTCCCAGCAATGTTCACCCCCATCCCTCCTGGAAATGTTCATACCTCCTTTGGACAATATGCATCCCCTCTCCCATCAATGCTCACACACACTGTTCTCACTTAGGTTGAGATAGGGGAATTGCTCCCCTAAGACCCTGTGTGGGTATGGCCTCCAGCTGAGAAGCCTCCTCCAGCCTCCTCCCCCTCCTCCTCCCCTCCCCCCTCCTCCTCCTCCCTCCTCGCCCCTCCTCCTCCTTCCTCCCCACCCACCCCTCCTCTCTCTTCAAGCATCTTGTCTCCTTTTGTATAGCCTCTGTTCCTTCTCCCTGTCATACTGCAGGCCCAGGGGGATAGAAATTGCAGCACTGATGACTAGGAGCAAGTGTTCTCAGCAGAACCTTAAAGTCAGCATGATGGTCTTTGTCGCATGCCACATCATACCCTGTAGATTTCACTAACTTTAAATAGCAATGCAGGCCTCCAAAGATTTTTACTAACTCAGCAACAGCCAGTAGAAATCAATCAGCATCTAACCTGAAACAGATGATGACCCACTTAAATAGTGGGAGACCATTCTTGCTGAAGAATGCATTACAGCAGTGACCATTAAGAGAGGACATTAGCAGGAACAGTGAGGTCAAAAGCAGTACTGCTAGAGTCAAATCAGCACTTCATGCAGGCTAACATCATGAATCTGCCTACTCTGCATACTTCCAGCACATACTCCCAGGCCCTGTGCTAATGACCTGTCTATAATGGTGTCCAATGAACATACGCCAGAAGTCTGCATACAGTGTGAAAACAAATCGGCACCCAAAGTATCAAAAATATAACCGTTACATTGCTGAATTTTGCAGTCCAATTATTCATCCAAATCAAATTAATTTCACTCTAATATCAATCGTTTTATCTATTTAAAGTGGATATCTAATTCCAGCACTTTATTAAGGAAAGATAGCATACCTGACAAGAAAATTAAAGCTAATTTGTCTTGCATTTGTGGACTGTTATATAAATTACCAGTTTATTTATCCATCGACAATGTTGTACAACTTTAGCTCTTTCCCCCCACAAATTCAAAGCAAATTTTGGGAATTAGTGTTTCATATTATTTAGATTTAAACACAAAAACAATATGCTTTTCTTGCCAAAGTCTAACCTGTCATTGTGAAATAATCTAAATATAACCATTTTATCATAGATTTCAATGTTTTCTACAGTATGAAGATAATAAATAACACAATAGTTATGTGGGATTGTAATTGTATTAACATACCACCTGACTCTCAGTGAACCCAAACACCTGATGCTATAGCAAGAGCTCATTGGAAAATGTTTTGCTATAGTAACCAGTAACTCAACTATTACAAAAGGTTCAGGTGCAAACAAAAACTCTTTGTGACACCTCAACATTGTTGCCAGAGAGCTATTTTATGCCGTGAGCATATCTCTTCTCACTCCAAGTGCAATTTGCTAACATTTTCATTTCAAAAGTGTATCTTGCATGTCTTCCTGCACAATATGGTTCGGCTATTTTTACCAAACAATTCTGCTATTCATGCACTCTTTGCAGAGCTGAGGAGAAAGAAGTATTGTGTCACCCCAAATAATAGCACCACATTGATGAATAGACAGCCATGTGTGTTTGTTTGTCTCTGCGGGAGGAAATAAATCTGTTTTCTATTGAGCACTGTCACAAATTCTCTTAGCGGGCACCTCCATACAAATCTTTCTAGCCTGTCATTTCACACTGTAATCATCTTTAATGGGGAAATGTATGCACAGCAGTTGCAACAAAGCATTATGAGACAGAAATGCACTTCACAAATCACTTACAGTTAACCTATAACTTCTCATAAACATCCAAAGTGCCAGTAAATTAATGAGAAACATAAGCTTAAAAAGCATGGATTTTAATAATATTTAGTTGTATAATCCAAATTTGATTTTGCTTTGCTCTATATATTTAGCATCCAGATTCCAACATATGGATTTTTTTAAAAAAATAGTCACAGCAACATTTTAACAGGCTGGGTATTCATATGTTGAACTTGAAGTGCACGAGTTCTGCACATGTACATTTCAGAAACGGAATTAGCGGCAGCAGTAAAAGTGGTGCGGCACGAGGTTTTTGGGTACGTTTGTAGAAGAGTGTGCACTTTTTCAGAGAGCCGACCATGAGTTTGTCCTTTGAAAACAAATGTACTTTTCATAAAATTGAGATTTCTTTTAACAGAAGTATTTTGGGAATGTAAGTGTGAGCTGTTTACACCTTAACAGCCTCCATCTCTTCAGAACCATTAATAGGTTTTCTTCACACAGGGTGAGTCATACACATATATGACAGTTCCTTTTTCACCTTATATGTTATCTTCCTATATAAGCAGTCAACAAAAACAACAACTTACATTTTTATAGTGCCTTTAATGTAATAAAATGTCCCAACGTGCATCACATGAGTTTTATAAAACAAAATATGACACCGAACAACATAAAGAGATATTGGGCCAAATTTTGTGGGACAGGGTCTCAGCCGCCAACTAGAGAGCCAATGAGACCCTACATCGCCTCTTTTTGAGAAGTTCTGCCACATCTTGCAACGTTCAGGCACTTGACAGGCCAACAGCAGGCCTTCCCCTAGCATCAAGTACTCAGCAGCGCCACCAGGGAGGCAGCGGCTGCTACCGATACTACTCCCACCCAAGGCCTCAGATTGAGGAGAGACACAGGTGAGTGATGGTGGGAAGGAGGTCATAAGATGGAGTTCATAGCCTTCCTTTCCAGATGCCAGGTTCCTTAGTTAGGCACTGAGCGCACTTGAATGAGGGACCTTCCCCAGCAGCCTGCAAGCAAATATGCCAAGTTTGCTTGTTATGCTCTCTACATGGTGAGTGCCCCACCCACCCCTGTGTTAATACCAGCCTTAGTGGGATGAGGCCCTTAAGTGGGAACTAATTGGCGTTGGGGTGGGAAGGCCGTCCACACGCCTTCCAGCTATGGATTTAATCAGGGTGGAGGCAGAAAGGTGATGGGGTCTCCACCTTTTCTGAAGTTAATAGAACACAGAACAAAAGGTGTGTAATGATTTTCTTTTCATTCTTTATCTCACGTACAATCAGCCTCTTTCTGATAATAACACAATATAAATTTTACCTCATTAAATCTTTTGAAATGTGTTCTCTTATTTTTATAAGTTATTTGTTGGGAGTACTAAAAGCTAATGAAAAATATTTAATCAGAATTGCTGAGTGAACAGCATGATGTGTCAAAGCAGTAGTTTTGAAGTGTCGTCACTGTTTTAATGCTCAGGCTTCTGCTTAAGACTGAAGCCTTCACATGAGAAGTTTAATGAAGGGGTTATAAACAGAAAAGATGATTCAGTGGATAAATTTAATCATATTATTCTAAATATGTGATTTTTAAAAATTTTTAGTTTATAGTTACACCTATTTTGAACTCGTTTAAAAAATGGCAATCTTTTCAGAAAAATTTTAAGTAATTTGTGAAAACCCAGTGGCAATATTCTTCAACCAAATGGTAAAATAGCCCTATGTATAATAGCAGCTCTTGTTTGTCACATGGTGTGACACCTTGACATTGAAAAGGTTTCACCACAGAAGTAACAGATACTACCGGTACTTATAAGCTTTCAATGAAACACACACCCCACGTATTGAAATTAAATGCAATAGATAGGGATAAGGTGCAATAAAGATTTTTTATTGGGAGCACAATGTGTTAAGCAAATCCATCCCTTTATCCAGGCATGCCAAATGTATAAGCGATGAACCAACATCTCATCAAATGTCCTCTTCAAAGAAACATTCCCACAAATAGTACAATTATTATTGAAGGGAGATTGCATATTGAGGTAGAACCTACAACTAGATGAAGAGCCAGCCTTAGATCAATATGTTGTACTTTGAGAATGTTGCAAAACCATGTTAGTATCAGCACCATCAGAGCTTTCCTTTCCTAATGGTAGAGCTGAGTCACTTATACTGTTGTGATTTCACCTACAAAGAGGAAACAATGGCTGAATGCAGCAACAAAAAATGCTTCCTTCTCTTATTTTCAATCAAGCTATTTCCATAAATCCTTGCTACTATGTAAATTCCAAGAAAATGGACCTGTACCAAGTCCATGTGTGTGTGCATCAGATTGCATATACAGATATATTGTTTAAAATTAGGTACTGATTAAGGTTTTTTGCTCACAAGCCACAATCTTGGTAAAACCTAGAAAATTCAATTGAAGGGCATCCAAGATAGACATGGAAGTGAATAAGATTGGCAGGCAGGGTAGTCACATTACTGCAAATCCATGAATGGAATTCACCAATACTTATAGTGATTACAACAAAAACTTGGATTTATATTGCTGCTTTATTGCAGTGAAATGTCCCCCAGCAGTTCATAGCAGTGTGATCAAACAATTTGACAACAAGTCACATATGGAAATATTAGGAGTGATGACGGAAAGCTTGGTCAAAGTGACAGGTTTTAAGGAGGAGAGAGGCAGGGGGATTGACAAACTTACTTCCAGAGCCTAGGGCCTTGATGCCAATGGTGGAGTGAAGAAAATCAGAGATGTACAAGAGTCCAGAATTGGGTGCTGGGTACAGGAGATCAGGGGGCGCAAAGATCTTGAAGTGTTGTAAGTTTGGAAGGGGTATATGAGATGGGGGTGTGAGGCTATGGAGGGATTTGAAAACAAGGATAAAAATTTTAAAATAAGGAATTGCCAGACTGAGAAACTAACAGCATTTTTATGAAAGTTGATGATAACTAAATGCAGAAAATTCAATGTGGTGAAATCCACCCAAAATTTAGCTTTTGCGTAATCCTACTTCTCTATTGGCCATATTAAGGCACCATATTTTGGTTTGAAAACAAGCTGATGTGAGGAAACACGGTATCAAAGCCAGTAGAAAATGATGATGATTTGCCCTGAAATGCGTTCCTGAAAATTACCAGAGGAAAACATTTCTTTGACCTAGAAGTTGCTGTTGTTCATACACATCTAGCATAGTGCAATTCTCCTGTCTACTCTTTTGACAAATTGAATGACTGACATAAATTTAGTAACACTTCCACGAAAAGTAATGGATAGTGGAATGTCATGTTGGTAAATGATGGCAATGATCGGGAAGGTTGGAGCTGGGGAGGCCATAGGCTTCCTTGTGAGGCTTGGAGGAAGCACCCACACTGCCTCTCATCCACAGCAGCTTAAAATCAGCCAAAGTTCTAAAACTTGCCTGGGTCATTTCTGGGCAGTTGACTCCTCCCACCACGTTGCTGTTGTCAAGCGGCACAGAGGGCCACGTGGTGAAGTTAAAAATAAGTTGTGCCATCATTGGTATCATTAGCCGCGATTTTTGCACATTAAATAGGACCTCGCCTGTTTTTAACAGGAGCCTCACCATTAACTTTTTTTTTACAGAAACCTTTGTGATGGCATAAAGCAAACAAATCACCTGAACTATTTTGGCAAAAGAATTTAATAGCAGAAGATCTCTTAAAAAAAGACACCATAAAGACCAAATCCAGGGGAAGCCAGGTGAACTATTTAGTACACAAGATCATAGGAATGTTAAATGTGAAGGTCATTTGGCATTCATCCTGGAAGATCTCGAAGTCACCCTGTCACTGAGTCCAGTTATTTCTTAAATGAGGCCACAATTTTTACCTCCATAATCCAGAATTGTATTCCATACATTAATCAATCTCTGAGGTATACCTTTGACTTTGCACAATATTGTAAAACGAGTGATGAGTTGGACACCCTTTTCATATCTCTCCTGATTTTTATTTCCGTTGCAGTCAATGGATTTAAAAATGGAAGATTTAAAACAGGCTGCCAACTCACTATCACCCCTTTTATGCTATCCCACCAAGTCAATATCTCTCTGTGTGATGAAGAACAAAAGGCAATGCTTATTAGTGGTCCTTTATCCAATTCTTGCAATTTAATTTAAAATAATATTTCGCATTTACCTTTCCCAATCCCTTAGCCATCTAATGTAGCAATGCGATCACATCTGAGATGCTGCCTTTGCAGGTGGAAGTCCAAGTTGCTCCAGTCTTTCCTGATAATTGAGACCTTTCAATCTTGTGACTCTTCTCTGCACTGCCTCCAGCAGCTCTCTTGACTGGACGACCAAAGCTGAACACAGTATTCAAGGTGAGATCTGACCAGGGCACAGTACTTTTTGTTCAGAACTTCTACTGACTTCTATTGCTTTAGCTATATAGTTCAACATTTTATTGGCACTGTTGACTGCAGCTCTATATTTGAAGAATACCTAACTGCAAGGAGACAGTACCAGATGCATGCAGTTCTGCTGAAAAATTTGCTAGTTGTAATATCAGGAGCTTGAATTGGAATAGCAATTTTCATGGATTAAATGTTAAAAAAAAGTTATGTTTCAGTACCAGTAAGCTTTCCAAATTCATAAAGAAATCTCATTGGATTTTGTGCAGGACGTGACATAATTAAGGTGATTCAATTTGATTACTCACAGGGGAAAAATTAAATGAAATTGAGAAAAAAATGTCAAAACACAGAGAGACAAAGGAAGCTAGATAAAATTACCCAAACACAAGGAACTTATTTTTGCTGCAAATTAAAGTGGGACAATAATGTGGCTGTACTTGTCCTTATCCTGTGTCTGCAATGGACAGCAGAGAAATATTGTCAGTTCATTTTAACCTTGTTTACTCAGGGAATGAAATAGTGCTTGAATCAACTGCTCTGAATTAAGTGCACTACCCTTTGCTTATCTTTCAGTTTGCAATGCAGCAGTTTACATAAAGGAGATTAGAATTTGAATCGTTGCTGAGATATCCACTATGCGCGTGGTGCTCAGCTCAATGATGTCATGAAAAGACATGCATTATTCTGTGATATAACTGTAAATCAAATGAAAAAGATTGAGAATCAGCAATACCTTCACTCATTTACAATCCTGATAGGTTTCCAGACATATTATTGGTACATCTGCTACTTTGTTCAAGCTCTGTTAAATAAACGGTATTCACTGCATTCAGGTCTAACCTCGACATTGTTATCAAACCTGTTGACAAGGGCGGTGATGTTGTTGCCCAGCGAATGAACCTCTACCTTGCAGAGGCTGAATGTCAACTCTCACACATTTCCTCCTGCCTGCCCCTGGACCAGGACCCCACAACTGAACATCAAGCCACTATGTCCAGACTGTCACTGACCTCATCTTCTCTAGGGATCTCCCCTCCACAGCCTCCAACTTCATTGTCCCCCAACACCGAACAGCCTGCTTCTACCTTCTTCCCAAAGTCCACAAACAGGACTGTCCTGGTAAACCATAGTAAAATCAGAAAGTGCTAGAAAAACTCAACATGTCTGGCAGCATCTGTGGAAAGCAAAACAGAGTTAACATTTTGTGTCCAATATGGCTTTTCTTTGGAGCTCTGGCACTTTCTGTTTTTATTTCAGATCACCAGCATCCACAGTATTTTGCTTTTATTTTAATGTCCAGGTAAACCCATCGAATTTATTTCTTCCTATCTTGACTCTATTTTTTCTCTCCTTGCCTAGTCTCTTCCCACCTACATCCGTGACTCTCCTGACACCTATATCATTTCAATAATTTATGGTTTCCTGGCCCTAACTTCACCTCTTAACTATGAGCATCCAATCTCACTACACTTCCATCCCCCATCAGGATGGTCTGAGGCCTCTCCACTTCTTCCTTGTACAGAGGCCCAAACAGTCCCCATCAACCACCACCCTCTTCCACCTGGCTGAAGTTGTTCTCTCATTGAACAATTTATCCTTTAGGGTGTCTCACTTTCTTCAAATAAAAGGTGTCAGTTTGGGTACCTATATGGGTCTTAGTTGTTGTGGGATGTGTGGAATATTCCTTATTCCAGTCCTACTCAATCCCCTTCCCACAACTCTTTTTCCGATACACCAATGACTGTATCAGTGCCACTTCATGCTCTCGTCCAGAACTGGAAAAATTAATCAATTTTGTTTCCAATTTCCACTCACCTCTCACCTTCACATGGTCCATCTCCAACACTTCCCTTCCCTTCCTTCCCTTCCTCAACTTTTTTGTCTCCACTTCTGAGGATAGGTTGTCTACTAATATTCATTATAAGCCCACTGACTCCCCAGCTATCTCGAATATGCTTCCTCACACCCTACACCCTGTAAGGATTTTATTCAATTCTCCCAATTTCTCTGTCTCCATTGCATTTGTTCTGATGACGAAGCCTTCTATACCAGCATTTCAGAGATAGCTTCCTTTTCCCTCAATGGAGGATTCCCCCATCACAGTTGACTCAACTGTGTCCAAACCATTTACCACACTTCTATTTTCACCTCTTCCCATCCCTTCCAAAACCATGATAGCATTCCCCTTGTCCTCGTATTCCACCTCAACAGCCTCCACACTTAAAGGATCATCCTCCACCATTTGTGCCATTTCCAGAAAGATGCCACCACCAAACAAATCTTCCTCTCCCCACCCCTATCAGCATCCCAAAGAGGCTGTTCCCTCCGTGACACCTGATCCACTCTTCAATCACCCCCAACACCTTACCCTTCCTGTGGCAGCTTCCGAGGCAATTACAGGAGGTGTAACACCTGCCCTTTTACCTCTTCTCTCCTCACTGCCCAAGGCACCAAACACTCCTTCCAAGTGAAGCAGCAATTTACTCACACTTCTTTATATTTAGTCTGCTCTATTTGCTGCTCATAATACAGAATCCATAATACAGAAACACAAATTTGGTGACTGCTTTGTAGAACACCTCTGCTCAGTGTGCAAGCATGACCCTGAGCTTACGGTTGCTTACCATTTTAATTCACCACCTTGCTCTCATATTCATAATACTATCCTTGGCCAGCTGCAGTGTTCCAGTGAAGCTTAATGCAAGCTTAAGTATTAGCACCTTATCTGATTAGGCACTTTATAGCCTCTGGACTCAACATTAAGTTCAACAGCTTCAGACCATGAACTCTGTCCCCCATTTTGATTCTGGTTTTTTGCCATCTGCTGATCTGAATCTAATTTTTCATGTTTTTGCTTTTGAGCAGAGTTGTTCACTATTCTGCCATTCACACGCGCTCTGGACAAATGCTTTTTTTCTTTAACACTCCCTTTGCCTTTTGTTCCATTATGTCTTCCTGTCATTTAATCTCTCCCACCCTCTTTGCTAGCCCAGACTTTGGTTTGTTCTTCCTCCCGTCTCCCTTTCAACAGCATAAAACCCATTGTATGGCTAACTTCCTTGATCAGTTCTGAATAAGGGTCATATTCGACTCGAAACATTAACTCTATTTCTCTCCACAGATGCTGCCAGAACTGCTGTGTATTTTCAGTACTTTCTGTTTTTATATAAATACAAGTTGTTGTGGTTAGTATGTAGCACCATTAAAGCAGAAAATTTCTCAAGACAATTAACAGAGTGAAGAAAGAAATAAATAGCCAAAAATAATATCCAACATTCAGTCTTGGATGAGTCACACTTTCCTTCAATTAAGCATTGGAAAGACCATTGTTTTCAGTCCCCATCACATGCTTCATGTCCTTGCTACTGATTATGTGTTCTTCCCTGACCACAGTCTCAAGTTGAACAGAACTGTTCATAAATTCAATGTCCTAATTTGCCTGGAGCTGAACTTCTCACTCTATCTTATCATTGTCTACTTCGGTAGCCTGAAAATCCTTATTCAAGCCTTTGTTCAAAATTAATGTCTTCATTGTTCTCAAGGGCAGACTACCATCCAACACCCTCCATAAATTTCAGCTCATTGTAAACTCTGTTGCCTTTCTCCTTGCCCACACCAACAGTCATTCATTGACCACCTTTGACTCTGCCACATTTGCTGCTGGTCCTTCACAACATTTTGGGGGTGAGCCCTTTGGTCTTGGTGTTAAATGGGCACAATATCACCATTGTGCCCATGGTGTTTGCCGAGCATGGCAGACAGAAGGACCTAACTAATTTCAGGTTCGAGCCTCATTCAGATTTCACTGTCAAGCTGTGGGCGGCAAACACCTGACCTACTGTAATTTACTGAGCTTTCAAGGTGTAAGATCAAGTGGTTATCATATGCAGCTGAGTAATGGAAGAGGCCTGTCAAGAGGAGAAAAGGTGGAGCCCTAAGAGAGGATACCAAGAGAATATGAAAATAGGTCAACAGTGAGCTGAAGGATTTGGTGGAGGGGTGAGGTGGTGCAGTGTGGGATGCCCAGAGAAGAATTCCTGCTCCTCCTGCACAACAAAATATTTACATATTCGAAGGGCCTCCAGCAATCTCTTCGAGGGCTACTAATAGGGCTCTCAACATCTGGGGAAATGGAACTGAAAGCATTATATGCACTTCTGTTTGAAAGTTGCAATCAAGGTCCAGCAACAGGCTAAATACATTGATATCTGAAACTGTCCATTTAAAGGCCTGCTTGTTGATAAGGTAGGAAAATGGTACACAAGTCCAGACTTTCAGCTGTTGGTTACTAGTTGCAAAACAGCCAGGCAGCAGTTGGAATATCCCCCATGTTCATCTCCATCTCTGTAACTTATTTCAGCGTTATAACTCCACCCAGACTTTTTTTTCCTCTGGCTCTAGGCCCCCTTTTATCCAACCATTGGGAGCTATGCCTTCAGCCACCTGAAGAACAAATTCCACTCTCAAACTACTCTAATTTGAAAAGAAAATGATAAAAATATAAAAGTGTTATTTGTATTGGCAAAGCGCAGTAACAATTTCACACTATGCAAATTTTTTTTATTCATTCACAGGATGTGGGCTTCGCTGACTGGGCCAGCATTTATTGCCCATCCCTAGTTGCCCTTGAGAAGTTGGTGGTGAGCTGCCTCCTTGAACCATTGCAATCCATGTAGTGTAGGTACACTCACAGTGCTGTTAGGATGGGAGTTCCAGGATTTTGACCCAGCGACAGTGAAGGAACGGTGATTTATTTTCATTTCAGGATGGTGAATGGCTTGGAGGGGAACCTCCAGCTGGTGGTGTTCCCATCTATCTGCTGCCCTCGTCCTTCTAGATGGTAGCAGTCATAGGTTTGGAAGGTGCTGTCGAAGGAGCCTTGGTGAATTCCTGAAGTCCATCTTGTAGATGGTACACACTGCTGCTACTGTGCATCGGTGGTGGAGGGAGTGAATGTTTGTGAATGTGGTGCCAATCAAGTGGGCTGCTTTGTCCTGGCCGTTGTCAAGTTTTTTGAGTGTTGTGGAAACTACACTCATCCAGGCAAGTGCAGAGTATTCCATCACACTCCTGACTTGTGCCTTGTAAATGGTGGATAGGCTTTAGGGAGTCAAGAGGCAGGTTATTCGCCGCAGGATTCCTAGCCTGATCTGCTCTTGTAGCCTTATTATTTAAATGGCTAGTTCAGTTCAGTTTCTGGTCAATGATAACCCCCAGGATGTTAATAATGGGGGATTCAGTGGTGGTAATGCCATTGAACGCCAAGGGGTGATGGTTAGATTCTTTCTTGTTGGAGATGGTCATTGCCTGACACTTGTATGGCACAAATGTTACTTACCATTTGTCAGCCCAAGCCTGGATATTGTCCAGGTCTTGTTGCATTTGGGCATGGACTGCTTCAGTATCTGAGGAGTCATGAATGGTGCTGAACGTTATGCAATCAACAGCAAACATCCCCACTTCTAACCTTCTGATGGAAGGAAGGTCATTGATGAAGCAGCTGAAGATGGTTGGACCGAGGAGATTACCCTGAGAGACTCCTGCAGTGATGTCCTGAAGCTGAGATGACTGACCTCCAACAACCACAACAATCTTCCTTTGTGCTAGGTATGACTCCAACTAGCGGAGAATTTTCCCCCAATTCCCATTGAGTCCCGTTTTGTTAGAGCTCCTTGATTTCACACTCAGTCAAACGCTGCCTTGAATGTCAAGGGCAGTCACTCTCACCTCACCTCAGGAGTTCAGCTCTTTTGTCCATGTTTGAACCAAGTCTGTAATGAGGTCAGGAGCTGAGTGGCCCTGGCAGAACCCAAACTGGGCGTCAGTGAGCAGGTTATTGCTAATGGTACAGCCAGGCCTTCTTCGCTGCTGAACGTGAACAATGAAATACTAGCTAAAATTCCACTAACCATATGAGAGCAAGTCATACTACTTATAATGCAAGAGACCAAGGAACAATATTCTTCAAATATGAAGGATCTCTTATTATTTCAAACTCAGCATACAAGTGGACCACTATCATAAGTGTGGAGATGGGTTTCATGTACCTTCTTGCCCAAAACTCTGGTGAAGCTCAGCTTTGGATCTCAATGGATCAGAATTTTGTCTCTGATGCCTCTGGTGGTCTGTTTTAAAACATGTCTTCTCAATTTCTCTAAACTGGATGAATGTGCCTTATAAGGCTAATCTTTTCTTTTGTTCTTGCATTGAAACTTTTAACAAGGTATCAGAATCAGGGATTTATTATAAGGGGCATAAACTGAAAATGTCTTATATGTTTTTGTCCTTTCTTCAAGATCTTCAATTTCCCTCCATATAAAGTAATTTGGGAATTGGGCAAAAATTTGGGTTAAAAGGTCTTACTAGTAAATTAGTGTTGGTTCAACAATGATACAAAAGAGAATAATTCTAAATGATCTCTCAAGAGAATGATTTATATGAGTATTGTCATAATCCCAGCTCCTCATTACCAGTGGAGGTCAAATTGTCTCAGGTGATTGCAAAGATCTAGGGAGATCAAACTAGATGGAAGGCTTTATTTCATTCCTTGAAAGGCAGTATTAATACAGTTAAAATAAATGTCATGCTTAAACTGAATTATATATTTATGATGCTGCCAATTTGATTGCATTGGTTCAAAATGTAGAGAGTTTTTTTTTGCAGCAAGGCAGGATGCTGTCTATTTGCTTGTCAGAATGCAAACATGAAGACAAACCAGGACTGGGCCTTTCAGTTTCAAGATGAGATGACTGGTGTTTCAAATTTAAATATGCAGTGCAGTAACTATTCCCATGGGTCAGTGTGCCAGGATGATGGCTGTACAATAAGGGACGACTTTAAAAAATATTTCCCTCTGGGGTCTTTTTTTAAAATTCCTCCACATCTGGGTGTTAATGTGCCAACACTATTATTGAGCCTTTGTGCAGCTATCTGTCGACAATCCTACTTGATGACAGGTTGACCTTGTTCGTCCTAAACTGGGCTCGTTCTAGGGTAAGTCAACACTTTTAGTAGCTTCTGAATCAATGCTAACTTCACGCACTTTTCCAGAACCGCTTTATCCATTTCAGGGTCAGGGGGAGTCAGGCAATGGGCACTGGACAGGGTACACCCAGGACAGGACACCGGTCCATCACAGGGCACAGACGCACACACTGAGGGGCAATTTACTATAGCTAATCAACCTAACCAGCATGTCTTTGAACACTTGGAGGAAACCTGAGGAAACCCACACAGGCACAGAGAGAACACGCAAACTCCACACAGAAAGACACTCGAGGTCAGGATCAAACCCAAGTGTCTTGGAGCTGTAAGGCAGCAGCGCTAACCATTGCACCTTTGTGCCACACCCTAATCTATTTAATTAAGTTATCTCACCAGCAGAAGCCTTTTTTAAATAAACCAGTTAAAAAGAATTTGGATCATCTTTGGCATGCCTTTATTTTTTTCCCTATCCTTATAATTCACATTTGAGACTCCAGCTGGGTTTTTCCAGTCCTGCCCATGGTGGGAATCGACGCAGGCAGGACTGGAATATTTGGAGAGCAGCCCATGACTTTGGGCAGGAATTGCCTGTCCCATCAGAATGTCCATCCTAAGAGGCAGATTTCCTTTTCCTGCATCTGGAATCACCTGAGTACAGTGAATACAGGAAAATGAGACAAGAAGCAGTGTGTCTCCCCAATGGAGACTAGCTCATATAGCTTGATGGAAAATTGAGCAGGCTCTTCCCTATTCAGTTTCCCTGTGTTTTCTGTGCCCCACCACAGGTGCGCAAACAGGAAAATGGGTAGGGGGGAGGCGGTGGCACCATGGTATTGTCGCTGTACTGACAGGGGGATGGGAACCTGAGAAGGGAGACAGAGGAGGGGGAAACAAGAATAGAAACAAAAGACAGAAAAGTAAGAAGCAAAAGTGGAAGGCAGAAAAAACAAAGGCAACAAACAAATGGGGTCAAAGTGCAAAGTAAAGCTAAGATGACTAACAATGTTAAAAAGACAAGTCTAAAGTCATAATATCTTAATGCGCGGAGCATTTGCAATAAGGTAGATGAATTAACAGTCCAAATAGAAATAAACAGTTATCATATATTTGCAATTATGGAGACATGGCTGCAGGGTGACCAAGGATGGGAAGTGAACATCGAGGGGTATTCAATATTTAGGAAGGCCAGGCAAACAGGGAAAGGATGTGTTAGTAAAGGAGGAAATCAATGCAATAGTGAGGAAGGATATTGGCTCGGAAAATCATGATATGGAATCTGTTTGGGCAGAGATAGGAAACACCAAGGGGCAGAAAGCGTTGGTGGGGGTTGTCTATAGGCCCCCAAACAGTAACGGAGATGTGAGGGAAGACATTAAACAGGAAACTAGAGATACATGCAATAAGGGTACAATTGTAATCATGGTGACTTTAATCTACATATAAATTGGACAAACCAAACTAGCAATAATACTGTGGCGGAGGATTTCTTGGAGTGTGCACGTAATGGTTCTTTAGACCAATATGTTGAGGAACCAACTAGAGAGGAGGCTATCCTAGACTCAGTATTGTGCAATGAGAAGGAATTAATTAATAATCTTGTTGTGCAGGGTTCCTTGGGGAAGAGCAACCATAAAATGATAGATTTGTTCATTAAGATGAAGTAGTTGAATCTGAAACTAGGGTCCTGAATCTAACTAAAGGGAACTACGAGGGTATGAGGTGCAAGTTGGCAATGAGGGATTGGGAAACCTTGGGTTGGCGGTGGATAGGCAATGGCTAATATTTAAGGAACGTATGCATGAATTACAACAATTATTCATTCCTGTCTGACACAAAAATAAAACAGGAAAGGTGGCTCAACCATGGATTACAAAAGAAATTAGGGATAATATTAGATCCAAAGAGGAGACATATAAAATTGCTAGAAAAAGCAGTAAGTCTGAGGTTTGGGAGCAGTTTAGAATTCAGCAAAAGTGGACAAAAGGATTGATCAAGAAGGGGGAAATGGAATATGAGAGTAAACTTGCAGGGAATATAAAAACTGACTGTAAAAGCTTCTATAAATATGTGAAGAGAAAAAATTAGCAAAGACAACTGTAGGTCCCTTACAATCAAAAACGGGGGAAATTATAATGGGGAACAAAGAAATGGCAGAAGAATTGAACACACATTTTGGTTCTGTCTTCACAAAAGGGGACACAAATAATTTCCCAGAAATGTTAGGGAACCAAGGGTCTAATAAAATGGAGCAATTGGAGAAAATCAGTATTGGTTAAAAAATGGTGCTAGAGAAATTAATGGGATTAAAGGCTGAAAAATCCCCAGGGCCTGGTAATCTACATCCCAGAGTACTAAAGGAAGTGGCCCTGGAGATATTGGATACATTGGTGGTCATCTTCCAAAATTCTGCAGACTCTGGAGCAATTCCTACAGATTGGAGGGTGGCAAATGTAACCCCACTATTTGAAAAAGGAGGGAGAGAAAAAACAGAGAATTGCAGACCAGTTAGCCTAACATCAGTAGTGGGGAAAATGTTAGAGTCTACTATAAAAGACATGGTAACAGAACACTTGGAAAGCATTAACAGGTTTAGACAAAGTCAGCTTGGGTTTATGAAAGGGAAATCATGCTTAACTAATCTACTGGAGTTTCTTGAGGATGTAACTAGTAGAATAAATAAGGGAGAACCAATGGATGTGGCATATTGGATTTCAAGAAGGCTTTTGATAAGGTCCCACATAAGAGGCTAGTGGACAAAATTAAAGCACATGGGATCTGGGATAATATACTGGCATGAATTGAGAAACAGAGAGTGGAAATAAATGGGTATTTTTCCAGATGGTGGGTGGTGGCTAGTGGTGTACCACAGGGAACAGTGCTTGGGCCCCAGCTATTCATGATATATATATATAAACGACTTGGGTAAGGAAACCAAATGAAATATTTCCAAGTTTGCTGACGACACAAAACTGGGCAGGGTTGTGAATTGTGAGGAGGATGCAAGGATGATTTAGACGAGTTGTGTGTGTGGGCAAACACGTGGCAGATGCAGTATAATGTGGAAAATATGAAGTTATACACTTCGGTGTGAAAAACAGAAAGGCAGAGTATTATTGAAATGATGATATATTGGGAAATGTGGATGTACAAAGGGATCTGGGTGTCCTTGCACACTAGTCAATGAAAGTAAGGTGCAGCAAGCAATTGGGAAGGCAAATGGTATGTTGGCCTTCATTGCAAGAGGATTTGAGTTCAGAAGTAGGGATGGCTTACTGCAGTTATACAAGGCCTTGGTGAGACCACATCTGGAGTATTGTATGCAGTTTTGGTCTCCCTACCTAAGAAAGGATATACCCGCCATAAAGGGAGTGCAGCAAAGGTTCACTAGGCTGATACCGGGAATGGCAGGACTGTCGTGTAAGGAGAGATTGGTTCGACTGGGCCTGTATTCACTAGAGTTTAGAAGGATGAGCGGGGATCTGATTGAAACGTATAAAATTATAACAGGGCTAGACAGACTAGATGCAAGGAGGATGTTTCCCCTGATTGGGGAGTCTAGAACCAGGGGCCCCAGCCTCAAGATACGGGGTAGGTCATTTAGGACTGAGATGAGGAAAAATTTCTTCACTCAGAGGGTGGTCAACCTGTGGAAGTCTCTACTACAGAAGGCTTTGGAGGCCGGGTCACTGAGTATATTCAAGAAAGAACTTGATAAATTTTTGGATATTAGGGGCATCAAGTGGTATGGAGAGAAAGCGTTGGTATAGAGGATCAGCCATGATCATATTGAATGGCAGAGCACGCTCAAAGCGCCGAATGGTCTACTCCTGCTCCTAGTTGCTATGTAACCTATGTATTCCAGAGACCCAGGATAATGCTGTGGGGACCCAGGTTCAAATCCCACCATGGCAGATTGTGAAACTTAAATTCAATTAAAAAAAATCTGGAATTAAAAGTCTGATGATGACCATGAACCATTGTTGATTGTTGGAAAAACCCATCTGGTTCACTTTAGGGAAGGAAATCTGCCGTCCTCACCTGGTCTGCCTGACATGTGACTCCAGAATCATAGCAATGTGGGTGACTTTTAAATGCCCTTTGAACAAGGGCAATTAAGAATGGCAAAAATGCTAATCTAGCCAGCGATGCCCACTTCCCATAAATAAATAAATGAAATCTGACGTTACAAATTTAAGCCTCTGTTTGAGGCCAAAGGTTGCAGTACACTTTATATGCAAATCATATCCTCCTTTAGATTTTCCTCTTGATTGGTTTGCCTACCTAAGCACAGTGACACCTCTACATTCCAATTAGATATTGCTCTACTTCACTTCTCCATGACTGTGATATTTAAATAGTAAAGTACCCCTGACCCCATTCCTCCACCCCGCCGCATTCCCCCCCACCCCCCACCTCCCCACCCCATCAACATCATCTCACTGCTGATGTGGCCCAGAAGGATGGATACAAAAAGAGGAGATTTAAGAGCAGCAATGGAAACTTGGATTGAAGTTGGGAGGGAGTCCATTGAAATATGACACTGCCAAAAGGGTAAAGCAACAGTTGGTAGGGATGCATTGGTTGAAGTGGGAAAGAACAGAGAGGAAACAGGAATGTAATTGGATAGTAATGGTCTGCTGACAAAAACTGGGTACAGGGAATGATCCCTGTGCTGGAATAGTTAGACCCAACATAATTGCTACTTTTTAAAAATTCCTTCATGATATATGAGCATTATTGGCCAGCATTTGGTGCTTAGCCCTAGTTTCCCTTGAGAAGGTGATGGTGAGCTGCCTTCTTGAACCACTGCAGTCCATCTGGTGTAAGTACACCTACAGTGCTATTAGGAGGGGTTTTGATCCAGCAACAGAAAAGGAACAGCGATGTAGTTCCAAGTCAAGGTGGTTCGTGGCTTGGAGGGGAACTTGGTTGTGGTGTTCCCATGCATCTGCTGCCCTTGTCCTTGTAGGTGGTAGAATGTTTAGAAGGTGCTGTCGAAAAGGCCTTAGCAAGTCATTAAATGTGCCAGCTCTATCCTTTATGATTGCTGCAGGTACCATTCCAAGAAGATAGACCAACTCCGAATATATAGATCACTGTTGACATGTACCCTTTAAAGATAATTCTATGTTAATAATTTCCATAGGTTTGCAAGGACCTGCAGAGTAGGTGGACAGTGTGTTGATGGATGTGACCATTCAGGCTCTGCTGGCTACCTTCTTCCACACAGTGCCTCTGAGAGTTGAAATTATTGTGATTGGGTTGCTAGCAGAGTTATGTTTATAACTGGCACAAAGACTTAATAATAATAATAATAAAAACAAAAAAACTGCGGATGCTGGAAATCCAAAACAAAAACAGAATTACCTGGAAAAACTCAGCAGGTCTGGCAGCATCGGCGGAGAAGAAAGGAGTTGACGTTTCGAGTCCTCATGACCCTTCGACAGAATTTGAGTTCGAGTCCAGGAAAGAGCTGAAATATAAGCTGGTTTAAGGTGTGTGTGTGGGGGGCGGAGAGATAGAGAGACAGAGAGGTGGAGGGGGTTGGTGTGGTTGTAGGGACAAACAAACAGTGATAGAAGCAGATCATCAAAAGATGTCAACGACAATAGTACAATAGAACACATAGGTGTTAAAGTTGGTGATATTATCTAAACGAATGTGCTAATTAAGAATGGATGGTAGGGCACTCAAGGTATAGCTCTAGTGGGTTTTTTTTTAATAATGGAAATAGGTGGGAAAAGGAAAATCTTTATAATTTATTGGAAAAAAAAAAGAAGGGGGAAACAGAAAGGGGGTGGGGATGGGGGAGGGAGCTCACGACCTAAAGTTGTTGAATTCAATATTCAGTCCGGAAGGCTGTAAAGTCCCTAGTCGGAAGATGAGGTGTTGTTCCTCCAGTTTGCGTTGGGCTTCACTGGAACAATGCAGCAAGCCAAGGACAGACATGTGGGCAAGAAAGCAGGATGGAGTGTTAAAATGGCAAGCGACAGGGAGGTTTGGGTCATTCTTGCAGACAGACCGCAGGTGTTCTGCAAAGCGGTCGCCCAGCTTACATTTGGTCTCTCCAATGTAGAGGAGACCACATTGGGAGCAACGAATGCAGTAGACTAAGTTGGGGGAAATGCAAGTGAAATGCTGCTTCACTTGAAAGGAGTGTTTGGGTCCTTGGACAGTGAGGAGAGAGGAAGTGAAGGGGCAGGTGTTGCATCTTTTGCGTGGGCATGGGGTTGTGCCATAGGAGGGGGTTGAGGAGTAGGGGGTGATGGAGGAGTGGACCAGGGTGTCCCGGAGGGAGCGATCCCTATGGAATGCCGATAAGGGGGGTGAAGGGAAGATGTGTTTGGTGGTGGCATCATGCTGGAGTTGGCGGAAATGGCGGAGGATGATCCTTTGAATGCGGAGGCTGGTGGGGTGATAAGTGAGGACAAGGGGGACCCTATCATGTTTCTGGGAGGGAGGAGAAGGAGTGAGGGCGGATGCACGGGAGATGGGCCGGACACGGTTGAGGGCCCTGTCAATGACCGTGGGTGGAAAACCTCGGTTAAGGAAGAAGGAGGACATGTCAGAGGAACTGTTTTTGAATGTAGCATCATCGGAACAGATGCGACGGAGGCGAAGGAACTGAGAGAATGGGATGGAGTCCTTACAGGAAGTGGGGTGTGATGAGCTGTAGTCGAGATAGCTGTGGGAGTCGGTGGGTTTGTAATGGATATTGGTGGACAGTCTATCACCAGAGATCGAGACAGAGAGGTCAAGGAGAGGTCATTCCTTGTTGCAGTCCTACTCCGGCCCCCTTCCACAACTCTTTCTCCGGTACATCGATGATTATTTCGGTGCCGCTTCATGCTCTCGTCAGGACTTGGAAAAATTTATTAATTTTGCTTCCAATCTCCACCCCTCCATCATTTTCACATGGTCCATCTCTGACACTTCCCTTCCCTTCCTTGACCTCTCTGTCTCAATCTCTGGTGATAGACTGTCCACCAATATCCATTACAAACCCACCGACTCCCACAGCTATCTCGACTACAGCTCCTCACACCCCACTTCCTGTAAGGACTCCATCCCATTCTCTCAGTTCCTTCGCCTCCGTCGCATCTGTTCCGATGATGCTACATTCAAAAACAGTTCCTCTGACATGTCCTCCTTCTTCCTTAACCGAGGTTTTCCACCCACGGTAGTTGACAGGGCCCTCAACCGTGTCCGGCCCATCTCCCGCGCATCCGCCCTCACTCCTTCTCCTCCCTCCCAGAAACATGATAGGGTCCCCCTTGTCCTCACTTATCACCCCACCAGCCTCCGCATTCAAAGGATCATCCTCCGCCATTTCTGCCAACTCCAGCATGATGCCACCACCAAACACATTTTCCCTTCACCCCCCTTATCGGCATTCCTAGGGATCGCTCCCTCCGGGACACCCTGGTCCACTCCTCCATCACCCCCTACTCCTCAACTCCCTCCTATGGCACAACCCCATGCCCACGCAAAAGATGCAACACCTGCCCCTTCACTTCCTCTCTCCTCACCGTCCAAGGACCCAAACACTCCTTTCAAGTGAAGCAGCATTTCACTTGCATTTCCCCCAACTTAGTCTACTGCATTCGTTGCTCCCAATGTGGTCTCCTCTACATTGGAGAGACCAAACGTAAGCTGGGCGACCGCTTTGCAGAACACCTGCGGTCTGTCTGCAAGAATGACCCAAACCTCCCTGTCGCTTGCCATTTTAACACTCCACCCTGCTCTCTTGCCCACATGTCTGTCCTTGGCTTGCTGCATTGTTCCAGTGAAGCCCAACGCAAACTGGAGGAACAACACCTCATCTTCCGACTAGGGACTTTACAGCCTTCCGGACTGAATATTGAATTCAACAACTTTAGGTCGTGAGCTCCCTCCCCCATCCCCACCCCCTTTCTGTTTCCCCCTTCTTTTTTTTTTCCAATAAATTATAAAGATTTTCCTTTTCCCACCTATTTCCATTATTAAAAAAAAAACCCACTAGAGCTATACCTTGAGTGCCCTACCATCCATTCTTAATTAGCACATTCGTTTAGATAATATCACCAACTTTAACTTTAACACCTATGTGTTCTATTGTACTATTGTCGTTGACATCTTTTGATGATCTGCTTCTATCACTGTTTGTTTGTCCCTACAACCACACCAACCCCCTCCACCTCTCTGTCTCTCTATCTCTCCGCCCCCCACACACACACCTTAAACCAGCTTATATTTCAGCTCTTTCCTGGACTCGAACTCAAGTTCTGTCGAAGGGTCATGAGGACTCGAAACGTCAACTCCTTTCTTCTCCGCCGATGCTGCCAGACCTGCTGAGTTTTTCCAGGTAATTCTGTTTTTGTCAAAGACTTAATAGATTGGTCAAAACATAAATGAAACAGGAAGGATTGAAGTTACTTACCTCATCACTTTAAACCACTTACTGTTGCAGCTGATTCCCTTAGAGGCAAATTTCTAATGGGTGTTATATGATCAACAACAGGAAAAGTGCAGAAAAGCCCAGAAAGGCTCATTTAAATGAAGCACCAGGTTGGTTCAAACACATCCTTCCAATGCTGCTGGTCCCACGCCCTGGAAGGTACATGGGAGCGCAAAATGAGTGCAGTTGCAGTTGGAACAAAGCTCTTGTCCATTTTTTTATGAGGATGGGTCCAAAGTGGAACATCTGGGCTGCTGAGTTCAATGCTGAGCCAGCGTAGGTGCAACAAGTTGAACCAGCCTGAGTTAATGCATCAGTGTAAGCTCCTTGTATCACTGAAATCTGCCAGTCCCAGTGACTTCATTGAGAATCACTATTTAAGCAACAACATTTCAGACCTTAACAGAAAAAAAATCAAACAGGCGTTTAAGTTAGTCATAAATGTCAGCAGCAGTGTGATTTTGTAAGGGTATTTTGGGGTGAGGCGCTCCCTTTAAGGGATGTCAGGCATCTGGAATCCAGGACTTTAAGGGATTTTATGAAACAAAGGGGTGTAACAATCATTTTTATAAATGCTTACAGATCAGAGAGGTCCTGAAGGACCAGTTTGCAACAAGCCTAAAGGGAGAATTAGTGTTCCATCTGTTCATAAAGCAAAAAACTGATAACTTCAATTTGTACACAAAGCTTCTAAACATCTAAATATGGAAATGAGCTGAGTCAAGAGAAAAGAAGCTCATTTAAATGATTGTTGTTCACATATTGGCCTTGCCAGTGAGTGTCAGTTAGCTATTCAACTGTGGAGGACATCATCCTAGTTCACATGTATTTTCTAGTAAGAGTTATCGGATATTACTTAGTAATTGGAATCTTTGTCAATTTTACTCCTCCATTGCATAGAGGCATTGAAGCCATTGTCACACCTAGTTGCTGTCATGGCTGAGGTGTGATGACTCACAAAGAGTGGGACGGAATCCTGAGTCCTTCCTTCTTGCATGTCCCAAAACTGTACTGTGAGGTGCCATTATCCTCTAGCCTTTCGGAGCCATAGCTTACTTGCTACTTCAGATCCCTTTCAATAATCCTGGTCTCCCTAAACAATCATTTGTCCTCATAACATGGTGGCATTGGCAAACTCAGTAATATTATTAGAAATACACTCCCTCAAGGCATTTAGAAATAAACAGCATGGGATATTTAACATATCCATGGTCACCATGGGGACCATCAATGGTATCCATCCATTATCGTTATACTTCATGTTGTTAAGTCTATTTTAAATCCAGTTGTTTTGCTGTTAATTTCATGTCCCTTTGTTTTCTTTAGCATTCCTAGATGCAGAATATTGACAAATGATTTGAGAAAGTACAAGTGTACTTCTTGAATATTCCTCATTGGCTAAATGAATGATCCCCTGAAATAGTTCCAGTACATTCATCAAGTATAGCCAATTACTGTACTCTTAAATTACACTGGCTCTTCTAGCTTAGGCATTCTTGAAATGACCATTCATGGTCTTAATTAATATTTTTGGGTGAAATTCAATTAAAATTAAAATTGCACAAATTTGTCAATTGCATTTTTTCAGATTGAGATGGTCAGAGCACTTTGTGTTAAATAGCTCAAAATTAAACAGAAATATTTCTCAGATTTGATTCAAATTCGGATGTTATTAATATTTCTGGGATTTACCTAAATGGAAGTGCTACTTATTTTCTGTATTTAATTGGGATCAAATTAGGCTAGTGAAGATAGACATAGGACCTTTGATAGTTTGGTTCAAATTAATATGGTGTCAGAATTTCTGGATCTGCTTTAAGTCAGGATATTGGCTATGTTTCTTTGTGGGATACAATTCAGACTGAGGCACACAATTGTTTCCGACAAGGATTCAATTTACATTCAATGGTCATCGAGGCTTCCATGTAGATTTCTTTGAAATTTGGATGCTGTTGATTTGGAAATCAAGGCTAGTTCAGATGGTATTGCTATTTCTGGGATCTGATCCAAATTGAGATCATGTACATTATCTGCTCAGTTCGTATAGTAGTTCATGCAATGTATTCAAATTCTACGTATATCAGTAGTTTTTGTTTAAGTAAGAACTTTATCCAGTGGATGCATTAATGTACCGTTTAATCACAGACTTACCAAAGGTCTAAAATAAAAGCATGTCTTCCTAGCACCATAAAGCAAAAGAAAGATGCAGAGCTATCGGAAAACTGGCTGATTAATAATGACTTTTCTGTTCCTAACTGTATAAAGACTGAGTCCAAATCTGCTAGTCATGTTGATAAAAACTAGATGCGTTTTACCTTTTTTGATTCAGTACATAATTATATTTTCTTATCTTTTGGAATTTCTGTAAATAATAATATTGATTCTGGTATCCTAAAATTGGAAATCCTCCATTTTGTTCCTTGGCTTCACAGATTAGTGGCTGCCCCAACACTGGCTTCCAAGTTTCATCATTCGTATAAATAGTTTTGGGATGCAAAGTAGTTATCATCCAAAAATAAGGTCTTATTTTAGCTACATGAAAAGCAAGTTTATAACAGCTAGAGCAAAGCACAAGATAATGTCCTTAAGATTGTTGCCCAGATCACATTGGCATCTTGAGGTCAGGAAAAGCACTAGATGAATGCAAGTATTCCTTTTTTTCCTTTCTCAAAATTTCCAGATTCAAATGCTCCTGTTGTGAGGTGATGCTGTAGTGATATTGTTGCTGGACCAGAGACCCAGGGTAATGATCTGGATTCAAATCCTACCATGGTAGATGGTGGAATTTGAATTCAGTAAAAATCTGAAATCAAAAGTCTAATGATGACCATGCAACGAATGATGGAAGAGCCCATCTGGTTCACTAATACCCTTTAGGGAAGGAAATCTTTTGGCCTCCATGTGACCCCAATCCCTCTGAACAAACAATGGGCAATAAGTGCTAGCCTAGCCAGTGATGCCCACATCCAATGACTAATAAATAAAAGCTTCCTTTTTGCTGATAGCGGTAACAATTACACCAAAGGTGACTAAATTGGACTCAATTCAATTCATTCCATGTGATATCGAAAGGGGAATTTTATGGCCAGCAAGTGTATTTATTGGATATTCTTCATCGGCCGAAAGAATGATCTCCTGAGATAATTCCAGTACATTCATCAAGTATAGCCTATTACCATAGTCTTAAATTGCACTCACTCTTTTGGCTTCTACATTCTTGAAATGACCATTCATGGTATTAATTTTGATATTTTTGGGGTGAAATTCAATTCAAATTAAAATTGTACAAATTTGTCAGTCACATTTTGTTCAGATTGAGATGATCATAGCACTTTCTGTTAAAAGGCACAAACTGAAACCGAAATAGGCGGGGTGAATTAATTAGGCAGGATCTGAAATTTCACTTCCCGACGGTGGGTTCAAATTTAGAGATGAACTCAACGGCTGTTTGTGGTTGGTGGTGCCTCATGCCATCCTGTGGCAGGTTCCTACTTGAATCATATTTGCATGCTATGAAAACTCATTATATTAAAGGTTTTTGTAATTATGTCCTACCACCATGATAAAGTCAGCACAAGAATCTCATGACACCCTGTTCCCTTTCATTTAAAGGTGGCATGCAACAGTCGGCTTTTTCTCTTGTGCCTGAGGTCGGTAGTTTTCCTTGTTCAACTCTGCAACACAACGGAGGGGAGCAGGAGAACGGCAGCTTGCATTGAAGCCCCAGGACCAGCAAGGGGGACTCAGTGGTGAGAGAGGAAGGTGAGGTGTGGAGTGGGATTGGGGGCATGGAGGAGTGAAGTGGGAAGGGACATGGCATCCAGGGTGTGGTGCCGGCTGGTGGAAACAATCAGTCACGGTAAGAAAATTAGGGTCCTAAAGGGCAGTGTCATAACTGTCTGCATGTGGGTCCATCTCAGGGTGTTGGTTGGCAGAGTCCAAACAGGGCTTTGAGTTCACCTACCACATTCCAATTATCCCCGCTGGGAGTGACCTTGCACAATGTCCTTCACCACGCATTAAGGGAGGGCAAGCTGAGCCTGCAAGTTCAGCCATCTCCCACAAAGTGGAGAATACAACACTGGGCATGAACATAAACATTCAGTTAGGAGCAAATGCAAATATGCAACATTGTATCTTCTGCCATAAAGAAATATCCCTAACACCCCTGTAACCAATCGTGAGACATGCCAGTACACTTAATTGTCTGACTAAGCTAGCCTCAACATATAATGATGATACACAAGGGGCAGGATTTTCCCTTCACCAGGAGGGCATGACGGGCAGGCCCAGGAGTGACCTTGAGAAGGTTCACCATCCGCGATTGGTCCCCGACCATGCCTTTCATGTTGGCTGACCATTAATTGGCCGCTTAGTCCTGGCTTATGTCAAGCTTCTTGAGTGTTGTTGGACCTGCACTCACCCAGGCTCAGTGCTGCTGGGGTGGGGGTGGGACGAGGTCGTGTGCGGAAGTCTGAGCATGTGTGGGGGAGCGAATGCAGTAAGCTCCCTGCGGGTACAGAGCTGCCTCAGGGAGCTGAAGAATTGGAGAAACAAAAATAAAGATTTTAAAGGTGATATAAACACGTCCCCACACGAGACTGAGTCACATGAAGAGGGACATGTTTAAAATAATGGTGAAAAATGTTTAGTGGATTTTTATTTAATGTTGGGAACCTCATCCCACTCGTGGATGAGGTTTTGTTAAAAATGCAAAGGCTGCCTGGCCTATTCGCCCGCCCGCCAAATGAACAGTTGAACGGGCAGTGAAAAATTAATTAATTGATTAAGGGCCTTAATAAGCCTCTTAAATGTCAGCGGGTGTGCTGCCGATACTCACGCGCACCCACTGACCGAAAGATCGCAAGAGTGCGCAATGACATCGGGACGCTCGCCCAACATCATCGCATGTGATTTTACACCCATTCGGGAGGGGCGTGTGCCCACCCGATGAACGTAAGATCCTGCCCATGAAAATATTGAAACCAATGTAAAGAGAAATACTAGCAAGTGAAATTTGAAAAAATACCTGTGCCACATTTATGAGCTCAATAAGTCTTATGTTAATGGCAATGGAGTTGGGGAGGAAAGCTGTGACCATAATGAAGAGCCTCCCTGTTTGACCAGGAGGCTCTTTTACAGCCAGCCTGTACATTCAGCATTGTCAGCTAATGACAGGTTTCACCAATGAAAAGCTTTCCCAGCCACATGATAGTGCGTGCCTCCCATGCACGTCACCAGCACTTTAAATTTCAATCAGAATTCCATGGGAACCAGCAGAAAACAAAAGAGCGGAAGCATTGCCCACCTCATGTTCCATGTCAGAAATGGCACACCACATTAAAATTCAACCCTAAGAAATGGCTGAAGGCACTAGATACAGCAAAGGCTATCGGCCCTGACCACCTTCTGTCTTCAGTACTGAAGTCTTGGGCTCTAAAACTAGCCAAGCTCCAAGCTGTTATCATACAGCTACAACACTGGCATTGACCCAAAAGTGTAGAATATTGCCCAGGTATGTCCTGTTCACAAAAGCAGGAGAAATCTAATCTGGACAATTACTATCCTATCAGACTGCCCTCACTCATCAGCAAATTGATGGTAGTTGTCATTGAAATGTTATCAAGCAGCTCTTACTCAGCAATAACCTGCTCACCAATGTTCAATTTGGGTGTGCCAGGGCCACTCAGCTCCAGGTCTCATTGCAGCCTTGGTCCAAACATGGACAAAGTTTAATTCAAGAGGTGAGGTGAGAATGACTGCCCTTGAAATCAAGGCAGCATTTGACTGAGTGTGGCATCAAGGAGTTCTGGCAAAATTGAAGTCAATGGGAATCAGAGGGCAAATTGTCCACATGTTGGAGTCACTGCAGGAGTTCCTCAGGGTAGAGTCCAAAGCCCAACCATCTTTAGCTGCTTCATCAAAATCTTCCCTCTATCAAAAGTTCAGAAGTGGGGATGGTCTTTGATGATTGCAGTGTTTAGTACCATTCGCAACTTAGACACTGAAGCAGTTTGTGCCCATATGCAGCAAGACCTGTTCAACTTTCAGGATTGAGTTGTTAAATGGCAATAACATTTGCACCACACTGATGTCAGGCACTGGCCATCTCCAACAAGAGAAAATCTAACCATCTCCCCTTGACATTCAATGGCATTACCATCTCTGAATCCCTCATCATCTACATTTTGGGTATTACCATTGACCAGACATTTGCCTGGACCAGCCACATAAATACTGTGGCTACAAGAGCAGGTCAGAGACTGAGAATTCTGCAGCAAGTAACTTACCTCTTGAGTCCCCAAACCTTTCCACTATCCACAAGGCACAAGTCAGGAGCATGATGGAATACTCTCCACTTGCCTGGATGAGTGCAGCTTCAACAACACTGAAGAAGCTTGACACCAGCCAGGACAAAGCAGCCCACTTGATCGGCACCTCATCGCCAAACATTCACTTCTTCCATCAACAGTGCACATTTGCAGTAGTGTGTGCATCCAAAGGATTCACTGCAACAACTCACCAAGGCTCATTCAACAGCACCTGTACCACCTAGAAGGACAAAGACAGCAGATGCATGGAAACACCACCACCTGCAAGTTCCCCTCCAAACACCACACCACCCTGACTTGGAACTATATTGCCATTCCTTCAGTGTCGTTGGGTCAAAAACGTGGAACTCTCTTCTGAACAGATCTACACCCCATGGACTGCAGCTGTTCAAGAAGGTAGTTCACCACCATTTGCTGAAGGGGAATTAGGGACGGGCAATAAATGCTGGCCTAGCCAGTGATGCTCACATCCCATAAAATGAATAAAAAAAACAAAAAGAACGAGATATTGTTCATATTATTCAGGAAAATGTTACTGATAAATCTTGCTTGATTTTTTCAAAGTGAAAGGAAAATTCTGAGCAATATGAGGAGCTATATCACCAAATGAAAGATTTCTATTAGTTCAGCCTATTCTTTGATTCAACATAATATATTTATTCATCAGAAGTATTCATTTAACATAAAAATCCTACTAAAAATTAAATTAGATATCGCATTAACCAAAACTATGGGCTACAACACTGGCAGAACACAAATCTTCTGTTTATTCTGGAAGAATATTAACATTACAATGGTTTGTATGTTGGTGTGTGATTTCAGCAATTATGTAGGATAACAGTACTGAAAAAATTTTTAAAATACAAAACATTTAAAACTTCAACTCAATGCTCAGTTGATGCTATCTTGATGTGATGTAGGTGTATTTCTTGTAATTCCTAATATAGAAGGCATCACTCTGTTTCTTGGGAAACTATGTGTTTTAATACAAATGTCATACTCTTTTTTAAAAGGAGTTTGGAGATCAAAGTAGGCAGGTAGTGGGATTAACTAAGTGGATGCATATTATGTAAATTTGGTTCATTTGCCTATTGAGTCATTTCACTAGGTGGAAAGGCCCCCTCTGTGGAATCTCAAAAATCCCAAACCGCAAACACTCCAAAGGTTAGACCATAAATTCTCATCTGCATTCCCAACAGTTAGCAATAGACATTAAGAAAGTCTCAGCCTTCTTTGCTTATTTGGGGTCATAGTTATTTCACAGCTGAATCACAGAACCTAACAGCAGTGCTTGATATATACAGCTTTAAAAATGACAAACACCTTTGGCCTCCTCTATGTCATTGTTTGGTGACATCATTTGTGTTGGAGGAAGGCAGCTATCCTTTGAGAGCTGGTGAGCTCGGAAGGTTAGTCAGTTCACTTTAATGTCAAATAGATATTAGTAGATTTCTTCCAGCTCACAGATATGTTGCATTAAATTTAAGTCAATTCTGCGTGCATTTTTTTTAATGTACATTCTTTGCTGTTGTACTGTTCCCTTGGTGGGCTGTTAGAGCACGAGCATTAATTTTCCCTGTGATATGGTACTCAGTGGAGGCAAAAGTCAGACTGTGACCTTTTTCATTGTGCTGCTCCTGCCTTGCACTGCTCTGCTTCATTGATAGTAATTATTTCATTAGGATTCATTTTTTATTCAATGTGCACTCAGCCTCTTGTTACAATATTTCTGTCATACATTCCCAGCTTTAGAATAAAAATGAGCATTTACAGCAAAATGTGAAAGAAATCATCATGATGTTTTGAATCTTCAAAAATTATACTACTTGCAGAATCTCAGAAATGTATTGTGATGATTTTTTTTAATACACTGATGCGGAAACAGGGTTTTGACTTTTCCCGTAAAATGCATTATTCCATTCTAAGAATTATGCACATCCCACTCACTGGATTGAACACTTGATATGACAATACACGGTGGCCCAAATTTTGCCAGAAGAATAACAGTGACACTATCAGCATTCACCATTATTAATGAGTTAACCAGACAGCAACTTCTGGTGTCCATACATGCACAGTTAAACCCAGAAATCAGGAAGTTACTGTCCCAGTTGCCCTGCTCAACCTGAAGGTAAACTATACCAGTATCTCACCAAGAGACACTGCATTAAAATACATGAATGGCATCAATATGCCATATTTACACACTAGATACCCACTAACCATGCCAGGAAGAGTTAGAGTTTGTCTATTCAAGTACCAGTGAATTTTTAACAGCATGTTAAATCTGTAATTACTAACAAATAGCCTCTCTGGCACGGAAACTTTGCTTTTAAAAGTGTGAAATCCTACTCCTTCAAATTTTAATTATTGTTGGAGATTTTAAAATGTAAATAACATTTTTTCACAAATTTTTATTTCTATCTATTTTATCACTCTTTATTCCATCTTTCTTTCTCTCTCTTTATTTTGTTTTCTGTATCTGATTTGGTACTGAATTCTATATTCCAAATTATGAGCAAAATTTTAATTTAACACATCTGACCAAAGCAGGGGGTCAGGGATTTTTAATTCAGCCATGGCATTCACATGCCATTTCTTGCTTTCCTGACCAATTGCAGAGTGCAGATTCGATGATGACCTACATCTGTTGAAAAAAGGGTTTCTAGTTCAAGGGACATGGAAGAGATCAGTGTGGCAGAAGTGTACATTGCTTCCTGAGGCTTCAGTAACCATGGGAATGGAAAAAAAGACGTGGTAAGGCTGCCCCACAGGTCTCTGAATCCCCTGGAGGTCCTGCTACTGGATCTGAGGGACAGAAGTGAAATGCTGTTTCTCATGGACAGGGGGAGGAGGCTAGCCTTTCTTGCGAGCAGTTGTGGATAACAGTGGCTAAGGATGTGAGCAGCATAAGTTTGGTGCCTTAAAATTGTATACGATGCTCCAAGAAGTTCAATGACCTCAGGAGGGTGAGTGCTAGAAAAATTTCAGATGCCAAACCCCACCCTCAGACTTCCCCAGCATTCTCCTATACAGCACTCAGATGAACTCACCTTGCAGCTCCATTCATTCCTCTCTTTCCGGCCACCTCCTCATATCCCTATCTGAACAGCCAACATTGGCACTCACCCCCATCTTTTGTGCCACCTTATACACATCCCTTACAGTCACCCTCCACAATTGGTGTCATTTCCTCCTCTCCACGCCTTAGGGAAACCTTGTATAAAGTGAGAATTCTTCCACAGCTGAGACAGTTCAGGCACAGCTACATTGACATGCTTGGAGCTGGGCCTCTAGCTTATCTGCCCACTCAAGCAACACAAGAGAAATGAAAGTACCGCCAAATGTTCCTGAACTTTTCACCCCTCGGTTGCAGACTGCAAGTTAATGAGCGTTTTAGGGGGCTGCAGAACAATTGGATGATTGGGAAAGTTGTACAATCTCCTTGCGAAATCTGAGCATGGAGCAGTCACTGTGGAAGTGTCACAGCCCCTTGCAATGTCTTCTTTCAGGTTTGGACCAATGTCCCCCATGGCTGAAGCTAACAGCGCAGCCTTGCAGTGCGGGTTAGGAGAATGCCTGCGTCTGAGTTGAAAGCACAGCATGCAGTCCAATAGGCAAAGCTGCCGCCAATTGGTCAAGTGGAGTGGGTCAGAGGTGAATGGGCTTTCAGGCAGCCATGCAGCACACTAAACTCCAGCCCTCCAGCATGCGTTAAGGCGCCTTGAGGCGGAGCCGGAGCCGCACACTTAACCTTCAGAGGTCTGAAAGAGACCAACGCTAACCCAAATGTCTCTCTCTTTCATCCTGCAGGAGGAGTACATCAGGACCATGGAACCTGGTGAATTAGCTGTATGCCTCATGGTTTTTAGGGCACAGAGACAAAAGAGAAGAGAGTGATGGAGGCACCTGGCTGGGCTGAGAGAAGAGCAGCACCCTCATGAGGAAGAGGCGACTGGGGCTCCCACTCACACCACTAAAGAGCCACAGCAAGCCGTTGCAGATCGGCACCTAGCTAGACCCAAGGTTTATATAAGGTGCTTGTCATTCCTGCAGTTGACCGAGAGCCAGTGTCACCGAAGACTGCCCATGTCCAGGGAAGATTTGGCACCAGGGGGACTTGGAGAGTATCCACTGCCAATGGCCATGAAAGTGACCGCAGCACTTGATTTTTATGCCAATGACTCCCTCCAGGGCTCCACAGGTGACTTCTGTCGGATCTCACAAGCCTCCACCCACAAGTGTATCCAGGAGGTCACGGACACCATATTGGCGAAGGCACAGAACTTTGTGCATTTCATCTGGGATCAGGCAAATCTGGAAGCAAGAGCGCTGGGATTTGTGCAGATCTCAGGTTTCCCACAGGTGCAGGGTTCTATCAACTGCACTCACGTGGCACTTAGATTTCTGTGGCAAACAGTGTATTATGTGAACCGCAAAGGCTTCCACTCGCTGAATGTTCAGCTGGTCTGTGACCACAACAAACGCATTCTGTAGGTCTGCGCACGTTTCCCATGGAATGTCCACGACTCTACATTCTCAGTAGGTCTCAGATCCCCGACATCTTCCAGGGTCCACAGAGGCTGCAGCGTTGTCTCCTCAGGGACAAGGGCTACCCACAGAGAACGTGGATGATGACATCCTGCGATGGCCTCAGAGTGCTGCAGAGAGAAGGTACAACAAGACTCATTCTGCAACTCGCACTTTGGTGGAGCAAACCATCGGGATGTTGAAAATGATGTTCCAGTGCCTGGATCAGTCTGGTGGATCCCTGCAATATAGTGCACAGAGGGTGTTACGCCCTGTTGTTGCCTGTTGCACCCTTCACAACCTGGTACTGCAACGGGGAAAGGAGCTGGCTGAGGAGGAGATGGAGGAGCTGGACAATTCCTCTGATGAGGAGGACATCGACAGGGATGAGAGTGAGGAGTCCTCAAAGGTAAAGATGATGGTGATGAGGCCATAGCACTGGCCAGACCTGGCAGGCACATTCAGGAGGCCCTCATAGCTGCTAGATTACTGGGGGATGATGATGACAAGCAACGAGAACAATCCATAGATCCTAACATTAAATCTATGACTCCTGTCTGGCTGAAGGAAGCACATACCCTCTGTGATAAGGCTCCTGTCATGGAGACCTGGAGGATTCCCATAGTCCCTACATTCCAGAAAGATGATGACAACATGCGGTGGGGACACTCCATAGATCCTCACAAAGCTTATGTGAATGTCTGACTCCTGCCTGGCTGCTGACAGCTCACTAGCGTTCCATGAACGGGATCATATCATGGAGATGCAGCGAGGAAACTTTAACTTCTCCTGATCCTAGACATCCTTCATGAGCTGAACCCCTCAGGACCACACTGTCACCGGACACAGATTCTGATGAGATGGGGGGCCCGCCACACATCAAAGGTACTGGGAGCACAGAGAGAATGACGGAACTCTGTGCCACCAGCAGCAATGATAAGCCCATTGAGGTGCAGGTAGGACTGATCTGTCCAGTGACTGTGAAGGTGCAAGATCAATGTGCTGGGAAGGTTGCACAAAGCACAAGGGTGAGCCCCTGTACTTGAGATACCTGCCTTTATCTTGTGCAGGAACCAAGCTTTCACGTCAGACTGAAATGAATACTGCTCATCATAACAAAAGCCATAGACAGGGTGACATTGTTGGAAGTTTATTTACAACAAGTGATTAACACCTGTGCCCATGCGGTGCAACCTGATTCCACCCTCTGCGTGGCTCAGTATGAATTCTTCAATCTATTTGTTGAAGGAGACATACAGTTGCTTGCCCTGTTCACGCAGGTTGCAGATTTCCTATAGAGGGTGCCGTACTGTTTTGTCTCTCTAATAACTACAAATTGTCATACAAAAGTCCACAGAATGCCTGTGGGCACCTATAAATGTAATGAATAATGACCATTCACCACTCACCACAAGCTCCAGACCAGTATAGATGCTGCAGGTGTCTGAGCACATGTACTGTTAAGCCAGGTGCTGGACACATCCAGAAGGCTTGTCATATGCAGCATCAATGACGATAGCTTTCTCTGTCCTGCAATGTTTGCATCTTCACTAAACAATTTGGGAGAAGGGAAGTTTACTCCTTTGACCAATCACCAACTTTCCCTCCAAAGGTGGAGCAAAGAACTTGCTATAAAGAACATATAAAAGTTAGTACTAATCTGAGAGAAATCCTATATTAGTCAAGAGATAAAAATGGGACTTCCAGCAATAGATTAGTGGGCAAAAGCATCATGAGGTCTGGGCTGATCTGAATCAGAATAGAAGTTAGGGTCTCAGTTAGCCTTGGCAGGCCTGAGGTAGGAAGACAAGAAAATCAACTTGAGTTTCTGCTCCTGAAGGACTCATTCTGGAAATATGAAGTATTGATGTCAAATGAAGACAGGATAAGACTTGTCTGTGATGATCCATGTGGTCAAATACCCCTTCATTAAGAATAAAGGATGATGGTCTCTTGGGAAAGTTGCCAAAGGGCAATCGGGGCCTATGGAACACACCCCAGTGAAAAGCTAAACCATTAAAGAAAAGAGAAGAAAATGATGGATAAAATTGATAATGGGGGTAATGAATTAATCTGCAGGGGGCAGGTTGTTGCTTTCACCTTTGCTGGCCTAATTCTCTCCCCTAAAATTACAGCAACGAGCCTACTCAAAATAACAGGTAAAGTAATTGTCAAAAAATCCAAATGGGGAATGTGGAGGAATTGTTTTAGAGACTTTCAAGTCAGTCATCTTCACTGATCAATTACTCCCCCACTGTGACCATAAAACATAGGAGCAGAAGTAGGCCATTCAGCCCATTGAGTCTGCAATAAGATCATGGCTGATCTGATAATCCTCAACTCCACTTTCCTGCTCTTTCCGTATAACCCTTGATTCCCTTACTGATTAAAAATCTGTCTATCTCGGCTTTGAATATACTTAACGACCCAGCTTCTACAGCCCTCTGCGGTTAAGAATTCCACAGATTAACTACCCTCTGAGAGAAGAAATTCTTCCTCATCTCTGTTTTAAATGGGCGACCCCTTACTCTGAGATTATGCCCTCTGGTTCTAGACTCTCCCACAAGGGGAAACAACCTCTCAGCATCTACCCTGTCAAGCCCCCTAAGAATCTTATACATTTCAATAAGGTCGCCTCTCATTCTTCTAAACTCCAATGAGTCCAGGTCCAACCTACTCAACCTTTCCTCATAAGAAAATTCCTGCATACCCAGGATCAACCTAGTGAACCAGTATATCTTTCATTAGATAAGGCAACCAAACCTGTTCACAGTATTCTAGGTGTGGTCTAACTAGTGCCTTGGATAGTGTTAGCAAGACTTCCCTATTTTTATGTACCATCCCCTTTGAAATAAAGGCCAACATTCCATTTGCCTTCCCTATTACCTGTTGAACTTGTATGTTAGCTTTTTGGGATTCATGAACAAGGACTCCCAAATCCCTCTGTGCTGCGGCCTTCTGCAGTCTTTCTCCATTCAAATAATATTCAGCTCCTCTATTCTTCCTGCCATAGTGCATAGCCTCACATTTTCCCACATTATATTCCCCTGCCAAGTTTTTGCCCACTCACTTAACCTGTCTATATCCCTCTGTAGTCTCATCTTGTTGACCCCAGTGAATTCCACACAGCTTGGGAAACCTCTGTGCTTGCTGTTAAAGCCAGACTTCTAGGTTAAAGCCACAGTTATTGTTTTACACAACACACTACGATCTGGAATGCACGAGCTGAAGGGGTATTGGAAGCAGATTGAATAGTAAGTTTCAGAAGGATAAATACTTAAAAAGGAAAATTATTCAGGTCTATGGTGAGAGAGCAGGGGAGTGGAACCAACTGGATAGCTCTTTCAGGCACTATGGACCAAACCAGCCCTTGGGCCAATTGAGGCCCTTGAGTGGGCAATTACTCACCATTTAGGGGCCTCTTGCTGCCCCACTGAAATTTTTGTCATGGTGAATGGAGCCCAGAGCCTAGTTTGAAGCCCACCAGGTCTTGCCTCTCAGGCTGTTGGCAGGAAAGGGAGGGATTCTTTTTTGCAGTACCCCTGGGCCCATTAAAGGACCTTCCCCCAAAGGAGTGCATAGTCCAGGTTTCCCCTGCCACCACCCCCAGTCAGTGTAAACCAGCCACCACCCACCTCGCTGGGGCCTTCTAGCATGGCTCCACTGGAACTACCCACCTGCCCTCCCCCAGCCTACCTCCCTATCTGGCCTATGTGAAGATCATCAGGTGGGACTAGATTGGTCACCAGCTTGGAGGTGGGACCTCCTCCCCAGATGGGAGCAGAAGTCTCGCCCTGAGCCAATTAACATCCCTGAAGTCATTAAATGGCTGTGGGGCAACCCACTAGAGTGGGAGTGGGCTTGCTACTGACTTTATCGATGGGGGGGTGTGAGAACTCTGATGAAAAGTAAAATCATGGCGGTGGGGGGGGGGGTCTTCCAGGAACAGAACAGGGTCATTTAATTTAAATACATGCAACTTGGAGGGCCACCAGAGCAAGGAGCAAGAAAAGAACTGGATAAGACATTTCTTTTTCAGGAGGACCAGAGGATATATAGTGCCAGGACTGAATCGACAACCAGGCCAGGAGTCTCTAGTGACCCCCACTGACACTACTGAACTGCCCTGTACTCTAGATTCCCACTGGCAACCAGGCCATTCAGCAGATGGGAGGTCAGAACCTGGAAAATTCCCATCATTGGAATTCCTTCCCCCCCACCAAGCTGCCTCAGACATTGTTTGCGATGGTTGGAAATTCAAGGCTAATCTAAGCAGAAATCCCTAATGTTTTTGCCAGATTTTCAGCCACCATTGGGTATATCTGTGCCCAATATTACTGCAGGCCCTTTACTCGACTGAAGATTTTTGGCCCTAAATTCTTTAACTGTGAAAAGACTGCCCAAACAGAATCTATCAATATTGTTTCTGATTAGTGCTCACCTTGGTATCAATGGAGAATGGACTCAATATTTAGTACCCTATACCATTTCCTTGTTCAAATCTTGTCCCCTTCTTCCTTCTCCTCTTCTGCAAGTGCTGGTGTTTTGCTGTAAAATAATTCTGATTACACTGTGTGTCCTCTTATATTCTTCATACTTGAGGCCAAGTGAGCAAGTATCTTTAGGCTCATCAATTATCGTGGGGTACATTTTATTTTCATTTGTCGGTGTATTTGATACAACTAAGTTGGTTTGCTAGGACACTTCAGACGTCAGTTAAGAGTCAATTGCTGTCAAATGATCCTGTCCTCAAAAGTCAAGTCTGACTAGAGATGAAGAATATAAACTCTCCCTAGCCCAGGGCACTGAGGCCAATTGAAAAACCTATGGCATGACTGCAGTTAAAATTGCAGAGCAAACATTGAAACTTAGGCCATAGATGCCCTCTGTCATGTCAAAAATCCCAGAAATGGCTGAATTTTCTGAGTACCACCCCTGAACCCAGCGTTTCCCATCTTCGTGGGGGCAGGACTGGAATCGGGCTGGGGTTCACACATGCGCAAATCATGGAGGCTGCTGGCCACTTAATTCACCAGCTGCCTCCACTGACTTCCCATTTTTGAACCTGAGCTACATGAAACCCAGAGTGTGCAGAGGTATGGGGAAGTCTGAACTTAGTTGATTCATTTGGACAGCCAGGTTACCCTATTCTGCATAGGTAAGGTACCCCTTTGGATAGGGTCCCAGGACACATTTGGGAATGGTAAGGCATCCTTTGGGATTGTTAAAATTAAACATGATTATGTCCTTTTTTACACAAAAACTCATTGGAACTGTACAGCTGTCAAGAAACTACCAAGCTGTCAAGGGATTGTCAAGCTGTCAAGGAACAGTCCAGATGTCCAGGAAGTGTCAAAGCTGTTCAGGAAGTTCTAAAGCTGTCAGAGCTGTTTAGGAAGTGTCCAAGGATGCTAGGAGAATTGGCATGGCGGGGTTAATTGCAAAGGGTGGTGTGTGGAGGGTATGGGTTGGCAATAATTTGACATAGGAGCATTAGAGCCCATGAGGTGGGTAGAGGGGCATGAACTGGCATAGGGGATATGAGGGGCCATGGGGTGGGTAAAGGGGCATGGGTTGGCATGGATTGGGCATAGGGAGTGTGTGAGGAGAGAGGGGGGTGAGAGGAGAGGGCTGGAGGGGTGTTTCTTCTTTTATTACTTTTTTTATTTAAACACAGTGCCAGAGCACTGAGGTAGGCCCAGCGCCCAGCCCATCTCTGCACCCGGCAGCCTCTGCATTCATTCCAAGGTTGCCCGTCCTGATTCCTGTTTCAGCATCAACCCCCAACTGGCCAAAAATCTGAGCTGCAGGCAGACATTTTTAAAGGTCAGGTTCACTGAGCCTGGAAATCTCCCAACTCTGCACATCCGACCTGGGGGCAAAAAATCTGGGCCCTATAGCCTGGTTCAGGTGTGTGCTGTCTTAACCAAATGAGCCTTTGGTGGATTGGGCATTTTCAGTCTTCTGTCAATGAGCTACCCAACTAATAGTCAGAGGAAGTTTTCTTTTCTGACCCTTCTCTGGAAGAATTTATTTAACAATGATGACCATCTCTGTGGAGAATGTCTTATGCTGAAAAAAATGCAAAGTATTTTTGTTGTGTTTCATTCAGAGGTAACACCAGCAATATTTATTTGCAAAATGTACACTAGGAATGCTAATGGACCTAGAAAAACCTGACAAATCATTAACATCCTTGTTGTTTTTGGGTTTTGTTTGGTCACTCATTGAATGGTTTATATATTCAATGGCTCTTTCACTGAATATTGTGTTTACAACACCGAAATACAGAAAGGAAAGATGATCAGTGCCCAGGAATGCTAAATGCAACATGCATATCATGTGCCTGAACCTGAAGCAATCTGTTATTCAAAAATGATGCACTGTAAATAAGGTTTCAGAGCAGTAGAAGTAATTGATTCCGTTTTTTTCACTGATACATGCTGGATAAATAATGGCTATATATAATAAATAGGATGGCAATTGTGTTCATACACACTCCTGTGTGTGAAATGTTTGTCATAAAAAACCAAGAATGAAATTTAAACATTTCAAAGATATCACCCGAACACTAAGATTGTTTCAAAAAGCACACAGCAATTTAGTACCCTATCTATCTTATTTTATAATTATAAGTTGCCTGTAAGATATTCTAATGAAAAAAACTAGCACAATAACCACTCACAGAAACCCATGTAAAGTCAGCCTCAATGTCACTAAGAGCATTATTATTCTTTTACAACATTGATTTATATCCATTGTGATTGTGATTGGCAATAATGAAAGAACTACGTAAGAAAAACTAAGTTATATATTACAAAGCATAATAAATGTTTATCAGTAAGTAATTTAATTGTTGGTTTCATGGACATTCATAAAGACTCAAGCTTTTCTCTTGTCATTTATGACAAAATTGGAACTACTCAATTGAATAACTGCCTTACAACTACTGCTAACCATCATTTAACCTATTAATAGTTTTATTCATATATGTATATATGTGAGATTTTACAGCTATATTTGAAAGTGCTTATTTTGTAAACTACCTGAAAAATCAGTGCTGAAATGGTTAATGACTGTATAAATCCTACATGGAAAACAGCACTTGCTCAAAAGTCTTCAGTTGTCCACATGGTCTTTTGAATAGGAGATGATCTGGAAGTCAAGCTGTCCACTGATCAATCAAATGCGATTCCCGAGGCTTGTCACTGCTTTATTGTCTTCTGCCAATGGTTTCACCCCTCACCCACCCCCTCCTGTTTCCAGACTTCCCTTAATAGCATCCTTTTCAGTGAAACAAATTGTGCAGCCGCTAGCTGCACCTGAGGGCTTTTAGCGTTTAACAAATAGTCTTTTAATTTTCAGCAGAAGCACCAGGGACCGCACCAATCAGGCATCCATCATCATCAGGACCCTTTTGGCTTTTTCTCCCAGGAGTCCTTCCACCGTCAAGCCTATGCAAACAGCTCACCACAAGTGATGAGTAAAACTGGTTCAGAAGTAAATATGGTAAATGATAGGGTGACTTTAACTGTGAGACACAGTGCAAATTGCAAGTTCAAAAATCAAGCAACTATTATATTCACAAAGATTAGTCAAAGGACAATATACCGTTTTTACTCCACATTTTGATTCTGTTATAACATTGGAAACAATTCCTTTTCAAAAATTATTCACGGCGAAAGTTATCGAAAGGAAATATATTGGACTAAAGGCTTTCTTTTATTATTCATGTATCCACGCCTGGTAGGAGATCCTTAATTCTAGAATTTAAGAGAAATCCCTTTCTCCTTTCAAAAACCAGAACAGCCGATCAGTTTAAAAATAAAAGTTAATAAAATCACAAATAAATTAAAGCTGGTTTCAGTGAACCAAAACAATACAAACCAAATAGAGGAATTGTATAGCTTATTAAACATCCAAAAAAAACCACAGGATAAAAACGCACTGTTAATGGAGTAACAGTAGCAAATTGGCAAATCGGGTGCATTAACAGCAAGAGGAATAATAAGGGCAATAAAAGATGTGCTGTTTATATTCATGTTTTACTCTACATGGTAACAGTCCATGTTTACACAGGACATATCATTGGCCCTGCACCCTGTTTATATCATCCTTCTTGTGTGTACAAGCTGGTGTTCACTTCAATGCAGTCCAGAATATAGTGTCTCTGTAGGAATATACCACATCTCTAAATGGTTTCAAATCACCAGCTTGCTTCATAACCACATCAGGATCCTCCTAACGGGGAATGTTTAAATGATGTTATGTCAATAACTACATAATGGTAGCATTTGTGTTATTTTTGTAAATTTTGTTTCTGCGAATTCAATGCTGTAACACCTGTTGATTAATAAAGCTGTTCGTAACATTAACTTTTTCTTTTAAATTTTGACGTGAAAGTGACACCATTTTCATGAAAAGTACTCTGCAGCTTTCTCATCATTTGCAAAGGTAGGATATGCTTGGAAACTGGTCTGTATTGGCGATCTGAAGCAAATTAGGCACGGGTGACAATCCTTGCACAGGAAAGCATGGGCATAAGGCCCACCTGATATTGGTTCTCTGGCCTCATATAGATGAGACCAGTGAATTGCAAACACCTGCTGAATCTCCCCTGCTAGCTGGCCAGCAAGGAGTATTTCAATGCCTCAATGAAGCAGCCCTCAGATAGGTCTTAGGAGAATGGTGGAAGCAATCATGAGGAAGGGAGTGGCTAGGAGATGCAATCAGTCGAGGGAGGAGGACAGTGATTGGGAGAGGCAAGCAGGGGCCGATCAGGAGGGGCCAAGAAGAGGTTTTGGAAAGAGATTTGTACAGCATTGTAGCCAGGAGGATCATTCCTGCACCCCTTCACTCAACATTCAGGTAACTACTTTTTAAGCTCCTCTTCTTGGTGGGAGCTTCCAGCGATCACTTCAAGAAACATAGGTTAGGCTGCATGTAGATCATGTTTTCATGAACACAGCTGGCCTAGTTTGAAAAAAAGGCCTCGGAACAGACATGGGGCCCACAACTTATATGTACAATGGGCCTATAACCATTGTTTCCATCGCAGAATGTGAACCCCTCTTTTTGTGCCTTTACCAATATGGCAGGTGGCACACTTCAAGTACATGATTGCTTAGATGTCTGTTTTGTGTCTGAAAAATGGGTGTGGCATCACTGAGTATCTAAACCATTATTTCACTAATGCCCTATTTACAAAATCAACAAATATTGCACAAAGCTCATCAAACCAAACAATTTTCATTAACACAATGCCCTCTCAGTTTGAAAGCTCAGAATGTGGCGCTCATGCGACAAGCCCAGAATATTTTCACAGTGTCATAAATAATATTGCAGTCTTAACAGAAGAATCAAATGGTATACAACTCAAAAACAGCAAAGCTCACGTTTTAGCAAACACTGAGTGAACACCATCTGAATGGTGCATTGTGTTGGCATGTCATACATCAAAGATAGCAAACACAAATTTGAATCTCATTTCCAGCTATGCTGATGAATCCAGTAGTAAATGGGTACAAGGGTCAACCAACATTGAAGGTGGGGAAATCAACAGTAAATTTTACCTTTGGTTGCACATCTTCACGCATGCCCTGGTTAGCTATTGAAGGCATTGGTAGAGGCTGTGTAGATGTCCTGATTACCAGATAATTCCTTCTTTTAGTATATAAAACATGAATTAAAATATTTCATGTTTTACAAGGGTACATTAGCACAAATACGATTTCTGTTTACCTTGGAATTTTGGGAAAGTTCTAGGCTTCTTGATCATTCCTCGGGGCTTTCCTGTAGTCACAGGAAAGTGTTCAGCTGCACCTGACATCAGTGCTCTTCTCAAAATGTAAAAATAAAGCATTTCAAATCAATTGAACCTCAAGACTTTTCCTGCAGCCTTTAACTTTGCTCTGCTACATTTACACAGACATTGGTCCAGAATATGCTACTGAAATACTGGTGAATCTAGTGGCACTCGCCATTGTTGATATGTAAATTAACAGCAGCTTGCATCAAGAGAAATCCCATACATTGCAAATTGTCACAAACTGCTGGATGATTTGTGCTGTTTCGCTGTTCAATTTGGAAAAGCAGCAGCTCGCCCTCCACCTCCTGTGAGTTTCAGGGCGTTGCTGCATTTGCACATTACGTGTCTAATTAAAGTCACCTCAGAATACCAAGTTTGGTAATGGACAGCATAAGTACCTTTTAGATGGGGAGATCTAGGTTCCTGCAATACCAACCAATCTTGCACAGAAAGGGAACAATTTAAAATATGGAATGTCATTTCTCCAAGTAGTGCGTTGCTGTTAGAGAATTCAAAAAATGTGAAAATTTTAATCTTTTAATTTTATCTTACTCTTCCTTTCTGATGCATTTTTTCTCTCCCTTAACCACACACTCATTTAATTAAACTACAGACAGTCAGACTGCAAGGTTTGAATCATCAAAAGGGATTAAGTGTAAAACAGGCATTTGAGTGGAGATGGGTAAGCCAGGGTGAAGTCTCAGCAGCTACAATGTGAATGAAACCTGCATTTTTAGATAAGTTGAGAGGTTGTTTGATTTTCAGGGACATTAAACAGATGTTTACAACTGGCAAGATAAATAGGGCAGAGTTATTAAGTTTATTTTTCCCGAAAGTGCTGGCCATAATGACAACATGAAAGATTTTTATATTCTGGGAAAAGTAACTTCCAAAGAAAGGTTGAAACAATGGAGTTTACAGAACAAAATGGAGAAAACATATTTAAAGACAGATGGAAAGCCATATGAGGAGCAGCCATGTGAGGTATTGAAAGGTGCACTGGAGAAGTTTGCTGTTTCAGTAAACAATATTGTGTCAAAAGCCTTTAGAGTTCCATTGTCAAGTGAGAGGGAGAAAGGAACTGTGAAATACCTCCCTTATAGCAACAGTGGGTACTTGTGATAATATTGCTGGATGTTTTATAGAATAGGAATCTCTTTGGAGTGTTACCTGAGAGGGGTGTGTAGCTTGGAGTTTAGTTAAGTAGAAATCTTGTGAGAACTGTTATAAAAATAAATGTAACTGTGTAATTGTAGTCTTGTGTGCTTAAGTTTTCTTTTCTTGTGTTAATAAATGTTTTAATTTAATCTTTTAAATCTCTAAAGGTGGTAGTGGACTTATTACTTCTGACTTCAGTGCCCAAACCTTCTTGCAATAAATACAAATTGCAAAATCATTGTGACAGCATGGCCAAGTTTCCCTTTGGGATTTGGTCAAATACTACCTGCCATATCATAACATGAGCGCAGTTAGAAGTCAACCACATTTCTTTGGGTCTGGAGTCACATGTAGGCCAGGCTGGATAAGGATGGCAGATTTCCTTTCCTAAAAGACATTTGTGAACCAGATGGATTTTTACGACAATCAATGATAGTTGTCGTGGTTACTATTACTGAGACTAGCTTTATAATCCAGATTTATTAATTGAATTTAAATCCCACCAGCTGCCATGGTGGGATTTGAACCCACATCCCCAGGGCATTAGGCTGGGCCTCTGGATTACTAGGCCAGTGATATTACAACTACACCACCATCTCCCCACAATTATGCATAAATATGAGGCAGAGAGCCTCATTATAACATTTAAATTGCCAACGTATCTCCTTGGAGGGGCTTGGTTGCCTAGCACCATGTTAGAACCAGAAATGGGTGAGTTGGAGGCAGGCTGGAGTCAGGGCTCAGGTTTCAAATCCTTTAACCTTTCACTCAATCCAAATCTGTCCATTTTGAGGTTAAAATTTCCTCTTTTATTTCCCATTCTGTACCTAACTTGAGTCCAATTCGCCTTATTTCCTTCTCTGTTCTTCCCCTTTCTCTTTCTCAATCCTTAAATTTTGTTGATTACGGAGATAGAGTGTTGGTCCTTTTGTTAACAAAGGTCCCGGATGCCCTATTGCCCTCATCGAACAGTTATCAGTCCCAGCAACTTAAAGGGTAAAAAATTTTCGAGTGAAGGGTGAGGGAAAGAAATGCAATGAATGAAGCAGGCAATGAGATGCATCTCTCCGGCAAAATCTGGATCATTGATCTCTTTTCATTGAAACAATAATCTACTAAAAGCAGTTATAAGAGCTGAAAACATTACAGCATATACAATAATGATCAATGTTGTAAAGAAATTTTGTACACAAGACATATTACACAGCAATGAAATGAGTCACTAAGACAATATAAAGTTGCTGATATCTCCCTAGAAAGAGAGTTTGTGTTTCATTTCAAGATTATCAATCAATGAATTGTTTGGTTTAGATGCTGAAGAAAGTTTTGGAAAGGTTTAAAGGTCAGTAACAATGTTAAAGATGTTACTTTGCTGCACAAATGTATTTTGAAGAATGTCTTATTGAGACAGTGAAATGAGAACAAGCTACATCTCTCTGTTTGCAAAATGTTCCAGCATCATAGCATGCCAAAGAAATACCCTGCAGGTACAGAAATTCTGTCAGCAATTAATGTTTCCATTTTAGAATTATATGAGATGTTTTGAGGAGAATGGCAGGAAGTGTGTGAAAATTCTGACATTTTCTTGAGGCTGATTAATAATGAATTAGTCAATGTACAGCAAGTTACCCTTTGTATTGTTTACCACTACTTCTGAATATTTCAAAAGCTTGTTGTTTCCTTGTAATACAATTTATAACCTGATTGTACCAGTAGGCAGAAGGAATAATGTGCAGGATGCAAAGTGTTAAAAGGAGGACAGCTTTTATTCTCAAATACTGTAATTTATCCTACCAATTCCAGAGTAAAACAGTAAAGTGACATTCTGAGGTCAGGAGGGTTAATTATTTGTTTACATTCAGCTGTACTCCCCATTTACTAAATTGTGTGTTTGATGGTCTTTTACTCAGTAGCACCCTGTTATTTTATTCTCCTAATTTTGTTTGGTAGGAGGTTGCAGCACTATTTAAATTGTCAAATATCATAATTTTCTCATTGTATGATAGCCTTTAATTAGAGGGTACTTCATTTCCTTTAGCACTACTTCCCTTGTTTACAAACAGCTTACTATAAGGTTAGAAAGAGGGTACCATTACTATACAATCTTTAGCTGTAAGACAGTTGTAAAATGCACCATTTCTAATACTATTCAGGAGAAAAGTAGCACAAGTTTAGACTATTTAAAGAAACAAATCTATGTTGCAGTTTTAATTAATGTGTTTCTATATTGCATTTCAGGGAATAACGTTCCTTTAGTTGCTAAATGGTGAAAAACCTGTCTATGTTCTATAAACTTCAATGGAAATACAGTTTTTTTAAAAAGGATGTGCTTCTGATTTATCATTAAATATATAAAACCTGATATAAAATTAATAAATTGCTTTCTTTTAAAAATTAATATAAGCTGGACATCAGCTTACTACTCCAAGAATTAAAATTATTTTAAAAGATGCTATTTCATTTAGAACCATGAAAGGATGTCAAGTTTCTCTATTAATTAATGACTGTGGCTGTTGGTTATCAATTTTCACTGAAAAAAGACAAAATTCAACCCCAAAATCATAGGGAAAAATACTAAAATCCAATGTGAAATAAACAAACTGGACTTATTCCATCACCATAAGCCAGCACCCCTAATTATAACAACAGGCCCTTTGTATGTTGTAGGCAAGGCTGCGGGTTTTTTCTTTAGACAAAATCACAGAACATCAATACAATTCACAGAATCCTATGCAATAAAAATTCACCATAACCAATTTGGCCTCCTAAGGACCCATTTATAAAGTTACATTGTCCAAAATTGCCTGTTTCAAACCTATACATTACGACATGTTTATTAGTGGATTGTTTCTACTGGAGTTTAGAAGAGTGAGGGGTGCCTTGATTGAAGTATACAAGATTCTGAATGGTCTTAACATGTTGAACACAGAAATGTTTCCTCTTATGAGTCCAGAACTATGGGGCACTGTTTTAAAATTAGGCAGCGCCCTTTTAGGACAGAGATTAGGAGAACATTTTTCTCTCAGAGGGCTGTGCGACTTTGGAATTCTCTGCCTCAGAAGACGGTGGAGGCAGAGTCATTGCGTATCTTTAAGGCAGAGGTAGATAGATTTTTGTTAGGCAAGGGAATCAAAGGATATTGAGGGTAGATGGAAATGTGGAATTAGAAATACAAACAGATCAGCCACGACCTTATTGAATGGCAGAGCAGGCTCAAGGGGACGAATGGCCTACCTCTGCTCCTATTTCGTAAGTTCCTATGTTCATTATGGAGAAAAACAGGCATTTTCACACTTTTCATTAAAAGAGAAATTTCATCCCAAAGGTATTTCAACAAAAAGCTGAAATTTTATAGCATTTATACTTTTAACTTTCACAATTGCAGGAAGTAGCGCAAACAACTTGCATATGAAAATTTCTATGAGGATGCTTTACTAATCAACAAAATAAATAAGGGACACACTGAAGTCATTCTGCCCTAATAGAAAATTTGTTAAAATTGTAAGAGGACATTTGTCTGTCTGATTAGCACTGGCTATGAGCTCCATTTCTATTCCATTAAAGGCAGGTAATTGCCTTATTGTATGTATGTATTGCAAACCCAATTGTTTTATTTAAAGGAAAACCATGGGGTCATTCACTGCATATTAAAATAGGTTTCATAATTAAAATTATTGCTTCACAAATGAGATAAAATTTTATGCCATTGAGCTTATTGTTGTTGAAGGCTTGCAATGCATCTAAATTGCTGTTTCAAATCAAAAGTGCCCAGCTCACCAACTCCCACTCAGAACCTCTATTTGCCTTTTTTCTGAAAGCAGGCAGCAATCAATTATTTCATCAATACATAATTCCATCAATCTGTCAATCTTTTAAACGCTCTTGTCGATAAGTCAATCACAAAGTGTTGACAAATTAGAAAAATAAAATTAAATATTTATGGCTTGTTGAGGTCTCAAGTTATTTTTTTTCAAACCATGCCAACACAATTACAATTTTCTGGAGAGGACACATTAACAAATAGGTTAATTCAGTAGCTCATACTGCACTTTCTCAAGAATGATCGCTAATGGTCGAAGTCATATCGCCCAAAGGACAAAGTAGTAGTGTTAATATGCCGTAAATGTTAATGGAGACTTTAAACAACCATTAAACTCTTAAATTGATCATAAGAAACGCTTTAAACTGTATGAAGTCAATTAATCTTTTCCAGACCTTGAAAGAATACATATAGTGCAAACAATACGATTCAACGTACTCATAATAGACCTTTCCCAGTAATTAGACTTTATTCCTCTTATGTGCATAATCTAATAATAGATCTTAAGTTTGATACATTTATCAGAAATGTAACCATAACTGGAGTGGTGAGAAACATCAGACATATACTGATACTTCAATAGAAATATTTTCTTGTGTATACTATAATCTCTAAACACCATTTTAAAAATACAAGCTGCAAACTCAAGAACCCAACCAGTCTTGTTATTGTCCATGACAGAAATAGTTCAGATCAAAATGGAAAAAAAAGACTTGCTTTAATATAGTGCCATTCATGACAACCGGATGTCTCAAAGTGCTTTACAATCAATGAAGTACTTTTGAAGTGTAGTCATGAGCTTTTGTTTGGGCCTCATGTAAAGTAAGTGAAAAGAGTGAAAAAAAAACCCAGCAATTTACCACAGGCAAATGTGGCAGTGCAAACAATAATTTATACTTTATACAGTGCCTTTAAAATGGCCAAGGCACTTCAAAAGATGGGGAAGGAAAATTTAAAATGCTGAGGGGTAATTGGGATAAGATTTAGGGGAGATTACTGAAGACAAGGTTGAAAAAAATGGCATGTGAGAAGGTTTTTGAAGGTTGTGACCAATGAAGCAAGATGAATGTGTTTTGGAAGAGAATTCTAGAGTATTCCACCATTATGGCTTGATTCTGGATGTCAGTAAAGTTAGGAGAGAATGACTGGGAAAGGCACAGTAATCCAAACTCAGATGAGTGGAAGATACAAATTGTAATGGAAGAATAAAGAAAGCAGCAAAAGATATGTTGGAGGAAGAACACAGGGGGATGTTTAAATGAGGAAATGAATTTTGAAATGGGTTCTTTGGAGAATGGGGAGCCAACTAAAGCCAGGAAAGAGAAGAATTATAGGTAAGAGGGATTGCATGCAAATTTCAAAGTTCTGAGTGAGTCGGTGATTGAGTAGGCTGGAACTCAGAAGGCCAGTAAGAGAATTGTTGAAGAAATTGAACCTTGAGACAATGAAGAGATGAATGAGTGTTTAGCAGTGGCTAGTTAGAGATGAAGGCAAATAATTACAGAACACTATTCCCTGAATGTGAAAATTGCAACCTCCAATTTCCATTGACTCAAGAATTGTGTCACTTGTTGTCAGTAGTGAACAGCCAAGAGTACCAGCAATCTTCCACTCCTCATTGGGCTATAACCCATCACAAATCATTACCTTCAGGAAAGGAGGATTAGGAAAGGAAAACTATTGGGACAGTTGGATGGTAAATGAGTGTGAAGACTTCATAAGCAAATGTGAGGTACAGTTCATTTTGACAGTCTTGTTTTCCTCCAGTTTTCCCTCCTCTCCTAAAGACATTGACTCATTGCTAGATTACAGTTCGTAGACTCCCTATTCTATATGTGAGCCCAGACAGCAATTGTCAGCAGGCTTTTTGATTGCAGGTGTCAAGGAGGAGATGAAAACAGTCAAAGTCTGACCATGTCCCAACCCAATGTCGACACCCTTGCACTTCCAACGCTGAGGCCAATTATGGTGCCCCACTGAGATTAACCAATTCTAAAAGAATGGGAAACAAAATCCAGGATGGCCCTGATCTGTAGCTTAACTGCTTAATTATCTGGCCCCTTGTGGAAGGTGGAATATTCAATTTGTTCTACTGTAAGATTCACTTTAAACTGGAAACATATTGGAGCTGTTGATATCAGCCCCTTGCAGTGCCACTGGAGCTGACACTGTACAGCTGCTCCATGCGTCTTCCCATGAATGAGCTGATGTGACATTATAATGCAAGGTTAGCTCATTTAAATAATTTTCTGATGCCCCCAGCGCACAGCATGTGATGCAGTTGGAGCACCAGCAGTCAGTGAATGGTTCCTGATTAATGAAATATAATGGCTTTTTTTGTTGTGCTTTTTCTTTGTAAACTGGGGACTTCTTTCCAAATCTGTTTATGCAAGGCTAAAAATAAAATATTGAAAAAAATGGCTCTTTCAGCCAACAGGATTAGACAATTCAGCCCCTCAAACCTTCTGCACCATTCAATTTTATCATGGATGATCTGTGTCTTAACTCCATCTATCCGCCTTGGTTCCGCATCCCTTAATATCATTGCCGAACAAACTTTCAGTCCTGTTATGTCAAGAGTTCCTGATTTGAAGATGTTTAACGAGGCCAGGAACTTTGTATGAAGAACACTGAACACATTAAAGATTATGGTGGATCTCAAGCCTATATTTGTGATAATGCAGGGAGCCTCTGTACAATGAATTTCAATACATTGGGCACCTACCATCCCAATATCAGCCCACTACGTAACGCACTGCGAAGGTCAGTACATTATTCCTTTCATAATATGTATTGGGTACAGAGGTCCCTTGCAATCAACCACAGATTATAAGCTTGCTGTAATGATTTTTCAAGCCTTTTGTGAACATCGTGATCTTATCAAGGACATGTAGCTGCTGATTGAAAAGATGTTGAAACTATAGAAAATATCCTATGTATCCATACAAGAGCACATGTTTAAAAACTAACAAATCCATGTGAATGAGTTCAACTCATTAGTCAAGGAGTTTAAAGGTGGTTGATGATGCCACCTGAACCCCTCAGTTACATTATAGCCCTCTAACTCACTCCCAGGTATCCATTATTCTCTATTTAATGTTTTTATCATGAGTTATTACTGTGCAATGAAACTATCAGTCACAATCATAGAGCAAAGTGGGCATTAAACATCGTGTACCCTGGTCATATATTTAAGGTGCCATCTGTATTCCTTCTGTTCCATTTTACTATTTAGTTTGGTGACTCAAGTCTGACAACTCAAGAGATAACTTTGTGCAATATGCATGAATAGTGCAGAGAACCTTCTTTGGAGCATTTGTAACATTTTGAAACCCATGTTAGAAAAACTTTATAGCAAGGGATGGAATGCAAATGATGTTTGACATAATTTTCTTAATAGTGTGGGAATCGTAGTTAGCGTATGTCACATCAGATGTTGTGGTATATCACAGAGAGTTATAGCGTGAGCCCAAGATCATATAATGTCATTTGAGGTGCTAAAAACAATAAGCTTAAAGTTGCTTTATCCTGGCAAGGTTTGATTTAAAATCATCACAGTATAACAATGAAACAGTAGATACTAAAAAGAGTTGACCATACCCAAGATTTATGATAGGAAATATTGCAGTTTGAGTAATATTGAGTAAATATTGAGTAGCACAGGTACAATATTGCAAGTTAAATGTAACAAATACTGTTAGAATGAATATGAGGTTTTTTTTTTACAAAATATCAACTTATTCTGTGAAACATTAAAGCAATATATTTAGAAAACCATGCAAGTGGCTATATTTATTCTTTGTGTTGCAGAATTATTATATACATTGGGCCTGTTCTACAGTCCTGTCTATATACATAATCCCAGGACTTTTTAAACTTTTTAATTGTTTTACCAACATTGTCTGGACTTTGAAAGGAATAATTCCATGATTACTACCAGTTCTTTTTCTAAATCTCCTTTTGTCAATTCAATCCAACTATATACAAAGGTACATATTCTTGACCAACATACAATACTTTTTGACTACTGGATATCATTTGTCATTTACATAACAGATCTAATTTCTTATTGCTGCATCTTTTTGCTTCATTTTTGGTCTAGGCAAAAAAATAAGAAATAAATGTAAAACCAAAGAGAACATACTCACAGAATCAGTCCCAATTGTATATAACATACATGTTACTCTTTTCCACCATTTGGACCTACTCAGTAAAGTTAAGAGAACATGGTTCAAATATCTGTAGTTTGTTAAGCAAGCTGTGTTACCATAAGTTACCTTCTCTAATATATTACTGTGCATGTAATGAAATTTCCTAAGGAAAAGCTGGAAATTTATGATACTGTAAAAGAGTCAGGGCCTGTACCTGTTTTTAGTACGAGCCATCCTCCCCCATCCTTCCAATCTCCCACCTGAACAGTTGTCCTCCACCCTGTGATCAAGTCCACTGCGTGATTAATGTTCAAATTCCTTTTACCCATTTCCTGAGTTGAGTGTCATTCCTAACTGTTGTCTTGTGGTAGAGATGCCTGAAATTATACCATGAAAACCTATCACAGTAAATGAACAGATTGCAAGCATGGATAAGAATGCAAAAAAAATTTCGCCCCATACAACAATTAGCTCAATAGTTTAATAAGTATGGAACTAACTACACTAACACGCAGATATGTACACTCCCAAAGAATAAGTTGACAAATGGGATGAAGTGGGGAGGAGAATTTTTTTGGAGGGCAGGATGATTAATTTTCTCGAAGAGGAGGACAGAATTTTCTCAGTTAGGGAAGGAAAAGTTTCTAAGTAGCATGAGAAGTGTTGATTTCTTGGAGGTAGGGGGGATATTTTCAATGTGAATTGGAGGAATTGGAGGATAAAGCAGGAACAACTTCTACAGATAAGATGGGAGGCAGCTACATTAAAGATTGACAGAACAGTCGTTTGAATATGACACTCAACAGAGGATGAGGCAGTTGAGGGACACCTCCCAACAGACGGCCAACGATGAAGGCTTAGTCAGAATTTCATGCGCATAAACAGAATGGGAATTATTGGAGACTGAGGAAGTGGGAGAAATATGGAGCTGTAGGATTGACATCTATCCCAGTTAGTGAGATGGATTACAAGTTTAGAAAGGAACAAAACAAACATTCTATCCACATCAACTTCAAATACTTATAAAAACTGTTAAGACTTTCAGAGCACTTGCCAACTCTTCACATCTCTATGAAGGAAAATATTACCCGTTTTGCCACAAAAAAATCACTTCTATTATAGCCTACCAACTGAATTCTTTTCTCACGTTTGAAAGAGGTGGTGAAAGTATGGGCAGAATTTTCCGAGCCTGCTGCAGCCAGCATGATAGGTGACATGCACAGAAAATATGGCGGGACCTGCTTCATGACAGTGTGAAGGCAGGTCGTGATCACCCGCTCAGCCTGACGATGGCTGCCCGCATTTCCTGCCATCAGTCAGTGGGGAGCCAATTGTAATACATCAGCATATAATTAAAAGGCCATCCTGCTAGGCTCTTGGAACCCTGCCCTATCGTCCATCTGTGTTGGAGGGAAAGCACGCCAATGCGTTTCACAACAGCGCGCAGGCAACATGCACTTGGCGGCCTTCACTTTGGGAGAACTGAGGTGAGGAAGCAACGGCGTTCTCCAGAGCTCGCTTGTTGGTTACAGGCCTCTGGGGTGCCAGGGGGCGGGGCAAGTGCTGGCCAACCTCGGAGGCGACTGCCGGGGTGGTGGTGGGGGATGTGCAGGAGCAAGTGCTGGCCAGCCTTGTAGGCAACTGCTGGGGGGGGGGGGGGTGCAGCGGGTGTGGGGAGAAAGTGCTGGCCAGCCTCAAAAGCAACTGTTGTCGGTCCAGGGAGGTCAAGTGCTGACCTGGCGCTGCATCCCGTGCACAGACAATTGAAGTAGGAGTCAGGGTAACTGAGGGAAGTGGCCATGCAGTAGGGACACCTGTATAAACTGAACATGCCTCTGCAGCTGAAATAGATCAGGCACAGCCACAGTAATATGATTGGGGTCGGGCTCCTAGCCTGCCCACCCATGCAAGCAACGTGGAGGCACCAAAGGGCCACCAAATGTTTCATACCTTACCCACCCCTTCCAGCACCCACCCCCCACCCAGCACAGAATTCAAGACTGCCACCATTTATTGGACTACGGAGCAGTTGGACTGCAGACGTTGTACAACCTCCTTGCCAATGCTGGCCATGTAGCAGTCACTGCTGGAGGCACTCACAGCCCCTTGCAATCTCAGCATCCCGGTTTGGACCAGTGTCCACCATGTCGCAGATTGACAGGGCAGTCATGCAGTGTGCTCATCTCTGGCCACCCAAGGGGTGACCAGCACTCTCTGGGAAGGATTAAGGGGCGGTCACACTGGGCCAGGAAAGGTGCTAAGTACAGCCAAGATAAGGAGGAAGAGATAGAGGAGCTGGAGGTCTCCTCGGAAGAGGAAGGTGCTGATGGGGATAAGGGTGAGAGGGTCCTCAGTGGTGATGATAAAGGGGATGAGGCTCTCAAACTGGTTAGATGAGGCAGGCACACTCGGGAGGCTCTCATAGCTGCCAGATTTGTGGAGGATGATGATGACATGCAGTGAAGTGTCTCCATATCGCAGTTATGAAAGTTTGACTCCAGCCTGGCTAATGGCAGCGCCAATACCCTCAGTGAGAATGCTCCTGTCATAGAGATGCAGTGGGGGCTCTAATAGTTATCTCTCTCCTACTTTCATGCTGCAGGAGGACCACATCAGGATCATGAATCCTGGTGACCTAGCTGTATGCCTGATGGTCTACAGAGACGGTACAAGACTGGGGAGAAAGTGACTGAGGTTCCTGGCTGTGCATAGGTAGGAGCAGCAACCTCATGAAGAAGGGGCAGCAGGAGTTCCCACACATGCTGCCCAGGAGCGACAAAGAGCTGTGGCTGGTTGGCACCTAGCGACACCCAGGGTCTATAGACACCGCCTGCCAAACCTGCAGATGACTGAGAACCAGTGTTGCCGATGACTGCGCATGTCTAGAGACCTGGCAGCTCACATCTGCCACTTACTGCAAGACTTGACGCCAAGGGGACATGAAGGGCATCTACTGCCAGTGGTTGAGAAAGTGACCGTGACGCTCAATTTCTCTACCAGTGGCTCCTTTCAGGGCTCCACAGGTGACCTCTGTGGGATTTCACAATCTGCTACCCAGAAATGCATCTGTGAGATCACAGATGCCATCTTCTCCATGGCACACAACTTTGTGCATTTCGCCCGGGACCGGGACAGCCAAGATGCAAGGGCCATTGGATTTGCCCTGATTTCAGGATTCCCAAGATGCAGGGTGCGATTGCCTGCACCCATGTGGCGCTTAGGTCTCCATCGCAATACTCAGTGGACTACATCAACCACTCACTGAATGTGCAGCTGGTGTGCGACCACCAGAAATGAATCCTGCAGGTATGCGCATGGTTTCCAGGGAGTGTGCACGATACCTATATCCTGTGTCAGTCGCAGATCCCTGCAGTGTTCCAGGGACCACAGAGGCTGCTGGGTTGGCTCCTTGGGGACATGGGCTACCCACAGAGGCCATGGCTGATGACACCTATGTGGCGGCCTCAGACTGCAGCAGAGCGATGCTATAATGAGGCTCATGCAGCAGTTCACAGATTGGTGGAGCAGAACATCGGGATGCTGAAGATGTGGTTCCGATGCCTGGACCAGCCCGCAGACAGTGTCAAGCATCATCATTGTCTGCCACGCCCTTTGCAACCTAGCACTCCAATGGGGAGGCGAGCTGGCTGAGGAAGAGATAGAGGAGCTGGAGGTCTCCTCGGATGAGGAAGGTGCTGATGGGGATAAGGGTGAGGGGGTCCTCAGTGGTGATGATAAAGGGGATGAGGCTCTCACACTGTCTAGATGAGGCAGGTGCACTCAGGAGGCCCTCATAGCTGCCAGTTTTGTGGAGGATGATGATGACATGCAGTGAAGTGTCCCCATATTGTAGTTATGAATGTTTGACTCCAGCCTGGCTAATGGCAGCGCCAATACCCTCTGTGAGAATGCTCCTGTCACGGAGATGCAATGGAGCCCCTAATAGTCGCTCGATCACAGGAGGATGATGGCAACATCCAGTGAGGACACTCCATAGATCTTCACATAGCCTCTGAGAATGTCTGACTCCTGGCTGGTCGAGGGCAACTCGCTTGCGCTCTGTGATCAGGGCCATCTCAGAGACTCAGCCATGAAATTTTAGACGCATCTGATGCTGTGTCTGCCTTCTGCACCTCAGCCCTTGAGGAGCTGGTGCACAGCATCACTGGTCACAGATGCCGGTGTGATGGGGACCAGCCCTACCTTAAACGTGCTGAGAGCTCACAGAGAGAATGAGAGAAATCTGTGTCACCTGCCCACTACATTCTGGCAGCAATGACCAGCATCGCCGAGGTGCAAGCATCAGTAATGTTTCCAGGGATTGTGAGGCTGGACCATCACTGTGGTCTGAAGGCTGCACAGAGCACAAGGAAGATGCACTGGACTGAAACACTTGCCTTTTATCTTGTGCAGAAAGGTTTCACATCTGAGTGACAAGAACACTGCTCATCAGAACAAGGAGCCATAGGCAGGGAGACATTCTTAGGAGTTTATTGACAATAGTGAACAGTATATACAAGTGATCAACACCCATGGCCAGGCTGTGCAATTACTTTTACCTAACCTTCCGAACCCTGCCACTATGCCTTGGTGCTCCCTGGACATCCACAGCAGAGGTGGAGGCAGCATGCTGACTGTGACGTCCTGTCTGTGTTGACTTTGGCGGGCATCCTCTGAAGAGTGAGACTTGGTGGGCCCTGGCCTGCTTTCGGGGTCCTGCTGTATGGCAGTGGCACCCTCCTCGGCCTGTGAAGCTGAGGTCTACAGAGGTCACAGGAAGAGGGAATTCAGATGGGCCGGTCACTCCCAGAGTGACCTGGATGGATGGTCCCAGAGTGTGCACCTGCTTATCCTCCTCCCTATGGGTATCTGAGGGTCCCTGGCTGACTCCGTGAGTGAGAACAAGCTGCCCAGTCTCCATCTTGCATACAAACTGTTAGAAGCCAACTATGGCATCAGCGATGGAGTTCAGTCCATGCAGCAGTAGAGGAGTGACATCCTGGACCAAGGAATCCGTGGCGGCCGCCATCCTGCTAGTGTTGACCTAGGTGCAATGCAATGCCGGCACTATCACCTCAGCCTGAAGATGGACAGACTCCTCCATCTCATCGTGCCTTGCAATCTGAGGAGTGCAGCGGACATCTCTCCCTGATGTTCCCTGTTGGATCCTCACTTGGTAGGGCAGCGCCGACCTCACTGCCAGCACAGGACCGGTCCCAGTCATCGCCGGCCAGCTGGATGGCTCTGTTTTCGAATTCTGTCAGAACTTTGATCTTCGGCATCCCTCCACCTGTCTGCCACCTTTCCCTCCTGTTGTGAGCCAGTTTGTCCTGCATGGATAGAGATGGGGAAAGTGTATCAAGATGCCTGCTGGGCCAGATGATAAGTATGCCTGGCCTGTGTGGGTGGTGAGTTGTCCCTTGGATGGGATGAGGATAATGATGGTGTGTGTGAAACAGTGAATGGTGATGTCCCTTGCACTGACAGTGAGTGTGAGCTCTGTGGATGTGTGATGGGTTTGTGAGTGTGTGAGTTGGGAGTGATGAAAAGAGTGACTTACCCTGGCAGAACAGATGAGATCATTCATCCATTTGCGGCACTGGGTGGCTGTCCTCCTCTGCAGAGTGTTTGCACTGACCACTGCTGCCACCACCTCCCAAGCTAGGCTGGTGACTTTGCTGCCCATCCTGTGGCCAGAGAGCGGGTAGAGCATACCCCGGTGGGCCTCCACAGCATTCAGCAGTCGCTCGAGGGATCCATCGTTGAAGCTGGGGGGCTGCAGTCTTTTTTCCTTTGCTAGCCATGTCTCTGGGGCAGCGGTGGTGAACTGGTGGCGATGAGCGCTTTGCTGGTGGCTGCCTTTTAAAGATGGCAGCCAACATGATGCAACAGCGGGGTGATGGCGGGCGGGTGAATGAGAGCCCGCTCGCCATGGAAACAGCATGTTTCATGAGAGTGAATAAATAATGAGGTGGGCTTGGGATGATACAGCGTGAAAACCCGCCATTTTCATCCATTTTACCCACCCGCTACCGAACTTAGTGAAATTCTGAGAAAATTCCACCCTATGTGTGTGTAAGTGAGAGCTTGTGCATGAGATCAAGAAAACAGCATGATGGAGACAAAAGCAAACAAAGTGTGGATGATGGACATAGATGTAAATGGTGCAAGGAACACAAAGGGTCCATGTGTGTTAAAGAGAGATGGAAAGGAAATATTGCCACACGGTCTCTTGTTCTTTCTTTTTAATCATATCAGATTTCTAATTCATTAATATATTGCTACAGCTAAGTTTTATAAATGAAGGCAGCATCAACAAAAATCTAAATTAAGAGGCAATTTAATGATAATGGAAATGAGGAAAGTCTGTTTTTTAAAGTATCCCGTGATTTATTCTGTTGAAGAAATTGTTTGTGCACAAGTTCCATGCTGAGGTTTTATGTTGCCATTTTGGTCTGTTCATTCATTCATTCATGTGTACTCTGCCCAAAGGCAGGCCCTTGGCTCTTTGTCTGTTGATGCTTCATCCTGAGTCATTTTCTTGACAGCTTTTGTCACCGAGTGGTTTGCCTTCCACTCTCAGGGGCAGGGCAAGGAGGCAGGTCTCAAGTCTACCTGAGCTGGGCTGGGAATCAAACCTGCACTGTTGGTGTAATTCTGAACCACTCGCTAGCTATCTAGCCAACTGACCTAACCAAAAGAGCATTATGGATTAGAGTGGAAATAGGCAAGTGTAGTTGCCAAGTACATGAAGAGTAAAAAAAGCCATACTGTGCAATTATTGGTACATTAGGTTTGAGTTCACAGAATCACAGAATTGTTACAGCGCCATTTGGCCCATCGTGTCTGCACCGACTCTCCAAATGAGCAACTGACCTATTACCATTCCCCCGCCTTCTCCAGCAACCCTGCATATTCTTCCTTTTCAGATCACAGACTAATTCACTTTTAAATGCTTCAATTGAACCTGCTTCCACCAAACTCTCAGGTAGTGCTTTCCAGACCCTAACCACTCACTGCATAAATAAGTTTCTCTTCATATCCCTTTTGCTTCTTTTGCTAATTGCTTTAAATCTGTGCCCTCTCTTTGTTGATCCTTTCATGAGTGGGAATAGTTTCTTCCTATCTACTCTTTCCAGGTCCCTCGTGATTTTTAATACCGCTATCAAATCTTTTCTCAGCCTTCTCTTCTCTAAGGAAAACAGTCCTAACTTCTCCAAACTATCTTCGTAACAGAATTTCCACACCCCAGGAGCCATCCTCGTGTTCAGTAATCAGAAGGCCAGTGGAATGAATAATCGGTAAAAAAATGGTAAATTATCTTTATGAGAATAATCTAATAATTGACAGCCAACACAACTTTAGAAGGAACAAATCTTGTTTTCCCAATTTCATAGACTTTTGAAGAAATTACATTGCTAATTGACAGGAGGAAGCCATATTCTGAGTATGCTTTGACCTCCAGAAGTATTGCACAGGAAATTCCATTAAAATAAAGATCAGCTGGTAATAAAAGGAAACTGGATGTGGAATATTAACTGGCTAAAGGGAAGGGGACATTTAAAAGTGACATGTTGACTCATGGCTCAACATATTTAAATAGCATGACTTAACAATAAACAAAGTAGCAGAATGCTGGGTTATATTGTGAAATCAGGGATACAAGGCCCATGTGATTCACATTGCCATGGAGATGAGGTTTTGGAGGGGAAGAATCTAAGATATCCCTGAAAACTCATAGGCAAGGTTAATCTACCACAGTCCAGGTCAGGGAGAGCAGCCAAAGTCAGCAAGATGCTGTGCCTCACCATTCAGGAATGTAATTTGGAGCTCATTCTCGGATTGAAAGACCAAATTCATCAGGAGCTGAAACAAGGCTAGAGGAAGAATCTCCTGGGGAAAAAGTTCACTGTAAAAGACAGTTCTGAGATTAAAAGTTCCCAGGCTGAGAAAGGAAAATAACAGAAATAAACCCTTGGCAGCTAAAAATCACCTGAGACTGGTTCTGGAAGAATTGAATGTCTAATTAAAGGACGATATAATGTTTATCTGTGAAATGTGTTTTCAGTTGTACTAAAAGAAAAAGAGGAATTTTTTTTGGTTTAATGTATAAGTTGCCTCTAGAGATAGTGTTTAGTCAAGGGTGGCTTCAGTCTTTTGTTGCAGTAAAAGCCTTAAAACCTGAAATCGTGTGTCATCCTTTCAGCTATTAACTGGATGTTCAAACTTGTTTTTTAAAAAGTTAACAGCCTCCACAGAGGTTGTAACAGATTCCATTTCTAATTTACTGACTTTTCCTTTTTAAATTTTTTGAGTCTGAAAGTTTGTAAGGATTGTTCTTGGCACTGATGACTCATTGGTAGATAAATTATAAATCAGACCATCAAGATCCAAATGTATCAGCATCTTTTGATATAAATAAATTAGTGGAAACAAGGATTTAAATTTTATAGGTTGAATTTTCACCATGGAGGCAGTAAACAATGAGTTAGTTTTGTTTTCAGCTCAGCAACCTGCCTCCAATGGGAAACTGATTAAAGTTCAGATTTTCACGTGAGTGAGCCCTTAACTGGGGATTAATTGAGACTGGTTCCCTGTCCAATTAAGGACAGTGAGCAGCCACTCAAAGCTGGATGGCCAATGAGAGACCTTCCAGATTCAGAAACACACTTTGCAGCTGTACAAGGTAAGTAACTTGGACGGTTCCCCAGAAAGAAGGTGTCCACTCAGAGGCATGAACTCCCAACCATATTCCTACAGGGGAGTCCCTCTATAGCATGGTCTTTGGCTGTACCTCCACTCATGCAGGCAGGGAGGACCTGTAGGCCTGCCTGGAGTACTGGCACACTGGCCTGTTGCTGGGTTCCCCGTTTCGAGGCAATTGATCTGCTCCCCTTCGCATCGGGAAACTGAACACTGACTGGAAGATTGAGTCTCCTAAACGTACCTTTAACAAGGCTCTTAATGAGGACAGATGCCTGCCTGCCTTATGGGGGTTGGCGGCCTTCCCAGTTTTCTAATTTGGCTCCCCCAGAATAGCTTTCACCAGGAACAGAGTCCAGCAACTGACAAAGCAGCCAGCACCAGTATTTTCAGGGCTCCCATGCCTCTGTCCTACCTTCTGGGCCCTGGAAATTCAGCCATATATGTTGCCTCAAGGTTCAATAGAATGTATTTACACAGCCTATGAAGATAAAAAGGATTGGACGCCTCTGTAATAGAGCTGGTGACCAAGCTCAGAACCATCCTTACTACTGGGGAGAACTCTGTTGTAAACCAACACCAGCAGGAGGGGGATTTAATTTCCTCAGATTAACATACTTATGTAAAATTTCTTTGCACTAAGTCTTAAGCCTGTTTAATACAAGTCTTATTTATGTGAATGAATCCTCCTTCTCCTTCAGGTACCATGCCTTATGAGGGCATTGGCAACCATGGATTTCCATTGGATTGGTCCATGATTATGCTTGGCAAAGCACTGCAGTGGTTGTGAATGCATCAACCAATCCCAAACCAGGGAAAATGAACATCCCACAAGGTCAGAAAAGTTCCCAATAATGTATTGTGTACTGACATTACCTTGATGGTAATTATTTTAATTTGCCCGGTTTAAAAATACATATACTTATTTTTACTAGACAGGCAGGCTGTTGTAGGATCATGTCAGTGGTTAAGTGTCTATCTTTCTCTGTTGTCTTGTCTAATATAGCACCCTTTACAAATCTATCAATTAAGATTAACACGGAAACCAGACAAAAGTATCTTTACGTTTTTCAAATTATAAAATTAATGGGGTGATGTTTCAGGTCTTATGCCTGGCACAGATGATAGTGCCCTGATAAGAGTGGACTTTATTTCCACCTTGCTGTGGTCACAGCAATGTACCCTGAGGCCTAACACTGAACAACTGGAGCAGACCCCTAAGTCAGATGGTAGACCCATTTAAAATGCCGAGCGGCATCCTGTAATGTACATAGGACCCAACTGCCATATTTGGGCTAATCAGTATTAACTGGCTGCCTGGTCAAGGGTATGCTCTTCTTTATTTTTGGTTGGGCGAGGAGGAGCAGGAGTGTTCCCCCAGGTCCTGCCTGAGCTTCTATCTCTCCAACTCCCATCCCCAAGAAATCAGGGCCCTCCCCACAGACCTACCTTCTTTTGGTCCATAGGCCAGCTGGACTGCCTGATATTGTAATGGCCCAGAACTGGCCAGCCACCCAAAATCTGCACAAGGGGATATCTATCCTCAATATGATTTGGAAAACAAATGCCATATGAGTGAATTGTTTTACTTTGTGTATTCCCATTAACTACCAATGAGAACAAAAGTCAACTCTTGAAAAAAGTCCTTGTCCCAGCCTGAGTTACTTCACCATTTCAATCATGCTCACATTGCTTTCAATACTAAATTGAAAGCAACCATGTGAACAAGATCCATAACCGATGCTGTTGTTATCCTAGCAGCTTTGTACCAATTTCACTCATCTTCCTATAAATCTAATACCAAATGGTCCTTTAAAAACAGGGTGCATCTATATTTCTAAAAATAATATTCACAATTTCCTTCTGGTTTCCATTCTTATTGCCTTCACTTTAATGCAGTTTGCAATACGTGGATGGAGTCTAGTTAATTTTATTACCCCCAACACAAAAGCCAGCAGACTAGTGCATTTTTGAGATTGAATGGTGTGCACCTGGGAAAATGAACAACAGGCAAAGAGACACATTGAGAGAAACTTGAGGCGCAAACAAGTCAGTACTGTTTAAATGCATCCTTCATTCACTTGGCATCCACATTGTTATGTTGCTTTTGCAGCACAGGATTGATCACCTAGAAAGTTGCAGTTACTATTTCCTTTTGAATCTACAAATGAAAAATTCACGAATCCTAACAGCCAACATGAGGCATTATGAAAGCATGAATGACCAAAACGTAGTTTTAGCAACTTGATGAGATGATGGAAGGACCTTAGTGCACTTGGGTGTTTGCAATGCTCCCTCAATCCCAACATGACATCTCAGTCGATAATCTGTTATTCTAAATTGCTGAAGTGATAATATTAAAACTGATTACTGTATGCTAACTGATCTGTTAGCTTTGCTGGTGAAAACAGAGATTAATAAAAAGACCATTAATACTTAATAAGAGATTAATGTTGAATATTTTATAGGCCTTTATTATATCCACTCTTTTAAATTGGATATTTTTTTCCAAATAACTGCTCTGATCTAAGCAGATTGCAAAAATTACAGAAAAGCATATTTTGTAATACCATTGAGGAAAAATTATTGCCTATACTTCATTTTATTCACAGTTATACAAAGCTATCAACCATACCAAGTCTCCAAGGTGCCTAATTCCAGGGTTTATGAAGTAAACCCATTAACGTCTGCCATCAGTTCCACCTGTACTAAATTCAATGCTTCACCATAGCAAAGTTCATAATAGCACAATTGAAACACCGTAATTCAATAATATGATGAAACCAAATATTGGAAGGTTTACACACTTGTATTGATTTAAGTATTATATTGGTTCACTTACTAACATCCACTAACTTCAATCTGAATTTTTAAAGATTCATTATACAATTACACATGTGTGACTGATTTTGTGTAAATTTATGTGCACTTATCTTTGCTTCATTAAAATTTGGTTTTGTTTGAAAAGAGCATGTGCCCAAATTAAAAGGAAAAGCAGGTAGTACGCTGTGCAGTGCAAGCATTATACATCAATTGAAGGCACACAATATAAAAATGAGCCTTGGATGTGTTGGTTCTCATACTATTGCCAAAACAACAGAGTACTCACTGAACAGTAAAAGACAGACCTGGGTGTAAGTAATTACCCTGTCAATTGAACGTGCTTCGAGATTCATTGTACTCCTATTCTGTGTAAATTTTGTGGATCCATTATGCCAACTGTCATTTTATGCCTCTGTCACCCTATTTCTGTAATTTATTTTGCACATGGGTAAATGTTTTAATATGTTGCTGTCCACAGAGATTCATGAAATTTACCAATTCTAGCTTCATTTCAACGTATAAAGCACCATAGTAACATTTTCACATTAACATAAAAATATGACACAGTTGGAATTTATTTGGGTTGCAGAGATAGTGAATTGTCATTTGAAAACATGTGAATCAGGCTTCATCAACACATGCTGATAATTTATATACCATTATTCTGAATTACATATTTATAGTATACACATTTCAAAAGAAATGTATTACGGTTATATATAGTTTTGTATATATAGATTATAGTTTAACACAACAATCATTTATTTTCAAAATGGAAGCTAAAGATAGACTTACTTTCTCAACTGTTGCATAGTTTTAGTTGCAGTGTTTTGCCTGTACCTATAAGGAGCTGTATTTGCGAATTGAAACATGGATTCATAAAGTCAATGAGTAGAAGAGACATAAGGCAATTCCTACCAACTGTGGCGTGGAACTGAGGAGAGCATGAAAGCTGAAATATAAGAAACCCGTGACATTACACTATTAAAATAAAATATATTGAACCAGACCCATTTAGAATTCTTAGCACACCAACTTCAGTTTGAATTTTTAAAGATTAATTTTTCCTCAGGGAAAATATTTCAGCACTTGACGCTTTTTCCAAATAAGTTAGAGATATCAGTGTATCTTGGCTACATGCTTTGGGGGAAAAGGATGAATTTAAAATTATTCTTTTACACCATTTTCAGTTAAAGTCTGACTAGTTTTCTAAACTATTTGCATCTGTCAGTTTTTTGTTCCTGCTAATAATTATTTTTATTGCTCAACAACAGTTTAGCTAGTACATTTAGTCAAACGAGTCATCAAGAAAGAAACAGCCTGATTTATATACTGCGTTTCATGCCCTTGTGACATCCCAAAATGCTTCACAGCCAATAAAGAATCTTTGAATCATAGTTATTATTGTAATGTGGGGAAACACGACAACCAATTGCACGACATTAAAAATACCCCAAAGTATTACTTACTCAAGTATACCTGGTGCAGACTTGTCAGTCCATGTTGAAGCAAATTGAGTGTTAGGCATTGCAAGCTTCTGTGCAATAAGAATTTCAAAAGGTTGACCATGTGAATATATTAACAATGGAAACTGATGGGGAAACTCTAACCCAAATTATTGAAATTAAGCTTACTGAATTTGGAATGTAGATAATTTAATATGAGGATGATTTTATTTTTAAAAAGCTGGCCTAGACAGACAATTGACCAAAGGAATAAAAACAGAAAATGGTGGAAAACTCTGCATGTCTGGCGGTATCTGTGGGGAAAGAAACAAAGTTAACATTTCAGATCGATGACCTCTTCTGATGAAAGGTCATCAATCTGAAATGTTAACTCCTCTGCTCTGTCCACAGATGCTGTCAGATTTGCTGAGTATTTCCAGAATTTTCTGCGCTTTTTTTTCTTTCAAGATTTCCAGCATCTATAGTATTTTGCTTCTTGTAGAAGATGCAAGGGACTGTCCTCAGCTTAATTACTGACAGTCCCAGCTTGTAATTCAATTAATTTTACTGAATTACAGTGACAGTTTGTTTAGTTTATTTTTTTAAGTTCGTTAGCTTTTAAATTTGGCACAAATTTCTTGAATATTTTCATTTCCTGTGGAAACTTTCAGTAGGCCTTTTTAACCAAGGTCAATAATATGATCTGACTGCCTTAACACTCAAGTCTACTTCTACTCACAGCACCATAAGCATAATTTTGATTTGACACCTTGATGACTGATGCATTAGTGCTCCGGCATTGATTGAAGTAAAAATCCAACCAGATGTGACTATTATTTTCACATATAATCTTAGAATGTAGCATCTTCTAAGGAAGTAATATCACAAATACTAAATTGAAACACTGTTGTCCAAACATAGGTACACCAAAGCAAAAGTGAACACCCAATCAGCATCTGAGTAAATCCCACATAGCCAGTAAAAGATCACATTGAACTGGAGATATACAGAAGAGTTTCCGTTGGAAAGAGAGATATTGAAACATTATTTTGCAACCACATATTAAGAAAATCAATTTCTAAATTTTATGATAACACTTGGGAAGATCACACGATTGAGAAAATACAAACAGAAAGACAAGCTGGCATATTAAAAGGGAGATTTTAGCAGTGAGCTTTCTCAGTTCTACAGCAGCTATCAAAGATGTATTCCAAACCTGGTTCTATCTTTTACAGTGTGGTTCCATTACAGATCATGTGTGATACTAATTCAAATATTGGGGCAGATTTTAACTTGCCAATTAGACATAAAACTGGCATTGCAATTGGTCCAGCAATTGCACAGATTGCCTGATTTTTATTTCCATTCCGAATGTCATTTTTATGCCCAGATGGTAAGTTGAAAAACGACTCAAATATTTTATAACTTACATTACCGACAACATCGATTCAAAGGCAAATAATAAGTATTACCAAAAAATGCAGTTATGCTGCCATCTTAACATTGATGCAATGTGATTTGAGATCCATAAACCTACAAGGTTGGTAATATGATTTGGCAATCAGGCCCTGATCAGATTCATAAGTGCAGTAATGTCAAATGATGGTTAATCCTTGCCAAGTGACCATTTCACACTAATCTGAGTTTACACATGATGCAGTATAACTCCAGCAAGCACAAATCTGCATTTTCAAAAATTATCCAGGTGATCCCATTTACGTTTTGATGTTTTTAATGAGAGGAGAAGTGGACTCTGCCACCTGTGTTCACCTAACATTAAAATTAACTGCCCAGGGACCACTGCAACATGCATACCAAAATCTCCTTTGTCTCTGATCTCAGTGCAACATGCTGTCAGTGGTATAACTCTACTTTTCTAACTCTGCCTCATGTTCTACAGATTAGATGGCTAGTTCAAATATAAATGTTTGTTATACCATAGTTTGATCTCAGTGTGACTAGATGTGAGGTACAGCTTCAATAATAATCTGTTTGCACCCTCATATGTGCTTTACAATCTGTTTGAGTTACGAACAGCTAGTTAGAAAATGTGTGCATGGAAGCAGCTGTTCTTCGGTAACATTAAAAAGATTCTGCATTAAGTTTTGAAAGTTTCTAAGCAGTCTATTGGGCCATCTAGACATATTTAAAATGAGGCTTCACACTGGATTGGAGTTTTACTGCAGATGGTGCAAGTTTGAGATGGCTTACACATGAACATATGAAATAGGAGCAGTTGTAGGCCATTCAGCCCCTCGAGCCTGCTCTGCCATTCAATAAGATCATGGCTGATCTGTTTGTATTTCTAATTCCACATTCCCATCTACCTCCAATAACCTTTGATTCCCCTGCCTAACAAGAACTTATCTACGTCCAACTTAAAGATATTCAATTACCCATCTTCCACAGCCTTCTGAGGCAGAGTTCCAAAGTCATACAACCCTATGCGAGAAAAAAATTTTCCTCATCTCTGTCATCACTTCATCTTCTTGAAAAAAGTTTGGCATAGCTTTAGTGCAGCTATACTGTTGCTATAGTGAATTATGCAATAATTTTACACTTTATTGTGTACCTGAAACTACATTACATAAGTACAAAACAGATTATCCCAAGACTGCCAAACACAAAGAATCAATAGAGATCGTGCTTCTTTTTTTCAGAGTTAAAGAATGGAAAATGATAATTAATAAAACAGTCTAACCTAATAAAGGGGACAGTAACATTGCTGGTATTGAAATTATTAAAAGTTTCAATATATCTAAAGTAGAAGAGGGAAATCTTGAATTATTAGAATGCATAATATTGATCAAATTGCATTATGAAAGTTTAAACCACTTTTCCATAGTTACCCTGATCAGCTTTATTTAGGAATTGCAACCCTTAGTAAAGAAAAATATAGAATTGCGTTGAAAAAACCACAAACAACTCATCATATACAACTTACGCATTATCTTGATTTTGTTGCATTTGAAAGTACTGTTAGATTAATAATGATACATTACTGGGATTTAGACCAAAAGAAAACTGTTTAAAAGGCCATTCAATCAAACCCTTGATTATACAGTGTAATCTCTGTAAATGTTAGAAAATAGCAATAAGTGATGCAGTTTAACTCATCATAGCAACTTGACGTACTGATTATGTGGCCCAAAGTGATTTTCCTCTTTGTTTCTGTCCTGGTGGTATTTTAATATATAATTAAATTGACAAAAGTAGTTTAAGATATATGTTTGATTTAGTGTCATCTATGATCTGTTACAGAACCACATAATAAATTTTGTCACTGGAGTCAGAGGAATGAGATACATATAATTATTGCCAGCAGTCTGTACTTCTTCAGGTTTTCCTGATATTGCATACGGTCAGCAAAGTATTTAGTGATCTGTTAACAAATACAGGTATGTATATGGGCACAATTAAGTGCCAGTTCTACCGTCTATTTTAAATAATAATTTTTTCCATCATGAAACTAATTCATCATATCCAACATATCCAGCATAAAAACTTCGGTATACACGTATTCATTTAAAAAAAAACCCGGAGGCGTACTTTGACAATCTAACTAAATATGTTATTAATGAAAGCCGATTTCAGGTAAAATCCGCACAAGGTCAAAATCGGCTGTTTAATAATTTGTACTGTTGATGATAGCGTTGCTGGCTGTTGAGATTCCGTGGTTAAACAAGATCGACTCCTTTGGTATTCACTCTGTTATGGGTCAGTGCTTCAGTCAAAAAATGCAGCACTAGTCATAAGTGGAATTTGCATAGGTGAGAGCAAAGTGCTGATGCAAGCCAGAGCAGTCAAGTATTGTTAATGACAAACACAGTACATGAGCAGAATGCATATTTAATTTACAAAATGTGGAAATGGGGACAAAATTGAGGCTATGCATCACAGCAGCGATTTTTTTAAAAATGGAAACCTCGCAGAAAGGGAGGTACAGTACTTGCAAATAAGTACCGCACAATAATTTTAATCCCAAACAATTGTAACGCTAATGGGTAGCAACGTGTTAGAATTTCAGTCACACTGAATACTTTAGAAATGTTACATTACAACCGCATGTTTTTGTTTAATCGTGTGTGTGTTGGCCATCCAGTACTGCCTATTTAATATCTCTTGTTAAGGATAATTTGATTAAATTGCAAATTATGTTACTTTAATATGACTTAGGCTCGAAATACGCAATTAAGCTTAAAGTGAACTTGATATTACTGGGTTGTGCGAGAGTGGGAGATTGCAAGTATTCTGCGCCTGCCTTTATGTTTGCGATCTGTGTGCGTCTGTATTATGTGTGGGAGATTGTGTATATGTGTGTATATATGTGTGTGTATTTTTGAGATATTGGGTGGGGGGTGTGGTGCACGCGCGCACGCGTCATAGAGCAAGGTTTATGTCTGACGCGTCTGAGTTTAAAAGAAAGGGATGATTACCTGTCCTTTTGTTGCACTATATCATTAACGGTCAGCCCACATCATCCACACTCTCTGGGCGTGTTCAGAGGGACAACTGGTGCACATATATAGGCCTTCGTGTGACTTGGTAGACAAAGTCTCCTTTTCTTCAGGGCTGACTATTTTACAATTAGAGTGTTATCTTTATCTCCCAAGACAATAGTATATGCTAATCAAAGAAAGATCGTAAATGTATGGTGAATGACATTTTAAGATGGCACGCAACTATACAGAAAGCGTATTAATCTGCATTGTACATCACTGCCTTCGTTTGGTTTTCCATGTAGAAAATGTGGACCAGCGAATAGTGGTGGTTAAAGGAGTAGTTGAGAATTTTCAGGGGGAATGCATTGTAAGTAGAAAGCTAATTGGGGTGCTATTAAGTAATATTACGCAGTATGGAATGCTCATTGTTGCTGAATTATGCACAGATGATTAGTTTTTGCATTACATGATGCAGAAACTATTCCACAATAATACTCATTTTATTTTTAGATACATGGAAAGAACACGAACTGGGATGAAGTCGTCACTTCATTTGTATTTGCACATATACACAGTGATTAGTTTACCTTTATCTTTACAATGTACTGGCATTATTCCATCATTCCCAATGTTGTCTCATTAAACCAGAAAAGAAACATAAGTATACACGTAAATTAGTATTTTTAAATGATATAGGATAGTTCCTACACATATTCATCGTAAATTGATCCATATAGAGACATTGGCAGATAAACGGCTTGATGGAGTTGGTTTATGCATAGGCAACTCAAAAGCACAAACATGATATTGGAAATAAAGGCAAATTCCAGTCAGACACTGATTCACACACGACTGGAATACAGTATAACACCATCAGCAATCGTCTCACATTAAAATAGTGAACCCAGCATATGTTGTATTTAGTTTTACAAGGTGATACTTGTTAAAATTATAATTGTATGTTTAATTCCATTTTGCTAAAGGGCAGTGGGTAAGCTTTCCCATTTTGTATTAAAAATGTAAATTTTTTAACACGTTCGCATGTACTGAAAACTGGTCATACATTTTCACATAATGTGCTATATTGTACAGAATATAATAGCAAGACAGGAAAAAAAGATTAATTAAGGCATATTTTACTATTTCAACGTTTAGATTTTTCATCTTATTAAGCTAAATTTACGACAAAAACGCTCTATTCGCTTTTGCAGGTGTTTGGTTACGAGTAATCACCGAAGCTATTTACATAAATATATCGTGTAAATATTTGGTATTGTTTGTATTTTAATGCGCCGTTGAACAGTTCACAGTGCTGAAACACACAGCCTTAGAAATGCTCCTGGAGGTCACTTGGCACGATGGACACTGAGGCCTTAATCTTTGTAAGCAACTTTCATTGCAAATTCCAAATAAATGACAATCACACCTATTGGTGCCAATTAACACATTTTATATTAATTCGCCGAGCCTGGTGTGGGAAAAAAACTAACATCTTAATGTCTAATTAGCATAGGAAGTGCACACCAAATTACAGCGATTCTACGTGATCCAAAATATAGAAGAAATACCACCACACTGATCTGTGATCTCTGGTTTTGTTGTGAATGCGGAGAAGGGGGTGGCTTTTCGTGAGCTCCAACGTGAAAATTACTGTTAACTTTGCTTGGTTGGATCGAAGTTTTCTATGGGAAATTTGATTGGAAATTTACTACAGGCCAAAAGTATATTACTTCTCTACAAATAACATGATAACTACGGACTAGTTTATTTATAACAACGATATTGTGGTTATTGAGGAGATTACACCAGCCGTGTCCAAGTTTATACCAATATGGCTACAAATTTTCGCTACTCGTGAAACAAAACAGCGCAGTTAACGTCGGCCACTGAGAACTTAAATGGAACTGGTGTTCAGGCCTAGATTCATGTCCCACACTCTATAATGACAGATGGCTGTTTCATGGACAAGTGTGACTATTTCAATGGACTGATCGTTCACCAGCGCTCTAACAGGATTAACAAATAAAAACATGTTAACCAAAAGCCATGATCACTTTAATTTCCGAGTACTTGACATTTATTAGGTTTTCTTCGTGACAAATTCTGATTCTGAGCCTTGGCGATGCTGATGTCGAGGTAAACTCCTCATAATGCAGTCAACGCCCAAGGCACTCGGGGGTGTGCTGGTTATAATCTCCCTATCGTTAGACAATAGTTAACGGCCTTGCCTCTTGGCTATTTATTGCCCGTTATATGGCGGGAGAAGATCAGTTTTGTTTTATATCCAATGAGAAAATTTGGATAAATGGATCATTCATGCTGGGAAATTTCTGAACTTATTTTGATGACGATTTATTGCATTTTAAAAGCTGGTTTGGTAGTTATGTTCTAGAGAGTTCCTAAAGCGTTTGGATATTAATTAATTCTGTATAATGCATACAAATAGGTCTCCGATTTTAAAACAAATAATGTTTGCACCAGTTCAGTGAGCTAAAGTCACTGAGCAAAATATTTCAGAAAGAGATTTTAAACATCGGGAAAGAATTTAATGATATAAATTGGTCGGCTAATCTAAAAGTAAAGAGCTTAGGGCATTGTGAACGTACAGAAAGAAGCAACGGCATCGTACTGGTTGTTAACAGACGATTCCCATCTCCTTGCAGTTTTCCCGCAGAAGACCAGTGCTCAGGGTTTCTGTGGGTCTCGTGCCAGGTTCCTGTTCAGTGACATGACTCTTCTCATTTTTCTCGCGTGACTGCTTCACTTTCAGCGCCAATCCTGATGCCGCGTCATTTTCGTGTACGCACCCCCTGTTATAGGGGGGTGAACAACATGTGATGGCCAATGAAGCTTTCAAATTATCATTGGCAAACACAATAGGGTTGTGCTGCGTTGTTCTTAGGCAACATTAGCCTGACGAGTCTCTGTAATGTGACTTAATAATTATTGCTCATTCCCTTCTTTTGTTTAGTTACATGTTTATTTTCAATTAAATTTAGATTAAATTTCTAGCAGCAATGCAGAGTGCTTTATCTGCAACCAATTACTTTACTTGGCACTTTTATTTTGACAGAAACTATTGTGACAGGATTAGACCCATTTAACAAAAACACCTACTTATTTTATTGCTTACTTTCAAATATGCAGATTTTTTAGACAATTCCAAAATAGAGGGTGTTTCATATTTAACAAAAACACTGTCTTCTGGTTTTATTTAGCTTTTAAAATGTGCCTCTACTTTCATAGGCATTCCCCATTAACAAAAATCGTGAAAAACAAATAAAGTCTCGCATTTGCCTTTTTGTTTCCGATGTGAACTCTGTGCTGTGATGTATTAAAAAATAAAGAAGTACATGACGTAAAATGCTGTCTTCAATAGCCTAATCAGATGCATCAGATTCAGATGATGTCTAACATCGCTGAAGGTCTCCAAAGCTGTATCTGTTAGAGCCAAAATACCAACTGTGGGAAAATACATGTATACTGAGAAAGGTTTACTATTGGGTATTTGTTACTTATTAATGTACTGCCGCTTGGTATCCTAGCCACTTACTGATGCTGTTACAATGCCATAAATGTTGTAGTAGTGCAAAAGCAAAACCTATTTCACTAATTCATGTAAACCTTCGAAAACGTACGTGCTACATTGTTACCTTCGAGGGTGGTGGGGCCTTTGTGTTATCTGTTCAGTTCGTCTTTGATTTGACAGGCTTCTGTGCTGTGAAATTAAAACGTGTGTGTTTGCCTTTGTTTTGTTCAATGTTCTGTGACAAAATGCTCCTCTGCCAAACTCCTTCACACATTACAAGCCTTTGGGGATATCAAGGGCAGCTATAGAAGGGCTACCTGGAGAAAGGTTGCTAAGGCAACCCTTTTAGCCCACAACTAGATTAGCATATTCATGAGGCTGTAATTTAAACCAGAATTGTCCACACTTGCATAGTGGCCAGGATTTACTATGCAAATAGACTGGTTTTACAGGCTGCTGCTTAATTAACTCGTCAAGGCCATCTTCTCACTAAAAGGCAATCTAACTACAGATTAATCTGCCTTTGTTTGCTGCCGTTCCTTCCTTTTGTGGTAAACATCAGGATTTGTAAAGGGAAGCAAGAGTCATTGCTATACACTAATTCACAGTTATTTTCAGCTAAGCCTTTCCTTTACAACTAGCTACATGACCTGATTTTTTTCCTTAACGCAACATTGTCAACCGGCCATGAACTTCTAGTGTAACTACATTTCCTTATTCGTTGCATGATTTTCAGTATAATTGATAAATCAGTTATCATCATGCTTCTTATAATCTAACAGCGATATTTTACCTTCCATTGCAGATTGTTGTAGCCTGTGTTTTCATATAAAGTCGGCTTTTTGCCCATGGTTTCTCCTCGACCCTGTTCAAAATACATGTTTTGTCTTGCTTTTACTTTACTTTTTATATAACCAAAGTATTGTATTCGTCGCCTGTCAATATTTAATAAATTGGATAGTTTGTGTTATTTGCATTACCTGTTCTTGCATTAAAATTGTATCAAGGCTTCAGACAAAAAAAATCAAAAAAGGAACAGGCTAAAAGTGTGATAAAGTAAAAGGAGTTGCAGAAATTTTCGTCCTTTGTCTAGAACAGATTCTCTGTACAATGGTGAATTTTCGAGTAATCTTAATATAAAGGTGTTTGAATGATTGTTCTTATCTTAGGAACTCGTATGTCCCAACTATCATTACGTTTCTGCTCCAGAAAGACTCCATGTCAAAGCTGAGTCATCTGGCGCTGTGACATGGGATTCCCTCCCTGATGGAAGCCAGTCGAGCACTTGGCTTTGCAAAGGTATTATTGAGCGAGATTTGAATAATGAATTGTTGTTTTTTGCATTTTCAAATAATGATTTGGACTATTAACGTTCGATAAAAATGCAAGTGATACGTGTTTCCAAGTCTCATCTTCCCCCTCACCATGGGCTAAAAATGAATTAAGTTGTGGGCAATAATGTATCGAATTCGTTAATGCGCTGGAAGTAATTGTTTGATTCTGCACTTGTCAAAATACGGGTTTGCCTTGGAATTTATGCTGAAACATTTAAGCCTTAATCATTAACGGGTGTCACTCAATAAATATTCTGATGCAGGGCAGCGCAACTGTGAGTAAGGAGATGCAGTAATGGTCAGTAGTGTCTGTGCCCCTTTGGCAGATGGAGGGAGAGAAAGAGAAGAGATCCCTTCTCTTGTTCCCTCTACGGCGCCCTGCCCGGGGAATGCCGCCCTGCCGCCGAGCAGCAGAGCCGAGCTGGCGGGAAGCTAATGAGCCGCGCGCCTCTGCAGCCCGCCAGCCAATCAGGTGGCCCCTCAGCTGTCGTAAGCTCCTCTCACCTGCCCGCCTTTCCCGCGAGCTCCTCTCGAGCTGAGCTTCCAGCTGGCGCGAGGCGCGAGGCGCGAGGCTCTCCCCTGCGTGCGCTCCCTCCTTCCCACCTGGTGAACAATTACCCCAAACCAGCAGCTGCTCGCCGCCCTTAAAGGCGCAGCGCCCCAGCAAAAGTCGTGCAACAATTGCCTATTGATAAGCTATTGGCCAATGTAAGCACTCAAGCCCAGGTTCTAGGAAAATGTGTCTTATGCATCACAAATTATAACATCGAACCAAATATCCAAACAGTAAAATATGATACTAGTCACTTCAACAAAGGAAAAGTCATATTCATTTTTGTTCGTTTAAATCAGATATAAATGAAATCGAGCAATTTGCAATTGAATGCCAACAATAAGCTTCAACTATAGTGATAACGTACGCACTAACTATACCGTTTTACTTATGTACTTTTCCTAAATGTAATCAAGAATTCCCAGCATTTTAAAGTGTTTCTTTCTGTTCATTTTGCACTCCCTATTAAATGGTTAACACATCTGGTTATAATCCCTATAACCCACTTGATGTCATCAGATCAGGAATTACAGGAAAGAATGAACTTTTCATTTGGGAGCTCCGAGTCATTATTCATGGGATCATGCAAACAATAATGTAATGCTATAATGTCACATATAGTTTCGGTATGCATTGAAACATTATCAGGTTCCTTTGCATAATAAAGCAATGAGAAAAGCCGAAAATGGATTTTAAAATTGCATTATAAATAAATCGAATACAGGTGTACGAAAGCTCTCCCTGTTTGAATCAGATTTTCTGTAATTACTTTATCCACCAGCCTAATTAGCAGAGTTACTATTATGGAAATGAAACATTATTGGGAAAAGATGCTCCTCGGATGGTATATTTAACACAACCCGGTAAGAATTCAATATAGCTAAATACCAAACTTGAGAAATGTAACTTACAATATGACATTTACCTAGTCTTTTGGTTTGCTTAATAATGTTTGAAGTTTAAATAAAAATGATCCGAAGGTAGGAAGTGTGACATTAGGTCTCATGGTTTCTGAAGTAAAGAAATACTTAGGGATAATATTTTGATAATTGCAAATAATAAATGCCCAGCATTTTACTACGTCAGGATGTGTTTGGAACTGATAAAGTTCCTGATGTTTGCATGTCTCGAAGTTTGTTAATGTTATTAGATCGCTGGACTTCTTCAAAATCAATCTTTTGCCTTTTAGGTAAAAAGAATCAAACCTATTTAAAACGAAAATTATCAGTTCGTCTAGCAAACAACATTCGGAATGTGTGAACATATGAATACTTTAGGTACCACAGACATGTCACGTTTCTCATCATCTGATCTGTTTTGCTTAAACTTGAAATATTTTTAAAAGGCCAAACCACCAATATTAATATCATCCTGGTACTGATCTAATGATTTTTTTTTCTGACATCAGATAATGATTGGCTAAAACATGCGGTTGCCTGAGATGTAGTCCAGTGCTGCAATAAAATAATGATCCCGAGTCCAGCTGGTCGGATTTAATTCGCTAATAATAAAACATGCAAAAAGTGTTAACATTTTGCTTTGACAATAGAATGCAAAGAGGGCGTAAGGGTTTATTTCAGCAAAGGCTAAGGTTTGACATATATATTTCCTTCATTGCAAAAGTTTTTTTTAAAGTACTTATTTGGCGCTTAAGCATTTTGGGAAGTATGGATAAATGCTACATAAATGCAAGGCAACAAAATAAAAACAAAATGCTTAAAATACTCGTCAGGTCCGGTGGAGAGTAAACGATTCAGGTCCTGTTCAACTCTGTTTCCCTCTCCACCGACGCTGCCAGACCTGCTGAGTGTTTCCAGCATTTTCTGTTTTTATTTCAGATTTTCAGCATCCACAGTGTTTTGCTTTTGTGTTATCATTTAAAGACAGGGCTTTCTTTGTGTCTGCATCAGCAAGCGTAATGAATCCCGAAATCCTGGTTCAGAACCCGAAATACCCTTTCTGTTGTGCTTTTAATTATACGATACAGTGTGGCATACATTATGATGCCAAGTGCAGCTTACTGCTGGGCCTGCATTGTTTTAATCAATGTAAAATATAATTAGAAACAAGATCCGAAGTCAATGAACGTTTCAATTTTTCCAATGCACGTGCTCGAGTGTCTCAAGAAAAACTGAACAGTTTAAATCGAGAATATTAGATCTATTCTCGCACAATGTTGGTGCAAGTGTTATATATTGAAGTCATTTTCAAAAGAACAGATTAACAGGAAATGCAGTTGTTTTAGAAACGATGAATGTTTGGAACATTTTGCAAGTTATCTCTACCTCTTCCTCTGTGCTTTCTCCTTTCCTATCGTCACTCATTCCTGAGTCACGAGGTGGGGAGACATCTTTCCCTAGGGCTGTAACCAAAACATTAAAAGGGCGGGAGGGGTTGCATTGGTTGGCTGGTTCCATTGATGCATCTTAAAGGAAGCTGCGTGACTCCCATTCGGCCATGGAAAACTCAAGATGCGGGGACTTACTGGTCTAAATCCATTTTGCCCACAGAGCAATCCGGCCACGGTACCAATTCACAACTTTCAAATTAAAATTAAAGGAAATGTCCTGGTGTTTTTAAAGTTGGTAACTAATCAACATGGCGTCTCATTGAATTGCGTTAGCTCCAACTTTGAGGGTTTTTTAAAAATCGTCGTTTTTAAATATGAATAATATTCTTGTGGTGGTCCAATAGCTAACGTGGTAATTGTGCATTTTATTGAGCCAACTGACCGTTGTATATTGGCACTTTGTTCCTGGAGCCATGAGGTTCTTTGTCCAATGGAAACTACAAAGGTAGTAAGCTTACCTCCAAGCAGTGGCTATTAGAGCGTATGATTAAGCTGAGAATCGTTTGCTTTTGCATTCGTTAGAGGTTTCTGTCGAAAGATTTAAGAGCCGCACTGCAGATGCTATAAGTCTGAAATTTATCTAAAAAACAACACAGAGAAAATGCAGGAAACACATGAGGGTCAGCATCTGTGGTGGGAGGAAGATGGGGTTCACGTCAGAACTGAAGGCCAACCACTGGAAATGACAACCCCACCATTCTCTCTTCACAGATGCTACCCGACCAGCTGACTGTTTCCAGCAATTTCTGTTTTCCTTTCAAAAACAAATGATGCTATTGTGAAGGGTTCGGAACCCTTAAAAAAATATTTTAAAACCACCTTTAAACTCACAATTGAGACCGAAAATGTGAAAGGCGTTAAAAACATGTCAGTCAAAACTTAATGAAAATTGAATCTATCAATTATGAAAACAATCAAACAATACTTTATACAATCAAATTCGGTCAAATATGACTTAAAATCCTAAATATATATAAGAACAGATAGGAGATTTTAGATAGAAACAATAGTTTTATACTATTCCAATTTGGAATGGTACTACTGATAGTAATTTAGATGCTACAGTAACTGCTCTAATATCAGTGCATGTTCTGAATCACACCGTAAGCTATTTCAATTGTTCTACTTATTTTATGATTTTTCCATATCTTAATAAACTCAATATAATAAATGTCTGTGTAATTTTCCCGTATCAGTGTTACTCGGAGGACTGTGAAATCCAAAGTTTTATCATTGATGGGTAAACGAAATCTTTATAACTCACTTTGTCACTCTTGAGTTTTGCGATCTCCACTCCAGAAATATACTCAACTGTTACCCGTCCCGTTGCCTCTATACACTACTTTCTGCTTATAAGGACTCAATGCCGTTTCTTTCGGCCTTTATGGTGTCTGGAATGAAGCAATTGACAAGTAATTATTGATCAGACAATAATGTACTTGTTCTCTGAACGATTTGCGAAATAGACCCTTTTTCTGATAGGTTACTTTATACACTTCAATGATTTCCACCTTAAGACTTAAATCATTACTATAAACCGTACCACAGTTAGAACTAACCAACCATATATTGATACAAACTAACTAAACTGAAATGTTCTCACTGCAGTCTCTATTTAAATTGACGCGTTATTTTTGTTTTTGAAAAAAAAAGATACTATTACGGAGATTACATTGTAAATCCCTTGTTGGGGGTTCCCAGTGACACCAGGTAACCGCACCAATTATCTACATCTTTCACAAAGTTCCAGTTCTCCTACAAATAAGAAGGCCATGAGATATGGTCTACAACTTACAATGGAATATGCATAGTTGCTGAAAGGCAATGTTACATTTCGTCTTGAATCACAATTCTATGCTAAATAAAAGTCATTCAGTTCACTGTTGTGGTAATAACAATTCACCTCATGTAGACCCCCAAGGAACAGCATCTCTACTTTTGGCTCTTGTAAGTACATTTACATAACAAGTGACTTATTAAATCTTCATAAACATTCTCACGGGAGTTCCTTCTATATTCGACAGTTAACGTTTACTGTTCCTGAAAGTAAAGAAGCTATTTTAAATGACAGTGTTGTGTCAAGCTTAATAAATAATCTTCATATACCAGTTTAGGACGATGTGACCTAGAGGTCTTTTTATTTGAATGATTGATATAGGTTTACAAGGAGGCGCTTTCTCTTTAAGAATTAAATCTCGATATATCTCAGATGTAAGCATATAGATTTTTCTATATGAATAATTATGCAAAAATCCTAGCACCGCTGCAGTATTCAAATCTTCATCGCGTGTCCTTTGTTCCTGCATAATAAGTTAAAAGAAATGTTCCATGCATGTTAAAAGAGATGGCATTTATATATCTCATCCTTATTCAACGGAAGATAATGACCTTTTCTTCTTTGAGAAACATTTGAAAGCTATAGTTCAATTGGCTGCAAACAAAACGGAGGATTTCCTTTCCAAAGGGTTCGTTGAGGTGATCTATAATCTTGGAGATCTTTGCCATTATACTCCTGTTTACCTTTTTCACATTCCATAATACTTTTACCTGAATTCGAGTGAAAGGGAGAATGAACAAGGATCAGGAAACTTCTAGAAATAGCATACAGGATAAATAAAGAGACATCTTCAAGCTTTCATAGTTTCCATCCTTATGTTTCTGCTCTAATGTAAAGTAGTTTTCAATTTAAAACTTATTTCCAGCCCCATTTAAGGTCCATGTAATTAATCCCAACCTAAAAAAAACCTATACCACGCGAATGTAGCGCAATCATACATTTATCGTAAATTTTATGCGATTGATGTTAGTCAACTCTAAAAGTATTTACGTCCCAATAACATAATTCTAATTTCCAAATAGTTTTATTTTTGTTACAAGGTAGTTTCTTGTTTTAAATATGTAGCATTCGTCCAGCCTCAATACATTATAGTCCATCGTCTCGTAGATTATACTATTAACTATCATTGTGCTTTCTCAATGCACGATGGCTAGTCAGTATTTTCTTTGACTCATTGTCTATTTAATAATTGTACCAAATAACCAAGATGATTATAAAACGCGAAGGCTGGTGTTGATTATGTAACAAGGGGTCATCCAGATCAACGGCAAAGTCATTTGAGTTTCGGTCACTGGACTAAAATCAGCAGGTATTTGCATTGCCTTACAAATTGCAGGATCCCCTGACGTCCGTCCCAAACTCCTTGTAAACTTTAGGATGAAGATAGTCTATGAAAGAAAATCAATTATCAAAGCATATTTGCAGATAAGGTAAGTACATTGGTTCTTTAAAGGCGGGGCATGTATAAAAGCACTAAACGTATAAAAACAGTGCTCTTTTTAAATACAGTTCCAGACTTCTCTCTGGCTGTAAATCAGAGGGGCGCTGCTTTTGAGATGTCAAAACTCCTAAATAAAACACTAAGCATGTATCAAGTGTGCAGCACCCATCGCTGAATTTATTCGACCAAAAGAATTACAATTACTTTCGCTAATTGTTTTCGTATTGGCTATCCTCACAACATTGCATACACGGTTGCAAAAAACTAAAATAATAATAAAGAAAAACGCATTGCTGTTAAGAAGCTATTGGGGAAAAGCGTTCAAAATGGCATCTGAAATGATACAAAAGAAGATCTTTCTCTTGTAATCCCTGGAAGCAAATTCTTCTGATACCATCTGAGTCTGTGCTGCTTGCCCGAGGCGAGCAGCTCCTACACTTGACTTCGATCGCTCTAAGCTCTGAGCGGGTGCCAGCCAGTTTAGTGGAGCGCTTCAGCGTTTTCCAACACCTTCCAAACAACAGTAAATGGGGCAGTAACGCTGTATCACCTTCATTTACAGCAAGTCCAAAAGACCAGGTAAACACAAATGTATCAGTCTCTATCACTACTGAAGGCACGTCTGAAATACGTAAATATTCGTGCTATTTAAAGCTTTGTGTACCTGCATACATATTTACTCTGCATATTTCTCAAAAACCAAACGAAAAAAATAAGGAATATGAAATACTCGATCTGTTTATGGCCGTATTTAATTTCAAGTAATTCCCCCCACGTTTTCCTTTCTCCCAAAGCAATGTTACTTAAAATCTGCGCATATTACCTTGCGTTGTTTTCCAGTCACATCATTAGGGAATACTGAAAAATCCTTTTCAGTTCTGTTCTGCAATATGACTGCACACGCTCACAGTGCCTCTGTTTTTCTTTCTCATGCTTTCTTAATGAGACAAGTAATTGATTGATTTTAATATACATGACTGATTGTTTCTCCCTTGTTTTGTGAGTGAAAAGATTTCTGGGTAAACTGACGTTCCCACCGCAAAGTGGGACGAGCTAATTATATCTGACCACATAAAAATAAATGTTATATGTTTTAAAGGAGTTAGAGCTCTCCCAGAAGAGTTGGTCTGTTTACTATAAAATTACTTAAGGGAATTGCATTTTTGAAGAGGTTCTGGCAGTAGCAAACGTACTGATCTTGGATATCAAGAAAAATCAGTGTTAATAGATAGATTCTCAAACGATGTAACTTACGATTAATGCAGAGGCAATGTTTTCTCCCCTCGGTGAGGGATTCAAATTTCGATTGTCCTCAGTCCTTGGTTGAAGCAGTCGTGCAAGAGTACTATATGCAATTTCTCACGCTTCGCTGATATCAAAGCAGTGGTAATGAATGCTGAGAACTATTTAAATTTATCATTTGAAAAGCAGTCACTTATAAAAGCCTAGACGATTTACAAGGGCCATGCTGGGTTTGTTTAACTTTAAAATCGCACACACAGAGCAAAATAACTTCCCTTAATCGCGTTGCTTGTGCAGCTTTTTTTAAAAAATGATTCTTTAGGCATTAGAATTACGTCCTTACTCTGTACGTCGCTTTTAATAAAATCAGCCCGCAAATGTTTTGCTTTTTATAATACGTGCCATCCCCAAATATTTTATCTGTAGAATTATGCCTAGTATTCTGTAATCGGGCGACTATTATATGACGTGTATTAGGTTTATTGATTAATAATCATTTACCGACTCTATTGTCATGATAATTACTGAATAAAGCTGCTTCAAAAATAGGGATGATTGGCATTTTCCATCCATTACAAATCATGTTTTGGTATCATTATTCAAAACATTTACAACATACGGATTCGGTAAAACATAAAGCTTTATGTCGGTGTTGCTGAAAGGCATGCAGGGGTAACAGCAATGGTTACGGGGCATAAAAGGGTTTAACTAAACAGAAATTAAGTTGTTCCATTATAACTAAAGGCATCACAGTGTATTAAAGTGTTTTTGGAGATGCGACGAGCTGTCCTTGAGTTGCTCAGCCACGCGTTTGTTCGTTATTAATAGGGACAGAGAGGCGACTGTTTTATTTTAATAATGTATACTTTTTATTTTGATCTTAGTTTGCTTAGCTACAAAGCGGAAAATTGAGTGCACTCCGTACATTTGCTATATAACCTGGAGGGCGTATAACTGGCGATGTTCTTTTATGGCTGAGATGGGGCGCCAGATTACTTCTCAAATGTACAAATAGTTAAAGCCGGAATGTGTTATACGGCATCTTTGCTCTTTTATGCAAACGAAATGCAAGTCTTTCACAAATGGTGCAGCCCGGGCCAGGATAAAAGTTGGAACCGAGTCCACCTGCTCGAAAATAACTTGCTGATGGTTTCACCCACAAGAGCTCAAAAAGATCTGAGCCTCTGCCTCACAAAGTGCACATATATGTGCGCTCTGATCTTGCAGCTAAACTAACCCTTTTCAGACTTTTGTTCTTTTCTGAAACGTCACAGAAACGTGACCTCGGGTTCATTACACTGCAGATTTGAAACGACTTGGGGTTCCATGTCAAAATAATCACTTCCCACTACACATGAATTAACACGAATGAAAACGGAACAGTTTGTTGAACGTTGGTACCATCGGCATCAAATTGTCTTTAGTTATGTTATGTAGATGATTTATGCTTCCAATGCATGGCTGTTTTATTGTCTCTGTTAAATAAATACTCATGCCAATTTTAAAAAAATACACAAAGAATCAGTTCTTCCCTTCAATCTGCATTGGGAATGGAGAACATTTGAAACTATTGCGACGCCTTATGCTATAAAAATAACAAGTAGAAGATTATCTATCTGCTTGGCACTGCCCTCCAAGCCAAATAAGCAAAGAGGATAACCCGCCCTTATTTGCAAGCATAGTCTTCTAGTCTCAAAAATGTAATGCGAAGTTTATTTTAATTTTAAAATATACATATTTGGCACGGTGTATGACTTGCCCAATATGGGTTAGTGTTTCCACTCGTTGTTACCATCCCTACATAGAGTTGCTTAATCCACGCTAAATCGATGAATTGTAATACACAACATATGCATAATAAGAACAACTCGTGCTATTTTGTACCCTGGCGTGAATATTTTGTTTTGAATCGTGATTAAAGAGCCTGATCCATGCTTATTTGAACATGCACAGTGGCGTTTATGGCATCGAGAAATGGCATCTGCGTATTACGCCTAGTAAATGTAAATTGCATGTATTTATCGGTAATCAGGTGTAACGTGCTGTTACCAAGAGAGCAAGTCAGCCAGCCTCTGGTGAGCAGGCCGAATATTTGTACGCATTGAATACAATGAAAAAAAACCTGCTGTAACTATCGTATAACATGGGATCTAATATTACGATAGCTGCGTATTACTGACCTAATGAAACATGTATATGCGTCATGGTCCATCTTTCGGTCACGTCGTAGTGCCAGAGCTAACAAAATGTACAGAACTGAATTTAATCAAAAGTTGCTTTAATCAAAAGGTACTTTATAATTGATGATTTCAAAAGTTTCCCTCGTTGTCCCTTTCCCCGTCCAAGAGTTGGTTCGCTTCCAGTTACTGAAATTCAAGTCAGGAAAGTGCAACAGATCAAGTTTCAGATGTTACATCAACACCCTAAATGCCTAAGCTGTTAATTACTCAATAACCCCACTGTGCCAATTTATATGTTACCTTAGATTTCTGATTTTAAATCAGAGTTCTTACAGCATAGACGGTAAGGAATTGTGGAGAGATGGGTAAAATATGTAACTGTGAGTAAATACAACATGTTTGGTTTGTTATTCTGCAAAGGTGATAAAGCCAAGACAGTAAATGAAATGACTAATTAAACAGCTTCATTCTGTTCCCATTAGCAGTTGCTTTGTCAGGCACTTGTCAGCCCACCCTTTTAACTGTGAACTTAAGTCTACAAAGTTAATCCACCCTGTATATCTTTCTAATTACCCTACAAGGGGAGATGTATGGAAATCGCTGCTCCCTCCAAAAATGAACCACATATTTCAGTTCGTCGCCGCATCCAAAAAGCTAAGATGCAAGTTAATGAGGCATAGATGTGTGAATTCCAGAAACGATTTCAGTTTGTAAAAATAACACGCAAACCTGCTGATTCTATGTTTTTGATTTTATTTAACATGTAATAAAACTAACACAATATACTAGAAAAGAAACATAAAATGCGCTTCTTAAATGTGCTTGTTGGAAAATCACCCTGCCGATTGGACACAATCAAAAACAATTCATTTTTGGGGAAAGTTTTAAGAGGTCCTTACATTCGGATTTTTTCCCCAAATACATATTTAAATCAGCAGTCTACGACAAAACACATTCCACTTAATCGATTACCTCGCAATTTATAACCATTAGTACCAATCAGATAAAGTTGCCTTTACAGAGAAAGCGAGAGACAGATCCTTTCCCAGGCTAGCAGCTAGACATAGCGTTTACTGTATTTAGCATCCAAATTCTGTATATCACTTGACAAAGAGCACGGATTCTGATCTTTAAACTAATGCAAAGAGACCTTTATCTCTTAATTGGCTTTTTATTTGGGCACCTAGGTTTCTGATTCTGTTTCTGGCGAGGATAAACGCTGTTCACAAAGGTGACGCGACCTAGAAGATGTTAACTTACCAAAAACCACGTCCTTTAGTTGGACAAAAGAAAAATCTTCATATCAGAAAGAGGGGAATAGGAGGACATTCTTACTTAAGATATTAGGCACCGAGTAACCTAACACCCACAATGGTAATGGGCTGTTTTCCTCTGTGCGGACACAACGTTGCAGTCAATTTAGATATGCTATAAATTAAGCGTTTCTATGGTAGCGTGTCTCTGATTGGGCGGCATATCCTGTACGTAGCGGTAAACGTCACCAAATCTGAATAAGGATGCGCGAATTACAGCTTCGTACACAAAGATGATGGAGACAGCATGAGCGCCGAAAAAAGTCCCATCTACCCCAGATAGGATGATTTTGAGTTGATTGCTGAATGTGTAAGGATAGCTTCAAGAAGCAAGATGAGCTGCTAGCAGGCACATCTGAGAGTAAAAGAGGATTATTTTGCATTTTCCAGCTCCTTCAAACTTCAGGGTGAAAAAGCAATCGGACCCAAAGCGTGCAGCTTCGGCAGAGAAGGGTAAAGTAGCAGCTGCGGACCTGACAAGAGCAACTTGAACGGAGCAACTGGATTTTTAAAGTACAATCTGCAGTCACTTGAAATTACGTTTTTTTTTCCAAAGGAAAAGACAAGATTGTATTCCTGAAGCAAACCACGATGGTGCACTGTGCTGGCTGTGAGAGGCCTATTTTAGATAGGTTCCTCCTAAATGTGCTGGACAGAGCCTGGCACATCAAGTGCGTCCAATGTTGTGAATGCAAGTGCAACTTGACTGAAAAATGCTTTTCAAGAGAAGGGAAGCTTTATTGTAAAAACGATTTCTTCAGGTGAGTTCGATGAAGTTCCGTGCTCATTTTAAAGCGACAGGGATTCCTTTTAAACATTCACCACGTATGATTGTGTTTCTATTTAGCACATCTGACAATGTGAAACCCACCAGACCGGTGAACACTGTTTGTCCCCTGAATGTGTGTCGTCCATTCGCACAGATAGACCAATTATCGAGCTGAGTTTAAATAACTCTTAAAAGATAATTAAAAGCTCATAATTAAATAATAGCAGCAAAAACCAAGAAAACACATTTCGACTTTGATTCCCGTATAGGCCTCCAAAGGCTTAGTTGCCGTAGAACTTTAATGATATTTTGGATGTTACACGAAACAGTCCAAATTGTTTTCACCCGGGATTACAATACCGCAATATGCGATCTAAATCTATTTAGCTAAACATCCGTAACTATCATTTCCAGCCTGGTGGTTACGCTCAGTGGATCTAATTGTTTCCGGGTCTATTCAACCTTCCGTGCACCTTCCAACACACACAGCCAACACGGAGGACATTTAAACGGGGACTCAGGTATATGGCAAGCTACACTGTGACCTGTTCACAATCGCACTGGTGCATGTCGAAAGTTTGGAAACTTTTAAAGGTTTTAGGCAGTGCCAGCGAAAGGAAGTTCGGTCCAAGTTTTAATTCAAATGCCAAAGGCTTTTAATATGATGTTTTTATTTATTCAGTAAGTGATGGACATACCGCAAAAAGCGTGTTTTATTTAAAAAAAAAACGAACGTAAACTGCAGGTGTCTGGAAAGAACACTTTATGACTGGGCCTAATCGACGTGCACTTAAATAGGAAGAATAGGACTTTTCTCTTTCTGGCTCCTTCCAATTGCAAACAACGATTCTTTTAAGGCGCCTAATGCAGCAACACGTTAAACGTATCTAATGATTCTGTTAAGCTGCAAATGAACCAATTACACCTCGCGGATAAGACAAAGATGACTTATGATCTCTAATCCTTTTACTAAATCAACGTCATTGTCATAAAATCGGTTTATATGGCAGCTGTGCTTTTGAGGATGCGGCAAGAAATGACAGGGATAGTGTCGGGCTATGCCTGACTTTTGGTGTTCTAGCCTCAGAGAAATAGAGGTTGGAGGCTGTTGGCCTCTGTCAAATCCTGTCCCGGAATCCCCTGCATTTTCTCCGACCCACAACCAATCAACTCAAAATAGTAATAACTGAAAAACAAACTTTCGCTCAAGTTAAACATCAGGGGACTATGTTCACAAGTATCTTCCATATCACTTACTTTTCTCAGTGAATATATATGCATGTTTCTATGTATATCGCAGACCTCTTATACAATCTAATGCGTTCACCTCTAAGGGCAATGGTCATTTTGATATTCTAACTCTATATTTTAATTTTGTCATTATGGACTATTTCATGATCCGTTCTCACTTGTGGTTTGCTATCGTGTTTCCATTCTACATTAATTATAACGAGTAATAGGATCTATTCATAATTCAAAAGGAGTTTTTTGTTCTTCAAATAAGGACAGAAGGATACTTTCACAGCAAGCATTAAACAGTGAGGTGCAAGTGAAGACAATTTAAATGCAAATGAGAGCCCTCTTCAAGTCTTCTTGAAACGCATTTTATTCATAACAGAAGGAATAAACTGATCCGTTGCCGAAGACACTTTGTTCGCTTCCCATAAGCGAAGCAGTTGTCAGTTTCGAAGAACTGCTTATAATTATTAGGTCCTCGTGATTGTCCTAATTACACAATTTTCTCAATGAGATGGTAAAGGCTTATTTAATTAAGGAGGTGATATATATTTACATGGCGCCCATTTCTGTTTACAGGCGGTTTGGTACGAAATGTGCGGGATGTTGTCAAGGTATCTCTCCTAGTGATCTCGTAAGAAAAGCAAGAAACAAAGTCTTTCACTTAAACTGCTTTACATGTATGGTTTGTAATAAACAACTGTCGACTGGAGAGGAACTATATATTATCGATGAAAACAAATTTGTGTGCAAAGAAGACTATTTGAGCACCAACAGTTTAAAAGATACCAACTTAAATTCAGGTAAGGCCCGTACTTGTATCAACACCTAATGTTAATGGAAGACGGGTGTTGATTTTACCTGTATTCCTCCCTTATGAGGTGTCACTAATTTAAAACACCTTAATACATTTCCCCCCTTGGCTCCTCTTTGCCCTGGTCTTGTGTAATGGGAAACTTTATACAATCTTCATGGCCTCTTTCCAGGGCAATGCAAAAATCCTATATGCTTTGACCACATGCCGCGCGTTTGATGCTCTATTTACAAAAAGATTTTGAGATCATTTATTGCATACGGGCATCATGTGCCAGAATACGTCTCAGGTTTTCCATTTGTACTTGGGTGTAGTATAAAGTCAAAATGAAAGATCACTCCATTTTACAAACACAGTATCCTCTTCTGGAAGTTCTGATCCGTATGAAATTGCAACTACATGATGTGAAAATACACAAAATAAAACATTTCGTTAAAAATGAAAGTAACCTCTCAAAGCTTTTTAATGGGGAACTAAAACCAAAATGAAAATATTAAACACGTGTTTCAGGGAAGCGCATCTGTTCACATCCTATTGGAGATATGTTAAAATTGTAGCTAAATGATTTGGATTATTACATTGTGCTTGTTGGAAAGTCATCTCTCTTCCAGGGTAATACTGGCCGATGTTATATAGTTTGTCCTTTTCCTGCTGGTGAAACGTCAATAGCAGCTTTCACGGAAGCCTGCTTCTGACAGGTTAATAAAAACCGTTTGTGTCTTTCAGTATCTTCGTGTACAGATCGGAGTTTATCGCCTGATATCCAAGACCAGAATCTGGATGATACAAAGGAAACGGACAATTCCACCTCGTCAGACAAAGAGACGCAGAATAATGAGAACGAGGAGCAGAGCATGGGTACCAAGCGGAGAGGACCCCGAACCACCATTAAAGCAAAGCAGTTAGAAACATTAAAGGCCGCTTTCGCCGCTACCCCGAAGCCCACCCGACACATCAGGGAGCAACTTGCTCAGGAAACAGGCCTCAACATGCGGGTTATTCAGGTACCACCACGTCGTTGCTTTTTCGGCCCTGAACCACTTTACCTGTTACAGTAATCATCACTCTCAGCTTTACTGTTTTTAAAGAAACGTTTTGATGTTTAAGCAAAGGTGCAAATATTTCGAATCAAATATACTTTGTTGAAAATGTTGGTTTATAGGAGGAACGCTTAATCCACAAAGTATTTGCGTTTCATTTTATCCCAGGACGCCTTTCAAGAATTCACATTAAACTTTAAATGTGTAAAGGACAGTTCAGTTGTGCATGGCACCACTGAGAGAGTGCGGGCACTGGATGAACACAATGCTATTATGCTTAATGCCCAGACTAATTCCCTGCACACACATAATCAATCTGTTGCTTTGTTTTTACCAATAGCATTTACACTTAACGCTTTTTAAGATCCTTCCTGACGCGATCGATTTCCTCCTAACGTCAATCTTTTAAGCCTGTCAGAATTGTTAGAACGTTTTCATCATCAAATTGTTCACTTTTCAAACTTTTTTAAAACAAAAGGGTTTGGCTCTATCCTGGTTAAGTGTTAAATTATTGCTTGCAACGTCAATTTTCTACACACAATGGAAAGGTACTGGTTTAATCAACAGACACAGAAAGAAAGTGATTTCCATGAACTGGGCTGTCCTATTCTTCATTGTTTACATAGGTAGGTGTTATTAAACGCACTTGCTATATTTCCATTAAAGAGCGGGCCATTGTTTTGGCAGGTCTGGTTTCAGAACAGAAGATCTAAAGAGAGGCGGATGAAGCAGTTGAGTGCTCTGGGTGCACGGCGGCACGCTTTCTTCCGAAGTCCCAGGCGCATGCGTCCTTTGGGAGGGCGCCTGGACGAATCGGAAATGATGGGCTCTGCTCCCTACAATTACTATGGAGGTACTTTCACAACATTCAACTTCCAAAAGAGTTTATCTGCTGTTAAGGAGTGTCTGGATAGGGCCACTTTATTTTGCCAGGTGTTGTAATATCACTGTTTTCTCTCCTTTCTCCTTTGTTTTCATTGGGACGTGGAGTTTGTATGTCACCTCTCGGCGTTAAATTGCCACAATCTATTCTGATTTTCTTCACAATCAGAACGTTAAACGCGAAGCACAGTCGGACAGGTCCCTTTGTAATTCGGCTGCAAAGGAGGCTCCTGCTTTACATCTAGGTTATCGGCCGATTCGAATTTGCTGAGTCTGGAGTTGTCTCCTGTCTCGGGATTTTATTTCATGTTTAACCGCATTAATGCGGACAAGGCAAAAATAGTTTAACTCCTTTGCTACAAAATGCCATAGTTTTTGAGCTTTACAAAGAACCCAGATACATCACTCAGGGGAAGGACAGTTCAGATGTGCGTTTGTCACTTTGCATTGCCTGAATCATTTGTTTGTATAATGATCACCTCCCTTCCCCAGGCATCTTTTCTTGAAATCTTTTGCTAACTAGATATTTCACTGGAACCTTTAAGCATTGTGTTTTTTTTTGCGAACCGTCGCAATAGCTCCAGATATAACCCAAGAGTTCAATTGATAACCGCTTAGTTTACGTCCTTTACGTGCGTACGACCCGAATGGTCTAAGGTGCTCGGTTGCTATGACTTTCTCACTCGTTTTGTGGCATCTGCACGGGTATTATTGAGTGAATGATCGCAGCCTGTTGAGCTCTTTAATCCCCCCCCACCCCCCAACCCCCCGTAAGAGATTCCGCTCCGGCGCTGGCCAAGTTGCGCCCGATAAAGCAATGCATTGTGATGAAGCTGTCTTTTTGAAGAGAAGCCTAGCCCATTCAGCGTGCACTTTCTCTTGTGTTTCCGCGAACAAAGCTACAGCTGCAGTCTTTTGTCGGATATTCACCCAGGATTTGTTCCAATTACCTCGAACTCTTGGAGCATATGGAGGGTCACTTGCAGAGCGCCACGGCTCTGCTCTTTGCCGTTTGCTGCAACCGTCTGCTTCCAAATTCAAAACAGTACCTTTATAAAATCAACGTGCTTCACATTTTTAGCGAATTAAATGTAATATTCTAAGTATATACTCTACGTAACCACGAGAAATTCCCAAATGTATCCATCCCTGTTAAGTACAGTGGTAATATGAAGTACATTTTGACTGCAGCCGCGCTGACAGTTACCATTTCTTTGCCCAATGGTCTAATATATAAATCCACATTTAGTATATTACAATTTTGTCCCATTGCTGAGTTGTGTAAGTGTTAAGAATCCTTTAGGTAGAAATGTGTCACGTGTTAATATGAAAACTTATTACTGCACGAAATAGCCAACACCTAATATCACTTACAGATAAGAGATTACTTCTAGTTGCATTTAGACAGCAGGGAAATTTTTGGCACTCCTATAAATTATATTAAAAAAAACTTACCAGAAGCAGGCACTATTTTTCTATTAATTTGGCTGTAATTTTGCGGAATATCAAAATTGTGGCTGTAAGATCAACAAAGGGTTAGCATCAACAGGTTGCAAAAATCAATTCTGTGGTTGTGCTTTTTGTCTATTTATATACCTTTGGAATCTATGGTATCATACTTGACACCTTCATGTACAAACATTAGATTTTATAGATATGTAGTGACATCAGATTTTACTTAAACTAACACTTCGCTTAAACCAATATGGCTTTTGTTACAAGATTGATGTAGCAAATCATAAGACCAGGAAGTATCATTTGAATGCTAGCGTTTAAGTTTCCGTATTTTGTCTTCTACCATTAATAGTAATCAGTCCTTCTAAAACTACAAATATTGCTAACATTTTTTACTTCAGTAATTTTTAACCAGCCGTCCAAACATTTTTCAAAACTAACTTTAATTTGTAACCGGTAAATCAATGGATTTACATTCCTATCAGGTCACTCATATTAGTTGAAAGTAATAATGACCACATGATGAATAATAGTAAATCGCAAATCATATTTGCTCTGCGTGGGAATAGGGTCTAGAAAGCGAAGAGTAACATTCTAATCATGGTCACTTTACAAATCTGATTATAAAATCCGAAAGATGTTGCCTTTTCAGAATGAATACGAAAGCATGTCATGCACGAATTGTTTGCACACTGTGATTGGCCCTGCATTTTAAACGTCGACCAAAAAGTAGGAAACTAAAATCTACAGTAAAGTTTTCAAACAAGCTAGCGTCATACTTCTCAGCTGCATTTGCTAGTGAGAGCATGAGAACCACACTCCTGAGTGTGCAGTTGATAACGTTTACTTGTGATTATGATGGATGGGGAGAAACAAGTCCTCACTGGAGGACTGAATCAAGTCATTTTAATTTAACTTCCGGTAATATTTTAAACTGAATGTATTTTTTCATTTCATCTAAATGGACAACCGTATCACATTTCTGTACATCTTTTTAATCTAAACGGTACACGAGTGGTGGGGTGGTAAAGAAATGTTCCTGGAATGTAAGATGAAATTGTGCCTAGTTTTGAAGAATCCCATAGAAATGATTATGCTGAATGAATTAAATTGGAACCTAACTGCAAAGGTAAACCCGTTTCTCTTTTTATCCCACGCAGATTATCAGGGCGACTACTACGGCCCAGCTGCGAATTATGACTTTTTCCCGCACGGTCCACCATCCTCTCAAGCACACTCGCCGGCGGATTCCGGCTACATGCAGTCCTCAGGACCTGGGGGGACCTCACTCGGAGTACTTGAACCTCCCTTATCCGGCCACCATCCTCCCACTATCGGTGGCAGCGAAAACCAAAGGTATACGGACATGATTTCCCACCCTGACACCCCGAGCCCCGAGCCAGGTATGACCGGGCCGCTGCACCCGATCCCGGGCGAAGTGTTCAGCGGAGGACCCAGCCCGCCCTTCTCCATGTCCAGCAACAGTGGCTACAGCGGGCCGCTCTCACATCCGAGTCAGGAGCTGAATGAGACGGCGGTCTGGTGAGGGCGACTCCGCTCGGCTCAGTCAACGGGAATGATCACTGCGGCTCTGGCATTAAAGTCACTGAACTTTCACCTCTCTCCAAACACTTCGTCACAGCCCCCGGGAGCAGTAAAGCGCGGTGGGGGAGGGAGGGGTGGGGGGGGGTGGGCGGGAACCCCCCTCCCCCACCCGCTCCCTCCCTCTCCCACACCCAAGTGACCTCATTCGCCGGGGAGGGAGGTGGAAGTTGGCATTGCGCATGTGTCATTCGTGCCGCCAAGATGGCGGCACATCCGGTATGCGCAAGGGACTCTGGGAGAGGAACTGCCTGCTGGGAAACCTGGAGCTGCCACTTTGCACCGCCCCGCAGTGAGAGTGGGCACAAGGCACTGGATATTAATAGAGTTACTGGTTCTGTTGTTAATGTGAATAAAGATCGTTTTAGTTTCCACCCACCATCATCTGACAATCCATGTTTCCATCAGTCATAGAAAACCTGGCATCGATGATGACAATCACTTTTAGTGCTTTGGATAGTTAGTTCCCATCCCACAATCTTGGAGATTCCTACGTGACACCTTTTTAAATTTCTTTAATTAATTGTAAAATTGTCACCATTGATGTTAAAAAAGTAAACACTTGAATAAATATCCTTTTTTTAACAAACAGCGATAAGAAAGCTTTATTTCGGGAATTCTCTATTATGCTGAAAAGTGTGGGTGGGAGATGGGATTTATTGTAGATATTTGCTCATCCGCACCTCACAGTAACTTTGGTTCATTATTACACTGCCAGAACTGATAATAGATTAAACGATTGTCACTCTTCCTGTCGCAATATGCCATCCATAGAGCTAGAAATTAAATACAAATAGATTTGATGAAATGATGCAGTAATAATCTCGCCTCATTCAGGCATCCTGCTTTAACCGTGTGCACAAAATACTGGATACCTCAGTGGACATTACTCATAAAAGAAGAGTTAAACCCTTAGCGGTATATTTATGCAAGGTCTTATTCTGCAATCTGTTACAATATTTCAATGGCGGCCCCTTTGGCCGTCCCCTAACAAACTCATTGTGTACGTTATTGGAAGTTCGGCATAAAACGAATATGTATCGCTTTAGGCCGTTAAATATGACTGATTGTCGTTTTGTTCCTGTATGCCTAAATGTATGCATGGTTTAAAAGGTGTTACAAACACCATTTATAAAATGAATATAACTTGGCCTCAGTTTTTGAGGTATTTTGCTAAATTGAAGACCAACAAAGGTATAGTTGAGTGAAACGATTTTACGATGGAAGCGGTTAAAATCTCCAATATAATTTTTGCTAACCAGGCACTGTGATTCCAGCAACTTCTAAGGATACAACTTACATTTATTGTATGAATGAAATTGTTAGATTGTGTTAAATGTTAGATTGTTCTCATGAACTGAACGCAATTTAAAAAAAAAATCTCATTCTGTGTTTTGCAGCACTCCTGAAGAACCTCCTTGATACACCTGGTAAAAAAAGAATAGGTGGCGAAGGGCAGAATTTTCGGTTAATGTTAGATGGGCCGCCAGTAAGACTTGTAAATAGAGCAGGTAAAAGGGTGGCTCCAGACTAATGATTGTGGGGAGATGATGAGCGAGCTGCCGCATGTTCTCCTTTTCGATATTTTCGTTCTTTCACAGATCTATTTTACCAAAATGGAGATAGGATATTTAACCTATCAGTAATTTCTTCGAACTAAAATAACACCAATGCACCACGAGCGTGCATTTTTTTAGTCAAGTGCAGACCAATGCCATGTTTGAAAATGCAGTTCAGAGGCCAACCACCAACAGCGCCTTGTTGTCAGTATTAGCTTAAATGTTTTCACTGATACTACTTCACAGTAAGCGAAGTATATTTAATATTGTACTGTAATTTCCTTCAGAATCTTTGCAACCTAGTTTCCAATTGGACATATTCATTGTAAGAGTGTTTAAGCTGTGTTGGGTTTATCATCAATGAGCCATCAATCAAGTGAACCCCAATGGTGTGGACGGAAAGGGAATAGTCGAGAAGCTTTATGAAGACTAATGACTTAAATGTACATTATCCAAGTGTCTCGTACAGGATTTAACCCCAAGTTTACATTGGGAACCCCAGCCTTGTAGTGGTATTCCCCTGACTACACGGTGATTTCTGTTAGCTTTTTGGGATTTCTGTAAATCATCTGTTCACCTTAGATTGAGTCAGTAGATTTATGCAAATCTTTTTCCAAGGCTAGTTCCATTCGTGAATGCCCTAAAACAATGAAAATGTTATGACCATGCTTTGGTCTGAAGGGAGAGCATTGTGCTCTCTATGCGTTTCAAATTCTTAAATGTGCATGAATATAATAACCCAATCTGAAATAAGTTATATTATCATCATGCGCGTGCAGATGTTCTGGCGTGAAGGTACAGTATACTCTATGAATATTACATGACAAATCTAAAACAAATGTTGACATAAACTTCATTGTGTTCAATTTTGTGCTCCAAATGGTGCCCCATTTAAGAAACGGATTCCATTTTCAGGGAACACCGATTTGTGCAGGCTTTCTTTACCGATTTGAAGTTCGGTTGCCAGTATCTCTCCTGAATTTAGGCCGACAGTCTGACGACGGTGATCAACGCGGTTATGTAGATGGTGCCAATGAAATTATTCTGTAGTTAGTACAACCTTGGTTGTTTTCCTTGTTTGCAAACTTCACAAAGATTAGGATATGTGCGTGTCATATGTGTCTTTGGGTGTTGGGAGGAGGGGCATGTGAGTGAGCAAGTCTGAGCGAGAGCAAGAGCGGGTGTATGAGATGAACTGTGTGAGTGTGTGCACTCCAAGTGTGTCCTGTATGAGTGTGCTTTAGTTCATGTTAAGATGTGATATGCCTTTGTTACAGACTGCGTGTATATAGCATGTATTTGTGTGCACCTATGTTTGTGTACTATGAATGGTCGTACTGGCATGTACTTCGTGTACATACGTGTATGTCTGCGATCTGCGCGCTTGTGTGTGTTTTGAAGAGCTGCCGTATAATTTTTCAAGCTTTCGGTGAAAAATAGCAGGATTCAGTTTTGTCGACTTTCTATAATTAATGACCTCAGTTGTAATAGGATTTTGCAGCCTTTGGCACTGACTGGAAACACCTTTTTGCATAAGATGTAGCATACAATAGGGAGCTGCCTCTTGATTTATGGGTTTCTACTCAGGAATGAATCTCCCGGGTAGCTGGCCAGCAAAATTCATCAGAAGAGACACAGACGGCTTTTGTGTGGATGTGTGGGGTTTTTTTTGCAGTACCCGAAAATTGATACCTACTCGGAGTAGAAACGCAAATAAGAAAGTGGAAAACAAAAGCATTTGACGGCATTAATGGCAATGCAGTTTATTGCACGAGGTACTGCAAACTAATGTCTTAAAACAGGAGAAGGTATTCACCTGAACCTGCACTGTCAAGGAGTCGCTTATGTTTTTTGTTCCAGCTGTTACACCACAAAGCATTAATCAAATGCAAATCCAAAAAGGTCATTTGTAATGCCTAAAGGCTGGTTTAAATTCCCCAATATCCCTACTCCTGGGCTCCGGATAGAACTGTATGGAAATTTACAGCAAATAAAATTATCTCCTCTCCTCCTTGGAGTTCTGTAATTATTTTTTCTGACGTTTCTCTTCAAAGTTTATGCGGTTTGATTACATGTTGAAAAAAAATCAGTTCTGCCTTTTTAGAAAATATTTGCTTGGCTGCATTTGAATGTATGCAGTAGATTTGGAATTAACTGGCGTTTGGTTTGAGGGGAAACTGATGCTACACCATTAAGAGAAGCGTTTATAGAGTGTCGGCGCTTCAGATATGTTTAATATAAGGAGCTTGCTAGATATTTGAAAAATATGCTTTCACCTGAAGTTGCTGTATCCAAGATTCACCTGAAACTCTGAGCATTTTGGTTTGTGTCACTTGTCAAATCCAATCGTACCTCAACGAAAGTCTGCCAATATATATTCTTTACCTATAACCTTTATTATTTGTAGACTAATCCACTGTAATTATGTATCTGTTGTATAATTGCACAGATTTGTGTTTGCAAGTACCGTGATTGGTGTTGTCACGCGCGTTCTGTCGTGATAAGGCATTTACATAACTGCTGGAAGTGATCCCATAATGTACCCGGTAATTTACAAAATGGTTATTCAATGTTAACCAAAATGTTCACACATTGATGTTAGCAACACATCAACCAACGAGAGACTTTCTCCTTACATTCACGCGGGCCGTGGAAGCCAAGCTTTAGCCTGTGTGTGATGATTTAGACAGCCTATGTGTTGGCTGTGTTGGGTATTCATAGCATTTTGGGATGTAAGAGGCCACAGTCTTCACTGTTACTGCTGTTTGCATGTGCCCCCCCCCCCCCCCCACCCAATATTTGACTTGATTAGAGTTTAGTTTTGCTATGGTTAGGTCTCTTTATTCAATACTGTTACAGCAAAGAGTCATTTATTCGCCTTTGGCACAGGGTCCGACCTCACTATCGTTAAAAGTGGGTTAGTGAAAAGTTTCAGGTTGGGGATGTGGTTGTGGCCCAACCCTGGTCTATGAAGGGATAATTACGTGAAATTCCAACCCCATAATGACGGGGGTGGGTGTCCGTTTCCTGTTTGTTTGGAGTGTTTATTGCAATATGCTCATTGATTTGATTCGTGCAGGTCAGCACAAAGCACTGTAGATAATAAATCATGTAATTATGGCGGGTTTCATGGTGAAGCAAGAACCAGGAACCTCCATTAATCACTGGTAATTGTTAACTCAGAAAGTTAATGCTTGGATAACCGGGCAGTCGGGGTACTTCAGTTAGAATCATTCCCTCATCTTCATAGTATTTAGTCCATACCGTGGAACTTCATTTTGTCAACTATCCATCTTGTCATTCTTTTTTGTAAAGTTCAACTACAAAAAATTATAACCCAGAAATGAAAACTACGTTCTAATTTTGGAATAAATTAAAATACATAAGGGGTTGGGAGAATTCGTTTCTCTGGTGAATGCTCTGACCCACTAACTATAATGTGAGCCTTTCCAATTGCTTAATTCGATATAAGACGTTAAAGGAAGCGTGCCTTTAAGCAACCTTTGTGTGATATGAAAACGTGTAAATGAAACGACGCGCTGGAAAGTGCAAAGAAACCCAATTTATTATGTTTCTTAATAAAAACGTATGACGGTGATAAATTAAACCGCGCATTATTTATGACACAAGAGTTGATCCTCCGCTGTTTTATTAGGTAATGTATAATGTCAAAAACAGTAGATCATTGGTACGAACAGCAAGTGGCTGATTTGAAAAATATCAGCGTTCTTTTCCCTTTTGACAATCAACTTAAAAGATTAACTGGGTAAAGCTATGGAGGTAGACGAGGAGGCGAATCAAGATATATCTAAAAGCTGGAAGCTTTAACGAATAAGGAAATGGTAGGATATGTGGAAATGAATGATGACTGTTCATGGTTCCTGCTTTTTTATGTTTTACAGAACGTATGATCACGTCAGGATTTTTTATAGACCTAACTTTAACAAATACTAAGTACCAGAGTCCCCAGCAGCGTTAATGCAATGTACTGTTGGTTGTTTTACAAACCGTGCACTTTGATTAGTCCAGATGTAGACGTGGACAGTAAGTAAGCTGTGCTGGTCATAGACTCAGCACCGGTCAATCGGTCAGCAAAGGTATGCTAGTATCGAACGCCACAATTGTCTGAGAGATTCCGAGTTTGTCTCCTGACGATGTGCGGTGCAGAACCATAGACAGCTCCTAAAGGCTCATGTGGTCTAATCACATACAGCAGCCGAAAGGTATATGACACTATCCATCCAATTCAAGTGTGATTCTCTTTCAAAGTACCATTTTCAACCAGTCCCCTCCATCGGGATTCGGTTGTGGCGGAATTTGGCTAAGTCTCTCTTGCACTTTTTTTCTTACATTTCCGAAGAATTTTTACAATATTGCCAGATAAATGTCGCAATTCGTTTCATAGTGCAGGCCAACTAAATCCACAGCAACAGTGATAGACTTCAGGGTAAGGCCCACAATCTAAAACCCAAAACACAGATTATGAACCCTTCTCATTAATTTGACTCGAATTGTCAATCAGTATAACGTACAGGGTGTTTTGCAAAGGACCCGCAGCACATCACTGCTGTCGATATTTGTGTGAAATAATACGGTAAATGTGAGTGCTGAGGTTTCTTATACACATCTGACTTTTGAGACACAGCTGTTCCCTGACCTCGGGATTGGAGTGGAGATACAGGTCAGCCTTGAGGTAACGGAATTGCGCAACAGGTTCGAGGGGCTGAATGGCCTCCTCCTGTTCAGAACTTACTATGTAAGTTGCTGCAAGAAATCTGGTGATGCAGTCTCAGTCCGACATTTTGGCGCTGGGATGGTTTGAGATTTAATGATCAAAAATAATGAGCAGTTTCCCTGGGAACCTGGACAAGCCTGTTCTATGTGGCCGTGTTCTGTGCATTAATTTCACCATTAGAGATAACGCTGGTGCCTTTTTTCCCTTCTTTCCAGCAATCTCAGCCTGTAGCTAAACCGCTCACCGCACTCCCCGCTTTACAAAAGTGTTTCGGTGTGCGATGTGAAAGTGCCTTACTGATGGAGCATTGTCCAGTGTGAAGTAGGGGTTAAAAAAAACACCCAGAGGTCCATTAAAACATCCCCGGGCATTTTATAAACAGTCTTTTTAATATAATCTCCCAAAACTGGAAAAATAACCAGAGGAAAGCAGAGTTCTGCCCTTGTGCCCCTTGTGTAGTTTTTTTCTCTCTTGTTACAAGCCCCTCCTAAAGTATAACTTCAGTCTAGTCAATGATAGACTCTCGCTGCCCCAAGTTTCACAGTGGGCGCTATAGCATTCAGAGAGACAAAAAAATTCAAAGCTGGGAGAGTATCTCGCCATTTGGCTTTATATCACTCAAAATCCTGGTCCGGGTGGGAGTTCACTGTTATTTCTACTTTCGCATCAAGCCCATATATGAATTACTGCACTCAAGCAAACGTGGACCCTCAGAGTTTGTGAAGGCTTTACTCCAGTGCTGAGTTAGGAATCAGCACAAATAGTAAGTTTTAACCCGCATTCTGATTTGTACGACAATGTGCGCTAAGTTTTTTAAGGTGTTTTGTTCACGTGAAATTTGCTATATTCACAACTGTGCCAAGTTAAAACATTCCACAAATTAAATCTTAATAGATGTTCAAATAACTGTTGAAAATCAATGGCTAAACTGAAGTTACTGATCAAAAATGACCAAGCTAACTCTGCTACCAGGCATCTATTAGATTTGTAGTAATGAAAATGTTGCAAAACACTATTTCCCTGCAGGCCTTTGCCTTATTGTATAACCGGTGTGTTAAACCACGTGCGTGTTTCCTGACCGGATTCCCAGAAGTTTCACAAAATGATGATTATAAATTAAGTTAATATCACTAAAAGAGAGCGCGGATTGAAGATTGGACAATTGCATTAGATGTAAACACACCGGGGTGGTCTTTAAAATACGATTAATATATAAGTGTCGATCATTTATCAACATCCATTGAGATTTTATTTATTAAAAGTTTGGCAATGCGAAATGGTCCCATAAATTGCGTCCCGCTGTGCCCATTTTATAGGTGCAAACTGGCCGCTGAGGGATCAATACGCCAGGTGGTCTACGGTCAGTAGATTCGACCAACCATGATAAACATTCAGGCGCACGCCGCAAGTGTTAAAGATGTTGATTATACTAATTAAATAAGGGTCCTCTACTTGTTGCAGACCCTTTATGTGATATTGGTTTGCCCCAGCGTCTTAACTGTCATGTGATAAACCCTCTCAGCAAATCACGGCGATAACTGGCATGAAGGACTGTTGCCCCACCACCATCACCCCTGGCAGAGCTATTTGAGGAGTTCATTCAGCTTTTTGCTGGTTTGTCCTTTTAAGTGGTTGATTAATACCAGGTATTTTATTTTGTTGCCCATTTTGGGCATTACAACTGAATTGTGACTTCTGCTAACAATTTTGTTGCTGGTGCTGAACTGCTATCGTCTGTCTTCAAAATAGTTTTATTGCAGACATGGCTGGTCTGGTAAATCTGCCCTTCGGACTGGAGGCTGGGGAGGGGAAAGAACGACTTGCGTTCATACAACGCCTTTCACAACCTCAGGAAATGCCAAAGCACTTTACAGTCAAGGAGGTGCATTTGAAGCGTAGTCATTGTTGTAATGAAGGAAATGTGGGAGCCAATTTGTGCACAGTGAGCTCTCACAAACAGCAACATGATCATGACCAGATAATCTGTTTATATGATTTTGGTTGAGGGAAAAATATTTGCCAGATCACTGGGATTAACTCACCTACCTTGGGATCTTTTACATCCGCCTAAGACAGCAGGCATGGCCTTGATTTAACATCTCATACAAAAGATGGCATCTCCAACAATGCAGCACTCCATCAGCACTGCACTGGAGTATCAGTGTAGATTTTTGTGTTCTAGACTCTGGAGTGGGACTTGCACCACAACTTTTTGACTCAGAAGTAAGGGTGCTGCCAACTGAGCTATAGCTAACACTCATGATAACAATTATAACAGTTATGAAGATGTGGGCAGGGGACAGGAGATGGCTACGCACACAAGGAAACAGATGAGGGCTGAAGTAACTGGGAAAAGTTGAAGGAGGAGGACACTGCACAGGAAACCTTGACCACAACAGATCTTCTGTGAGCTCTTCTCAAATTTCAACTCCATAGAGGAGCAACATGACAGGTGCCTTTGCTTCACCAATGAGGTAAACTATGTCACCTGAACTGGAGGTTCAAACCAGGGCATGACAGCATTGTCTCTGGCTGCCACAATCATCCTGGACCTTGACTTTGAATCAATGGGCTCCATCCAGGCTGAAATTGTGCATACCAGTGGTATCGCCTAGTTTACTGCAATTGGAAGATCACCAATGCTTTCTGCATCAGAAGGAACTCATATCACTTTCCCAACAGACAGAATGAAAGCAGGAGGAGAGAGAGCACAAGATTTCATTGGCATTGCAGGGTTCCCTAGACTCAAGGTGCAAAGGACTGCACCCATTTTACCTTGCCTAGTTCCCATCACCATCCTGGCAACTTTCTGAACAGAAAAGAATCCCACAGAAGGAAAAGAATACAGCGCAATGCAGATTTGTCCCTGGTTTTCTGGCAACTGTCATGATTAGTTTACACTTTACCAGTCCTCTGTGCCACTTTAATTCCAACCAGGCCATCAGGTCATGGAGTGGCTACTGGGTGATAAGACATCCCCTTAATTTTTGGTTCAGGACTCCCATACTCAGTCACAGCTGCAGAGATGGCAATCAACAAGACTTATACTGCCACAAGAAATATTATCAAGCAGAACGTGCAAGCTCAAGCAATGCTTCCACTGCCTGAACCATTTCGGAGGAGACTTGCAGAACAGCCATGACTATGTATCCAGTTTTATGGTCAACTGCTGCATAACTTTGACATAATAAGACACCAGCCCTTACGACCACCTGGGCAGCAGGAGGAGGTGGCAGGAAGAGCAGCATTAACCTCCAGTCCCCCTAGCTGCCAGTGCTCTTCAAGAGCACCTCATCCAAAAGTACTTCAAGTTGACCATCTTTCCCATCCTCAACACACCAACCATCCAGCAATCCTTCTCACCATTGCCCTCACAACCACTATTCAATTGACTTCCATCACTCCAGCTTTATGGACCTTACCCCCTCTTTACTACAAATATTACCATCAATGCCAAATTCAGAAAAAAATCCAACAATTCAATTCTATCAGTGTATATTATTTAACAGGATTAAGCAAGAATCATCCGTGTGAAACCCCTCAGTATCTATTTTGTGTGCAAATTTATTGTACTCCTACAAAATGTTTCCCCTGTGACAACAGCTTGGGATGGAAGGCTTGTTGAGTTTTACTGAGGACACTTCAAATGGCTATGGTAGGTAACTTCAAGCAGTTCTGAGTCTTGAGGGCCTGGCTGACTGCAGCATCTTGGTGTGGTACAGAGCAGCCTGGTACACATTGCTGTATGACTACGCTCTTAAGCTACACTCTCAAATATGCAAGGTGCCGGTTACTGAGCTGTGCTTGCTAGGGTGAGATTGAGGAATAACATATCTTCAGGAAAGCTGACTACCTCTTCCTGGAGTTAAACATAGGAACAAGCCTATTTTTTGTGTGAAGAGAGAGCAGAGAGAGATAAGTAGCTGGTCAGAGCATCTGCAATTTGTCATGAAGATTGTGTATAATGTCATAGAAGTAAGAGGGGAAAAAAGAGGATAAAATGTGAAATAATAATCTGCAATGCCTCCTTCAGCATCACTATGTGCGATACCATGACCCTCCCTCCTGCTCATGATGGCCAACGCATTTTTTTTTCAGAGAGGAGAGTTCTGCCTCTTCTGGTGGCTTCCTCCTGCCCCATGATACCTTGTAGGAAAGAAGGGAGTCTCATAATGAAAGCCTTCTGAGATGTATTAAGAATGAACCCGTCATGGTCAAATAGCTTGAATGCTATGTGCAAGTTGTGGGGTGTGGGGAAGTGAGGATTGAAAAAGTGCTGAGAAGAGGAGGTGCAGAGTGTGTGAGGAGGAGAAGGAGGTGGAATGAAGTGATGTTCTCAGTGATACAACAGAGGAATGTAACCCAACAGAAAGGTTTAAGATTTGAATTGCTCAATTTTTTACACTGTTTTTAAAAAATGGGACCCAAGTAAATGTTTGAACAATACTCCCGTCTCAAAATATGATTACCCAAGCACCAGTAAAATTCTACAATCCCATGTAATAAGTGAATGTCTTCCTTTTCTAATATTCATACACTTATAACTTATATTTCCTAACACAGTAGCTTCAAGGACAACATGATATGAATGCTTGACAAACAAAGATGTGTTTCTCTTGAGTGTTATTGTTAACTATTGTTAAATGATAGCTGTTTGTTGGATGTTAGCACCAATAAGCTTGGAACAATTTTGCTACATCTGATTTGCCTGCTGGTGGTCAGTCAAGTTTCTCCACATATATCCAATAGCTACCACATTAAATCTGTGAGACATCTCTGTTTTGCTGCAATCCATTGTTATGCTACCCTCCTTACAAAAAAGAAGAAAATCTGTGCCATATTTAAAATGGAGGGTTATCATCAAGGTTACTAATTTGCATCTTTTCATGAAAAATGGACAAAAACATAGAATACAAGCCTCAAAGCACTTATAAATGCGTGGGGAAATCATATAATAAAAACCAAATTTAAATTTATTCTGTTACTATAATCCAATGAGCCTGATTTTAAATAGACAGAATCACAAAACGTGAGTACATAAATACCAGTTGAAAACTCCACAAACCCATGAAATAAAAATAGAACTTGAGGTATTGAACTAGTGCCCCTAGACTCCATTAACGCTTTTCAAAAAGAATCATGAACATCCTATCCATTTCTTTAATTTTTATGTATTATTGTTTCGTGAATGTCAACATCCAGACTGGAGAGTCGGTTTGGAGAAGCGATTTGAGTTCACCAACATTGAATTCACACACAATCACATATAATTGTGTTTTAATTGAGCTCTATGACACCATTGATTTTACAATTCTCATTCTTGTTTCCAAATCCTTCCCTGGATCACTCCTCTAAATATTGGAAACCCCCTCCAGCCTCACACTGCTTGAGATTTCTGCACTCTGACCTCTTGTGCATCCTTGATTTTAATTGCTATGCCATTTTTGTCAGTGCCTTCAGCTGCCTAGGCCCTAAGCCCTGGAATTCCCTCCCTGAGCCTTTCACTTCTCTAGCTTTCTATCCTTCTTTAAGGTGCTCCTTTAAACCTACCTCTTTGACAAGCTATTAGCTGCCTGCCCTTCCTTATGTGCCTTGGTATCATATTTTGTTCAATAATATTCCTGTGAAACACCATGAGACATTTTACTATGTTGAAGGAACTATATAAATGAATATTACTGTTGCTTTAATTGTTGTTCTGTTTAATCATTTCAATAATTTTTTCAGAGATTAAATAAAACTACTGAACAAAACAACATGAAAGACCAATTGGTGTGAAGGCTCATTCTGGCACTTCATGTAAAATTCTTAGAAAGATGGCTCTAGGTAAATGGACCACGTACTATGGTGCTAATTTGATGTGGTATTGACTGTGCGATATGAGCTATAACTTCAATGGTAGTGTGCTACAATGAACAAGACAGCACCATTTCCAGAGGTACTGAAACCTACCTAATGAGCTGGATTTTGCTTGCGCTTTCCTGTGGGTTATGTAACCACTGCTGCCCAAAGGAGAGACCATCAGCTGGAGAAGCAAGGGTTTTTCATCCTTGATCTTTCAACTGAAAGGTGGCCTGATACGGGCATAAAAAAGGTAGACGCGAGATATGGCTTCAAACTAAACTATGACAAGGGCACACAGGTTCAAACCAGTAAATGGCAAATTTACAATTTTTTTTGAAAGCTGTTCTTCACAGAAAGTTTGCTCAAAACACAAAATGAATACGCAGATAGATAAGTGGAGACCCAGACCCTGTTAAACTTGTTTAAGAAACATTTGCGTATTATGATGTGAAAGTCTGTAGGATCTTTCAGGACAGATGAGCTAAAATAGGCTTTATTGTCAGTGGTACTGTACTATTTAATGATCTTGTGATTTTGCTAGTCATCAGTGTGTTAGGTGACTCATCACACTTGCACAGGTACATGTCAATGATATGTCACTCTGGTACCTGGCCTGTGCAAACCTTCCCCAGCCAATGGTGGAGGGTGGATGGGTTGGCAGGGAATGAGGGTGATGGGCCGAGGATTTGTGAGGGGATTACAGTATTAAGAAACAAAGTTACAAAATGTAATATTAAAACAACCAAAAAGCATAGCTTAAACATATACAGTCCTTTTTCTGGTGCTCTGGCATTCCCATGCAAAATAAACTTGACAGCTTCATTGGCACCATGAAGTTATAGCAATAGCACAACACCACATTTCACAATATTTCTGCAACTAAAATGGTTACTTTTATACTCTTCTCATTTAGGTCATGTTCCTGGTTACCAGCATTCATAAGTCTGCACAGTAATCATTAGGAACTTCCACTACCCTAATATCAATTAGGATATGAACAGTGTGAAGGGCACAGAGGGCACAAAATTCTTGAACTGCTTTCAAGATAACTTTTTTAGGCAGCACATAATAAGCCAAATGAGTGGGGACGCAATTCTAGATTTAGTATCAGCAAATGAAGCTGGGCAAGTGGATGAAGTAGCAGTGGGGGATCATTTTGGAGACAGTGACCATAATATAGTTAGTTTTAGCATCATTATAGAAAGGACAAAGATAGAACAGGAGTTAAAGTTCTAAATTGGGATAAAACAATTTTTACAATGTTGAGACATGAGCTGGTGAGAGTGGACTGGAAACAGCTATCAGAAGGAAAAACTGTCAAATCAGTGGAAGGCATTCAAAGGCAAGATTCTAAGGGCACAATGTAGACATGTCCCCACAAAGAAAAAGGATGGTACTGCCAATCTAGAGCCCTCTGGTTATCCAGAAGCATACAGGCCAAGATAAAGCAGAAAAAGAAAGCTTATGATGGCCACAAAAGACTTCATTGTGTAGAAAGCCTAGAGGACTATGGAAAGTATAGGAGTGAAGTAAAAATGGAAATTAGGAAAGCAAAGAGAGGATATGAAAAAATATTGGCAGGCAAAATCAAAGAAAATCCTAAGATGTTTTACCAGTATGTTAAAGAGCAAGACAAAAAAAGAAGGAAAAAGGAAAAGGTGGGGCCTATCAGAGATGTACATAGTAGCTTGTGGGTTGATGCAGAAGATGTGGACAGGGTTCTCAATGAGTAATTTGTCTCTGTCTTCATGAAGGAGAGGGATGATGCAGATATTCTAGTTAAAGAAGAGGAGAGTGAAATATTAGATACAATACGCATAGTGAGAGAGGAAGTACTGGAGGGACTGGCATCCTTGAAGGTAGATAAACCACCAGGGCCAGATGGATTGTGTCCCAGGCTGTTGAAGGAAGCCAGGGAGGAAATAGCAGATGCTCTGAGGATCATTTTCCAATCCTCACTAGATACAGGTGAGATCCCAGAGGTTTGGAAGTCTGTGAAAGCTGTACCCTTATATAAAAAGGGTGCGAGGGATAGGATAAAAAAAAATTGTAGGTCAGTCAGTCTGACTTCAGTGGTGGGCAAATTATTAGAAACAACTCTGAGATACAAGATAAACTGTCAATTAGAAAGGATAGTCAGCATGGTTTTTTTAGGGGAAGATCGTGTCTTATTAACTTAATCAAATTTTTTGAGGAAATATCAGGGAGGACTGATGAGGGTAGTGCAGTGGATGTTGACCACATGGATTTTAATAAGGTATTTGATAAGGTTCCCCCATGGCAGACTGGTCAGAAAAGTGAGATCTCATGGGATATGGGGAAGGTAGCAGATTCAATCCTAAATTGGCTCAGTGAAAGGAAACAAAGGGTAATGGTCGATGGATGTTTTTGTGAATGGAAAACAGTTTCCAGTGGTTTTCCACAATTGTTCAGTGTTGGGGCCCTTGCCATTTGTTGCATGTATTAATGATTTAGACTTAAATGTGGGAGGCATGATTGGGAAATTTGCGGATGACACACAAAATTGCCGTGTAGTTGATAGTGAAGAGATTAGCTGTTGACTCCAGAATTATATCAATGGTTTGGATGAGTGAGCAGAGAAGTGGCAAATGGAATTCATTCTGGAAAAGCGTGAGGTAATGATTTTGGGGAAGGCAAACATAGCAAGGGAATATTCGATAAACAGGAAGTTATTAAGATTGGTTGAAGAAGTGAGAGATCTTGGACTGCATGTCCACAGGTCCTTGAAGGTGCAGGATAAGTGGACAAGGCAGTCAAGAAAGCATATGGAATGCTTTCCTTTATTGTGCAAGGTGTTGAATACAAAAGCAGGGATGTAATAATGGAACTGTATGAAATGCTGGTTAGGCCACAGCTGGAATTTTGTGCACAATTCTGGTCGCCACATTACAGGAAGGACATAATTGCTCTGAAGAGAGTACAGAGGAGATTTTCAAGAATGTTGCCAGGGCTTGAAAATTACAGCTATGAGAAAAGATTGGATAAGGCTAGGGTTGTTTTCCTTAGAACAGAGGAGGCTAAGGGGCGACCTAATTGAGGTGCACAAAATTATGAGGGTCCTAGATAAAGTAGATAGGAAAGAATTGTTTCCCCTAGCTGAGGGGTCAATTACCAGGAGACATTGATTTAAGGTGATTGTTTGAAGGAGTAGAGGGGACATGAGAAAAAATGTTTTCACCTAAAGGGTGGTGGGCCTCTGGAATTCATTGCATAAGTTGCTGGTTGAGGATAAAATGTTCAACTCATTTAAAAGGCTAGGAATTGTGCAATGAGTAACTCATCTCATGACTCCCGTGGGAATTGTGTGATGAGTAACTCACCTCCTGACTCCTCAAAGCCTATCTACCATCTACAAGGCTCAAGTCAGGAATGTGATGGAATACTCTTCACTTGCCTGGATGAGTGTAGCTCCCACAACACTCAAGAAGCTTGACGCCATCCAGGTCAAAGCAGTCTGCTTGATTGGCACCACATCCACAAACATTCACTCCGTCCACCACTGACGCACTGTAGCAGGGATGTGTACCATCTACAAGATGCGTTTCAGGAATTCACCAAGGCTCCTTAGACAGCACCTTCCAAACCCATGACCACTACCATCTAGAAGGAAAAGCACAGCAGATAGATGGGAACACCACCACCTAGAAGTTCCTCTCCAAGTCACGCACCATCCTGACTTGGAAATATATCGTTGTTCCTTCACTGTCCCTGGGTCAAACTCCTGGAACTCCCTTCTTAACAGTAGTGTGGGTGTACCTATAGTACAAGATGCAGTGGTTCAAGAAGGCAGCTCACCACAACCTTCTCAAGGACAATTAGGGATGGGCAATAAATGCTGGCCCAGCCAGCGAAGCCCTCATGTCGTGAATGAATAAAAGAAAATTGTTTTAATCTGCCTCTTAAGTGCTGTAACCTGCAAGGCTATGGACCAGGTGCTGGAAAGTGAGATTAAAATGAGCGGCTGGTTTCTTTTTTTCTCTTTTTGGCTGGCAGTGACATGATCGGCTGAATGGCCTCTTTCTGCACCGCAACTTTTCTATGGTTCTATCTCTAGCACCCATTTCTCAATAGAAAACGTATAGACCCATAAAACACTGGGTCTATTAGTTTGTTGCAAAGACAAGTTAACTAAATCTAGTAGTTTAAATGCAGGAAACTAAATCATAGAGTACGATCTCCTGAGATTCAACCAAAATGAGTATTAGTATAAAGTATTTTTTTTTATTGGGTTTAGTGGGATGCAAAAATTGTGGGTTACTGAAGTACAAAGTTCCACAGCTGACAGGAAACACAAAGTTATATTCTTCAACTGGGATGTATTATCACAGTAGACATTTAGAGAATGGATTTCCGAGATTTAATTGGATCAAAAAGCAAATGACTGGATTTGATTGTTGCATTTTACACTGAATTGATTGTATAAACAGAAAATTTGATAAAATTTGGCACTCATTAAATGTATATCATTACAGCTTGCACATTGATAATTTTGTTTTCCAGTGTCATTTTGAGAGAAGATATTACCCCAGATAATGGACATGAAGAAGCAATGTTGCCAGAAAAACTAGAGTCCAATATATTTTCACCCATTCACTTGTTTGTCAGTTAACATCTTATGCGCTACTTTGATGTTTTTTTGAGGTTTTGGTATTATTTTAGTAATATTTCAGTTTCCCCAAATTTGGTGTTGATTCAATGTAAAAAAATGAGTTTGAGTAAGTTTCACTGCTAACCATTTTATTTATTAACCCTTTTGGTAAAACAGTAAGAGAATGAGAGAGTAAAACAGTGGATCTATCTACATCCTATTTAAATGAGGCATTTTTCAAACACTGAGCTTGCAATAAATCATTTCAGTGTTTCCTTGGACATTTTTGCTCTCTCTTTCTGACCTGCAAAGATTTTCATCTCAGAAATCAGCTTTTCAACATTGGCACTTGACAACGACAAGGGCAAGATTACAAAAACACAGTCTGATAATTCAGTCCACTAGTAATGCTTTCTTCATCAGAACTTGAAGACCCTTTTTTTGCAGTGATAGGCTCAATGTGGTATTCAGCAAACTATATATGTATCATGCCAAGGGCACTAATGCCATGAAGAATAAACTTGTGGTCTTTAGGGCTGTAGAAAATGCATTGTTTCTACATGGGTCGATGACTAGTACTGACTACCAGAGCAATGCTTTATCCACTTCAAAGGGCATTGTAGGTGTCATATTTCATGACAGTGATGCGTGTCATTTGTCATGCTTGGTGTCCAAAAGAACCCCAAAGCTAGTCCTAGCACAAACACAGAAAGCACTTTCCCTCAGGTAGTATCCTAGCATCACCCCAACCACATTGGATACCTCAGGCCTTTTTGTTATTTCCATGACATATTCTCACTTATAAATTGTGATATAAAATAAATTATGTTCCTCTTCACATCACTGTCACCATGGTTACATAAACGTTCTCACTTCTTTCCAGTTGCTTCTTCACAAAACAAAATTTACACGAAGAAGTGCCATTTTGTAAGCAACAGGTCAACTCCTTCAATAACTGAATGCCATTATCTTTATAACAGAGCTGAGATGACTGCTGGCTTTAATTCTCCTTTGATGGCAACATGTAAAATGTTTTTATTTCAGTAAATGTGTAAATGCATGTAAAGTGTTTAAGCAAGTAGATGATGCTGTAGGCTTTTCACCCTACAACTTGTCAAAATAAATAGAAGTCTCTATCTGTTGTGGGTAAGTGCCTTGTGTGAAATTAGTTTTGGTAGTCTCAACCCAGTTCATTATCAGGGTAGTACTAAACTATTCTTAATTTTGCCTTAATTGACAGTCTAACTCTGAGAGACCAGAGGATGATATGGAAATGGAAGAAACAATGTACTTTGATTTGATGGTAGATTCTTAAATCTGAATTGCATGTGCAATTGTTCAAACATTGAACTTACAGTCTTTCCGTAGCAGCTGGTATTACATACATTGCCAGCCATAATAAAAAAAATTACATTAAATGGGTTTTATATTCTCTATTTACAGCATGGGTATGAACAGAAACAAATACAAATAACCCTTCCAAAATATTGATAAAACTGATAAAAGTCAGTCATACTTAGAATGGACTGAGGAGACAAACATCACATAGACAGTATAGCATCAGAGAACATGTCTCCTATCTTAAAATATTAGCTTGTAATTTTTGAAAAACTTGAACAAACTTTCAGGCAGAAAGGAATTAGCTGTTACTAAACTCAATTTTTTTGAGTAGTGTGAGAAACAAAACAATATTTGATGCAGCTGGTACAATGTGTTCAAAGAGGTGGAAGGGAGCAATATAGGTTATCATATGTAGATTATATTAAACTCCTTCTGATTTCATGAGATTTTTAACATCTGTTTTGTTCCACAAGAACACAAGGGAAATAGGAGCAGGAGTAGAGCATACAGCCCTTCAAGCCTGCTCTGCCATTCAATATGATCATGATTGATCCTGGGCTCAATTTCACTTTCTCACCCATTCCCCATATCCCTTGATTTCCTGAGAGTCCAAAAATGTGTCAATCCCAGACTTAAATATAGTCAACGATGGAGCATCCACAACCTTCTGAGGTATCGAATTCCAAAGATTCACAACCCTTTGAGTGAAGAAATTTCTCTTCATCTCAGTTGTAAATAATCAATCTCTTATCCTGAGACCGTGCCCCCTTGTTCTAGATTCCCCAGCCAGGGCAAACAACCTCTCAGTGACTACCCTGTCTAGCCCCTTCAAAATCTTGTATGCTTCAATGAGGTCAGCTCTCACTCTTCTAAAGTCCAAGGAATATTGGCCCAATTTACTCAGCCTCTCATAATAGGCCAGTCCCTAATCCCAGGAAGCAATCTAGTAAATCTTTGCTATACTGACTCCAATGCAAGTATATCCTTCCTTAAATATTGAGACCAAAACCACACACACAGTATTCCAGGTGTTGTCTCACCAAACCCCTGTAGATTTGGAGAAATAACTTCTTTATTCCTGTACTCCAATCCCTTTGCAATAAAGACCAACATCCCATTTGCCTTCCTGTTTGCGTGCTGTACCTGTATGCTAACTTTGTGTGTTCCACAAGTGTTCTGAGCAAGAATGGAACTGATTGTAAATTATAAGCATTTTATATCCATCCGTGAGATGAAACAGTTCAATGAAAATCAAATCCTATGGGTGCGAGTAATGGAAGGTGCCCATGATATAGACAAGACATTCATTTGTTCTTCTCATTGTACACAGTATCATCTGACCTTAATTATATGATAACCTTAGACTACACTCCAAATAATGGTTGTGCCTTTCCGTGTGTTTATAAGGTTCATTGGATTATTGGTTGCCTGATGCAAAGTAAACATGGCTTTGTTTTAATCATTCACAGGACTTGTGCATCACTAGCAAGGCCAGCACTTGTTACCCATCCCTAATTCCCTTGAGAAGGTGGTGGTAAGTTACCTCTTGAACTGCTGCAGTCCATGTGGTATTGGTATTCCCGCAGTGCAGTTAGGGAGGGAGTTCCAGAATTTTTACCTAGTAATGATGAAAGAAAGTCAATATCTTTCCAAGCCAGGATGGTGTGTGACTTGGAGATGAATTTGGAGGTGGTGGTGTTTCCTGGTGCCTGCTTTTCTTCTCTTTCTAGGAGGTAGGCATCGTGGGTTTGGGCGATGGTACCAAAGAAGCCTTGGCACTTTGATATAGTGCATCTTGTAAATGCAGCCACTGTGACCAGTGGAGGTGGGAGTGAATGTTTAAGGTAGCAGGCAGGTGCTGATCAAGTAGGCTCTTTGTCCTCAGTAGTGTCGAGCTTTTTGAATGTTATTGGAGCTAAACTCCTCCAGGCAAGTGGAGAGTATTCCGTCAAACTTCTGATTTGAGCCTTACAGTTGGTGGAGGGGTTGTGGGGTGTCAGGAGGTGGGTTAGTCGGGTAGTCAACACAGAATTCCCAGCCGCTGACCTGCTTTTGTAGCCACAGTATTTAGGTGGCTGGTCTAGTTAAGGTTCCGGTCAATGGCAACCCCCAGGATGTTGCTAGTGGCTCGGCTGGAAAGATGGCTGTAGCTGTTCTCCATGGTACTCTAGTGGTTAGGTTAAAGAGCAAAATAATTACAGACTAGAGTTGAGTATGATATTTCTGTTTTTGCCAAAAATAACAAGAACTGAAAAGACAAAAGAGAAAAGGGATCATTCTGCATTTTCATGTTGTGCTAATTAACATGACTTCAACGAATCAAATATATATTAGTACAGACCAATACTCCTTATTTTATATGGAATAGTTTAACATTTCAATGCTAGATAAATAAGACCGGAAGTGCAAGTTTCCTTTTAAAACTTAAGGGGCCGGCGCATTGAACTATTGCCGATATCTACTTTTTCCCAATAGGCACAGGGATCCAGTGAAGAACGCTGATAAAATCCTTCCCCTCTCAGGAATTGATCTTTTGGCGGGAATTGACTGACCAGTCAATTTCACTTAAGGCAATGAAATCCAAACCATTTCCTATTCACCCGCGTTGAGTTGCTTGACGCCAACTCTTAAAAGCCTTGATCGTGCTGTTGCAGGGGCGAAAAGCCGAGCCTCTCCGTAATATAACATCCACACAGAGTACTTCCTGCAGATTCCTCATTTCGAATATTAACATTGATCTGCAGGATTCCCCATGTTTTCCTCATCCTCGATATTCTTTGAATAAGCAAAAAACAAATGCAGTTCTCCTCGCCCTACAGTGCCTTTTAAATTTCATCTCTTAATTCCAGCTTTGTAGCTCGCTAGCTTTTCCCCAATCTTTTTACTGCCACTTTTCTGGTTCAGGTTATATGACTTATTTACTTTTAGTTATTAATTGAAATATAGGTCACGCGCGCGATTGAGGTGCACCAAGATTAAATAGCAACACAAATCGTGTAGAATGCTACATTTAGGTTAGCAGGAAGCTGTTCACTGGCATTACAGAATATAAACGGTGTGCCATTTACACTTCACAGATCTTAAACCATTATATTTTTGAGGGTTACTGGGTATTTTCCAAATGAAGAACCGATGAAGAAATACTTTATAATGGTAAGCAATTATTTTAATATGTAGAAGGTGAAGTTAACCTTCCTGTTTCTATTTTTAGGAAACGCCTCATTCTATCCATTTATATTGACCATTAAAAAGACCCCCTGGTGAGAACTAATGATGAACACACATGCTCATAGCATTCAGGGTAAATATGCATCTAGCAAGTGGCGAGTACTTGCTTGCTTTGCAAGTATTGACAGGGTTCCTAATATACACATATGGGCGGTTGCAGCTTCGAACCACCTGTAAAAGAGCTCGTTTTTCTCACAATAGACAATGAGGGAAGATGACCTCCCTGCGCGGGCTGCCCCTGCCAACAGGGGAAGAAAAGCAAACAGACCTCTCCGGGAACCAGTATTACTAAGGAGAAATTGTCATGTAGGGAACCGCACAGCTGATGGCCCTGTTTACAATTGTGCAATGTTAAGAGCAACCGAAACGGCGTACAAAAAGACCTATTCAGTCGCCTGATCCCGCATGCAATCAAAATACAAGAAAGCGCAAATATGAAGATTTACGTGTGAAAGGGTGCTCATTGAGAGCCATGACGTTTAGCTGAAGGAGTCTGCACCGCGCTATCAGGGGCAGCACTCTCCATTTAAAGGGCAGGTCCATTCTGTGCACTCTGGTTGAGTGCGAATGTAGCATGGAAATCACCACCCTTCTGCAGTTAGGTCCTAACCATAAAATAGTACATCTGTCAAACTCGTAACTTACTTTAATACAACAAAAACAGAAAATGCTGGAAAAACTCAGCAGGTCTGGCAGCATCTGTGGAGAGAGAAACAGAGTTAATATTTCGAGTCTGTATGACTCTTTCATCTCTGAAGTAGAGGGTGTGTACCTGAATTGGACATGTTAGGTAGACTAAAACCTGGTCTAACTCCTCGGTAGCTACACAACTGACCCTCCCCACTCCCCATCACACACTGACCCCCAATCCCCGTGAACCCCTCCGGACTACTGCCTGACCCGATTCCCCCTCTCAACCACTACACCCCAACCATGCATCTATTCCTCCAACCAGACCTGACTACCCACCACCACCTGACTAACTACCCTTCAATCTGACCTGACTAGGTCCTGATCTGACTACCCCCCCAACCACCTATTCATTCACCCACCTGCCACTTCACCCGCCTTATCCACTTACCCATCATACCTATTCATTCATTCATCCACTCACCCATTTGCTAACATTCACACTGGACCTTTAAACTTACCTTAAGGCAGGTAGTGCCTTAAAAAGAGGGCATGTCCTGTCTTCCCCCAACTTTATGGTGTTGCGATGGAGCTCTTGGAGGCAGCTGCACTCCACATTTCTGGGAAAATTGGGCTTGGAAAACCAAAGAAATGTGGAGCAGCATTAAGGGAGGGAAAAGTTCAAGTGGGACAACAATCTGACAATGAGTGCAACTCCTCAGAAGATCCTGGCCATTGTGTCCTACTAGGGTAATGTAGAAATGAGGAATCACCATGCATTTAAGGATTTGGAGTAAGTAAACTTGGGGCAGAATTTTCTGGATGGTAGGGGGGCGGAGCAGAAGCAGGCAGGTGCAGACCTGATCACCGCTCGCGATCGGGTCCGTGCCGCCATTTTATGTTGGGGGGGGAGCCAATTAAGGCCCACCCAGCGTGCTTCATGACTCCCGTGCATAGCAGGAGTCGGCGGGCGGCGGTGGGTGCGCTCAGCCTGCCGGGTCCAATGGCGACCCAGCGGCCTGTATAAAGGAAGGCCTGGCAGCCTTGGAAAAGCTCCTCGTAATGGCTGGGCAAAGGGCTCTGCAGAGGGGCAATGGGGGTTATGCAAGTCCGGAGGGTTGGCCATTGGGGCAGGCCAGGCTGGAGGGTAGGACGGGGGCACTGTGCCCCTCATTTTTCCATGAGTGCCTTGCTGCCCTCCTTGAGGAGGTGGCAGCACAGTGAGAGGTGCTGGTTCCCCAGGACGGGAGGAGGAGGACACCCCCACATGACCAAACGTGCCTGGGAGGAGGTGGCAGAGGCGGTGAGCTCCCACAACGTGGTGCAGTGCACCTGGATCCAGTGTCGCAAGCGCTTTAATGACTTGTTGCACTCTGGAAGAGACAATGTTGGTATTGGTCACTTAGCCCAGCAGGTCGGCTTTCCCCCGCTGCCCACCCACACCCCCACCACCAAGTCTGAGTGTAGTGACTGTATTGAATCATTGACGGCATGTGTCCTTTGCTGGTGGCCCAGCAGATATTGCCCATGCCGAGGTCAGCCTGAGAGGGTGGTGAAGAGATGGGTTCTGCGCCCGCAGGATGTGGTACACTGAGACCCACATGACTCTTTTGGGGGTAACCTGGAGGAGCTGCATCTAGGTGCAGTGTTTGCACTGCAGGGCATATCCAAGTCAGGGTGATGACATGCTGGGAAGGAAGCTTCAAGGTGGCATGACAACGAACCACCTGCTGCCCCCTGCGCTCCACATGCTTGTACCTCCTTGCTATGGAAGGATGTACCATGTGATGCCTAATGTGATGTAGGCAGCATGTGTCCAAGGGAGGGGCACAGGCCTAGCACCTTTGTGTGAGTGTTTGGCAGCAGCAGGATGAGGAGGCACTGGAGGCCTGATATGTCCACACTGGTTGGGTTGGGCTGTGCGCGAAGAGAGTCCAGGTACAATTTGCACAAATCAATGCTTTTCTCTCATTTTCAGGAGAAGAATGCTCATAATGCTGCAGAGCGGGTGAGGACTGGTGGCGGCCAGGCGCAGTTAGCGATTCTCAGCCAGTTTGAGCAGGAGGCCCTGGATTTGGAGAGGCCATGCGCCCAGGTCCACTGGTGTCGTTGAGGCTGAGGTGCCATGTTAACTGATCCAATATCCTTGTTTTCCCTTTCAGCATCAGCAGAGCAGGGGCGAGAGGAGGAGCAACAGAGGCCCCCTCTCACACCTGAGGGCCCTGAAGTCTCACCAGCATTACACCATCTCTGCCAGGCAGGCACCAGTGCAGATATTAGCACCTCAGAGGGAATTAGAACATTGGCTAGTGGCCCGGGGCACTTCACAGTCACTGGAGGAGCTGGCAGAGGCAGAGAGTGCCCATGGTGCCAGAAATTGGGGAACTGCAGGGGACCAGGCACATGCTCAGTCGGTGCCTGATGATGTGCCTCTGCAGTTGTCCGTGACACAGCAGAGTGTGTGGGAGCATCTGGGGGAGATACATGAGGCTATTCTTGGGCTTGGTGTCCCTGGTGAAGGAGTCTATGCAGACGATCGCTGAAGCAATGAACCTCATGTCCAAGCGCCATGCATCCTCCATGGAGAGAGTGGTGACTCTCAGGGCTTCCTGGGGATGCGCTCTGACCATCAAATCCTCACATCGGCATTGACCTCAGATGGTCAGTGCCAGTGTAGGAGATGGTGTGGGCATCAGGTTTCCCAGCTCGGTGTCCATCCATCCACGGTGAACAGGGAGGTCTGAAGCGACCTCACGGCGGCACAGCAGCTGCCTGCCGTCTCTGCGGGCACCTCTCAGGGTGCTCTGGATGAGGACAACAGCTCCTCCACCCCTCTCTTAGTGACTGTAGCTTCCAGTGAGGCTGCGACGACTGGGGAGATGCCAACTGTGGAACTGGCAGGTCCCTTCCAGGTGGGGCAAGCACAGGCTCCATGGGCCAGAGGACAACCACCAAAACCATCAAGGCCACAGGACAGCAGAGTCAGCAGGCTGTCTCAGATGCCACGCCCAGCAATGGGGCGGCACCAAGACGTAGCACCCGGAAACGTAAACATAAGACATCTTAGGCACACCACGGGTTTATCACTAGTGCTTTTGTGTTGGCCTGAAATGAGGTGTTTATGATTTACTCTGAATTGGAACACCTTTGCCATTTTGTTTCATTAAGTTTCTTTGCCTGTGATATTAAATTCAGACATGTGACCATGGCTGAGCGTGCCTCTTTTCTTCTGCATGTGTATGGTTTCCAAAAATGTTAGGACTGCTTTGTGGGACATTCAGCTTTATTAACAAGGCCCTTAGTTACTGTTCCTAACCTGGAAGATTTGGCACTTAGGTATCGAGTATGGAGCCTACAGCCCCGGCTTGTACTGGAGGTCCATTTGTGATGTGCTAGCTGAAGATTCATTGGATTAAAGCCTCCCGGGCTTCCCTGCCTCCCTGCAGTATGCCCGGGTCAGCGTCTACCCCCTCAGCATTTCCCTGTGCATGCTCACCCTCGGAATCACTGCTGGACTCATCATGTGCGGCCGCAGCCATTGTGTTGACGTCTTCATCGTCCGCTGCGTCCCCCCTTTCCAGTGCAAGATTGTGGAGGGTGCAGCATGCAACCACTATCACCGAGATACAATCTGGGGGGTGCTGGATTGTGCCACCTGAATGGTCTAGACATCGGAAGCGTATCTTGAGAAGACCGATGGTTCTCTCTACCACAGCCCTTGTGGAGGCTCCTATTGTGCCACTGCTCAGCTTCTGTTCTTGGATGGCAGAGAGGCATCATGAGCCACCTTCTGAGGAGACAGCCCTCGTCACCCAGCAGCCATCCATCCAGCCGGGCTGGAGCACTGAAGAGCCCCGGCACCTGGGAATGTCTGAGGATGTAGGTGTCATGGGAGCTGCCTGGGTACCTTGCACAGACTTGTAGAATCAGCATCCTGTGATCACACACTATCCGCATGTTCATGGAGTGGAAGCCCTTCCTGTTGACGAAGGCACCGGGCTCACCTGCTGGTGCCTTGATGGCTACATGTGTGCAGTCTATTGCAGCCTGTGATGATATCCGCTGCGTGCCTGCCATTAATTAGAGCCACTCTCATTGGGTGTCCACCCACACAGTTAGTGGAGATCACAGGCCCAATCATCTGACAGATATAGTTGACTGTCTCCCTTGAGAGATGGAGCCTCCTTCAGCACTGCACCTCAGACACATTGAGGTAGCTGCTTCGCCGCCTGTATACCCTAGCAGCAGGATAGTGGCGTCTTCTGCAGCCCCTTCTGCCTTGGTCTACCTCTTGGCCCTGCACCCCTTGTGCCTGCGTCTGTCCTCCCAAAGGTGGCTCCCCTGGAGGCTCAATGTGCACTTCTGGCCTCCTCCCCCTTCTGGCCCTCCTATCCTCCTCAGAGGAGGTGCCTCCAGTGGAGAGTTCAGCTCCCATTCCCAGGCTATGGGAAGGCTTCCAGAAACCTGCAAGCCCAAAAAAGATTCCTCACTGCAGAGTGCTGACCTGAGGGTTAAGAGTCCAGACAAAGCAGCTGGAATGCGTTTTGAAGGATTGCAGATCACAGAGGGCAAGTATCAAAAACCTTGAAAAATCAATACTTGAGAGGGCACCTTCGTGACCCCAATGAGCTCTCTTATCTCGCCTGTGGATGAGGTTTATACAAACATGTCCTACCCGCTTGCCTGTTGCGCCTCTGCACTGACCCGAAGATTACATGGGCGCCAAAAAAATCTGCGTCGATTGGTGAGTCAAGAGCCTTAAGCGGCCCATTAATTAATGGCGGACACGCAGCGGATATCATCACAGGCCCGCCCAACGAAATATTGCGATGGCACGCGTTGACATCGGGACACTCGCCTGACATCACTGTGAGTCATTTTACATGTGGACGTGTGGGGCCTGCCCTACACGCCAACAGGAAAATTCTGCCCTTGGAATCTAGGCCTGTCCACAAAGTGTTCCATTTCTATTCCATGATTCTTTTATTATTGTTGGGAAGTTAGCATTTAGATTTCTTATTTTCATGCAGTATTGTGATAAGGTTATTGAGTTCCAATAAGGTGCTTCAGAGTTCACTTCTAGATGCTGGCCCAAATTTTGCAGTTGTAATGACAGCAAAACTGTCGGTAAAAATGACAGAAACCCAAATATGTACAGTAAATATGGAAATCCAGAAATTGCTTCCACTGATTTCACACTCCCCCCATAGGGTGGATTGTTGAAATCTTCTCAGACTGTGATCAGGTAGAAATCACCGAACTGACTAATAGCGTAAAAGTCAGTGAAAAAATTGCACCTTTGTGAATGAGATGTAACAGGATTTTGTAGGTGTACTAAGTTCATAATTACTATATAAAAACCTCTCTAGTTCTGAAACACTAGTTTTATGTTTTGGACTGTCGCATCCCTCCATTATTATTTTAACAATTCCACATTTTCGGAATAATAACTTTTTAAAAGTGTGTTTATGATATTTCAGCTTTACCATAACCTATTATAAATTTCCCAGTTACTTATTTTATTCTCTGTAAAATTGAACTAAAAGTGAAATATAATCAGTGCTATTAATTTCCTGGTTTGCAGCCTGTGAAAAATCTTCAATCTGATTGGCTGTTTACCTTGCTTGATGCCATCACTGTTGCTGAACACCTGGAAATTCTTTTGACTTGGTAGCAGATCCAAACTAATGCCAGGAAAGGGAAATTCCATGCCACAGAGATCACTAGATCCGTGTGGGCAGCTTCCTTTGAGGTCAGCAGCAAGCACCACTTCACTGCTGATCGCAATAATCAGGCCTCTAGAGCCTATTCAATGAAAAAAATCAGAGTTTGGTGTTGGGTAAGGTTACATCTCTGTTTCGGGTTTCAGACCAGCCAGCAACATTTTCCCTGCTGTTTGCTCTAAAGTTGAATTTTGCTGCCTCGGGGAGAGCATTCTGCTTATCATTCTCTCTCGCTCTCTCACACTTACACACACACACACACACAACTGCAAATATACACACAGTACACACCTCATGCACACGTTCTTATGCATACACACACATACACCCAACTCCATTTCCAGCAGTCACTTTTAAAGCTTTAAGTAGTGCAAGTAACACCCTCCATGTTATCCAAAGATTTAAATTGATGGCTGAAGGTGTTAAGCATAGCCAGGAGGCCCAAGGGGCTCTTGGCCACTTTTTACATCTAGTTTAAAAGAGTACTGGATTTATATTGAATGTGGTGTCTTACAGAATTGGTGCATGAGCATCTGTTCCTGATCAAATCCTGATTCTAGATTCACACATGTTCCTTATGTATATATCCTATGCTGTAATTTTTTATGATTATAGTTACATTTACCTTAGCAGATATCAGATATATATTTTGTTAATTTTTGATAATGCCCCTTTACTACTATATGGCTATATTACTCCCATTAATTTTTCAAAAGTTAAAAGTTAAATATTTACTAACAGTGGCATTTGAGAAATGTGCTAAACACTTTTTAATAATATTATTTTACTACATGTACAGTCTACTCTACCTATATCACTTTGCTTTAATTAGTAATACGTTATTTAATGTAAATAATTTTGAGAGTGGTATTTCCATCTGTTTATTTCTGTCTAACTCATTTGTAATTCTTACTGGATTCTTCCTCTCTCCTCACCTGAGTTCATGTATATTCTGATGCTCCCCAGCACTTCAGTTTCCAGTTTCCTGGCCCTAATTTTCTCTTTTTCATGACGGATGTCCAATTTCTCTGCGCCTCCATCTCAGAATGGTCGGAGAGCTCTCCTCTTCCTCCCTGAATGAAGACCCAACCAATCCCCATCCACCATCATCTTCCCCTGACTGACTGAATGTGTTCACACATTGAATAACTTCTCCTTCTACAACATCCACTTTCTCCAAATAAAAGGTGTTGCTATGGGTACTTGTATCGCTCCTAGTTATGCCTGTCTTTTTGTGGGATATGTGGAACATTCTTTGATCCAGTTCTATGTAGTCTTCCTCCCTTCCTCTTTTTTCAGTACATTAATGACTATCATTTCCTGATCTCACCATGTACTGGCTTTGCTTCCATTTTCCACACTTCTCTTGCCTTCATATGGTCTATCTCAGACTTGTTCCTTTCCTCCCTTGACTTCTCTGTTTCCATTTCTGGGGATAGGCTATCAAGCAATGTCCATTATAAGCCCACTAATTCCCACAGCTTCTCCCTCTCTATGGTGTCTATTTTGACAATTCAACCTTCCTTACTAGCACTTCTGATATATCTTCCTTTTACCTTAACTGAAGACTCCCCACCACCCACAATCCCTCCCCTCCGCCACCACCACCACCCTCCCCCCCCCACCCCCCACCCCAAACACCACAGTTGACAGGGCTCACAATCATGTCCATTTTATTTCATTCACTTCTGTTCTTACCTCGTCCCCTTCCTCCCAAACCATGATAGAGTTCCCGTTATCCTCACCTTCTACCCCACCAGCCTCCATATTCAACAGATCACCCTTTACATTTCCGCCACCTCCATTGTGATGCCACCACCAAACATATCTTCCCCATCCCTTTCAACATTCCAAATAGACCATTCCTACCGCAACACCCTGGTCCACTCCTCAATCATCCCTAATGCCACCTCCCTTTCCTAATGCACTTGTCCATGCAAACACAGGAGGTGCAGCATCTGCCCATTTACTTCCCCCTTTTTCATTGTCCAAGGCCTCAAATGTTCATTCTAGATGAAACAGTGATTTTCTTGTACTTCTTTGAATTTAGTACACTATATATTATCACTGCTCATGATGTGGTCTCCTCTACATCGGGAGACACAACACAGACTGAGTGACCGCTTTGCAGGACACCTCCATTCAGTCCGCATGCATGATCCTGAGCTTCCAGTTGTCTGTCAGTTTAGTTCTCCATCTCACTCCCAACTGTCCTTTCTGTCTTTGGCCTGTTACAATGTTCCAGTGAAGCTCAACACAAGCTCCCGGGTCAGCACCTCATTTTTCCACTCTGCACTCTACAGCCTTCTGAAATCAACACTGAGTTTGACAATCTCAGATTGTAACCTCTGTCCCTATTTTGTTTTGTTTCTCTTTGCTGATTTGTTTTATTCTCTCTCATTTCTCTCTTATTTCCTTTACTTTGCTTTTGGACAGCAGCTATTCAGGACCCTGCCATTCGCACCTCCTCTAGATAAATCTTTTGTTTCTTTTCTTGTTCCAATATCATTTCCTTTGGCATTTCACCATGAAATGTTTTGTCATTTAATCTCTCCACTTTTCCACCCAATCACAGACCTTCCCCTTTTGTTCTTCTTCCCACCCTCCACCCTTTCAATTGCTCAAAACCTGTTACATTTCCAACTTTTCCAAGTTTTCATGAAGGCTCGCAGAATGTTAAAGGTCCTAAAATGTTAACTCAGTTTCTCTTTCAATAGCTGCTGCCAGACTTGCTGAGTATTTCCAATATTTTCATTTCAGATTTTCAGCATCTTTAGTATTTTGCTTTTTTAAAAATTCTTACTGGGTATAATTTGTAAAATCTGTTTAACCATTGGTCCTCTGAAAATTTAGACCAAGGAACCAATAAACAGTTTAGATTTCTAAGCCATTTATCTATTCATAAGATGGTTTGTTCCCCTGTTTCATGAATGTAACAAAGGTTACCTCTATATATGCCTGATGAATGTTCAGTTATTTGTCATTCACTGACTAGTGTTTGATAGGTTCTTCATATAATACTATACATAAATAACAAACAAACTGTGATCCTAAGTTTTTTAAAAGCTAACACTTTCATAAGTTGTTGGCTGTCCTTTGTTTTAAATAGGTGTTGGTGTAATTGAACATATCAGTGGATTATCACAATGAACAAAATACATAGATGAATACACTAGGCAGTTGTTTAGTCCTGGTATTTGTTATTAAAGCAGTGGGCGGAATCTCTCCAAACTACTAAAATATGATGCAATGGTGTAGTGGTGATGTTACTGATCCAGTAATCAAGAGACCTGGACTAATTCAATTTTAAAAATACAGAGGTAAATAGTTTTTATCAGTAAAAGTGGCGATGAAGCTTTGATTGTTGTAAAACCTCAACTTGTTCACCAATATCCTTTAAAGGAAGGAAACCTGCTATCCTTACTCAGTCTGGCCTAAATGTGATTCCAGTCCCACTCAAACATGATTGCCTCTTAACTGCCCTCTGAGCTGTATCAACTATTACAGGTTCAAAAAGAACGTCCAGCTTTTCAGGGATGGACAATAAATGCAACCTTGCCAGCAAAGACCAAACACTGAGGATGAATAATAAAAGTTTCATATTCTGACATCAAGTCATGCAAATGATAAGACTATCCGATTATTAAAATGCAAGAATATTCAACATGTTGATTTATTGTACATATCATTTATTTTGGCTGGCAGAATGCTATATCATTTCACCTATACTCAGCTGATTATAATGAAGTGATACTTCTTCGTAGTAATTCATCACAATGAAAGTTCAAAAGGGTTAGTTATTTTACCCTACCAGTTCCCACTCAATACAGATCATCACTGCTCTCGATTATGAAACAGCATCTGATCTCTCTCTGCTCTACTGCTACCCAAAGCCAAACATACTTTGATATCTAAGATTGTGTTAGGTCAGTCTGTTGGTACATTGTTCTCTTGTGCAATTAGTTGAATGGTCAAGTTCACTCTGCAGAGTCATTCACATGAAGTTTCCCCAGAAAATTACAAAATTTAGATATTGGAATGAAATATCATAGTGAAGGTTTATTTCAGCAGGAAATAGGTCCAGGAAATGTAGAGGAATGATGAGACTCGTTCCCCAACATCTGGTCCACTTCCAAGATTTTACAACAGAAGTGGCACTGAAAACAGAGGGTACCCATTTATATTTGAACTGAGCGTTCAAACTAAACATTGATTACACCACCCAACTAACTTTCAATCAATGATGTGTTGGCAACATCGAGAGTCAGGAGTGAGAAGAGGGAGTTACATTTTAAATGACGAACGGGATTGAACATAGTTGAGTGTCAAGAAATATTGTACCAACTGCTTTAATCAAAGGAAGTGTAAAATATTATGAAAATGCTGCTATGACTGTTACCTGCTGGTCTGCTTTGTAAGGAAGTGCATGGAATCCTTTCTATTTAAACCCTAGTTATACTGCACCTTGGAAATCATTAAAGCTTAAAGCTCCAAAATACAAAATTGAATTCAGTTACACATTGTAGTCATTGTCATTTAAAACAACCAAATCAACAGAAAAAGCTTCTTGTTTGGTTTGCTGTTTGCCTTGAAGGAAGTTGCAGAAATCTAATAAGTTGTTTATTGTTTGATAAACCAAACTCAATCCTTCATGAAGCGATCTACTACACATAGCCCATGTGCCAAATTCAAATTTCACTCCATTTAAGGGGATTTCTTCAGCTGCCCCAGAGCTTCTGAAGCAGGTACCCATGGTCTGCTACCGCAGGCAGTTAAGGATCGCAACAACAATGTCTCTTACCTCCCTCCTCTGTGACCACCAAAAGCAGCTCCCTGGTCCAATGCAAATAGTGCTGGGAGCTTTCCTGACTCTAGTGGATCAGGTCAGACCATGACAGACAGGTACAAAGCATTGAGGAACAGTGATCCAGTAGGAATGCCTTTGATTAGAATATAGGTGACCGTGTGATCAGTTACACTCAAAAGACAGAACCATTCAGAGGGATGTAGGCAGATAAACCTGACTGACAAACAAAATGTTGGTAAAATAAGAGTTGTGTAAACAATTGGTACTGTATAGGTTTCATATCTTTTGGGTGTCATGTCAGAAAAGTAACTTCCACAACATTAAATCCTCTGGAGGTTGCTCAAAATAAAGTCAGAAACTTGCTTCATTGTTGAACAGATGTAGAGGCAAGAAGATGAGTTACAAATTCCAGCCTACAGTAGATGGCTTCTCATGTTTAGTGGCATCAGTTGCCATCTGAGGATATTGCTTTAATGGGAGTTGACTTGCACTGACTTATATCTAGCTACACAATAGCATAACCCAGGGATGTAACAATAGCACCCTCTTGTGACCTGGGCTGAATATTTGTGCCTTTTGCATGAATACTTCTTTTGAGTCCAAGACTCAATGTGATTCGTGAAGCTGCTTTATTTAATAGCAAGTGAACTTGCAGTACAATTATGATCAAATTCATTTAGTTTGAGCAGTATAAGTTATCTTCATGTAATGATTGGAAATAAAGAAATGTTCCTACATCAGTGAGTTGCCTTGTTTGACCTTACTAAGATGACTTCTGTCATTCCAAAAACTCTGACTTTCCAAGCCTGCCTACAGCTTTAGAAAGACTGACTGGACCCAATGCTTGTCTGCCCATGCCCACATGTAATTTTAAATCCCTCTTCATAGAGCTCAAAGAGCTTTCCAATAGTTACCGACCTTTAGCTTAGTTGCCTTTTCAAAAAAAAAGTAGGAGCATGCTTTGCTTAAAAAAGCATTAAAGGAATGCAGTTGTTCCAATCCTGCGTGAAAGTGGTCAAAAAATCCTAAAATTTGACAGTAGAAAGAGGAGAAGCCAAGTAAAGGTTTAGCAGTAAAATGTAAGAACAGTTCTTTTATCCCTTTGCAGAAATGTGGGCACAGATGGCAAGGCCAGCATTTATTATCCATCCTTAATTCACTTGAGAAGGTGATAGTAAGCTTCCTTTTTGAATACAACTGAATGGTTTGGTAGGCCATTTCAGAAACAGTTTGGAGTCAATCACTTTGGTCTGGAATCATATACAGGCCAGACCAGGTAAGGACAACAGATTAGGGGAATTAATGACAAGGTGGGTTTTCATGACTATCCATACATTCCATGGTCACCATCACTGGTGCTAGCATTTTATTCCAGTTGCCATGGTGGAATTAAATTAATGTATCATCACTTCCTTAGTTCAGGTCACTGGATTACTAGTCCAATAACATAGTCACTATGCAACTCTGCCCCTTTATTTCAGACACCAATTAAATTATGATAACCTAGTTAATTATTGAAATACATTAGAATGTACTGAACAGCAATTCAGAAACTGGCTACTATACAAAAAAAGAAAGGACTGACTAGTAATGAAAACAACAGAGAAAATCTCCATTGGACAGAGGAGAAATCTTTACTAGAAAAAGATGTATGAGATAAATAATGTTATGATGTGGAGGAGTTGCAGTTAAGGAAAGGGTTGGAGTGTAGTGAAAAGTCAGAACAGGAATAATATGAGGATAGCAGCTAGAAGGAGAGTATGTTCAGTTTCAGAGAAGGCTCTTTGGAAATGAATGACAAGACAAAAGAGCAACATAAAAGAGCAGAATGTGCAACACAGAGCTAGAAATTAAAAACGATCATTCATTGTATGCTGCTCTGTTCTATGTTCGGTAGTCTAGGTCAGGAACAAAATCTAATACAGAATGGGGATGAAAAGGCAGCAATGTGGGAGGACAATGAGTGCTTTGAGAAGATAATCGCACTCTTCAAGCAAAGCAGAGAGGACGAGGATGTACTGTGCTATTCTAAAAATGCTGGGAAGAGTGTAGCCAATACCAAGAACCTATCTCAAATGATAGCACACTGAGACCAGCTGTTAACGATTGGGATTACTGTACATTTTCAGTAAAAAGAAGACTCACTTTGACTGTATGGTAACTTTTGCAGTGGAAGAAATTCCAGCTGCCAAACAAAGGATTTCAAGTGTAAAAACACAGTTGCTGTGCAATCATTGCTCCCATCATTGCCCGAACTTTCTAATTTTTCAACCAGTCATTTAATGGAATAATGAAACACCTCAATCTCAAAGTTGCAGCCAATCCCACCCAACTTCCTGTTGGCCGGACACAATGTAAGATTGATAGGAGCCATGGGATGTCCTTGTTTCAGGTCACCCAATCCACACAGATAAAAGGGATGCAATAGCAGAATCTGGAACTAGGGAATAATAATTAAAAGTTTGATTAAATAAGCAAATAAAGGTATAACCTCGCAGAGGGGATGAGGGAATTAGGCACTCACTTACTTTTGTTATACAAAATGTATTAGGACAATTACCTGAAATAGAGAATGTAGATGCATGAAAAGTCTAAACAGGCTTACTGTATGGGACACACATACAATCATGAATAAGTACATAGACATTGATGAAGTGGAGGTATCGTTGCTGTGTTTCTTCATCCAAGATTGACAACCAACCCTAAAATTACAATGTGAGCAGATGGCAAGCATCTTTGTTTACAAATATTGAAATTTTAACTAGTTTTAACTACAAAACAGAACAGACTTGCATTACAACTTTTTCCAAAGACTATATTTTTGTGATCACCATTGATTTTCATAATCAAAAACTGTGGTAGTTTTGACATTCTGTAAATCCTTTGAAATACTTAATTCTAAAAACAATTATTTCCTTTTTCCACATCTCTTTTGAAGACAAGTATCAGGGAATTCTCATTGGTTGAGTTCTGTAAGGGAAATATAAGACACAGTTTGAATCCTGGCCAAGAGCACTCAGCTTCTCAGCTCTATGAGTTGGGTATGGGGATTACCAAATTGTAGGTTTCGAGAGGAGAGCTGAGGACTGCAGGAAATGCTTGTTACTCTATCACAAGTACTATCTTGGGATACTACTAGTTGTCAGTAATAGAAACAGATTAGCAATTCTTCATGCTACCACCTGGTGATGATAAGATAGGCTGGTCTCTGCCTTCTGAAGATGCCATCTTGTGTTCAGGATAAATTCTACAAGCACCTTTGCAGCTCCTGTACCTCAACTGAATGTATATGCAAACTATTTAACTGTGGAAGCCACTGGCATTAATTGTATATCACCAATTCTACTAACTCATCACTGGTTTGTGGGTGTTAAACCTAGAAATCTTGTGATTTTTAGACAGCAGTGTCTTTGCCCAGAGGTAACCTATGGAATTTTTACATAGATTTTGTGGTTCACTATTAATGTTCTTGCATCCCTTGAGCTGTTCATTAGTAGATGTTTAAGAAAGACTGAGGTCATTCAGTTATTGCAGGTCAGCACCTCACACTGATGGGAAGGCTGAATGAGGTTCCATACCAAGTGGCCCTCCACCCCCACTACTCCCCCGCAACCCCCACTCAATGATGTAATAAATCACAAACTCGCAAGTGTGAGCTATGACCCAGTTGGTAGTTACTCTTGCCTCTGAGTCAAAGGTTGTGGGTTCAAGCCCCATTCCAAAGATTTGAGCATAAAATCTAGGCTGACACTCCAGTCTATTACAATGGGACTGCTACACTTTAGGAGGTGCTGCCTTCAGGCGAAATTTCAAATCAATGCCTCGCCTGCTTTCTCAACTGGGGTTAAAAGGTCCCACGGCACTATTTCCAAGAAGAGTAGGGACTTAAGTGTCCTATGCTTTAACTAACACCTCAAAACAGATTATCTGGTCATGATCACATTGCCATGTGTGCGTGTTTGCTGTGCTCAAATTGGCTGCTTTGTTTCCTTCATTACAAAAATGAGTTCATTGCAAAGTACCTCATTGGTGATAAGGTGCCTCACAATATCCTGAAGATGTGAAAGGCACTGCAGAAAGGCAAGTGTTTCTTTCCTTCCTATCTGTAACACAAGCAACATTCCATCTCATCAGGAAGCAATAAGGCACCCGCAGAAATATCATCCTGTGAATAATCTGAAATAACATCTTGACAAGTGGAATTACCTGGAAAAACTCAGCAGGTCTGGCAGCATCGGCGGAGAAGAAAAGAGTTGATATTTCGAGTCCTCATGACCCTTCGACAGAACTTGAGTTCGAGTCCAAGAAAGAGTTGAAATATAAGCTGGTTTAAGGTGTGTGTGTGGGGGGCGGAGAGATAGAGAGAGAGAGAGGTGGGGAGGGGGGTGTGGTTGTAGGGACAAACAAGCAGTGATAGAAGCAGATCATCAAAAGATGTCAACAACAATAGCACAATAGAACACATAGGTGTTAAAGTTAAAGTTGGTGATATTATCTAAACGAATGTGCTAATTAAGAATGGATGGTAGGGCACTCAAGTTATAGCTCTAGTGGGTTTTTTTTTATTTTTTATATAATGGAAATAGGTGGGAAAAGGAAAATCTTTATAATTTATTGGAAAAAAAAGGAAGGGGGAAACAGAAAGGGGGTGGGGATGGGGGAGGGAGCTCACGACCTAAAGTTGTTGAATTCAGTATTCAGTCCGGAAGGCTGTAAAGTCCCTAGTCGGAAGATGAGGTGTTGTTCCTCCAGTTTATGTTGGGCTTCACTGGAACAATGCAGCAAGCCAAGGACAGACATGTGGGCAAGAGAGCAGGGTGGAGTGTTAAAATGGCAAGCGACAGGGAGGTTTGGGTCATTCTTGCGGACAGACCGCAGGTGTTCTGCAAAGCGGTCACCCAGTTTACGTTTGGTCTCTCCAATGTAGAGGAGACCACATTGACAAGTGGAACCCTTTGTCTAAGAAATTCTGTGGCATTAAAAATCTAGCTGTGTCCAAAGGTGAAGGTATTAACACTAAGATCTGAGGCCAGGACATCACTAAGTTGGAGCAGTTATGCTGCATCAAGCAGACTAAGAGTACCCGCATTTGACTAAGTGTGACTTCAAGGAGCCCTAGGAGTTAAAGGGAATCAGAGGGAAAACTCTCTGCTGGTTGGAGTCATACCTTGCACAAAGGAAGATGGTTGTGACTGTTGGAAGGCAGTCATCTCAGCTCCAGGACATCACTGCAGGAGTTCCTCAGGGTGTGTCCTTGGCCCGACCATCTTCAACTGTTTCATCAATGACCTTCCTTCCATCATAAGGTCAGAAGTGGGGATGTTCGCTGATGATTACACAATGTTCAGCACCATTCGCGACTCCTCAGATATTGAAGCAGTCCATGTCCAAATGCAGCAAGACCAAGACATTATCCAGGCTTGGGCTGACAAGTGGCAAGTAATGAGGAATGTTTGAGGACTCTGGGTCTATACTCGATGGAGTTTAGAAGGATGAGGGGGGATCTGATTGAAACTTACAGAATACTGAAAGGCCTGGATAGAGTGGATGTGGGGAAGATGTTTCCATTAGTGGGAGAAACTAGGACTCAAGGGCACAGCCTCAGAGTAAAGGGATGACCTTTTAGAACAGAGATGAGGAGAAACTTCTTTAGCCAGAGAGTGTTGAATCTATGGAATTCATTGCCACAGAAGGCTGTGGAGTCCAGGTCATTGAGTGTATTTAAGACCGAGATAGATAAGTTCTTGATTGGTAAAGGGATCAAAGGTTACAGGGAGAAGGCAGGAGAATGAGTTTGAGAAACTTATCAGCCATGATTGAATGGTGGAGCAGATTCGATGGGCCAAATGGCCTAACTTCTGCTCTTATGTCTTATGGTCTTATTTGCACCATACAAGTGTCAGGCAATGACCATCTCCAATAAGTGCGAATCTAACAATTGCTACTTGATGTTCAATGGCATTACCGTCACTGAATCTCCCAATATCAACATCCTGGGGGTTACCATTGACCAGAAACTGAACTGGACTAGCCATATAAATACAGTGGCTACAAAAGCAGGTCAGAAGCTAGAAATCATATGACAACTAACCCACCTCCTGACTCCCCAAAGCCTGTCCACCACCTACAAGGCACAAGTCAGGACTGTGATGGAATACTCCCCACTTGCCTGGATGAGTGGAACTCCCATAACACTGAAATCTCAACACCATCAAGCCAAAGCAGCCCCCTTGATTGGCACCCCAACCACAAATATTCACTCCCTCCACCACTGACGCACAGTAGCAGCAGTGTGTACCATTTACAAGATGCACTGCAGGAATTCACCAAGGTCACTTACAGCACCTTTCAAACCAATGAACACTACCATCTAGTATGGACAGGGCCTGCAGATAGAATGAGAACACCACCACCTGGAAGTTCCCCTCTAAGTCACTCACCATTCTGACTTGGAAATATAACACCATTCCTTCAATGTCGCTGGGTCAAAATCCTGGAACTCCCTTCCTAACAGTACTGTGGGTGTATCTACACCACATGGAATGCAGCAGTTCAAGAAGGCAGCTCACCACCACTTTCTCAAGGGCAACTAGGGATGGGCAATAAATGCTGCTCCAGCCAGCGAAGCCCAAATCCTGTGAATGAATAAAAAAAAGTCATTCTAGTTTGCTTTGTGTTGAAGATTCAATTTACATGGGGTCTTCTAAATTGTGTTTCTATAACTCTGGGTTCTGAATCGGTCTGAAGCGTTAACATTATTATGACCTGGCTGATGCTGAACAGATTGCATGTGTACATGACAGTTTGTCAGGTTTGCCAACAGTGAAAAATAGTTCAGAAATTATCCCTAGCAGGAAAATCTAATTGGAAATTAATGCAAAATCAAAAAGAAATCTTGCCTTGTTGAGAAAGTCCTAGTGCCCTTATTCTGCTGTGGGTTTACTGAACCCAAACTAGATAGTATTTATGTCACATTTGGAATGTGCGCTTTGCGTGTGTAACTCAAAGCTGCAAATCTGAGAGCACAAAGTTTGACATCAGCAGCTGAGTGCTAACCAGGTTGAAACCATTTGTGCCAACCACTGCTCAATGCACCAATACTTGCATCATAACAAAGTGAACATTTATTCATAGCAATGCCAACATTAGCTCAGGGCTTCTATTGAAATTCAGGTGCCATTATTATACCTGAAATTTTGTAATGGTTCACTATTCTGATGTTGTAAGTATATAAATAGAGTGGTGCTAATTTTAACTTTGGACAATGGCATAAAGTTGCACTATCAAATTAGCTGGCATTAAATACCATACCCAAATTTTCCTTTGTATTAAAGTCAATGGGTGCCCAATTCGATAGCACCCATCTTACACCATTGTCTAAAGTTAAAATTACCACCCATAAATAAAATAATTTCAATTAGGGGGCATTTGCAGTAGCAGTATTAGTGAGATGATTTCAAAACTTGTGACACATTTAAATTACATTTTCTCATTTTTTGGTATGTTGAAAGTAAAGCTGTTCTCCACCATTTATAACTTACTGCAGTGACCCACTTTTGGACCTTCAAATTTACTCATGCATTAATGCCTAAAAAAGTTGCAACATTTAGAAAGAAAATCCTAGTCCTATGTTTTTTTGAAAAGCAGGAAGTGATGCAACTTTGAACACACCTGTCAAGAAAGCAATCATCACCACTCACCCCAGCCTGCCTCCAACCCTCCATTACAACGTATAATAAAGGTAAGGTCGCTGCTTGTAGTTTAATAATTTAATAATAATTTAATAATAGTTTAATAATAATATGGCATCATTGTAATTGATCTTTCAGATCATCCACATCCAGAGTATAGCAATTTTGAAATCAGTTTTGGAAAAATTGTCCTGTTGATGTTGAATGAATGAAACTCATGACTAGACCCTCAATAGCTTTGAACTTTCCCCACTAGATGGCATTGAGTCAAACTAGTAAAAAAACCCAATGAAACGGTGAATAGAAGCACTCCTCTACCAACAGCTATAGAAAAATGATAACTGATATCACGTTATTAGGATATATTTCAACCTAAATGATAAGTAACTGTACATGTGAAAGTATAACAATATATTTTCACTGCATTTTCAGCATGCCCACTAATATCTAGCATATAGTTTGCCATCTTTAGTGATAATCTATTAAGGCCTGAATTTTAGTTCCTGGGTCGGGAGCGCAGAGTCGGGATAATTCCCAGCTCCCCAAACCTGACCCAAGAGAAGGTTCCCCGGAAGTTCTGATTTTCAGTCTGGGTGGGGGTGGGGGTGGCAGATGAAAATGAGAGTCGTGACATGTGACCCTGGAGTGCGGAGGAGGTCTTGAGTGAAAGGTGTTTCTCGGTGCACCGTAACTGTGTCAATGTTTTTAAAAAAGCAATTAAGCATAAAACAGCCCCCACCCCTCACACCTCCTCACTCCCCATGCCCATTCATGCCAACCCATGCCACCTCATACACCCCATCCGTCCCCATGACTCCACATAACTTCCATGCCAACCTATGCCCCCATAAGCCTTTATAATCTCTATGCAAACTGAATTCCAGCCCATGGCCCCACACCCTTTACCCTTACACCTATCTTGCCAACTCACCCAGTATCCAGCATAGACAGACCTCAGGATGCATGCTGAGATGAGATAAAATAAAGTTCTTAAGTGACCATTGAAGAATTAGCTTTTTTTAAAAAAACACTCTCATTGATTAAAAACCTATTCACTAAATTTAATTTCCGTTAAGCCCTTAGAAAAATAAGCATTGGAATTCATACTTCAAAGAGTTTACAACCACTTGGAGCTGTCAGTCAAGTTGTGAAATGTAAATCACCCCACTGTGATAATGAAAGGCTGTGAAATCAATCATGTAGCACCAGCGGTGTAATAATAACCTCAGTTTTATGTCAGCAGACAGAATGACTTAGCAAGCACTGATCTTTTTAAACACTGCAGACAGCTCCTGTTGATTGCTCCTTTTGACAGTTCCAATTAGGTTAAGCACTTTTTACACATTTACGTCTAATTTTAACAATCCCAAAGGGCACCCGATCTTCCCCAAAGGTATCCGTGGACTATATCTAAAAGGGTACCTTACATCTTCAAAGAACCCCAGCAGTTTTAGATCTTCTCCTACCAGATCTAAAATACATATGTCATATTTTGGATATCCCAGTAGCGAAAATCAGATCAACCTAAGGCAGCTGCACTTTAACATATGTTGGTGCCTCACGGATGTGCACATTAGATTCTGCCCCCATTTCCCCACCCTCAACCCTTCCCCACCCATGAAAATGGTAGATGCTATTTTTAGGCCGGGACTTCCGGATTTGAGCCTCCACTGCCATTTTTGTAACGACAGAAAGGCTCCCCATCTTCACAAAAATTCAGGTCTAAGATTCACTTATTAGTAACCAATAATGTGAGGAATGTTATTGATGAATGATTAGATAAAATTAATGTATACCAGGGGCATTATCAGGCAAGAACTACTTTAAAACATGATTAAGGTGAGTGACACTTTGATATATATATATATATATATATATATACATCTTAGATTAACCCTTGATAGTAGATAAAGTTTATTGGCTTGTGTATGAAACACATTTGTTAAACATGAAAAGATGATTCATGTTATATAGAAAAAGGCTATAGAAATAGTGTTATATTTGCAAAAGTCTGAAAAACATCTTATTAGTGATTTCTAAATAGAAGTAGAAAAACAGTTATAAGAAACAATTAGAATTGAAATGAACATCTGCTTGTGTTCTGGGTGGTTTGTAATACTGTGTTGATGATTGGAGTACTGTCTCATCAGTGATCTGATATCAACTCTCATTTGCGATTAACAACAAAACATGGAACATATATTCCAATAATGATTGCAAAACAAGCATAGACAACAGAATTAATGACACCAGCAGTACACAATCACAATAAGTTGAAGCATCAGGACTGTTACTAAACCTCAAAGTCAATGCAACATTTGGTAGCAAGATTTCAGCAATGATTATGGAAATTAAAACAATATCCATAAGTTTGCCTATTGTTAATGTGAAGGATCAGTCACTTTAAGTATTCCAGAATAGAGGAATGTCTAATGTTTTTCCTCTCTTAGGCAAAGTCTGCAACAATACCTTTCTTCATATGGCAGCAAAGAGAATAAATGCTCTTTCAATAGATGATAAAGACCTCAGTGCTGCTTAGAGACAGATTTTGCTGCCATCTCCTGGCTAGAGGTTTTAGTAAACTGAAATAATTGTTGCAGCCCTGTCAAGATTTCAAAGAAGCAAAATAGAATCATTTTACATTTTCATGTTAATTTAGACTTTATTTGGCAGCCTTGACAAGACTTGTCAACAGGTCTATTTTTCTCTGGTCTTTTGTTTTAAATCAATGATAAAAGTATTCCTGTTTGGCTTTTTACAATAAGTCAAAGAATACATAGCAAACTAACCCCTGGTGCTCCCCCAATCCACATTTGGCAGATTTAGGCTCATGAAATCTAGACTCTGAATGATTGTTACTAATCCAAAAATCTGTGGTATTGTTAGTAAATTCATGTGCAGAAAGTTCATGTGTAAATAAAGATGGGGAGTGGTGGTGGTGAGGTGGAGGGGGGGTTGGTGTTGATGGGCAGGGTCGATGCAAATTTGGCACAGGTTTGGAATCAAATGTAGAAGATAGAGCTATTTACAGATAAACACTCAACACATTCAAATTACATCATTTTGCTATTTTAAGATTCCTTAATCCTGCATTAAATGCCACCATTAAAATAGCAGAGAAACTAGTGTGCTAAAATATTCATCTGCTCATGTCAATAATTTCTAGCTTTCAGTTTTTTGTGCAAGATTGCTTTACATCGAAGTGCACTGAGTTATGCCAACTAATTTAAAAATGACATTTCCCAGTTAATACTTTGGTGAATTCTTCTTCAATGTGACTGATATCAATACTAGCAAGAAAAACTCTTGAACTCTTATTCTCCGTGTTAGCATCAAGCATTAGCACACTTCGGGATACAGTAGCATATAGTGGTTATGTTTCTGGACTAAATAGAGGACTAATGGCCTAGAGGCATGAATTCAAATCCTACCATAGGAGATGGGAGTTTAAATTCAATTAACCAAAAGAAAATCTGGAGAAAAAGCTATGATGACCAAGTTAAAATTTAGTTGTGTCCCGCCCTTTTTCTCTTCACGCAGGCACATTTAATTGTTTTGCACAACCACATGTGCACAGAGGTTGCAATTTAATGCAACACCCAGCAATGAGGTTGGAGGCAGGGGACATTTAATCAGGCAGGAGGGTGCAGGACGGGGATCCCGCTGCATTCTTGCCCCTGCCTGATTAAGTCCAGGGCTCGAAGATGGCCTTCCCACACGGACACTAACTGAAGCCCTTAAGTGAACAACTAATGCCCACTTAAGGGCCTCATCCTGCCATTGCTGATATTGAGCCAGCAGCAGGCATGGGAACCTGAAAAGCAAACGCTGCCGAATTTTCTTGTGGGCTTTCAGAGAGATGTCTCTTATTCAAAGGCACTCAGACTCTGCTTGAGGGACCCAGCACCCAGAAAACAGGGTCCTGCTGAAAGCCACAACCCTGCCCTTGTCCCTGAATTGCTGCCTTCTCCCACGACCACCATCCCACCCTCTCTCACCTTTGTCCTGGCGACCCTCATTGATCCTAAGCCTATGGTGGGTGCAATGACTCTCAGAGGCACTGATGGCAATGGAGAACTGCCGGCCTCTGATTGATTTCCACCCCAAGGCTCCTTAATCCAGGGTAAGGCCCAACACCTTACAGAGGCAACGTGGGGCTCCCACTGCTTTTTCAGCTACCGGGCGCGATCCCCGTCGGAAACATTAAATTCCACCCATAACTGATCACAGAAGGTCTGCACAGAGCTTGTCAGGCTGCGCAGCCGCCTATCCACACAGTTTAGCAGGAACATTGATGGCGACCATGAAACCACCGAGTTGTAGCAAAAAACCCGCCTAGTTCCAGAATGTCTTTAGGGAAGGAAGTCTGCTGTCCTTACTCGGTCAGGCCTATATGTGACTCCTGGTGCACAGTAATGTGGTTGACTCTTAATTGCCTTCTGAAAAGGCCTAGCAAGCCACTCAGTTGTATTCAAGAAGGTAGCTCTCCACACCTTCTCAAAGGTAATTAGGGATAAGAATGAATGCTGGCCTTGGTCACATTCCACGAATAAATAAACAAAAAATGTAAAGCTCCTTCTACTCTGCCAACTAAAAAGCTGCTTCTCTTCAGGCTCTAAAGAACATCCTCCCAGTGCCAGAGTGAATTTTGCCATTTCTCACTTCAGGTTTGATACTTTGGTGTCAATTTTCACTCAGCTATGTACAATTTAGTGAACAGGGTTGAGGCTATCCAAACACACTTCACTGTGGAGTCCTTATATCCAGCAGGGAAAAGCTTTCATCACATCATTGTGACCAAATCTGAACCCATTTTCACTCAGACATGCGCTGAAAACCATTCCCCATCACAGTAAAAGTGATAATATAATTTCATCCTAAACTTAATTGTCTTTCCTTCTTGGCCTAAATTATGATGTTCAACTGAAAAGTTGGAACTTATACACATTGAGCACATATGATTGCTAGTTCATGTGACCTTCAGAGACCCCAATATTATCCGCACAGCAGGTGGAAATTTATTTTTAATACAGAGGCTACTAATTGAAAACTGTGATATGATTCATGCTGCTCCAGTCATTACTATGCTGAACATCAATATTAATTAATTAGAAATTTTATGCTAATTCACTCAATAAATGTAACATCTGCCAATGTACAGGAAAAGCAGTCTTGGTGTGCTGTTAAAAAATAAATAAGATGGCCACCCTTGTTTGTTAGAGCACTTGAAAAAATAATGTTCATTGAGTTGTAGATTTATGCATGATATCTTACCGAATTATATACTATTTGTAAATAAGTACAGAATTGTTCAGCTAAGCTAAATCAAACCAGTGATGGAGATAATTCCAGTCATTCAAAGATTTGTATAAGTATTAATGAGAGGGAAATGTCACAAATGCTCTTTGGCTAATTGTTTTCACTATTATTTATTAATTGGCTGCATAGTGAAGTAGTGACCATAGCAAGATGAGCTTTTCTAACATAATTTGTATCTTAGGATCAAAACTGACAAAGGACCGCAGTGGTCTGGATATACTACTCTGCATAGCAAGAGCAATTCAGGATAAGGAAGTTCAATTACCCTGTAGTCCAAAAATGAATTATGTTATCAGCTTCCAGTTACTGACCACCACTGCTCTTAATTTTGCTCATGCATTTTATATGGTCAGGTTTGGTTATTTATTCCTCTCCCCCCCGCTTTAAGTTTTGTTTCCCAAACTTATTTCCAGGGCTCTATCAATGTCAGTTCATAACTTAGTTGCATACAGAGGTGTAAGAACAGGAAGGATCATAATAAATGTTTTTCATTTCTTTTTTAATCAAAGAATCAAACAATGGGTGGAATTGTCCCAGATTCACATCGAGTGTGATAGCGGGCAGGTAAAATGACACCTTACCTGCCAGCCACAATGGTGGCTTTTCACACCATATCCTCCCAAGCCGACCGCATTGATTATGCATTCCCGGAAAACATGCCATTTCCATGGCGGGTGGGCTCTCATTCACCCACCACGCTGTCACCTCACTGCCTCATCACGCCAGGTGCCATATTTAAAGTCCAGCTGCACACACACATCATAGTGCTTACAGCCCATGACTGCTGCACAGAAGACAGGACGGCCCCAACAGGCAAAAAGACTCCAGTCCCCAGGTTTAGTGACGCATCCCTCAAGCGCCATTTGAACGTCGTGGAGGACCACCATGATGTCCTCTACCCCCACTCTGGCTGCAGGAGGGGCAGCGGCATCACCAATCTAGCATGGGAGGCAGTGGCAGCAGTGGTCAGCGCCAATGCCCTGCAAAAGAGGACAGCCACCCAGTGCCGCTACAGGATGAATGATCTCATCCGTTCCATAAAGGTAAGTCACTCTTCTCATCACTCTCAGCTCACACACTCACAAACCTACTGTACATCCACGGGGATCTCACACCTCAAGGGATGACACCACTAACTCTCACACACGCCCTCACATCTCCATCAGGCTCATATCCTCTTGAGCTCACGTCCTTATCCTATCCATGGCACCATTTACCACACAAACATTCCACGCAGAGCCATGCGTCCTGCTCACAAACTCTCCATCTGTTTCTATTGCAGGAGAAGCCTGCTCGCATCAGTAGGGAGAGGTCCCCGATTGGGGTGGGGGTGGGGGGTGGGTGGATTAGCCCACATTAGGCCCCTCTTTCACTTTGAAGAGTGTGCCATCGCACTGACTGGTGAGGACATGGACCATGCCTCCGGTGATGGTGATGTCAGTGGCGAACACCCTTGTAAGGATCCTGCACCATGTCATCCCCCTCTCAATGCAACTGTGAGTGCTCTCTCTCTGTTTTTGACTCTGCTACCATGCACTGCTTATCTCAACTTTGGTTCACAGGGAGATTTGCCAAGCGATCAACACCCTCAGCCAGCCAGTCCCTCAGCTCCATCCATGTCCTCACCTCCAGCCAAGAAGACACCTCCTCCATTGAAGAGCTGAAAATAAGCAGCCTGGAATATCTGTCACAGAGCTTACCCACACCCTGCACCAGCGCAGAGACACACACCTCGGTGGGACTTAGATTTAGAGTAGGCTCAGGTTCACAACCTGGTGGTCACTGCACAGACACATGTCCACAGCAGGAAGAGGCAGGTTTGGCTGAGCTCCCTGGCACTCAGAGGATTGCTGGGGAAGAGGCATCTGTGAGGTCCGAGTCAGATGAGGAGCCTCTGGATTTGGCCTTTCCACTCATCCTGGGTAGTCAGCAGAAGGTGTGGGAACATCACGTAGAGCTGTTGGAAGCCCCCAACAAGGTGGCACACGATTCAGAGGAGTGCGTCCACCTGCTCTCTGATGAAATGGAGCCCACATGTGCGTGTGGAGGTCTCCATGGGGAAGATTGCGGACGCCATGGAGACCCTGATCCAGCAGAACGCAGAGATGTGTGCAGACCTACACTCCATCGCGGAAGCCATGAGTGAGTTGCTGCAATGGCAATACAGGAGGGAAACTTGGCACCTCAACATCCCTCCAAGTGCTCCTTCCCCTCAAGGAGTCAGGCCGGGACCCCCAGACACCTGAAGGGAGGAGGAGCAGCAGCTGGACACCCCTGGGTCATCCATTCAGGATTCTCAGAGGCTGTTCTCTCACTCTGAGTCCCCTTTGCCTGTGAGCCCTTCAACCTCTTGCTCTGTCACTGCAGAGGGAGCAGCTGGCCCATGAGTATTCTTGGGGGAGAAGTGTGTTTGTATGTGGTAGGGCCTTTCGGAACCTCATGCAAGCACTCTCCCATGCACGTGGATCCTTCCCCCATCACACACCTCAATATCCTGAGCATTTTCAATGGTGCCTGCTGGGGTTCACTTTCAGTTGTCCATCTGAGCTGACCTGCATCTCCGCCTATCCACTGATCACACTCCCCATGCAGCACCTGATCTCGCCCACCACGACTCTCGTTACACTTTTGATTTGGACAGCATGGTCTTGATTTGCTTTTTTGTAAGTTTCTCTATCTTTTCCTCTCCCCCACTCACCCATTTCCTTTCCCCCATCACAGCTGACCACCCCGGCATTATCGTCCGCCTCCCCATCATGACCTACCAGCCACAACCTTTTTCCTTTGGGATGTTCATGTTCCCTCCCTTCCCGAAAATCCCACCCCCATCCACATTCACCTCCCCAACCTCGTCCTTCGTAACCCCAGGGTCCATGTTTGCCTCCAAGTCCGCACCAACCACCCTCGCTGTACCTTCTACCGCTACTGTTGAACATTCACCCTCCCACCTCACAACCTCACTCTGCCCTTGGTCATTCTCACCATTCCCTCATACCATGGTCACCCTCAGTTCGCTCCCCAGGAGGCTGTCATAGACCCATCAGAGCCCTCCCTTTCATGTTTACCTGGACATTGCACCCCCCCTCCGGACCCCTTCCCTCCCGAGAACCCCTAACCCCTCCGGATCCCTTCTCACCCAGAATCCCTCCCCCCACTTATTCCTCTCATCTCATCCCGGACTTCCCCGACCCCGCTTAGTCCCTCCCCCTTCCTGATTCCCTCAGACACCCTTACTTTTTCTGCCACCCTCCCGACTCCATCCTCCAGCCTTACCTCTCCCTCCAGCCTCACTTCTTCCTCCAGCCTTTCTCCTTCCTCCTTCCCTCAGACATCCTCACTTCTTCCTCCAGCTTTACTTCTTCCCCCTTCCCGACTCTTTCCCCTACCCTTACTCCCTCCCTTCTCTGGATTCTTTCCCCTGTCCACACTTCTTCCACCCTCCAAACTCCTTCCCTTATACCTACCTCCCCAACTGCTATCTTCTCCCCCGTTACCCCCTCCTCACCTATACTCCCTCCACCCCCCCAACCTCACCACCCCAATACCTTCATTCCCCCCTCCAAACCTCATTCCCTGACATAAAAGCAAAATACTGCGGATGCTGGAAATCTGAAATAAAAACAGAAAATGCTGGAAAAACTCACTGTGTCTGAACACAGGTGCTGTCAGACCTGCTGAGTTTTTCCAGCATTTTCTGTTTTTATCTCACCCCAATACCTTCATTTCCCGCCCCCCCCCCAACCTCAACCCCCAATATCTTCATTCCTCACCCTCTCGACACCTCTTCCTCTCCTAATCGATCTTAGAGCTTCCTCTCCCACCTCCTCAACCATCATCCATTGTGAGCATCAACAGTGACTTTCCAACTTCCATGAGTTGCTTCACAGTAGAGTCACGTCCATGAGAATCCAACCAGCATGCCATGGAGGTTCCTCCAGGATCCTGTTGCTGTCAGGCTCCAGTATCTTTTGCTCCTCAGATGTCTGTGATGTAACAAAGAAAGTGAGTCCCGACTTCTGCATGTCACAGTTGTCAAAACGTGTTCTGCACCGGTGTGTTTTCCCACCGACGTGGGCAGACGATCCAGCGGTGGGGGTGGGGGTGGAGGGTGGTGGGGCTGTGGGGGGAGTCCGGTGGGCTGGACTTATAATGATATGCTGCTGTATTACATTGACGTTCCTGACGTCCTATGGCAGGGAACATGACCCGCTTTCGACGGGCTGAGCAGATGATTGCAAACTGTTTTCACAATGTCATGAAATCGATTTGTGGCCTTCTTGCCATATTGATCGCTCATGCCACCAAACTCGCCCGCACTAGCAGGCACGGATAATTCCACCCAATGTCTTTTGACTGACAGTTTAAAACTTGTTCATTTTACTGATCAATTGATCAGAAATTGCTCTCTCCAGCTTCTCTCTCTATATTGTAGATATTTGAATATTTATGTGAAGTCTGCACCATTATATAATTTGTGTGTTGCATCATTAAATTTGTTTCGTAACCTGACTTCGAATTAAGTAAGCTGTTAAAACAGGATACTTAAATGAAAAAAATTGGAACTCTTGCCACATTTGATGATAGGTCAGATGCAAGGCTTATTTTAAATTTACTGTTTGAGGGAGATGTTTACTAATATCAAGAGTGACACAAGCTGATTGAATTTGTTTCTCAAGTAATCTGAGCTTTCTTTTTGAAGGCTAAAGAGGCTTTCTTTTTATATTTAAAGACATTTCCCTATCACAGGCAATTTATCCATTATGGATCTTTTCTACTTTTATGTTAGGTATTGTCAACTCTAGTGTTTGCCAAACAGTTAATTTTTAATTAATATTTTACCTATTACAATATTTTTTTTTTTAAAAAAGCTAAATTCTGACCTTTGGTTAATATCTGCCAATCTGAAGTGAGTGCAATACTATAGCACAAGATTATGTGAACCTGAATAGTACAAGGAAATTTAATTGTTAATCCTTGGGTGTTACACTTCTGCAAATTGCAGGGTACCAGAAAAGTATTGCTTCTGTTCTGCAGAGGGAAAAGGAGGAACCTGTCATTTTATATCCCAGTAGCATGGATCCATGAGTAATAACAATAGAGGTGTGTGTGTGTGCATACATTTATGTGTATATATATTTTCTTAAGTACCTGGAGCACAGATTGTTCCATTCAGAAAAAAGACCGAGGATGGCACAAATCAATTATTTTATGTTAAAAAGCAGATGATGAAATTTCAAAATCTCGAACTAAATCGTAAGCAATATAAAAGGGCTGATCTGATGAATAGGTAACAATGGACTGGAAAAGTTAAAGGGAAACTTCACCTCACATTTATGGCATAAAGCATCGCAGTTGAAAATGATACTGAGGCTTGAGCTTTTAAAGAGTGTTCTGGAACTCCCTCCCTAATAGCAGTGTGTGTGTACCTACATAGCATGGACAGCAATGATTCAGGAATGCAGCTCACCACCACCTTCTCCAAAGCAATTAGGGATGGCAATATATGTTGGCCTTGTCAACGACGGTCACATCCCATTAGTGAATTTTTAAAATGTCAGAGCTATAGGCTGAAGTTTCTGTGCTCGCCAGCCTGTGATTCTTCTGCCCAATCTGTTTAATGACCTGAAAATCACAGGATGAGAAGCACAGAAGCAACAAACTTCAGCTACGATTTAAAAGGGAGTAAATGGATGTAGTTTTAAATCCAAGATAACATAAAGATATATATGACTGCAATAAATGGTTGAACATACTTGAGGGACTGAATGGTTTATTCCTGCTCACAAGTAATGAGAAGGGGATGTGACCACCACCCCCACAACGTGTGGCTTTGTTATTGTTGTGAAAGAAAACAGGTTTAATTTAGTATAGAAGTCATTCATAGTGATGGCCAGGTAGGTTCTAAAAGACAGTTTCAGGATCAAGTTCAATCATGGCCCTAAGCTTCATTAAAACTAAATCATGTTAAAAGGTTGCTTATGGATCATGAACTGATTTAGAAGCTGCCCTTCAGACGTCATACCTATAGGTGGCATCATTGTTTCAGCAGATGGCAACTCAAACAGTAATCAAAGTCTGAGCAACACTGTACCAAATAAAGCTGTCAATGGTACTGAAGACTCAGCCTTACAAAGACCAACTCAATTTTTTATAGTATTGAACAATACTTGTTGAATCAATCCCCAGAAATTAATAGCTTTTAATCATTGAAACAAAATGATTTGGAAAATTCAAAGATGGAATTTTGTGTTCAGATTGATAGAAAAATCAAAAAATACAAATAGAATACTTGGTTATATGAAACATGGACTGCAGCGGTTCAAGAAGGCAGCTCGCCACCACATTCTCAAGAATAACCAGGGATAGGCAATAAATGCTGGCCCAGCCAGCAAAGCTCACATCCCATGAATTAATTTTTAAAAGTTTACACACAGGATTATGGGTTTTTACTAAATTGTAATAAAATGTGCTAATACTGTTATAAAAGTATAATCATTTTCATTATATTTTTCTGGTTTATTGTAAAGTAAGTTTATGGGCATGAGTATAGTTGGTCCTGTCTGTGTTATTTAATTACATTTGAAGTCAGGTAGACTGCAAGCTTGGAATTATCAAAAGAAGCTAGGTGTAGAAATGTGCTTGAAATGCTAATGAGTAAGCATTGATGCTGGGTTAGCATGTAAGGTGTGAAGGGAATTTGCATTTTTAAATAAATGAAGGGATTGTTTGGATTTCAAAGGGGTGTTTGTCTGTTTACAACTAGCCAGATAAGCAAGGCTACAGAGTGTGTTTATTTTTCCCAGAGGTTATTGACAATATTGGCAACATGAAAGTTTTTGTCTTATGAGAAAGATACAGTTTCAAAGACATATGGAACAATAGAATTTACATATTAAAGAGAGAGAAACATATATAAAGAAGAATGAAAGGCTATGTGAGGTGAGGGCTATGTAAGATCTAACAGGATTGTATGAAACAGCCTTCAAGAAGCCTCCAGCCATTTGTGCATAAGTCTGCTATGTAAAGTAACTGAAGTTGAGGAAGCCATTTGGAATTCCATTCTCCAGTGGGTACTGTGTTAACTTGCTAGTTTTGTTTTAAACCTAAAATCTATTTTGAACTGTTGCCTTAAAGAGGGAGGGGGGGGAGGTGTAACTGGGAGTCAGTTTAATTAGGAATTTTCAGAGTTGTTATATTAGTAAGTAATGTAGTTTTATGTATGTGCCTGAAATCTTTTATTTTGTTAATAAATATTTTAATTTAATATTTAAAAATGATAGATGGTACGCAGAAGAACTGTGCCTCAGAATTAGACTAGGTCGTTCCTTACTAAATGGTGCCATTTTTGACTTCTATATTGTGCCTGGAGCTTTATTTACAATTGATGTATGTGACCATGTTAAAGCTAAGAAAAATTTTCAGGAGACCATGCATTGAAACTCAGATTTTTTAAAATAGTCATTCCTTTCACAAGAGGAAAACGTATTCTTTGTAGGCATAACACAGATATGGAAAACTAATGCTCCAATAGTGATAAATGGCTGGTTTCTATTTAATGGAATTTTCTGAGCATCACAACATGATAAGGGAAAAGCCCAATATTTCCATTATTCAGTGTTGTCATTTGCAATAATCCACTGGTCAATCATTAGCTTTACATTAACGTGGTCACTCTGGAGCAGGCTATTGAAAATAGAATTACTTTTTGCTACCTCATATCACCACTTCAGTGGCGAAAATTACCCTCATCATGAAAAACTGAAAATCCTTATGGATTATACAGCTTTTGTGTTTAAAATTAATCCCATGTGATAATACAGAAAATGAAAAACATTCTGACTACACATATATAACTACCAATACTTTGAAATGGCACTCAGTCACGGGAAAACATAAATACTGAACATACGAACATACAAAGATACGAATTAGGAGCAGCAGTAGGCCGCTCAGCCCCTCAAGCCTGCTCAGCCATTCCATAAGATCATGGCTGATCTGACTTTAACCTGATATTCCTGCCTAACCCTGATAGCCTTTCACCCCTTGCTTATCAAGAATCTATCTACCTCTGCCTTAAAGATATTCGAGGACTCTGCTTCAACCACCTTTTGAGGAAGAGAATTCTAAAGTCTCACAGCCCTGTGAGAGAAAATAAATTTCCTCATCTCTGTCTTAAATGGGTGGCCCCTTATTTTGAAACAGTGACCCTGAGTTCTAAATTCTCCTACAAGAGGAAATATCCTTTCCACATTCACCCTATCAAGTCCCCCCAGGATCTTGTATGTTTCAATCAAATCACCTCTTACTCTTCTAAACTCTAGCGGATTCAAGCCTAGCCTGGCCAGCCTTTCCTCATAAGATAACCCATCCATTTGAGGTATTAATCTAATAAGCCTCCTCTGAACTGCTTCTAATGCATTTACATCTTTTAAGTAAGGAGACCAATACTGTACACAGATGTGGTTTCATCAATGCCCTGTATAACTGAAGCATAACCTTCCTACTTTTGTATTCAATTCCCCTTGCAATAATTGATAACATTCTATTAGCTTTGTTAATTACTTGCTGCACCTGCATACTAACTTTTTGCCATTCATGCACTAGGTCACCCAGATCCCTCTGTACCTCAGAGCTCTGAAATCTCTCACCTCTCAGATAATATGCTTTTTTATTTGTCCTCACATTTTCCTACATTATTCTCCATTTGCCAGATCTTTGCCCACTCACCTAACCAATCTATATCCTTTTGTAGTCTTCTTAAGTCCTCTTGACAATGTACTTTCCTAGCTACCTTTGTGTCATCAGCAAATTTAACAACCATATCCCTTCACCAAATAATTTATATAAATTGTAAAGAGTTGAGGCCCCAACACTGATACCTGTGGCACACCATTTGGCACTTGCTGCCAACCAGAAGATGAGCAATTTATGCCAACTCTCTGTTTCCTGTTAGCTAGCCAATCTTGTATCCATGCCATTACATTACCCCCTATACCATGAGTTTTTATTTTCTGCAATAACCTTTGCTTTGCACCTTATCAAATGCCTTCTGAAATCTAAGTACAGCACATCCACTGGTTCTCCTTTATTCACAGCACCTGTTACTTCTTCAAAAAACACCAATAAATTGGTTAAACATTATTTCCCTTTCACAAAGCCACGTTGACTCTGCCCGATTGCCTTGAATTTATTTAAGTGCCCTCTTATAATATATTTAATAATAATAGCTTCTAACATCTTCCTATAATAGATGATAAGCTAACTGGCCTATAGTTTTCTGCTTTCTGTCTCCCTACCCCTTTGAATAAAGGAGGTGATGGTGTAGTGGTTTTGTCACTAGACTAGTAATCTGGGGACCTGAGTTTAAATCCTACCATGGCAGATGGTGGAATTTGAATCCAATAAAAATCTGGAATTAATGAAACCATTGTCAATTGTTGTAAAAGCCCATCTGGTTTGCTAATGTCCTTTATGGAATGAAATCTGCTGTCCTTACCTGGTTTGGCCTACATGTGACTCCAGACCCACAGCAATGTGCTTGGTTCTTAAATGCCCTCTAAACAAGGGCAATTAGGGATCAGCAATAAATGTTGGCATAGCCAGTGTTGCCCTAAAAAAAAGTGCTATTTTACAATCTAATGGAACCTTCCCTGAATCTAGTGAATTTTGGAAAATTAAAACCAACACATCAACTATCTCACTAGCCACTTCTTTTAAAACCCTAGGATGAAATTCATCAGGACCCTGGGACTTGTTGGCCCATAGTTCCAACAATTTGCTAAGTACCACTTCCCCGGTGATTGTAATTTCCTTGAGTTCTTCTATCCCTTCCAATTCCTGATTTACAGCTATTTCGGGATGTTACTTGTATCGTCTATAGTGAAGACCGATGCAAAATGCCTGTTCAATTCATCTGCTATCTGCTTGTTTTCCTTTATTAGCTCCCCAGACTTACTTTCTATAGGACCAGCGTTCATTTTGTTAACTCTTTTTTTTAAAATATCTATATAAACTCTACTGTCTATATTTATATATCTAGCTAGCTTTCTCTCATACTCTAATTTTCCCCTCCTTATTAATCTTTTAGTCATTCTTTGCTGTTTTTTATATTCTAACTAATCTTCTGACCTGCCACCCATCTTTGCACAATTATATGCTTTTTCTTTAAGTTTGACACTTTCTTTAACTCCTTTAGTTAACCACAGATGGTGGATCCTCCCCTTGGAATTTTTCTTTCTTGTTGGAATGCATATATTCTGCCACTGGATTTCTATTGACCTATCCCTTAACCTAAATTGCCAGTTCATTTTTGCTAGCTCTGCTTTCATGCTCTCATAATTTCCCTTATTTAAATTTAAAATACTAGTGTTAGACACAGTCTTCTCACCCTCAAACAATGTAAAATTCAATTATATTATGATCCCTGTTACCTAGGGGTGCCTTAATCCTATCTCATTGTGCAAAACCAGGTTCAGTGTAACTTGCTCCCTGGGTGACTCCAGAGCTTAGTGATCTAAGAAATTACCTCAATAACATCCTATGAATTCATCATCTATGCTACTTTTGCCCATCAGGTTGATCCAGTCTATATGTAGATTAAAATTTCCCATGATTATCATTGTACCTCTCTGACAAGCTTCCACTATTTCTTCTTCGATACCCTGTCCTACTGCACGATCACTGTTAGAGGGCTTGTACACCACTCCCACAAGCGACTTCTTGCCTTTATCATTCCTCATCTCTACCCAAACCGCTTCTACATCATAGTTTCCTGCACTTAGCCTATCCATCTCTATCGTGTAAATGTCATCTTTAATTAACAGAGCCATCTCTCCACCTTTTCCTAACCTTCCTAAAAGTCACATACCCTTCTATTTTCAGGTCCCAATCTATCCAATCCTGTAGCCATGTCTCTGTAATGGCTATTAGATCGTACTTATTTATCTCCATTTGCACTGTAAGTTCATATATCTTGTTTTGACTGCTATGTGCATTCAGATACAGAGCCTTAAGTTTTTTCCTTTTTATTTTTGTAGCCTCTAGCCTTACCTATTGGTTTACTCTTAGACTTGTACTCTCTGTCCCTTCCTGTCATAAGAAACAGGAACAATCAAAAGATGGAAAATATGTATCTTCTTTCCAATGTATTTTCCAATGACTAGGGTTATTGATCAATGACAACCCGATATGTAAAGTATAAGCCCGGCCTTTTTTGGAATCTTATTAGCCTGGGGAAAGAGTGGGTGAGTGGTGAAATCATTGCCCAGAAAGCCTGTTAAACTGTTTACATGATTTCACAAACCAGTGGAGGATGGTTTGGGATGTTTACAGTCATCTGGTTTGTGATGTTATCACAGATTCTAACTCTCACCCTTTGGTTTTGTTCATGTTTGTTTACACTCATCAAGGTTATTGGTGGGAAATATAAAACCTTCTATTTTAGGCAGCCAATATCACTATCAAGTACACCCAGGTTGGGTGAGTAGCTAGTAAGTAAAGCTCCCTCTCACCTCCCAACAGTCTGGCTCAGCTCCAACTCAGAAGCACACCCTCTGCTGCACAACTGCTGCATTTCTTTATTTCCGGCACCAACCATTGTGTTGCTTCTCCATGTGAGAATGCCAATATAATGGCAGTTTTGGCACTTTTGTGCTGTAGGTCTATTTATACTAAGAACCAGCTTGAGACTGTCTAAATCTAACTTCAAAAATTAATTTAATGTAGTAGCCAGTCAACTGATGAGACACACTACACCATCAGTCCCCTGTTCTTTTATAACCTTATAAAAGGCTGTCAGGTCAGTATTCCTAATTTTGGTTTTTCTCGGTTTTAAACTTCTCATTACTGACCAAGAGTGAGGGAAAAGTGAGTGAATTGGTTTGGTTAACATTTCACTAGAGCAACTTTGCTGCAGAATATTTGATCATGTGATTTGTAATGAGGCACTGTGAGGAATAATGCAATTTGGCAACAAGCTGATACACGTTATAAGCCTGAAATTCTGGCCAGAGAACTGAAAAACAGAGCTGAATGGGGTTGGTTTTGGATTCTATCCTGAGCTTTTTTGTTCCAGTCAATTTCTGTTTGGAAGGGTTGTGGGAAGATTTTCCACCCACCTCCCATGTCAAGGGGATTTGACAGAGGGAGTTCCCAGGCAACCCTTAGTGTCCTGAAAAGGGCTCCGTGGAATGGAGGTCTTTGAAAGTATTGCAAACCTTAACCAAACTGAAATGATTAATCTCATAGAAGATTAATGATCATATCTTGATTCAAGCAAAATGATCCCTTTTGGACTTGAAGACAGCTGAATATTTATGTTTGGTCTGGATGGACTGGGGAAACCAACATCCTTTCAGTTACTTGTGCTTAGCTCTGAATAGGGAAATACGACATTCTCATAATTTGGGCAGTGGTTGGTGGGTGGGGTGGGGGTTTTGGGTTGGTGGAACATGTAGATGGGCAAGAGCTCCATTCTTGCCATTCTTCCACCAGCTGAGCAGAACCCATAAAGTTTTGGGCTCTACAACTTTGCTGACCAACTATGTTCTAAACAACTATGGATTAAGCTTTGAACTCTAATTCTGTTCTGCACATGCACAGGTGAAGTTCAACGAATAAAGGCAATTGTAGTGGTCACATGAAGAAAAGCATTTGATCAATAAATCATACAATGAAAACGTAATGCAAAGTAGGTACAAATAGCCTGCTAGTTAATTTATTTAGAACCTACACAGAACTATTAGAGTCAGTAACTGTGTTAGTTTATCAAAATAATAGTTTGGTTCTGTACTATTGTATCCATACAGAAGCAAACATAAAAAGCAATTTTTAAAATAACACAAGATTTGTAATGACACATATTGCATCAAAACTAAAATTCTCCAACATATTGAGTACATACCGGATCCAACTACAAGTTGCACTGCTTAAAGGAGTACGCAGTAAATTATAATTAAGAATCAGGAAATGCTGCAAGGAATGTATTTTGTATCATTGCAATAATGATATTGTAAATTATCTATTAATATGTTTATAACAGATTTTCATTTGATAATTAATAGTGTTACAATGTTTAATATTGTTCCTGAGCACTTTTAACATTGTACACAAAATATTAGTAAATTAGCAACATTTTTAAAAATCACCAAGTGCCCTTCTTGTTGTTTTATGTCCCCTTACATTTGGGAATGTATTTCATTAATAGAACCATTCTATGTTCATTCTTCACCTACTTCCACTGTCATACATTAGAGCAATTACAGCCCTAGGGAATAATAAAGTCATAGAATTACTATGCAATCATTTAAAAAGCAATTGCTGAGACACATCACACAGATTGTCTCCCCTACAATTTCTATGTAATCTTTCTGAATTTCCTCCCATGCCCTCCCCCAGTCAATCATGCAGGAAATGTGCATAATTCAATGTAAGGAAAGAAAGTAAATTGAAAATAATTTTTGTACATAAAAAACTATTAATGTCAATGGTGAAAATATATTTCAGACATTAACATTTTCCCAAATTGTGCTGCATGTTTAGCATTAGTGTCCTTTAATGGCATACCAACACCTAAATGTTGCATATCCACCAATAATACAGCATTTAGCTAGCTGTACCGACTGTAGACTGAAAGCAGTTGCCTGTCCCATCATCTCTTTTGTAACTTTAGAAATTTCACTAGCAGTCACTGGCTGGTGAACAGAGATCTGCACATTTATGTTTGTATGCATGCTGCTTTGCCTTCTCCAATTCGAGAAAGCCTGTGACAAAGAGCTGAGAATTCATGATTTATCTGGTACTAAATATGTTGCTCCAGGAGCCAGGTTCTCATGCTCTCCATGTGCTATTCTCCCATGTTTCTGTACTCGAGTTGATGTTCATCAGAAACTCTTGGCATTATTAGGTAAGTGGCAACTTGAGAGCAGCTTGTAAGAGACACAATAATGTGAGCCTGGGGTGCAGTCAAGTCACTGGTGGTCACCAGCTTTGTTTTTGGGGATCACTGACTGTATAGTATTGATAGAATAAAACAATATAAAACAACCTTTAGAAATACTCCTGAGAGATGACCACTTATTTCAGTGCAACTGGGATATTTAAGTACAGATCATCTTTCACATGAACAGGCTGAAAGGAGTCACAGTGCTAGACAGAATAAAGCGGTTACAATAACATCAATCTTTAACCCAATGTGCGTCACAGTTTTAACATGTCAACAGTGATCTGTACATTAACACAAGACACCTTACATTATCACCAATTCTCTAAATTGTCTTCAGAACTCTGTTTATCCAAACAAAAAAACTTAGTGACTTTCTCTCCTTATCTGGAATCAAAAACATTTCCTCCAGCTTCAGTGTAGGAGTTTAGATACAATCCTGATGCAAAAGCATTGGCAAATGTTTCCTTCATCTGCTTGAAGCAATGACATGAATACAGACAATGCATTGTGTGTATATTATAAATATATGATACATCTTTTCTGTTTTCTCCTCCCTAAAAAAATTGCCAAACATATGTTCTTGTGAAGGCCATTGTTCTGTAAAAGAAAATTAGATAACATTTTGTCTGATAGTGATTTCAAAAGACAGAAAAAAGTTGTTGATTCTTAACCAACTTTGTTTCAGGAGTACCATGACAGGAAATGCAAATATTTATTTCTCTTTGCAACCATCAGGATGAAGCAGCTTTCATCTACCTGGGTTGAATTGGATTAGATTAGAACCCAGCCTTGGAACCAGAGCAAAGGGATTTAAATCACTATCACCTAGTGCAGGGACAAAGCAGAACTTCAAAATGTTTCATTAAAGTATAAAAACAGCATTTTCAGATGTTTTCATTGTCAGTAATACAATCAACTAGACCCCATTTACTTCACCTTAATTACAAAGTAATTAACAGCTTTTGGTGCTCAATGGATTCAACTGCAATGCTCAGGCTCCCACAACAAGTGGAATATCAGACAGAAACAAACCATCAAATTTCCCAAAGAAAAATGTAATTAGAATTCTTTTTATATTAATTTGTTAATGTTTTTTTCCCAATACAGTGGTTGCATAAATTTTCATTTATTAGCAATTGGCTCATTGAAGCCTTAATTTGACCCTTCCCAAGCCTTTACCTCTACCATCTGTCCTTTCCTTTCTACCCACATAACATTTCTGACTTTTCCTTCTCATTCACCCATGCAATAACTTTATGAATGGTTTCCACACTCCCTCCTGTCCCTCTTCATCCCAATCCAAATTATTCCATTAAAGCCTTAACTAGCCATAATCCTAATATTACACTCCTTCTCACTATAAGGTACAGTGATAGTAGTGCCATCAGAGCTCCATCTGGCACTGAACAATGACTCTATGGCTAAGAAAACAGGAGACCAGGCCTTCATGAAGCATTAATCAGAAACAGAGAAAAAGAGTAGGGACACGACAGAAGGCATTTTATGTACAACTTATCACATGTGTATATGTTGGTACTTATTTCATTCAAAAAAGGCTGTAGAGCCAAAACAAAAATGTCTTCCTTTTATGATTAGTTTCATTTTTTTAAAAAGAGAACATGATACATTTTTTTAAATTCTTTCATGGGATGTGGGTGTCATTGACAACTTGTTCATACCCAATTCCCTTTGAACTGAGTGCTTGCTAGGTCATTTCAAAAGGCAGTTAAGAGTCAACCACATTACTGTGGGACTGGAGTGCATGTAGGCCAGAATTCCTTTCCTGAAAGATATTACTGAACTAGACGGGTTTTTATGACATAAATACCATTACCAATTCCAGGTTTTAAAAAAATATTTGAGCTTAAATTTCACCAGCTGCCATGGTGGGTCTTCAATATATGTCCCCAGAGCATTAATCTGGGCCTCTGGACTAATGCAGTGACATTACCACCATACCACCATCTCCCCTTGTCCACCCCAAAACAGATAGTCTAGATCAGGACATAGTTGGAGGAAAGTGGGCAGAAGATGAAATAGAATCACAGTGAGAAAGAGAGAGGGGGCCAGGTAGTGATGAGAAAAATCAGAGCAACTTCACCATGAAACTGCACTTTGTCTAGGATGGGTTTGATAATACTTGAAATCTTTAAAAGCTCCATAGTAGCACTGAGGAATAATGCAGTAAAGGCCCAATTAGTATATGGGATAAAAACAGAAAATGCTGGAAATACTCATCAACAAGTCAGGCAGCATCTGTGGAGAGAGAGAGAAATAGTTAACATTTCAAGTCAATATCTTTAGGGATGCATCAGGTTTTGGCAAGTACAAATGCAGGGAAAGAGGTAAGAGAGAAAAGAACAAGAGGGAAGGTCAATGATAGGATAGAAGCTGAGAAACTAAAAAGGGACGATGGTGAAAAGTTAAAGGAGATGGTAATGGAACAAGTAAAGAAAAAAGATGGCTCTCGACAACTGCAAATGGATCAAGCAGAATCATTACCAACAGCTGCTGTCTGAAAAATTGAGGCAGAGCTTATGATGTGAAATTGTTGTATTCAGTGTGGAGGTCGGAAGGCTGATTATAGTGCCTAATCAAAAGGTGAGTTGCTGTTCCCTGAGCTGACATTGAGCTTCATTGGAACAATACAGGAGGTCAAGGATAGAGAGGTCAAAGTGGGTGCGGAGCAGAGAATTAAAATGGCAGGCAACCAGAAGCTCAGGGTAATGACAGCAGACTGAATGGGGGTGTTCCACAAAGTGGTCACCCGTCTGCTTTTGATCTCAGCAATGTAGAGTAGACGACACGTGAACAGAAAATGCAGGGTACTAATTGAAAGAAGTACAAGTAAATCACTATTTCACCTGGAAGAAATGGTTGGAGCTTGAACAATAGGAAGAGAGGAGGTAAAAGTGCAGCTGTAGCATCTCTTGCTCTTGCAGAGGAACGAATCTTTAGATGCATGGGGGGGTGTTGGGAGTGATTGAGGAGAGGACCAGATTGTAAAGGACAGATTGGTCACATTGGAATGCTGTTATTGGTGGGGAAAATATGCTGGAGGTGTTCAAAATTGGGGACGATGATCTGTTGAACATGGAGGCTGATAGGATGGAAGTGAGGACAATGGTAACCCTATTCTGGTCCTGGAAGGGAGGGGACAGGGGTGAGACCAGAAGTGTGGGAGACGGAATAGACATGGTCAAGAGCCCTGACAACCATAGCGGATGGGAATCTTCAGTTGATGAGAAAGGCAGACATATAGGAAGCACTGGTATGGAACATGTCATCATCAGAAGCGATACAATGGAAAAACTAGGAGAATGGAGTAATGTTCCTACAGGAAGAGAGGTGGGAGCAAGTGCAGTCAAGGTAACTGTGAGAGTCAGTGGGCTTATGGTGAATATTGGTCGATAACCTATCTCCAGAACCAGAACAGAGATGTTGAGGAAGGAAAGGGAAGGGCCAGTGATAGCTCATGTAAAGGCGAGGGAAGTGTGGAAATAGGAAGCAAAGTCAATGAAATTTTCCATTTCGAGACAACAGCAGAAAATGGCACCAATACAGTCAATGTACCAGAAAAAGAGGTGATGGAGGAGGACTGGAACAAAGAATTTTCCACATAGCCCACAAAATGCAGGCATAGCTAGGACCCATACAGATTCCCATAGTGACACCTGTTATTTGGAGGAAGTGAGTGGAGTCAAAGGAAAAGTAAGAATAAGTTCAGCCAGGTGGATTATGGTGATGGTGGTTGGAGAATGGTTGGGCTTCCGTTCAAGGAAGAAGTGGAGACAATCCTGGAGGGAGATGGAAGTGTAGAGAGACTAAATATTCACAGTGAAAAGGAGACAGGGCCAGGAAACTGGAAATTGTTCAAGTGGTGAAGAGTGTTGAAAGCATCACAAATGTAAATGAGAAGAGACTGGACAAAAAATAGGATACGGGAACCTTGCCATGCAGTCAATTCACCAAGTACCTAGCACGCCAACAATTCCAGTCATATGATTTCATGTGATTACTGTCTGGCAGACATAAATAGTTTATAAGAAAAGTGTCACATTCAGAAAAACTGCTTATTTAGCTTTCCCCCAGTTGTATTTTATATTCATTAAGCTGTGCCATTGTGATGCTGCTTCCACCACAGACAATGACTACTATTGACTGTAGGTCCTGGGCCAACCGTCTCTCTTTCTGCAGTCGCTGGATTATTCCACTGTAAATGGCAGCTAGTGATGCACCACAGGCTGGTTCAACCAAAAACCTTTCATCATCTGCAAAAAGAACCAATTGTCCACAATAAGGTCACAAGCTCTGATTTAACAATCAACTCAGGCCACTGGCCTAATGTGAGACTAAGCCTCAAAGACAGCATTGCATTCAATGTGGACCTTCTGGCTATTAAGTAACATCCAGAATTTTCTAAAATATAAACCAATACCAAAACTGTTTTTTAAACCAAAAATCCATTTCTTCCATTTAGTTCTGGCATAGAGCACGAGGCATTAGCTCCTCGAGTTTCATAAGCTGTCAAAGAACTTGCAGCCTCAGCAAACAGGCATTAAAATTCAAACTGTGTTCCCACCCGCTGCTCTTATTTAGTCTCTTGTCTGATTGTGGACTTGGCAGAAGGTAGCAACCCTACTGGAATCGAAAGAGCACACAACTATATTTAAAATGGGGGTGACCAATTTATTCAAGTTCAAAATGCAAATAGAGATATTGTATACTGACAAGACAGCCAGAAGTGTACTGGTATGCTCACTGATATTTCCAATTAACGAGCATTTTATATATGAAATTATGAAATGTGATCTATCGCTATGACTTTTGCTATGCTTTGTTTCTTTTACTTAAAATCTAGACTGTATTTTCTAATTCTTCCTTTCCATTAGAGCCCTGCTAATTTCCCCTCTCTTTCACTTACCCTCACTCAACCGATTATCCCCATTATTCCTTTCCTCAGAATCTTTAATTCTTTCACTCTCTGTCTTTATTCCCTTGCTCCCTAATATTCATTCTCTATCTCTCATCTGCTCTCACTCTCTTATTGCCTCTGACTCTCTCATTATCACCATCCCTTTTTCTTTCATACCTCTTTCTTATTCTCTTTCCTGACCCTGGTTTTTCTCATTGTTTTGGTTGGTGGTTATAGCAAAACACACACAAAAAAGTCTGCGGCGATAGATCAGTGAATCTTGGGTGTTCTGTGTTTAGAAAACAGAATCAAAGGCTACACTCATCATTGAGCATTGAAGTTTAATAGAGCCCCAATGGATAGTATAAGAAGTATTATTGATTAATGTTTCCCCTACAACCAACTCATATAACCTTACCAAAACCAAAAAGATAGCCACCTGCCTTTGAAAGAAAATTATTGAAAGATTTGATTTTCAAAGAAATAAACCAACAGTATCATTTGGGGGTGAAAGAAAATTGGAAGCACTTCCTTCAAATTCACCATTGAAAAGAAGAAAGGCTTTATTTTTCAGAATGGTGAAATCTTAATTTTGGGAACCTGCTTCTCATTTGTGATAACTGTGTAACTGAGAAAGACTCTGGTTCTTGCTGTGCGTCCAGGAATAAATAGTTATAATATTGCAACTCATTCAAAACTTTCAGATTAGCGAGGTCAGAATTAACAAAGGAACATCTGTTTTCTCAACTGTGCCCTTTATTATTCTATTTCTACATTGGGAGTGAATGCACAGCTGGATGATAAAGGAAACATTTTATTCACAGAGGAGCAGCACACAGCTCATGAGATTTTGGGGTGTCCCTATTCTACAATAAAACACTGTAAAAATAATTTAATTTAACTGAAGTATAAAACCCGGCGTAAGCGCTAATTCAGATTGGCTGTCAAATATTATTTCTGTTTAACATTCCCCAAAGAAGCCAGAACATAGATATTTTTAATGTTATAACAATAACAGGATTTTGTTTAAATGAAATTGCACCAAATTCCCACATCAGTATAAAAAGCAACTCTCATTATTGCAATAACAAACTCTCAGAACTAGTTCACCAGGTTCTGCTGGAAGAAAAACTGATTTCATTTTGCATTTGATCCCTTCATTTAATCAGAATGTACTACAGAAGGTTTCTGCTCCGAAATGGGACGTATAAGGAGACAATTCAAATTTTAATCGATTATTGATTGCACTGCAGAGCAGAATTCTTATTTTACAAATTAAAACAAAACATAATATTAAGTAGCTTTGTGTGCATTTGGAACAAAGCCTGATTCTCAACAATGTGTGTATGTGAAAATAAAAAGTCTCACCTAGGAATTTCTCTACTGCTTGCACAGCCTCTTGGTCACTGATTACCTCAGAGAGAACATTGTGCTCGAGTGCATTCTGAAGTGCCTTCTCACACACAGTTTTAGCTCCCAGGGTTTTAGCTACACTATTATAAAGAGAACAGTAGGTTAGAAGAAACAGCTCATCCTACACACACACACACACACACACACACAACTACACATAGCGATACACACAGATACCACGCCAAAGGAGCAGGTGTTAACAGATGCGACCAAAAGTTCATCAAAGAGGTAGGATTTAAAAAGGGTATTAAAAGGAAAAGAGTGAAGTCGAGAGGTTGGTGGATGAAATTCCTGAACTTTGGGCCTAAACAGTTCAAGGCACAGTTTCCAATGGTAGGACAAAAGAAGTGGGGTTACACAAGGTACACACACATACCAAACACGCACACACACACTATAAACACAAGTCATGATGAGCAGAGTGTCCAACTTTGTCAACAAATAAGCAAACTATTTAATTCTTCTCAGAACCTCCAATAAAAAGCAATTGAACACACCACTCAAGTGTCCAAATTCAGCAATAATGAAAAGAAAAACTGAACACTGGAAATCTGAAATAAAAACTGAAAATGCTAGAAACACACAGCAAGCATTAGAAATAAAATCCAGGTTGCCATTCTGATGGGTACCCTGCCATTATGGTTCAAGCTTTCTTGAATATTTTTTTTCTTATGGCCTGATCACAGTTTGCTTAAGCAGATTAAATTTGTCACAAGTTGAATGTGTTTACTCTGTGGCAAACTGTGGTCCTGCTGTTTTTAAAATACATTTAGATATTCAAACCTAAAATTCCACTTTAATCACACATTTATCAGAATTCATGGGTTTCAATGAAGGGTATCCACCCAAAAGTTAGTCTATTCCATGTTCAGCATTTCTTATTCTAACTTTAAGTTAGCAGTTACCCAACTGAATACTTTTAATAGTATTCATTTCCCCTGACTTCATGTTAAAGAAATTTAAGGTCATTAAAGTCATGAGAAGGTTATAGCAAATGCAAATTGCATAAACGTTTCTCTCAAATCCTGTATTATCACTGAGTGGCAATACACTCAGAACTTAAGGGTTACTGGCACCTATCCCTTGAAAACTGGTCACAATATGTCTCCTCAGTATTGGTTAACCTGAAGGTATTAAATCTCTCCGTATGAAGTCCATTTGCTTTCTCACTTATTCTGAAGAATTATTGACATCCAATGGTGTCATATTATTATAAATTACCGATTACCAAGCTAGGTTTGCAAGTGGCTACATCATGAAACACTGAGCTTCATCACAAAAGGTATAATTCTGATCCAGTCAGTCATAGTCAGTTGAGTTCTTACAGTCTTAAGACCACTAAGGACATTTACTAACAAGGTGTTAATTCTGCTTCAGCTGTGAGCACCAGACCAGAAAGACTGTCTGCAACAAATGCAGGTTAAGGGCAAGGGATCCAAAACCATGAACTTTGTAATTCAAAAAGTGCTTTTTTGATCAAACAGACAGCACTGAGAAAAGAAAATCAGCTGATTTCTATAAGAGCAGTGCACTGCAGTGGTGGATTTATGCCAGGCAGTATGGTTTGGAATTTTACAGTCCCTCCCGCCAGCGGGATTTTCCAGTCCCAGGGACATAATGGAGCTTTGAATGGTTTGCTGTATTTTATAGCCCCCCTATCGTGACAGGGCCATAAAATTCCACCCCATGTTGGAAATCTACCCCACACAATTAGCACATGTTGCAAGGTAACTCTTTCGAGTACAAACACGTTTCCATCTGTTCCTATTCAGATGAAGTTACATTGTTTCATAGTTTACCATTGTGAGATTTGAACTCTTAATCTTGGGGTTACAAACCCAGTACCATAACCACTTGGCTATTTAGGCCAAGCATGTTGCAAGGTAAGGTGACAGTTGCAGCATATAGGAATAATGAGCCTTCAGTTACTGGGAATGTCATGCAAACAGAATTTCTTGCTTTTAGCTAACAGTGACTATATAAATCATAAGGTGCCACCTAATGCATGTCTGCTAACATTTTGTTAAAATACACAATAGCAGATAACAATGATATTTTATCCCATTTACTCTCCTTCATAACGCTAACAGTACAATACTGTGATTATACTGCAGTATGGGTTGTGCTTCTGAAGGCATGTGCCCTATGGACCACTTTTTATCCAGGTCACAAAGGATTTTGATAGTTAATGTATCTATCTTGAATGTACAGGAACTAACAGAATTAATTTCAACAGTTGGTGGACCAAAGGTAAGGAGACTGTCCAGGGAAGTATTTATCTGCAAAGCTTTTCTAACAGTCTGAACAGCTACAAATTGATTGGGAATCACCTTTTTTATTTTTGTAGCAGCCTACACAGAGTTTTTCTGTTGAACAATACAAGTACAATTTAACAGTACAAGCTGTTAAACAACTCATAATTGGTTTGTAAATAAGGAGATTAAGGAGCTCCCGTGTAGTAGAGTATTTTCATTGACCTGAAATACCAATCAGTCCACTGAGTTCTATCAAGAAGTCCCTTCCGGGGGAATAATCCTGAAAAGTAGGACCAGGTTCCACCAATATGACTCTGCTACCAGTTGCCAGGAGATAATTTTTCCACTAGGTTTCTGCCTCAGGAGGTGAGTTACTCACCACAGGATTCCTAGCTTCTGACCTGCTCTTGAAGCCACAGTATTGATATGGCTAGTCCAATCCAGTTCAGTTTCTGGTCAGGGGTAACCCCCAGAATGATATTAGGGGGGATTCAGCAATGGTAAAGCCATTGAAAGTCAAGTGGCGATGGTTAGATTCTCTCTTGCTGGAGATGGTCATTGCCTTGCACTTGTGTGGTGCAAATTTTACTTGCCATTTGTCAACCCAAGCCTGGATATTGTCCAGGTCTTGATACATTTGGACATGGACATGGACTACTTCAGTATCTAAGGAATCACAAATGGTACTGAACATTGTGCAATCTTCAGCAAACACTTCTGACCTTATGATGGAAGAAAGGTCAATGATGAAGCAGCTGAAGGTGGTTGGGCCTGGGACACTACCCTGAGCTCCTTTACTAGGGTTCCTTGATGCGACACTTGATCAAATGCTGCCTTGATGTCAAGGGCAGCCACTCTCACCTCACCTCGAGTTCAGCTCTTTTTTCCATATTTGAATCAAGGCTGTAATGAGGTCAGGCACTGAGTGGCCCTGGCAAAACCCAAACGGAGTGTCAGTGAGCAGGTTACTACTAGGCAAGTGCCGCTTGATAGCACTGTTGATGACCTCTTCCATTACTTTACTGATGATCAAGAATAGACTGATGGGACGGTAACTGGCTGGATTGGATTTGTCCTGCTTTTTGTATATGGGACATACCTGGGCGATTTTCCACATTGCTGGGTAGATGCCAGCATTATAGCTGTGCTGGAACAGCTTAGCTAGGAGCACGGCAAGCTCTGAAGCACAAGTCTTCAGTACTATTGCCAGAATATTATATTATCAGGGCCCATAGCCTATGCAGTATCCAATGCCTTCAGTTGTTTCTTGATATCACGTGGAGGGAACTGAATTGGCTGAAGACTGGCAACTATGATGCTGAAGACCTCCAGAGGAGGCCAAGATGGATCAACCACTCGGCAACAAAATGCTTCAGCCTTATCTTTTGCACTGATGTGCTGGGCTCCTCCATCATTGAGGATGGGGATATTTGTGGAGCCTCCTCCTCCAATGAGTTATTTAATTTTCACCGCCATTCATGACTGGATGTGGCAGAACTGCAAAGTTTAAATCTGATCCGTTGGTTGTGGAATCGCTTAGCTCCATCTATCACTAGCTTATGCTGTTTGGCACACAAGTAGTCCTTTGTTGTAGCTTCATCAGGTTGACACCTCAATTTTAGGAATGCCTGGTGCTGCTCCTGGCATGCCCTCCTGCACTCTTCATTGAAACTGCATCCCCTTTGAGTGTGTATGCCACTGCCACCTCCACAGCACCCCAGCCCCCAAACCAATAGGCAAATTTACCATTATATCTCTATCCTCTTAGCAAAACACTAAAATATAGATGTTTGAAATTTTATGAATCAATGTTTTCACCATACCTTGTGATATCAGGGAGTGTGACTAACTTCCCAGCCTTCACTGCTGCATTCAGACTTTCAGCACCTTTCGTCTCCATGGCAATTATAGGCACGTCACACCAACCCACTTTCTTCAGTCCTTCTACCACTCCACAGAGAAGGCCACCACCTCCAACTGACAGAATAATAGCCCCAGGTTTGCTTTGCAGTGACTCCCAAAGTTCCTTCACAACACTGGCATGTCCTTCCCTTAGGATTTAATTTTGAAGAAAAAATATCTTAGCTCTCATATCCGACAGACTTCCAAGTTCTGAAAGAAACAACGACTTTGTGCTGTAATGCAATGGTGCGCAGAGAGATACAAAGCTAAGGGATCTGTTATTTCCTGAACCTTGTACAACCACTGATTGAAATCTAAAGAAAAAGCTGAAAGTATTAAGGAGAGATTTTCCTTGGCATGCACTTGGGAATTAGCGGATGGTAAATTATGTGCTGAGGGTCTGTAACTTTCTGATCAAGGCTCTTCGCATGTACAGAAAATACCGAGGTGAAATAAATCTCTCCATTAATGCTAACTCTGGGGGAAGGTTTATCTATAGTACATGCTTACAATTATTTCCCACCAAGTGCACTGAGGATTTTAACCAAGTCATTACAAAATGTAATACCGCTTCAATATGCGGCAAAACCCATCAGCTACATTGTTGACATTGATCTGCCAAGCTTTGAGTAAAATTTTAAGATCGTATTAGAACTACATCCATCTGGTGGAGATTGCAGCAGTGGAAACTGTTACCCATGTCCCTTGGTATAGCTGAAACTTTTCTATGGGTCTTAAAGAGAGGCATGTGTGGTGTTAAAGTCCAAATCGGGTTATTTCTCATGCACGCATCTTGGCGCCAATTTACCTGCACCGTGTGCTTTCTACATTTTCTGCAGCTTCTGTAAGAAGCACAGGTCACAACGTCCATGGCAAAGAGATGAAAAAGAACAGATGGGCCAGTCAATAAAATATAAATGCTCCAATTGGGTAAGATTTGAATAATCAGATCAGTTACTGTAAAAGGTGGCTTTGCAGAAATGTATCAAGTAATTGTACAAATAAAATTAACATGAATTCCATCAGCCCTGAATCTATATTCATTTCTAGATCTCTTCTACAAGCTGGAAGTTTTGAACCTTCGAATTGTTTGTTTCCACTTATCACTTTATAAATCATGCTTTAAACTTCCTTATTGAAGATGTCAGCTCACTTGATGTGTCAGGTTTATAAGCAGCAAGGCACCTTAAGCACCTCACAGCAGAACCTTGCATGTTTTTGGTAAGTATTCTGGTGCATGGAGCACATAAGATTATAAATTGCACAATATGATCAAGGTTCATAAAATCAGCACACATACCCTAAACTCAGAATAAGTCCTTATGTCCTAATGTGACATTTTTTATTTTCCATTCCACTCAGCCTGTGACCTCACTCAAATCATATTTCAATTATGTCAAGTAAGGATAGTTTTAAACAGAGGGATCAGTGTTAGGCTTCCCAAATTCAAGGCATGCAAGAACAAAAGGACAGAGACAGTCATTAGTGTGAGCTGGAGTTGAACCCAGATCCATTGATTACAATTAGCAGACTAACTGTCAATAAAAATAGCAATTTTTGTTAAGCAGTTAATAATTTGAATCACCATACTTATTTGATTCATTTATATATGTATTAGATCAATTGAATTATATGGATGTAGATCCAGAATTTATTCAAGATCCGAGATTCCAGTTCCCAGCTTCCAATGTTGCCAGCAATCCTACCTCCTGCATCTTTCTGGTAAACTATCTGAAACTGTGCAGTCCATAAAGTTGATAGCAACATGCGAGTCAACAGCTAGCCCAAATGGCTCATTATTCTCTTGAACGACTTACAAGGGATATTCTTAATCTGTAACTATTAATACCAGTTGTCCAATTTAGCATACATCATAGCCAATGACAGTACTGGTCAGCTTTGGCCACAAGGCTATCTCCTCATCCACCTAGATAAGCTACAATGTGGGCATGGGCATAGTGATACGCAGTGTGACCCTCCACCTCATACATTACCGTCTCCAATAGAGCAGTCAAAAAGCCTGGAGTCCAATGCCACGCTGCTCCAGCACTTGTCTGCAGATTCATGTCTGCATTTGGGATTTTCCCCATGGTTCAGTTTTGTCTGTGAATCAGCTCAGATGCCTTATAAGTCTTTTTAATAGCTTTCAGAGGTTTTGTCACTCTGTTTCTGCTAATTGAAACTAGGTTGAGACAATCTAACTCAAATAATTTAGCGAGACTTTATTCTATCTGTCTGGCCTGAACCCAACCCATAACCCAGAGTTAAATGGATGGTACAATTGACTGCTCCACCTACCTCCTCCAGGGCATTTCTGACCTAAATAACATTCTGGTGTCAGTCTGGCATGAAGAGGACAGGAGTTGCACCTTCCTGCACATGACTTAAAGATGAAGTCACTGGCATGTATCTCACAGCAAGAGCTGCTAAAATCCAGCAATAGCAGAATTTCAAAATTGAAAACTTGTCAATTCAATTTACAATTTTCTTTTAACTTTTTAAAATTTAGAACTATCTTACCAGCTTCATTGTGCAAACCTTTGGTTGAACTCTAATTTTTCATTCTGGAATTAACACTAAAAGATTTTTAGCTATAATTTCTCTGCATTTATAATCAGAGAATAAAATGGTGAAAGAACACTTCTGAATCAGAACAGGTGTTGGTGCCAAATGCACAGATGTGCCACCCAGTAGGTTTCCCAAGGAAGATCAGCAATAACAAGCATTAAATCAGGTGAGGTGGCTGTCACGCTGGGTATAACAATAATTAAGAAAGGAGGGGTCTCAATTAGGTTGAATTTGTCATGTTTACTTAGGAGTCTACATGGCTGCAATTCAACAGCAAAGCAGACCATGGTAGTAATTGATCAAACCCTGAATGGAAAGAGAAGTTAATGGACTGCAGTCAGTTTGTGTACCACCATCGATCACCAATGGTGTTTGTCTTTGCTGGGTGAGTAAGCAAATACTGGAGACCAAGATCTGCCAAGTGGATGATTGATTACATCAAACAGCAGGAGTTGCAGCAGGGCACCTTACACAGCATAAAAATATTGAGAGAAATGTTAGGAGAAACCAATATGTGCAGATTCCTTGCTAAAATCGCAGCTGTGTCATTTTGCAGCCAAATACACTGAATGGGGTTAAAAGTGTTTTGTTGTTTTAAGCTTCGGACTTTCAAACAAGAAATGCAGGAATTAACTAACCTGCAGGATCAGTAGTGACCAACAATGACAGATCATAAATCCACCAATTTTTTTTTAGCATTGCAATTTGAGGTACTTAAAGAGCACCATTTGCACCTAGCAGCTTATTTATGAAGATGAAATTATTAACCCTTTAAAATGAGCTTGCATTCTGTGTCCATACCAGATTCACTAGCACCACTTAAACAAGAGGTGGGGGAAGGATCAGTGTTTTAACCTGTTACCAAAATCATGTCCGGCTCCGGCAAAAAATTGTCCTTTAAATTAAAACAACCAGATAGTGTTTAGTGCAGAAATATATCTCCTCTTCCAAAACTTACTCTATATAGGATAACATTTTAATACCATACAAATTAAACAGTTTGGTTTGCATCAATAAATTACTCTTTTTTGTGTTAATCCATAGAGGGCTACAATACAGTGATAAACATAATGCCTTTGGATGAAGGCCATAGCATAATTTGATAGTGTATTGTCTGAGTTGATGTGTAATCTGTCAATCACATGCACAATTTAAATCAGGAGGAAAGAAAATAGAATGTTTATGACGCAGAGCAATAAAAAGCAGTATAATTTCCTGTTGAAGATTTTGACTGCGTATTACTCCTTGTGGCTCATTTCTGACTGCATGTCACTTCCCGTAAACAATTCCTGACTAAGTGTCACTCCCTGTAACTGACTGTGACCATATATGTTACTCTGAGTGTCAAGGGCTTGCTTAGGGGTTGAATTTTATGCCAATGGGATTTTACCGTCCCGCCGAAGTCAATGGACTTTCCAACAGCTCGCCACGGTTTACGGCCCCATCCCCGCCGAAACAGGGCTATAAAATTCCGTTCTAGGTCTCAGTTAATATGTAGAGCCCAGTTCTGGTCTCTTCATATGATGGGGGTTATTGAGGTTTTACAGAGGAGGGCCACAAGAACAATTCCTAGATTAATACTCAGTTTAAAAAGCTGGATCTGTATACTCTAGAAAAGCACAAACTTGGAAGCAGTTTGACTGTATATCACTCCCTGTAGATATTTTCTGACTGTGCATAATTCACTTTAAACGCTTCATGATTATTGTAACTGACTCTTGACTATATGTTACATTAATTCTAACATTTTGTGTTACTCTCTCTACAACCAATTCTTGACCATGTGTCTCTCACTATATAAGATTCCCTGCAATTGACACTGCATTTGATTCCCTAGTGTGTTGCTTCTATAGCACTATCTGACACGATCAATCACAGAATCTTTCCAAAACACCCGATTACAAGGGTTCAAAACTGAAAAAAAATTAATATATGTATCTTTTACTTCACAATTAGAAAAATGTTGTCAAAATAAATCATATCTTCAACTGCAAGTACATATTCTTCAATATCTTTTGAACTATTTCAGTCTTAATGTATCATTTAAGAGGGCAATATACAGAAATGAACTAACAATATTTTGACATATCAATTATATTTCTTATCAATTAACTGCATGGAATTTTCTGATTCTCTGATGAATCCTTACCAAATCAAGGGATGGTTGAAGGGAGAAACATACACCCAGCCATCATTTTCAGATAGTTTTAATGCTTGCTCATTAGCATCATCCCAAACCTATCAAAACATTTTGAGAAGATCTATTAGTTGGGTATTATTTATTAAAAAGAGTTCTCTATTGTTACATCTTGCTTTAGTCAAAGCAGTAACAATGTTTGCTCCTTGTGGAGCGCATCTAACATCCACTGCACATGATAGAATGAACAGCTGATACCCACCATTCCATGGTATCAAAGGACGTCCTGAGCAAACAGTCTCAAAGCAGAGGCAAATACTTGGATGTTGCGCTAAAACATTTAAACTGTCGAGCTTCAAGGTGATTATATACATGCTGATAACCTTTTATCAAGCACTCTTGAAAAGTAAATTATTGAAGTTATAAAGGAAGTTAAAAGGAAAACAGCTGAACTACCCAATGGCTCAGCGGCTTTACACGGTGTGGCACTGTACCATATAAACCAATAATATTCAATGTTCAAACCTTGATCATAACCAAAGCGCCATAATTGGCTTCAGTGCCCTCAGGCTAAGGAAGGGGAATTAAGAAACTGAACTAGGGCTCTTGCTCAGAACATTCAACGCACTTGGGTTGAAGTGCTTCAAGATTTTTTGGTAGTTTTAATGTATTATTATCTAATAACACCTGTTATAAAATGTGATGTCAGGTAAGGCCAGGATTAGGTCAGCTGCCATGTTCCCTAGTTGAACAACCTGCCCACACATACTGTCCAAGCTAAAAAAAAAATCGAGTACATATTAATAGATGTGAAGATGGATGTTATTTTTTTAAATATTTTTGGGAATATGGTGGTATTCTGTAAAGATATGTGTGTGTGTGTGTATGTGTGTTCATGATTAATTAAATTGAAGGGAAAGTTAATAAAGACAACTTGGCTGTGGAAACTGAGAGATGAAAGGTAAAGGTGAAGTTAAATGTATGAGTAAATAGGTTGGGTTTTAAAATTTGCATTAGGAGAGGGGTAGGGACTTGACTTTTCAGCTGCTAAATTTCAAAGGGAGTTTAAGGGACTTTTACAACTTCCAAAGGTTTCATAAGTAAACAAGGGAAGGTTATTAAATTTTATTTGACCCAAAAGTGGAGGGAATAGAAAGACATGAAAGATTTTTATATTTTGGAAAAGTTGAGTTCAAAGAAGGGCTGAGAGCAATGGAGTCTAAGATGAAAGGGAAAAAAGTATATTTAAGGAACGATGTTGAGATGAGTTATAGGTGGCTGTGTGGGGGAGATGTTCTCAGACCAGCTCTGTGCTGAGAAAAGTTGTGTATTTGAAGCAGCCATTCAGTTTCAAGCCAGAAAAGTCTTTGTTTTCTGAAAGCAGCCTGTTTCTGAACTTCTTTTGGATTTCTACAGCAGAGTGGAAGAGAGTGAGAAGTCGTGTATATACCTTTACTAAAGCGACAACAGTTTTTCCCTTGGGTAATATTACTGGATTTTTAGGTAAAAATCTATAAGGGATTGTTGCCAAGTAGTTTACTTGTGTGCTTTGATCAAGTGGGTTTTTTTGGGGAATGTTTTGTAAGACTATTTTAACTGTGCAATTTTAATCCTGTACGCTTCAGGGGTTTTTTTTCTTCTTGTTAATAATTCTTTTAATTTTAAACTCCTAAAAGTGTTACTGGGATTCTATGCTTCTGGGATCAGTAGTTTCCCTCCTCATTTTCAAAATACAAAAAAAAGGTTAAGATCAGTAAAGAAAGTTTCCCACTGGGATTTGGCTTGCCCAGCGAATAACATTGGCTGTGGTCCTAACAATCGAACAATAAACATCTAGTGCTATGTTGAAGACATGAATTAAATCTGAGTTTTGAAGCTTCACACAGCACATGAAATCCACATTGTTCCTAAAATCACAATATCAGTGAAAGTTGTTGCTGATTCAATTGTCCTTTTGTAATTCATTGATGAACATTTTTTGTCCCGAATTATTTGCTTGCTTTATAATATTCATGTTTTTACATTTTCAATGTGTCTCAATAACAAGCAGTTTTCTTACAGAAAGAACTTACATTTATATAACATCCTTCATAACTTAGCAAATATTTATTATTCAATGACTTGAACCCACGAAATTATGGACAATGAGCTCAATCCATTTTCAGCTAGCTTTGCATTACCAGCTAGCCATTCCTGGCACAGATTTTACTAGAATCACAAAATCAGAGCTATGGTCCTTTTTCAATGTTGAACTTCAAACAGTTGGGCAGAATTTTGCCTTTGGTGGGCGAGCGGGCAGCCAACCCCCGCCGCCGAAACGGGGACCGCTGCCATTTTGAGTAGGCGGGCCAATTAAGGACCCCCCAGCGGCCTGCCAGACAGGAAGCACTATGGGAATCCCCAATTGTTAAAGTGCACTCTTTCACATGCACGAGGCAAAGTACTGTCTCAGGGAGTTTACTGACAGGTAACGAAAGTCAAAAAATAGAGAAATATTAAAATTATTAACATGTCCCCCTCATGTGGCAATGTCACATGAGATGGGACATGTTAATAAGAAACACATGAAGTTTATTAAATTTTTAATAAAACTGACATGAAACTTCATCCCGCCAGTGGATGAAGTTTCATGAATAAACTGGAGCCTGCCCACCAGCCTTAAGGTTGGCTGGGCAGGGTCTTTAACAAGGTTAATTAGGCTGTTAATGCCCTTAATTGGCCGTTAACAGGTCAGCGGACGGACAGCTGATTTCGCTGTACACCTGCCTTCCTGAAGATTTAAATGGACCAGGATGACGTCGGGGGTTCCTCCCGACGTCACTTTCCCATCGGCGAACGGGCTCCGCCCCCAAATTGCCAAGGGGAAAGAGTGTTATTTTTAGCATAAGGTGTGATTTATAATGTCACAAGGTCCTTAGTTTAAAATATAGTTGCCCTCATAGACACTAAGTGTTTGGAAAACTTGTCAATACTTCTCACCTTTCTCTGAGATTAACTTAATGGGCAGAATTTTGTCCTTGGCCTGCGGGATTGGCAGGGGCAGCCGGGAAGCTGACTGCTGCCTACAATCAGCAGCGCTCAGTGTTTTACACGGGTGGGCCAGTTAAGGCCAGCCCATCATAATACGTGAGCGGCAGTGCCGCTGTGTGCTCCCTGTGCTGGATGGGGGGGGGTGGCAGGGAGTGAGTGCAGAATAATCTCCCTGGGGCACAGAGCTGCCTCAGGGAGATGAAGAATATATTGAACAAAATTATTGAACATTGGAAAAATTTAATAAAACATGTCTCCTTATGTGACAGAGTCACATGAGCAGGGACATGTTTTTAATTAAAAAATAATGTTTTTATTTTATTTGTACGTGCTTTGGGAAACCTCATCCCACCCGTGGATGAGGTTTCCAAAAAAATGCAAAGGCCACTTGGCCTCTTCGCCTGCCCGCCAATCTTTAGGTTGAACAGGCTGTGAAAATTTAAACTCTAATCAACAAATTAATAGCCTTAAAGGGCCTTTTAATTGTCGGCAGGCACGTTGCAGGCTACGGCATGCACCTGCCAGCCAAACTATCGCGTAACTGCACACTGACGTTGGCACACTCGGCCAGCCACATTGAGCATGAAATGACGCGCAGTTGGGTTGGGTGCACGCCCAACTACCGAGCTAAAAATTCTGGCCCATGTTTTATCACTGCATTTCTCTAAAGCTTTCATAGATTGAAAAACAGCTTTGAATTGTAGGTAACAGCATAAAGCCTGTCGAGAAGTAGGGTCTCTTTCTCAATAGTGGTTAGCAGCTAAAAGTGCATTTTGAACTTTCTTACTCAATGTTGGCATACGCCAGAAAGGTCAATTATCACATTGAAAAGCTTCAAAGCATTTCATGCAATGAATTACTTTCAAACTATAGTAACATCTATCATTCTGTCATCACAGACACCACAATCAGCATTTTAAGCAGATAGTCAACTTATCAATTCACCTTCAACATCACAAGAAAAACAATCATCTTTTTTTCCCTGGGATAGGAGCTTGTCCATGTGAACCAATGACAGGAGTTGAAAAGCGCAAGCAAGGGTCATCAGGACCAGTTTTTTTCACTGACCATTAGTTTCCACATGTGTAGGAGGACAAAAAAACAAAGAGTCATAAATATAAGGCAGTCATTAATAAATTCTGTAGGGAATTCGGGAGAAGCTTCTTTACCCAGCGTGTCAGAATGTGGAACGCACTATCACAAGCTTTGTTGATAGTATAGATGCATTTAAAGGGATGCTTAATAAACACACAAGGGAGAAAGAAATAGAGGAAATGTTTATAGGGTTAGGTGAAGTAGGATGGGAGGGGGTTTATGTGGAGCTCAGAGCTCTGAAGAAGAGTCAGGGAATTTGGCAAGGTTGGATGGTATTTATTTTAATGCAAGGATTTGGCGAATAAGGCAGATGAGTTGAGGGCACAAATTAACACATGGAAGTATGATGTCATTGCTGTCACAGAGACATGGTTGAGAGAGAGGCAGGATTGGCAGCTCAATATTGCAAGATATAGGGTATTCAGGCGAGACAGGGAAGGAGGTAAAAGAGGAGGGGGAATCACAATATTGATCAAGGAATCAATTACAGCAGTGAGGAGGCCCCCAAACAGTCAGAGAGAAATAGAAGAGCAGATATGTAGGCAAATTCAGAGAAGCGTAAAAATAATAGGGTAGCAATAGTGGGGGGATTTCAACTTCCCCAACATTAACAGGGGTAGTCATAGTTTGACAGGTTTAGAGGGAGCAGAATTCTTAAAATGCATACAGAAGAGTTTTTTAAGCCAGTACGTAGAAGGTCCTACAAGAGAAAGGGTGGTCCTGGGCTTAATTTTAAGGAATGGATCCGGGCAAGTGATAGAGGTATCAGTGGGGTAGCATTTTTCAGATAGTGATCATAACTCCATTAGATTCAAGGTTGTTATGGAAAAGGACAAGGATGGGCCAGAAATCAGAGTTCTAAATTGGGGGAAGACCGATTTTAATAAGATCAGATATGATTTGGCGAGAGTGGACTGAGAGCAGCTACTTTTAGGTAAATCTGCATCAGAGCAGTGGGACTTGTCCAGTAAAGACAAATGGTGGGACCAACAAATCCAGGGAACTCTGGATGTCGAGAGATATACAGGATTGGATAAAGAGAAAAAGGGATGCTTATGGCAGATAACGAGGGCTCAAAACAGCAGAAGCCCTGGAGGAGTACAGAATGTGTGTGTGGGGTTTGCGGCGGGGGGGGGGGGGGGGGGGGGGGGGGGGGAGATGTGTGGAGAACTTAAAAAGGAAATTAGGGAGAGCAAAAAAGGGGAATGAAAAAATATGGGCAGGTAAAATAAAGGAAAATCCAAAGTTATTTTACAAGTACATTAAGAGTAAGAGGGTAAGAGGATAACTAGGGAAAGAGTAGGGCCCATTAAGGACCATAGTGGTAATTTGTGTGTGGAGCCAAAAGACATAAGTAGGGTTCTAAATTAATACTTTGTGTCGGTGTTCACAAGTGACAGAGACGGCATAGGTATGGAAATCAGGCAGATGGACTGTGATATAATAGAGAAATTAGTGTAGAAAGGGAGGAGATTCTAAGTGGTCTAGCAGGCTTAAAAGTAGATAAATCTCTAGGCCTGGATGAAATGTAACCCAGGATGTTGAGTGAGGCAAGGGAGGAGATAGCAGGGGCGCCGGCAATAATTTTCAATACCTCTCTGGCCACAGGAGAATGCCAGAGGACAGCCAATGTGGTACCATTATTCAAAAAAGGAGGAAGGGATAAACCAGGGAACTACAGGCCAGTCAGTCTAACCTCAGTGGTGGGGAAACCATTGGAAGCAATTCTGAAGGACAGAATTAATCTACATGAGAATGATCCCAGGAATGAAAGGCTTAACATACAAGACCACAAGACATAGGAGCAGAAATTAGGCCATTCGGCCCATCGAGTCTGCTCCGCCACTCAATCATGGCTGATAAGTTTCTCAACCACATTCTCCCTCCTTCTCATCGTAAACTTTGATCCCTTTAACAACCAAGAACCTATATGAGGAACGTTTGAGGACTCTGGGTCTATACTCGATGGAGTTTAGAAGGATGAGGGGGGATCTGATTGAAACTTACAGAATACTGAAAGACCTGGATAGAGTGGACGTGGGGAAGACGTTTCCATTAGTAGGAGACTAGGACCCGAGGGCACAGCCTCAGAGTAAAGGGAAGACCTTTTAGAACAGAGATGAGGAGAAATTTCTTTAGCCAGAAAGCGGTGAATCTATGGAATTCATTGCCACAGAAGGCTGTGGAGGCCAGGTCATTGAGTGTATTTAAGACCGAGATAGATAGGTTCTTAATTGGTAAGGGGATCAAAGGTTACGGAGAGAAGGCGGGAGAATGGGGTTGAGAAACTTCTCAGCCATGATTGAATGGTGGAGCAGATTCGATGGGCTGATTGGCCTAATTTCTGCTCCTATGTCTTATGGTCTTATACTTGGAGAGGCAGGAATTAATCAAGGACAGTCAGCGTGGTTTTGTTAAGGGGAGGTCATGTCTGACCAATTTGATTGAATTTTTCGAAGAGGTGACCAGGTGTGTAGATGAGTGCAATGCATTTGACGTAGTCTACTTGGACTTCAGCAAGGCTTTTGATAAGGCCCCGCATGGGACACTGATAATCAAGGTAAGAGCCCATGGGATCCAAGGCAATTTGGCAAATTGGATCCAGAATTGGCTGAATGGCAGCAAGCAGAGGGTGATGGTCGAGGGGTGTTTTTGAGACTGGATGCCTGTGTCCAGTGGGATTCCACAGGGACCGGTGTTGGGTCCCTTGCTGTTTGTGGTATATATAAATGATTTAGACTTGAATGTAGGAGGGTTGATCAGTAAGTTCATGGATGACACGAAAATTGGTGGGGTGGTAAATAATGAGGAGGATAGCCTTAGATTACAGAAGGATATAGACAGGCTTGTCAGATGGGCTGATCAGTGGCAAATGGAATTTAATCAGGATAAGTGTGAGGTGATACACTTGGGCAGGACAAATAAGGCATGGGAATACACGATGAATGGTAGGACCGTGGGAAGAACCGAAGATCAGATGGACCTTGGTGTACATGTCCACCGGTCCTTTAAGATAGTGGGACAGGTAGATAAGGTGGTTAAGAAGGCATATGGGACACTTGCCTTTATTAGCCGAGGCATAGAATATAAGAGCAGGGTGGTTATACTGGAACTGTATAAAATGCTCGTTAGGCCACAGCTAGAGTATTGCGTGCAGTTCTGGAATCCGCATTATAAGAAGGATGTGATTGAACTAGAGAGACTGCAGAGGAGATTTATCAGGATGTTGCCTGGACTGAAGAGTTTTAGTTATGAGGAGAGATTGGATAGACTGGGGTTATTTTCCCTGGAGCAGAGGAGATTGAGGTGTATAAAATTATGAGGGGCAGATAGGGTAGACAGGAAGGAATATTTCCCCTTGGTGGAGGAATCAATAACCAGGGGGCATAGATTTAAGGTAAGGGGCAGGAGGTTTAGAGTGGATGTGAGGAAGAATTTTTTTCACCCAGAGGGTGGTGGGAATCTGGAACTCATGACTGTAAGGGTGATAGATGCAGAAACCCTCATAACATTTAAGAAGTATTTGGGTGTGCACTTGCGATGCCATGGCATACAAGGCTATGGGCCTAGTGCTGGAAAATGGGATTAGAATAGTTAGGTACTTGTTTGACTGGCGCAGACTCGATGGGCCATAGGGCATTTTTCTGTGCTGTAGACATCTATGAGTCATACGGACTTGAAACATTAACTCTGTTTCTCTCTCCACAGATGCTGCCAGACCTGCTGAGTATTTCTAGCATTTTCTGTTTTGCTTTCAGATTTCCAACATCCACAGTTTTTTGCTTTTACCTTAATGAGGCATTGCACTTTTTCCTCCCATTCCTGCACTAATCCTACTCACCACCAGAAAGCTGTCTCTATAGCTCACCAGTTGAACGAAAATGAGGTCTAGATTTTTCAATGGCCTACCATCAATGAAGCAAGAAGATGCGGGCACACTCTCTGCTGATGCTTAAAATTAGCCTTATGCTTTCTATCAACCAAACTGGCCAAAAGAGACAAGATCTGCTCCCATCCATCTGCCAATAATGATCAAGTAAGAGCACCTGAGTATTTATGTCAAGTTGTTCACCATGGGAAGCCTCTCAATCTCGCTTATCCCATGACATTCTATCTGAGATTGGAGAATTCTTGATCTAGAGCTGTCCTAATAACAATTTTGTCCCAATGACATGTTCAGTCCCAAAACCAAACTTAAGCTGATGCCAGCTAACTGTAGTTATAAACTCAAGCTTTCTAAAATTAATTTGTATTGAGAATTTTTTAAATCGTTTTCAATAAGAAATTCAATATTTTTAAACATCATTTCCACTTTGACAGCAATCCCTCTGTTCTGGTCCAAAATCTACCCTAACCTCAACCTGACAGGGTTGCTCCAGCATCAAGTCTTCCATTTTTTACACTAAGCAATAATTCACAGTGAGACTGCCAAATTACAAACATTTTTATGCCCTGCTCATGTGGAATTCAGTTGCTATCTCCAACTACATTTTACACTGGCCCTTCAGCATTATCAGCGATTTTTGTCTCATCAGTTTATCCTGATGTGAACCCAAGGTCCCAGAAGTGAAAGTTGTGTGTGACCTACATTCTTCAATAAGTTCTCCATCATAGTATCAACTCTGGACCAAAATGAAGTTTCAGTAAACATCAGTTCATTCAGTGCTTTTGATTTTAAAAATAATTCCTAACGGAAAACTCCTCTACTTCTGAATTACAACTGCGGTTCAGATAAAAATCCCCTGGTGTTCCAAATTCCTTGTTAGACAAACAAGCAGTGACTGTACACAAGTTAACTTTTTCTTCTTCAGCTACTGTAGTGAAAGGGATGAACGCTATTCCTTAAAAGCAACCAGTAAATGATGCAAAAACAAAATATGCTGGAAAAACTCAGCAGGTCTGACAACATCTGTGGAGAGAAAGGCAGAGTTAACGTTTCGAGTCCGTATGACTCTTCTTCAGAGCAAGTCATACGGACTCAAAACATTAACTATGTCTTTCTCTTCACGGATGCTGTCAGACCTGCTGAGTTTTTCCAGCATTTTTTGTTTTTGTTTCAGATTTCCAGCATCCACAGTATTTTGCCTTTATCTCAGTAAATGATGCACTTTGCAGCCATGTCAGTGTTTGCTTTATTTCAACTAGGGTTCTGCTTTCCTGTCACTTTAAAGGAAAACAGCTGAGAACCATAATAAGAGACAGGTTCCAACATGGCCTGCTGGCCACGAGGGCTTTTCTCATTTTACCATGTTTTCAAGCGCGAATGAAATCGGGCTCAGCTTTGTTGCCCACAAGGGAAGGTAAGTGCTGATGATCACTTGCCAAATTAATCTATAAAAAATATCTGCTAGGTCAGCATAACAAAGAGCTGCTAATGATCATGCAACTGTAACCCAGCAGAGGGAAGGATTTTTAAGAAAGGTGGGGAGAAAAAAATATAAACAACATCAGTGCATGCACATTAACTGGAACCTTTAACATGCTGCCAGCCATTCAACTTTTTCAGAAGCAGGCCTTGGTTGCAAAACCTGACGAGCAGAATTATCCTTCTTTGACAAGCTAAATAAACATTGCTGTCTCCCTATACTGTCCAGCCCAAATTGAGACTGGAAGGTCTTATAAACATTGACATACATGGGCAGATTCCAGCAATGCATAGCCCAATAATCAATTGCTCTGTGGCCTCTTCAGCTCTGATAATTATGAAGAAAGTGTCTCCCTGCCTCAGAAGCAATAGCTCAGGGACAAATGGATTCTTTGTCCTTTCTCAAACATAATTTTAGCACAGATAAACACAGCTCAAACAGGTTGGCTTTGTTCCCTGCTGCTCTCTATCTCCTCTCCAAATTTTTATCAAGTAATAGTTGCACAGATGATACCTATGTTTGTCAATGATAATGTGTAACTAAAATGATTGCTGCTAACAATATTAAACACTCAAAAAATTATATCCTACATGCAATAAAAGTTAGGTTTAGTCCATGATTTATTATGTACTTTAATGCTGTCATTACTTAAGATATAATTCACATGCAACAAAATGTGCCAGTTTGCAAATAAATGAGAAGCCCTTTATGTAAATAAGATCCGTTGTCATGGAAATTACGTGCATTGATATGCAAATATGAGGCCTGTCATGTTGGTCTCAACATTCAAAGTGATGACACGTCTGCAGCGTGGAGAAAAGCCACAGATCGTTGTGCTTTAGGAACTAGATGGAGTCACAATGAAAGGGTTAAAACCTGACCTTGAACTTGAAGCTTCACTCATATCAGCTGAAATCACCGATATATTTACTTCACAGCACTACTACCAAAGTCAGTGGCAGGACTGGAGATTAAATGAGGTGGAGTAGCCGCCTCTAGTGGCACTGAGTGTAAGGTCGAAGAGGGACCAAGGTTGAAAGGGCAGTCTGGTTGAGAGGCTTGCAATTGGAAAAACAACAGAACCATGGCAGCGAGGTATGTACCTTACTACCTGTATTCAGGCTACTAATGGAATTTCATACTCCATGGGCCTTTTCAATCCCTCAGGGATGGTCTGGCAACCAGAAATGAAAGTCAAAGCTGTGATTTGCAAATGGAGTAGCACCAGGAGCAAAGAAGCACTTCAAAACTAATATTATTTGACCATTAACGTCTATGTATTTTGATAAAAGCAAAATACTGCAGGTGCTGGAGATGTGAAATAAAATCAGTAAGTGCTGGAAAAACTCAGTAGGGTAGGCCTTGGCCTTGGCCTTGACCTTGAACTTGAAGCTTCACTCAAATCAGCGATGTAGTTCTGAAGAAGAGTCATATTGGACTTGGAATGTTAACACTGTTTCTCTCTCCACAGATGCTGCCAGACCTGCTGAGTTTTTCCAGCATTTTCTTTGTGTTTTGGATGCGAGAATGTAGATACGTTGATGTTTTCCTGAAGGTGTTTAACTTTTTAAAACTACAGATGATATTTTAGGGTGGATTTTCTGATCCTCACACGTAGTGTACTTGCACTAACAAAACATAAGCAGCTGGTTCGAAATTTCGCGATGGACACTGGGGCATTTGTGGTGCCTTACCACACAAGGACTCATAAAATCCACCAGTTTGTGTTATTCAATTTTTTCTTATTTTGCCACTTACTGGGCTGCAATTGATTATATTTATAAGGCAGGTGACAGTTTCTATGTGCTTTCTTAGTTTTTCAGGTTTGGAAGGAAAAACTTCAATGTCTAACTCTGCTTTGCTCGAGGTGATGCTCCCTTCTTCCCTTCATTCTCACTCCCTTCCCGCTCAATCAGGCCTGTCCTGGTGACCTATAAATCTGCTTATTAACCCAAACAGTACTGGGATGTCACAAAAACCTCTACTCACTGCTCTTACAGCTACTGTGCTAACAATGACAGAGAACAGCCAAAATCAAGACAGGCAGGGACTCTGCATTTCCCACCGAGGCAAGCTGTAAGCCAATTCTTTACTAAATAGGCAAGTTATTTGAACCTATTTCAAACACAATGACAAGCAGATGGACAGAGACAACTCAGTACTGAGTCCTCGCAGGCTTTACTAAAAATAAATTGAAGCAAATGAAAGAGTGACAGTCAATATGTTCTCATTTGCTTTTTAGCAAGCCTTTTTCTTTTTGCCAACACTTTCCCCATGTCCATTTCTACATAAATGTCACTTAAACATTTATTTTTATTCTACTGTAGCAACTCTCACTCGCATAACATTTCTCTTGTATAATATCTTGGGAAAAGAAACTGTACATGGTTAATATCTGCCTCAATCAGGCAAAACTTTGAGTGACATGTAAGGTTCATTCAGTTCAATGAGCTGGAAAATTCAAAGTTAACCAAATGGATAGGCAAAGACAGAAAAACCCAGTGAATACAGTGGGCAGGGCTCCTGTGAATCAATGCTGAGCAGCGTCTGAATTGGAATTGTGACTAACAGCAGGTCTCAGCAGATTTAACAGCAGACTCATTGAATCCGAGCTGGCTGTTTCAAGCCACTAACTTTAGAGTGCTTTTGAAATGCCTCAGACTGCTGGCACAGCTGTTAAGCTAAACTACCAAGAGCAATATACGGAACAAGAAAAACAACACTGTTTGTTCCAGCGTCTGCAGAGAATTAGCAAATTACATATTCATTTCATTCATCTTTCAGTAAGTTACTTTTACATTCAGATATTCTGAAGTGCTCTTATTACTCAGAAAACAAATGGTACAGGGCCACACTCGGAGATATTTTCATGAATACCCAATCTACTTTACTGAGCCAAATATTTTTGACACACATCAAGAGGTATTTGCTCTGGATTCAACACAATATTGCCTACTGCAATTTTGGTATTCGACTCTGCACACATCATTTTACTTATGCAACAAGTTGAATGTTTCTGGCTTCTAGGACTTGTGTTGTTTGAAATTGCTGGATCAATAAAGAAAGACTAACACTTACATATCACTTTTCACAGACTCAGGATACCCTAAAGGGTTTTCAGTCAATGAATTATATTTTTGCAGTGTAGTCACTATTATAACGTAGGAAACGTGGCAGCCAATTTGCACAAAGCAAGCTCCCACAAACAGCAATGTGATAATCTTGAGATGTTGATTGAGGAATAAATATTAGCCACTGGGGATAACTCCCCTACACTTCTTTGAAATAGTGCCATGGGAGAGGGCAGACAGGGTCTTGGTTTAACATCTCACCTTAAAGACGGCACCTCAGACAGTGCAACACACCCTCAGTACATCACTGAAAGGTCAGCCTTGATTTTTGTTTTCAAGTTCTGAAGTTGAAATTGAACCCACAACCTTCTGACTCAGAGGCAAAAGTGCTACCAACTAGGCCATGCCTAACATAGCAGCATTACACCATGTATAATATTTACACACTTGCCCTGATTTTGTGAAAATGGCAAAAATTGATTGGAAATAAAACACCTTCTCCGAGGTGACTCATTGTTTCCCCAACACCCAACCGCACCATGACTGCCACCTGCAGGGCTCTTCAAATGGATGGAGCCTCACAAAATGTTCTGACAAGGACATACCTTACCAACCACTTCCACAAAAGCCCCGTGTTCTTTCAATTTCTGAATGGTAAACACTGGTGTGCTACTGGGAACCAGAATGGTGGCAGGAATCTGGAGCTTCTGAGCGGCAAAGGCAGCAGCCAGGCCAGCATTCCCTCCTGTAAGATCAAAACACCTCCAGCTATTAGAACAATATTGGCAAATGATGAGTTTGGCTTTTTATGCATAGAGTTCAAAAAAGTTTTTCACTATGAACTTTATTTGTTGAAGCTCAACAGATCAATGGGATGTGATCATCAGGGAAAAAAGTGATTTGGATTCCTTGATGGCTCAGCTGCTACATGTTCTTGGCCACTGTGGAACTAAACCATAAAGATCAGGTTTGAAACTCCCTCCCCCCACCCACAACACCCCCTGTGTATACTTGGCTAGCTGGGTTGCAATAACGATGCTAAAGTTACCCCAACATACCTCCACCAGCAAGACGGGAAGGAACAACAATGTATTGCCTTCAAGTTCCCCTCTGAGTCACACAACACCCTGGCTTGGACTTATGTTGTCACCACGCCTTCATCATGACTGGAATTCCCTATCCAACAACATCATGGGACCACTATTCCCAAGGGAGTGCAGCAGCTTAAGACAGTGCAACTAAAGATGGGTTATAAATGCAGCAGTGCCAGCACTCACATCCAAGTTTAAAAAAAAATGGCTATAGTTCACTTCTATTATATTACATATATTATTGCCCAGCAAGAATCAGTGCCTTCAGGAGAGGAAAGAAAATTGTCACCATCTCTTAAAAGCATTGACAAATTTCCTTGTAGTTGGCATGAACTCTGCACTATTTCTCATTTTTTGTTCATTAAACTATTAAAAAGGTTATTCTATTCCATGAAATCATGAAGCATTCAAGTGTCTGCAGGAGCACCAAATTCCTGGAACCAGCGTAAGATTTTCTACTGCTCACCACCACCTCCTCAAGAACAAGTGGAGGTGGGCAACAAATGCTGGCCCAGCCAGTAATGCTCACATCCCATGAAAGAATAAAAAAATGTGAATCATGTGTTGACTGGGCATTGGATTTGGGGAACTCTAGGTGATAACCTGGGTGTAGAGACTGAAAACCAAGAGATTAACAACAAAATAGAACATAGTTCAAATTAACAGGCACTGAACAAAATCAGAGAGGAAACTATGGTGTTCTTAAAGTAAGAGTTAGTGGGAAAGTAAGCTGTGAGGCAATCACAAAGAGCCTACAAAAGGATATAGACTGGCTAAGCGACTGGGCAACAAGATGGCAGATGGAGAATAATGTGCGCACATGTGAGGTTTTTCACTTTGGTAGGAGGACTAGAAAAACAGATGTTTTTAAATGTTGAGGAACTACTAAATGTTAGTGTTCAGAGGGATTTGGATGCCCTCGTACACAAAACGCAGAATATGTAACATACAGTAAGCAATTGGAAAGTCAAATGGTATGTTGGCCTTTATTGCAAGGGGGTAGGAGTTCAAGAATGTGGAAGCCTTGCTGCAATTGTACAGGGCCTTGGCAAGACCACATCTGAAGCAAAGTTTTGGTCTCTGTACCTCAAGAAGAATATACTTGCCTCAGAGAAGGCATGACAAAGGTTCACTAGATTGATTCCTGGGATGAGACTGCTGTTCTATAAGGAGAGGCCAAATAGAATGGGCCTTTATTCTCTGGTGTTCAGAAGAATAGGATGATGTCATTGAAACATATAGAATTCTGAGAGGTTGTTTCACTGGCCAAAGAGTCTATAGCTAGGGGGCATTGTCTCAGGATAAGAAACTGGCCAGTTAGGACTGCAAAGGGGCAAAATTTCTTCACTCAGGTGATTGAGAATGTTTGCAATTCTCAACACCAGAGTCATTGAATATATTCCTGCCCGAGATTGATCAATTGAGTTTTGAACTCTAAGGAAATCAAGGGACATGGGAATATAGAAAGGGAAAGCAGAGTTGAGGTTGAAGATCATCCAGAATTTCATTGAATGACCAAGCAGTCTCAACAGGCCATATGCCTACTCCTGCTCCTATTTCTTATACTCTAATATGAGCAGATGGTCTCCTTCACCCTCACTTTTTGTAATCTTTGTGATGACAGTTAGGCAGCTGTGGAGTGTTGCACATAAGAAATAGGAGCAGGAATCAGGGCTTTCAAGACTGCTTTGCCATTCAATAAAGTCATGACAGATCTTTCATATCAACTCTACTTTCTCATTCTATTCCTTAATTTCCTGAATACTCAAAATTCCATCAATCTGAGTTTTGAATATATTCACTGACTGAGCATTGATAGCCTTACGAAGTAGAGAACTTCAAAGATTCAAAAGCCTCTGAGTGAAAAAATGTCTCCTCTTCTCATTTCTAAATGACCAATTTAGAGAATATGACCCTGAGTTCAAGACTTTCCAGCCAGGGAAAACAGCCTCTCAGCACCTAATTTGTCCCACTCGTTTAGGGAGGAGGGAGAAAAAAATGCTCTGGGTTTTCACTGCAAGTCACAGTCAAGTGATTCCAGTTGAACACAAACTGGAGGAACAGCACCTCATCTTCCAACTAGGCACTTTACAGCCTGCCGGACTTAACATTGAGTTCAACAACTTCAGATCATGAACTCTCTCCTCCATCCCCAACCTCTTTCCGATCCCTCTTTTTCCAATAATTTATATTTTTAAAAAATATATATTTTTCTTTTCCCACCTATTTCCATTATTTTTAAATGTATCTCCATCCATTGTTTCATCTCCACCTTATAGCCTATTTTGATCCCTTCCCCCCACCCCAACCCCACTAGGCTATCTGTCACTTGCTCTTCGTGCTTTCTACCCTTAATGTCACCATTAGCACATTCTTTAGATAATATCACCACCGTCAACAACCCTTTGTCCTTTCGTCTATGACATCTTTGGCAATCTCTTCTTTGCCTCCACCTATGACTGGCCCTCTATCCAGCTCTACCTGTCTCATCTGCCATAACCAGTTTATATTTCACCTCATTTCTATATTTCCTCAGTTTTGATGAAGAGTCACACAAACTTGAAACCTTAACTATACTCCTCTCCACAGATGCTGTCAGACCTGAAGTTTTCCAGCTATTTTTATTTTTGTTTCAGATTTCTAGGATCTGCAGTATTTTGCTTTCCCCTAGTACATAAACCTGGGCCTCTGGATTACTAGTCCAGAGACATTACCACTATGCCACCATCTCCCCAGGAGGGGCAGAGGTTTAGGGAGGGAATTCCAGAGCTTAGGGCCTAGACAGCTAAAGATACAGCTCCCAATAGTGGGTTGATTAAAATCAGGGATGCTCAAAAGGTCAGGGTTAGAAAAGCACAGATATCTCGGAGGACTATGAAGGTGCAGGAGATTACAGAGATAGAGAGGAACAAGACCCATAAAGGAATTTGAAAACAAGAATGGGAATTTTAAAATCAAGGCAATGCTTAACCTGAAGTCAGTGTAGGTCAGCAAGGCATGATGGGTGAACAGGGCTTGGTGCAAGTTAGAGTACAGGCAGCCGAGTTTTGGGTGATCTCAAATTTACTCCATCATGAATGTTTCTCCATCAGGATTTCCCCAGTGATAATCAATGTAGATTACCTATTAACCCCATTCAGAATTCCATTGTAAATTTGATTCTGGATTAACTCATTTCAATTCAATGTCCTCCTCACCCACATTTGCAGTGCAAACTTGGGGAGATAAGGATTTCAGCTAGTGTCTGGTTTGAGTATATTAATTCATATGCTTGTCACCATTACATAATACATGCCATGTACTGCAGAATTGGTAAATTGCTTTTGTTTTATGCTTCCAATTCTCTCAGGCCGATTCCAAGCTGTGACTTCTATAGAGTCACGAAACCAAAACAGATACTAAACAAGCTCATCGGTATTCAGTTTGAATCCCTCTAATCAACAACATCTACACAACATATTTTAAATAAATTCTTAAATCAGAATATACTCAATCTAGCTTTGATCATATTAACAGGCCTTGGTGCAATTACACAGAGTGAAGTACTCACCAGTAAGTTATTACTTACCTGAAGAGCATACAAAATGTTTGCAGTCTTTCTCTGCAGCCTGAAAAAGTAATGTAGTTTTTTTTATTTTTGCATGCCAGATATAAATATAAATTCCAAGTACTTTTAATATGAAGCAAAAATGAATTTGCATATTTTCTTGCTGCTTACCTTTTGACAGAAATGCCCTATCCCTCTTATCTTATAGGAGCCAGTTGGCTGCACATTGTCAAGCTTGATGTAGACTGTTGTTCCTGCCACCTTAGAGAGTGGCAGACTTTTGTGAAGTGGTGTGCAGATATGGAAGCTTTTTTGATCTGTCATTGCCATTGTCTATCAATTAAAGATGAAAATGAGTGAATCAGTTTGATTTCCTTAAAAAATGTGCCCAATTGGATTTTTTATTTTTCCACCTCTCTAATTCAATCTTAGTCTTGTGTTTTTTTTTACATATCTTCTTTCAGCTGCAGCTGCGAGGGTAAGAGAAAGACTTACATATTCCTCCCCAATACCTGGCACAGGAATTGGACTGGGCATTCTCATAAAGGTACATGGCTGTAGTCCATGTACAGCCTCATAAACATCCATGGCTGTAGTCCATGTACTGTACACCGGGCGAGACAATTCAACAATGGTGAACAAATCAATTCTCCATTTTATTTTACAAAAATGAACAATTAAGAACAAATAAATGAGCAATAAGGTAATGCAGTTGCAATAAATAACATAATTACAAACTATGACAGACATTTCAAATAAAGCAATCACAAAGTGAGAATGGCTGATTGATAGGTTAAATTCAAATAGCTACAGTATTGCTACACTGAGAATTTCATATTGCTCATCTTGGCCATACATGCTTCACATTAACTTCATATTAGGTGACCAGATAAAACCTAAAGTGAAGAGTAAATGTTTCTCAATTTGCTAATTATATTTAACAGTATAGTATATATTATTAATATTGTTGCAACAAAGTACATGCAAGATCCCCCTACCCCCATCATTATCATGATTGCTGTTGAAGAAGTGGTCAAGGGAAAATACAACACACACTGGGCATCTAGAGCCATCAAACTGTGTTCTATTATTTCAGATGCTACACATCTTGGAGGCAGTGTAAAAGCCATTTACAGTCACTCTGAAATAATTTTAAAATCACACAAATAAGATTTCCTGTTCAATAGGCCATATAATCTGCTTTTGGTGATGTTCATTAAGAAAGAAGAAAAACATGCATTTATATAGCACCTTTCATAACGGCTGGACATCTGAAAGCATTTTACAACCGATAAAATACTTTTGAAATGTAGCCATTATTGTAATGTAGGTAATACTGCAGCCACACAGCAAGCTCCCACAAACAGTAATGTGCCAGGTAATCTGTTTTAATGATGTTGATTGGCCAGATCACTGAGGATTATTCCCCTGCTCTTCTTTGAAATAGTACCAAGGAATCTTTTCTCCATCTGTAAGAGCAGACAGGGACTCACTTCAATGACTCATTCAAAGTGCTACGAATAGTGCAGCTGTTGTGCAGTAGAGCATCAGCTTTAATTTTTGCGCTCAAGTTCTGAAGTGGGACTTGAACCCACAGCACACTAATGCAGAGGTGACAGTGCTATCAACTGAGCCACAGTTGACATTGAGGGATGAATAGTGCCCAGGACACAAGGAGAATTTCCTGATGTTCCTCAAAAGCAGCCATGCCATTTTTTACCTCCATCTCACGAGAGAGATGAAATCTTATTAAACACTTTATCCAATATACAATCCCTTCAACAGTGCCATTCTCCCTAAACACATCACTATAGTATCAGCCAATTAAATATATTTGAACTGTGGTCAGCATTGCAAAGTAGGAAATGTGGCAGCCAATTTGTGCATACCAAGGCCTCACAAACGGCAATGTGATAATGACCAGATCACCTGGTTTAGGTGTTGGTTGAGGGATAAGTTTTGGTCAGGACCCCAGGGAAAACTCCCCTGCCCTTCTCTGAAGGAGTGTCATGGGGTCTTTCATATCCACCTGAGAGGGCAGACTTTGTGCTCCAGTCTCTGGAGTGGGGCTTGAACGCACAATGTCATAACTCAGAGGTACCAATTCGTAGTGCTCCTGTTCTCAAACTTGCAATGGTTAAGAGATGGTTTTATGACTTTGCAGAAAGTTTCCAATCTCATGCGGCTAGCAGGTAGCGCCAAGGGTTTTCAAGTTGTAAAATAATATGACACACTGGGTTCTTCCAATACACTTCTAATTATCGAGAAAACATTACCTTCCTACCCTCTTACCCAGGCTGTATCATGTGAGCAGGGGTGGAGGGAGAAATTTGACATAACGTAGGGGAGAAAAAAATACTCCATTAATGATACTATTTTTTTAAAAAACTTCAAACCCTTTTGAACTTGACAGCAAAGTTAGTGTATGGACACAGCACACCAGTTTCTCAATTCTCTGTGTATTGTTTTTACACAGGTTAGTTTTCAATACAGAAGAAGGTTGCATGCAAAGTTCATGTGTAAACTTCACTGATGCAAAATATGCCCCAGGACTGCAGTAATGATGCATGTAGTCACTTTGGAGTGTCAAGTGGTCACAGGGACCCTAATTATTCTACACTTGGATTTCTTGTCCTGTTTCCTTCCTCAATGATTTGAAAGTCAGTTGTAGGCACTGAAAGTGCAAAGGTGAGGATGCAAGTTTGGTTGAGATGTCGGTCCCACAGTAGAACAGACTAGGTCTGGCAGCATCGGCGGAGAAGATAAGAGTTGACGTTTCGAGTCCTCATGACCCTTCAACAGAACTGAAGGTCATGAGGACTCGAAACGTCAACTCTTTTCTTCTCCGCCGATGCTGCCAGACCTGCTGAGTTTTTCCAGGTAATTCTGTTTTTGTCTTGGATTTCCAGCATCCGCAGTTTTTTTGGTTTTAAAACAGACTAGGTTTCTGTTAGCCTGCAGCACTCGGAGTCTGTCCCACATCGTGCTGTACACCCGGGATGTTGAGTCCCTCTGCGTCGCCAAAGGGCGATCCATTGGCACAAATGGACATTAGAAAACGGTTGGGCTTCTCTCTGGTGGCTGGGGGCTTCAGCCACGGAATATCCCAATCGCTCCATTTCAAACTTCACAGGGGCTGGTTACTCGGATTTCGCTAAATCCACAAACATTCCCCTCACCTCTGATACCACACATTCAGTAAACTGTCTGAATGTAATCTATTTGCAGTTCAGCGCTAGGTTTCACATTAGTTTTTTTTTTCTCTCTGGATCAAAGTAAATGTGGTTTCAGTAAAATATCTACCTCCAGTTTGGGGATTTATCCGATGGAGGTCCGGCCTCTTCTAACCTCGCTGAAATCTGAGGAACCTTTGGAATGGAGAGAGATTAAGCCGGAGGCTTGGTTAAAGGCTGACTGAGTTCGCCATCAAGATTAAACTGATTGAGTTAACGGGCGAAACCGTAGCTCCAAAAACCACCCCCCGCCCCAGTCCCGACCTCTCCCCTCTCCTGACCTGGGCATATTTCAGGCCAGCTTGCGGCCAGAGTGAGCGCCCGTGAGGTGCTCCCCGCTCACCCGGGACAAGCACCATGCAGACACCCAGCTCCCTCACCAGCACCCCGGGCCATTGGCCCAAGCCTGTCGCTTGCCTCACAGCCGCCCCAGGGATTAAACTGACTTCGGCGATTTTTGTTTATGAAAAGTGATGCTAGAGAAGGTTGAGGGGAGTTCTTAAAAGTGTTCAGGCTAAATACTGGAAAAAAAACTACTTACACTGATCGCTGAGTCAGTATCCACGATATATTTTGTAATTTCACCACCACCATCATTCTTTGCCTAGTCAGTAAATTTTAAAACCTTTTTTCCCCCAGCATTAGCTGCTGGTTATGTGCATCATACTTCCTAGCAGATAGAAGATTGGCATTTTCCCAGGGTTTTATCAAGCTGTCCTGTGCCCTGGACGTTATCAAATACTGGTTCGAACTGGATGTGAGTTTATGCAAGTGTCTGGGCACAAGTTATTGTGCACTTGCTGAATGAAAGCAGTGTTGGCTCTGAAATGTCCAGCCTTTCCTGGCATCTGCCCATTCAAGCCTGCACCAACTTAATACAAAATATGCAAATGGTGGCAGCCCGTTACTCGAAAATAATATTCAAAAAAAATACGAGGGCTCCGGACAGTGTAAAGAGAGAGAGAATCTGTTCCCATTGGCGGAAAGCCGAGAACCACTGAACGCAGATTCAAGCTGATTGGCAAAAAGGAAGCAGGCTTGAGGAAAAAGGGTTTTATTTATACAGCAAGTGGCTATGATGTGGATTGCACCGTCTGAAAGGACGATGGAGGCAGATTCAATGGGGGCTTTCAAAAGGGGCATAGATTAAAGTGTCTGACAGGAAAACAATGCAGGGTTACAGGGAAAGGACAGGGATTGGCAGTAGTTGAATTGCTCTCACAGAGACCTGGCATAGGCTTGATGGGCCAAATAGTCCTCATTTGTACAATAGGCATTTTATAGTTATTTATTCAAGAGTGTTTTGTAGTTTAGTTCCATTTTGATATTTGACTGTTATTTAGTGTGATATCAATATTGTTGTAATATATTCTTCTCCCTTTGTCTCTTTATATAAGCTGTATTACATTTATTTATTTATGTTTCAATATTTTTGAACTATAGTAGCTAATATTGATGAATCTTTTAAAACCTCTTTGCTATTTATTGTGGAACTTGTACTGTTGACAATATCTATCTTTGAGCCTTTGACTGAGAATTAGCTGCTGAAAAATATCTTCTCTCCATTCTAAATTATAACAGCACAGAAACAGGTCATTCTGCCCAACTGCTCTGTGCCAGTGCTTATGTTCTACTTGAGGCTCCTCTTACCTGACTTCATCAACCCTTCATATCCTTCTATTCCTTTCACCCTCCCTGGGTAAAGAAGACTCTCTTGAATTCTTTATCGGATTTATAAGTATCGATCTCTATTTATGGTCCTTTCCGTATGTCCACCCTATCTAACATCTTCGTAATTTTAAAGACCTCTCTTGGATCTTCTTTAGCCTTCTGTTTTCTAGAGAAAAGAGCCCCAGCCTATTCGGTCTTTCCCAATTGTTATAACCTCTCAGCTCAGGTATCAATATGTAAATACTCTCAAATGTTGCTGCATCAATACTGTAATACGGAGGCCTGAATTGTGCACAGTGTTCCAAGTGTGGCATCACCAGCTTTCTGTACAAGTTTAATGTAGCTTCCATGCTTCCAAGTTCTATTCACATAGAAATGAATCTATGTTTTGTTTGCATTTTTATGACTTTGTTAACTTGTGTTACTACTTTTAATGATTTATGACTATATACCTTTGCTCCTTTACCCCATTTAGACTCTTATTTTCCAAGGAGTGTGTGGCCTTACCTCACATTTATCTATATTGAAACTCATTTGCCTTTTATACACCCATTCTACAAGTTCATTAGCATTTTCTTGTATTTTGTCACAGTCTTCCTCAGAATCTAGAATACTATTCCTCCAATTTGTGAAATAATTCTTCCAATTAAAACTGAAGTTGCAGTCCTGGGAACATGATGAGCCACCTCAGTGCATCATACATGCTCATATATGCAAACTTACATGATGAATCAAGCATATGAGTCAGCTCAGTGTGTTTAGCAGTACAACCATGGGGTACATGTCATGACAGTAGGAGGTAAAGTTCAAGATAGTCATGGGTCTGTGAGGCCGCCAGGTCTAGTTTTGTTAAAAGTTTTCATGAATTCTTTAAGATATCAGCAATGTTCCTGGAGTTAAACTTGAGATTTTGTGAATACCTGCACATATAGAAAATTTTGTGAGGGATAACAAGCTTTTTGTTTTTCAACAATGGATATCAATATTGGGTCAGTTTACATCACCCGCAGGCTCTCCATCAATGCACATATTCAGAAAATTATCCCTTTCTGTGGTGTTCACCTATTTGTCAGACATTGAATTTGCATGGGTCAAACACCAGAAGAAAAAAATCCTCTCTTATCTCAGATTTTCACTTTCCTTCTGGAATCAGTTTTCTTTATATGTTTGATCTTGTACTGGATTAGACTGCCAAAGTGTTCTTTGCATTATGTTTATTTCTAAGTGTATGCCTGATACATAAAAATTGAAAACCAGGATCAGTGCATCAAACAGTTAATTATAACATCTGTACACAGTATAATGATCCTAAATAGCTGGCACAATGCCCATACTGTGATGCTAAGTTTGTGAAACCTGCTTTATTCTTGTGCAGTTATAAACTCATATTTCATTGAATGTTGTAAAGCTATGAAAATCATTTCTCTGTGACCAGATTACTGGCTACACAGGATTACATTGTTCTCTAAGTTGATGCAATATCCAGGTTAGAAGCAATTAATTCTAGTCGGCAATTATTGATACTAAACTTGGGGTTGAATGAAGTGTCAGGGTGTTTCCCACATGGTGAGTTCCCAATCTCAGTTTGGCTGTTATGGAGGTAATCAGTAGAGGTTAGGATAAGGACAGGTAAAGTCAGAGATACTGAAGGAAAGTAACTGAGTCCCAGTCATGCTGATTTTAAATTTCATTATGAAGCACCATTGGTAAAGGCCTGGGAACCTCATCTTTGGATCGCTAGAAGACATACAGCAAATAAATGTCATCTAAAAATCAAGGTCAGTTTTCCTAAAACATGTGTCTCTCTGCTAATCCCTAAATAAATATTCCTCATGATTTATACTCTGGAAATATTTTCTTTATTTTATCCAAATAATGAGTCATAATAAAGTGGAAGATCCGAACTACTAATGAATCCGGAAGTCAAGAGCTGACGTTAACATAAACCTCTCTACCTCAGGGAATAATTCAGTTGGTTTCTATTTCTGTCTGTGTTCCATCAATATAAATAGAAACAGTCTGTGGCACAGATGCCCTTGAGATAATTGGAATATAAGCCAAGGTCAACTTAGCACAACATCAGAAACATCAACTGTAAATAAAATATGGCAAAAAAAATCCACAAGCTCATTTTCTTTGTCAAGATTTCCTCTGGCATTTGTCAGCAAAACAAGTGGCACTATGGAATACCAAGCTGGAGATTCCAGTTAATTGGCTGTATTTGTAGATCATTCTCCAATAAGCTGCTGCCAGATTACACTGTTCTTGAAACTGTGACACATTAATGCAGTAGTGTGTGGTATTTTTCAAATTTTGGAACCAGCTAGATAGACTGCAATGTTCTCATTTGTTTGTCCACATTCCTTTGTTCCCAAAACAAGGTTACAAAACCTTGTGGAAGCTTTCCATTTTCTAAATTCAATTAACTTATTGTAGCTTTCTTAAATTACTCAGGACCAGGGTTTGAGGATATAGGGCATTGATACAGACAAGCAACTGCTGTATTGTACTCCCTACTCCTATGGAAAAGTAAAGAATACTCCCTTCTAGCTGACTCTGATGTCTAACAATATTTTCTTAGATGAGAGGATTATTTTTCTAATCCTTGTGAATGTAGTTTTAGTGTTTGGAGTACAACAGTGTTCCAATAGCACAGTAGGGACTAGGGGACAATAGACAAGCTGTTTCTCCTCCTTGACCATATATTCTAGACTGACACTTCAGCACAGTTTTGAGGGAGTATTGCACACTGTAGATGCTGTCTTTCAGAAGAGATGTTGAACTGAGATCCTTTCTGCAATCTCAGGGTGGATGTAAAAACATCCCATAGCGCTATTCAAAAAACAGCAGGAGACTTCTTCCAGGTGTCATGGACAATATTTATCGCTCATCCAACAGCCTTACAAAAGATCATCTAGTCATTATCTCAGTGCTGTTTATAAGATCTTGCTGACTTTGCAAATCAGCACTTTGTAGAAGGAGCAGACAAGATGCTCTAGTGAGATGCTTTGTCAAAATGGCACACTGGGGTAGACACTTTTAAGCAATAATTGTGGATCATGGATTTTGGGGTGCCTTTTGTTGATTTTTTTCTGCAAACACATACTGTAATGAGTTCATTTCTGTGCAATCTTGCAATGTTGGGATGTTGGCGTTGGCAGGGAAAATACAGACTCTATCTCATGAAGCAACTAGAGAAAAGTCTTTTGATTGAGAGGAACTTTGTCAGTGTGTGCAGGAAGAGAACAGACCGCTGTGAGGTGTCAACTTATTCAATAAAGCACTGGGTTATAGATTGTTTTCTGGTTGCTGACTGTCCCGTTCTATATCCTCCCTGTCATTATTGTGGGGATTCTGGGCCTTTTATTGGTCTCCAATCCTAAGCACTACCCTCTTCTGGCAGTAGCAAGCCTTCCTTGATCATAATTTGATGGAACATGTTTCAAGCTATAATGATTTTGGAGATTCTTACTGGTCTGTATTGCAGAGTTCCAGCAAATTTATCAAGGCACCTAAACCAAGGCTTTAGTCTGCTGTATCAAGCCTCTTGTACTGACATTGTCCTCTTTACAAGTTGTCCTGTCTGCACTCAGAAGCCTTACTATAACCATTAGCCCTGATAAGCTGACAATTATAAAAAAAGACAAGTGAGAAAAAGAAAGGGGTTGGCTCAGACTAGAAAACACACAGGAGGCCATCTTTTAATATTAGGGTAGTCATGGGGAATGACTCTTTATCACTCCAATGCCCTTCATTCTTTGTTTGGATCACATTTCATTGTCCGTATCTGACTTTTTAGTCATATCATCACAAATTTCTTTGTTTCTTTAGTAATACCCTCTCCTATCTTGCTGTCTGTTACTTTTGATCGCTGTGTCTCTTTCTTCTCTGTTTGACATCTCTCAACACTCCCCCATTTCTTTGTTTGACCCCAAGAAATGTGACTGAAAGGCCTTGAACAAATACCTCAAACACAAATATATTTCTCTCCTAATCTCTTCTGTAGATTTACCTGCTCTCCAGTGTCTCTTCCTCTCTTTTACTTTCTTTTCCCTATGTCTGTAGCAATGTCCTCCATCATCCCTCTGTTTCTAGTTTCTTTCCATATAATTGTCCTATGTTTCCTCCAGTATGTGTATCCTTGTCTTCCTCTGTATCAAAGCCAGTGGGCTAGATTTTAATAGGGAGAATGTGTTTGGGTGCAAATGGGGGGATTAAAAGTTGTAAGCCTGTTGGGTATGGTAGTGTAGTGGTTATGATACTGGACTAATAATCTTAAGGCTGAAGACATGAGTTCAAATCTCACTAGGGGAAATATGGAATTTAAACTTAGTTCAAAAATCTGGAATGAAAAGCTGTTATCAGTAAAACTGACTATGAAACTATGGTTTCATCATAAAAATAATCATTTGGTTCATTAATGTCCCTTCATTACCCAGTCTGGCCTGTATGCAACTCCAGTCCCTCAACAATGTGATGCACTCTTAACTTAGCAAACCATTCAGTTATATAGTGATGGGCAATAAATCCTCGTCTTTCCAGTGACACCTATATCCCATGAATGGATAAAAGATGTGAATGAGTCATTGTTATGCACATGGTCATATTTCAGTCACTATTGACATTAAGTCAACATAACTGAGTGTTGCACGTCATGCGGCTGTATGATATTTAAATTCTGTCACCAGCTAGCTGGACGCCCCCATTTCCAACAACCAAGCACGTGGACTCTCCACTGATCACCAGCACCTCCTCTTCTGCAGCTGGAGGGCCACTTCTGGCTCTCTGCTGTTCCCTGATATTCTGTGCTCTCTGCTGCAAAGGGAAAGAAAACACCTATGAGTGACTAATGTCATGTGTTCACCTGTTCAGTGATGAGCATTTGTTGATGGTGACTGTGAGGGAGAGGCATGGCATTGTATAAGAATGAGAGTGAGTGTCAGTGGTGGATGGATAGATGAAGATGTGAGGAAGTGCATGGACAGAGATGGATGGGTTCGCCTGCAAGGTAAATTCGCATGAGGAGTGATGTGCTGGATGTGATGAGAAGGCAGAGTGAGGGAGTTGGGGTGATACACATGTCAAGATGTAAGTGATTATGCCTTTGCTCTCACCATTCCTGCTATACTGAGATCACTGAATCACTTCCTGCACTGGATCCAGGAGCATGGCATCACACTCCTGTTGCTGGTCTCTTGTGCCACGTTCAATCATGCCTTCTTGGTTTCCCCAGCTGGCTTCTTTCTCCTGTACCTAGGGAACAGTATCTCCCTTTGTGTTCCTATAGCCCCAGGAAACATGTCAAGGGAGGCATTGGTGAAATGGGGCACAGCCTTTGTCTGGCTACTTTTCATAGCAACACTTTTATTTCTCCTTCCCAGCTACAAAGTGCTTCAACTTGCATGTTGGAATGTCCCTTTAAATACTTGAACCGAGATTGCATCATGCAAGTCATTCTGACACACATTGACAATAATTGAATAGGAAACTCGGAAGTAAAACGATAATGAGGTGCCTGAGTTAAAAAGTTGCTGGTCTCCACTCCCAGTGTGTCTGCAAATCAAAATCCAGGCAAATGTCTCTGTGCCCCATCCCTGGCTTTCTCTCCTCCAGCTAGTGTGTGCATATGTGTGCTTGTGTGTGTGTGCATGTGTGTGTGTGCGCATACCTGTGTGTGCATGTTTCTTTCTCTCTCTTTTATCCTATCTTTGGCTGTAGCAGTGTGCCACCTATCTTTCGCATGTTTTCTTCAGCTCATTCTGCTGTGTTTTTCCATCTTCCTGTTCATGTGCCTCACTGCCCATCTCTAACAATGCCACAATCTCTAACAATGCTCACCTAAAGGAAATAACTTTAAAATCAAAATACCTAGTGTGTCACTATTATTCCTGTCCTAAAGAGAGGAACAAATGGCATCAAATCAGCAGAGGGAAGCAGTCCTTTCATAGAATCATAGAATGGTTTACAGCACAGAAAAAAATCATTTGGCCTGGGGGGTCTGTGCTGGCTCTGCAAGAGCAACTCATCAAGTGCTACTCCCCCGCTTCTCTCCGTAGCCCTACAAATTTTTCCTCTTCAGATAATGAAATATGCTATTTGTGGTGTCACTTAAGTGAAGTACATATTCCTGACTGAGTACACAACATGAACAATATGCTACTAACTCTGAATTTGGGGAAGCCTCTGGCTTCAAGCTTCACCTTCTCCCAATATCTGATGAACACAACCCCAATCATGTCTGGTTAAACCCCCTCAAGTAGCTCAAGGACTCGCACTGCTTCAGTTCACCTCCAGTTCATATCTGCTTATGTCCATTATATGCTATCTTGACAGCAAATAGCCTCAAGGTAGTCCAGAGATAGGGATTATAAGTGTCACATAGCTGTCCATCTTCAAGCTTATCCTAGATAAAAGCAAAATACTGCGGATGCTGGAAATCTGAAATAAAAACAGATAATGCTGGAAAAACCCAACAGGTCTAGCACCATCTGTGAAGCAAGAAACAGATTTAATGTTTCAAGTCCGTGTGACTCTTCTTCAGAGCTCTGAAGAAGAGTCATATGGACTCGAAACATTAACTCTGTTCCTCTCTCAACAGATGCTGCCAAGCCTGCTGAGTTTTTCCAGCATTTTCTGTTTTTATTCAAGCTCAGCCTGTATGATATCGAATGAAAATGCATAATGAGAACAGAATTGCTTATGTCTTTATGACATATGCACTTGCTCATCACATTTCATTCATGCAGGTGTTTGCTCATGTATCTTGGATATAAAGGTAGGCTAAAAGAGCTGGGACTCTACACTTTAGAGAAACACAGACTTAGGGATGATCTTATTGAGGAATATCGGATAATGAAGGGAATTGATTTTTTTCAAGATGATACTTTGTTCCAATTAAATAGGTTAGGGAGGACTAGATATCACAAGTATTATTTGTGTAAGGCCAGGACCAGGTTAGATATCAGGAGAAGGTTCTTTTCCCAGAGAATCATGGACCTCTGGAACAGGCTGGCAGCTTGTGCAGCGGACATTGAATTTATTGAATTCCTTCATGTGAGAGTGGAACCTGTTTCTGGCTAGGGCAGAGATCACATCTTACAAAAAGGTTGGCACGGCAAGGAATTCAGGAACAGCGTAATCTCCAGGACTAGTTTCGATCACCCAGATGGTTAGGAGAGGAATGTCGCTGATTTTTTTCTTCAAATTGGTCCGAGTTTTTATCAGGTTTCTTGCCTCTCCCAGGCGGTAACATCTTTTTTGGGTGGGGTTGGAAAGTATATATCTTGGAAGGAGCAGAGCATCTTTTCCCATCTGTCATTGTTTTTATGATAAGGATTTGGTGCCTTGCTCCTGGTAATATACAGTCAAACTCTTGTGTCCTGATTGCATGGTTTATCAGAAAAAAGATTTAATGTTCTCAACATGCCAACTGGTAGCAAGTCTTTGACACTCACAACAGTACTTTCGACTTACCTTAGCTGATTTCTTCAGATCAGACATCACCCTGATATCCTTTTATATCTAGACAAAAGCAAAAAACTGCAGAGGCTGGAAATTCGAAACAAAAACAAAAATACCTGGAAAAACTCAGCAGGTCTGACAGCATCTGCGGAGAGGAATAAAGTTTCAAGTCCGTATGACTCTTCACTAGAACTAAGGAAATATAGAAAAGAGTTGAAATATATGTTGCTTTGGGAGGGGTGGGACAGGTAGAGCCGGATAGAGGGCCAGTGATAGGTGGAGATAGCCAAAATATGTCATAGACAAAAGGACAAAGAGGTGTTGACAGTGGTGATATTATCTAAGAAATGTGCTAATGGTGACATTAAGGGTAGAAAGCAGGATGCGCAAAGAACAGATAGCCCTAGTGGGGGTGGGGTGGGGGGAAGGGATCGAAATAGGCTAAAAGGTAGAGATAAAACAATGGATGGAAATACATTTAAAAATAATGGAATAGGTGGGAAAAGAAAAATCTATATAAATTATTGGAAAAAGGGGGATCAGAAAGGGGGTGGGAATGGAGGAGAGAGTTCATGATCTAAAGTTGTTGAACTCAATATTCAGTCCAGAAGGCTGTAAAGTGCCTAGTCAGAAGATGAGGTGCTGTTCCTCCAGTTTGTGTTGAGCTTCACTGGAACATTGCAGCAGGTCAAGGACGGACATGTGGGCATGAGAGCAGGGTCGTGTATTGAAATGGCAAGCGACAGAGAGGTCTGGGTCATGCTTGCGGACAGACCGAAGGTGTACTGCAAAGCGGTCACCCAGTCTGTGTTTTGTCTCTTCAATGTAGAGGAAACCGCATTGGGAGCAGCGAATGGAGTAGACTAAATTGAGGGAAGTGCAAGTGAAATGCTGCTTCACTTTAAAGGAATGTTTGGGCCCTTAGACGGTGAGGAGGGGGGAAGTAAAGGGGCAGGTGTTGCACCTTCTGCGGTTGCATGGGAAGGTGCTGTGGGAGGGGGTTGAGGTGTAGGGGGTGATGGAGGAGTGGACCAGGTTGTCCCAGAGGGAACTATCCCTGCGGAATGCTGCCGGGTGGGTGAAGGGAAGTTGTGTTTGGTGGTGGCATCATGCTGGAGTAGGCGGAAATGGCGGAGAATGATCCTTTCAATGCGGAGGCTGGTGGGATGATAAGTGAGGACAAGGGGGACCCTATCATGTTTCTGGGAGGGAGAGGAAGGTGTGAGGGTGGATGCGCAGGAGATGCGCCAGACACGGTTGAGGGGCCTGTCAACCACTGTGGGTGGAAAACCTCGGTTAAGGAAGAAGGAAGACATGTCAGAGCAACTGTTTTTGAAAGAGGCATCATCAGAACAGATGCAATGGAAGTGAAGGAACTGAGAGAATGGGATGGATTCCTTACAGGAAGCGGGGTGTGAGGACCTGTAAACAAAGTAACTGTGGGAGTTGGTAGGCTTGTAATGAATATTGGTGGACAGTCTATCACCAGAAATTGAGACTGAGAGGTCAAGGAAGGGAAGGGAAATGTCAGAGATGAACCATGTGAAAATGATGGAGGGGTGGAAATCGGAAGCAAAATTAATAAATTTAACCAGGTCCAGATGAGAGCACGAAGCAGCACCGAAGCAGTCATCGATGTACCGGAGAAAGAGTTGTGGGAGGGGGCCGGAGTAGGACAGGAACAAGGAATGTTCCACATACCCCATAAAGTGACAGGCATAACTGGGGCCCATGTGGGTACCCATAGCCACACCTTCTATTTGGAGGAAGCGAGAGGAGTTTAAGGAGAAATTGTTCAGTGAGAGAACAAGTTCAGCCAGTCGGAGGAGAGCAGTGGTGGATGGGGATTGTTCAGGCCTCTGTTCGAGGAAGAAGCGAAGAGCCCTCAGACCATCCCGGTGGGGAGTGGAGGTGTAGAGGGATTGGACAATTTTATATCTACTGGATTCTCGAGGTAGCATTCACTCCTGTATGCCATTTCTTCTCATTCCTATTACATCCAGTGTTTACAGGAACAGTGGCTAATTCTACCAAAAATATACTTGCCCCTTTCCCTCACTCCCTGTAGAAGAACTTCCAGTGCCTGATCATCAACATTACATTTTCTCTGCTTTTCAGCCTCCGTTGCATCGGAATATTTTGCAATAACAATGGACCCTTGTAGTAATAATGGTTTTATTTAGTATGTAATGTACCTTTAAGAATAATATTTGAGGAAAGATTATATGATCTGTAGTAACCAATAGGATTAGTGCGGGCTACCTTAGTATAGAGATAGAGGTGGAGTTGAAAGCATACATGTTGTTGCCGCTGAGTATATTGTAAATAAACTTAATGTTTCTACTTAGAAAGTTTACTCTATTCCTAATAGTATAACTCAGCCACCCGACAACAACCCCGCACTATTGTGGGAATTTAGATTAACACTGCTGACAGCTCCTGGCCCTTGTTATTGGTTATGCTTCTCCATTGGTCAGTCTTTTGTTTGACTATTAAAACCCAAAACCAGCAATCTCAGCGGTTAATGGGCTTGCCTTGTAAATCCCAAAATTCTTAAGCAATGCTCAGTGAACTCTTAAATAGTGACCCAACGATAATCTCTTGGCTGATTTGTCATACCATTAAATTTCCAAATGAATAGCTGCTTCTGGCATACTTCCACTTTCAATTCTGTCTGCCATAAATGATTAGCTTGACAATGAAACAAATGTATTATAAGACCAAATAACTCCTAGCTTAAGGAACTTGCCTGGTTAACATAATACTTCTAGTTCAAACCTTGCTTAGACTAGATGTAAATCTGGCTTTGTCCTGCCCTTCCAAATTCAATTTCAAATTCGCCATCTCTGATTTATAATATACAGTGCTTTAAATGAACTCGCCTGTCAGCTTTGAACAAAATCTGTTATCCCAGGGATACTTCATGAAGACCCAGTAAGGCTGAATTCCACGGTATACAATTCCTTTGTATTCCCAGCAGGAAGCTGAACTCACAGGGAGTGTATTGTGGAAAATTATACACTTGGATTTTCTATCCAAGAAGAATCATGGGCCGCTCACCCACTCCACTGGCTCAAGATGCATTTCTTGTGAGTGCAGCTTGCTGCATTGTTAGTTTTTTAGGGGGGGCATTTAACCTCCAAATCCATTTATTCAATATTAATTTGTCCTTTTGAGACTTCAACTATTCAGGCAACAGGAGACAATTTAGTGATATAACTCAGGAAACATTTATTAAGCAATAAAAGTGATACTGAACAAAGCTAGGCAAGCGACTTTACTAGCTCCATGGGGTTCTTGCTTCTTGATTCAGCCTACAGTGTGAGGTGACATGGCATCTTCTCTCTCTCTGGAGTCCTTTGGTCTTCTGCTTTCAGCTGACAAGCAGTCTTCAGTTTCAAATTCAGTGCACACGGCAGCTCAAAGTTAGTGCTTTTTAACTCTTTCCAAACCACAACCCATGAGCATGATCAGTGATATTACTGATTGCCGACTGGCTCGTGCAGTGTGTGATCAGGCCCTGATTGGTTTAAGGGCTGCATGATCAGTTTCTGATTGTTTCTCGAGAGTGATGGTCATCTATTTATGTCATTTTCCTTTGTCCCCTGAGTGGCCCTCTGAAGTGTCAATTACTCACGGAACCGTCCCTCTCATTATGACTTTTCTGTCATTTCATTAAATTTTACAACTTTCTTCTGATATATTGGGGGCTTAAGGATGGTTTCGATGTCTGCTTATTTGAGATAAGAGAGCATGTGATGTTTAGTGACACCAGACTCATCAGTATAGATGTCTAACTGATCTATAGGTATCAATATTGCATGCCCTGTATAACGCTCATTAAAACAGGTGTTTATCAATGTATTTTGGATGAGAAGACTACTTTGCTATTGTATGTTTTTGTTGTATCTGCCATTGTTTGATATAAGTCAATTAAAAACAGAGTGGTGCATAGCCTCACAAAAATTACAAAGCTACAGAAATTGCACAAAGTCTATATAAAATACATATAAAATCAGTGTGTAAAAGTGATTGGTGTACTAAAGTTAAGGCAGCAAAATTCACTTAAAAATATAACAACACATTCAACTAATACATATTCCTAATTAATAAAAGTCAAAAGAACTACATAGCTACAAAGCTAATTACAGACCATAATTCTAAACTTGCAGAATCAAAGATGGTTAAATATTGTGAAGAAAAGTAATTGCTTCTTCTGATAAAATATCACAAGTTAAACTAAACTAATTTAAGGCACAAGGCTGAATGTTTTAACACCTGATTTTTTTTTTACACAATAGGATCTTGAATCTTAAGGGAATGCAATTGATAAGTTTTAATGGCTAGGGAGGTTGATGGTGCCAGACTAGAACTGTTCAACCTTCACATCTTGTATCACTGGCTTGTCAAATGTGAATGGGATGCTGATGAAGACCAAGTCATGTGATGTGCTAGTGTCCCACAATTCAATATGATATCATATTGGGTTAATATACCTCAATTGCTTGATTACGATACATAACTAAACTACTAATTGTAAATAATTATCAAACTTAAACTTTTCTACAGCATATTTTTATCACGTAACTGGCTCCGATATTTTCGTCTCTGAGACTGACGGAATGAAGGTTTCCTGTCTGTACCTGCAGCAATGGAGCCTGGGTGACTTCTTCAGGCAGTGGACTGTTTTGGTTTCTAAGCAATCGCAAATGTCTTGCAAACCCTACAGAGCAACTCATTTCCCCCTCCTACTGACAGCGAATAACCTTATGGTTGTCATTTCTTCACTTCTAAATTGTGACCCCCCCCGCCCCCCGAAAAGAGACAGGATGCACACAACAGGACTGATTTAGGCAGGAGATTACCACAGATTAGTGCTGTAAGAAGATGAATGGCAGGTCAGAGGATTGGACAGAATATAAAAATCAGCAAAGAATTACTAAAAAAAAAACAGAAATTAGAGTATGAGAAAAAGCTAGCTAGAACAACAAAAATAGATATTAAGAGTTTCTACGGGTAGAAAAAGAATAAGTAAAGTGAGCATTGGTCCTCTAGAGAGTGAATCTAGGGAATTAATAATAGAAAATAAGGAAATAGTGGATGAAATGCACAGATGTTTTGCATCTGCCTTCACTGTAGAGGGTACAAATAACATCCCAGAAATAACTGTAAATTAAGAAGTGAAAGGGAGGGAGGAATTTAAAACAATTACAATCACCAGGTAAAGGGTACTGAGAAAACTAATAGAACTAAAAGCTGACACGTCCCCAGGTCCTGATGGCCTTCATCCTAGGGTCTTAAAAGAAGTGGCTGCTGAGATAGTATATGCATTGGTTTTAATTTCCCAAAATTCCCTAGATTTTGGAAGGGTCCCATCAGATTGGGAAATAGCGAACATTACTCCTCAATTCAAGGAGGGAGACAGAAAGCAGGAAACTACAGGCCAGTTAGTTTAAAATCTGTCATAGGCAAAATGCTGGAATCAATTAGGGCGGTTATAGATGGGCACTTAGAAAATCTCAAAGCAATCTAGCAAAGTCCATGTGGCTTTGTGAAAGGAACATCATGTTTGACTAATTTATTAGAGGTCTTTGAGGAAGTAACAAGCAATGCGGATAAAGGGGAACCTGTGGATGTACTGTGCTTAGATTTCCAGAAGGCACTTGGCAAGGTGCCATATCAAAGGTTACTACACAAAATAAGAACCCATGGTGTAGGGGGTAACATATTAGCATGGATAGAGGATGGGTTAGCTAATAGGAAATAGAGGGTAGGCATAAATGGGTCATTTTCAGGTTGGCAAGATGTAATGAGGGATCAGTACTGGGGCCTCAACTATTTAAAATCTATATCAATAACTTAGATGAAGGTACAGAATGTATGGTTGCTAAATTTGCTGATGACACAAAGGTAGGTAGAAAGTAAGTTGCAAAGAGGACATAAGGAGTGTGCAAAGGGATATGGCTAGGTTAAGTGAGTGGGCAAAAATTTGGCAGATGGAGTATAATGTGGGAAAATGTGAACTTGTCCATTTGGCAGGAAGAATAGAAAAGCAGTATACTACTTAAACAGAGAGACATTGCAGAACTTTGTTGCGAGACCTGGGTGTACTGATGCATGAATCATCAAAAATTAGTATGCAGGTATAGCAAGTGACTAGGAAGGCAAATGTAAAGTTGTCATTTATTGCAAAAGGAATGGAATATAAAAGTAGGGGTGTTTTGCTACAGTTGTACAGGGCATTGGTGAGACCACATCTAGAGTACTATGTACAGTTTTTGGTCTCTTTATTTAAGAAAGGACATAGGTGCATTAGAAGCAATTCAGAGAAGGTTCACTTGACTGATTCCTGCGTTGAAGGGGTTATTTTATGTGGAATAGTTGAACATCTTGGGTCAGTATCCATTGGAGTTTAGAAGAATGAGAGGTGATCTTATTGAAACATTTAAGATCCTGAGGAGACTTGACAGGATGGATGCTGAAAAGATGTTTCCCCTTGTGGGAAAGACTAGAACTAGGGGACACAATTTAAAAATAAGTGGTTTCCCATTTAAGATGGAAATGAGGAGAATTTATAGTCTCTCAGAGGGTCAGGGCTCTGTGGAACTCCCTTCACCAAAAAGCAGAGGAGGCAGGATCATTGCATATTTTTAAAGCAGTTGTAGATTGATTCTTGACTAACAAGGGATTCGAAGGGTATCGGGGTAGGCAGGAAAGTGGAGTTGAGGCTAAAATCTTATTGAATGGCGGAGCAGGCACAAGGTGCCAAATGGCCAACACCAGCTCCTAATTCATATGCTCGTATGTAGAAAAAGTGACAGCAAAGCAACAGGTCTGAAATAACCTGCAGGGTGATTTAAGATGACTTTAATGAAAAACCCAATTCCCATTGACAGTAAAGTTATATAATGGCAAAGGGTATTCAACCGAGCATGTATTTGTTGGACAGTGTCTAATTATTGCTGTTATCATCAGCATGGTGGTTATCAGCAGCCTTGTACGTGGTGCTGTAGAAATTAATTCCCTGCCCCCATGTAGGCAGAATAGCATAGAAAGTCAGCACCATTATTACAAAGAAGAATCAGATGCTTTTAGTGTGCATAGCTAACACAACACATCATGCTGCTAATATTATTCGGTGGCACCACAAGCGGAAGAAAATATCACCCACTGGGCCTTTCAGTGGCCAACATAAATTAAGAAGATTTTCTCCTCTAGTTCATGCTGATTACCAATCCAAACTTAGCAAGAATGATGATTAGTATGTGTATATTTATTCTGTGTGACTTCAGCAGTTTATCTGAGCTTTAAGTACTGCTTGTCTCTGAGCCTGTAGAGCTGCAGTATGTTTCATTCTAATATAGATGAGGTATTTAATCACTTATGTTTTCAGTGTTAACCCTCTGAACTATGTACTTTTGTGTCAGGATGTGCAACTTGTTTCCTGTGATTCTACACCTCAATCGATGCACGTTCTGTTTTTGCTTGTCCTTGAATTTCACAAGCTAAAAGCAATAAATATTAACATTTGGAGGTTAGGATCAAAAAGGGAAGTCATGCCCTGGCAAAATAATCAACTGGGCATTTTCACCTAAAATGTTCTAAAGTTATCAAGGAAGGTTATAACATAACTGGGTTTCAGAGAAAATTGGACCTATTTCTGGAAAAAGAGAGATGTATAAATGAGGTTGAATTCTCAAAATGAAGAGCATGTTGGACGTACTGGCCCATTATTTTCCTAATAATTTTATTTAGGTGTCAGCATTGATTCAGTGATTGCACCCTTTTCTGAGTCAGGAGGTGGTAAGGTTCAAGTGCCAGTCCAGAGATTTAAGCATGTAATCCAGGCACTCACTCCAGTATAGTACTGAGGGAGTCAGAAGTGCTGTGTGTTTTTTTAATGAGATTTTAAACCAATCTACCCTCACAAAATGATGTTAAAGAACCCATGTTGATATTCAAAGATGAGAAGGAGAGTTCTTCTGGTGTCCTGGACAACATTATCTTTCAACCAACATCACTAGGATAAATTATCTGGTAATTTATTTCATTGTTGATTGTGCAGTAATTGGCTAAGCTGTATCCTGACATTATAACACTGACTACAATTTTAAAAGTAGTTTGTTGGCTGCAAAGTGTCTTTAGATAACCTGAGATCAGGAAAGGCACTATATTAATGCAAAGTCTTTCTATTTTATGTTCCAGTGTCCTTAATTGACTCCTCTTCACCTGGTCAACCCATTCAATACAGCACATTCTATTCCATAGTTCATCAATGGAGACAAGGCAGCTGGCATTTATTTTGTGAACCATTGCATGGTTATGGAATACCTATGACAGTACTTAGTTGACTTTGGGTAAATAGATGCACCAAAGCTAGCTTAAGAATGCACATGCCTTTAATTAACTTTGGAGCATATTGACTGGGTATGGAAAAACAAAATAAGTTAACAAATTTATCAAAAAAATTAGATTATCAAAAGCCAAGTGTTTGTTCTCAACCCATTTCATGGGATATTTCAGTGCTTGATCCAGCATCTAAATCAAATCAGAAAATACATTAAATATTAATGTAGTTAAGTTAGTAATCACACATTTAATTTCAATCACAAATGTCCAAGTGCCATCAATAAACAAACCCAATGATAAAAACAAAAAACTGCGGATGCTGGAAATCCAAAACAAAAACAGAATTACCTGGAAAAACTCAGCAGGTCTGGCAGCATCGGCGGAGAAGAAAAAAGTTGATGTTTCGAGTCCTCATGACCCTTCAACAGAGCTAGTTCTGTTGAAGGGTCATGAGGACTCGAAACGTCAACTCTTTTCTCTGCCAATGCTGCCAGACCTGCTGAGTTTTTCCAGGTAATTCTGTTTTTGTAACAAACCCAATGAGTCCACTTTAAATAAAAGTGGACCAAATTTCAAAGAGCCTGCATGTGGTCACTTGACGAATATAAGTTCTCTACCTCATAATTAAAGATAGTGCCCAGACTTTGTAATCATTTCAATAGAGATGGAGATGTGATAACTTTACCAACTACCTTAACACTTTTTCCTTAGTCTTTAGCTATTCAATGGTATTGAGGCTACAGCAGGTTCTGCATTGCCATCTAGTGAAATTACTTCAAGAAGAAATTAACATCCTTCGAAAACTGAATTCATCTGACTTTGGATCCACTATATGATGGTATATCTCTTACAAAAGAGAGGGCCCATACTGATCTGTGAATTCTTAGAATTTTATTTCAAAAAATTGTAATTCTTTACCCACTGAATCAATAAAATGCTCACTTCATTTCATTATCAACTAAAATATTAATCTTGGTACCAGGTTTAGAATGAAGTAACTATTGTTAAATTCTAAAAGTAAAACAATAAAATAATAATTCATTCCTATAATGCATTTCTCATTTACAAAACATCCCAGAATGCAGCACAATCAATGAATTACCTTTTGAAATGTGGACCGTGTTTAAGCAACCAAGTTGCTTATGGCAAGGTCCCACAAACAACTACAAAATAAATAATTGGTTAACTTGTTTATGGTGGTATAGATTGTGATCAGTGTTGACAAGGACATTAGAAGAATTCCCCTGATACTCTTCAAATTGTGTCAAATGATCTTTTACATCCACCTGATAGACTCATAGACATCTACAGCACAGGAGGGCATTTGGCATTCATGTCTGCGCCAGTCAGCAAAGATCTGGCTACGCTGATCCCATTTTCCAGCACTTAGCCCATAGTCCTGGAGGCTATGGCAACACAAGTGATCTGGCAGATGGTGTTGGTTTAATGTTTCATCAAAAAGACAGCTGCTTTAATAATTCAGCACTCCTTCCGTATTACAACATTGTCCATCACTTTCTGACTCAGTAACAGGATTGCTGCCTCTGAGGCAAGCTGATAGATACGTTTGTACCTCTTCCCCTTTTGTGAATGACCAGCTGAATGTCAAGAATGCTCACTGTGAGCAACAGCCCATCAGCACTGATATGCAGTTCCTTATAGCTGGAACATCATCCTACATGATACTAATATGGTACTCACAACCGAACACTGGCTCTGCTGAATATAGTTTGTTGCTCTTTGCAGTTAGAACAATGATCTAGCATGACTCAGTGACCTGATTTCTGCACACCTCAAAGAACAATTAAATTCCTCAGGGTTAGTATATATTTGAGCTTCATATATTTCACTTGGTCCATTTTCTTGGATATTAAATAGAGGGGTCAGAAAACTGGGAAGTGTCATAAAATCAATCCAGTTCTAATCAGATGTAAAATAAGCAGATGCTGGAAATCAGAAATAAAAACAGAAAATACTGGAAATACTCAGCAGGCTGGCAAAACCTATAGAGAGAGAAACAGAGTTAACATTTCAGGTCGATGATCTTTCTTCTTGGTCATTGCAGACTTTGTATAGACTATGCCCACAATTTATAATCTGCAGAAAGCAAATTTCAGAGCTGCTAGTTTTGCCACTAATTTCAAAGAGTCTGTTAAAAGGGCAGGTTCTGTTTAGATCAAGATTTTTGGGGTTGTACCATTTATACTGGATTGTATTGCACTGCACTCTTTCGCAAGCAAACTCATAGGTCAGACCTTCAGTGTACATCCTAGTTTACTGAGATATTCTGTTACTTTTGGTTTGCCACATGCGACCACTTTTAAACCATGTAAAAGCTATGTAAATGCATGCTTTGATAGGTTTCTGAAAAGATTTCACACCTCATAGTTGCAGTGCATTCCACAGCCTAACTCATACTGCCACTTTTGGCTTGATGCACATTGAAATCATTGCAATCATACAAAAGTTATAGCGTACTTAATATGGTAAATATTGGTCGAATCATGTATTAATTTAGTTCCTATTTCTTACTATGAATAGGCTAATAGAAAGGAACCTCATCCCCAGTATAAAAATCGATCTTTCTATATATCTTAATCAAACACATTTCGAAAGAAACAACTCCCTTAATAACTAAAATATTGTGCCAGATTTATAATTTCACACTCATAAAACCTGCATTAAAAAGACAATTCATAATCCTGTTGCTAATTATGACCTTGTTATTTCGGTCCACAGATCACATTAGTTCCCAAGAGGCTAATCAAAATCGTATTTGTTTTCCGAAGTATTCTGCATGTCCTTAAATTCAAATCACAGAACACTTAACACCGAGAATTCAAGGACGCCTGATTCTAATTGTGTGACCATCAGACTAGTTCCTTATCGGTAATTTCCTTCCGTATGTATATATAGGAACTGTGTACATTAAGATGAATTCCATATTTGCCGATCAAACAGATACTGTACACAGTGCGTAGGACTACATTTTGCTTTGCTATAATTATACATTTACATCTTTACTTATTTCCTTCGTAACGTATTGTGCTCCAAGCTACGATTTGTTAAAAAGTAAAAGCAGTACTAACAGAGTTGATATTTTCCCTATCAAAATATTATCGGTGTCTCAGGAATGTCACTACAATTTATAACGGTTATTGGTAAATAGTCCAATTGAGAGAACAGTTGGCAAGTTTATGAACCTCGCGATGAAAGTAATAGAGTTGTGATCCTATCGTTGAGAAAGTGAATGTTGAATACGGTAAACTTACCAAATTAGCAGTTCCAATAATTCAGGTTGTTTCGTCCCAAAGTTTTCCCTACAATTCATAAACACGCTGTACAAAGCACTCGGTTTAAATGTTAACAGTAACACTGAGAACTCCGATTGATCTTTGCAGATCTGAGTCAGTCAGATTGCATTTGTTGGCTCCGCAGACAGAGGGCGATGTTCGTCCACCGATTCGCCTCTGAAAATTCACTCAGTCACGCCCTTCTAGCATTCTCTTTCAGAGCAAGGATTGAACTAGGTCACCAGAAATGATTGTGACACTCTGCAAAGGCCTACCTCCAAGATGCTGCCCAGCCTGCTGAGCCTTTCTAGCATTTTCTGTTTTTATTTCACATTTTCCACAGCATTTTAATCGGTTTGTGCAATTCACTGACGTTGAGCCACGGCGAGTCATAAACTCATCTCAAATAGTGAAGTTTAGGGAGTAATAGTTTTAAATGTTTGCAATGTGATGAGGTGATTTTCAGAAATCGTTTTTTGGGGGGAATAATCTCATCGCCGGGCCTTGAAGCATTTTATGCACAGATTGTAAAGCCTTGTGGCATAGTGGTATCCCTTTCTAGCCCAGAAGTTCCCCGCTTGAGTCCCATTTCAGGACTTGGTGACCATGGACGGTGCGTTCATAACCTGGACAAACAGGTTGATTATTCGCCTGTAAATCCCTCCAATATGGCAGATGGAAAGAGTGGGAGAGTTTCCTTGTCAGCCATTTGCAGAATGCAATGGCAAACCACTGCTGAACCTTACCAAGTATAACCATGGACCAGTCACAGTGTCCATGCTCACCAATGAGGGCATGATACTGAGAGAGAGAATCATGGGCCAATCTATTGGAACTCCATGGTTGCCAATGTCCAGGGAATGATACCCGAAGGAGGATTCATAGGTTGCAGCTTTTTAACAACCCCATTTCCTGCTCAGTCAATGAGTGGGGCTGAGCTGCTGCTCTGGCTGGGAAGTCTAGTGGCACAGCGGGAGCATCTTTAGGTCTGACCTCAAGCCTCCGGATCAGCCACGATGCCCAACGGTGGCCCTCAAGCTTGCTTGCCTGTTCCAAGAAAAGAACTAGCATAGCATGTCTTTTGTCCACCTCATGTGCCAATAGATATGGGAATGGACTAATTCTAAGTTCGATTAGACTGGGGTCTAGAGCAGCTCCCACTTGGCTCCAGTGTTTATCTGTCTCCAGCTCCCATTTTGTTTCGCCAGTGCCAGGACCACCTCACTGGGACACCAACCACAAGCCCAGGTGAGGAAACAAGTGAAGCTCGAATTCAGCATGATCAACACCCTGGGGGTTACCATTGACCAGAAACTGAACTGGACTAGCCATATAAATACTGTGGCTACAAGAGCAGGTCAGAGGCTGGGACTCCTACGGCCGCCTGACTCGCAAAAGCCTGCCCACCATCTACAAGACACAAGTCAGGAGTATGATGGAATACTCCCCACTTTCCTGGATGAGTGCAGCTCCCACAACACTCAAGAAGCTTGACACAGTCCAGGACAAAGCAGTCCACTTGATTAGCACCACATCCACAAACATTCACTCCATCCACCACTGACACACAATAGCAGCAGAGTGTACCATCTACAAGATGCACCACAGAAACTCACCAAGGCTCCTGAGAGAACACTTTCCAAACCCATGACTACTACCATCTAGAAGGACAGGGGCAGCAGATACATGGGAACACCATCACCTGCAAATTCCCCTCCAAGTCACTCACCATCCTGACTTGGAGATATATCACTGTTCCTTCACTGTCGCTGGGTCAAAATCCTGGAACTCCCTCCCTAACAGCACTGTGGGTGTACCTGCACAACAGGGACTGCAGCGGTTCAAGAAGGCAGCTCACCACCACCTTCTCAAGGGCAACTAGGGTTGGGCAATAAATGCTGGCATAGCCAGCAATGTCTGCATCCTGTAAATGAATTTTAAAAAAAGGACCGGAACATTTTTCTTATTCGTTGCACAAGAAAAGGTGGCGGGGCTCCCGAGACACTCAACTGAATGGTTAAAAAATCCACACTTTTAACTTGAGGTAAAATTGTGCCCATTGGATTAGGTCTGATTTTTTTTTAAAACAGCTTGTTTGTCGCACCTCTAACATAGTAAAACCTTCCAGGCACTTCACAGGAATGGTGTCAAACAAAATTTGACGCAGCCACGTAAGAAGGTATCAAGGCAGATGACCAAAGGCCTGGTCAATGAGGTAGGTTTTTGAAGAGTGTTGTCAAGGACGGAAGAGAGGAACAGAGGCAGAGAAGATTTAGGGAGGGAATTCCAGAATTTAGGACAGCTGAAGGCATAGCCGCCAATGGTGGAGCAATTGAAATTGGGGATGTCCAAGAGGGCAGAGTTGGAGGAGTGCAGATATGTCAAAGGGTTCTAGAGCTGAGGAGATTACAGAGGTAGGTGTGAGGCCACTGAGGGATTTTAAAACAAAGATTAAAATTTTCAAATTGATGTGCTGTGTAACTGAGAGCCAGCGTAGCTCAGCGAACACGGGAGGGATGGGTGAATGATACTAAGTGCAAGTTAGGAGCCAGGTAACACAGTTTTGGATGACCACAAGTTTGTAGAGGGTAAAACGTGGGAGGCCAGCCAGGAATGTATAAGAACAGTCAGGCCTAGAAGTAACAAAGTCACAGACAAGAGCTTGGATTTCATGCTCGGTGTGCATGCCAAGTCGGCGGGCCCGGAAGCGGACATATAATCTGCTCCTGGGCAAGATCGCATTTCCAACGCGATTTCCTGCTGGGTGGCCAATTAAGGGCTGCCCAGCCTGTAACACGTCTGCTCAATGGTTGGAAGGGCCGGGCGGGGGTGGGAGCCTGTCAGGTGCCAGGTCCGATGGCAACCCAGTGGGGTATTTAAAAGCAGCAGAGGCAGCTCCCAGAAGGCTGCCAGGGAACACTTAGTAGCTTTGGAGTTTGATGAAACTTTTTGAGCAGCAATGGCATCTGCACCTGCTGGGCATGCCAGGCAGGAGGGCAAGTCCTGTGGGCACTCGGACGTCCCGGTTCTCGGATGAGTGCCTGGGAATCCTCATGGAAGAGGTCAGTGCCAGGTGGGACATCCTCTTCTCCAAGGATGACGAGGAGGCCACCGCACCTGACCAAGAATGAAGGGGCAGAGTTGGCAGCCCAAGTCAGCAGCCATGATGTTGAGCGGTGCACTTGGGTGCGGTGCTGCAAAGATCTGCTGCGCTTGGCAAGGGTGAGTACCCAGTTGGAATGGGTCTGTGTGGAGAAATGTTAACAGCTTAGCGCTCAGGGGTGTAAGATCCTGAGTGCAAACTGTCACTGACATCGGTGCCGGCCAAGGAGGTGAGCCCTGGCTGCTTGGACTGAGTGCCTTGCGGGTCGAGGGCCACGACTTGGTTTGCCCTGCAAGGTGCTGCTCAGGTGGGGTTGGCCAGGCTGCAATGATGCTGCAGGTAGACAGTGTACCAATCAATGCTCCTCTGTCCTTTCAGGGGAAGAAAAGCCAAACAAGATCGAGAGGTCAAAGATGGGCGGAGGCCTCATAAACCTGCTCATATTGATGAGGAACGAGATGGCTGGCTTAGAGATGGAGTGCAGGCGCCCAGCTCACTCCACTGGGCGTGGGTTGGCAGGGTTTCTGATGAAGGTAAGAGTGCAATGCAAAAATGAGAGTGTCGGAGTGTGTAAACATTGTTGTGTTGTCTCATCTGTAATGGAAACCTCAAACCTGGAGTCCCCATTGTTCATTGAAAGACAATGGCATCATGATGCAAATCTCCAATGTCTCACTAGCCCACCTAGTGTGCACAGTGACAGTGTGATGACTGACACTAATGACATGTCATTTTTCTCCCCTAGAATCACCATCCAGCAAACAATTGCAGTACCCCGATGAGCCACCCTTGACACCGGAGGACCAGTGCCCGCCAGATGTACCTGCACCACACTCCCTCTCTGCACCAGGCACCAGTGCAGATATCAGCACCTCATTTGGCATTAGATCATCAGCTGCAACATTGGTGCACAGCAGGAAGGGCATGGCACACTCACATGAGGAGCAGGCAGCCACAGAGAGTGCCGGCAGGCAGAGGACTGCTGGAGACCAGGACAATGCTGAGTCCGAGGCAGATGATGAGCCCCTGGAGTCGTCCATTAGGAGGCAAATGCTGGATGTTCAGCGGAATGCACAGGAGGATCTGGCAGACATTCCTGAGGGTTTGCATGCCATCGTCTCTGTCATGCAGGAGTCCATGCGGAGTACTGTGTTGACCCTCAGCACCAAGCGCACTGCCTCATCCATTGAGAGAGTGGCAACTCTCAGGGATAGAATCAGGAGTTTCTGGGGTTGCGCTTGGACCTACAAGCCCTCACACAGGCAATGACCTCAGGATGTCACTGCCAGTGTAAGAGATGGATGAGGCACCTAGTATCTCTGCTAAGTGCCCGTTCATCAATGGCAAGCAGGGAGGCCCAGAGCGACCTCATGTTGGTGCACAAGCTGCTTGTCATCTCTGAGGGCTCCTCTCAGGGCGCTCTGGATGACGGCAGCAGCTCCTCCACCCCTCTGACAGTAACCATGGCATCTGATGAGGTCATGATGACTGAGGAGTGCCCAAGTGTGGCACTGATCACTCCCTCCCAGGCGGGGCCAGCACAGGCTCAGCTGGCCAGAGAACGACCGCCCAGGTCATCAAGACCAACAAGACAGCAGAGCTGTCTCCAATTCTGCTGCCAGCGAGGGGGGATCACCAAGACGCAGTCCTCACAAATGTAAGTTTAGGAAACCATGAGCATAAGAGGGACTTTTCACAGGTGATCTTCTGCTGTGCCATGTTTTGTTAATGTGTTTACTGCTGTGACCATTAACACCTTATATTGTTATGTTCATTTTCTGTGTGCCAACATTATATAATTTTTGCTTTTTTGTTAATGGCCTGGGTATACTTCACTTGTTTTATAGGTGCAGGGCATGCCAGTATATCATGCTGGATGTGAGTGGCTCTAAACAGTGGCTTATTGCACAGGTACTGAATGAACTTTGGGTTCAATGGAATGGGTCATTTCAAACATTCAGTAAGGAGGCTGCATCCCTGGCATGAGGTGAAGGCAATGCCTTGGCAGCCTGAAGGAGTGTTGAATCAAGGCCTCCCTGGTGTCCCAGCCTTCCTGAAGGATCCAGGTCTTCACTGTGTTCTTCCTCGAACTCCTCTTCTGATCCATCACCACTGTGGCCTCTGGAGCTGCCTCAAGACCTTCTTCCTCCAGTGGGCGCCCCCTTGCCAGAATCAGATTGTGGAGAGCACAGCATGCAACCACCATCAGAGACACCCGCTCTGAAGGATATTGTAGTGCTCCCCCTGAACGGTCCAGGCACCGTAAGCGCATCCTCAGCAAACCCATGGTCCCCTCTATCACCACCCTCATGGAGGTTTGACTCCTATTGACCCTCTGCTCTGGTTCTGATCCTGGGTACTGGAGAGCCCTCATAAGCCACCTTTTCAATGGATAGGACTTGTCACCCAGCAGCCATCTCTCCAGTCAAGCTGGAGCCATGAACAGCCTTGGCAGCTGTGAGTGTCAGAGGATGTATGCGTCATGGGAGCTACCAGGGTACCTTGCATGGACATGCAGAATCTGCGTCTTCTGGTCATAAACTATCTGGATGTTCATGGAGTGGAAGCCATTCCTGTTGACGATGGCACCCTGGATGCGGGGAACCCAGCAATTGCAGCAAAGCCTCTGACTATTTCAGCCAGGCTGGCTTCGTCCATCTGGAAATAAATAAATGTCATACAATTAAGGACAGCTGATTGGGACATTCCACACAGATCCCCCACTTACCCCTGGAAAAAGCCAGAGGCATAGAAGTTGAGGGCCACTGTGATCTTCAGAGCTACTGGCATGGTGTGTCCACTCATACAGTTGGAGGTGATCTCTGCACCAATCCTCTGACATATGGAGGTTACAGTCTGCCCGGAAAGGCGGAGCCTCCTTCGGCACTGAACCTCTGAATATTGAGGTAGCTGCATCACTGCCTGTAAACTCTGGCAGCAGAGCGTCTTCTGCGGCCCCTTCCATCTTGGACTCCCTGCTGGTTCTGTGCACCCTGTGCTTGCGCCTCTCCTCCCACAGGTTGCTCCCTTGCTTACTGCTTCTGTCCCTTCTGCCCCTCTCTCCCTCCTCAGAGGACATCCCACCAGTGGAGTAGACAATCCCCATTACAGAAGGCTATCTGGTGACTGGAAGGGTCCACATAGTATAAATCCTCCAGGGGCCTTGGAGACACCAATGAATTATGAAATGAAGGCTAGCAATGCAAAGACTGAAACTCAAACAGAGATAAAGCTGTCAAGTTTCACTAAGCAACCAGCAGCAAACTATCTCCTAAACCTCCCACTACTCACAATGACAATGCTCCAGACCCTTTTTATCCCGCTCTTGGATGACAATTCATTAAAAACGGGCTGCCTGCCTGCCTGCCCATTTTGCCCATGAGGCGAGTACAAAATTGCATGGGCAACATAAAATCGTGGGCAATAGGTTTTTTAATGGCCTTAATTAACCCTTTAATTGTTGGCGGGCGTGGTTCTGACTCCTGTGTGTGCCTGCCAATCTTACTATTGCTCGCATGCGCGATGACGTTGGGACACACACCCGACGCAATTTTATGTGCAAGTGCCAGACCTCGGAATATAAAATTTGACCTAATCCCCTAAATTCACAATACATTCTCTGCTGCGTCAAGACAGTGATATTCAATTAATTGGCAGTTCCTGTACATTTTTAGCATTTATATGATGATGGATCAACTATGGATGAAGTTGAAATGAGGTATTTTGTTTTCAGTGTTGATGCAGTTAGATCCAAAGGAACCCTTGCAGATGTACACATTCTTTGACTGTGATACCCACCTACCTTGTTTTTTTTATGATTGTGAAACACACCTTCCCCTGTTTTATGATCATCTGGCATCTGGCTTTAGAAAGTTTGGTATTGGATCTGACAGACATCACAACCTGGTAGACAATTTGTACTATGTCACCTCCTTAGCTTCAACATAGGATGACATGTAATTAGTAATTTTAGCAATATATGAGATTACATAGGGCCAGATTTTTTGGTCAGTGTTGAAGGACTGTTCACCTCTGTGACAGCTGCCCACAAAGATTTGGCCAACTTTACAGCAGAGACTTGTAGTCTTTAAATGGGTGTTGCAGTGCAGTGCCCTCTACAGGGGATATGTGGCATCTGTGAACAGGCAAGGAGCAACAAGTCAGATTGAAGGATCCTCACCCAGCCACGCAGAGTCAAACCAGGAATGTAAATTATATTTAAATCAGGACGAGAAACAAGGTAAAGATTAGAAAATATTGATGGCATTAAGAGAGAGAAATTAAAAAGACAAAGAGAAAACAAGCTTAAAAAAGATCAGGAGTATTCATTTTCTTCTGATCGATGTTTCCACACTTCTAAAATTATTTTTTTCAGGAAAAGAGAGGTTGTTCAGTAGCAATTTTCATTTATTAAGTCACAAAAAACCTCATTTAATCTCAAATGAATTAGCCCTGGCTTTTTCAGCCATTTTTGTGTGGAACTAGTGGGTAAATATTCCAAGTTCGTGACAATAGAGGAATTTCACTGCAAAATCTATTGGTAAGAACTGCAACAGCATGCCCTGAAGGTATCTGTGACAGAAACATCTGGATTTCTGCATTTAACTATGCATATGTGGATGTTAGAAGTTGCTGTCAGATTTGTTGCAATAAGATCAGAGCCAGTGTATTTACAGCACAGAAATAGGCCATTTGGCCCAGCAGACCTATGACTTATGTTCCACACAAGCTTCGTCCCACTCTTTTACATTTAATCCCATCACCAAGACAACATTTTCCAAACCTACAACCTCAACCATCTAGAAGGATAAGGGCAGCAGATGCATGGGAACATCGCCACCTGGAAGTTCCCCTCCAAGACACATACCATCCTGACTTGGAAATGTATCGTCGTTCCTTCACTGTTGCTGGGTCAAGATCCTGGAACTCCCTCCCTAACAGCACTGTGGGTGTACCCACACCATATGGACTGCAGTGGTTCAGGAAGGCAGCTCACCACCGCCTCTGCAAGGGCAATTAGGGATGGGCAATGAATACTGGTCTAGCCAGCAACGCTCACATCCCATGACTGAATTTAAAATTCCTTTTTCCCTCGTGTGTTTTTTTAACTTCCCCTTATGCTTTTAAACTGTTCACCTCAACTACACCTTGAGGTAGTGAGTTCCACATTCTAACCATTCTCTATGTAAAGAAGTTTCTCCTGAATTTTCCATTGTACTTATTAGTGACTTTTTTAAAATTATGCCCCCCCACCCCCGAACTGCATTTGCCTGCAAATAGAAACACCTTCTTCATGTCTACCATATCAAACCCTTTCATAATCTTAATGACTTCTATTAAGCAAATCCTCAATGTTTTATCCATAGAAAAGAAGTTCATCAGCCTGTTTAAATGTTTCCTGATAGGTATAACTGCTCAGTTCTGGTATCATTTTAATAAAACAAAATTGCACCTTCTCTAATGGCTCTATGTCTTTCTGAGAAAGGATTGTTGATGGCACTCCATGTGTGTTCTAAGCAAGATTTATATGAGTCCCACTCCGGAGTCTTGAGGCCAAAATCTAGACTGACACTTCAATGTAGTACTGAAAGAGCGCAGCATGCTCAGACGTACTTGCCTTTCTAATGAAGCATTAAACCACAACCCTCTCTGGTCAATACAAAAGATCCCATGACACTATTCAAAGAGGAGCAGGGGAGTTCTGGCCAATATTCACCCCTCAACCAACAGCATTAAAAAACAGGCTATATGGCCATTACCTCTTAGTGGGAACTTGCTGTGCATAAAGTAGCGGCCACATTTCCTGACAATGCTTCAAAAGTACTTTGTTGGCTGTACAGTGCTTTAGGATATCCTGAGGTCAAGAAAATGCATATGTAAATGCATGTTCTTTCTTTCTGTCAGCAGTTGAAATAGTAATGCCCCAATATCTCATTGAACATAGGTGCACTCAGAGGCAGATTCACCTATCCTCCGAAACTGGAGATCTACAGGAAATGCCAACTCTGTCCCTGCTTCAGCAGAGGTTGACACTTCCAGCCCTCTTCAGAAGAGGACACACCCAGGGCTTTATGCAAATAGCTGCCACAAGCTTTAAGCCATGATTTGATCTACCTTTGTAATTATTTTCTATTTTTATTTGTCAATTTTCTCCTCCTCTCCGAAGGGCAGTGATTGTGAGGGCAGAGTTTCATGGGAAGCATTTGTTTTCTGGTACCTCACACCAAAGTGGACATTATTTATATGTGAATCTTGGCAGGGGTGTAAGCAGCAAATTTATAATTGTACACAATTCTTCCAAATGCACTGCTGCGCAGTGGGACAAACAAGGCCATATGGTACCCTTGGAAAACATTTTATTTTTATGTTGAAAATGGTGCATCACAATTTATATTAAACACTTCCTTATTGATTTCTAATCTTATTAAAGTGGAAAAATTAGTGAGGTTTGGGTTTAGCTATATTCAACCAGGCCATCACATCCCCTAAAAGTTACCTCAGCAGGAATTCTCCTCCCCTCACAGACCCACTCCCCTCTCCCATCCCGAAAGGTGCTCCATTCTTCTGGCCCTGTCTTCAGTTGTCTCAGTTCGAAACTCTAAAACGTACTCCATAAGACACTTTGCCAGTCTACCTCTCCTTCCCCTTTAAAAGGCCCCTTAAAACATACTTCATCAAATTTTCGTCCCATCTTCATATATCCTTATGTGACTCAGTATAAAGTTTCACCTGGTGCAGCTCCTGTGAAGCAAGGACGTTCTGCTACATTAAAGGTCTTACATAAATGCAAGTTGGTGTTGGGTTTTTACATCATTCCTGTAGTTTCATGATCACTTCTACTGATAGCAGCTTTTTACTTCCAGCAATTTTTTTTAAACTTCAGTTCAAATTCTGAAACAGCCATTCTCTGTATTATTAGCCCTGTCCTCTGTATAAGTGCAGTAATATAACCACTTACTGTACCCCTGCTTTTTCCCCCTTTGGGGAAGGGTGGGTAAATGTTCTAAGCATAAGCAACCTGATTATCAATCTGTTGAATCACATCACAAATACCACTTCTATAGCCACCACATCCTGGAGTGGGACTTGAACCCAGAGCTTCTAGCTCAGAGGCAAGGGCTCGACCTACTGAACCACAAGACTTCCTTGTAATGGATGGAGAGAGAAAATCATTTTTTCACAATGAATGAGCAACAATGGGCTGAATGGCCTTCCTCATCTATATCGACCTTGTGATTGATGTCTTTCACTGACTGCACATTATCGCTTCCTGCGCACTCCTGTTTGTTGGGTTGATTATGACACAGACATTTCATTAAACTCTTTGCAGATGATTCAGCTCAATTCAATTTAATGTGAAACAAAAACAGAATTACCTGGAAAAACTCAGCAGGTCTGGCAGCATCGGCGGAGAAGAAAAGAGTTGACGTTTCGAGTCCTCATGACCCTTCGACAGAACTTGAGTTCGAGTCCAGGAAAGAGCTGAAATATAAGCTGGTTTAAGGTGTGTGTGTGGGGGGCAGAGAGATAGAGAGACAGAGAGGTGGAGGGGGTTGGTGTGGTTGTAGCGACAAACAAGCAGTGATAGAAGCAGATCATCAAAAGATGTCAACAACAATAGTACAATAGAACACATAGGTGTTAAAGTTAAAGTTGGTGATATTATCTAAACGAATGTGCTAATTAAGAATGGATGGTAGGGCACTCAAGGTATAGCTCTAGTGGTTTTTTTTTTATTTTATATAATGGAAATAGGTGGGAAAAGGAAAATCTTTATAATTTATTGGGGAAAAAAAAAAGGGGGGAAACAGAAAGGGGGTGGGGATGGGGGAGGGGACTCACGACCTAAAGTTGTTGAATTCAATATTCAGTCCGGAAGGCTGTAAAGTCCCTAGTCGGAAGATGAGGTGTTGTTCCTCCAGTTTGCGTTGGGCTTCACTGGAACAATGCAGCAAGCATTGTTCCAGTGAAGCCCAACGCAAACTGGAGGAACAACACCTCATCTTCCGACTAGGGACTTTACAGCCTTCCGGACTGAATATTGAATTCAACAACTTTAGGTCGTGAGTCCCCTCCCCCATCCCCACCCCCTTTCTGTTTCCCCCCTTTTTTTTTCCCAATAAATTATAAAGATTTTCCTTTTCCCACCTATTTCCATTATATAAAATAAAAAAAAACCCACTAGAGCTATACCTTGAGTGCCCTACCATCCATTCTTAATTAGCACATTCGTTTAGATAATATCACCAACTTTAACTTTAACACCTATGTGTTCTATTGTACTATTGTTGTTGACATCTTTTGATGATCTGCTTCTATCACTGCTTGTTTGTCGCTACAACCACACCAACCCCCTCCACCTCTCTGTCTCTCTATCTCTCCGCCCCCCACACACACACCTTAAACCAGCTTATATTTCAGCTCTTTCCTGGACTCGAACTCAAGTTCTGTCGAAGGGTCATGAGGACTCGAAATGTCAACTCTTTTCTTCTCCGCCGATGCTGCCAGACCTGCTGAGTTTTTCCAGGTAATTCTGTTTTTGTTTTGGATTTCCAGCATCCGCAGTTTTTTTGTTTTTTTTTCAATTTAATGTGACCCCAACGTAAAGGGCAAGGTCAGCTAATTGGCATTTTAAATTGAAAGGGGCTAACAGATGATATTTTTAAACAGTATTTTTGTTGCTATGACTGCAGTCACAGTAGTTGTTTATATTCCACCCACCATTACAGTAGGGAAGGGCATAACAACAGTAAATGATAACACAGCTGCAAAGAACAAAATTGTTTTCAAAAGTGACATGCTAACCTAACAAAGTCATCCAAATTTGGCCATACTGAGGTAGTCAGGAAGAAATTTCATTTGTCCACTTCATATCACAAGAGTTTTAATTCGGTTCATCTTCTACCCCCAAATGATCATCTTTTAATAATCAGCAGTGTGCGACATTTCCCACCGTGTGTATAAAATTCAAACTGCGTGTCTTTGATAACTCAACAAGCCAGCAAGTAGCTGGGGAATGCAGATCAGAAGGGCCCCAGATTTTAATCCCTGTTCTCTGTTACATTACCTAACAATCCAGATGCAGGCAAGGGCAGTTAAATTGGTCTTCATGCCCCCAGTTGGGGAAGGGGGCAAATTGGCCAACTTTCTCAATTCTAATCAGAGAAGGACAGTTCATCCACGATGCCCTCTGTGATAATAGAGCCTGACAACACGCACTATTAAAACATGTATATGAATAATGGACATTTGGTTGAGGAACAGAAAGAGAACTGGCACCTGTAATGCTAAATGGTCTCTGAGAGTCAACCCTTTTAGGAGTGAAGGGGAGAACATTGGCAAGGAAGTAAATTAATTTCATTTCAATAAATGCATAAGATATTGTACATTTAACAATGTCTTACTGATGTTGTTTCAATGTACAAAAGACTATCGCATCTTTAACACTGCATTACACATGATTTGTGGTTGTTTCATACCAGTTAAATAACTTCCACAATGCATGTCACTTTCCCCATATTTTATATTTATTGCATCTTTAAAAGAAAACTTTAAAGCAATTGAGTCCGATAAGTGAACACCATGGGGGAGAGCAAGTGTGTGATTGATTGTAAAGAGCACTGGGGACAGAAAAGGAAGCATTACTGTGTGGCATGTGAGAAAATGGATTGAATGAAAGCACATTGTAGAATCACAGAATAATGTTCTGTGTTGATGAGCTGGAGTCCAAGCTTCAGATACTGCAATGCATCAGGGATGCGGGATGTTTCCTAGACATTTGCTTCCATGAGACAGTCACATCCCTTAGGCTAGCTGCTGCCAGTTTGCTCCGTGGTCAGGGACAGGAGGATGAGGCTGCAAGTGAGGCAGATTTGGGGATCCAGAAGGGAGCAATGGAGGAGACTCAGTCCCTACAATTGTCCAACAGGTTTGAGATTCTTGCAGCTGGTGTGGGTTAGAGCAGAGACTGAAGGGAGGATGAGCAAACTCACCACAACAGCGTGGTGCAGGAAGCCATTCAAGTGGATGGAATAAAAAGGAATGGACTTGTAGTAGGGGACAGTATAGTTAGGGGGATAGAAACTGTTCTCTGCAGCTGACAGCACAAGTCCCAAAGGCTGTGTTTCCTGCCCTACGCCAGGGTTAAGGATATCTCCTCAGGGCTAGAGAGGAACTTGAAGAGCAGGGGGAGGGTCCTGTTATCATGGTGTATGATACCAATGACATAGGTAGGACTACAAAAGATGTTCTGCTGAGATAGTGTGAGAAAATAGGGGCTAAATTAAAAAGCAAAACCACAAAGGTAATAATTTCTGGATTACTATCTGAGCCACGGACAAATTGGCATATACTAAATAAGATCAGTGAGTTGAATGTGTGGCTCAAAGACTGGTGTGGGAAAATGGCTTTCGATTCATGGGGCACTGGCACCAGTATTGGGGAAAGAGAGAGCTGTACTGTTGGGTTGGTCTTCACCTGAATCGTGCTGGGACCAGTGTCCTAGTGAGTCTTATAGCTAGGGTGGTAGGGAGGGTTTTCAACAAATAGTTTGGGGTGGGGGAGGGGAGGTGGTGAATTCAAGTGAGGGGAGATTTGTAAAGTTAAAGAGAAAGGACAGGGGTGGCATTACAGGTAATGGTAACCAGAGTTTAAGACAGGCAGGGGATACAAACATAGAATGTCACCAGCAAATATGGTCAAACTAACAGAGGGGGAGGAGGGTTCATGTGAAGGGAGATTTAGTAATCCAAGATAAAAGTTGAGGCAATAGAAAAGCCTATTGATGTGGGTAAAGACAAACCAAGGAACAGGAAGAGGCAGAGAGTTTAATAGCAATAGTGCATCAGAGAGTAAGGCCCATCCAGGGAAGGGTAGTAAAAAAATAAAATCAATGTCACTTTATCTGAATGCATGGAGCATCCACAATAAGATGTATGAATTAATGTCACAAATAGTGAAAAATGGGTTAAATTTGATCATCTTTACAAAGACGTGGCTATAAGATGACCAAGGTTGGGAAATAAATATTCTGAGGTACACAACATTTTGAAATGACAGACAAAATAGAAAAGGAGGAGGGGTAGCCCGGATAGTAAAGGATGGCCTAAGGACATTAATGGTTCAGAAAATCATGAGGTAGAATCAAAATGGATGAACATTAGGAATAGCAAAGGTCAGAAAAATCTGGTGGGAGTAGCCTATACACTCCCTAACAGTAGTTATATTGTTGGACAAAGCATTAAACAAGGAACTATTGGAGCTTATAACAAAGGCAATGTAATAGTTGTTGGAGACTTTAATCTTCATAAAGACTGAACCAATAAAATTGGCAAAGGTGGTCTGGTAGATGAGTTTGTACAATGCTTTTATGATAGTTTCCTGGAGCAATATGTTGTGGAACCAATTAGGGATAAAGCTATTTCAAATCTAGTATTGTGCAATAAGGAAACATTAATTATTAGTATCATAGTGAAAGATCCCCTGTGAAATAGTGATCATAATACAATTGACTTCCACATTAAGTTTGAAAATGGCACACTCCAATCACAAATAAAAATCTTAAACTTAAATAAAGCTAATTTCACGGGTATGAGGGGAGAGTTCGTGAAGGATGATTGGTTAAGTAGACAAAAAAGTATGGCAGTAAATAAATAGTGAGAAACATTTAAAGAAGCAAATCAAAATGTTCAACAAAAATACATTCCATTGAAAAACAAAAACTCAGCACAAAAGATCAATCTGTGGCTTACTAAGAAGGTTAGGGACAGTATTGGATTAAAATAAGAGGCTTATAATGTTGAAAAAATAGTAGTGAGTCTGAGGATTGGACATGTTTTCAAAACCAGCAAAGGGACACCAAAAAGTTGATAAAAGGGAAAAAATATAGAGTCTGAGAGTAAACTAGCCAGGAATATAAAAATAGACGATAAAACTTCTACAAGTATATAAAAAGGAAGAGAGTAGCTAAAATAAATGCTAGCCCCTTAGAAGCAGAAACAGGAACAATTATTATGGGGAATGAGGGAATGGCAGAGACATGGAATAAATATTTTGTGTTTGTCTTCACAGCAGAAGACACAGTTACATACCAGAAATAGAGGGTAATCTGGGGGCTAATAAGAGCGAGGAAATTAAGATAACTAATGTCAGCACAGAAAAAGTACTGGAGGAACTCAGTGGACTAAAATCCAACAATTCCAATGGCCTGATGGCCACTTCCTAGTGCTCTAAAAGAGACAGCTGCAGAGATAGAGGATGTGCTGGCTATCATTTCCCAAAATTCCCTGGATTCTGGAATGATCCCAAATTGAAAGGTAGCAAATATAACACTGCTATTCTAAAAAGGAGGGAGAAGGCATACAGGGAACTACAGGCTAATTAACCTGACATTCATAATTGAGAAAATACTGGAATCTATTGTTAAGGAAGTCTTAACAATGCGCTTAGAAAAGCATAGTATGACGAGAACAATTTAACATGGTTTTACAAAGGGGAAATCCTGTTTGACAAATTTATTAGATTTTTTTGAGGATGTAACTACTAGGATACATAAAGAGTACCCAGTAGATGTAGTATGCTTGGATTTCAAAAAGTTCGTTAAGGTGCCACACAGAAGGTTAATACACACATTTGGGGAGATATATTAGCATGGATAGAATGCATTTTTGCAACCATCTTCAGCCAGAAGTGCTGAGTGGATGATCCATCTTGGGCACCTCCTGAGGTCCCCAGCATCACAGATGCCATTCTTCAGCCAATTTAATTCACTCCAAGTGATATCAGGAAACGGCCGAAGGCACTGGATACTGCAAAGACTATGGGCCCTAACAAAAATCAGGCAATAGTACTGAAGACTTGTGTTCCAGAACTTGCTGCGCCCTGAACAAAGCTGTTCCAGTATAGCTACAATACTGATATCTACCCAGCAATTTGGAAAATTGCCCAGGAATGTCCTGTACACAAAAAGCAGGAAAATTCAACCCAGCCAATTACCAGGTTAATCAGTCTACTCTCGATCATTGGCAAAGTGGTGGAAGGTATTGTCGACAGTACTATCAAGCGGCATTTACTCAGCAATAAGTTGCTCTCTGATGCTCAGTTTGGGTTCCGCCAGAGCCACTCAGCTCCTGACCTCATTACAGCCTCAATCCAAACATGGACAAAAGAACTGAACTCAAGAGGTGAGATGAGATTGACTGCCTTTGACATAAAGGCAGAGTTTGAATGAATGTGGTATCAAGGAGCCCGGGCAAAACTGAAATCAATGGGAATTGGGGGGAAACTCTCCACTGATTGGAGTCATACCTAGCACAAAGGAAGACGGTTGTGGTTGTTGGAGGTCAATCCTCTGAGCCCAGGACATCGCTGCAGGAGTTCCTCAGGGTAGTGTCCTAAGCCCAAGTATCTTCAATTGTTTCAACAATGACCTTCCCACCATCATAAGATTAGAAATGGGGATGTTTGCTGAAGATTGCACAATGTTCAGCAACATTCATGATTCCTCAGATACTGAAGCAGTCCATGTCCAAATGCCACAAGACCTGGACAACCTTCAAGCTTGGGCTGATAAGCGGCAAGTAACATTTGTGCCACACGAGTGCCAGGCAATGACCATCTGCATCAAAGGAGAATCTAACATTTTGCCGCTTCATTCAATGGCATAAGCAATTCTGAACACCCCGCTATCAATATCCTGGGGGTTACCAGAAATTGAACTGGACCAGCCATATAAATACTGTGGCTACAAGAGCAGGTCAGAAGCTGGGAATTCTGCTGAGAGTAATTCACCTTCTGACCCCTGAAAGCCCATTGACCATCTACTAGGCTCAAGCTGGAGTGTGATGGAATACTCTCCACCTGCCTGGATGCATGCAGCTCCAACAACATTCAAAAAGATTGGCATCATCCAGGACAAAGCATTCTGCTTAATTGGCACTCCATCCGCCATTTCAACATTCACTCTCTCCACTGCCGATGCACATTCCTACATTCCATGAAAGAATAAAAAATAGAGGTTTGATTAATGACCAGGAAGCAGGGAGCATGGATAAATGGGGCATTTTCAAGTTAGCAGGATGTGACTAGTGGAATGCCACATGGGTCATTGCTGGTGCTTCAGTTATTTACAATCTATATTACCAACTCAGGCAAAGAGACAGAGAGTAATTTATCTAAGATTCATATAAAGTTAAGTGGAAATACAAGCTGTTGGGAGGACACAGAAGGGCTGCAAAGAGATATAGACAGGCTATGTGAGTGTGCAACAAGATGGCAGATGGAGAATAAATTGGTAAGATGTGAGGTTATTCATTTTTCCCCTTTAAATATATTATTCAATTCCAATTCCCTTTTGAAAGTGATTATTGATTCTGCTTCCATCACTTTTTCAGCTAGTACATTCCAAATCCTAACATCTCATTCTGTAAAAATATTTCTTCTCAGCGCCCCCCCGCCCCACCAACCTCTCTGGTTCATTATGAATTGCATTAAATCTCTGTCCTTTGATTACTGACATTCCTGCCATGGGGAACAGTTTCTCCTTATTTATTCTTTCAAAACACTTTGTGAATTTGAACACCTCTGTTAAATCTCATCTTAACCTTAACAGCTCTGTGGAGAACAATCCCAGCTTCTCCAATCTCTCCACTCAACTGAAGTCCCACATCAATGATACCAGCCTATAAAGCTCCTTGACACTCGCTCCAAAGCCTTGACATTCTTCATAAAGTGTGTGCACAAAATTAGATACAACACTCCAGCTGAGGCATAACCAGGGTTTTATAAAGGATTAATATAACTTTCTTGTCATTGTACCTTGGCCTTTGTACCTTGTTATTGGCATTTTTATAAAGCCAAGGATCCCATATTCTTTGTTAACAATCTTTTCACTGAATATTACTGAAAAAAGAGACATGTCTTTTTGTCTTGCACTCATCAGGACACTTCTCAAGAATACCAATACGAGGGGAAGAAACTACTAATCAGAGTCCACTTGCCAACCAATCAGCACCCTCTTCTCATACAGTATAAATTGTTGTTTTCCCCTTATATTGGTATTTTTTGTCTCTTTTTTCAGAAATACTCAAGCTCTGTATTACCAAACGACAATTTAATCTTTTCTTCTTGATATACCATCTCTCAATATTGGTGTATCCAGACCTCCAGGTCTTTCTGTTCCTACAGCCATGTTAAAATTGTATCATTTGGTTTATATTATCTCTCCTCATTCTTCCTACCAAAAGGTATAATTTCTCACTTCTCTGCATGTGCCTATTCATTTCACTAGTCGGTCTGTGCCCTCATGAAATCTGTTAATATCCTCCTCATGTTTCACTACATTTCCAAGTTTTATGTCATCTGCATACTTTGAAATTATGCCTCATACATCCAAATCCAGGTCATTAATATATATCAGGTTGGACAGTGGCCCTAATAACAAGCCATGGGGGTCACACTGTATACCTCCCTCCAATCTGATAGACAACTCTTCACCGCTACTCTCTGCTTTCTGTCACTTAGCCAATTTCATACCAATGCAGTCACTGCCCTTTAATTCTAGGACCTTCCATTTGCTAACAAATCTATTATATGATACTTTATGAAAAACCTTTTGAATGTTTACATACACAACATCAACTGCACTACCTTCTCCATTACTTCTTCAAAGAACTCTATCAAGTTAGTCAAACATGATTTGCCTTTAACAAATCCATGCCAATTATCCCTTATTAACCCATATTTTTTCCAAGTGACAAATAATTTTGCCTCTGATTGATGCCTCTAAATGTTTCCCCATGACAGACATAAGGCTGGCTGGTACTAGTCAAGTTTATCTCTCTCCCCTTTTTTGAACACGGTGTTCAATCCTCCAATCCTTTGTCTACAATCTTCCAGTTCTGCTTAGATTTGGGAGTGGTGCCAAAGACTTCTATTTCTACCCTCACTTCCCTCAGAAACAAGGATGCACCCCATCCACACCAGGTGACTTTTCTACTTTAAACACTGCCAATCTTTAAGTACCTCCTCTTTATCTAACTCTATCCTATCCAATTTCTCTTCTACCTCCTCTTTTAATGTGATATTGACAGCATCTTTTTCTTTAGTGAATACTAGTGCGAAGTCCTCACTTAGTACCTCAGCCTTCTCTGCCTCTACAAGAAGATTTCCTTATGGCTCCTAATCAGTTCCATCCTTCCTTTGGCTGCTTTTTTATTAGTTATATGTTATAAAGGACTATTGGGTTCCCTCTTATGTTATCAGTTAATCTAAATATGTTATGCATTTTTTTTAAATTGAGAAACCATATTTTACTGCAACTTAAGCATGGCCGCAAAGTGTTTCCAGCTTTGTAGCAATGCTAAAGATTCAGTATAACTCCAAAGTTAGGAATCAACATGATTTTGGAGTGAATAGTAGAAGGTCTTCTAGAGAAGTTTGTTTCATTTCATTTGGACTTGACACTACCTGGAGTATCTTGGCCAATATTAGATTTTAAAAGCCTAAAGATTGCAGGAGAGAGGAAAGACAGAGAATTATGGAGCTGCGTAGCCCTGGGCAAGATTAAATTAGACTGTGAGACAATGCCATCTGTCTTGATTTCAACAGAGTGAAGATTTAAGGAGGACGAGTGGTATCTCCTGGCTCAGGAGGAACAAGAGAAGAACGTTCAGTGGAGCAATTATCATAGTATTGATAAAAAAGATAGAAACAAGAAAGATTATAATGAGATAGAGGTTAAAATCTGAAGGTGAAAGAGGGAGCTTTTAACAATCAGCCAACAAGATTTTTCTTGTACCTGGTATATCAAGTTCAAGAGTCCTGGAGCGATCTCAAAAAGTCTCCTGAGATAGGAGCAGTCTTAGAAGGTGTGAATTTTATAGAGAGGGAAGAGTTGCTGAAGTGGAAAAAGCAAGTTAGGGTGAAAAAGAAAAACTTTTGTGGATGCAACAATAGCAATTAGGAATTCCACTTGATATGAGAAGACGTAATGGGGTAATTTTCAACTTCAGCTTAAGTGGAAACTGTTAATAGCAGATTGGTCACTTGTTATAAACTTCCATCCTTGAAATTCCTTTCTAGTGACTTCAACGGAAAAGAAATCTGACAGAGTTTATCATGGATAGCCAATCCATTCCCACCAGTTTTTTGCTACACATAAAGTAGAAATTTATTCCCATTCTGGCCAGTAACAGCAATAGATGTAAAGGGACTACAAGTGGAATTATTAAAGCTAAAGCATGATACATTTGCTTAGACATTAGAAAGACATGGAAGACTATGTCTTTGAAGAGCTGAAAGAAGAATTTCAGTGGCCCACCAGAAGTTCCATAGTGATTGAGCCAATGCTCAAGAGAACAACTGTATAGCCTATATATAATTATGCATTATTTTGTATACTGTAGTTTACTTTTTCTAACCCTATAAGTTGAAAATATTGTTCATAAAGTACAGTACAGATTAGAAATCACATCAAATGCCTCAGAAATTGACACTTCAATAGCATTTTAAGTTAACAAAAAAATTTGTTTTCCAGGACACTTCCTCTTACAGTTTAGTAAGTTAGACAATAGAACTGGGCACACACAGCATTTCTTCCCAGTTCAGCAACAGTTCCACCTATATATCCTTCATCCATCAAGTAAATTAATACCACTTTTAATTCCAAATGGTTTTCAATACTTTTTCAATAATTTCATTGTTAGAAGAGTTTTTTACGCAAACTGGCAAAATATTTTAATGTAACTGCTGCAGCATAGGTTGAAACAGAATGAGGTAAGACTTTTACTTAACATTGAACAAAGCCAACGACCTGATGTGCCAATACATTTTTGTCTGCTTTGAAGATATTAGAAAAATGTCTATCTTTTTGGGATTACACAGTGCAACAGTGGAAGGAAAATCACAGCAGCACAGTGCCCATATTTTTTTACATAGTGTATTCATAGATCAGCTGTGTCATTGTGGTTAGTGAGCTGGTGTCATACAAGTAGGACTGAAAACTCTGTTAGTAACCACAGTTTAAGCAGGACAAGGATTTAAGTTTTGTATGTGGCTTACAAGACTCCGACATACAGGTCTGAATTGCCCATGAACATAAAACTCTTGAACAATCTGCACATTGATCAACTTTTGAACAAATGCAGTATCCTCTGGCAGTTGAGTTGTCATCTGATCACATGTTAATTTTCTAAACAGAGAGTTTTGAATTCATAGTTACATTTGCTGAGGGTGCAGTAATTTTGGTTGTTGCTAAAAACTTGTTGGCTATAGATTATTGCCATAAGATACATTCCACACAGATAAGGTCATTCACAAATGTAGACCACTGCAAAAACATATGAACACACAAACATTCAAATTAGGAGCAGGAATAGGCCACTCAACCCCGCGAGCCTGCTTCGCCTTTCAATAAGGTCATGGATGATCTGAATGTAACCTCAACCCCACATTCCTGCCTACCCCGTTAACCTTTCAGCCCCTTGTTAATCAAGAATCTATCCACCTCTGCCTTAAAAATATTCAGTGACTCTGCTTCCAATGCCTTTTGGAGAAAGGGAGTTCCAAGGACTCATAATCCCCTGAAAGAAAAAATGTTTCCTCATCTGTCTTAAATAAGTGACCCCTTACTTTTAAACAGTGACACCTAGTTGTAAATTCTCCCACATGAGGAAACATCCTCTCCACATCCATCCTGTCAAGAGCCCTCAAGATCTTAAAGGTTTCAACTAAGTCACCTCTTACTCTTCTATATTCCAGTGGATACAAGGCTAATCTGTCCAGCCTTTCCTCATAAGGCAACCTGCCCACTCCTGGTATTAGTCTAGTAAACCTTCTCTGAACTGCATCCAACGCATTTTACATCTTTCTTAAAGGATAAAATCAAGGAGATCAGTACTGTGCACAATACTCCAGATGTGGTCTCACCAGAGCCCTGTACAACTGAAGCATAGCCTCCCTACTTTTGTAATCAATTCCCCTCACAATAAATGATAACATTCTATTAGCTTTCCTAATTACCTGCTATACCCGCATACTAACCTTTTGTGATTCATGCACTAGGACACCCAGATCCCTCTGAATCTCAGAGCTCTGCAATCTCTCATCATTTAGATAATAAGCTTCTTTTTTATTCTTCCGGCCAAAAGAACAATTGCACATTTTCCCACATAATACTCCATTTGCCAGATCTTTGCCCACTCACTTAATCTATCTATGTCACTTTGTAGCCTCCTTATGTCCTCTTCACAATTTACTTTCCCAACTATCTTTGTGTCATCAGCAAATTTAGCAACCATTCCTTTGGTTCCTTCATCCAAGCCATTTATATAAATTGTAAAAAGTTAAGGCCCCAGAACTGATCCCTGTGACACACCACTCGTCATATCCTGCTAACCAAAAAAAGACCCATTAATGCCAACTGTCTGCTTCCTGTTAGCTAGCCAATTTTCTCACTATGCCAATATGTTACCCACTACACCATGAGCTTTTATTTTCTGCAATAAACTAAATTTTATCAAATACCTTCTGGAAATCGAAGTACAGTACATCCACCAGTTCTCCTTTATCCACAGAACATGTGATTCCTTCAAACAACTCCAATAAATTGATGAAACATGATTTTCCTTTTACAAAACCATGAGTGAAAACCATGTAGTAGCGAGCGGGTTTTCATAACGTGGCTTCCCAAGCCTGACTCATTGATATATTCACTCCCATGAAACACGCCGTTTCCATGACAGGCGGGATCTCATGCGTCTGCTTGCCATCACCTCTCCCTTGCATCACGCCGGCCGCCATCTTTAAATGCAGCCGCCAGCAAAGCACTCATCGCCACCAGCTCACCACCGCTGCCTCAGAGACATGGCCAGCAAAGGAAAAAAGAGACTGCAGCCTCCCAGTTCAACGACGGGCCCCTCAAGCAACTGCTGGATACCGTGGAGGCCGCGGGGATGTGCTCTACCCACACTCTGGCCACAGGACGAGTAGCAATGTCACCAGCCGGCTTGGGAGGTGGTGGCAGCGATGATCAGCGTGAATGCCCTGCAGAGGTGGGCAGCCACCCAGTGCCGCAAAAGGGTGAATGATCTACCTCCGTTCCACCTGGGGAAGTCACTCTTTTCATCACTCCCAACTCAAACAGTCACAAACCCATCACACATCCACAGGGCTCACACTCACTGCCAGTGAAAGGAACATCACCATTCACTCTTTCACATACACCATCATTGTCCTCATCCTGTCCATGGAACCACTCACCACCCACACAGGCCAGGCATACTTATCATCTGGCCTGGCAGGCATTTTGATACACTCTCCACATCACTATCTATGCAGGACAAACTGGTTCACAAGAGGGAAAGTTCGCAGACAGGTGGAGGGATGCCAGAAGTCAAAGTTCTGACAGAATTCGAAAACAGAGCCATCCAGCTGGCCAGCGATGACTGGGACCGGTCCTGTGCTGGCAGTGAGGTCGGTGCTGTTCTACCAAGTGAGGATCCAGCAGTGCAACATCCATCAGACAACCATGCCGTGAGTTATGTGTCCTCTTTCACAGGCCACTGCCATTCACTAATTATCTCCCCTTGCTTTAGCAGGCACATCTGCCAAATAGCCGACAGAGTCCATGGCCTCTAATCAAGCTCTGAATAAACATCTGAAGAGGAATCTGAAGGCACCCTCCCCGAAGTCCCTTCACAGCACTCACCCACACCCTCCACAGGCACAAAGGCATACATCTCAGTGGGACCTAGTTTTAGAGAAGCCTCAAGATCACAATCTGGTGAGCACATCGCACTTTCTGATCCACAGCAGGCAGAGGCAGGGACTTCAGGTCCCCAAGACTCGGAGGACTGCTGGAGGCCAGAACGCTGAGTCTGAGTCAGATGATGAGCCTCTGGACTCGGTCATGTCTCAGTTGCTGGAGCTGCAGAGGCAAGCTAGGGAACAACAGGAAGGGATGTCCACTGCACTCCCCAGATTGCAAGGTACGATGGAGTACGTCCGTCTTCAGGCTGAGGTGATAGTGCCGGCATTCAATACACCGAAGTCAATACTGGCAGGATGGCAGCCGCCATGGACACCTTGGTCCAGGATGTCACTCCTGCACTGCTGCACAGGTTTAACTCCATCGCTGATACCATAGTTGGCCTCCAACTATGCAAGAGGGGAGCTGGGTGGCTCGATCTCATTCCAGCTACCCCTTCTGCTCATGGAGTCAGCCAGGGGCCTTGGGCACCCATAGGGAGGAGGATCAGCAGGTGCACCCTCCTGGGCCATCCACCCAGTGACTCTGGGAGTGACCAGCCCATCTGAATTCCCTCTTCCTGTGACCTCCACAGCTCCAGCTTCACAGGCGAAGGAGGGTGCCACTGCCACACAGCAGGGCCCCAAAAGCAGGCCAGGGCCCTCCAAGTCTCGGACCTCCAGAGGACGCCCACCAAAGTCATCACAGACAGGGCGACACAGTCAGCAGGCTGCCTCCACTCTGCAATGGATGTCCAGGGAGCACCAAGATGTAGCGGCAGGGTTAGGAAAGTTAGGTAAAAGTAGTTGCACAGCCTGGCCGCGGGTGTTGATCACTTGTACGTAGTGTTCACTATTGTCAATAAACTCCTAAGAATGTCACCCTGCCTTTGGCTCCCTGTTCTGATGAGCAGTGTGCGTGTCACTCAGATGTGAAACCTTTCTGCACAAGATAAAAGGTGTCTCAGTCCAGGGCCTCTTCCCTGTGCTCTGTGCAGTCTTCAGACCATAGTGATGGTCCACCCTCACACTCCCTGGAATCATTACAGATGCCTGCACCTCGGCGGTGCTGGTCATTGCTGCCAGAATGTAGTGGGCAGGCGCCACAGAGTTCTCTCATTTTCTCTGTGTGCTCTCACCACCTTTAAGGTGGGGCTGGCCCCCATCACACCAGCATCTGCGACCAGTGATGCTGTGCACCTGCTCTTGAAAGGCTGAGGTGCTGAAGGTGGACAAAGCATCAGATGCATCTAAAGTTTCATGGCTGCGTCTCTGAGATGGCCCTGATCACGGAGCGCAAGCGAGCTGCCCTCGGCCAGACATGAGTCAGATATTCACAGAGGCTGTGTGAAGATCTATGGAGTGTCCTCACTGCATGTTGTCATCATCCTCCTGCAAACAAGCGACTATTAGGGCCTCCCCTGCATCTCCATGACAGGAGCATTCTCACAGAGGGTACTGACATTGTGATAAGCCAGTTCCTCCATCTCCTCCTCAGCCAGCTCTTCACCCCGTTGCAGCGCCAGGTTGTAAAGGGTGCAGCAGACAATGATGATGCGTGACACCCTCTGCGGACTGTACTGCAGGGCTCCACCAGACCAGTCCAGGCACAGGAAAAGCATCTTCAGCATTCCAATGGTCTGCTCCACCAAGTTGTGAGCTGCTACATGAGCTTCATTATAGCACCGCTCTGCTGCAGTCTGAGGCCGCCACATGGGTGTCATTAGCCACGGCTCCTGCGGGTAGCCCTTGTCCCCAAGAAGCCAACCCTGCAGCTTCTGTGGACCTGGAAGACTCCAGGGATCTGTGACCAACTGAGGATGTAGGCATCATGCACACTCCCTGGAAACTGCACACACTGGCAGGATATGTTTCTGGTGGTCGCATACCAGCTGCACATTCAGTGAGTGGAAGCCATTGCGGTTGATGAAGTCCACCGAGTGTAGCGATGGAGACCTGAGCTCCACATGAGTGCAGTCAATCACACTGCCCCTGTGGGAATCCCGAGATCAGGGAAAATCCAATGGCCCTTGCATCCTGGCTGTTCTGGTCCCAGAAGAAATGCACAAAGTTGTGTGCCATGGAGAAGATGACATCCATGACCTCGTGGATGCATTTGTGGGTGGCAGATAGTGAAATCCCACAGGGGTCACCTGTGGAGCCCTGAAAGGAGCCACTGGTGTAGAAATTGAGCACCATGGTCACTTTCACATCCACTGGCAGTGGAGGCCTTCAACTCCCCTTGGCACCAAGTCCTACAATAAATGGCAGATGTGAGCCGCCAAGTCCCCAGACATGGGCAGTCACTGGTGACACTGGTTCTCGGTCATCTGCAGGAATGGCAGGCGGTGTCTATAGACCCTGGGTGTCACTAGATGCCAACCAGCCACGGCTCACTGTCACTCCTGGGCAGGGTGTGTGGGAACCCCTGCTGCCCCTTCTTCATGAGGTTGCTGCTCCTGCCTTTGCACAGTCAAGAACCTCTGTCACTCTCCCCAGTCTTCCACGGTCTCTGTAGGCCATCAGGCATACAGCTAGGTCACCAGGATCCATGATCCTCCTGCAGCATGAAAGAGAGAGAGAGAGACATGGTTATCATGGCTGTACTCAGCACCTTTCCTGCCCCCTAATGCTTCCTGGAGAGTGCTGGTCACACCTTGGGTCTTGGGTGACCAGAGAAGAGTGCACTGCATGGCTGCCCTGTCAACCTGCAACATGGGGGATACTGATCCAAACAAGGATGCTGAAGTTGCAAGGGGCTGTGAGTGCCTCCAGCAGTGACTGCTACATGGCCAGTGTTGGCGAGAAGATTGTACAACGTCTGCAGTCCAACTGCTCCGCGGTCCAATAAAGTGCTGGCAGACTCGAAGTCTGTGCCAGGGGGTCTGAGGCTGCAGGTTGGGGGTAAGATATGGAGCACTTGGTGGCCCTTTGGTGTCTCCGTGTTGCTTGCATGGCCGGGCAGGCTAGGTGCCTGATCCCAATCATATCACTGTGGCTGGGCCTGATCTGTCTCAGTTGCTAAGGCATCCCTAATACGTGGCCACTTCCCTCACTTACCCTGTCCCCCACCTCAATTGCCTGTGTGCGGGATGCAGCGCCAGGGCAGCACTAGATACTGCGCCACCCCACCCTGCCTCAGCAGTCGCCTCCTGCACTTGCTCCCGGACAACACCCACCCCTCAGCAGTCGCTTCCAAAGCCAAGCATCAGTTACCCTGGCCCCTGCCCTCCCAGCACCCCTGAGGCCTGTAAACAATGGGCAAGCTGTGGAGAACGCTGCTGTTCACTCACCTCAGTTCCCCCAAAGTGAAGGCCACAAAGTGCACATCGCCTGCGTGCTGTTGTAAAACATGTCGGCGTGATTTCCCGCCCACATGGACGGATGATACAGTGGGGTTCCAAGTGCCTGGCAAGATGGCCTTTTAATTATATGCTAATGTATTACAATTAGCTCCCTGCCAACCGATGGTGGAAAACGCGGCCCGCTGTTGGCCGGCTGAGTGCAGGATCGCAACCTGCCTTCACGCTGTTGTGAAGTGGGTCATATTTTCTGCGCATACCACCTATCATGCCCGCTGCCAGCGGGCTCGGAAAATTCTGCCCCATGTTGACTCTGCCTGATTGCCTTGAATTTTTCTAAGTGCCCTGCTATAATATCTTTAATAATAGCTTCTAACATTTTCCCAGTGAAAGATGTTATGCTAACAGGCCTGTAGTTTCCTGCTTTCTGTCTCCCTCCCTTTTAGAATAAAATTACATTTGCTATTTTCCAATCTAATGGAACCTTCTCCAAGTCTGGGGAATTTTGGAAAATTACCACTTCCCACGTGATTGTAATTTTCCCAGTTCCTCCCTTCCTTCCATTTCCTTATTTACAGCTATTTTTCAACCATCCATGGGAGCAAAGACACACACATATAGCAAGAGATACAAAATCATCACTTTCTATCATCACTTCTGAGTTTTGTTTGACTTCACAGACTTAATATAAATAAATGTCCAACTTTTGCTTACAATGGCATTTGAAAGAGACAATTTGAATACCTTGTTTTGTATTACATATTGATTCTGAATCTCTAAGACATTTTATTGAAAATTGTGATTATTGCATCCATTATAATCTGACTTTCATGCATTTATGTTTGAATTATTTTAGTATATGTGTGAATTTTGTATGTGAACCCAATTTGTATACATGCAAAGCATGCAAAAGTTTATTGGCACATCAGGTCATTGGCATTGTTCTGTGTTAACTCTAAAAGTTTATCTCATCCTTCAACCTATGCCTCAGCAGTTGCAACAACAACTTTCATTTGTATAATGCCTTTAACATAAAAAAACACAGCAAGGGATTCCATTTGTAGGCAGAGATGGTCTCTGAGCAGCAGTAAACCTCTGCAATTTAACTGAAAACAGGATGAAGAGATATGTTTTCAGGAAGTCCATAAAATTGAGAGAAATGAAACAACACAAAGTGATTTAGCAAGGGTGTTCCAGATTGCAAGGGAAACAGTTTATTTGAGGGGTGAGTGATAAATGGGTAGAACGAAGTATTGCTGAGAAGTATTTAATGCAATGAAAAATGTTTCTGCCTTTATTTTGAGGGCACCAATCACTCTATGATTTACCCCAATTTGTACCCTACAACTGCTCTTCCCCGTCACATACTGTTTTGAAAAGGTCTAATTTAATGATTCATATGTTATGGGAATATAGCTTTTAGTTTTACAGAAATTGAATTTTTAAGTGTAGGATAAGTGGAAAAAACCTGGGTTTGAGAAACTGGTAAACACCACTAAATAATTACCATTTACAGGAAGGTGGTGGCATAGTGGTATTGTCACTGACTAGTATTCCAGGAGACCCAGGGTAATGCTCTGGGGACCTGGGTTTGAATTCCACCATGACGGGTGGTGAACTGTGAATTCAGTAAAGATCTCTGATGATGACCATTGTTGTTTAAAAACCCAATCTGGTTCACTAATGCCTGGAAGGAAATCTGCTGGTCTGGCCTACGTGTGACGCCAGACCCACAGCAATGAACAAGGGCGGGCAATAGATGCTGGCCTAGCCAACAATGCTCACATCCCATGAACAACTGTAAAAAAAACATTCAAAGGATAGTCGATGTTCCCTTAAAGGGACTGAGATGTGAAAACAGTAAACAATGGGTGACCCCTTTCTGGGTCTTGGTAAAGACAAGATGTTATAGTTGTCTCTATCAGGAGTTTAAATTATTCTTGTGGGTCCCAGATCAAATAAAGGTTTGCAAGTAAACACTAAACAATAGAAGATCCTAAAGTATCCATATACTTTTCAGATCAGGGGACAAATTTGGAAATTGCAGTTAATTAATTGAAATTTCTATCTGGGGCATCCCAGGTATGCCATATTACCATGTTGCCTCCATAGGGAGGCAGTCTTTTGTTTTGGGTTTATCTGTGTCTTTTTCTCACAGAAACAGTCAGCTTTGAAGACTGTGAGATGACAGCGGGATATCAGTCAGCAGCCAGAACAAGAAGCATAGAGGCCACTGGGAACCAGGGGTGTTCCTGAGTTGGAGTCACCAAGCAGAAGTTGCAAGTGAGGCCCATGCTTGGAATGAAAAGTCCAAGTTCATGCGGATTAAAAACTGTAAAGCTAGTAAAGCTAGCAGAAGAGATCGGCAGTGGGATCCTTGCAAAGAGAGAGAGAGAGAGAGAGAGCTCTAGAAGTCTAAGTGCCAGACTGGGAAACTGAGGAGAGTCAAAGTAAATTCCTGAGAGTTGTAGCACACCTTGGTTTGGTCCCAGGAGAAGTGAAAGATCCCTCACGTTTAGGGAAAGTATAGGGGAACTCTTGGGTAGAATATAAAACAGAACAGGAAATGGTCTGTTAAGATTTTTGGCTTTAAAAAATGAGGGTTTATTAAATAAAATGTTAAATTAGTGGTACATGCTTTGCTTTTACAATAAACATTTTATTTAATATGGGAATCCTTTTGCTGTAGTTTTTTCAATTAATGGCTGGGAGTTTGAATTTCTTTTTGAAAGTTTATGGTCTCCCTCAGGATCATAACAATACATAAGAATGTAAGAACATAAAAAATACAAGCTGGAGTAGGCCAGTGGCTCTCTGAGCCTGCTTCGCTATTCAACAAGATCATAGCTGATCTACCACAATTCCACCTTCCCACACTATTACCATTTCCCTTAATAACCAAACATCTATTTACTGCTGTCCTTTGTATATTCAAGAGCTGAGCAACAAGAGTCCTCTGGGGTAGAGAATTTCAAAGATTCACAACTCTTTGAGTGAATAAATTTCTCATCATCTTAGTCCTAAATGGCAGCCTCCTTATTCCAAGACTGTGACCCTGTGTTCTAGATTCCCCAGTCGGGGAAAACGTTTTCTCAGCATCTGCCCTGTCAAGCACAGACCATGTCTCATTCTTCTAAACTCCAAGGAATACAGGCCTAGTCTACTCAATTTCTCTTCACTGGACAATCCCCTAATCCCAGGAATCTATCTAGTGATTCCCTCTAGGGGAGGTATGTCCTTTCTTAGTGAAACCAACTGTTTCTGAGAAGGCAGTAAGGCAGCCTACTCCCAGACCTTTCTCAGCAAGTCATAGTGAGATAATGAGATATAAGTGCTATCAACCTGAGAACAAAGGTTTCTCTAATATTTCCTTCCTCCACTTGGGAATTGAATATATAGAGGTGGAGAAGGGAACAAACCCATGTTCCCCTCTCAATGATATCATGGACTGTTGCATCATTGCCGCCTCCAGTTGAGCTAGCTTGCTCTTGAAACACATTCTTTCCATGGGTCCAATACTCTGCAAGATCAGCATCAGTCAGAAACACCTTTAGTTCTGCTCTCAAACTAGTGTAGTATATGCCAAGAGTTAAGGCTCAAACTCACTCTGACACAAAGTGGAGCGAGATTCCATTCACAGGGAGTCTCCCATCATCAGGATCAGACTCTGATTCCACATTCAGGCTGCACGTACACTATAACAATCAATTTATTTCAAAACATTTCCACCATTCTACACAAACTCCCTTAATACAGAAACCAATTAACTTCAAATACATTACTGGGTAGATATAAATCAGAGGAATTGATCAACTGACAATATAAACCCATGAAGAGGAAAGTATATAATTTAACTACAAGAAAGTTATAAGTGTTCATGGTAATAGTAAAACTTGCCACTTGCCAGCAGAAAGTTTAAAATTATTAACATTATATTCAGTAGCAACAACAGTTGGAATTAATATAGTGGCTTTAATGCAATAAAACTTCCCAAGGCCCTAGATTGGTGTGTTATCAAATAAATTTGACACTGAGCCACAAATGAAGATATTAGGGCAGAGAGACAAGTTTTCAAGAGCATCTTAAAGTGGGGGAGAGACTGATAGAGTCCTGGTTTGGTTTAGGAAGCAAATTCCAGGCTTTATGGTCTAGGTAACCAAAGGAAAGGCTGCCAATGGTGGGGCAAAGGAAATTGAGGATACAACAGAGATCAAAATTGGAGGAGCACAGAGTGTTGTGGGTGCTAGAGTAGGTTGTAAAGATATTAAAGGGATAGGCCATAGAGGAATTTGAAATCAAGGATGAGAATTTTAAATCCAAGGCATTGCCAGACTGAGAGGCAATATGGGTCACTGATGGGTGACTGGAACTTGTGGGTGATGGGTGACTGGGACTTGGGGGTGATGGGTGACTGGGACTTGGAGGTGATGAGTGACTGGGACTTGGGGGTGATGGGTGACTGGGGCTTGGGGGTGGTGGGTGACTGGGAATTGGAGGTGATGGGTGACTGGAACTTGGGGGTGATGGGTGACTGGGACTTGTGGGTGATGGGTGACTGGGACATGGGGGTGATGGGTGATTGGGACTTGGGGATGATAGGTGACTGGGACTTGGAGGTGATGAGTGACTGGGACTTGGGGGTGATGGGTGACTGGGGCTTGGGGGTGATGAGTCACTGGGATTTAGGGGTGATGGGTGATTGGGACTAGGAGGGTGATGAGTGACTTGGTGCAAGTTAAGTTACCGGCAGCAGTTTTAAATGAGCTCAAGATTGTGGAGGGTGGAGGCCAGCCAGCAATGTATTGCAATAGTCAAGTCTGGAGCTATCAAAAACACAAACAAGGGTTTCACCATCAGGTGGGCTGAGGCAGGGTGGAGATGGGCGATTTTATGGAGGTGGACGTAAGTGGTCTTGGTGATGGACAGGACAACGTGTTCCAGAAGCTCAACTCAGGTTCAAATAGGATGCCGAATTTGCAGTTTTATATTCAATGTAATAATTTAAAGATAAAAAAATAAGAAGCACATCATCTCTTTCTTTCCGCGTGGATTTATTTTGAAGCCTCTGCGATAACACAATATTTAAATTTAATCAAAACAGGGCAGGAAGAGGTGAGATATTGCCTCTGACGTTGTCTCTAACTGACGTTGAGCGGTAGGACCCAGAGGAATCCTTCACACGAGCTATAGGAAAGTGTCGAAAACGGCACTACTCCTCCGGAGTGACAGCAACTGCCACCGACCAAGATCAGAGGCTTCAACCGAGTAAATAAAAAATCGCGAAGCCAGGTTTCCCAGCACCGGTCAGCTTCCCCCCAAGAACTTTTGAGAGTTTTGAAAGCTGTGGATTTGCTGAAGGCAGGGAAGCAGTGATGGGATCTTCACCCTCCCTGCCCGCCTGGGAAATTCGCAATCTTGCGAACACCACTGGCTGTGAGTACATGCGCTTGTTTACAACTGATTTGTTACTCGGTTAAATTTGAATTAAAAGTGAACAAGCCGAATAAACCAGGAAGGCTCGTGAAGGTCGCGCAACAGGAGTTTGGTTCCAAGCGTATTTCCTCACGCGGAAAGGATGGTAAACATTTAGTAACCGGTTCCTTTTCACTTCCCTTTAATCGCACTGCCTAATCTCAAGAGTTGATAATACGTCTGTTGTTCTGAAATATATTTTTTGACAGCATTTCTTCCCCTTGCCCCCACTGTTTCTGGGCTTCTTTCTGGACCGTGGTTTCCAAGGTGAACGAATCTCTGGTGCGCCAGCCAATTGGCCGTTATTGACGCGCGACTCTCTGGCAATCGGCTAACCGACCGTTTGGTGAGGCGGGGGTGGGGGAGCACAAAGCCCGAGGTCCATAAGACCATAAGACATAGGAGCAGAAATTAGGCCATTTGGCCCATCGAGTCTGCTCCGCCATTCACTCATGGCTGATAAGTTTCTCAACCCCATTCTCCCCGTAACCTTTGATCCCCTTACCAATCAAGAACCTATCTATCTCGGTCTTAAGTATACTCAATGGCCTGGCCTCCACAGCCTTCTGTGGCAATGAATTCCATCGATTCACCACTCTCTGACTAAAGAAGTTTCTCCTCATCTCTGTTCTAAAAGGTCTTCCCTTTATTCTGAGGCTGTGCCCTCGGGTCTCAGTCTCTCCTACTAACGGAAACATTTTCCCCACGGCCACTCTATCCAGGCCTTTCAGTATTCTGTAAGTTTCAATCAAATCCCCCCTCGCCCTTCTAAACTCCATTGAGAATAGACCCAGAGACCTCAAACGTTCCTCATATGTTAAGCCTTTCATTCCTGGGATCGTTCTCGTGAACCTCCTCTGGACCCTTTTCAGGGCCAGAACATCCTTCCTGAGAAATGGGGCCCAAAATTGCACACAATAGGTCCTCCCATGTTCACTCCCCATGTTACCGTGGCGATCGGGAAATCTGCCTGGTTTTCTGTTCCTGAACTGAGAGGGATGCTGAGGCGAGTTGCTGCCTGGGTGACAGCAGCCGGGGCTGAGCACAAACCAGGGGTCAAACCTGAAACCCTGCTGAAGTGTATGGATCAGTCAATCACTCGACTGGATAATAGCACCCAGCCATAGAAGATCCTGGTCCTTTGCCATATCCATTCAACTTTGCCCTATCATATTTATCAGATGTATTGTACAATACACCTGTATATGGTGCATTCAATTAACTTCTGGTAGTATTACACTCAGTAATCCACCTACTACTTTTCTGCTTCCTGAATTTCAACAAGCGGATCATAAGCCTGGAGATCAATGAATTCAAAAGCAAACTGGATGGACACTTGAGGGCAATGAACTTGCTGGATGAGGGGGATAAGAATGGGGGGATGGACCGATTGGATTGCTCCACGGCGACTGAGCACAGACTCAATGGGCCGAATGGCCCCCTGGCCTAATCAGTTATGACAATGTAAGCCTTCGGGACAACCTTAGCTAACCTGAAACAAGTCGAGCAGAGCGTACACAATTACAGTGAACGGCAGCATCAACACGAGCAGCTTCGACATCCAAAATGTGCTGTGCCTGTCAGTGAAACTCAAAACCGATTAAAAGAATTTTTTCCTCTTTCCCAACACTAGATGCTAACCAAAATGACAAAGCCACTACAGTTCCTCCTCCCACATTCACTAAATAAGGAACTGTGTAATAGAGGTTTTACTTTTTCTGACTTATTTCTGCTTTGTCACTTTTTAAGGGAATAATAAAATGTAATTTACATTGTCTAAAAATTCTCCAAAGTGTAGTATTGTTGGCGTCATTTCGATTTCATTATCTATCCCAATTGATGGCACATCAAAGCTGCTCTAAAGTTTTTTTATTTCACCTTTCATTTAAATCCAAAGCACCCTTCTCACGAACAACCATTTCTTCAAAAAGATTTTTTTTAAATCCTCCCTGTCATTAACATGCATGGGGAATGTATAATTTGTTACCTTTAGAATCTACCTTTAGAGTTCAGAGTGAAATATGAGGGTTTTCCTAAAATTGTTAGGTTTCAGTCTGATAGCAGATTATATTGGTTAACCTATGAATTATATTGTGTAAGAAGTGCAGGAATAGAAGACTCACCCAAGCTTTCATTTGATTTTGCCTAAACTAAGGCCAGTGGAATGTCATTGTATGAAGTTTAGCACATTCAATTTAATTTGCTCACTCAGTTATTTTAACAGTTATATCAGAGGTGTTAATCTATTTAAAATAAAAGATTACCTTTAATGGACTCTGTGGGTGTACTGTTAACTGATCTGTTCTCCCAGAATGCACAATGAGCACTGGTACAGAAAATCTCATGCAGTGTATGAAATAATATGGACAGCTTAGGATGTCCTCTCTTTGGATATAATATCTAACACTTGGGATTTCTTTCCTCCCAGTTACTTCAGAGCAAATTGAAATCCTCCACAGAAGATTCTTGCACCTAACTGATGGGAAGGATACAATGTGGTATTGTTATTGTCCTGGATATTGTGATTTCATAACAACATTTAGAGAAATGTTTTCCCCATGTTTGAGTACCTGCTTGACTACATAAAATACTCATCCACTTTATTTTACAGCAAAGACTGCTTTGATAACATACCAGATCTGGAGTGTAATCCAATTAAGTCAAGAATTGTCAATGCATTCTTTGATAAGAGGTAAGACTTCAGTTCAACGTTTCAAATTAATCCATTTGGGGGAGGTGGTGGCATAGTGGTATTGTCACTAGACCAATAAACCCAGGAGTAATGTTCTGGGGATCCAGGTTTGAATCCCACCATGGCAGATGGTAGAATTTGAATCCAAAAAAAAAATCAGGAATTAAAAAGTCTAATGATGACCATGAAATCATTGTCATAAAAACCCATCTGATTCACTAATGTCCTCCAGGGAAGGAAATCTGCCGTCCTTACCTGGTCTGGCCTACATGTGACTCCAGACCCACAGAAATTTGGTTGACTCTTAAATGCCCCCTGAACAATGGCAATTTGGGATGTACAATAAATGCTGGCCTAGCCAGCAATGCCCACATCCCATGAATGAATTTTTTTTTAAATTGGAAAAATCACATCTCATTTTATAATAAAGAAAATCTGGCTGTTGGTGGGTGAACCCACTCTGCTTACATCTGTGAAATTTGACTACAAATCCAACTCAGACAACTGGAGTGGAAGCCTCCTCACTCTTGAGCAATTCTAGCTGCTTCTGTGGAAATGTGGGTACAGAGTACAGAAACTGCCCTCAAACTAGAAACCTTAGACCGCAAAGACGCCTGGTGTGCAAATTAGAAATAACACAGCATAAGCAGGAAGTATTTTTTTAGGTTGGGATTGAAGTATGTTGACAGATTATGGAAAAGGGGGTTTGTAACCTGTGCCGGACCTGATTTGTGAATAATGGGTGCTTAAAATGTGATTTCCTAGAACAAAAACCACCCAAATGCAGTAGAATAAAACCACGATATTACAAGTACTTCAAATCTTCTGATATAAAATTTTCATCCTAATTTCTATGTGTATTATCCTAGAAACCTGGGGCTACAATCGATTGGAACTGTTGATGAAATCACTTTTGAAAACTTCCTGACCACTTTATCATTTTTCCAACATATGGGTAACAGCCACTCAAAAGAGGATCTGGAATACTACAAAACTGAAAAACTGCGATGTAAGGCACTAGTAATAATTATCTTATTTATGCACTAGAAAATCATGAATTAAGTACTATAGTAAATGTATATATACACACACACACACATATATAGGAACTAGAAACAAATAAAAACAGAAAATGCTGTAAAAACTCAGCAGGCCTGACAGCAGCTGTGGAGAGAGAAACAGAGTTAACGTTTTGAGTTCATATGACTCTTCAGAGCTAAAGAGAAGTAGAAATGTGATGGAATTTATACTGTTTAAAGGGGGGTTTAGCAAGTGAAGCTAGATAGAAGGTCAGGGATAGGTGGGGGCTGTGGAGAGATTGACAAAGATGTTGTAGACACAACATGACATCTTTGTCAATCTCACCTTAGCCCCCACTGACCTATCTAGCTTCACCTGCTCAACCCCCCCTTAAACAGTATAAATTCCATCACGTTTCTACTTCACTTTAGCTCTGAAGAAGACTCATATGGACTCGAAATGTTAACTCTGTTTCTCTCTCCATAGATGCTGTCAGGGCTGCTCTGTTTTTCCAGCATTTTCTGTTTTTATTTCAGATTTCCAGCATCCGCAGTATTTTATTTTTATCTAGAAACAAATGTTGCCTCATTGAACTAATTGGGAAATCTGCAATCTTGTTGAACTGCTCATTGCCTGTTGTAATCAGTGGCATGTCAATTCAGTGGTGCATAGCTGTCAACATTGAGATAACAGTAACTTGTGCATGTGAAATATGCCTCAAATCCAAAATGTAAAATGTGGAGAGGACGAGTGAAAAATTCAGCCATCCATCCTACAAAGTTCCTCTATCTACAGTTAAGCGTTTTTGACCTTTCTCCCTCTTTGCCTAGTTTCAAATTATTAAATTATTTGTGCACCATATCTCATTATTTTTGTGAATACAATTTCTTTTAAGTGTCAGTGGATTTTTTTTTCATGTTTGTGGTGGAAGCTCCTCAAATAGGTGCATTTCCGAAGAGAGAATGGATTGAAGTGTACAATTGGAAGGAAAGTAGGTGAGTTATCAAAAAGGAACAGGGATGTTTTGGTCAAATTATCTTCCAACGGCTAAAAATTCCTCTATTCCTGTGATGAAGACATGGCATTCTGCTTATTCTAAACTTAATATTGTTTCTCTCAATGAAAACATTACTGACCTGATCAAAATTGCTTTATTTTAATTGAGGGAAAGTCTCTTATTTCTTACCTCATTTCCTTCACCTCTATGGACTGTATGCCAAGCAGTGCTAGCAAGGCCCCCAGCGCACAGCCCACAACTCCCTCAGAACTGCCTACAAGGAGATGTTCAACATCCGACCACGGAGGAGCAGTCATATGAATATTAAAGTAAAGACCACAACCAACAGTTGAAACATTTAAAAAGAACTGGCGATATCTTTCACTGAACAGAGAATAGAATATTTTGATTTCTTTTTGAATATTTTGTCTATTGGTGGCAGTCTGTGCTTTAAATTAACACCCATAAGTGGGAATGATTTACTTTTTTAAAATTTGTTTACAGGATGTGGGCATCACTGGCTAGGCCAGCATTTATTGCCCATCCCTAGTTGCCCTTGAGAAGCTGGTGGTGAGCTTCCTTCTTGAACTGCTGCAGACCATGTGGTATATGTACACCCACAGTGCTGTTAGGTAGGGAGTTCTAGGATTTGACCCAGCGACAGTGAAGGAACGACAATATATTTCCAAGCCAGGATAGTGAGTGGCTTGGAGGGGAACTTCCAGATGGTGGTGTTCCCATGTATCTGCTGCCCTTGTCCTTCTAGATGGTAGCAGTCGTGGGTTTGGAAGGTGCTGTCTAAGGAGCCTTGGTGAGTTTCTACAGTGCATCTTGTAGATGGTACACACTGTTGCCACTGTTCGTCGGTGGTGGAGGGATGAATGTTTATGTATGAGGTGCCAATCAAGCGGACTGCTTTGTCCTGGGTGGCGTCAAGCTTCTTGAGTGTTATTGGAGCTGTACTCACCCAGGCAAGTGGAAAGTATTCCATCACAACCCTGACTTGTGCCTTGTAGATACTGGACAGGCTTTGGGGAGTCAGGAGGCGAATTACTCACCAGAGAATTCCTAGCCTCTGACCCGCTCTTGTAGACACAGTATTTATATGGCTAGTCCAGTTCAGTTTCTGGACAATGGTATCCCCCAGGATATTGATAGTGGGGGATTCAGCAATGGTAATGCCATTGAATGTCAAGGGGCGATGGTTATATTCCCTCTTATTGGAGATGGTCATTGCTTGGCATTTGTATGGCGTGAATGTTACTCGCCACTTGTCAGCCCAAGCTTGGATATTGTCCAGGTCTTGCTGCATTTGGACATGGACTGCTTCAGTATCTGAAGAGTCATGAATGGTGCTGAACATTGTGCAATCATCAGTGAACATCCCCATTCCTGACCTTATGATAGAAGGAAGGTCACTGATGAAGTAGTTGAAGATGGTTGGGCCAAGGACACTACCCTGAGTAACTCCTGCAGTGATGACCTGGAATGGAGGTGATTGACCTCCAACAACCACAACCATCTTCCTTTGTGCTAAGTAAGACTCCAACCAGCAGACAATTTTCCACTTGATTCCCATTGACCCCAGTTTTGCTAGGGCTCCTTGATGCCACACTCGGTCAAATGCGGCCTTGGTGTCAAGGGCAGACACTCTCACCTCACTTGTTAACTTAAATTTAGCTTTCCTTAACTTATAGTCAAGTTTGCTAGTTATTTTCATTTGATATCATGGATTTCTTTCATGATTTGAAGAACTTGGACAATGTCCCACTTCAAACACTTATCAAATTCTTACTCAAGAAGCCAAACCTGTATGGTAATTACATTACAGAGATGTTGGGAGATATCCAATTTTGATAGTGACAAAACCAAAGTGACTTACATAATAACTCATGATAAACATGAGGATTTCACAAGCTTACTACTTCAATTGGAGTGCGATATCGTCTATGCTTTTCTATTTCTTGTGCAACTTAGGAAGGCAGCAAATATTATTCACTTAGCTGCAATGGGACATAATAAAGAGAACATGCATCATATAAAAGATGTGTTTTCAGAAACTGAGCGAGAGCCTCAATGTAATCCTATTCTTTGTGGTGCTGATTTTTAATTGTTATATAGCATATCATGCAAACCGGTTGTGTCACAGCTGTTGCAATATCAAATCAGAAAAAGCAGGAACACACAACAGGAAATATATGAAACATTTTTTAAAAATGTTTGAAAACAGCTTGAGCTTCTCCCTCCTCTACAGTTTTTCTAATGTCCTCATGTCACAGGAGTCACACTCAGTTTAGAATTCAACCGAAGGCAGGCAGATGCCCTTTCCTGCACAATAGCTCATGTCAATATTTATTTTTTAACTCTTGAGTTATGAGTGTTGCTGGCATTTATTGCTTAGCCCTAGTTGCTCTTGGGAAAGTGGCGTTGATTTGTCTTTTTGAACTACTGCAGTCCACTTGCTGAAGGTGCTCCTACAGTGCTGTTAGATAGTGAGGTCCAGGAGTTTAACGCCATAATGATGAAGCAATGGCCATATATATCAAGTTGGAATGCTGGTGACTTGGAGGGAACTTGGAGGTGATGGTATTCTGATATACCTGATGTCCATATACTTCTCGGTGATAGAGGGCTGTTGTTTGGGAATGTGCTGTCAAAGAATCCTTGCTGAGTTGCTGTAGGGCATCCTATGGATGATACACACTGCAGCCACAGAGTGCCGATGAAAAAACGGATGTTTAAGCTGGTGAGTGGGCTACCAAACAAGCAGACCTGCTTTGTCTTGGATGGTATTGAGCTTCTTTTGAGTGTTGTAGCTGCATCCATCCAGGCAAGTGGAGTGTGTTACAATCTCTGTAGAGACTGATAACATTTTAAAAAATAAATTTGAACTTCCAGTTAATAGTTGAAAGGATGACATGACAAGATTTCACATTTTAAGCCTTTTTCTGTAAATGGACAATTTAAAGCACAATTGTTTACATCCCAAAGTTCTCAACACTTTTCTGGCACTTTGGAGACACTCAGTCTATCCACTGTTAATACACAAGCTGCTGCCATTGTCTCCAAGTGTAACCACTTCTCACCTTCTTCCCAGTAAAACAATCTGGGCCCCCTTTAATCTCCAACAATCAAACTACTCAGGCTTGCTGCAAGGCAAATTTCAGACAAGTCACATGACCCCATCATTTTACCTTAAATTAAAGACACAGTCCCAAAAATGACAATCATATAAACCTCATAAATGTAACAAGTTTTCCATTACATTCCATGATTTGGGGAGAGACTTTGGGGAGCAAGCCTCCACCACAGAATATCCAGACTCTGACCTGCTGTAGTTGCCATGGCATTTATGTGGCTGATTGTATTGAGTTACTGGTCAATGGTAACCTGCAGGATACGGATGGTGTGGGTTTCAGCGACGGTGGCATCGAATGTCAATGGGAGATGGTTAGACTTAATTTAAGGTAAACACTCTGGAGTAGAATTTCTGCTTTGAGCTCAAGCAAGGATCCAGGTATAAATCGCACCCGTTTTGAGAAGTCCTTTTTTCTCTCTCTCAAGTTTCTGCTTAAGGTTCATTTGATTATTGCCAGATACAAGATGTGTCATGGGCCAGACAGCATTACAAAAACATAGGTCTTTTCCAAAAAAAATGCACTTTAAAATTTACTTTACTTTTATGAGCCACAATGCAAACAGCCCTGTAACAAATGAAAGAACTGTGTAAAGTCTTGAAGAGTTTATTACACTGGGATCATCCAGATTAACACTTCAGCAAAGCTTACTGTGAGAAATTTCATACTGGTACATGCCAACTATTTTGCAACCCAGACATCTAGAAATTACTTGAATTGCTAATTGACTATGGTAGAAGCTGCTTAGTACAATCACTCTCAGTAGCTGCCAGAACAGTCAAATGGCAGTATAAAAACAAAAAACTGCAGATGCTGGAAATCCAAAACAAAAACAGAAACAGAAATACCTGGAAAAACTCAGCAGGTTTGGCAGCACTGGCGGAGAAGAGCATAGTTGACATTTTGAGTCCTCATGACCCTTCAACAGCCTCTGTGGGAAAAGAAACAGAGTTGATATTTCAGATTGGTTATTAGATCACATTGAGTGATCTGTGGGAAAAGATAGTACACTTTTTAATTCTTTCACGGGATGTGAGCATCACCAGCAAGGCCACCAATTGTTGCTCGACCCTAATTGCACTTGAGAAGGTGGTGGTGAGCTGCCTTCTTGAGCAGCTGCAGTCCATGTGGTGTAAGTACACCCACAGCGCTGTTAGGAAGGGAGTTCCAGGATTTTGATCCAGGGACAGTGAAGGAACAGCAATATATTTCCAAGTCAAGATGGTGAGTGACTTAGAGGGGAATTTGCAGGTGGTGTTGCCATGCATCTGTTGCCCTTGTCCTTCAGGAGATAGAGGTCATGGCTTTGGAAGGTGCTATTGAAGGAGCCTTGGTGACTTGTTGCAGTGCTTTTTGTATATGGTACACACTGCTGCTACAATGCCTCAGTGATGGAGAGAGTGAACGTCTAAGGTGGTGTCTGGGTGCTGAACAAATGGGTTGCTTTGTCCCAGATTGTATGAGCTCCTGACTTGTACCTTGTAGATGGTGAATAGGCTTTGGAAGTCAGGATGTGTTACTCCCTGCAGAATTCCAAGCCTTTGACCTGCTCTTGTAGCCACTGTTTTTATGGGGCTGGTCCAGTTCATTTTCTGGTCAATGGTAACCCCCAGGATGTTGATGGTGGGGGATTCAGTGCGGGTAGTGCTGTTGAATATCTGTCTTGTATGACGTGAATTTTACTTGGCCACTTCTCTGCCAAATCTGAATATTATCAGGTCTTGCTACATATGGACATGGACTACTTCACTATAATTATTTTAACTTTCTGCTCCCGTGTTTTCCCTCACTGTCAATATGAAATATTGGCAATTGCTCCATCATAAATGTGGATATAGGCAAAGCATGACAAAGCATGACAACAGGAGGTATTTCTAAAGTGCACCTGGGTGTAAGACAATATATAGATAGCTCACAGTAGAGCCTCAGCTAAGGCTGAAGAATGTGGAGCACAGTAATGAACTGCATTCTTTTTATAGCTGGGAATGGGGCCAGAGAAATGGAACTTCAAAGAAAAACACAAAGAAATGGACCTTGTGGGGTGGGGAAAGCACAGGAAATACAAAAGTTAAAACATGAAAACATTCTGTTCAACTCTATCAGTGTTTACTCTCTAAACCAGCAATTAATTCTAATCACATTTACCCATTTTTCTTTGTCAATCTCCAATTTAATCTTGAATGTTGGCCTAAGGTTTGCCTCAATCACTAAATGTTGAAGTGAACTCCACAGCTTTGCAACTCTTAGTGAAAATCTGGGACGATTCCAGCAAGTGAGGTAGTGGGCAGGAAAAACAACATTTTACCTGCGGACCACAATGGCAGATTTTCACACCGTATCATTCCAAACCCATCACATTAATTATGCATTCCCAGGAAACACACCGTTTCCATGGCGGGAGGGCTCTAATAGCCCGCCACACCATCTTCTCGCTGCTTCATCGTACCAGGCGCCACATTTAAAGTGCAGCCACACACACGCCTCTCATTGCTTCCAGCCCATGACAGCTGCAAACACATGGCCCTGAAAGGTGAAAAGACTGCAGCCTCCAGGTCCAGTGACACGTCCCTCGAGCGCCTTTTGGACGCAGTGGAGATGCTCTGTAATGTCCTCTACCCCCGCTCTGGCTGTAGGATGGGCAGCAACATCACTAATCCGGCTTGAGAGGCGGTGGCAGTGGTGATCAGCGCCAATGCCCTTCAAAAGAAGACAGCCACCCAGTGCCGCAAGAGGATGAATGAACTCCTCTGTTCTACCAGGGTAAGTCACTCTTCTCATCACTCTCAACTCACACACTCACAAACCCATCACACATCCACAGGGCCCTCACTCACCATTAGTTCAAGGGACATCACCATTCACTCTCTCAAACACACCTTCATTTTCTTCATCCCGCCCATGGGACCAGTCACCACCCACACATGCCAAGCATACTTCTCATCTGGTCTGGCAGGCATCCTACTTACACTCCCTCCATCTCTAACCATGCAGGACAAGCTAGCACATAACAAGAAGGAGAGGTCACAGACTAATGGAGGAATGCCTGCAATCAAGTCCTCACAGACTTTGAAAACAGTGCCATCCAGCTGACCGGCGAGGATCTGGACCAGTCCTGTGCTGCATGGTGAGGTCAGCACTGCTCTACTAAGTGAGGGTCCATCAGTGCAACATCCATCAGACAGCCATGTCCTCTTTCACAGGCCACTGCCATGTATTAATTATCTCCTCTTGCTTCCGCAGGCAGATCTGGTGACAGCCAACAGAGTCCATGACCCAGGGCCTCTAATCAAGCCCTGAAGAAACCTCTGAAGAGGAATCTGAAGGTACCCTCCTTGAAGTCCCATCACAATGCTCACCCACAATCTCCATCAGCACAGAGACACATTCCCAGGTGGGACCTAGCTTTAGAGTAGCCCCGGGATCACAATCTGGTGAGCACATCGCACTTTCTGATCCATAGCAGGCAGCGGCAGGGACTTCCCAGATGTCTGGCACTTGGAGGACTGCTGGAGGCCAGAACTTTGCTGAGTCCAAGTCAGATGACGAGCCTCTGGACTCGGTCATGTCACAGTTGCTAGAGCTGCAAAGGCAAGCTCGGGAACAACAGGAAGGGATGTCCGCTGCACTCCTCAGATTGCAAGGCACGATGGGGGAATCCATCTACCTTCAGGCTGAGGTGATAGTGTCGGCATGCCAATGCACTAAGGTCAATACAGGTAGGATGGTGGTCGCCATGGAGACCTTGGCCCAGAACATTGCTCCTGCACTGCTACGCAGGCTGAACTCCATCGCTGACACCATAGTTGGCCTCCAACAGTGTGTATGCGAAAGGAGCGTGGGGCAGCTCGATGGTCCGGCCTCACACTCCCTGGACACATACTGATGCCTACACCTCGACGGTGCTTATCATTGCTGCCAGAATGTTGTGGGCAGGTGTCAAAGAGTTCCATCATTCTCTGTGTGTGCTCTCAGCAACTTTAAGGTGGGACTGGCCCCCATCTCTTCAGCATCTGTGACCAGGCGCTGTGCTCCTGAAGGGGTCAGGTACTGAAAGCGGGCATAGGATCAGGTGCTTTTAAAGTTTCATTGCTTGTCGCCATGATATGACCCTGATCACAGAGCGCAAGTGAGCTGTCCTCGGCCAAACAGGAGTCAGACATTCTCAGAGGCTGTGTGAAGATCTATGGAGTGTTGTCACTGCATGTCGTCATCATCTTCCTTCAATCGAGTGACTATTAGGGCCTCCACTGCATCTCCATGACAGGAGCCTTATCAAATAAGGTATTGGCGCTGTCATAAGCCAGACTGGGGTCAAATGTTCATAGATGCAATGTGAGGATCTTATGGCGTCTCCTCACTGCATGTTGTCACCATCCTCCACAAATCTAGCAGCTATGAGGGCCTCCTGAGCACCTGCCTCATCTGGCCAGTGTGTGGGCCTCATCACTGTCATCTTCACCTTCGAGGGCCTCCTCATCCTCATCACAATCGACATTCTCCTCAGCAGAAGAGACCTCCAGCTTCTCCATCTCCTCCTCAGCCAGCTCCTCTCTCTGTTGTAGCACCAGGTAGTAAAGGGCACAGCAGGCAACGATGATATGTGACGCCCTCTGTGGACCACATTGCAGGACTCCATCAGATCAGTCCAGGCACTGGAACCTTATTTTCAGCCTCCCGATGGTCTGATCCACCAAGGTGCGAGTTGCAGCATGAGCCTCATTATAGTGTCGCTCTGCTGCAGTTTGAGGCCGCTGCATGGGTGTCCCCGAGGAGCCAGCCCTGCTGATTCTGTGGACCCTGGAAGACGTCAGGGATCTGTGACCAACTGAGGATATAGGAGTCATGGACACTCCCTGGAAAACATGTGTAGGCCTGCAGGATGTGTTTGTGCTGGTCGCACACCAACTGCACATTCAGCAAATGGAATCCCTTGCTGTTGACATAGTTGACCATGCATTGCGATGGAGATCTGAGTGACACGTGAGTGCAGTCAATTGCACCCTTTGGGAAAAGAGAGATCTGGGCAAATCTTTTGCATCCTGGCTCTCCTGGTCCCAGGCATAATGCACAAATTTGTGTGCCCTTGTGAAGATGGCATCCCTGGACCTCATGGATACATTTGGTGGTGGAGGCTTGTGATATCCCACAGAGGTCACCTGTGGAGCCCTGAAAGGAGCCACTGGCATAGAAATTGAGCATCACGGTCACTTTCACAGCCACTGGCAGTGGATGCCCTCCATGTCCACGTGGCGCCAAATCCTGCAGTAACTGGCAGATGTGACCGACCACTTCCCTAGACATGTACAAGTCTTCGGCAACACTGGTTCTCGGCCATCTGCAGGAATGAAAGGCAATGTCTATAGACCCTGGGTCTAGCTAGGCACTGACCAGCGACAGCTCACTGTGGCTCTTTGGCAGCTTGTACAGGAGCCTCAGCCACCCCTTCTTTTAGAGATTGCTATTCCTCCCTCTGCTTAGCCATGTGCCTCCGTCACTCTCTTCTCGATTGTCTTCGCTCTCTGTATGCCACGAAGCATGCAGCTAGCTCACCAGGCTTCATGATCCTGATATACTCCTTCTGCAGGATGAAAAAGAGAGACGCATGGGTTAGCATGGGTGTACTAAGAACTTGCCTTGGTTAAGTCTGAAGGCCCCTTAACGCATCCTGGAGAGTGCCACCACCTTGATGGCCAGAGATTGGTGTGCTGCATGGCTGCCTGAAACCCCAGCCACCTCTGCTGCACTCCACCTGACCGATTGGCAGCAGTTTTGCCCACTGGACTGTTTGCTGTGCTCTCAGCTCAGGCACAGGCATTCTCCTAACCTGCACTACAAAGCTGCACTGTTAGCTTGGACTGTGGGGATCCAAACTGGGATGATGACATTGCAAGTGTCTGTGAGCGCCTCCAACAGTGACTGCTTCACGACCAGCTTTCACAAGAAGACTGTACAACATGCTCAGTTGTCTAACTGTTCTTTAGTCCATTAAAACTCTCATTACTTTGCAATCTGTGCCCGAGGGGTGAAAAGCTCTCAAGAGCTTGGTGGCACTTTGATGTCTTTGCGTTGTTTCAGTAGGCAGGTAAGCTAGAGGCCAGACTCCAGTCATATCAATGTGGCTGTGCCTGAACTGTCTCAGCTGTAGAGGAATTTTATAGAATGTTTCTCTAATGTGTGGCCGCTTCCCTCACCCAGCATGTGCTTATGCGCTACCTTCAACTGCAGGGCAGCCTTTGCCCCCACCCCCCTTCTTCCCCCCCACAAAGTTACCTCAACTTTACTGTGCACTCACCTCCAAGTTCCCCTCAAATTGCAGCCCGCCAAGTGCACGCCTTATATATGCTGTTGTGAAATACGTTGGTGTGCAATCACACTGACGTGGTGGACAATCCAGTGGGGGGGCGGGGGTGGTGTCAGATGATTCCGGCAAGCTGGCCTTATAATAATATGCAGATGTATTACAACGAGGTTCCCAAAGTCCGATGGTGGGAAACGTGGCCCGCCATCGACAGATTGAGCGGAGGATTTCAAACTGCTTTCACCACTTTTGGCCTTCTCACCATATTGTCCGCTCATGCCACCGAACACGCCCGACGCCAGCGGGCACGGTGATTCCGCCCTGTGTACCTTCTGTTCTAATTGTCTAATATTTAATCTAGTGTCTATGGCCCCCTCAACTACTGGAAACAGCCAGCTTCTATTTACCTTGACCTATTCTTGCATAATTTTAAACACTTCTATCATATTGCCCTATAATCTTTCTTGTTTTTCTTCATATTTATATTTTCTTGTACATGACAGTATCCTGCTGAATCTGCATTATACCCTCTCTAAAGTCTCAATATCCTTTGCATAGGAAACCAATATTGCACACGTTATTCTAAATAAGGTCTTAAGGTTTTAAATTGGCTCAACAATATATGATGACTTTTACGTTCTATCCTTCTTGAGATAAAATCCAGAATTCCATTATCCAACAGGTCAGGCAGTTGTGGAGAAATAGAGTTAACGTTTCAGGTTGATTGTCATCTTAGCTGCTGAGTAATTCCAACATTTTCTGTTTTTATTTCATATTTCCAGATCCATAGTATTTTGCTTTTGTACTAATATTCCATCAGTTTGTTTTAGAACTGGATGTTCAACTGGCGTGCTGCTTTTACTGTCGTACAAATCTGTATTTCCAATTCCCTCTGCTTCTCCACAGCACCATGTTTACGTCCATTCAGAGTATAATTACTACAAGTGAATTACTGGCGATAACCTTCACTGTTCCTCAGCCTCTGTCTCTGGTCGCCAATCTCTCTGTCTCTGAGCCTCAACCTCTCTGTCACCTTCCAGAAATGGACGATAGTGTCACAATTTTTCATTGCAAAATATCGTAGTACAGCAAGCAAATGGGGCTACATTATAAAAATGTTTACATAGTTGAAGTACCAAAGCTGAAGTACACAGAGCAACAGCTGCCGTTTTATATAGCCAGGGACCGAGCCCATGTCCAAAGCTAAAGATAAGGGGCCAGTTTTTTTTCCCACCACTTCTCTAGCTTTAAGTGATTTTTATACTGGACTTTTACTCCCTTTATTCATCTAACCTCGATTCTAGCACTTCATCATTTAAATTATAATCTTATCTGCCACTTTTACACCTATAGTGTACTAACTCACACTTTGTTGCTTTAAATTGCAGCTGGCTTCTCCTGACACTGATTCATTCTCGTCAAGCCTTTTTATAACTTTTTGCTCTCTTCATTATTTCCTGTAATTTCCCTCACAGTATGAAGTACCAATACAAATGCTGACTGTTTTTATTATTCAATTACTAAGATACTGTAAGAGTTTATACTCTATTTGTATTGTATAATCACTTAAACCAATGGGCCATCTATCTCAGGTTTTGTTGCCACCACGTGCACTTAAGTGAAATTAAATACCTGTAGTATTTAAGCTAAAGGATGCCTCATAGTCTGTTAAACAGCTAACATTATATACGCGCATAGTATAGTTTACATGCTTATAACAATTCTTGCTTTCTAACAATTAGAGGTTTAGCCACCACAAAGAACAGTTGCTGAAAAAATAAATCCCAGGAGGAGATATACATGTAAATAGGGTGTGGGATAAAGGGGAATTCAGGGAACAAGGGGTTGTGAGGTGGAGGTCATGTGCCATGATGTGGGGATGAGGGGTCAAGACCCAAGGTGATAGTACAGTAGTCAGCTCTTGAGCCTAAGGAGACCGTGAAACGGGAAATATTTGGTAGGCGACTACAATGTCAGTCTGGCAGCCAGGAGCGGGTCACACAGGCCTGAGGGCTAGACTCAATGTCAGTCGCAGTAATACCAAAACAAATGACAGATAAGAATATCACAGTCTAAGGTTGTGAATTAGGTGATTTCAAGTGGTGGGTAGATGGAAAGTCACAAGTGAGCAAGGGGATCTTAAATGTCTGATTTGCCAGGTGAAAACCAAAAAAATCAGGCTGTGGACACTTGTTAAATGGAGCAAGTAAAAACAAAATGGTGGATGAATCTGACAGGTCAGAAACTATCATGTGACAGACAAAAACTTTTACAACAGTTTTCACATGTTAAATGTTGACTTGAAAGTGTCACTCAAATATTGTTACACTGGCAGATTGAGAAAAGAAAGTTCACATAGTAGCAAGACTTTTAATAGAGCATAAAATACGTAAAAAATCATAAAAATCAATACACCAATAATCCTTGAATCACCAAGCTGAGCATGTTTCTCTCAGCCCAACTTTCAATGTCTGAAAAACAACCTCCCAACTAGTTTTGTAGTTTAGCATACATGCCTCAAAGCTATTTTCAATTTCAGATGCCTCTAATTTTAGCTAGCAGTCCCTAGTGCAGGATCTTATTCATTGTCCTTTCAATAGCTATATACATGACATCTAGTGGTCAACATTTATACTGCAGCCAACACCACTAAAGCATTTATCTGATCGATATTTGTGGGATATTGTTGAGTGCAAATTAGCTGCTGTATTCCTCCACATTACAGTGATGGTCACACTTTAAAAACATTTTGGGGTATTTTGAAGTTGTGAGAGGTGCTGTATAAATACAAATGAACTATTTTCTTATTTCACTTTGTACAGTTTTATGCAGTTTGAATCAAATTTCCTTAATCTACATCTGCTAATGTTTGGTATGTACTCACCCCACGTGGGCATTAATACATTTCCTACTTTAAACAATAACTACATTAAAAACGTACATATTGGCTGTAAAACACTTTGAGACATCCTGAGGTTGTGAAAGATATTACATAATGGAGGTCTTCTTTAATATGACCTGAAAGTTATTCTATTTATCCACAACTAGGTGCAAATCCCCAGGCAATCTGTTTAAGCTCTTTCTGCATTGGCTTTTACTGCTGAATACCTGAGCTTTGTTTATTTCCATTGTTGATATTGAGGATAGAACGGCCATGTAGTAGCAAGACTTTTAATGTAGCAAAAAATAGATAAAAATATCATTAAAATATCATAAGTCACAGCTAATGAGATTTTGGTCACTCATTAATACCAGTCCAAGATGTCAGTTACCTCTTACAGCATCCCTAATACTCTGGGTCAGAAAGTAGGCATGTATTACATTCAGACTCTAGATCACAAGGACATTTTTGACGTACTGTTGTGAAAAAGCTGCAACATTGTGTGAAGAAATTTCCAAATTCTCATTAGAAGTTTGTTTGTGCCCATCACTGCCTTCTGTTAGTCTGTGTCACAACTCCAGGACACAAATATGCTGGCTAGAATCCTAGCTGTTGATGCTTTAAGACCCATGTCCTGACTCTTCCCTTCCCCTTCAGGTACTACTGCACAAAATTGGTGCTCGGGTATGTTGGATTGCATACTATTAAAGAAGAAATACTGCAGCTTAGACAATGGAAAAATATTATACTATAAGAGGTAACTGACATCTTGGACTGGTATTGATGAGTGACCAAAATTTCATTATCTGTGATTTATGATATTTTATCTATTTTCTGCTATATTAAAAGTGTTGCCACTACATGGTCTTTCTATCCTCAATACCAACAATGGAAATAAACAAAGCTCAGGTATTTGGCATTGCACCAGCTTTTTGTGCATAAACCCACTAAGGGGTAAGTGAAGCAGGGTACTACTTTATACCAGAGAGGACAAAAGATTGCACAAAGGATACAACCAGGTTTAAGTTATTGAACATTCCACCATCTGCTCCATTTACCGGTTTTGTGAAATCTCTGTATTTTTCCCTTACCATAAGGTGGTCCAGCCCCTTTAATACTCTCAGCTGTTAATATGTGTACAAAAGTTCATAACAAAACAATAACTTTGATTTCACTGCATTGAACATTGTAGCTGTGCAGTGAAATTATTTTCAGAAACAAAAAAATTATGCTTTAAATATTCTGTTTATCAGCTGTTCAGTTATATCAGACCATGAGCACTTTGAAAGTATTTCCAATTTAATATCATTAATTGCTGAACTGATGGTGTGTAAATTAATATTGCTATGTAATTCACAAATTTTCTGTGCACATTTGTTGGGGCACTCAGTGCAGTGTAATGTAAAGTTCTTCTGCACTAATTTAAACTATCTTATTTTTCTTCTAGTTTTATTTCGCATGTATGACACTAATGGAGATGGGAAAATCACCTTGGATGAATTAAGAGAGGTATGTTTTAAATTCACAATTTAAATTCAAAGTATTTAAAGGCGAATGTTATGGCATTTAATGCCATATAATTTCTACCAATATATGTAATACAGGATGCCTGAAGGGATGGCACTACTAAGCCCAAAAGGCAAGTCAATTAAGCCAACCAAAATCATTAGTAGGTTATTATTTGTAAACTGCAAAGACCTGTCTTGTATCTTATTTATACTACACACCATAGTGTTACATATGGGCACAAAATACTAATTATTTTATGTCAAATTATTGCTCTCTCTTGGAATAATTAAAGGTGGGGAAGAACTGAGCTCAGTCATAGGAATTTACAATCTTATAGATAGGGTTCTTCATCGGCGAGTGTGGTAAATAACTGAATGCAGCATGCTGCAGTAAATAACTAAATATACCGTTCAGTAAGCTGGGACAACATTCACCCAGAGAACAGACAGGACCAATCAGAAGGGATAGCAGTAACAAAAAAGGTGAGACTAAGAGAACTGGGGGCAACAGCAAGGAAAACAGGCCAGTGGAAGTAGAATCACCAGCAAGAAGGATAGCAGGGAAAACAGAGACAACCAAATGGACAGGGTAGAAGAGGCAGAGGCAAAACAAGAGGGAGAAGCCAAAAGGAAGAGATGAGGATGTTAAGGGAATTAGGCTGGAAGGGGAAAATTATAACAACTATGGACCCAATGGGTGAGCTCAATGATGAGAATAAGAGAAACAAAACAGAAGGAAATAGGGTGCTCATGAGGACGACAAGCTAGGAGTCTGCATAAAAGGAAGAAAGGCAACAAACATTGAACAAAGTAGGAGAAAGAGCATCATTAATGAGGAGATGATGGGAAGAAGTGGGGCAATAACCAGAGTTAAAAGCTGGAAGGAAGAATAACCATGATGAGAAAAAGGTAAAGTGATGATGGACAGAAAGGAGGACAACAACAAGAGTCACGGCCGGAAGAGAAAGGTGCCAACTGGAAAGACAAGCTGGATGGCAGTGAGGCAACAGTAAGAAATATTAGTGAAGCCAATGCTGGAGTTAGAAAATTCCAAAGTCTTGGAAGTAGAAAACAAATAATCCCACATCTAAATCACAAAACATGACAAACTATTACAAAATCAGTTTTGGAATACCATTCACCTTTGTACTTGTTGTTGTGGACCTTCAGCCCCTATACCACAATTGGCTGTAAAACTATTACACACACAACCCTGACTTGGAACTATATAGCCATTCCTTCACTGTCACTGGGTCAAAATCCCTGAACTCCTTCTTTAACGGCACTGCGGGTGTACCTACACCAGATGGACTGCAGTGTTTCAAGAATGCAGTTCACCTTCACCCTCAAGGACAATTAGGGGTGGGCAATAAATGTTGATCTGCCGGCGTTGCTCACGTCCCAAGAAGAAATTTTTTAAAAACATATTTTACTGTGACATTGCTTCTGGCTTAGTGGTCGCACTCTCACCTTTGCATTAGAAATCGCAAATTAGCTGTTGCGTTTCCCTATATTGCAACAGTAACTATACTTCAAAAGTATTTGACTGGCTCTGAAGCACTTTGAGTACATGAAAACCCAACATAACTGTGTATTCTATCTTGACACTGTCCATTCAGTATGCAACCGTCTAATGGTAAATGAAAATAATCTTTTAAAATACTTATTACTGTAAAAACAAATGCAATAAGAATGAGTGAATTAAACTCTGCAATTCAGTCAAAAACAGAATTAGCTGGAAAAACTCAGCAGGTCTGGCAGCATCGGCGGAGAAGAAAGGAGTTGACGTTTCGAGTCCTCATGACCCTTCGGCAGAACTAGGTGAATTCAAGGAAGGGGTGAAATATAAGCTGGTTTATTTGGGGGGGGGGGGTGCGTTGGGTGGGGGGAGACAAGTGGAGGGGGTTGGTGTGGTTGTAGGGACAAACAAGCAGTGATAGAAGCAGATCATCAAAAGATGTCACAGACAACAGAACAAAAGAACACAGGTGTCGAAGTTGTCTAAACGAATGTGCTAATTAAGAATGGATGGTAGGGCACTCAAGGTATAGCTCTAGTGGGTGGGGGGAGCATAAAAGATTTAAAAATATTTAAAAATAATGGAAATAGGTGGGAAAAAGAAAAATCTATATAATTTATTGGAACAACACCTCATCTTCCGACTAGGCACTTTACAGCCTTCCGGACTGAATATTGAATTCAACAACTTTAGGTCTTGACCTCCCTCCTCCATCCCCACCCCCTTTCTGTTTCTTCCCCCTTCCTTTTGTTTTTTTCCAATAAATTATATAGAGTTTTCTTTTTCCCACCTATTTCCATTATTTTTAAATATTTTTAAATCTTTTATGCTCCCCCCACCCCCAGTAGAGCTATACCTTGAGTGCCCTACCATCCATTCTTAATTAGCACATTCGTTTAGATAATATCACCAACTTCGACACCTATGTGTTCTTTTGTTCTGTTGTCTGTGACATCTTTTGATGATCTGCTTCTATCACTGCTTGTTTGTCCTTACAACCACACCACCCCCCTCCACTTTTCTCCCCCCCCCACCCCCCCAAACCAGCTTATATTTCACCCCTTCCTTGGATTCACCTAGTTCTGTCGAAGGGTCATGAGGACTCGAAACGTCAACTCTTTTCTTCTCCGCCGATGCTGCCAGACCTGCTGAGTTTTTACAGCTAATTCTGTTTTTGTTTTGGATTTCCAGCATCCGCAGTTTTTTGTTTTTATTTCTGCAATTCAGTCTTTGGATTCAAAGGTAACTTTGAAACCATTAAGTTGATTCTCATGATTTGGAAAAATTCCATCAACGTACTGCCTCAACCTCATCATTAGATTATTATTCTTTGTAATACAAACTTAAATCTGTATTGCCTACTTTTTATGCAGATTATAGATGATCTGTTATCCAAGACATCAAGCACAGAAAAGACTTCCTCATCAATTGCAGATGCTGCAATGTTGGAGGCTGAAACCATCTGCGTAGGACAAATGGTTTGTGACATTCATCCAGTTATGTTATTTTAATATTTGATTCCTTTTCCATCCAAACCACTCTCTTCACAATTATAATTTGTAATAACTTGTAGATCACACATAGAGGCAGCAGGAATCAACTGTGATTTCTTTGTGACATATCGGTGAGGCTGTTATGATGGATAGCAGTCAAGACTAAACAGGATTATCAAACTATACACTCCAGACATGTATTCTATTTATGGAGGGTATTTAGGATCTCTGAGCGAAGAATACATGTATGTTTGTGTACACTGAACTATTCTACATTGTTGAGAGATTACTTGAATTTAGTGCTTAAAATGCAAAAAATCTTTGAACGTAATCTTAAAAGATTTATGAACCTATATAACTGATAGCATTACATGCTTAATAATAGCTGATAATGGCTTTTTGTACTGGGGTGTCTACAGAAGGAATTTTTAGATTGATATACACCAGCCTATCATTATGTTAAAGAGGTGTTGAATGTTTTAATACAGAAGGTCTGTAGGCAATTTTAACAACAGGAATTGCATGACTTCAAATAGTTGGAGATCTGCCCATTTGATGGCAAAATTCCCCACTAGTAAAGATTACAACATTTATTTTCTTTTACGGCTTGCGGTGTTAAAAGCTTTTTATGTTTGATGTTTTTGTTTGTTTTTTTTATGGGGAGACTGACTGACTGTAATTTTTCATTTCCGCATTCATTGGCCTGCAAGTTCCCCTCCTTTAAAATGAATAGGTCTTATTTGGAGGCTGGCCAACATAGAAATAGAAAATACAGCCATTATTTTTCAGGTATTTTCTTTTACAGAATATTTTGGGTCTATCTTGCACTTAGGATAGAGACTCCTCCTCTGCATTTACCTCTCTTGGTGTGGGGGAGTGCTTAGTGTGTGCTGAGAGATGGCACAAAGGGATTAACAATAGTGAACACTCGGGAGTACATTTGGGATCCTGTAGCCTCCCCTTACACTGATTTTACAAAGAATTGCCATTTAACGAAATATAAATGTGTGGCTGATGGTAAATAATTTGTAGCACAAAGAGATGTTGCAGAGACATAGGATTGGTCTGGCTGATATTTTATATAACCTTGGCATTCATTTTAACATAACGGTTGATGATAATTCTCCTCTTCATCTGTGTTCATCCAGTGTAGGATGTAGACCACTTCATGCCTTTTCCTTGAGGGATTTCTGCCATATACTAGCACTCTGGAAAGGCATGTTGTTGATAATGGCTGACCATAGGAATCTTGCCTGCTCTTACCACCCACCATGGGTGTATTGGAAGAATTAACAGATTAATTATCAACCTGCTTGGCCATGTCATGAACACATTGGTGATACTTGGTACATGGAATATGTTTAACACAATGGCTGTGATCTTTTAAAGGGATAACACAGCAGTCTACCAATGTAAGGTATCACTGCATAATTTAAAATATTTAGTCTTCAGAGGAGATTGATGTAATCAATCAAGTAAAATTTCCTTATAACTATTTGCAACTTAAGTATGTGCCACTGAAACCTTAATCCATACCTTTTTCACATTGAGACAAGACTTCTCCAATTTTCTTCCCAGCCTCCCATTTCTATTGTCCTTAAACTACAAATAATTCAAAACACCATGAGCCACATTCACAGCTTTGCAAAGACTACTTCACCCGAATCAATGTCAACTCTTGCGTACCTCCACAATCCTCTCCAGTTGCACACATCTTTTACGTTCTGACACAAACCTACTTCCAGTTTACCACTCCCTCTAAAGCACTGGTCACTGCTCCTACATCCAGCCGTGCCCAACCTTCTGAAATTATTTTCCTCAGTATCTGCACTGCTACCTTGCTTTCTCTCTTTAAAATCTCCTAGAGACAGTATTGTTATGTTAACTTCCCTTCTTCCTTCTTTTTTGATATTCACCATGTAATGTTACAGATAGCTCCTATAGAAGTGTAAGTTAATGCATTTTGATACGAATTGTTCTCTGCAACTGTATGCCCTTATAAAAAGGACTTGAGAAATAGAGCTGTCTGAGTGGAATACGGTGAAATCTTTTCACAATGAAATAACAGTGTACCTTGTTTTGGGGACCTTGGGCAAACTGTAAACCTTGCACTTAATCCAAAATATGCATTTTAGAATGTTTGAGGATTGACACCAATAATCTACCAATATAGTTTCTTACTGCATAAACTCAGCTAGATGTACCCTAACTTTGCGGACTGGATTACTTTGTTAACTGCATTATACAAATTTCAATTAAAATAGTTACTCCATTCCCTGTCTTAATCTCCTAGTGTGTCAACATGCAGCACAGATTAGATGTAAATATGTAGAGGAGGCCTTTAAGTGCCAGTAAGTGATATTTCCAACATTCCTTTCTCTGTATGTTTCACATAGCACAGGCTAACTGCATCAAAACAGCTGAAGACCAGTTTGAAGGATAGCCTGCAGACAGCCACTGAAATCAGAACTATTCTGGCAAATTTCTGATGCAAAAAATGGATTTGGATTTACGTAGTGCCTTTCACATCCCGAAAATACATTAAAGTTCTTCACAATCAATAAATTACTTCTGCAGGGTAGTCGGCTAAAGCAATGTAGGTAAATGCAAAAGCCAATCTGTACAGGATAGGATCCAACAAAAATAGTGAGGTAAATGACCAGGTAGCGGCATGGATTTTGCTGTGTGCAGCGACAGAACAGCTTTTTGCTATTCACTTCGGGTACACTTGCTACAGGCATTTAATGGGCTCGTTAGCAATTACTTCCAGTCATTGGCATCTTTTTGAATTTGGCACCTTCCACAGTGAATCTGTGATGTTTTTGAAACCAACCAGATTGAGAATCCTCACTGAGACATGCAGACTGCAAAGTAGGTTAAAAAAGGGAAATATAAATTAAATATAAATCATTATACAGGGAGCTAAATAAAGATTGGAGCATACGCATGGGATTAAGGGAATGATGGGAAAACAGAAAAACAATTAAAATGTTATTTTTAAATCTACATTAATTTTCTTTTGCTAGAACGAGACTCCAAATTTATAAAGTTAACTTTTCAGGGGAAGGGAGGCTGTTCAGCAGTACTTATCACTTATTATACCATTAAAAACTCCTAAATGTACAAGGCCTAATTTTTCCATCTGTCTTTGGAGCAAGAATAATAGTTAATTAGCCTCTGGCTCAGTGGTGTCATTTTTACACCTAAACCAAAGCTGACACCACTGAAGAGAAGCAGATCAAAACATTAATACTTAACTGTTGTATATAGAATACTTCAATTTTATAGATGTTCAAGGTAAACATCCTTGAAGCAAGCAACATGGTGTCATGTTGTGGGCTACTGACAATTCCTAGAATTGTTTTTTGTTTGGTAAATGGAGAAAAAGAAGAATACATGCTGCTTATCCTCTGTACTAATAAGTGCAGCACTCTGTGGTGTGAGTTATGAACATTACTCATACCCTGTTTTTCTTGTTTTTCTTGTACCTTGTGAAATCAGAACAAACGCATACAACACAGTGCATTAAACAGGCTCTGGGATTAGGAATCTGGAGCAGAAGTGAATGAGATGCGCATTTTTCTGAATCTTCTGCAAGTGGGGAGTTATACCTTATGGCCGGAATTTTCCACTCCCGTTGGCAGCGGGGGTCATGCGGGCGGGGAGTGGGGGGGGGGCAGAAATCGGTTTAACGCCGGCATGAAACCACAGTGGGATATCCAGTGGTGTTGGGCAGATCACATATACAGTTGGAGGCCGGCATGAACCCAATTTGCATCCTGCTAATGGGATACAAGGCAAGGCTCAACCAGAATCACCCCCCCTCCCCCCCCATATTCCATTTACCGTTACACCGGCAGGAAAACACGTCGGCCCAGAACACGTCTGGACAAGCATGAAGTGCAGAAGACAGGATTCGTCCTTAGGGCCTTTCTCAGATCGCGGACATCCGAGGAAATGATGATGCTGGACCCCTACATCTTCCGGACCCTGGAGGAATACGTGCATCACATGCTGGGTGGATCCTCATGCACATGGCTCCACTGTGAAGCAGCCCTCAGAAGGTGGGAGGTCTCCACGCAGCAGCTTCAACTTCACTGAGGCTTCTGAACTTCACTGACTTCACCATGGGCTGGTATGGATAATCAGCGAAGGTGGGGGGCAGTGGGGGGGAAGAGGAAGGTCTAGGTGTGTGTGGGAGAGGAAGATGTACTTTGGCGGATGAGACTGTGATGGTGGTGAACGAAGGTGTCGGGGTGTCGTTGGGAGGGGGTGGGGGATGAAGGTGTTAGGGAATGACGGGAGGGGGAAAGAAGGTATCCAGGTGGAGGAGGGAATATGGGGAAAGGGGTGTGTAACGGGGACAATGCTGCAAGTTGGAAAATAGGTGTAAGGGGGAGGAAGGTGTAAGGGAGGGAGTTTGGAGGTGGGAAGGTGTCTGGAGGGAGGAGTGAGTATGGAGATGAGGGCATTAAAGTGGAGGAAGGAGTAAGGGTGGAGGAAGGAGTAAAGGGCAGATGGAATGTCCAGGTGGAATCAATGGCTGTCTCCTGGGGAGTAAACTCAGGGTGGACGTGTTAGGATGGAATGGTGAGTGTGAGAGGGGGACAGAGTGGGAGGGTGGGAGAGTGGGGGTGCATTGGCACCTGTAGAAGGGGCAGCGAGGGTGGTTGGTGGGGACACGGAGGCAAACACGGACCCAGTGGGTGGGAAGGAGGAGGTAGGGGAGGTCAAGGTGGATGGGAGTGGAATTTTCATGAAGGTAGGGAGCATGCACATTCACCTAGACATTCTTGAAGGAGAAGGGTTCGGGCTGTAGGGTAATGGTGGGGAAGTCGAAGGTGATGCCAGGTGGGTCGACTGTGATGGGGAAAAAGACATGGGTGACTGGGAGAGGGGAAAGGACGGGGGAGATTACAAGAAACTTGACCACAACCATGTTTTCAAATCAAAAATGAGCGGAGCACATGGACGGGCACAGATGCTGCATGGAACTGTGATCAGAGGGTGGGTGGAGATACAGGTCAGCTCAGATGGACAACTGAAAGAGAACCCCAGCAGGCAGCATTGAAAATGCTCGGGAGAGTGAGATGAGTTTGAAGGATGAAGACTCCGCGTGCATGCAAGAATGTTTGCACAAGGCTCTGAAAGGCCCTGCCACACACACACTTCTCCCTCCACAATCCAACTGGTCCAGCTGTGTGCAGCTGAACTGCTGGTGGGGATGGGTGGGGGCCGGTGAATGCAGGAGGAGGACTTGCAAAGCCTGTAAGTGAAGCTGAAAGACAACATTACACATTTTACAGTGAAAGTGAATATATTTTCAGATTATAAAGTGACAAGATGTATTCACCCATACAACCACTTGTGATCAGAATTTCTTAACTTTTCCAGGTGCTGCTCTGACGTTGGTAGCAGGGGTAGAGACAGCATGTATAATTGTTGGCCCTGTTGCCGCTAATGACTTCGGTGTGCGTCGTCTGGAGAACAGAGGCCTTGAGGACCCCGGCTTGCTTTGGCTGTCCTCCTGTGGACCAGCTGCTCCCTCTGCACTGACAGAGGATGAGGTTGCGGGGGTCACAGGCAAAAGGCACTCAGAGGGAGCAGACAACCTCTGAGATTCATGAGTGGATGACGCAGGGGTACCCAGCTGCCACTCTTCTTCCCTTTGGGGCCTGAGGGCCCTGGCCTGACTCTTTGAGGGGAAGGAGCACCTGGAGGGATGGCTAGGTGTCCTGTTTCCCGCTTGCATTACCACTGCAGGAACTCACCCATGGCTACCATGCTGGAGTGCAGGTCTGCACACGTCTCCACATTCTGCTGGACCAGGTTCTCCATAACATCCGCCATCCTTCTCGTAGAGTACTCCATGTGTGCACATATGGGCACCACTTCATCAGAGAGGAGGTGGACGCAACTCCTCCGACTCGCATGTCACTCTGTTGAGGGCTCCCAACAGCTCTGCATGATGTTCCCCCACCTTCTATTGACTCTCCAGAATGAGTTGGAAGGACGAATCCAGAGGCTCGTCATCTGACTCGGACCTCACAGATGCCTCTTCCCCAGCAGTCCTCCGAGTGCTGGGGAACTCAGCTGAACTTGCCTCCTCCTGTTGCGCCCCCTTGTCTGTGCAGTGACCACCAGATTGTGAACCCGAGCCTGCTCTCGATCTAGGACCGACTGAGGTGTGTCTCTGCGCTGGTGGAGGGTGTGGGTAAGCGCTGTGACCGGTCTTCCAGGTTGTTTATTTCCAGCTCTTCAATAGAGGAGGTGTCCTCTTGGCTGGAGGTGAGGATGTGGATGGAGCTGAGGGACTGGCTGGCTGATGGCATTGGTCATTTGGCAGAGCTCCCTGTGAACCAAAGTAGAGATAATTAGTGCATGGGAGCACAGTCAAAAGCAGGAGAGAGAGCACTCACAGTTGCATTGAGAGAGAGAGATGATGTGGTGCAGGATCCTCACTTGGGTGCACACCACCAACCTCACCGTTGCCACAGGCAAAGTCCACAGACCAGTCAGCGCAATGGCACTCTCCTCAAAGTAAGTAAGGGGCCTAATGTTGGCCTCTCCACCCTCAGTTTGGGACCTCTCCCTTCATTTGTAAGCCAGCTTCTCCAGCGTGAAAACTGATGCAGAGTATACGTGAGCAGGACGCATGCCATGCCAGATGATAAGGATGCATGGAATGTTTGTGTGGTGAGCAGAGCCATGGATGGGATGAGGATGTGAGCTCGAGAGGGTATGAGCCTGATGGAGATGTGAGGGTATGTGTGAGAGTTAGTGGTGTTGGTCCTTGAGGTGTGAGATCCCTGTGGATGTGTGATGGGTTTGGGAGTGTGTGTTGAGAGTGATGAGGTAATTGACTTACCCTGGCAGAATGGATGAGAGCATTCATCCTATCCCTGCACTGGAAGGCTGACCTCCTCTGTGCTCCGTTGGTACTGACTGCCACTGCCACCACCTCCCAGGCTGGATTGGTAACTCTGGTGGACCTCCTGCAGCTAGAGGAGGGGTAGAGGAGTTTGCGGCAGCCTTCCATTGTGTCCAGCAGGCGCCCCAGAGAGAGGGCTGCCATCACCTTTGCTTTTGGAGCCACCTGTGACCTGGAGCAGTCCTAGATTGTAGACATGAAGTAGGCTGCACTCTGGTGTGCTTTAAATATGGCGCCCAGAGTGAGGAAGCGCTGAGGTCACAGTGTGGCGGGCAAATCTGAGCCCACCTGTCAGCGATCCGGCGTGTTCCTGTGAATGCAATGGGGCGGGATCCGCCAGAAAGGGAACAAACTGGCATGAAAATCCACCATTGAGGCCAGTGGGTAAAACTACACTTAGTGCAAATTTGGGATGATTCCGCCCTGCATCTGTTTGGACGTTAGGGGTTTTGGATTTCCCTAAGGTGGCAGAGCCTGGTGTGAAATCCTTTGTGGGTGGAGTTATGTCACATATACAGGTTATCCAAAAAATTCAGTGTGGTTCACATGAGCTTTCCCAGATCTCTCAGAATCTGCGCTAGAGTGGCACCACTCTCAAAACTGGCCCCGAAATCATCACCATTGGGAGTGTCCACTAATTACATTCTTTGTAGATTTTGAGGAGCCTTCAGAAATTAAGCTGGATCTTTCAGGTGCATAGACACTAACTGAAAGGTTTTGAATATTTTTTCTTAAGTTTACCATTAAGGAACCTGACAACTGTAGCCCAATCTAACTAGAAAATACTGTAATTTACGACCAAGTTACTCATAGTTGGTGAATTCATTTATTTAAAATGCTTATTTTTTGTGATAAACCCATTTTCAAATCAAACTTCAAGTTACCACTGTAAATATATCATTGAATATTTTTTGCCCAAGTTGGGTGGGAGGCAGCTCAAAGTGGAGCATAAACTAGCTGGGCCAAATGGCCCACTTCTGAGCTGTAAATTCTATGTAACTATATGTAAATGACACAGAATCAGACTCTTCAATCCAGCTGATTTATAGTCCACTTTAAGCTCCCTCTCCTACTGAATCTTGGTCCAAACATGCACAAGAGAGCTGAATTCCAGAAGTGAGGTGAAAGTGACTGTCCTTTACAGGAGATCCTTAGGGCAGTGTCCTTGGCCAAGCCATCTTCAGCTGCTTCATCAATGATCTTCCCTCCATCTTATTATCATAAGTGAAGATGTTCACTGGTGATTGCACAGGGTTCAACTACTTAAATTACTACTGAAGCAGTCTGTGTGGGCATGCAGCAAGACCTGGACAGAATTCAGGCTTGAGCTGATAAGTGGCAACTAGCATTTGTGCCACACAAGTGCTAGGCAATGGCCATCTCCATCAAGAGAGAATCTAACCATCTCCTCTTAATGTTCCATGGCATCACCATTGCTGAATCCCCCCACCATCAATATCCTCAGGGTTACCATTGACAGAATCTTAATTGGACCAGCCATATAAATACTGTGGCTACAAGAACAGGCCAGAGGTTGGTAATTCTGTGGTGACTAACTCACCTCTTGACTCCCCAACGTCTGTTCACCATTTATAAGACGCAAGTCCTGAGTTTGATGGAATACTCCCTGCTTATCGAGATGAGTGCAGCTCCAACAACATTCAAGACGATCGACACCACCCAAGACAAAGCAGGCCACTTGATTTGTACTCCATCCATGAATTTAAACATTCAATGCATTAACCACCAGTGCGCAGTAGCAGTTGTGTACACCAAATGCAATATGCACGGCATTAACTCGCCAAGGCTCCTTTGACTGCACCTTCCAAACCTGTGATCTCTACAATATGGAAAAATAAGGGCAGCAGATGCATGGAAACGTCCAGGTCATACAACAAACTGACTTGGAACTATATTGTCATTCCTTCAACATCACAGGGTCAAAATCTTAGAACTCCCTCCTAAATAGCACTATGGGTGCACCTAAACCATATTGACTGTAGCAGTTCAAGAAGGCAGCTCACCACCACCTTCTCAAGGGCAGATAGGGATGGACAATAAATCCTGGCTCTACCAGCGAAGTCCAAATCCCATAAATTTAAATTTTTAAAAATCTGTGTTGGTGTTTATCCTGTACATGAGCAAACATCACATGTAGCCATGCTAATCCCATGTCTTTTCATCCCCCTTTCTGCCAGCCACCTGTCCATATGCTGTTATTAAGATTTGACATGGTCCATGCTTCAATCACTAAATCCAGTTGTGTATTCCACAACTTCACAATCCTCTGCACATTTCTTCTCCTCAATATTAAATGTAAGAGATTTAGGATGGCGTCTCTGTTTCCCTCATTATAGACCTTTCAATCTCTGAAAACATTCTGTTTCTGTTAATTGTGTCCCATTACTTCATAATTTGCATCAACAACTATTCTTCAAAAGAACTTCAATGGCTGTAAAGGACTTTGGGGGTGTACCGCAAGTGTGAAAGTTGCTATAAAAATGCAAGATTTTCTTTTTCTGCACCTCTATTAAAATCCCCATAATCTCCTATGTTTTAATGAAAACAGCTCCAGTTTTTCCAAGGGCAGTTTGGAAGAACCAATGCTCTCTGCTGTAATGCCGCTCTGCAGTTAGGACAATTATCCATCAATCCTGCCAGATTGAGTTTAGTGGATTTTCAGTATCAAGAATTTCATTTATTTTGGCATGGTATCAGGACCCATCACGCTCAGGGGTTGCAGGCTTCTGCATGTCATATAATCTTTTCATCAGACTCTACCACCTTATTTTCCTTTTGACTTCAAAGTTCTTTGTAAATCTGAATATTTGGATGACAGTGCCTTTTTTAAGAAGACGTTTATCTATTCGGGTAGTAACACCTTTTTCACTATCACAGCTCTCTTTACGAGTGGTATTGATGGAAAACTTTGTGCAAGTAACTTGGAAGGTGCAAAACCAATGCAGCTCAGCAAAATGTCTTCAATGTTATTGGGCACTTCCCTGAGACAGCATGTTGTCTCATTGCTCTGGAAACTATAATTACAAATATTTGATAGTAATGGACGGCAGATTGAGGCAAGGAAGACACTGACTCTAACTGACATAGAGTGCCATTCAATTAAATCATATATATTGAATTGAAACTGTCCAACCTTAGAACCAAAAATTGACCAGCTTGCCAGAAATGTTAAGTCAAACAAATTCGACAATGTTTACATTGTAAATGGAAAAATAACAAAAATGACCTAAAGCATGTTTGCAAGCAACAAACTAATTCGCTTACAAGAAACAAAATTGAGATTATAAATACACAATGATTATTACTTAGAGTGTGTTCAGAAGTCACATGAATAAAATAGCATGGTAAAAGTCTCAAGATATTCCGCTGCAACAGTTTAAAGGGGTAACTAGAATTGGGTTCAATGTATGAAAGGGATTGACAGTAAAGAACACTTGCATGCATAAAGAACACCAAAGCAAGTAGAAAAACCCTTATTCTAGAGGCTAGTAGAAGTAGTTATGCACCAAAAATGGTCAACAATTTACAAATTAACATATTTATATGCTTTGTTGAGACGAAAATTTGGTTTGATATTGCTACAAGAGCAGGTCAAAGTTGATCTCTATATGATTCCTAAAGCCCCTCCACCACTTACAAGGCACAATTTAGGAATATGATGGAATGTTCTCCACTTGCTGGATCAACTTAGCTCCAACAACATCTTGATACCATCCCAGGACAAAACAGTCCACAATTCACCTTATAGCCTAAACATCCACCCTCTCCAAACACCTGTGTACTATGGCTACACTGTGCACTGCAGCACTCGCCAAAATTTTGTACAGCAGCACCTCCCAAAATAAAGATCGCCACCAAATGAAGGAACAAGAGCAGGTGTATGGGAACACCATTGCCTCCAAGTTATACATCATGTTGATTTGGACAGACATCATCCATCGTTGGGTGAAAATCCTGGATTCTTTACCGAACAGGATTATGGGAGTATCTTCAAGACAGACCGCAATGGTTCAGCTCACCACTACCCAGAACAATTTCTCAGCAACACCCACATCCCCAGAATTAATTTTAGAGATGCACGATGTAAATTCTCCAAGCACTGGCATGTCAAGTAATTATAGGGCTTTTTAAATTTGTTCATGGGATGTAGGCGTTGCTACCAAGGCCAGCATTTATTGCCCATACCTAATTGCCCTTGAGAAGGTGGCGGTGAGCTGCCTTCTTGAACTGCTGCAGTCCATGTGGTGTATGTACACCCACAGTGCTGTTAGAGAGGGAATTCCAGGATTTTGTCTCAGCGACAGTGAAGGATCAGCGATATATTTCCAAGGCAGGATAGCGTGTGGCTTGGAGGGAAACTTGCAGGTGATGGTGTTCCCATGTATCAGTTGCCCTTGTCCTTCTAAATTGTAGCGGTCGTGGGCTTGGAAGGTGCTGCCTAAGGAGCCTTGGTGAGTTCCTGCAGTGCATCTTGTAGATGGTACACACTGCTGCTACTGTGCGTCGGTGGTGGAGGGAGTGAATGTTTGTGGATGAGGTGCCAATCAAGCAGGCTGTTTTGTCCTGGATGATGTCAAGCTACTTGAATGTTGTTGGAGCTGCACTGGTCCAAGCAAGTGGAGAATATTCCATCACACTCCCTAATTTGTGCCTTGTAAATGGTGGACAGGCTTTGGGGAGTCAGAAGGTGAGTTACTCGCCACAGGATTTCTAGCCTCTGACCAGCTCTTGTAGCCACAGTATTTATACGGCTAGTCCAGCTCAGTTTCCAGTCAATGGTAATCCCTCAGGATGTTGATAGCGGGGGATTCAGTGATGGCAATGTCATTGAATATCAAGGGGTGATGACTAGATTCTCTCTTGTTGGAGATGGTCCTTGCTTGGCACATGTATGGTGTGAATGTTACTTGCCACTTGTCAGTCCAAGCCTGGATATTGTCCAGGTCTTGCTGCATTTGGACCTGGACTGCTTCAGCATCTGATGGGTTCACGAAAGGCGCTGCAAATTGTGCAATCGTCAGCGAACATTCCCACTTCTGACCTTATGATGAAAGGAAGGTCATTGTTGAAGCAGCTGAAGGTGGTTGGGCCTAGGGCCCTGAGGAACTCCTGTAGTGATATCCTGGAACTGAGATGATTGACCTCCAACCACCACAACCATCTTCCTTTGTGCTAGATATGACTCTAACCAGTGCAGCATTTTCCCCCTGATTCCCATTGACTCCAGTTTTGCTAGGGCTCTTTGATACCACACTCAGTCAATTGCTGCCTTGATGTCAAGGCCAGTCACTCTCACTTCACCTCGGGAGTTAAGCTCTTTTGTCCATGTTTGAGCCAAGGCTGTAATGAGGTCAGGAACTCAGTGGCCCTGGTGGAACCCAAACGAGCATCAGTGAGCAGGTGATTGTTAAGCAAGTGCCGCTTGATAGCCCTGTTGATGGTCCCTTCCAACACTTTACTGATGATTGAGAGTAGACTGATGGGGCAGTAATTAGCCAGGTTGGATTTGTCCTGATTTTTGTGCATGGGACACACCTGGACAATTTTCCACATTGCTGGGTAGATGTCAGTGTTGTAACTCTTTCGAGTAGATGTCAGTGTTGTAGTTACACTGGAACAGCTTGGCTTGGGTCGTGGTAAGTTCTGGAGCACAAGTCTTCAGTACTATTGCCAGATTATTATTAGGGCCCGTAGCCTTTGCAATATTCAGTGGCTTCAGCCGTTTCTTGATATCACGTGGAATGAACTGAACTGATTGAAGACTGGCATCTGTGATCCTCGGGACCTCCAGAGGAGACCAAGATGGATCATCCAATCTGGCTGAAGATTGTTGCAAATGCTTTAGTCTTATCTTTTGCACTGATGTGCTGGGCTCCCCCATCATTGAGGATGGGGATATTTGTGGAGCCTACTCCTCAAGTTGTTTAATTGTCCATCATTCACGACTAGATGTGGCAGGACTGCAGAGCCGAGGTCTGAACTGTTGACTGTGGAACTGCTTAGCTCTGTCTATCACTAGCTACTTATGCTGTTCGGCATGCAAGTAGTCCTGTGTTGTAGCTTCACGAGGTTGACACCTCATTTTTAGGTATGCCTGGTGCTGCTCCTGGCATGCTCTCCTGCACTCTTCATTGAACCGGAGTTGATCCCCTGGCTTGGTGGTAATGGTAAAGTGGGAGATATGCCGGGCTATGAAGTTACAAATTATAGTGAGAACAATTCTGCTGCTGCTGATGGCCCATAGTGCCTCATAGTTGCCCAGCCTCGAGTTGTTAGATCTGTTTGAAATCTATCCCATTTAGCACAGTGGCAGAGCCACACAATACAGTAGAGGGTATACTCAATGTGAAGACAGGACTCCACCATGGTCACTTCTACTGATACTGCCATGGGCAGATGCATCTGCGGCAGGCAGGTCGGTGAAAACCAAGTCAAGTATATTTTTCCCTCTTGATTCCCTCACCGCCTGTCGATGTTGAGGAAACCCATGGAAACTTCCTCCTGACTGTATACCACTGTCCCGCTACCTCTGCTGGGTTTGTCCTGCTAGTGGGAGAGGACATTGTTTTTTTCATTCACAGGACGTGGGCTTCGCTGGCTGGGTCAGCATTTATTACCCATCCCTAGTTACCCTTGAGAAGATGGTGGTGAGCTGCTTTCTTAAACCGCTGCAGTCCATATGATGTAGGTACACCCACAATGCTGTTAGGAAGGGAGTTCCAGGGTTTTGACCCAGCAACAGTGAAGGAACAGCGATATATTTCCAAGTCAGGATGGTGAGTGACTTGGAGGGGAAGTCGCAGATGGCAGTGTCTATCTGCTGCCTTTGTCCTCCTAGGAGGTAGTGGTCGTGGGTTTGGAAGGTGCTGTCTAAGGACCCTTGGTGAATTCCTGCAGTGCATCTTGTAGATGGTACACACTGCTGCTATTGTGAGTCAGTGGTGGAGGGAGTGAATGTTTGTGGATGTGGTGCCAATTAAGTGGACTGTTTTTTCCTGGACGGTGTCCAGCTTCTTCAGTGTTGTAGGAGCTGCCCTCATCTAAGCAAGTGTTCCATCACACTCCTGACTTGTGCTTTGTAGATGGTGGACAGGCTTTGAGGAGTCAGGAGGCGAGTTATTCATTGCACGATTCCTAGCCTCTGACCTGCTCTTGTAGCCACAGTGTTTATATGGCTAGTCCAGTTCAGTTTCTGGTCAATGGTAACCCCCAGGATGTTGATAGTGGGGGATTCAGTGATGCCATTGAACATCATGGGGTGATGGTTGGATTCTCTCTTGTTGGAGATGGTCATTGCCTGACACTTGTGTGGCGTGAATGTTACTTGCCACTTGTTAGCCCATGCCTGGATATTGTCCAGGTCTTGTTGCACTTGGACATGGACTTCTTCAATATCTGAAGAGTCGCGAATGGTGCTGAACATTGTACAATCATCGGCGAACATCCCCACTTATGACCTTATGATGGAAGGAAGGCTGCTAAAGATGGTGGGGCCTAGGACACTACCCTGAGGAACTCCTGCAGTGATGTCCTGGAGATAAGATGACTGACCTCCAACAACCACAACCATCTGCCTTTGAGCTAGGTATGACTCCAACCCATGGATGGTGATGTCTGGGACGTATTCTGTAAGGTATCATTCCGTGATTATGACTGTGACAGGCTGTTGCTTGACTAGATGGCTCTCCCAATTTTGGCAAAAGCCCCCAGATGTTATTAAGGAGGACTTTGCAGGGTCGACAGGGCTGAGTTTTCTATAGTTGTTTCCGGTGCCTAAGTTGATGCAAGGTGGTCCAGTCCAGTTTCATTCCTTATGGACTTGTTTTTAGTGGTTTGATACAACTGAATGGCTTGCTAGGCCTTTTCAGAGGGCATGTAAGAGTCAACACATTGCTGTGGGCCTGAAGTCACATGTAGGCCAGGCCAGGTAAGGATAGCAGATTTCCTTTCCAAAGGGCATTAATGAACCAGATGGGTTTTTTTTTTACGATAAACAACATGGTTTCTTGGGCATCGTTAGACTTTTAATTCCAGATATTTTTACTGAATTCAAATTCCACCACCTGGCATGGTAGGATTCAAACCTGGGTCCCCAGAGCATTACGCTGGGTCTCTGGATTATTAGTCCTATGACCATACCACTATGTCACCCGGTCCCTCGCTGTAATAAATGGGATTTTAAAAGATATTAAATTAATCTTTCTGATGAAAGTCTTAGCTCTGACCTAACAAAATATGCTCATCTTCATATTAATGTGTCATTTATGTTAATTTTTGATTTTTAAAAATTTCTCCAGGAACCTGATCAAGTGTACGACGGAATAACCTTTAATGACTTCCTTAAGGTCTGTATTTGTTTCCCTTAAACACAAATGAAATTAATATAAAATTTCTGAAGTGAAAGTAGGCCATATGCAAAACTGATAATGTAATACAATGATATCACACTCTACAAATGACTTGATGGATTTCAAGTAACTGCTCGGTCAACCAATTTTATAGAAACAAAATACTGTGCTTGCTGGAAATCTGAAACAAAAACAGAAAATGCTGGAAAAACTTAGCAGGTCTAGCAGCATCTGTGGAGAGAGAAACAGAGTTAATGTTTCAAGTCCATGTGACCCTTCTTCATAGCTAAACAGAAGTAGAAATGTGATGAAATTTATACTGTTTAAGGGAGTAGAGCAGGTGAAGCTGGATAGAAGGTCAGCGATAAGTGGGGGAAAAGGAGAGATTTACAAAGATGTCATGAACTAAAGGACAAACGGGATGTTAATGGTAGTGGTAAGGGTTAAAAAAGGTGCTTATAGTGGCATAATGGTAAGAAAGCAGAATGTGATAACAGCAGAACAAGGATAAGCACGAAGTGAAAGAACAACATGGAACAACTAACAGATGGCCCTTTTGGGGGTGGTGTGGCGGATGCAGGCAGTGGTGGGGAAAAAAGGATAGAAAATGGGATAAAAGAGGGGATAAAACAAAGAATAAACATAAAAATAAATAAAAATAAGTGGATAAAAAATAAGAAGTAATTTTGAAAAAAAAGGATTAAAAAAAAGGGGTTGAGGATAGAGGAGAGAGAGTTCATGGTCTGAAGCTATTGAACTCAAATGTTAAGTCCAGAAGGCTGTAAAGTGCCTTATTGGAAGATGAGGTGCTGTTCCTCCAGTTTGCGTTGGGCTTCACTGGAACATTGCAACAGGCCAAGGACGGACATGTGGGCACGAGGGCAGGATGGTGGTGAACCGGTTTTGTTGGTTCCAATTCACACTCTGATGCTAAATATACATGTTGCGATATGTACTCAAATATCAAGTTCAGTTTTATTACTGTAGTATCAACCCTAAACTACTGAAATCAACTTACATTTGTTTACATTGTAGCATTTTTGTTTTTTCTTTTGTATTTTAACTTTTTTTTCCCTACCTTCTTTAACCATTTATTCTTTATTTAAACTATTTAATTTACCTTTTTCTTTTGCCTTCCTGCTCCAACCACCTATCTTAGAAATTTGAAAAAAAAAACAAATGCTTTAATGGAAAAGCAGTCAACAAAAAAGCTGAACTGTAAAAATGGAAATGGTCAGATCGCAGACACAACCTGATCATGTTTTGACACAACAATTTTGACACAAAATTAGTAAAATGCAACACTGACAAGTAAACTAATTGGAGGACACTAAAATTCCAATAGACAACCCTGTCTACCAAATTCAGAGGCTTAACCAGTTCAGATATCAGTATACAATGGCTCACCAGCAGCCTGTATTATGATATGGAGCTAAAGCATTAACTAGAACATATTTAATAAATATACTGGATAATCCATGATGCTCACAGTAGTTTGGAGGTAAGCCACTATTTTATAATAACTAGGATGTTATACCATGTGTAATATAAAATCTAATGGAGTGTTTACATCCTCATAGCCCTTTCCTAATCTGCATAAAAGAGCAGGCTTGAGGGAAGTAGTCTGTTGCCAAAATTGAAATGTAATTAATTGGCCTTTCCCTGCAAGACCAAATGTACTCCTGGTGGGGAATCATTCCTTGTTTGAATCCATCAATTTGGATGCCTCAGTCAAAGTCACCATTGTCATCCTTTATTGCTGCAATCATGCCATTCTATCTCTCTGTGTCCTCCTTAATCTCTCCACAGAAATCAATACAGGCTCAGCCACTTAATCTGTCATCACTACCCTCTCCTCCACAGTCGTCAGCTGCAGAATTGTCCTTATTTAGCTTTACTCCTGCCAGCACAGTGCCAGTTGCAGCTTAAAGGATCCTCATCCCACCCTGTATGTCATCTTGGAAGTCCCCCACAATTCTACCCTTGAGCCTCTCCTATTCCTTGTATACATGCTTATCCATAGCAGCACCCTGTTGGCATGGGGTCAGCTTGCTATCAACACCCAGTTCTACAGTGCTAACGTTCTCAACTTCATTGCTACCATCATGATGGTGGTAACACGTGAGCCAGAACTACCTCAAATTTAACATCAGCAAGATCAAATGCTCCACTCGCACAAAAAATCTTTGCAAGATAGTCCCTAATTTAATTTTTCTCCTGATCTGACTCCGGCAGTGTGCAATTGTGGCATTCTTTTAGACACACAACCAAATCTGCCTGTTTGCACCAATGGAACACTGCCTAACTCGGTCCTTCATCCTAGCCATCAATGAAGATCTTGTTTATACCTTTATCACCACCAACTTTGACTTCTCCAATACTTTAGATTAGATGTTAATTGCTATGACTGGCACATCCTGAGGTTATCAGGTGCTAATTGCTGAGGAGAGTTTGTCTTCTGTTGGCACTTGCTCGTGAATCCCCAGGTCCTACCCTTGGGAGAGGTCAAATTATTAAGGTAACCAGAAAACAGTAAAATAAAAGTTAACATTTTGTTTTCAATGTTTCCCTTGTATCTGTTTTATGAACATGAACAACCAGTTGCACTTATGACACAGGCTTTGCGTGCATGACAGTTATGTTATTAGAAGACTTTATCTATTGTTACTTTTAAAATGGTAGATCTACACACACATTGGCTGGGATTTTCCGGTCCTGCCCACAGTGGGTGTGATAGCGGGCGGGAGCGGAAAATATCGTGAGATGAAAAAATATCAATTTTACCTCGGCTGGAAAACAGGGACCTATCGACTTGACGGAGTGTGTTTCCCGACGCACAATGTCGGTAAGGCCATTCGAATACATTTAAATGTTATGAGTACTCATTATAAAGCCTGCTTGCCGGTATCAACCCCCCAACGCTAGATCGGCGTCTAATTGGACCAACGTGTTTCTGCACCGGATATAAGCGACATGCCAACCAGCACTTCACTTTGAGATTTGCTCACCTACCTTTCTTCACACGGCACCTCGACTCAGCGCCAGACTTCACAGGCGGCAGCACCACATCGCTCTCTGGAGGGTATCCCAGGCAAGGCTCTACCTACCAGACCAGCAGTAAGGTGGGAGTGCTGTGGAAGGGGCCACAGAGCAAGGCCTCCACCAGGGAAGGGGGCAATAATGGACAGAGATTGTGGAAGGGGCCACAGAACAAGGCCCCTACTGGGACGGGAGCAACAGTGGACAGAGGTTCAACTCAGAAACATGACATGGGGGGGATTTGAGGGTGTGGTGTCCTCTGGGCCAAAATGGGGAAGAGTCTGTCACAGAGGGATATAAGCAAGTTGCGGCCAGAATGGGAGGATCGCGGTATGAAAAGCACTTCATTTTACACCTCACACAAACTGTGCTTGTCCCAGTCCAGGGAGGGTGAGGGCATGTCAGTCCAGAGTCAATAGTGGCCAGAATGTTGTACATAAGGAGTGGTTGTAGCATCATTCAACTTGGTCCGGGGTGGGGGGGCAGATTTGGCACACTCACAGACAGGGGAGGCATCTGCAGCCTGTAGATGAGGAAAAGGTTGTGTAGGGGCATTGGTGGGTTCTGGGGAGGGATGTGCTATATGTCTAACTGGTCAAGAGGCCTCAAGATGGGGAGGGGTGAGGTCAACACTGGGCAGAGGCACATCCACCTCCAAAGATTCAGGGGGCAACATACAGATTTCCACCACAAGCCCAAAGGGTTCAAGGATTCAACAGGAGGATTGAGTGTTGTTGGATGTAGTTAAACCTGGAAATTGAGCTCCTTCAGGCCAATGAGAGGGACTTTCACAGTCACACAGCGAGGGGTCAAGCTGGTCTGGGAGTGAGAGATCAGCATCATCATCTTCCAGAATCACAGTGCAGAAGAGGCCCTTTGGCCCATCGAGTCTGCACCAACATGTGAGAAACACCTGACCTACCTCCTAATCCCATTTACTGGCACTTGGCCCATAGCCTTGAATGTTATGACGTGCCAAGTGCTCATCCAGGTACTTTTTAAAGGATGTGAGGCAACCTGCCTCCAACACCCTCCCAGGCAGTGCATTCCAGATCGTCACCACCCTCTGGATAAAAAAATTTTTCCTCACATCCCCCCAAAACCTCCTGCCCCTCACCTTGCACTTATGCCCCCTTGTGACTGACCCTTCAACTAAGGGGAACAGCTGCTCCCTATCCACCCTGTACATACCCCTCATAATCTTGTACACCTCAATCAGTCTTCTCTGCTCCAACGAAGACAACCCAAGTCTATCCAACCTCTCTTTATAACTTAAATGTTTCATCCCAGGCAACATCCTGGTGAATCTCCTCTGCAACCCCTGCAGTGCAGTCACATCCTTCCTATAATGTGACGAACAGAGCTGCACACAGTACTCCAGCTGTGGCCTCACCAAGGTTCTATACAGCTTCAACATGACCTCACTACTTTTGTAATCTATGCCTTGATTGATAAAGGCAAGTGTCCCATATGCCTTTTTCACCACCCCACTAACATGCCCCTCCGCCTTCAGAGATCTATGGACACACATGCCAAGGTCCCTTTGTTCCTCAGAACTTCCTAGTGCCATGCCATTCATTGAATACTTCCTTGTCAAATTACTCCTTCCAAAGTGTATCACATCACACTTTGCAGGGTTAAATTCCATCTGCCACTTATCTGCCCATTTGTCCATCCCATCTTTATCTTCCTGTAGTCCAAGGCACTCAACCTCACTGTTAACCACCCAGCCAATCTTTGTGTCATCTGCAAACTTACTAATCTTACCCCCACATAGTCATCTATGTCGTTCATATAAATGACAAATAATAGGGGACCGAGCACAGATCCCTGTGGTACAGCACTGGACACTGGCTTCCAGTCACTAACGCATTCTTCTGTCATCACCCTCTGCCTCCTACATCTAAGCCAACTTTGAATCCACCTTATCAAATTACCCTGTATCCCATGTACCTTTGCCTTCTTTGTCTTCGAACCTGAAGCAATGGCATAGCGCAAAATTCAAATGAGATGAGATGCTAATGGTGAGGGCTCTGAGGACCAATGGAGGACTGGTGCTCTGCACAGGGAGGCCGATTGAAGGGGCACTCAGTTGAATTGTGTTTTGCCAAATGAGGGGAGATGCACACCAGAGACATATTAGGCATCTTTCGTGGCAATGCAGGGAATCAGGAGAGTTAAGCACCGAGGCGCATTCACGCAACATGAATCCTCATTCCTGGCACTAATCAATCTCCTTATATTAACCCCTTGTTCCAAGTGCTAAAGTTCCCCACTGGACTCAAAAACTTGAACCTAAGTCAGTCACTAATCATCGACAGAAACAGGACATTTGGAGGCTCATGCTGACTCATGCCTTTTTCTCATTTATGCTGCAGAGAGGAAACCTTCAGCAAGATGGATGCTGGATTATTGCTGCCTGCATCATTGCATACAGGCAGGAGAGAAGGCGAAGAGATTGCAACAGATGTGCCTGGCTCTCCAAATGGAGGAGCTTCACCCTTATGAGCAAGATGCAACAGGGCACCGTGCAGCCACTGAGGATGAGGCTCACAGAAATGTTCTGCGTGGCCGACTCTCAAGAAGATGCATGTTCTTTCTGCAGATGAACAATAGACAGTGTCGCCGATGTCTCCACATGTCTAGGAATGTGGTGGCATACATCTACCTCATTCTGCAGGAGTTGACGTCACAGGGACTGGGAGGACATCCATTGCCAGTAGCTGTTAAAATCACCACTGCTGTTAACTTCAACGCGACTGGCTCTTTCCAGGGCTCCACTGGGGACCTCTGCGGGATCTCAAGCTTCCAGGCACAAATGTAACCAGGAGGAAACAGATGTCCTTTTTGCCATGGCCCACAACTATGCTAACTTCGATTGAGATTAAGTCAGCCAGGATGCCAGAGCACTCGGCTTTGCTGCGATTTCCGGTTTCCCATTAGTGCAGGTTGCCATCAACTATACTCACATGGCTATCAAAGCTCCCTGGCACTCGGGCTAAGACAGCTGAGGATGTAATGCAGGTCCTCATGACTCAGTTCTGTGTGTCACCTTCATCTCCATTACGTTGACATCCAGCACTCTGCAGGCCTACATGTAGCCTGACCTTTCCAAATAGATTGACCACCTGAGGATAACCATGTTCGCACACTTGCTGGCTACACATTAGAATGCCTCCTCTTGCACGCAGACAGTCCCTCCTAATGGCCAGCCCTGGCCCTTGTGACCTCAATGCAGCAGCAACACCACGGAGACCTGAATGTGAGGCGTGGTTCACATTAAAGAGCATACTTCGGCTTCATTAAACCCTGGCTCCTTGGCCATTGCTGCCCCCAACATTGTTTTCCCCATCAGGGTGACAAATGCGCATCAAGAGCATGCTCTCAAAGGCTCCATTGACCACAACATATCTTCATTTAGAGTTATCAGTGACTCTTTTGGTGAGGGGATGCTACGCATCTTCCCTATGTTTTGACGAGAGCCTTGCGGGTGCTATGCAGACAACAACGAGGCGAGAAAAGCTCAAGGCTGTAGTGCCGGGCGTCAGGCCAATAATGCAGCCGCAGAGCTTCAGCACATTAAACTGGGAAGGTGGTCACACTTATGGGTGAGGTTATCAGATGTGGACTCGGAGAGTGGGCAACACTCCAGGCAGACAGGAGCACACATGGGCTGGGATTTTGTGCTCATTGACTGAAAACCCTGCCAGATGACAGAGAACAGTTCCTGTACATATGAACCTTCTCAATGTGTTTCAACATCTTTCCTTGAACACCAAACCTTCACCTTTCAATAATGCTGAGGAGATGGCTGAACACCTCAGCCTCATTCTTACACAGCCAAGATCCAACATTACATGACCCAGCAAAATGAAAGACAAGCTCCCTTCCACAAGCACATTTTACTTTAAGAATGAGGCATAACTGATGTCGGAAACAATCTGAGAAGGGGCACACGGTGTAGCCAGTTGGAAGAATACAACATTGACCAGAGGCACATGAGAGCGACATCTGTGATAAATGGAGGGGAAGGACCATGGTGTCACACATGATTGACATCAACACAGAAGCTCATAAAGAGGAGGCATATACATGGATGTAGGATATGTGAAATGGGTGCTATTCTATTTATATTTGTGAACACTATATACATGTGTTTAACACCCATGCCACCGATCTGATCCTAATATTATTTTGTCTTCCTGACTCTACGCTATGTCTTGGTGCTTCCCCAACATCCACATTGGAGGTAGAGGCAGCCTGCTCAATGCTACATCTTGTTGTTGGGCCTCCTCTGGAGGGCTGAGACTTGGAGGGCCCCAGCCTGCTTTAGGTCTCCTGCTGTGGGTCAGGTGCACCCTCCTCAGCCTGTGGAGCTAGAGGTGATGGGGTAACAGGAAGAGGGGATTGGGATCAGCTGGACACTTCCACAGTCACCTGGGTGGATGACCCCGGGGTATCCAGCTGCTAGTCTTCATCCTTATGAGTGCCCCGGGCTGACTGCATGAGGAGAAAGGTAAGCTGGAGTAAGATCTCTCATCCCCCCTCTCGCGTAGCCACCGATGGATACCACCAATGCCTGCACCAATGAAGTGCACTTTCTGCTGCACTGCAGGACCTATATCTTGGACCAAGGTCTCCATGGTGGCTGCAATCCTACCAATGTTGACCTTGGTGCATTGGCATGCTGGCACTATTAATTCAGACTGAACACAGATGAACTCCTCCATTGTGTGCTGATATCTAAGGAATGCAGCTGACATTCTTTCCTGATGCTCCATGTTTGTCTCTGCAGCTCCACCAACTGAGAAAGGACCGAGTCCGGAGGCTTATCATCTGACTCGGACTCAGCAGAATCCTGGCATCCAGCAGCCCTCCAAGTGCTGACTACCTCCGATGGCTCTGGTGGACCAATTGCGCACATCAGATTGTGACCCCGAGCTTGCTTTAGAACTAGGTCCCACCAAGTTGTGTCTCTGCAGTGGTGGAGGGTGGGGTGAGCACTGTGACAGGTCTTCAACAGTGCTGTCCTCAGATTCCACATCTGCAGTGTTATTGGGGCTCAAGTTGAGGGCCTGGCTGGCTGAGAGTGTGCAGTGCTTAGCAGAGGTGCCCATGAAAGAAAGTAGAGATTAGTGCATGGCAGGTGACTCAATAAACACTCAATTGACTCTCAGTCTTGTTGTCTGAGGGATGAACTGGTGCAGGATTCTCACTTGGGTGATTGTCAGTGACCTCTCCGTCATCACAAGAACAGTTCCCATCCTTTCCAGCCAGCTTGATGGCTCAGTTCTCATATTTGATGAGGACCTTGAAATCAGACACTCCATCCCCAGTCTGGGACCTCTCCAATTTTGTGTGAGCTTGTCCTGCATAAAGACAGATGGAGAGAGTGTAGCAAGACATATTCCAGGGCAGGTGATAAGGATGCCAGCCATGTGTGGGCTGAGTGAAGACATAGACGGGATAAGGATGTGAGCTCCAGAGGACATGAGGCCAGATGGAGATGTGAAGGTGTATGTGAGAAAGTGAGTGGTGAGGTTCCTGTGGAGTGTCATCCTGCGAATGGCTGATCGGCTTGTGATTGTGTGAGCTGAGAATGATGAGATGGCTGACTTAGCCTGGCGAAACGGATGTGATCATTCATCCTCTTTCTGAACTGGATGGCTGACCTCCTCTGTGCAGCGTGGCACAGACCACCTCTGCCACCACCTGCCAAGCTGGAGTGGTGATGTTAGTGGACCTCCTCTGGCCAAAGCGTGGTTAGAGGACATCGCAGTGGGCCTCCATGGTGTCCAGTAGGTGGCCCAGGGAGGCATCAGTCAACTTGGGGGCTCATATGACCTTTCTTGCCTTCCAGGGCCATATCTTCTGAGGAGCAGTCCCGCACTGCATGCAGTGAGATAGCTGTGTGCAGCTGCTGTTTAAATATGGTGCCTGGAGTGAGGTACTGGTGATCTCACGCAGGGCGGGCAAATCAGAGGCCACCTGCCTGCAATCCATTCTTTTGTCCCGTGTGCACATAATTAACGAGGTGGGTAGCGGATGACACAGTGTGAAAATCCGCCATTGCGGCCTGTGGGAAAATGGCAGATTCTCACATCTGTCACTGCACTTAAAGTGCGGATGGGAAATTCCCACCCACTGTCCCTCACCCTTCAGATGCCTTCTGTGGTTCAGATTTCATATTCCAAAAACAGCAACACGGGAAACCTGCAACTATGAGAAGCGACAAAAAAATTCTGTTAGTTAAACAAGCAGAAGCTGCACTAATTAAATCTCTGATACTCTTCATCACAAACTCAAAAACAGAAAGCTCACAATTAGATTCCTTACATAGTCAAAGCATACAAATTATGGGGCAGGGTTTTCACTTTGGGCACAAATTGTGCCCGTTTTGAAAATGCTTACCTAACCAAGGAAAATACAAATTCTTTTCCTCGCCAAAAAATGACACCTACGTCACTATCTTTGCTGTGATTTCTTGCAATAGATCATGGTCCCCACTTCCATGTTTCAACTTCATCCTTGAAATAGTGTAACGTCTGATTCATGAGTAACATTGCAGATCCAGTGATATACATGGATAATTGTGTTTGGTCATGGTACTGCTTCAGTCCCACAGTTTTCACAGGAGCTACAAATGTGATTATGACATCTACCCAATTGTTGTGTATCCCTGAAAGTGAACCTCCCTATAATCGGTGGTGGAAAAAGTTAATTCTGCAGTCCTGCCACATGAACTAATGTATCATGTTCAGCATCATTCGCGACTCCTCAGATACTGAAACAGTCTATGGCCATGTGCAGCAAGATCTGGACAACATTCAGGCTTGGACTGATAAGTGGCAAGTTACATTTGTGCCACACAAGTGCCAGGTAATGACAAGAGAGAATCCAACCATCGCCCCTTGATATTCAATGGCATTACCATCGCTATATCTCCCATCATTAACACCATGGGGATTACCATTGACCAGAAACTGGACTGGATCAGCCATATAAACACTGTGGCTCCGAGAACAGGTCAGAGGCTGGAAACTCTGTGGCAAGTAACTCACCTCCTGACTCCCCAAAGCATGTCCACCATCTAAAAGGCACAAGTCAGGAGTGTGACGGAATACTCTCCGCTAGCCAGGATGAGTACAACTCCAACAACACTCAAGAAGCTTGACACCATCCAGGACAAAGCAGCCCACTTAATTGGCATCACATCCACAACATTCACTCCCTCCACCACCGATGCATCATGGCAGCATCATTCAATCGTGTACCATCTACAAGATGCATTGCAGCAAATCACCAAGGCTCCTTCAACAGCACCTTCCAAACCCATGACCCCTACCATCTAGAAGGACAAGGGCCGCAGATTGATAGGAACACCACCACCTGCAAGTTCCCCCTCCAAGCCACACAACGTTGAATTGGAAAGATATCGCCGTTCTTTCTCTGTTGCTGGATCAAAATCCTGGAACTCTCTTCCCAACAGCATGCAGGGGTTCAAGAAGGTGTCTGACTGCCACCTTCTCAAGGATAATTAGGGATGGGCTTCAGATGCTGGCCTAGCCAGCAACACCCACATCCTGTGAAAGAATTAAAAAGACCTTCAGATTTACTGTTGCAAAATTACCAAGATCCTTCAGCTCCCATTAAGTATTACTACATTAATCTTAAAAAATATTTCCACATCAAGGAAACCAAATGCCATAAATTTTAATTCCATTAACTGACATAAATTCTCACGGTTAAGATAGTTACATAAGAATTTAAGGCAATAACTTTGTGTCACATGTTGAACACAGCACATAACCATGGATCTCATGATTTAGAAAATCATCGGATGTACTGAACACTGCTTTGAAATTCCATTAGTACACATCTTCAAGTAACTACAAGAAGATAATTTATAAATATTTTGAACAGAGGCCCCATGACTAAACCTTTGAGTATTCTGTTAGTTAAACAGCTGGCTAAATGGAACTAAAATGTGCCCTTGTTTTTCATTTCCTTACCTCTTTTGATTACTCTGTTTTCTACCTTCTTTCCATGTAGTCATCTGTATGAAACAGAAAATAAGTTTTGGGCTTTAGTTTAACCTCAAAGGCGGGGAAGCTTTTAGAAATGATAATTTGGGACAAAATTAATCGTCACTTGGGCAAACACATTAATTAAGGAAAGCCATCAGGAATTTAAGGGCAAATCATGTTCAACTAACGTGCTTGAGTTTTTGATGAGGCAGCAGAGAAGGTAATGCTGTTGATGTGGTGTACATGGACTTACAAAAGAAGCACTTTGATAAAGTGCTGCACAACAGGTTTGTAAGCAAAGACAGAGTTCATGGAATAAAAGGTACAGAGTGACATGGATATAAAGTTGGCTGAGTGACAGGGAAGAGAGAGTAGTGTTTAATGGTTGTTTTTGCAGACTAGAGGAAGCTTTATAATGGAGTTCCCCAGGGTCAGTATTAGGACTCCTGCTCTAGTATTAATGAAATTTCATAGTTTGCAGATGATACAAAGCTTGGAAGTATTGTAAACTGTGAGGAGAGTGTAGAACTCCAAAAAGGCAAAGACAGGTTGGTAAACTGGGTGGAAAAGTGGCGGATGAAATTTAATGCCAAGTGTGAAATGATTCATTTTGGTAGGAAGGCAGAGAGACAATATAAAATTAAGGGTAAATTCTAAAGGGGAAGCAAGCAGAGAGGAACCTGGAAGTATAAATGCATAAATATTTGAAGGTGGCAGGACAGGTTGAGAGACTGGTTAATAAAGCTTACAATTATCCTGGGCTTTAAAATAATGCATAGACTACAAACGCAAGGAAGTTATTTTAAATCTGTATGATACAACAGTTTGACCTCAACTGGAGTACTGCATCCAGTTCTGGGCACTACCATTTCTGAAGGCATTAGTGAGAGTGCAGAAAAGATTATGAGAACGATTCCAAGGATAAAGAACTTCAGGTACGTAGATAGTTGGGGAAGTTGAGAGCGTTTTCTTTGGAGAAAAGGAAGCTGAGAGAAGATTTGATAGGGGTATTCAAAATCATGAGGGGTCTGGACAGAGTAGATAAGGAGAACCAGGAGGCACAGATTTAAGGTAATTGGTAAAAGTAGTAATGGCAACATGAGGAAAAACTAATTCAAACAGCAAATGGTTAGGATTTGGAATGTAGTGAGAGTGTGGTGGAGCCAGGATTTTTTTTATTCATTCATGGGATGTGGGCATCGCTGGCTAACCCAGCATTTATTGCCCATCCTTAAATGCCCTTGAGAAGGTGACCTTCTTGAACAGCTGCAGTCCATGTAGTGCAGGTACACCCACAGTGCCGTTAGGGAGGAAGTTCCAGGATTTTGATCCAGCGACAGAGAAGGAACGGTGACAAATTTCCAAGCCAGGACGGTGAGTGGCTTGGAAGGGAACTTCTAGGTGATGGTGTTCCCATCTGCCTGCTGCCCTTGTCCTTCTATATTGTAGCGGTCGTGGTTTTGGAAAGAGCTGTCCAAGCAGCCATGGTGAGTTACTGCAGTGCATCTTGTTACTGCCACTGTGCATCGGTGGTGGAGGGAATGGATGTTTGTGGAGGGAATGGATGTTTGTGGATGGGGTGCCAATCAAGCGGGCTGCTTTGTCCTGGATGTTGTCAAGCTTCCGAGTGTTGTTGGAGCTGCACTCATCCAGGCAAGTGAAGAGTATTCCATCACACTCTTGACTTCTGCTTTGTAGATGGTGGACAGGCTTTGGGGAGTCAGGAGGTAAGTTACTTGTCGCAGTATCCCTAGCCTCTGAACTGCTCTTGCAGCCACAATACTTATAGGTCTGGTGTAGTTTAGTTTCTGGTCAATGGTAACCCCTAAGTTGTTGATAGTGGGGTATTCAATGATGGTAATGCCATTGAATGTCAAGGGGAGATGTTTGGATTCTCTCTTGTTGGAGATGGTCATTGCCTGGCACTTGTGTGGCACAAATGTTACTTGCCACTTGTCAGTCCAAGCCTGGATATTGACCAGGTGCTGTTGCAGTTAGACACGGACTGCTTCAGTATCTGAAGAGACCCGAATGGTGCTGAATATTGTACAATCATCAACGAACATCCCCATTTCTGACCTTGTGTTGGAAGGAAGGTCATTGGTGAAGCAGCTGAAGATGGTTGGGCCTAGGACACTACCCTAAGGAACTTCTGTGGTGATGTCCTGGAACTGAGATGATTGACCTCCAATAACCACAACAATCTTCCTTTGCGCTAGGTATGTCTCCAACCAGTGGAGAGTTTTCCCCCTGATTCCCATTGACCCCAGTTTTACAAGGACTCCTTGATGTCACACTTGGTCAAATGCCACCTTGATGCCAAGGCCAGTCAGTCTCACCTCACCTCACCTCTGGAGTTCAGCTTTTTGTCCATGTTCGATCCAAGGCTGTAATGAGGTCAAGAGCCAAGTGGCCCTGGCGGAACCCAAACTGAGCATCAGTGAGCAGGTTATTGCTAAGCAGGTGCTGCTTGATAGCACTGTTGATGACCTGTTCCATCATTTTACTGATGATCAAGAGTAGACTGATGGGGCAGTAATTGGCAGTAATTTCCTATAGGAAATTGGATTAAAATCGAAAAGTTGAAATGTGCAGGGCTACAAGGAAAAGGCGGGGAGCTTGGCACTAGGTGGATTGCTCCTTCGGAGAGTCAGCATACACACAACGGACCAAATGGTCTTCTTCTGTGCTGTAACTATTTTATTATTCTATTGGAGTTGATGACCTGTTTAATAATGATCAGCAACTGTACCAAAGTTAATTTTACATACGCTGTTTTTTGTTTGCAATTTAAGGAAAATTTACAGCTATGATTTATGATGTAACCAGTGATTGATAGGAATCCGCTATGACTGGAAACAGTTTTATGGCCACAGTTGACTAGAAGGTTCTGCTCTCTGATAAGATGTAATATGATGCATACTGCTTCTAGAGCCCTTAGCAACTCATTAACGATAAAAACAAAAGCTAATCATGTCTAAACTTGTCTAAATGAGGTCAAATTACATTTTCAAATATCAGATATTATTGCTATTAAAGAAATGTATATTTGTAAACACTGTAAAGAACTGTAAGTGAATTGTCAAATAGCAGTTCCTTTTCTTTCAGATAATGCAGGATATCAAGATAGAAACCAAAATGCATGTGCGTTTTCTGAACATGGACACTACTGCCATTTGTAAATAGTAAAAAAGGACATCCAGATGGAGAAGAATCCAGGCAGACACCATCCCATATGAAGAGCTTTAATATTAAACCATGAAACAAACAAATTATCTCAGACAATATTGGATGGATTAGTATGAGCATGATTCCACTCAAAGTAGCTGCACGCATCTTCATTTTTAGAACTTGCTTACTTGTGTCTTTGTAATCCTTGGAAGAACTAAGTGTTCCATGTGTTGGAATCTAGAACTGGTAGTTCCCTCTTCAATTATCAGCGCTAAAATTTCACACTTTTCTAGCACAGCTTTCTTTCCTTTGCCTCATTAAATGGTGCACTTCATGCTATACAAGCTACTACATCAGTTCTCATGCATTTCCTGGATGAATCCAGCTTAAGATTTGAGGTTTTTAATGATTTATTTCATAACTCTCTGCCACCTCCCTTTCTTTTTCACCCTTTCTCTCCGCCTTAATGGTAAACTGTGCTGTCATATCAGACATCTTACTGACTCGCCACATCCCCTCAACTAAGTTGCTCAATTTCCCAATATTATTGATAGTCTGCTGTTCAATTTACTGTAGGTTTGAAACATGCCGATGAGTTGATATCTGCTAATCTCATTATTTATGACATCAATGCAACAATGGGCCTTCCAGTATCCTAACAGCAACCTGCATTAGTAATTGTACCCACTTAAAAAAAGAGCCCTTCCTTTCAACCATACAAGTCTCAGCATTACTGAAAAACCAGTTCCACGTGACCAAAATGAATCTGTTTGAGGGCAATCGCTATTGAGCCAGCCAATTTACTAGCATGCACATCAAACCTATTACTCATTGTTTATTTTGCTCAGTCTTTCTTTTACCATCAGTTTCAGTTCCTGCACTATTTAAAAGCTGAACCTGCACTATACTCTCCCCACTGCTTTAATCCCTGATCATCTATCTTTATAATTCAGTTGTATGTATTTTTTAATGTACTATTTTATTTATCTTTCACTTCCTCTACGGATTTACCCTCTTCCAACCATAAGAACAGGCAACTAACTAACTCTTGGAGGCCTCAGCCTTTCCACCTTGGTACTGATTCTTAGGGCCGAGAGGTAAACAGGAACTAGCCTTATGACTTTTCATTTCATTGTGTGGTGAAGTGCTCAGCTTCCATTCAACAGCCGTCTCAGAGGTCAGTCTGGAAAAAGCAGTACTATGAAATGTACCAAAGTACGCTGTACCAAAGTACCAAAAGTTGTACCAAAGTAATGTCACTAGTGCACTGCAAACTTATTGGATTGTTTTCACTTTATTATTTTGGTGGTTTGTATTTGCATCTAAAATTAATAGAACAAAATATTAAAAATGTTAAAGTTCCAGGTATTGGTGTACAGAAATGTTCTTTCACAACACATAAAGGCTTCTTTATACAGATGCACATGATTAAAGATTCTCTTGAATAATTAATACAGTATTGAGCTACATTTTCTGCCCACTGACCTTACATAGTAATGGGCAAACATCCTGGCACAATATGTACCATTCAACTGGGTTGCATAATTTGGCACGAGTAGACAATATATGAAATGGTTCCTCTTCGGTGTACTTGAATATACTAAATACCAGAATAATCCAAACTTTGTAAAATAATTACATTAAACATTGCAAATACAATTGCTACTAGTGTCTGTTGCAACCAATTTGTGATGATTTTAAATATTAAATGCAGTGCCGTTTGGTTGTTTCCCACTAATTGAAGCCATTCAGGAAATGTAATAAATAGCAGATCTACAGGATACACACACTGCCCAATCCAAGGGACCACATGGTCTACTCCTGCTCCTATTTCTTAAATTCTTAGCTGAATCTTTAGTGGCCTGTAATTAACACTGGTGCATCTAACTTGACATTTGAGCTTTGTGCAATTGCACTGGACATACATGTTGAAAAGTTGCACTTCAGTCTGTGCACAGCATAGCCTTCAAAGCAGTTAGTCATGAACATATGCCAGTTTGCCTTATGGTTTCAGATAAAGCATTATCCAGAGTGATTCCAAAAGGGGAGTAAAGGATGCTAATGTTAAATCATTGTCGAGAAGTATGAGCCGAGTACTAATTGGTGTTAACTAGTCTGTGAACCTCAACAAGGGTTTTTTTTTTAAATATATTTTTTCTTTGGCATATTTTCTGTCACTGTAATATCCAAAATAACACCATCAAATCACAAGCTCATTTAAGCTCTGCAATGATAGTTATTCACTACTAAGCAAAAATTTATTTATTTTTATTCGTTCATGGGATGTGGGCATCACTGGCAAGGCCAGCATTTATTGCCCATCCCTAATTGTACTTGTTTAGAGGGCATTTTTAAAGAGTTGCTGTGGTCGCATATAGGCCAGACCAGGTGAGGATGACAAGACTTCCTTCCCTAAAGGACATTAGTGAATCAGATGGGTTTTTATGACAATGGTTTCATGGTCATCATTAGGCCTTCAATTCCAGAAATTTAGCACAGTAAAGTCCCACCGTTCGCAACTTCCTCTTTCACGAATTCTCTTATCCGCGCAAAAGCCTTTGTACACCAGTTCAACCTCCTAAATAAAGTTTTTTTTAAAAAAGGTGTCCATGACGAATTTTTCCTGCAGCCAGCCTCTGCACCAGCCCCCACCACTAGAACTCGTCATCCCGACAACAAGAACTACTCATGACTCCAATTACAGTCCACCTGCACTTTCAAGTAGTGTTTGTGACAAATGTAACATTTTTCTCTTTATATTAAACAATTTCTCCAGTAAATTTCTCTTTAAATTTATTTAAAAGAGTTTTTATTGCCTTTCATCCTTTATACAGGTAAAATTTTAGGATGGCTGGAACCTATCTAATTGACTCCCATCGTAAAGTATGTTCGGCGTTCGTGATTTCACCATTTGTGAGGTTTTGCGGGAACGTAACCCTTGTGAGCGGTGGGACTTTACTGCATCTCAAAATTCCACTGGTACTCAAATTCACACAACATACATGTAAAAGTGCATATGTTGCCACAGCAACTCGGACTGCCTGAGTGAACTGTAGCACCACCACCACCACTCAAGTTCATATCTGCATTTGGTTGATAGATTGATATCCAAGAGTAGCAGTTTCTAATCAGCACACTCTATCCAGAGGCAGACTCATCAGATATGATTCGAGGTGGTTTATCTGGTTGGGGAAGCTGATATGGTAGGTTTCTAGCAAAATGTTTTTACAGTTGAAAATTTGCACTGTCTCATTCTGTAAAATAAGCTATTCCTTATCATGTTTTTCACACAATTTGTGCGAGAGGTATATGAAAATAGACTGACAAAATAACATCTTCAGGGCGTTCATTTTATTGTCTTACAATATTTCACACAGAAACGTTTATTAATGGTGCAGTTTGTATTATGTCCAAACAATGGGACATTGCAACTTATTACCACCAGGAAATCAAATGCCTCTGCACTGGGCATCACCAAAGGAGATATATTTTCTGTATCTTTTTAATTTTTTTTCCTGATAGGTTCTCCTAGTAAGATGCTAAAAATGACTTAATTTTAAGTAAATTATATACAATACAAAAGATGCCCTGAGATACTTACAGCATATTTCCAAACCTGTATTTATGAGACTCACTTGGTCTATTCTGTTCAGTTAATATGTACATGCTTATTGAGGCGCTTCACTCTTTCCTGAAGAATGACTCAGGAATGGCCATACACCTTCTCCACAAGTTGTGATGTCAGCACCATGTCATCTGGATACTGAACCTGCAGTTCCTCATTTGCAATGTAGTGTGTGCCAGAAAATTCTGAAAAGTAGCGACCAACCTCTTCATGGCTTATTTCCAGTGGTGATGCATTACAAATCAGATTTTCTGCAACATTAATCAGGACATAAGCATTTAAAACGTCAACATGTAAAGGCTTTCATTTGCTATATATACTAAATATGCAGAATTAGTAGCATTCTTACTTCAGCATGGGCATATTAACAAAAGCTTCAGCCCAAGATCAGGTAAAATGTTGGGTATTGATGTAAACCAATGATAGGGAAAAACCGACGGATATAACACCCCCAATCATGCTGTGAATCTAGGTGTGACATTGTGGGATATGACGCTGCAAAGATAGCAGAATTGTCCATAACCTAAAATGGTACGTTACAGATTGTAGTCACAGGCATATGACTGGTTGGCCAGGTTGGGCCGGACTATGACTTCAGTCTCTAAGTTGATCGTAAAGGCCAAAATATTCTCCTATCTGGGCAATACAGTCAGATAGCAACCAAATGCAACAAGTGTGCGAAGGGGCACACAGTCATCAGTGAAGAATCTGCAGTGAATGGTTATTTGCATTACTTTTTGCATTACCATGCAGCCAACAAAGTTTGAAGATGCCAGTGTAGTATTAAATATAAATTGTCCTGTCAAAGTTCTTGAACCCTTCAAGTAGTACCGCAGAAAACAGTACACTGAATAGGGTTGGGGCAAGAACACCAAGCTAATGACTGTAAATGATGATCACACACCAACGTGAGAGACCCGGTAATGTGCAAGTATCATGAAGTGGTTTTTTTTTTCCTATTCTCAGCAGATAGATACAGAGCAACACTGATAAAGGGTTGGGATTGCAGCATCTGCTTGACAATCTTGGCGCCTCAAGGATCACCAGACAACAGATAAATAACAGATACCATACCACTAAACTGTAGGTTTTACTCTGCATGCAATAACACAGTTTAGCAGAGTTATGAATAAAAGACACAAACAGTTTTTAAGATTTATTTAACCTTTTAAAAAAAATTTTATAGTTTATTTCAAGATTTAACATTAGTGATTGAGTCATTTTAAAATGTTCTGTTTTATTTTATGTATAAAATACAATGTTTTTCTTTACATTGGATTGCTCCAACTATCATAACTTGCTACTGTGTCTTTGAACCTGATATTGCAATGTAACAAATTGGAGGTCAATTAATAACTTCTACCCAGAAAGAATTTCCTATCAAAAAGGATTGGGGTCAGTCAGTCTTACATTCAGTAACACTAGAAAAGCTCAGGATGATTTATATACGAATATACGGCCTGTCAGGTCCATGCCAGTTCTCCACAGAGCAATTCAGTCAGTCCCACTCCCCAGCTCGAATTGGTCTTTCCCACTTGCCTGTGCTCAACACCCCTACCCTATGCTCAACACCCCTACCCTATGCCACGGCTCTGATTGGGAGCTCGTCATCAGAAAAGTCCTTAGCATGGGTTGGCTTTCGACCATTTGAAAATATCTGCTTGCTGCATCATCCAGTATCAGCACTGAGTTATCAAAGGTAATGAATTGTTCTACAAATTAAACAAAAAGGCACATTGTACATCTGAACATTTACCTTGCGCAGCATATCTGCATGAACCATCTTGGACAAGAACATTGTAGAATGGCTGGTCAGGCCCATGTGGTAGATTATGAACTCCCATAGTTCTTATCCAATCCAACCCCATCATACACTTGGGATCCCATCCATATATCACACAGTCATAACCATACCTAAACAAAAGAAATTCAAGGATAAATAAACCTGTAAAACTAATTTTGATTCATGGCCATTGAGAATATAATCCTGTATCAACTAGTGTCTTGCCGCATGCCTGGAATTTAAAGTTGATTAGTTTATTATTAACCAGCAAAGAAGGTGTGAGGTGCACAAAAGCAGTGTGCAAGATATACAGAAAAGGCAAAATAGGAGACACAAAGTGACAACAGATGACAAGGGGAAATATAAGACAGCCATACACACACACACACACACACACACACACACACACACACACAGATATATACACAAAGGAGAAGCAAAATAGAATGATAGAAAGAATTAGGAAAGAGAATCATAGATGGCTACAGAAGACAAGAGATGATTTATATTTTTGTCTATGATCAATGCCACGGACCAACCAGTTATACATAAAGTGGTACTGGGGATAGAGATTTTAATTAGCTTAGAAGAAATGTAGACTTGTGTAACTCATTTGATTTGTCTGGCATAAGTCTACACCAGAAAACTGGCTTCACAAACTGAGTAACTGCAGTGAATTAAAATACATTCAGGGAAATTAAAATCTCATGAATCACACATAAGGGGCTTAAATTAAAAATCAGATTATTTTGAATTTGAATAAAAATATGCAAAACTGAAGTGCTACTATAAGGTGACCTTTTGCATATCATAAATTAAAATAGGTCCCTATTACACATGTCTGGATTACTGGGGTACAGGTTGCTTATACGATCAAATTACTGAAGGCAACTAGACAGTGCAGATCACAGACCCAAGTGCTTATCTGTAAACCATATGAACACAGACCAAACAAATGTAATCAATGTATAAGAGCCAACTGGCTCACAAGCAAGACAAACCAGGCATGCCTCAATCACACAAGCAGATACTGTTCAGCTATAGGTCACATATGTGTGAAACAAGGGTTGGGGGCGAGTTCAACCAACTAGAGAGGATGTAGAGGGTCATAGATCACAATAAAATAGAAATAAAACTGTGATGAAGGAAAATTGACTTTTGTAATATGGAAAGAATGTGACAAATATTACATTTTGTAGCACACATACCAGATCAGATAATTATGTCTTACTCAAGAAATATTGGATAATTTGTACACAGATTTATAGGAATTAGCTGTACTTCTGAGTGGTTTAAACAAACCTCTGGCTGCCTCCACATGATGTTATTTAAAGATTACTTGAGGGTAGAACATAAATTGTACCTCTTGGAGAAGTACCCAATATTTGTGTAATCTACAGAGTACTTGTGTCGATCTGCATATGAATTGTAACAGTAGAGGAAAGGCTCTTTCTGCCAGAAAGCCTTTGTTTATAAACAATTGTACTGTATTGTTAAGGAAGTGGGCTGCAATAGCCCAATATGTTGCATCCATGTCTTACTCAATCAATAATTTATAGCAGGGCTTCTTTTCTTGAGACTTCCAATCCGTTCCCACCACTGAGTGTCTTCTGTTATTAAATGCATTGGTAGGCAGCTACTGATTGATGATTATGCATTGTAATGGACCAGCTGCTAGGCTAGCTACAATTTTGTTGTTATTTTATGCTGGCAGGTTTGATTTGGGAACTGAGGCTGCAACTGTTGCACATCATGTTTTCACTTCATTTAATGATTAATTTAATGAATTAAATAAATACTGATTAAGATATATACTATTAACTAGTCAGCTGCCAGTTATGATGAAATCTATTACTGTTAATTGTAGCAGTACATGAATTCAGCACAGTACTGATTAATGCATTAGCTTTATTTCACAGTCTTGTGAGGTGCAGTGTTTTGCAGCAGAAGTGACCTGGAACCAGACCATGGGCCTCAAATTACATTTCACTGCAGAATGAATCTATACTATGGCAAACATGGTATTAGCCTGAGTACATTAGTGAACTGTCAATACACTTCCAGCTGTCAAACAGCCAATGAAGAAGAGAAAAATTCTTTCTGGCATGCAAGTTCTGTAATAGTAACATCAACAAATAGCTGGTGTCACAGGCCAAAACTATACAAGATATCACTGAAGATTATGGCTGTTTCTGAACAAATCCACTTCCATTAGTGCTCCTGTATATATATTAAACTCAATCAAGTCAATCACCACAGCTACTTCGATACAATTCCTCACACCTTGTCTCCTAGAAAGGTCTCCATTCCATTCTCCCAGTTTCTCCGTCTCATCTGTTCTGATGATGCAACCTTGACATTCAATGGCATTACCATCACTGAATCCCCCACTATCAAAATCCTGGAGGTTACCATTGACCAGAAACTGAACTGGACCAGCCGTATAAACACTGTGGCTACAAGAGCAGGTCAGAGGCTAGGAATCATGTCACGAGTAACACACCTCCTGATTCCCCAAAGCCTGTCCACCATCTACAAGGCACAAGTCAGGAGTGTGAAAGAATACTCTCCACTTGCCTGGATGAGTGCAGCTCCCACAACACAAGTCCAGGATAAAGCAGCCCACTTGATTGGCACCACATTCACAAACATTCACTCCCTCCACCATCAACGCACAGTAGTAGCAGTGTGTGCCATATACAGGATGCACTGCAGGAATTCATCAAGGCTCCTTAGACAGCACCTTCCAAACCCACGATCATTACCATCTAGAAGAAAAAGGACAGCAGAAAGATGGGAACACCACCACCCACAAGTTCCCCTCCAAGCCACTCACCATCCTGAACAAAAACAGAATTACCTGGAAAAACTCAGCAGGTCTGGCAGCATCGGCGGAAAAGAAAAGAGTTGACGTTTCGAGTCCTCATGACCCTTCAACAGAACACTCACCATCCTGACTCGGAAATATATTGCCGTTCCTTCACTGTCACGGGGTCAAAATCCTGGAACTCCCTTCCTAACAGCACTGTGGATGTACCTACACCACATGGACTGCAGAGGTTCAAGAAGGCAGCTCAGCACCACCTTCTCAATTGCAACTAGGGATGGGCAATAAATGCTGGCCCAGCCAATGAAGTGCACATCTTGTGAATAAATTTTTAAAAAACAGCACTTCTCATATGCCTTTTTCCCTCAACCAAGGATTCGCCCTCACTGTGGTTGACAGGGCCCTCAGCCATGTCTGACCAATTTCCCACCCTTCTGCTCTGTTCTCACCTCTTCCCCTTCCTCTCAGAGCCATGATAGGGAGCCGCCCTTGTCCTCACTTTTCACCCCACCAGCCTCTGCATTCAAAAGATCATCTTCCACCATCTCCAGCATGATGCTACCCCCAAACACATCTTCCTCTCACCATCCCCCCATCAACATTCTGGAGGGGCCATTCCCTCCATGACACCCTGGTCCACTCCTCCATCACCCCAACTCCTCACCCCCTTCCCATGCAATCACAGAAGGTGCAACCCCTGCTCCTTTACCTCCTCACTGTCCAATGCCCCAAATGCTCCTTTCACTTGAACCGCCTTCAATTTGGTCTACTGTATTCGCTGCTCCCAATGGGGAGACTAAATGCAGACTGAATGACTGCTTTGCGGAACACCTTCGCTCAGTCTGCAAGCATGACCCAGGCCTTCCTGTTGCTTGCCATTTTAAGACACCATCTTGCTCTCATGTCCACAAGTCTGCCCTTGACCTGCTGCAATGTTCCAGTGAAGCCCAACACAAACTGGAGGGACAGCACTTCATCCTCTGATTAGGCACCTTACAGCCTTCTGGGCCTAACATTGAGTTCAACAACTTCAGACCATGAACTCTCTCCTCCATTCTGACCCCTCTGTTTAATTGTTCATTTTTAAAAATCCTTTTCCCCAAACCATGCCCCCACCACCCCCCCAAACAGGGCCATCTGTTGCTTGTTTTTATGTTTTCCTTTCAGAGTGCTGACCCTCGTTCTACTGTTAACACCTTCTATCATCTTACCTTTATGCCACTCTCATCACCTTATTTACTCTTTACCACTACCATTAACACTCCCTTCACTTTGTGCCCATGACATCTTTGTAAATCTCTCCTTAGTTGTCACTTATTCCTGACCTTCTATCTTGTTCCACCAGCTCCACCCCCTCTTAAACAGTATAAAATTCATCACATTTCGACTCTGTAGCTGAGGATGTCATACGGACTTGAAATGTTAACTCTGCTTCTCTCTCCACAGATACTGCCTAGCCTGAGTTTTCCAGCATTTTCTGTTTTTATTTCATATTTCCAGCATCCACAGTATTATGCTTTTGTCTAACCATTTAGATGCTATTGCCTCTCAGTATTGTTTTTCTTAAAGTGCATAATTTCACACATGTCCATTTAAATTGTATCTGCCATATATCTCTTAAAATCGGTTACTGTCCTCCTTACACCTCACTAAATTTAAAAGTTTTGTATCATCCGCAAACTTTGAAATTGTGCCCTGTACAGCCCCGTCCAGGTCATTTATACATAACAAAAAAAAGCAACAGTCCTAATACAGATCCCTGGGGTGACCCAACTGTATTTCCCTCTGGTCAGAAATACATCCACTCACGGCTACTTTCAGTGTCGTATCCTTTAGCCAATTATGTCCCAAATTACCACCACGCCTTTGATACTTCTTCAATAGTGCTTCTACTTTCCGAATAAGTCTGTTATCTGGCATCTTATCAGATGCCTTTTGAAAGCCCATATATACATCTACTGCAGTACCCTTCATCAACCCTTTTTGTAACTTCTTTAAAGTAACCCTTTAAATAACTCAGTCAGGTTGGTCTGGCATAACTTGCCTTTAACAAATCCATTCTGGCTGCCCCTTTTAACTCATGCTTCTCCAAGTGAGAATTAGTTTTGTCCTTGACAATAGTTTGTAGTAGCTTTCCCAGCACAGACACTGGGCTGATTGGCCTCCGGTTACCAGGGTTATACCTCTCTGCATCTTTCAACAGGGGTGTAACATCTGCAACCCTCCAGTCCACTTGTCCAACACCAATATCCAAGGAGGATCGAAAGATGGTGATCAGAGTTTCTATTATCTCCACCCAAGTTCCAGGATGCGTTCCATCTGAACCAAGTGATTTGTTAGCTTTTGGGTGATGCCAACCTATTTAGCATCTCCTTTCTATCTATTTTATCTTATTCAATATCTCTATTCCTCCCTCCTCCCCATAACATTAAATTCGTCCTCTTCTTTTGTGAACTTCAAAATATCAAAAGTTTCTTTTTAAAAAGAAAGCCATTCATATCCTGTTGTCTTCAATGATTCTGATGTCTCAACTTCTGCCCAAGAGCAATTACGATATTTGCAAGCAGTTGCCAATCTACACAAACTTCCTTCAACACTCATCCCCCAATTAACTTCAGAACATACTCATTTAGTAACTGAGCAGTGAGCGTAAAGGGCAGGTAATGCTCTGCACAGTTCCATCTTAGCAGCTAAGTATCATGATGATGGCTCAAATTCCAAACTACTCACGAGTGACAAAGATTATCTTAACATATTAACTACAATATTGTCATACAATATTAATCCAAAAAAAGCTTGAAAGAAGGTAAAGACTGTAATAATTGTATTTTAGAAGAAAAAGCGCATGGTTTTCACTCTTAAGAAATTAAAACTAGAACGTTATATTGATTCCGCAGTGCAACAGAGAAGCCACCTCAGTAAACCGATGGATAATCAAGTATCACTGAAACGTAAAGAAGTTACAACGCAGAAACAGACCATGTAGTCCAACTAGTCTGACAGCATTTATGTTTCATAGGGGCAAGTAGTTTAATTCTTACTTGCCCACCCTGCTCCCATATCCCTTTATTGTCCTTTCCTTCATCCACTTACCTAATTTAATTTAGAATACTTTTAGGGATCATTGACCCTAAAATTGAATTCTACAGTGTAATGATCCTTGGTCAGACACCAAGTTGTTGGTAGGATCCAGTTACTTTTTTCAAAAGTAGACAAGTTTGAGATTTAAGACACTTGCTTAGTGAAGAAAGCCAGAAGATTCCAGGGGTTTTGAACAAACAACTTTACTGTACAAGGTCAGAAGATAAAACAATTTACAATATCTATCTTAAACTTTAATATTTAGGGTAAGCATGAGGTACATGTGAGTTAAAAAGCCAACTCTGGTTGAACACACCACACTACACAATAAACGGCAGATGCAACCAAAACAGAGTCCATGGGTTTCTCAACAAACCTCCCAGATGTCACTAACGCTCCAAGTCAACAAATCCCACTGAAACTCTGTTTCTCTTATGATGGATTCTAGTCTTCAGCTTCGAAGATCTCGCCTTGGAATTTTTTCCAAAGGTTGCTCCAATTCATTCAGCTTCAACGACAGCCCACCTCGCAAGGTTTCAATCTCATTTCCCGAGATTCTGTTCCCTTGGATTCCCCAGTAGGCACTTGGACACTAACTCACAAGCATAATTTCAGATCTTCAGTCACGCCAAGCAGAACACTACTGCTTCAAAGGGGTACCTTTGCCCCAACAGCCCGTAGCATGGAGTCACCAACCTGCGGTTACCTTCTTGGATCTTCAGGGCTTCTACTGAGCCTTCTTCACTTAACAAAAACAGAATTACCTGGAAAAACTCAGCAGGTCTGGCAGCATCGGCGGAGAAGAAAAGAGTTGACGTTTCGAGTCCTCATGACCCTTCAACAGAACTAGGTGAATCCGAGAAGGGGTGAAATATAAGCTGGTTTTGGGTGGGGGGGGGGAGAGAGAGAGAGAGAGAGAGAGAGAAGTGGAGGGGGTTGGTGTGGTTGTAGGGACAAACAAGCAGTGATAGAAGCAGATCATCAAAAGATGTCACAGACAACAGAACAAAAGAACACATAGGTGTCGAAGTTGGTGATATTATCTAAACGAATGTGCTAATTAAGAATGGATGGTAGGGCACACAAGGTATAGCTCTACTGGGGGTGGGGGGAGCATAAAAGATTTAAAAATATTTAAAAATAATGGAAATAGGTGGGAAAAAGAAAAATCTATATAATTTATTGGAAAAACAAAGGAAGGGGGAAGAAACAGAAAGGGGGTGGGGATGGAGGAGGGAGGTCAAGACCTAAAGTTGTTGAATTCAATATTCAGTCCGACAGGTTGTAAAGTGCCTAGTTGGAAGATGAGGTGTTGTTCCTCCAGTTTGGGTTGGGCTTCACTGGAACAATGCAGCAAGCCTGCTCCCAGTCTGCGCATGCGCAAAAGTTCCAATGCCCATCAAGAGTTTAAGTTCCCGGCTTCCGCGCTCTCCAATGAGGTAAAGTTTGGGTTTCATAAGAATTGTCACACAGCTCTATACAAATCCCCAAATTACACTGCTGCTCTGAATTTGGATTGCTAGTCACTCCTAATCCATCCACCTCAGACCTCTTAAATATTTTTCCATTCTTTTATGGGGTATGGGCATCGATGGTTAGGGCATCATTTATTGCCTATCCCTAAATGCCCTTAAGAAGGTGGTGGTAAACTGCCTTCTTGAAATGCTGCTGGCCATGTGTTGTAGGTGCACCCACAGTGCCATTAGGAAGGCAATTCCAAGATTTTGACCCAGCAACAGTGAAGGAACAGCGATATAATTCCAAGTGAAGATGGCGCTTGGCTTGGAGGGGAACTTGCAGTTGGTGTTCCCATGCATTTGCTGCCCTTGCCCTTCAAGGTGATAAGAGATTGCAGGTTTTGAAGGTGCCATCGAAGATTCCTTGGTGAGTTGCTCGAGCGCATCTTGTAGATGGTACACACTGCCGCTACTGTGCATCGGTGGTGGAGGGAGTGAATGTCTAAGGAGGTGGATGGGGTGTCAATCAAGTGGGCTGCTTCGCTCTGAATGGCGTAAAGCTTCTTGAAGCTGTTGAAGCTGCCCTCATCCAGGAAAGTGCAGAGTATTCTATCATATTCCTAATTTGAGCATGTCGATGGTGGACAGGTTTTGGGAGTCAGGAGGCAAGTTACTTGTCACAGAATTCCCAGCCTTTGACCTGCTCTTGCAGTCACAGCATTTACATGACAGGTCCAATTCATTTTCTAATCAATGGTAACCCTCAGGATGTTGATAGGGAGGAATTCAGCAATGGTAATGCCATTGAAGGACATGGGGAGATGGTTGATTTTCTCTTGTTGGAGGTGGTCATTGCCTGACACTTGTGTGGCACAAATGTTACTTGCCACTTATCAGCCCAAGCCTGAATGTTGTCCAGGTCTTGCTGCATGTGGACACTGACTGCTTCAGTATCTGTGGAGTTGTGAATGGTGCTGAACATTGCAAGCAACCCCAAACAACCTTATGATGGAGGAAAGGTAATTGATGGAATCTTTATTTATATTTTCAAATACTGAAATATAGTGCAGGGGCAAAAATACATGCGTAACACCTACAGACTATATTAAAATATTTTAAATCCTTTTTTGCTAATGGAATGCTCTGTACTTTGCACACAGATCAGCTGATGTATCAAGAATAGAAGGAAAGCTTATCCATCTGTTTACTGCTCCTGACACCAATCACAACTGATCCACTGGGCCCAAGAAAATTCAAAAGCATTTGGTGAAAAACACACTGTCTGTTGCTAATCATCAGCTCTCTAGCCATACAGATATGACCTAAAAGTAGCACTTATTCAGCTTCAGCACAAATTTTGTAGCAATGAGCTGTCAAATGGATTGCTAAAATACTTACAAGAACACTTACTTTTGAAGCTGGAAGGAGGCTATGATTGACATTGGGGAAAGAGCTTTTTGGCCAGCTGTCCCATATCTGTGGCAGCCCCTTCAGCTGGGATCATGTGGGAGGAATATTGGAAGTTAAAGAATAACAAAACATTCACAAAATCTTAGGAATAATAGGAGCACAAATAATTATGGCTTCCACAGTATCTTCACAATATAGGTCAGACTGTGATTAGCTTTAACTGTAATTTAATAACAAACTACATTCTGAAGTTTCAGTCATAACTGGGAGGTGAAAATAACCTTTTTCACAACAGACAATTAATTCAAATAATGAATGACTAATGGACAAACTGATGTCATATTGTATGCGTGATGTGCATGTAAGGAAATTAGAAAAGAGGTTTCAGGGATGTCAAAATATTTACTTCACATCAGGTTGGTAAAATATTAGCATGTTCATTCATAATTATATGGTATAATAAGTGGTGAATAGTTTTTATTCTGCCTGCATAATATGACAAAATGTGAGAGAAGGAAAGAAGCGTCCACATAAGCCAGACCTCACTTTCATTAATAAAAAAGCTATGCATCCTGGGTTTGCAACTTTCAACTAGAGAGATAATCATATTGATTGGAAACAGCATATATAAACAACTTAGTTGGAAAATTGACTTTCTCAGATAGCTCTCACTCTTATTGATCTTTTCTTTCCTCACAATCAGTTTTTGTTTGCCTGTGTAACAATGTTTCCAGTTAATTCAGTAATACTTTGAGGTTTTTCCTAAGAATCTGATAAGGAACTAGAAAAAATGTGTATAAAACAAACTACTGCAGACGCTGGAAATCTAAAATGTAAACAGAAAATGCTTGAAATACTCAGATCATCAGTCAGTGACCATGAAGTGAAAAAAACTGTCTCTCTCTCTCCACAAATGCTGCCTAACCCTAGTGTTTCCACCAGTTTTTTCATAGTTAATAAGGTGGTGTTATTTTTGGTGCTTCCTGGTATTGATACATGACATACCCTACAAAATTCAATATGTTAATTCACCATTCCCCAGCATCAATTCAATCCTTTATCATCTCATGCAAATCTTCTGGTAGATGGAAAGTTAAAAACGTCCTTCAGCAGTTCCAGGACAGATTACCAACTGATATCAATACATACACCCCTGATGTTTTTATAAACAGGAATGATAGGATAAGGGAAATGCTTGCCTCTATAGGACTATTTTCATGAGAAGGCTTCTGCTTTACCGGCAGTGAAAAAAATATTCTCTTCCCTGACACTAAAAACCTCAGGATAATTGTACTTAAGGTAACCTGGACATATCTGTAACAGACAGAGCGCAGTAAATCAAAATTACCTTTTGTGTTTCATAATAAGCCCCACTGAAAACTCTATTTTTTTGTGCTTCTCATCTGTATGTCGTTTTACTTGAACTTCAGATGTTTGGTTCTTGCGTGCAATCTGCTCCAAAGTTAGCTGGACTAAGTGCCCCACCACACCATGCTGCAAGGGATCCACAGCTTGTATGTGTTGAAGAATATCCAATACCTATGCAAAAGTAAGCAACAGAATTGAATGAATTTATGGGCATATATTTATGTATAAACAGACACCCAAGTAAAAAGACATCAGAAAAATAACAGACACTTGGAGAGATTCAAATAACTTACATGATAAAATATACAAAGGCCACTCTAAAACCATGGACACTTGCACATTCTAAACAATTGGGACCTTCAATGCATCAAGCCTTTCTTCAGCTTAAAACATGGTTGTAAACCTGTTGCCCCATCTGGAAATTCCACCTAGTCAGGGCCACTGATACTTTCCATTATAGCTTGCCTGCTTCCTGCCTCAAATTCTCGTAAGTCTGTCACTTTCGTAAGGTCTGTGCACAAAGGTCAGCTTGTTTTGAGAAAGAAACAGCTTCTATGGTGTTCAGTGCTCTTTACCCAGTATTCACAGCGGCAGAGAAAGAACTGCATCTCTGGGGCTGAATGAATATATGGCTCTATCCCAGTGATAGAGCAGTTTCTCTGCTTCAGTGGAAACTAGGTCAAGAAATCCTAATTTGACAAAAGCAGTTTCTTTCACAAATCTTATTGCCACTTCACAATGGCCTGTACGCACTGACCTCAACAGCCCCCTGAAGCAAGGCAAGCACAAGCTAAACATGAGTGGTGCTATCTTTTCCTCCCCGGTGCTCTGTCCTTGTACTCTTTGGCAGAATCGAGGAAAGAAGCTGCTGTTGACTGGTTTCTGATGGTGGATCCGCTTCTTTGACTAGCTTCGGCTTTAAGAAGTGGTGGTGGATGCTTGTCCCAAGTCTCTCTGCTGCGCTATAGTGATGGACAAACCTAAGAGTCCCAGTTATTAGTCAGTCTTCCATAAAAATTACTGCTCAGGCAGAAAACTGCAGATTCACTCCCATACACAATGACCAGTTATGTTTCTCTTCTCAAATATTCTCAATCAGTTCTAAGATTTGCCTTCGAAAGCTTTAACCCATAATATTTTCCCTCTTTTTGTTGCGATAGCCCAAATGATGGTAAGTAAAATTGAGAAACACAGCTCATTACTGAAGTTACACTTTGCTCCAAATGAGAGTAGTTTGAAATGAAATGGGAATTTAGACTACAAAACAGTTAAGCTTACACAGCGGAACATTGGTGTGTGCGGGGGGATTCTTAGCATTGTTGCAGTTGATTTGGTGCTGATCATAATCTCAACTGGGACTTCAAGATTGTTGGGAAAATATAAAATGACCATTTTGAAAATACTAATACCTGCAAAAGAAGTATATCTGATGTCAGTCCCCAAAGGTGACTACAGTTTACAGGTTTCATTACTACTAGTCCCTTCACAAACTTTCCTTTTTCTTTGCAGAAGGTTTGGTCACAGCTCCCAGACTGGATTATTAATGAAGTTGGGTTTGGCATTTGGCTTATATTTGCAAATCTGTTTTAGTTTGGTTTTACAGAATGGCCCCACTTGTTTTGCATGTACCAATAAAGTATCTTTGTAGAATCATACAGCATAGGAGGCAGCCATTCAACCCATCATGCTTCTGTTAGCTCTCTGAAAGATCCATCAATTAGTCCAACTCCCTTGCTCTTTCGCCATAGCCCTGCACATCTTTCCTTATAAGTAGAGATCCAATTTCCTATTTAAAAATGTAAACTGAGATCCATAAAATTAAAGTACAACAGTAGTAGCGCAACCAGGCTTCAACATCTAAACATAGGCACGTAGCAGATAAACGATCAATAATCTTTGAACTCCATAGAAATGTTAACACTTATACTTTAGTGGAATGGACAAAATGCTCCTTCCTGTCTCACTACCACAAAATTAACTAAAAGAAAATCCAAAAAGGAAAAGTTCTAACACAATAATATAATAAAGGCAAAATACTGCGGATGCCGGAAATCTGAAACGAAAACAAAAAATGCTGGAAAAACTCAGCAGGTTGACAGCATCTGTGGAGAAAGAAACAGAGATAATGTTTTGAGTCCGTATGACTCTTCTTTAGATCTAAAGGGAGGTAGAGATGTGGTGAAATATATATTGATAAAAAGAGGGGGGGGGGGTGGAACCAGAGAAGCTGGATAGAAGGCCAGCAATAGGTGGAGGTAAAGGAGAGATGGCCAAAGATGTCATGAACAAAAGGCCAAAGAGCTGTTATTGGTTGTGGTACTGGCTAAATGAGGTGCTAATGGTGACATTAAGAAAACAAAATGAGATAATGGCCAGACCAGGGTAAGCACTCTGCAAAGTGACAGATGGCCCTAGTGGGGGCGGGGTTGTGGGAGGGGGTGGTGATGGGAAGAAAGATCGCAAATAAGCTAAAAGCAGGGGATAGAACAATAAATGAAAATGGAAATAATTTTTAAAATAAAAATAAGTGGAAAAAAATTAATTTAAAAAATGAATATGGAAAAAAGGGGATGGAAAAGGTGGGGTGGGGATGGAGGCGAGAGTTCATGGTCTGAAATTGTTGAACTCAATGTTAAGTCAGGCTGTAAGGTGCCTAATCAGATGAGGTGCCGTTCCTCCAGTTTGCGTTGAGCTTCACTGGAACACTGCAACAAGGCAAGGACGGATATGTGGGCATGAGAGCAGGATAGGGTGTTGAAATGGCCAGCAACAGGAAGGTCTGGGTCATGCTTGCGAACAGGCGGTCTCCCCTACATTGAGAAAACCAAACACAGACTGGGTGACCGCTTTGCTGAATACATTTGGTCTGTCTTCAAGCATGATCCAGACCTTCCTGTCACTTGCCATTTCAACACCCCATCCTGCTCTCATGCCCACATGTCAGTCCTTGGCCTGCTGCAATGTTCCAGTGAAGTTCAAAGCAAACAATAGGAACAGCACCTCATCTTCCGATCAGGCACTTTACAGCCTTCCAGACTTAACATTGAGTTCAACAACTTCAGGTCATGAATTCTCTCCTCCATCCCCACCATCCCCTTTTTCATCCCCCTATTCATTTTTTTAAAAAAAATTTTTATTAATTTTTTCCCCCACTTATTTTCATCATTATTTTTAAAATTATTTCCATTTTCATTTATTGTTCTATCCCCAGCTTTTAGCCTATTTTCGATCTTTCTTCCCATCATTGTCCCCTCTCCCGACCCCACTTCCACTAGGGCCATCTGTCACTTTCCAGAGTGCTTACCCTGGTCCGGCCATTATCACATTTTGCTTTCTTAATGTCACCATTAGCACCTCATTTAGCCAGTACCCACACCATTACAACTCTTTGACCTTTTGTTTATGAAATCCTTTGCCATCTCTCCTTTGCCTCCACCTATTGCTGGCCTTCTATCCAGCTTCACCGGTTCCAGCCCTTCCTAATCAGTATATATTTCACCACATCACTAGCTCCCTTTAGATTTGAAGAGTCATATGGGCTCGAAACGTTATCTCTGTCTCTCTCTCCACAGATGCTGTCAGACCTGCTGAGTTTTTCCAGCATTTTTTGTTTTTGTTTCAAAGTTCTAACACAGGCTTGCTTTTCTTTCACTTGGTGAGAAGATGTCCGCTAGGCATTCAGCTACTTACAAGCAGCTATTGTTTCTTTCACAGTGCTTTCCTTCATGTTATTGCTGACTTTCACCACCACTCCTCTCCTAATTTCTGATGAACTATATTTCAACAATGGGGTGCACCACATCAGTCTCATCTGATATCTGCACATGCGCAACTTCTAGAAGATGTCATGCAAAGTAGTCAGAAGCAGCTGCCATTGCCGATTTTTCCCTTCCTAGTCCAGGGAGCCGAGCCCAATAGCAGTGCCAAACCATTGTCCTGCCTGAGATCAGCTAACTCAGCATAGTCCTAGGATTGATCCAGGAACTTTCCCAAATATAGTTTAGAATACTTATATAGAATCTTACTCTTACTGAGTTACAGTTAAATCCCTGTTTTAAAAAAAAATGTAAGTGGAAGCTATATTTTTTTAAAAATTATATTTCATTCACACTGTCTAGGACTGATGAGGGTCCTGGAAATCTGCTCCCAGACCTCATGGAGTCACTTAGCAGACAGTCACCAGACACAGGGAAGCACCACTTCATTCACTGTCTCTGCCCAACTGTATGTTGACGGCAGAAATTCAACAGATAGACAATCATATCTTACATATGAAGTGGGATTGTGTCTTTCCTAAAGAGCTGCATTTCTATTGGATGCCTTTGTTTTAATCCAGATAGCCTAACTGTGAAAGATAGAACCAGAGCCTAATGTTTACACACTTAAACTTTAATTTACCCAGACACATTACAAGCAAGCACCTCCAAACCCAACACTTTCAGTTTCAGTCTGGTTCTATATATAGGAGTACAAGTGAATCCCTTTAATGTCTCCGCAACTGAATATGATTAAGCAACTAACAGTGTGTTCTTCATGTTAAGTACCTATTGGCATATTTCCAGAGTTATATTAATTTAGTCTTGACTGCAGAGAATAATTTGTACTGAATGGTTGAGAGCAGACTGACATTCATTATATGTCCTGTAATTTGCCATATCTTGACCAGGAACATCACAACAAGAAAATGGATGTTCAGTTCAATTTCCATTTCTGCTTGCATTTGCCAGATGTAACTTGCTTTCCAAACTGCTATTGGCAGAAAACGCAAGGCTACGGTTTAGTTTTTTTTTCTCAATTATGCTACATGACCACCTTGCTGAATAACATTATAAAGCATTCCACAAGGCCATGAGAAACCATAAGTTTAACTACTAACAAACTCCCAATTTCACTAATTACCTTTTCTGGATTGATTCCCAAGTGAAAGTAAAGTCTGGCTTGAAGCATCAGGTATTGAACATCATCAGGAGCCAAGGTGAGATACAAATCAAGAGCATTTCGTAGCAATTGGTAAGACTGGTCACTGCCCTCTCTGCGAACAATAAAATTATTTCAAGCAAATGTGTAAGGAACCATTTCCCTATACAGGGTTTCTTAGGTTTTACAATTAAGTGTTCCATTTTATAATGCAGTTATTGACCCTAGATAGTACCAGCTTAGAACTTGCACTTGTATAGGGCCTTTCAGATACTCAGGGCAGGATTTTCCAGCCCCACCTGCCTCTGGGATCATCCGGTCTTGCCTAAAGTGAACGGACTTTTGGCTAGGCCACCAAATTTCCCACAGAGGGTCCCGCCACAACAGGGCCAGAAAATCCTGGCTTCAGTGCCCCAAAGCACATTATAGTCAATTATATACATCCAAAAATGTAGTCATTGTTCTTAATGCTGGCAAGCATGGCAGCTAAATTACATGCAAGATCCCAACAAACAAATGCACAGTCAATCTGTTTTTGGTGGTACTGGGTCAGGGAGGATTCAGGGGAGGCGATGACTTAGTGGTACTGTCACTGGACTAGTAAACCAGAGGCCCAGAGGGTAATGCTCTTGGGACCCAGGTTCAAATCCCACTCAACAGCTAGTGAAATTTAATTTAATAAAAAATATCTGCAATTAAAAGTCTAATGATGAAACTATATCGATTGTCAATAAAACCCATCTGGTTCACTGACGTCCTTTAGGGAAGGAAATCTGCTGTCCTTACCTGGACTGGCCTACATGAGACTCTAGACCCACAGCAATATGGTTGATTCTTAAATGCCCTCTGAAATAGCCTAGAAAGTCAGTCTGTTGTAACAAACTGCTAAAAACAAGTCAATAAGGAATGAAACTGGACGGACCAGCCAACATCGACCTAGGCACCAGAAGCGACAACAGCAAATTCAGCCCCATCAACCCTGCAAAATCGTCCTTACAAATATCTGGAGGCTTATGCCAAAATTGGGAGAGCTGTCTCACAGGCTGGTCAAGCAACAACCTGACATGGTCATACTCATGGAATCATGCCTTACAGGTAATGCCCCAGACACCACCATCAACATCCCTGGATATGTCCTGTCCCACCGGCAGGACAGACCTGACAGAGGTGGCGGCACTGTGGCATATACAGTCAGGAGGGAGTTTCCCTGGGGGTCCTCAACATCGACACCAGACCCCATGAAGTCTCATGGCATCAGGTCAAACATGGGCAAGGAAACTTCCTGCTGATTACCACATACCGTCCCCCTCAGCTGATGAGTCAGTACTCCTCCATGTTGAACACCACTTGGAGGAAGCACTGAGGGTGGCTAGGACACAGAATGTACTCAGGGTGGGACTTCAATGTTCATCGCCAAGAGAGGCTTGGTAGCACCACTACTGACTGGGCTGGCCGAGTCCTAAAGAATTTGCTGCTAAACTGGTGTGCGGCAGGTGATGAAGGAACCAACAAAAGGGAAAAACATATTTGATCTCAGGTGCAGATGCATCTAAGTAGGATAGATTACAAACAGACCTAGCAACTCAAGACTGGGCAACTGTGGGCTATCTGCAGCAGTAGGAGAATTGTACTCAACCATGGTCTGTAACTTCATGGCCCAGCATATCTCCCACCTTACCATTACTACCAAGCCAGGGGGTCAACCCTAGTTCAATGAAGAGTACAGGATGGCATGCCAGGAGCCGCACCAGAATTACCTAAAGATGAGGTGTCAACCTGGTGAAGCTATAACACAGGACTACTTGCATGCCTGTGCATCAGCAAAAGCAACAAGCGATAGAGAGAGCTAAGCAATTCCACAACCGATGGATCATATCTAAGCTCTGCAGTCCTGCTACATCCAGTTGTGAATGGTGGTGGACAAATAAACAGCTCATTGGAGGAGGTGGCTCCATAAATATTCCCATCCTCAATGATGGAGGAGCCCAGCACATCAGTGCAAAAGATAAGGTTGAAGCATTCGCAACAATCTTCAGCCATTGGTGCCAAGTAGATGATCCATCACAGATGCCAGTCTTCAGCCAATTTGATTCACTCCACATATCAAGAAACGGCTGAAGGCACTGGATACTGCAAAGGCAATGGGCCCTGACAAGGTTCCGGCAATAGTACTGAAGACTTGTGTTCCAGAACTTGCCATGCCCCTAGCCAAGCTGCTCCAGTACAGCTACAATACTGGCATCTACCCAGCAATATGGAGAATTGCCCAGGTATGTCCTGTAAACAAAAACCAGGACAAATCCAACTGAGCCAATGACTGGCCCATTAGTCAAGTCTCGATCATCAGTAAAGTGATGGAAGGTGTCATCAACAGTGCTATCGAGTGGCACATGCTTAGTAATCGCCTGCTCAATGACAATCAGTTTAGGTTCTGCCAGGGTCACTCAGCTCCTGACCTCATTACAGCCTTGGTTCAAACATGGACAAAAGAGGTGAGGTGGGAGTCACTGCCCTTGAAACCAAGGCAGTATTTGACCGAGTGTGGCATCAGGGAGTCCTAGCAAAACTGGATTCAATGGGTATTGGGGGAAAACTCTCTGCTGGTTGGAGTCATACCTAGCACAAAGGAAGATGGTTGTGGTTGTTGGAAGTCGATCATCTCAGTTTCAGGGCATCACTGCAGGAGTTCCTCAGGGTAGTGTCCTAGGCCCAACCATCTTCAGCTGCTTCATCAAGGATATTCCTTCCATTATAAGGTCAGAAATGGGGATATTCACTGAAGATTGCACAATGTTCAGCATCATTTGCAACTCCTCAGATACTGAAGCAGTCCATATCCAAAAGGAACAAGACCTAGACAATATCCAGGCTTGGGCTGACAAGTGGCAAGTAACATTCGCGCCACACAGGGGCCAGGCAATGACCATCCCAGCAAGAGAGAATCTAACCATTGCCCCTTTACATTCAATGGCATTACCATCATTGAATCCCATACTATCAACATCCTGGGGGCTGTCATTGACTAGAAACTGAACGGAACTAGCCATGTAAATACTGTGGCTACAAGAGCAGATTTGAGGCTAGGAATCATAAGACCATAAGACATAGGAGCAGAAATTAGGCCATTCGGCCCATCGAGTCTGCTCCACCATTCAATCATGGCTGATAAGTTTCTCAATTCCATGTTCCCGCCTTCTTCCCGTAACCTTTGATCCCCTTACCAATCAAGAACCTATCTATCAAGAATCCTCCTGACTCCCCAAAGCCTGTCCACCACCTGCAAGACACAAGTCAAATCAAGAGTGTGTTGGAATATACTCCACTTGCTTGGATAAGTGCAGCTACAACAACACTTAAGATGCTTGACACCATCCAGTGTCAGGGAAAAGCAGGCCACTTGATTGGCACCCCATCTGCAAACATTCACTCCCTCCACCACCGAAGCACAGTAGCAGCAGTGTGTACCACCCAAAAGAGGCTCTGCAGGCATTCACCAAGGCTCCTTAGACAGCACCTTCCAAACCCATGACCGCTACCAGCTAGAAGAACAAGGGCAGCAGACAAATGGGAACACCACCACCCACAAGTTCCCCTCCAAGCCACATGCCATCCTGACTTGGAACCATATCGCTGTTCCTTCACTGTCACTGGGTCAAAATCCTGGAACTCCCTCCCTAACAGCACTGTGGGTGTACCTACACCACATGGACTGCAGCAGTTCAGAAGGCAGCTCACCACCACCTTCTCAAGGGCAACTAGAGATGGGTAACAAATGTTGGCCTAGCTAGCAACACCCACATCTCATGAATACATTTTTAAAAAACTTGCTGGTCTTCTTTCATGTTCACCTGCTCAGGAAAATGAGGCCTCAGTTTAATGCCTCATTTATTAAACTTAATGGAATGGATGTCTGTAAAATATCTACAAGTGGTCTTCAATCCCTAACAGTGTGTAGCTTTCCAGTCTGCTCACTGGCAATGCAACCACGATCACAACCCCTACAATCATACAAATTAGCAGCAGGAGTAAGCCGCTCAGCCCCTTGAGCCTGCTTCGCTATTCAATAAGATCATGGCTGATCTGATTGTAACCTTCCCCCCGACAACCTTCAACCCCTTGATAAACAAGAATTTATCCACCTCTGCCTTAAAAATATTCAAAGACTCTACTTCTACCAGATTTTGAGGAACAGAGTTCCAAAGACTCACGGCCTTCAGAAAAAAATTCTCCTCATCTTTGATTTAAATGGGTTACCCCTTATTTTTAAGCACTGACCATTAGTCAAAGATTCTCCCACAAGAGGAAACATCTTCTCCACATCCACCCAGTCAATACTCTTCAGGGTCTTAAAGATTTCAATCAAGTCACCTCTGACTCTTCTAAACTGCAGTGGATACAAGCCTAGCCTGCCCAACCTTTCCTCCTAAGACAGCCTGCCCATTCCTGGTATTAGTCTAGTAAACCTTCTCTGAGCTGCTTCTAACCCAGGCCTCCCCATTGTTTCCAAGGTCATGGGAACATGCTTCAAGCAAAATATTCCCCGATTTCCCCAACAGCCAACTTAGGCTCATTATCACCCATGCTGATATCAAAATCCTCATGGTTCAGTAAAAACTAATCAAGGCCGACTGGGACTGCTACTGGGTATCCATCAAAAAGGTGTTGATCTAAAAACCTGCACCAACAGAATATTATCTCTGGTTCACTGGTTTTCTGGCCACCACCAGCACCACCAAGAAAGCTATCCCCGGGGACTTCTGGGAAGAATACATCACTGTTGGACAAAAGCGACCTGGCCTGACAGTACAACCACTCAGGAAGCCTATAAATCATGAAGGCCCTTCTGAAGACATTGGGCTTAACTAAATGCCAGCAGTGGTTCAGCATATTAAAGTTCTGGACTTTTTAAATCATCGTGCCTAGATCCTACTATGATGCCTTGGAACTACTAATCCAACAGAATACCAGCCCAATTCCATAGCCTCCAAACTGGTGGAGAGCACAAAAGGGCAACTCGACAAAAGCAAGTGACAGATCCATCAACTACATTGGACAATGATCTCAATCCCTCCACAAGCCCCCGCTCACAATCAGTACAGATGAAGTGAAGGAGAATTCAGCTGCAATGAAGAGGTGACATCCCTCAGAATTTCTACTTCAACTAGGCAAAACTATACATCAAAACCATAGAATTTAGATGCATAAGTGGAAGAAAATGTCACTGCCATACTCAACCCAGGCAAGCCGACTGATGGCCTGTGAAACTATAGGCTGATATCATTCCCGTTCACAGCCTGTAAAATCAAGAACGTATCCTTGTCCAAAAAAAATCACCCTGCTCACCCAGTTAGTGACTAAAAGAACAAGTGGGATTCCGGCCTAATCACTGCTGCTGGGACCAAGTTTTAGGCTTTGTAATGTACAGCAAGGCCAGGTTTCAGAAGATATCCAAGCACAGCCTTTGTAGACCTTTCTTCAGCATACAACATGGTGTGGATTAAATGATTAATGCTTAAGCTTGCAAGAATCATCCCATCTCAAAACTCTGTGCATGCTGTAGATGATGCTGAGCAATAAGCTACATGTCCATTTGGGCAACAAAGTGAGCTTAGCCTAGTTCTTCAACAATAAACTGTCACAATGTTCAGTACTCTCACCAACACTCTTTAAAGTCTACACAAGTGGCAAGTGGCCAACCAAGTTATGAAAATTTGCACATGAATATGACCTTGCCCTGCAACACAAGCAACCACCTTCAACTGCACTCGCTCCTTGTTCAAGGTGAACTCCAACAGCATGGTAAGTATTTCTGAAAATGGTAGCTCAACTTAAACCCTCAAGAAGTCACTGCATTCCATCTTAATAACAGGAACTGTAAGTGCACCCTGAAAGTGATCTTCCGCAGCAATACTGTGCATCATGACCACACTTCGGCCTATCTCAAAGTGAAGCTGAACCACATGCTGACCGTCCACTAGCACCTGAAGGAAGTAGCTGCCAAGACAAAGGCAAGAGTCAACCTGGTCCTGAAACTGGCAAACACAAACTGGGGAGCATCAGCACCAATGTTTCAGACATAAGCAATGGCTATTGTCCACCCTATAACTGAGTACTGTACACCACTATGAATTAGAAATAGTCATACTCAACTTGATGTCCAGCTGAACACTGCAATACAGTGTATTGCAAAAGCTCAAGCAAACACCAACACCCCAGCCTTCCATGCTGCTACAACCCCTTTGGGAAGTCCTCCAACACTGCTCGAGAACATGCAAGCCCTTTTGAACCCATGTGTTTAACCTTCAACAATGCAACTTCAACACTGACAAAGCTTGGAGAGTCAAATGGAGTTCACAAGAAGTCGCAAGCACCTTGTGAAAGATCAGATGCAGAAGATCCTTGGCTTCGGTCTTCTGTGAAAACCATAAGCTACCCTGAAACACAATCGCACAAACCATGGCAGATGCCAAAACTTGATGCACAAATGGGAACTTTAAAGCTCTTTAGTGTATGGCCACCCAGAACAGACCATGGATCATAAGGCAACTCAATGCCCAAGTCACAAATATAGTGGAAGCATCACAGCAATACGCTCTGCTACTTCTGATGCAATTATTTGGCTTAACCACTTGGGTGTAAAATTATAGTTCTGACTTTGTGTCAGCCATGAGAGAAAGTTAGATAGACAGTGTTTCTGATAATGCAGTATTCACTGCACTAAAACGTCAGCCCAAGTCCTGCAGTAGGGTTTGCATTTTGAAACTCCTGACTCAGGCGAGAGTCCTACCAATAACGATCACAAAGGAAAGTTACTGGTAAAGAAATTGGGCATAATATTTCCTATGGTGATAATAGGATAGTTAGTTGAATGAAGGAGGCTGAAAGTTTCAGCTCCAATGGCATGGTTTAACAATTCCCCGAGCATTCAACAAGCGCAAGAGAATAGCACAGCCAAAACACACTACCTGATTTCCTTGCTGCTTGGTCTCCATCATAGGTAGCCATGAATGTTTCATTTTACTTACAGAGCAAATACTGTTTTGAATGATTGGCACCCAATTATACGAACTATCACTCCAAACCCAATACCAACTGCAGACTCAGGATACACCTCTTACCTCTTTCCCAGGTGGAACAGGTTTGTTACCATGCGGAACAACACATCCTTAGTGGTAACAGAACTGTAAAACTTAGCTGCAACTTTCTGGCCAATCAGATTCTCACATTCTTTTGCAGTACATGATTTCCCATTATCAAAGGCATCAATATAGACATAGTCCAAAACATCAGTACTCCTGGGAAATGTGAGAGAATAAAAGATTCAATTACAAACGTCACAACACAGAAAGCAATTAAGTTTTATACAATGGCAAACATAAATTAATCAAATATACAAATTCCAAAAATAAATGATTTTTGGAGGAGACCCCATATATTATAAAATATAAAATAAACATATATGGAAAAAAAGATTTGTTTTTATATTATGCATTACAAAAGTTAACACTGTAATACCTCACAAGAGCCAAACAGAAACAAATCTGTAATGAAAATGTGCTCAGTATGGCTGACCAGTTTGCAAAAAACATCATTCGCTCCACAAATTAAAAAGTACAAAATGTTCAATATGTTAATCAAACATATATTCAACTAAGGTATCGTGATCGTTATTGCATTAAGGGTAAAATTGTTTTTTAAGAATTTATAGGGAAGATTTACTTTGCATATTATGTTGTGAAGTCATAAATATGTTCACAAGTCAGACAAGTGATCTGCTGTGGCACAGATCGGTTTAGAAACAAGCAGCCTTTGATCAATTCTGAAGTCATCAGTGCAAATTATGATAATTGGACAGTTTATTGTGTTGCACACTGCATGTGCAAAACTGATCACTCATCACATTCATAACAGCAATAACATGAAATTAGTTAACATCTTTGACAGAGAAAAACATCCCCAGGATCTTCACAGAAGTGTAATCGGAGAAAAATTGATGCTGAGCCAAAGGGGGAGATATTAGGGGGCAGTAACCAGAAGCTTGGCTGAAAGATGACTTTAAAGATTTGTAAAGGAGAGGTAGAGATCTTTAGGAAATATGGCTTAAATGGTTGAAAACCTTAGCAGCAACTGATTGAAGGTGCATGAGAAGCGAGAGTGGGAGGAACACCGTTCTGGCTACATTAAAAGAAATTAAATTGATTCTTTCTTCAAAAAGATATATTTATGTTATTACCCTTCAGGTTTTTGGCACCAGCTTAAGAGAAAATGACTGGGAAAGCTGACCGGCTCCAGTCGTACACCCAGATTCTTGCCTACTGTTGAATATATCACGCAAAGAGTGATAGGAATTCCTTTCTTTTGTGTAAGCACCTAAATACAAATAACACAAATAATGACTTTTATATATAAATATGTATCTTCATAACTAGGCAGAGCACAATCTTAAAAGTTATATACCTGGTGTATATAGGAATTCATGGGGTTGTAATAATCATCTTCATTTCCTTTAAATTTGAGCTGCTTGTATAATACACAATTCATAGCTTCCAGAGCCTGTTGCTGCTGTCCCAAATCATCAATAAACACTTCACTGTCTGAAATAGGAATCAAAGAAAAGTGTCATGTGACAATATGCAGAATATATGCATCTTGGATCAATTTTTCATTTATGTTGTAATACAAAAAGAGAAGGAAGCACTATCCGTTTCATAGAAGAACATCTATTTTTCAAAATTTAGTTTAATTCTCCCCCTTAAAAAAAAATCCATTTATTACCTTAATGACCCGCAAATAAATCTTGCTCCCCATTAAGTTTGTCTGTGACAGATCAAGTGCACTGAAGAAGGGTCATACAGGCTCAAAACATTAACACTGTTTCTCTCTCCACAGATGCTATCAAAGTTGCTGAGTTTTTTCAACATTTTTTGTCTTTATAACATGAAGCATCAATAGCCAGTAGTCTGGTTTCCTAAGATCTAATGCCTCAGAAACAGTTTTTATAATGTGTGAAGTTTGGCCCCAGTTGGGACGCTCAAGTTCAAATGTCAGTCAAGGTTAGGATTCAAACTTGGTTCCCCAGCTGCAAAGGTCTTTGCATTGCAGGCTTTGCATTTCACTGTTCTTTAGAAGACTGAGACTAGGCCCAAAGTGGCCAAAGAAATGAGATTCCTTATTACAATATGAATACAATGAACACAATGCTGATCCATTGGAGAAATAAGCTGCATAGCTAAAATTATTTACCTCTTTCTGCAGTGATACTTGGATGAGAAGAATGTTTTAAATGCAACACTTTTTTCACCTCTTCTGTAATATAATTTAGCTCTAATAAGACATTCTCCAGGGAGGTGTCTGCTAAAGGGTTGCAGTATTGGTCTATCAGCACAACACCTGGCAAGAAATTAAATCAAACTTTATGGTTTACACTCCTTGTTATGTATTTTACATGACATATAACTTTATCATTGTAAGTACATAATCCTCACCAAATTTGGGGGGAGGGGGGAGAACTGTCATAGTGTAGTCCAGTGGCATATTAAATTCCACGTTGTAACACTATGGGAGTTGTAATACTCACCTGTAATTCCCACATGGCAAGTTCCCTGAACTTATCTCAGAGAGAGGGTGATGCAGGATTAATCTTGAGCCCAAGGTATGCAAGAGTGGCGCTAAATGAGACACAAAAGCACATTTCCCACCTGACCCTTTACCAGAGAATGATCTATTAAAAATGATAACATATGTTCACATGAAAATTATCCATTCCTACTTGCACTAATTGGACATCTTAATAATATCAGTATGCTTATCTTTTTAGTAGTTAACTGAGTAAGAAAGTGAAGCTACACAAGCTTCAGCTGAGAATGCTGTCATCTAACAAGGAACATTGTTACATATGCCATCTCCCGAAATATATGTGTTTTTGCAAAAGAAAGGTATAATTAATCACTTACCTTCAATTAATTTTTGGTGTTCTGATGGAGTTTTGAGAAACTCCTTCAACTTTTCCATGATGTCCTGCTGACGGAGAAAGCACAGAATTTTCCGGGAATAATATTTCCAGGTCAGGTACTTCCTGCAATGAAACACATCTCCCTAATTATCTAATATTTGCCTCACTATTAATTTAATTACAATTTTTTAAATTGGAAAAATAAACCACTTGATAGACTGACTTGCAATTTGTTTCCTCCTGATTTTCAGATACACTGTTAACATTTACTCACCTTCCATCCATGTTTAGAATTGACAACAATTCATCCTCTATAAAACGGAATGGACCACCTAGAGCCTCAATGTCTTTAAAACCATCAACAGGAACCTGCCAATGAAAAGCTGTTACAACCAATGTCACATGAGTGCCATCTGCTGGCAATTATATATTTTTAAATTGTTTGACCATTCGTGATCACAAATGAAACATCATTAGTCAACTGATTATTCAATAACTACACGGAGAGCGATAACATGCTACTGTAATGCAGAAGATTTATTGTCAGCACAATCTGAAAGAAAACACAAAGCACTTTTAAGTTGCAAGAATCTCCTCCAGATAAACATTGATGCTAATTATATTTTGCACACTACTTTCTAAGTAAATGATAACCCTTTTTAGTTTAAAACGAACCTACTTATACTTCAAGGTAGTCTCAACACTACGCGGAGTATAATATATTTGCATTAGTGTGCAAACTAATGTATCGAATTATTCTGATTCAATTTTGCACATGTTTAGTGAGTCTCTAGCAATCTAACTTTGATCACACTGAACAGATACATTGTTATGCAGTGCACAATGTCTTACAAAAGCAACTAATAAAGGATAGGAATGTTTCAGGCTTGTGTCAATGTTTCCTAATCAGAAAACTAACACCATGAAGCTTTCACTCAAAGAAATCAAAATTACAAGTGATGGCAAAAAGTGTTGTCAAAACTTAGGTTTTGACAAAAGAACTGTATTGGGAAAGTGCTTTCCAAGAACCAAAAGCGACACTTAAAAGCAAAAGACTGTGGATGCCGGAAAACTGAAATAAAAACAGAACTGATGAAAGATCATTGACCTGAAATGTTAATTCTGTTCCTGTCCACAGATGTTGCCTGATCTGCTGAGTGTTTCTAGCATTCTCTGTTTTTATTGTAGCCAAAAGCAACAGTTTAGCTGAATTATCACTGGTCACCATTAACAAAGGAATCCATCAGCAGATATTCCAGCTCAGGAGATATATGGACAATGGCAGCAATCAATCACATTTACTCACTTCATTGGCATGCTGATAATGTACAGGAAATTATCGAACATAGTCATGACACTATATTCAACAACAACCTAATATATTTCCAAGGAAGTTGAAGGAAAATCCAACAAAGGTGTACAAGATGATCTCAGGTTTAGATAAGGTGTTCAAAGATTTTTTCCCCCCATTAGCTGATGATACAAGCAATGGGGACACAGATTTAAGGTCTTGGACAAGACATACAGGGGATGAAAGGAAACACTTTTTTATGCAGCAAGTATAAGGACCTAAAACTCGCAGCCTACATGGGTGGTAGAAGAGGAAATGCTGAATGATTTCAAAACGAAATTAGATAGGCACTTGGGGAAATAAACTTGCAGGGCTACAGAGAAAGGAACTGACTGGATTGCTCCACAGACAACAAGCATGGACTCAATGCTCCTTCTGTTCCATGACTACATGATGACTCTTGTGTGCAGGGTACAACTATTCACACATTAATAGAGCACGATAGTGTTACAGGGCTCAGGTATTAATGCACCATTGGCAAACACATATCAATTTCTTGGTATAATTCTAACCTCTTTTGTAAAGAATCGCTTTGAAAAGGTGTCCACAATTTTTTGCACTTGCCCACCAATAGAATGTCGGGTTCGGTATTCTTCCCACCAGTTATGACTTCCTGTAGTACTGTAGTATTTTATCAGTGTGGGCCATCTACAAATATAGAAGCATACAAATATTATTACACAGAAAGGATTCAAAACGTATTTTTTGAAGACACATACTCTCCCCAAAAAATCAAACATCGTCTGGTGTCCGTTCCTTGATGGCCCTCCCTTGGGCTCCAGATATGCAGACTTTGAAAGCCAGGCAGGCAGCCGGCTCCCACACCACTGCAATTGAAAGTGGAGCACTAGAAATTTCCCAAAAGAGACAACTGGCACTTCCTTGCAGCATGGACTGAGAAAGCATGATCAGCCTCATGCTTCTCAGTTCCACAGCATCAAAGCTTACAATTCTTAATATATATCTAAAAAAGATCGGATAGATCCAATGGGTCAATAGGCATCAGGAATGCTCCAAGAACATAAAAAATAGGAACATGAACATGCCACACAACCCCTGGAGTCCGTTCTGTCATTCAATACAGTCATCGCTGATCTTATGCCTCAGCTCTACTTTCCTGCCCTCTCCCCATATCCTTTGTTTCCCTGGAAGATGGAGAAAACTATCTACCCCATCTGTGAATGATGGAGCATTCACAACCTCTGAGATAGAGAATTCCAAAGATTTACAAGCCACCGAGTGAAGACATTTCTCCTCATTTCAGTCCTAAATAATAGACCCCTACCCTGAGGTTGTATTATATCCCATAATATAGGTTCCACAGCCAGGGGAAACAACCTCTGTGTCTATCCTGTCAAGCACGTACAGAATCTTATAAGTTTCAATGAGATCAGCCATTCTCCTTAACTTCAGAAAGTACAAGTTCAATTTATTCAGCCTCTTGTCAGAGGACAACCCTCTCATCCCAGGAAGCAATATAGTGAACCTTCACTCCGACTATCCCGCCTGACCCAACCAGACCCGACAACATCCCTAATGCTTTAGCCCCCAACCCAACAAACTCCACCCCCCAACCTGAACTCACTCCTGTCCCGCCACCCACTCACTCCCCCTACTGAAAGATTTGAGGCCAAATATTTGAAACACTATCCTTTCACGTTCGAGCTTTGTGTTTGAAGCCAATCTTAGTCTCCTCCATCTGACATCAGTGAAGGTTATAAATGAAATTAATTGGGACAATTTCACATTCCCACTGAGCACTAGTCCACAGCATAACACTATCAACAATTAACAACTAGTAACAGTAAATTGGTAATCTCACTCAGAGAGGTTACAAGGTTGCTCAGTGTGAGAAATGGGAATGTACACAGCTGCAGGAAATGTGGTTTTCTAGAGCTGGCATTTAGGCAGTTGAATCAATACAGGAGGGGCTAACACTGATAGAGCAATTTATGTCATGTCTTGACATATGAACATTGAGGATAATGGAGACAAAAAGGTGTTCCACCTTCCAGCTGTGACATTACCTGCCTATTTTCGTTCTGCCTTTCATATGAAACATCACACCCAAAGATTTACCTCACCCAAGCTTCTCCTTTTAATCAAGATACTTTCAAAGGTATCGGCACACTGCTATAAGCACCCATGCCACAACTAAAGCACTATTAAATAAATCCTGGAGGTGATACAATGTTGACAAATCAACATATGGTATGGCTCCCTGTTTGGGGTGTGGACAAACAAGGTTGGACAGGAATCTTAAGAGTGACAATGGATGGAGAGTTACTTCAAAAGTTCATACAACTGTTTGTGCATTTTTTGTTTTTTTTAAAAATGGAGATTATTGTGTCTATAATTGGATACATACTGTCTTCTGAAGTGGGTGGCAGAGGAGTGTAATAGAACAATGTACTTACTTCATTCAGCACATTTGGTAGTGGTTTTAGATCTATAGTGCCATTATAGGGGAAATGTGAAAAGGAAGGTTGCCCTCAGGAATCACATCACAAGGTAACTTTGCTCATTAGATTTCCTGCTTCCCCCGCCCAATAAACTCAGTAGTGTCTTCCCACTACTGCAGAAAGTCTGCTCCTGCTTATGTACGTGGGAAGGGGGAGGGGGCGTAGGAGGAGGAAGAGAAGAGTGCAAGAAGGAAAAAAAGAGGCTAAATGGGCCCGGGGGCAGTAGGTTCACAGGGGTAATATTGGATGACAGGGGATAGGGGTGGGAGGACCAGAGCGATTAAGGTTTGGAAGGTGGGAGATCGGGGAGAGAGAAAGAGGAATGAGGTCAGGGTGGGGGTTCAGAGAAGTGAACAAGACTGGGGAGGGCAAGTAAAGGGAATTGCGGGTTGAGGGGAGAAAGGAAGACTAGGGTCAAGGGAAGAGATGAAAACTGAAGAATGGGGGTCAAGAGATTGGGGCTCAGGTGAATGGAAGGCTGTGGAATGGGTTGGCAAGTGGCCCAACATTTCTACAGAGTGGGGAACAGCAGTGAGGACTGGGGGCTAAATCGTGAAGAATTGTTTGCACTGGTGGGCAAATGGGAACACATTGGTGGTTCAGTGGAATGTCCCTGGAAAAACCAAAGGGAAAGGGAGAAGGAAAGGTTTTAAACTGAGAGTTATTATACCACAGAATGATTCACCACACATGGCTATTCAAGCAGGGACTAGAACATGATTTTAAATGACCCACAGTGCTGTTAGTGAGTTCCAGGACTTTTACCCAGCGACAGTGAAGGAACGGCAATATATTTCCAAGACAGGGTAGCGAGTGGCTTGAAGGAGATCTTCCAGGTGGTGTTGTTCCCATCCATCTGCTGCCCTTGTCTTTCTAGATGGTGGTGGTCATGGGTTTGGAAGGTGATGTTGAAGGAGCCTTGCTGAGTTCCTGCAATGCATCTTGTAGATGGTACACACTGCTGCTGCTGTGCATTGGTGGTGGAGGAAGTGAATATTTGTGGATGGGGTGTCAATCAAGCTGATTTATCCTGGATGGCGTTGAGCTTCTTGTTGTTGGAGTAGCACTCATCCAGGCAAGTTGAGAGTATTCCTTCACACTCCTGGCTTATGCCTTGTAGATGGTGGACAGGCTTTGGGGAGTCAGGGGGTAACTTACTTGCTGCAGAATTCCTGGCCTCTGGCCTGCTCTTGTAGCCACAGTATTGATGTGGCTAGTCCAGTTCAGTTTCTGGTCAATGGTAACCCCCAGGAGGTTGATAGTGGGGGATTTAGCAATGGAATGCCATTGAATGTCAAGGAACGATGGTTATGTTCTCTCTTGTTGGAGATGGTCATCGCTTGGCACTTGTGTAGCATGAATGTTACTTGCCACTTGTCAGCCCAAACCTGGTGTTTTCCAGGTCTTGTTCCTTCTGGGCATGGACTGCTTCAGTGTCTGAGGAGATGCGGATGGTGCTGAACATTGCTGTGCAATCATCAGTGAACATCCCCCCGTCTGACTTTATGATGGAAGGAAGGTTATTGATGAAGCAACTGAAAATGGTTGGGCAGGGATACTACCCTGAGGAACCGCTGCAGTGATGTCCTGGAACCAAGATGATTGACCTCCAACAACCACAACCATCTTCCTTTGTGCTTGGTATGACTCCAACCAGCAGAGAGTTTTCCCCTTGATTTCCACTGACTCCAGTTTTGCTAGGGCTCCTTGATGCCACACTCAGTCAAATGCTGCCTTCATGTTAAGGGCAGTCACTCTCACCTCACCTCGAATTCAGCTCCTTTGTCCATGTTTGAATGAGGGCTGTAATGAAGTCAGGAGCTGAGTGATTCTGGCGGAACCCAAACCGAGCATCAGTGAGCAGGGTGTTGCTAAGCTTGATAGAACTGCTGATGACCCCTTCTATCAATTTCCTGATGATCAAGAGCAGACTGATGGGGAGTAATTGGTCGGGTTGGATTTGTCCTGCTTGTATTGTAGCTGTACTGGAACATTTTTGCTAAGGGCACGCAAGTTCTGGAGCACAAGCCTTCACACAAACATACCAATTAGGAGCAGGAGTAGGCCACTGGGTGCCTTTGAGCCTGTTCACCATTCAAAAAGATCATGGCTGATCTGAATGTAACCTCAACCCCACATTCCTGCCCACCCCAGATAAGCTTTCACCCTCTTGTTTATCAAGAATCTATCTAGCTCTGCCTTAAAAATATTCAAAGGCTCTGCTTCCACTGCCTTTTGAGGAAGAGAGTTCCAAAGACTTGCTTGCACACAAGCAGGGGACCTCATCCTGAGTGAGACACAGCCAGAGTGAGTGTGGGTATTGGCAATTTGATGCACAGTGGGAATTCGATGCGGTGCGGGGGAGAGATGTTCTTTGCATTTTTTCTTTGCTATCCAACTTCTTAAATCTTCAGAGAGTGGTCTTGGCCTGCTGCAGCAGTAGAGTTAAAAGGGATAGGAATGACTGGTAAGTAATGGGTAAAGTCAGGTAAGTATTTACTACTTTTATGGCTTATAGTTTGTATATTCTGTACTAACGAGGATCAGGAAAGAAGGGCTCTAGAGTAATTGATTTAAAAGGTTTAATTTAAAAGGATAAGTCACGGCAGGAGAGCTCAAAGCCGTGGTGTGCTCCATGTGGGAAGCCGGGAACATTTCCAGTGCCCGGGACCAGCATGTTTGCAGGAAGTGTGTCCAGTTGCAGCTCCTGGAAGCTTGGGCTTCAGAGCTGGAAAGGCGGCTGGGGACACTGTGGAGCATCCGCGAGTCTGAGGGCATCGTGGATAACATGTTTAGAGAGGTGATCACACGGCAGCTGAAGAGACTTGAGGAAGGAAGGGAATGGGTGACCACCAGGCAGTCCAAGAGAAACAGGCAGGTAGTTCAGGAGTCCCCTGGGGCCGCGCTCGCAAGTCGGTATTCCATTTTGGAGGCTGATGAGGGCAGTCCAGGGAGTGCAGACAGAGCCAAGCTTCTGGCACCACAAGCAGCCTGTCTGTACAGGACAAGAGGAAGAGCAATAGTAATAGGGGAACATATAGGTGCTTCTGTGGCCATCAACGTGACTCCAGGATGGTGTGTTGCCTCACTGGCTCCGGGATGTCACTGAACGGCTGCAGGGCATCCTGAAGGGGGAGGCTGATAAGGCAGAGGTCATGGTACATCTTGGTACCAATGATATGGGTAGAAAGAGGGATGAGGTCTTGCAACAAGAATTCAGGGAATTAGGCAGTAGACTGAAAAGCAAGACCTCTCAGGTTGTAATCTCTGGATTATTCCCAGTGCCACGTGATAGCAAGCTCAGAAATAGGAGAATAGCACAGATGAATACGTGGCTTAAGAGTTGGTGCAGGAGGGAGGGTTTTAGATTCCTGGATCACTGGGACCGTTTCTGGGGAAGGTGGGACCTGTACAAGCGGGATGGTCTACATCTGAACCAGAATGGAACTAACAACTTTACGGGCTGGTTTGCTAGTGCTGTTGGGAGGAGTTTAAACTAATTCAGCAGGGGGAGGGGACACTGAATGTTAGCAGAATAGGGATACATCATAATACAGTAAAACAATAAAGTCAGAGGGAGCACAGCTGCATTAAGTTTCAAAGGAGTACAGCAAGGTTGGATGGCCTCTACTTTAATGCTAGGAATGTTGCAGTAAAACTGATGAGTTAAGGGTGAGGATTGACACATGAAATTGTGATATAGTAGCCATTACTGAGACGTGGTTGAGGGAGCAGCAGGATTGGCAGCTCAACATTCCAGGATATAGAATTTTCAGGCGAGACAGGGGAGGGGGTAAAAGAGGAGGAGGCGTTGCATTATTAGTTAAGGAGTCAGTTACTGCAGTAAGGAGAGATGATATCTTGGAGGGGCCATCGAATGAAGCTTTGTGGGTAGAGCTTAGGAATAAAAAAGGAGCAGCCAAATTGTTAGGTGTTTATTATGGACGCCCAGATAGTCAGCGGGAAATTGAGCAGCAAATATGTGCACAATTTGCAGAGGCGTGTAAAAATAGTAACAATAGGGTAATTATATTAGATGATTTCAACTTTCCCAACATTAATCGGGATAGACGTAGTGTTAAGGGCTTGGATGGAGTGGGTTTCTTGAATTGTGTACAGGAGAACTTTTTAGGTCAATATGTAGAAGGTCCAAAAAGGGACGGTGCAGTGCTGGACCTAATTCTGGGGAATGAAGACGGACAGGTGGCTGAGGTGGTGGTGGAGGAGCATTTTAGTGATAGTGACCACAACATGGTACAATTTAAGCTTGTTATGGACAAAGAAATAGACATGTTGCAAAAAAATGTTTTGGATTGGGGGAAAGCGGATTTTAATAAAATAAGGGAGGATCTGGCCAAGGTAGACTAAGAACAGCTACTTGTAGAGAAATCTGCAGAAGAGCAGTGGGGGGCGGGGGTTCCAAAAGGGAATGGGGAGGGTACGGGCTCAACATGTTCCCTCTAGGGTGATAGGAAGGAGTAACAAGCCCAGAGAACCATGGATGACCAGAGATATTCAGGTTACGATGAAAAGGAAAAGAGAAGCTTTTAGCAGGTACAAGTGGAGCAAATCAGCGGAGGCATTAGTGGAGTACAGAAAGGTCAGGGTGGAACTTAAGAAAGCAATTAGGAGAGCAAAGAGGGGATATGAAAAAGCTCTGGCTGGTAAAACTAGGAAAAAGCCCAAGATATTCTATTAGTATATCAATGGGAAGAGGATAACAGGGAAAGAGTAGGGCCCATTAGGGACCATGGGGGCAATCTATGGGTGGAGCCAGAGCACATCGGTAGAGTGTTGAACGAATACTTCACAACCGTCTTCACCCAAGAGAATGAGGATGAAGGTATCAATCTTGGGGAGAGAGACTGCAAGGTTCTTGAGCAAATTGATATAGGGAGGGCAAGGTATTGGAGGTGTTGGCAGGCTTAAAAGTGGACAAATCTCCAGGTCCGGATGATTTGTGTCCCAGGCTGCTGAGGGAGGCAAGGGAGGTCGCAGGGGCTCTGACCCAAATTTTTAATTCCTCTCTGGCCACAGGGGAGGTGCCAGAGGACTGGAGAATAGCTAACGTAGTTCTGCTGATTAAGAAGGGTTGTAGAGATAAGCAAGGGAACTATAGGCCAGTGAGTCTCACGTCAGTGGTAGGGAAACTATTGCAGAAAGTTCTGAAGGAGAGTATCTATCTCCACTTGGAGAGGCAAGGTTTGATCAGGGCTAGTCAGCATGGCTTTGTCAGAGGGAGATCATGCCTAACAAATTTGATTGAATTTTTTGAGGAGGTGACCAGGTGTGTAGATGAGGGTAGTGCAGTTGATGTAGTTTATATGGATTTCAGTAAAGCCTTTGACAAGGTCCCACATGGGAGACTTATAAAGAAGGCAAAGGCACATGGGATACAGGGTAATTAGATAAGGTGGATTCAAAATTGGCTTAGTTGTAAGAGACAGAGGCTGATGACAGAAGGCTGCTTTAGTGACTGGAAGCCAGTGTCCAATGGCGTACCACAGGGATCTGTGCTCGGTCCCCTATTATTCGTCATTTATTTAAACATAGATGATTATGTGGGGGATAGGATTAGTAAGTTTATGGATGACACAAAGATTGGCTGGGTGGTTCATAGTGAGGCTGAGTGTCTTGGGCTGCAGGAAGATATAGATGGGATGGTCAAATGGGCAGATAAGTGGCAGATGGCATTTAACCATGAAAAGTGTGAGGTGATACACTTTGGAAGGAGTAATTTGACAAGGAAGTATTGAATGAATGGCATGACACTAGGAAGTTCTGAGGAATAAATAGACCTTGGCATGTATGTCCATAGATCTCTGAAGGCAGAGGGTCATGTTAGTGGGGTGGTGAAAAAGGCATATGGGACACTTGCCTTTATCAATCGAGGCGTAGATTACAAAAGTAGGGAGGTCATGTTGGAGTTGTATAGAACCTTGGTGAGACCACAGCTGGAGTCCTGTGTGCAGTTCTGGTCGCCAAATTATAAGAAGGATGTGATTGCACTGGAGGGGGTGCAGAGGAGATTTACCAGGATGTTGCCTGGGATGAAACAATTAAGTTATGAAGAAGGGTTGGATAGACTTGGGTTGTTTTCATTGGAGCAGAGAAGACTGAGTGGCGACCTGATCAAGGTACAAGATTATGAGGGGCATGGACCAGGTGGATAGGGAGCAGCTGTTCCCCTTAGTTGAAGGGTCAATCACGAGGGGACACAAGTTCAAGTTGAGGGACAGGAGGTTTAGGATGGATATGAGGAAAAACTTTTTTTTCCCCAGAGGGTGGTGACAGTCTGGAATGCACTGCCTGGGAGGGTGGTGGAGGCAGGTTGCCTCACATCCTTTAAAAAGTACCTGAATGAGTACTTAGCACGTCATAACATTCAAGGTTATGGGCCAAGTACTGATAAATGGGATTAGGTAGGTAGGTCAGGTGTTTCTCTCTTCTGCACTGTATGATTCTGTGCTCATTGAGGATGGGGATATTCATGGAGCCTCCTCCTGCAGTGAATTGTTTAATTGTCCACCACCGTTCCCAATTGCATGTGGTAAGACTGCAGAGCTTAGATCTGATCCATTGCTTGTGGAATTGCTTAGCACTGTTATCACATGCTGCTTATGCTGTTTGGCACGCAAGCAGTCCTGAGTTGCAGCTTCACCAGGCTGTCACCTCATTTTTAAGTTTGTGTGGTGCTGCTCCTGGAATGCCTTCCTGCACTCTTCATTGAACCAGGGTTGATCCCTAGGCTTGGTGGTAATGGTAGAGTGAGGACATGGGCCATGAGATTACAGATTGTGGTTGAATACAATTCTGTTGCTACTGATGGCCCACAGCACCTCATACTTGCCCAGTCTTGAGCTGTTAGAACTGTTCGCAATCTATCCCATTTAGCAAGGTGCTCATGCCTCACAACATGATTGAGCATATCCTCAATGTGAAGACAGGACTTTGTCTCCACAAGATTGTGTGGTGATCACTCCTACTAATACAGTCATGGACAGATGCAAATGTTGGTTGGAGCCAAGTTTAGCCTCCGAGTGTATATTGTGAGCAGTATTCTAAACATGAAGCCCATTAACCTTTGTCCAATCTCTCAGTTTAGTTCACGTCAGTCTGTGCCAGCCAGTTTTATCAGCATTACTGTTAGTTCTAGGTGTGATATCAGTGAGTCATTAATAGTTACAAGTGGAATCAAAGCTCCGTCTACTTATGGTTTGCTCCCTTGAATCCCTCTCCTACCTTCCGATGGCTCTTGAATGTTTTGCACCACAACTGATGCCATGAAACCACAAACAAAGATTGTCAGCATCAGGGATCCCAAGCTTTGGAAGCCAATACCACATGGCCAAACATTGTATGGTCAGATATCACACCATCAAACCTCAAGGAACTCCTGCAGGCAGAATTGGCAACTCTATTTGGAGTAAGTTCTGATAATTGATATGGACTGCAAACTCACTGTAAACACTCAAAAAAACATGCATTTATATAGCATCTTTCATGACACTGGACTGTCAATGAAGTGTAGTCACTGCTGCAATATGGGAAACACAGTAGCCAATTTGCGCACAGCAAGCTCCCACAAATAGCAGCATAATAACCAGATAAGTTTTTTTGTGATGTTGATTGACATCCCAAAACACCAGGGATAACTCCCCTGTTCTTCTTCAAACTAGCACCACGGATCTTTTACATCCATCCGAGCAGGCTTGGGTTTAAAGTGCCATCCAAAAGACACAGCACCTCTGACAGTGCAGCACTGCGCTGGAATCTTAAGAGATTTTTATGCTCAAGCCCTGGTGTGGGACTTGAACCGTGTGATTCACAAGCAAGTGTGCTACCAACTGAGTCACAGTTGACACTCAACAAGAAGTTGCTTGTTTTGGCAAGCATTTAAACATCTTAAATTTTTCAAAAATAAAATGACATAAGTAACTCCCTGGCACTTGTGTTAAAGATCGTTTGCCCTGCCCACACACAAGCCTCTGCCTACCTCTGCCTGAACTGGTGTTTCCACACGGCGCTCCGGCCCAGGCAAACTTCATGCAGCTTCTTACAGGTCAGACAGACGCTCACCACGTCCGCATGGTTCAACAAGGGGCAGCAGAATATCTGCTCCAGTAACTCCTCGGGCAGCCCGATTAAACTTCTCTCACCCTCTCCACAGCCCCAGACTTCCAGCTCCGCCATCTTATTTGTTTACATCCGGCAGGTGTGGACCGACTTCCGCTTCCGGCCCCGCCCACCGCGGGAAATTCAAACTCCTTCAGCTCTGGCCAGGGTTCCTCGCTTCCCACATAGTATCTCAAGGAGTGGGACAGCATTAGTGGGAGAGAAATAGAAACAGGACAGAATGTAAACCCGTTGAAATTAATATACTGTTCCCCACCACACCACAATTGACAGGGATGTAGTTATTCTAACGAAAAATACCGTGTTTGTCTCTGCAAATGAACCAGACGCTTGACTGGTCTGCCCACGGGATAACCAGTTTGCATACTCAAGTCAGACATTTATTCTTTAGTTACAAACCCCCGAAGACTGCATTTTAAAAGGAGGATGAATTCAGGAATATTAGAACATAGAAGACCCATTTAGCCACCACGGAAGTTTGAAAAGTACAATATCCTCAACTGCTTCTTTCGTTTAAAAAATTAACTCCTTCTTCAATTTGTTAACATTGTTTTCCATAGTACCCCCGAGTAATCTGCTCCTAACCATCACCCTCTATGTGAAGTAGTTTAGCCTAAATTTGTATCTTCTGCAGTTATAGGTGAACCTTTGATTTTCAAAGTTTGTCATCATTCCCAAATATTTTATTACAGCCCAGATTCAATATAACCCCATAATCTTGATATTTTCAATAAGCTCTCCTGTGATCGCTTCTCTAGTGTAAATATTCAGATTCCATAGTTACTCATCATTGGCCTAACCACCCACCCCAAAGTTACCCATCAGTTTCATTGCCCTGCCCTGAGCCTTTTCCAAACTCCTAATTAAAGTTAGTGACATTTGGCAGGACATTATCCAACAACCTCAATACACGCATAGAATATATTAGCAGATCTTGTTATATAATCATAGAATAATAAAGCACAGAAGGAGGCTATTCAGCCCATTGTGCCTGCACTGGCTCTTTGGTAGAGCCATACAATTCATTTCATTACCCTGGTCTTTCCCCATATCCATGTAAATCCTTCCCTTCAAGCATTTATCCTTCTCTTTTGGATGTTAATATTGAATCTGCTTCTACCATCCTTTCAGGCAGTACATTCAAAATCACAATAACTCACTGTGTAAAGAATATATCGGCAATCACCTTAAATCTGTATCCTTTGGTTACTGATCTTTCTGTTGCTGGAAACAATTTCTCCTTGTTTACTGTATGAAAACCATTCATGATTTCAACACCTCTATCAAATTCCTTAACCATTTCTGCTGTAAGCAGAGAATTCCCAGCTTCTCCAGTCTCTGCACAAGACTGAAATCCTCATCCCGTGTACCATTTTAGTAAATCTCTCCTGTATTCTCTCCAAGATCAGTCACAATTTATTGAAAATGTCGAGATTATGGGGCTATACTGAATCTGGACATTGGTAGTGTGGGTGTTGTTAGGGAGTTAAGAATATGAGGTGTACTACAGGGCAGTGAGGAAAATTATGTATATCTGAGGGAGAAAAGCAGTTGAGATAAGAATACTGAATATTGACATGGTAGTAAGTATTTAGAAATATTGGGGAAATCAGTAATCAAGGTAAGCAACATAATTAGTAAGAATTTGTTCAAGGGGTGCAAACTTGAGTATACATTGTGCTTATCCATTCATCACCATACTGGCTCAAAAAATCAAGTTCTACTCAGTTCAATTTTCTCTGGCAAAGCTGCCCAAAACTCCAAAAGTACAAAGATAACCTATGTTCCCTTTTCCTTCCATTGACTAGTTTATAACTTTCTCTTTCTCTGTCCCTTTCTCCTCCTGTTTCCAGCCACACCTCTAACAACAAGCAGGATTGATCTCTGACACGCTGATAGCAACCATCTATTCAGCTGCCTCTGCTGCTTCCCTCTCCCCAGGGTCCACTAAGTCAATTGTCTTTCCCCTATGTCTCTGTTTTTTCTCCATTCCTTTTCACTGCCCTCCATAAGTATTATACATTGAAACCTACTTCATTCCTACTAAATGCCTGACCACCAAACCTCTTTTCCTGACTTCCATGCTAGACGGTAATACAAAAGTTTTCTTATCCTCAGGTTCCCCCTTTTCTTCCCTTTCTAAATTGTCATCATCGGTTCTAGCTCAAAAAACTATCATTGATCCCTTTGTCCTTGCTATCTACACACCCACCTCCAATATTCTTCTCCTCTCCAAAGTCCTTCAATGTTTTATTGTCTGCCATATCTTTCCCTGCAACTTTCTGTTTGAATAATTCCTATCAGTTTCCACTCTTCCTGCAGCACTAAAATGGTCCTAGACAAAACCTCAAATGATGAATGAGGTTGCCTCGTCTTCTCTGCAGCTTTTGCCACAGTTAGTTGCACCATCCTCCACCAGTATCTCTCCTTTGTTGTCTAATTCCTTGGTCTCAACCTCACTTGGTTCCATAATTATCTTCAACAGCAGCCCCAGTAATGGCTTCTCTTCCCACCCTTGGGAGTCCTCTAAGGATCACTCAAAGGATCATTCTCCTCCTCTACTCCTTGACAACATCATCTATGGAAATGGGGTCAGCTTGCATTTGTATGCCAATGACACCCAACTCTACCACTCCGCTACCTCCATTAACCCTGCCTATATTGTCACAATACTTATCCACCATCCACTCTTGCATGAACCTTAACTTCTTCTGAAATCATCATTCAAGTTATTCAAAATCCTGAGGGGTATAGACAGGGTAATTAGTGAGAAACTATTCCCACTCAAGAAACCATCAAGAACCAGAGGGCACAGCTTCAAAATAGTTGGCAAAAGAAATAATAGTGATGTGAGCAAAATTTTTCTGGAGTCTGGTGCAAACTTCCTGAGAGTGTGGTGGAGAAAAGTCCAATCGAGGTATTCAAAAGGGAATTGGATTGCTTTCTGAAAAGAATGTGCGAGGTTACAGGGATAAGGCAGGGGATTCAGACTAGGTAAATGCTCTTTCAGAGAGCCAGTGCAGACTCAATGGGCTGAATGCCCTCCTTCTGCACTGTAAAGATTCTGTGATCATCTTGCATACCACTCCTCAGCTACTGTCACAGACTAAAAGAGACTGTTCACAAACCTTAAAATTCTGTTCAACCCTGTATCCTCTCAGTCACTACCTACTTCCAAGTCTATAAAAGCACTTACCTCTGCACATCTGCTGAAGCCCTTTGCATTCTATCTCTTACCAAGTTGCACTTATCAATCACCTTCACCTTCACTTGTCTACATTGCTTCCAGTCTGGCAATGCCTAGATTATAAAATTCTCGTCCTTGTTTTCAAATCCCTTCATGGTCACACTCTATCTCTATAACCTCCACCAGCTCTACAATGCACCATGTTCTTCCAATTCTGGGATTCTTTGCTATACCATTGTTGACCATGCTTTTAGTTGCCTAGGCCATAAGCTCTGGAGTTCCCTCCCTAAGGCTTTCCTCTCCTCCTTTAAAGTAATCCTCAAAACCTATCCTATATCTCCTTATGTGGCTTAGAACCTAAGGATATAGGGCAATCCAGCTAGTCCCATTCACCCGCCCTTTCCATGCAGCCTCACAATTTTTTTTGTTCTCATGTACTTACCTAATTCCCTTTGAAAGCCTCAGTTGAATTTGCCTTCACCACCTTCTCAGGCAGTGCACTCCAGATCATAACCACTTCCTTTTTATTCCTTCATGCCACCTTTGGTTCTTTTGCAAATCATCTTTTACCTGTGTTCTCTAGTTCTCGACCCTTCCATTAATGAGAACAGTTCCTACCTACTCTGTCTACACCTCTCATGATTCTGAACATCTATCAGATCTCACCTCAATCTTCCCTGCTGTAAGGAGAATGACTCCAGTTTCTCTAATCTATAATATAATTCAGTACCTCATCCCTAAAATCATTCTGGTAAATCTCTTCTGTACTCTCTCTAAGGCCTTCACATCCCTCCTGAAGTATGGTGTCCAGATTGGACATAGTATTCCAGTTCAAACCAGTGTGTTATAGAGTTAGGCATAACTTCCTTGCTTTTTGAATTCTATGCCGTTATTTATAAACCCAGATTCCTGTATTTTTTTAACCACTTTCTCAACCTGCCCTGCCATATTCAAAGATTTATACACATATACACCCAGGTCTTTCTGTTTCTGCACCCCCCATTAGAATTGTACCCTTTAGTTTATATTGCCTCTCTTCATTCTTCCTACTAAAATGAATCACTGCACGTCTCTGTGTTAAATTTAATTTGGCATGTGTCCACCCAGTCCACCAGCCTATGTCCTCTTGAAGTCAACTTCTGTTTTGAAAATTGAATTAACATCTAATAGTTCCATGTTTGTCTCAATCCAATCCAGTTTCTAAAGTTTACAGAACACATCAAAAGTTCATTAAAGATGTAGAACAGAGTGTAATGTCTTCTCACCTACTCATCCACTCACTGCTTCCCTCTTTAAAAAATTGTACAAACATCATGTCATGAAAGCTTTTGAAATTTGCCCTTTTTTCATTTAAAGAAAAGTTACTACATAGAAAGTGCTAGAGTTTTGGAAAATGTTATGGAACCATGGATATGTATAACACAGGAGCCCATCATGTCTGTTCTGACTCTTTGGAAGAGCAATCTAATTAGTCCATTTCCCTGCTCTTTCTCCCTACCCCTGCACATTTTTCTCTTTCAAGTATTTATTCAATTCCCTTTTGGACGTAACTTAAAAATATAAGAATTAGGAGCAGGAGAAGGCCATTTGGCCCCTTGAACCTGCTCCGTCATTCAACAAGATCATGGCTGATCTGATTATGGCCTTAACTCTATTTTTCTGCTTGCCCCTATAACCCTTGACTTCCTTGTCCATCAAAAATCTGTCTAACTCAGCCTTGAATATATTCAATGACCCAACACCCATGGCTCTCTGGAGAACAGAATCCCAAAAACTAATAACTCTCTGAGAGAAAAGAAATCCTCCACATCTTTGTCTTAAATGAGTGCCCCCTTATTTTAAACTGTATCCCTTCGTTTTACCCATGAAGGGAAACATCCTCTCGCATCCATCCTGTCAAGTCCCCATCAGAATCTTATGTGTCAATAAGATCACCTCTCATTCTTCTAAACTCCAATGAATATAGGCCCAACCTGCTCAACCTTTCCTCTTATGACAACCCCTTCATCTCAGGAGTCAACCCAGTGAACCTTCTCCGAACTGCTTCCAATGCAAGTAAGTCCATCGTTAAGTAAGGACATCAAAACTGCACACTATACTCTAGGTGTGGTCTCACCAAAGCCCTGTACAGTTGTAGCAAGATTTCCCTGCATTTATACTCCATTCCCCTTGCAATAAAGGCCAATACTCCATTTTGTAATTCATATACTAGGACACCCAGATCCCTCTGGACCACAGCATTCCACAATCTCTCTCCATTAAACAATATTCTGCCTTTTTATTTTTGCTGCCAATGAGGACAACATCATACTTTCCCACATTATGCTCCATCTGCCAAATTTTTGCCCACTCACTTAGCATCTATATCACTTTGCAGACTCTTTGTATCTTCCTCACAATTTGCTTTCCTACCTATTTTGTATCATCAGCAAATGTGGCTATAATACAATTGGTCCCTTTATTCAGGTCATCCATATAGATTGTAAAAAGTTGAAGCCCCAGCACTGATTCCTGTGGCACTCCACTAGTTATAGTTTGCCAAGTTAAAAATTACCCATTTATTCCGGCTTCCTCTCTCCTGTTATTTAGCCAAGTCTCTATCCATGCTAATATATCACTCCCAATACCATGAACTCACATCTTGGTGGTGTGATCCAGTTCCTTCAAGAAGCCCGAGTTGTCGTGGAAACATGCGCTTTTACATGTATGTTGTTGTCTGGATCTATGGATGGTGATGATAGAGGCTCCAGCATTCTTTCCTCCAGGAATATCTCCCAGTTTAACCAGATGTCACCGGTATGTGTTGGAAGGGTTTGCAAGTTGATACTGTTTGGCTGCATTATGAACACACTTTCCTTGGCCATTAAGTTCTGGGGTGGGTCCCGAACATGGGGCTTCTGGCTCAGAGGCAGGGATGCGCCAACATTTGGGAAGCTGCCAAGATCAGGCCATGACCAATGAGAAGAATTTATGAGAAAAAAGCAAAGGGCAACAGACTTAAAAATCCACTGAAATAAATAGTGTGTCATCTGTTTGCCATACTAAGAACGAAAGACAAGATTAAAAACTGAGACATTATAAATCTATTTAAAAATGTAGTGTTCTGCTCAGTATAATGAGGATCATCAAATTGCAATGCATTTAGTTACCAAAAAACAAGTCTCACTTTAAATCAGGGGTGGGGAACCCCTGGCCCTGGAGCCAGATCTGACCCGCAGTATCCCACCCCCAACCCCACCTACCCACCTCCCCCAAGAACGCGTTCTGCACTCTGGGCCAGCTGCCACTATGTTCTGAGGCTTGAACCTTGGCCGCAGTCACCAGGTGCCCAAGCTGTGGGTAGAGACCGAGACCTGAGATCTGGGAGCAGGAGCGCAGGGCAGAGACAGGGTGCTGCCAGCTGCCAATTGGGTGGTGAAGGGTGGGAGAAAAAGGGAGCGGGACACCCGGCTCCATTGGTGGTGGATCACCCAACCTCCCCCTCCATTGGGGTCCCAGGACAGGGGCTCAGCCCCTGCAGACTGAGGAAGAGACCCAGGCTCCAAGTCAGGTGTAGCCTTGAATAGGAGTTGGCCAGAGCCTTGGGTTGTTGTGTCACTGTCATGGTTGATTTGGGGGTGTGACAGAGTGGGAAAGGAGAGGGAAAGAGAGAGTGAGTATGGGAAAGGAGAGAGAGACAGACAGACAGAAAAGGAAAGGAGAGAGGAGGTAGAGATAGCGTGGGAATCGGAGAGAGACAGACAGATGAGTTGGAAAGGAGAGAGAGACACACATACAAAGTGGGAAAGAAGAGAGACAGAGAGAAAAGCCAGTTGCAAGTAGCAACATCATCAGTGCCAGCAGACATAACAAGGCTCATTAAGGAAAAGCAAACTCAGCCATCACATTAAAGCAGTGGGTGAGTTGAACTTTTCTGTATTCTAAAAAATAAATTAAGTTGGTTTTTATGTGTCTGTGGCCCGTGACTGATTTTGTCTAAGTGTGAGTGGGCCCTTGGTAACAAAAAGGTTCCCCACCACTGCTTTAAATTAATGAGACTTGAGAGCTCACCAGATTGTGCCTGCTTTTACAGTAAACAACAAAGATTTGAAAATATGCCGTGGAATGTAAGCCTCTCTTAATATAAGCAGAAGAGTCATGTGGTATCTTCTTGCATGCCTTTTGGGAATTCAAATATGCTACATATTCTGGTTCCCCTTTTTCCATCCTGCTTGTTATATCCTCAAAGAGCTCTAATAAATTTGTCAAATATCATTACCCTTTCACAAAGCCATTTTGATTCTGCCTAATTTTATGATGATTTTCTAAATGTTCTGCTACTGCTTCTGTAATAATGATTCCAGCATTTTCGCAATGACAGATGTTGGGCTAACTGGCCTATAGTATTCTCCTTTCTTCATCTCTCCTTTCAGGAATTGAAATGTTACATTTGCGGTTTTCCAATCTATTGGGAACTTTACAGAATCTAGGGAATTTTGGAATATTACAACTATCTCTACCATCACTTCTTTTAAGGCTGTAGGTAGGCCATCAGGTCCAGGGGACTTGTCAGTCTTTAGTCACATTGGATTTCTCAGTACTTTTTCTCTCATGATAGTGATTAAGTTCCTTGCTCCCTTTTGCCTCGATTTTCTTCTATTGAGATTTTTTTGTGTCTTCTACTGTGAAGACAGAAACAAAATACTTGTTCAACGTCTCTGGCATTGTTTCCCATTAAGTCCCCACTCTCACCCTCTAAGTGTCCAATGCTTACTTTAGCTACTCTATTCCTTTAAAAGCTTTTTCAGTTTGTTTTTAGATTTCTTGCTAGTTTTTCTCTCAAACTCTAATTTTTCCCTCTTTATTTTTTTTATTCATCCTTTCCCGATTTCTAAAATTTTCCTAATCTTCTAGCCTACCACCAATCTTCATAGTACTATAAGCCTTTCCTTTCAATTTGATACCATCCTTAACTTCCTTAGTTAGCCACAGATGATGTGTCCTTCTCATAGAGTCCTTCTTTCTCAATGGAAAATATCTTTGTTGACAGTTGTGAAATGTTTCCTTAAATCTCTGAAGGTCACTATTGAATCTGTATCAATATCCTATCAGGCAATAAAAATATTGCTGAGAGTCAACGGATATACAGTTGTGTCCTTTATACTGTGTGAGAGAAAACCTGGAATCTTTTGGAATTTGCATGAAGAGCTCCACCTCTTTGCCTCTTTCACATAAATCTCAAGTTCCCGCCACTTGGTGGTATGGCATTCCATGGGGATAGTTGAAACAGTCTTTTCCCCAAGTGTCACTTCTAACTCCTTCCAGCAGCTTGCCTCAGAGTACACAACTCCAAATTGGGCATTTTTTCAAACTCCTACATCTAAGTACTCCCTGATGGGAAAGGCGATTGCTTCCAAGCTCAACTCAGTCCTGTTGTCTTTGGAGACTCGCATACAACTAAACTAAAATCATTAATATACATATATTTACATCCATGGGTATGACAAGATGGAAAAAAGCCTGCGAGGCTGATCTCCAGGGATCCTCAACAAAAATATTCATTACATTTGCTAAATTTAAAGCCTTAGTCTTCTGGGTCAAATGCTTATTTTAAGTGAGGCTTACATTCCACGGCAATGTTTTCAAACCTTTGTTGTTTACTGTAAAAACAGGCACAATCTAGTGAGCTCTCAAGTCTCATTGACTTAAAGTGAGGCTTGTTTTTTGGTAACTAAATGCATTGCAATTTGATGAACCTTATTATACTGAGCAGAACACCACACATTTAAACAGATTTATAATGTCTCAGTTGTTAATTTTGTCTTCCATTCTTAGTAAGGCAAACAGATAACTACTTATTTCAGCGGATTTTCAAGTCTGCTCATTTTGCTTTTTTTTCTCTCAAATTTTCCTCATTGGTCATGGTCTGACCTTGGCAGCTTTTCAAATGTTGGCATCTGGAAGTTTACTGAAATATTGAGGCATTTTTTGCCTAAATGCAAAACCTTTTTAGGGAAAGTTTTACACAATGACTTTTCTGAAACTGATTAAAATATGTTTTTTTTCAAATAGAACTATGTTGGATTGCTGGAAGAGATAAAGAAACATTGTTGGAAAAGTATGTGTACAGTGTATTTGTAAATACATTAACTTCTTCGCAACAGTTCATTCGTTAATCCCAGGTTCACTAGGCGTAAAGAACAACCTTGTTTGTAATATTTCAAGTTACTTTTCATAGCACTGCATTAATGCAAATGTTAACCGCAAAGCAAAATCACTAAGATCACAAGTTGGTTCAAAATGCACATTCATAGAGCAATTTTCCATTATTTGTATATACTTAACGTTTCCCGCCAAGGAAAATCCTATTTTCAGTTTGCAATTTAGGTGGGAATTCTTTTGACCTGCACGTCGCATTTATTCCCCTCATTCCATGATACAACAACAACCGGGTGAACAGCATTCACGAGAACACAGAAGGGAAGATCTCGCTGAGCAATCCTCTGTGCGCTGTGGGATGCACCTAAATTTATAAAAAGCATTTAACAAGATTCCGCATTACAGATTACCAGTTAAACTCAAAGTTCTGGGAAGCCAGAGTAAACCTCGAGAATGAGTAAGAATTTGCTGAGTGCATTGGGTACGAGCTTGAGGAGTTTTGTCCAGATAAACGGAGGAGCAAGCGTCGTGGCTTAGATAGGAGCGAAGAATGGAGAAACCTACGGCTTTCAGTCGTGAAAGGAAGCAAGTGAGAGATGACCTTATGGAGGGGAATAAGATAGCGATTAGAATGGACAAGTTAGATCCAGAACATTACTTAAAACTAAATAACGAGAGTAGGAAAAGGAACACAGGTTTAAACTACTAAAAGTAAATTTATGCTGGACGTTCTTCACAAAGAGTAATCAGCACATGGAATGTATTTCCAGGTGAAGGAGTGGGGGCAAAAATCCTTATATTATTTAACCAAAATAAGATGCCACAACGAAACTCTTTCTGTGTGAACCAACGTTGACTGTCCTCAATTCATATTTATCCGATGATTTTCTGAAGACACTGACGTGTGTTGTGGTATGTTTCCACCACAATCTCACCTGAGTGGCCATTCAACAGGGAGAGGGAAATGAACTGAACCTACATCCGTCTTCACCAGAGATCGCGCAAAAACATTTGCGGCTAAGGGTAAATGGTCAATCGTCAGGGGAGAGAAAAACGACTATTCCTCTGACACCTTACGTCACATCAACAATTTCCAGTTCCCTGGCCCCTACCGCTTCCTCTTCACCATGGACGTCCAATCCCTCTACACCTCCAGCCCCCACCAGGATGGTCTGAGGGCCCTTAGCTTCTTCCTCGAACAGAGGCCCGAACAATCCCCATCCACCACTACTCTCCTCCGTCTGGCTGAACTTGTTCTCACGTTGAACAATTTCTCCTTCAACTCCTCTCACTTCCTCCAAATAAAAGGTGTGGCTATGGGTACCCGCATGGGCCCCAGCTATGCCTGTCTCTTTATGGGGTATGTGGAACATTCCTTGTTGCAGTCCTACTCCGGCCCCCTTCCACAACTCTTTCTCCGGTACATCGATGATTACTTCGGTGCTGCTTCATGCTCTCGTCCGGACTTGGAAAAATTTATTAATTTTGCTTCCAATCTCCACCCCTCCATCATTTTCACGTGGTCCATCTCTGACACTTCCCTTCCCTTCCTTGACCTCTCTGTCTCAATCTCTGGTGATAGACTGTCCACCAATATCCATTACAAACCCACCAACTCCCACAGCTATCTCGACTACAGCTCCTCACACCCCGCTTCCTGTAAGGACTCCATCCCATTCTCTCAGTTCCTTCGCCTCCGTCGCATCTGTTCCGATGATGCTACATTCAAAAACAGTTCCTCTGACATGTCCTCCTTCTTCCTTAACCAAGGTTTTCCACCCACGGTCGTTGACAGGGCCCTCGACCGCGTCCGGCCCATCTCCCGCGCATCCGCCCTCACGCCTTGTCCTCCCTCCCAGAAACATGATAGGGTCCCCCTTGTCCTCACTTATCACCCCACCAGCCTCCGCATTCAAAGGATCATCCTCCGCCATTTCCGCCAACTCCAGCATGATGCCACCACCAAACACATCTTCCCTTCACCCCCCTTATCGGCATTCCGTAGGGATCGCTCCCTCCGGGACACCCTGGTCCACTCCTCCATCACCCCCTACTCCTCAACCCCCTCCTATGGCACAACCCCATGCCCACGCAAAAGATGCAATACCTGCCCCTTCACTTCCTCTCTCCTCACCGTCCAAGGACCCAAACACTCCTTTCAAGTGAAGCAGCATTTCACTTGCATTTCCCCCAACTTAGTCTACTGCATTCGTTGCTCCCAATGTGGTCTCCTCTACATTGGAGAGACCAAACGTAAACTGGGCGACCGCTTTGCAGAACACCTGCGGTCTGTCCGCAAGAATGACCCAAACCTCCCTGTCGCTTGCCATTTTAACACTCCACCCTGCTCTCTTGCCCACATGTCTGTCCTTGGCTTGCTGCATTGTTCCAGTGAAGCCCAACGCAACTGGAGGAACAACACCTCATCTTCCGACTAGGGACTTTACAGCCTTCCGGACTGAATATTGAATTCAACAACTTTAGGTCGTGAGCTCCCTCCCCCATCCCCACCCCCTTTCTGTTTCCCCCTTCCTTTTTCTTTTCCAATAAATTATAAAGATTTTCCTTTTCTCACCTATTTCCATTATATAAAAAAAACCCCACTAGAGCTATACCTTGAGTGCCCTACCATCCATTCTTAATTAGCACATTCGTTTAGATAATATCACCAACTTTAACACCTATGTGTTCTATTGTACTATTGTCGTTGACATCTTTTGATGATCTGCTTCTATCACTGCTTGTTTGTCCCTACAACTACAACCCCCCCCCCCTCCACCTCTCTGTCTCTCTATCTCTCCGCCCCCCACACACACACACCTTAAACCAGCTTATATTTCAGCTCTTTCCTGGACTTGAACTTAAGTTCTGTCGAAGGGTCATGAGGACTCGAAACGTCAACTCTTTTCTTCTCCGCCGATGCTGCCAGACCTGCTGAGTTTTTCCAGGTAATTCTGTTTTTGTTGAAAGAAAAGGGTGTAGGTTGTCCGTATTCTTAATTCTAGAAGAGCTCACTACCGACTTTTATAAATTGCCTCAGGGAATCGTCAGGGGAGAGAATCCTATCTTCCTTCTCCATAGGTTGAGGTGCTTAAAGCTACAGTCGTGCCTCAAGTGTTGCCTCCGCTGCTACATTAAAATATAAAATGTTTATGAATTGTTCTATCTTAGGCAATTTGTATTTGAATTTCAACTTGCTACCTCATGAGGAAAAGGTCGATCCTTTACAAACTTTCCACACATTGCATATGCACTGGGGATACTGCAATGTGGAAGATTACACCTTATTGAATAGAGAAGTTAATTATCTGCCACAGTTATCTGATAAGGATGGAAAGCGATAGAGGTACTGAGCTGCCAGTCACAGTACGTTATGCAAATGTATCAATAGGTCTCCAAAAAATATTTTTCTTCAGAATTACGATAATTTGAAAGTCAATGCTTTTTTTCACCTTAGTGATCAAGAATGGACATCTCTGCACACACGGAATAATGCTGATCTCGTTCACCGAGGACTAGCTGTTCTTTATTTATTCATGTGAGATTTGAACCTGCTTTTTGCTCCCAATTAGTGAAAAGGTTCATGGATATCTTGTAGCTAAATCATAGCTCGCCCACTGGGAATGCTATGAATAGTTACATCCCAGCTGTCTGAACCCTAAACTCTGGAATTACCTCTCTAAATCTTTCTTGAAAAGCTACTAGCCCTACGCTCGTGAGGACCCTTGGGACGTTTTACTACAGGAGCCCAACCAAACTGGAGGAACAGCACCTCATCTTCCGACTAGGCACTTTACAGCCTTCCGAACTGAATATTGAATTCAACAACTTTAGATCTTGAACTCCCTCCTCCATCCCCACCCCCTTTCTGTTTCTTCCCCCTTTTTTATTTTTTCCAATAATTTATATAGATTTTTCTTTTCCCACCTATTTCCATTATTTTTAAATCTTTTATGCCCTGCTAGTCTTTCCACCCCACCCCCACTAGAGCTGTACCTTGAGTGCCCTACCATCCATTCTTAATTAGCATTCGTTTAGATATCACCACCTTCAACACCTGTGTTCTTTTGTCTGTGACATCTTTTGATTATCTGCTCCTATCACTGCTTGCTTGTCCCTACAACCAGCACCCCCACCCCGCCTTAAACTATCTTATATTTCACCCCTCCTTATATTCACTCAGTTCTGTTGAGTCATGAGGACTCGAAACGTCAACTCTTTTCTTCTCCGCCGATGCTGCCAGACCTGCTGAGTTTTTCCAGGTAATTTTGTTTTTGTTTTGGATTTCCAGCATCCGCAGTTATTTGTTTTTATCATGTAAATTGTGTCCTTGTAACATAGACCCTACACCTCCTGCATCTTTTTCGACGTTAGTACTTGGTGGGCAGGGGTGGGGAGAAAAGGGTGTAGGTTGTCCGTATTCTTAATTCTAGAAGAACTCACTACCGACTTTTATAAATTGCCTCAGAAATTCATCATATCCCTTTTCAAACCTGGACTTTAGACTGCACTAAATTGCACTCTGTCTGGTGATAAGGCTAAACAGAAAGTGACACATTACTGTAGGGGGCCCCGCACTGCTTGACTTCAGTGCGTTCAGTAAGGTTATTGAGACCAGATTCGTTATATGGCCAATTTTCTCTCTCTATATATGTACATATGCACACTTCAAATTATTTTGCTTTCATTCTGTATCTGGAATGTTAACCTTTTCACTCTTCAGGCCTTCTCTGCCTTTAGGCTGTTACTTTCAAATTACTTTACAAGGACCTGAAAGTAACAGCCAAAAGGCAGAGAAGGCCTGAAAAGCAAAAAGGTTAACATTTCAGATACAGAATGAAAGCAAAGTTCTACAGATGCTGGAAATCTGAAATAAAATACTGGAAAAAAAAACTCAGCAGGTTAGCAACATCTGTGGAGAGAAACTGATGTAACGTTTTGAGTTCAATATGGCTTGGTTTTGAAGTCATTTGTTTTTATTTTAGATACAGACCCTGCTGCTGAGCCTGCTCTTATTTCTAGCCCCTTTGTTTTCATTTCAGATATAAAAAGTCCATGCAGTTATTGGCAAGTCAAGTAAGCAATGATCTTTATTAAATGGGTGAGTTGCCTGTAGTGGCACAGCTCACACTAACAGCTTGCCCAAATTGTGAATTAATTGCTTTATATCATGATTCTGGATATGATCATTGGTAACAGCGCAATTATAATGGGCAAAGAGGGGAAAAAAAGATTTGACAGGCTCCTACTGTTGACCACTAGCAAGAGAATCCTTTTGTGAACCACACTGATCTTCTGTAATGCACTCTCACCTCAGGCAAATTAGTTCCAACAACATCACACAATCTTCAGGAGAGGAGGTGGGTATTGGCTTGTATTCAAAAAGGACTTTCTTAAAAATTGCATCTGAATTTAAATAATTAACTGATTGAGATTCAGTGCCTTCTGATCAGTATTTTATGAATACTAATCCATTACTAGTGAATGGTCTCCAGCCTAAAATCTTCAATGTGTGATTATAGTACTGGACCAATAATCCATGGGTCCTGGAATCAAATCTCATCAGTGGCAATTTGTGAAACTGTGAGCTGGCACGAGACAAAATGTTCATGAAAGCCACCAGATTATTGTAGCAATTCAACCAGTTCACTAATGTCTTTCTGGACAAGGGCACACCACCCTCACCCGTCAAGCCTACATGTGATTCTAGTTCCAAGCTAAGTGGTTAACTCAATGCCCTTAGGTTAATATATACTAAAAGCAAAATACTGCAGATGCTGGAAATCTAACATAAAAACTGAAAATGCTTGAAAAACTCAGCAGGTCTGGCAGTATCTGTGGAGAAAGAAATAGAGTTGACTCTTCTTCAGAGCTCTTTAGCTCTGAAGAGTCAACTCTGTTTCTTTCTCCACAGATACTGCCAGACCTGCTGAGTTTTTCCAGCATTTTCTGCTAATAAATATTGCTAATAAACATCCAAAGAAAAAGGGGCTTGGAATCCAGATATTTGAAAAGCTCCACTCCACTCGGAATTGTGCCATTAGATGAACAATGGCAAAGATGATTATTAGTACAGTAAGGCTGCTTATCTTGTAGAATGTTATTCTCGATTCTTTGAATAAAATCATCCAGCACAAATTTCACACCATCAACTGGGACAATCATGGAAAATGCCCCTTTAAGAATTTTAATGAAACTTTGTAAAAATGTCCTTTCCCTTCCTTGACTGACACATTCATTCTACCCTGAAGTAGCAAATTGATTGCACAATAAAAGACAAATAAAATTGTTGCCCTAAAACAAAGCATATTCAGATGGAATAAAACCTGAAAATTCTGGAAATACTCAGCAGGTCACACAGCATCTGTGGAGAGTGAGAAACAAAATTAATTCTTCTGATCAATGATCTTTCATCAGAACTGGCCAAGTTAGAGATGTAATAGGTTTTGAGCAAGAGGTGGGTAGGTAGGACAAGGCCAAAAGTAAGGTCTGTGTTAGGTTGGATCAAACACGAGGCAGCAAATAGAAAGCAATGAAGATGAACTGGGTAAAAAAGACAAATGGAAATCCTGTCAGAGAAGAGCAGAATTTCTGTGGCAACGAATTAGACACTAATACAACACCTCTGATGAAAGGTCATCGACCTGAAATGTTAACTCTGTTTCTCCCTCCAGATACTGCCTGATCGGATGAGTACTTCCAACATTTTCTGCTTTTATTTCAGATTTCCAGCATCTGCAGTATTCTGCTTTTTGAATCCCATCCGGTGGATGTTGGCAATTGATGGATAACCAAGCATCCTCAAATTTTGATCTTACACACATGATCCAGCAATACCCTTCAGTGAAGGATCAATAAAAATAGATAACATAGGATTACATAGGGTATAGGGCACTGATTCAGGGCATTCAGCCCAGCCAATCTATGCCAGTGTTTATGCTCCACTCAAACCACCTTATAAGAATACAAATACCAAAAGAAACAAAGTTCATACATCTCATACCAGCCTTGGGGAGAATTCTGGAAAACAGCTGGAACAGTGGAAAATTTAGTGCATGTTTAACTGCTAACCCATAGTCCAAACTGAACAAAAAAAAATAACAAAATACTGTAACATTTATTGATCCAGAGTGCAAGATGTACTCTCTTTTGGATACACTGGCACTTGTGTAATGTGTTTAAGTGTCACACTGGCTGCAACACAAACCTGTTCATTAACAGAAGAATTATCCAGCTTGAGCTTGAACATACTGTTCCACTGATGTTTACTGAAGCTAGAGTTCCAAGTGTTTCAGGCAACTACTAGTTGCTGAATGTCTGTCATAGTCCATTAGCTCCTCAGACCAGATTCTTCTAGCCCCATGATTATTTCACTTGAACCTAAGCCAGCTTCAGACAGAATACAGACAGATCTTGATTGAATGCTATTGATGATATTGACTAGACACCTAACTTATCAAAGTATAAACTGTCAAACTCTATTAAAATATATTTTGAGCAAAATCTCTTGCCTACAATGTTCACAGTAATAATATTTGTGTTATATAGGTAGGTTTGACAGACCTTTGATATGTATAATATTAAATGTGCAAAAGGTGCCCTTAACCTTCCCATTGAGAAAAATGAGTAATCATTTTAATCTCACTTGATTCCAAGTAATTTCACTGATAGACAACAACATATGGTGCAGGTGGACTCTACTGATATAGAATTCTAGCTGCTTTTATTCTTTCCATGTAAGCATTACCAGCTAGTGCATAGCCCTTTGCTTTAGCGTTTCTTTGTTTGCAAGATTTAAGATCCCCAAGATACATTACTAACACTAAGAAAGTAGCACTTTTCCAAATAGCTTTTTTTGTCTGGAGTTCCATTATAAATTCCCATGTCCACATTTATAATGGGAGTAGCCTGTATAAAGTGGTCATGCTGTAATTACAGCCTCTTTCCCTTGGATGCTGCAGCACCTCATGTTTTGCATCACGTAGCTTCTCAATCTGATTTGCAGAGTAACTTCTAGGCTCCAACCAACTCAATGCTTCTGCTTCCTAAATGGCCATGAAATTTTCTATTTAACTGTAAACAAAAATTTAAAACGGGGGTTGAAATACATCAGCATGGCTGGTCAAATTATTACTTGCCCCTAGCTTCAGCTGAAGAGACTCTTCATTCCAAAGTACAATGCTACAGGAGATTAATCATTATATTTCAGTTTGAGAGTAATTCTGAGTTGATTATCAATGCCTATTAAGTTCTGCTGAAAAACTACCTAAACTCATGATTAAGCCGAAAGTCCATCACCTTGGGATTAACTCGCATCGAGGCTATAGGGATAAAAGGACAATTTATTCTAACTCAACATGACACCTCATCGCCCATCCAAATTTTTTCCTAACATGAAACATTGCTAGATAACTTGGGCACCATTGGCAGGGTACAGACCTTCTCAATGCAAAGAGCTGGCAAAGTGACATTAATATTTCCTAATGTTAAATCATCAGGCCATTAAGGTCTGATGGCCACATCATATTTCACCAACTTTATTCAAATACCACAACTCAAGCACAGACAACATTCTCTGTAGTTGATCAGCATCCTTCAAAAGTAATGTACAATTTTCTACATTAGCACCAGATATAGAAAACTTAAGAAACTTAAAAAAAAAATTTAAGTTTTAAATAATGTTCCAATCAGGTTAACATCAACCACACATGGCATAATGTCTGACATTCTGGTTACACTTGTAAAGTTTCCTGATGGGTGGTCTGCTGAGCTACAACTGAGCAAGCCGGACAAGTCACAGGAAGGTGCAACATGTACCCAATGTTATGGTACCTGTAGTATAACAATTGACTTTAATCTGGCCTTTTATTTGGTTTGACTGTTAGCCAAAGAAGGCTGAGGTGGTGGTTTGGCAGCTCACCTTGCATTCAACCTGCTGTGTCTGCCTACATAGCTTGTCATGGTCAAGATGGTGCACAGCTGCAGGTCTATCAGGTTATTCAGATTGAAAAAGAGTAGCCTTACTGGGAGTGAAATTTTCTCTTGTTCATTAAGTTATTACAAAAATCAAAGGCTTCAAAAAGTCCCTTTACTTGGCAGATTATTAGCTGCAAAAATACATTTGCTAAGAAATCCTGCCTTACGCTTTAATTTGTGCGGATTTTTGTTTCCATCATGTCAAAGTGGAACAGGTACATCAAATTTCAACAAGTACACAACAATGCTGATGCAAGATTGCATTCAAAATGAAACTTTGGTAAAAGTTAGTGATTATTTTGTAAAAATTACCACAAATGGTGCTCAGTCAGACATTTATAATTACCCTCTCATTCAAAAATCAGCTTCATACAAGTTAACACAGGAATATTTTAAGTAAGACTGATGATAAACATATATGGCTTAATCTGATTTAAAATAATTTTCTTTTAATCTGGTAAATGTTCTTAGGTTTTCATTTCCACTGCACCATTACTGGTAGAAACTTCCACAGATTGGGATGCCCCATGTGCATAAGCTTGCTGAAAGGGGATTTGCTCCATTGAAATGCTGGAACTTGGTCCCATGTCGGGCCACTCACTGCAATCATCTGGTAGGTCTTATGTAACTCAAACGAAGTAACCTAGATATTAACATAAGACACAGATCATCAAATGAGTTGACCCTAGCTTTAGAAAGCTTTGGTCACAATACTGGGCCCACAGAGAGGAACCACTAATTAGAAATGGTTTGATTATCTCAAAGAAATGACAGCATATTTGTGGAATACAAGCGCTGTTAAGTAAACAAATACTTTCATGTCAGACAACAAATTACGTTTTGTGTATATCAATTGCTGTTAGACAAAATGTAGCGACAAACAACCAGTTAAATCTGTTACCTTTGTTGAAAGAGGAATTTGTTACAGATTTAAAATAATTGCAAAAGAAGCAATGGAGGCACAAGGAAAAAACTTTTTCATGCAGCAAGTGGTTGGGATCTGGAATGCTCTGTCTTGAGAGTGCGGTGGAGGCAGGTTAAATCAAGGTATTTAGGAGAGAATTGAATTATTACCTGAGGAGGAAGAATGTGCAAGGTTATGGGATGAAGGTCGGGGAGTGGCACAAGGTTAATTGCTCCTTTGGAGAGCCAGCGCAGACACAATGGACTGAACAGCCTCTTTCTGTGCTGTAACAATTCTGTGATTCTGTGAGGAATGTTAACCATGGAATCTTGTTGTCCTGCATTGGACAATACATAGAATCTTTGAATAGTGCCATGGGATCTTCAATGCCTTCCTCGGCAAGCAGATGGAACAGTATATAAAGGAAAGGACCTCAGACAATGTGATAATCTCTTGACACGGTACAAGAGTAGCAGGCTCAATTGTACACTCGGGTCATATTGCACAATTCAAATTCACAACTTTCTGACCCAGAGGTGAGAGTGCTACCAAGTGGCTCAAGCTTGTACTGCACACCAGTGGGTGGTAGGCAAACATAATGGTAGAGGTGGCATCATTAAAGGAGGAGGTAACAATACTATTACTAACAGGTTATTTCTTCGGGAGTTCCTCTATTAATTGTTAATTGGTTAATTGTTAAAATCTTTTTCTTAACAAGATCTCCTTTGTGAATGATACAAGAATCCATTTTAGGAAAGGAGTCAACATTAGGATTTCTTATCTAAGTTTTCAGGTGTTATTCACTATTTTTGCAAGATATCGGGCACCATTAGATTGTAAGTCCAAGTGTCCTATCTAGTGCATGGAGGGGGAGAAAGATGAGAAAGTGAAAAATTACTTAAAAATACAAACGTAAACAGAATTAAAATAATTTTTGCTCTGAATTGAAATTTCTCTGTGCAGAGATAAAGGAAAGAAAACTGAAACAATAGACATTACTGGAATTATACAACAGGCCAGTCAGTAACTGAATAAAAAAGACAAAATATTTCAAGGGGAACCCATCATCAGAATTCCTGCTCTTCTTATGAACGGTCCCATCCAAAGTTTTATTTGATCTTATCTCATTCAGATGCTACTGTATATTTTCAACATTTGCTGTTCCCCCAACTTCCCCATTCAATTCTTTGTGCTGCACAATACAATCAGAGAAAATCTCACCTTCATGTCTGTACCTCCATGTGAACGCAGTCCTAATGCTGAAAATGGGTAAGTTCCATTGGCTGGATTGAGGTCAGATCTAGCAGAGATTGAATTTTCACCATTGCGTTTAGGATTACATTGCTCACATTCGGACAGAGGGTCGTTCTTAAAGTTATTATACCTGACAAATTAAAAATAATTGCAGTAAGTTAACTTGAAAAGTGAAAACGAGCTATAGATCAAAATTATACTTAATATTTGAAATTTAGTAATACAATACATTATGTAAAATCATAGAGTTTGTAAGATCTAAGCCAGCAATAGACTTCCAATTGGAGGCTGCAAATTGAGGATTCAGCTGTTACCTGAATTTTTTTTTAAACTGAGAAATCCAAATGAAGATCAAAGATTCAAAGTGTAGGCCACAGCACTGTTCCTACATTGTAGCAGTAATTACACTTCAAAAGTACTTTATTGGCTATAAAGCATTTTGCAACATTTGAGGTCATAAAAATACTTGCATTTATTTCTTTAAAAGATTGGGGGAGAAGACCAGATGAAATCTAGAAGCAATAATTAGATTATTTATGTTTAAAAGTTTGTAGATTAAAAAAACAAAGAGTGAAGGAAGCAGAATGCCAAAGTTTTGAGATCCTGTAAAAATTAAGTGTTGGAAAAGATGTGCTTAGCCTGGGTTTTTAACACAGTGAAGAGCCAGGGAGAAGCAGAGTGTGTAGAATAGCATAAATGGATCCGGAAACCTTCTTCCCTTGTTGTAAAGGAGTATAGTACTGTCTATATATCCTGATGAGAAAAGAGAGAAAATCAGGAGGCTGGAGGAATAGAATAACAAATTGCTTCTTTGAATCTTCCCACTTATCCATCTTTTTCCACAATTGTTAAACCTCAGTCAAGGAAACACAACACATCATATTCAGAATAACCTCCCATCTCTCTGCAGAGACACAGAAGTAAATGTATGCAATGACCTGCTTAATAGAATTTTTAAAAATTTTCATTCATAAGGCATCACTGACATGGCCAACATTTATTGCCCATTGCTAATTATCCTTGACATGGTGGTGATGAACAACAGCCAGGATTTTCCATTCATTGGGCGGGGCTCGGCGGGCAGAGGCGGTCATGGTCGTGGAGCCAACCGCGATCGGCTCCGCACTGCGATTTCATGCAGGGTGGACCAATTAAGGCCTGCCCTGCGTGGATCGTGAGTCGTGGAGCGCTACCAATGAAGCTGCCCTCAGGGAGATTGAAGCGCTTTTTACAAAAATAAATAAAGACATGAAAAATTTAATGAAACATGTCCCCTCATGTGACTCTATCACATAAGCTGAGACATGCTTTTATTTTGAAAATAACGGTTTCATTTAATTAGTATTATCTTTAGGAAACCTCATCCCGCTCATGGATGAGGTTTCCTAAAAACGTAAAGGCTGCTTGGCCTTTTCGCCTGCCCACCAACCATAAGGTTGGACGGGCAGCGTAAAATACAACTTAATTACCAAGTTACTGGCCTTAATACGTCTTTCAATTATTGGCGGGCGCCCAGCTAACTCCGGTATGCACCCGCCGAATGAAATAGCATGTGAGTGCGTAATGATGTCGGGACGCACGCCTGATGTCATTGCGCATCATTTTACATTCCGACATGTCAGGCATGTGGCCACCAGCCGAATGTAACATTCTGCCCCACTTCCTTAACTGATTCAGATGTGTGGTGAAGGTACTCCCATCATACTATAGGGAATTCTAGGATTTTAATCTAAAAGCATTGCATTCTGCAAAGACAGTCAAGAGTGCTTATTATTTGCCTCAAATGATTATTTCTTCCTTCTAACAAGCATTCGTGACTAAATCTTACATTTTCTGAAAATAAACAGGGTTTCATTTTTGACTTAGAAGAGACATGAAGTCAATCATAAAGTTTGAAAATTAGAAGGCTTAATTTTGGCTCACTAAGGTGATGCTGTTTTGAAGTTGATATCCTACGAGTTGAGAGTTAAACAAACCAAACAGGACCGAGAAATTTATCTAGTTTTTATGTCCACATCCCCATTTCAGTAAATCTCACCACTCAGCAAGGTAGATAGATGATTAAAGTAATTGTATATGCCTGAACAATTTGTCAGTGCCACTTTTCTAACTGCCCTTACTTTTTATTCTGAACTGGGGGGTAAAGCGAAACACAAGGGTTACAGTGCCCTTTAGTGGTCATTAAGATGGATCAAGAATTTTATTGTTACCACTACAGTAGCATGGGTCTCAAATACAAACTCCCGAACAGGAGTAAATAATAGTAAGAATTAATGATGGGAGAACAGGAACTGGTTGAATAAAAAAGTTCTGCTTTAAAATTAGGCATTCTCGAAGTAGAATCCTGTTAAATTGAGAAGTAATTTTCATATAAATGATCACATAGATTACATTTAATTTACAGCATAGAAACAGGCCATTCGGCCCAACTGGTCAATGCTGGTATTTATGCTCCACACAGACATCCTCCCACTTTACTTCATTTCACTATCAGCATAACCTTTGATTCTGTTCTCCCTCGTAGATTTATCATTTCTCTTGGCTATTTTCCTCAACTATCCCATTTGACAGTAAGTTCAACACGCTAACAACTGTCTGCGTAAAGAAATTTCTCCTGAATTTCCTACATTTTTTTTACTGACTATCTTATAATTATGGTGGCTAGTTTTGATTTCTCTCACAACTAATGAATTTTATGTGACACAATTTCAATCTCCAAATGAAAAATGCCATCTATTAGTTTCACAGGTTTGGCTTGCGTACTTTTTCAAATTAAAAATTCAATAAGCTCCCATGTGATGTCTTTATCTAACCATGTAGTTTTTGGATTCAAGAAACTAATGAGGTATGTGTGTCTGGCATCAATATAACCACTGAATTTCATATTATGTAATAGGTTTGCCATCTGAATTTATTATTGCATGATAAAATAATGAGGATGGTGACAAATGGAAATGAACAGAAGATTTTTTTTGGAATCTTATGAACCTTATAAACAGCAAGGCCTATTTTCACAGTAAAGTGTTTAATATTGTGGATAAATACAAGAAAAACTAGATTGAGGTTTGATTTATAAAAGCTGATTTTAGACCAAGGACAGCAGTATTTTAAAGTGTGTCTTTCAAGTGTAGTGGTAACAATAAAATTCTTGATCCATCTTAATGGATCAATACATTAGTTTAAAATATTACATAGAATCTAGTACTTCAGGTGGGACAATCTTATTTAATTTCTTATAAATGCTCTAAATTGTACTCATTTTGCTGTCTAGTGTTATCTGTTGCAAGCAAATGAACCAGCATTCAGGATTCAAAAGTCAAAATACAGTGAGGTTTATCCAAGTCCTTTATGTTATTGTAATGTACCGGTAAAACTGGCAGAACTTTAGAGTGATTCATACTATGTTTACTAGTTTAAAGGATCAACACAATGTAGGGGCATCATCGTAGCTGATATAGTTCCATGTACCTCATTAATTTAATCATCGAGTCCATGTCTTGAACCAAAGTCTGATTTCGACGGAATATCAGAGCTCGAGGTGTCTTATTATAACTGAACCAATCTCCATATTCCTTAACCAAAACTTGTTTCCCACTGGCATTAAAGATCTCTTCAAAATACCTACAGAAATTAAAGGCTTGATTAGTGTGAATTTGAGTTAATTCATCAAAATTTATAAAGTTTTGGTTTCATTAATGCATGTTTTGGTCAAAATATTTACTTATACAACTTTTCCCCACTTTTTGCTGCTCTAAGAATTACAGTGAGAGAGAGAGAGCAGTGTCTCATATCTCTGCCATCGCGGCTCTGAACTGACCACAGCAACTGATCAGAGCATGCTGCAGCAGTAGAGGCTACAAGGGAAAGGAATCACTGGTAAGTAGCGCCTTGAATATGATGGATACCCAGTGCAAGCAAATGTAAAAGTACTTATCAGCCATACCCGTACAAACCAGGCTTTGGCCGCACTTCCGAAATACTCCTTCTGCAAAATCAACGCCATTGAGCTCACATGACAAGGGACTGAATGGTCAAACTTAAACCGCTCAAAAATAATTTCGGTACTATTTGCAGGACAGCGTTTGGAAGAGAGTATGAATTCACTGCCAACACCTTCTATGATAGCCATCGAGCTGAAGAAGACTTGAACCACTGGGTTATTGTCACTGGAGATCCTGGTGTCCCACATGGCACCTTGTTTCAGGCACCTCAGCCTATTTGTAAGGATGAAAACGCAAAGGAAAAGTATCCTTGGGCATCACCTGACCACTAAACTCAACAGCCCACATGTTAATTTAATGAGCTATAACTACTACTTTAATCGCTTATAGTTTAAGGTCTTTTTGAGGTTTACAGTTTGTATATTCTACAGTAATGAGGATCAGGAAAGAAGGGCCCTAGAGTAATTGACTTAAAAGGTTTAATTTAAAGGGATAAGTCATGGCAGGAGCGCTTAAAGCCGTGGTGTGCTCCTCGTGGGAAGCCGGGGACATTTCCAGTGCCCAGGACCAGCATGTGTGCAGGAAGTGTCCAGCTGTAGCTCCTGGAAGCTCAAGTTTCAGAGCTGGAGCAGTGGCTGGCGACACTGTGGAGCATCTGCAAGTCTGAGAGCATCGTGGATAGCACGTTTAGAGAGGTGGTCACACCAAAGATGAAGGGACTTGAGGAAGAAAGGGAATGGGTGACCACCAGGCAGTCCAAGAGAAACAGGCAGATAGTTCAGGAGTCCCCTGGGGTCCCACTCTTAAATCGGTATTCCATTTTGGAGGCTGATGAGGGTGCTGGTTCCTCCAGGGAGTGCAGACAGAGCTTCTGGCACCACAAGCAGCCGATCTGTACAGGGAGGAAGAGCAATAGTAATAGGGGATTTTATAGTCAGGGGAACAGATAGGCACTACAGTGGCCGTCAATGTAACTCCAGGATGGTGTGTTGCCTCCCTGGTGCCAAGGTCCGGGATGTCATTGAACGGCTGCAGGGCATCCTGAAGGGGGAGGCTGATAAGGCAGAGGTCATGGTACATATTGGTACCAATGATATAGGTAGAAAGAGGGATGAGGTCTTGCATCAAGGATTCAGGGAGTTGGGCAGTAAACCTCTCGGATTGTAATCTCTGGATTATTCCCAGTGCCACGTGCTAGTGAGCTCAGAAATGAGAATAGCACAGACGATTACGTGGCTTAACAGTTAGTGCAGGAGGGAGGGCTTTAGATTCCTGGATCACTGGGACCGTTTCTGGGGAAGGTGGGACATGCACAAGCGGGACGGTCTACATCTGAACCAGAGCAGGACTAACATCCTTGCGGGCGGGTTTGCTAGTGCTGTTGGGAGGAGTTTAAACTAATTCAGCAGGGGAAGGGGACCCAGAATGTTAGCTGGATAGGGCCACATCATAATACAATAAAACAATCAAGTCAGAGGGAGTACAGCTGCATTAAGCTTCAAGGGAGTAAGGCATGGTTGGATGGCCTCTACTTTAATGCCAGGAGTATTACAGGTAAAACGGATGAGTTAAGGGTGAGGATTGACACATGGAATTGTGATATAGTAGCCATCACTAAGACGTGGTTGAGGGAAGGGCAGGATTGGCAGCTCAACATTCCAGGATATAGAATCTTCAAGCGGGACAGGGGAGGGGGTAAAAGAGGAGGAGGCGTTGCATTATTAGTTAAGGAATCAGTTACTGCAGTAAGGAGAGATGATATCTTGGGAGGGGCCATCGAATGAAGCTTTGTGTGTAGAGCTTAGGAATAAAAAAGGGGCAGCCACATTTTTAGGTGTTTATTATAGATGCCCAGATAGTCTGCAGGAAATTGAGCAACAAATATGTGCACAATTTGTGGAGGTGTGTAAAAACAATAATAGGGTAATTACATCAGGTGATTTCAACTTTCCCAACATTAATTGGGATAGACATAGTGTTAAGGGCTTGGAGTGGATTTCTTGACACGTGTACAGGAGAACTTTTTAGGTCAATATGTAGAGACGCAGTACTGGACCTAATTCTGGAGAATGAAACCGGGTAGGTGGCTGAGATGCTGGTGGGCAAGCAGTTTAGCGATAGCAACCACAACATGGTACAGTTTAAGTTTGTTATGGACAAAGAAATCAACAATTTGCAAAAAAATGTTTTGGATTGGGGGAGAGTGGATTTTAGGAAAATAAGGCAGGATCTGGCCAAGGTAGACTGGGAACAGTTACTTGTGGGGAAATCTACAAAAAGGAAATGGGGAGGGTACAGGCTCAACCTGCTCCCTCTAGGGTGATAGGAAGGAGTAACAAGCCCAGAGAACCATGGATGACCAGAGGTAATCAGGTTACGATGAGAAGGAAAAGAGAGATTTTTAGCGGGTACAAGGGAAGCAGAACAGCAGAGGCATTAGTAGAGTACAGAAAGTGCAGAGTGGAGCTTAAGAAAGCAATTAGGAGAGCAAAAAGGGATATGAGAAAGCTCTGGCTGGTAAAAGTAGGGAAAATCCCAAGATATTCTATAAGTATATCAATGGGAAGAGGATAACCAGGCAAAGAGTCAGGCCCAAAAGGGACCAAGGGGGAAATCCATGGGTGGAGCCAGAGGACATTGCTAGAGTGTTGAATGAATACTTCACATTCGTCTTCAACCAAGAGAATGAGGATGAATGTATGAAAGTCGGGAAGAGAGACTGCGTGGTTCTTGAGCAAATTGATATAGGGAGTGACAAGGTATTGGAGTGTTGGCAGGCTTAAAAGTGGAAAAATCTCCAGGTCCAGATGATTTGTGTCCCAGGCTGCTGAGGGAGGCAAGGGAGAAGATCGCAGGGGCCCTGACCCAAATTTTTAATTCCTCTCTGGCCACGGGGGAGATGCCAGAGGTCTGGAGAATAGCTAATGTAGTTCTGTTATTTAAGAAGGGTTGTAGAGATAAGCAAGGGAACTATAGGCCAGTGAGTCTCACGTCAGTGGTAGGGAAACTATTGCAGAAAGTTCTGAAGGACAGTATCTATCTCCACTTGGAGAGGCAAGGTTTGATCAGGGATAGTCAGCATGGCTTTGTCAGAGGGAGGTCATGCCTTACAAATTTGATTGAATTTTTTGAGGAGGTGACCAGGTGTGTAGATGAGGGTAGTGCAGTTGATGCGGTTTATATGGATTTCAGTAAAATCTTTGACAAGGTCCCACATGGGAGACTTATAAAGAAGGAAAATGCACATGGGATACAGGGTAATTTGGTAAGGTGGATTCAAAATTGGTTTAGTTGTAGGGGGCAGAGGGTGTTGACAGAAGGATGCGTTAGTGACTGGAAGATAGTGTCCAGTGGTGTACCACAGGGATCTGTGCTCGGTCCCCTATTATTTGTTATTTATATAAACGATATAGATGACTATGTGGGGGGTAGGATTAGTAAGTTTGCGGATGACACAAAGATTGTGGTTAACAGTGTGGCTGAGTGTCTTGGGATACAGGAAGATATAGACAGGATGGTCAAATGGGCAGATAAGTGGCAGATGGAATTTAACCATGAAAAGTGTGAGGTGATACACTTTGGAAGGAGTAATTTGTCAAGGAAGTGTTCAATGAATGGCACGACACTAGGAAGTTCTGAGGAACAACAGGACCTTGGTATGTGTGTCCATAGATCTCTGAAGGCAGAGGGTCATGTTAGTGGGGTGGTGAAAAAGGCATATGGGACACTTGCCTTTATCAATCGAGGCATAGATTACAAAAGTAGGGAGGTCATGTTGGAGTTGTATAGAACCTTAGTGAGGCCACAGCTGGAGTACTGTGTGCGGTTCTGGTTGCCAGATCATAGGAAGGATGTGATTGCGCTGGATGGGGTGCAGAGGAGATTCACCAGGATGTTGCCTGGGATGAAACATTTAAGTTATGAAGAGAGGTTGGATAAACTTGGGTTTTTTTCGTTGGAGCAGAGAAGACTGAGGGGCAACCTGATTGAGGTGTATAAGATTATGAGGGGCATGGACTGGGTGGATAGGGAGCAGCTGTTCCCCTTAGTTGAAGGGTCAATCACAAGGGGACATAAGTTCAAGGTGAGGGGCAGGAGTTTTAGGGGGGATGTGCGGAAAAACATTTTTACTCAGAGGGTGGTGACGGTCTGGAATGCACTGCCTGGGAGGGTGGTGGAAGCGGGTTGCCTCACATCCTTTAAAACGTACCTGGATGAGCATTTGGCGTGTCATAACATTCAAGGCTATGGGCCAAGTGCTGGTAAATGGGATTAAGTAGGTAGGTCAGGTGTTTCTCATGTGTCAGTGCAGACTCGATGGGCCGAAGGGCTCTTCTGCACTATGATTCTGTGAACAGGCCAGGGACAGTGTTACGTTAGATTTTCCCTTCATGTGGTGAGGGGAATGTTTACCACTAAAGGCGCATCCAAATCAATGTGGGAAAGATTGCAACTTCAGGGTATTCAATACATTATGCCAACTTTCCTCTTGGAAAATCTCAGTTAAACAACTCACAAGACATTAAGAAAATTCCTATGAGGTGCAAAATGTCAATGTAAATATAACCAGATTATTTTGATACAAATAATTGTGGCAAGAAAATTAGTGATGGGAGTATTTGATCCAGTTACATCTAATCTATGTATTCTGTATATTATGGCTCACTAAATTAGCTACAAGAAACCATACAGTACTCTGGCTGTAATTTGCCATTCACTGGTGTTCAGTAATGAATGAGAATTGGATAGCCAGTTGGGCCAGAGATGTAAAAAAATAAAACATATGGCTGGCAAAGAGACACACAAAATGTTACTCCTATTCATAGTTAGATCAATTCTGGTAACAAAGGATAGGTTGGACTGGGATGAGGTAAAACAAGACAAAGATGAGGAGAATTTTTTTCTCACAGAAGATCGTGAACCTGAGGCATTCTCTTCCCCAGAGAGTGGTGGAATTAGGATCATTGAATATTTTTAAGGTGGAGTTATGTAGATTCTTGACTAACAAGGGAGTCAGAGAGTATAAGGGTAGGTATGAAAGTGGTGTTGAGGCCACAATCAGATCAGCCATGATTTTATCAAATGGCGGAGCAGGCTAGAGGGGCTAAATGGCTAACTCTTGCTCTTGGTTTGTATTTTCATATGTTGTTACGAATATCTAGTTCATGGTTCATGTTAATATTTTAGAGGTAATGTTTAGTTCTGGGAAGATTGTTGTTGTGAAGGTAAAGTAATTAAAATGTTGGGCTTTAGAGATTGTGAAAACATCTAAAAGAAAAATGGCAGTTCAGGTGGTTACCCATGTTTATTTAACAGAGTCAGAATAGAGGAGATGTAGCTATAAAACAGAATTGGGCTTATTTAGCTGGGGAACTGGAGACCTGACATCTACACTGTTTGCAAAGATGTGTAGTTCAGGGAGATAGTTTGTTTTGGGAGTTAGAGCTAAATTAGTTTAAAAGCATTCAGTGAATAGTTATACAAGTCCTGGGAGCCCTTTTATAACTCAGGGCAGCCAGGAGACTGGTGTTCGGAGAAACCAAGGGGCAGTGCCAGCTTGGTGATGCTAGTGGTTTGCAAAATAGTTGGAATTGTGCCAATAATTAGAAGTGGGAGTGCAGTTTTGTAAATCCCGTGGAACGCAGAGATTTAACCATGGAGAGCTGAGCAGTTAGTGAGGTAGTGTGAGTCAGAGTGGCTTTTGAGGGAATTCAGAGGCTAGATCTTAGAAAGGGAAGAGTTGAAATCCCTTGCGAGGAAGACAGAGTTTTAACGAGATTTTGAGACTCTCAGTAGTCACTGAAATCTGAGCGGATTGCTGAGCAATCCAAGAGATCTGTCTTGGTCGCATGTGGCATTTCTGCAGTGTGGTGTGTTTGTTTGCCTGCATATTCATATTTACCTCATGCTAATTATGAGCGTTGGAGTTTAAAATAGGTATTGAAAATTATTTTACTTTTCTGACTTTGTATAGTAAAGTTTATTTTATTTGGTTTAAAGCCGTGGAATCCTGTGGCTTTATTCTCCTTTTGGTTAACTGGGATTTCAAATTTTGTTTATTTTAAACAAAAAGTTACTGGCCCCTATCCAGATCGTAACAATGCTTGTATGCTCATATGTAATGTGTTAATTAACATCACCCAGGATCTGGTATGAACAATACCTAATTTTTGGCCTTTGTAGATGTCAAAGGTAAATAAATGGAAGAGAAAGTAACAGAAAGAGTGTGGGGAGGAGGGAGAAAGACAGATGAATTTGTAGTTCTTTAGTACCCTTAATGACTGCACTCCCTCAGTATTGCATTGAAGTGTCAGCCTTGATTGTGTTCACAAGTCTGGGGTGATGCTTGAACCCATGAACCACTGCCTCAAAGAGGTGGGAATGCCATCACAGAGCCAAGGCTGGTATTCTAGATACTGCCATGAAAATGGTGAAAACCCAATGTGGAAAGGGACCGTTGTTCTAGCAATGGTACAGGTTAAGATAATCAAAAATTGCACAGGCTACAATACTACATAGGTTGCAGCAGCTAGCATAAAAATTGTTACAAAAATTTATAAAGATGGAGATAATGAAATACAACACAGGAAAGGAGAAAGAATTGCAATGTTTGGATGGATAGTAAGACAAGTGAATATATGTCAAAGGATAATTACTCTGGAGATTTGCTCAAATATTTGTGGGATTATTTACGTATAACTTTTCCTCAAGGCTAAATTTGTGGAGAGTATTCATGATAGATAATGTTTCATGATTTATTAAATAACTGAACCTGATGTGCTGAATGGGTTCACTAATGTTAATGTTTTGCAGGGGAGGGGTGCAAGTATGATAACAGAATACAAAAAAGAAACGAAAAGAAACAATCGAGGAGCATTTTTGTACTTCTGAGAAGTGCATACAGGAATGTTATTAAGTTATGGAACATGAAGGCTATACCCTGAATTTGACTTATGGGGATAAAACAGCACTAAGCTACAAACATTAGTTTATGGAGTCCATCAAAATCCACACTTACGGTATGTTGTAACTGGCCCAGTACCCCCTCTGTATCAGTTCATCTGTTTTATCGGCAATAATTATTTGCCCACTGCAATTGCACAGAAAGAAGTTACACAAGAAATTATGAAATACAATAGCAAAACATGCACAATAGCGATCTGTAGAATACAATCAACAAACTACATCCATTCTAGCTATACAGCCAGCCTAGGCAAAAATCAAAAAAACCTCAAAATACAAAATTCTATTAACTTTTTTAATATAAAAAATAGAAATAATCAAAGAAGAAAGCATACATTGCAAAGGAGAATTCTCCAAAGATGCTATACAAAGATTATTCCAAAAAAGAAAATTAATGAATCAAGCAGATCTCATTCATACTTACGGTATTTGTTCCAGAATTGTCAACAAGTTCTTCTTAATATCAAATTGGCCTGGTGTAAAGTAGTTATAGTCCACAATCATCCACTGATTATTGTATCTGAAAAAGAAAATGAAAACACTATAAAATATCTTAATGTTTTATCATTAACAATCTGCTATTTCAGCACATTGTTTTAGTTCCATTAGAACAGAGCGAGAGAGCATTGAAGTGGAAGGGAAGGCAGAGTCAGGAATTTCCAGGCTGCAATGGGCAATCTGTCCATATGGAAGTAGGGAAATCTACAGTACAGGAGGCCACCATTCAGTCTGTCATGCCTGAATTGGTTCTTTGAAAAAAGCAGTCGTGCCTATTTCCACAGACCCTGCATGTTCTTCATCCTCAACTATCTATCCAGCACCCTTTTAAAATTAGTTATGGAATCAGTCTCCACCTCCTTTTCAAACAGAGCATTTTAGATCCCAACAACTCAATTCAGAAAAAAACCTTTCGCCAGATTTCTCATCCAGATCTTTTTCCAATGACTTTAAGTGTATGACCTCTGGCAACTGACCCACTCGAGAGAGGGAATAGTTTTCTCTATCAAAATTCTACATCATCTTGAAAACAACTGCCCTGTTCCAAGGAGAAGAGTCCTAACTTTTCCAATCTCTCCTCATCACTGAGGTTCCTCGTTGCTCTGAACATCCTGGTAATCCTCTTCTGTATGCTTTCCATGGCCTTCAAATCTTTCCTCAAGTGTGGTGAGCCAGTAAAGGCCTAACCAGTGGTTTACAAAGTTCTAGCATGAACTCTTTCCTAATATATTCTGTTCTATTCTTCTATTTATAAAACAAAGTAACCCATATGCCTTTTTAACCACCTTGTTTGCTACTTTTTTAAGGATTTGTGTATATGGACGCTGAGGTCCCTCTACTCATCTACACTTTTCAAAATCATGGCATTCATAGTGTACTAATTTCCATATTAGTCCTCCTTTACTTATCCACATTTGACTTCCATCTTCTTCCGTCTGTTTCATCATCCTATGTTATCTCAAAGTCTACAACTAACCTCAACATTGTCTACTATGTTGTCAATTTTCGTATCAACTGCAAATGTTATATTGTCGCTCACTACACCCAAGTCTCAGCCGTTTGTAAAAATTGAAGGAGTAACAGATCCAAAATTGACCTTTGACGAACACCATTGCAAACATCCATCCACTACCACCACCTGCTTCTGGTCACTGAGCCATTTCTGTAACTGTACTGCCTCTTTGCCCTTAATTCCATCTTCTTAACAAGCCTCCTGTTTGGCATTTGGTCAAATGTCTTCCAAAAGTTCACAAAATATCAACTGCAGTACCTTGATCAACCTGCTGTTACTCAGGGAATTCAACCAAGTTACTTAGGCATGATTTCCAGCCCTCCTGCACCAGCAAACTAGAAGGCATTGCATCCGGACTAGGTGACATACCATATACAAGATTATACATGCACTTTCTTTACCATATAAGGCTGTTATATAATTTTAAAAACATTTGTATTACTTTATTACAAGTTAAGTCAGATGCTTATTGGTGTACTGTGGCAGTTTGTCTTGCCTTTCACCCACCAGCTCACTGTCTTCCCCCATTGCCCAATCTAGGAATTTGCTATTCTTATACATTATGCTGGATGGTCCCATAAATGGGAGGTTTTATATTAAAAATTATCCTACATCTATGCCGGGTTTCTTGGCTCAACTAGGCGTGAGGATCACAGGAAAATTGGGCAAGGAAAGAGCATACACACTGAACCAGGTCTCTAGACCATGAACTGTCGCCTCCATCCTCACCCCTTTTTTATCCCATTTTATCAATGTTCATTTTTACTTTTTATCCACTTGTTTTTATTTTTATTCATTGTTTTATCCCCACCTTTTATCCTATTTTCAATCCCACCCCCATAAGGGCCATCTGTCACTTGTTCATGTTGTTCTTTCTAGAGTGCTTACCCTTGTCCTGCTATTATCACATTCTGCTTTCTTACTTTAAAGCCACATTCAGCACCTCCTTTAGTCAGTACCAATACCATTAACACCCCTTTGTACTGTTGTTCATCTTTGTCAATCTCTCCTTTGCCCCCACCTATTGCTGGCCTTCTTTCCAGCTTCACCTGCTCCACCCCCCTTAAACAGTACAAATTTCATCACATTTTTACTTCTCTTTAGCATCATATGGGCTCGAAATGTTAACTCTTTCTCTCCACAGATGCTGTTAGACCTGCTGAGTTTTTCCAGCATTTTCTGTTTGTTTCAGATTTCCAGCATCCGCAGTATTTTGCTTTTATATTAGGTCTGATCAATTGCCTGTTCAACAATTTAAAAGGGGAGAAAATAATCGTGCTTCCTGATGGGCATATGCTTGCCATCAAAAGCCCCAGGGTTAAGAAACAGGAAAATCTGCCCCATATGTTTACAGATATGTTTTTAATATATGTCAGTAAAATATTTCAGAGGGATAAGAACTTGGGAGATATTTTCCAAGCTTCGCCATCCTCAGAGTTAAAGTATCATCGGCACTGCAAATGTTTTGTTGAATCCAAGTGTTGTGATATATACTTTCTGATGACTGAATTCTATTTAATTGGTTACAGGTCTATAATAGCCCTGACTGCTCTGTTTGTACCTTACATTTACTTGGATATCTTGTTATATAATAATGAAGATTATTAAATAGAGCTTCACACACATACTTGGGATGTACTTAAACTCAGTCACACTAGACAAAAGTCCACAATTCTCCCATTTACTAAGTCCCTGACATCAGCTGAGTTGTTGGAATGAGGCCTTTAAATAATCACCCTTTATACCATGAGTCCTTCATGAGACTTGAAGTTATAGAAATTAAGTAGCAAGAATGCAATGAAAAAATCATTCAAAAGCATGTATACTCTGAACTAAAACTCAGAAATTGCACATATGGAAGTTTTGTTAGGGAAATACAAAATAAGTTATCATAATTTTAATTTTTGTACTGGATGTCACTGAGCAGTTAGATACATGTTGAATAGAGTAAAATGCAAGCTTTTGGGGTCTGAGCAATTTCATTTGAGGATGAAGAGAGAAAAAAAAATCAGCCTATCTTTAAAATTAGATCCTGAATGTGATGAACAAAGGAGGAAAATTACTGATATATGTTTATATTTTAACATCGGACATTTTAAGATGAAGAATCACCATCTATCTTAGAACTCAAAGCACTTTAGAAACCTTGGGTTCATAAAATCTGGCAAAAATAAAATAAGTTTCTAATGGTAATTATACTATGGGCACCGATTTGGGATCTATCCATGCAAAAAAGACATCTGGAGTAAACAATGTCACGTTACACTGCATTAGTACAAGGCATTGCTCTTTGGTCAAGCCATTCTAAAGCAGCACCTGTATGCTCATATGCACAAATGCAGGTCTGATATTCAATGACAGTTACATTTTCATTGTGAAGTGAAAAGAATATTGAAAAATATAAAGTTAAACTTTTAAAAAGATTGGTCACTTACTGTCAAATTCTCACGTTGTTATTTCACCTCTTGCTCGGCTACGTCACTCGCAAACTAAAATAGTCTTGTACCTGAATTAATTTATTTTAATTGATGACTGTATCGGCGCTGCTTCACGCTCTTGTTTGGACCTATAAAAATGTATCGATTTTGCTTCCAATTCCCCTCTCTCACCTTCACATAGTCCATCTCTGACACTTCCCTTCCTTGACCTCTCTGTCTCCATTTCAGGTGATAGACTGTCTACCAGTATTTATTACAAGCCTACCAATTCCCATAACTACCTCAACTACAGCTCCTCACACCCTGCTTCTTGTAAAGACTCCATCCCATTCTCCTAGTTCCTCCACCGCATGTATTTCAATGATGCTACATTCCATGTCTTCCTTTTTCCTTAACCAAGGGATCCTCCACCCACTGTGGTTGACAGGGCCCTCAACCGTGTCTGGCCCATCTCCCACACCTCTGCCCTCACCCCTTCCCCTCCTTCCCAGAACCATGATAGGGTCCCCCTTGTCCTCACTTTTCACCCCACCAGCTTCCACATTCAAAGGATCACCCTCCGCCACCTCCGCCAATTCTAGCACAATACCACCACTAAACTTATCTTCCCCTCACCACCCCTGTCAGCATTCCACAGGGACTGTTCCCTCCAAGACACCCTGGTCCACTCCTCCATCACCCCCAACTCCTCATCCCCTTCCCATGGCACCTTCCCATGCAATTGCAGAAGGCGCAACACCTGCCTCTTTACCTCCTCCCTCATCATTGTCCAAGGGCCCAAACACTCCTTTCAGGTAATGCAGCATTTGCACCTCCTTCAATTTGGTCTACTTTATTTGCTGCTTCCAATGTGGTTTCTTTTACATTGGGGAGACTAAACACAGACTGGGTGACCGCTGTGCGAAACACCTTCACTCGGCCTGCATGACCCAGACCTTCCTGTTGCCTGCCATTTCAACACATCATTTGTTATCATGCCCACATGTTCATGCTTGGCCTGCTGCAACGTTCCAGTGAAGCTCCACAGTCTTCTGGACTTAACATCAAGTTCAGCAACTTCGGACCATGAACTCTCTCCTCCATTTTTATTATTTTTATTAATTATTTTATTTTTAAAATGTTTTTAAATATTACGTTTCTATCCTTTTTCCCCAACAACCACCCCCACCCCCACACAGGACCATCTGTTGCTTGTTTTGTTTTGTTCTGACAGAACGCTGACCCTTGCTCTGCTTTCTTAACTTTATGCCACTATCAGCACCTCCTTTAGTCTTTAACACTACCATTAACATTGTCCTGTGTCCATGACATCTTTGTCGAATTTCTCCTTAGCTCACATCAATCCCTCATCTTCTATTTTGCTCCACCCCCTCTTAAACTGTATAAAATCCATCACATTTCTACTCTTTAGCTCTGAAGAAGTCGTAAGGACTTGAAACATTAACTGTTTCTCTCGTCACAGATGCTGCCAGATCTGAGTTTTTCCAGCATTTTTTGTTTTTATTTCAGATTTCCAGCATCCGCAGTACTTTGCTTTTAATTTAAGTTAACCAACTTTGTCTTCACAGCAGAAAAAAGACGGTCCATAAAACTCATCCTCTAATGCAACAGATTTTTATTTTTATTTTCCAACATCACCTTCTGAAAGGCAATTAAGAATGGGCAACAAATGCTGGCCTTGCCAGCAATGCCCACACTCCAAAAACGAATAGAAAACTTGCCAGGATGAGTGCAGCTCTAGCAACGCTCAAGAAGCTTGGCATGATCCAGGACAAAGCTGTGTGCTCGATCAACACCACATTCACCACCTTAAACCTTCATTGCCTCCACTACAAGTGCACTGTAACTACGGTGTTGACTATTTACCAGATACATTACTGCAACACACCAAGCTTTCCTCAGAAACCTGCAAACTTTAACAGGAGAAGGACAACAGGCGCATGGGAAAGCTACCAACTTCACGTTACACACCATCCTTACTTAGAAATATAATCACTATTCCCTCATCATCGCTGGGTCAAAATCCCAGAACTCCCTGTCTAACGGCATAGGCTGCAATAGTTTAAGGTGGAGTCACCACAACATTTACAAACGTAGTTAGAGATGGGCAATAAATGCTGACCTTACCAGCTCATCCATACCCCAGAAAAGAATTTTTTTTAAAAGCCGTGTAGTATAATGCAAGGCATTTAAAGTTGATAGATCTTACGTGCCACTGTTGAAATTCTTAAAAATTCCAGCCCATTCCGCACCGCTCTTAGCCAGTCGATTAGCTACTATATTCCTTAACCACTCCATCACAGAACCAATGGGCTGCACAAACTTCCACAACTGTGCATTATTATTACCTATTGTGGTTTCTAGAGCAACCTAACAGAAAAATGAAAGTAATATAATATTTAATAATGCATCATATTCATTTTTCAGTACTTCTAATTTAAAATTGTGGAGGTCATCGATGTGACTAAGGATGTCACTTTTTCCCTTCCTTATTGATTTTTCTTCCCCTCAAGTCAGGAGTGTGATGGAATACTCTCAATTTGCCTGGATGAGTGTAGCTCCAACAACACTCAAGAAGCTTGACACCATCCAGGACAAAGTAGCTCAATTGATTGGCACCCCATTCACAAACATTCACTCCTTCCACCACCGACGCACAGTAGCAGCAGTGTGTGCCATCTACAAAATGTACTGCAAGGACTCACCAAGGCTCCTTATGCAGCACCTTCCAAACCCATGACCACTACCATCTAGAAGGACAAGGGCAGCAAACACATGGAAACACCAACATCTGCAAGTTCCCCTCCAAGCCACTCACCATCCTGACTTGCAAAGATATCGCCGTTTCTTCACTGTTGCTGCGTCAAAATCCTGGAACTCCCTCCCTAAAAGCACTGTGGGTGTACCTACTCCACAGAGACTGCAGTGGTTCAAGAAGGTAGCTCACCACCACCTTCTCAAGGGCACTTAGGGATGGGCAATAAATGCTGGCCTCGCCAGCAACATCCACATCCCATGAATGATTTTAAAACATTAGTTATTTTCTACTCTCTTTATTGGTATTCTAGGATACCTCTCTCTCCACTTACATTTTTACCAAAAGTTGCACTAAATCACATTCTCTAGGAGTCAGCCACTATGAGGATCCCACATCCCCTACTCTATACACTTCTCAATAGAATGTTTGCACCCGCACAAAAAAAATCATACCTGGTTCCAAACAACTTGCATAAATAGCATCACATCCCCAAATGAACTACAGAGTATCCTAGACTTCTCCCTCCCCATCTACATTTAAAAATCCCCAAACCTGCTAACTCTCCAAGTTCGCAGGAATAATGAAACAGTCCAACTCTAAACAAAAATTTGCAGGTGCCTGCATGGGCCTCTGCCTCTGATGTAAAGCCTACAATTCCAAGAGGCCTCTCCTCCCTTGTCCAATTGGGTAGGACTGCCCATGTTCAATTCCACTTTGACAGAACCAACCATCACCTGAGAATCTCCCGCAATGACTTCTCTTTATGCCTCCATACCATTATCTCTCTCGTTCCCTGGGCCTCCTCTTATTTCTCACCTACACGGTGCCCTTCAGCAATATCATCTAATGATATGATGTCAGGTTTGACATATGCTGACAACATGTAGCTTCACCTCACCAGCAACTCCCATTGCCTCAGTTGTCAGACTGCTTGTTAAACATCCAGTTGTGGACGAGCCAACATTTTTCCATGATAAACAAATAAGCCTGAGACCATTGTCCTTAGCCCCCTACATAAAGTCCTCGTCTCAGTTATCAGTTCCACTCTGATCACTTCCCCTAAACCAGCCACTATCTCAGGCTGAACAAGGCTGTTGTCACCTTGCTGATTTATCTGAACCTGAGGTGGCCAACGCTGCCGCAACCCTATAGCCTTTTGATCACAAAGACAGCCTACTTCCACCTCCCATCCCATGTGCTCACTGACCTACACTGAATCCAGATCCACCAACTCATAGATTTTAAAAACTCTCATCCTCCAGTTCAAGTCCCTCCATTTCCTCAGCCCCCACTATTTCTGTGACCTCCTCCAACCTTGCAAGAACTCTGCATTCTTCCAACTCCTGCCATTGTGCTTCCCTCATTTCCTTTATTTCTCAGTGGGCAGCCATGCCATGAGCTGTTGAGACCCTAAACTTTGGAAATCCTTTCCTATACCTCTCCACTGTTTTTGAGACATGCCCTAAAACACCTGCATGACCAAGCTTTAGCCTTCTTTCTTAATATTTCCTTCTTTGGCTCAATGCCAATTGTGGTCTGGTTATGCTCTAGTGAAGGGCCTTGGGGTATATTACTACATTTAAAGCACCATATAAACAAAATTTATGGTTTTATAAACAGCAGCTGAATTTGTAGGTGCTCAAGAGTTTAGTTCATCGCTATTTACTCAATTCAGCAGCGTTACAGTGCCCCTGGAGGAGACTCACAGGCATGGTAGGGGAAAGCGAGAGAAAGACAAATAGATATGGTGAGACAAAGCAGACAAACATAGGTTGAGTGGTAAAGAGATCTGTGAGAGAAAGGTAGGTCACCTCAGGTTCTTTTGGAAATGAGAGGTGCGGTTAATGTAACGCTTACCAAACACATCATCAAACACTCTACCCTATACCTTACCATGAGTAATGCCACAGATGATCTGTTGGTATGCGGTATTTAAGGCTCATTAAAGAACTAACATTGAGAAAACAGAGATTTAAAAATACACAGCAAGAAATTGCTCACCAATCTACTGCTCGTGATGTAGAAGTCATCACCAGAAAAGAGAGCCCCAGGATAAGATGAAAAGGCCTGCTCCTCTCCTGGTATTGTGAGGTCTCCTAAGCAAAGAAAACAGGATTGAAAAAGTAGATTTTAATAGGCATACGACCAGTACCATCCAATTTCCAGAAGCTCATGACTCTAATCTTTCTTGTTTTAAAATGCTATGTGCCAGTGAGCAAACAGGTACAATTGCAGACAGATTTTTAGCACTCCTACTTCAACATTCATATTTTTGGAATATCCCGATTGATGCATTTATCAAAGGCAATTTTAAAAAAAAACTTCATGCATATGAGTTACGTGCTGGGGCACAGAAGACTTCAGGCAAACAGAAGTACTAACTATTTACTTTTGTATGACAGGAAAAGCTTACAATGGGATTTCTCCAGAGATGCCAAGTGGAGAAGTGAGGTGCCTTCAGCAATAGATCTTAGTGGGCAGGTTGACATATGTGTTCCATGGTCTGGGACTCATGGCTATAATCGGGTCATCCCTCATCTTCCACTTTTGGAACAAGTGGGCACATCATACATGCCTGTGCAAATTTGACGGAGTGTTGTCCACCATCTTTGAGGGAGGTTAAAGCCAAGGATCTCTGCTGTTGGGTATCAGTGATGAGCAGTTGGTTCTTAATGCCACATTCATCCCATGATTCCGTTCATCTGGATAGTCTGTTGTTATCAGTTATACAAATATTAGCTGCTGTTTCCCAGAATGGCTGGTGTGATTTTAAGTGCTTTTGTGATGGGTTTTTCCAGTCTTCATGAATGGGAAGGTTAGAGGTGCACATGATTTCTTCTATTTAATGAGCACAATGACAATTGTAGCAATGAGAGAAGGGACAATAAGAGCAAGCGATGGCTACCACTCAGTGAACCAACCTCATGGCAGCGTTCAGTTGCATATTCACAACCATTGTGTGGTGGCTTCAGGATCCTAAGGCATAACAGTATTCTGTAGCACAGTAGATGAAGGTCACTGCAGCAGTGCAGTGCTTTGACTGTACTCCTTCATGGCCTTTCCAGCGACTTTCCAGATCCAGTTCACCCTGGTTTTTACTTTTTGGCAGGTATTGATGAAATGATGCTGGTAGGTGAGAATCTTGTCCAGGCTGACACTCATATTTTGGGTGGGGACCATGGGAAAGTCACCTTCCACAGAAGGAAATGTTAAATTCTTCCTTTTTTCATTCTTTCATTGATGCAGGAGTCACTGGCATGTCCAGCATTTGTCGCCCATCCCCAATTGCCCTTGAACAGAGTGGCTTTGTCTGTAGGCCACACCTGGTAAGGAAAGCAGATTTCCTTTCCCAAAGGACATTAGTGAACCAGATGGGTTCTTACGACAATCAGTGAGAGTTGTCATGGTCACCATTACTGAGACTAACTTTTAATTCGATTTATTAATTGAATCTCAATTCCACCAGCTGCCATGTGACATTAATACCGTCTCCCTTCCTGGAGGCATTATTGTTCAGATGGAACGCCAGCAGAATCTCTTCTTTGGATTGGGGCAGAGGCGTCAGGTCCAGAAGTTGTAGGTCCAGGTTGCTCACGAATGTTCCACGGCATTGCTGATGCAGTCATGAATGCTATGGCAGCAGTATAGACAAAATTTCAGTGTTAAGTACAGGGCATGTCCACTGAAAAATGTTGAAAAAGGCCTGTGCAAGCACCAACCCATAGCAGACCATTGTTGAGTGTCATGTTCAACCAGCCTTGTTACCAAGACAGATGTTAAACTTACAGTGACTCATTAGGACATTGATGAACCTAAAGGTTTTGCTGCATTTAATGACTTGAAACTTTCAATAGCAGGGCTTTGTATTGTATGCAGACAATAATAGCATCAAGCTCTCCCTAACCAGATGCAGGGTAAAGTTTTTTTCTTTACTCACCAATAACCATATTACCAATTCACAAAATAGCAAATAGTTCTCAATGTGGAAATTGTATTTTGAAAAATCAATAGCTGTTACTCAAAGAAACTTTGGGTTTCTAATCCATTTTCATCTCCCAAAATTATTTTCTGATTTTGCCAAGAATGTTTTAAAGCTAGAAATCTGTGTTTTGGTTCTGGGTTACAAACAATTCCTCTATTTAACAGTACAAATATCAGCCACTGATTTAGGGTTATTTACAGTGAAATGTTTTACTCAGATCATAATCAGTTTTTAAAGAAAGAAAGAAACAAACAAACAAACCAGTGCCCTGCTTCAAATTCAACCTCAGAAGACCACCACCTACTCTCTAAAGATTATTTTCATTTCCCATACCAATTATCCCTAGGATTTTCCTGAAATAGATTAATCATTAATACATAATATTGTGCTGAGGATCAGCAACCACTGAAACTATGATTGGTACTACCCAAAACTTTATAACCAGCAGAGAAGCGGGATGTTTAATCAAAAACTATGGGCTGAATTGAACACAAGTTCCAAATTTTAAAAGGCAAATGGTGTGAAATTGTTGGCACTGCTTCATGCTGCCACCTTGGTGGTCTCCTGAGATTCAGCAAAAGCATAAAAGCTTACAATGCATTATTTTACTGTCAGATCAAGATAATGCAGTAATGGCATTCTATAACTCGTTTATTCTCAGATACCTCTGCTACTCTCACGGATTGCACTTTTCAATGTAAATCTAAACCTAAATCAGCTTAAACATTGCATGTCATGAAATTTATGATTTGATCTCTTATTTTTGTGTGCTTCAAGTTTTAAGGTTTAGGCAGAAACGAAAGCTTGTACCTGCAGAAGTAATTTAGCAATTTTACAAAAGGCAAAACGTGCATGCATACCTCCTGGGGTGAATTTAAAGGACAGTTTGTATTTCTTGATGATTCGCAGCATTGTCTGATAGTTGGTCCAGGTGTCATGAGCTACCAGGAGATCTTTGTTGCCTGGCAACAGTTTGATGAGGGCAGAACATGACCCGGAACCAAAAGCCTTTGAAGAGTCCGTTTTATTAAATACCATTTCAAGATCCTCCAAGTCACCAGCCATCTGAAAGAGACTGCAATGCAATTTATTAAGTGTATAGAGGGAAAAAAGCTTTTGTTATGCTGCGGTCATGGTAACAATTCAACAAAACTAGCATGGTGCACTTTTCCCACAAGATTAATAGTAGTCACCACAGGTTTCACCAGGTTTACAGGCTTCTGCAGAGAAGTTTAGGTTAAGAATAGAAATGAACTACAAAACAAAGACCTCAATAAAGTTAAAACATGGGGCAAATAAAGTGCCTCAAAAATTACAACATCAAGTAGGTTCATATACCAAAAGAATCAATCACCTCATTGAAACATAGGAAATAGGAGGAGTAGGTAACTTGGTCCTTTGACCCTGCTCCACTATTCGATATGATCATGCTGATCCTCTATCTCAACACCATACTCCCGTTCTCTCCCTATACCCTTTGATGCCTTTAAAGTCTAGATATCTATTTATACATTCAGTGACTTGGCCTCCACAGCCTTCTGTGGTCAAAAATTCCACAGGTTCACCATGCTCTGAGTGAAATTTCTCCTCATCTCAGTCCTAAATGGCTTGCTCCGTGTCCTGAGACTGTGTGCCCTTGTTCTAGAACTCCCAGCCAGAGGAAACATCATTCTTGCCTCCAGTCTGTCCAGCCCTGTCAAAACTTTATACATTTCAATGAGATGCCCTCTCATTCTTCTAAACTCCAGTGAATACAGGCCTAGTCAACCCAATCTCTCCTCATATGACAATCTTGTCATCCCAGGAATCAGTCTGGTGAACTTTCGCTCCACTCCATCTATGGCAAGTATATCCTTTCTTAGGTAAGGAAACCAAAACTGCACACAATACTCTAATTGTGGTCTCACCAAGACCCTGCACAGCTGCAGTAAGATATCCTTACTCCTGTACTCAAATCCTCTTGCAATGAAGGCCAACATACCATTTGCCTTCCTAACTGCTTGCTGCGCTTTCATGCTTGCTTTCAGTGATTGGTGTACAAGGATGCCAAGGTCCCTTCGTGCATCAACATTTTCCAATCTATCACCATTTAAATAATACTCTGCCATTCTGTTTTTCCTACCAAAATGGATAACTTCACACTTATCCATGTTATATTCCATTTACCATATATTTACTCATTCACTCAACTTGTCTAAATTGCCTTGCATCCTCCTCACCTCTCTCATTCCCACCTAGTTTTGTATCATCAGCAACCTTGGAAATATAACATTTGGTCCCCTCATCCAAATCATTGAGATATGTATTGCTGGGGTCCAAGCACTGGTCCCTGTGGTACCCATTAGCCACCACCTGCCACGCCAAAAAAAACCCGTTTATTCCTACCCTCTGTTTCCAGTCTGTTAATTAATTCTCAATCCATGCCAATATATTACCCCCAAACCACGTGTTTTAATTTTGACAACTAACCTCTTATGTGGGACTTTATCAAAAGTTTTCTGAAAATCCAAATACACCACATTCACTGGTACTCCCTTATCTATTCTACTGTTACATCCTCAACAAACCCCAGTAGGTTTGTCAAACATGATTTCCCTCTCATAAATTCATGTTGATTTTGTCTAATCTTGTTGATATTTTATCCTGTTATGTCCTCTATAATAGACTTTAGTATTTTCCCTACTACTGGTCTTAGGCTAACTGACTTTCAGTCCCATTAATTTCTCAGGTACTACTTTTTTTACTTATTTCCTTCAATTCCTCCTGCTCACTACATCCTTTGTTCCCTAGCATTTCTGGGAAGTTATTTGTGTTTTCTTCCATGAAGACAGAACTAAAGTAGTTGTTTAATTGCTCTGCCGTTTCCGTGTTCTCTATTACAAATTTTCCTGTTTCAGACTATAAGGGACGTACATTTTTCTTCACTAATCTTTTTCTTTTTACATACTTATAGAAGCTTTTACAGTCCACTTTTATGTTCCTTGAAAGTTTACTCTCATTCTCTATTTTGCCCCTCTAATCAATCTCTTGGTCCTCTTTTGTTGATTCTAAACTGCTTCCGATCCTCAGGCTTGCTGCTTTTTCTAGCAACTTCATATGACTCATAACCAAATCATCAAAAAAACCTACTGCACAATAATAAAAATGATAAAATTAGTTGTACCTTTTCCTTCACTTGCTAGAGGAATTATGTGTGCTGAGGAAGAAGGAAGGACTGAGTGAGGTGTCCAGGGATCAGTGCTGGGACCACTGCTGTTTCTAATTTTCATTAAATGACTGACATTCAGATGTGGCCACCACTGCATTAGGAATATCAGTGAAGCAGGCAAGGGAACATAGAAATTCTGAGTTGAACAAAACAATGACAGATAATTTAATGCAGACAACTGCACATAGGAAAAAATATAGGTGACACGTATTCTATGAATGGTGTTGAACTAGTCCTGGTATTTGAACTAGCTTAGGAAGTACTTAAAAGAGACCTTAGTAGACTCAGCTTCTGACATGTTTAACCAATGCAGAGCAACAATCAAAGGTAACAGAATGTTGAAGGATGTGACAGAAACTATAGAATACAAGTCAGAGGAAGTGATGATCAAACTTGAGTACAGTGTCTAGACACAATGCAGGAAGGGTAGGGAAAACAGGGTCACTCTAACATTAGAGGCAGTGCAGTTAAGAGTCATAAGGCTGACTACTAGTCTCACAGTTGAGAGTTATGAAAAATGGCTGAAGAAACTTGGGCTTTGCAGACTCAGAGCTTGTCTTATACAGAAAGGTATACAAGATAGCAACAGTTAGGAAAATGTAATTTTTTCAAAGATTCTTTATTTCTTCAGGTGTATGAAAATACAAACATGGGAGAATATTCAGCCTGTTCCACTGCTCAATTAGATCATGACTGGTTTGTACTCAACGCCAGTTACCAGCCTTTGATCCATATCCCTTGATACCAATACCTAACGAAAATCTAGCAACCTCGTGCTTGAAGTTTATTGAAGCTGCAATGTTTACTTTAACTCTAAGGTACATCTATTTATTTGGGACAAGGGAGGGTAATGGAAGCAACTTAACAATAAATATTTCAATAAAGTTAGATACCCTCTCTAATCCAAAAGAAAGTGTGTCCGGAATGCAATAGAATGAACAACTTACATGAATCCAAAAGGCCGAAGGTGGAACTTCTCATGAGGAAATGAAATGTGATTATTATAGCTGTCCTCCAGTCCTTGTAGCTGCAGTAATACCAATCTCACCTGATACATTTAAAACATAGATATTCATGTTGAAAGTCTTAGTGGTACATTCTTAGTCTTTTACCTTATCTTGGAAAATAATCTCTACTTGAATCCTTTGAACACAAGTTCCTGTTTCGATTCCCACCTCCCCATAACCCCATCACTCAAAAGCCAAAATTAATAGGCTTGCTGAAATCTACAGAAATAATGAATCTCAATACTTAGTCAACCCACTAACTGTCATGCTTAAGTGGTTTAGTAAATCTTCAAAAGATAACCCTGCATTCCAGAGAACTCAGCCAAAGAAAGGCAAGTTTAAAGGCAATGCTCAGGCATAACTGGAATATGAACACTGGTTTTCTAGACAAGATTCCAATAAGTTAAATATTGCAGCTACCAAGCCATGTGGCATTTTTGACTTTGTGCCGTGGCATTTTTGACTTTGTGCAATTGTGTAAATTCCAGAAGGATGAACTTCAATACGTTATTTGATTTCTTTTTAAAAAATCCTTAATCCTTAAATTGATGCTCCTTGATCAAGCTCATGCATCTGCTTAAATTATCCATCCAGTAAAGTACACTTACAAAGGAAGAGATCACTTGGACACATACATTGTTCATCTCAAATGTATCAAGGCTAAGATATGACTGACAATGATTTTTTAAAAGGAGGCAATTTTAGATAAAAAATATCCTTTGTAAATTAAGAGGTAAGAAAATTTCTTTTTCAGAGAATGATTTCACATGTTGTCTGGAATCAGGGCAGCCTGTGATGTGAGTACCACACAACCATGATATTACGACATATAGTTTTGCAGTAGGTTGTCAATCAATTGACTTGCAACCATGATGAAATGGATCAAATGCAGAGGTCCTAACAAACATATCCAGGAGATCATGAACGATTGAGATTCCCATAATGAATCTGAATGGCCCTGCAATGCAAGGATGGGCTAATAGGGTTACACTTATAGACAAGCCCAGAAAATCAGAGGCAATCAGCTCAGCAGCAAACTTCTCTGCAGGTGCTCCAACTTATGCAAAGAACAGTAGGGGAACAAAGTCTGAAGATGCTCATGGGTGTGACAGGTCCTGTACAGAGCTTTAAGCTGGTCTTGAGTGTGCAAGTACCAACCTGGTTCACATAAGTTGATAAAAGCCAAAATTTTTAATTGCTCCTTGGATATAGTAAGTCCTCACTTTAAGCCACCCCACTTAAAGTTGTTTTGCTTTACCATTGTTTACTCTTTAGGGCCTTTTTTTTTTATTTGTGTTGCCATTTTCAGTTTTATGCTGTCTGCACTCAGAACTCTGGGCCAGGTAACCACCCTTTCTTGATGCCAGAGCTGCTTTTGAAGCCACCAGAGGCCTAGGCTGCAGGGAGAGGGCGAGGCCCAGAATCCGGCAGCAGGAGCGCAGGGCAGGCATGGGAAGTTGCCAGATGCCGGTGTGGTGATAGAAGTATGAGTAAGCTGGGGTGGAGGGAGCAGTGCCTCCGGCTCCTTTCGTGGCCCACCCAGCTCCTCCTGAGAGATACACAGACAGGGAAAGGAAAGAGAGGGAGAGACAGACACACACAGACAGACAGGGTGGGAAAGGAGAGAGAGAGAGAAAAAAAAAGAGACACAGTGGGGGCAGAGAGAGAAAAATGGATAGAAAGTGGTAGCAGAGAGAGAGAGAGAGAGCGCACGAGAGACAAACAGACAGAGTGGGAATGGAGAGAGAGAAAAAGACAGAGTGGGGGAGGAGAGAGACAGACAAGGAAAGAGAGAGAAAGAAAGACAGGCAGTGTGAGGGGGGGTGAGGGGGCCCGGACAGGGAGAGCGAGAAGGGGGAGAGGGAGAGATTGAGATGGGGATAGTGAGAGAAAGGGGGGGGAGAGAGAAAGGGGGGGGAGAGAGAAAGGGGGGGGAGAGAGAAAGGGGGGGAGAGAGAAAGGGGGGGGAGAGAGAAAGGGGGGGAGAGAGAAAGGGGGGGGAGAGAGAAAGGGGGGGGAGAGAGAAAGGGGGGGAGAGAGAAAGGGGGGGGAGAGAGAAAGGGGGGGGAGAGAGAAAGGGGGGGGGAGAGAGAAAGGGGGGGGAGAGAGAAAGGGGGGGAGAGAGAAAGGGGGGGAGAGAGAAAGGGGGGGGGAGAGAAAGGGGGGAGAGAGAAAGGGGGGAGAGAGAAAGGGGGGAGAGAGAAAGGGGGGAGAGAGAAAGGGGGGAGACATAAAGGGGGGGCGAGAGAAAGGGGGGAGAGAGAAAGGGGGGGAGAGAGAAAGGGGGGGAGAGAGAAAGGGGGGGAGAGAGAAAGGGGGGGAGAGAGAAAGGGGGCAGAGAGAAAGGGGGGGGGAGAGAGAAAGGGGGGAGTGAGAAAGGGGGGGAGAGAGAAAGGGGGGGGAGAGAGAAAGGGGAGGGCGGGCGAGGAAGGGGGGAGGGCGGGCGAGGAAAGGGGGGAGGGCGGGCGAGGAAGGGGGGAGGGCGGGCGAGGAAGGGGGGAGGGCGGGCGAGGAAGGGGGGAGGGCGGGCGAGGAAGGGGGGAGGGCGGGCGAGGAAGGGGGGAGGGCGGGCGAGGAAGGGGGGAGGGCGGGCGAGGAAGGGGGGAGGGCGGGCGAGGAAGGGGGGAGGGCGGGCGAGGAAGGGGGGAGGGCGGGCGAGGAAGGGGGGGAGGGCGGGCGAGGAAGGGGGGAGGGCGGGCGAGGAAGGGGGGAGGGCGGGCGAGGAAGGGGGGAGGGCGGGCGAGGAAGGGGGGAGGGCGGGCGAGGAAGGGGGGAGGGCGGGCGAGGAAGGGGGGAGGGCGGGCGAGGAAGGGGGGAGGGGCGGGCGAGGAAGGGGGGGAGGGCGGGCGAGGAAGGGGGGGAGGGCGGGCGAGGAAGGGGGGGAGGGCGGGCGAGGAAGGGGGGAGGGCGGGCGAGGAAGGGGGGAGGGCGGGCGAGGAAGGGGGGAGGGCGGGCGAGGAAGGGGGGAGGGCGGGCGAGGAAGGGGGGAGGGCGGGCGAGGAAGGGGGGAGGGCGGGCGAGGAAGGGGGGAGGGCGGGCGAGGAAGGGGGGAGGGCGGGCGAGGAAGGGGGGAGGGCGGGCGAGGAAGGGGGGAGGGCGGGCGAGGAAGGGGGGAGGGCGGGCGAGGAAGGGGGGAGGGCGGGCGAGGAAGGGGGGAGGGCGGGCGAGGAAGGGGGGAGGGCGGGCGAGGAAGGGGGGGAGGGCGGGCGAGGAAGGGGGGAGGGCGGGCGAGGAAGGGGGGAGGGCGGGCGAGGAAGGGGGGAGGGCGGGCGAGGAAGGGGGGAGGGCGGGCGAGGAAGGGGGGAGGGCGGGCGAGGAAGGGGGGAGGGCGGGCGAGGAAGGGGGGAGGGCGGGCGAGGAAGGGGGGAGGGCGGGCGAGGAAGGGGGGAGGGCGGGCGAGGAAGGGGGGAGGGCGGGCGAGGAAGGGGGGAGGGCGGGCGAGGAAGGGGGGAGGGCGGGCGAGGAAGGGGGGAGGGCGGGCGAGGAAGGGGGGGAGGGCGGGCGAGGAAGGGGGGAGGGCGGGCGAGGAAGGGGGGAGGGCGGGCGAGGAAGGGGGGGAGGGCGGGCGAGGAAGGGGGGAGGGCGGGCGAGGAAGGGGGGAGGGCGGGCGAGGAAGGGGGGAGGGCGGGCGAGGAAGGGGGGAGGGCGGGCGAGGAAGGGGGGAGGGCGGGCGAGGAAGGGGGGAGGGCGGGCGAGGAAGGGGGGAGGGCGGGCGAGGAAGGGGGGAGGGCGGGCGAGGAAGGGGGGAGGGCGGGCGAGGAAGGGGGGAGGGCGGGCGAGGAAGGGGGGAGGGCGGGCGAGGAAGGGGGGAGGGCGGGCGAGGAAGGGGGGAGGGCGGGCGAGGAAGGGGGGAGGGCGGGCGAGGAAGGGGGGAGGGCGGGCGAGGAAGGGGGGAGGGCGGGCGAGGAAGGGGGGAGGGCGGGCGAGGAAGGGGGGAGGGCGGGCGAGGAAGGGGGGAGGGCGGGCGAGGAAGGGGGGAGGGCGGGCGAGGAAGGGGGGGAGGGCGGGCGAGGAAGGGGGGGAGGGCGGGCGAGGAAGGGGGGGAGGGCGGGCGAGGAAGGGGGGGAGGGCGGGCGAGGAAGGGGGGGAGGGCGGGCGAGGAAGGGGGGAGGGCGGGCGAGGAAGGGGGGAGGGCGGGCGAGGAAGGGGGGAGGGCGGGCGAGGAAGGGGGGAGGGCGGGCGAGGAAGGGGGGAGGGCGGGCGAGGAAGGGGGGAGGGCGGGCGAGGAAGGGGGGAGGGCGGGCGAGGAAGGGGGGAGGGCGGGCGAGGAAGGGGGGGAGGGCGGGCGAGGAAGGGGGGAGGGCGGGCGAGGAAGGGGGGAGGGGGGCGAGGAAGGGGGGAGGGCGGGCGAGGAAGGGGGGAGGGCGGGCGAGGAAGGGGGGAGGGCGGGCGAGGAAGGGGGGAGGGCGGGCGAGGAAGGGGGGAGGGCGGGGCGAGGAAGGGGGGGAGGGCGGGCGCGAGGAAGGGGGGAGGGCGGGCGAGGAAGGGGGGAGGGCGGGCGAGGAAGGGGGGAGGGCGGGCGAGGAAGGGGGGAGGGCGGGCGAGGAAGGGGGGAGGGCGGGCGAGGAAGGGGGGAGGGCGGGCGAGGAAGGGGGGGAGGGCGGGCGAGGAAGGGGGGAGGGCGGGCGAGGAAGGGGGGAGGGCGGGCGAGGAAGGGGGGAGGGCGGGCGAGGAAGGGGGGAGGGCGGGCGAGGAAGGGGGGAGGGCGGGCGAGGAAGGGGGGAGGGCGGGCGAGGAAGGGGGGGAGGGCGGGCGAGGAAGGGGGGAGGGCGGGCGAGGAAGGGGGGAGGGCGGGCGAGGAAGGGGGGGAGGGCGGGCGAGGAAGGGGGGAGGGCGGGCGAGGAAGGGGGGAGGGCGGGCGAGGAAGGGGGGAGGGCGGGCGAGGAAGGGGGGAGGGCGGGCGAGGAAGGGGGGAGGGCGGGCGAGGAAGGGGGGAGGGCGGGCGAGGAAGGGGGGAGGGCGGGCGAGGAAGGGGGGAGGGCGGGCGAGGAAGGGGGGAGGGCGGGCGAGGAAGGGGGGAGGGCGGGCGAGGAAGGGGGGAGGGCGGGCGAGGAAGGGGGGAGGGCGGGCGAGGAAGGGGGGAGGGCGGGCGAGGAAGGGGGGAGGGCGGGCGAGGAAGGGGGGAGGGCGGGCGAGGAAGGGGGGAGGGCGGGCGAGGAAGGGGGGAGGGCGGGCGAGGAAGGGGGGAGGGCGGGCGAGGAAGGGGGGAGGGCGGGCGAGGAAGGGGGGGAGGGCGGGCGAGGAAGGGGGGAGGGCGGGCGAGGAAGGGGGGAGGGCGGGCGAGGAAGGGGGGAGGGCGGGCGAGGAAGGGGGGAGGGCGGGCGAGGAAGGGGGGAGGGCGGGCGAGGAAGGGGGGAGGGCGGGCGAGGAAGGGGGGGAGGGCGGGCGAGGAAGGGGGGAGGGCGGGCGAGGAAGGGGGGAGGGCGGGCGAGGAAGGGGGGAGGGCGGGCGAGGAAGGGGGGAGGGCGGGCGAGGAAGGGGGGAGGGCGGGCGAGGAAGGGGGGGAGGGCGGGCGAGGAAGGGGGCAGGGCGGGCGAGGAAGGGGGCAGGGCGGGCGAGGAAGGGGGCAGGGCGGGCGAGGAAGGGGGCAGGGCGGGCGAGGAAGGGGGCAGGGCGGGCGAGGAAGGGGGCAGGGCGGGCGAGGAAGGGGCAGGGCGGGCGAGGAAGGGGGCCAGGGCGGGCGAGGAAGGGGGCAGGGCGGGCGAGGAAGGGGGCAGGGCGGGCGAGGAAGGGGGCAGGGCGGGCGAGGAAGGGGCAGGGCGGGCGAGGAAGGGGGCAGGGCGGGCGAGGAAGGGGGCAGGGCGGGCGAGGAAGGGGGCAGGGCGGGCGAGGAAGGGGGCAGGGCGGGCGAGGAAGGGGGCAGGGCGGGCGAGGAAGGGGGCAGGGCGGGCGAGGAAGGGGGCAGGGCGGGCGAGGAAGGGGGCAGGGCGGGCGAGGAAGGGGGCAGGGCGGGCGAGGAAGGGGGCAGGGCGGGCGAGGAAGGGGGCAGGGCGGGCGAGGAAGGGGGAGGGCGGGCGAGGAAGGGGGGAGGGCGGGCGAGGAAGGGGGGAGGGCGGGCGAGGAAGGGGGGAGGGCGGGCGAGGAAGGGGGGAGGGCGGGCGAGGAAGGGGGGAGGGCGGGCGAGGAAGGGGGGAGGGCGGGCGAGAAAGGGGGGAGGGCGGGCGAGGAAGGGGGGAGGGCGGGCGAGGAAGGGGGGAGGGCGGGCGAGGAAGGGGGGAGGGCGAGGAAGGGGGGAGGGCGAGGAAGGGGGGAGGGCGAGGAAGGGGGGATGGCGAGGAAGGGGGGGAGGGCGAGGAAGGGGGGAGGGCGAGGAAGGGGGGAGGGCGAGGAAGGGGGGAGGGCGAGGAAGGGGGGAGGGCGAGGAAGGGGGGAGGGCGAGGAAGGGGGGAGGGCGAGGAAGGGGGGAGGGCGAGGAAGGGGGAGGGCGAGGAAGGGGGAGGGCGAGGAAGGGGGAGGGCGAGGAAGGGGGAGGGCGAGGAAGGGGGAGGGCGAGGAAGGGGAGGGCGAGGAAGGGGAGGGCGAGGAAGGGGGGAGGGCGGGAAAGTGGGGAGGGCGGGAAAGTGAGGAGGGCGGGAAAGTGGGGAGAGAGAGAGAGGGAGAGCGAGAGAGAGAAAGGAGAGAGGGGCAGACAGAAACAGTGGGATAGGAGAGAGAGAAAAAAACAGATAGAATGGATAGGAGAGAGTGGCGCCGGGGGCGAGCGAGAAGGGGCCGGGGGAGAGCGAGAAGGGGCCAGGGGAGAGCGAGAAGGGGCCGGGGGAGAGCGAGAAGGGGCCGGGGGAGAGCGAGAAGGCGCCGGGGGAGAGCGAGAAGGCGCCGGGGGAGAGCGAGAAGGCGCTGGGGGAGAGCGAGAAGGGGCCGGGGGAGAGGTAGAGAAGAGGAGAGGAGGAGTGAGAAAGAGAGGGAGAGAAAGAGAGGAGAAAGGAGAAAGAGAGTGGGAAAGGAGACAGCAAGACGAGTGGAAAGGAGAGAGGGAGACAGAGGGGGAAAGCAGATAGAGAGAGAGCGAGAGAGAGAAATAGTGGGAAAGGAGAAAGATTGAGACAGGGTGGGAAAAGAAATCAAGCGAGTAGTTGAGCTGAGTTTCAGGAGTGCTGTGCGTGAGACACAGAAGCTGTGCTACTCAGGGTTTGCTTGGGCAACTGACTGTTATTTAATTTGAACTTGCATAGTACTCCTGTTACATTCAGTGATTTATTTTATTTCAGCTAGGAATGCAGAGTATGGCACATGTATGATTCAGTATTTCAACTTGTACATTATTTTTTCTGAGCAAGAATGGCCAAAGGAACCTAATTCCAGCTTTAAACATTGATTCCTATGGGAACCCAGGATTTACTTAAAGTTGTTCCTCTTAAAGTAGTAATTTTCAGGAATACAACCACAACATTTAAGTGAGCACCTACTGTAGGTGCAAATAAGGAACTCCCTTATTGCAGTAAATGCTCAGACAGGCCTTTTTTATGTAGTTATTTAGCTTGAGTGCACCATGTAAGTATTTGTCTTAGGCTGGCAAATTAGCTTCTCAAAAAGCATGGCTACATTTCAGAGAATAAGTACCACCAGTTTCAGATATTTGATTTTTAGTTAATTACAATTTTGGTGCAACTACAAGGTGGCAGGTTTGAGCTCCCTAGGTAAGAACACCCATGTAATTCCAAACATAATTGCAGCTGCTGGTCTACAAAGACAGTACTTAGATACTAAAGAGAATCAACTAACCATTACCTGCAAATACAGAATATTCAAGGAAATTCAATAAAAAGTTCATCTGTTTAACTCTTTCCTGAACTGGGGCAGAACTGTTTTATCCAATTTTGACAGTTGTTTACATTTCTGCTACTGCAAAAGACTATCATGAATAAACTTGTTTGTTAATATAGTCAGATATGAAAGTTGCTGGCATCACAAATAGTAAAATGTCTCAGAAGTGACATGTATGTGCAGCACAAAATCTAAGTTTAAATCCTCTGACAATCCTGTTTTCGCCCAGGGCACAATACATCAGATTACTTTTCATGCCATGACATATCTCAGAACATGTGGAGCAAGAATGCTTCTCTATTGGAGCTTAATTTTGGGTGAAGTGGAAAAAAATGCATCTGGCAAGAACTCAAACATAAAAACAGAAAATGGTGGAAATATTCAGCAGGTCAATGGCATCTATGGAGACAGAAACAATGCTTCAGGTTGTTGATTTTTCATCAGAACGAGAAAGAGTTAGAATGCAACAGGATGAGCAACATATGCTGGCCTAGCCAGCGATGCCCACATCCTGTGAAAGGATTAAAAAAAGGTTTTAAGAAAGTAGATACAGTGAAAAGGAGGAAAGACTAAAGGGAATAGATGTGATGGGGAGAAGCAGCACTGTAAAATAACAAAAAGCACGATGGTGCAGAGCAATAGGGGTGGTAGAGCTAACAGGACAAGAAAAGAAACAAAAGATAAAAATTAAGAAAAAAGGCAATAGAACCATTCCCAGCATTTGCTGTCCAAAGCAAACTGGAGCAATATCTTTATTAAAACATATTGACTCCCCCAGCCACCTTAATTATACTTCTTCCCACCCTGCTTTCTGTAAAGACCATTCCACTCTCTCTGTTTCTCTGTCCATATGTTGCATCTGTTCTGACCATGGCATCTTCCATACCAGCGCTTATGATACATCTTCCTTTTGCCTCAGCCAAGGAGTCTCCACCACCTCTGGTTCACAGGGCCCTGACTGTGTCAATGTCACCTTTCCTGCATTTGTGTTCTCACCCCTTCTCCTCCGTCTCAGAACCAAATTAGGGTTTCCCTTGCCCTCACCTTCTACCCCACTAGCATCCATATTCAACAGATCATACTCAGCCATATCTGGCAACCCCCAGTGCAATGCCACCTTAGGAACATAGGAACACGACGAGTCCATTTAGCCTGTTCTGCCATTCAATGAGATCATGGCTGATCTGTAACCCAATTCCATATGGCTGCCATTGCCTCATATCCCCTAATATCTTAGCATGACAAAATCTATCAATTTGAGTTTTAAAGTAGACAGTTGATCCAGCATCAATTACTGTTTGTGAAGGAGAGTGTCTAAATTTCCAAAAAACATGAAGAAATAAATTGGTCAACTGATAATCTGATTGCAACCGTGATCTGTACCAAGATAAAAATGTTGGATCTCACAACTGCTGTCACACTGTTCACACATTCAGCTCAGAAAAGTAATTAGAACAACAAACATTAATGAATCCCTCTGCAACTGTGTAATTTTGCAGAGGTTTACAGTAAATTTTTAAAAATCAACCAATTGTCTTGATCGTCTTGATTTTGATTACTTTTAATGCTATTCAGTGCCTGCATTGAAACTTACCTGATGCCAGTATGCTTCATCCCCAACTCTGGCCAGCTGATCTTCTATCCAAGCCAGGTTGGTCTCAATATAATTTTTAAGCTTCTCACAGTAAGCAGTCTGATACTTGAAGGGACCACAGTAGTGAAACAGCGTGTTCATCCAATGCATATAAATATACTAGAAAACATTAAAACCAAAGAATAAAATGCAACAGGAAAACTCTTCTGTGCTGCTCTTGATTCAACATCCAAAACTGTTCCAACCGCCATTAATAATCCAGTAACCAGCCTAACATTACCACATTATTGTTCCATGCAAATTGCAGTCATTATATTTAAGTGTAGAAAGATAAAATCTATTGCTGTAACGATTGATGTTGCCATAGTTCTCGTAGACATCGTAGGAAACTGTTGTCAGAAAACCGTTCCATTTTGCTGAAATCAAACTGATAACACCATGTGCCATAAAGCTAATTGGGAAATAGACACTTTTAAAAAAAAGACAGCAACATAAAATATTGCCACTCTACTGTCACAAAATGGACTCTGGAAAGTCAGGTTACAGCTTTTGTTCCTGGCCAGACTAAGGCAAACATGATAACATACTTTTGGGAAGTTACTTAAAATGCAGGTGCCAATTGACTACCCCTCATCATTTCAGTGGAAGAGATTTAAAATGACAACGACTTCTAGAACTGCTGGCCCCATGAAGATGACATTTCAAATAAAGTAATTCAGTGAGATGGTCGTAGCTGGAATGTTGATGGGATATCAAATATTTCCCTATCATGTATCAAGTACATCGTTTTCAACTCATTGTATGGACAATGGAATACCAACATTGCCATCACATGACTGGAACTGGCTGGAGAGGGAGCCGAAACCTTATTAACTCACAAGTGCAGCCCAAAGAGGCAACCTGGGACCAGCACCTCAGAGGGAGAGATTTGTGGAAGACAGGTTATCCACATTTCCCAGAGTACACTTGACAATCAATCCAGGGATTAAGAATACATTTAAATTATCTCATGTGGAAGTGTATACCATTGGAGGAAAGAGTAAAAGTGTAGAAACAACTTACTAAGATGGTTCAAAATGTAAAATATGGGTTTGCTAAAACTGAAAAGAACGAATAAACACAGAAGGGGGAAGAGAAGAATTAAACAGCTGAAGTTAAGCCAAAAGCTTTAGTTTTCAATCAAATGTTTAAACTGGAGTTGTGAAAAGTAGTGTTTTCTTTCTTGCCAGTTTTCTCCCCTCCTGAGGGAGGGAACTTGTTGCTAAGGTCATGAAACATTATTCATAGTTCCCAACCAAGTCTTGATAGTAATGTCAGCTGAATATTTGACTGTCATATGACAATTGAACCTGATCCTGTTCCTCATCCCCAAATGACATTTGGATCAACTGAAGTGCCCCTACCACCATCTAGGCAGTGATTAGCAAATCAGAAGCTACTGGGAATAAAACCTGGGCATCTTTTTCTTAACTGCTAAAACTCGGCTAATATTTTAGATTACATTGAATCCTCACCTCCTTTAAACTGAATATTTAGCAGTGCTTTTACTATGCTGAGATGGTTGTGAACTCCAGCCCCGTTGTGATTTGAGCACATAATCTAGGCTGACACTTCAGTGCAAAAAGTGTATTGTCAGTGGTGCCATCTTTTGAATAAGTTATTATTCAAGGTGCAATCTGTCTGCTCAGGTGACTGAATTGTTTACCATGGGATTTTTACAAAGAAGAGCAGAATTCTTCTGGTGTCCTAGCCAACATGCTTTCCTGAATCACCACCACCACGAAAACATTCAACGGTCATTCATTCATATGCTGTTCTTGAGAACACTGCATGCAAATAGTTGCCACATTTCTCACAAAACAGTGACTGCACTTCAAAAGTAATCCACTGGCTTTAAGGTACTTGGGATGCCCTCAGAACTTGGTCAGGACACTATATAAATACAATTGTTTTAGTTTTGAATGTACAATTTGGACTATTTTAAACATCTAACTTTTTAGATTTGTATGTGTAATACAAGTCCATTCTTCTACAAGATCCTAGATGCAAGAAGTGTGCAGTACCATTACTTATTTTATTACTGCTTTTCAACCAGAGCTGAAATTCAAGTTACTGAATGAAACAACGTCTGTAACTGTTTAAAAATTTAGTCTAAAGCAGCCACAAAACATTTTTCTTCTAATGTATGAAGAGGTTCTATGTAGGTTACTGTGCATGTTATTGAAAATGGTACCTGAATTAACATCCAATTTAAAGCAATAACTGGCTCCTTAGTTTATGTATTGAACTGGCACTCCAAGCTATTATATACTAGTTTGCAATTTATTAATTCTAAAACTTGATTTATCAAATGACATTTTCCATTCCCTGGTAATGCCAAGACACCGCACAATATTGCCCTGCAGAAGGTTCCAGATTCAATTCTTGATCAGTGCTGGGCCTGCTGATCTCAACTACTTACACAGACTCCAATGCCCGTGACTTAGGGAAGGAAAATAACAAACTTGATCATTGTCAATTAAACTAAAAGAAAGTTCATGAGTAGTGAGCAGGTATGGAGAGTATCAGACATAGTTCTGATACTTCCCATAGCGGCATAATCTATAAGTCCCTACTTATAAATAATGGCCACTTAGATAAAATACAATGGTTTGTAAGTGCATGTGGAATCATACCTCAACCAGGTCAATGCCTTTCAGAAAACAAGTTGAGATGGGATGGGGAGGGCGGAAGCTTAGAGGGGGAAGAAAATCATGATTTAATTACAGCTGCTCACCAGATTTTCAACGTCATCAGGCTAATTGCTGATTTTCTTTTGTATAGGATGATGAGGACTTTTTGCACACTAAGCTTTCAAAAGTATACAAATTTATATGAAAATGTTGCAAAACCTCTCAATTCAGTGTTTCTTGGGATAAAAAAATTATGTGAAATTATAATCTCTCTTTAGCATTCTTTGTGTGCAGAAACAAGACCACATCCCCAAATCGCTTCCGCTATGTCAAATTCATATGCTTATTAATGTCTTCTTCACTATTAAAACTTGCTCTTGTTAACCAGGAAAAACACCGACTGAACACAAATTGATTTTTTAAACAGTCTCTTTCTCATCTCTAATAAACGAGAATCAATCTCAGAAGAATATCAAGTTAATTTACCGGTTTTGTTACTGCAGCCTCCACCACTCCTGCAGCGTAAGCCTGTAGACTGTCATTGTATGTTCCATTTGTAGTGAGTTCAAGGTAGGACCAGCTGCAGAGGACGCAAAGTTGGAAATTAATTAGAACTTAAACCACTAAAAATAAAAACCAGTTTAGGAATAGAATGAACAACCCTCAAAACATTAGACAAATTAAAGCCACAGTACTGCAGTGATTTCATTTAAGTTACTACTAACTTATGCTATTTCAAAGCTAAACTAATTAAGCAACAGGTTTACATGAATTATTTGGGTAACTTTGTGTCATTTTCCATACTATCAATCCCACTGTCTTTCTACTGTAGCTTTTAACAAGACAGAAGTTGTTTCTTAAATCCTTCAAAGATATGATGGTCTGAATAGCTGATGTTCTAAATATGTTTTACCAGGATCCTGCAATGTAATTGAAATGAATATTCCTTCCTTCACTGAAAATAAATATTGCACATACCAGTTTTTTAGACTGTAAAGACTCCAAATGAAAACCTATAATTAATTTTAATATTAGGTTTCAGCTCTCCACCATAACACATTAACACTGAAGTATAATTTTGCAATCACCAGGTCATCAAGTGTAAAAGAAAAAAATATCTTACTCCAAATGCATTTATTTTATATTTCTTATCATTTTAATATTAAAATTCTTTATTTATACTTAAAACAAAAATGAAGAGACATTGCATATTTTCCAAGGTGGACCTAACATGAAGACCTAAAGTCATATATCCCATTCCTAAAAGAATTGTGTCACTAAAATGGCTAATAACACTCCACAAACCATCCTGACTTGGAAATATATTACCATTCCCTCATCCTTGGTGTGTCAAAATCTTGGAGGTCACTACATAACAGCGCTATGGGTCACTTGCACCACACGGATGCAATGATTCAAGAAAATGGCTCGCTACCACCATCTCAAGGGCATTAAATGTTCACTTTGTCAGCAATGCCCACATCCCATGAACAAACCAAAAAATTATTTTCAGTAACTCCAGTGCACAATACTGTCCTTCATTCCAGAAGAGTTGTACTGGAAAGCACAGTTCAACAGCAATGATAATCATGAATGCAAACTCCTTTGTCATCAAGAAGCATCAATAGGAAAAAAGCCCTCCCCATTTAACATGCATTATAAATATGGTGTACATTTAGGATCTGTGATTTTACAGCAATTCTCAATTAAAAGAAATGGAGTGGAAGTCGTTTGTATTGGTTTTGATAAGGATTGTTTGTAAAATTTAAGCACACTATCAAAGAGTGTGACAGCAAGCACAGGAGGTTGGTTAAAAACCGGATGGCTGATTTTCAAATTGGACAGATGTAAAAAGTGATGGGTGCCCCTGTCCCAGGAATCAGTTTGGTATGTCAGATGAAGATGTTTCACTCATTCTACTGAATTACTAAAGCTATCATTCTTTTATAGCATTAAGCTCTTTTTTTAAAAATCAGTGCCCAGCTGACCAACCTGTGTAAGGAAATATTTCCTGGCTTTATTCCTCAGATCTCCCTTCACAACTTTGATACCTGTCCTCTTCTCTTCGAATGTACTGTTTTTCTACCTCATTAAGCATCTTCCATATGTCCAAGACTGAGATATTTCCAAGTTATGTGGCCCAAGCTCCTCACTGCTCTTCATAGTTGATCCCTCAATGTCAAAGACCAGCCTCGTTGCTTTCTTCAATCCTGCCTCGAAGCTGGATGGCCCAAATGTTGTGTTAATTTGGAATACACACAATAGTCTAGTGTTGCACGCTCCAAGGATTTAGCATGTCTTCCAGAAGTTTGAACTTCTTTGATTTGACAGCTGGGACCCAGCATCTTGTCTGCACATATTTGCCCCATCACCAAGACTGCCTACCTCTACCTTCATAGCATCACCTATCTCTGACACTGCCTCAGCTAATCTGATGCTGAAACCCTCATCCACATCTTTGGTACCTCTCAACTTGATTATTCCAATGCTCTCCTGGTCAACCTCCTATTTTCCACCCTCCACAAACTTAAGCTCATCCAAACCTCTTCTACCCATATCCTAACTAGCACCAAGTCCCATTCACCCATCACTCCTGGGTTCGCTGACCAACACTGGCTCCTGGTCCAGCAATGCTCCAAGTCCTTCCATGGCCTCACTCCTCCTCATCTCTGTGGCTTCCATCAATCCTACAATTGTCCAACAACTCTGCACTCCTCCAGTTCTGGCATCTTGTACATCCCTGATTTTAATTGTTGCATCTTTGACAGCCATGCCTTCAGCTGCTTAGGTGCTAATTTCTGAAATTCTCTTCCTAGACCTCCCTAGCTCTCTCTCCTCGTTTAAGAAGCTCCTTCTCCTCCTTTAAGCTTTTTATAATCTGTTTAACCAAGCTTTTGGTCACCTGTACCATACCTTATGTGGATCAGTGGCAAAGTTTGTTTGATTAATGTTTTCAGAAGTGCCTTGGGACATTTTACCAAGTTCACAGTGATACAAAAATGCAACTGTTGTTCCTGTTTTATTTGTTGCTAACTCACACAAAATGTGGAAACTGGAATGTCAACTAAACTACCATCTTCCTTTCAACTTCCTCCTCGGTAAATTCTAATCCACCTGTGAATGCACGCAGTGCCTTATTTTTAAACAAAGTAATGCTTCCATCATGCCAAAATATGTCAAAGTACTTCACAGTAAGTTACTTTTGAAGCAGCCAGCCATGCTGACTCTGTTTGATTATATTATGCATTTCTAAATGCTCTGTTGTTACTCCTTTATACTAACATTTTCACAATGATGGATGTTAAACCAACTGGCCTATAGTTACCTGTTTTTTGTCTCTCCCCTCCCCCCACCTTTTGAATAAGGGGGTTACGTTGGCAGTTTTCCAATCCTCTGAGACTTTTCCAGAATCAAAGGATTCTTGGAAGATTTCTACCAGTGCATCCACTATCTCCGTAGCTACTTCTTTTAATATCCTAGGATGCAACCCATCAGGTCCAGAGAACCTATTGACCTTTAACCCCATTAGTTTCCCTAGTACTTTTTCTCTAATGATAGTTATTGTATTTATTTCTTCCCCCCCTCCTCCCCAACTTTTTGCCCCTTGATTATTTAGCATCTCTGGAATGCTATGAAGTGCCTTCTATGATGGAGACTGATGCAAAGTATTGATTTAACTCCTCTGGCATTTCCTGGTTCACTATTATTATTTCTCCAGCCTCATTCTCTAAGGGACCGATGTTCACTTTGGCCTCTCTCTTCCTTTTTATATATTTAAAGACGCTCTTTCTGTCCATTTTTATATTATTGTGTTTTCATCTTACTTGCTAGTTTACCATCAAAGTTTATTTTCTCCCTCTTTATCTTTTGTTGTTTTTTAAAACTTTCCCAATTCCTCTGGCTTACCAATAATCTTTGCCATTTTGTATGTTTTTTCTTTCAATTTGATACACTCTTTAACTTCCTTGGTTAACCATGGTTGGTTTATCTGCTTCCTAGAGTCCTTCTTCTGGGTGATATCTTTGTTGTGAGTCATGAACTATTTTCTGAAATGTTTGCCATTGTTCATCAACCGTCCTTTCTGCTAAACTTCTTTCCCAGTCCACTCCAGACAACTCTACCCTCATCCCATTGTAATTAGCCTTACTTGAGTTTAGCACAGTTATTTCTTACCCAGGTTTCTCACTCTCAAACTGAATGCTAAATTCTACCATGTTATGGTCACTGTTTCCTAGGGGATTTTTTACTCTTAGATCATTTTCTAAACCCATCAGGTCTGGGGGAGCCTGATCCCTGGTTGGATCCACAACATATTGTTCTAGGAAATTGTCCCGAATACACTCTATGAATTCTTGCTTGTGGCTACCTTTGCCAATTTGATTTTTCCAATCTTACATGAAGATTAAAGTCACCCTTTTTCACATGCCCTCATTATCTCCTGATTTATTCTCCATCCTACAGTACAGCTACTATTAGGGGGCCAACAGACTACTCCCACCAGTGTCTTCTTCCCCTTGTTCTTGCCTCCACTCATATCGATTCTACATCTTCCAATCCAAGATCATTTCTTGTTATCATCCTTAATCCATCTCGTACTAACAAAGCTACCCCACTACCCTTTCCTTCCTGCCAGTCCTTTCAAAAAGTCACATACCCCTGAATATTTAGTTCCCAGCTTTGATATCCTTGTAACCATGTCTCCGTAATGGCTATAATATCAGACCCATTAACCTCTACTTGGGCCGTTAATTCATTTATTTCGCTCCAAATACTACATGCTAGGAGAATTACCCTGCACCTCATATCGTGAAATTTTTAATGTCCATCTAAATGACTGGAACTTAAAATGTAACACTACAACAATATCACATAGAATCACAGAATTATTAGTGCTGAAAGAGGCCATTTGGTCTATTTTGTCTGCACCAGCTCTCCAAAGGAGCAATTCACCGAGTGCCATTCTCCCACCATCTCCTCAAACCTGCTTTGTTTCTTTTCAAATAAGTCTAATTCCCTTTTGAATGCCTCAATTGAACCTACCTCCACCACACTCTCAGGCAGTGTATTCCAGACAATAACCACTCGTGCGAAAAAGGTTTCTCTTGTCGCTTCTGCTTCTTTTGCAAATTATTTTAAATCTGTGTCCTCTGGTTCTTGATCCTTTCACAACTGGGAACAGTTTCTCGCCATCTACTCTGTCCAGTTCTCTCATGATTTTGAATACCTCTATCAAATCTCCTCTCAGCCTTCTTTTCTCCAAGGAAAACAGTCCTAACTTCCCCAATCTACCTTCATAAGTGAAGTTCCTCATTTCTAGAACTATTCTCGTGAATCTTTACTGCACTCTCTTCAATGTCTTTACATCCTTCCTAAAGTGCGGCGCCCAGGACTAGACGCAAAACACCAGCTGAGGCCAAACTAATGTCTTATGCCTGCAATCAAGGTAAATTATAAGAGAAGGAATTGCATTTATGTAGTCTTTCCCAAAGTATGAAGTACTGTTGTAATGTAAGGAAATGGGACAGCCAATTTGCACACAAGATCCTACACATAGCAATGAGATAATGATTAGATAACTGATATTGAGGGATAAATATGTGAATTCAGGACCAGGGTATTGCCAACTGAGCTATGCCAAATATGACAAGCATCTTCCCTAAGATATCAGTGGTTAAATAAATCATATGATTCAGTAAAATACCATAAAGGCCAGAAAGAGCATAGATTTAAGATAATTCCTGGTGTCAAGAAGGGTCATTTATGGTATCTGGTAGGGGGTAACTAAGATGCTCAGTATCCCTCAGACACGGGGGGGAATGGTTAGGATTCCTACCACTGATAACTATCTCATCATCCTTGCTGGAAAATGTGCACATGCAAACATTAGGCAAGAGCATCACGAGGTTGACCATAGTTCACTTGACCCTTACCCTCAGCTAAACAGTGTTAAAACTCACCAGGCAGACAATGAAGTATAGCCACTTGGGCCCAGTATCAGAATTGTCATAATAAATACCTTCCAACACAAAGTGGTGAATATCACATTTGCACATTCATATGACACCTAAAAAAGGGGGCTTCAGGTTTAGCCTGGTGATCAAGTTGTCAGTTGAAGTAGCAGTGCTAGAAATGAAAGATAATTAAACTGAAGGAAAGGCTGGGGTGGGTGTGGGGATCCTTGATGTTGGTTAAAGACAATGCATCACTATTTTAAGGTCTTGCTGTTTAACAGCATTTCTAAGAACACTGCAGCCAATTTGTAAATAATAAAAATGGAAAGTGTCAATCTAAAAGTGCACATTTACAGTCTACAAAGTGTATCAGTGCATCACCGGGGCAATTCCCCTTCCCAGGCCCTCCAGCCCAGCTATTACCCCTCCCAAGTTATTCCCCTCTCCTCTCTCCCAATACTCCCTCCACCCATCTCATTCCGCCCAGTTACACCCCTCCCCCACCCATCTTACTCCCCAAAATACGCCCCATCACCGTATCTCCCCGCCACCCCTCCCGCCCATTACTCCCCCCCCACCACCCTGTCTCCCTCCCCCCACAGCCCGCCCGGGCCCAAGTTCCCACGGTTCCCCTCATTACCCCGGTGCCCCCTCCCGGGCCCCGGTTACCCCCTGTCGCCCCTCCCGGGCCCCGGTTACCTCCGGTCCCCCCTCCCGGGCCCCGGTTACCTACCTCCCGAGCCCGGGTTACCCCCGGGCCCCCCTGCCGGGCCCCGGTTACCCACCTCCCGAGCCCGGGTTACCTCCGGTCCCCCCTCCCGGGCCCCGGTTACCCACCTCCCGAGCCCGGGTTACCTCCGGTCCCCCCTCCCGGGCCCCGGTTACCCACCTCCCGAGCCCGGGTTACCTCCGGTCCCCCCTCCCGGGCCCCGGTTACCCACCTCCCGAGCCCGGGTTACCCCCGGGCCCCCCTGCCGGGCCCCGGTTACCCACCCGCTGTCTTTGATCCTGTCGGTGAAGTTCGCCCAGGCAATCCCGTCCCGTCTCAGCCCCGGCACCACCTGGAGCCGCCCGCCCTTCCCCAGCAATACCGAGCGGTGCAGCTCCTGGGAGGCCGCGCCGCCCAGCGCCAGCAGCAGGAGGAGGCTGAGGACGGGGATGAATCTCCGGGACAGGGTCCGGATCTCTCCCTCAATCCGGCTCTGGGCCGCCGCCGCCGCCATCTCCCTGGCCCCGATCACATGACCCGCCCTCCAGCTGAGAGGAAGCTCCTTCTGACACAACCCAGGACGCTGACCACCAGACCCCCCTGTAACCCAGGACGCTGACCATCAGACCCCCCCGTGTAAACCAGGACACTGGCCACCAGACCCCCCTCCCCTGTAACCCAGGACACCGACCACCAGACCGCCCCCCCCCCCCCCCCAACGTTGTACCCAGGACACTGTATACCAGATCCCCCGTGTAACCCAAACGCTACCAGACTCCCCCCGTAACCCAAGGCACTGACCACCAGACCCCGCCCCCCCGTAACCCAGGACACTGACCACCAGACACCCCCCCCCCCACGTTGTACCCAGGACACTGACCACCAGATCCTCCGTGTAACCCAAATACTGACTATCAGAACCCCCCCTCCCCTGTAGCCCAGGACACTGACCATCAGAGTCCCCCTTAGAACCCAGCACACTGACCATGAGACGCCTCTTGCAACCGGACACTGGCCATCTAGTGTGTTTGTATTAGAGCAACATTTGATGGTTTGTATTATTTTATATTGTATTATGCACGCGATATTTGAATTGTATGTTGAGGCAGCGTCAAATGTATGAAGAAAATTCAATGAATTGATGATCTAGTGGTATGACTGTCTTTGAGTGTGTCTGTCCGAATGTCATTGACTGAAAGTTAGTAAAGCGACACTTAAACTGTCTGCGCTAATGCGAGCTGATCATGTTTAATGTGGACATACAAACATGTCGAGCCGGTCCTCCCCTGATCTGGGTGTGTGTCAATGGTGCACAACTTATTTAAATAGGGGGAGGGAGCAGCAGTAATGATGTGGGTTAGAGCTGAATTGACAGGAGTGAGACTGCTGAATTTTTACAAGTCCGCTCGGCTGTCAGCTTAAGTAAGTCTTTTTTTTTAAGAAGGGCTCATTATTAAATTTAGATATTTTGAACCTGAATAATTTGAAATATGTATAAACTCAATCCTGGCCTAATTTGGCCAACTGGGTTTTCTCTAGACATATTTCGTAGCATATACTTCCTGGTGCACACCTGAAATTCGGGATCCAGCGGTTGCGGGATTTTATTTTCGCCCCTTATTCTTTACTTGAACAACTGATTTTGAGCTTCTATTTTTTCTCTAGATACCAAGCTCCGGTTATGATGGCTGGAAATACGGCTGGGACTTGTTGCGTGCTCTTGCTCTGGACTATCACGTGTATTGTAGCTGAGCCTCAGGCTTCGGCTGAATCATATCACGTTGGAACTGTTGTAGGAAAAAGTGAACGTTGCCCTTCTAAAAGTGGTATTCATAATGGAAGTTTATTTAATCTTCTTGAAGCAGGAAGCGCTGTGGAGGTACCTTGTAATATATAGTATGTGAAACGGCATATCTGATCCGAAACGTGTGTTTAATGTTTCTTTAACTTTAAGAAATGGGGTTTTTACGGGTTGTGTGATGTATGAACATCTCATCAAGTCTCTGCTATTGCCTCAGCGAATCAAAATCGCGAACGTTTCCCTTTGTGACTAATACATACTCCAGTCCACGCAATCTATAGGACCGTATCATTCTCGCCCGCCGTCAAATCTAGGGAGCCCGCTATCTCTCTTAGTTACAATCTTGGCCAGAGAATCTCTGGTGATGTATTTTCCTCCCAATCCTGCACTGTGCCCTCTGGAATTCCCTCAATGCATTTACTGCCTTTTTTTCCAGTAAAGGCGTTTAAATATTAACTTTGAACCCGGAATCAGAAATTAAGATTTTTTCTTTTAAACGAGCTGTTTGCTAACTTGCATATTTTAACTTCTCTTATCTAAAATTTTTGATTGCATTTAATGTAAAAAGAAAACTGCTTTGTCTTGCACAGACTGATTGGGTGTTTCCTTCATAACAGCATCTTTCACGAACTTTAGGCATTTTTCAACTAGTGAAGTGTGGCCACCATTGTAAAGCTGGAAGTGCAGCAACCAGCTCCTACAAAGAATGAGAAAAATGGCCAGATAATGTGTTCTGCTATTTGAAATAATTGGTTAGGGCACCCATGAGACTACCCTGCTCTGTGTGTTGTCTTTTGTGCTCATCAGAAAGAGATGAGCTTTATTTTAATCTCAGCTCTGAAAGGTGGCATTTCCAACTGTGCATTGTCCCTTCAGTGTAGCATTGAAGTGCCGGTCTGGATTATGCTGAAATCTTGAGTGCAATCTGAAGCACTCAAGTCAAAGTTTTGCTATCACCTGAGCCAGGTTATCATTGCCAATAAGCCTCAGCTCCACCAGATCATCTACCAAGTATCACATTTTTTGATTTGAGGGTGGCATTAATTAACTGAACTCCCTTGTATCTAGATGTCTTGCTTTTATTAAACTCCACTCCTCATGACTTGTTGAAATTCGAAGAATTTACGAACGGGAGTCTTAAGATTAATGCATATTAAGTAAATTGAAATAAAATGCTGAAAATTAGTGCAATAGGCTTTAAACAAGTGTAAGAATCGGGTAGGGCAATGGTTGAAATAATGAAGGGAAGATAGGTGAGATTAAATGACTGGCTAAGGGAATGGTAATGAATGATGGGGGTGAGGTTGAAATAATGAAGGAATGACAGGCTAAGGGAATGGTAATGAATGATGGGGGTGAGGTTGAAATAATGAAGGAATGACAGGCTAAGGGAATGGTAATGAGACAAAGAAACAATGTGTCTGGAGGTGTGAATGGCAGAACGATAAAGTTGCTATCTAAAGCCAAAATGAGTAGAATCAAAACTGGTAGAGTTCTATATTTGAGTCACCTCATTTTTAGGTATGCCTGGTGTTGCTCCTGGCATGCCCTCCTGCACTCTTCATTGAACCAGTGTTGATTCCCTGGCTTGGTGGTAATGGAGGGATATGCCAGGTCATGAGGCTATAGATTGTGGTTGTACACAGTTCTGCTGATGGCCCACAGTGCCTCATGGATGCCCAGTTTTGAGTTGCTAGATCTGTTCAAAATCTATCCATGTGGTATTGATACAACACAATTTGAGGGTATCTTCAATGTGAAGACAGGACAGTCTCTAAGGACTGTCCAAATACTGTCATGGACAGGTGCACCTGATGGGTAGATAGGTGAGGTCAAGCATATTTTTCCCAGTGCTCCCTCGCCACTTGCCACAGACCCAATCTAGCAGCTATGCCCTTTAGGACTTGGCTAGTTCAGTTGATAGTTGTGCTACTGACTCACTGGACACTGAAGTCTCCACCCAGAGTATATTCGCCCTTGACATCCTCTGCTTCTTTCAAGCAGTGTTCCACATGGAGAGATGATTGGCAATGTTCTAATAGTCACTATTACCAAGGTCAGCTTTTAATTCCAGATTCATTTAATTGAATTAAATTCGAACAGTTGCTGTGGGATTCAAACCAGTGTCACCAGAGCCTTAGCCTGGGCCTCTAGATTGTTAGTCTTGACATTGCTACAATGCCACCATCTTGCTTTCTATTGGAAACTTAGTGATGGAAGGCATTGGAAGAGCCATGGACCCAAATGAATTGACAATGGGGCATGTTGTAGCATATTCATTCTGTTTACATGTATACACCTCAACTGTTACACTGTCAAGGTGCTCACATTGCTCTGGCAGAACTGCCAAACCTGTAAATTGAGTGAGACAATCCAGTTTTTTTTAAAGCCCTGTTTAAAATGATGGTCTGGTTGGCTGGCATTTTCTTGTATCAGTTACCTCTTCTGCAGAAGCTGTATGGCCTACAATGGCTTCCATCAGATGATAGTGACCCAAGATGTAGCTGACCTTTTTTGGGGCTGATCTGAATTAAAAATGTCTGTAGTGTGACAAATTTACACATACCAGCAACAATTTACGATGAATTTTAATCATTGTTCTTGACAACTAACAAAGGAAATCCCCGAAACAAAAACAGAATTACCTGAAAAAAGGAAATCCCCTTCTTCTTTCCTTTTGCTGTTTGCATTTTAAGGCTAATCTATAATTGTTTTATTGACACTGTAACCAATTGCAGTAAAAAGTGAGTAAATGGCTGGAATGGATTTGTTTGCACTGTAAATTGACTATTTACTTTATTTCCTAGTGTCACTGTGTAGTCCAGCTCAATGGGTCCCAGTGGTGTTCATTTGTAAAAACTACTGATGACTGCAAACTTGACAGCGGCTTTATTAACTACCTTCAGGGGGCCACCTGTAGTTTTCCCCACAATTTGCTGCCATTGGCCATCGTGTTGTATGTAAGTTGTAACTATTTTAAATGTTGCATTTGTCATCATGCCAAATTATAGACTAGATAAAATAATGCTAATTGTTATTTCCTGTTGCAAGAACTATATACGTACAGAAAACAATATGAAAACAAACTGAAAATAAACTCTTGCTGACAACTTGCAGTTCTGATATTCTTGACTATCAAACTAAATTAGTACTTTATGGTCTGACAGCTGCTGTGTAGCCTGGTATGTTGGCTCAAAGGTCATATTAGTGCATTTTAAAATTCTAGTTGCACTACTGTTACCTTGCAAAGCCTTCTATTTTACAAGTGGCCTTGCCCTGTTTACTGAGAACCAGGAGCACATATTCCTTAGCAATGTAGTTATTGTCGTCCTTTTTGGCTAGAGCAGAAAGATTGCTAGGTAGCTTAAAGAATGCTATGATTGTGATAAGACCCTATATGTTACCTGTGGCTATTGCTTTCTCCAGAATGCAAGGGGAATTTTTCTTTCTGAAAGCATATTGGACCACTAGATTTTGATTTGCCACTTCAGTAGTGGATTCCTACATATACAGCATTGGAGGCTCTCAGAAGAATTGGAGTGGAGCCGAAGAAATATATCTGGATGTTGGAATTGGAAACAACACTTTTTTTTAAGAAAGAGAATCTCAATTAGAAGAAACTGCATTTCCCTGCAACTTGAACAATATATTTAGATTACATTTTTTTATGCAGTGCCACCACCCATCCATTAGCTGAGCTGTGTACTGGAGTTTTCCATAATATTGCAAATATTGTCAGTCTCCTCTTCAGACAACAGTTGGCATCATCGCATTCCACTGTCAAGAGTGGAATGTAATTTGCTGAAAATTTGCAAACATTGTCATCTTCCCAGTTTACCCTGAGGTGGGTGTGTGGGAAGATTTTTCCCTGGTGGGTGGCAGTGTGAATAAAGTAACACAAGAAATTGTCATGAGCTGCTCATGTATATTGTCTAGGAGTTGTGGTTACAGTTAATGCATGATTTGGGAAGGTGCAGCATGATCTATACAGATCTCCAAGGATGTTTTTTTTAGGGAGGTGCAGAAATCAGAAAATTGACCCTCTGTTTTTGATTTCAATGAAAATTGAGCCTTTTCTGGAATGGGAGCAGTTTACTTGGGCAGCAATGCACCCTGCAACGACTTACTCCAAGCACTTCAGACTCTGTTATAGTACTCGTTTTGCACTTTCAAATTTTATATCTTTAAATTGTGTCACTTTTTTTTCTATTTTCCAGAGTTCCCATTTCCTTGGCATTTGCACCATTTTCTTGTATCTTAATGCTTCTGCCCAATTGTTGATTTGAGGAGATTTTTTTCCCCCTCCTTGTTAGGTTGCCTTCTTGAAAAGGGTAGCATCTCTTATCCCTCAATAGCTGTTTTCCAGCGGGGTTTTTAATCCAACAATATCTAATTGCTTAATCCCTGCCCCTCCATCAGATATCATGTGGTTAAAACCACAACTTTCACGATGGTAGTTCAGAAAAGTCAAAGGCACTTATCCTCACCAGTTAATCTAACCAATGTTTTATCATGGCTAGCTGCAATACAAATAGATGTCAGTTATGTGGCTTTGCCCTTCACGAATGAACGTTATTCCAGAATGCAATTTCAAAATCCATCCCAAAGATGTGTTAAGCACTTTGAAGTCCTAACACAACCTGGAGGGAAAATATCTGTACTTTTTCTTGAGCTTCATATTGTAAGAAGTGCTAAATCAAAACCATATTTTGTAGTACAAAACAAGGGGGTGGGATGAAAGGGGAAAAATGCCCATATTTTGTAGTACAAAACAAGGGGGTGGGATGAAAGGGGAAAAATGCAAGAAGCTTTTATTGTACCCAATTGCTTGTTTTGGGGCATGGATTTGGTTTTATTAAGTTTGACTTGGTCAGATTAAGATTTTAAATGGTGAACCCATTTCACAAGAGAAAATCAACCAATAAAAAAAGCATTTTAGTGATTGACTAAAAGTGTGTGTTTGCAGGTTGTTTGGCTGCTCTATCTATTTATATTTCTTGGGACAACAGCTGAAGCATTGTAAGTATATTATTTCTGCCGGTTCTGCGCAACTTAACTTCTAAGCAACACTTGAGTCTTGCTGTCATACTTGGCATTTTCAAAAATATGGAGAAGTTAAATATATCGTAACATGATTGGACACAGTTATCATTGTGCAGACAGGTTAAACGCTGACACTAAAGTATGTACATTGTGCTACGGAACTTTGCAGTCTGTGTACATTGACAGTACAAAGTATTTACAGACCTAAGTTGCATCAGACAGTAATATTCACTCAACCTCTGAACACTGAATTGATGTGTAAATTGTTGGTCAGCCATACTGGATTTGGGTGAAGTTGGAAACTGTTTGGTTAATAATACATTGCAGCACTTAAACCTAAAATGAGACGCAGCACAAAGAGGCTATCTGTCCTGCCATACTACCGTACACATTCCCTATAATCTTGTGTCTTCAAATATCTAATTGACTCCTGCCTCATTTGATGCACTCCAGTGACATCATGTCATGGTCCTACTGTTCTCTTTAGTGTGTATTTGTTTTTTCTGGAATAGCTTCAAATGTGTTTTTCCTTAAGTATGTAGTGCAAATTAACCAAACCTGGGATTGCCATCTTTCACAACAGAAAGCTACTTGGTCCATAGAACTCTTAAAATAAACACCTGCCCTTTCTCCATACATTTTAAATTTTTACTAGAATAGAATCTGCTTTACAATTCCTATCTTAACATCCAGCAGGGAAATATAATCATCTTTTGCCTGCTCTATTTTTAGATGTGGTAGGCTTGAATTTATTTATCTATGGTTAGTAATTTACTGATTTGGAAGAAGGAATATTCCTAATTGTACTTTAATGAAATGGTTTTAGTTGATTTTGAATTATAATAGTTTTTAGTATCTTCTAATGTTCTTACTTTCTGAATACCCTACAGATGTTAACTCATTAAATGTATTTTCTTTAATCTTAGTTTTTGTCCTAATCTGGCTTCCATTGCTGCAAGCTTAAAGTTGTCACATAATGTGGCAGTATCCTTTTTCTCTATCACCTGTAAATACTGGGACATATTCACCCATAACAGCAAAGTATAAATTGTGAACATTGTTACTAGCACTGTCATTTCACATTAAAACGGGTATTGTAATTAACAAGCAATGGGTATATTTGACAATTTCTGTGCAAATTGTATTTTTAACTTGTGCAAGATGAGCATATGTTCACACACTTGGACTTTTTGTGGTTTGGGGAAAAAATGGAGTATTGCAATACTTGCCATCATTGATAGCAAATATTGCTTCCCTAGGAAAAATGTTTACATCTTGAAAAGGTTATGAGCACATTTTTAAAGTTTTATGTGCGTACTGACTATTGTTTTTGTTTTGGGCAATTCTTTACTCAAGCTGCTAATTCATTCTGATTTAGACTTAATCAAGTTCTCTTTGCCCATGGACTTCATGTTCACTTTGCTTCCAGTAATGCACAATAATGCAAGTTATCTTGTTTACTGCAATCCACAATACATTCTATCTAAAGTATGCTGAAGTTTAATGTGCTCCGGATTATATTTTTGTGCCCCTGCACCCCCAACAGCAACATGTGTGCACATTTTGTTCCCATTTCTCCATTTATCACAGCATTTAAGAATATTAATTTTGGGCATTGCCATTGAACATGGACAAAAATCAAAGAGTTCTCATTCAAGGGTCAATATTTCTAGCTTCTAACCAATATAATAGAAATTGGCTTGTCAAGTTAAGATTCGGCTGCAAGTTGGTATACAGTTGAGCTATGCAGAGTATGGATGTTCTGGATTTGTTTTGGGTTTTTTTGTCCCTGGTTCTTCTACTGCACTGACGAACAGCATTTAGACATCCAATAATGGTTAGTATTGGCATTTGGAAACCAGTTCTACTGTTGTTTATTTGACATCAAGTTGTGGATGAGCTGAAATTTTCTCCAACTCAAGTGTGAAGTCAGCTTATTTGTCCAGTATCAAACTGCATCACAGTGGGATCTATCCCCTCCATGGCTGCTTGGCTATGAACCTCTGTCATCTCCATAAAATGCATCCTATTCACCATTTTTGAGTTCACCACCTATTTTTCTCCATCTGCAGTATTGCTTGTATCTGCCCTTAACCACTTAACATTGTAGTTGCCTCCATTACTTGATGTCTGTTAGTATTAGTCCATAGTGTAGTCTGTTAAGTTTTTTACTGGTCAGCTTCTATTGTCTGCATCATTCTCCTGGTCTGTTTTTACCCTTCTAAAGCTACAGTAAATAGTAACAATTTTTCCTCATTAAACAATGCTCCAAATATATCTTGAATTATGTTCTTCAAATTGCCTACTCAATAAACAGTACAGTCGGAGAGTTAACCTCAATGATCAGAGGGTAAAATGGAGCTAAATACTGACATGACCTTTAAAAACTGAAACAATGGGTGATTTTTTTTAATTTGATGAAGTTTCATGGGGATTCCTTTCTTTTAAAGTTGTTGGTCTCTCTGGGGATCAACATGAGGGACCGGGAAGATTTACCTTGGCAAGGGTTGGGGTGGCAAGTTGCCAGAGTGGGCCTTAATGCTGGTGTTCTGGTCTCCAGAAATTGAAAAGCACTACTTGACGGTTGCTCAGCAGAACTGGGAGAAGCAAACCATTGGAGCTGGGGTTAATGTTGGACTGGTTCCTCTATGTAAAAGTCTGCTGTAGAGAGCAGGCAGGGAAGTATAACTGGTGCAAAAATAAAACAGGAAAGGTAGCTCAACCATGGCTTACAAAAGAAATTGAATGGCATTAGATTCAAAGAGGAGACATGTAAAATGCCAGAAAAAACAGCAAACCTGAGAATTAGGAGCGGTTTAGAATTCAGCAAAAGTGGACAAAAAGATTGATCAAGAAGGGGAAGATGGAGCATTACAATAAACTTGCAAGGAGCATAATTGACTGTAAAAGCTTCAATAAATACATGAAGAGAAAAAGACTAACGAAGACAATGTAGATCCCTTACAGTCAGAAACCGGGGAAATAATAATGGGGAACAAAGAAATAGAAGAATTGAACACATTTTTGTGCTGTACTCGAGAGGACATAACTAATTTCCCTGAAATGTTAGGAAACCAAGGGTCCAATGAGAGGGAGGAATTGAAGAAAAGTTTTTTTTTTAAAAATGGTGCTAAAGAAATTAACAGGGTTAAAGGCTGAAAAATCCCCAGGGCCTGACAATCTACATCTGAGTACTAAAGGAAGTGGCCCTAGAAATATTGGATGCATTGGTGGCCACCTTCCAGAATTCTATAGACTCTGGAACAGTTCCTACGGATTGGAGGGTGGCAAAAGTAACCCCAAGGAGAAAGAAGTAAAAACAGAATTACAGACCAGTTAGCCTAACATCAGCAGTAGTGGGGAAAATACTAGAGTCTGTTATAAAAGACATGATAACAGAACACTTGGAAGGCATTATAATGGGATTAGACAAAGCCAGCATGGGTTTATGAAAGGGAAATCATGCTTAACTAATCTTCTGGAGATTTTTGAGGATGTAACTAATAGAATAGATTAGGGAGAACCAGTGGATGTGGTGTATTTGGACTTCAAGAAGGCTTTTGATAAGGTCCCTCATAAGCGGCTAGTGGGCCAAATTAAAGTACGTGGGATCGGGGGTAATATACTGGCATGGATTGAGAATTGGTTGACAGATCGAAAACAGAATGGGAATAAATGGGTCTTTTTCCAGAGGGAACCAAATGCAATATTCCTAAGTTTGCTGATGGCAAAACTGAGGAGGATGCAAGGAGGCTTCAGGGCAATTTAGACAATGTGTGTGTGTGGGGGCAAACACTTGGCAGATGCAGTATAACATGAATAAATGTGTAGTTATATGCTTCAGTGTGAAAAACAAAGGTGGAGTATAATTTAAATGGCGATATATTGGGAAATGTAGATGTCCAAAGGGATCTGGGTGTCCTTGTACACCAGTCAATGAAAGCAAATAGTCAGGTGCAGCAAGCAATTAGGAAAGCAAATGGTATGTTAGCCTTCATTGCAAAAGGATTTGAGTTCAGAAGTAGGGATGGCTTACTGCAGTTATACAGGCCCTTGGTGAGACCACACCTGGAGAATTGCATGCAAATTTGGTCTCCCTACCTAAGAGGATATACTCGCCATAAGGGAGTGCAGCGAAGGTTCACTAGGCTGATACTGAGGATTGCAGGACTGTCATGTGAGGAGAGATTGGTTCGACTGCGCCTGTATTCACTAGAGTTTAGAAGAATGAGAGGGGATGTGATTGAAACATGTAAAATTCTTCTAATAGGGCTAGACAGACTGGATGCAAGGAAGATGTTTCACCTAGGTGGGGTGTCTAGAACCAGGGGCCACAGTCTCCGGATATGGGGCAGGCCGATTAGGACTGAGATGAAGAAAAATTTCTTCACTGAGTGGTCGGCCTGTGGAATTCTCCACCATAGGCTGTGGAGGCTTGAGTATATTCAAGAAAGAAATTGATACATTTTTGGATATTAGAGGCATCAAGGGGAATGGAGAGAAAGTGGAAATGTGGCATTGAGCTAGAGGATCAGCCATGGTCGTATTGAATGGTGGAGCAGGCTCGAAGGGCCGAATGGCCTACTCCTCCTGGCTTCCAAGTTTCTATGTTTTCTATATGTGGTGTTTTTGGTACTGTTAAATGGGGATATCTCTTCTGTAGCTTAAGGCATTAGTTGCTTACTAAATAGTGTTAGTCAATATTGATTTTTAGTTTGAATGCTGAATTGTCTTAATCTTGTCATGCAATTAAGTTGATCAATGGGAATTCTAGTCTCGTGTAACACGAGTGTTTCAGGTACATTGTTTGTGACCAGCAGACCAGTTAATGTATGAAATAAGAAAAATATAAATTGACTTGTGCTTTTCCAGTGACTAGATAAAGGTTGGCAACAATACATGAAGCTGGATAAAATTACTCTTGTCCTCGACTTGTCAAAGTATGCAATAATGGAAATTCTTGTACACGCAGTTATTTGAATTGAGTATATGCACAACTGAAAATGAAAAGTTAATTATCGGTGTAGGAATTGAGGCTTTGTTTGCAAGTGTTTGACTATTGTATTTTTTTCTTGATGGATTTATTCATGGTGTAACTTTCCTTGCTCTTGGCAATGGAGCTCCAGATGTATTCAGTGCAATAGTTGCCTTTTCTGACCCTAGAACTGCCAATCTGGCAATTGGAGCTTTATTTGGTAAGATTTTGAATTTTCTGTTCTGACAATCTTCACATCGTGCTATTTTTAAAATAGAATTTGTTATAAACCATTAAGTCTTAAGAAGGTGGTTTTCCAAAAGTGCTTGATATTATATAGTGGTATAACTGACCTGACTTCCTCTGTTAATGAGTTAATTCCTCATGTGGCAGTGATCCAGCTACTGAGTGTAGTAGCATGGGCTCAACTAAAAACAAAGTGCTGGATTCTTCGATTTTGCTATTATAGACTTGAATGACAGTTGAAGATTCTTCCATGTGAATTAATACTTGAGCAAATACTTTTTGCATTGAATACACATGCAAGGACCATACAATGCTGTCTTGAAGCTATTTTGGTTGCTCATGAAAATTTTGATCCTCCATGATTACAGAGAATTTTACAGCACCTCAGCAGTAGGTTGTTTTATTGGCATCGCAAGCCTAACTTGTTAATCAGAAAATGAAACTTGTGGAATAACAGTTTCAGTGGTACAGCCTCCAATCAATGTCTGGAATCTCTTGGCCTGTAACTAGTTGCTACTGAACTGCTGCAGTTTATCAAGCACCTGAAGATAGATTCAGAAAAAGAGGATAAATTGGGTGCCCTGACTACTTTTAAATGTTTGGCAAACCTATCTTTTTTTGCTTCCTCCACTTTGCAGGTGCTGGTATATTTGTGACTACTGTTGTTGCTGGAGGTGTTGCTCTTACAAGACCATTTATAATGGCATCAAGGCCGTTCCTTCGAGATATGATATTCTACATGGCTGCAGTGTTCTGGACTTTTCTAGTTGTCTATTTTGGGAGCATTGACTTGGGGCAAGCACTTGGTGAGGGAGATTTGAAGAAAATCTGATTACAACTAAACTAGTCAATTTTAGCTTCTGCAGTTTTATTAATTTGATTTAAAATGTCTTGCAATTTGTTGGCTAACTGAATATATAGTGAAATTAATCTGTTTTTATACTTCTAGGTTACTTGGCTTTGTATGTGGTCTATGTACTTACAGTGATCATAAGCAGTATAATTTATAGAAACCAGAAAAACCAGTCTCATTCTTCCCTTTATGCTCATGAATCAGAAAGTAAGTGCATTGATTGTTTAACAAGCTAATCACAACTTTTGTGGATTCTAATTGTATGACAGAATTGACTATCCAATATCTCAGCTCTTGTTGCTACAATTGTTACTGTAGCAGTATTAAACTTGGGGTAGCAGGGTAATGTTTAAATTGAACTGCTCAACACCCGCAAGTGGTCTGATGAATTTCACATTCTAACAAGTTGTTTTCTATTAATTTGGGAAGGCAGTGTTCATGCACACAGAACACTGCTTATTGACTCTCACTGCTGGCATCTTGATTGTAATTCTATGCTATAAACGTCCAATATAGTTTCTGCTTCTCCAATCTCATGTATTGCAAAGCTAAAGCAGCTCAATTCAAACCTTCCTCCATGGGGTCGGCATGTGGTGAATTTTGGCTTATCTGCAAACTGGTGGAAGTGATGAACAATTTTAAACTTTTTTTTCAGTCTGTGACGCTGAGGACACCAATCCATCTTCTATCAGGACACCTATACATGAAGACTGTAAGTATTTTTCTAACAAGCTAACTAATGTAACTCATTTTCATGTGTATAAGTACTTAGCTCTCTTGTAGGACAACCACATTTGTATTCAAGTAGACAATCTATAGTTTACCACTTAAGTTGAGCAATTTTATTACTACTACACTAATTAAAGCCTTTAAGCTAGTGCATAGCAAGGATTGTTTCTCATGATCATAAATTTTGCTGTAGTTATATGAAAATCTAATGGTATTTCAAAATTGAGTAAAACCTGTTCAACCGTCTTAAAGTTTGTGATGCCCTCTTGCTGCAATCTAGTCAATCTCTTGAAGTGATTGAACTTTATTTTTTCTTAGCAAGCGAGTATCAACCTTTAATTGGAACAGAAGAATCCAAATCTACAAAATCCATTTTGTTGGACTCTCTTAATCCCATTGACTTTCAAAAATGGAGGAGGAATTGCTTGCCCTGGAATATCTTCAAATGTTTAACGGTGATTCTGACTGTATTCTAACATTCATTAGGTGGTGAGGGGAGTGGGTTAGGCTTTTTAGACTGTACCAAGAAAATGATGGGGATGGGGAGGACAGGGGAATGTGGAATTATTCCTAGCTTTAGATGTGGCAGTAAAAATTGCTGCTTTGAAGTCTGACCCTCTTAAATTTTGACTTCCGTTTCCAGCTGCATAGGTATCTAATGGCCCAATTTCTCTGGCAACTACCACATCAATGCATTATACTGTCCTATAGTGAGATGCTGACTGATATCTTTGGTAGCCTTTGTTTTCCCTTCCCAAGAGGGGAATTAAATGTGGAGTGCACAATTTGTGGAATATTTATAGTGCCAACTAAATGGCTGTAAAGCTTTGGTGTACCACGCCCAGCAAAATTCCATTTGAAAGGCTAATGAAATAGTTTGTGTGCCACAATAGGAGGTGCCTGCTTGTTTTCCCTTTCACCACACATACACACAATGCCAAATCTTCCAGCACTGATTTTAGTCATCCTATTTTCCACTAATGGCTTGTTTCGACATATATTTTTGTCTTGAAATTTTTCCATTCTCAATGCTTCCTTTCTCTCTTTCTACCTCCCAGCCCCCCAGCCAGTGGTGTGGTTTAGTTTCCTCTTTTTTTTTCTTTAAAATCTTGGCAATCTGCCTGATACAGTACATATAAAATTCCAAGCATTTGTTCAACATTTACTTATTCCTTTTGTTCTCTTCTAGCTGCCAATTGAGTTTTTGCTTCTAATCTGTATACCTGTGGTGGATTCAAGCCAGGAAGACCGTAATTGGAAACGCCCATTGAACTGTCTACAAATTGTTACTGGATCACTTGCCTGCATCTTCACATTAAAATCTGGCAGTTGTAAGAATTTTTAACTTCCATGCAAGAAAATTATTTCTGGAACAAGGCCACCCATTTTTTCCTTTTGAAATGTCCAGGTTACCCTTCCTTGAGCTGTTTTAAAAAAAAAAATGAAGCCTTATCTTTATGTCACTGGTCAGCTGCCCATCCAAAATGAGTGGAAAGTAGCAGCTGACCAGCAAGACAGTAAGTTTGATCATCCAGAGGCTGCTGACCACAAGCCAGTAGCAAACATGTTGTTTCTGAGCAGGAGATGTCTAAGACAGAGGAAACTGAGACTTTCCTGTGGGATGCAGTCTTGGTCTTGTTGTCGCATTGAAAAACTTTGGCTGTTACCCCGGTGGGGCTTTTCTGTCTGCAAACCTGCTTCATTGAGCTTGGGGGTGGGGGGGTGGCCAAGAAAATTGTAGTGGATAAGGCTTCAAATTAGGTTAAAAAAATTTTTTTTTTAAGAACATTTAGACTGTAGGCTTGGCTGGTTTATGAACAAATGTAATGCAAGTAAAACTGTAAGATTAGATTTGGGGATCAGTTTGGCCATTCTTTTGCATATGATTATACTTTCTGTTGAAGAGAAGTTTAAAATGGTGTATAAAGTGGGCCAATCAATTTTGACCACATTTGCCCAACAGTAAACTTTTTCTCTGCCAGTTATTGGCTTTCAGCTACAGATTCATTTCAAGATAGTCTTCTAAAAGTAGCACATCACAAAATTTAGTCTAGTCAACTTACCTGAACAATGGTGTTTTTGAGTATTGCTGAAAAAATACACTGTCAAAGCTTTTCATCTTGCACTCATTGGTGCTCTTGCGATTATCCTAATGTCAGGGGAAGCAACAACTTTATACTGAGAAGAGTGCTGATTGGTTGGCAAGTGGACTCTGGTAGAGGCATTGCCATGGAGAATGCATCAGGTATTGGTGACTGACAGTTAACTACCAAACATAGTTTGTTTGAAATTTAAACCAAGCAGCTTGAATCAAGTATAGGCATTGCCCGCAGGAATGAACCAGTGAATGGCTGTACTTATTTTTTTCAGCTGAAAACGTGTGCAATGTGTGCATGTGAACTTTGTTTGCAAAGAACAGGGCCCTGTGTATTAATATGTTTAGCTTCCAGTAAACATGTGCCACACTGACTATCTTAAATTGGTTGTCGGTGTAATTTTTAGCACAGGATTATTTGGCAAGTGTTGTCCAATTGCAGAACTACATCTAATGTTGGAAAAAAATTTTTTTCTCAAGCATGGGCTGTTGGGTACAGTCTGTACCATGTCAGTTGTGAACAGCGGAAAGCACATGATGCTTGATACGATCTCACATATTTGGGATGTAGAACCTACATACCTAGCATCACACTGGCACTGAAATTCATATATCATGTTACTCGTTTGAGTTAGGCAGAATGTCCTTTTGGTTTGGTGGTAGTATTCTTTTAGTGGCTGTTATGACATGGCAGGTGAGTGCTAAGCAGATCAAATCCACAAAGGAAACTTGGCAACACTATCAAAACAGTTCTACAATTTGTATTTTTTATAAGAAGACTTGTGCATTGAATTCAGAAGTAATGAGTCCACAATCAGATTTTAAAAACTAAATTAAAACATTTATTAACAAATGAAAAGATTTCAAGCACATAAGATTAGTTACTTAATAATATAACACATCCTAATTAATCTGACTCCAACTACACACCCCCTTTTAAGGCAACAGAATAAAATAGATTTTTAAATTTAGATAGGCAAACCAGCATATTACCACAGCACCTACTCAATTGTGGAATTCCAAAGGCTTTCCTGCACTTTTTGGTTACTGGTCACCAGCTTCCCCAAGGCTCTTTTACACTTTAGGCCTTCCATGGCCCCACAACAAGCTTCCACCTTTATGTTTCTCTCTGTTAATCTGTAAATTCCATAGCTCTATATGGCTTTGAAAATTTTACTTTTCCCATAATCTAAAACTTTCATGTTGTCAATATGGTCAGTACTTTTGGGCAGGGGGGGTGGAATAAACATACTGCTTGGCCTTGCTTATCTTGTTAGTTGTAAACATCCCATCATCCCTTTGAAACCTAAACAAATCCTTCACTTATCTAAAAATGCAAATTTTCTTCACGCCCTACATGCTGAGCCCTCATCCATGTTTACTTATTAGCATTTCCAATGCCTTTTACCCATAACTTTTAATTTCAAGCTTAGTCTCTCTGACTCTAATTCAATTTAATCACATGGAACCATCTGCACTCACACCCATAAACCTACTTTACAACAAACCACAATAATGTAATTTTAAAATATTAGTTTCCTGACAGGCAAATACCACTAGTGTTGCTCCTGCATAGTAGCAGCACGAAACAGCTAGCTTCACCTGTTGCTCAAATTCTTAGGATATCTTTCCCTTCCAGGGTAATCTGAGATAGACTGAGCACTTTTCAGTGCTAAAAGCGATGGCCTCAGGCCTGTTCATGAATTTATACAATGTACATTGTGAAATGATCCAGAGTTTATGCAATGTACATTGTGAAATGATCCAATCAGAGTAGCCATTATCCTGCAGGATGTTTTTGCACCCTATTTCCGTATCAAGCTTGGAATGTGAACAAATGGCTTGCAACCTATTTACAAGGTTGCCAATAAGACCAACCTTATAGCATATGTTGTAAGAATCCCAACGTGTATTGACCAGTGAAGGTAGGCTTGTGGTAGAGAACCCCCTGGCAGATTTCTCAACTAGTACATCAAGGAAAGAGGTCACTCTGGTTTTTGTTTTTCAAAAACCTGATACAATTGCAGTTTTCTGTGACAAGTTTGTGTTGCATTGCAAGTTTTGGTGGTTGAGGAGAGGAATAATTCAAAGTGATTCATATGGCAGTCCTGAAGTGATGGGACATCTTGAATTGTGATTATCTTGTCATTTTTAATTCTGCAAATGTAAAAGACTGTTTCCGCCTTAAATGGGTGTGGAGAAGTCAGTAAGGGAAAGACTGAAGTTGACACATCAAAACTTAGTGGTTTCAATAGCAGTTGATTGAGTACATTATAAGGTCATTTTAAAGGAGTACTTTTTCTTGCCTTCTTGAAGTTGGGGCAGAATGGTTACTGATTTTTGTGACGCACTATTTTTGGAAGACAGCTACAGGATTTGGCCTGAAACAATGTAGTTCAAAGCTGCTAACTGGCAAGGGTCCAAGTTGACTGGGCAGATTTGGTTAAAACAATTGACCCATTTTATACTTTTTGAACTTTGCTTTAACTTGAATGGAAAGTAAAATCATATAGGGTGCAAAAGGAGTAGCCAGTCTGATCACATCAGTTTCCTGTCAAGCTGGTTGGGTTAAATTACTTTTTTTTGGTGGGGTGGGGGCACATCCTTGAAGGTTTGATGGTCATCAAGCAGGGATGTATAGTAAAAGTACGGGTGTTGGGACTTCCATTTTGTGTCATCCTTGTCGGCCAAAGTGTGGAAGGTGCACCAATGGGATTTTAATGTAACGTTCTTTTTTTCTAATGGACCTGTCACTGAACCTTGCCGTTTTCTCAATCTGTCCATTTCCTGCTTTCTGCCGAGTGGCGGTTTCAGCAAGAGATGTGCACTCTTCTAATTCCTCAATCACTCCATCATTAGCACCAATGCCTTCAGCTGCTGAGACCTTAAACCTCTCTGCCTCGACTTTTCCTCCAACATTCCTTTGGTGATAATCCATATGGTAAATATGTAAATAAACATACATATTTAGGAAGTTTCAGACTTGGTGTTTCAGCTGGGATCAGGAAATGATTTGAATTTAATTGCGTATTGCTGGAGATCTCATGGTGTACTAATCTTGTGAAGATCTCTTTCTGAATTGATGCATGTACAGCAAAATTAACTGTCTTTGTTTAGTCTTGTGATGCCGTTAACTAAAAGCTTTGTTTTCTTGACAGATGGTTTATTACGTATTAATGGTCAGTTTCCTGTCTGGGCTCTTGTTCTGCTGATTTCACTAATTATAGCAATGCTGATTTTCTTCACCACACAGAATGAGGAACCACCAAAGTATCACAGTGTAAGCCATCAAGAATGTGGGGTTATTATTTACTTGATAGGTCAAACTGTGTCTTGAACTTCACTCCTTGGATGCAAATCAAAATTTCAGATGTAAACATCCAAAAGATGAACATAAATGGAAACCACTGGCTTCCAGAGAAACCTCCTACAGCTTATCCTCTATCTCATTTAACTGGTATTGTCTGGCACAACAAGATCCTTGCCATTTTCTAGTGGGTTCTGCTGCTCTACTGCAGAATCCGTTCAGAAGAAAACTAAGTCTGGAAAGCAGCACAAATTTAAAAGGACAAAATATTTGACTTTGGATGACTGCAGTAAATGTGTGACTGCTGTAAATATGTATGAGGTTTCAAAAGATGCTAAATCATAATGGGACAAGAGTAGCATGAATCCAAGACTTGTAATAAATAGTTCATACTGGAGGAAAGTATGCAATGTATTTCCTTAGTTTGGTATCAGAACCAGTGCTGTTTTTGGACATTAACAACAATTTAAATTTGCAGATGACAACTTTTGATGTGTAGTAAACAGTGAGGAACCTAGTAATAGAGATCATAGACAAGCTGGTGAAATGGGAAGATGCATAGCAGCTGAATTCATTGAAAAAAAATTATCCATCTTTAGGAGGAATGTGGAGAAGCAATACATGGATATGGTATAAAAATGATGCAAGAACAGAGACTTGGACTATTTGTGGCAGAATAAGCTAATAAAGCATATGGAATGTTGGGTTTCAAATAAATAGCCATGAAGACAAAGTCCAGGAAGTTATTGTGCTAAATCTAGGTCCCTGACTGGAGAAATTAATTCTGGGCATCACACCTTTAGAAAGATGTGAAGTGCCGGAGAGGATTCATTCATGTGCTCTGACCATTGACAGGTGTTTGGCTTACTGTCATCTGATGCTTCACCGTGAACTGTTTTCTTGGCACAACTGATGGCTTGCTATTGTCGTCTACTCTCTAGAGTAAATCCCAAGTCTACTTCAGCCAGAATGGGAGTCAAATCCATGCTGTTGGCATTGTTCTGAAGAACATACTAGCCAATTGATCTAACCAGCCCCCATCTAGAGAGGATACAGAAGAAACTTACTAGCATTGTTCTAGATGATCCAAGGATAGAATAACAAAAGCTGGAGGTATTCCCATTGAGCAGAGAAAGCCAAGAAGACATTTGGCAGGGTATAATAATCGTGAAATATTGAGTAAATAAACTTTCCTGAAGGATTAATACCAAGAGGCCTCTGATTTGTAGATTGTCAGTTTTGTCAAACCTCAAGTTTCAGATGTGGAATGTACTATCCAGTCAGTGTAGTGGAAATATTCAATGGTAGCTTTCAAAAGGGTTAGCTAAGTACTTGGAGAAAATTTTAGTGCAAGTTTGCAGATGAACCATGGAAGTGGGACTAACTTTAAGATGGTAGAATAAACCATCTCTGCTGTACTATTCTGATTCTATGAGCTGATTCTTGAATGACTCCATGGTTAATTTTATGGACAATTAACTAGAAAACCCTGGCATACCTACACATTGGAGCCTGCCTTCATTTACCAGTTAAATGTGATTATTTAGGTGTGCGTTAAGACAGCTAGAATGTCTCTGCCTCTGCCAAAGTGCAGCCTTGGTTGAAAACATCTGACTGCCAACCATGGATTTCCACAATTGTTTTAACCTGTAGATGTATATGATTACTGATCTTTTGATTTTTGAATTACAATGGTGGCTAGATTTTTGCTTTGCCATTACAGCCTTGCATCCATAAGCTCAATTTAGCTAATTCTCTTTAGCATATTGGTTTTGAGTGCACGATGTACAGCCTTTTGCTATCTTTGTGCTACTCTACAAATTGTATACAGTTATATTTACTTTAGTTGAGCATTGACGGGATTACGACAGTCTTGGTAGACCTTCTGCATTAAGCTCTTCATTTCTTAGCTTCTCTCGTACTGATTTCTAGCTGGAGCTTTCCTAGTCTTTTTCTCTTTTTCTTTGGTTGACTGTTTGATTTCCGTAGCCTTTTTGTGTAGCTTTTGTATATTCAATGAAATGTGGCTTGGCTAATCAGCCTTGATTCAGTTTTTTGTGATTCAAAATTAATTGTTTTGGTGACTTGAAGTCTGCCTAATGCTGGACTGAGTTTTAACATGCAGCTTTGGCATTTTAAATGAAGTTTGTAACCATTTTCTGGTTTCACTACTTTTTCTCGAAACAAAACAAGTGGTCAACCTTCACATCCAAATGTGCTGTCCTATGAATGTAATAGGTCATATAGCCCTTGAGCTATCAGTAAGATCATAGATTATCTTGATTGCCCCATCCCTCAAATTCCCTTGGTGCTCAAATCTGTATCTGAGTATCCGTACAGCAGTCCCCCTGCTGAAGAAATTCCTCCTTGTCACAGTCCTAAATGGCTGACCCTAATTTTAGATTTTCCAGCCAGGGGAGACAGTCTTTCAGCAGCTTCCCTATCAAGCCTTCCAGAACTTTGTACATTGAATGAGGACTGATCTCATTGAATTATTAACTCCAGGGAATATAACCAAGTTGGTTTCTTGAGAGTGATGGCTTGGTTAAAATCTAGTTGCATCCTTAAGGTAAGCATGTGCTTCCTTTGGGTAAGACTACTAAAACTGGGCACACTAATCAATGTGTCATCTTACTCACTCTACATAATTGCAGCAAGACTTGCATACACACAATCCTCATACAGTAAAACCTAATGCACCTTTTTACCTTCCCAATTGCTTGCTGTACCTGAAACTTAACTTTGTACAAGAAACTCTATTCCCCTGAAGCCCATACTTACTAGCCTTTGTTAATTAGCTTAAATATAAGCCTTGATACTGTTCTCGGTATTTTTCATACAACTAAGATATTAGGATTCTGAAGTATTAACCCTTCTAATTAACATCTTAATTTCTGGGTCCTCAGTTGTGCCTGCCCTAATGAGGTACAAATAATGAGTATTTATGAATAATGTAGAACTTGTTGAGCAAGATTTTACACATAACAAAAAGTGAAGACCTGAGTCTCATCCCTCAAGTTCCTAGGATTCTTTTGAGTGTTGTCAGCATAGTGGATGTCTTCCTTTTTGTGCATCTCTGAAGTGATGAATTGTCTCTTAGAAGAATCATAGCGCAAGCCGTGGTAACAAAGACTGATTTTCCGCCCACCCCACCCCCCACCCCCCCAATTTTTATCCTCCCCCTCGTTATTCCAGAATCCCTTATTTTGAAATAGCCCAAATTCACTTTGTCCTTTTGGCTTAGGATGCAGGTCATCTGGAGTCCCCCTATTTCTAACTAAAGTCTTGTAGACTGAAGTTAAATGTCCATCTCTTATCCCCTGGGCCTTTAGAGTTTATATTCCATTGTGAACTAATAAAATACATTTCCTTTAGATACAGAACAGTTGCAAACAGTCACATTTTTAACTTCAGTCCCACAGATACTAAAGCCTTTAAAAACAAATGTTAGTAACACTTCCCAACATAATGTCAAAACAGAAATTTCCTTCTAATACAGATATTCTGCCCTACAATTATGGGTAATCAATTAAATTAATGCACGGGCTTTCCTTAGCTTGAACTTAAAGATAAGGTGTCACCCTATCTTTCACCCATTTCTTCAAAGCTGTTAGAGACTCTTAATTGGCCCACAATACAATTAAGACAACATACAACTACTGAACCCAGACTCTTAGGCAACTTGGTCATAAATCTATTAAATATAGTCTCTCTCGAGCAATAGCTACCATCCTGTAAAGTATCCCAACAAGCAGAAATTCAAATTGAACCATTTTAAAAAGTAGCTAAAAAAATTCATAGGTGTTGTGACCAACAACACCCTAAAAATTTGTATTATCAAAACCTTACAAGTACAGCTATAAAACTTCATTCATTGCTTGCAAGATATGGTATGTATTAACGTAATTTGCTTTCTTTTTCAGGTATTTTCTCTTATTGGGTTTCTCTTCAGCACCATACTGATTAATGCCATAGCCACTGAGATTGTGAATCTCTTACGTACCTTTGGAATAATTTTTAACCTGAGTAACACTGTTCTGGGATTGACATTACTAGCCTGGGGAAACAGCATTGGAGGTACAGTATTTCCCCTGCCTGTGGAAATTGTATTAAGGTCATTGGTTTAAAATAGTCAGAAGCTGAGCAAAACTTCAGTGTCAAGACTATGAAAGTTTGCTGGTGAAGGCTTTTTTTGAATCTTTGAAATAAATGAGTTTTCTTTTTAAAACATTGAAGCAGGCCAATTGGATGGCAAGCACTAGCATTGGACTAAACAGCTTCCTTCAGCATTGCAAATATCTATAGTTGTGATATATGAACAACTTTTTCCTAAAATTCCTTGAAAGAGTATAATGCTAATGATGTAATTGGTAGCCAAGTTTTTGTTTAAACATTTTATGTACTGGACTTGATTATAAACTCCAGTATAATTTTAGACTCGGAGATATTTGCTCACTGGCTGACTAACTGCAGTTCACTGAGGTAATCAAATATCTAAAGTCCTGTTTGATCAACAGAAGATGTGTTTATCTAGCACCTCACATGGCACCTAATTTGTACAAATGATGGTACTTGAAGGATGAGTGTTAGTCACGATATTGGAAGAGCTTGCTGCACTTCAAATAATTCCAATGGGCTCTGGGATGTACTCATGCTTCAGTGCTCACCCTCTCCCTCACCAAGCACACAGTCTGGACTATGCTTCAGTGCAATACCAAAGGAGTGCTGCATTTAGAGGTACTGTCTTTTTGATTAGGACCATGCCTGGCATCTCATGACACATTTGAAAAGTAAATATTACTCCACCTTCTGGTGTAGAGGCTAACATTTTATTCCTTGACACAGGTTACCTGGTCATTTCTCATTGCTGTTTGGAGAGCATTACTCTGTGCATATTGGCTAGATTTTATAATTGCTTTCCATGATCTCAATCCCCCCACTATAAATGCATCTTTGGTTAATGCCAACCTGAATAGGCAAACTGGCCATGTGTCAGAAAGGTGGCAGCATTCTCTTGATATTACACTGGGGTGTTAACTCCCTGCCTTTGGAGTCCTGACAGGTTGTTTTTTTTTCCCTAAATGTTTCCCCTCCTTTGTTCTGTTTTAGTCCTATTTTCTAGACCATTTGAAGTAAGTGAGCCTTAAATGACTTCAATTTTAAAATTCTTAACTGAAAGCAAAATTCTTGCTCAATTTGCATTTTGGCAATGCAGGGTTAGAACAACAGGCATGACCAGACCTGGATATCAGTTTGAAGTAGATCCTTATTTTAATTGACTTCGAACCACACACCCACCCTCACAAACTGTTTTCTGGGAGTGGCGTACACATTGGGTTGAAATAAAATTTACTTTTGAACTTTCAGATTTGTTCTCTGACATCACACTAGCTCGACAGGGGTATCCACGTATGGCTATTGCCGCATGCTTTGGCGGAATAATATTTAGTATCCTTTGCTGTCTGTGTATTTAAATACAACTTGCAATAGCTATTAGAATTTATATGCTTCCTTAACTCTACATAATAGATATGCTGTTTGGCATTGGCCTAAGCTCCTTAATTCAGATGCCTTATTTGAATACCCTTGAGGTATGTACCTCTTCTTTCACCTAAAAACCATTTTGATCGTGCTGTACACCTTTTAAATGAAGATCAACATTGCCTCCTTTATGTATTTTTAAATACAAAGCATTTACTCTTAAGTGATGTCTGTCTTATGACTGAGGCTGCTGTGTATTATAAACTCCATTTATGTCTGAAGATATGCTAAGCAGTGAAAACTTGATATATTTTGAGGGACTTGGAGGTGAGGGAGGGGATTTCAAGTGGGATTTATACAGAAGAAAGCATAGCTGTTGACGCTGGGAGGAAAAAGATGCTTGAGACTTGCCAAACTTAATCTTTTGTCAGAGTGGAGTGATTCACAACAGTAGGATGAAAACTTTTTTTACATTGGCAAGGATCAGGAACCAATGTAGGTCATTTAAGGTGAAAAGTAAATGGGATTCAGTGTGGCAGCAGAGTTCTAGATAGGTTGAAGTGAAGGATGCAGTCGGACTAGGACACTAAAGTAATCAAATCCAGAAGTGACAAAGCTACATAAGTGTTTGGTAGAATTTGAGCAGAAGAAAGACCTCTTCATGGCTTATTACCAACAATGAAATACTTGAGTGATGGGTGTTCCTACTGAGGATATCAAGTTACAAGCTCTACTCAATAGAACACTTGAGTTGATATTAAGGTAATGGGTGGGGTGAGATTGGAGTCAATAGCCAGAATATGTTGTGATGGAGACCAAAGACAGGTGCTTCATAAATTACTGAGGATGCACTTTAGTAGATGGTAGAACTGGGTGTTGCTGATCTTGAGTGAGGTGAGGGTAGAACATTTGGTGACCAAAGTTAATGATGCAAGAAAAGAAGCCACTGCTAGAGTTGCTAAACCACTTGTGGCCTTCCTGGATGTAGAACATCGACTAACTTTGCAACTCCACGAAGTAGAGTGAATGTATTTATTAGGTTGCTTTGAACTGTAGATTGGCATCTGATTTCATTTTACCATTAAAAATAAGTTTTTTTTGGCTTGGAAATTGGTCATTATCTTGAAACTGGTTAATGTAAACCGTAGGATTTTTGTATGTTCTCAAATTCAACATTGACTTTGATACTGAACCTGAACTTTTGTCCTCCAAAACAGCCTTCAGGCATAGATTTTGTGGCTTGGCATGCTCAATTTGGGGTGGTTCAAATTGGCCTTATACCTAACTGCTTGTTACTGGAAAAAATGATACTTTCACATGACATTCCAGACGCAGATGACTAATGTGAAGTCATCACATCTGCTAGTGGACTTTTGCAAAATATGACCTTTGATCTGTTTATCCCTTCCACTTGGTAACCCTCCAGCATATGGTCCTGTTCCACATATTTATAATGATCAAACCAGTTACATGTGAATTACACACCTTCAAAGACTAGCCAGGTTTAGATGTTCAATGCTTTGTCAAAATTCTTATTCAAAATGCATAATACTGTATTAGGGCTTCATTATAATTGTACTTGTGCCAAATTTACTTACTCACTCTATTTTACCCCAGATCAACCATGATGGCCTCTTGGATTGGATTCTAGTTGGATCGCTAGGCTTAAGTTTAGTCATGTCATTTATATTTATTCCAATTCAACGGTTTAAACTCAGACAATTGTATGGCATTATTCTGGTCTCTTATTACTTATTATTTGTCACAATAGCACTATTAACTGAAGCTGGTGTCATACATGTTTAAAACATTGCATTCCTTGTATGAGTTGATGTGAACAAACTATTCTCACCTTTTTGTACATAAATGGATTCTTAGGCTACAGTTCGTCAGAAACCTAATTTGGAGATGGTGGAATTTTTTTTGTACTGAACATAACATGCCCATTTGGCTTCCCATTTTCACCATAGATGTCTTGGTTATTTAAAGTAAGTTTGCTTTGTTTGTCATGTCCCATTCTAGGAATGGGAAGAGGAAGATGAGTATTAATAATCAAACCTGTTACCACCCGACTTATAACAAAGTTACTGAAAGATGGTGGAATATATGAAACACATTCCTTGCAAGGATTAAAAACCCTGTTCCTCCCCCTCTTTCCCCCACCCCTCGTCAATACCCTCTTGTTTCATGTGCAGTATTTCATTTCTGAACCTGGAATTCATAGCAGCCTCCTCTGCTAGGTAGGATTTCAAATAGGATGGGGGTTTCCATCCTCTTAACTTAAAACTCAACATACCACTGATCTAAACTTCCCTTGTTTAGTTAAATTTTGTACTGTTGTGGATAAATGAGCACTTTGCACTATTCTAGGTGATTAGATCTTTCTGACAGTTTCGTAAATAGGATCCAATTTAATAAGGGAAATATTTTTACAGGTGTTTATATACAGCATTATGGGTCTATCCTTGTCTTCAACAAAATCTCTGCATTCCATGATTGTACAACTTTTTATTTGTGAAATAAATTTTAATTTTTACAGTGCTTTGCCATGTTCACTTGTCATCTCTTTAATGTTTGGTATTTTTATTCAACAAGCCTTAAAGTTGTTCTTGGGAAGATGTCAGCACATAACCCTTTGATTTAGCCTAGTAATGAAGAGCTTCACTGATATATACCGCCCAGTGTCCTGGCCTGGCACAATGGTGGTTAATTTCTCCTATTTAGAGTTGTCATGCAATAAAAAATGCAGATTTACTATGCATAATCTTTCCCTCCACTTCAACATGCTGATCCTGTTGTCTCTTGCTTTCACCATAACAAAACCTGTCTCAAATTGTTCATGACCAGCTGTAGTCTTGCAGCCAAAACTAAAAGCATAAGATCTCTATAGACACAACCTGAAAATTCAAGAAATTTTAAATGTACTGGCTTTTAAATACCTGAGTTACTAGGTGTCAGACACCTAGTTGGAAGAGTTTCCAACTATAATACTGCGAAATCTGCATTGCAATTCATGCCCAATAAAAGGATATCATATTAATTAAATGTAAACATCGGTTGTTGCTTGTATGGAATCTCCTGAAACTGCCTCCAAATGGACATGGTTTGTTGCAAAAAGGTTACCCAACCCTCTTTGCCGCCATCTTAACAGGTCACAAGTTCTGAATTGAATGGGAGTCACTGCCTTGAATGGACATGCCAAGACAACACTCCTTCATGAAACTGACAGCTTCAAACAATGACAGCTTACTTGAGCAATGGGCTCCTGTGCTCGTAGCCTTGCAAATCTAGAGACAAAGGAAAGCTGAGAAGGCCAGTTTTCACAACATATGAACAACCACCATCTACCTTCTATTGGACATCAATTGCTTTTGACCATATGCTGAAACCAGTTCTGATTCTGAAACCTTCATCACAAACCTGGACCTGGTGGCAATCTGCAGAATAACACCAAGATAACAGTTAGAGGGAGGTTGTGGCTGATTCCAAAGCTTGAGTTCACCCGCAAAGAATTTGGAACTCCTGCTTCTACAGCCACAAGTCTCAATGCTTGACCTGCTGAACAGTCTTCTCTTCAAAGGAACACTGCAGTAATCCTAGCATCTGACCCCAGCTATCTGAACTTGTCTGAACTATTTAAGGGGAAAAGGCTTCCTTCACTGAACTCAGACACATGAACTGTTAAGCAAAAATAATTGTTAATGCACTTCCTAAAGTGTTTATCTTTTGAGTGTGTGGTATGACTGATGGAATTTGGATCGTTCAGTGTGTGAATAAATAACCCTTTGTTTAAATCCACAAGTCTGCTGCTGGTATCTTTTTAAAATGATATCCTATTAACTGGGTTTAGACGGTGGTGAGCTGGCTTCTTAACTGCTGCAGTCTGTGGTGATAGTACACTTAGTGCTGTTTGAAAGACCGTTCCAGGATTTTGATCCAGTGGTAGTGAAGGAACAGTGATTTATGGTTCCAAATCAGGGTGGTGTGTGGCTTGGAGGGGAACTTTCAGGTGGTGATGTTCCCAGCTTGTGATTTTGATATACAATATCACAGACTAAATGTGCAAATCTGGATTCTGCACTTTGCAAAAGGGGCTTCAATCAGCAAAGCGATGTAGTGTTTGTTTTTCTTCCCCATTCCTAGGGCAAAATTTTCCATGTCCACTGGCATCAGACATGAATGGACAATACAATGCGATCTGTTTCACAATGGCGTGAAACCAGTTCGTGTCATTGGCGCAGCCAGCCAACAGCGGACTGCATTTCCTGCCGTCAGATGAAGCATGTAAGGCCACCTGCCGGTATCGTGTGTCCACTCAGCAGGAAAGCACGCCGACGCGTTTCTCAACAGAATATAAATGACACGCACTTGGTAGCCTGCACTTGAGGGGAATTTGGAGGTGACAACATTGTGCAGTACTTGCCAGGGTCACCTCTTGGACTTCAAGCTTGAGGGGTTCCGTGGGGGGTCGATGTTAAAGGCAGGCCTGCTGTTGAGCTGACTTATGGGGGGAGAGTGCCAGCAATGGGCACCAAGGGCCTGTTGTCGAATGTGGCACACGAGCATGAGGGGTAGGGTGGGCAAGGGAATTGGCCACGCATTAGGGAAACCTGTATAAAGTGACATCCCTCTGCAACTTACAGTTTAGCTGCAGCCACATTGATATGATTGGAGTCAGGCTTCTAGTTTATCTGCCCACTTGAGCAATACAGAGACATCGGTGCCACCAAGTACTCTAAAGCTCTTCTCCTCCCACACCCACCTCCCCACCCCCAGCACAGACTGCAAAGTCTAGAGCATTTTAGTAGATGGCAGGACAGCTGGACAATTGCACACATTGTACAGTCTCTTTGCTAAAGCTGGCTACAGAGCAGATAGTGCTGAAGATGTCACAGCCCCTTGCAATGTCAGCATCCCAGTTTGGACCAGTCTTCTCTCTCCTCTCTCTTCTCTCCTCCTCCCCACCACCACCACCAATGGGTTCAAGCTAACATTGCAGCCTTGCTGTAGGGTTAGGAGAATGCATGCTGTTCCACTTGCTCAGGCAGTCCAATAGGCAAAGCAAAGCTGCTGCCAATTGGTCAGGTGGACTGGGGTGGAAGTGGTGGGGTTTCAGGCAGCCATGCAGCACACTCTCTGGTCATCTTTCTTTCCTCCTTCTGCAGGAGGAGTAATCAGGATCATGGAGCCTGGTGAACTAGCTGTATGCCTGATGGCCTACAGTGCATGAAGACGGAGGAGAGAGCAACTGAGGCTCCTGACTGTGCACAGCCAGGAGCCTCAACCTTGGGAAGAAGGGGCAGCTGGGGCTACGCCGCACACTGCCCAAGAGCCAGAGCGAGAGGGGATTAGGGGGTGAATTCCAGAGGTCTTCAGCAGCTAAAAGCACAGCCACCAATAGTGGCACAAAGGAAATTAGGGGTGGCATGAGGTCGAAATTGGAGTAGTGCAGATAGGCTAAGGATTGTAGGGCTGGAAAAAGTTAGAGATTGGGAGGGGCAAGAATAGGTAGAGGGAACTGCACAAGAGTGGAGAAAGACCCTGAAGTGATTTTACATGCGTGCAAAGACATTTGAGTCAATTTACCAAAACACAGGATTGGAGGGATAGGTAGAACTTTGGGTTCTGGAGTCGAATATGGGTTGTGGAGTTCTGGAGTAGCTTGTCAACTTCAGCTCAGTGGTAGCACTGATGGTATTGGGTTCAAGCCCTGCTCCAAAGGATAACACATGATTCAGGCTGCTATTTCAGTATAGTAATGAGGGAGTGCTATAACGTTGGACGTGCCATCTTTCAGATGGGGTGATTTTTAAAAAAATTCATTCATGGGATGTGGGCGTCGCTGGCTAGGCCAATATTTATTGCCCAATCCTAATTGTCTTTGAGAAGGTGGTGGTGAGCTGCATTCTTGAACCTCTGCAGTCCATGTGGTGTTAGTACACCCACAGTGCTGTTAGTTGGGGGGGGGGGGCGATTTCCAGAATTTCGACCCAGCGACAGTGAAGGAATGGCAATATATTTCCAAGTCAGAATGGTGAGTAGTTTGGAGGGAAACTTCTAGGTGGTGGTGTTCCTGTGTGTCTGCTGTCCTCATCCTTCTAGACGGTCATGGCTTTGAGCCCATTTGTCTGCTCAGAAGGGTGCTGAAGATCCAAGACACTACTTCGAGGGAAAAAAAAAAGCGGAATTCCATACCACCAAAATGAGATTTATGTTTTTGCTATTTTGAGGGACCTTGCTATCTTCAAACTGGCTGCCAGAGCTGCCTCCATAGTACATCATAAAGTATTTTACTAGGTTCAGAACATTTTGTGGGGTGTGAAGGATGCCATACAAATGTGAGTTCATTCTTTCTTAGTTGAAATGTGCAGAGGGGCAAGCCCCCTAGAGGGTGTTATTGGGTTCAATCCTCTGACTAATGAACACATGGATTAGAGCTTTTGTAAATAATAGTGGTGAGGTACAGTGCAGTCAGACAACATGAGATAAACAGTACGCACAAACTATTAGTCCATATCATTTTGAGTATATTATGTAACCCACAAACTTCAATTCAGACAAGTCTGTTCTATTGGAGTAGCAGGTGTACAGTGATGGATGTATGAGATCATTCAAAATCTTTTGGAGATAAGGGCATCAAAATTGTGTATCACGTTCTCCATCCTGCCTGATAGAATAAGCGATAGGAGGAGATTATATTGTAGCTCAGGCTGTTTGGAGAGAACTAGCAACTTGTGCCAAAGTGGGTGCGATTTACAATATCAGTTAGAGCGAAGAAAGCCACACAGATGCCAGCAACCAGGCAACTCATTTCACACTGCACAATATGTGCACTGGAAACAACAAAGCTATGGCCAGTGACAAAATCCCAGTGCAGTGCTGGAAATGTGCACCAGTGCTAGCTGTTCCCTTTAACCAAGATATTCCAGTGCATCAGTGGCACTAGCATTCATCCAATACTGTGAAAAATTGCCCAGGATGTATGCCATTTACAAAAAGCAAAACAAATTTAAACAAGCCAATTACTGCCTAATCAGCTTCCTCCAAGCCAAGTGGTGGAAGGGGTTGTCAATATTGCCATCCAGCGAGATGGACTCTACAATAAGCCTGCTCACCATTGCAATTTGCGTTCTGTCAATCACATAGCTTCAGACCTCATCAGTCTTGGCATAGGCAAAGGAACTGAATGGCAGCAGACAGGTGAGAGTTGATGCCATCGAAAAACTAATTAAATAAAATAGAGATGCAGGGACAGGCAATGTGTTGTAGCTGCATGACGTGGGAGCCGGTGGATCCCATTGTGATTCCTAGTGACCACATCTGTAGCAAATGTTGATTGCTCGAGAAACTCCAGCTCAGAGTTGATGAGCTGGAGTCTGAGCTTCAATATAGCCTTATACTTGCAATGCATTATCAGCCTTGATCCTTGTTCTTGCACATGGGTTAATATCTTTCTGTTGCATTCCTAGAAGTTCTACACCATAGTTTGGATGCATCTTTATAAGTTTGACCTGCATTTATTTGCATTCTCGATTTTTAAAAGCACATTGAGTTTGAATTGAAGGTGGAGCTAAAGCTCTTCCCAATGGCGGAGATAGTGTGTATATACATCTATTTACCAATCTTGAGTCGGTCTTCTATTTACATCTTTGCCTGGCCTCACTTACATATTCGAAGGTGATACTTAAGCTATGTTTTGAGGAAAAACTTGGATTTGTTTACCTTTTTCTTTATTGGTCCGTAAGTTTTCTTGAACAGAATATTACCATTTTAATTCCACCACTTGAAACTGTGAATATTTAGTTGACTTTTGGAGGGTATTTAACAATAGCTTACTCTTACTGGAATGACATTTTAAGTGTTTCTGCCTTTGCTTTTTCACCCTCCTGGTCCATCTGAGGAAGTGTGTCAAAGACACCTTTTATGAGGAATGCGTTTTTGGAAAAATTGTAGGGCATTGGATTTTAACATCCTCCCAAGTTATTTTTTTAAAAAAGTTTGCAAGATTAATTCGAGGCCGTGCATATGCTATTCCTCAGGAGACCATAGGTCAACAGATGACCAGTGGGAACACCTGGAGAGGGAAGAGAGACTTTGTATATCTAAATCACCGAAGAACTGCTGTTGCCAGGCTAAAGACTCTTGCTGATTGGAAAAAGACGCAGAGAACGGCAGGGACTTTATAAAAATTAAGGACGCAGTCTGGGCGGGGTTGGGGGAGAGTTGGAAAGAAGCAACTGTGATGTCACAGGAAGCTGATTGGCCAGTAAGTGCTCAGTCTAAGGGACAGTGTATGAGAAACTAGGTTAAGACAGACAAGAAGGTAGATTTATAAATAAAAAGAACTAAAACTTTAAAATAATAAACCAACATTTGAAAATTTAAAATCAAACTAGTTTAAACATCAAAAACACATACCTTGTAGTTAAGAAGCATATAACCTTTAGTTGTCGGTGGTACCAGCATTCAATAAACACAGTAAATTGTAGCATACTTTTTTCCTTTGTAATTAAAGTAAATTAACTAAATAACATAACACCTGTCCTGCCATTCTAACATGTGTTGCAGCTGTGAGATGTGGGAGCTTTTGGATGTCAAGGCAATCCATGACAAACACATCTGCAGGAAGTGTAAGTAGCTTGAAGAATTCCGGATCAGGATTATTGATCTGGAAGCCAAAATGCAGACACTGCACATCGTAAGGGTAGGGAAGAGGGTCATCTGTTTTGGTCAGCAGTGAGGGACAGGAGGATGTGATTGTCAGTGAGGCAGGTAATGGGACCAAGCAGACAGTAGGGGAGGAGCCTCAGGCTTTACAAATGTCAAACAGGTTTCAGGTATTCAACCTGTGTGCATGAATGTGAAGTCTGCCAGGCGCATGAGCTAGCTGGCCATGGCACTGTAGTACAGGAAGTTTTTCAAGCTGGGGGAGCAAAATGGAATGTTGTGGTAGTAGGGGACGGTATAGTGAGGGGGATTGACACTCTTCTCTGCAGCAAGAGCAAGAGTCCAGATCAGGATATATTGCCTGCCTGGTGCCAGGGTTCTGGGCATCTGCTCAGGGCTGGAGAGGAACTTACAGTGGGAGGGGGAGGATCCAGTTGTCGTGGTCCATGTAGGTATCAATGACTAGGAAAGAGGTCCTGCAAAGTCAGTATGAGGAGCTAGGAACCAAATTGAGAAGCAGAATTTCAAAGGTGGTAATCTCTGGATTATTACATGAGCCACATGCAAATTGGCATAGGGCAAATGAAATTAGAGATGAATGCATAGCTCAAAGACTGGTGTGGGAGAAGTGGGTTCCAGTTTGTGGGGCACTGGCATCAGTACTGGGGAAAGTGGGGGCTGTACCATTGGGATGGTTTACACCTGAACCATGCTAGGATGAGTGTCCTTGCAAATTTCATAACTAGGGGAGCAGAGAGGGCTTTAAACTAGCTGGCTTTAAACCAGTACTGGGGAAAAAGGGAGCTATTCTGTTCAGATGGGTTCCACTTGAATCATGCTGGGACCAGTGTCCTGGTGAATTGCATAACTAGGGTTGTAGATAGGGCTTTAAACTAAATAGTTGGGGTGGGGGGGGAGAGAGTGGTCAGTTACATGGAAATATAAAAGAGGGTAAGAGTGCAGGTCAGTGACGAGGCTGATTGTTACCAAAAAGTGAAAGGAAGGGACAGTGTGTGAACGCCAAATTGCACCAAAGAATCAGATAAGAGTAGGGAAAATTGACAATAGGGCAAATTTAAAGGCTTTGTATCTGAAGTGTGTAGCATTTGGAATAAAACTAATGAGTCAACAGTGCAAATAGAGATAAATAGGTGTGGTTTGGTGGCGATTACTGAGACGTGATTACAGGGAGAAAAGATTTGGGAGTTGAATATCCAAGGGTACTCAATATTTTGAAAGATAGGAAGGAAAAGGAGGTGGTGTAGATTTGTTAGTAAAGGAAGAGACCAGCGCTATAGTGAGGAATGATATAGGCACTGGAGAGCAAGACATGAAGTCAGTCTGGGTAGAAATAAGAAATAGCAAGGGAAAGAAGTCCCAAATAGTAGTTCAGCAGTAGGGCACAGTATAAACCAGGAAATATTGGGAGCATGTAAGAAAGGCATGACAATAATCACGGGTGATTTTAAGATGCATATAGACTGGACCAATCAAATTGGCAAGGGTAGCCTTGAGGGAGAGTTCATAAAGTTTATTAGAGACTGTTTGTTTAATTCTTGGAGCAATATGTTGTGAAACCAACCAGGGAGCAGGCTATTCTGGATTTGGTTTTGAGTACTGAGATAAGATTAATTAATGATCTCATAGTAAAGGATCCTCTAGGGAAGAGTGATCATAGCATACTAGAATTTCAAGTTCAGTTTGAGAGTGAGAAACTTGAATCCCACACTAGTGGTCTGGAGTTAAACAAAGGTAACTACATAGGCATGAAGGCGGATTTGGCCCTTGTGGACTGGGCAGGAAGGCTACAAGGTAGGACAGTTGATGAACAGTGGCAGATATTTAAGGAGATACTCAATTCCTCCCAAGCAAAATATATTTCAAAGAGGAAGAAAGATGGTAAGGGGGGGAAAAAGCATCCATGGCTAAGCCGGAAGTTAAAGATAACTTAAAAAGCAAAAACTAAGGCATACCAAATCGCAAAGGTCAGCGGCAGGCTGGGAGATTGGGAAACTTTTAAACAAAGGGTTACTAAAAAAAAATAAAAAGAGCAAAGGTAAATTATGAAAGAAAATTAATGCAAAATGTAAAAACTGATAGCAAAAGCTTCTACAAGTATATACAAGGAAAGAGAGTAGCTAAAGTGAATGTTGGTCCCTTGGAGGATGAGACTGGGGAGTTAATAGTGGGGAACGCAGAAACGGCAGAGACGCTAAATCAATATTTTGCCTCAGTTTTCACAGTGGAGGACACTAGTACCACCCCAATAGTAACAGGTAGTGCAGAGGGTATAGAGAAGGAGGAACGTAGAACAATCAGCATCACTAGAGAAAAAGTACTCAGCATTAAAGGGTGACAAGACCCCAGGACCTGATGGCCTACATCCCAGGGTCTTAAAGGAAGTGGCAGTGGAGATAGTGGATACATTGGTAATAATATTCCAAAATTCCCTGGATTCTGGAAAGCTTTCAGTGGATTGGAAAAATGCTAATATAATGCCCTTATTCAAAAAGGTGGGGGAGGCAGAAAGTAGGAGACTATAGACCAGTTACTTTAATGTCTCTCATTGGGAAATTGTTGGATTCCATTATTAAGGAAGTAATAATGGAGCATTTGGAAAGTCAAAATGCAATCCATCAGAGTCAGCATGGTTTTATCAAGAGTAAATCATGTTTGACTAATTTGCTAGAGTTCTTTGAAGATGTGACAAGCAAAGTGGATAATGGGGATCCTGTAGATGTATATCTGGATTTCCAGAAGACCTTTGTTAAGGTGGTGCGCAAAAGATTAATGCACAAGATAAGATCACATTGAGTTAGGGGTAATATATTAGCTTGGATAGAGGATTGGCTAACCAACAGAAAACAGAGTTGGGATAAATGGGTCTTTTTCTGAATGGCAAACTGTAACTAGTGGGGGGCCACAGGGTTCGGTCCTTGGGGCCCCAGCTATTTACAATCTATATTAATGACTTGGGATAGAAGGTACTATAGCTAAATTTGCAAATGACACCAAAATAGGTGGGAAAGTAAGTTGCAATGAAAAAATAAGAAATTTACAATTGGATATGGACAGGTTAGGTGAATGGGCCAAAATTTGGCAGATGGAGTTTAACGTGGATAAGTGTGAGGTTATCCATTTTGGTCGGAAGAATAAAAAGGCAACTTATTATTTAAATGGAGAGAAACTTCAGAATGCTTCAGTGCAGAGGGATCTAGGTATCCTCGTGCATGAATCGCTGAAAGCTAGTAAGCAGGTACAGCAGGTAATAAGGAAGGCAAATGGAATTTTGGCATTTATTGCTAAAGGAATAGAGTATAAAAATGGGGAAGTGTTGTTGCAACTGTACAGAGCATTGGTGAGATTGCACCTGGAGTACTGTGCACAGTTTTGGTCCCCTTACTTGAAGAAAGATGTAGTTTTACTGGGGACAGTTCAGAGGAGGTTCACTAGATTGATTCCAGAGATGTGGGACTTGTTGTTTGAGGAGAGATTGAGCAGTTTAGGCCTATACTCATGAGTTTAGAAGGATGAGAGGAGATCTAAGATGCTAAAGGGGATAGACAAAGTAGACGTGGAGCGGATGTTTCCCCTTCTGGGGCATTCTAGAATGAGAGGCCATAGTTTTAGGCTAAGGGGTGGTAGATTTAAATCAGAGGTGAGGAGGAATTACTTTTCTCAAAGGGTTGTGAATCTGTGGAATTCACTACCTCCGAGTACAATGGATGCCGGGACGCTGAATAAATTTGAGGAAACAGACAGACAGAATTTTAATTAGTAATGGGTTGAAAGGTTATGGGGAGAGGGTGGGAAATTGGAGTTGAGGCAGAAATGAGATCAGCCATGATGGTATTGAATGGCGGGGCAGGCTCGAGGGGCTGAATTGCCTACTCCTGCTCCTAGTTCTTATGTTGGATGCTTTCCCTTTTGTAGCACCAGTCGTTTTGTTCTGCCTGCTCAACCCTTTAATCAGATACAGCCCTTTAAATATGAAAGCTGCTTCTGCTCCCCTTCCTAAATTTTCCATCTCCTAGTACGGTTTGCCATCTCTCTACCATTCTTGTCCCATTCCCTAGCTAGCAACACTCCATCCTTGTCCCACCAGTGACATTGAAAATAACTGACTCTTGGCTTTTTAATACATTAGCCTCCTGACTGAAGTGGGTGTAAATCCCATTCTGCTGCATAAAGGATCTGGAAACTTCCAATCCAATGAGTCCACAGATGGCTGCAGTGTGATATGGATATCCCCTGTGACCTGAATTTTGTTAAACTAGTAATGTAATTAAAACTGAATACCCCTGTCTTGCTACTCTTTAAGAGTGCTCACATAATGGATGAATTTTCTAGATCTTTAGATCTCTGGATTTTTTAGGGCAGAGCTAGATTCTTGATTAACAAGGTGGTGAAAGATTATTGAGGAGTAGGCAGGAATGTGGGGCTGGGGTTACATTCAGATCAGCCATGATCTTACTGAATGGCAGAGCAGGCTCGAGGGAGTGGCCTACTCTTCCTAATTTGTATGTATCTCTGAGATGCTATTGGTGCCCTGTTCTATTGTCAACATCAGCCATGGGTCAGGATTACAAAGCTCCCAGTTAGAGCCTGGAAGGATTCTGTGATGAGAGTTAAGAAATACTGCTTTTGATAGGCACTAGCATGGCTGTCCAGACACATGATTTTGGGCTTCGGATTATCATGTTTAATTCTTCTGCAGCTTGTTTAGTGAAGCTAAGTTGGTGATAACTCATATCTCTAGAGCCTAGAAACACACTTTTTGGGGTGAGTAGAAATGGGTTTTCCTTTTTTCTCATTTGATGATGTCTCTCTGTCCTATGCCCCCCTGTGGAGGCAATGGCATAGTAGTATTGCTGGACTAGTGATCCAGAGACCCCAGGGTAATGCTCTGGGGACCTGGGTTCAAATTCCACCATGGCAACTAGTAAAATTTGAATTCAATACAAAATCTGGAATTAAAAGTCTAATGATGACCATGGAACCATTGCCTTTTGTTAAAAACCCACCTAGTTCACTAATGTCCTTTAGGGAAGGAAATCTGCCATCCTTACCTGGTCTGGCTTATATGTGACTCCAGACCCACAGCAATGTGGTTGACTCTTAAATGCCCTCTGAAATGGCCCAGCAAGCCACTCCATTGTAACAAACCGCTACAAAGTCTCAAAAAAGGAATGAAACTGGATGGACCACCTGGCATTGACCTAGGCACTGGAAACGGCAACAGCAAGCGCAGCCCTGTTGACCCTGCAAAGTCATCCTTACTAAAATCTGGGGGTTTCTGCCAAAATTGGAAGAGCTGTCCCACAGACTAGTCAAGCAACTGATCATTCTCATGGAATCATACTTTACTGATAATGTCCCAGACACCACCATCACCACCCCTGGGGATGTCCTGTCCCACCAGCAGGACACCCAGCAGAGATGGTGGCACAAAGGTACACAGTCTGGAGGTAGTTGACCTGAGAGTCCTCAGCATTGACTCCAGGCCCCATTAAGCTTCATGGCATCAGGTCAAACAAACATGGGCATGGAAATCTCCTGCTAATAACATGTACCGCCCTCCCTCAGCTGATGAATCAGTGTTCCTCTATGTTGAACATCACTTGGAAGAAGCACTGAGGGTGGCAAGGGCACAGAATGTGCTCTAGGTGGGGGACTTCAATGTCCATCACCATGAGTGGCTTGGTAGCACCATCACTGACCGAACTGGCCGAGTCCTAAATGACATAGCCGCTAGACTGGGTCTGCAGCAGGTAGTGAGGGAACCAACAAAAGGGAAAAACATACTTGACCTCATCCTTGCCAAACTGCCTGCCACAGATGCATTAGTCCATGACAGTATCGGTAGGAGTGACCACTGCACAGCCATTGTGGAGACTAAGTCCTGCCTTCATTGTGAGGATACCCTCCATAGTGTTGTGTGGCACTACCACCATGCTGAATGGGATAGATTTCGAACAGATCTAGCAACTCAAGACTAGACATCCATGAGGTGCTGTGGGCTATCAGCAGCAGCAGCAGAATTGTACTCAGCCACAATCTGCAACATCATGGCCTGGCATATCCCCCACTCTATCATTACTATCAAGCCAGGAGATCAACCTTGGATCAATGAAGAGTGCGGGAGGGCATGCTAGGAGCAGCACCAGGCATACCTAAAAATTAGGTGCCAACCTAGTGAAGCTATAACACAGGCCTACCTGTATGCCAAACAGTATAAGCAGCAAGTGACAGACTGGGCTAAGCGATCCCACAACCAACAAATCAGATCTAAGCCCTGCAGTCCTGCCACTTCCAGTCGCGAATGGTGGTGGACAATTAAACAACTCACTGGAGGAGGAGGGTCCACAAATATCGTCATCCTCGCAAAAGATAAGGCTAAAGTATTCAGCCAGAAGTATGGAGTGGATGATTGCTCTCAGCCTGCTCCAGAGGTCCCCAGCCAGTCTTCAGTCAACTCAATGCACTCTACGTGATATCGAGAAATGATTGAAGTTACTGACACTGCAAAGGCTATGGGCTCTGACAATATTCCGGCAATAGTACTGAAGACCTGTGCCCCTAGCCAAGCTGTTCCAGTACAACTACAACACTGGTATCTACCCACATATGAGGAAAATTGCCCAAGTATGTCCTGTACACACACAGGACAAATCCAACCCAACCAATTACCACCCCCTCAGTCTACTCTCGATCATCAGTAAAATAATGGAAGGGGTCATTAACAGTGCTATCATGTGGCACTTGCTTAGCAATAAATGACCTGCTCACTAATGCCCAGTTTGGGTTCTGCCAGGGTCACTCAGCTTCTGACCTCATTACAGCTTGGTTCAAACATGGACAAAAGAGCTGAACTCCCGAGGTGAGATGAGAGTGATCTCCCTTGACATCAAGGCCGCATTTGACCGAGTGTGGCATCAAGGAGCAAATGGGAATGCTCCAAGGAGTCAATGGGAATCGGGGAAAACGTTCCACTGGTTAGAGTCATACCTAGCACAAAGGAAGATGGTTGCAGTTGTTAGTCAATCTTCTCAGTTCCAGCACATCACTGCAGGAATTCCTCAGGGTAGTGTCCTTGGCCCAACCATCTTCAGCTGTTTCATCAATGATCTTCCTTCCATCATAAGGTCAGAAGTGGGGATGTTCGCTGATGATTGCACAATGTTCAGCGTCATTCATAACAACTCAGATACTAAAGCAGTCCATGTCCAAATACAGCAAGATCTGGACAATATCCAAGCTTGGGCTGACAAGTGGCAAGTAACATTAGCGCCACACAAGTGTCAGGCAATGACCATCTCCAACAAGAGAGAATCCAACCATCACCCCTTGATGTTCAATGGTATTACCATCACTGAATCCCCCTCTATCAATAGCCTGGGGGTTACAATTGACCAGAAACTGAACTGCAATAGCCAAATAAATACTGTGGCTACAAGAGCAGGGCAGAGGCTAGGAATCATGCGATAACTCACCTCCTGACTCCTCAAAGCCTGTCCACCATCTACAAGGCACAAGTCAGGAGTGTGATGGAATGCCCCCCACTTGCCTGGATGAGCGCAGCTCCCACAACACTCAAGAAGCTTGACACTGTCCAGGACAAAGCAGCCTGCTTGATTGGCACTACATCCACAAATATTCACTCCCTCCACTACCGATGCACAGTAGCAGTAGTGTGTACCATTTACAAGATGCACTGCATGGATTCACAGCACCTTCCAAACCCACGACCACTACCATCTAGAAGGACAAGGGCAGCAGATACATGGGAACACCACCACCTGCAAATTCCCCTCAAGTCACTCACCATCCTGACTTGGAAATATATTTCTGTTCCTTCACTGTCGCTGGGTCAAAATCCTGGAACTCCTTTCCTAACAGCACTGTGGGTGTACCTACACCACATGGATTGCAGCAGCTCAAGAAGGTAGCTCACCACCACCTTCTCAAGGGCAACTAGGAATGGGCATTAAATGCTGGCCCCAGACAGTGAAGCCCACATCCCATGAATGAATAAAAAAAATGTTCTGTGCCACCTTCATCAAAATTACACACAGGGACTTCCCTAGAGAGGAAATCATTCTGATCAATGCTATGCATCCTTAACTCTAGATGGGGAGGTGTCAGGGTTCAAAATATGCAGCTGACCAGAGAATCTCTTATTCTAGCAGTTTTAAGTACAGTAAAATGAGATATGAGTAAAGATTACTGGGCAAGATGCACCTAAAAAGGAGCAAATCCTCCAGTTATGATTTTATCTGTTTGAGAGTTACACTGATGGCAATTAGGTTTATTGGGGACTGAAATGAGCTGAATTAATTAATAAAGATTAAACTTGGAGTAACATAACACATTTCACAACATCAGGACATTCCAAAGTGTTTCATAATCAATTAATTACTTTTAACATAGCAGCCAAGTTGTGCACAGCATCCAAGTCCCTCAACTAACAATAAACAAAAGTAGCTAAACTGTTTGTGATGGAAGGAAGATCATAAGTTGAAGAATTCCCTTGCTCTTATTCAGTGATTGTTGAGATCTGTTTTACATCCAGCTGCAGGGACTTGGAACTTGGGTTGAATGTCTCATTCGAAAGAAAATGCTGACAATGCAGCACTAATGCATTGTAGCATCAGCCAAAATTATACACTTGTCTCTAGAGTGGGACTTGAACCCACAACTTTCTAACTCGAGAACCTTGGACCTGACCATGAAGTTTGGACTACTGAAAACATGATGTCTGTGGTATATACTGAGCCCAACAAAAAAAAAATCTAACTTCAGCTTACAGATTTTCAGCCACCTTTCACAGAGAACAAGTGCTGTTCTCGAGCAGCCAACCTAATTTCTATCTGGCTGTACTACATCACTGAAATCAAGAATGTGGAGTTAGAGCAATGTCTCAAATGCACCCTAAATTTGCTTGTCAGGTGCCTGCTTCCCCACTGGCCTACAAACTGACTTTAGTAAGACGACTTAATCAGAATGATTTGCAATTGTATCTGCATATAACCATATGCAATCAGCAGTCCAATTCCCTCTAAATCTCTGAGCATGCTTGCATAGAGACATACTCGTTTGTTTCCATGCAAACACTGGCCAATGCCTGCATACATGTCAACATGGATAAGTAGTAATAGCTGACCATTCAATAAAATGCCCTGAATAGAACTTGGATGTGAAAGTAATAACAAAGCAAGCATTACTTAACTTGTACTGTGGGTATACCCAACATTCTTTCACGCTAAGTATACAAAAGCCTAAAAGAGAGCACAATTTATTTTCAGGGACTGGGAAGAATGAAAACTCATCTGCCTTCAGTGTAATTTTTTTTTTTACACTTGCTATGATCTCGGTAGAGACCAGTAATGTTTTTATTATTCTTTAAATTGAAAACCTGGGTATTTACTAAAAGGATGGAGCCACAAGGTTCACTGTTTAAATCAAAAGAATTTTTCGACACATAATTCAAAGAACATGAATGCTAATAATAATACTTTCTTAAATAGTCAGTTACGTTAAAGATATTTAATGTAGTTACTTATATTCTAAACCAAATTAACTCAAATTTCCTTCCACACACGTTGACCTACATCCCAAAAAACTCCAGTTAGATAATTATCAGAAATTGGAAGACGAATCACCTGGTCTAGGTATTGTTCCAAAGATTCGTATAAGGGTTAAGATTTCTTGGGCCTTCCACTTGCTTCTGGCAAGGCTTTCCCTTCAAATCTCCTCCAACTGTCCCACTGTTGAAGGATCTCAGTTCAACACTGGCATCATTAGCATCTTAAGTATAACCCCCTCAGGTTAGAATTCTCCTGGTTCTAATGTTTTTTAACTCTGAAGTCTTGCCTCCAGGAACACTCTCGCTCTCTTCTCGGCCAATCCAGAAGTTCAACTCGCTGTTAACGGAGTTCTTCAGTTATCAAAGGTTTTAGAACTTTTTAGCCAACACAAAGAATTTCTGTTGGAAGAGAAGTTCCCTTCCTGCAATCAGCTTGTTTTAAACTAAGTTGCTTGAAAGAGATGTTCCCTGCAATAAACTTCTTGTTTACCTTTGCTTTTCTATTGTCTATCTCCTTGGCAGCTTGGTCACATGATCAGTTTCTGGGGCAAGTTACCTTTTACAAGAAGTCAACTTCCAGACAGACTTAGTTCTTCAAGGGACCACTATCCCAACATAAAATGTAGCTTTTTCCCCAATAGCACATGGACCATCACACACTATTTGCTGTATTTTTCAGTACTTTGGAATCTAGAATACATGGAGTTATTTACTTCATTGAAAAGTACTTAATTTTCATTTGCACATTTTCTTTATTTTCTTTGAAGTATCACAACAGAGTGTTTATCACTGGCAGAAATGTTGTATAATTATTTAAGTTTAAGAAGAATCATCAGTAGGGAATTTCAAGTCCAGCCTTTTGGACTATAGGATCCTTCCAGTCAGGACCTTAAGGAGCAGATTTACAATTGTAACAGTCTTTCTAATGCTGACGTCCCAACTGGTGTTGCATTTCTGTGAAAGTCTGGATGTAAGTTCCTATACAAAATGTTGAATTTTCAAAACACAAAGTGCCTTCTCAATCCATTTTTACACTTCACATGGTTATTTTTAACGAACTAAAAACGAAAACATTTGGGTTTTTAACAGGTCCATCCTACCCAGATTCCTCAAAACACTTCAGAGTCCTCTAATTCTATTCTCTCATGTGCTATTCTTGAGTTCCCTCTCTATTTCTATGGCCAACGTGTTGGTTCTGGCATCTCCCTGCCCAAAGCGCTATTCTTACCTCCTCAATCTCTCTCTTCATCCCCAGGTGCTGTTCCCCAGCTGCCATCTCCTGCCATCTACAGCTCAATAGTGTTGTACATCATAAAAATTCTGATCTCTTCCAAATTCCCACTCTCAAGTGTATAGTGCTGTCAGTTGCATTAGCAGCATCCAGCATGTAGGAACATCGGAGTGCTACACGATGGAAGGGCTTTGTCCGTGCTGATTTTAGTCCACAAAGACATGGCTACATCTAATGTAGAATGTGATAGTTATTTTATGTACCTCAAATTTATCTGCCTAACGCAAGTTAAATTTACCATAGATGAGGCCAGATGTGGGACCTACTTTCAGAACTGTGTGTGCATGGCTCATGATTTAGTTACTTTCTAAGCTGAATGGAGCACACACCCACCCTGCTGGGAAAAGTCTGGCATTGATTCCAACTCTTCAACAAAGATGGGAAATTTTATGGGGAGAAAGTCCAATAACCCAGATAGATTTCTTGTAAGAAAGTGATGCAAACAGAAAAAAAGGAAATCAGGATCAAGATTTTAAATACATTTTTGAAGCATCATTTTATTTCTAATTACTTTGCAAACTATATTACAAATTACATTTTAAAACTTTGCAGCAAAATACAGTATATTCAAATTCAGTATTCCAATAAAATAAGGGTAGAAGTATAAATAAATGGAAAAATAGGCAGCATACCACCTTAAATATTCACACCTTTAGAAATCAGAAATAAAACCAAAGGTAATGTTAAAGGGTGTGAATTTAATAATATTCACTAAGAATACAATTTTTTTAAAGAAACACATATTTTGCACACAATAGAAACAGAACCATCTGTAGCAGCACCTATCCACTGAGAAGATTTTTTCACATGTGCAGTGCTATTACAAATTGTTATAGATGCATACACAAAGTATGCTTGATTAATAATGGGATATTTCCATCTTGATACTGGCTGGCGCTTTTACATTTCACTATAACTACTGCCGCTGCTGGAAAGTCTAGTGTTGTGGCACCAATACATTCAACGTTTACATTTAAATAACAAGCAGAGATTTATGGATGTGGTGCCACTTTGATGCCCAACTGGATGCCACCTACATGGTTACAAATTAATATTGGGATCTTGCTGGGCCAAAGAACACAAGTACAATTTTTGAATCTTTTCAATGCAACATTAACTTGTATTTATATAGCACCTTTCATGAAACAATACATCCCTAGGCACTTCACAGGAGCTTCGTGAAGCAAAAATTGACACTGAACCTCATAAGGAGAAATATGGTGAGATTACCAAAGAAGTAGGTTTTAAGGAGTGTTTTAAAGGAGGAAAGAGAGGTAGAGGCAGAAAGGTTTAGGGAGGGAATTCCAGAGCTTAGGGCCCAGGCAGCAGAAGGCATACCCACAATATTGCAGTGATTAAAATCATGGATGCTCAAGAGGCCAGGATTAGTGCAGATATCTTGACTGGTTTTGGGGCTGGAAGAGATTACAGACATATGGAGGCGTGAGGCCATGGAGGAATTGAAAACAAAAATGAGAATTTAAAAATTGAAACATTGCTTAACAGAGAACCAATGAAGGTTAGCGAGCAGAGGGGTGATGGGTGAACAGGACTCGGTAGGATTTAGGACACGACTGCAGAATTTATAGAAGATAGGCTATCCAGAAGTGCATTGAAACAGTCAGGTTTCCAGGTAACGAAAACATGGTTGAAGGTTTGAACAGTAGATGAGCTGAGGCTGATGCAAAGTTGGGCAATGTTTTAGAAATAGATGGTTTTAATGATGGCTCGGATATGTGGCTGAAAGCCCATTTGAAAGTCAAATATCTCACAATGGTTGTGATTGGTCTGGCATTGTGTACTCACTTTGGATGAATGTTTTGAAAGGCTAGTGAAGAACTCCATTATTACTCCATAAATAGTCTGGTATTACTACTGCCACAGAAGCAATCTCTGTCTACATTGGTGAATACACTCCAATTGCTGCTGTGTTAGTTGGAAAATTATGCCCAAAGTGAGAATAAAACACAAAAGCAAGCTCAGTTGTTTCATATGGGTTTTACAATACTTAGCTCAGGATTGGACTGTAACCAAAGAAAATGCAGATCTAAATTGATATAACTCAAAAAGCAAAAGACAATTCAAATCAGATTTTTCCTTTGCCACTACAACTGGGATCAATTCTGTGATCCCTCTATTAATGTTAATATAGTTAGAATACAGAATATTTATGACCCATTCACAAGATGTTAAATCTATATAGTCATGCATGAACTTGGTTTGTAATCCACCTGGGATAGCTATGTAGACAAAAGAAGCTGCACTTTACAAAAATAAACTATGTTACAAAATGCTTTATATGCATACAATTAGTACATTCAATCTCTCTGTTTTACTATATCTTATCTAACCTAACAGACAATCTAAACAGATGATCATGATCTACTATATTTAAATAATACGTGCGGAGATACTCAAAGCCAGGTGTAATTTTGACCATAGATACTGAAACACCAGTTTTGGGGCTAGAAGAGATTACAGAGATACGGAGGCGTGAGGCCATGGAGGCTTTGAAAACAATGATGAGAATTTTAAAATTGATTCTTTCATATTACTCTAGCACACTACTTTTGCAGAAAGTGCAATAACTTGTCATATTACTTTATGTAATATGTTTCACCACTTGACATACAGCTATCTTAAATTTTACGTGAAAATTAAGGTAAATTATTGCTCAGTGATCCAGATAAAATAGCTTGTTCCGGGCAATATCCCACAGTGCAAATGTTAAATACAATACGCTTAAGCAAAGTTTTAAAACATTAAAATTTTAGGAACCTATTTAAACATGGTGACTCTTGGTACAGTTATTTTGATGTTGGAATCGTTTGTGTGGTGGCAATGGTTTAATAAAATTATAAATTCAAACGAAGCAATCAACTCCCTCATCTCAAAAGAGAATTGCTTCATATACAATTAAATTATATCATTCAAGCCATAACATAAATATTTAACTGCTTAATATTAGTTTACACACTAACCAAGCAATGTTAAAAATCAAAATATTTTATGTTATGAAAGATATGGCAATTTTTTTTTGTTTAGTGCAAGGTCAACCCTACAGATTTCAAAATGCAAACAAAATGGTGGGTCTGACCATAACGGGCATTGTTCTGTTCATGGCATGGGAAGGACTGTCTCTTGAGTGGAAATGCTAAGTCTTTTTTGAAATGTACCAGATTAATTTCTTTGGTTAATCAAGTATAAAGAGAATATGATTACTGCCAAAACTGTAAATATTAGACCAAATTAACAACTTCCAAGTGTTGAGATTGGATTTTCTTTGATATGTATGAAAATCCAATCCCCTCCAAATGAGATGAGATAAAATTTTTAAAATATATTAACAAAAGAAATACTTGAAAACATAAATGTTCACACCTGAACTGTGCATGTTATTCTTGGAAGATAACAATCCTCTTTAACAATTTGTCTTTTTTGATGTATGGCAGGAGTGTATTTGGGATGTGCAGTAATACATTCGTCCATTATTAAAGAAAATGCAGCTATTACATGATGTGTAAAAACTTGAAAAAACTCTTCAATTCTGATTTATTTTACATTATTGTTAATTATCTACCATTAGAAAGCTCTCATCTAAAAGGATTAAGTTAATAAATTGACTAGTAGATTTGAAACTAAAATTCCAGAGATGAAAGCAGTGTTCTAAACTCAATGTACTACTGAATGCTGCTTATTTTTGGAGTTTTAAAATTAACATGCCATGTTTCACTTAGCTTGCATCCTGGTAAATAAAACTCGTTCTGAGTAATTGGCAGCTTATATCCAATTTCCTACTTTCTGGTTTAATATCTATTTCGCACTGACTAGCTAAATATTTTGTTGATCCTTATCACAGGTTGTTGATAGTTTCTAAGTATATTGAATTGAATTCAGTTATTCTTGTTTATTCTCTATTGGATTTTTCATAACCAAATCTTCAATTTGTGGCCAATATACCTGCTGCAGTAAAACTGGCAGAGTATAATCATTATGCCAAACCACTTCTTCATCAAATCACATCCTATTAGTTCAATACAAAATTGTCTTTGAACCCCACAATCACAAGAACGGAATAGGAAAGTACATTGTGCTTTGTCTTTGGAATATCTGCAATGTCATGAACAGTTGATAACTCGAGGAGAAAATTCTGTATATAAATACTTGCAATCCACAAATCAAGCAATACTCCAGAATGTTGTTACATTCCCCCATTGGCTTATTAGACTCTAGACTGCTGCTGAACAAAGATAACATTCTCTCCTTCACCTGCCTTCAGGTTGGCCTGTGTAGTATTTGATCATGCTTTATAATTTTGGTTTCATTAAAACAAATATGCAAGAGGATTTACATTACTCATGGGAAATGCCTTGGGCTAGATTTTCATGCTTCTGTCAGTGTCAGAATGGAGATGGGCAGACTTTAAAAATTGCGGGTGGGGCCCGATTCTGTGATTTCTACCCACATTCCCATTGCTGACAACTTTTAGTGATACGGAAAGCCAGCCTGCAAGCAACACTACTGACCTTGCTGGCTTCATTGTGACACCAACCACCCTCCCCCCCACCCACAATTCTGATGGAATCTTGCCAACTTCTGAAGGCGACGTAGTTCATGGCAGCTCAGAGGAGTCATGTACCATGGGGCATCCCTAGTCTGGAGTTGGGAACTTTTTGACAGTTAAAATATATATTTTAAAAGGTAAGTGACCATTAAAATTGTGAAAGTGGAAAAGTCTTCAGATGCATTAGAGTACATTATCTATGGTATGTGCTCTTCTGCATTGAAAAAATAGTGATATTCAGGTGTGACCATGTCAATAGTCCTCCATGATTTAATCTTTTCACTGATTGACAGCTCAGACATCTGCTCCCCTGCCTTTAAGCTTGGACAGATGGCTGAGCTCTTTCAAATGCTACTCAGAAATCTGTTCCTCTGCTTCAAAGGTTCACAGATGCCTGAGCTCTTTCTATGACTTCAAAGGTTTTAATATATCCAGTTCTGGAGGTTTTGTCTATACAGCTGTGAAGTAGCATTCCATTATGAATGCTTGGCTGAGCTCCGAACCCCACTAATAGCCTCAGCTCAGCAGGGAATGCTGATACATTCATTCATAGAATCTCATCATGCAAGTTTGGCTGAGCTCCAAACCCCACTAATTGATTCAGTTCAGCAGGGTTGTTGACACAGCTGTCAAGGAGGCTGAGAGTTTATTTATTTTGACAGTTTTATGAACACTTAATAGAATATTTTTAAATGGTCTGTTTTAAAGACTTTGTTTATTTTGAAAGTTTTATTGACTTCCCAATATTATTATAGGATTCAAGAATTCTGCACATTGTGTATACTGGATGAGTGGGTATGAAGGGGGCATGGGCGGGGAATGGGTAAACATGGGGATTTTGGAGGGGGCATGGGGGGGTTTGAGGGGGATGTGTGTTAGGGGGCCTCACACTCATCTCCCTAAATGGGCTGATGTCCCTAGGAATGGAGACAGACCTCCTAACCTGCCTGCCTTGGCATCTGCTTCTGCCTGTGGCCTGCTTTTAGAGGTGGTGCCCCTGACTCCAGCGTGCCCCCCATCCCCACAATGAAAATAGCATGGGTTTTGCCGGGTAGGAGGTGGAATTGCAACTTTGGGCAATGACCCGACTCGCAATTCACATTTCAAAGATGGAAATCCAGGCAGTTGTGTCACTGCACTCAAATACTAGGTAACCAAAGTAGATTTACCACTTTATCTTTCACTTCATTTTGATAACTGGAAAGCACACTGTTCCAGTACTTCAGCGGAGCTATTTCCTTCAGTTTCACCAGCAAACAATAACATATTAAAGATAAAAGATGATTTAAACAGAAAGCATTACTCCTGGTATTAGCAAAATAATAATTTAGGGGTGATAGACATGACCAAGTAATATAAAAGTTCTGTGAACAAGAACAAATGTTAAATTTTGCACTGCCTGAAACACACTCAGGATTCAACACATAACACTGCCTGGTCCAATCAGAGAAACAGCATAAGTTGAAGACAATTCTTACAAAATGTGTACACACCCTTAGCAAGACATGGATTTTGTAAATGTCTACATTGGTCAAAAAACAAATTTAACATCAATAAGCTTCTAGAAAAAGAACAGGAATTGAACTTCTGGTCTACTTCCTAAGTGTAGTGGTAACTGTATCTGAAATGACTACATTTCTAAACTAATGTTAGGCTAATATTCCATTAATACTTTAACCTGTCTCCCTGCATTCAACACTATGGCTTACAAATAGAAGACCTTGGGAATTAAATTTTGTCAAGCAAGAAACAGTGACTCTTACAAGAACATTACATCTTACGATAAAGACTCAGACAATGAGAACTGACTTGCTGCAAATAAACAAAGTGCTGGTTGGATAGGTATTATACTGAAGCTTTGAGAGTAGCTATCCAGAAAGCACTTGTTAAGGCTATATGTCAAATGAAAGTGGTGGAAGAAAGCTAAAAAAATTAAAGAATCCTAAAATACCTCTTACATATTTTGCGGACACATTAAAAAGAGATACTATGGCCTGAATTTTTAGCTCGGTGGGCAGTGTGATCGGTGGGCCCGGGAGCAGTCAGGAAACGGACCGCTGACTGTGATCGGCCCCCAACCGCGATTTAACAACCAGCCAACATGAAGCGCTGCTAGGATGGGGGCGGGAGGAGAGTGGGTGATGACATCAACGCAGGCGCAGGCGAGCGCTGACAGAAAGCTACCTGAAGGCAGAGAGCTGCCTCAGGGAGCTGAAGACCCGAAACCCAGGAAATAAAGTTTTTAATATCAGGAAAAAAATGTCCAAGCATCACAATCAGGCATCTGAACATACAGATTATAAAAATGCTGTCCACAGATTTATATTTTTATTTTATTTATTAATGGAAACCTCATCCCGCCCTTGGATAAGGTTTGATGAAAATTGTAATGGCTGCCTGGCCGATTCACCCATCTGCCAACTGTAAAGTTGAACAGGCTACATAAAATGACAGACAATTGCGCCGTTAATGGGCTTTTTTTGCCCTCTTAATTGTCGCCGTGTGCGTGCAAAAGTCAGAAGTGTACTTGCCGACCAAAATATCATGAGCGCAGGATGACGTTGGGGCGCTTGCCCGACATCATCTCGCACAATTTCCCGCCTGATCGGATTGGGTCAGGCACGTGCCTGCCCGGTCAGCATAAAATTCAGCCCTATGTTACATATAACTTACCACAGATAAAAATGATCAGATAAAATTTCTCAATAATATGGCCACTATCCCTCACTATTCTAGCCCTTGCCAAGATTCTGCCAACACAGTAGCTCTTACAACTGGCAAAACATTCCCAAGTGCATGTGTGCAAATCATGAAATATAAAGTAACAATGAATAATTATTGCATAGTGGATTAGTACATTATATTTCTAAGTTACAGTCTGAGATCGCTGTCGTAATTCCGCAGAAGGCTGGTGAGTACTTGAGTTCAAAATACATTCCAGTGGTTGGTCAAACTGCATTTGGTTTACTCGGGCATATTCTTCAAACCATTCCTGTTGGAAAGGGAGACATTTTTATTGCTGTACATTGTGTGGGCCAGGAGCTGGCAAAAATTATATCAGCATCTAACTGAAGCAGTAGGCACAATTCTTTCTGATAATATATTTAGATGTACAGCATAGTTAATAATTGATGTTCGCTTTAACATATTGCAACCTTCATGAGAACAAATTGAGCTGCAAATCACACTCCACAAGCAAATTCTAAGAACTTAACCCACAAAAATCTCCTTTATTCTGTTTCTATCATAGCTGGTAACTTTTGTCCAACTGCTGTCCCGATCAGCAGTTTCCATTTATAAAACCAATAGTATTGCCATCTCATTCCTGCCCCAATCAATTTCTGCCCTCACTTTTATGAAGAAGTTAACTCTTCACTGGAGTATGTTTTTGTGGGCAATTTTACAGAAATATTTCACTCTGAAATATATTCTATCTGACAAGTCAAATTATCTAAATGGACTTGTCTATTTGGTAAATATAAGTATGTACATCATTGTTAAGGTTTTCATACCTGAATCTCCTCTTCATACATTTTAATGCTCAGATCACTTTTAGTTCTTGATCTTCTGCCAATAAAAACCATTTTAAGCTGCTGTAATAAAACAAGAAATAGTTTACATGTCATAAAAATTAAGATAATCTTAAAGGTCCTCTTGAAAAAGAAGCTGCTTCTGAAATGAAAAACATGGGTCCCAATAATTGCTGAGGCAGGGAGGAAGCAGAGATTGGGGCCGGGGGGATGTTTGGGGGGGGGGCTGCTGGTGGTGTGGCAGGACGGGATATTTTGAATTTGGAAAGGATGGAAGAATGGGTTTCCCTTAGGTCCTACTGATTCTAACTAAAGGAATTGGTTAACATTTTCTGCTTCCATTTCCCAGTTGCAGCCAGCCACATCAAGGCTGGGTGGAGGGATGGACGCTTCCTGCAGATGCAGGCTTTTGACACATGGTCACAGCCAGGGAATGGAGGGTGGGATGTATCAGAGAACTTGGGGTGCTGGGAGTGGTAGGGCAAAGAGATTGGAAGACTCAACAGTGGAAGAGATCAGAAGGGCCTCAGGGTTGAGGATGAGAGGCCACAGGGGTAGATCACAGAATCACATCACAGAATCACAGTGCAGAAGAAGCCCTTCGGCCCATCGAGTCTGCACCCACACATGAGAAACACAAATAAATGGAGGAGATCAGAGGCCTTGTGGTGGGTGGGACAGCGGGATTGGAAGACTTGGTGATACATAAGATTGGAGACTTTGTGGAGAGAGTAGGTGGGTGGGTGGGGAGAGATCAGGGGCCTTGGTTGAGCTGGAGGATGGTGAAATGTTTTGGATTGATTGGAAGGATTGTTGGTGGAGGAGATTGTTGGCCTTACCCATGATGGAGGGGGAAATTAGAGGAGTTGGTGGTGGATATCTAAGGCCTTTAGTGGGAGGGAAAATCGGAACAATTGATGGTGGAGGAAATGTGAGTTCTCAGGCAGTGGGGGGGTTGGGTTTAAAGATAGAAGCAGCTTCAGGGGATCGGAAAGGTAGGTGGTAATGGAGAGGCCTTAGGAGCAGGTGGGTGAGGGGAGATCAGAAGGATCTACCTCAGGGTTGGCAGGGAGGATGTTTGATCAGCAGGGCCAACTGGATTCAGCAGCTAGGTGGAAAGGCCTGTACCTTCCTGGATGTAGCAGTACTCAGCTTCCATTGGCCAACAGGTTGCCTGAAGTCCAAGAACTGCAGCCAGCCAGGACTGAATTTAAAATAGCGGCTAATTGTGAGGCAGGCAGCCTCATTATAATATTTAAATGACAAACCCATCTCCTGCATTATCTGTTTCCGGTAAAATTGGAAATGGTGGATTAGGGTCAGGTTACAGATTTTTTCATTTTTATATACCAGCTGACTCAGGGGCTTAAAACTCTCTTCAATATAACAGTATAGTCAAACTCATCAATGGTGTTGGTAACTATTTTCCCTTTCTCCTTTCCTTTGGTTACATCCAATCCATATAACATTCCTAGCAAAACATAATGGGGTAACTACTTTTAGGTCAGCTCCCGTAAATGCCACTTTGAAGGGTACATTGAGTTATATGTCTGAGCAGCCCAAGGTGAGCCCTTTGCTTTCAATCTGCCCCTTTTCTTCAGGAATGGCTTAAATCAGGGGCTTGGCAAATGGACTGCTATAGATTCAAAACAATGTCATGAAGGTAAGAATAAGGTGAAAAAAGACTGCTTGGGCCATTCAGGTCTTTTCCCTCCCAGTCCCTGTATGGTAAGATCTAGTACTTTTACTCTACTCAAATCATTCTAAGAACATTTTGTAAGGAAAACAATCAACCAAAGAACATTCTGCATATCAAGTACAATTAAGTTTAGTTTTTTTTAATTCTACAGCTGCAAGTATTAAGATTGGGGAATTAAATATAGAACACTTAACACTGGCAAACGATTTTGTTTCCAATTTTCTCCTCTTTCTTTCCTCCCTTCTCCGTTGAAGGTTTCTACAATTTGCAAGGATATACTTTCAAGAATACTCGCCACCTTCAATTGCCTCACTGATGGTAACCATTATTCATGAGTTAGTCTGGACAATGAGCAGAAGCTCATTCAACGAAAGGGGTTTCACAATTATGATGAATCTTGTCCTCACTCAATGCTTGCCTGTGCACTTGCAGCAGAGACCACCAGATAATGCTCACATGCAGAAACCTGTCTTGATTTCTCTATCCCCAGAATTTTTTGTAGTGCCTATGCTATAATTGAATAAGTCAGCAATAACTAAGGATTAAATTCGAGACCTCCAAGTCTACATGGCTGTGTTTCCTAAGTAAACTTACTAAGATATTGTGGAAATTAAAAATAATTTATGTTAATAGTTGATCGTGAAAGTACTTCATCTGTCAAACTGAATATCATGCAAGGGCTAAAACTGCCACCTAGTGGTAAACATGTATCTCATCATATCCTGGATTTCAATGGTATTCAATTCATGAATTTCAAAGTTAATATTATATAAAATATAATGCAATACAAAAAACTGGCAATACGCAGCCTGAAAGGAACACAGTCATTTTCAGGTTTGTTTAATTTTCTTATGTTGCCTGCCTATATACTACCTTTAGTCATCCTGGATGTGGAGACTTAGAAATGGCAATATTACCTACATTTAATAATTAGGGAATCATAACAAATTGTTAAATCTCAAATAAAAGAAGAACAATGAATACAAGAAAGAGAAACTACATACATCATTGCTTGCCATTCTGGATGACAGTTTAAAAAGTCCAGAGATCTCAGAAGATGGGGAACCGTTCTGTTTGTTGAACTCAAGAAGTCTATCAATTTCCTCCTTGTCAACCTCGGTCTCAAAAACAATTCCATTTTCATCTGTTATAGACAAAAGATCAGAATGCAAAATATATACAAAATCTTGTTACAAGAAACATAAAATTAAAGCATGACCCGTTCCCATTATACCAATCTCTGGTATGAACTGATCACATTTAAATGCAAAAGAAAAACTTGCCACAAGGTACACTAAACTAAAAGACAAAATATGATGACACACAACAGCAAAAATAAAATATCAGCAGTGGAAGTTCATATAGATTACACATACCTTCCTCATCTTTATTTTTTCTACTGTAATTCATGCGGAACAGAAATGCATCCAAAATAAATGCAACGATAATAGTAAGTACAACCTAAAAAAGAAAAAAAGAGAAGTTACAACTGATTGTTATGCAAAATAAACCCAGTTTTAAAATCATTAAGAAATTATCACAGTAAGCCAGCCATTAGCAGGGGCACTTGGAAATAAGGCACAGTAGGTAGATTATGACATCTGTCAGAGTAACGCTGATTTGATGCCATTTTCGGCATCAATGCTCCAGCTAGTGCCCTCCTTTCCCATTGCTGAACATGCATTCAGCAGCAGGAAGGATGCACCCAGCAGCACTTTTTAAAGAGGAGGAGGAGAACCAATGTGGCTTTTCCAGGATAGCAGGCTTCCCACTAGTGCAGGGTGCCAATGGCTGCACATACATTGCATTGCGGGTGTCACATTAACACTCAGAGATATGCAGCAACTGCAAGGGGATCCATTCCCTCAATGTCTAGCTGGTGTGCAACCATACTCAGCATATCATGCAGGTCAATGTCTGATGTGTTCATGATGCCTTTATTCAGCGCGAGTCACTCAATATCAACATTTGAGCCATCACAACATTCCAGAGTGGCTATTGGGCGACATGAGCTTTCTGATCACCTCTGGCTCATGATTCTGGTGTGCAACTCATGCACATGTGCTTATAACAAGAGCTATATCTGCCAAATAAGATGAGCAAACCATTGGGCATGCTTAGGCAATGTTCTGCTGCCTGGAGAAGCCTTGCAGTCACATCAGACCATATGTCATGATATACCTTGGTCTGTTGCATCCTGCACAACCTCACCATCATGAGGGCACAACTCTTGCCACCAGATGTATGGAGAACAGCTGAGAAGGAAGAAGAGGAAGAGGAAGGAGGTGGCTACCAACAATTCCCATGTTTAGTTCATTCGACTGTGGTATCAGTGCACGCAATGACAATCTTATGTTCAACAACAGTCTCACATCTTACCTTCCCTCTGTAACACACAACCACAACTTCCTCTTGGTCACAAAGGTGAAATAAAAGCCACCATAAAACCAACTTTGAAAATTGAAATATCCAAAATTTAATACAAATGCCAACCAATGATCCTGGTGTATTCCCTTGGTGCCTGTCTTCTGTGTGCCTTTGCCTGTCTTAGTGCTCTTCCACAGTGCTACCTCTGCAGCCATTTGCAGCTGCAGCATAGCTAGCAGAAGTTGTTGACTTTCATGGAGGATACTGCAAATGGCCTTGCAGGATAACTTTGAAAAGCTCTGGCCCTACAAGGCTCTGATTTGGACTATACCATTTCAGCATGGCTGGCAGCAGTCTGCGCTGGCTGTCTGACAGGCAACAACAAGGATACTGGTGGAGTGGAGTGATAGGAGGATGATTGCTGTCATCCTGAAAGAGGCTAGCAGGTTTTGTCTCCATGGAGCAAATGCCACTCCACTGGGCCAGCAATGTGTTGGAGGACAGATTGCTGGATTGCTGTGAGACATATTTGCACACTGGTCTCTGCAGCCATAATGGTAGTAGACTGATGTAGTGTGGCAACATGCAGGTCTTCAGTCTGAGCTTCCACAGCATCACTCAGACATTGGGTGGCTTCAGCTTGTGCTGCAATGGAAGCTGAGACATCGACCATCAAATATGGTTGTGTCCCACGAGTGTGCTAATGGATTTGGCCACCATTTTCGTGCTGGAAAGGATGGGCTCGAAGCTCTGCACAAAGCTGTGTGCAAGGTGGATACTAGATCCTCCATGTTCCTTGATAATGACCAAAAGCTTTCTCACAGGCCTGCTAAAGCACCAAGCATGTACATAGCTTCAGCTATCAGCCTTTTGCTGTATGCTGCCCATCAAAGTCCACATCTGAGCTTTCTGCAGCAGAAATCATGTGGCATCTAGCCCTCCCTTTTCCCCTGCCCTGCCTGCAGGAAATTCATGTACAGAACCCACCCCTAAGCTGCATGCTAAGGTATACACAGTGACAGTATCTGAGAGTGACAGTGTTGCTTCGTTATCAGTCTCTTCTCCCTTTTCCAGTTCTTGCTTCTGGACCACTGCTTGGTCAAGTTTCAGTTCTTAGATGTCTTACAGGAGGCTGCCACATGTGTATAGTTATGTTGGGATGACCGAGAGAGGGGTTGTTGGGGGTGGGGGGGGGGGGGGGGGGGGGGGGGGGGGGGGGTGCGCGCGTGGTGGGGGGTGTCCAAGGCAAGGCAAGCGGTACATGCTTAGACCACCTGCAGCTTGTAAATCATAAGAACATAAGAAATAGGAATAGGAGTAGACCATTCAGTCCTTTGAGTCTGCTTCATCATTCAATAAGATCATGGCTGATCTGCTTGTATTTCAATTTCCACATTTCCATCTAACCCCGATAACCTTTGATTCCCTTGCCTAACAAGAATCTATCTACCTCTGCCTTAAAAATATTCAATGACCCCGCCTCCACTACCTTCTGAGGCAGAGAATTCCAAAGTCGCATAACCCTCTGAGAGAAAATATTTCTCCTCATCTCTGTCCTAAAAGGGTGACCCCTAATTTTAAAACAGTGCTCCCTAGTTCTGGACTCGCCCACAAGAGAAAGGATCCTTTTGACATTCACCTTGTCAACACCATTCAGAATCTTGTATACATAATCAAATTACCTCTCACTCTTCTAAACTCCAGTGGAAACAAGCCCAGTCTGTCTAACCTTTCCTCATAAGACAGCCCATTCATTCCAGGTATCAATCTGGTAAACCTCCTTTGAACCGCCTCCAAAACATTTACATCCTTCCTTAAATAAAGAGACCAAAACTGCACATAGTATCTGAACTGCGGTCTCACCAATGCCCTGTATAACTGAAGCGTAACATCCTTACTTGTATGTTCAATCCCTCTCGTAATAAAGGATAGCATTCCATTAGTCTTCTTAAATAGAAGTGGTTGTGGGATGAGGGGGTAGTGGAATGTGAAAAGTAGGATTATGTATGTGGATACTGCCATTCACTGTTTCCTCCAGCAGAATGAGGATGTACAGCTGTGGCTGGCTTCCACCAGCTAGGCACTACTGTCTGTAGCTGTGCATCACTTTGTCTTGCAAGGGAGAGAGAAGTGCATCAGTGAGTGTGGTACAATCAATTTCAATGGTGTCCCTGTCTTGGTTGATTAGATGACAATGTGTGCAAGATGTGAGTGTGAGGCTTGCAGCAGTGCATGAGGGCAAGGTGAACCTATGAATGTGAGGTATCTGTCGTGGTTGACAGAGGTTGTTAGTATGTGAGTGAAAGAGGATTAATGAATTAAGGAATGTGTGAAGCTGATGGTTTGCTGCAAACACATGCTACTTGAAGGTTCGCTATCTTACCCTGACCATGTGCGAGGTCATTGCCACCTTCCAATCCGTAGGGACCATTCCAGCATCTATTAAATTTTGGAAGATGACCGCCAATGCATCTACTACCTCTACAGCCGCCTCTTTCAACACTGAGATGTGGATCATCAGGTCCAGGAGATTTAACTACTTTAATTCCCATTCATTTCTCTAGTACTATTTTTTTTACTTATATTAATATCTTGCAGTCTCTCGTTTATACTAGTCCCTTGATTCTCTATTATTTCTGGGAGGTTTTTAGTATTTTCCTCTATGAAGACAGACACAAAGGGCAGAATCGTCTCAGATTTGCACTAAGTGCAGTAGTGGGTGGGTAAAACAATGTTTTACTTTCGGTTGCAATCGCGGCTTTTCATGCTGTATCATCCCAAACCCACTGTATTAATTATGCATTCCCAGGAAACACACCGTTTCCATGGCGGGCAGGCTCTCATTTGCCCACCACACCATCACCTCGCCGCTTCAGCACGCAGGGTGTCATATTTAAAGTCCAGCAGCACACACACCTCTCAGTACTTCCAGCCCACAACTGCTGCAAAGAAGACATGGCCCTGAAAGGCAAAAAGACTGCAGCCTCCAGGTTCAATGACACATTTCTCGAGCACTTTTTGAACGCAGTGGAGACTCACCATGATGTCCCCTCACTCACTCTGGTTGCAGGAAGGGCAGCAACCTCACTAATCTGGCTTGGGAGGAAGTGGCAATGGTGGTCAGTGCCCTTCAAAAGAGGACAACCCAGTGCCGCAGGAGGATGAATGATCTTCTCTGTTCTACCAGGGTAAGTCACTCTTTTCATCACTCTCAACTCACACACTCACAAACCCATCACTCATCCACTGGTCTTTCACTCACTGCCAGTTCAAGGAACACCACCATTCACTCTCACACATACCTTCATTGGCTTCATCCCGTACATGGGACTACTCACCACCCACACATGCCAGGCACACTTCTCATCTGGCCTGGCAGTCATGCTGCTTACATTCTCTCCATCTCTATTCATGCAGGACAAGCTGGCACACAACAACAGGGAGAGGTCACAGACTGGTGGAAGAATGCCTGAAATCAAGGTCCTCACGGACTTTGAAAATAGAGTCATCCAGCTGACCGGCGAGGATCTGGATCGTTCCTGCGCTGACAGTAAGGTTGGCGGTGCTCTATCAAGTGAGGATCCAGCAGTGCAACATCCATCATACAGCCATGCTGTGACATATGTGTCCTGTTTCACAGGCCACTGCTCTGCACTAATTATCTCCCCTTGCTTTTGCAGGCACATCTGGGAAATAGCAGACGGAGTCCACGACCCAGGGCCTCCAATCAAGCCCTGAGGAAACCTTTGAAAAGGAATCAGGAGACACCCTCCTTGAAGTTCTGTCACAGCGCTCAACCACACCCTCCACCAGAGTAGAGACATACACCTCGGTGAGACCTAGCCTTGGGATCACAATCTTGTGAGCACATCGCACTGTCTGATCCACAGCAGGGAACAACAGGGACTTCCCAGATGTCCAGCACTCAGACAAATGCTGGAGGCCAGATATTTGCTGAGTCGGAGTCAGATGACGAGCCTCTGAACGTGGTCACGTCACAGTTGCTGGAGCTGCTAGGCAAGCTTGGAAACATCAGGAAGGGATATCCGCTGCACTCCTCAGATTGCAAGGCATGATGGAGGAGTCTGTCCGCCTTCAGGCTGAGGCGATAGCGCTGGCATGCCATTGAACCGAGGTCAACACTGGTAGGATGGCGGCCACCATGGAGTCCTTGGTGCAGGACATTGCTCCTGCACTGCTGCGTGGGCCCAACTCCATCGTTGACGCCACAGTTGGCCTCCAACAGTGTGCAGGTGCAAGGGGTGCGGGAAAGCTCGATCACACTCCGGCTATCCTTTCTGCTTCAGGAGTCAGCCAGGGGCCCTTGGGTACCCATAGGGACTAGGGTCAGCAGGTGTACACCTCGGGGCTTCCATCCAGGTGACTCAGGGAGTGTCCGGCCCATTCGAATCCCCTCTTCCTATGACCTCAGCAGCTCCAGCTCCACAGCTCGAGGAGGGTGCCACTACCACACAGCAAGCCCCCAAAAGCAGGCCGGGGCCCACCAGGTCTTGGCCCTGAAGAGGACGCCCGCTAAGGTCATCACAGACAGGGCGTAGCAGTCAGCAGGCTGTCTCCACCTCCACTGTGGATGGCCAGGGAGCACCAAGATGAAGCGACAGGGTTAGGAAAATTAAGATGTTACACAGCCTGGGCACGTGTGTTAGTCACTTGTACATACTGTTCACTATTGTCAATAAACTCCCAAGAATGTCTTCCTGCCTATGGCTCCTTGTTCTGATGAGTAGTGTTCGTGACACTTAGATGTGAAACCTTTCTGCACAAGATAAAGACAGATGTCTCAGTCCAGGGTTTCTTCCCTGTGCTTTGTGCAGCCTTCAGACCAAAGTCTCACTCCCTGGACACATTACTGATGCCTGCATCTTGACGGTGTTTGTCATTGCTGCCAGAATGTTGTGGACAGGAGTCACAGAGTACCACCATTCTCTCTTTGCACTCTCAGCACCTTAAAGATGGTGCTGGCCCCCATCTCTTCAGCATATGACCAGTGACACTGTGCTCCTGGAGGGGTCAGGTGCTGAAGGCGGACAAAGGATCAGATGCTTTGAAAGTTTCATGGTTGTGTCTCTATGAGATGGCCCTGATTACAGAGCGCAAGCGACCTTCCCTCAGCCAGACAGGAGTCAGACATTCTCAGAGGCTATGTGAAGATCTACGGAGTGTCCTCACCATATCGTCATCATCCTCCTGCAACTGAGCAAGTTTTAGGGCCTCTACGGCGTCCCCACGACAGGAGAATTATCACAGAGGATATATGCAATGCCATAAGCCAGTCTGGAATCAAACATTCATAGATGCAATGTGAGGATCTATGGCGTCTCCTCACTGCATATTGTCATCAGCCTCCACATGCTCCTCTAGCAGCAATGAAGGCCTCCCGAGTGCACCTGCCTCGTACGGCCAGTGCAAGGGCCTCATCCCCGTCATTGTCGCCTTCGAGGTCCTCCTCACCCTCATCTCCATCGGAAACCTCCAGCTCCTCTTCAGCCAGCTCCTCTCCTCGTTGCAGCGCCAGGTTGTAAAGGGTGCAGCAGATGACGATGATGCATGGCACCCTCTGTGGACTATATTGCAGGGCTCCACCAGACCAGTTCAGGCACCAGAACCTCATTTTTAGCATCCTGATGGTCTGCGCCATTAAGTTGCGAGTTGTAGCATGATCCTCATTATAACTTTGCTTTGCTGCTGTCTGAGGCCACCGCACAGGTGTCAATGGCTTTGCCCATTGGACTGCATGCTGTGTTCTCAGCTCAGTCGCAGGCATTGTCCCAACCTGCGCTGAAAGGCTGCACTTTAGCTTGAACCATGAGGGAGACTGGTCCAAACCGGGATGATGATATTGCAAGGGACTGTGAGGGCCTCCACTAGTGACTGCTCCACAGCCAGCTATATCAATGTGGCTGCACCTGAACTGTCTCAGCTGCAGAGGAACGGTCACTTTATACAAGGTTTCTCTAATGCGTGGCCACTTCTCTCGCCCACACATGCTTGTGCGTTACCTTCGACCGCAGGGCAGCCCTTGCCACCCCCACCAACGCGCCTCAGCCACAGGGCAGCCTTGCAAACCCCCCCTCCCCCAACGCACCTGAACCTTGAAGTCCAACAGATGACCGGACAAGCATTCCACAACGTTACTGTGTATTCATCTGAGTTCCCCTCAAAGGGCAGCCTGTTAAGTGCATGCCTTTTATACGCCATTGTGAAACACATTGGTGTGATGGGCGGATGATCCAGTGGGGAAGTGGGAGACTATTCCAGTGGGCTGGCCTTATACTAATATGTATTACATTGAGGTTCCCAACATCTGATGGCAGGAAATGCGACCTGCCATTGACAGGCGGAGCAGACAATCGAAAACTGGTTTCACGACATTGTGAAAATGATTTTTGGCCTTCTCACCATATTGTCTGCTCATGCCACCAAACATGCCCAATGTCAGCAGGCACGGAAATCCCGGCCCAAGTATTTGTTTAGTTTCTCTGCCGTTTCTTTATTCCTGATTATAAATTGTCCTGATTCCACCTGTAACAGGCCCACATTTGTTTTTGTTAATCTTTTACTTTTACATACCTGTAGAAGCTTCTATAGTCCATTTCATGTTTCTTGCTACCTTACTCTCATATTCTATTATCCCTTTCTTAATTTTTCTCTTGGTCCTCCTTTGCAGAATTCTAAAATGCTCCAAATTCTAAGGCTTACCATGTCTTTGGCAATTTTATATGCCTCTTCCTTTGATCTAATGCAATCCTTGATCTCTTTTGTTAGTTGTGGTTGGAACACTTTCCTAGCTGGGTTTTTATGCATTAAAGGAGTGTATTTTTGTGTAACCTATGGCCAGAATCTTTGGCTAAGTGAGCGGGGGGGAGGAGGTGGGGGACCCGCTTGCTGATGGGTAAAATAATGCATGATGACGTCAGGCGTGCGTCACCGGGTGTCATTCAGATTTTCAGTTCGGCGGGTGCGCACCGGAGTTGATGGGCACCCGCCAAACTGTCAAAAGCCTATTAAGGCCATTTAAATATCAATTAAAACAATAAGCTGAGCTGCCTGTCCTGCCTTAAGGTTGGCGGGTAGGCAAAGAGACCAGGCGGCCTTCGCATTTATCATGAAACTTCATCCATGGGTAGGATAAGATTTCATGAAGGTGTTTAAAGTTTTATAAAAATTTTTAATAATATTCATAGACACGTCCCAGCTCATGTGACAAGGGTACTTACACATAAGGGTACCTGTCTTAAATTTTTTTTTCTTAATTAAAATTTTCAGAACTTAAACTAATCTCCCTGAGGAAGCTCTGTGCCTCGGAGATTTCTGCACTCTTTCACGCGCATGCGACTCCCCAACTCAGCCTACTCCCCCCGCTTAGCGCTTCTGGGCACATGTCACGCTGGTGGGCCCGCCCACGTAAAATGGCAGTGTCCAACTGATCGCAGGCAGTAATTGGCTGTGCGCACGCCTGCGCCCGCTCCTGCCCAACCCCCCCGATGGGAGAAAATTTCCATATGTATTAATTCTTTAAATGTTAGCTATTGCCTATCTACCCTCATACCTTTTAAGATAGTTTCCCAATTGACCATAGCCAATTTGCCCCTCATACCTTCAGTTTCCTTTGTTTAGATTTAAGACCCTAGTCTGTGATTGAACCACCTTACTTTCAAACATAATGTGAAATTCTATCGTATTATGGTCACTCTTTCCTTTATAACAAGATTATTAATTAGCCCTTTTTCATTGCATAATACTAGATCTAAAATAGCCCATTCCCTATCCGCTTCCTTGACATACTGTTTGAGAAAACTATTTTGTATACATTCCATGAATTTGTCCTCCACAATATTTAGTACTAATTAGGTTTACCCAGTAGATTGAAATGCCCCATGATTACTGTATTACCCTTGTTACACTCACCTCTAATTTCTTGATATGAACTATGATTTATATTACCATTGCTTTTTGATGACATATAAAGAACTCCCCCCAAAGTTTTCTGACCCTTTGTGTTTCTTAGTTCCACCTGTGGTGACCTAGGCAACTATAGGGAACCCATTTAGTGCTAAAAGGGTTAATGGGGAAGTTGAATTATACGCCTAGGCCTGAGAGAAAAATACTGCAACTTGAGAACAATACCATCTTGTCTGACCACAGTTGTAGGATGAACCCCGACACATTCCATTTTGTTCTTTCTCAGGCCGAATGTATATCGGGATTGTGATAAGCATTTGCGTAAGCGCAACATCTGTTGTGCTGGGAACGAAAATTTACTACTATATGGATTGGTCAGTTAACTTATGCAAATAAGTGGATAGGTTTGTGCAAAATTTACTAATTGGCTGTAAAAATGCTTTTAACAGGTCTGCGTGTATTCTACTACGAGATGGTACAATAACTCTCATTGTGTTGTCTCCCTTGTGTATAAGTAATAAATAGGGTTTTTAAGTACTAAATGATGCCTTGGTGTGATTAATCTCCGACACACCCAGACTGATTCTATGCCTTGACCTTTACAGCTAAGGTTATATGTCACTATAGTACTGATGCCCTCTTTAATTAACAGAGCTATCCACCACCTTCTCCCAGCTTCCTATCCTTCCTGAATGTCACATATCCTTGGAGATTTAGGTCCCAGCTATGGTTTACTTGTAGCCATGTCTCTGTAATGGCTATCAGGTCATACATATGAATTTCTATTTGAGCTGACAATTCATCAGTTTTATTGTGAATGCTGCAGGCATTCAGATACAGAGTCCTTAAAGCAGCTTTTTTTTGCCATTTTTGTAAGCTCTGGCTCTATCCGCTGGCACACTCAAGTTTGCAATAGCTGTCCCTTGCTGCCATACTCTGATTATCATTACCTTTATTGCTACCTTGATCTATTACCTTGTCATATCCTTTTAATTTACTCCATCTTCCCCTACATGATCCCTTACTTCCTTTATTTAGTTTAAAGCGCTCTCAACGTCACTAGTTACATGACTCGCCATCATACTGGCCCCAGCATGGTTTACGTGAAGTCCGTCTATCGTAATATGCCAGAGTCTCACAAACAGGAACCCACTTCCCCCACGCCGGTCATTGAGCCACGCATTCATCTCTTTAAATTTATTTACCCTATGCCAATTTGCATGTGGCTCAGGTAATAACCCAGAGGTTCTGCTTTTTAATTTAGTGCCTAGCTCCTCATACTTTCTATACAGAACCTCTTTCCTAGTTCTACCTATGTCATTGGTACCTAAGTGGACCGCGACAACTGGACCCTCCCCCTCCCACTGCAAGTTCCTCTCCGGCCCTGAGCAGTCATCACAAACTCTGGCAATGGGCCGACAACACAGCCTTCTGGATTCTTGCTCACAGAAGTAGAGAACAGTATCTATACCCGTGACCATATTGGCCCCTATTACCACTACATCCCTTTTAATTCCCCCCACTTGAATGGCTTCCTGTACCATGGTGCCATTGTCAGCCTGTTCTTCCACACTGCAGCCTTCGCTCTTAACCATACAAGCTGCAAGAACCTCAAATTTATTGCTCAATTGCAAGGGCTCAGGCTCGTCCACTACTACCTTCTTTTCCTGCTGTTGCGCAGTCACACCCACCTGTCTCTGACCACTGACCAAATCAGATAACGCTAACCTAAGGGGTGTGACTATCTTCTGGAACAAAGTGTTAAGGTAACTTTCCCCCTCCCTGATGTATTGTAATGTCTGCAGCACAGGTTCCAGTTCATTAATTCTGAGCCAAAGCTCCCCAAGCCATAGACATACTATAGATGTGGTTCCATGGATTGCAATGGCACCCAGAAGGCCCCACATGCTGCAACCATGATACATCATTTGTCCAGCCATCTTTATTGTGTTAATTAAATTTATTTTTCTTAATTAATTTATAGTTCCCCTCTTCACCTAACTCCCCACTCACTCATCAAATTCCAAGCTTGACACTGTACACTCAAGCAGTACTCAGTGCAAACAAACAGCACAGAAAAACCCCTGTATTTATACTTTCTGAAAAACAAATGAGTCAAACTCTGTTAAAGCACAGAAACAAGTTTAAACTAGCTACTTAATTAACTAGATACAGCTGCTCTCAGACAGCTTATTTATCCCTGTTTAAGACTGTAATAAACTTAACTCACCTCTTAAAGTCATTTTTAGTTAACTGCTAAATTAAATAAAAAATGGCTTTAGAGAGAAATTAACCCTTAAAACTCCTTCAGTCTTCAAACTCCTGGTTGCACATAATGTGCAGACAACCTTCAAGATTACTTCACTTTCAATTTGGGTGCCTGGCCCTTTAAATGACACTGGCGTCTGATCCAACCTGCAGTTCAACACCTGATCTTTGTAGAGTGATGCATGAATTTGTTCAATGGACCTGTATGATCCAAATTAGGAAGTCCAATGTCACATCAACCGGTAAGGCTACACCTGAGTAATTCACACCCTTTGTGTCCTCATTTCTTTCTCCTATTCTTTTCCTGGGATCTGAGCATCGTTGGCAAGGCAGCATTTGTCACCCATCTCTAACTGTCCATGAACTGAGTGGCTTGCTAGGTCATTTCAGAACGTAGTTAAGAGTCAACCACATTGCTGAGAGTCTGAAGTTACATGTAGGCCAGACCAGGTAAGGATGGCAGTTTTCATTCCCTGAAGGACATTAGCGAACCAGATGGGGGTCTTTTACAACAATCAATGATGGTTGTAATGGTCATAATTACTGAGACTAGCTTTATATTCTGGATTTTGTTAATTGAATTTAAATTATACCAACTGCAGTGGTGTGATGTGAACCTAAGTCCCCACTGCATTAGCCTGGGCCTCTGTACTGCTTAACCAGTGACATTATCACCACATCATTGTTTCCCATAAGAGGAATATGCCAACCTTTAGTGCTAATAATCAAACATTTAATCCCTGATGAAACTCCTTAGGTAGGTGAGATTTTGTACATACAAGATGCATCTGTAAGAACAATTACAATTTGGGCATGAGTTATGTGGCCTTTTCTTTCAAAAGGCTTCATTTCAGGAGCTCTAAAGCTGCATCTTACCAAATACTCAGTTGTACTAATAATCTAAGTTACTGAATATCCAGTTTCCACTTGGAATAAAATGCCAGGAACAAAAAAGGATCCCATCACCATGTCAGCATATTGAATGGGAACACTGACTTATGGCACCTTTCCATGCAAGTGCACATGATGCGACACTCACCCTTTTACCTCCTTCCTTCTCACCATCCAAGACCCCATACACGCCTTCCAAGTGAAATGGTGATTTACTTATACTTCATTCAATTTTCTATACTGCATTCGCTGCTCATGGTTTGGTCTCCTCTACGTTGGGGAGACTGAAAGCAGACAGAATGACCACTTTGCAGAACACCTCCATTCAGTCCGCAAGCATGATCTCAAGCTTCCAGCTGCCTGTCATTTTAATTCTTTGCACTGCTCCCACTCTGACCTCTCTGTTCCTGGCCTGCTCCAATGAAGCTCACTACAAGACTGAGGACCAGCACCTCATCATTTGACTCAGCACTTTACAGCCTTTGGACTCAACAATAAGTTCACAATTTTAGATCTATCCCCATTGTGTTTTGTATTTCTTTGTTGGTTTGTTTTTTTTCTCACTTTTATTTCTTATTTCCTTCACTGTGCGTTCAAATGGCAACAATTCAGGATTCTGCCATTCACACCTCCTCCAGGCACATCTTTTTTTTCTTTACTTACCCCAATACCTTTCCTTTTACCTAGCACCATGAAATCTTTTGTCATACATACACACACAGGGCAGAATATTACGATTGGCGTGCGGGCATGCACCCGACATGCCTGAGTGTAAAATGACGTGCGATATTTGGCACGGATGTGCTGGAGTTGGCTGTGCGCTCACTGACAATTAAAAGACCAATCAAGGTCATTAAAAAGTGAATTAAATTCAAATTAATAGCCTCAGGGAGACTAAAGTGTTTTACTGCACACTTGCGCAAAGTTCGCTCTAGGCCACTCGCCCTCCTCCCCCCACTCGCACAGGCAGCGCTGAGTGCCGCTGCTCATGTTCCACACTGGGTGAGCCTTAATTGGCCTGCCCAAATGAAATCGCGGTGCCGAGCCGATCGCGGGTGGCGGTTGGCTTCCCGACCGCCCCCGCCCCCGCCGAGCACCCCTGCCAAGGGCAAAATCCTGCCCATTGATATGAACATTACATAGATAGGAACATATGAATTAGAGGGAGTAGGACATTTGGCTACTTGAGCTTTCTCCACCATTTGATAAGAATATGGCTGATCTACTTGTGGCCTCAATATTACTTTCCTGTCTGCTCCCTATAACCTTCAACTCCCTTGTCAATCAAGAGTCTATCCAAGTCTTAAAAATATTTAATGACTCTGCCTCCACTATCCAATAGATGTAGGCCTTACCTGTCCAACCTTTCCCCATAAGATAACCCCTTCATCCCAGGAATCAGTTGAATGAACAATTCCTTTAAAATAATTTAATCTCTGCTGTCTTCCACCCTATCTCAGATCTCCTTTACTCTTCTTCCCACCCGCCACCCTTTCATTTGCCCAAAACCTATTATATTTCCAACTTTTCCCAGTTCTGATGAAAGGTTACAGACCTGAAACGTTGACTCTGTTTCTCACCCCAGAGGTGCTATCTGACCTGAGTCTTTCTAGCATTTTCTGTTTTTATTAAGATTGATTGTTTTTCCTTAACCTGAATAATCCTTAATGAACATAAATTCACATCTTTATTATTGTTCATTAGTGAACAGTTTTATAGTTATAAATGATAAATTCAGTTATGCTGCAATATTGAGGAATAATGAAACAACTGTAGGCATCTTTACTTACCATAGTTACAATGTAGAAAGTCATAAAGTAAAGGCGACTCCAGTTTGTAGTCTGAGATACCACGCCTTCCTGTGGAGAGAGAGCTATAGCTAGGTCTCTTATAAACATTTACAGTTAAGGAGTAATTCAGTGGAATAGATTTTATCTTTGGAGAATATGATTAATCTCAAAAAATCTCACCATGATTATATACCAATTGTTTACAACAGTCAACTCAAACAAAGTTACTGTAAAAGAGAAAAAAAAATGATTATTTTCAGAACTTTTACTGCATGTTGAACTAAGTAAAATAACATCTAAACTTTACTCACCAAAACTGTTAAGGATGTTATTGAAGTTATTGAGAGAGTAGTATCCCTGTATTACAGTTCTGTCACCAATGGTCCGATTTTCCCAGCGATAAAAATCTGCTACCATGCTGTTACTGTAAACAAAGAATTGGGTCATATTCTGAGGGAGTGTGTGATTACTCGTGTTTTGGGGAAAACCCTGTATTTTCTTTTGGGAAGATCCCTTTAGGTCCGAAGCGAAACTAATAATTCTGGCAATGTGTCCTTAGACTTCTAAGAAGTGCTCATGTGATCTAGGTTGCTATGGAGCTGAAGCAAAGGTGGGGGAGGGGTGGGGCTGTGAAAGTCAGGTGCTGTAAGACTGCTGTATGAAGGGACTTCGAGCCTACCTCCTGTATGAGTAAAGGAATTAAATCTCCATCTCGGAAAAACACAGTGCTGTTTTTCATGCCATATATGCTAAGGGGTGAGCGCTTGTATTTTTGTAAATGTACTTTTGTTGTATTGACTATTTAAAGTGAAATTTACCTCTTTATTTGATATATCCTTCACCTGCCAATTAATGTTTAAATTATGCTGATTTTGGTTTGTTCGCAACTGCAAAAGCTTTAAAAAGTGAAATCTTGTTCATTGGTTTTCTTTCCATTGGTGTCATGGGGATTCCTTTCTTTTAAAATGGTATCAGTCTCTATTGGGAGTGTAACAAGAGGAGCTGAGGAGTTGTGATACTCTGTGACCAAATTCTTGTGTTGCACAGAAAATCTACATAGGTTACAGTTATTTTTTTTTTAATCCCATGGAAACACTTACTTGCAACAGTTAGGATAGACAACATCACCAAAAAACTCCATTCCTACAATAGCGAATGAGTAGTAGAAAATCATGAGTGTCAACCCTAAACTGGAAGGCAGGGGAGGAAAAAAATTACTTCAAAGAAGAAACACTGCCTTACATATTAAAAATTATATAAAGTCATGGACTATACCTGGCCATTCGCGGAAGTAATTCAAACATCGTGTCCAGAACATCTCTGTATCTCCGCTTAATCTTAAACAATCTGGAAATTGGAGTTAAGATCATTTAGCCACTTAGATTCCTAAGATGTGAAAGCAATACTACAGAATAAAATGGTAATTTTTGAATTACTCCAGGTGATATGATCTTACATCACAATTTCAACCACTAGGGCTATAGTATCAACTTGCCACAAGGATGTTCAATTGGCTTTTTGGCGCAGCTGCACATTCCAGAAGCCATTAGATATTCATAGCCATTGTGAAAATGAATATTGGGTGGCTTCTACAACAGTTTGCTGATCAATAACCCCTGTTTTACGCATAGATAGCAAGTTAAAAATCTAAGATAAAAGCAAAATACTGTGGATGCTGGAAATCTAGAACAAAAACAAAAATACCTGGAAAAACTCAGCAGGTCTGACAGCATCTGCGGAAAGGGATAAAGTTGACGTTTCAAGTCCATATGACCCTTCATCAGAACTAAGACATATACAAATGAGATGAAGTATAAGCTGATAGAGGGGGGTGAGACAGGTAGAGTTCAATAGGGGGCTAGTGATAGATGGAGGCCAAGAAGAGACTGCCAAAGAAGTCATAGACAAAAGGACAAAGCGGTGTTGACGGTGGTGATATTATCTAAAGGATGTGCTAATGGGGACATTAAGGGTAGCAAGCAGGACAAGCTAGTGGCAGATGGCCCTAGTGGGGGTGGGGTGGGGGGGAAGGGATCGAAATGGGCTAAAAGGTGGAGATGAAACAATAGATTGAAATAAATTTTAAAATAGGAGGGAAAAGAAAAATATATTTGTAAAAAAATTATAAATGATTGGAAAAAGGGGGATCGGAAAGGGTGTGGGAATGGAGGAGAGAGTTCATGATCTGAAATTGTTGAACTCAATATTAAGTCCGGAAGACTGTAAAGTGTCTAGTCGGAAGATGAGATGCTGTTCCTCCAGTTTGCGTTGAGCTTCACTGGAACATTGCAGCAAGCCAAGGATGGACATGTGGGCATGAGAGCAGGGTGATGTGTTGAAATAACAAGTGACAGGGAGTCTGGGTCATACTTGCGGACAGACCAAAGGAAGGTGTTCCGTAAAGTGGTCACCCAGTCTGCGTTTGGTCTCTCCAATGTAGAGGAGACCGCATTGGGAGCAGCGAATGCAGTAGACTAAATTGAGGGAAGTGCAAGTGAAGTGCTGCTTCATTTGAAAGGAGTGTTTGGGCCCTTGGATGGTGAGGAGAGGGGGAAATAAAGGGGCAGGTGTTGCATGGGAAGGTGCTGTGGGAGGGGGTTGAAGTGTAGGGGGTGATGGAGGAGTAGACCATGGTGTCCCGGAGGGAATGATCCCTGCGGAAAGCCGCCGGGGGGGTGAAGGGAAGATGTGTTTGGTGGTGGCATCATGCTGGAGTTGGTGGAAATGGCGGAGGATGATCCTTTGAACACGGACGCTGGTGGGGTAATAAGTGAGGACAAGGGGGATCCTATCATGTTCTGGGAGGGAGAGGAAGGTGTGAGGGCGGATGCACCGGACACGTTTGAGGGCCGTAGGTGGGAAGCCTACCCCAGTTGAGGGAATGCTGAACCTCTATTCTACTTAAGTCATAGTAAATGTTAATTTTTCAATAAAACAACTTTAAAAATAACAGCCAGTTTAACACTTCTATTGAATATACATATGAATAAAATTAGAATTTTTAGGTGTATTTTGTTTGGTTGTGTAAATAGTGTTCCCAATTTCAATTGTAAATGTATGTCTATTTTCCCAGGCAAAATAAGAACTCAAAAACAAGGTCATAGTAAAAAAAAAGTAAATGCGTAAATCGCAGAAGCATGAGCTAAATATATTTGCTCAGAATGGAGGTAAATTTTTAAAAAATCTACATTTTATAAATTAAGCATAATTGCCTATCTGAAAGAGATAAATACTAAAGAATTGGTTACTAACCTTAGCAGCTGAAGTGGCCTCAAGATGACAATGAAGTAGAATGGTTCCATATCAAAAGCTAAGACCACTATTCCAACAAATGCAAGTATGGTGACCAGGAAATCAAACCTAAAACATGAAGGTATCTCATGTTGCTTGCATTGTACATAACAGCACAGACCACCTGGCTATATTTTACATATAAAAGATGCACACACACATATGCAAAAAACCCTACAGTGCAGTCAATATTATAAAAGCAAATTTGAACCCGATGCTTTTAGCAAAGTTAAAGTTTTCTGGGGTCCACTTCTTTTTTAAATGTGTTACAATCAAATATTCTAAAATTATTAATGCTGACATTTTTGTAAGGAAATTATGATTAAAAGATTTTGAAATATATTATTCCTTCTAAACTTTGCCCGTGTCCAATGGAAGCATAGTTTGATTTTCTTGTAAATGCTAAGAAAAGGGACCAGGGAGAAGAAATGATGGAAATTTGCAACACAACATAATGTAGATTGTCCAAAAAGCGGGTGTTATTTTGAACCAGAATGCCTTAGATAATGTGTCACACAGGTACAGTGTAGCGCGGAGTCCTTTTCCAGCAGACATTCTTGTCATCATTGCAGACCTAAATATTTCATAAAAATCTTATATTTATATGGTGATTTTAACATAATAGAATGTCTCAAGGTGCTTCAAAGAAGTATTAAAAAGCAAAACTAAACACCAAGGCGTTATTAGGGCAAATGGGGGAAAGAACTGAGATAGCAAGATAGGTCTTAAAGTAAGAAAATAAGGTAGAGTCAGAGGTCAGAGAACTGTCTTGATGGCAAAAGCATTGAGTCTGATTTTTGACCAAAAACATTTCTCTCTCACATTTTTTTTTGCCTTGAAACTTAAAAGGTTTTTTGTACAGCAACTTGCACTTTTACATAGAAAAACATCCCAAGACACTTGTGAGAAGTGTAATCAGTCAAATATCAATGCCAAATCAATGAAGGAAATGTTAGGAAGAGTGACCAAAAGCTTAGTTAGATGTGTATTTTAATAAGGATCTGAAAGGAAGAGAGGGGTGCAGAGGCCAAGAGGTTTATGAAGGAAATTCCAGAACATAGGGCCTAGACAGCTAAAGACATGGCCAGCAATGGAGGGGGAAAAGGGAGCAGGAGTTGAATAAGAGAACAGAGTTGTAGAAACTTAAAGTTTTTAGAGGGTTGTAAGGCTGCAGTAATTATAGAAATGGGAATGGAGATTTGAAGAGGGTGAGAAATTTAAATCTGAGTCAAGGGAGGATTGAGAGCCAATATACATCAGTGACCACAGGAGGGACTGGTGAGTGGGACTTGGCGTAGTATGGGGTACAGTAACAAAATGTTGGAAGAGCCGAAGGATAAAGGACAAGAGTCCAGCAAGGGCAACATTTCAAAATCGAGTCTAAAGATAATAAGGTATGGATTAGAGTTTCAGCAGCAATTCGGCTGAAATGAGGCTGAGACATGTAATATTACTGAGATGGAAATAGGTGGTCTTTGTTGTGAGAGGATATAAAGTTGAAAGTTAATCCTGGAGTCAAATAGGATGTTGAGGTTGCAAACAATCTGCATTGACTAGAGACAATGTCCAGGAAGGGGAATGGAATTGGTGGCAAGGATGTGGAGGTTGTGTGTGGGGTAGACAATTGCTTCAGCCTTCCCAGTATTTATTAAGTGGAAGAAATTGCAGATCATTCAGATTGGATGTTGAACAAACAATCTGACTATACAGAGCAGTGGAGGGGCCGAGTGACGCGTACGAGATATAGAACAGAACAATTAATATTACATGAAAGAAGTAAACAATGTTTTAATGTTACCCAATAGAAAAAAGGAAATTATCAACTGCTGAGCCAACAAAACTGCTTATCACTGACATCATTCAGATTGATCCAAGCAGTAGCGGTACTTGGAAGTCCCAAGCATTGCCTATTAAATCCAAACATGCTTAATTTTGTCAGAAACATTTTGTCAGTCCTTGACGGGTTGCATGAAGTACCTCAGTGAGGCAAGGTATTCCAGATCAGGTAGAGGCAAAACAGGAGTATACATGCTAACTACCCTGGATCACACTTGCAACAACATTGACAGCCTTGAAATTGTCAGCATTTCAAATGCAGCAAAATTGAGGTTTGAGGTACTAACAATTAAATAGAGTGATCAAGTCACCAAATTTTCCCTTTCTTCCATGTTTAATTCACCGGAGTATATGCCTCTTTCAACTGTCAATATAGTCAATCAACTTTGCTTCCAGGTCAATATCATTCCTGAATCAGTTGTCGGAGACACATACAGCAACCTGGCAATACCTTCCTAAGATGACAGATACATTCCTGCATAGATTAGAAACTCAAGAGTGGGTTAGGAAGAGGGACATAAATACATCTGCTTCCCACACTGTGCCACCCAGAAAACTTTAAAACAACTTTAAAGCAATACTATGAAGTCTGTTTTCAAGTTGTATTTGAGACATGCCCTAAAAAGGCTTTTGTAATAACTAAAAATAGAACCAAAAACCTGCACCAGCATTCTAACAATTGCTTAATTGGTGTTTTTGATTTATTAGGAGTAAGCATTTACTGTCAAGGTAAATAAACATTTATTTGTGGCACAGCATTAAAATCATCAAATTGAGCTCTCAAAATGGCATGCTGTTTGGTATTAGGCTACCAATGCTCAAAGTATTGTCTCAAAGTCCCTGTCTCCTGATATATATTTGGACTTGTAAAATTCCTGGTGGCAACTGAGATGTATAAATAATTAGAATAGATATTGCAAAATATTACTTCAAAGTAAATCAGGCTGATGGGACACAGGCCAGGATTTTATGGCCTCACTGTCACCTGTCTCCCCCTGGCAGATGTGGTGAGCTATTTAAATCTCCATTCAGTTCAACGGCACCGTAATAGCCTACTGGGTGGGAGGGGCCTTAAAATCCTGGCCATAAATTTAAATTAAAAAAAAAGTAAATTTATAGCATATTATAAAAGCTTCTTTACTCAAGTGTGACAAATATTTGGGATATTCAGCAAAAAAGGTCATAGGGCAAAATTTTTGCCATGAAGACAGGAAACGTAAAAATTACAGATCAGGGACTTAATTATAGGGTTGCTTATGGGAAAGTGGTTTTCATTTAGCACAGTTTTGTTCAGCACACCATTTTTTAGGAAGACATTAGGAGTGCTAAATGAGGAATAGCTGGATTTTCAGTTCTATGACCATTTAAGGAACTAAGTAACAAGAATTAAGTAACAAGGGTAGTGTTTCTTAGCAACATGCCAAAACTCATGAATAAGAAAATGCATTCAGCCAGATGGTATCAGTCTAACCACCCAGTCCAGTATTTAAGTGCATTTTGAATGTTCTATTGTTTGACGCTATAGGCCGAATTTTTCAGGTGTATCTCTCCCCTCCCCACCCTATCCCTGGAACTGGGAATAGGGATTGGGGGGAGGTGCTTGAAAATATCAGTGCCAGGGTGTTAATTTTGGGATGCACTTCGTCGCGCTGGCCATTTTGGGGTGGCAAGTTTGTGGCCCAGGAAGACTGCCTGTCCCCACAAGGCAGGCAGGCAATTAGGTTGGGTGAGGTTGCGAACAAAGTGGCAGTGTGTTTAAAATAGCAGATTGAGCATGTGCATTTACCATGATTCTTGGCACATGTGCAGTGACCGTGCTAAAACAAAAATGGAGGCAATGTTATTTGGGTAAGTTCCGTTATTTACAAACCATGCTAAAATGAAAACACGCTATTTGAACTAGCTTTAAATAGTGGGTACCGGTAGTATTAGTTAAGAGTTAGTTTAGACTTTTTATCCGGTAAGGGTGAGGGTGATGGTTAATAGCTTTATGGAGGAGCCAAATATGATCCAATGAGTGAAATAAAGAGATTCATCCTATGTAACTGCGTTCATTCAAATTTGCTACATTGCCCCAAGAGGCAAAGTAGCCTAATAATTCTGAGATAGTTGTAGAAAATCCGTCACTGCATTGCTTTGAATAGAGTATGTATATTAACAACTGTTTGAGTGTACATTGTATACAAAACTTTTAAAAATCACGCTTATACAAGTTAATTTTTTACACCATTTTTTCCAGCAGCCCTTAAGAAACAGATGTGTAAGTACTTGCCACAAAAAATGAGATTACAAATTATATATTCTGCACACCAATTTGTATTTGTTCCATACTCACAGATTCCAGCCAGATGTGAAGTATTCAGTTGGTCCCAGCCCAGTGATTTTCAGTAGCATTTCTACCCCGTAAACTATACAAAACATAGAAATACCATTGCTGCGTGGGTAAATATTCATTGCAAAACTTAAGTATGGGTGAATTGAAGTATAGGAAAGACATTGTTAAATCAAGATGAACTTTACAAGAACATCTGTAAGTTAAATCAAAGTGAACTTTACAAGAGCATTTGTAAGGTTTTCTTTTTGATACTGCCCTAACAGAAAATGCCACAGTTTCAACATTGTATGCACTTGTATTCAATATATCAAATTACATTTTACCTTTAGCAGATTTGTTTAAAAAAATCAGATTTTTCAATCTCCATTTGTTCTAATGAAGATTAAGAAGAAGCCTTATTATTGCTATGGAGAACTTATTACTGCTTTAAGCTCTGCAAGTGGTCTAAAGCCTCAATTTTCATTCATGCATTGCCACAGATGCAAGCATGGCATGTTTCCTGGCATATTGTGGAAGCACAGCACCAATGCTTAACTCTGCTACAGAAGCCTACAGAAGCCTCTCTTACAAGCCCCTCACATTTGCAGAATCAAACTCTACATGGATCTCACACACTGCCATCACAAGCGCACCACTCACTCTCCCACACACACCTTGACATCTCAATCTCACCTCACATCCTGTGCAGCTCACATACTCATCCCAAAGACAACTCCTCTCAGTATGCACACACATCCATCCTTATCATCTGCCTTGACATGCCTCAAGCTCACACTCTCTCCTTGTCTTTTTATGCAGGCCAAGCTTGTCCATAATAAAAGGGAGAGGTCCCAGACTGGTAAGGTCATGGCAGAGATCAAGGCCCCTTACCGAGTGTGAGGAGCCTGCTCTTCCCCTGGCTGGAGAGGACCGGGACTGTGCCTGGGGTAACGGTGAGGTCGGCAGTGCACACCCAAGTGAGGACCCTTCACCGGCTCATCCTTTAGATTTTGAGACTGTGGGTGCAATGTGATGTTTTGTATTTTGACGCCACACACTAATTATCTCTACTCACTTTCATAGGCACCTCTGCCAAGCGCCCTAGGGACAACAAGAGCCAGCCCCTCATCTCCAGCTCCCCGACACCTTGGATGAGGTTCTTGAGGATGCAACAAATGAAGACCCATCACAGAGCTCACCCATACCCTCCACCAGCGCAAAAACACACACCTTGGTGAGACCTAGATCTAGAGCAGGCTCAGGGTCACAATCTGGTGAGCACAGCACAGATTCTTTGGAGGCAGGGACATTCAGGTCAAAGACACTCGGAGGGCTGCTAGAGGCCAGAATTCTGCCGAGTCCGAGTCAGAAGATGACCTCCATATTCGGTCTTATGGCAGATGTTGGAGCTGCAACGAAAGACAATGGAATATCAGGCAGGGTTGTCAGATGCATTCCATAGATTACAACGTACGGAGGAGGAGGAAGAGGATGGAGGAGTCCTTCAGCGTTCAGTCTGAGGTCATAGCACCATCATGCCAGGGCACGGAGGTTAACACTGTAGGATGGTGGCTGCCATGGAGACCTTTGTCCAGGACTTTGGTCCTGCACTGTACCAGGAGTTGCACTCCATCATTGTAGGCATAGGTGGAATCAGTGGCTACACAAGAGGGGGCCAGGGGAGCTCAGTCTCACTCCAGGTACCCCCTCTCTTCAGGAAGTCAATTGGGGGCCCTCAGACACCCAGAGGGACAAGGGCCAGCAGCTGGACACGCTGGGGCCATCCATCCTGGTGACTCTGGGAGTGTCCAGCTGATTCCAATCCCCTCTGCCTGTGACCTCAACCAGCTCCAGCTCCACAGATAGAGGGCGGAATTTTCCATTTATGAGACTAAGTGCGGTGGCGGCAGTTTTGCGGTGCCCGCCCCACTGGCAGGAACTTGCACCTGTTTCTGCAGTTGGATGGTCATTAATTACGTACAGATGAATATCGGGCTGAATCACCTGGCAGGTCGGGAGCTGATTCGTTTGCCCGCTGTCAGCTGGGGGAGTCGAAGGTCCGGGCGCCATATTTAAAGGCCAGTCCAACACAAAATCTCACTCCCTCCAGTCCACCTGTCTTCCGGATACATGCATTGATGTCTTCCATCCAGAAGAAATCGGCAGAGAGCCTTAAGAAAAAGGCAGTACCTCAGTTCACCCACCAGGCCTTGATCAGAGGAATTCAGGCACACAGGCAAGTCATGTATCCCAGGGATGGCTGCAGGAAGCACAGCAGCCTCACCTCTCCGGCCTGGGAGGCCGTCGCAGAGCAGGTCAGCGCGGCTGGCAACTGTGCCCGAAATGCCATCCAGTGCAGGAAGGGGATGAATGGTCTTATCCACTCCACCTGGGCAAGTCATCCTTCAACTCCCTCCAATACCAAACTCGCATCATGCCATCATGTACTCAAATGGCTACGCTCTTCAGGGATTTCATGCAACCATTAGCAGGGTCACATATAAACACTCATTCTCTCACCGAGACTTTCACATTACCATCATCCCATCTATCATGTTGCTCACACTCCATCCTCTGGCCCATCTGGGGAAGGCTCATCACACACAGGGAACATGCATCTCACCCAACCACTGCTCCATCTATTTTCATCACATGCCTTTGTTTGTTCTTCATACAGGCCAAGCTGGCACACATCAGGTGCGAGAGATCGCAGACCGGGGGAGGGACGGTCGATGTCATTGCCCTCACTGAGTTTGAGGAGGCTGCAGCTGAGTTGGCTGGGGAGGACAGAGATTGCTCCTGTGGGGAAGGGGAGATCGGCCCCTCCCAGCAACCCAGTATGGATCACAGCTCCATCATATCATCAAATCCTGACAAGCACAGTGTGTCACATGCAGTCTTGTATGGCTCATGCTCATTAACTGAAACTCTATTTTCTATTTTCTAGGTACCAGGCCCCAAGCCAGTCAAGCAGCAGTGCAAGCCTCAGACAACATCCGATGAGGAAGCTCTGGAAGAATCGTCACAGCGCTAACATGCACCCTCAGAGACACACATGTCGGTGGGGCACAGATGTAGATTAGGCTCGGGCTCACTTTTTGGAGGACACCTCACTGACATGCCCCTGCACCAGTCGGAGGCACGGACAGCCCAGGTCTCTGGCACTCGGTGGCCTGCTGGAGATCAGCCACCCGCTCAGTCCCTGTCAGATGATGAGGCTCCACAAGGGGCCGTCAACTCAATGCTGGAGATGCAACGACAAGCAGTGGAACATCAGGCAGAGGTCTGACAGTCACTCAGTGGACTAGAGTGAATGATGGAGGAGTCTGTCCACGTTCTGTCTGATGTCGTGGTTCCGACATGCAAGCACCTTGAGGTCACCATGGGAAGGCATGAAGACCTTGGCCCAGCAGCTCTTGCTGCATTTGTGTGCAGCTCTGCACTCCACGCCAAACACCCTGGTGGCACCATCAGGATGTAGGCAACATGGGGACAAAGCACCTTGACCTCCCTCCAGGTTTACCATCTCCTACAGGAGTCAGGGCGGGGCCTTCGGGCACCCACAGGGAGGATGAGCATCAGCCAGACACCTCAGGGCCTCCTCTCAGGACACTCCAAGGCTGTGCAGTCGCTCACAGCTCCCTCTGCCTGTGACCCCATGCACTCCAGCTTTTCAAGCCACCAAGGATGCTTCTGTCCATAAGAAGTTGTCCCTTATCAGGCTGGGGCCCTGCAGGCCTCGGGCCACCAGAGGGCGTCTGCCAAGGTCATGGCAGACATTGGGATATAGCAGCCAGCAGGCTACCTCCACCTCTGCTGCAGATGTTGGTGCTGCACCCATGTGTAGTGGTAGAGTTAGGAAAGTTAAGAAAAATTGATGTCACTTTTGGGTCACGGATGTGCTATACATGTAAAGAAATTACACTTTTGTGAAGACCTTTGATGGTTATAGGAATGCTTTGGGCAACTGAAGGCATTGTGATTTTGTACTTTGGAGTACTCTTATTTTGAGGTTCAGCCATCCTTCCACTCAGTGATAATGTCCCACTGTGAGACTCACATTCCTGTGACGTGAACCTCAGTTGAATGAGTCTCCGCACCCTTGTGTGATATTAGGGAGATGTGTTTAAATCTTTATTTGAAGTGTATGATGTAAGTGTTTCTAACCCTTCTTCCTCAAGGAATACCAATGAGTGAGGGCAGCTCATCAGCATTGATATTCCAGCGGCATTTGTGTCTCCTCAATGGTAGTGGCAGAAGAAAAGACATGCATGGAAGGAGGAGATCCCTAGCGATGCCCACATCTCAGTTGTAGTGTTTGCATCATTAGAGGCAGCGAAGGCTTCATGTCTTCTCTTGCATTGCTCATGGTCCTCAGTGAACTCTCAGTTCCCAGAGTGAGCTCGCTCACAGGACCTCACAGACCAAAGCAAAGATCATGGCCGGGTGATTCAAGAGAACGGAAAGCGCAATTGTGAATGCAAGACTCATTCTCATTGCAAGTGGGTGGACATCCCCTGAGATGGAAGTAAATGGCATTGAGGGCTCGGAGGGACGTGGCCATATGCCCTCACTTAACTTTACTCTTCCCGGAAACTGTCAGCAATTAACGTATCACACGCATGTATCTCCCATGTCTTCCTTCCTCCATGGCATGATTGCGCTCTAACTGACCCTCAGCAGCTTCCTGAGGTTCCTGGGCCTCTGGATCTTCATCCTCTGATGAGTTCTCATCCTCTTCCAGTTCATTCTCTGGCAGGGGTTCACCTCTTTGCATTGCCAGATTGTGAAAGGTGCAACAGCTCTCCTCAGAATGATTCTGAGGGCAACACATCAGTGTCATCAGCCAGCGTTTTAGTGGGTACCTTTTATCTCCAAGCAGCCATCCCTGCAGACCCTGGGCTCTTGAAAATCTCAGGCACCTGGGAGTCTTGGCAACTCCCAAGGTACCGTGCACCAACAATATGTGCTTCCGGTGACACACACCAGTTGCACATTGATGGAATGATAGCCCTTGCGGTTTATAAACATTAGGGGGCTGCTGCCATGGAGCCCTTACAGCCACATGGGTGCAGTCTTTTGCACCCAGCTCTCTTGGGAACACAAAGATGGTGGTGAAGAGGGTGAATCTTGCAGCCTGGCTATCTTCGTCCAGAGCAAACCTGTCAGAATGATGGGCCTTCCTGTAAAGGGCACCTGTGACCTCCTTTATGCATTAATGTGTTGTGGACTGAGAGATGCCGCACAGGTCCACTGATCCTTGAAAAGAACCAGTGGCAAAGAAATTTAGTGCTGCGGTCACCTTCAAAGCCACTGGCAGGGGATACCCTGCAGCTCCACGTGGCGTCAGGCCATCACAAAGAATGTGGCATATGTGATGTACCAGAGCTCGGGACAAGCACAGATGTGCACGGCATTGCCTTTCACTCATTTGTAAATGGGAGACCCTATAAATCCTAGGTCTGGCGAGTTGTTCCTCTCCTCTTGATCCTCCTGTTCGCTCTCTGGTTCCGCTTGACCATGTCCCTCCTGCTGGAGCTGCGCATGGAGTCGCCTCTCCCTCCTTCAGCTCCTCCATTGTATTAGGACTTTGACAAGGGCTGCATTGAGCCCTGGATCCACATGTGCTTTTGCCTTCTCTCTGAAAGGAAATATTGAAGATATTAATGATTCAAGGGGCAAGAAAGTGAAGCTCAGAGGATGACACATTTGGAAACTGTAAGGGTCCATAGCTTTTCCTGCCCTACTTGCATGGCGGCTGATGCTGCCTTGTCCCTGAGACACTAGCACACACACTGAGGTGACCAAGATGGCATCGCAGATATGTAACATCTTGAGCCCTGCATGGGATGCTAAAGTTTAATTGATATGAGGGACCCAAACTAGCTCTGTGCTCCAATCTCTGATGTGGCATATTAGTGACCAGTATTAAAAAATTCATTTATGGGATGTGGGCATCGCTCATCCCTAATTTCCCTTGAGGTGGTGGTGAGATGCCTTCTTGAACCACTGCAGTCCCTGTGGTGTAGGTACACCCACAGTGCTGTTAGGGAGGGAGTTCCAGGATCTTGACCCAGCGACAGGGAAGGAGCAGCAATATATATCCAAGTCAGGATAGTGAGTGGCTTGGAGGGGAGCTTCCAGGTGGTGGTGCTCCCATGTGCCTGCTGTCCTTGGGCTTCTAGATGGTAGCGGTTGTGGGCTTGGAAGGTGCTGTTGGAGGAGTCTTGGTGAGTTTCTGCAGTGCAACTTGTAGATGGTACACACTGCTGCCACCATTCGTCAGTGGTAAAGGGAGTGAATGTTTGTAGAAGGCGTGCCAGTCAAGTGGGCTGCTTTATCCTGGATGGTGTCAAGCTTCTTGAATGTTGTTGGAGCTGCACTCATCCAGGCAAGTGGAATGTATTCCATCACACTCCTGACTTGTGCTTTGTAGATGGTGGACAGGCTTTGGGGAGTCAGGAAATGAGTTACTCGCCGCAGGATTCCTCTGACCTACTCTTGTAGCTACTGTATTTATATGGCTAGTCCAGTTCAGTTCCTGGTCAATGGTAACCCCCAGGATGTTGACAATGGGGGATTCAGCAATGGTAATGCCATTGAATGTCAAGGGGGTATGGTTAGAATCTCTCTTGTCAGAGATGGTCATTGCCTGGCACTTGTGTGGCATGAATGTTTCTTGCCGCTTGTCAGCCCAAGCCTGGATATTGACCAGGTCTTTCTGCATTTGCACGTGGACTGCTTCTGAGTATCTGAGGAGTGGCGAATGGTGCTGAACATTGTGCAATCATCAGTGAACATACCCACTTCTGACCTTCTGATGGAAGGAAGGTTATTGTTGAAGCAGCTGAAGATCATTGGACCTAGGACACTACCCTGAGAAACTCCTACAGTGATGTCCTGGAACTGAGATGATTGACCTCCAACCATCACAACATGGTCAATGAGTGGATGCCCCGTTGGCTCGTTAGGAGTGTCAAATCTTTAATTTCTCTCAGAATGTGGCCGCTCTGCTCTGGAGCCACAGACTGAACTGGACTGGACTGGATTAGACAGGTAAACATATGACAGGCCTTCATTGATGGAATGTCATATATATGATACAGCTGTGCCTCCTTCACTATTGCCTGCATTCCCAAATTCTAAATTCCTACGTGTTACTGAGATGCAGTGACTGTGATGCGAAGCCATGGAGCTCTGGGAAGCAATTTAACAGTGCTAATAAAGCCACTGGCTTTCAGTGGCTTTCATCGCAAGATCTTCCTCCTTTCTTTCTAAGCAGACTCCTGTTCACTCCTACAGCAGCAAGAAGTTAGAGGGCAACCCTAGAAAGCCCCCTCGTGTTCGCCCTTCCCCCTCATTGCCATTCCACAGCCTTCCTTCCCCGTTGCCCCCCTCATGTTCGCCCATCCCCCTCACTGCCATTCCACAACCTTCCCTCCCCACTGACCCCCTCGTGTTTGCCCTTCCCCCTCACTGCCATTTCACAGCCTTCCCTCCCTACTGCCCCCCTCGTGTTTTCCCTTCCCCCTCACTGCTGTTCCATAGCCTTCCCTCCCCGTTACCCCCCTCATATTCGCTCGTCCCCTTCCGCATTGCCCAAATTGTGTTCATCAACTCCACCCACGCCTCACAGCCCACCCCCGGTTGAAGTGCTAGTTTCTGAAAGTGGAGGTCTGCATGAATACCACAGCACAGAGGTATTCTTCGGGACAATGGAGGCACAGAGCAGGAGCAGACCCCAGTGCAATCATCAGCGAACATAACCACTTCTGACCTTAAGATGGGAGGAAGGTTATTGATGAAGCAGCTAAAGATGGGTGGCCTAGGACACTATCCTGAGGAACTCCTACAGTGATGTCCGTGAACCAAGATGATTGACCTCCAAGCACCAGAACATGGTCGATGAGTGGATGCCCATTGGCACATTAGGAGTGACAAACCTTTGCAACAAGACCAGCTCAATGCTCTGGCAGGTAGGCTATGTATGTTGCACTCACCTTGAAGTTACCAGTGAACTGAGGTCCGACTTTTGTACGCTACCCCTTTTTAAACTTGTTTGAGTTGACATAATTTCCCGCTGGCGTGACACATGATTGGAATGTGTGACAAGATTCTGGTGAACATCTGTTTTAATGAGCATTCATGAGATGTTAATGAATGCAAATGGATTCACACCACTAGTCGGTGGGATAACCAGCACTCCATAAACACACCATTGGGAGAACTGCAAGCTGTTTTTGCGCCAGCAGATTTCCGATTTTGTGCCTGCTGCTAGATTCTCCGCTCCAGCCCGCCATGAAACCTACCGTGGGATGGGAAAATTCCGCCCAGAGAATGATGCACCTGCCCCACAGCAGGAGACCCAAAACAGGACCCTCCACATCTCAGCCCTCCAGTAGATTCCTGCCAAAGTCATCACAGATAACAGGGCATAGAAGTCAGCAGGCTACCCCCATCTCCAATGTGGAAGTTGGGGAAGCAGCAAGACATAGCAGCAGGGTTAAAAAGATCAAGAAATAGTAGGAGCACAATGGTGGATGGGTGTTCACCACATGTATATACTTTCCACCTAAGCACCCATTCCACTTCTCCTCTTAGGTATCCTTCCTCTGTATGCTGAGTTGTTTTGTGGTCTATCAGTGGTCACACCATGTTCCCTCCTCCCACTTATAGCTGAGCTCACATTGTGTGCCTTTGGTCCAAGTTGTGTGAAGCCATCTCATCATAGTGTGTGTCCCTTCTCAGTTCTTCTCCAACAACAGTGATGCTTCATCCCCTATGTAAAAAGTGCTTGTGTGAGACATCTTGTTGACAAGCGGTGCGGGTACAAATGATGTTCATTCTTGGCTATGGAAGACGAAGACTCATGTAGTCCCCAACACATTTGCATTCTGGAAAGTTAAGGTGTAGTGTACAAGGAGAGATGCAGATGTGCATAGAGAAGGGTAACATCTTCTATATCTTCATGTACTCAACATCATCCCTGAGGGTTTTCAATCTAAAAGGCCTTAATCAGAGGTCGTGTGCGCTCCTGTCTGCCTTATGATGATGGAGGCAACATTAAATGGAGCCTCCATTTTCTTCATATTTTCCTCTCTGCTGAATAATTGAAATAAAAACATGAGCTAGCAGCAGTCTCCAAAGGTCCTTTTCCTGTCACTGACTAGTGAGTGACTGTGGCTTTAAGGGCTTGCTAACAATATAGGCACCTATTGGCCAATGCAATTGTGGCCATGGTTATGAATACTCTCAGTGTCACCGTTTCCTTCTCCCCGCAACACCCTCCACCCCTTGCCGCATCTCAGTAGACCTACTGCTATAAGATGGACATGGCCAGGAGCTTGGATGGCCTGCATTTAATCCCATTTACACATTACTCATTCAGTGGACTGAACAACTATATCCTTTGCAATATACATGAGGGTAGATGCTCTGAGAGGGCATGAGGTTCTTTTTGGAGGGCCTGGGATACCGATCTCTGAACCTGGTAGCCATGAGATTATGAGGTGGTATTTCAAAAAGGCTTCTCCTGCTGTACAGGTGCTCATTTGTTTTTGCTGTCACTATCACAGAGGGGAATATCCATAATTGTTGTAAAGGGTTACTGCACAGAGATCGATAATTGGAACTAATTGGAATTAATCTCATATGAATGTGCTTTTACATTGACGGCTCATTATTGCCTCCGTTGTAACAGTGATCTAAACACGTCTCAGCTGTGCGTTCCTGCTCATTTGGGAATACAGATTTCAGATGGGTGCCCCTTTAATCACCTCCCCAGTGCTGTGAGGCACTCTTTCCAGATGCCCGAACAGCCCTCTCCAGCAGCGTTTTCCACTGCTCCATTGCTTCAGGTTCCAAGATGGTGGTCCTCAGGTTTTATTAATAGACCAGCTATGACCCTCCCTCTATGACCATGAAAATCCCTCCCATTGTCCTGGAGGAGCATAATGTTCGGATTTCCATCCCTCCTATTACTCTCAGTCCTCCCCTTGTAATTCTGGATCCCATTGTTATACTGGTTGATATCCCTGTGTTACCCTCCGAGTCCTTTAGGCCTTACCCCTCCCCATCTTGAAGCCTATTGTACCGTCACATATAGGGTCACCCCATTGCCCTAATAAGATCATGAGTGCCCACCCCCACATTACCTGTTCCCAATTTACAGGCTGCAGATGCTTCCCCTGACTGTGACTGTGCCATCTGCAGGGGAGTACTATGCCATAAATCCCCTGGACTGCTGTGTCTGAGGTGCTGACCACGCCCTCTGCATAACATACTGGGCACTACTGACAGTGGACAGATATACCCTCTCCGTCCCTGGACTGGGACAAGGACAAGGACAGTTTTTTCAAGCTCAAATCATTACTTAAGCGCTTCTTTAGTCGACTATCTTGCCATTCTGCCTTCCACTCCCTAAGGGCTACTGCCTTTGACTCTCTTTATTATCTAGCGACGAGATTTCTTTGCCCTCAGTTTCTCCCCATAGTCATGTGTCTGTGTCCGACATTCCCCAGTCATCCTCCCCATCCCAAAGTCATGTGTCTGTGTTCAATGTTCTCACCTTCCTTCCCACTCCCAGTTAAGCCTTTGCCCTCCAGCCCATTCCCTTGCCTCTGTCTTGTCTCCACCTACCTAGTAAAATCTTTAACCCTTAGCACATCAGAACCCATCCCTGCCATCAGCTGGTCTGGTTTATGGAGCCTTGCCTGAGGTAGCCCCAGAAGCTTGGCACAGAGTCTGCGGAGGCGCAATGCAAGGTAGGTGAACTTACCTCGAAGTCACCAGCGAAGTTCAATTTGCCAGGTGCACATTGCTTATATCTGGTCATGATGCACGTCGGTCTAGTTAGATCAATGTGGCCTTTTGATCCAGCATCTGAGCGTGATTCCAGTGAGCTGCCTTGGTAATGAGCATTCATGATATTCTAATGTTTTCAAATGGCCTTCCCGACAAGGCTCAAAGGGAAACATGATCTGCCATTGAAGACTGGAGCAAATGATTGCAACCTGATTTGCCACCAACAGGAAACTGACTTTTTGGCTCCCATGATATTTGCCCCTCCCTCCCGCCATTACACCCATCATGGGCAGGAGCAGGAAATCCTGACCTTCATCTCTTAATCACAGCTGTTCTGTAATGGTAGGGAAGTTCCCCTCCAAGTCACTCACCATCCTGACCTGGAAATATATCGCCGTTCCTTCACTGTCGCTAGGACAAAATCCTGAAACCCCCTTCCTAACAGCACTGTGGGTGTATCTACACACCACATGGACTGCAGCAGTTCAAGAAGGCAACTTACCAGCACCTTCTCAAAGACAACTAGGGATGGGCAATAAATGCTGGCCCAGCCAGCAAAGCCCACATCCCGTGAATGAATGAAAAAAAAGTAAAGAAAATCTCTCCAAACAAAATTCCTCAAAAGCAGGTTGCCTACCCACTCATCTTAAATTCGGAGAATGGTGTGATGGCAAAGCATTAAAGTAAGAATTTTTATTTATAATGGAGCCAAAAAGGAATAATTTTACACTCAGTAAAGATTTTTTTCTAATCTTTTTTCGTAAGAAAACTTTCCTAATTTTTGTTCTCTGTATGGGTGGAGTGGAATCTGATGTGAAGGATCGTCGACTTCCTTCTCATCCCACACCCAAATTTCACAGTAAGTAATTCCCTATATATGTTAAAAAAAAAATCTTAACCCTCTTACAAATGACAATTCTAATAAACAATACCATATAAGTTTTCTAAACTAAATCAATAATATGGTCATATACTGTAGAAGAAATCCTAAAAGCACAAAAAAAGTTGGAAGTTAATTCAATATTCAAAGAAAAGGCACTTACTTGTGAGAAATACAATGTAACTCCAGGGCACAATCCTGGGAAAAAAGGCACCATCTACAGCCGGGATAATGCAATCACCCCAAAGGAAAAAAAGTTAAATTTCAAACTCAGTGTCACATACAAAAGGTGATAGACGCATATTCATATAATGCAAGAAATTTGCAGTTCTAGAAAGAATTGTTGGGCTAGATTTGTACTTTACCACCTGGGTGTAAAATTGGTGCAGCCAATCAGCTGTCCATTACATGCATATTTTACATTTCCATTGAAATCCGTGTGGAAGTTTTATTAAAAGTTGACCCCAACGTCTCCAATTACAAAAGTTAAATATAAAATTTAAATCGCTCTTCTCACAGCAGAGTTTATCCAGTGAACCTGAAAGGCCAGAGAAGTCCCCAGTTTGAATCTCCGGTCCGTGCTGAATAATATGACCTCAGTTGAGCAGTAAGTGCTTTAGTTCCCAGTCAACCGGACTAGGGAGGCAAAAGTCACCCAAAGTTCCCAATCCTAATCACTACCCAAAGGAAGTTGCTAATAATACAGGAGTGTGAATTCTATGATCCCTCTCCCATGCTACTTTGTGTTCAAATTGGCTTACAACATTCGCTTTCAAGGCATGCATATGAAGAATGGCCACTTAGGCAAGGTACAACAGGATAATTGACAACTGTGGAACCTTGGAGGCAATAGCTTTGGAAAATTAGGGGAAGGAGGAAAACTGACAGGGAAAAAAGACAAACAATTTTCATGTCCAATTTATACAACAGACTTGTTTGGATATCCTGATAATTTCACATACTTCCCATTGACATGTGAGTCACATCTTTAAATATAATCTATTTATACAAAGCACACCAATTAAATTAAACCGTTCTGACTAAACAATGTATTTGATATACAAAAATGGGTTTGCAAAGTAGTTTTTATACCTTTGATCATGAGTGTGTCAGCCAGTATCCAAATTCCATTCACAGCAATTACAACATCTGAAATACAAAGACAGATGTTTATCAAATATTTGTTCAACCGCTACAATATATTTTGTTTCAAAGTTACATATAGATTTGCAAGTCTATAACAAAATTCAGCAATCACTCATAAGTCGGTTTTATTTTGTCAACTCGATGCATAAAGCAATTTCTTCTCATCTTCCCTCAGGTTCCTTTGCCATGTTTTAACAGATTAAAGTTAACTTTTTAGGAAAATGGCTAATCAAAACTGTGTGTATGGTTTAACAGGCAATATATCCCACTGGCAAAATTCACTATGCATATAATGCAAATAAAACGTCACCTCCATAAACTGAAATATTTTTATTTATATTACCCCATCTCTCCTGACAATATTATGGGTCAATTCAAATTATCTTTAAAAATAAGAGATCATCAACACATACAAATGGCATGGTCAATGCAAAGTCCTGACATATTCTTCTAAGATGAGGAATTTAATTGTGTAATATAAACAGTAAAGGCATTTCTCAAATTATTCCAAATTCAAGCCTTCTACAGAAACCCCTTTCAAATGCCATTTTAGCATTGGGCATGCAACCAAAGCGATGCACCCTGTAAGGATTAATTAATCACTTTAAGAAATATATGTAGATTACCTATAACATGTAATGTAATTTAATCAATACCATAAGAGTAGATTACTGTTACTTTGGAAGGTTTTTTATTGTTAGTACTTGAAATCTGGTACTTTAAGATGGAATCTAATCGCAGTTGAAAAGGTAGAAGACATCTGTTTCCTTCTTGTGGCCACTAATATGAAAGTAGTACACTGGATACTTGGGAGATTTTTAAATCTACAAATAAATTCAGTAGATATTTACTAAAATGATACCACAACTTTATATAAAATTCCACAGGATAATAGTCATTGTTGATGACCATCGTCCATCCTTAGTCCTCCACAATTCCAATTCAAAATAGGCATCAGATTTTACCTCAACTCAGGTGTCTTAATTTTATTCAAGTTTTCTCAAAATTGGGATAAAATTAAAAGGTAGGCAAAGGTATTCAACTCTTATAATTGCCGAGATTTTGATTAATGCTTTGAGGTCATTGGCCTGAAATTGGGCAGTATTTAACATGGGCAACAGGGGTCTCATCTACCAGAGTTGCCTCCTTCGGGAAGGCCTGTTGCATTAAGTGCCCATTAGGCATTTAAGAGGAACGTGGCAGACCTTCCCCAAGATCAAGGATCCCTGGGACGGAAGCCTGCCCACCCTCCTTGAGAGCTGCTGGATAATGAGAGACTGGCAGGTGTGCATTGCAGGCAGCACCAGCGGGAGCAGTGGCTGCTGCTGGCAATGCACCACCCAGTGGTCCAGGATCACTAAGGCATACCGAGGCCAAAGATGAGTGAGGGCATGATGGGGGTCACATCGGGAGGAGGGGAAATGGCAGCAAGGGCAGGGAGCTGGCTCCCCCTTCTCATGCCAGATCCCTCAATCAGACAATAACTGCCTTTGAATGAAGGACCCCTCCCTGGAGCCACAAGCAAACCCGACAGACTTCCCACATGGCAAGTGCCCCGCCTGCTGCTGATTGGATACAAATTAGATGCAAAGGTTGTTCACAAGCCTCCCCACATTAGACTGAATTGGGGAAGAGTTAGGAAGGAGGCGAGATCCCCAACCACTACCGTCCTCCCTATTAAATGCACCCCTGCATCCAAACTCATCTCAAAGGAGGGCATTAAGTTAATGTGCTTACATTAACTCTGTTTCCCTCTCCACAGATGCTGCCAGACTTGCTGGGTGAATCTTCTGCCCTCCTCTGTGTTGCGTTTGGTAGCCAGGGGGCGGAGGGGTGGGTATTTAATCAAGCGAGAGGGTGACAGGTGCGGACCCCATCAACTTTCTGCCTCCACTCCGATTAAGACTGTGGCAGGAAGGCCCATGGTTGATCATCCCACCCTGCTGCCAATTGAGTCCCTTAAGGAGCCAATCAATGCCCACTTAAGGACCTCATCGCACCACTACTGATATTAACCCAGCAGTGGATGGAGGGCAAACCATGCAGGGAGCACAGCAAACAAAGCCATGAGGTGTTGCTTGTGAGCTCTGGGGGTGGTGGGGCATGCCTTGTTCAAAGGCACTTAGTGCCTGATCAAGTGATCTAGTATTGAGAAGGGGGGTTGCCCACTGAGAACAACCCACCACCGATCCTTCCTGCCAATTCCCTGAGATCCACCATTCCATGACTCCAGCAATGATCCTAGGCCTCAGATACTTGCAGCAGCCACCACCTGTGATGCTGACATACAACAGAGTTGTTGATTGGCTGGCAGCTCTCACTGAGTGGGACTTCTGCCCCCTGGGGTCCTTGATCCCAAAGAAAGATCCAACTCTGGCCTGTCAGGTGCCTAATGGCACATGATGCCGCAGGCCTTCCCAAGAAGAGGCGATGCGGGGCTCTTGCTGGCTCTTCAGCCAGCGTCCGCAATCCACATCACCTCCTTAAGATTCTAGTCACCAAGTATTTCCAGCATTTTCTGTTTTTATTGCAAAAAAAAGTCTCTTCCTTTGTTTTAATGTCCCAGATTTCTTGGTCAGTGGCAAAATGACAGTATTCGTCAATGACCTCCAAGATAGTTTCTCCACATAGATCTAGCAGTCTATGTGGCATAAATTTTACATTTCTGAATGTCAATTCAATGTGGTGCCAAGTCAAGGTGCCCCCCAGGTGTCTAGCAACAACGACATCACCAAGCAGGGTACGCAGCCAATCACATTGAAGTATTGTCACAGACAAATTGCAAGTAAAATGCATTGACTGTCCTTAACTTTTTAAATATCACTTTTAAGGGAGTAAAATAAATAACTGGAACCAATTAATAATTTGTCCAACGGTTATGAGGTTCTTGCAAGCTATGTGGAAGAGAGCAGGGACTGCAGGGAGGATGAGCAAACTGACCACGGCACCGTGGTACAGGGAGCCATTCAAATGGGAGGAGGAAATAGGAGTGTAGTAGTGGTAGGGGACAGTATAATTAGAGGGATAGATACTGTTCTTTGCAGCTGTGAGCACGGATCCCGAAGGCTGTGTTGCCTGCCTGGTGCCAGGGTTAAGGACATCTCCTCAGGGCTGCAGGGGATCTTGGAGTGGGAGGGGAGGAATCCAGTTGTGTCCACCTTGGTACCAATGACATTGATAGGACTAGAAAGGAGGTTCTGCCGAAAGAATTTAAACAGTTAGGAGCTAAATTAACAAGCAGAATTTCCAAGATAACAATCTCAGGATTACTACCTGAGCCATGGGCAAACTGGCATCAGTTAAATAAAATCAAGGAGTTAAATGTGTGGCTCAAAGATTGGTGTGGGAGGAATGGGTTTTCAGTTCATGGGGCACTGGTACCAGTATTGGGATAGAAGTGAGCTGTTCCGGTGGGACGGACTTCAATTGAACAGTGCTGGAACTAGTGTCCTGGCGAATCGAATAACTAGGTCTATAGAGAGGGCTTAAAATGAAATGGGGGGAGGGTTCTGGAGATGGGATACGTAGGCTTACAAAGCAAAAGGATTTGGCAGCATTGCAGGACAGCTATTTGAGACCCAGAGTGACACCCAGAGTGTGACAGGAAGGGACAGAGTGTACAAACACAAAACTTTCTCACTTTCAAACTGAATGCTAAATTCTACCATGTTATGATCACTATTTCCGAGGGGATCTTTTACACTGAGATCATTTATTAAACCTGCCTTCATTTATAATTTTTCAAACATTAAAAAAACAGTAAATAGGGCCAAAAGAGGAAAAATGGTAAAAAAGCAAAATAAATGGCTATTTACTTCAATGCACATAGTATTCAGAACAAAACAAATGAATTAACAGCACAAATAAAGGTTAATGGGTGTGATCTTATAGCCACTACGGAGACATGGTTACAAGGAGATCAAATCTGGGAACTAAATATTCAGGGGTATGTGACTTTTCGAAAGGACAGGCAGAAAGGAAAGGGTGGTGGGGTAGCCTTGTTAGTAAGAGGTAAAATAAGTACGATAGCAAGAAATGATCCTGGATTGGAAGGTGTAGAATCGATATGAGTGGAGGTAAGACAAGGGGAAGAAGACACTGGTGGGGATAGTCTATAGGTCCCCTAACAGTGGCTATACTGCAGGACAGAGAATAAATCAGGAGATAATGAGGGCTTGTAAAAAAGGCAGTACATTAATCATGGGTATCTTTAATCGTCATGTAGATTGGGAAAACCAAATTGGCAGACGTAGCCACGAGCAAGAATTCATAGGCCTGAATTTATCAGTTGGCGTGCGGGGGTGGGCCCAACATACCGGCGTGTAAAATGACGCGTGATGACACCGAGCATGCGTCCTGACTTCATCGTGCTGTTTCATTCGGTGGCCACACGCCAGAGTCAGCTGCGTGCCCGCCGAAAACTGATAGGCCTATTATAATGAATTAATTAGTGTCATTGTTAATGCTGCCCATCTAATCTTAAGGTTGGCGGGCAGGCGAAAAGACCAAGCAGCCTTTATGTTTTTAAGGAAACCTCATCCACAAGTGGGCTGAGGTTTCCTAAAGCTTTTATGAATCAAATAAAAAAGTTTTGTGAAATATAAAAACATGTCCCATCTCATGTGACACAATCACATGAGGGGACATGTTTAATTAGATTTGTTTCCCATTTATTTAATTATTTCTATAGCGATTCAATCTCCCTGAGGCAGCTCCATGCAGAAAAGACAGTTGATGACAATGGCAGACATTTAAGAAAACAGTTCATGACTCACAACAAAGATACATCCCAGTGAGGAAGAAGGATTCTAGGAAGGGGATAAACCAACCATGGTTAACCAAGGAAGTTAAGGATAGTATCAAACTGAAAGAAAAAACATACAATGTGGCAAAGATTAGTGATAAGTTAGAGGGTTGAGAAAGTTTCAAAAACCAACAAAAGATGACCAAAAAAAACCAGGAGAAAATAAACTTTGATGGTAAACTAGCAAGTAATATAAAAACGGACAGTAAGAGCTTCTTTACATATATAAAATGGAAGAGAGAGGCCAAAGTGAACAAAGGCCCCTTAGAGAATGAGGCTGGGGAAATAATAATGGGAATCATGAAATGGCAGAGGAGTTGAATAAATACTTTGCATTAGTCTTTATGGCAGAAGGCATGAATAGCATTCCAAAAATACTAAATAACCAAGAGGCAAAAATGGGGAGGAAATAAATACAATAACTATCAGTAGAGAAAAAGTACCGGGGAACTAATGGGGCTAAAAGCCAATAAGTCCCCTGGACCTGATTGCATCCTAGGATATTAAAGGAAATAGCCACAGAAACAGTGGATGCACTGGTGGTAATCTTCCAAGAATCCTTCAATTCTGGAAAGTCCCAGAGGATTGAAAAACTGCCAATGTAACACCTTTATTCAAAAAGAGAGGGCGGCAAAAAACAGGTGACTATAGGCCAGTTAGCTTAACATGTGTCATTGGGAAAATGTTAGAGTCTATTATAAAGGATGTAATAGCAGAGCATTTAGAAATGCATAATATAATCATGCAGAGTCAGCATGGCTTCATGAAGGGGAAATCATGTCTGACAAATTTATTCAAATTCTTTGAGGAGGTAACAAGCAGGATACATAATGGGGAACCAGTAGATGTAATATATTTGGATTTCCAAAAAGCTTTTGATAAGGTACCGCACATAAGGCTACTTAATAAGATAAGAGCCTATGGTGTTGGGGGTGACACATTAGCACAGATAGCGGATTGACTAACTAATAAAAGGCAGAGTGTTGGGATAAGGGGGGCGTTTTCAGGATGGAAACCTGTAACTAGTGGAATGCCGCAGGGATCAGTGTTGGGGCCACTATTATTTACAATATATATGAATTACTTAAATGAAGGAAGTGAATGTACTATCGCCAAGTTTGCAGATGACACAAAGAGTCTACTGAGGGATATAGACAGGTTAAGTGAGTGGGCACAAACTTGGCAGATGGAATATAATGTGGGAAAATGTGAGGTTATGCACTTTGGCAAGAAGAATAGAGGAGCTGAATATTATTTAAATGGAGAAAGACTGCAGAAAGCAGCAGCACAGAGGGATTTGGAGGTCCTCGTGAATGAATCACAAAAAGCTAGCATACAAATTCAGCAAGTAATAGGGAAGGCAAATGGAACACTGGCCTTTTTTCAAAGGGAATGGAGTATAAAAATAGGGAAATATTGCTAAAGCTATATGAAGCACTACATAGACCCACACCTAAATATCTTATCTTCCAACTAGGCACTTTACAGCCTTCCGGACTGAATATTGAATTCAACAACTTTAGATCTTGAACTCCCTCCTCCATTCCCACCCCCTTTCTGTTTCTTTCCCCTTCCTTTTGTTTTTTCCAATAATTTACATAGATTTTTCTTTTCCCACCTATTTCCATTATTTTTAAATTTTGTATGCCCTGCTACTCTTTCCACCCCACCCCCACTAGAGCTGTACCTTGAGTGCCCTACCATCCATTCTTAATTAGCACATTCGTTTAGATAATATCACCACCTTCAACACTTTGTTCCTTTGTCTGTGACATATTTTGATTATTTGCTCCTATCACTGCTTGCTTGTCCCTACAACCACACCACCCCACCCCCCCCACTTCTCTGCCCCCACCACCCCCCTCCTCCCCCCCACCTTAAACCAGCTTATATTTCACCCCTTTCTTAATATTCAATCAGTTCTGTTGAAGGGTCATGAGGACTCGAAACATCAACTCTTTTCTTCTCCGCCGATGCTGCCAGACCTGCTGAGTTTTTCCACATAATTCTGTTTTTGTTTTGGATTTACAGCATCCGCAGTTTTTTGTTTTTATCTCTAGAATATCGTGAGCAGTTTTGGTCCCCGTATCTAAGGAAAGATATACTGGCATTGAAGGCAGTCCGGAGAAGGTTCACTAGGTTGATCCCGGGTATGGAAGGATTTTCTTATGAGGAGAGGTTGAGTAGGTTGGGCCTGTACTCATTGGAGTTTAGAAGAATGAGAGGTGATCTTATTGAAACATATAAGATTCTTAGGGGGCTTGATAGGGTAGATGCTGAGAGGTTGTTTCTCCTTGTGGAAGAGTCTAGGACCAGAGGGCAAAACTTCAGAGAAAGGGGTCGCCCATTTAAGACAGAGATGAGGAGGAATTTCTTCTCTCCGGGGGTAGTGAATCTGTGAAATTCTTTACTGCAGAGGGCTGTAGTAGCTGGGTTGTTAAGTATATTCAAGGCTGAGATAGACAGGTTTTTAATCAGTATGGGAATCAAGGGTTATGGGGAAGAGGCAGGAAAGTGGAATTGAGGATTGGATTATCAGATCAGCCATGATCTCATTGAATAGCGGAGCAGACTCATTGGGCCAAATGGCCTACTTCTGCTTCTACATCTTATGGTGTTATGAACATACACATGGGATTAAGGTAGAAGCTGAAATATCATAAACAAGCTTTATTTTAAAGAAATTAGAAGTGTGTTTTTTAATAAAAATCATAAATGGAGAAATTTGACATTCCACATATATAAAATTAGTTTTCAAGGTCAGAGATTTTCAATGGAAGTTATGAACTTACTACACCATTAAAAACCCAGTTACACCTCATTCAGCAAGGTGTAATTATTTAAAGGGTTTTTACAGCAGGATTAATAATGTAAAAGGGGAAGTTCTCATCTGTTCAATGATTTCTACTTGATTGCAGTCTGAGGGGATTTCAATAGCTTCTGAATTTCCATGCCTAACTGCAGGTGTGTGGACTTCAAACATGGCTAACAGTTGCGCCATCATTACTACTGCAAAATCCAGGCCAAGGCCAATGCACTGACCAAAGTTGGAAGTTTCTTTCTTAAGAAAGGGAGGGAGATTAAGTCAGGGAGGTTCTAGATTCAATGTACATAAAATTATTGTTTAGTGAAAGACATTGTTTATTAGTATATAGATCCATTTTGTGAATATCCAATGACCAGACTGCACAGCAGGAAAACAAGTAGAGTACATTTTTGCCTCAAACATTTAGATTTTGATCAGCATAAAGACTATTCACTTAGTCAAATAATGAGGGATGTGTTCATGTAGTCAGTTTTATACAGATAAGTTTCTTGCTATTTTTGTTCTGACAATCATTACAAAATCAATAAAAATTACTATGAGAAAGAAATAAAATGTTAAGGCCATGAATTTATGTGGGAACAAATATTTTCATACCTGCTACACATAAGTAACTGCACTCATATGGCCACAGAGTGCATAACATCAAAGCTTTGAAGGATACCTAATTAATGAGCTGATCCTTAATTCCAAATTTTACAGCATGATTAGGTAGGACAAATTGACTACCAAATACATTTACTCACACATGGCATATTGGAATGCTTTGGACTTCACAAGGATATTAATTCCTACAAAAGTAAAAAATAATTATAGGATTAATAATTCACATTAAGTTACAACCTCCCCTTTTCCAATGTTTCAAAGTCTCCATATAATTACATGGAATCTGTACTTTGGTCTGATTTGAGTATTGAAACTATTCAATTCATATTAGAAATGATGCCCCTAAATAGTATACCAAGGTGCATGGGAATACTGACACCTCCAAGATCCCATTTAAGTTGCACAACTCCTGATTTGGACATCCATCGATGTGAAGATGGATGGTATTCTTCTTAATATTTTGGGAATATGATGGCATTCTGTGTGTGTCCATGATTAATTAAACTGGGGGAAGGTTAACAGAGACAGCTTGTCTGTGAGAGTTGACAGACAAAAGGGTAAAGGTGCTAGATGCATACATTTATAATGGTGAAGTTGGTTAGTTGGTGAAGTAAATAGGTTGGGTTTTAAAAATTTGCATTAGGAGATAGGTAGGGACTTGGTTTTTCATTAAAAATTTCGAAAGGGACTTTAATGGACTTTTACAACTTATAGAGCTTTATGAGTAAACAAGGGAATTTTATTAAATTTAATTTGATCTGAAAGTGGAAGCAATAGGAAAACATGAAAGATTTTTATATTTTAAAAGGTTGAGTTCAAAGAGGTGCTCAGGACAATGGAACTCAAAATGAAAGGGGAAAACATGCTGCGCTGAGTTGTGGGGGAGATGTCCTAAGACCAGCTCTGTGCTGAGAGAAGGTGTGAAATCTGAAACAGCTATACAGTCAAATCAGAAAAATCTTTGGGCAGAATTATTAGGTTGGTGCGTGGGTGTGCTCTCAAGCCGATCAGGCACGAAATCGCGTGGGACAACGTTGGGCAAGCATCCCGATGTCATCCCATGCTCGCACAATATTTCAGTCAGTGGGCGTGCGCAATATTCGGAAGCACCTTGGCTGACAATTAAGAAGCCAATTAGTGCAATTTAAGTTGTAATTTTTCGTGATCCATCCAAATTTACGGTTGGCAGATGGGCAAATCAGCCAGGCGGACTTTACATTTTTCATGACACCTCATCCAAGGGCGGGATGAGGTTTCTGTTATTAGATTTAAAAAAATAAGAATGTAGGGGCAGAACTTTCATCATGAGCAGAATTTTGACGTTGCTCTGCAGGGGCGGGCCCGATACGCTGATGCGTAAAATGACGCGAGATGACACCTGGCATGCAGTGGTGGTTCTTGTTTGGTAGGTTAGCTGAAGGACTGTTGAATCAAAACATCCTGGGTATCCTTGCCTTCCTGGAGGTTACCTAGGTCAGTGTCCATGCCCTCAGTGTCCTCCTCACTGTGCTCCTCCTCGGACTCACTACTGGACTCATCATCTGTTGCCTGTGCAGCTGCGTCAAGATCTTCTTCCTCCACTGGATACCCCCTTGCCAATGCCAGATTGTACAGAGCGCAACATGCAACCACTAGCAGCAACACATGCTCTGGGGGGTATTGCAGTACGCTCCCTGAATGGTCCAGGCATCAGAAGCGCATCTTGAGAAGATCTATGGTTCTCTTTACCACTGTCCTTGTGGAGGCATGGCTCCTGTTGTACCAAAGCTTGGCCTCCGTTCTTGGTTGGTGGACGGGCCCTTTTGAGGGGAGAGCCCTTGTCACTCAGCAGTCATCCATCCAGTTGGGCTGGAGCACTAAAGAGCCTCGGCACCTGGGAGTGCCTCAGGATGTAAGCGTCATGCGAGCTGCTAGGGTACCTTGAACACTTACAGAATTTGCACCCCGTGATCACACACTATCTGCACGTCCATGGAGTGGAATCCCTTCCCGTTGACAAAGGCACCTGGCTCACCCGCTGGTGCCTTTATGGCCACATGTGTGCAGTCGATTGCACCCTGGACGTGGGGGAAGCCAGCAATCGTTGCAAAGCCTGTGGCTCATTCTGCCTGGCTGGCCTTGTCCATATAGTAATGACTGAAAGTCAATGCAAGCCTGAACAAAGCTTATGTCACCAGCTTGACGCAACTGTGGACAGCTGATTGTGAGACTCCACAAAGATCCCCCACTGAGCCCTGGAAAGAGCCGGAAGCATAGGAGTTGAGGGCCACTGAGACCTCGAGCGCCACTGGCATAGGAAGTCCACCCACACAGTTGGAGCTGATCTCAGGCCTGATCCTCTGACAAATGGAGGTCACTGTCTCCCTTGAGAGACAGAGCCTCCTTGGGCATTGCACCTTGAACATATTGAGGTAGCTGCATCACAACCTGTAAACCCTGGCAGCAGGATAGTGGCATCTTCTGCGGCCCCCTGCCACATTGGACTTCCTGTTGACCCTGCCCCCCTTGTGTCTGCACCTCTCCTTGGACAGGTCTTTCCCCTGGAAGCTGCTTTGGGACCTGGCCTCCTCTCCCTTCTGCCCCTCTCTTCCTCCTCAGAGGAGGTGCCTCCAGCAGAGACCACATCCCCATTACCAGGGTTATGGAAGGCTGTCTGATACCTGGATGGGCCCACGCGGTCTGAATCATCTGGGGGCCTGGAAGACAATAAGTCCTGAAATGAAGCCTAGAAATGCTCAGAATGCATCTCAAGCAAGATGAAACTGTCCAGTTCACAGAAGCAACCAGCAGCGAGTTATATCCAAAACTCCACTCTACTTGTATTGACAATGCCACTGACACTTTTTATCCCGCTCGTGGATGAGCTTTTGCTAATTATGGCCTGCCTGCCTATTTCGCCCCTGCATTGGCTGAAAAATTGCACGTGCTATGTAAAGTCAAAGACAATTGGCGTGTCAAGGGCCTTAACTGGCCTCTTAATTAATGGCACGTGCGCCTCTGTCTCCATTGCTCGCCCGCCTAGTGAAATATCGCAAGTGCACGTTGACATCAGCATGCTCAGCTGGCGTCATCGCCATTATTGCATGCTTGAGCGGGTCGGGCGCGTGCCTGGCCACAGAGTGAAAAGTTCTGCCCAATGAACTTTATAAAATACATAAAAAAACAAATTTTTGAATTTATTCTTGAGGCTCAGATAATGTAATTAGCCATAAAACTAAGCTTTGGATACCCAAGCCTTGAGATTAATCTAAACATTATAACTCATTAAGATTTATAATGCATGCAATACATTTAAATTCATTGAATAAGAACAGTTAAAAGTAAATTTAGAATTAGTTCGATTGAAGGTCCTAAAAAGTAACTGATAATTTTATATTTCTAAAACAGATTTATAGGTTGATTTACAAGAGCCTGGTTATTTCATTGGGTAATCCACAATAATAGTAAAAGGTAATAGTACCTTTAAAAATAAGAAATGGAGTATGTGGAAGGTCATAAAACCAATAGTCTCCACTTCTTTTTGCCTGGGGAGAGAAAAAAGCAATATCTAAATGTAATTAATTGCAGAACATGTTGGTTTTACTTTGTTCAACAGTACAGTCAATGCTAAGATGTTAGATAAATAATTTAATCAAAAAATAACCAATAGGATAAGTTCAATGTGGCGAGTTGCGCATAAAAGAGGGTGGGTCAAAGAACAGGCGCAACTATGTTATACCTCTAGGTCTAACTTACACTCCCTCTCAACCCTGGCTTTGGGAATTTATTAAGAAAATCTACAGAATTAAATTAGCTCAGCTTTTCTGCTGTATAATTACTCAAGCCTTTTTATGCTTTACCTTTCTTCCAAAATAAGGCAATAAGAAGCTTGACATCATCCAGGACAAAGCAGCCCACTTGATTGACACTCCTCCCACAAACATTCACTCCCTCCACCACCGACGAACAATGGCAGCAATGTACCATCTATAAGATGCACTGCAGAAACTCAGCAAGGCTCCTTAGGCAGCACCTTCCAAACTCACAACCACTACCATCTAGAAGGATAAGGGCAGCAGGTACAAGGGAACACTACCACCCTCCAAGCCATTCACCATCCTTACTTGGCAATATATTGTCGTTCCTTCACTGTTGCTAGGTCAAAATCCTGGAACTCCCTCCCTAACAGCACTGTAAGTGTACCTACACCACAGGGACCGCAGCGGTTCAAAAAGGCAGTTCACCAACACCTTCTCAAGGGCAATTAGGGATGGCCTAGCCAGCAACACCCACATTCCGTAAATGAATTTTTAAAAAATCACGTATCTTTGCTATAATCTTCTTGATACCTTGAATATAGTTTATTTTCGAATAGACCCACAGTCCATCATGGAAAAACACTGACCCACAAGTTTAGGACCATTTATTTTATATTGGATTTTTACACAAATCTGTACCACTATTCTACAGATTTACAGTGTAAGTTATGATATAAAGTAGGTAAATTGCACTCCTATCCAGCTGCTTAGCATTTACCAATAACTAGATTAGTGCTCAGTTACTGGACCACAGAAAGCAAATTATAAAATTTCCAAATTACTTACTTTCCATTTTAATCCAGCAACTTCATAGAAGTTGTAAAAATCTTCTATTCTGTGGGATAGATATTTACTTTAAATATTTATATTATTCACACACTCATAACCCTAGCAGGCATAGTGCCTACAAAAAGTATTCTAGAATGAATTAATTTAAAAAAAGCAAGGAAAATATTTTCAAAAAGAACTGATAATTAGGGCAAAACATCTGAAAATCCTTACCTCAGTAACTCGGTATTGTTTTTCTTCAATGCTTTGAAGATGAGATATTTATTTCTGGCGCTCATTCTTGGAGAGTAGAATCTCATTAAGCCTTCAAACTGTTTGAAGGAAATGCCATTAGGCCTCTGCAATAGAGAATTACCACATAAAGATATAGATAAGATTGTTACACATCTACGGAACATTGCTTGTGCATTGAATTTCTCTACTGAGTCACACAGATCATGAAAGCCCTACGTTAAATCCCAATCTTTATGCTCAATGAGTTCTCAGTGGGGGAAGCACTGGACACCTACAAAGTGGCTTCAGTTCCCCTTGGTTGGTATGAAAAAAATAATCAGCTTCTAATTGCTATCCAGAAATTCCTGCTTTAATCACAATTACGTGGATGTGGTCAAGGCTCACAAGTAAATAATGGGCACTTAAATGAAGTAATGGAGGGCACCCAGTTATGGAACTGTTATCCTAGAATAGGTTAATGTCAGGAGAAAAACGATTATTAAAAGTAAAACCTGCTCACAATTTATATGGAACATCCTGTAATATTGTTGTCCTGTCAAGGAGGAGTGTTTTACTTCCAAATTTAAAAAAATAATTTTTCCTAATATTTTCTGGGCATGGAAACTGAAGGTCACAAGTACTTGCACTGACCTTTTGTCTCTCCATTTAATTATGATATTTTACATCACCCCTCATCACTTCATCAGTCTCAATAAACAGAAGTTGGAGGTTAGAGTGAAAGGTAAAAAAGCAGTCTGTAGTGTTATTGTATGGTCGTGGAAACCATCTGAAACTCTATCAGAATACTCTCTTGTCCAGATGATCTAGATGGACCATCGAAATGACAAAGGTCCTTATAGGACACAATTTTAATTGCATAATTGAGAATCTCATCACAGACATAAAAAAAATCAGTGACATTCATTATTTTTAGCATGAATAAAGCATACAGCACTTTTAGATATAGGCTGCAGTTTACATGCCCCTGCCAGGCATGTTTCCAGTGGTGGGGGGAGAGACATAAATTTGGGGGGAAGACACACGACCCACCCCTGAGCTCACCCCCATAATACGGCCTTAACCCCAACACCTTCACCCTACCTGACCAGCTGAAATCCACCCTGGTCAAGATCTGGGACTGACTGCTTCAGGGAGCCCTGGGCCTTCTAGGTTTCCCCCATTGCAGTCCTGACAACCGCCACTAATGTGCTCTTGATGCTGTTGGGACTTTTCGAGCTGCAGAGGGGTGGAAGATCCACACTGGCATTATTAAGCCCACCTGCAGTGGGTTATGGCTGTGGTCCGGGCCGCCATGGAGACTTCCGGGGGTGGGTGGGGGGGTTGTGGGGGGAAGGTATACTGATTATCATTGCAATCATGATTTTTAATGTAAAATACCACTTCCTTAACGAAACCTAAACAAACTTTATGGAGTACTCACCCTTTTGCTGACCAGAAGGCGAAAGGAATGTTCTATTGCCAATCGCTTGTGCAAAAGGAGTGATTTGAACTTCTTCTTTTCAACATCATTAAATGTATCAAACACCACAGCAAGAAGCTGGAAAATTGTGAACAAAACTAGTTAAAATTAACCTCAGTAAAGCAAACATGTGCAAGATAAATTCACAATTCATTATACTATAATTCTATAATTAGGTCTATAATTAGATAGATATATATTCTCAATTTTTGATTGATGTTATTCAAAAACATACCAGATTCATGATGAAGTAGAGTTCGATGGATAAATACACAATGAAGAATACACAGGACCAAGGATTTTTGGAATAAGCTGGCATCATCACATCTGGAAAACTATAGAATTATCCTTTTTAAGAAAAAATAAAAGGCAACTGTTTCAGATTGCCCCTCACCCCCAACACCACTTCAATTTTCTCCTTTGTTCTTCCCTCATCTCCTGCAGTTGGTGACTCATGTTAGAATTCAATTCTAAGGGAACCAAGAGTCAGCCTTCTGGGGTACCAAGAGGCTATTTTGACATGTGATTCAGAACTGCTATATAACTACAAAGGACACCACAGTGAAGTCTGATTTCCACAGCCCACAATTTTCATCGAAGGTTCGTAAGAAGAAAACCACGCCTGAGGCTTCCCTTATGGATCCGACTGCAATGTTTCTAGGGACTTCCCAAAAGTGATCAGCTTACTCAGCTCAAATCAGGGATCAAACCTAAAGCCTTTCTAATATAGTTCAGTATCACACTTGGTAATGCATTTATCCAATGAGCTGAAGAGGTATTGCAATTTTCTCAAACCAAATATGGATTATAGAAATATTTGAGCCACATGGGGACTTGTTCATGTAATTTCCTTTCCTCATGTGAAATTTTGCTGCCTCAGCTTGGCAGTACCAATTCACCAGGTAAGAAATCACACACAAAACCACATCCCACTTCACTCCTCTTCCTCCCCCACCTAATGATAAAGACTACTGGTACCTCAACATACTATGTCACCAACCTACATTTACAAACAGCTGACTATAATGATATATGGCAATGATTTGGAATTTTCCCACATGCTACGTGAAGGTAACTTATTCTAGCAACTAGTAGTAAAAAGGACAATAAAACCCATTTCACTATTTAAAGCTCTTTCCCTGGGAGCAACTATTGTTGCAAAGGACAGGTATTTCTATTCAGTTGTTCAACAGGAATGTTGTGTACACTCACTTGGCTGTAGTTAGGAGAACAAACAAACTGACAAGGCTGTCTTCTGGAGTGCTAAAATACTGCAAGCAGAAAACAAAATAGTATAGTCAGAAAAACTGAACCCTTATAAGCACTTACTATCAAATTAAAAACATCATACCTTTGCGTGTTATATTTTTCTTAAAATTTCTGCTATTTAAGAAACTTGGAAATTAATAGGGTCTATAATTAAGGATAGAGTGAAGAACATCTTGCAAAATTTTCAGCTGATCAATAAGGATTTGTAAAGAGTAGGTGATGCCTCATGAATGAGGTTGAAAGTTTTGAAGAAGTGACTAAAGTAGTGGACAAGGGATTGCCTATGGATGTTATTTGTATGGACTTGAAAAAGGCATTCGATAAAGCCCCTCTTAATAGACATTTAGCTAATGTTGAAGCTTATGGAATCGAAGACAAATGATTGACCCAGTTAGGAAGTTGGCTGAGTGGCAGAAGACAGAGGCTGAGATTTTATTAGCACACTGCGAGTTCCAACATCAGAACCAAATATGGGTCCCAAACCCTTGTGGGCGAACAGGGAGACAGCAGTGGTAATTGTTCCAGTGAATGCCAATTAGAGGCCGCCGCCAGGACTGGCGTCCCATTAATGACAGTGGCCAGCCTCTCCAAGATCTCCCTCAACCTCCACAGTCAGACAGCCAACAGCTCTCCAGCACCACCAATAGAGATGGCCGCTGCTGAGGCTGCATGAAGGGCAGGGTGCCTCCATGTTGAGGCATCCTCAAAGGGCTGCAGGAAAAAATGTTGATGCGCCGAAGCCAGACAGGCTGGCCCCAGCAATTGGAAGGGGCACCCCTCCAGTGATGAAGTCGGTTACTCAGGAGCAACCACGGTCATCATTTCCTTCTGGGAGGTTGCCTCGATGAAGCTGGTGGACTCCACATGTGGTGGAGGGGCTTTCTGACATCAGTAAAATGCTGGCAGGATAGTAAAATGGCTGACAATAGGACAATTATTTGGTTTAATTAGCCACCTGCCTCTGGTCAGCAGAGTTACTGCCGTTCCTGTTGCTGGACTTATTCCCCATCAGTGGGAACATGTTGCGCTTCTTTCCCAATGCCTTTCACCGTCCATCTATCACCCCTCCCACCTCCCAGCCCATCTCCAAAGGGCTAGTAAAATTGCAGCCAGAGAGTAGGGATAATGGGCAGGTACTTCAATTGGCAGGATGTGACTAATGGTGTCCTGTAAGTATCTGTGTTGAGGCCTCACTGTATTTATTAATAACTCATATGACGGGAAAGAAAGCCACATATCCAAGTTTTTGGATGACACAAAGATAGGTAGCATTGTAAGCACTGTGGATGAAAGCATAAAATTATAAAGAAATATTAATAGATTAAGTGAATGGGCAAAACTGTGGCGATAGATTTCAATATTGGCAAATGAGAGGTTTTTCACATTGGATTTAAAAAATAGATAAGAGTACTTTCTAACTAGTGAAAAACTAAAAACAGTGCAGGTCCAAGTACACTTTGGGTTCCTTATCCATACACGTAGATTGCTAAAATGTTATGGGCAGTTGCAGAAGGCAATCAAAAAGTTAAATGGAATGCTGGCCTTCGTATCTACAGAACTACAATACAATCGATTGAAGCCATGCTACACTTATACAAAGCCCTAGTTATACCACACCTGGGAGTTCAGTTCTGGCCACCACACCTTAAGTGGGACATATTGACATGGGAGAGAGTGCAATGTAGATTTAAAAGCTGGAGTCCAAGATTAAATTACAATGTGAGGTTACACCAACCCTGGAATTTAGGAGGTTATGGGGTGGTTTGATTGAAGTTTTCAAAGTATTAATGGGAACTGAGGGTAGAGAGAAAGAAACTATTTCTGCTGGTCAAGGTGTCTTGATCTAGGGGCATAGCCTAAAAGATAGAGCCAGGCCATTCAGCAGTGAAGTTAGAAAATACTTCCACGTGCGAAAGGTGGTAGAAGTTTGGAAATCTCTTCTGCAAATAGCATTTGACACTAGTTGTTCATTTTAAATTTGAGATTGATAGATTTGTGTTAACCTAATGGTATTAGGGGATATGGGGAAAAGGCAGGTATATGGAATCAGGTTAGGCATGATCTGATTGAATGGTAGAACAGGCTCAAGGAGCTAAATGGCCTTCCTTGTTCCTAAAACATACTTATTACAAATTTGGCTAAAACAATTTACCTCAAATTAGTGAATCAAGCAAGGCTTTACAAATAATTAATTAAAACTCCCAATAAATGTACAATCCAGAGAACCAACTAGGAATCATATAATATCACTGTGCATTAACAAACAGGAAACACTACTGGAATATATGCACACAATGTATGGTATTCAAACAGAATATATAGATACTAAACAAATGACAAATATTTTTTATTAAAGATTTTGATTACTTACTGGGTCCAATGGATTAGCAGAAAACAAATAAAAGCCTAAACAAAAATAATGAAAAAATGGCATCACTTCTTAGAAGACAGCAAAACATTAGCCTTAGAAACATCCTCAGACAAGACCAGCAAACATAAATCATATGCCCATTTTAAACTTCATACATGTAATACTTGCCCGTTCCAGGTCTTTACCAGTTTTCTGCATTCTAATTGGAGCTGTGCCCAGATATCAGTTTAACTATTCTAGAGCTGATCATTTGCAAAAGACAAGTGGCACAGGTACATTCATTCTCCAACTTGTGTTACCCAGTATCCTCTTTCCTGCACCCATTTGGTATTCACACATCAAGGGCTGAAAAATTGAACTCCATAGTGCTGGTAGTTCTGGCACTACGGTAGCTGGTGTGGCCAATTCCCAAGCCATGGAGGGAAATAGCACAGGCATCCTGTGGATACTCTGGAAATACGCAGGTTGTGACATCAGTCAGTGTGTAATGCTGATTTGATGCCCGACCTGCCATTTTCTGTTTTAATTTCAGATTTCCAGCATCCACAGTATTTTGCTTTCATCATACTGTGTTAGTGGACTTGACAGAAGTTCTTTAAGTCAGAAGGGAGAGGTGCTGGACATTTGGAAGGAGTTCTGTGCCTTTGAAAGGCCGCTGAATACACCACTCCCAGTCGTGGGGGCTAGAGTTGCAGATCCACCTGGATTCCAGCATCAGGGGAAGATAGGGTAGAAGCAGCAGAGAAGGCAAGCTGCTAACAGCGAGTGAAGCAGTAGGGGTCTCAGGAGGCTGTACCCACCACAGATCTTCAGAGCACACTTCTCTTACTTGCACCTCAGCCAGGAGCAGCAGTGTGTTCAACTTCTGAGCTCCATCAAGAAGGTTGTCTGTGCCCCCTCCTTTACCCTGACCTGCTGCTTCAAAGCAGGGTGAGGATGACATTGTGAGTGGCCATCGAAGGGACTGTGATCCTCAATTTCCATGCCAGTAGATCCTTCCAGATGACACTGCCAATGTATCACAGTTCACCGTCCATTGATGCTTCCGGAAGGCTACAGAGGCCCTATATTTTAGGAGTGGGGACTTCACTGCTTTCTCTTTAGGCAAAGAGAAGCAGGTGGAGCAGACGCGTGGCTTTGTCTGAATGGCAGGATGGCGCAGGGAACCATCAACTGCACACACACAAGGCCTTGCAGGCACTGCATCTCAATGGGATGCAACAAAACTGCAAACTCAACATGCAGTTAGCATGCGGCCATTCCCAAGTCATGTTGGTGAATGCCCACTTTTCCTGGTAGTAGTCATGATGCTCTCATCCAGAGCCAGTCCACAGCTCCAGCCACTGTTGAGCTACCATACTGAACCAGAGGGTGGCAGCTCAGTGACAAGAGCTATCCATTATACTCGTGGCTAATGACTCTCCTCCACAACCCCACCATGCATGGCCAGTGCTCTGACAAACAGACCCATGTTGCAACTAGGGATGTTGTGAAGCAGTTCATGACATCCTGAAGCAAGGAGAGGAACGGGAAGAAGCGGCTGACACATCCATGGTCTGGAGGCAATGTCAGTGATCATCTTATCAGACTCCAATTGGCTTCAATAAATCCCCAGAACTCTCCTGCTCAACATTTCCTTATCTCATCATCCAACTGCTATGGACCATCACAGTGTTCTCTTGGCCACAATGCTGAAATAAAAGACACCACAAAGCAACCACCCCACACCAATTTTATGCAACAATATTTCCAATAATCCATACGATGCTTGGGCTTGTCTTGCAGGTGTCTTTGTCTGGCCTGGTACTACTACTAGTGCTACCCTTGTGGTTGCAGCATGACTGAGGGAGACCACAGATGCCTTACAAGACACCCCTGAGCTTTGGGCTGCACCACCTCAGCATGGGTGTCAGCAATCTGAGCTGGCAGACAAGCAATAGCAGGGGCACTAACAGAGTGACAGTGGTAGGAGCTACAAATGCCACCATCCTGAAATAGGACAGAAGATTTTTATACCAGGGAGCCACTGCCACTCCCCCAGGTGGTACCTCAGCAGGTTGTTGGACTGCTGTGAGACTTTCCCTGGCCCTTTGAACACTGGTATTTCCAGCCATGGTGGAAGCAGTCTCAACCTGCATGGCAACATGCAGAGATCTCAGGACCTCAATCTGAGCTTTCACTCAGGCATGTGGCTTCTGTCTGATGCACTGGAAGCTGAGACACTGAGCATCAGATGCTGCATCGTGGTTGGATCTGCAAGTATTCTCATGGACCACGATGGGCTCCATGCTCTGCAGGAAGGCACGTGCCAAGTTTGAGCCAGACTCCTCTGTGCTCTTTGATGATGACAGGAGACATTTCTGCGTGCCTTTTCCTGTACCCACATCCTTTCAAAGTCCCCATCTAAGTCCTTTGCAGCAGAACTTGTCTATGACTTCATCCTTCAGGGGGCAAAAACATGCACTATCCTTTGCCCTGGCTTGGCTGCAGCCCACCCATGTTTGGTGACTCAGCACGTGCAGATCCTGCCTCTACACTACCATTTAAGGTATGTGCAGTGCCAGTATTTGAGCTGATGGCTGCAGGTGTCAGATTAAAGCTTCTTTTTCAGAGGTCTGCTCTTCCCTTGTTCCTTTAGCTTCAGCCACCACTGGCTGGCCAAACTGCGATTCCTAAATGTCCGAATGCATAAATGCACAGGACAGGATGAGAGTGAGGGATGATGATATGGATGGGAAGCAAAAGGTGAATGGTTACACCATCTGCACTAGTACTTCATACCAGATTGCGGGATGAGTGTGAAGTGGGATATAAGATGTTTAAGGCAGGAACATACTATCATCTTGGATGGCTCCAGTGATGGCAGTAGCATGGCCCTGCTAATAATGCCAATTACTGTTTCCTCCAAAGGGGTGAGGAGATGAATCTATGGTCTGTCTCTCACAAATTCATTGCTACTGCCTCCTGTTATGGGTTACCATGGCCTGGAAGAGAAAGGAAGCATGTCAGTGAGTGTACAGCAATGAGTTTGGGTGATGTGCCTGTCATAATTGAATAGCCATCAGTATGTAGAAGCTTGTAGCAGTGTGTGAGGTTGAGGTGTAACATATGAACCTTAGGCACGATTTCTGATTTTTAAAATTTTTTCACGGGATGTGGGTGTCACTGGCTAGGCCAGCATTTCTTACCCATCCCTAGCTGCTGTTGAGAAGACAGTGGTGAGACACCTTCATGAACTGCTGCAGTCCATGTGGTGTAGGTAAACCCACAGTGCTGTTAGGAAGGGAGTTCCAGGATTTTGACCCAGTGACAGCGAAGGAACGGCAATATAGTTCCAAGTCAGGATGGTTTGTGGCTTGGAGGGAAATCTGAAAGTGGTGGTGTTCCCATGCATCTATTGTCCTTGTCCTTCTAGGTGGTAGAGGTCATGGGTTTGGAAGGTGCTGTCGAAGGACCCTTGGTGAGTTGCTGCAGTGTATCTTGTACATGGTACACACTGTTGCTACTTTGAGTAGGTGGTGGAGAGAGTGAATGTTGAAGGTGGTGGATGGGGTACCAATCAAACGGTTGATTTGTCCTGGATGATGTCGAGCTTCTTGACTACTGTTGGAGCTGCACTCATCTAGGCAAGTGGAGAGTATTCCATCACACTCCTGACAGATGGTGGACAGGCTTTGGGGAGTCAGAAGATGTTATTCTCTGCAAAATTCCCAGCCCCTGACTTGCTCTTGTAGCTACAATATTTATATGGCTGCTCCAGTTCAATTTCTGGTCAATGGTAACCCCCAGGATGTTGATATTGAGGGATTCAGGGACAGTAATGCCATTGACTGTCAAGGGACAATGGTTGGATTCTGTCTTGTTGGAGATGGTCATTGCCTGGCACTGTTAGCAATCTTGTCTGTATGGTGCGAGTGTAATTTGCTGCTTATTAGTCCAAGCCTGAATATTGTCCAGATCTTGCTGCATTTGTATCCAAGGAGTCATGAATGGTACTAAACATTGTGCAGTCATCAGCAAACATCCCCACTTCTGACTTTATGATGGAGGGAAGGTCAATGACGAAGCAGCTGAAGACGGTTGGGCCTAGGACACTACCCTGAGGAACTCCTGCAATGATGTCCTGGGACTGAGATGATTGACCTCCAACAACCACAACCATCTTTCTTTATGCTAGGTATGACTCCAACCATTGGAGAGTTTTCCTCTGATTCCCATTGACTCCAGTTTTGCTAGGGCTCTTTGATGCCACGCTTGGTCAAATGTTGCCTTGATGTCACCCTCACCTCACCACAGAATGCCAGATTGTTGATAGGTGATTGATGAGGGTTTGCTGCATTGAGTAGTGTGTCAAGTTGGTGGTGCAACTGGTAGGATATGTCATGTGAAGATGCATTCATTGACCTCGACCACTTGTGTGAGGTTATTGAGCTTGTCAGCTCTGGCTTAGTTGGTAGTAATTTTGTCTCGGAATCACAAGGCTGTGGGTTCAAGTCCCACTCAACCCCAAAACGCTACTGGATAAATTTTGCAAGACTCCATGCCACTGTTATCATTAATGTCTTCACATTTGCCCTCTTTAAAGAAGGAAAAGTTATCTATTTGGTAGAAAGTAATCTTACACACATATGTATAAATATATATTGTTGAAAAAAGTGTTACAGACAGGAGGAGATTTAATTTAAACAGCCCTGATTTTTCCTCTCACCACCCATCCGTAAACAGAAAGATGCTTATAAGTGGTGGTGTATTTCCCAACTCCACAATTTTGATGTGATCCAATTTCTATTAATAACCCCACAGCAAATTTGAGATAGGGTGAACTTAGGGGGCTATTTTATTTGCACACACTCAAAAAATAGGGGCGGGGGCATGTCGCTACTTGGTCCCCTATACATTCATGCTATAAATGAGGGATAGAGAAAAAAAGATTTACAGGGTAAGGACCAGAGTAAAGAATTATTGTTTCACATGAGTCTAGAGTCCAGAATCAAAGTCGAATGGTGTATTCCTTCAGAGGTTGGCAGGCTGAAAAAGGATGCTGGATAATTCACTTTTCCAGTACAGATGACTTCTATGATGAGATAGGTACGCAGAGGTGAATTAGTCTTACAGGCAAAGTTATATAAGTTCAAAAGTCCCAGTAGAAATAGTGTAGAAGGGGGGCCAAGCATTCAAACCTGGACAGAGCCCTTGTTCTGTGCTGCTGCTTGGTACATGGAAGATGGCAGCTGATTTGCAGTACACTGTACCGATTTGCAGTACACTGTACCAGTATAACTGGTTCTCCCAGCTAAGGGGGTCATGTCACATGACACCCATCTCTCCACTTTGGCTTTGACAAAGCGTGGATATTCCTTTGTCTGGTTTCCTGAGATTGTTAATGTTCCAGCCATTAAGAATTTGAAAAGAAGGTTGTAGGGCTCTTTGTCCTAGCAATCTTAAGACTCCAGTGGCTCGGCCTTATGAAATATAGATGGCCTTTGTACAGTTCCCTTTGAATTTGGTCCCTGCAGCCCAAAGGGGTTGTTAGCATCTCTTCAGAGATAATAAGGCACAAGGTGCTGCGATACTGCCAAATAGCCAAACATAGCTTCAGTCATTTTAAAAGGTCATTGTTCAATTTTAAAATTTTAGCAAGTAGCTATGCGGATATATATATATTGTAGAGTATGAGGTCTTAGCCCTGTTACAAAAGAGACATGCTGGTGAAGCTCTGTGTCTTGCACTCATCAGGATAGATTCACAAGGATACCATGATGTTAAAAAAAGATAATGTTAAAGTGAGACACAGTTCCATGAGACCGAACAGATTGGTAGTAGGGTTATTAATTTATGACAAAAACAGAATTACCTGGAAAAACTCAGCAGGTCTGGCAACATTGGCAAAGAAGAAAAGAGTTGACGTTTTGAGTCCGCATGACCCTTCAATAGAACTGGGTGAATCCAAGGAGAGGGATGAAATATAAGCTGGTTTAAGGTGGGGGGGGTGCAGCAGAAGTGGAGGGGGGTGGTGTGGTTGTAGGGGCAAGCAAGCAGTGATAGGAGCAGATCATCAAAAGATGTAACAGACAAAAGAACACAGAGGTGTTAAAGTTGGTGATATTATCTAAATGAATGTGCTAATTAAGAATGGATGGTAGGGCACTCAAGGTACAGCTCTAGTGGGGGTGGTGGAAAGACTAGCCCGGTATACAAGATTTAAAAATAATGGAAATAGGTGGTATAAGAAAAATCTATATAAATTATTGGAAAAAACAAAAGGAAGGGGGAAAAAACAGAAGGGGGGTGGGGATGGAGGAGGGAGTTCAAGATCTAAAGTTGTTGAATTCAATATTCAGTCCAGAAGGCTGTAAAGTGCCTAGTTGAAAGATGAGGTGTTGTTCCTCCAGTTTGCGTTGGGCTTCACTGGAACAATGCAGCAAGCCAAGGACAGACAAGTGGGCAAGAGAGCAGGGTGGAGTGTTAAAATGGCAAGCGACAGGGAGGTTTGGGTTATTCTTGCGGACAGACCGCAGGTGTTCTGCAAAGTGGTCGCCCAGTTTACGTTTGGTCTCTCCAATGTAGAGGAGACTGCACTGGGAGCAACGAATGCAGTAGACTAAGTTGGGGGAAATGCAAGTGAAATGCTGCTTCACTTGAAAGGAGTGTTTGGGCCCTTGGACGGTGAGGAGGGAGGAAGTGAAGGGGCAGGTATTGCATCTTTTGCGTGGGCATGGGCAGGTGCCATAGGAGGGGCTTGAGGAGTAAGGGGTGATGCAGCAGTGGACCAAGGTGTCCCGGAGGGAACGATCCCTACGGAATGCCGCCAGGGGGGGTGAAGGGAAGATGTGTTTGGTGGTGGCATCATGCTGGAGTTGGCGGAAATGGCGGAAGATGATCCTTTGAATGCAGAGGCTGGTGGGGTGATAAGTGAGGACAAGGGGGACCCTATCATGTTTTTGGGAGGGAGGAGAAGGCGCGAGGGCGGGTGCGCGAGAGATGGGCCGGACACGGTTGAGGGCCCTGTCAATGACCGTGGGTGGAAAACCTCGGTTAAGGAAGAAGGAGGACATGTCAGAGGAACTGTTTTTGAAGCAAGCATCATCAGAACAGATGCGATGGAGGCGAAGGAACTGAGAGAATGGGTTGGAGTCCTTAAAGGAAGCGGGGTGTGAGGTTCTCTCAGTTCCTTTGCCTCCGTCGCATCCAGGTAATTCTGTTTTTGTTCTGGATTCCCAGCATCCGCAGTTTTTTGTTTTTATTAATTTATGCTCTGCCCTACACTGTGCTTGGTCTGAGGTGCGCATATTTAATTTTTTTGATTTGATCCATTTGTGCTGCTATATTGCCTCAATAAATGACTGCACCATGAACAATACCTGCTTGAAACAAGCCCACACTTTAAACTCACTTAAGTGGAAACTGTTTGGTAGCACAATTAATGACTCTGCCAAATACCTAGCAAATCTCTCTGACCATGTGTTCTGAAAGCAAGTTTGTTTGTTCTTGCACATGGCTTCAATTTTGGTATGCCTTCTTCCACATCAAATGGGAAGAGGTATTTGCTGAGTTCAGACTCCTTTATTCCCAGCTATTCTGCCACAAACTAATTTCCAATGAAGACACTAGTTTTGGTATGTAAGAGAGAAAGTGTGCATTTGCATTTTTTGAATAGAACATTCAAGAAGTGGGGTGAAAACGGACACCTATCTAGCAGATACCAAGGAATATGTTTGTATTACTAAAAAATTTGGTACTATGAAAGGGGTTTTATTGTTAGAGAGGTTTGGTTCAGAGGTTGTTGATACAATGAGAATTAACATTCAATGGGCAGTGGTAGGTATAACAAGACAACCGTTTTAGGTGTGCAGAGCAGAGGCAAAGTGAGATCAAAAGGTAGCTGCAGGCCTCCAACTGGCTCCACAGGAACCAAAGTGAAAAGAGCCTCATTTTGAATTTGTAAGGTGAAAATGCTTTGTCTGGTGTTTGGTTAAGTCTATGGGTTGCATAGACTTAATGGAGATTAGTTTAGGAATTTGTTAAAAGTTATGATAGTAGTAATTTGTAGTCATGTGTATATATATTTTAAACCGTAAATTAATAAAATGCTTCATTTAGTTTCATGTAAAACCTCGAGAACTGGTGGTCTGATTCCTGAATTTTGAGTCACATCTCAAACGTAACACTTAAAATTATAAGTTATGACAGTTGTTTAAAGTTTCCCTCTGGGATTTTTAATTAACTCCGCTTTACCAACTGCATCGGTCATAACATAATGTGCTATATGAATTTCAGTGCCGTTATGATGCCAGGTATATAGACTGTACATCCCAACAACTGGTGGATTGTATCAAACAGCACGTCCCTTTAGCTGTTCGCAATAGGCAAAGTACTAACCATACTCAACCAGCCCATGCTTGCAAAATTATAGTGTTCAACACAGGGCGGAATCGTCCCAGATTTGCACAATGTGCGGTAGCAGACAGGAAAAAGGACTTTCTACCTGCCAGCTGAAAGGGCAGGTTTTTGCACTGTATCATCCCATTCCCGGCGTGTCTCGCCTCATTAATAATGCATTCCTGGGAAACAAGCTGGATTGCTGGCGGGGTAGCCTCTGATTCACCCACCCCGCCATCACCTCAGGCCATCAGTAATCTGACTGCCAAATTTTAAGGGTGCCCCTGCACAGCACTAGCACTCTCTAAGGGATCGGAAGCTGCTGCAAAGTCATGGCTGCCAAAGGGAGGAAACATTTTGCCCCCAAATTTAGTAACGTCTCCCTTGGCCACCTACTGGATGCAGTGGAGGCCCGCTGTGAAGTCCTCCAACCCTGCTCTGGGTGAAGACCAGCGAGCAAGGTGACAAATCCAGCATTGGAGGCAGTGGCAGCGATGGGCAGCACCAACACCCTGCAAAAGAGGACAGCTACTCAGTGCCAAAAGTGGACCAATGATCTCCTCCATTCAGCCAGGGTAAATCACTCTTCTCATCACGCTCAACTCACAAGCCCATCACACATCTGGCCTGACAGGATCCTGCTTACACTCTCTCCATCTGTCTTCATGCAGGACAAGCTGGCACCACAGTAAAAGGGAGAGGTCACAGACTGGTGGAGGAATGCTTGGCGTCAAGGTCCTCACAGACTTTGAAAATAGAGTCATCCAGCTGGCCGGCGATGATCTGGACCGTTCCTGTGCTGAAGATGAGGTCGACTGTGTTCAACCAAATGAGGATCCAGCAGTGCAACATCCATCAGACAACCATGCTGTGAGTCACTTCCCCTGTTTCGCAGTCCCCTGCCATGTCCTAATTACATCTCCTTGCTTTTGTAGGCACATCTGGGAAACAGCTGAGGGGATCCTTCGCCAGGTCCTCGATTCAAATCCTGAAAAAAACTTGGAAGAAGAATCTGATGACACCCTAATCGCAGACCCATCACAGCGCTCACCCATACCCTCCACCAGCACAGAGACACACACCTCGGTGGGATCTAGCTTTAGGGTAGCCTCGGGATCACAATCTGGTGAGCATGTCGCACTGTCTGGTTCACAGCAGGTGGCAACAGGGACTTGCCAGGTTTCCGGCACTCAGCGGACTGCTGGAGGCCAGGAATCTGCTGAGTCTGAGTCTGATTCTGATGAGGAACCTGTGGACTTGGTCAAATACTTGCTGGAGCTGCAAAGACAAGCTCGGGAACATCAGGAAGGGATGTCCGTTGCATTCCTCAGATTGCAAGGCACAATGGAGGAGTCCGGCTGGCTTCAGTCTGAGGGTATAGCACTGGCACGCCAACGCACAGAGGTCAACACTGGTAGGTTAGTGGTTGCCATGGAGATCTTGGTCCAGGACATCAATGTCATTATAATGAAGGAGAAAACACCAGATTACATCCGGAAATTTTGGACTTTAAAAATAAAACCAGAGTTTTTAAAAAAATACACACAGGCTACTGGCTGGGATGCTCCCTAAGAGGTAATGGAACCCACCCTGTTGCCAGACAAGGTACTTCTAATGACATCCAGAAATTAATTGCTCCCTCTGGTAGAGACAATGGGACATATTGGGAAATGGGTACCATCTTATCAAGAAATCCTGTGAGCAATGCCCAGACAGATTTGTGAATTCGCTTCCCACTTGAAATATACAAAGGAGAGATTAAAAGTGAACTGAAAAACTGCCCTGGTTTCTATTGATGGGTGTTCCAAGAGAGAGCAAGTGCTGGAAGTTTGACTCAGAACTAACAGCCACGCACAGTACCCCTGAAAATCATCATTTTTGCAGGTGTCCCGATCTCTTATCTCTCTACTGAAGTCAACGCTACTGGAACCTCAAAACCGACTATTAGTCTACCGGAGTCAATCTACCGGCGTCAATTCTACTCGAATCTCGAATCGCAACGCTCAATCACCTACTCACCACAATTCAAGGACTGTTCCACATACATTTAAAAAGTATATATTCATTTACTTTAAACTAAATTCTTACTTTTAACCTATATGACCATATATGCATGTGTTTTATCCTTTTTTGACTTCAGTAGTTAATAAACCCACCCCCCCCACCATGTGCTTGAGTATTTCCTTTAGTGTGTGCTGCCTCGCCCCCCCCACCATGTGCTTGAGTATTTCCTTTAGAGTGTGCTGCCTCGCACCCCCCCACCACCAACCACCCAGCCTGACTTGCACTGGAGTCCTTTCCCAGGCACCGACTGGGAAAAAGCAACTGCCTGTGCCCCACGTGAATGCGTGGCATCTCTTCCTTGACGTCCTGTGGGCGATGCTTGCAAGCACTGCGCAAGGTTGTGTGCACTCACCTTCGAGTTCAAATTGTCAGGTGCATGCCATTTGAAGGCAGATGTGAAGCATGCTGTTCTAAAGTCACGCCGATGTGGGCAGTAAATTTGATGTTCAGGGGGTGATTGGGCTGAGCAGAGCTTATAATTATATGCAAATACATTAAAATACAGCGACAAGAAACGCGGCCTACCATTGACAGAAGGAGCGGACAATCGCAAACTGGTTTCACGACAGCATAAAACTGATTTTTGGCCTTCTCGCCATATTGTGCACCCCCCGTCGCCTGCCATGGTGCTTGATGCCAATGGGGCCAGAAAATTCCAGCCATGGTGTTCAACGTTAGATGTGATTCTGTGATTGGATAGCACTTACTCACAATCCTGACTGCGCTAAGAATTACACCAACAACCAATTTAAGATTATCAGTCAGGCTCATGGTGTGGTTCACTTATGTATGCTAAAAGCTACATAAAGTTACACATAGGGCCTTGTCCTTTGCAAACAGAGAGAACATGTCCACACATTGTACCTTTTTCAACTAAACAAAAGCTTGGGGGGCAGCCATACCCTGATTCATACCCCATGGCAATGCCTTGACCAATCAGAGTCGATCTGCCTGGTTTGAATTTAAACAAAAGCTTGGCAGTTAACTGTTCCATGGTGCATGCTCCATGGTAACATCTTTACCAATCAAAGTTCCCTTGCCAACCAATCAGCACTCTCTTCTCATGCAGTATAAATTGTTGTTCCTTTTGAGATTTGGTATTCTCGCGCACTTGTCATGATGGGTGCAAGACGAGAAGCTTCGACAGCATTTCTCTTTTTTCAGCAATAGTCAAATCTTATACTATATATTTAGGCTAAAAGTATCTCCTTATGATTTCATAACTCATTTACTTTTCATAGAAACCAAAAATTTGGTGTTTTCACTTGCACTAAAAGCTACCCCAATAAGATATACTACCGAGGTAACGCACTTGCATCCTGGAGTAGTTTCAGTTCAGGAAGCATCAGCGGGATGGTACCGATTTATTTGCAATTGTTTAAATGGATGGACCACTACTGATCACTCTAGCATACAACTGACTTTTTTTTGTTAAAACAGGCTAGGAAATATATAAGGCAGGAATATAAAGTGTAGGAGAAACACTGGTGTGCTATTGAATCCAAGTTAGATCTATAAATACCTCAGTCAGCCTCTATCCCTAACCAGGAATCACATCAACTAACCTTCAATCATTTGGTTCAACATGCTTAAATTGTATTTGTTTAAATTTATGTATTAAAATGATGTAAAAGAGACAAAGTTTTATTCTAGAATCTTGTGACTTTGGTGTATTGAGATCTGACACTGTAATCAGTATAATCTGAAAACTACTTTCACTCATGTTTATTGACTTACTCGAGATGTCATCATAATTTATTGGTCACTGGACATAAGCATTAATAGATTTTAGACCCTTTCTTCACAACCTCACCAACCTTCCATTTCACATGTAGTATGTCCTCTGATTGAGATTTTAAAGTTTTAACATCTCACTTGATCCCAACCACTCATTTTTGGGAGTTGAGATTCAGCCCTTAGTTCTTCACAAAACCCAAAGTAGGTTGTCACTCAACGTCATTTACTTAATGCCTCTGGCATCTCAATATTATTTTCGCTATTAAAAATAACCTTCAATACATATTTAAAGATTGTGTAATATTGATCATTTAATTATTTCATGATCTGTGCTTAATTATATTTTTCTAGCTCAAAAATCAAATAAATATCAGATAGATCAATTGTTCCCAATGCTTCAAATGAGAAACTTTAATATGTGTTTAAAATATATAAAGAACATATTTGGATAGGGTCCATGTAGAGTAAAGATAAATCATAAAATAAGTAGGCAAGAACTTACCCAAGATGGCAAAAATGACCATGAAGAAAAGTAGTAACGATAAAATGTCAATAAAAGGAGGAAGAGACTGGAAAATCTGACGCAAATTTCTGGAAATTCAGAAAACAAAACATAATTAGAACTAACTTTTCATGGATAGGTGTTAATTTTAAATGAGGATTTTGTTAAAATCCATAGGGGGGGTCAACTAGTTAAAAAAAATCAATTTGGCCTTATACTGGTTTTGGTAAAAATATATGGAACCATGCATATTTTTTTATTTATGATAGAGAGGTAATATTATTGCAGTGAGAATTTAAAGACTTTATCCTTTCAATTTCTTAAAATTTCCCCCTTCTGGCCTCTGCCAAGCATTTCACAGTCACTAACTTAACAAAGCTTTTGAATTTTCAACTGAATTAGGAAGAGGGTAAGAATTTTAAGTATTACTTGTAGTAAAACAGAAATGTTGAAATTAGCTTTCATTTTTATATAAAAGAAATTGCAATAGCATTCAAGTCAGTGGACGAAAAAATAGTTTTGTATTTTGTAAACTTGAAAATTACTATATAGATGTACAATGCAATTTTGACAAAATAATTAGGGTTCACACCAGATCAAAGCTGTTCACTCGTTAAATTTACTCAGGCCAGGACTTTACGGTTCCGCCGCAGCGTGTCTCCCCCAGCAGATGCGGCGAGCCATTTAAATCTCCACTCAGTTCGATGGGACTGTAATATCCTGCAGGCAAGAGATGCTATAAAATCCTGGCCTAAGTTTCACTAAAAGTTCGTTAAACAGATCTATGCGCCACTTCATGAAATCACTCCAACATTAATGATTGAAAATAGCTAAAGTTATCAAACTATATTTACAAATCAAAGTGAAATAAAATGGAACATTGTTGTAAGTAGAACAAAATGTGTATTTATCTTAGTCCAGCTGGTTCACTAGCCTACAGTTCGACATAAATCTACCAGAAGCCCTATAGGTCTGAATAGATTTATAATATATTAAAAAATATTCTATTCACTTATCTTTTCATTATAAATTCCTATGTACAAATTTATAATAGAAATCCTTAATGTACACTGTAATGATATCCTTCCACCAGGCGCAGAAACGTAGTTTCTTTTTTAATTCTTTATTGGGATGTGAGATGCTGCTGACAAGACCAGCATTTGTTGCCCATCCCTAATTGACCTTGAACTGAGTGGCTTGCTGGGCCATTTCAGAGGGCAATTAAGAGTCAGCCACATGACGGTGAGTCTGAAGTTACATGTAGGCCAGACCAGGTAAGGATGACAGATTTCTTTCTCTAAAGGACATGAGTGAGCCAGATGGGTTTTTACAACCATTGGTGATAGTTTCATGGTCACCATTACTGAGGCTAGCTTACAATTCCACATTTTAAAAAATTAATTAAATTTGAATTCCACCAGCTGCCATGGTGGGATTTGAACCCATGTCAACAGAACTCTGGATCACCAGTCAGTGACATTACCACTAGCTACGTCCCCTCACCAGTATAAAAAAAAAATAAATTACCTTAAAATGGGGACCGAATTATATCAGTGTGCCATGGTCCATTTATCCCCTAACCACAATCACATTTCACCTGAAGGCTGACTAATACAAATTATGCTTATTTATATATAGACACCAAAAGGAATGACTCGGGAATAAAGCACATTTGTAATCATTGACATTCTCACATTTTGTTCTAATCAACTATAGTAGAACAGAGCCACTGGTGTTTTCCAAATATTCATCCATGTGAAATCAAGAGATAACATTTATTTAATTAAAATCAATTATTCAAAAGAAACAGAATATTGCTTGATGAGAATTTTTAGGAAGTGCTAGGACATGGTGGATGTGAAACCCTGATTAGAATACTTGTGTGCTGAAACTGTCAGTTAAAGACCTGCATTCTCAGTTCATGCTGGAATTCAGTAACAATTTGCTGATCCATGCTTTTTTGACATACCTAGTATTTACAGAAATGTTGGCAAAGAAATGACACTAATTGCCGTAGATTTACCTTCTCACTGCACCACAATATCTGCAGTCTACCAGGAAGATTGGGCGCAAAGCTCGAGTCACCCGGACATGTGAGGTTTGCCTGATTAATACCACAATGACTTCTATAAACTGTACAAACAAAACTGCACTCTGCAAAAGTACCAGAAAGGGAATAAGGTTAAACTTCTTAGTGTGTTAAAAGCATTTAATGAATAACTACTTCTAAAATCGTATAAACGTTGTCTTAACAAAACAGACTCCATTCCCTAATGTAGAATTCAAGTGTAGTGACATGCATGATGACGTATACACATGGAATCTACTTTTTTAAAAAAGATAAAATATGGAAGCCAAAGAAAGGTTTAAGAGTTGGGCCCTGAATTGCTTTGCAAATATAGCCAATCTCCCGCTGACGTTATGGCAAGAAATTGGAGTAACTTGATAGAAATAGAAGGCCGTTGGGCCAGAAATTGCTGGGCAGTTGCACCATTAGAATGATGTACTAATGTGCATGTCATTAACTACTGCGTTAAACAAAAAGCCATCAATTTGCAGAATAGAAAACATATGCTGAGAGATCCATTCTTCTGCAAATTGCTGGCCAATTTATGCCTCTCCATCCTCACTGTGAAGTTCCCCATTGAACTTAATGCCAATCGTGAAATTGAAAGAGTTATGTTATTATTATGAATTTTTCTCCACTTGGGATAGTATTCACTGCTATAACAGATCTTGACAATGGCATGATTTTTGACCCTCATATAACTCTCAGCCTCGAAGGCCCATGGAGGGACCAGTGAAGCTGTGGAGTTTCACTCCAGCAGGTACTAAATTGTTATTCTAATGTTATCTATTCCTCTTTTCTGTCTTGGTGGTCTTTTTGTGCCAGTATTGCCATCTACATTTCTGTAAATATGGGAAAGTAATTATTTTCACGACAAACGTTGATTTGACACTCAGACGAGGGTCACTCATTCAAATAAAAATTAGGTGGATTTATTTTATACTGTTTCTTAAAACTTATATGAATCATCTGAGATATGGCACATGATAAATATAGCATATTTAGTAGGGAAAATTACTTTTAACTTGTTCATCAAAACTGGGTTTTTCTCACATAATTTTTGGGTCTTTTGTGGATTAAATGAAAATGATTGAATATTTGCTATGATTAATCAATAACTTCATTATTCTTGTGCCATGCAACTACCAGAATGGCAAACTAGATGGATCTTGGCCTTTTCTCATCTAGCAATTCCCATGTTCCTAAGTAAGCCATGCAATATGGCATGTTAGATGCTGTACTGATGCATCTTAATCATGATGGACAAAGCCACTGGTTCAATACTTTGTCAAGAAGGTTTCTACATTTTACACATTTATCCTGCCATTTACTCATAAACTACTCAAAGGTAATATAACAATTCCCAGAAACAATTGCGTTCCTCTAATTCTGCCCATTTTAAAAAAATTTTTCTTACTTCTCCTTCGTGTAACTTTTCCCCTCCATTTCAATTCTCTTTTTCCTGCGTCTATATTGTATTTGGCTCTAACTGACTCCATTGCTGTCTCTATCTGTCACTCTGTTTCTTTCTCTATCATTTTCTTTCATTGGTCAGAGAGTTAAGCCATTGGCAGACCGCTCATGAGGTTCCAGATGCAACATTCACATCACTACACCTTTATTGGATCAGGAGTTTCAACAATTTATGCCGCCAATCTACCGAATTGTCAATGGTGTGCATAATTGTCCAGCTAAGGTTGCTTGCTATTAAATCCTCCATGTGTCAATTTCTGCCCCATATTGTTTAACTGTCTAGTATTTCATCTGTCCTCCTCCTGAGGGTTAACAACTGTCTCTTCTTACCAAATATGGCCTTTTTCAATGCAATCTTTGTTCTTATTTCTTTGTTGCATCTTCCATCTGCAGATATTATGCTTCCTAAACACTAGAATTCTTGCACCACTTCTAGTTCTCTTCCTTTTATGAATATATCTTCTTGATTTTGAGATATACATCATTTTGGAATCAAAGTGAATATTGACAAAACCAGAGTTTATGCTTGCTGTTAGTAGTCTAGCTACTAGTTCTTGTAATCTTTCTTCTATGCTTGCTACAAGTGCTTTGTTATCTACTAATCTAACTGATGTTATCATTCTCCCCCCTCAAATCTTAATAACAGATTCTGTGTCTTCAGAAGCTTCTTTAATCATTGCTTCTCTCCACTGACATTGAAGAGGACTGGTAATAAACAACAAACTTGGCTAACTCCCCTTCCAGTTACACATGGTTTTGACTCCTCATTGGCTACTTTCACTGCTTGTCCCATGTACAGATTTGATGTCCCAAGTTCATTCCCATGTTTTTAATCAACTCAGTATGTATTTCATCTATTCCAGCTGCCTTTCCAGTTTTTATCTCATTTATTGCTGCTCTTATCTCACTTTCTATTTCTGGTCCAGACGTCAACATTACTATCTTCTTCTAGCTCAATCACTTCAGGTTTTCCTTTTTTGCACATAGCTCTTCAATATGCTCCTTCCAACTTTTTCTTATTTCATCAGGGTTTGTTAATAAAACATCTTCCTTGTTATCTACTGCTGTTGTTTTCAGTCCTTTATGCTGAGTGCCACTAATATCTTTTGGCTTTTGCATACATAAGGTCTACCCTCCCTAGTCGATCTAATTCTTCGAGTATATCACACTGCTCTTTTAACCATTTTAATCCTGCCTTTTCCGTTTCTCTTAACTCATCATTCAAGTGTCTGTGTTTCAGCTTGCCTTCTTCAGTATTGATACTCTTCCATTTTCTCCTTTCTGCCATCTTTTGCAATAATGCAGTCATAACCCATGATGTCTTGAAGCTTTTTACTCTTAAAAGCCCTGTGCTGTTTGCCCCTCCTTTCTTGACAGATTCTTTGTGTCTCCATTGCTCATTCGTGTTTGTGGTATCCTTGGCTGAAATTTTCCAGCCCCCCGCGGTGAGACCGGCGAGCCCCTGAAGTCTCCATTCAGCGGGACCGGCAGATCACACCGGCATGAGAGGCTGGAAAATTCTGGTCTTTGCCTTTTTTAGCTATTGTTTTGTTTACTTCATTTCCAAATTCTTTATTTGCTCCTTTCAGCCTCTCTCTAGGTTCCACTGTTTTCTGCATATTCCATGTTGGATTTCCTTCAGTAAGGGTACTGTTTTCGTTTTCACAAGATTGTGATCGGTGTCTGTGTTGGCTCCTGGCTGAGCCTTTGAGTTCTTAACACTATTCCTGTATCTTTGTCTCACCATTATATAATCCAGTTGAAATCTTCCTGTATTGCCAAATATTTTCCACTATACTCTATGGGAAAGGGCTGGGGCTTTGACTAATGACATTGTCTGTGTGGGGAAGGGCCCAGGATGCTGCTGTAAGCATCATCAGGACTTCAGTACATAAATGTTATAAGAAACTGTTGGGGGTAGGAGGGCCAGGGCTCAGGATAAGGCATTGTCATTGTGGGGGCTGGACATGACCCTCTGCCGCAATGGGTGGTTGGGGGTTGGGGTGGGGCATGATTACTATGGCGAAGGAGCTGAAGGGCAGCTGGAGGCCTAGGTGAAACATGTGATCCAATAATGGGGACTGGGGGTTTTGAGTGAGTAGGAGAACCAGAACTGCAACTGGGCTAAGCATATGCTGAAATGTTGGCCAAACTGTCAGGCGGTTTACGTGGCTATAGATGGTCGACAGAATGTAGTAGGAGCTGATAGCAGTAGCACCTGACAAATTCGACGGGTGAAGTCTGCGACAGGTATCACTGTAGCTCAGTACTACCTGTTGCAATGGCTGAGTTGTTGGCGATTAAACCAACAGCACAGTGGAAGGCAATGGCGAACCACCACTGGAAATAGCCAAGAAAATGGCTCAGGATGGCATCAGCACAAATAAACACCAACAACATAATCAGGAAATTCTGTCAAAGGACAGATGAGGTTGCACTCAGCAAGGGAAGGAGTAAGGCCTCTCATGTTGCCATCCAGTGAAATCCTCGTATATACAAGCTTCGTAATATTAAAAGAATAGAAATGTGGAATGTATGTACAGTGAATGGAAAGGAAAACTAAAGAACCTAAAACAAGAAATATAAAAGGAGAAATTAAACATCCTAGGGTTATGTGAAGTAAGATGACAGGAGAAGGTGACTTCATAAGTGATGAAGTGAGAATGATATACTCTGGAGAAGGAAAGGAATGGTAGGCAATGCAGCTGCCATATGCGGTGATTCAGATAGGCTGATGCTAGTGAAATTAAAGGGGAAACCAGTGGACATTACTAGATATGCCCAAAAGCGGACATCCAGACGAGGAAGTTGATGAAACGTATGATAGAATTGAAAAACTAATTGAACATGAGTGGGAAGAGCTATGTGATTGTTATGGGAGATTGGGATAGCATTGTTGGAGAAGGAAGAGACAAGGTAGAAGTAGGACCATGAGGTCTTTAAGCTATTATTTACAGCAAAAACTATTATGTTTGTATTTGGAAACATTTTAAAATACAATGTTAACTCTCTAAATGCATAGAGATGGAAGCTTAGTCTGAAACTGAAAAAAAATTCCACTCTTTACTAACTGTACCTAGTTACTGTAAAACAACTGAAAGTTCTCCAAATGTGAATTTGTAACACACACATACAAGAGTATGTATTAAAAATGCAAAGTCCCAACCACTACTGCTGCCTGTCTGCAAAGTGGTGACCATTTAAATGGTATGCAATGTATTTGTAGAACAGGATGTTAAAAATACTCCAGCTGGCAGTCCTTAATTAAGGCAAGGTCAAGTGGAGCATTGAAAAGGGTGATGCTTGAGGGGAGAGCATTGAAAATGGCAGTCCCTGAGCCACACAGGAGAAAAATAATAAGGTGGCATCACAGCATAAGGAGGGGAAAACACACATAAAAAGTTACTTGATCTAGTTTAAGTTAAAAGAAAATTAAGGAAAAGCTATGTTTTAAATATATAAACATTAATTAATGAAATAAATAAAACAATGTCAGATAGGGATGGCAGTGCAGATAGTGTACTGCAGCTGCAACACAAGAGTTTGCGAAAGCATTGAGCCCAGACAATCACATCCGCAGTAAGTGTCTGCATCTCGAGAGACTTCAATAGAGGATGGTAAGGTCTCTGTAGCTGCAACCAAAAGTTGAGTCACATGTCCGTTGCTGGGGTTAAGGGCATCTCCTCAGGGCAGGGCTGGAGAAGAACTTGGAGAGAAAGGGGAAGATCCAGTTGTCATGGACCATGAAGGAACCAATAGCACAGGTTGAACTAGGAATGCTGAAAGACTTGTGAGGACTCATGGTTGAAATTAAAACACAAAGGGCTAAATTCCACAATGGGGGGCATATCGATCCAGGGTTCCAGGAAAAACTTTAATAGATCCTGGAGCCAGGTAAGTCCAGGTCTTGGGGGTGGTGGTGGGGAAGGTGGAATCAGGCAGCCTAGGGAAGGGGAATGAGGGGGTGGATTTTGGAGGCCAAGCGGGGAAGAACAAAGGTGGGGGGTGGGATGCCCCTGATGCACATAGGGCACCCCCAAATCCTGAGCCCCCTTCCTTTCCAAAATATTTTTCCAAAGCAGCCTGCCCACACCAACCGTTTTACAGCTTGGGCAGTGTGAAATATGGGTCAACTGGCTTGGTAACAATCTCAATTGCCCATTATTTATTTATTTTAAAATGGCAGACAGGCTGCCGGGGGGTGGTGGGGTGTGTGTGTGTGTGTGTGTGTGTGTGGTGGAGACAGTAAAATCCAGCCCAAAATTTCCTGACCCACGCACAAATTTCTTTAAATTTCATTCATGTGGTGGTCGCTAGCTAGGCCAGCATTTATTGCCCATCCCTAATTGCCCTTGAGAACTGAGTGGCCTAGCAAGGCCATTTGACCACAGCAATGTGGATCTGGAGTAACATGTAGGCCAGACCAGGTAAGAAAGGCAGATTTCCTTCCCTAATGAAGCAGATAGGTTTTTACGACAATCGTTTCATGGTACTTTAGACTTTTAATTCCAGGTTTTTTATTGAATTCAAATTTCACCATCTGCCATGGTGGGATTCAAACCCGGGTCCCCAGAGCATTACCCTGGGTCTCAGGATTATTAGTCCAGTGACAATACCACTAAGCCACCGCCTTCCCCCCATTTGCATTGGGACAAACAAGAAAGAAGGTTGAATGCATGGGTGAATGAGTGGCGTGAAAGACAGGAGGCAGGGGCTTTGATTCCTGGAACACTGACATCAGTACTGGCAAAGGACAGAGCTGTACAGTTGGCAGGAGGGACTTACATCCCTGGGTCTTTCATCCTACAGAAGGCCCATAAGCTATACAGTTAAGTACCTGAATGGCACCTAATATGACAGGTCTTCCCTAAAAAAGGGAACGTAGAGTTCTTGCCGACTCTAGCCAGCGGGCGAGACATTGTCATCTCCATTAAACACTGCATGTAGAATCAGTTGGGTGGAGCTAAGAAACAAAGGACAGAAAACATTGGTGGCAGTAGCTTATAGGTCCCCAGCAGTGGATGCAGTGTAGGTAGAGTATAAATCAGAACATTAGAGGTGCATGTTACTAGGATCATACAGTAATCGTGGGGACTTTAATCTTCATACAGACTTGGCAAACCAGATTTGTAGTAATAGCAAGGACAAGAGTTAATTTTTTAAAAAAGTATTCATTCATGGAATGTGCGCATCACTGGCAAGGTCAGCATTTATTGCCCATTCCTAATTACACTTGAGAAGGTGGTGGTGAGCTGCATTTTTGAACCGCTGAGTCTATGTGGTGTAGGTAAACCAACAGTGCTGTTAGTAGGGAGTTTCAGGATTTTGACCCAGCAACAATAAAGGAACAGTGATATAATTCTAAGTCAGGATGGTGAGTGGCTTGGAGGGGAACTCCCCAGTGGTGGTGTTCACATGTGTCCGCTGGCCTCATCCTTCTAGATGGTAGTGGTCGTGGGTTTGAAGGCAGTTTAAGGAGCCTTGGTGAGTTCCTATAATGATTCCTGTAGATGGTTCATACTGCTGCCACTATGCGTAGGTGGTGGAGGGAGTGAATGTTTGTGAAAGGGGTGCCAATCAAGCTGACTGCTTTGTCCTAGATGGCATCAAGTTTCTTGAGTGTTGTGGGAGCTGCACTCAGCTAGGCAAGTGGAGAGAATTCCATCACACTCCTGACTTCTGCCTTGTAGATGGTGGACAGGCTTTGGAAATTTGGTGAGTTACTCACTGCAGAATTCCTAGCCTCTAACCTGCTCTTGTAGCCACAGTACTTATATAGCTAGTCCAGTTCAGTTTCAGGTCAATGGTAACCCCCAGCATGTTGCTAGTGGGTGATTCATCAATGGCAATGCCTCTGTGTGGTGCAAATATAACTTGCCACTTGTCAGCCGAAGCCTGGATATTGTCCAGGTATTGCTGCATCTAGACATGGACTGCTTCAAGGTATTTTTCAAGATCAGTATGTCAAGAAATCAACAAATGAACAGGCTATTTTAAGTCCAATCTTGTACAGTGAGGCAAGGTTAATTAATAACTTTGTAGTAAAGGAGACTCTGGGTTAAAAGTATCATAATATGACAGAATTTTATGCTGAGTTTGAGGGCGATTTAGTTAAGTCTGAAACTATTGTTTTAAACCTGATAAAAGCAAACTACAAAGGGACGAGTTGGCTTAGGTAGATCTGATGGTATATAAGCAATGACAAACATTTAAAAAGTAAATTCATAATCTGCAATGAATACATTTTTCCTTGAGGGATTTAAAGAAAATAGTATTAGTAAAGACATTGGAGAATAATAATATTGGAGAAGTTAAATGAGACTAAAAGCTAACAATTACCCTGGATCTGATGGCCTACATCTTAGGGTTTTAAAAGAAATGGCTACAGAGACAGTGAACACATTGGCTCTGATGAAGGCACAAGAGAGGATGCAGAAAAGAGTTACAAGAATGGTTCGAAGAATGGGGGACTTCTGTTATGAAGATAGATTGGAGAAGCTGGGGCTGTTCTATTTCACAGATTCATAGAATTGTTACAGCACAGGAGACCATTCAGCCCATCATGTCTGCACCAGTTCTCTGCCTAGCAATTTACCCAATCTCCTTAGAGGCGGTTGAGAGGAGATTTGATAAAGATGTTCAAAATCATGAGGGGTCTGGACAGATAGAAACTGTTCCCACTGCTGGAAAGTTCAAGAACCAGAGGATGCCGAATTAAGGTAAATGGCAAAGGCAACATGAGGAAAAGCCTTTTTAACACAACGGGCATTTAGCATCTGGAAAACACTGCCTGAGTATGGTGGGGGCAGATTCAATTGTAGCTTTCTAAACAGTATTGGATAATTACCTGAGGAGAAAAAGTTTGCAGGGCTACAGGGAAAAAGGTGGTGGAATGGAATTAGCTGAGGTGCACTTGAAGAGGGCTAGTATGGCACAATCGGCTGAATAGCTTCCTTCTCTGCTGTAACCATTGTATGATCCCATTATTCTATTCTATGAACTTCTAGAATTCCTTAGAATGACCCCATGGATTGGAAGGTAGCAAACATAACCCCACATTTCAAGAGAGGAGGGAGAAAACAGGGAACTACAGGCCAGTTAGCCTGACATCAGTAGCAGAGAAAATGCTAGAATTTATTATTTGGAATGTGCTAACAGGGCACTTAAAGACATCAAAATGTGATTGAGTAGAGTCAAGACAGATTTATGAAAGTGAAATAGTGTTTGACAAAATAAGTTTTTTGAGGTGTAACTAGCTGAGTAGATAAGAGGGAACTTGTGAATGTGGTGCATTTGGATTTTCAAAAATTTGGGTTTTCAAACTGGTACAGCAAGAAATTAGAGAAGCAAATGTTATGTTAGCCTTTATACTTTCTGAATATATAAACAGCAGGAGGATATCTAAGGAAAGAGTAGGGGCACCTCAATATCAAAAGGTAACCTTTGTATGGAGGTACAAGATATGAGCATGGTTCTTAATGGAAACTTGGCGTCTGTTTTCACAAAAGATAAGGATGAAGCAGACATTATTGTTAGGAAGGAGGAGTGAAATATTGGATGAGTTAAGCAAAGTGAAGGAGAAGAGATTAAGATGTTTAGCTTTCTTGAAAGCGGATATGTCACCCAAAATGTATCCCAGGCTGCAAAGCAAAGTAAGGGAAGAAATAGTAGAAGCTCTGGCCATCATTTTCCAAACCCTTCTGGCTCCAGGCATGGTCTAGAGGACTGCTAACATTGTAGCATTATTTAGAAAGGTACAAAGGGATAGCCTGAATAATTACAGACCAGTCAGCCTTACCTGGGTGTTGGTCAAATTACTGAGTGACGGTATAAATCATCATTTAGAAGGGCATGGATTAATCAAGGACAGCAAGCATGGATTTGTTCAGTGAAGATAGTGTCTGAGTAACATAATGGAACTTTATGAGGAAGTTACAAGAAGGGTCAATGCGGGTAGCATGTTTGATGTAGTCTATATGGATTATAACAAGGTTTTTGACGAAGTCCCACATGGCAGACTAACAGTAAATTTAAAGCTCATGGGATCCAAGGAAAAGCAGCATGTTGGACCAAAATTGGTTTAGTGGCAGGGAGCAAAGGAAAGCTGTTTCCAACAGGGTTTCAAGGGCTTAGTATTAGCTCTCTTGCTGTTCATGGAATATACCAGTGATTTAGATTAAAATGTAGGGGACATGATTAAAAAGTTTGCAGCTGACAAGAAAATTGGCCATGTGGTTGATGGTGAGGAAGAAAGCTGTACGTTGGAGGAAGATATCAATGGACTGGTTAGGTGGGCAGGAAAGTGGTAAATGGAATACAACTCAGACAAGTGTGAGGTAATGCCTTTGGGAGGACAAAAAGTCAAGAGAATACGAAACAAATTTTAGGATTTTGAAAAGTGTAGAGGAACAACATCACATTTAAAAAATACCTGGTATGCACTTGAGGTGCATTAACCTATAGATACTTGGACTAAGAGTTAGAAACTGGGAATTAGGCTGGATAGCTCTTCTGCTTGCATAAGCACAGGGGCTTCTTTCTGTGTTGCAAATCTTTCTACGTTTCTACTACAAAGGAATTGGAGTCTAATGGCATAGCAGTCTTACTGTAATTATACAGGGCTACTCCTGTTTCTACTTATTTTGTGTTGCCTTTATTTCTCATAAATTGTTAATATACATTAAAAACACTTACTTTCAGCATAGTTCTTTTGTGCCTAATAAAGGTCTGAAAGCCCAACCACCTCATCTTCATACCAAGTTCAAACACCACTGTGACAAGTGCAAACAATTCCAGTGTGGCATGCACCTAAACAAGTTTAAAATAAAAAAAAAACTTTAAACAAAAAAGACTGCAAAAGAGTTAAACAGTGTCAGTTTAATAAATTATATATAATATATATATGGTGTGTGTGTATATATATATATATATTATATATAATGTGCACATATATATTATCAAGTACCAGTTTCTTGATAGAGAGAAAATAAAGGAGACAATTCAAGGTTAATAGGTCCAGAGCAAATACTGACTTAAAAGGTGTTAGATATTTTCATGGTTGTTCACTCTGGTGTGTCCTAGTGTTGTAGGACACAAAACTGGACTCCCATTTTCCCTCGCAGCAAGTTTCCAAAAAAAGTCAACAGAAGCTGGGCTCTTATGTGGAAGCTTCCTTCATGGCACTCCAAAACACAGACTGCACCTTCCTATCACTTCTGCTCTGCTGAGAAGATTGAATATGGCAATATGGCTAATCTAGCATTGTGGATAGGGGAACTTAGATGAATATTCTTCTAATACACTTTCAGAAGGCACTTAATAAGGCTCTGCATAATAGATCATAGTAAAAATGGAAGAGCACAGAATTAGAGGAAACCTTGTCACATAGCCCATTTGTTTGACATTAGCAATAGGAAAATGTTTGAGGAAGTCTTGAGGGATGCAGTATATGATTACTTGGATAAAGAGGGACATACTGGGCACACCCAACATGATTTAATAAAAAGATCATGTTTACAAAACCAACTGTATTTTTTGAAGGTGTTTCAAAGTTGGTGGATGATGGAAGCTCAGAAGACAATGATCCAGGTTTTAACGGTCAGCAGTGAAGGGACAGTGCCTCACAAAAGATTTAGTGGGTTCTAGAGTAAGGATTTTCCTATTTCAACATGATTTTGAATCTGGCGCCATCAATGGGGATCTGTGGTGTCCAGCAACAGTGAAGTCATCAATTAGGCTGATCAGCCAATCAGATTGAACAACACTCATATAGAAAACCAGAAAGTACAAAGCATCGATTATAATTCACTTTTTAATCATTTTACAGAAAGCAAAGATTGGAACACACATGGGATTAAGGCAGAAGCTGAAAAGTCACAAACTTTAAAATAAAAATTAATTTTAAAAATCATGGAATTTTTATATGTTATTATGAGGGAATTACACTCTAAAAGTTAAGAGTATTAGCTGTTCAGGGTCAGAGTAATTATGATTTAGTAAGCAAGCTACATGTCATTTAATAATTTCAATGGTTTTTTGCAATGAGAACAGTACCTAAGAAGTTGAATTATATGTCAAATCACTAATTCTAGGTTGATTGCATCTGCGAAGAATGTAACATTTGCAGGAGGAGGGTATTAATGACAGCAACTTTCTAATTTCTACATTTAACTTTGCATATGCAGATGCCAGAAGTTGCTATCAGTTTTATATAATAACGATGGAGGGTGTAAATTGTATATTACTTGTTATTAATTGTATGCAGGTGATGGGCATTAACTAGTCATTGACTTGAGCCTTCTATAAATAGACTAAATCAATGGTTTATTGTTTAAATTTAAATTGTTGGGTTAGGAGGTGAATGCTTGTAAAGTGTAACTCTTTATTTAATACAAAATGCCATATAGATTGGCTCTGTTGGCTTCTGTCCTTCACCACCTCACTTTCTGGAATGGAAAAGTGATGCTGACGGTTTCGCTGTCATTACAAACACCAATATTGGGCCATTGTCTACTTAGATTTCCAAAATACTTTTGTTAGGGTTTTGCAAGGCTGAAGCCACTGCTATTAGTTGTAATATACAAGCTTTATTAAGAACTGACTGGCAGGACATTGGCAAAATATATTTCTAGACGGATGGATTAGTTCTTGATTTGGACGGGTTTGGGTATGTCAGAGACTGATCGAAGCAAAAATTGGTGTCAGGGCCATTACTCTTTACTATTTTTATTAGTGATCTGGATTTAGATATTGGGGATACGAACTACACATCTACAGATGATATTAAGATCTGTGTGAATCTTAAGACTGTAGACAATGCTTGTTTGTGTGTTGGGGTTTGGGCTCATGACTGACAAATGATGTTTAAATTGCATGCAGGCAGAATGTTTATCATTCATACATCCTGCAGGGAAAACATTATAGAAGGTGGAAAAATCTGGGCATTGTAGTGCATATATGTCTAAAGATATTGTCTAAAGCAATGTTGCAAAGTGATAGCTAGAGCAAATAGGTTGTTGGGGTCCATTCGTGGGATAATTTTTAAAATTAATTTATGGGATGTGGGCATCGCTGACTAGGCCAGCATTTATTGCCCATCCCTAATTGCCCTTGAGAAGGTGGTGGTGGGTTGTCTTCTTGAACCGCTGCAGTGCATGTGGTGTAGGTAAACCCACAGTGCTATTTGGGAGGGAGTTCCAGGATTTTAACACAGGAACAGTAAAGGAAAAGCAATATAGTTCCAAGTCAGGATGGTGAGTGGCTTGGATGAGTGGTGGTGTTCCCATGAGATTGCTGGCCTTATCCCTCTAGATGGTAGCAGTCATGGGTTTGCAAGGTGCTGTTGAAGGTGCCTTGCTGAGTTACTGCATTGCATCTTGTAGATGGTAGCACACTGCTGCCACTGTACATTGGTGAAGGGAATGAATGTTTGAGGATGGGGTGACAATCAAGTTGGCTGCTTTGTCCTGGATGGTGTCAAAGTTCTTGAGCGTTATCGGAGCTGCATTCATCCAAGCAAGTCCTGACTTGTGCCTTGTTGATGGTGGACTGACTTTGAGGAGTCAGAAGTTCAGTTATTCACCACAGCATTCCAAGTCTCTGACCTGCTCTTGTAATGACAGTATTTATATGGCTAGTCTAATTCAGATTCTGGTCAACAATAACCCCAAGGATGTTTATAGTGGGGGATTCAGCTATGATAATGCAATTGAATGTCATGGGGCGATGGTTAGATTTTCTCTAGTTAGAGATGGTCATTGACTGGCACTTGTATGGCATGAATGTTACTTGCCACTTGTCAGCCCAAGCCTGGATATTGTCCAGGTCTTGTTGAATTTAGACACGGAATGCTTCAGTATCTGAGGAGTCGCGAATGGTGCTTGTATATCTAACTTTGTAATTTACATTAAGTTAGGAGGCATAGTGATTTGTGTGGATGGGAACAGGATGTTGCAAAGGCATATAGACAGACATCACTGAATGAACAAGAAGTATAATAGATGGAGTTCAATTTGGGGAAGTGTGAGGGCATCCGCTTTAGATCTATGGAAGACAAATCAAATTCTCAATGTAGAGACTAAAAACTGTGGAGGAGTAAGAAGATTTAGATGTCCTGGTACACAATCACTAAAAGTCAGTGTACAATTACAAAATGTAATCAAAAAGGCTAATAAAATGTTGGTCTTTATTTTAATAGCACTCTGACAAATTACTCTTTGTTCCTCAGTCTCTGATCTGCAACTGTTAGCTGCTCATCAACCGCTACCTTCTAGGGCTCCTGCCCTATATCTTTGCCTTGGCACTACTCTCCAGCTTTTAAAAACCTCCTCAAAACCTTTCTTTTGCCTGTTCTTTCCATTTCCTCCCCTAATCACACTTGTTTGCCCTTTTCCCCATCTGTACATTCATCTTTTTTCCTCCTCAATTTAAAGTGTTTTGAGGTGTTATCATGCACATGATACTCAAGTATGTCTCATATATCATCTGCATCCTGTTTGTGCTATTAAAATGTATGTTGCTGTGCCGATCGTCATTTCACAGACAAATCAGGTTTCCATTAGTTTCCTTAAGAATTGCAGCATACAGAGCTATGGGTTTATGCATCATGTGACAACGCAGTCCATGATTTTAAACAGCTCAAGAGCCAAATTTGTTCACATCCATTAACAGAATTATATTAACTAGCACTACGTAGACTTCTATCCTAAACAAGCAATTCAGGCAAAATACATCAACAAAATACTTGGAAGACACATATTACAAAAATTAACAGATAGTATTTCATAAGAATTGAAGACAAAACATACATAAATGTCGAGACGGAGTGAGGGAACAGCTGGTGCCTCGCATAGCGAGAGTATCAACAACAGCAGTCCAGAAATTAGCTCCATCACATAGAATATGTGATTGTGCACAAAGAGGTAGGCTGCAAGGGCTTTCTGATCTTTTGGATGAGTGAAGAACTTGTCATTATTTTCTCCCTCCTGAAAATGACAAAATAAAAAGAAAGCTGTGAACAATTTAATATTTTTACTGCTGAGGGTGCAAGAGACTAAGTAATGTCTTAAATGGGACTATTAGTTGTGAAACTCCCCATCTGCAGCACAAGAACAGAAACAAACTTGTCCTTCAAGACCTCAGCTTGTAGACGGTATGTTACAATGTTTGTACTGTAACCAAAATATAAAGTTGCGCTGCTGGTGCCATCTTAGTTAGTCATCACAATCAAATGTGCCTTTCTTTTTTTTTGGTGCTAAGAAACCTTGACAAAACAGGACATGTAGAAAAGGGGTTAAATTAACTGGTTTAATTGTTTTGACCCCCTTTTTTAAAGACATTGCAAATCTTTCGCTTCAATATTGCTCAACCACTTTTAATAGTAAAGCACTTAATTTCAAAAAAATAACGATCACACAACAAATTCCATGGGCCTTTGGAATCTTCATAGTCTTGGCACTTCAACTGTATAATCGAAACATACAGGAAACCCGGTTTCACAGGCAATTTTAAGAAAAGGATTTATACACGTTTCTGAAATTTACCAACATATTCTTTGCAGCTTGAGCACAGCATCATGTATTATATTCAAAGTTTTACATATTAGCACATCATCTTGTTATAAATAAGCCGTCTTAAAATCAATAACTGAAATCAAAGTGAAAGGTTAATGGCACTGCAAGTCATTCTATACAGAGCAATGTACTGAACGTTAATAATGAATAATACTTTATTACAGCAAATAGGTTAAAGAACAGAAGACCATTTAACCATTGAACAGAACTAGCCAATGCAATAAATAAAAAAAACTTAAGGAATTCTATTGAATGAATTAAAACTGGTAATACTGGTATAGCACAGAAGATATTTTGATTGGATCACTTCAATTATAATTTAACTAAAACACATTATTAAAATTAAAGTCTACATGGAACACTGCCAAATATTCGTCAACCATTTGAAAATATACACTATTACTTTACTAGCTGTAATGCAATGCATCCTTTTAGATAAATAAAAATAGTGATTGCATTCTTCATCTGAGCTTTGATTTATTCAGTCTTCACTGGTGAAAAGAAATAAGTGATCTCATACTTAGTTTCTTCCTTTTTGTACTACTTTTAGCATGGCTGTAACCAGGATTTCACAGATGAACCTAGCCAAAGGCTTTCCTGTTAATTTCAGCGACATTAGAAATACATTAAATCAATGCTACTAAATTACTATCTTATGTTCCATTACAATACAAGGTTGGTTAAATTAGATTACAGAGTTTTTAATTTGTTTTTATTTTTATGAATCTGCAAGCTAAAACTTCCCAGTTTTATTTTTAAAAAATATAGAAGGAGAAACAAAACCGCTAACCCACACTACCAAAGCAATGAGCTTTTACCTCTGGCATTTGAGTATGAATCTAGCCCAAGATCAAAGCCTCAATCTTTGTACTTGTAAGGGTTCCAAATGAAGTGAGCTTGGACAGTCACCACCCAGTTTGTAGTCACCATGCGTTAGAGGCAAAAAGACTACCTAAAATTCAAAACAACTGCTGAATCTCACTTAGATAAATCAAAAAGTTGATTAGTATACAAGATGAAACTCAAGGTTTTTGAAATGGAATTCTCAAGTTGATAGAGAAGAGTAGTGGAAGCCTCACTCTAAACCTGTTTCTGTTTTAGTTACCTTGGAGTGTTCAGGAATGTTACTGGCTACCGCAACTTAAAAAAAAAATTAATTCCATTCTTCAGCATTCACGTCACTCACCTTAACAAGTACAATAAATTACACAGTTAAAAAAAAAATAACACCAACTCTACCAAACTAAACCAAAAGTGCAGAGACTATGAACTAAATTAACATGTTCAAAGTTGAAATACCTGGAATGGAAGTCAAGGCAAGAGGTCCAGCAAGAGCAGAGCAGATGCAAGATCATCATTACCAGGATTATTTGTAATTAAAGCTTAACATTTTTGCTTTTTTAAGAAAAGCTATATCAATTTACAACAAGCAACAATACCACCGCCAAGTTCCCTTCCCTATACATACTTCATAATGACATAATAATATACTCTTTGTTCACTTTTAATAGCTTTACATGAGCAGGATTCATTAGTTGTAAAAAAAGGTTCCATACCTGCAAGTAGATTGCTGCTTCCTGATAATTCATCTCCCAGACTTGTTTCAGAGAACCATAGCTCGTTCTGTACTCTCGAATGTCTGGTATTGCAACTACTTCAGTGCTGATAATGTCATATCCTCCTCCATCTATTAAAGGGACAGAAAGTGGATGGTTCAAAATAGCAACAGGCCAGGCAGGTCAGGTATTATCCTCATAAATGCGAATTAAATTTCATTCATAATGCATTCGAAAAGGAGAATGTCATCATTCTGTCTTACAAGAACTAGAATCAGCTGATCTATACCAAATGTAATGTAGATGCTTTCTTAACTTTGGGGATAAAGAGGAAGGAAGACAAAAAAAGGGAATACATGTTGCATTGATGAAATAATAATGAACATTTCAAACAACAAGAACTCACTACTAAGGGAGTTTTAGCATCTGTATAAGCTGCAATTTTATAGGACTTTATTCTTATGTTCTCAACAACAAAAACAAGCCTGGTTTTGAGAATGTTAAAATTTAATTTCAATCAAAATGTTCAACTTCATTTTAATCATCTGCAACAACAGTTGCATTTATTTGGAGACTTTAAAATAGAAATGCATCCCAACATGTTTTCAGAAGTCAAGTCAGGTAAAGGTCAACATTTGACAAGGAGATATTAAAAGAGTGACTAAAAGTTAGTCAAGGAGGTGCATTTTAAAGAGGAAGTTAAAAAGAAAAGGAGATTGAGGAAGCAAAGTAATTTAGTAAGGCAATTATCAAGTGTAAGGTCAAGATGGATGAAGGCATGGCCACCAGTAGTAGAGCAAAAGAATCTCAGTATGCCCGAGACACTGGGTAATCAGAGGGCTGTAGGGTAGGAGAAGGTTCCAGGTACAGAAACGGTTGAGGTCATGAGGGATTTAAATACGAAGGTGAGAATTTAAAATTTGAGCTGCTGCAGGACCAGAGGCCAATGTGTATCAGTGAGCACAGGGATAGTGGGTAAGTTTGGCAGTGCAGAATAGAATACAGGTAGCAGAGTTTTAGAAAAAATGGGATTAATGGAGGGTGTAGGTTGAGACAGGAGAGCATTCAAAGTCAAGTATGGAGATGACAAAAGTGTGGATGAGGGTCTTGTCAGCATATAGGTAGGAGCAGAGACAGTTACAAAAATAGATGCGATATGTGATGGGAAGCTCAGCTCTGGATCAAATAAGATAGAGGTCGCAAACAGTCAGTGTTTAACAGAGACAGTGGTCACAAAGGAGGATGAAACTGGTGGCAAGGATACAAAATTTGTGGTGGGGTGAAGACAATGTGTGGGATTTTCCCCTCTGTGACGTAAGTGTAGTCGCAGGTGAGAAAAGCAGCTTTATCCCTGCCGACCACAATGGCGTGTTTTCGCGCCAGATTGTCCGCCTTTAGCCTTGTTAAATATGCATCAGCTGGGAATGCGCTGTTTCGCCGGCAGGTAGCCTGTGATTTGCCCATTCCGCCATGGCTTCAGTGGATCCTAGCACTGGCGCTTTGTTGGACTGAAGGTACACTACCATGTTTCCTCTTGTAGGCTGCCTTAGCGACTGGGATGCTAGAGAGATGCTTGAAGAGGCAGCACGTTCTGTCGTGTGACGCTAGAATGACCTCCTGCAGTTGACACCCCATCTCAGCCAGGAAACATGTCCCCCAGGCTTCATCATCCTTCAAAAGATGAGGACATGATGAGCAGAATGTGTAAATACTCAATCTCAGAATGAAGAGGATAGTTGAAAAGTCTAGCCACTCTTGTGGTGATGTGGGTCCATCATAGAGGGCACTGGCCTGACAGGATAAGCACTGCTACTCGTCATCATCATCCTGGAATCTGGTGGCTATGAGTGCCTCATGTGCATTCCTGCCTTTTCTGGCACATGCTATGGCTTCTTCCCCTGCAGCCTTAGCTTCCTTGACTTCATTGTCCTCATCTCTCTCAATGTCCTCCTAATCAGAGGAGATGTGCAGCTCCTCCTTCTTGGCATCTAGCAAGTCCTCCCCACTTTGCAGCACCAGGGCGTAGCAAACTATGATGATCCATGAGATCCTCTGGGGAGTGCAGAGTGCTCTGCCAGATCTGACGAGGCACAGGAATCGCATCTTCACGATGCCAATGGTCTGCTCTACCAACGCTTGTGACGGAAGGAGCATCGTTATACCTTGTCAGCTGGGGTTTGTGGCAGTTGTACAGGCATCAACAGCCACGTCCTTTGTGGGTAGCCTTTGTCATCGAGGAGCCAACTCTGGATGTTGTGTGGTCCCTCGAAGATGTCCAGGATTAGCGATCTACTCAAGATGTAGGAGTCGTGGCAGCTTCCCGGGTATCTTGTACAAATTTACATTGTGTTTCTGGTGGTCGCAGACCAGCTGCGCATTGAGCAGGTGGAAGCCTTTCCTGTTGATGTATTGCATTGCCTGCTGCCAGGGAGCTCTTATAGCCACGAGTGCAGTTGATGGCACCCTGCACATGTGGGAATCCAGAAATAGCAGCAAAGCCCAGTGCTTGGGCTGCCTGGCTAGCTTGATTGCTAGCGAAGTGCACGTAATTGTGGGTCTTGGCAAAGAGGGCATCTGTCATCTCCTGTTTGCACTTGTGGGTGAAAGCTTGAGAAACCCCACAGAGGTCCCCAGTGGAGCCCTGGAAACAGCCACTAACATAGAAGTTAAGAGTGGTGGTGACTTTCAGGGCCACTGGAAAAGGATATCCTCCCAGTTCCAGCAGCATCAACTCACTGAAAATGTGGCAGATGTGAGCCACCAGATCCCTGGACATGCAGAGGTGCGACGACATTGTCTCTCACCCATCTGCAGAAAAGACGTGTGACTTCTGTACACTCTTGGTCTTGAGAGGTGCCTTTCCGCAGTGTTTCTGTAAGTTTCATCCTCTGAATCCAGAGGGGGTTCTGTTGCTCCTTGTTCATCAGGGTGAAACTCCTCTCTTTGGCAAGCCGGCACTGCCATAGCACTCTTCTCCACCTTTCCTCCTTCCTGCAAGCGATGATGTAGGCAACATTAAATGTACCCTTTATCTTCCTGAAGGTTTCCCCTCTGCAAGAACATTGAAACAAAGACATGACTGAGCACCAGCCTCCGAAGTTCTCTTTTTGTTGCTGATACATGAGTGACTGTGGGTTCAAAGGCTTGGCACCTATTAACCAATACGATCCTGGCCAATGCAATGACTGTTCTCAATGTCACAGTATGCTTCCCATGCACCACCACCCACCACGACACACCAGCCCCATTTCAGTAGACCTGCTGCGATGAGATGGATTTGGACAGGCGCTTGGATGTCCTGCATTTACTTGAGGCAATAAATTATTCATTCAGCGGACAAATGATTACATCCTTTGCGATACACATGAGGACACATGCTCTGTGAGGGGATGAGATTCTTTCAGGGGGTCCTGGGAGTTCCCATCTCTAAACCTGGCAGCTGCAAAGTTCTGAGGTGGGCTTTCCAGGAGGCTTTTCCTGTTTGTTCACATGAATGCACGATTACACTGAGGGCTGCAGAAAATCTCTATAGTTATTGAGACGCTCCCAACATGTCTCAACTGTGCATTCCTTCCCATGTGAAATACAGATTCCAAGTGGGTGCACCTTTAAATCAGCCCCCCCAGGGTTGTGGTCTACTCCTCCCAAAAGACAAAATAGCCCTCCCAAGCAGCATTTTTCTTGGTTTCACTTTCTGCTGTGCCATTGCTTGAGGTTCAAAGACGGTGGTCCTCAGGTTTTATTTCCAGACCAGCTTTGACCCTCCCTGTGTGACTGTGGAAATCCCTCCCTTCATCCTGGGGGAGCATAATGTTCAGGTTTCCCTCTCTCCCATTACCCTTAATTCGCTCCCACTGTAATCATTGATCCCATTGTAATTCTGGGTGATATCCATGTGTTACTCCCCAAATCGTTTAAGGTGGATGTGCCTATGCTCCATGCAGACCTTACCCCCCCACCCACCCCCCATCTTGAGGCCTACTCTACCATCACATATAGGGGCCCACCCCCATGAGACCATTTGAGTACCTACCCCTACAGGCTGTAGCTGCTCTCTTGACTGTGACTGAACCATCTGTGGCTCAGTACTATGCCAGAAACCCTTTGCCATGAATGAGGTGTTGACCACACGTTGCATACACTATGCTGGTCATGACTGACACTGGTCTGACATCCCCTCCCCCTCTCTGGACTGGCAGGAGAACTGTCTTTGGGAGCTCAGCAGTGTAAGTTGAAGCGCTTCTTCACTCTGCAATCCTCCCATTCTGGCTCTGACTCACTTCTGCCCTTCTGTAAGACGACTGTCTCTCAATTCTGGCCCAGGGGAAACTTCCTGCCCCCGTGCCCCCACCCTGCCCAGTCATGTGCAACCTTCCCTAATCTTCTCTCTCCCCACAGTCAAGCTTCTTCCCTTCTACCCCTTCCCATGACTCTGTCTTGTCTCCCCCCCACCACAACCAGTCGAGCCCTTGCCCTGCAGCACACTACAACCCACTCCCATTTTACCGCTGATCTGGCATACAGAGCCTTACCTCTGTAACCATGGGTCTCATGGATGTCAAGGGCTCAGAAAGAAATGAGAGAAATGCAGGTTCAGGATTAGGGCAGGTAGTACTACATCTTTATGAATGGATTATAATAAAAATACTTAATAAGTAAAGAGTTTGCAATTCAAGAATGTCACAAGAGGACCAAATCATTACAAGCATTTCCACATCCCACCAAAAACTGTGGCATTTTAATTAGCTGAAGTAAACTTGAAAATATACATTCTTTTTGAAGTTCAAAATTTTATAGCAAGATTTCAGTTTAGCACGCAGGGTCATTTCCTTGGCCATCATATTGTGCCACTGAGCTTTAAGTTGACAATGATCCAAACTGGCATGGGTATTTATGGAGTAAGAACCTCAAACTGCGACAAGGCCGCCTCTCATTGTCTGCAGTGACGTTTTTGTCTGTATTTCTCATCAAGGTCAGGTGTAGTTATTGCCAGTAGTTATGTTATTCTATCAGGCAAATATTATGTAGCAAGGCCAGAAAGGCCATCTGATGATTATAGTGCAAACGAACATCTAATGGGAGCTAATTTTAACTCGTGATTGAGCAGTTGTTATTAAAAATACTGAACAGCAAATCCCTAGGACTGCTCCCTAGTTTGGTGCAGAACTCAGCAGGGACCGTGGTACTATGGGCCTCAAGACAAGAGTCCTACTTCTGATTGTGATTCATTAACCTCTGCTGGAACAGGGCTGCTACTCTGCACGAGTAACCTTTGGATGAGGTCAGGTTTAGGTTCCATGATTGGATGTCTCCTTGCAGTCAAATAGCCAGTTGACAGCAGGAAGTCTTGTGGCACCGTGGGTAGCATTCCTGCCTTGGAAGCAGAAGCTCCGCGTGCAAATCCCACAGCAGGCCTTGATGGCCAAGTAAGATGCATCCATAACACAGCCAAAAGGATTGAGTATCATCCTGCAGATCCTTCCAACACATGCTAATGATAAAAGCAGGAGAGATTCCTGGTCAGCTACATAATGAAGAGAACTCTGGAACTTCTACCATTATTATCCATAGCTTCAGACTAGAAAAAACACAGAAGAAAACTGAAGAGAAAAGACGGAGCAAGAAGTGCCACTTCAACAGGTACCCCGCTCATCTGAATGACTCACGAAGTGATAAGTACTCATCCTTTTTATTACAGTACACAACATAACTGGAAAATCTTTCCTAAAATATTACAATCAAGCTCATTAGAAACACATCCATCAAAATCAATATTCAAAACACCCCGGACATATTTCAATCACCTGCACTAAATGTTTATGGACAATGTCACAATCATTTTAGTTACAAAATTCACAATGAGTTTGCTAGACAATAGATGCTCTCGCTCCTCTAATCACCATTTTTTCTATTCTAAAAGTGGAGATCCATAATGGAACACAGTTCTAGATGCAGCAGCAGCTCCTCTGGACCTTGAGCACTAACATCCTATTTCACAGGATCACAGAATTGTTACAGCATAGAGAGAAGCCATTAGGCTAGTCATGTCCATGCTAGTTCTCTGCATAGCAATTTACCTACTGCCACACTCCCTATTTCTCCCAGTAACCATGCACATTCTTCTTTCTCCAAAAACAATCAAATTCACTCTTGAATGCCTCGATTAAACCCGCCTCCACTACACTCTGAGGCAGTGCATTCTACTCGCTGCATGAAAATGTTTTTGCCAATTACCTTACATCTGTGCCCTCTTGTTCTCATCCTTCCATCAATGGGAACATATTTTCCCTATCTACTCTGTCTGGATCCCTCATGATTTTGAATACCTCTATCAAGTCTCCTCTCAACCTTCCATTTTCCAAGGTAAACAATCCCAGCTTCTCCAATCTATGTAACCGAAGTTCTTTATCCCTGGATCATTCTTGTGAATCTTTTCTGTACTCTCTCCAATGCCTTCACATCTTTCCTAAAATGTGGCTTCCAGAACTGGACACAATAGTCTAGTTAAGGATGAACCAGTGTATTTTTCCATTCATTCTAGCGATGTGGGCTAGACCAGCATTTATTGCCCATCTCTAATTGCCCTTGAGAAGGTGGTGGTAAGCTACCTTATTGGACCACTGCAGTTCATGTGGTGTAGGCACACCCACAGTGCTGTTAGGGTGGGAGTTCCAGGATTTTGGCCCAGCGACAATGAAGGAACGGTGATATATTTCCAAGTCAGGATGGTGAGTGGCTTGGAGGGGAACTTGCAGGTGGTGGTGTCCCCTTGTATCTGCTGTCCTTGTCTTTCTAGATGGCAGTGGTCTTGGGTTTGGAAGATGCTGTTGAAGGAGCCTTGGTGAGTTCTTGCAGTGCATCTTGTAGATGGTACACACTGTTGCTATTGTGCATCGGTGGTGGAGGGAGGTAATGTTCGTGGATGAGGTGCCAATCAAATGGGCCACTTTGCCCTGGATGGTGTCAAATGTTGAGGGAGCTGCACTCATCCAGGCAGGTGGAGAGTATTCCATCACACTGCTGACTTGTACCTTGTAGATTGTGGACAGGCTTTAGGGAATCAGGAGGTGAGTTACTCACTGCATGACTCCTAGTCTCTAACCTGCTCTTGTAGCTACAATATTTATATGGCTAGTCCAGTTCAGTTTCTGGTCAATGGTAACCCCCCAGGATGTTGATAGTGGAGGATTCAGCTTTGTAATGCAATTGAATATCAAGGGGCGATGGTCAGATTCTCTCTTCTTGGAGATGGTCATTGTCTGACACTTGTGTGACGTGAAAGTTGCTTGCCGTTTGTCAGCCCAAGCCTGGATATTGTCAGGTCTTGCTGCATTTGGACATGGACTGCTTCAGTATCTGAGGAGTCGCAAATGGTGCTGAACATTGTGCACTCATCAGCGAACATCCCCACTTCTGACCTTATGATAGAAGGAAGAGCATTGATGAAGCAGCTGAAGATGGTTGGGCCTAGGGCACTACCCTGAGGAACTCCTGCAGCGATGTCCTGGAGCTGAGATATATAAGGGTAGTGTCCTAGATAAGTTTATTTACTTGGGGGTTGAGGGAGAGGTGGGGAAGATCACTGCTAAACTAATCCCTTTCCTCAGTTTTCAAAGATGCCCATTCCCCAATATAATTATTGCGCAGGGATTGGGTACAGAAACCCTGATTTATTGCTCTTTGTCTCTCACTTTATCCCAATGGTCACAGATGCCAGTCTTCACACATATTCAATTCACTCCATGTGATATCAAGAGAAGGCTGAAGGCACTGGATAGTGCAAAGGCTATGGGCCCTGACATAACTCTGGCAATACTACTGAAAATTCATGCTCCAGAATTTGCTGCATCCCTAGCCAAGCTGGGTACAGCTACAGCAACAGCTACAACTTGGCACCAACCTGGTAATGTGGAAAATTGCCCAAGTATATCCTGTAGACAAAAAGCAGGACAAATCCAACCCAGCCATACATCGCCCCATCAGTCTATTCTCAATCATCAGTAAAATGATGGAAGGGGTCATCAACAATACTATCAAGTGGCACTTGCTTAGCAATAACCTGCACAGTGATGCTCAGTTTGGTTTCCGCCAGGGCCACTCAGCACCTGACCTCATTACAGCCTTAGTTCAAACATGGACAAGAGCTGAACTCAAGGGGTGAGCTGAGAGTGACTGCCCTCAACATCAAGGCAGCACTTGACCAAGTATGGCATCAAGGAGTCCTAGCAAAACTGGAGTCAATGGGATTCGGGGGGATAAGTCTCCACTGGTTGGGATCATACCTAGCACAAAGGAAGATGGTTGTGGTTGTTGGAGGCCAATCATCTCAGTTCCAGGACATCACTCCAGGAGTTCCTCAGCATAGTGTCCTAGGCCCAACCATCTTCAGCTGCTTCATCAATGACCTTCCTTCCATCATAAGGTCAGAAGTGGGGATGTTCGCTTATGATTGCACAATGTTCAGCACCATTCGCGACTTCTCAGATACTGAAGCAGTTCATGTCCAAATGCAGCAAGACCTGGACAAGATCTAGGCTTGGGCTGACAAATGGCAAGCAGCATTCATGCCAAACAGAAACACCCTCGCTGCTGCCCAAATTAAAATCAGCTAGGTATGCATTTTCAAAGCATCAAAGCTCAAAATTGTGCCTATTTGGGTCATTGCCAAACCATCCAGTGCACATACTGAACCAATGCAAGGAAGCTTTGAGGAAAATTTTATTATGAGGTTAAACATAATATACAAGTGAAATACAACAGTATCTAAAATGTCCACATCTTGTGAGAGGTTTATTGTTCCTTTCATAAAGAACTGTATCTACCCTGGGTTTTACACAAAGTTCCTTTTTCAGTGAGGTTCACACATTCCTGTTAGAGGAAAATTCTGATTTTATACAAATATTGTATAATTGTTTTGAGGCTACAGAAATACATGGGACAGAGTTTGGCCTTTACAGCTGGAATACAAATAATGCTTCAGTTATCCAGTTTGTCAGACCCCATCTGGTGTGCTACATTTGGTTTTGGATACTACATCTCAAGAAACAATTACTGGTTTGGAGAAGGTACAGCACAAATTCACCAGAATGATCCATGGGCTTAATAGCTTGAATTATGAGGAAAGGGCGCATAACTGTGGCTTGTATTACCTTGAGTTTAGAAGATTGAGAGATGATCTAAGCAAGAGGTCAAATTGATAAAGGAATTTGATGTGGAGGCAAGGCTAAGCTATTTCTTCTGGTTGGGGATCTAAAACACGTGGACATAATTTTAAATTGAATTAACTCAGTTATGAAGTGAAATCAGGAAGCATTTTTTTTTACTTAAGAGTGGTAGGAATCTGGAACTCACTGCCCATAAAATTCCTTTATCAATTTATACACTTTGTTTAGAATAAGCTGAAGGCGCTGAATGGTCTAGTCCCGTTTCTGTGTATAACCATAACTTAGGGCAGGATTTTTCAGATGGTGGGGTTCCCTGTCCCATCACCTAAAGAGTTGATGAGGATCACTTCCCCACTTAACAGGACATTAATTACATAAGGGTGAGATTTCCACCCTTGAGCAGGTTGGACCTACACTCACTGGAGTTTAGAAGAATGAGAGGTGATCTTATTGAAACATACAAGATTCTGAGGGCTTGACACAGTAGATGCTGAGAGGATGTTTCCCCTTGTGGGGGAATCTAGAACTAGAGGGCAGAGTTTCAAAATAAGGGGTCTCCCACTTAAGAAGGAGATGAGGGAGAATTTCTTCTGTCAGGGGGTCATTAGTGTTGGAATTCTCTCTCCTAGAGAGCAATGGAGCCAGGGTCATTGAATATATTCAAGGCTGGATTAGACAGATTTTTGCTTGACAAGGAAGTCATTGGTAATGTTGGACAGACAGAAAACTGGAGTTAAGGCCACATCAGATCTGTCAAGATCTTACTGACAGGCACAGCAAGTTCAAGGGGCCAAATGGCCTACTTCTGCTCCTATTTCTTATGTTGCCATCTGGGGAGGAAGCCTCACCTGAGAGAGCTGCCTACCAATCCAATTGGCTGTCAGCAACATAGTCCCAGCAATGCACGGTTTGAGTGATGGCCACTGCTGGGACTACAGGCAGTCCCCAAAGATGAGGAGCTAATGGACGCTGGACTTCAGGTAAGGCCAGGATATCAGCAGGGCCTGGTTGGTAGGGGGAATGAGGGGGTGGAGTGCCAGATTTGAGAGGGAGGGGTTGGGATGGAGAGGGTTAAAAGATGTGAGGTGTGTATGATCTTGTGGGACTAACAAAAGAGGTTTCACCACCACCCCCCTCCACTTGCAGAAATGTTTGCCCAGTAAAAGCTGCCAGGCTATTTCCTTGGCATGGGCCTCCCCAGCCACAGGTTAAATTAATTGGCCACTAAAAGCTTTCAACAGACCCAAGGGTGGGCAGGCCTACCAATGCCTCCATCACCTTCCTGTGAAATGAGCAGCAGGTCAGCACCGTCAGATAGCTGGCGGGCAGGTGACATGCTGCAGTTTACAAGCCTTCAAATCCACTGGTGGGGTCCATAAAATTCCACCCCTAGATTCCATTGGCACTAACAATCCTTTGAACTGGTTTCTTCCCATGCAGTTTCCAGAGCACAGAATTTTAACGGCACCAAAGGAGGCCATTCGGCCCATTGTGTCTGCAGCAGCTCTCCAAATGAGCATTTTGACCTTGTGCCATTGCCCTGCTTTTTCCCTGTGCCCCTGCACATTATCTAAATAGAAACAATCATCTAATGCCCTTTTGAATACCTCGATTAAACCTGTCTCCCCCACACTTCCAGGCAGTGCATTGCAGACCCCAACCACTCATTGAGTGAAAAAGTTCTCTCTCATGTCATATTTACTTCTTTTGCAAATCACTTTAAATCTGTGCCCTCTTGTTCTTGATCCTTTTACAAGCAGGAACAGCTTCTCCCTATCTACTCTGTCCAGCTCCCTCATGATTTTGAATATCTCTATCAAATCTCCTCTTAGCCTTCTTCTCTCTAAGGAGAACAGTCCCAACCTCTCAAATCTATTCTCATAGCTGAAGTTTCTCAGCCCTGGAACCATTCTTGTAAACCTCTTTTGCACTCTCTCCAATGTGTTCACATCCTTTGTATAATTTGGCATCCAGAACTGCACACAATACTCCAGCTGAGGTCTAATGAGTGTCTTATATAAGTTCAGCATAATCTCCTTGCTCCTGTACTCTATGCCCCTATTCATAAAGCCCAGGATACTATATGCTTTATTGACTGCTCTCTCCACCTGTTCTGCCACCTTCAATGATCTATGCACATATACACCCAGGTCTCTCTGCTCTTGCACCCCCTTCAAAATTTCACCTCTTATTTTGCATAGTCTGTCCATGTTCTTCCCACCAAAAATGCATCACATCACACTTCTCTGCATTGATCTTCATCTGCCACCTATCTGCCCACTCCACCAACTATTCTATGCCCTTTTAAAGTTCTACACTGTCCTCCTCGCAGTTTACAACACTCCCAAGCTTCGTATCATCCGCAAACTTTGAAATTGTCCCCTGCACACCAAGATCCACATCATTAATATATATTAGGAAAAGCAAGGGTCCCAATATCAACTCCTGGGGAACTCTGCTACAAACCTTCCTCCGAAAAATATCCATTGACCATTACTCTCTGCTTCCTATTTTCAGCCAGTTTTGTATCCCACATTGCTACTGTCCTTTTTATTCCATGAGCAATAAGTTATCTCACAAGTCTGTTGTGTGGCACTGTATCAAATGTCTTTTGAAAGTCCATGTACACCACATCAACAGCATTACCCTCATCCACCTTTTCTATTAACTCTTCAAAAAACTCTTGCAGCTTAGTTAAACACAATTTCCCCTTTAGAAATCCATGCTGGCTCTTCCTTATCAACCCATATTTTTCCATGTGACTACTAATTCTATCCCAAATAATTGTTTCTAGAAGGGCTCTTAAATGCCCTCTGAACAAGGACAATCAGGGATGGGCAATAAATGCTAGCCTAGCCAGCGACGCCCACATCCTGTGAATGAATAAAAACAAAGCTTCCCCATCAATGAAGTTTGACTGGTCTGTAATTGCTGGGCTTATCCTTACAACCGTCTTTGAACAACGGCGTAATGTTTGCACTTCTCCAGTCCTCTGGTACCTCCCCTGAGTCTAGGAAAGACTGAAAACTTATGACAGTGCCCCTGCAATTTCTACTCTCACTTCTTTCAATATCCTTGGATGCATCTCGTTCAGTCCCGGTGCCTTGTTAACTTTAAGTACCAACAGTCTATTCAACACTTCCTCCTTATGAATTTTACATCATTGAATTTCTAGCCTTAATTCCTATCTGTGTCCTAGAAAACAAATCGACCTTCTCAGAGAGAGGGGGAGAATGTTTAATTATCTTTTTGTCACGCCTGTGCATCTTTGATAACATCCCCCTTCCTTTTTGTTGCTTCCATCCCTGGCCTTTTTCGTGATGAAAGGGTCAGTAATACTTCAGTGAGGCATTAACTTTTCTGAGGCACTAAATAACCCTTTCCTCTTGAGCCTTATTTCAATAATATTCATGTTTATCAATTGTGTAGAACTGTACCAAGTTGATTGGTTTCAATACCGGACTGTCAATTTTGGACAATCATTCAGAACATTACAAAGCTAGATTTTATTTATTTTTATAATCCAAAATATGGTCTACTCTTCTTGATTCAATGCTGCGTACTTCAATTTTAAAAAATTTGTTTCCACTAAATTCTCTGTTGTATTGTGATTATTTCACTTAATTCAGATTATTGGATAATTCATAGTTTAGTGTAAAAATTAATTTGAATTAGTAGTAAACATAGTTGAATCCTCTTTTAAATTTTCTTCTCCTTCAACGAGTTTAATCAGTATCATTTATTGCACTAAATACAAATATAAAAACAGCTGCTTTAACCCTTTACCAGGATTGAAAATAATAGTACAAAAAGTTCTATTTTTGTAAGTTTTTTTAAGGCAAGATTTATAGAAATTTACAAGAGCACAGAAAGCCCTAATACTCAGTATTCCTCACAATCCACACACTTCACTAAAAGCTAATTAAAAATTATGACTAGGACAAATGTAAACATAACACATACCATCAGTCTCAAATTCCCAAATGTATGAAGATCTTTGCAAAGGACGGTCAATAAACTCAGCAGAACAAGCACAAGCTGTGTCTGTATGTTGCATTTTTGCAGAAGTAAAAAAGTGTACTTTTTTTTAAGAAGGCTCACAATTTACGATTACAATCCTCATCGTTTGATTCCACAATGAGCACACAGGAGTCACGTGATCGTACTAAAGAGCAAAACACTTTTCTAGTTCACTGATCTGTACATGCGGTTAAGTTGTCTACTTGAGTGAAACTTCCTTCAACCTGCTAAATGGTTAAGGCCACTTATACTGCCAGCTGCACCACAGCAATGTGAAAAGATCAATGCTATGTGATGAATCATATAATTTCAGCTGCACTGTTCAAAGTGCAAATTCTGCTGGTACAGTATAAATGGATTCCAGTACAACATATTTAACACACAAAAGGACTTGAGATCATTATATACCAAACAGGAAATGTTTTTATGCTTCCTATTAACCCACAAATGCTACTTCTGTATGGTAAGTAATTTGGTTATTCTTGGGTATGGGTTATTAAGGTGAAAATAAAACAGAAGTATATTAGTTTCACAATCAGAACATGGAAAACAGCCGAAGGGACTAATAGTCTAACAGTGAACACTATAAAAAGTGTTGTTGAATTTTTATTTAGCAACCTTCTGTTTTTTTTTGGTGTTTGTAAATTAAAAGCTGAAGTACATGTTGCAGCTGCACAGCTGCAGACATTCATCAGAAAGTTTTCCTCGACTAATAAAAAGGCAGTGCTCTCCCATGGATTCCTTATTTTTAAGCATTCATTGATTGCCAGCCCATCAGGGATTCCATCTATCAGAAAAAAAGTCCTACTGTACATCTGAAGTGACATGAAACAAAATATGACAGAAATGTACAAACTTCAACTTGGTATAGACAAGTACTTGCAGTTTTTTTTAAAAAAGGAAAACAAATTAGTAGCTCAGAGACCAACAGCTGGTAATTGAAGAGCTGTGGCTTTTGAGGCAGTGAATAAATAAAACAGCCATAAAGTAGCATCAATAGTCAAGCATGCACAATAGTTGCAATATAACAACAATATCCCTTTAATCAAATCCTTAGCAGCTTACATGCTCAAGCAATAACCCACCAGTCACTGATTTAAGAAGAAAATGTATTTCAAGGTGTGTACCCTTTGAAGTTACTTGTAGCACAGCCACACGACCTTGCTCACTGCAAAGGACAAAAAAAATCCCACCATCACCCCTGACGGCTGTTTACAGTGCTTGCCATTAGTTACATCCCCTACCAAAATTCTTACTTTGATATTTTTCTATTTGTTATAATTATTGCAGGTTATATCTGATATTTTTTTTCTGCTTTCTCCAGTCACACTGCCCCATTATTCTTGCCTTCTCCTAAAACTGGGCAGACTACTATATTTTTCACTAGCCCTACCACAAAGCCAAATGCTATTCATTAAAAAAATAGCAAAATTACATCCCAAAGAGACTTTGGTCTCGGCAGCGAAGGAATGTCAACAACCATTCATTGCAAGTGCCCACAGACTATGAGATTTTGTAATGGAATTTACTGTATTAGAGAGTCAAAACATTGCGTCTACAGGGGATCTGGACCTGTGTAAAGCGGCCAAAGTGACTGCGTATCTCCTTAACCGATTAGATTGAAAAATTGTGAACAATCAGAGCAGAATCAGAACCAGGAAGTGTTGGTGAAGTACAGAAAGCAAAATAAAGATAGGGAAGGAAAGGTGGAATTATAAAAATAAATTAAGGAGACAGAAAAAAAATGTTAAATCTCCGACAATAATTCAATTTTAAGGAATGATACTTCAGGCTTATAGGATTAATTTTCAGTGCCAAAGAGGCACATTTAATTGAGAAGGTGCAGCCACCAAGGTTGCTGTCCAATTTACACTTTAATAACTATGAGCGCCATGTGGCAAACCATCGTTGTCCGAGACATAAGGCTGTCATCAACGGTGAGCACTATTAGCCATTACTTCCAAAGCAAAATTGTACCATTGTTTATTGGAGAATAGTCTCACTGACATTTAAATGCAAATGACACATGTTATATTGTCCTTTGGTTGCTTCTAGGCAAAAGTCAGGAAAACCTTTAAGAAACTAAAGGACAACAGATACATTATTGAAGATTTCCCTGAACTTGACATAAACTAAAGCCTGGAAAAACTCAGCAGGTCTGGCAGCATCGGCGGAGAAGAAAAGAGTTGACGTTTCGAGTCCTCATGACCCTTCGACAGAACTTGAGTTCGAGTCCAAGAAAGAGTTGAAATATAAGCTGGTTTAAGGTGTGTGTGTGGGGGGGCTGAGAGAGAGAGAGAGAGAGAGAGGTGGAGTGGGGGTGTGGTTGTAGGGACAAACAAGCAGTGATAGAAGCAGATCATCAAAAGATGTCAACAACAATAGTACAAGAGAACACATAGGTGTTAAAGTTAAAGTTGGTGATATTATCTAAACGAATGTGCTAATTAAGAATGGATGGTAGGGCACTCAAGGTATAGCTCTAGTGGGGGTGCGGAGAGCATAAAAGATGTAAAAAAAAAAAACATTTTTTAAAATTTTTTTTTATGTAATGGAAATAGGTGGGAAAAGGAAAATCTATATAATTTATTGGAAAAAAATGAAAAGGAAGGGGGAAACAGAAAGGGGGTGGGGATGGGGGAGGGAGCTCACGACCTAAAGTTGTTGAATTCAATATTCAGTCCGGATGGCTGTAAAGTGCCTAGTCGGAAGATGAGGTGTTGTTCCTCCAGTTTGGGTTGGGCTTCACTGGAACAATGCAGCAAGCCAAGGACAGACATGTGGGCAAGAGAGCAGGGTGGAGTGTTAAAATGGCAAGCGACAGGGAGGTTTGGGTCATTCTTGTGGACAGACCGCAGGTGTTCTGCAAAGCGGTCGCCCAGTTTACGTTTGGTCTCTCCAATGTAGAGGAGACCACATTGGGAGCAACGAATGCAGTAGACTAAGTTGGGGGAAATGCAAGTGAAATGCTGCTTCACTTGAAAGGAGTGTTTGGGTCCTTGGACGGTGAGGAGAGAGGAAGTGAAGGGGCAGGTGTTGCATCTTTTGCGTGGGCATGGGGTGGTGCCATAGGAGGGGGTTGAGGAGTAGGGGGTGATGGAGGAGTGGACCAGGGTGTCCCAGAGTGAGCGATCCCTACGGAATGCCGATAGGGGGGGTGAAGGGAAGATGTGTTTGGTGGTGGCATCATGCTGGAGTTGGCGGAAATGGCGGAGGATGATCCTTTGAATGCGGAGGCTGGTGGGGTGATAAGTGAGGACAAGGGGGACCCTATCATGTTTCTGGGAGGGAGGAGAAGGCGTGAGGGCGGATGCGCGGGAGATGGGCCGGACACGGTTGAGGGCCCTGTCAACGACTGTGGGTGGAAAACCTCGGTTAAGGAAGAAGGAGGACATGTCAGAGGAACTGTTTTTGAAGGTAGCATCATCGGAACAGATGCGACGGAGGCGAAGGAACTGAGAGAATGGGATGGAGTCCTTACAGGAAGCGGGGTGTGAGGAGCTGTAGTCGAGATAGCTGTGGGAGTCGGTGGGTTTGTAATGGATATTGGTGGACAGTCTATCACCAGAGATTGAGACAGAGAGGTCAAGGAAGGGTCAGAGATGGACCACGTGAAAATGATGGAGGGGTGGAGATTGGAAGCAAAATTAATAAATTTTTCCAAGTCCCGACGAGAGCATGAAGCGGCACCGAAGTAATCATCGATGTACCGGAGAAAGAGTTGTGGAAGGGGGCCGGAGTAGGACTGGAACAAGGAATGTTCCACATACCCCATAAAGAGACAGGCATAGCTGGGGCCCATGCGGGTACCCATAGCCACACCTTTTATTTGGAGGAAGTGAGAGGAGTTGAAGGAGAAATTGTTCAGCGTGAGAACAAGTTCAGCCAGACGGAGGAGAGTAGTGGTGGATGGGGATTGTTCGGGCCTCTGTTCGAGGAAGAAGCTAAGGGCCCTCAGACCGTCCTGGTGGGGGATGGAGGTGTAGAGGGATTGGACGTCCATGGTGAAGAGGAAGCGGTTGGGGCCAGGGAACTGGAAACTGTTGATGTGACGTAAGGTGTCAGAGGAATCACGGATGTAGGTGGGAAGGGACTGGACAAAGGGAGAGAGAAGGGAGTCAAGATAACGAGAAATGAGTTCTGTGGGGCAGGAGCAAGCTGAGATGATCGGTCTACCGGGGCAGTTCTGTTTGTGGATTTTGGGTAGGAGATAGAAGCGGGCCATCCGAGGTTGGGCGACTATCAGGTTGGAAACTGTGGGAGGGAGATCCCCAGAGGATTACCCCACTTGGATTTCAACTGAAATTCCACCCCTCATGTTTCAAACCCACCCAGGATTACAGGTATCTCCGGGACATAATAAGTTTCTCGGACTGCTGTTCCCGTCACATTCTGAAATCCACACTCAGTGCCATGCGCCGCCATATGAACACACTCGACCTCTCCCTCCAGCAGCACCGCCGTACCCTTTTTCAAAGCTGCGCGTGCCCCCAGTTTCATTTTATCCTTCAGCTCATCCGACGCCTCAGCAAGAAACTTTTTCTCTTTCTCTCAAGTGCTAAGGAACGCAAGCTCCAACAACTCATCGACACCAACACCCATCTAGGACCCTCCACCCCGGCCTGTCCCTCCGTCCCCACCCCATCTTCCAATCCCAACCCCAGCCGTGTATTCACTATACCCCCTGACCTTCCCCTCTCCGATGCTGAACGTTCAGTGCTCAGCAAAGGACTTAGTTTCATACCCTTACGCCCTCACCTCAATGAATTTCGGGCTCGGCATGATGCTGAACTCTTCTTCCGCCATCCTCGTCTCCGGGCTTACTTCTTTGGGCAGGAGTCCTCTCCCAGTTCAACGGATCCTTTTACCCATCTCCAATATTCTCCCTCCACCTGGACCCCTCCCTCTGGATTCTTACATTCTCTTGATCTTTTCATTGAGAACTGTCGGCGCGACATTAGTCGTCTCAATTTCTCTGCTCCTCTCACCCATTCTAACCTGTCTCTCTCTGAACTTACTGCACTCCATTCTCTCAGGTCCAACCCTGACATTGTCATCAAACCCGCTGACAAGGGTGGTGCTGTTGTTGTCTGGCGCACTGACCTCTACCTCGCGGAGGCTGAGCGTCAACTCGCAGACACTTCCTCCTACATCTCCCTGGACCATGACCCCACCACTGAACATCAAGCCATTGTTTCCAGGACTGTCACTGACCTCATCTCCTCTGGGGATCTCCCTCCCACAGCTTCCAACCTGATAGTCGCCCAACCTCGGACGGCCCGCTTCTATCTCCTACCCAAAATCCACAAACAGAACTGCCCCGGTAGACCGATCATCTCAGCTTGCTCCTGCCCCCAGAACTCATTTCTCGTTATCTTGACTCCCTTCTCTCTCCCTTTGTCCAGTCCCTTCCCACCTACATCCGTGATTCCTCTGACACCTTACGTCACATCAACAGTTTCCAGTTCCCTGGCCCCAACCGCTTCCTCTTCACCATGGACGTCCAATCCCTCTACATCTCCATCCCCCACCAGGATGGTCTGAGGGCCCTTAGCTTCTTCCTCGAACAGAGGCCCGAACAATCCCCATCCACCACTACTCTCCTCCGTCTGGCTGAACTTGTTCTCACGCTGAACAATTTCTCCTTCAACTCCTCTCACTTCCTCCAAATAAAAGGTGTGGCTATGGGTACCCGCATGGGCCCCAGCTATGCCTGTCTCTTTATGGGGTATGTGGAACATTCCTTGTTCCAGTCCTACTCCGGCCCCCTTCCACAACTCTTTCTCCGGTACATCGATGATTACTTCGGTGCCGCTTCATGCTCTCGTCGGGACTTGGAAAAATTTATTAATTTTGCTTCCAATCTCCACCCCTCCATCATTTTCACGTGGTCCATCTCTGACCCTTCCCTTCCCTTCCTTGACCTCTCTGTCTCAATCTCTGGTGATAGACTGTCCACCAATATCCATTACAAACCCACCGACTCCCACAGCTATCTCGACTACAGCTCCTCACACCCTGCTTCCTGTAAGGACTCCATCCCATTCTCTCAGTTCCTTCGCCTCCGTCGCATCTGTTCCGATGATGCTACCTTCAAAAACAGTTCCTCTGACATGTCCTCCTCTTCCTTAACCAAGGTTTTCCACCCACAGTCGTTGACAGGGCCCTCAACCGTGTCCGGCCCATCTCCCGCGCATCCGCCCTCACGCCTTCTCCTCCCTCCCAGAAACATGATAGGGTCCCCCTTGTCCTCACTTATCACCCCACCAGCCTCCGCATTCAAAGGATCATCCTCCGCCATTTCCGCCAACTCCAGCATGATGCCACCACCAAACACATCTTCCCTTCACCCCCCCTATCGGCATTCCGTAGGGATCGCTCACTCCGGGACACCCTGGTCCACTCCTCCATCACCCCCTACTCCTCAACCCCCTCCTATGGCACCACCCCATGCCCACGCAAAAGATGCAACACCTGCCCCTTCACTTCCTCTCTCCTCACCGTCCAAGGACCCAAACACTCCTTTCAAGTGAAGCAGCATTTCACTTGCATTTCCCCCAACTTAGTCTACTGCATTCGTTGCTCCCAATGTGGTCTCCTCTACATTGGAGAGACCAAACGTAAACTGGGCGACCGCTTTGCAGAACACCTGCGGTCTGTCCGCAAGAATGACCCAAACCTCCCTGTCGCTTGCCATTTTAACACTCCACCCTGCTCTCTTGCCCACATGTCTGTCCTTGGCTTGCTGCATTGTTCCAGTGAAGCCCAATCCAAACTGGAGGAACAACACCTCATCTTCCGACTAGGCACTTTACAGCCATCCGGACTGAATATTGAATTCAACAACTTTAGGTCGTGAGCTCCCTCCCCCATCCCCACCCCCTTTCTGTTTCCCCCTTCCTTTTCATTTTTTTCCAATAAATTATATAGATTTTCCTTTTCCCACCTATTTCCATTACATAAAAAAAAATTTTTAAAAATGTTTTTTTTTTTTACATCTTTTATGCTCTCCCCACCCCCACTAGAGCTATACCTTGAGTGCCCTACCATCCATTCTTAATTAGCACATTCGTTTAGATAATATCACCAACTTTAACTTTAACACCTATGTGTTCTCTTGTACTATTGTTGTTGACATCTTTTGATGATCTGCTTCTATCACTGCTTGTTTGTCCCTACAACCACACCCCCACTCCACCTCTCTCTCTCTCTCTCTCTGCCCCCCCCACACACACCTTAAACCAGCTTATATTTCAACTCTTTCTTGGACTCGAACTCAAGTTCTGTCGAAGGGTCATGAGGACTCGAAACGTCAACTCTTTACTTCTCCGCCGATGCTGCCAGACCTGCTGAGTTTTTCCAGGTAATTGTTTTTGTTTTGGATTTCCAGCATCCGCAGTTTTTTTGTTTTTATAAACTAAAGCCTCATGGGCCAACAGGAATTTTGAAGGCATTAGCCTATTTCTTATCTCATTTTAATATGGCTAACTCAGTTCATAAGCACCAACTTCCCTTCAATTTATACCATCCGGTTGTTGTGGAATACCTAAAAGACACTTAATATAGAGTCGACTGTAGGTAGATTCAACAGCAGTTCTTTATTTAGTACAAGTGTGCACATATGGAAAATGCTCTTTCAGAATGCTCTGAAAGGCAATTCTAAGTTACACAGTTTCTGTTGGTTATACATACCATCTTTGGGATAACTTATCACTAACACGTTTTCATCTTGTAGGGCTAATTGTTACATCGTTAATTACAAATGAGTTTATAACATAAACACAGAATGACCTGTTCATCATCACCACAGTTCAGAGGAATTTGTAAAACAATCAAGCAATGACCTGACCTTTAGCACAAATGATGTTCATAGTTCATTCCAAAACATAAACTTTGCTTATTTATCCAGATACTTTGCTGCTGTGCCTAGTCATCTGCATATCTTTACCCTGAGGTCAAGCTTATCAGTTTATTACAGTATAACTTTTAGACCATTCATCAACTTATTTTGTCCTGACCCAAAGGTCACATTCATTAGCTTTATCCTTGACTGATCCATAGGCTAGTCATTCAAGGTCACATTCATTCTAGTTTTATTTTACTGCAAGCACTTTCGAAACATATCCACAACTTGGTAAAGCCTAGGTAATCCCATGATGCATCCTGACATGCCTCTTTGGAGTCAAGAATACTTTGTAAATAATAGCTTCCTAGAAAAAAACTGTCATATAAAGGGTGCAAGCATTGAAGAGTTTGTTAAATGCACCCTTCACATTTGACAGAGACTTTTTAGCTTTCCCTTCCTTCGAGCGATTTCCTTATTACTCTCCACATGAAAAAATGCTTCATCGGTCCAGAACTTCAAGTATACTATATAATTATACCTTTTCCTTGTCCTGTAGTCAAAATTGTGCTTTAGATTTTCCTTTTCTGTTTCGTATCTCTTTTGTATCTTGTCTCACTTTGGAGACTCGCTAGTCTTGAGTTTAACTTGCCCTCATAACTCAATGCTCTGATACTGGGAACAAGCCTCACAAACTATCTCTGCCTTTCTTTAGGGGCTTTGAAATTTCCTGTTTCCCTTGCCAAAGCAAATGTGGTTTGACCAGAGTATTTAACTGTTTGAACATGATGCTTGAGTCAGAATTTACTGTTTTGATGATATATTCCACTACTTTGCACTAATTTCATCTAGAGTTCTGCTCATTTGCTATTTTGTATATTGCAATATAAATAATAACATGAGGAACTGGGTTTTCTAAAAGTAATTTAATGGTCTTTCACCACTGGAACCCGTTCACCCAAACTGACAAAACAAAAGCCATTTCTGTCAGCAGTAATGTTCATTCACAAAATAAGTCTGAAACACTTGTAATCCAGTTCCTAGAAGGTAAAAGCTAAACCTGATGCCAATTTTCAATTTCACCAAGGGAGGCAGAATTTGGTTGGTGTTTTGGGAACAGAAAAGTACTTCCACGGTTGGGATTAAGTACGGGAAGCTTTACTGTTATACCTGACACTGAAATTCTTGATGTGAACAGCACAAAATTCATATGAAAGTAAATAAAACATGATCGAATTAAACACAATGGAGGAACGATTGTTTTAATAAGTAAAAATTTCTGTGACAGTCAGAGATATTTTTTATGAGGCAGTCGTAAACTTATACACAAATATGGAATGATTTCTGAAGAACAATTAAGTTGCACTAGAAGAAATTTGCAAATTTACAATCCACCTCAAGTTTACTACAGAGTACAGCAAGTACTGGATGCTTATGGGTACTTTGGTAAAATGATAACAGGTAATCTACCTGCTTTTACATACACACTCCAACTTTGGGGCAGCTGCCTTCCACTCAAAGATGATTTAATCTGTCAGAATTCATGACTCATTAAACAATTTGGATGCTACTCAAAGCTGACTACGTGATGCAACAAGCATAGTGCATTTACTATAAAACACCTTATTAGATTTATTTAAGTCTCAACAGCATATGAACCATGATGAAATGGAGGCAGAAAAAGAGGCATATCAAAAGGATTAAATGAAATTTGCAATTACTTTATTCAGAGAGTTATACATGGTTCCCTATATATTTGGGTAGTAACTTCCATTATCTACAATGACCAAACCATAAACAGATAAATTGAGAATTATGACCACCACATACATGCAAATTTAAAACAAAATCTATAGCATAAAACATATTTAACCATCCAACATAAGACAGGTTTTACCCTGCAAAGTTTTGAAGTTTATCAAATATATAATAGCACTCGTGATCGGTTCCCTGACCACCAGTTCAATCCCTATTCCTATCAAGTGGTCATAAAAAGAGTGTACTGTAAAGAGAGTGTAAAAGCTGGAATTTTGTGAAGGTGGGAATTCTTTGGCAAGATCTCAACTTGAAATTTAGTTTTACATTTTGACTTTAAATGAAAACTTTAAAACTTATAAAAGAAACTGCAAGCAAGCTAACAGAAGCTGCCTGTCAATGGCAGTTAAATGTCAATGAACCGTAAGTGATTACCTGAATGATACTAACTACTGTGAGCAGGAAGCAGAGTAAGCAATTGTAACTTGGGCATGGCACAAAAAGGTTCAATAGTAAACAATATCTACTGATGCAGAGTGGTTGCAAAAGAAGCGTTGTGTAAAGAGAATGTAAAAGTTGGTATTTGGTGAAAGTGGGAATTTACTGCAGAAAATGTTGCATTTTACCTCCCAAACTTAAAGTGGTTTGTGTAAACTTGAGATAGTAAGTACATAAAATTCTTGTCTAGTGTTTTAGTGCTTAGTGTAAGTCACTGTGTAGAAAAGAAGAAAGAACTTACAACAAACCAAAATGTAGATATGAATAATATAGACTAAGATATGACAGAGCAGGCTGTGTGTCTGGACTGCAGTATGTGGGTCTTTGCAGACATGTCCCAAATGAACGCATTTGTTCCAAAATCCACAAACAGAACTGTCCCGATAGACCGATCGTGCCAGCTTGCTGCTGCCCCACGGAACTCATTTCTCGTTATTTTGACTCCCTTCTCTCTCCCCTCGTCCAGTCCCTTCCCACCTACATCCGTGATTCCTCTGACACCTTACGTCACATCAACAATTTCCAGTTCCCTGACCCCAACCGCTTCCTCTTCACCATGCACGTCCAATCCCTCTACACCTCCAGCCCCCACCAGGATGGTCTGAGGGCCCTTAGCTTCTTCCTCGAACAGAGACCCGAACAATCACCATCCACCACTACTCTCCTCCGTCTGGCTGAACTTGTTCTCACACTGAAAAATTTCTCCTTCAACTCCTCTCACTTCCTCCAAATAAAAGATGTGGCTATGGGTACCCACATGGGCCCCAGCTATGCCTGTCTCTTTATGGGGTATGTGGAACATTCCTTGTTCCAGTCCCACTCCGGCCCCCTTCCACAACTCTTTCTCCGGTACATCGGAGATTACTTCGGTGCTGCTTCATGCTCTCGTCGGGACTTGGAAAAACTTATTAATTTTGCTTCCAATCTCCACCCCTCCATCATTTTCACATGGTCCATCTCTGACACTTCCCTTCCCTTCCTTGACCTCTCTGTCTCAATCTCTGGTGATAGACTGTCCACCAATATCCATTACAAGCCTACCAACTCCCACAGCTACCTCGACTACAGCTCCTCACACCCTGCTTCCTGTAAGGACTCCATCCCATTCTCTCAGTTCCTTAGCCTCCGTCGCATCTGTTCTGATGATGCTACCTTCAAAAACAGTTCCTCTGACATGTCCTCCTCCTTCCTTAACCAAGGTTTTCCACCCACAGTCATTGACAGGGCCCTCAACCGTGTCCGGCCCATCTCCTGCGCATCCGCCCTCACGCTTTCTCCTCCCTCCCAGAAACATGATAGAGTCCCCCTTGTCCTCACTTATCACCCCACCAGCCTCCGCATTCAAAGGATCATCCTCTGCCATTTCCACCAATTCCAGCATGATGCCACCACCAAACACATCTTCCCTTCACCCCCCCGGCAGCATTCCATAGGGATCGTTCCCTCCGGGACACTCTGGTCCACTCCTCCATCACCCCCTACTCCTCAACCCCCACTTATGGCACCTCCTCATGCCCACGCAAAAGATGCAACATCTGCCCCTTCACTTCCTCTCTCCTCACCATCCAAGGGCCCAAACACTCCTTTCAAGTGAAGCAGCATTTCACTTACATTTCCCCAAACTTAGACTATTGCATTCGTTGCTCCCAATGTGGTCTCCTCTACATTGGAGAGACCAAACGTAAACTGGGCGACCGCTTTGCAGAACATCTGCGGTCTGTCTGCAAGAATGACCCAAACCTCCCTGTCGCTTGCCATTTTAACACTCCACCCTGCTCTCTTGCCCGCATGTCTGTCCTTGGCTTGCTGCATTGTTCCAGTGAAGCCCAACCCAAACTGGAGGAACAGCACCTCATCTTCCGACTAGGCATTTTACAGCCTTCCGGACTGAATATTGAATTCAACAACTTTAGATCTTGAACTCCCTCCTCCATCCCCACCCCCTTTCTGTTTCTTCCCCCTTCCTTTTGTTTTTTCCAATAATTTATATAAATTTTTCTTATACCACCTATTTCCATTATTTTTAAATCTTTTATGCCCCCTAGTCTTTCCACCCCACCTCCACTAGAGCTGTATCTTGAGTGCCCTACCATCCATTCTTAATTAGCACATTCGTTTAGATAATATCACTACCTTCAACACCTCTGTGTTCTTTTGTCTGTGACATCTTTTGATTATCTGCTCCTATCACTGCTTGCTTGTCCCTACAACCACACCAGCCCCCCCACCCCCACACTCCACCACCACCTTAAACCAGCTTATATTTCACCCCTCTCCTTATATTCGCTCAGTTTGGTGGAAGGGTCATGAGGACTCGAAACGTCAACTCTTTTCTTCTCCGCCGATGCTGCCAGACCTGCTGAGTTTTTCCAGGTAATTCTGTTTTTGTTTTGGATTTTCAGCATCCGCAGTTTTTTGTTTTTATCTTTGTAGTAGAGATCTCTGTCTTGAATCTCTCTGGCTCAAGAGTCATTAAGCTAGGGTACAAGTGGGAGACACTTTGACACACAAGATAAGGGGAGCAGCAACTAGAGAGTTTGCTCCAAACTTTGGACACATCTTGTAGAGAGGTGCAGGTTCAGAGTGCAGTTACTGTGACCAATAAAGGGAGCCCAAATGAGACAGAGAACAAGGACCTGCTGAAACTATTCAACATGCATAATGTACTTACAACCTGTGAAGATAAAGATAAAGACTATCATAGGGACAGCCAAAATATAGACCAGGCTTGTCCAAGGCTCGGCCCATGGACCGGATGCGGACCACCCGAGGCACTTTCATCCGGCTTGCCTCAACGTTGGAGTTAACTGACCAAGACTTCCCAGACAGAATTTTGAAAAATGCTCAAGAATCTGCTCATCTAATCACAGGCTGGTTCCACCCTACATTGGCTGCTCTTTGCCTGCTGATAGGCAGCCACTGGTGAGCCTATGTAGGGTGGAACCAGCCTGTGATTGGACGAGTGTCACATCATCAATTGCTGGGTAAGTTTTTAATATCTCTGTTTCTGGCCGGGGAGTGCAGAGCCACAGGTAAGTTCACCAGGCAGCGGGTGTGCTCAGTTTCTTTTGGCGGGGGGGGAGGGGGAGGAGGCAGTGGCAACCAGAGCTGGCAGCCTGGGCAATCTTGGGCCCAGCATCAACCCGGACCTCTGGAGCCCCAGAACTTGCAAGGCCCCAGATGGCCTCAATTTCGACCGGGGGGAGATTAATGATGATGGACCCGACCTCAGGCAGCCTCAATTTTCATTTTCACTGGCAAAGGGGTGCTTGGTAATGACAGCCCTGACCTTGGCCTCCAGTGGTCCAGATCTCATAAGGCCTAGGGTGGCCTCAATTTTTATTCTCACCACCAGGAGGTGCTCAGCGATGGCTGCTCATGGGGTGGGGTGGGGTGGGGGGGATGCTCAGGGCTCAGGACAGTGGATGCTCGGGGATGGGGGTAGTTGAATGCTCAGAGCTGGTGGGTGGGGCGGATTTTGGACACTTGGAGCTGGCGGGCTAGGGGAGGGGGTGCCCGGAGCTGGTGGGCTGAGTTGCCTGGAGCTGGCGGGCTGGAGGGTGTGGGGGTTGTGGTTGGATGCTCGGAACTGATGGGCTGGGGAGGATGGTGCTTGGTGCTGGCAGATTCGGGGGAGGTGAGTGCTTGGGTGTGACTGAAGGAGTGGTATGGGAAAGAGAGGTTCCATTTCATGGGAAACTGGAACCAGTTTTGGGATAGGGAGAAAGGACAGGCTCCAACTGAACCAGGCTGGAACCAGGGCCCTCGCGGTAAAAGATAAATAAGACAGTTAGAAGGACAGTAAACAATCCACTGGTTGGGAAAGTTTAGGATTAGAGGACATAGGCTAAAAATTTGACCCAGACTTTTAATAGAATTTGAAAACACTTTTACACACAAAAGGGTGGTAGAAGTTGGAACTTTCTGCCCCTAGGATTACTAGATCAATGTTAATTTTAAATCCAAGATTGGCAGATTTTTGTTAAACAAAGGTATTCAGGAATATGGGGCAAAGGTGAGTATAGGGAGCTAAGTTGCAGATCAGTCATGATCTCAATGAATGACGAAACAGATTTGAAGGGCTAATTGGTCTACTCCTGTTCCCATGTTCCCTGGGTTCGATCTTTGGTTGAAACAGTCTGTTCAAGACCTATTGGATCCTGAACTGAGCATCCAGCCCCACAGTCTATCCATCATAAAGACTGTCTCCTTTCAACTCCATAACATTGCCCATCTCTGCCACTGCATATGCCAATCTGTCACTAAATCCCTCAGCCATGCCTTTGTTAACTCCAACCTTGCCTATTCAAATTCTCTCCTAACTAGCTTCCCATTTTCCAACCTACACAAACGTGAAATAATCTAAAACTGTATCCTAACTTGAACGAAGTCCCATTCACCATCACCAGTACATGTTGATTTACACTGGCTTGACTGCCAGTCGATTTTGTTGGTTTCATCCTTGTGTTCAAATTCCTCCACAGCCTTGCCTTTCCTATCATTTGTTATTTCATCGAGCTCAGCGACTGTCTGAGAACTCTGCATTATTCCAACACTGGCTTTTTGGGCATCCTTCACTTTCTTTGCCTCACCATTGGTGGTCCTTTCTTAACCTGTCAAGGTCCTAACCTCTGAGGTTGCCTCCTTAAATGTATCTGCTTCTCTCCACTTATTGAAGACACTCCTCAGAAGCAGCCTCTTTGACCAAGCTTTGTCACCCATTCTAATAATACCGGTCTAATATTTAATGTAATTTTTATCTGATAATGCTCCCATGAAGGACTTTGGGATATTTAAGTACATTAAATGTGCTTTATAAATGTTGTTCTGTGCTCAGGCTATCATAACATAAATTAATTACAGTAATTCTTAATCAACAGTCAGAGAAAGTCATCCTTGTAATATCAAACAATAGATGTGAAAATACACTTTTTCATTTTTCAATACAACACTAATTTTCTAGAAAGGATGTTAGAATTTGTCTGACTGTACAAAAGGAGTTACGAGTAAATTGAGTCTGTTCTTAGTTGGGTTGGTGGATGGAGTACCCTATTGTGCAAAGTACTCTCTTAGATGTCGGGTGAGCAGATATGGTCAGCTCATCATGCAGAAGACACACATGCAACAGCCAACCAGAACGATAATGAAAGAATCCAGAGTCTCTTCAGCTCTAACTGATTCACATTAGGAAGAAAAGAAGAACCACAATGGATAAGAAAGAATTACTGAATTCAAATTAGAAGCAAACACTTATTTATTCTTGTGAATATAAACAGTAATTTCTGGTGGGGCAGGGAGTTTCCCTCATCAGAACTGAAAATATTTGAAATTGAAATAGTTTGAAGTTAATCCATTTTTCCTCATATTTCTTTTAATCACACAATATCTATCACTACCTTGTTTCAAATATTTTGCTGTGTAGAAGGATGTGGTATGGCAGTGGCCTGAAATCAAGGCCTGGGTTTTCCTAGGGTGGTGGAATCTCCGAGCACCTTAAAAGAAATGGTAGGCAGGACCCGAATGTGGAAATCCCACCCCCATTTCTGACAGATCCCAGTTTCATCAGTAGGGGAAAGGGGTGGGATGTGATTTGCACGTGAGGGAAACCCAAACTCGGCAAGGCCATCAGAACTCAACGCTGAGTTCAGACAAACCCACTTTCGCTATAGCAAGGGCCTTAACCTGTGGTTTGGAAGCCACAAATTTTTAGAGGACAGCTCTTGAAGGATGGCTAAGGTCTGTAGAACTGTCATGATGTTAAGTTATTTACAAATTTAAAAAACAGGCCACTTGTGTCAGCAAGAGTTGAAAAACTGTTCTAGCAGTTACAACAGCTGTTTGTTAACATTTTCCCAAGGGCTATCGTTATGTCATTACGAATGTTTCGCTGCTTTCCACAGGCTATAAATCATCTCAGCTGGGGGCAGGGATCCTAAGTTCACAGCTTGACAGTTTAAAGTCGTGATGAAAGGTTTAGCTATCTTTGATATGGGGTTATGAATAAAAGTTTGTTCTCATAAGAGTTTAAGCATTTGAGGAGATTTAAAAGATTTGAATGGGCTTTCATGAATGGGAGTTTGTTTTATTATAGTGATGGTTGTAAGAGATATTTAGACTTTTATTTTATTTCTTCTCAACATTGCTCCTGAGGTCTGCCTATGGTGGATACTGGGTGAGTTGTCATTGAGGGTGCGTATCCGTGCCAAGGATGGTGGGTGGGTTGGCATGAATTGACATGGTAGCTATAAGAGGCCAAGGGGATGGGTGGGGGGGGGGGGGCAATGGTTTGGCATTAAATCAGCATGGGAACATGAAAGGGTGTAAAATTTAACAAAACAATTGGGGCAAAGAGAACCCAGGTGGGCCTTTTAAACAGCCTGCCTAGGCATTGGGCAACCTCTGTGACTGTTTCCAATCTACATGTGAGAGCGACGGGCCCCAACTCTGTCCCTTACCCTTTACAGCACTTTACAGCCTTCCGGACTGAATATTGAATTCAACAACTTTAGATCTTGAACTCCCTCCTCCATCCCCACCCCCTTTCTGTTTCTTCCCCCTTCCTTTTGTTTTTTCCAATAATTTATACAGATTTTTCGTTACCCACCTATTTCCATTATTTTTAAATCTTGTATGCCCTGCTAGTCTTTCCACCCCAACCCCACTAGAGCTGTACCTTGAGTGCCCTGCCATCCATTCTTAATTAGCACATTTGTTTAGATAATAACACTACCTTCAACACTTCTTTGTTCCTTTGTCTGTGACATATTTTGATTATCTGCTCCTATCACTGCTTGCTTGTCCCTACAACCACACTTCTCTCCCCCCCCACCACCCCCCTCCTCCCCCCCACCTTAAACCAGCTTATATTTCACCCCTCTTCTAATATTCACTCAGTTCTGTTGAAGGGTCATGAGGACTCGAAACGTCAACTCTTTTCTTCTCCGCCGATGCTGCCAGACCTGCTGAGTTTTTCCAGGTAATTCTGTTTTTGTTTTGGATTTCCAGCATCCATAGTTTTTTGTTTTTATCTCTGTCCCATACCCACCTCCCCAGAATGAAAATCGCTCAATCAGCTAGGGAAGAAATGGGGATAGAAAGAGAGGAAGATTGAAGGGAGAACATAGTAGGAAAAGGGATTGGAATGAACATGTGTGTGATATTAGTAAACATATATAGGTGTCTGTGAGGTGCTTTTTATGGCATGTCTATTAATAATCTTATAATGTACCATTGTCTTCTTCCCACAATTTCTTTCAGCTGATTGAGGTTAGCCTGCAGCTGTTTTGACCTCACCCATGTATTACTAAGTAACAACATTGTAATCAATACAACTTACAACATCGTGTCCTTGCTTATAAGATATCAAGCATTCCTTTGGATACAGGATGGGGGAGGGAGAGAGTTAGTTAAATGTTTGTCACCCTTCACAGCATGCATATTAGCTTTCACTTATGTAGAGGATATTCAGTTGTCCCATCAGCAAAGCTAACCAAATGATGAGAGTTCTAGTTAGCCACACCATAAAAATATTATTCAGTATACTGCAACAGATTCAAATATTTTTTGTTGAGACATTTAGTACAGGAAACATTTTTACCCTCAAGCTTTTGAGCTTCATCAGGTAGAATTATTGTAAAATCAGGGAGATCCTATAACATGGGCTTTAGATTACAATACCTGAATCACAATTTTTAGTACCCAAGTGGTACAGTCAATTTACCGTTCTCCTCTACATTGGAGAGATCAAACGCAGACTGGGTGACCGCTTTGCGGAACACCATCGGTCTGTCCGCAAGCATGATCCAGACCTTCCTGTCGCTTGACATTTCGACATACCACCCTGCTTTCATGCCCACATGTCCATCCTTGGCCTGCTGCAATGTTCCAGTGAAGCTCAACGTAAACTGGAGGAACAACACGTCATCTTCCGATTAGGCACTTTACAGCCTTCCGGACTTAACATGAGTTCAACAACTTCAGATCATGAACTCTCTCCTCCATCCTCACCCCCTTTTTGATCCTCTTTTTTCTAATAATTATTATATATTTTTTATATGTATTTTTTCTTTTCCCACCTATTTCTATTATTATTTCATGGTTTTATATCCACCTTTTAGCCTATTTCGATCCCTTCCCCACACCCCACCCCACCCCCACTAGGGCTATCTGTCACTTGCTCATCCTGCTTTCTGCCCTTAATGTCACCATTAGCACATCCTTTAGCTAATATCACCACCGTCAACATCCCTTTGACCTTTTGTTTATGACATCTCTGGCAATCTCTCCTTTGCCTCCACCTATCACTGGCGCTCTATCCAGCTCCACCTGTCCCAACCCCCTTAAACAGCTTATATTTCACCACATTTATATTTCTCTTTAGTTCTGATGAAGAGTCATACAGAAACATTAACTCTGTCTTCCTCTCCACAGATGCTGTCAGACCTGCTGAGTTTTTCCAGCAATTTTTTTGTTTCAGATTTCCAGCATCTGCAGTATTTTGCTTTTAATTCACTGTTCTGTATGCACTTACATAAAAAAGTTACCCCCACAGAATAGGAAATAAAAGATGCAGCTCATAAATGGGCAGAGGAAAAACAAAAAGAATTAGAAGTTCCAGTCATAGATGTTAGAAATCACAACGGCTGGTGGTCAAAATGGAAACAGAAGAACATTACAGAAACAAAAGAAATCCTGACAGAAATAGACACCACTAAAATAGGAGGTATGGTAAATAATTCTGATGGCCAAATAAGTTGCTAGGGGATATTGGCAAGATGAAATAAAAGGCGGAGGATGAAATCCAATGTCAGTAAATTTGAGATGGTCATTTTGTTTAAAAAAATTTGAATGGGATAAAGCTAAGTGATGTGGAAGAGCAGAAAGATTTAGGGGCTCTGGTTCACCAGAAATTAAAAGCTACACATCAAGTAGAGAAGGCCATAAAGAATATGCTAAAAGAATACTTAGTTTATGGCAGGAACTTTAGATTATAAAAGTGTTACGGTGAATCTATACAACACCACATAGGATTACTTTGTGTGGTTTCATACTCTATGATACAGGAAGGATGTTGAGGCAATATAGAAAGTACAGGGCAGATTCACTAGGATGCTGCCTAATGTGATGCAATATAAATATGAAACAAAACAACTTGAAAAACTAGGGCTGCTTTTGTTGGAACAAAGGAAATTAAAAGTTGATTCAATAGAGGCATCTTATATAATGAAAGAGTGGGCCTGAATAGAAACACACTATATCCAGGGGTTGAGGGATCTAGATATAAGATTAAATGAAAAAGATTTTGAGCAGAGAGCAAAATAAACTATTTCACACAAAAGTTTGTGAGGCAGTGGAATGCAGTACCAGAGTTATTGATAGAGGTTGAAACTATGTCATTATTTAAGAATAGATAATTGAAAGAAAGGAGAATAAGCCTGCATACCAACATGGGCTGGTTGGATTGAATGGTCTGTTTCTGTGGGTTTATAATTTCTTAGCAAATGCTATATAAATTGCAGTATCTAAGTGTTCCAGGCTTATGATCTAGCATGCAAACTTCAAAGACAGAATGATGAAAAGTTTGCTACAGGGTTTTTTTTGGAGTACAAAGGAAATTGAACAAAATGGTTCAAGAAGGCACCACCACCTCTTCAAGGACAATTAGGGATGGACAATAAATGCTGGCCTAGCCAGTGGTACCCACATCCCATGAATGAATATAAAAAACAGTAAATGCATAGTTCATGTCATGATTGCAGACTGAAACAAATGTTTTGGATAACTTAAGATTGCTTCCTACAAAACAGTTTTCTTGAAAAAAAATTTTGCAGTAGTGATTCATCATAAATCCAAAGAAGGGCCTAGATTAGTAGATGTCATACACCTAATTAACCAGCTTAACTAGAAAAATGACATTGATAAACTACTCCCAAACATGTGTTTTGAAATAAAATTCAGACTCCAGTTATTTTTCCTAGATATAATTAACCAACTATAGATCTCTGGATTACCTTTTTGTTTTACATTTTGAGTCAACTGGTAGAAGGGTTTAAGACGTGGACTAAGAAGGAGAATTGTTACTGACCATTATCATATGCCTCTAAATAGAATTCCAGAGCTTAGGGCCTTGGCAGCTGAAGGCACGTCCAGTCCTGCCCATCCAGTGCTGGATGTCCGACAAGCAGTCTGACAATTTAAACACTAGGGAGGAGTTGAAAGAGGCAGTGGTAAGGTAGAGCCAAGGTTCATCAGCGTAAATGTGAAAACTAAATGGCTAGACATTGGGAGGAGGTTAACCACATGCAATTTGTGCGCTGCTGAACAAGACCTGCATTTTATAGAGTCGAAGAAAAGATTTAACGTTCATGTTAGTAAATAAAAAAGTGCAATAAGTATAATAAAACACTATTCAAACGGTTAAATGGAATAGTCAATAACAGTAGAGCTTGGTGAGGTTTGGAGGGGGCTTGGTGAGAATGGTGCATTTGCTACCCATGGCATCTTGGCACTGAGCCATGACAGAGTTGTGACTGTGCACTGCACCCACTTCCCTGGTGCATTGACACAAACAGATTCACTACCACATGTAAGATCAAGTATGTCTTTTTGGAGAATGTGGTAAAAGACATCTTGGTTGCAGGTCATAAATATGGATGCCTGCAGTTCTCTTTAAAGTCTACGGAGTACAAAATTACAGAGTACAGTCTCCTTGTTGTTGCTATGATATTTTGTGTTTACAAGTTGTTTTTGTATCTGAATTTATATCAATTTTAATGTAACAAAATGCCCCAAGATGCTTCACAGAAGTGGCATAAAGCAAAATTTGATACTGAGCCCAAATGAGGAAATATTAGGGTAGACGGCAAAAAGCTTGGTCAAAGAGTAGGTTTTAAGCAGCATTTTAAAGGAAAAAAGGGAACTAGAGGGGAAGAGAAATTTAGAGAAGGAATTCCAGAGATTAGGGCCTTGACAGCTGAAGGCATGTCCAGTCCTGCTCATCCAGTGCTGGATGTCCAACAAGCAGTCTGACAATTTAGATAAAAACAAAAAACTGCGGATGCTGGAAATCCAAAACAAAAACAGAATTACCTGGAAAAACTCAGCAGGTCTGGAGAAGAAAAGAGTTGACGTTTCGAGTCTTCATGACCCTTCAACAGAACTGATCTTTCCTTACAAGGAGAGGGAAATATAAGCTGGTTTAAGGTATGGGGAGGGGGGTGTTAGGATAGGAGCAGGTCATCAAAAGATGTCACAGACAAAAGAACAAAAGAACACAGAGGTGTTGAAGTTGGGGATATTATCTAAACAAATGTGCTAATTAAGAATGGATGGTAGGGCACTCAAGGTACAGCTCTAGTGGGGATGGGGGAGCATAAAAGATTTTAACATAATGGAAATAGGTGGGAAAAGAAAAATCTATATAAATTATTGGAGAAAAAAAAACAAAAGGAAGGGGGAAGAAACAGAAAGGGGGTGGGGATGGAGGAGGGAGCTCAAGACCTAAAGTTGTTGAATTCAATATTCAGTCCGGAAGGCTGTGAAGTGCCTAGTCGGAAGATGAGGTGCTGTTCCTCCAGTTTGCTATGGGCTTCACTGGAACAATGCAGCAGGCCAAGGACAGACATGTGGGCAAGAGAGCAGGGTGGAGTGTTAAAATGGCAAGCGACAGGGAGGTTTGGGTCATTCTTGCGGACAGACCGCAGGTGTTCTGCAAAGCGGTCGTCCAGTTTACGTTTGGTCTCTCCAATGTAGAGGAGACCGCATTGGAAGCAACGAATACAGTAGACTAAGTTGGGGGAAATGCAAGTGAAATGCTGCTTCACTTGAAAGGAGTGTTTGGGCCCTTGGACGGTGAGGAGAGAGGAAGTGAAGGGGCAGGTGTTACATCTTTTGCGTGGGCATGGGGAGGTGCCATAGGTGGGGGTTGAGGAGTAGGGGGTGATGGAGGAGTGGACCAGGGTGTCCCGGAGGAAACGATCCCTACGGAATGCTGACGGGGGGGTGAAGGGAAGATGTGTTTGGTGGTGGCATCATGCTGGAGTTGGCGGAAATGGCGGAGGATGATCCTTTGAATGCGGAGGCTGGTGGGGTGATAAGTGAGGACAAGGGGGACTCTATCATGTTTCTGGGAGGGAGGAGAAGGCGTGAGGGCGGATGCGCAGGATATGGGCCGGACACGGTTGAGGGCCCTGTCAACGACCGTGGGTGGAAAACCTCTGTTAAGGAAGGAGGAGGACATGTCAGAGGAACTGTTTTTGAAGGCAGTATGATCGGAACAGATGCGACGGAGGCTAAGGAACTGAGAGAATGGGATGGAGTCCTTACAGGAAGCAGGGTGTGAGGAGCTGTAGTCGAGGTAGCTGTGGGAGTTGGTAGGCTTGTAATGGATATTGGTGGACAGTCTATTACCAGAGATTGAGACAGAGAGGTCAAGGAAGGGAAGGGAAGTGTCAGAGATGGACCACGTGAAAATGATGGAGGGGTGGAGATTGGAAGCAAAATTAATAAATTTTTCCAAGTCCCGACGAGAGCATGAAGCGGCACCGAAGTAATCATCGATGTACCGGAGAAAGAGTTGTGGAAGGGGGCCGGAGTAGGACTGGAACAAGGAATGTTCCACATACCCCATAAAGAGACAGGCATAGCTGGGGCCCATGCGGGTACCCATAGCCACACCTTTTATTTGGAGGAAGTGAGAGGAGTTGAAGGAGAAATTGTTCAGCGTGAGAACAAGTTCAGCCAGACGGAGGAGAGCAGTGGTGGATGGGGATTGTTCGGGCCTCTGTTCGAGGAAGAAGCTAAAGGCCCTCAGACCATCCTGGTGCGGGCTGGAGGTGTAGAGGAATTGGACTTCCATGGTGAAGAAGAAGAGGTTGGGGCCAGGGAACTGGAAATTGTTGATGTGACGTAAGGTGTCAGAGGAATCGCGGATGTAGGTGGGAAGGGACTGGACAAGGGGAGAGAGAAGGGAGTCAAGATAACGAGAAATGAGTTCCGGGAGGCAGGAGCAAGCTGACACGATCGGTCTACCAGGACAGTTCTGTTTGTGGATTTTGGGTAGGATGTAGAAGTGGGCCGTCCGAGGTTGGGCGACTCTCAGGTTGGAAGCTGTGGGAGGAAGATCCCCAGAGGAGATGAGGTCAGTGACAGTCCTGGAAACAATGGCTTGATGTTCAGTGGTGGGGTCATGGTCCAGGGAGAGGTAGGAGGAAGTGTCTGCGAGTTGACGCTCAAGAGGCAGTGGTAAGGTAGAGCCGGGGGTCATCAGCATAAATGTGAAAACTAACTATGTTTTCAGATGATATTGTCGAGGAGCAATATATAAATGAGAAATGGTAGGGGGCCAAAGATAACGCCTTGGGGTCATGAGAGGTAACAGAGGTAGAGAAACCACTGCAGGGGGTAAATTGGCTTCAATTAGATAGATAAGAATGGAGTCAGGTGAGTAAAGTCCTGTCCATTTAGACAAAGATAGCAAGGCACTGGAGTTGAATGATGCGGTCAATTGTGTTAAGAAAGGTCGATAAGGATAAGGAGAGATCATTTACATTTGTCACATTCACATCATTTTGAAACAAGCTATTTCAGTACTGTGGCACTGAAGGAAACATGATTGTAAGGGTTCAAACATGGAGTTCTGGGAAAGACGGACGCAGATTTGGGAAGTCACAACATGTTCAAGAAATCAAGTTTTTCCATGTGTAGTTTTGAAAATTATATTTCTTCTGTAAAGAAAATTACTGACTAAATTGATTGACAATATAATACATTTGCTGAAATGACAGTTTGCTGTTTGCTGAAGTTTGAAAAGTACTTTACAAGTCTGTCCATAAGCACTGTTCTGAAATGCACTGATAATTCCCGAATTGTTGTAACTGAAACAAGTCCATGAACTGACGACAAGAAAATTGTGCCATAGCTTCACATTAATGTCAACAGATTAGCAAATATTATGATTATACCATTACCATAAAATGCTAAAATGTTAATGCCCTTACCAAAGAAACTATTTACTTGAGCCATTTCCATGTCTCTGCTCCATCAGAATTTCAAGATGGTGGACCTGACAATCTGTAGCCATGCATTCCCACCCACCTGAATTATTTATCCCTGATTTTCTAGGAAAGATATTCACAATTGCTTCTGTAATAGTACCTGACTGAGACGTGGAATAGAGGAAGGCAGGACCAAATGGATTGAGGGTACATTAGCACCACTGAAGTGTAAAAAAAAACTAAATGCTTCTTTTAAAAGTATAAACTCTTTTCTTTAAACTATTCTTGTTGCGGATGGATTTTGAAAGACTTTTTGCAACTACAGTTGGGGATAGCAGTACAGAAGGTTGAAACACAATTCCACCTCGCACATTGAGAAGTAATTTTAACAGTTGCAGGAACAGCATTTGGGGGCCCGAAGCAGGTGATGGAACCTGAAATTGAAACATAGTGAATCTGGGACGATTTTAACTGCTAGGCCTCATTTACAAGCAGCTTGTTGGCATCCAACCAGAATGTGGCCAATACCACTAACTGGCTAATGAGCAGGAATGGGATCTCAGGCAGCCCGAAACCATTGCCAGCTACCTGCAGGAACAGTTGCTAACACTAAAATGCTAACGCTAAAGTAGGCTGACTGAGGGAGTTGGCAGATGATTGTGGGATTCGGCAGATGATTGTGGGATTCATTGAATTTCCGGCACAAAAGGCATCTTAAAAAACATGTAAAGAAACTTTCATCTTCCAGTATTCGATCCAGCTCTCGGCAGGTTTGGCCTGGCACGGAAACCACCACTGCTCCTAAGCTTATGACTCAGGTTAATTTTGCATTAAGCCTCAATGACGTCATCTGAGTTCAATTTGCATATTTAAAGAGGGACATTGCTGACTTTGGATGGATGCCCTTGCTGCCTGCAATTTAAAATAGCAGTTGTCAGATCAGGCTGGGAAACCAGTGGGTAAATCCATGCTTTACTGACTCTGACAGTTTCTGCTGTCAGGGGTTAAGATACACCTCACAAAAGTTGGCATGAAGCTAGCAAGGCATAAGATAGCTAGGTGTTCGCTACTTCAAAAATGACCCCGAAGTCAATTTCAGGAGGGAATTTCTCCCATTTCTCAAGCTGCCATTGTACAATCCCCAAATGAGATTTTAGTTCTGATACATCATACTCGTGACCATAACCTATCTTTTTCTTTTCAATGTTAATTGAAATGCCCACATTTCCAATATTTTCTTATTTATCAATGCTCCTTTTAAAAAAAATCTTTAAATTCAGTGGTAATTTGTGTTCAGTTTTCTACAAAGGCTAACGCCCAGCAGAACCGTATCAAGGTTGACTGAAAGGATGGCATGCTAATCCAATGCAGTTCTAAATCAGAATTTCTTACTTCATATTTAAAAAGATTGAATACCCTAACCCAATCAATTCAATCTCTTGTCCTTAGACTAACACCCAAGCACAAGGATTGTATTCTTAAATTATCTTTCCCCAGGTCAATTTCTGTCCTCCCCACTACTAAAGAAACTGAACATTATTGTTTCACAGTCAACAGGTGCCTCTAGCCCATGGCTGAAGACAGGAGTCTAATTGTGGAGGATGAAGCTATGGCAGAGGTATTAGCACAGAATTTGGTGCATGTACATGCACCATTTGGTTTAAGGTACATGCTGTTATTAATATGTAAATTGTCCAGCAACTTGTGGTCATTAAGAGATAATCCATAAACTGTGAATCATCACAAGTTTCTGAACTGCATTACCAGTTGTCAGATCGGGCAACTTGACAAAACAGGCAACTTGACCAAAACTGCTATATTTCCACATTAATTGCCAACTGAATTTGCTGCAGGGTTGTGTTAGGGTGGTAATTAACAATACAAATAGTCTTTTTAATGACAAGATTTATGTTCCTGCATTGGAACCTCTCCAGTGCTGAAAGGGAACAAGTGAAACTGTGGAGTCTCAATCTTGCAGACATAGGTCGAGTATCATTTATCCAAAACCCTTGGGGCTGATTGCTTATTGGTATTCAGAAATTTTCATTTTTCAGATCTACCGTATGTAGCAGCATACTGACATTACAATAGTCTAAGCCTAGGTTAGCTATAGTCTACAAATACTAGGTTGTTTCTCCATTTGCTAATTCTCACACAACCTACTTTTTACCTGTTAACACTTATTACACCTGCATAGCTGTTCAAAATAAACTCAGTTTTTGGATGTATGGATAAAGGATATTCGGCCTATAATGAATTGTTCCTAAAGATTTTTAAAAGTTTAATTTCAATATATTTTCTTTTTTATCTTACTTTTCCTTTCTGGCTCTTTTCGGGGGAGTCAATGGCGTAGTGGCTTTGTTGCTGGACTAGTGATCCAGAGACCGGGTAATGCTCTGGGGATCTGGGTTTGAATCCCGCCACAGCAGACGGTGGAATTTGAATTCAGTAAAAATCTGGAATTAAAAGTCTAATGATGACCATGAAACCATTGTCGATTGTTGTAAAAACCCATCTGATTCACTAATGTCCTTTAGGGAAGGAAATCTGCCGTCCTTACCTGATCTGGCCTACATGTGACTCCAGACCCACAGCAATTGGTTGACTCTTAAATGCCCTTTGAAATGGCCTAGCAAGCCACTCCATTGTAACAAACCGCTACAAAATCACAAAAAAAGGAATGAAGCTGGACAGGCCAACCAGCATCAACCTCGGCACCGGAAACAAAAACGACAATCTCAGCCCCGTCAACCCTGCAAAAGTCCTCCTTATTAACACCTGGGGGCTTGTGCCAAAGAGAGCTGTCTCACAGACTAGTCAAGCAACAGCCTGACATAGTCATCTTCGTGGAATCATACTTTACAGATAATGTCCCAGACACCACCATCACCATCCCTGGGTATGTCCTGTACTACCAGCAGGACAGATCCAGCAGAGGTGGCGGCACAGTGGCTTACAATATGGAGGGAGTTGCCCTGGGAGTCCTCAACATTGACTCCGGACCCTGTGAAGTCTCATGGCATCAGTTCAAACATGGGCAAGGAAACCTCCTGCTGGTTACCATGTACCGCCCTCCCTCAGCTGATGATTCAGTGCTCCTCCATATTGAACACCACTTGGAGGAAGCACTAAGGGTGGCAAGGGTGCAGAATGTACTCTGGATGGGGGACTTCAATGTCCACCACCAAGAGTGGCTCGGCAGCACCACTACTGACCAAGCTGGCCGAGTCCTAAACGACAGAGCTGCTAGACTGGGTCTGTGGCAGGTAGAGGGGGAACCAACAAGAGCGAAAAACATACTTGACCTCATCCTCACCAACCTACCTGCCGCAAATGCATCTGTCCATGACAGTATTGGTAGGAGTGACCACCGCACAGTCATTGTGGACATAAAGTCCCTGCTTCACACTGCAGATACCCTCCATTGTGTTGTGTGGCACTGCCACCATTCTAAATGGGATAGATTTTGAACAGATCTAGCAACTTACAACTGGGCCTCTACGAGGCGCTGTGGGCCATCAGCAGCAGAATTGTGCTCGAACACAATCTGTAACTTCATGGCCCGGCATATCCCCCACTCTACCATTACCATCAAGCCAGGGGATCAACCCTAGTTCAATGAAGAATGCAGGAGGCCATGCCAGGAGCAGGAACAGGCTTACTTAAAAATGAGTTGTCAATCTGGTGAAGCTATAACACAGGACTACTTGCATGCCAAACAGCATAAGCAGCAAGTGATAGTTGGGCGATCGCTTAGCCCTGTCTCACGGATCAGATCTAAGCTCAGCAGTCCTGCCACAACCAGTCATGAATGGTGGTGGACAATTAAACAACTCTCTGGAGGAGGAGGCTTTACAAATATCCCCATCCCCAATGATGGAGGAGCCCAGCACATCAATGCAAAAACTAAGACTCAAGCATTTGCAACAACCTTCAGCCAGAGATGCCAAGTGGATGATCCAACTTGGCCTCCTCCAGAGGTTCCCAGCATCACAGATGCCAGTCTTCAGCCAATTCGATTCATTCACATGATATCAAAAAACGGATAAAGGCACTGGATAATGCAAAGGCAATGGGCCATGACAATATTCTGGCAATACTACTGCAGACTTGTGCTCCAGAACATGCCTTGCACCCTAGCCAAGCTGTTCCAGTACAGCTACAACACTGGCACCTACAAAGCAATGTGGAAAATTGCCCAGGTATGTCCTGTGCACAAAAAGGAGGACAAATCCAACCCAGTCAATTTTGACCCATCAGTCTACTTTCGATCATCAGTAAAGAAATGGAGGGGAGCCATCAACAGTGCTATCAAGCGATACTTGCTTAGCAATAACCTGCTCACTGACACCCAGTTTGGGTTCCACCAGGGCCATTCAGCTCCTGACCTCATTACAGCCTTGGTTCAAACATGGACAAAAGAGCTGAACTCCCAAAGTGAGAGGAGAGTTACTGCCCTTGACATCAAGGCAGCATTTGATAGTGTGGCATCAAGGAACCCAAGCAAAACTGGAGTCAATGGGAATCAGGGGGAAACTCTCCACTGGTTGGAGTCATACCCAGCACAAAGGAAGGTGGCTATGGTTGGTGGAGGTCAGTCATCTCAGCTCCAGGGCACCACCGCAGGAGTTCCTCAGGGTAGTGTCCTTGGCCCAACCATCTTCAGCTGCTTCATCAAAGAACTTCCTTCCATCATAAGGTCAGAAGTGGGGATGTTCGCTGATGATTGCACAATGTTCAGCACCATTCGTGACTCCTCAAATACTGAAGCAGCTGTGTCAAAATGCAGCAAGATCTGGACAACATCTAAGCTTGGGCAAGTAACATTCATGCCACACAAGTGTCAGGCAATGACCATCTCCAACAAGTGAGAATCCAACCATCGCCCCTTGATGTTCAATGGCATTATCATCACTGAATCACCCACTATCAACTTCCTGGGGGTTACCATTGACCAGAAACTGAACTGGACTAGCATGTAAATACTGTGGCTACAAGAGCAGATAAGAGGCCAGGAATAGCGCGACGAGTAACCCACCTTCTGATCCCCAAAGCCTCTCCACCATCTACAACGCACAAGTCAGGAGTGTGATGGAATACTCTCCACTTGCCTGGATGAGTGCAGCTCTAACAACACTCAAGAAGCTTGACACTGTCAAGCACAAAGCAGCCCGCTTGAATGGCACCAAAGCCACAAACATTCACTCCCTCTACCATCGACGCACAGTAGCAGCAGTGTCTACCATCTACAAGGTGCACTGCAATAATTCACCAAGGATCCTTCGACAGCACCTTCCAAAGCCACAACCACTACCATCTAGAAGGGCAAGGGCAGCAGATACATGGGAACACCACCTGCTGCACGTTCCCCTCCAAGTCACTCACAATCCTGACTTGAAAATATATTGCTGTTCCTTCACTGTTGCTGGGTCAAAATTCTGGAACTCCCTTCCTAACAGCACTGTGGGTGTACCCACACCACATGGACTGCAGCGATTCAAGAAGGTAGCTCACCACCACCTTCGCAAGGGCAATAGGGAAGGGCAATAAATGCTATCCCAGCCAGCAAAGCCCACATCCCAGGAATGATTAAAAAAAATCTCTTTATTTCTATTTCTGTACTATGGTCCTTTGTGGACTATGGCTAGCTACTTACTCCACGTAACTTTAATTCAAACTATTTTCTTCTTTATTAATGCTGTTTCTTTCTCAATCCTTAAACCTCGTTGCTTAAGGAAATAAACTGTTGGCCCCATCCACCTATGTCCCAGATGCCCCATTGCCTTTGTCACACCATTGCCAGCTCACTTCCAGCAATTGATAACAATTTTTTTTTCAATCTAAAATTACATTCCAAAATCTATTTGTCTCTCCTACATTAAGAATCTTCTCATAACCTACCTCTTTAACCACCCATCCTAATATTTCCTCCTTTGATTTTGGTGCCAATTTTTGTCTAATTATGCTTCTTCAAAGTGTTTGTGATGTTTTTCTACTTTAAAAATATTGTGAAAATGTAAGTTATTGTAACGTAAGCTCAGGAAGCCAAAGACTGGTCAGTGGAATGGGCAAACAGCTGGCAGATGCAATGTGGCTAACTGTGAGGCCGAAGGAAAACCAAGGTTGAGGGTACACTTAATTTTAAGACACTGAAGGATGTAGACGAACAGATGAATCTGGGGATAAAATGTATAATTCCTCCTGTGAAGTGCCTTGGGAGGTTTTATTGCATTAAAACTGCAATATAAATACAAGTTGTTGTTCAAAGTTTGAGTGCAGGTAGATAAAGCCATTAAAATGCCCAATAGAATTTTGTGTTTTTATAAATAGGAGAAATGTGCAATGATTAATTTATAAAAAAAAAACCATTGATTAAGCCATAGTTAGAGTCCAAACTTAGGCATCATAGAAAAGATATTAAAGCCACCAAAAGCAGACAGAGTAGATTCATCAGGCTAATGCAGGGATGGCAAAATACAGATGAGGAGAGAACTGAGACACAGATTTTTCCAGTGAATATCACCAGGAATATAGTTAGAAATAATACAATTGGCCTTTATGCAACAGATGGTTAATGATTGATAGCAACTAGTTTTATATAGGTGAAAGTATAGGGATAGTAGATAAGCATTGAAAGAACAATGAGTCACAATAAAACCAGCCCCTATCTCTAAATAGGAGGGAAGAGTTGTCCCCTAAAACCTGTCAAATCCCAAAGGAAACAACATAAATCTCTTCAATATGATGTTGAAGCAGCGATTAAATCATAGCAACTGCAGTACAGTATTGTCTTCCTTATTAATAAATTCAGTATTGAATACACTAATAATCTGAAAAACAAATTGCAAGTTATGATCTGGAATGCACTGCCTGAAAGGATGGTGGAAGCACATTCAATAATGACAACTGGATAAATGCTTGAAGGAGCAAATGTTGCAGTGCCAGGAGAATGGAACTGATTGGATAGTTCTTTCAAAGAGCCAGCAAAGGCAGGATGGACCAAATGGCCTCCTTGTGTACTATATCTCTCTGATGCAATGGTAAGGAATGGTAAAGATTGCTGAGGTTTTTTAATAGTGTATCATCCCCAAACCCACCTCCCAAACCTGCAATATATGTAATCTCCCCCAGCCCGCTCTGCACCATCAGTTCTGACAAAAGGTCACGGACCTGAAACGTTAATCCTTCCTCCACAGATGCTACCTGAACTGATGTGTGTTTCCAGAACGTTCTGTTTTTATTTGCTGTTTCACACTAAGCCCGTTAGCCGCCCGTGCGATAAAGCAGAATCCGGTGAGTTTTCGCTGTATTTTGAAAGGATCACACAGACACTACTGGGAGCAGAGAATCGGAGGCAACTTGATGCAATGAAACGGAAAAACAAGATGCAGAAAGGGACAACAGCCACCGGGGGCCAAGAAAGTTGCATCCCTTAAAGCTCTGACATTAAAAGTATAACAGATCATAATGCCTACTTTCGTTAGGGATTTCGTCTCTATCATGGTCGGCGTTGATCCCCGTGTTGTCTTCTGTCAAGATTAAAGGGACATCATCGTCCACGGGCAGTGCCACCGCCATCATCTTGTCCGTCCCCGTACAACAAACTCTCGTGCCGATCAAGCTAACTTCACGCAGGAGGGGAAGGGGCGGGACCCTGCCTCACCTCTAGCCGATGATTGGTCCAGACTGACGATCGGCCTGGCAGGCCCGCTCCAATAGGAACGTCAATCAAAGCGCGGCGTCCAACAGGTTGGTTCTAAAGCCCCGCCCCCTCCTCCAGCACCAACGTGAGTCCGGAAAGCTGCGAACGTCACGAGGTCAGGGGGGAAAGGTCGTATGTATCTTAGCAACAGAATAACTGACTCCTCACAAACAGAAGCGCGGAGATGGGTGAGTGCGTTTGTTCGCTGCTGAGGGACAAGGGGATTTGCAGCCGGGGATTTGCCTGTTGAAATGGGCTGGAGCTGGGGAGTGCAGCTGCTATTTGTAGTCCCAAGTGGGTGAGGTTGAAGTGTCAGCAGATGCCAATTCCGAGAGGAGATTAGTGGATATCCACAGTGAGCATCCTGCTTGCGAGGCTTGTGAACCTGGAGTCTCCAAAGTTATATTCTTGACCTTGGATCACTGGGCCCTCGTTGTCCATAAGTTGAGGCAGACCAAACCAATATAACTTCAGGACATTGATTATGATTGATCAACTTGACTGTCAAAGTGGCCTTTTACTGGGGCTGAGAGACTTACTGCTCAGTTTCAGGTAGCCTTGCACAGCACAAGTTCATTCTTTTTTATAGGTTACAAAGTGCTTACTGAATACTAAATGTCACTTGAATATTTAAATAAAACTTTCTCTATTTTTTCCTAATTTAAACAATTCCCTGTCTTGACAGAATTCTTCACATTGTGACTGTGATCACAAGGCAAATATATCACTGGGGAGATGGTGATATAGTGGTAATGTCACGGGATTACTAATCCAGAGGCCCAGCCTAACGCTCTGAGGACATGGGTTCAAATCCCACCTTGGCACCTGGTGGAATTTAAATTCAACTAATAGATCTGAAATACGTAATGATGACTGACCATGAAATGCGGTTTCCTCTACATTGGTGAGACCAAACGCAGACTGGGTGACCGCTTTGTGGAACACCTTCAGTCGGTCCGCAAGCATGACCCAGACCTCCCTGTCACTTGCCATTTCAACACTCCACCCTGCTCTCATGCCCACATGTCCATCCTTAGCTTGCTGCATTGCTCCAGTGAAGCTCACGCAAACTGGAGGAACAGCACTTCATCTTCTGACTAGGCACTTTACAGCCTTCCGGACTGAATATTGAGTTCAACAATTTTAGATCGTGAACTCTCTCCTCCTTCCCCACCCCCTTTCCGATCCCCCTTTTTTCCAATAATTTATATAGATTTTTCTTTTCCCACCTATTTCCATTATTTTTAAATGTATTTCCATCCATTGTTTTATCTCTACCTTTTAGCCTATTTCGATCCCTTCCCCCCACCCCACCCCACCCCACCCCACCCCCACTAGGGCTATCTGTACCTTGCTCGTCCTGCTTTCTACCCTTAATGTCACCTATTAGCACATTTCTTAGCTAATATCACCACCCTCAACACCTCTTTGTCCTATGGCATCTTTTGGCAATCTCCACCTATCACTGGCCCTCTATCCAGCTCTACTTGTCCCCCCGCCCCCCTTCCCCAAATCAGCTTATATTTCACCTTTCTTCTATTTTTCCTTAGTTCTGTTGAAGAGTCGTACGGACTCGAAACGTTAACTGTGTGCCCCTCCGCAGATGCTAGCAGACCTGCAGAGTTTTTCCAGGTATTTTTATTTTTGTTTTTGTCATGAAATATCATTAATTGTCATAAAGACCCATCAGGTTCACTAATTACATTTGAAGAAAGAAATCTGCCATTCTTACCTTTGGTTGACTTAACTGTCCTCTGAAATGTTTAGTTTGAAGGCAATTAGGGATGGACAACAAATTCTGGCTTTGTCAGTGACATCTACATTCCACAAAAGAATAAAAAAAACTTTATCTTGACTACCGGTACAAATAAAGTTAACCTCCCAGTGCGGAAATCAATTTATGGGCATTTACATTCCTTCTGTGGGAGCATGTTTCATCTCAGAGCAAACAACAACTTGCATTTATTTAGTGCTTTTAACATCATAAAATGTTCTAAGGTGTTTCACAGAAAATCAGGCAGATTTTGACACTGAGCGACATAAGGAGATATTAGGACAGGTGTAGGACAAAGAGGTTTTAATGAGTAAATTAAAAGGAGGAGCGGCCCAAAGGTGTATCAAGGGAGTTCCATGGCTTAGAGGCTGAATGATTGAAGGCGAGACCGCCATTGGTGGAATGATGAAAATTGGGGATGTGCAAGAGACCAGAATTGTAGGAGTGTAGAGATCGCAAAAGGTTGTAGGGCTGAGGAAGTCACAGCAATAGTGAGGGATTTGGAAACAAGGGAATTTTAAAATCGAGGCATTGCCAGTCCAGGAGTACACCAGTGAGCACAAGGATGATGTGTGAATGGGACTTGGTGCAAATTTTGGCAGCAGTTTTGGATGAACTCAAGCTTATGGAGAGTGAATGGGAAGAACAGTAAAAAAATCTATTAAAAATTTCCTGTATATACTAAACTATATTTAAATTGTGATTCAATGTGATTTACCTTAATGCACTTTTATTGTAACTTACCTTCTTCTGTTGTGAAAGTATATTTAATGTAACTCTCCAAATATTATATTCTTACTGTACAAATCTTAGATCAATCCCATCTGATGTAATGTATGTTGTGTACATCAACTTCACTGAATGTACTCCTCTCTTTTTTTTTACATGGGAACACCACCACTTGGAAGTTCCCCTCCAAGCCACTCACCATCCTGACTTGGAAATATATCGCTATTCCTTCACTGTCCCTGGGTCAAAACCCTGGAACCCCCTTCCTAACAACACTGTGAGTGTGCCTACACCACAGGGACTGCATCAGTTCAAGAAGGCAGCTGACCACCACCTTCTCAAGGGCAATTAGGGATGGACAATAAATGCTGGCCTAGCCAGCAATGCCCACATCCCATAAATGAATTTTAAAAAGCTAGAAACTTGAGCACATAACATAAAATCATTCTCTAGGACAGTACTGAGGGATTGTTGCAAAAGGGTATCTGGACTACCTACAATATCCCTCCCTGGACAGTTTGCACTAACCCTTCCATCTTTGCCCGGCCACTCCTCCACCCTTCCTCACTCCCTTAGTCATCCTCCGTGCAAATTGCACTGCCACCACCTGATCTTAAGCATAGGGTGGCATTTACAGGCGTTCCCAAAGACGACAATGCAGCTGCAACTCACTGCTAATGTGGAAGAAGTCAACCTGGCCAGTGCGCACCACTTATGCGCAGTCGTGAATGTGAATGTTCTAATTTCTCGTTGCGGGGATCTTAATTCAGACAAGGTGGCCTTTTAATGAACATGCATGATATGCTAATGTATGTAAAATGGAATCTCGACCTACCTTTAGCGTACTTTGAAGTCCTGAGAACATAATTGCTAAATTTCATCCCGCTGTTGGAAACTGATTGTTGGCCTCATGCCAAATTAAGTTCCCCCGCCCTCCAAGCTGCCCACTGCTAGAAGATTCCGCCCATAGTCTTTTGGATGTGATGCTAAACTCCATCTATTTACTCAGGTATATGTGAAAGATCCCATGATATTATTTCAAAGAAGAGCAGGGGCAGTTTTGCTCAACCAACATTACTAAAATAAAATTCTGTTTACTATTTTTATTAATGATTTAGACTTTGGAATCAAAAACACAATTTCTAAATGTGCGGATGACACCAAATTAGGAGGGACATTCAGCACTAAGGGGGACTGTAACACATTACAAGAAGAGATTGTTATGATCTTCAGATGAGAGCCACAATTTTGTTAGGATCCAGTTACGGACCAGTAAATTTGTTATGGACAAAATTTGAAATCCCAGGTATTTATTAAGAGAATAAAGCCACGAGATTCCACAATTTTAAACAAACAGAAATAATTTTACTAAACAAGAATCAACAAAGCAGCACTATCTATCTTATATTCTAACATCCAGAATTAACATGAGGTAAACATGAATTAACAGGCAAACTGTGGTCTAACATACCACAAACTGCACATTAAATGTCAGACACAACCAAGACAGATTCCACAAGTTTTCTCAGCAACCCACCCAGACTTCAGTGATCACTGTGAGTCACAAAAATCCCTAAAACTCTGTCTTCCTCATGAGAAATTTCAGCTCCTCTCCTTCAAAGAGCTATTCCAATCCCCAGCTGACAGCAGCTCTACTCCACCCAAGTTCCACAGGGTACAATCCTCACTAAAAGGCACAGTATTCCGGATCTCTCTTGGATCTTTCTGCTCCCAGATCCAGCCTTCTTTTCCAGCTGAGCAGACCCACTTCTGAGATTGCATTCCACTATGTTGGCCAGGCTACACTCCAGCGTTAAACACAGGCAGTCATAGCTCCTTGGCCATGCTGCTGTCAACAACTGCCCTTCACAGAGCAGATAACTACATCAGCTTCACTGAGCTGACTGACACTGCTTTCAGGCTCTCTCTGTGCCCCACCCCAGCTGAGCTGCTACTAACAACTGCCTTTGGACCGATCTGTGACCTGTTACATCTCCCAACAGGTAGCCCCTGTTCTGAGACAGGGTCTAATGTATCAACCCTTGGTACATTCTGTACCTTAAATATTACAATTTCCAGTCAACCAAAGGTTATTCCTACAGGTGCCAACCCATAATGGCTCCACACCAAAAACACAGACAAAAATCCAAATATTTGGATTCCCTCAAAACATTGATAAACTTGGAAGAATGAACATATAATTACCAAATGAATTTCACCACAGGTGAGGACGTGGTATTACATTTTAATAAGAAAAATATGAAAACTGTATTATTTAGTAAATAAGCATCTAAATGTGGTAGAGGAACAAATCACTAAAAGTTGTGGCACAGGTAATAAGGCCATAAAAGAAGGAAACCAAGTATAATGGTTTATTTCTAGAATGATAGAATTGAAAAGTTAGTTAAACTTGTATGGAACTTTCATTAGACCATACTTGGAGGACTGTGTAGTGTTCCAGTCACCATGTTATAAATAGGATATGGACAGAAACGTGTGGAGAGGACCCAAAAAGATTGACAAGAATGATATCAAACAGATTGGGAAAGGATGGCCAGGTTTGGTCTTTGGTCTCTTTTTCTAGGCAGACAGATGTCCTAATAGAAGTCTTTAAAATCACAAAATATGTTGATAGAGTAGACACTGAAAGCCAAATATTTGGGGCCTAACATTTACAAACCAGATGGCATGCCGGTTTTGTGGCTCCGTTCCGGGTGTGGGAAAATATGGCCGATGTGGGTTCAGGGCCTGGGAAGGCCATGCACCCCACAAGGCAGGCAAGCAGTTGACTCATTAAGTAATAAAAACAGAAAATGCTGGAAAAACTCGTCAGGCAGCATCTGTGGAGAGAGAAACAGAGTTAATGTTTCGAGTTCAATATAACTCCTCTTCCAAGTTTTTCCGCCACTTTTTGTTTTTATTTCAACATCCACAGTATTTTAGGCTCATTATGTGCCTTGTTAATGGGGATTAAGGATGCTGACTGGGTGGAGGTGCAGCCAAAGACTGCCTTGTAGAGGGGCTCCTAGCACCACCACTCTGCCGCCCCCTGCCCCACCACCCCTCCAACCTCAAGGGCAGTAGACTGGTTGCTTTTTGTATTTGGAATTATTTTTTTTTTAAATGTCTAGGAAGGCACTTTCTTACTGAAGCACCCTCTAAGTAACTTACCTTTTACTGCATACAACTGCACCTGTAAAGCTGAAGAGCCTCTGATCAGGCGTCCAGCTTCAAGAGCCCACTCACCACCCGTCATTGGACAGGGATCCTGTCTCCTTGTGGATTAAGAGGGTGCCCCAGACAAAATACCAACGTGTAACTTTCCCCTTGCCCCGGGCACAGGTTCCATTTCCCCCCGAGGCAAAACTTAAGCCCAGGGAATGTGTTTCCAATTGTGGGGAGGAGTAAAGCTAGAAGACATCAACATAAAATAGTCAATAAATCAAATAGGGAATTCAGAAGAAACTTCTTTAACCAGAACGTGGTGTATATAAGTAATTGAGGTGAATAGTACAGATTTAAGAGGAGGCTAGATAGGAATTTGAAGGAGCAAGAAATAGGGAGTTATGCTGATAGAGTTAGATGAGCAAGGATGGGAGGAGGCTCAAGTGAAGCATAAACACTGGCATGGACTTGTTGGGCCAAATGGCCTGTTTCTTTTCTATATATTCTATGTAATGTGTAATTATCAAATTACTGTTTGTGTTTCCTACATTACAATGTAATTATACTTCAAAGCACTTACTGTGGTGAAACAGTTTGGGAATTTTGTGGTCATGATAGGCACTATATAAATGCAAGTCTTTCTTTATATGCAAAAAAAATGTTGTGAGGGGAAATGACAAGCCAAATTTGGTAGGTGATAATTAAGTCAGTCATAACAAAATACCGCAGGTGCTGGAAATCTGAAGTAAAATCAAAACAAAAAAAAAGCTTGCCAGGCCAGGCAGCATGTGTTCTGAAGAGAGACGCTGAAGAAAGGCTGGTAGATCTCAGGAATGAGGGCCATCCCACTGATAGTGTTCCCATAGGGGACCCCCCAGCTGAAGAATCAGCCATACCTCCTCTACTCAGAACAAAAACTGAATTACCTGGAAAAACTCAGCAGGTCTGGCAGCATCAGCGGAGAAGAAAAGAGTTGACGTTTCGAGTCCTCATGACCCTTCAACAGACCTGCTGAGTTTTTCCAGGTCATTCAGTTTTTGTTTTGGATTTCCAGCATCCGCAGTTTTTTTGTTTTTACCCCCTCTACTCAATGTGGCTCTGCTATAGCCAGCAACCATTACCAGCATGTACTGTCTAAGGGAAAATATTATCTAACATCTAAAGTTGTTGAACTTTAATTTTAAAAAAAGACAAAAATAAGTTGATTTGTTGCTACTCTTGAAAGGTATAGCGATGGGTTACCGGGCTTTGCTTTTTACTGCTGAAGCGAATCGTAAAGACACCATGGTTGATCGGCCTCCCTCTGTGCTGTGTACATCTGTGAATTTAAAGAAAGATTTTGAAAAGAACGCTGCTACAGACATTAGAAAAATATATTGTTATATGTTTCAGCAATACAGCTCACTGCAGTTTTAAAGATAGCATGAGAAAAATCTACTGAAGAAGGAAACAATGACAAGTGAAACAATGGTACAGAATCAGCAATTAGAAGACAAAAATATAGAGACCATCAGTAGGATCACAACTGATTATGATGCATCTTTGCAAGAGATCACACCCAAAGTGGATGCACTGCGAATTTTGGAACCTATTAGAAAAAAGCTTGCATCAATTGAAGCAGAGCGGATTATTTCTGTAATTGAAAGTACTATTAAGAAAATAGAAATAGTCACTTTGATTCCTCATATAGTTGCCAACCTGGACAGGTTCAATGTTGCTATTGGTTTAGAGTTGACATGTGCTCTAAGGGAGCATAACAGACTAGAGCAACATCTGAATTTTGCTGTTGGCAAACTGCTCAAAGAAAACTATCCTGTAGAGGAAAATGAGAATGCAATACACAAAGTAAAAATCAAAGAGAAAAAGCTAGATGTTAAAACCATTCAGCAGGCCTTTGGAAGCTCAGTTAAAAACGTCCTTCGACTCTTTCAGGGAAATCCCTCAGCATATCAAATAATCCAAACAGAATGTCAAACCCGAAATCACATCTGTGTAGATCTCATTCTGTTGCTAATGGAACTGAGAGACTTTGTGTTTGAGAGACTTCTGATAACACCCACTGAAGAGAAAGAAAAGTTTGAATTTGTGCAAAAAATCATTAACCAAGATAAGCAAAACACAGAAATTATTGCAACTTTGGAGGCCGAACTGGCAGCAGCCATCCAAGATAAAGAAAATGAGGTAAGCTCTTACATATATTGTATATCTGATGTCTCATGCTACTTAGCAACAAATGCCAAAAGTTGCAACAGACAAAACTTACACTGCTAAGAGCACATAAAAACATGCATCAGATTTTGAAACATGTTTCAATATTGTAATCTGGGGCCTGTGATAGGTGTAAAGTATATAAGCAAAAGTCACAATATGCTTATTCCTGGTACCTTTTAGCCAAAATGCTGTAGATTTCAGTACATGGAGGAGGATACACCACAAGTATCTCCATCCTCAAACACAGGTGAGCCCAGCACGTCACTGCAAAAGATAAGACTGAAGCATTTACTACAATCTTCAGCCAGAAATGCCGAGTGGATGATCCATCTCAGCTTCCTCCAGAGGTCCCCAACATCACAGATGCCAGTCTTCAGCCAACTCGATTCACTCCATGTGATATCAAGAAACGGCTGAAGGCACTGGATACTGCAAAGCCAAGGGTCCTGACAATATTCCGGCAATAGTACTGAAGACTTGTGCTCCAGAACTTGCCGCACCCCTAACCAAGTTGTTCCAGAACAGCTACAACATTGGCATCTACCCAGCAATGTGGAAAATTGCCCAGCTATGCCCTGTACATGAAAAACAGGACCAATCCAACCTGACCAATTACTGCCCCATCAGTCTATTCTCAATTATCAGTAAAGTGATAGAAGGGGTCATCAACAATGCTATCAAACGGCACTCGCTTAGCAATAACCTGCTCACTGACGCTCAGTTTGGGTTCTGCCAGGGCCACTCAGCTCCTGACCTCATTACAGCCTTGATTAAACATGGACAAAAGAACTGAGCTCCAGAGGTGAGCTGAGAGTGACTGCCCTTGACATCAAGGCCCCATTTGACTGAGTGTGTCATCAAGGAGCCCTAGCAAACTGGAGTTATGGGAATCAGGGAGAAAGCTCCCCACTGGTTGGAGTCGTACCTAGCACAAAGGAAGATGGTTGTTGGAGGCCAATCATCTCAGCTCCAGAACATCACTGCTGGAGTTCCTTGGCATAGTGTCCTAGGCCCAACCATCTTCAGCTGCTTCATCAATGACCTTCCTTCCATCATAAGGTCAGAAGTGGGGATGCTCGCTTATGAATGCACAATGTTCAGCACCATTCCCGACTTCTCAGATACTGAAACAGTCCATGTCCAAATACAGCAAGACCTGGACAACATCTAAGCTTGGGCTGACAAGTGGCAAGTAACCTTTGGGCCACACAAGTGCCAGGCAATGACCATCTCCAATAAGAGAAAATCTAACTATCTTCCCTTGACACTCAAATGCATTACCATTGCTGAATCCCCCATTATCAATAACCTTGGGGTTACCATTGACCAGAAACTGAACTGAACTAACCATGTAAATACTGTGGCCACAAGAGCAGGCCAGAGGCTTAGAATCCTGTGGCAAGTAACTCACCTCCTGGCTCCCCAAAGCCTGTCCGCAATCTACAAGGCACAAGTTAGGAGTGTGATGGAAAACTCTCCACTTGTCTGGATGAGTACAGATCTAACAACACTCAAGAAGCTTGACACCATTTAGGACAAAGTAGCCCACTTGATTGGCACCATATCCACAAACATTCACTCCGTCCACCACTGACGCACAGTGGCAGCAGCGTGTACCATCTGTCAGGTGCACTGCAGGAACTCATCAAGACTTCTTAGACAGCACCTTCCAAACCCATGACCGCGAGCATCTAGAAGGACAAGGGCAACAGCTAGATAGGAATACCACCACCTGCAAGTTCCCCTCCAAGCCACCCACCATCCTGACTTGGAACTATATCATTGTTCCTTCACTGTCACTGTGTCAAAATCCTTGTACTCCCTCCCTAACAGCACTGTGGGTGTACCTACACCACTTGGACAATAGCGGTTCAAGAAGGCAGCTCACCATTGTTTTCTCAAGGGCAACTAGGGATGGGCAATTAATGCTGGCCTAGCCAGCAAAGCCCACATCCCTTGAATTAATTAAAAAAATAGGTAGAGAGTTGTTTCACATACTGCATAATGTACACAAGTTGTAGCTCTCATATAACCTGTATTATATTTTATTATCATTGCACAATGATTGCACAAGACATGCAGTGGGTTAGCAGGGCACATCTGACGCTTTGGAGTTGGCAGGTACTGAAGGTGCATTATTTCGTTCCTGATGAAATATTACAGACTGAGCTGTTAATAGGAGAGTGGTGAGAGGTGCACATAGATGAAGCTGAGTATAAAGAGTAAAGTTTAAAAAACATAAGGTTTGTTTTATAAGTATAGGACTACCACATGTTCCTGCTCAGGTTCAGTAATTTCACTCACTTCCTTAAGTGGTCACGTTGCATATTTATTTTTGTGGAAGTTGAAGTCCAGTGTCCTGTATCCCCTAACCAAAATAGAGACCCAGGAGTGTAACATTTGTTCCATGGTGTGGTGGATGTGCTGCAGACTGCACTCTTCCAAGGTGTCAAAGCTTTCACAGACATTCAACGCTGAAAACTGGTTTGAGAGCACCGCACTTCCAGTGTATTCCTGCGTTGCCGGTCTCTTCCTATCCTGCTGGACAGCCATCCACTTAGATTGTACCTGTGGGTAGACCATCTCTGGAATATGCACTCCAGAAAATTCTCAACCCCCTGTATGTCCTGCAGAGACTCCAGCTGCTTGTCAAGCTCAGAAACTCTGAGCTTAGGTTCTAACAGCTGGAGGCACTTACTGCACCTGTGTTTACGAGGACACACAACATGTCCTGGAGTTCCTACAGAAATTGCAGGAAATTGGTCTCAGCTGTTCCATCATTTTGTTTAAAACTTTATGTACTGTCATCATCATCATGTGTGCTCTGCCCAGTTGCTCTGCAAATGACTGGACAGGGGTGCACAATGAAATGTATAAACGTAGTGGTCACAGGGGATTTGATAGGGGGATTGACAGGTATTTCTGCAACTGCTGATGTGAGTCTTGCATGGGGTTGAACCAAACCATCTTGCTTACATTAATTTGGTCATCTTTCAGAGAGATTAAGAGTAAAAATGCTTAAAAGATATGGCCCAGATCACAAGGGAGTTTCACAAAGGCTGGTTCTTGGCTAATTGTCTGTAGATGTTTCATCCTGAACAATTTTATTAACAGTTTTTTTTGTCAGTGGTGGTTTACCATTGCCTTCCACTCTCAGGGGCAGGGCAAAGAGGTAGGTCTCAAGTCTACCTCAGCTGAATGGGAATTGAACCTGTGCTGTTGGCATTATTCTGAACCACATCTAGCCAACTGGGAAACCAGTCCCCACTCTAAATACTGTATGATATATAAAAATAATTTCGTATGCCCTTATTCTTATTTATCTATATAACAGATTATTTAATGCAATTCAGATCCTTTAATGTTGGTATCCTCTACTTTGTTAATTTCAATCCCTTAGATCTAATTAATTACCCTGATTGTTTTATATTTACTGTTCTCCCTTCATTTAAATTACTTAATATCTCCTTCCCCTCTGTACCTAATTCACATTGTTACTCTGCATTTTGCAGATTCACCCAGCTCTATGCTTTAGCAGATATTTCTCTGATATATATCTTTTAGAAACATACTAGTTATAACTGGTCAGTCAACTGTCAGCCACAATTAGTAATATCTAGTCAGGGATCCTCTTAGAGCTTAACTGTCACTGACTTGCAGTATTTACCTAAAGTAATGAAGTAAGAAAACTAGGTTAAACTTAAATAAAGACAGAAAATGCTGGAAAAGCTCAGCAGGTCTGATAGCATCTGTGCAGAGAGAAACAGAGTTAGCGTTTTGAGTCCGCATGACTCTTCAGAGCTAAAGAGAAGCAGAAATGTGATGGAATTTATACTGTTTAAGGGGGGTGGAGCAGGTGAAGCTAGATAGCAATAGGTGGTGACTAAGGGGAGATTGACAAAGATGTCGTGGACACAAGACAAAGGGTGTGTTAATGGTGGTGGTAAGGACTAAAGAAGGTGTTGATAGTGGCATAATGATAACGCAGAATGTGTGAATAGCAGAACAAGGGTCAGCACTCTGTGAAGGAACAACATGGAATAAATAACAGATGGCCCTTTTGGGTGTGAGTGGGAGGGAGGGGGCGGTGGTTGGGACAAAAGGATAAACAATGAATAAATGAATAAAAATAAAAATAAGTAAATAAAAATAAATTTTAAAAGGGATTGAAAAAGGGGTGAAGATAGAGAAGAGAGTTCATGGTCTGAAATTGTTGAATCCAGTGTTAAGTCCGAAAGGCTGTAAAGTGCCTAATTGGAAGATGAGGTGCTGTTCCTCCAGTTTGCATTGGGCTTCACTGGAACATTGCAGCAGGCCAAGAACGGACATGTGGGCATGAGAGCAGGATGGTGTGTTGCAATAGCAAGCAACAAGAAGGTCTGGGTCATGCTTGTGGACAGACCAAAAGTGTTCCGCAAAGCGGTCACCCAGTCTGCATTTGATGATCTCAATGTAGAGGAGACTGCATTGGGAGCAGCAAATGCATTAGACAAAATTGAAGGAGGTGCAAGTGAAGCACTGCTTCACCTGAAAGGAGTGTTTGGGCCCTTGGATGGCGAGGAGGGAGGAGGTAAAGGCGCAGGTGTTGCACCTTCTGTGATTGCATGGGAAGGTGCTGTGGGAAAGGAATGAGGTGTTGGGGGTGATGGAGGAGTGGACCAGAGTGTCCTGGAGGGAATGGTCCCTACAGAATGTTGACAGGGGTGGTGAGGGGAAGATGTGTTAGGTTAAACCTAAGTTTGATAACAACACACTATTTGTATTGCTCACCACTAATTAGTTAATTCCCACTTTCACCAAAAAACTTTTATTTCAATTGCAATTATTTTCTGGTCAGTATATTGTTCCTATTGAGTTATTGAATTGAACCTTTTTACTTTTTGCACTAATCTCAGCCTCAGATGCAACTAGGCCTAATATAGCATGTGTTATGTTCAGAATAAAGCATTTTTTCATTTTCTAATTGCCTTAAGAAGGTGGTGCTGAGCCACCTTCTTGAATGACTGAAGTCCATCTGGTGCAGCTACACTCACTGTGTGCACCTTACAAATTGTACCTTAACCTCAATTTATTGTACTAGTATGACGCAAGTCATTTTTATGGCCTAAGTATGGCTGTCAATTGATCAATTGCAGGCAGACTTGGGGATGAGTTTTCTCATCCAAAGTTTAAACCTCTATTAGCATTGCTAGCTCTAAATTCTCTATCACTACAACTCTACAACCCCAACTCCATTTCTCTCATAGCCTCTTGAGCATCTTCCTCCCTTTGGCAACATTGGCAGAAGTAGGGCATGTACTGTTGCATTCTCTCCATTTCCCTTGCCTCCTTTAAAACTTCCCTTAAAATCCACCTCTGTGACTAAGCTTTTGGTTATCTACAGCCCCACCTCCTTGATATCTCCTTTGGCTTAGTGTTGATTTTTTTTCCCCCCATTATGCTTCTGAAACATCTCAGGACATCTTTTTACATTAAAAAGGACTGTAAGTGCAAGCTCCTGTTAGCAAGAAATTTCAGTTCTAATATTCAGCAGTTAAACAATCCCATTGTGCAGTACTAAACCATACAAAACAAGATTTTCCAGAATTGATCCCTGGGTAGCAGTACGTTAGCCAATGTCAGCCAAAGAAAATGTTTGCTACAACTACTTTTAAAACCTAGCCAGCGAATACAGTCAGAAGTAGAGGTATGTGAACATGGGCTGAAAACAACATGATTATACTTTGGAGAGAGAAACAAAGTTAACGTTTCGAGTCCGTATGACCTCTGAAGTCTTCAGAGCTGAAGAAGGCTTATACGGACTCGAAACGTTAACATTGTTTCTCTTTCCACAGGTGCTTTCAGACTTGCTGAGCTTTTCTAGCATTTTCTGTTTTTGTTTCAGATTTCCAGCATCCGCAGTATTTTGCTTTTATGATTATACTTTAGCAGGGATGTTCCCTCTGCCTTTCAACAAATAACATTTGGGCAAGGTACCAGTTATAGAATTATAAGTGTTCATTTTCAAGAAAGAAGTAATAGGAGTGAATTGCTGAAAACAAAACTTCCTAAATCCAATCTACTTTGAGACATTCAAAAAGGAATGAGACTGTTATCTGAAAAGGAGGAATGTGCAGGGTTACAGGGATAAGGCAGGAGAATGGCATTAAGTAAAATGCTCATTTGGAGAGCTGGTGCAGACACAATGGACTGAATAGCCTCCTTCAGCACCGTAACAATTCTGGATTATGAACTCTAGATACTAATGGCTATCAGAGAGAACACTTTCACTTCAGCAGTACGAGCAAGATTTAAACTTGTGTGTTAAGGTAAAGGATCATGGAATGCATCCTCCGGTCCTACTGTACAATGACATTTGTAATTACAAGCACTGTAGCCATGTGTGTGAATAAGTGACTGTATTTCAGTGTGAGGGAGAAATTGGAGGACTAAAGTTTTGTTTGTCTCGTTGCCCTGTTGCCAAAGGGTTAGGACATTATATTCAGTGGTAAATTTAATTAGCTGTGTTTTTAAAAATCCTATTCCCATTTTAGCACAATAAAATATATTTTAATTGTATCTTGAACATCATATATACTTTAAATTGTATGACCAGATGTTGAAGAAGAGCGAGATAATTCGGAAGCTCAAAACCAACTTGCTTCAACTTGACTTGTTCTCGGAAGATTACATTCGTCAGGTTAAACAAGATGCAGAAAAACAACAGCTAACTGATCAGAGAGATTCAGAAGGAAGAATTGCCAAATACCAAGAAGAAATGTCTCAGCTCCGAACTCAGTTGAACAACTCGATAATAGAACACAGAGCATCTGAAGTAGCTTTAAGAAAGGTACAGTGTCATACTCCAATAGCAGCCATTATCAAATACAACCATACCATGTGATTTGCATTTTTTGTGGAAATACATAATTACTTTTGATTGCTAGGTGATTTAAAATAAAAATCCAACCAAAGAAACAGGAGTGGGCCATTTAGCCCCTCGAGCCTTTTCCACCATTCATTGAGATCATGTCTGAATTGCAACTTAACTCCATAGTTACTACCTGCCTTTGCTTTAATTCCCTTCATACTTATGGCTAACAAAAATCTATCCATTTCAGATTTCAAGTTAACAATTAATTTAACATCAGCAACACAAGATGTTGTTTATGGAAGAGAGTTCCAAACTTCCAATACCCTTTGTGTGTACAAATGTTTCCTAATTCCTGAAATGTCTGGCTCTAACTTACTATATCCCCAGACCCGGACATGCTAACCAAAGAAGTTTCTCTCTATCTACCATGTCTGCACCTGTTAATATATTGAAAGTTTTGATCAAATCACCCCTTAACCTTCCAAGTACCAGGGAATACAACCCTAGTTTGTGTAACCTCTCTGTAATTTAAATCTTGGAAGCTCATAGTACTCCAGGTGTGATCTTACCAGGGCTTTGTATAGCTATTGCATGACTTCTATCCCCTTGTATTCTAGTCCTTTAGATTGTTGTGGAGTATCTAAAGACACTTGACACAGTCTGCTGTAGGTGAATCAAGCAGCAGTTTATGCAATACAAGTATGCACACAGGGGAATGCACTCTCAGAAAGCTCTAAGAGGCTATTCAAAGATACCGTTTCCATCATGTACTTATACCATCTTTGTGATGCTTTACCACTAACTCTCATTGTTTTTATCTTGTATGTCTAGTTCAGTATGTCCGCAATTACATGTGAGTTTACAAAATAGTCATGGAATGACCTGATCCTTAACAAAAACGATGTCCATAGTTAGTGAATCATGAACTTTGCCTTATCTACTCTGATGATTTACTACATTGTCCAGTCATCTGCATATCTTAGCCTGGCCCTAAAGGTCACGTTCCTTAGCTTATCATGGCCTAACCCATTGTTTGGTCATCAACGCCTCACCTGACCCAAAGGTCACATTCCTTACTACGTCCACTCAAGTGTTTTTTTTTTTAAACTGCAAGCACTTTTAAATCTTAAACCAGCATTTAGTCAAGTCTGAGTAATCCCATGATATGCCACTTCAAGATATAAAGTAGCCTTTTAGCTTTTTTGATTATTTTCTGTACCTGTTCATGACCTTTTAATGATCTATGCACCTGGACCCCAAATCTCTTTGGACCTCTACTGTTTCTAGCTTTTCAGCATTTAGAAAGAACCTTGTTCCATCCTTTTAGGTCCAAAGTGGATGACCTCACATTTGCCTACATTAAAATCCATTTTCCACAGTATTGCCCATTCCCTTAATCTATAAATATCTCTATCATTTTATATTTCCATCTACACTGCTTACAATGTCACCATCTTTGAGCCATTGGCAAATTTGCTTTTACGTGGCATTCTATTCCATCATCCAAGTTGTTAATAAATACAGTCAATAGTTGAGGACTAACACAAGTCAATACAGGACACTCTAGTCACATCCTTCCATTTAGAGTGCCTACATATTAGATCTATTCTTTGTTTCCTTCCACTCAGACAATTTCTTAACCAGATCAATAATTTGCCTTCAATTTTATATGTTTCAAGTTAAGCTAACAGTGTCTTTATCAGAGACTTCAGGTCAATATAATAATGCCCATAGACATTCCTCTGTCCTCTACTTTAGTGTCCTAGGCTCAACTATCTTCACCTGCTTCACCAATGACCTTCCCTCCAACATAAGGTCAACAGCAGGATGTTCACTAATGATTGCAAAGTTAATTAAATTCACACCTTCTCAGATATTGAACTAGACCGTGGCCAGACACAGTAACACTAGGGCAACATTCAGGCTTGGCCTGAAGAAGTTTAAGGGATGATTTTCTAGTTATCTGGATTAATTCTTTTGTTGCCTGAATTTGACATCACATCTTTATGGCTTATTTTAGCGAAAATACAAAATTGAAACTGAGATTGAAAACTGGATACAGAAGTATGATGCTGACCTACAAGAAAAACAGGTACATTTGATGGCAAAGGATCGTGAGATCCTTAAGAGATGTTCTTTTTATTCTTTTTGTACAATAACTATGAAGTTACTGTTCTTTAGTGTCTTGTAGAAAGAATGCAACTTTTGACAGAGTAAGGCCTGGGTAGTAGATATTATATTAAAAATCTAATTAGTAATTTGATGAATATTTCAAGATCGTTAACACTGACATCAAGGCAGAGAACTAAGTGGTACAACATAGGAAGATTTTTTTCCTGAGTTGCTTGTACTAATTTTCCCCAAGGAAAATTTGATCTTGCAAGAGCTTGTGCCGTAATAGAAAACATGCAACTTTTTCCCTGTAAAAACATACTCAGCAAATACTAGCTAATCACTGAAAAAGTTCAAAAATCTGATATTGGTAAGAGATCGGGACAATTCAAGGTGCTCTTACATGCCTTTGAATATCCTGCGTAGCAGAGGGATTGGCAGAGCAATCTGTCATCAGAATTTCATCAGAAATGGTGAGAGAGACCTGCAATTGAAGAAGGTTAAACACAAATTCATCCAATAAGTGTTTGAAATACCAAGCTATAGTCACCTATGAGAGATTTTTTTGATGTTTGTTGAAAGATATTGTCATGGAAAAATATCTCAAGGTCAATTTAATGTAGTGTTTGAATAAAATACTCATTTGACACTGGATTTGCTTTAATATTCAATAAAAATAGATCAGTTTGTTAGTTTCATAATTGTTAAGTATTCTACAGTGTTAAAACCAATGTATTACTAAAATGTATTAAAAATGTGCATCCTACCAGGATGAATATGAGCACCTCCTTAAAATACATACTGACGAAGCAGTTCTGCTGTTCGAACTAGAACAAAAGATGAATATGCTTGAACCAGAATATTCTCAGATTGTGGAAGAAAGAAAGATTAAGGCAGAGGAAAAAAAGGCTAAAGAGCAGCAAGCATACCTCATGGGAAAAGCAGCTGTCACAATCCAGTCTTTCTGGAAAGGTTACAAAGTGCGCCAATTGATGAAAGCATTGAAGAAAAAGAAAAAGGGAAAAGGCAAAAAGAAAAAATGAAGACAGTAAGGAGATTCAAGAGCAGAATTAAAAAATGTGAAAAAATAAAAGCATGTATCCTCCCAAGTTTTTTTTGTATACCATTGAAACACTTTTCTTATTGTTACTGTATACATTTAAATAACGCATCCTATATCCTTCAAAAATTAAAATATGTCTTCAACTTTCCTTGTTGTGTATCAGCATATCTGATAGTTACCTCAGTCATTGATTAAATGGTGCCTTTTTCTCTCAAATGGTTTTCTACTTTCCATTATTCACCACTGTATTGGAGAAAAACATATTCTCCTCAATTATATTCTACCAAGAAATCTACCCAATAACTATGTGGCAAAAATTATTTTCCTAGATAAAGTCATTACACAATAATTTTGTTATAGTAGTGTTACTTTAAATGTTGTGAATTCTGAAGTGAGGGGATTAATGCTGCAAGAAATAAAATGGTGAAATTAACTGTAACTCTAGTCACAACACACTCACTTAGAAGAGCAGGGCCTCTGCAAGATTCAAACTTGATTTAAAAGCCCAGCTTCACTATGCATCCAGCACTGCTTTACTCCCAGGCTTAAACTTCAAAATTTTCTTCTTTTTTGCTAATGCACACACTTTCAATCTGCTTGACAATCACCCCAAATATCAGTTAGATACCCACACTCAGACCAAGACTTGCTATGGTATCCACACCGAGCTGTTCTGGACAGCTGACTTCCTCAGCCTGCAAATTATGCTGCAGGAGATTTGCTAATTTGAAAATCTAATAAAATGTAACATTCCATATATCCTTTTTTAAAATTCATTCATGGGATGTGGGCTTCGGTGGCTAGGCCAGCATTTATTGCTCATCCCTTGTTGCCCTTGAGAAAGTGGTGGTTAGCTGCCTTCTAGAACCGCCGCAGTCCATGTGGTGTAGGTACACCCATGGTGCTGTTAGGTAGTTCCAAGATATTGACCCAGCAACAGTGAAGGAACGGCGATATCTTTCCAAGTCAGGATGGTGAGTGACTTGGAGGGGAACTTCCAGGTAGTGGTGTTCCCATCTATCTGCTGCCCTTGTCCTTCTAGATGGTAGTGGTGATGGCTTTGGAAGGTGCTGTCGAAAGAGCCTTGGTGAGTTCCTGCAGTGCATCTTGTAGATGGTACACTGCTGCTGCTATGCATCGGTGGTGGAGGGAGTGAATGTTTGTAGATGGTGTGCCAATCAAGTGGGCTGCTTTGTCCTGGATGGTGTCAAGCTTCTTGAGTATTGTGGGAGCTGCACTCATCCAGGCCAGTGGGGAGTATTCCATCACACTCCTGACTTGTGCCTTGTAGATGATGGAGAGGTCTTGGGGAGTCAGGAGGTGAGTTACTCATCGCAGGATTCCTAGCCTCTGACCTGCTCTTGTAGCCACAGTAATTATATGGCTAGTCTAGTTCAGTTTCTGGTTAATGGGAACCCCCAGGATGTTGATAGTTGGGGATTCAGTGATGGTAATGCCATTGACCATTAAGGGGCGATAGTTAGATTCTCTCTTATTGGAGATGGCCATTGCCTGACACTTGTGTGGCACCAATGTTACTTGCCGCTCATTAGCCCAAACATGGATACTGTCCAGGTCTTGCTGCATTTTGACATAGACTGCTTCTGTATCTGAGGAGTCATGAATGATGCTGAACATAGTGCAATCTGCTGCAAACATCCCCACTTCTGACCTTATGATGGAAGGAAGGTCATTGATGAAGCAGCTGATGATGGTTGGGCCAAGGATACTACCCTGAGAACTCCTGCAGTGATGGCCTGGAGCTGAGATGACTGACCTAATGTTTGAGGTCCCCTTATCTAAGGAAATATATAATGGCATTGGAGGCAGTCCAGAGAAGGTTCACTAGGTTGACTCCGGGTATGGAGGGATTTTCTTATGAGGAGAGGTTGAGTAGGTTAGGCCTGTACTCACTGGAGTTTAAAAGAATGAGAGGCGACCTTACTGAAACATATAAGATTCTTAGGGGGTTTGATAGATTAGTTACTGAGAGGTTGTTTCCCCTTGTGGGAGAGTCTAGGACCAGAGGACATAATCTCAGAGTAAGGGGTCGCCCATTTAAAACAGAGATGAGGAGGAATTTCTTCTCTAAGAGGGAAGTTAATCTGTAGAGTTCTTTATGGCAGAGGGCTGTAGAAGCTGGGTCGTTAGGTATATTCAATGCAGAGATGTATAGATTTTTAATCAGTAAGGGAATCGAGGGTTATGGGAAAAATGTAGGAAAGTGGAGTTGAGGATTATCAGATCAGCCATGATCTCATTGAATGGTGGAGCAGACTCGATGGGCCGAATAGCCTACTTCTGCTTCTACGGCTTATGGTCTGAAATCATGTAGTAATTCATTTACAAATATAATGATGCACAAAGGAGAAAAAAATCCAAAAAGTGATTCAATTTATTTAATTTTTAAAAATTATTTGAATATATATTTCTGCTAATAGCTCAAACATGATTTACACTGTATATTTTTATATGTACACAGTTACTAGGCACAAGTGCATTATTAGAATGGTATTAAGTAAAATAATGGTCAATAGCAAAAAAAATTACATATAATAATTTAATAAATTATATATTGATTTCAATGTAGCTTCCACTATTATGTGTATAGATAGCCTTCAAACTCCTAGATATAGTGTAAAAAAAAGTCAGGTCCTGGGCTGGAAACTTGTAAAATTACAAAATTACTATTTAACATTAAAGAAAGAAAAAGATATAATTTGCATTTCTATGGAAACTTGCATACCATCAGGACATCTTAAGTGTTTTATAGTCAATGAATTATAGGCTAATATGGCAGGTAAATGCATGCAGCACAAAGCCCTACAAACAGCTGTGAGCTAAATGTCTGCTGCCAGAACACCAGTGTTCCCAATGTCAAGGGATCTTTTATATCCACGTTATTAGGCAGATGGGCAGTAGTTGGTCTGATGTATTTTCCAAAAAAGACATTAACAATGCAGCATCCTTTAGTATTGCGTTGAAGTACCAGCCTCAATTATGTGCTTAATCCAAGAGTAGGGTTTGAATCCATGACCTTCAGACTCAGAGACAGGAGCACTACTAAGCCAACTGAACCAAACATTCACTTCATAAACAGGAACACTGCAGCAAACCAAGAATAAATTTTAGAAATCACCTTCAACATTGTCATAGGGAATGATTGACATGAAACAAAGGCCAATCTTTACCCCCATGATAAAAGTTCGCTCCAAAGGGGCTGGATTTTACCAGGCAATGTATTCTCTGCTCCGCCCATTCCTATCCCCTCCCCCCAACTAAAAAGCTGCTATGGGAGCTGGTCACCATGCAGCCATTTTATGCTCAAAGATGTGTTAATTGTTTTAAGGTCGCGAGTACCACCACTATCTTGGGAGGAGATCCAGCCTTAAAAAGTGGCCAGTCAATCCGATAGCCTGGCAGCTCTGTAGTCCCAGCAGTGACAGTTTTGAGCAGTAACCACTGCTAGGACTACAAGCAGTTCCAGAACAGGGGAGGCGGTGGTGCAGTGGTATTGTCACTGGACTGGTATTCTAGAGATTCAGGGTAATGCTCTGGGGACCTGGGTTTGAATGATGGTGAAATTTGAATTCAATAAAAACCTAGAATTGAAAGTCTGATGATGGCCATGAAACCATTGCCAATTGTTGTAAAAACCCATCTGGCATTAGGGAAGGAAATCTGTCTCTACCTGTGATTCCAGACTCATAGCAATGTGGTTGGTTCTTAAAATGCCCTCTGAACAATGGTAATTAGGGATGGGCAATAAATGCTGGCCTGGACAGCACAAACAGACGAATAAATAAAAAGGTTATGGAGCCAAACTTCAAGGTAATTCTGGTGTATCAGCAGGCCCTGGCTGGCAGATCCCATTGAGGAGGCCAGGGCCTGGATTTCAAAGGCTGGAGAAGGATTAAAGGCGGGGCTATGACCTTTGAGGGGGTGCCTCCAAGTGGCACACCCAAAGGAGTTTCTTCCCTGTTTCCCAACACACCAGCCCAAGCACTAAAAGCTGCTGGGCTCCCCACCTAGTGTGGGCCTCTCCCTGCCATAGGTAAAATAACAGTGAAGGTGGAATGAGGCACTTAAGCGGCCTCCCCACCCACCATAAATATGGAGATGGTTGGGGCAGGTGGGAAGGGTACATTCTACGAGCTTCCTCTGCCACCCCCACCTTCAAACACACTAGCAGGGGACCATAAATACAGCCCAAGAAAGTATATCAGGGTTTATTATTCAAGGAAAGCCCAAGAGACTGCAAAGTATTCGTATGGGTAGATAAAAATGCTCTCTTTGCTAACTTGGCAAAAGACAGTTTGGGCGAGTATTTGCCTGCAGCATCACAAAACTGCTCCAATTACATCGAGGATGGTCAGCAATGATCACAACGTATCTCCTGAATAAACTTCACAGAGGAGAAGAACAGTATTTTTTTTGTTCTTTAAGATAGTTCCACTTGCACATATGCTTTCTGAAAACTCATGCAAACTCCGTTATCTTATAATCTTTGGATACCCTATATTTTGTTTCATGAAAACAGATTTATAATGACTAGAGGACCAAAAGCATAAAGCTTGAATTCACTGTTGATGCTTTCCCATTCTATCATAGGCTTCAAGACTACCAGATTAATATGGGGAGTTACTGTGTCTTTAACTGCATTATTTGGCACCAATAGATTATTAAATCCTAGTGATCTGGTGAAGGGAAAAACCTAAATGGTGTTTTAAGATGGCAAGAAAACGTATCACTGTTGTTGTGTATTGCATTTTCACCAACAAGTATATGTGACTCCTGCACTTCCAATGCAGTGAAAGAACAATTATTATGAAAATTTTGCACTAAAATCTGCCATTGTATTAGGAATTAAAGCAGGCTATTCAACCCCTTGGGGCCTGTTCTGCCATTCAATCAGATCTCACTGATTTGCGCCTCTGCATTACCTGCCTCTGTTCCATTGCCATTGATTACCTTGCTGAACAAAAAATCCATCTTTCTCAGTCTTGAAAATTCCAATTTCAATTGTCCCAGTATTCACACCCTTTCAAAGAGTGTTCCAGATTTCCACTTCCCTTTGTGTGAAACAGTGCTTCCTGATTTTGCTTCTGAATGGCCTTTATTTGGAATATTATGCCCCCTTGTTCTGGATTCCCCAAATGAAAGAATTAGTTTCTTTGGATCGACCCTAGAGGTTTCCTTATCGTTTTAGACACCTCAATTAGATCATCCCGCAACCATGTAAACTCAAGGGAATACAAGCCAAATTCATGCAACTAGTCATACAAACATATATATGAACATATGATTTAGGGGCAGGCGTAAGCCATTCAGCCTCTCGAGTCTGCTCCACCATCTGATAAGATTGTAGCCTCAACTCCATTTTCCTGTCTACCCCTATACCCTTTGACTCCCTTGTCAATCAAGGACCTATCTAAGTCAGCCTCAAAATATTCAATAAACTGCTCTTCACTGCTCTCCGAGGAAGTGAATTCCACAAATGAAGAGCCCTCAGAAAAACTTTCTCCTTATCTCCATCTTAAATGGGAGACCCCTTATTTTAAAACCATGTCTCCTAGGTCTAGTCTCTCCCACAAGGGGAAACATCTTCTCATCCTGTCAAGTCCCCTCAGGATCTTATATGTTTCTCATTCTTCTAAACTCCAATGAATATAGGCCCAGGCTGCCTAATCTTTTCTCAGAAATTAGCCCCTTCACTCCAGGAATCAGTTGAGTGAACCTTGTCTGGACTGCTTCTAATGCTATTATATCTTTTCTCAAGTAAGGTGACCAAAACTGTATATAGTACGTGAGATGTGGTCTGTCCTCTTAATTAAACCTTTAAGGTTGGAATTATTGTGCTGAAACTGTGTACTCCTCCCAAGGTGAATATATATTTCCCCAAGATGCAGTGCAACTAAGTGAAGTACTCCAAATGAGATCTGACCAAGGCACAATATAACTTAAGTATAACTTCCTTCCCTTTGCATTCCAGCCCCTATAAGATAAAGGCCAGCATTTCATTAGCCTTTTGACTGTTTTTCTGTCCACTAGCTTTTAATGATTGCAGACCTGAACATCTAAATCTTGTTGTCCTTCTACAGTTCCTAGTTTTTCCACTAATAAGAAAATGTTCCAATTTGTCTTTCTTGGATCCTCACACTTCCTCAAACTGAGCTCCATCTGTAATAGTTTTGCCCACTCACTTAAATGAACATGATTTTTGAAAAAAAATTCATAATTAGTAGGATTTTTTACAATCAACCAAAAAAGACACCGTTGTTTCATGGTACTTAGAAATCTGAAAACGTAGCTACCTCCTCACTCCAAAGTGGCTTTGGAAATACCTCATTCTCTTTTATATCCCAATCCAGTCATTATCTTTAGTACTTCCAAGGTGGGTTTATTGTGACAGAACTTGTTGTCTTGGGTTGGTTGGATGAAACAGAATCTGACATACTACCAGGTCTCCACCTATTGTAATGCTGTGGTCCTGAGGGTAAAGTAAAAGCTGAAATTGGTCTATACTGCAACTGCTCTGTATTCCTAGCAGTGTATGTGGAATCTGCTTTGACTATTCTTTTTTTAGAGTTGTGCATCCTCGTTAAAGACTGTGATCGTTCTCGAATAGGGGTATCATTAACAGAGTCACTATCACTGTTTGGCCTCTTCCAGTAATCTGCTTTATCTCTGTATTCAGTGATAAAGTCAGTAGAAGATTCTTTTGTGACTGCATAAGGTGGTTTCACTGGATTTCCTTTGGCAGGTGAGAACTCAGAACAAAATTCATTTGAGCTAATTTTATGTACTGAGGGAGTCCACAGGAGTGGTCGAATCTTTATTTTATCTTCTTCTGCAGTCCATGGTGCCTCCCAGCCTGGGTCCTCTTGCTTTGAGCCAAAAAGAGACTCGTCACAATAGCTGGGCATACGGCATTTTAACCTTGGTTAAAGAAAAAAATAAAAAGAACATAATATTCAATTAAAGCACAAGACATGAATTTTAAAAAAAATTACTTTCTGGCTGCATTAGCTCTGCTTGGGATCTATTTATTAAGATGGATTGTACTATTGTACATCTGCTATTTTGAAACAATGAGCAAATCTCGTAGCCAATATTCCAACTGGCTTTTTACTCAAATGATACAGAATAAACTTCACTCTTTTGGTTTAAACAGAATGTTTCATGCAAGTGTTCCTTCAGTTCATCAAAAAAATTTGCTAGCATGATTAAGAACAGATGCTGAACAAACAAAACACAACTTGGCAAGACTGTTCAACATAACTGGCCTCAAGATATTACAAGCTATCAGTACTATGACTGAATGTCACTAAATTTAAATTGAAACTAATCATGGCTACATATGTTGAATAAAGAATTATAAATTCAATGGTGCCTTTTGTGTATCACTTTATTGACTATTCTGCAGAAATGAAAGCATCTCTTTAAGCTGGATTCATTTCATGATGCAGGAATGTGACAAATCTACTTGGACTTGGCTTTTATATTTTCTAATCCAAAGAACCTTTGATAAATTAAATTTGGTACAAATCATTTAGCATTCTGGTTTTACAAAAAGGTTGTTCTATATTTTTAGATGTACAAATTTTAAAGAAAATAAAGACACAAGAACTTGGATATGGCCTGAAAACTGGCATGGGTGTGGCAATGTGTGTTAAATTTTTATTAAATACCAGCTCTACCCATGTTGTTCACTGGCTGCCTCGATCAATAAGGAGTCAATATTCCAAGTGGTAGCGCAACTTAAAGGCAGCCTTCATCTCCTAAAAGGGAGGTGCACTGTGGTAACAAGTGGTGCAAGTTTTTTCAAAACTGAATCAGTGTTGTGATACTTTAGCAATGGCTGAATATGTGAAAGCGCAAGGACCAAGGTTTTCAGACAATCCACTGGCCTTGGTGGAAGAGGTGGAAAGGAGAGACATCCTTTATCCAATATGGGGATGGGGAAGGAGGCCGTCCAGACACATGCTCAGCAGACATCTAGAAGAAATAGCTACGATCTCAAAACCAAGAGTGTTGCTCATTGATATGGTGCAGGATGAAGTTTAATGATCGTACAGGAGTCAAAATGATTGACTTCATCTTCAAATGGCATTTCCTATCAACTATTCCAACTGCCTCATCCACTGCTCACTTATCTACCAACAATCTATCAGGACTCAACCCTACTATGCCCTCATACACTAGCACACACGTAGGCCTCACACACAAACTCACAGCTTGCACACACAGGCAGTTATTCAACCATGGTAGGCACATCACAAATATATTTCATGACATGACAAAGTTCCCTCTTTCTTGCAGGAGAAGGCTGTGATTAACAAAAAGCTGCTGCAAAGAGCTGAAGAACGACAAACTGGCTGCATATTTTAACATCTATGGAAGTGCGGTGGCCATCATGGGAAGATGCAGTGCAATGGAGATTAGTTTATTTTCTGAATGCATTGTGTCATGATTTAATATATAAATCTGGATTGGAATGTGCATTTTCTGGTGGCTTTTTTCTCTTGTAAGTAGGAGGATGATTTGATGGTTAGTAATAAAAAGGAAAGAAAATTGGCACGATTGGTGAATGGAGAGTTGTAGTTGGATTTACTGTATTGTTCATGAATAATTTGATCACGTAGAGCTGGGGCAGACAGGATTTGAATGCATTGTATCCTCCCTTCCTCCACGTTCTGCTGCAATTCCTCCTCCTCTATTTCCTCATGCATCCTCCTGCATAACTTCATACCCGTTTAGCAGGAGATCAGGACCACTTGGACCATGAATGAGGTCAGGACCACTCAGCTCCTGACTTCATTACAGCCTTGGTTCAAACATGGACAAAAGAGCTGAACTCCCAAGGTGAGGTGAAAGTGACTGCCCTTGACATCAAGGCAGCATTTGACTGCGTGTGGCATCAAGGAGCCCTAGCAAAACTGGAGTCAATGGGACTCAGGGGGAAAACTCTCCATTGGTTGGAGTCATACCTAGCACAAAGGAAGATGGTTGTGGTTGTTGGTGGTCAGTCATCTCTGCTCCAGGACATCATTGCAGGAGTTGCTCAGGGTGGTGTCCTCAACCCAACCATCTTCAGCTGCTTCATCAATGACCTTCCTGCCATCACAAAGTCAGAAGTGGGGGTGTTTGCTGATGATTGCACAATGTTCAGCACCATTTGCGACTCCTCAGATACTGAAGCAGTCTATGTCCAAATGCAGCAAGGCTTGGCTTCGGCTGACAAGTGGCAAGTAACATTCGGCACACAAGTGTCAGGCAATGACCATCTCCAACAAGAGAGAATCTAAACATCGCCCCCTTGATGTTCAATGGCATTACCATCACTGAATCCCCAACTATCAACATCCTGGGGGTTACTGTTGACCAGAAACTGAACTGGAATAGCCATAGAAATACACACCGATTTAAGGTAATTGACAAAAGAACCAGCACTGACATGAGGAGCTTTTATGATCTAAAACTTAATGCCTGAAGGGTGGTGGTATTAGATTTGTACTTGAAAAGGAAATATTTGTTATGTTGTGGGGAAAGAGCAGGGCAATGGGACTAATTGGATAGCTCATTTAAATAGTTGGTACAGGCATGATGGGCTAAATGGTCTCCTTCTGTGCTGTAGCATTCTATAATTCTACCAAGTTAAATTACACAACAGGCAACAAAAGACTTCCTAAAATATTTAGGTATATCTGATCACAGCCAGCCCTCTGTCTCTTTCACATAATGGAACCTAACTCAGAATTATGGACCAGCTTGAAAGAATACCACTAAGATTTGCTGAGTCAGAAGAAAGTTAGAGCCAAAATAGTCTCTTTTTCTTTTCTTTAACTCCTCCCATCTTTCTTTGAACTGTCATGATTGTCAAAATTTGTTTTAAAAGCCAAATTGAGGGTAAGCCTAAGTGTGAATAATATTGTCAAAGACTGAAAGACGGCAGATAGGTGGCAGGTGTAGTTCAACATGGGAAAAGGCAAAGTAATACACTTTGGATGTAAGATTAATGAACAGAGATACATATAAATTGATAAGATTTGAAATGAGTAGAAAATCAGTAGAGCTTCCTTAATTTGCAAATGTACATGTTACCAAAGGTGGCAATGCAAGTAGGTTAAGACCAAAACAATCTAAAGACACAGAATTCAAACATAGGGAGGTAATGTTGAACAGTAGCTATAGGTGGCAACATTGTGTATAGTTTTGGGTACCCCATAATAGAAATATAAAATGAATGGAAAAATGCAGCATGAATAAGGATGTACAGTTATAAGTGAATTGTGGAAGTTGAAATATTTTTTCACTGGAGATTAGAAAGTTGCTGGGCACCTGAGAGAGGTCTTCAAGATTCTTCTGCTTCTCTGCCTGAAGGCAGGTTCTTAGCGATTATTTGCCGAACCATTAAGTGCCACGATTTTTCACTTACAGCTAGGGCGAGGAAGCAGGCACTGGGTGTTTCTCAACCAGAATGGGGAACAAACTGTTGTGCTATTGGGATTAATTTGATCTGCACGCTAGCTGTCTAGCCATCTAAGCTAAGTGCCCGCTTCTTCAAGATTACGAAAAGGTAAATAATGGTAGATTGTTTCCAATGGTCAATAACAAGGACCCAAGAGGGCACAACTACAATCACAAAAAGAATTAAAGAGGACATAAGCAGGAATTTATTTACACAAAGTATCCAGAATATAGGATTCTCTACCACATAACATTGTTCAACCAGAGTCCATAAAGCCTTTTAATATTAAAAAATTAAGTTATGGATGCAAGCAGGACTAGGATTTGGCTAGTGACTCTTGGTGGAAAATACAGCTGCAGACTTCATGGGCCAGATGACATGAGTGCAAAATTCTGCAATTCAGTTCTACAATCTGGAAAAAACCCCAATCCAGAAAGTGTCGAGTTGAGTTTCCTGCATGCATCATCCTCTTTCTCTTCCCATTCTATTCAGCCCAACACTTCATTTATCATTCCCATGTCAAGAGAATTCATTCATTCTCATGCTAGTCATTTTGGCACCTTAAGTATTACACTAAAATTCAAACATTCATACACTGCCTGTCATTACCTGTATTTGTTCTTTTTTATTGGTGTGCCACCACACTTAGATGGGGTTGGAACTGGACCAATTTTTCCATTTGCACTCGGTCTTATTTGTGAACTTGGACTCCATAATAATGGTTGTTGAGAACCAGTTTGAGACGTGGAACCCCATGGTGGTTCAAATTCAGCTACTGACCTCTGAAGCCCATTAGAATGGCCAAATAAGGTTTCATCCACATAGGAAGTCTTTGCTCTAACTCTATAACGACTGCAACCTTTATGACGTACATGACTGGGTTGAAGATCAGTGACTGCTAAATCACTTGACATGCTACTCCTCAAGATGATTTCTGGCACGTTGGTTGGTCACTTTGGTCTTTTCAAGTCTAGTGAAGTTAATCTAAAGATGAGAAAAAGGGAGAGAGTTTTTTTGATAAACTATATTTTCAGTCACTCTATATAATCAGTGTGTTATGATGCTCTGAAAATCGTTAAGACACAATTATTTCCAATTGTAGCTCCTGTACCAACACCTGGATGAGGTCAGCTAATTCAACAGGGACCAGCAATTACACCTAGGAATTTATTGATTCTGTGGCCCAGAGATTTACTGTTTTCCTTAGGAAGCCACTGTGTGAGCCTTAACTGTTCTAATATATAAATCAGTGAAACATCATTCCATGTGTATCAATCTCAGTCTCAGCAGTTCAAAGATATTGTACTGGTAGATTGTGCTGTCAGTGTAATATTACATGACAGCTTGAAAATAACAGGGGTTTCATGTAGCATAACGTGACAGCTCAAAAACACTTACAAAATCCAATCCCCTTTTGACCCCACCAAATAAAACACTATTTATGGTATCAAAGGAAACAACATTACGCCGCTCCGGTCCATTCCGCTATCACTCCAACACCTCGTCCACTTCCCCCAGGCAATCGCAAGAGGTGTAACACCTATCCCTTTAACTCATCTCTCTTCACCTTCCAGGTGAAGTGGTGCTTTACTTGTATTTCTTTCAATTTAGTATACCGCATTCACTGTTCACAATGTGGTCTCCTCTACTTTGGGGAGACTAAATGCAGACTGGGTGACTGCTTTTCAGGATACCTTCGCTCAATCTGCAAGCTTGACCCCAACCTTCTGAGTGCCTGCCATTTTAATTCAGCACCTTGCTCTCACGCTCAATTTCTGTCCTTAGCCTGCAGCAATGTTCCAGTGAAGCCCAACGCAAGCATAAGGAACAAACTCATCTTCCAATTAGGTATTTTACAAACTTCTGGACTCAACATTGAGTTCAACAAATTCAGACCATGAACTCTGTCCTCCATTTTGTTTTTTTTTGCCAAGTGCAAGTCTGTATCTTGTTTTCATGTTTTTGCTTTCAGATAAATGTATTCTGCCATTAACACTTACTCTGGACCAATGCGTTGTTTCTTTACCACAACAATTACAATTTCCTTTTCTTTTTGTTCCATGACATCGTCATTATTTAATCTCTACCGCCCTCTAACCCATCCCTGCCCTTTTTCAACAGCATAAAACCCATCACATTTCTACCTCTCTTCAACTCTGAACAAAAGTCATATTGGACATGAAACGTTAACTCTATTTCTCTCTCCACAGATGCCAGACCTGCTGTGTTTTTTTTTCTATTACGTACAATAATTTCAATTAATGAGTTTTTAAACAAAAAATTCAGAATTATTTCTCAACACTACCGAGACAAATCATCTAATGATGACAATTCTTGTAGTAAGGAATATAAATGGGCATGTGAAACGTGTGAAGAATCAAAAAACAAAACAAAATCAGTTGAAGAAAATGATGAAGATCTGCCTCAGTAATAAACTGTGATAGCCCGAGACCTAGGAGCCGAAGAGATCCTTCGAGTCCATGAGTCTCTCCCGTGATCTTGTCCTCTGGCGGATGTAGAGAAAATTAGCTGCCCCTACCCAGCTGATTACATGTTTGGTCAATCATTCTGCACTTCCCTCAATTTCTATCAAAGGTGCTTCCAACAAACCCCACCCTGCACCACCCTCTAAACTAAACAATATGAGGTCCTCAGTGTCTCCTTCAACAACCAGCAACTTGGGCCTTAAAACCCCAGCAATATTTTGAACAGGACCCAAACACCCCTCCTACTGAGCATTATTTTATCTCTCCTGACCCCTCAACATTGAACATAATCTCAGCTACTCCCACCACCACCCAAACACAGATCACCATATGTACCATTGCAAAACTCCTCCACCAATCAGCAACACAGCCAAATTCACACCCTCCAAGCTTACCTTGGCTCACATGAGTACTTTCAAAGCCCTTTAACCATTCTTCCCATGTTTCCCCATCCCCAAGCCCTTTGACTCACCACACAGCATTAGTTCAGACTTTCTACACTTTTTTCACTGAACAGGAGGAATAAAACTAGCCACATTGTTGTTGCCATGGAGCAGAAAAATAGTTGCTAGCTTAATCTGATCCGTTTCTTTCCCCAGCTTACCAAGCAGCAGTTGGGCGAGAAACAGTACTCTCTTCCCCCACCACTAATCAACCAAATATTGCCCAGTCCCTCCTCCTGAACCTCTTCCTCTCACATACTTCTTCCTCCTTGTCCCCATCCCTCTCCTCCTCCTTATCCATATCTCCAACTCTTGCCTATCCTCTTTCTGCCATCTCAATGGAATGAAGAAATGGCAAAGGCATTGAACAAATCTTGTGTGTCTGTCTTCACAGAAGGAGACAAGTTTTATACCAGAAATGTATAGTAACCAAGGGGGTAAAAAGGATGAGGAAATTAGGGAAATTAATGTCACCAGATAAAAAGTATGGAGAAGTTTAAGGGACTAATCCCCAGAACCTGATGGCCTACACCCTAGGGTTCTAAAAGAGATAGCACAGAGATAATGGACATACTGGCTATGATTTTCCAAAATTCCTCAGGTTTGAGAATAGTCCTATTGGACCTTGGCAAATGCCACACCACTGTTCAGGAAGGAGGGAGAGAGAAAACAATGAACTACGGGTCAGTTAGCCTAACATCAGTTGTTGGGAAAGTGCTGGAATCTAATATTATGGAAGTTTTAACAATGCATTCGGAAAAGCATAGTATGAATAGAACAAGTCAAGATGGTTTTTCTAAAGGGAAATCTTGTTTGACAAATTTATTAGCGTTTTTTTGAGTAAGTAACTAGTAGGGTAGATGAAGGGGAACCAGATGTAGTATAACTGGATTTCCAAAAGGCATTCAATAAGGCGCCACACAAAAGGTTAATAAGCAAGGTAAGGGCTCATGGAATTGGGGATGATATTTTATGGATACTGCATTGGTTCACAGATAGAAAGCAGAGAGTGGGCATAAATAGGGCTTTTTCAAGTTGGCAGGCAGTGAGTAGTGCAGTGTCGCAAGGATCAGTGTTGGGGCCTTAGCTATTTAGTCTAATGATCGTACTGAATGGTGGATCAGGCTCGATGGGCTGTGTGGTCTACTCCTGCTCCTATTTCTTGTAGATGCAATTATTCCCCCAAACCTCTAATCATGCTTGATCTTAAGACTTCAGTTGGTCTTGACTTCCTGTCATATAAATTTTCGGTGTCTCATGTTTCAAGTCTCATGTTTCATAGTCATTCCTTGCTGAGTAAATTAAGATAGCAGGTCTGACAAGAGATAGTTTTTCTAGTATTTCCTTTAAAGGTAAATTAAAAATCCTATTAGGTCTCTTGAATTGTTAATGACAGAACCAATACAGCAGTGATTTGAAGCAATTATGATGGATTGTTTCTCTAAACTTAACTTCCCTTGCTAAATTTAATCTTGCATAATTTATAAGAGGGAGAAATTCCAAATTTGCCAATGGTTTTTCAGCAAGACCAATCAATTATTTTTCAGCCTAACCTAAACTCAAGAATGCATATTTTTGTTGAGCACTGCTTAAAACAAAACCTGATGCCAACCAACAGTTGTTTATATTTTTTGTTAGCTTTAGAACAATGCAGTGGTATTTATATAATGAAGGCAGTTCTGAGGGCATATTGCATTGTCAGGAGTGCCATCTTTCAGATGAAGTATTAAACAGAAGTCCAGTCTGCCTGCTTAATTGGATGTATTCATACATTATTCAAAGAGGAACATAGGAATTTACCTGGTGTCCTAGCCCAAAACCACCAGGTCGATAAGGATGAAGTCAGATAGTTTACATTTGTCACTGTCACATAGAATGTCATTTATGACTATGATAAGAGACGTGGCAATACCATGCCAGGACCTAAGTTGATTGAAAGAATTCAAACATGGAATTCTGAGAAAGATGAGCATGGATTTGGGAGGTGTCCTTGGAGGAGAGAGGGATGTTAGAGTTAGGATGTGGATGGGGAGAGGGATTTATAGTTCTTTTTCTGAAGAAAGGATGATGACAGTACATTTGAAGGAGAAGGCAACGGTATCCGAGAAGAGAGAACTGCTAACTGTGCTATTAATTGTTGACTGCTGTTGTAAGTGAATAAGGAGACAGTTTTTCTTCCAGAGTGGACACAGAAGGAAGTAAGGTTGGGAGGGGGAAGGAGGTGGTGGATGAATGATAAAAGTAAGTGATTAAAAATGGCTTTATCTGTGATTAACAGCATGGGAGTAGTGAGGCCATGTGACTTAAGAAGCTGTAAACATGGGTTTGGGAGTTTATGTGGAAGGAGAGGTTAAGGGAGGATAGGAGGAAAGTGAACTCAGAGGAGAGCATGGTGAATTGAAATGCAGGTTGAAATCATTGAGGATGAGACGTTTGCAGCACATGCTGAAGGAGGAAACCAGCGATGATATCCTGGTGAGAAAATTTTTATGATAATTGAGTGGGCGGTAGAGAGAGGAGGATTTAAAATGAGAGGTCAAAAGGGTGGAACAAGGCAAGATGCTTAGAGGTGGAAAAAAAGTGCCAAAAGAATAAGAGGAGAGGTGAAGATGTGATTTGGTGATAAAAGCCACACTGCCACTGCAAGAGTCTGGGCACAGCTAATGGTGCCAGGTGTAGCTAGGCAGGAGGCTTCATTGAGGGGGAAGGTGTCATCATCCCTGCCAGGTTTCCATCAAGGTTCATGGTGTCATTTCAATCATCCACAATGAGCTCATTGTTGGCAAGCACCTCATTCACAATTGAGCAGGTATTCTGGAGGGACATGCTGAGAAGGGCTATGATAGCTTATCAGCTGGTGGAAGCTACATAGTGAGCATTAGGAGGGGTGAGTTGGGACTGGGAGACAGGCTCAGTGACTAGAGCAGTTGAGGCTGCTACTCATAATGAGGCAGTGATGAGCTCTTCAGAGGATTCCAAGAGAGGCACAGAGGGAAGCTGTAGGCTTACCCAAGAGTGATTCAAGTCTAGGGTGGCGATGGCAGGAAAGTAGGAAGGTTGAGGAGTACTGAAGGGTTGGGTAGGGATTTGGGAGGGCAGAGTACCCAAGAGGGGAAAAATGACACGTGGAGAGAAAAAATGTGGAAATAGAAATTTGATTGGTTCAGGTCCAGAGAGCCAGCCAAAGTTTGCACAAAAATGGACAGAGGGAAAACTAAAGTTACATGAACCTGGTTATGTATTAGATTACATTTAACCTGGTTGTAAATGAGGAATGGAGATAGGACAACGGGAGGAGATCCAGAGTTACACTCAGAGTAGATAGGTGTGGCAGGCAAGTGAAATCCAAAGACTATTTCAAGGGTAGAGTATCAGGGGATGCACTGGAGACATTTTTGTAGGAATGAAGATCTCAGAGTTGTGAAGAATTGGATGCAGAGCAGAAAAAATTGTCATGAAGTTGGAGATCACAATAAGATCCAGAAGCAGTGGAGAATCATACCTCAGTCCAGGACAGTAAATTTGTGGCCAAAAACCAGACCATACCTTAAGCTGAAAAAACAGAAGGCCAGTCACAGGCTGAGCAGGGAACAGCAGCCATGCAGAAAGGACTGTAAGCTGATCAAAATTTGAAGTAATGAGTACTGAGAGCTATAATACACCTATGGGTAGAGTTAGAGGAGCTTAAGCAGTACTAGAGAGGAGATGGGGGAGAAAGAACATAGGTGGCACTCCTCATAGCTTAGCCGTCTCATCCCAGGAATCAATCTAGTGAACCTTAACACCCCCTTTCAAGGTAAGTGTATCCTTCCTTAAGGAAGGAGCCCAACATTATACACAGTACTCGAGTGCTCTTACCAAAGTCGTATACAATTGCAGCAAGACTACTTTACTCTTCAAAACCCCTTGCAAAAAAAAGACTAATTTGTCATTTGCTTTCCTAATTGCTTGCTACCAGCAAGTCAACTTTCTGTGACTTGTGCACAAGGATACCCAAGTCTCTGTTCATACCAAATATGTGCTACTTGTTCGCCTTTTTAAAAAAAAACAATTCTGATTTTCCATTTGCATATCCCCACTCTACCATTACCATCAAGCCAGGGGATCAACCCTGGTTCAATGCAGAGTGCAGAAGGGCATGCCAGGAGCAGCACCAGGCATACCTAAAATGTGATGTCAGCCTGGTGAAGCTATAACACAGTACTACCTGCATGCCAAACAGCATAAGCAGCAAGTGATACACAGAGCTAAGCAGTCCCACAACCAAAGGTTCAGATCTAAGCTCTGCAGTCCTGCCACATCCAGGTGTGAATGAAGAATGACAATTAAACAACTCACTGGAGCAGGTGGCTCCACAAATATCCCCATCCTCAATGATGGAGGAGCCCAGCATATCAGTGCAAAAGATAAGGCTGAAGCATTTGCTACAATCTTGAGCCAGAAGTGCTGAGTGGATAATCCATCTCGTCCTCCTCCAGAGGTCCCCAGCATCACAGGTGCCAGTCTTTAGCCAATTAGATTCACTCCATGTGATATCAAGAAATGGCTACTGCAAAGGCTATGAGCTCTGACAATATTAGAGCAATAGCACCGAAGACTTGTGCCCCAGAACTTGCCTCGGCCCTAGCCAAGCTGTTGCTGTACAGCTACAACACTGGCATCTACCCGGCTATGTGGAAAGTTGCCCAGGTATGTCCTCCACACAAAAAGCAGGACAAATCCAACCCGGCCAACTACCACCCCATCGATCTACTCTCGATCATCAGTAAAGTAATGGAAGGGGTCATCAACAGTGCTGTCAAGCAGCACTTGCTTAGTAATAACCTGCTCAGAACCCAATTTGGGTTCTGCCAGGGCCACACAGCTTCTGGCCTCATTACAGCCTTGGTTCAGACATGGACAAAAGAGTTGAACTCCTGAGATGAGGTGAGACCAACTGCCCTTGATATCAAGGCCGCATTGGATTGAGTGTGGCATCAAGGAGCCCTAGTAAAGCTGGAGTCAATGGCAATCGGGGAAAACTCTCCACTGGTTGGAGTCATACCTAGTACAAAGGAAGATGGTTGTGGTTATTGGAGGTCAGCCATCTCAGCTCCAGGACATCATGCAGGAGGTCCTCAGGGTCATGTCCTCACCCCAAACATCTTCAGTTGCTTCATCAAATGATCTTCCTTCCATCATAAGTTCAGAAGTGGGGATGCTCACTGATGATTGCACCATGTTCAGCACCATTCACGGCTCCACAAATACCGAAGCAGTCCATATCCAAATGCAGCAAGACCTGGACAATATCCAGGTTTGGGCTGACAAGTGGCAAGTAACATTCACGCTACACAATTGTCAGACAATGACCATCTCCAACAAGAGAAAATCTAACCATCACCCCTTGATGTTCAATGGCATTACCATCACTAAATCCCCTACTAACAACATCCTGAGGGTTACCATTGACCAGAAACTGAACTGAACTAGCCATGTAAATATTGTGGCTACAAGAGCAGGTCAGAGGCTACGAATCCTGTAACAAGTAACTCACCTTTTGACTCCCCAAAGCCTTCCACCATTTACAAGGCACAAGTCAGGAGTGTGATGGAATACTCCCCACCTGCCTGGAAGAGTGCAGCTCCCACAACACTCAAGAAGCTTGACACCAGCCAGGACAAAGCAGCCTGCTTAATTGGCACCACATCCACAAACATTCACTCCCTCTACCAACGATGCATAGTAGCAGCAGTGTGTGCCATCTACAAGGTGCACTGCAGAAATTCATCAAGGCTCCTTCGACAGCACCTTCCAAAGCTACAACCACTACCATCTAGAAGGACAAGGGCAGCAGAACACCACCACCTGGAAGTTCCCCTCAAGTCACTCACCATCCTGACTTGGAAAGACATTGCAGTTCCTTTACTGTTGCTGGGTCAAAATCCTGGAACTCTCTTCCTAACAGCACTGTGGGTGTACCTACACCGCAGGAATTGCAACGGTTCAAGAAGCTAGCTCACTACCACCTTCTCAAGGACAAGTAGGAAAGGGCAACAAATGCTGGCCTAGCCAATGAAGCCCACATCCCGTGAATGAATTAAAAAATCCTTCTACCAAAGTGGATAATTTCTCACTTGCCCACATTATGCTCCATTAGCTGCCAGCATAAGTCTCCAGTCTGGGCCCATCGCTCCAAAAAAAAACACACGGGAAACAAATCTAACGGCGTGCAATGATTTTTTTTTCCTTACGCAAATGACTTCCACGGAAGTCGGTCACCCAAACAACATTGGCACCACAGACTCTACACATGGTTTACCACGCAGTGCAGATCCTATCTGTCCAGGTGAGTTCCTGCAACACAAACAGCGCCTACTTCTCACCTGCGGCTGCGCCTCATGCATCCCGTCGCGATGGCAGCAAACACCAGAGATCCGGTGCGACCCAGCGCCGCACAGCCTGAAGGGGGGGAGAAATCACTACATTGAATAGCAGACAGGTAACAGACAGAACAAAATACCACAAACTATTAAAAAAACAATTGATATATAGGTTAATTTTAGGTATGGAAAATACATACTTATGAGAGTTGTTCCAAGCTAGTTATGATATACACTTTCCTCTCTCCCTGTTGATAACACGAGAGTGGACGCAGCCATTGATCTCTGACCTTGCCGGGAGCCGCGGCACATGCGCTGTTCTGTTGAGGGGGGCGCGTGCGCTGGCTGGGCGGTTTGGATTTTGTCTGGAGACATGGCGCAGAAGAAGAAGCGGCCAAACAGACGCCGGAATCCCCGGGCCCACTCTCAGCCGCACCACCGGGATGTGGATGTAGAGAGTGACGGCGGGGAGTTCCAGTTGGCCCCTTTAACCGAGGAGGATGACGGCGTGGGCAAGGTTGGTGGCCGGGGAGCAGCGGGTGCCGGGCTTTTGCCGGGCTAAGGGGCGATGAGGCCGACAAATCGGTCAAACCAAAATAGTGTGGAAATCAGAGCAGAAAAATGCTGGAAAGACTCAGCAGGTCAGGCAAGCATCTTTGGAAAGAGAGAGAGAGAGAGAGACCGAGTTAACGTTTCAGTTCACTGACATCTCAGCTAAACTGAACAAATAATCAGAGAAGTTTCATGTTTGAAGCAAACATGGAGACAATGTAAAGAGCAAAAGGGAAAAGCCTGTGATTGGGCGGAAGACAGGAGAGATTAAATGATTAAAAGGATAATGGAGTGTTAACAGGAGATGGTAAGGGACAAGCAACATAAGATGCGCCTAGAGGAAGTCACCATTCACCATCAACAGCTGCTATCGATTAAAGGGAAGGGGTTGAAGCTGTAATCTGAAATTGTTGAACTCATCCTTCAGTCCAGAAGACTGCAAAGTGTCAAATCGAAAGATGAGATGCTGATCTTTTGACTTATATTGAGCTTCACTAGGTTGTTTTCCTTCCCTGTTCCTGAGCATCTTTGGGAAGGGGTGGGGGGGGTGAGGTGAGTGAGAAAGATCCTTCCTGCATGCGCGGAGTGTCACTCTGTCCACACGGTGCCCTCAAGTTGGCTGCGGTGGGGAGGAGACCGTCAGCCACTGCCTTCTGGAATGTGCCTTTGCAAAAAAGGTTTGAAGACGTTGCAGTGGTTTTTGTCGCGGCTCAATGGGGAAAGGCCATCATCTAATGCCTTTCAGTCATAGTACACCGAGGGGCTGGAAATTGAGTAAAACCCCTTGGGCTGTATTTTTGATATGTAATGAATCTTGTAAATATTAACAATAATTCTAAATGTAGTGAGCATACAGTATTGGAAGAAACTGATTTGATTTGCACCTTATCTATGTCAACTTTGATCATGTAATGTACTTTTATAAATTTTATGAATAAAGTATATTTTTGGGATAAAAAGCCAGGGGGGTTGGTGAAGGAAATCAGAGGTGTCAAAAACTGGTGACAATTAACCAGTTGCTGGAAACATGCAAAGATATGGGGAGGATGATTGTTGACAGGGTTGGCAAGCCACAAGGAGAGCAAAGAACAATCATCCCAATTGGTGACTCAGTTTGCTGCCTGCATTTCTGGTGAATGTAAATATTTTAGCTTGTTTCTTAAGATCTTAGTTGAAAAAGTTGAATGATTTTCTGATCTTTCCCATCTCTCTTCAGTGTCTGCGAAATACCAATGTAAAATGTGTGCTCAAAAAGCTGCTTTTAAGAGCTTCAATGAATGTAGTGAAAATAATTACATAGAATGTGTGACACAGAAACAAACCATTCAGCCTTACTACTCCATACTGGTGTTCTTGTTTCATCTGACCCTATTGACATATCCTATTCGTTTTCCTTTAATGAGTTTACTTAGCTTCCATTTAAATGCATTCATTCTGTTCACTTTAATTACCCCATATTCATGATCTGTTGGATTTATAAGTGGCTGTCTTTATGACCAATAGTTTGGCCTCCCCTTCAAGTCAAACCATCTTCTCCACATCACCCTCTTGAACTCTTCCTCTATCAGGTAACCCATCAGCCTTCTCCTTTCTAAAGACAAGAGCCCCAGCTTGTTCAGTCATTTGAAGAGCATCTTTAGCCTGTGCATGAGATCTAGGATCAAGCTTTGAAAAGCAGAAAGTAGTAGATTTTAACTACTTTGTTTTGGAAAAACAAAGTTGTTTTGTATTAGCATTTAGCATTTGATAGATGACTTGTAACCCCTGTTCATGATATGGGGGCATTCTTGCATTTTTAAACATCTGTGAACCTAAGTCTTAAGGATAGCTGGTCTCTATTGAGTCAATGACTGTTTATCCTTGCTAATGAACTGACTCCTGATATGAATCATTGTGGATGTACAATGAGATTACACCTCTTCAAATCTAGCCATGTAGACTATTGAAATGGATTATGTTGTGGTGACATAATTCAATCACAAAGTCATCTTGTTTCCTGCCAGGCAAAATTGGTGTCACTTAGGACCTTTAGTTCATTGACCTACAGAGACTTGTCAGGTAAAAGAAGCAATGGCATAATCAGTTGTGAGGATTTGCACTAAAAAGTTTGCTTTTGGCTTGAATATATACCAGAAATAGATTTTGTCCGAATTTAGTTAGTTGTGAATGGTTATTTCAGAGATGGCTCATGCCCCAAAAGAAAATTCTCTTTAGCTTATTAGTATCCCAGGTAAATATATTTGTTTATATTCAAAAAAATCCAGAAATTAATTATCTGATCTTAATTACTTTCACAGCACAGCACTAGATATTTACCAAGCTTTCCTTCAGCTGATTGCCTATCAGACGTCGAACCAGACACCCGTGAGATGGTCCGACAGCAGAATAAAAAGAAGAAGAAGTCAGGAGGCTTTCAGTCCATGGGTACACCCAACAACTTCTGATACTTGAATTACTTTTTTTGATTATTTGACACAATACAGCTGTAACAAGTTAATTTATGTAGTCCTCTAGTTATGACCCAAGAGCAGTTTGTTTCCCCATTTTGCATACATAACCCCTATGTTCTTTTCCCGTCATATATAATCTAGATACTGTAGTATGCTGTTCTCGGTTTATGTAGAGCTGTGCTCTGTGGTATTTGTTAAAAGTGGTGCTGGTTTTTTGTACTCAAGGCTTCATCTCATCAACATATCCTAAGGTCTTCTCCAACAACCTAAATATACCATAAGCATAAAATAGTATTTCTCCTAACAAAAGCAATTTCTTTATTGCAAGATGGTGCATTGTTTCATTTATCCTGACTTATGTTGTGTTTTCCAACTCCTTGGTTTCATAGACAGATGTATGTTCATCTAGTTTAAAACTAGATGCAACAGAGGGAACAGTTTTGGATTGAAAACAAAAATAGAACTGTTACTAGTTGTGCTGTTGCAAATGTGAGTCAAGAGCAAGTGCATTATTTAAATTAAATGGAGTTAGAGGGTGGAAAACATTTAGATCAAGGTGTGCAGATGTAATTCAAATCCTGTTACAAAGTCATACTTTCTGCCTGAAATTTTATGCAATACTTTGATTTTATGTTATTAGTGATAAATAGCAATTCTTGTGGCAATTTGGGAAATTGAGAAATAGGGTAGGTTGGAACACAGGAGTATAGAAATGCCACAGAGTGATGGATGAGTGTAACTACAAAATAATTTTATTTTGATAGTTTCCATTTTTAATGTAAATGTAGAGATCTATGCAAAGATGTGACAACAGAAGTAATGTTTTGTGGACAAAAACTGCATACAGATCTAAAAATTTGAATATATAGATGTGGCAGGAAGACTAGCTTAATTTTCATTACCTGATTTCTTTGCATATCTTTCTGTTTGCCTTTTACAGTAAGGCACTTGATTTTATACATTTTAAAATATTGAAATATTTACTTTTGTTATAGGTGCTTTAGACATTCTCACCTGGTTTGCTGGCTAGCCTCATACTATCATAGTGATGCAGTCATTGCAGAGATATTCTAGTACTAGAATGTGTGAATCAAGCACCACATTTGTGGCTACTTACACTGAACAGAGATGTTATGCAGAAATTATATGTTGGTTTTTAACATTTGTACAAAATGGCTATCACAAAATTGATCATTTTTTGTTTTTTCGCAGGTTTAAGTTTTCCTGTTTTTAAAGGCGTAATGAAGAAAGGATACAAAGTACCGACACCAATTCAGAGAAAGGTAATTTGTAGTAGTGCTTATATTAAGACAAATCATTGCTACACTGATTTTTGTTATAAATTAGCACATGTAGAAGAAACATCATGGGTGAAAAATATTTGTTTATTTATACTGTGCCAGTGGCACTAACATGTGAAATTATTCGTTAACTATCAAGATAAAAGATTTCCATTAAAAAGTTACCAGAGAATTGTAGATTTAATGTTTTTACATTTACAGATAAAGTGTATGATACATTCTACATTGAGGTATTCTCAAATAAGAGGAAATAAAGAAATACAGGGACAGGGGATAATAGCATAATAATGATGTTAATAGACAAGTAATTCAGAGGCCTGGACTAATGCTCCAGAGTTCTGTGTTTAAATCCCACCACGAATAGATCTGGAATAAAAATGCTGATCTCATTAACAATGATCATGAAACTATCAGATTGTCATAAAAATTCATCTGTCTCACTGATATGGAAGAAAATCTGCCATCCTTACCTAGTTTGACCTACATGTGTCTACAGCAATGCCGTTGACTCTTAACACCCCATGAAATGGACCAGCCAAGTTCTATCAAACTGTTATAGAAAAGTCAAGTATTGGTGTCACTGCACCACATGAACTGCAGTGGTTCAAGAGGGTGGCTCACTTCCACCTTCTCAAGGGCAGTTAAGGTTGGGCAATAAATGTTGACTTTGCCAGTGATGTTCACACCCCAAGAATGAATTTTAAAAAATTATATTTGGTTAATCTTTTTAATCGGGTCTATTATCCCATCTTTTGAAACTTTCAAATCCACATAAACAGTTTCAGCAATTGCCAAGTTTACATTAGTAACTGCAAACTCCGTATCATGGTTGAACCTCAACTATCAATCAGATTAACATGATTATAAATTGTTATTGCCTTTGCATGCTTCTTTCCCCTCAGCAAAGATGGCAAGCAAACATTCTGCGCTCAGACTTCTACTGATGCTGATCTTGCGCTCACCACAAATAAGTGTGTAAGAGCAGTGTTGACTAACTCCTCTAATTATTTCAGCACATTTTAAATAAACCTGGTAGGGAAGTACCTCTCCAAATAGTGTCTTCATTGTCAGCCCTGTTGTAATCAGTAGCTTAGCTTGTGGGGGAATAAGTATCAAATTTGAGAAAGGGAAGCAACTTAATATTTACCAGAATTTTTAAGAAGTAGAGAATTTCTATATTTTAGGAAAAGATCTATTAATTACCACAATTTGAAACTTTACCTTGAGGAATTACTTCAGAATTTTTTATGAGATAAAAATCTGTTCTCTGTTTTAGACTATCCCAGTGATACTGGATGGCAAGGATGTCGTTGCTATGGCTAGGACAGGTAGTGGTAAGACGGCGGCATTTCTTATTCCATTGTTTGAACGGCTGAAGGTGCATAATGCTCAATCAGGAGCAAGAGCTTTAATCCTAACTCCAACTAGAGAACTGGCATTACAAACCATGAAGTTCACAAAAGAGGTAAAATACTTCCTTTGGTTTTATGCATTCAGGAAATATGGAGTTAGATTGGCATTAAAATGTAGCAAACATGGAATCTAACACTTATTTGATTCCTAAATAGTTGCATTCATATTACTGCAATTAGGGTCAGTCTTGGCTTTTTAGTGTTTTTTCTGAACAATTTTGAAATTCTTACCATTCCAGGAGAATTTAAGCTATTAAAAATGAACAGTATTGTTCATGCATTACTGAGCAACCATACTTATGTAACTGATGGGTAAAATTTGAGCAGATTGGGACAGCTGTAGTGTGTTTTTTTGTATCGACATAATTGCCCTCTGTGTTGCTTTTTCATGTCAGGCAAGCCAAAAAGAAGTTAAATGTCAGGAAAAATGTGCCTATGATGGCAGTTTTAAAGAAATCAAAGTACAAGTTTCTCATATTTATCCATGACACAAAAAAGAAAATACTTCCATTTATGTAGCGCTTTTCATAATCCTCGGATGTCTCAAAATGCTTTCCAGACCATGTAGTATTTTATAGTATAGTTAGTGTTGCAATGTGGGAAACCTAATTCATCAAGGAAAGAAAAACATGGTATTTATGTAACATCTTATAACAACTCAAACGGTCCAAATAGCTACATAGACAATTAATTACGTACATTGAATTGCAATTACCGTTTTGTATATTATAAAATGTAATAGGACAAAACATAGCTAGAGTCACATTACTGATACGGAGCATGATCCTTTGGTGTTTCCTTACTTTAATACAGTTGACCGTGATACATAGTGTGTGTAGTTTTTTAATGCTAATTGGAACTAATAACTCCAAAGAATGAGCATCGTTTCTTCATCCGCGTGTGTGCGTGTATTAATGCCACTTAATATGACATTTTATCTTTTAAACTAATGTTAGAGAAAAGATTACATTCTTTGTATAAGTAAAGCATGGGTGTTGTTGAAAGTAAGAATTGCAGTCCAGATTTGTGTATTACATATTTCAGATGATCTTATTTTGGACGATTTACTTAATGCTGGTTATAGAGCCTTTGACATATGCTTTATGTCTAGGTTGAATAAATATACATTTTCAAAATTTAAACAAAAACTTTACTGCACATAATTTTCTGATCTACAACCTTAATTTGCAGCTTGGAAAGTTTTCTGGCTTCAAAACAGCTTTAATCTTGGGCGGAGACAAGTGAGTACCTTTTTGGGCGGCAATCTGTACTTTTGCTGGTGTAATTTAATTGTTCAAAGCAAAGCCAAGAATGAAATGGAATTTGTGGTACGTTTCTTTTTAGAATGGAGGATCAGTTTGAAGCACTTCATGAAAACCCTGATATGTAAGTTAACTTTTTTCTTGAACAATATTTGATGATGACTAACCTCATGAGAATAACCCCTTGAATTGGTTATTTTTTTATTTCTTCAAATGCAGTGTCAAATGCTTCTTGTGATGTAACATAGCTTTGCTTTGTGTATTAAGATCTTCAGCTACCTGAAATTCCTTTTGTAAAACAAATTTAGTGAATTTTACTGTTTTTAGAAATATCTCCTGTAAAGAATTGGACAAGCAGTTGAACTCACTCAAAATTGTATAATGTTCTTCATAGAAATGTACTATTACTTAAAAGAATTTCGATAATTCGAGAATTTTTTAATGTAAAGAGAATACCACAATAGAAATGCTGAATTAGTAATGTTGTCCCCTATTGTATCTGGGGAAAAAAGCCATGGGGCTTACTAATGAAATTGCGGTAATTCAGGGGAAGCATGATGGTATTGAATGTTGGAGCATAAGTGCTCAAGGCTTTGCACTAAAGGATGAGCATAAGCCTAATACATGTGTCCTGTTCCTGATTTTTAGCTGAGCAGAGATTGTGCACAGAATCATCCCAGATTTGCACTAAGTGAGGTTTTTACCTGTCAGCCGTGATGGTGGGTTTTTACACCATATTGTCCCAAACCTGCCACATTATTTATACACTCCTGGGAAATACGCAGTTTTAATGGCAAGCGGGCTCTCATTTGCCCATCCTCCATCACCTCACCACTTCATCACGCTGGGTGCCATATTTAAAGTCAAGCCACAAGCACACATCTCAGTGCTTCCAGGCCACGACTGCTGCATGGAAGACAGGATCACCCCGAAAGGCAAAAGGACTAACCCGCCCCACACTGTGCTTCAGCGATGTGTCTCTGGAACGCCTTTTGAACACAGTGGAGTCCCGCCGGGATGTCTTATACCCCCGCTCTGGCTGCAGGATGGGCAGCAGTGTCACCAACCAAGCTTGGGAGGTGGTGGCAGCAATGGTTAGCGCCAGTGCCCTTCAAAAGAGGGCAGCTACCCGGTGCTGCAAGAGGATGAATGATGGTCTTCGTTCCACAAGGATAAGTCACTCTTCACATCACTCGTAACTCACAATCTCACAAACACATCACACATCCACAGGGCCCTCACTCACAGCCAGTTCAAGGGACATCAGCATTCGTTCTTTCACCCACCTTCGTTGTCCTCATCCCGTCATGGGACCACTCACCACCCACAGATGGCAGGCATACTTATCATCTGCTCTGTCAGGCATCCTGCTTACACTCTCTCCATCTCTATCCATGCAGGACAAGCTGGCACACAACAACAGGGAAACGTCGCAGACCAGTGGAGGAATGCCTGAAATCAAGTTTGAAAACTTCCAGCAGGCCAGCAACAATCTGGACCAGTCCTGTGCTGATGGTGAGGTCGGCATTGCTCTACCAAGTTGGGGTTCAGCAGTGCAACGTATATGAGACAACCATGCTTGAGTAACGTGTCCTGTTTCACAGACTACTACCATGTACTAATTATCTCCCCTTGCTTCCGCAGGCACATCTGGGAAACAGCCAGGAGAGTCCATGACCCAGGGCCTCCAGTTAAGCCCCGAAGACACCTCGGAAGAGGAATTGGAAGGCACCCTCCTTGAAATCCCATCACTGCGCTCACCCAAACCCTCCAGTAGTGCAAGACATATCCCTCAGTGGGACCTAGCTTTAGAATAGCCCCGTGATCATAATCTGGTGATCAAATCGCACTGTCTGATCCACAGCAGGTGGCGGCAGGGACTTCCCAGGTGTCCGTCACTCGGAGGACTGCTGGAGGCCAGAAATTTGCTGAGTCCGAGCCAGATGATGAGCCAATGGAGTCGGTCATGTCACAGTTGCTGGAGTTGCAAAAGCAAGCTCGGGAATATCACAATGGGATGTCTGCTGCACTCCTCAGATTGCAAGGCACGGTGGAGGTGTCCGTCTGCCCTCAAACTGAGCTGATAGCACCGGCATGCCAACGTACCGAGGTCAACACTGGTAGGATGGCAGCCGTTATGGAGACCTTGGTCCAGGATGTTGCTCGCGCTGCTGCACAGGCTGAACTCCATCGCTGAGACCATAGTTGGCCTCCAATATTGTGTATACAAGAGGGGTGCAGGGCAGCTTGATCTCAGTCCAGCTACCTCTTCCCCTTAAGGAGTCAGCCTGGGGCCTCGGGCACCCATAGGGAGGAGGATCAGTAGATGCACACTCTGGGGTCATCCCTCAGGAGACTCCTAGCATGTCTGTCCCATCCGAATCCTTTCTTCCTGTGACCTCAGCAGCCCCAGCTCCAGAAGCCGAGGAGGATGTCACTGCCACACAGCAGGACCCCGAAAGCAGGCCGGGATCCTCCAGTTATCACAGACGGTGTCACAGTCAGCAGGCTGCCTGCACCTTCGCTGTGGGTGTCCGGGGAGCACCAAGACGTAGTGGCAGGATTAGGAAAGCCAAGAATTAGTTGCACAGCCTGGGGACGGGTATTAATCACTTGTACACACTGTTCACTATTGTCAATAAACTCCCAAACACGTCTCTGCCTACGGCTCCTTGTTCTGATGAGCAGTGTTCTTGTCATTCAGATGTGAAACCTTTCTGCACAAGATAAAGACAGCTGTCTCAGCCCAGTGCCTCTTCCCTGTGTTTTGTGCAGCCTCTGGACCGAAGTGATGGTCCGGCCTCTCACGCCCTGGAAACATTACTGATACCTGCACCTCAGCGGTGCTTGTCATTGCTGCCATAATGTTGTGGGCAGGTGCCACAGAGTTCTCTCATTCTCTCTGTACGCTCTCAGCACCTTTTAAGTTGGGGTCTCGTCTAGACAGTGCGAGGGCCTCATCCATGTCCTCGTTGCCTCCAAGGGCCCCCTCACCTCATCCCTGTAGGCATCGTCCCTACTGGAAGAGACCTCCAGCTCCTCCATCTCCTCCTCAGCCAGCTCATCTACCCTGTTGCAGCGCCAAGTTGTAAAGGGCGCAGCAGACGATGACTGTGCATGACACCCTCTGCGGACTGTATTGCAGTGCTCCACCAGACTGGTCCAGACACCAGACCTTCACCATCAGCATCTCAATGGTCTTCTCCACCAAGTTGTGAGCTGCAGCTTGAGCATCATTTTACCGTCACTCTGCTGCAGTCTGAGTCTGCTGCACGGGTGTCATCAGCCACGTCCTCTGCGGGTAGCCCTTGTCCCCAAGGAGCTGTTGCTCCAGTTTCTGTGGACCCTGGAAAACGTCAGGAGTGGAAATTAGGTCATTCAGCCCATCGAGTCTGCTCCGCCATTCAATCATGGCTGATAAGCTTCTCACCCCATTCTCCCATATGTATGCGTTTGTGGATGGAGGCTTGTGAGATCCCATAGAGGTCACCTATGGAGCCTGGTGGGGGAGTGGTGAAAAGCTCTGGCACACTTGGTGGCAATTTGATGTCTCTGCATTGCTTGAGTGGGCAGATAAGCTAGAAGCCCGACTCCAATTATGAGCTGTCTGAGTTGCAGAGGAATGGTCATTTTATACAGGTTTCCCTAATGTGTGGCCACATCCCTCACCTATCCTACCCCCACCCTGAATGCTTGTGTGCTTAATTCAATGCCAGGCCCTTGTGCCCCCGTGCAACCCCAACAAGTCATCTCAACAGCAAGGCTGCCTTTGCCCCCCCCCCCCCCCCCCCCCCCCCCCCCCCACCGAAGTGCACAAGTCGCCTCAGTGGTAGGGCTGTCCTTAACCCCTCCCCCTCCCCCCTTCCCACCAGCACCCTTCAAGCTTGAAGTCCAACAGGTAACCCTGACGAGGGCTGCACAATGTTACTGTGTACTCACCTCCGAGTTCCCCTCAAAGGGCAGTTCACCAAGTACACGTTGCTTATGTGCTGTTGTGAAACACATCGGCATGTTTTTTGCTGATGTGGGCGGATGATCTGGCGGTCGGGTTGGGTGGGGGAGGTGGCAGTGGTGCTGCGATTCCAGTGGGCAGGCCCAATAATGATATGCTAATGTATTACAATGAGGGTCCTGACGTCCGATGGCAGGAAACGCAGCCCACCATTGACGGGCTGAGCGGGTGACCATGCCCTCGTAAAACTGAGTGCACCATATTGTCCGCTCACGCCACCAAGTACACCCGGTGCCGGTGGGCACAGAAAATTCTGCTTTTTGCTTTACATGGAGGAAATTCATGTGTGCTAGTCTCTAGACCCTCCTGATGTGTGGCTCTAGAGGGCATCGGAGCATGCAACTTTAGCAGCAAAAAGTAATCCATCTGGACTTGCTGAAATTTAGGAGTAATTTACAGATAAAAGAAGTTACGGAAAAATGAGTCTTGAGGATTGGATAGCTCAGTGATTTCTTTGTGCTCTGCGCTTCAAGTTTTCTAAATCTTTCTATCCTTGTGGCTGGTAGATCATGATAGCGGATCTGCCCCCCCACCCTGCTGCAAGTTCATCTCCAGCCTAGAGCAGATGCCCTAAACCCTGGCACCAGGCAGGCAGTGCAGCCTTCTGGACTCTCTGCTACTAATAATAAGCTTTACCACTGCTAGTGCCTTGCTACTACTAATAAAACCTTTCTAAGAAGCTACCCTAGTTTCGGAAGATGATTCTTATTATTATTTCAATTAATGTTATGCTGAACCCTTTCAAAATTCCTGACTTTAGGTAAGAGAAAGTTGACTTTGTTGGCTGAGCGGTTTGGTCATTAAGTATTCAAGCAATTATGAGTGAATGCTAGATATGTAAATATTGATTGAATTAATGAGTACCTTGAATATTTACACATCAGTAATGATTTTATGTAGATTTATAACCTGCACAGTTTGTTCATTTAACAGAATAATTGGCACACCAGGTCGTTTAATGCATGTCGTTGTGGAAATGAACCTAAAGCTACACAATGTTGAGTATGTGGTCTTTGATGAAGCAGACAGGTAAAATTGATCAAATACAACCAGTATCTTGTTCTATTATTATTACTTAATGATATTGGTGATTTTTAATAACACAACCTATATTTTTATGTTTTAAAGAAGAAAGAAAGAACTTGTAGTTGTGTGCGTATATATGGTGCCTTTCACGACATCAGTACATCCCAAAACCATTACGATCAATGCAGTTTTTTTTTTTAAGTGCAGTCCCTATTGTAATGTAGGAACCATGGCAGCCAATTTATGTAATGCAAGATGTCTCAAATAGCAATGCGATAAATGACCAGATCATGATGTAGGGTTTGGTTGAAGGATAAATATTGGTAGGACACAGAACTCTCCTGCTTTACTTTCAGTGATGCCATAAAGTCATTTTGCACTCACCTGGGAGGCAGACTTGGCCTTGATTTGACATCTCATCAGAAAGGCTCAACTGTGCCATACTCCCACAGCACTGCAGTGAAGAGATTATGGGATTAAGTGGGGTTCTGAACCCAGAGATGAATGTATACTGAGCCTAGGCTGATAGAAAGTATTTTTCTGGTGCAGATCATCTGAATTTCGTATATAGTATGAAGAATGATGACATTTTCAAATTGAAAAAGTTGGCTACTTTTACTAACCGCAACCCAAAGCCTGAAGAATGATTTTAAAAAAAACTTAGCCTATTATAAGTGGCTTTATTTTTTGTGATTTGTTTAGTATATTTTTACTTTTATAAATAAGCTTACACATCAGAAAGCAAAGTGATTTTGCATGCTTGATTGATATATAAGAAGGTTGAAAAAAGAAAAGGAAAATTGATAATAGTCCAGATTAGCTCCCCAAACCAAATATATAAACACAAAATATTGCAGGTAGGTTGTCAACAATGTAACATGTGCAAGAAAAAAGCCATATCCCATGTCCTGTTATTTTCGGTCATCTCCGAACGCGTGCGCACACATACAAACACACACACACACGTCCTCCTGCTCTGATCTTTAACTAGTATTCCTTTCCTGAATCAGAAGGTGCTGTGAAAGTTAAAATATAGAATGTTTCCTACTTTACACCCCTGTGTAATGCTTTCCAACTATTATTAATAATGCTAGTGTTTGAAAGCTCATTTTTATGCCATCCACAAATATTCACTCCCCCCACCACCAACGCACAGTGGTATAAGATGCACTGCAAGAACTCACCAAGCCTCCTTAGGCAGCACTTTCCAAACCGACGACTGCTACCACCTAGAAGGACAAGGGCAGCAGACACAATGGAAAACCACCACCTACAAGTTCCCCTCCAAGCCACTCACCATTCTTACTTGGAAATATATCACCATTCCTTCAATGTTGCTGGGTCAAAATCCTGGAACTCTCTCCCTAACAACACATGGACTGCAGCAGTTTAAGAAGGCAGCTCCCCACCACCTTCTCAATGGCAATTAGGGATGGGCAATAAATCCTGCCCTAGCTAGCGACAGCTATATCCCATGAATAATTTTTTTAAAAATTGCATTCATTTGTATGGTAAGGGGGAAAGAAATGAATGGTCCTTTGTCTGATGCTTTCAATGGAGTTTATTTCAGAGAGATATAATTGTATTCAGCAAAATTTTCATATTGCCCACACATTTTAACCTGGTTTTGGTTTTTTGGGACAAAGTTGTTATCTTGCTTATAATTAGCCAATGCTTTATGTAGTGCATTTTGAAATTGCTATAATCGCCTTTGGTGAATTTTTGAATCCATCTTTGGGTTGTGGATGTCACTGGAAAGGCCTGCATTTATTGTCGTCATTATTTCCTCTAGAGAAACTATTGGCAGCCCATGAACTGCTACAATCCATATGGTGAAGGTACTCTCACAGTGCTGTTAGGGATTTCAATGATTTTAGCCCAGCAGCAAAAAAAAATGGTGATATATGCCCAGGTTCAGATGCTGTGTGACTCGGAGGTGATTGCATTCCCATGCATCTGTTGGCTATGTCCTCCTAGGTGGTGGATGTTGTGGGTTTGAGAGATGCTTCTGAAGCATCCTTGAAAGTTTGTTGCAGTACATCCTGCAGATAATGCAGTCTACAGACATTGTATACCAATGGTGGAGGGAGTGGATGTGCTGCTGACCATGTGGACTGGATGGTGGTGTGCTTCTTTCGGTTCAGCAAGAATGAGGCATTAATACTATGCTAGTGTAATTTATTCCAAAACAGCAAAAGGAAGAACATACAAAAACTCTAATCCTGTCTTAATGGCACATTTATTAATTATAGATTATACTGATCAATGAAGCATAATTATGAATTGAGAAAGTGAGAACTGTATTGTATATAAAGGTACTGCCACACTAAAATTAATTTGAATAGGGTGACTGTTCTCTTGTACTGCTTAACATGCAAATATTGGTGAATGACTCTCTTTGTAAATGCCAATAGTCAATTTGTTTTGATTTTTGTAACATATATCTTACAAGGACAGGAGATAGGATGTAGAGAATAGCAGTGTTTGTTGATGGTACATAACTCAAGTGTGCTGTAAATATTTATTTTGCGCCAGGTTGTTCGAGATGGGATTTGCAGAGCACTTACAAGAAATTATCCGAAGGTTGCCAGATTCCAGACAGACCTTGCTTTTTTCAGCCACATTGCCAAAGCAACTGGTGGAGTTTGCACGTGCTGGTAAAGCATTTTAATGCCTTATTTTAAAACTGCAGTAGCATACTTCAGAAATTTTTAAGAACTACCTGTTAATGTTCTCCATGTTGTTTTTCTATAATAGTTTACTGATAAAATAGGGTTTTATTTTAAAAGAAAGAACAACTTGTTGGCCACAAACTAATCTCTGGTTCAAGTGAATAGGCAGTGAGTAACTGAAATATAAAGAACAGGAGAATACCAGGTTCGATGCCCAATCTGTTGTTAACTGGCTTCAGCTGTGGTAATGATTAATAGTGCTACAACTTGTTTATTTTAGGTTAGAGTTTGGAGAATCAACCCAGGGCACTATTCTGATTGCTATCCAGCTCTCCTTGCTTAAAATACACCTGCCTGGATTGTCGATTAGAGTATTTTGGATTCAGAGACAGTGCCTCTTGTCAATATCTATATTGGTGCATGGAGAATGGGCACTGAGGTGATAGTGTGACTGGAACCTATGTAATTGTAAGCTGAATTTTGTCCTTGATGGGCGCAGGCCCGACCGACTTGGCGGCAGGCAGCCGATCGCTGCTGCCAAAATGGGCCCCGCCACCGTTTTACATGGGCGGGCCAATTAAGGCTATGCGCTCCCTGTGCGGGCAGGAGGGGATTCCCCAACTGCGAGTGTGTGCTTTCAGGGAGATCGCTGAAATGTAGTGAAAGTTCAAAACTAGAAAAATTTAAAAATCATTAACATGTCCCCCTCATGTGAAAATGTCACACGAGATGGGGCATGTTAATGAAGTACACAGAAACTTTAAACTTTTTTAAATCCAAGATCAAACCTCATCCTGCCAGTGGATGAGGTTTGTTAAAAAATCACTTACCCGCCTGCCTGTTGGGCCCGTGCGCCGAGCCGAAGTTCACACGGGCCCCTCAAAATCGGCGACTTAATGACCTTAATTTGGCCTTTAATTAATGGCGGGCGCATGTTGCGCTGCATAGCGCTTCCGCCGACTTAAACATTGCGATGCCACGTGCTGATGTCAGGATGCTCGCGCGACATTTTAAGCGCTGACGTGCGGGCTCCGCCACCAGCACGCCAGCCGGAAAATTCAGCCCTGTATCTCAGCAAAAGCCTTTAATTAAAGGAAAAGAGAAAGTTGGTATAATAAAAGAGGGTAAAAATTCATCAAAGTCTTTTTTCAATTTTTGGATAAAGAACTGTCCAAGTGTTACTTAAAATCTAATTGCAACTATAAATTTTTAATTTATAGTGTTAGCTAATTTATTGGTAATTACAAAGTACTTTACATAAGAACATGAGATAGGAGCATGAGTAGACCATATGGCCCTATGCATGAGGCTCTTGTTAATAACTGAAATCTTTATCCATATTTTTTGTCTACTCATTAGAATACATGCATTTTAAAATTGTTGTTGAGTGGGCAAGCACTGAAATACTCAACTGAAATTATGCAATCATGTGGCGTGTGTTTTTTTTTCCTTATATGTTTTCAAACATTAGGGATGCCAAAATAGATTGCCCTTGTTTCCCAGAAAATGCCCAAATAATTCAATTACAAGGTGGCATAGTGGTGGTAACGGTATTTATGTATTCAAACTTTTGCTCAGTTGATAGCTATCTGAGGCTATATATTAATATTATGGAACAAATATATTCTGCATTATATTTCAATGGATTCTGGGTTTTTTACATGCAGGAAAAAGTTGTTTACTATTAAATTTGCTTAATGTTTAACATCTGTATAATGTAAAATTTTGTACCTGAAATTTGGGGAAATATAACATCCAAAGGTTACATTTATGCCTCCCTTTGAAAGCCCTAAATGTGGTAAATTTTAATGAGCTGCATTCCTGTTTGAAATATTTTAAGCATTATAGAGTACATGATGGAAGATAAATATATGTCTGCAAATTTTTAAGTTGCCTGTTCAAAAATATATAATTTTCATCTGGCATTCTCTGTTAATTAAAACCAAATTTTGTAGTGATGATCTGCTTTTTGCCTGTAAGGTTTAAAAAGCTACTTAGTAAAATTAATAGTTTTCAAAAAATGCACCTTCCAGGTTTGACAGAGCCAGTTCTAATCCGGCTAGATGTGGATGCGAAACTGAATGATCAGTTACAGGTAAGAAATGTTTTATATTATTATGCTATGTAGAAATAAAAGATTGTGCACTTAATCTTTCAAAATAACAGCTGTACAGGGTGTTACATTTTTAAGTTTAAACTTAAGTTGAGCTATATCTTTATCTTGTGGACAGTAAGTGTGACATCAATTTGTCCAAAAGCTATGTCTATTATAATTCCGTTTCCCTAACAGCACTAATGATGAAATAGTCATTCTTATCAATTTGTAACAATTCGCAGTTGAAGAGGATATAAGGAGTCAGCAAAAGGATATAAATGGGTTAAGTGAGTGGGCCAAAAATTGGCAGCAGGAATACTATGTACAGTTTGGCCTCCTTACTTAAGAAAGGATATAATTGAATTAGAAGCAGTTCAGAGAAGATTCACTCGACTGCTTCCTGGGAATAAAGAGGTTATTTTATGAGGAAATATTGGAGAGGTTGGGCCTGTATCCATTGGAGTTTGGATGAATGAGAGGTGATTTTATTGAAACATGTAAGATCCTGAGAGGATGTTTCCCCTGGTGGGAGGGGGACGAGAACAAGGAGAGACAATTTAAAAATAAGGGGTCTCCCGTTTAAGACAGAGATGAGATTATTTTTCTCTCCTGAGGATTGTTAATCTGTGGAATTCTCTTCCTCAGAGAATAGTCGAGGCAGGGTCATTGAATATTTTTAAGGCTGATTTAGATACATTCTTGATTGATTAGGGAGTAGACAGGAAAGTGGAGTTGAGGACACAGTCAGATCAGTTGTGATCTTATCAAATGGCACTGCAGGCTCAAGGTTCTGAATGGCCTCCTCCTAATCAACATATCATAATCTTTTAAAATGAATTGTGTCTTGTAAATAGGAAATGTTTAGATTTGAGAGATTGTTGCAGATAGATTTATGCTATTGTAGATTCAATCTATTCAGATCTATATAGAATTTGCGCTGGTGAGAATTTGATTAGTTATGGGAGATGATAGTTAATTAAAAAGTAACAGTAAATGGGTATAATTTAATTATTCGGGGGCTTCAAATTATGTTGAACTATATTATTTTATGTGATTAAGAATTAGGAAATTTGACTGTCTAGTTTTTCTATCTGGTTTTAAGGACTAGGACTTGATCAGTTTTTTAAGAATAATAGGCAGTTAACACACACATTTGCACTAAAGCATTATATCTGGTATTTTACAGTTGGCATTTTTCCATGTACGAGCTGATGACAAGGCAGCTGTTCTGCTTCACTTGTTGAGAAATATCATAAAACCTCAAGAACAGACTGTCATTTTTGCTGCTACCAAACATCATGTGGAATACTTGAAGGAGGTTTGTGTCAAATGTGAAGGTGCACAAAATTGTTGAAATTACATAGCAGCCTTAGCCAAAAAAACAAAAGCCACCTCAGCAATTCTCAAGGATCTCCATTAGTTTAATTTGACAGCATTTGACTTTATTTTAAGCAGTCCCTGTGAATACTAAAGCCATGTTAAATTTCAAAGTGGGCAATTTTTCTGACAGGTCAACTCTGGGAGAGTAAAAAATAATTGCACTCCTCTCGTCAATATACCACCAGAATAGATCTGAGTAGGGAAATTGTGATGTAGATAATGTAAAGGATGCAGTTAATGTCTGATAGCTTTCTGTGACTTAAAATGCTTCATGCTTAAGGACACAGTTATTTATTTGTTTGGTTTCTGATACATTGGTGCCAGTTAGCAATATATTTTCTTAAATTTGTGTTGTTAGAACAAATTTGTTGTCATATTTAGGCTTATACTCATAGTAGCCCACAAAATTGAACCTGGCATCAGAAGGTAAATAATATTTTGTGTTTTTTTGTGTTGATGCTTGCCATTGAGAAATATGCATTGCAGTTGATCGGTAATCTGCCAGTCTTGAGTTTTAAGCTGCAGTTGTACAAATACAAGTCTGAAGCAGTAGCAGCAGAGCGTGAGGTATTGCTGACAAGATCAGGGTTATGGCTGGGCTTGTCTCTGGCTGCCATTCACACCATGCCCTTTCTTCATTGTATAAAAATAGACTAAGTATACTAAGTATATAAATGCTTCAGGGCTCCACCGGATTGCAAGAATTTTTTTTAAAACTACCTTGATGTTGGGTTAGTGCAATTCCCAAGTGCTGTGAGGTGGCCCCCTGGATGTTGCTGTCAGCGCTTGGCTTTAGTGTGTTTGGATGCCTGATTGGGACCTCACACCTAAATTACACTATAGCTTTTTTGTGGATGTAAATCTGAAGTTGTTTAACAATGATGTAGAAGTGGCAACATATTGGTAACTTCAGCCTCATTAGTGTGTTTTTTGTAAGATGGGAAAGGATACTTTCACCCGTCAACAATTGCTTCCTTAATCATATATAGAACATTTTATTAAATTAAGACTGCTTTATATATCAGAAAAATAGCCTGATTATGCTTTGAAAGATCAATTTGTCATCAGTCACTTATTTCCAAATGTAATAGTTTTGTTTTTGTAGAAAAATATTATCCTAAGAACATATGTGCTTTTGTTTCTACCAGCTGATCACCAGTCAAGGTATTGACTGTTCACACAGCTACAGTGCTCTAGACCAAACAGCAAGAAAAATCAACATTGGGAAATTTGTCCACAGGAAGTGCATGGTGATGATTGTCACTGACGTCGCAGCTCGTGGTATAGATATTCCCATGTTAGACAATGTCATAAACTACAACTTCCCATCCAAAGCCAAGCTTTTCTTGCATAGAGTTGGTAAGCAAGTTATTCAAGATTTCCAAACCTGAGCGAATTGACTTGAAATATTGTTGAAGCGAAGGGAGGGCACGTTTGGCGTGTGAGCTGGTTACACCCTTCAAATTCGGACCAACTTGAGGGATCAGTTGTTCTCTTCTTGTTCTTTTTCATAAACCGTGCTGATAAATCTGTGGCGTACCCTCCAGATTTGGTTCACGTTGTTGGTTCACAGCTCCAGCAACACACAAGAAGCTTGACACCATCCAGGACAAAGCAGCCCACTTGATTGGCACCACTCCCACAAATATTCACTCCCTCCACCACAGGTGTACAGTGGCCACAGTGTGTATCATCTACAAGATGTACTGCAGAAACTCGCCAAGGCTCCTTAGGCAGCACCTTCCAAACCACAACCACTACCATCTAGAAGAAGGGCAGCAGATACATGGGAACATTACCATCTGAAATTTACCCTCCAAGCCACTCACCTTCCTGACTTGGAAATATATCACCATTCCTTCACTGTTACTGGGTCAAAATTCTGGAACTCCCTCCCTAACAGCACTATAGGTGTATCTACACCACAGGGACTGCAGCAGCTCAAGAAGGCAGCTCATCACCACCTTCTCAAGGGCAATTAGGGATGGGCAATAAATGCTGGCCTAGCTAGTGACACCCACATCCTGTAAATAAATTTTTAAAAATTATGAGGCAAACCACATGTTATCAAAATTGATGTTGAAGCTTTTAATGTGCAGTCCTTTTCTGATTTTAAATCCATTTTATCTTTGTTTATTTATCTTGGACTTAATGGAATATATCTTGCCTAGGATGGTTCAAATTTTCTTTGGCTTTAAGACTTTGTGATCTTTTCAGCATTTGTGTTCTGCAAGTTACAGCAAATGTTTACCCTGAATAGCCTTTAAAAACAAATAATTGAAGTGACTTAAATGAATGTTGTGAATATTTTAAATACATATTTTGTATGAATTTACCATAAACAGTGCTGCCTACGCTCACAGATATGTTTGGGGGAAATAAATCAATACAGCCTTTGACAAGGTGCCGCACAGCAGGCGGCTCAGTAAGATAAGAGCCCATGGTGCTAGAGGCAAGGTACCAGCATGGATAGAAGATTGGCTGTCTGGCAAGAGGCAGAGAGTGGGGATAAGCGGGTCCTTCTCAGGATGGCGGCCAGTGACTAGTGGAGTTCTGCAGGGGTCAGTGTTGGGAACACAACTTTTCACTTTATACATTAATGATCTAGATGAAGGAACTGAGGGCATCCTGGCTAAGTTTGCAGATGACACAAAGATAGGTGGAGGGACAGGTACTATTGAGGAGACGGGGAGGCTGCAGAAGGATTTGGACAGGTTAGGAGAATGGGCAAAGAAGTGGCAGATGGAATACAATGTGGGCAAGTGTGAGGTCATGCACTTTGGTAGGAAGAATAGAGGCATAGACAATTTTCTAAATGGGGAGAGAATTCGGAAATCTGGAGTGCAAAGGGATTTGGGAGTCCTAGTCCAGGATTCTCTTAAGGTTAACTTGCAGGTTGAGTCGGTAGTTAGGAAGGCAAATGCAATGTTGGCATTTATTTCGAGAGGACTAGAATATAAAAGCAGGGATGTGCTGCTGAGGCTCTATAAGGCTCTGGTCAGACCACATTTAGAACATTGTGAGCAATTTTGGGCCCTGTATCTCAGGAAGGATGATCTGGCCCTTGAGAGGGTCCAGAGGAGGTTCACGAGAACGATCCCAGGAATGAAAGGCTTAACATATGAGGAACGTTTGAGTACTCTGGGTCTATACTCGATGGAGTTTAGAAGGATGAGGGGGGATCTGATTGAAGCTTACAGAATACTGAAAGGCCTGGATAGAGTGGACGTGGGGAAGATGTTTCCATTAGTAGGAGAGACTAGGACCCGAGGGCACAGCCTCAGAGTAAAGGGAAGACCTTTTAGAACAGAGATGAGGAGAAACTTCTTTAGCCAGAGAGTGGTGAATCTATGGAATTCATTGCCACAGAGGGCTGTGGAGGCCAGGTCATTGAGTGTATTTAAGACCGAGATAGATAGGTTCTTGATTGGTAAGGGGATCAAAGGTTACAGGGAGAAGGCAGGAGAATGGTGTTGAGAAACTTATCAGCCATGATTGAATGGTGGAGCAGACTCGATGGGCCGATTGGCCTAATTTCTGCTCCTATGTCTTATGGTCTTAAATGTGGTGGAAGAGGGACATTTATAATCTCTACATCCCTCACTAAGTTGTAGTTTGAACTTTTAAGAGGCTTCTCATTTTAAAGGATTCAGCTTTGGACATTTATTGTAGCGTCAATATTTACTGATGAACCTGCAGGCTTTTGTGTACATAGATTTTTGTAGATTTAAATCATTCTCTACTAAATGTTATATTTATTGAAACATATTTTAAGATAACATAGCAATGTTATTTATAAAATAGTAGCGGACATGTAAAATTGTTAATTGTGAATCAGGTCGAGTAGCCAGAGCTGGCAGAAGTGGTACCGCTTACTCATTTGTAGCCCTGGATGAAATTCCATATGTTTATGATTTACATCTGTTTCTTGGACGACCCCTCAAATTTGCAAGCCAAAATGAAAATTCTGAAGGTAAATATGTGTTTTAGGCATTTACTAAAGTTTGCTTTGGTTATTTTTAATGAAGCATAATGCATTTTTAAAAAAATTTTCAGTCAATCCACTGGATTGTGCGTGGTTTAAAATTTAGACTTCCGGATGTTATTTATTCCACCTTATTTCAAACTGCAGCTGAAAAAATGTATTGATCTATTTTATTTGTGCTTACATTATAAAACGCACATCTGGTCTTCTGAAGTACTGATTTAGCTAATCTAATTTCAGTGGAAAACTGAACTCTCTTCTGTAAAATATTGAGCCATGTGTAAGGCATTGGCACTAGAGCATTCCCAAGCTCCAGAACACCATCCAGAACTTATGATATAAAATTAATGTTTCTAAACAAACTGAGTTGAAAATTCCAACTTCATAAAAGTTCTGATGTTGATTAATCATTAGATTATTTGAGTACAAGTGTACCAAGACATTGTTAGCTAATCAGTAATTCGAGGGAAGGAACTGTTATGACCATATCTTTGCAGCAGGTGTCACTGTGAACTGTCACTAAGTATTGTGTCTCATTCTGCCATAGACTGAATTTTTAAATCTCTCTTTTTGTGTATTCAGATACAAATGGAATATATGGCAGGGTACCCCAAAATACTATAGATGATGAGGAATCACTACTTATAGCAGACCATAAAGCTTCACTAGACCTTCAGAACCTGAAAAGAGTGTCCGAGAATGCTTACTTACAGTACCTGAAGTCAAGGCCAAATCCTTCTCCAGAATCAGTAAAAAGAGTTAGAGATATGGATTTTTCAACACTGGGCATTCATCCATTACTTGGTAAGCTAAGCATATTTAAGATTTTAAAATGCTAACTAGTCACTTTGTGGAGATAATGATCATATTTGTGGTGATGATGGATACTATAGTCACAAAATACTTGTCCTTTGTATGTTTGCAACCTTTAAAAAAAGAATTGTACAGCAATTGCTACAAAAATGAAGCAGTAGGAGATCAAAAATTACAAAACAATTTTTGGGGCTTACATTCCTGGACATCAACTCATGCAAAAGAAAAAATGATTGAGTATCCCCACTAAACAAATGCAATTTAGCCTTTGCACCATGTTTTCAGTGTTTGAGAATCTACCCACAACAGACAGCTTTCTGAAGGACTGGGCTGTAACTTATATTTTTCATTGAAAAAAAAAAATTGCCAATCGCAGTGTTTTAGGTAGATGTGTTGCAATGATATTTTAATCTAATAAAACTAAAAGCTTGTGTGTTTTCCTGTTTTTAAGGTATTAACATAGAAGATACAGAACTTCAAAGACTTAAAATTATTAACAGTATCAAAAACTACAAAGCAAAATCTGTGAGTAAATAGTTTTGTGTATTACTGTTTTTAATCCATCTCATGAGAGTGCTTTTAAGCCAAGAACTATTGTTTCTTAAAAAAATAAAATATAGATTCTTTCTCAATTTTACAGACCATTTTTGAAGTCAGTTCTACAAATAAAACCACTGCAAGTGAGATTATGAGGATGACACGAAATAAGCAGAGCCGGGTTATAAACAAGTTTCAACGGTTGAAGGAAGAAAAGAAAGCAGCTGCTTCCAAGAACATGCCGAGCCCAGTGGAGACAGATCTCCCAGTTGGTCAGCAATCTGATGAAGATAACATTAAGGTTAAATAGTTATTTTTTATAGATGGAGTGAACTTGGAGGTTGCTTATTTCAAGTTTAAGAGATGGACAACAGCAGGTTATATGCTTATTGACAAGGGGGACCATCACAGCCTAGCTTGATTTCTGTCCTCATTTAATCTGCTTTAACATGGTGTATTGGCAATGATAGCAGTAAAAAAAAATCCACTTTTACTTATGGATATTACAGTTAATTGTGCCCCAATTATCAAATCCTATTTAGAGCAGCAAATTAGGACAGACCAGATTTTAAACCTGGAACCTCCTTGATTTGTTTGACTCTATGCTATAACATCTCACACAGCACTTGCCCATCTAAGCCATGTTTCTTGGGAGTAGAAGGACAGGGAGGAGTTGACAAATGATTGCCTTGGCTATGGCTAAGTTTAACTGGAAGGGCTAAGAACTTGTGCTTGCCCTAGATAAGCTCCTGAAATGTTAAAATCTAAGGATCCAAAATATCATCATCATTATGCTATGGGCAGAAATATTCAGGCGAAGCATATTCTCATCGTGTAGACTAGAATGCCGTTTCGCGTTTGATGTGAAAAGATTAAACCCACTTTACCATTTTGTTGTAGAGACGTTGAAGGCCTCATGTTTTTTTTTAGAAGCTAGGTCCGCTAAAGAGCATTTTAAATATCTTCATAAAATGAGCCTTTGGTGCCATTCAGACTCTGCTTTTAGAATTGATGCCTAATATGCAACAATAGACTAGTTTTGGACTGTTTTGCATGGCTTTAACTGTAATCTGTAGGAAATGTTTAGATATAAAGTGTTGCAGTTCAAAATAGATTTTCTTATACATGTTCTTGGGACGTGTGAGTTGCTGGCATGGCCAGTGTTTCTTGCCCATCCCTTGCCCTTAAGAAGGTGGTGGAGAGCTATTTTGTTTAGCATCACAATCTGTGGTTATAGGTACACCCACAGTTCAAAGCAGTGTCAGCAGTTGTATCAAAGATGATATGTATTACTTGATGCATCTTCTTTCTGTGATATAATATCTGTTTTGGAGAGTGACCTGTAAATTCCACCCCCGCCATCTCACCGGCTCCACATAGTTTATTCTACATTATATTGCTAATAATTTTCAAACAATGCTTGGAAGTTAACTGTTAGTCACCATTAACTGATGCATTCTCCATGGCAACACCTCTACCAAACAGAGTCCACTTGCCAACCAATCAGCACTCTTTTCATATAGTATAAAGTTGCTGCTTCCACTGACATTGGTATTTTTGCGATTGTCCTGTTGAGTGCAAGATGAAAAGCTTCGAAAAAATCTCTTTTTTCAGCATTACTCAGGTTCTGTACTACCAAACAATCATTTATTCTACATTCAAAAACAAAGATAGAATTACCTGGAAAAACTCAGCAGGTCTGGCAGCATCGGCGGAGAAGAAAAGAGTTGACATTTCGAGTCCTCATGACCCTTCGACAGAACTTGAAGGGTCATGAGGACTCGAAACGTCAACACTTTTCTTCTCCGCCGATGCTGCCAGACCTGCTGAGTTTTTCCAGGTAATTCTGTCCTTGTTTTTGTTTTGGATTTCCAGCATCCGCAGTTTTTTTTGTTTTTATATTTATATATATATATATTTATTCTACATTATTAATTGATCTTGTATTTTATATTGACAGACTGTATTCTCTGAAGCTATGGGGAGAAAGAGGAAAAATGAACAATCCACAAATCATTTTCCCAAAATTAAGAAAGAATGTGGGAAGGATGAGGAATTTTACATCCCTTACCGACCAAAGGATTTCAACTCTGAAAGAGGGTAACTAGCTATAAGCCCCTTTAACATACAATGCTGAGAACTTTCCTTAACTGGAACACTCCACTGTTTGTATCAATTGCCTGTTTATTGTGTTTCATGTGTATCTAATTCTGCTGCTAACAAAAACTGGTAAAAGCCATTTGGCATAAATTAAGCTTTTGGGTGATTTGGGGTGGAAAAGAATGTTGGAAGCTGGAATATGTCAGAAATTTAAGTGGAAGCAGATGCAGTAGTATTTCTTGAATAAATTCTTGAAGGGGAAAAGGTTTTAAGGGCAGTGTAGAGAGTGCGACATAGTAGGGATAATTGGATAATTCTTTCAACAAGCATGATGGGCCGAATGATGGCCTCCTTTCCAGTATTATTCTGTGATCTGTTTTTTTTAGATCATTTGTTGGAGTTCATTGTATAGTGCCCCAAAGTGTTGGGCATTGATCCACACAGTTCCATACCCAATCTCAACCACATCATTGTCTGTTAGATAGCAGCTACAAAGGAGGAGTGAAAATTAGTTTGTTCGTTTTGGGTGTGTGACCCAGAGATGGGGAACACTCAGCCAAAAACTTTTTTTTTTGTTACTATAAAACCATTTAACCTGGTTTTTTTCTTTGTTTATATATATTTTTTAAGATTTTATATTTTTCCATGTTTTAAGCTTTTTATTCAGTACTTTGTTTTACTTGCTCACTTTATTTTGCTGTAGCATTTTCAGCACATTTTTCCAATTGTATTGCTTGAATCTGCCTTACTGACATTCCCTTTCTAAAAGGGTCTTTCTCATTTAGAGGTAGTAGTAAAATAATAAAGCACTGAGACACTTACTGACTGAAAAGAAGGGTGAAATGCCAGTGCCCCACCATGCTGGAAGACCTTTGCCAATTAATGAATGGAACCACCTTGTGGCATGGGCTTAAAGGACCTAGTAACTGGTAATATTTATTTATTCCTCCTAACTTGATTGAATTACCATCAAACATGACCTTTGTGTGTCGTGCTATAATCTTACACAATCTGAATTTCATTTGAAGCTCTACATAAAAAAATGGTTGCACCTCATGTTTCCTCAGGAGCTGAGCTTGCTCATCTGATAGAGGCGTAAAACAATGGACAGGTGCACTCCTTCCCAGTCTAATGGGACTAGCCAACCAATAACAATAAAGATCTGTGGATATCTCTCCCATTGTGATTAAAATTATATGGCGGACGAAGTTATTTCTGAAGAAAGAGCTCCTTTGCATCCATTTTGCAGAATATTACTAAGCTTACAGAATGGGTATGCAATTGGCAAAATAATTTCAATATTGGTATGTGTGAAGTGGTGCTTTTTCATAGGAACAACACAGGCCACGTACTACTCCGATAATAAGAATTTGAATGGGATAGAGGAACAAAGAGATCAAGGGATAAAGAGGCATAAATCTCCAGAAGGACCCACGGAGGTTGATGAGGCTAATTTTTTCAAAAAAATATACACAAAGCACTGGGATATATTTCTAGAGGCATAGAATTGAAAAATAGAAACATTGTGTTAAACCTATATCAGACATTGGTTAGACCACGCAAAAAACTGTGCAGTTCTGGTCTCCATATTATAAAAAGGTTATAAAGGAAATCAAGGAAGCAAAAGAGGTTTGCGTGGATGATGCTGGATTTCTGAGAATATGCTTTTTAGGAAACGCTGAACAGACGGGCTGTTTTCTTTCGGGAATGTCATTTGGCCTGTCATGTCTGCTGACTTTGTGAAGGAGCAATTCACCAAGTACCACACTCTCGACTCCTCCCCGTAGCCTGCATATTCTTCCTCTTGAGATAGCAGTCCAGTTCCCTCTTGGATGCCTAGATTGAATCTGTCCCACATTCTCAGGCTGTGCAAATCAGATCCTAACCATTCTGTGCTTTTAAAAAAAAAAAATTTCCTCATGTCACCATTGCTTCTTATGCCATAAATTACCTTTAAATCTGTGCCTTCTGGTTCTTGTCCCTTCCACCAATGGGAACAGTTTCTCCCTATCTACTCTGTCCAAATCCCTCATGATTTTGAATTCCTCTGTGAAATCTCTTCACAACCTTTAACAGTCACAACTTCTCCAATCTATATAACTGCAATTCCTCAACCATTCTGGTGAATCTTTTCTGTACCCTTTGTAATTTTTCACATTCATCCTAAAGCGTGGTGTCCGGAACTGGGCGCAATATTCAGCTGAGGCCAAACCAGTGTTTTATACATTGATTTAACATAACTTCTTTGCTTTTGTACTCTCTGCCCCTATCTATAACGCCCTGGATGCTGTATGCTCTATTGACCGCACTCTCAACCTGCCCTGCCACCTTCAATGATTATGCACATATACACCCAGGTCCCTCTGCTCCTGGATCCACTTTAGAATCGTACTCTATATTTTGTGTCTCTGTGGTCTTCCTACTAAAACTTCACACTTCTCTGTATTTAATTTAATTTGCCACTTGTCTGCCTGTCTAAGTCCTTTTGAAGTTCTACACTGTCCTCACGTTTCACAATACTTCCAAGTTTGTGTCATCTGCACATTTTGAACTTTTGCCCTGTATGGCAAGGTCTAGGTTCTTAATATACATCAAAAAGAGCAGGAGCCCTAACACAGTCCTGGAGAACTCCACTATAAACCCTCCTCCAGTCCAAACAACTGTTAACCACCACTCTGTTTCCTGTTGCTAAGTCAATTTTATTTCCATGTTGCTACTGTCCGTTTTATTTCATGAGCTCTATCTTTGCTCACAAATCTGTTGTGTGGCACTTCATCAACAGATTACCCTCATCAATTCTCTCTGTTACTTCATCAAAAATCTCAAGCAAGTTAGTTAAACACAATTTGCCCTTAACAAATCTGTGTTGGTTCTCCTTAATTAACCTGCATTTTTCCAAGTGATTGTTAATTTTGTCCCAAATTATCGTTTCTTGAGACTTCCCTACCACTGAGCTTAAAATGACTGGCCTGTAATTGCTGGTCCTTCTTTGGACAAGGGTATAACAGTTTTAATTCTGCAGTCCTCTAGCGTACCCTAAAATGCCTCTGCAATTTCTATTCTCGCTTCCCTTAGTAGCCTTGGATGCATCTCATCCAGTCATACCTTATTGACAGCCTATTCAATACTGTGTCCTTGTCAATTTTAAATCCTCCAAGTGTCCGAAATATTTGCTCTTTCACCATGACCTGTGCAATATCATCTTCCTTAGTAGAGACAGGTGCAGATATTCCATTTGCAGCCATGCCCTCTGCCTCCATGCGCAAATCCCTTTTTGGTCCCCAAGTTTTTACTATTTATGTGCTTATAGAAGACTTTAAGATTCCCTTTAATCTTAGCTGCTAGACTATTATACTCTCTCTTTGCTTATATTTGCTTTTTCAATTCCCCTCTGAAACTTCAACATTTAGCCTGGTTCTCAGTTATATCCTCTGCCTGACATTTGTCAAAAGCTCACTTTTTCTTCTCCTTAATTTGTAAATCTTTGTCATCCAGAGAGCTCTGGGTTTGTTTGCCCTACCTTTACTTTTCATGGGAATCTACCTTGACTGTTGCCAAACTATCTGTTCTTTAAATGTAGCCCATCATTCAGCTGGGGTAGGACTGGGTATTAAATATTTCTGGAAAGAAGGTGCTCAGGAACAATAGGAAAGGCGGGGTGGGGGTGGGGGGGAGAGGTGGCAGTATTGAGTAAGGAGAACATTGCAGTGCTGGAGAGGGAAGATGTCCCAGAGAGGAATCTTTAAATGTAGCCCATCGTTCAACTACAATCTTGACACAGACCTTTGTTTTTGACCCAGATAAATTGGAATCATTGTTACCCCATTGAAGTTAGCTTTCCCCCAGTTAATTATTCCTACTCTGGATTGTTCATTGTTCTTTTCTATAGCCAACCTAAACTTTATGATGCAATGACCGCTGACCCCTAAATATTTCCCTACTGATAATTGATCTATTAGGCCCACCTCATTCCCAAGAAGCAGGCCTAGCAATGCCTCCTTTCTCATTGGACTGGAAAACTACTACCTCAAAGGACAAGGGCAGGCAAGTTTTCCTCCAAGTCACACACCATTCTGACTTGGAATGATATCGCCATTCCTTCACTGTCACTGGATCAAAATCCTGGAACTCCCTTCCTAATAGCATTGTGGATGTGCCCACATCACATGGACTATGCCATCTTCTCGAGGTTAATTAGGAATGCGCATCAAATGCTGGTCTAGCTATATACTGCTGTAGAAAATTCTCCTGAACACACAAGGGTGACTCTTGCCCCACTCTGCCCTTTACACTACTATCCCAGTCTATATTTGGACAATTCAAGTCCCCCATTATAATTACTCTATAATTCTCGCAACTCACTGTAATTTTCTTGCAGATTTGTTCCTCTATATTTTTCCCACTAGTTGTGGAATATAGATTGCACCGAGCAGTGTATTTGCACCTTTTTTGTTATGTCACGCTATCCAAATAGATACTGCCCTTGGCCCCTCTGGGAGTCCTCCCTCTCCAGCACTGCAATGTTTTCTTTACCCAATACTGCCACCCTTCCCTCTTTCCTTCCTTTACTATCTTTCCTGAACATCTTTTAACCAGAAATATTTAATACCCAGTCCTACCCTTCTTTGAGACAGGTCTCCGTAATCATCACATCATATTTCCATGTGGCTCTTTGCGGCTGTGACTCACCCATCTTATCTACCACACCGCACATTCATATATACGCTGAACCCACTTAATACCTTACTGTTTGCTATTCTCGTGCTGTCTGTTTCTCCCAGTATTCTGCATACCTTGGTATTCTTCTCTAGTATTGTCTCTTGGTTCCCACACCCCACCAAGTTAGTTTAAAACCTCCCCAATAATACTAGCAAATCACCTCACAAAGAAATTGGTCCCAACTCTGTTTAATACAACCCATCTAACCTGTACAGATCCCATCTCCCCAATGACTGGTTCCAATATCCCAGGAATCTAAAACACTCCCACCATTTTTCTAGCCACACATACATCTGTTTTATCCTCCTATTTCTACACTCAGTTGTGCCTGGCACTGGGAGTAATCCAGTGATTACTACCTTTGATGTCCTGCTCGCTAACTTCCTACCTAGCTCCCTAAATAGTGACTGCAAGACCACATCCCTCTTTCTACCTGTGCTGTTGGTACCGATATGTCCCAACTGCTGGATGTTCACTGTCCCTCCTTGAGGCGTTCTGCTGCTGTTCAGTGACATTCTTGACTCTGGCACCAGGGAGGCAACATACCATCCTGAATTCAACTCTGCAGTCACAGAAACATATGTCTGTTCCCCTAAGTATTGAATCTCCTATTACTATTGCTCTTCTAGTCGTCTTTGTGCCCCCCTGTATGGCTGAGCCACCTGGGGTGCCGTGGAATTGGCTCTGGCTACACTTGCCAGAGGAACCATCACTTTCATCAATTCAGAACTGACTACTAGTTGAAGAGTGAGATGTGCTCATGGGATTCCTGCACTACCTGCTTGTTTCTTCTTGACTGCCTGGTGGTCACCCATTCCTCCTTTTCCTGCAAACTCCTACACTGAGGAGTGACCACATCATGCTATCCATGAAGCTCTCATCACTGCAGTGTATCCGTAAGGTTGTCAGCTGTTGCTCAAGCTCCGAAACCCAAAGCTTAAACTGCTGTAGTTGATGACACTTCCTGCACATATGATTATCCAGGACACACAAAGTGCCCTGGAGTTCCCACATGGCACAGGATGTGCACTCAAGAGGCCAGAGCAGCCCTGGCATTCCACTCTCTATTAGATAATAAAACTTACTACTTAAGAAAGAGAGACTCATCAACTTCCCTTCTGCTAATGTCACTTAAATATAGGGAAGTTAACTGAAATGTTTTACTTAACCCTTATTATCTAAAAAAAAGGATTTTTTAAATTTCCAAGTTCCTTAACTTTGGAGGAAGGGAAACAAATGATGTCACAGGATGCTTTTTTTCCCGTCTTTTTCACACACGAACATGCCCCTGGTCTGCTGCTGCTGCTGCTTCCAATCAGGTCTTCGCTCTTCTCCCACTGATGAGGCTGGAGTGTCCCAATAAAGTTCTTGATGAAAAGGAAAGAATTTGACAGGTTATATATAAAGAAAATGTTTCCATTTGTTAGGGACTCCAAAACCAGAGGTTATAAATATAAGATGATCACTTATAGATCCAATAAGGAATTCAGGAGAAACTTCTTTACCCAAAGAGTGGTAAGATTGCGGAATATGCTATCTCAAGGAGTAATTGAAACAAGTAACATAGATACATTTGAAGACAAGCACATGAAAAAGAAAAGTGTAGGCTGATAGAATTAGAAGAAATAGGATGAGAAGTGGCTCATGTGGAGTATAAATGATGGCATAGGCCAATTGGGCCAAATTGCTTGTTTGTGTGGCTCTATGTTCAAATCCAATATTTCAGATAGTGCAAGGATACAGTGGTGTCTATAATTAAATCATCCTGTGTAATAGTTAAACCTGAAATTATGTGTGTAATAGCTGTTTATCTGAAATGGAATTCACGGTAGCAATGTCCCTTTTAATTACTCTGCTCCTCAAAACAATGTTTTTAGTTGTATAATTCACTGAATTTATGCAGGACTTTTTTAAACCCATGCTTTTATTTCACTTAACCTAGATTAAGTTTAAGTGGGGAAGGTACCACCTTTGAACAGCAGGCATCTGGAGCTGTTTTAGACTTGATGGGTGATGAAACAGAAGACATGCAAAAGAAGAAACAAATGCTGAAGTGGTAAGTATTATTTGTAAAGTGCTTTCATGCCATAACTTCTAGCGGGTTCAATTGATGCCTACTACTGGGCATTTTCAAAATAGACCTTTAATGGATGGAATATAATTGCGTATAATGTGAGTAGAATCTTATTTTACCCAACTGCCAAAGGTTTCTACAAATGGAACATGCTTGTCATAATATAAGTGAACAATGTACAAAAATGATAATTGCAAATTAATCTGAGGTATAGGCCAAAACCTTCTGAAGTCCTGCACTACTGTTGGGGGCTTGCGCATGGTGGGTGGCTTACCAGACGGTCACAAGTGTTCTCATCAGTGTTCTTCCCATTTTTGTGAATGGATGAAAAATGTCATGCAAAAACGCCCATAATTTTCTGGTAAGTTGTCTGTTGCATTTGAGGTCATGTCAATGGCATGCAGGGCCTGGAAAGTTCCATCCATATTTTGGATAAATCACCTATTATAATTGCTCATTTGCTTCTATTTACTTGTATTTTGAAAGCTTTCACAACTTCTTGGGCTTGTTTTGTATATTATCTGCCTTCCATTCTCCAAGTATTCTTATCCACACAAATGTGTGTATGTATTTTTTTATATGTTATCTGCCAGTAGGAAAAAGAGAATGTTAATTATGTATAGGGGAGGGGTTGTGAATACAAACCTTTAGTCCCATTTTGAATTGATTTCTTTAATTTTTAATTAATGGTATAGACAACTATCCCTCAATTAGCACTAGGAGTTAGAGCTCCTAATGCGTTCTTAAAAAAGGATGTGCTGAATGAAAACTATTTTCACTTTTAAAAAAATTTTATGCAGGGATCGTAAAAAAAAGCGATTTGTCAGGGACACTGGCAAGGAAAATAAGAAAATAAAGACTGAAAGTGGAAGATACATCGGTGCTTCATACAAGAAAAACATGTATCCTTTTTATTGGGATTCATTTCACTCACTATTACGTTTTGTTGGATCTTGTTTTAACCTAAATCTGAAATGGATCAAATTTTGTTGTGCATTGTATTGAGATCCTCATTTAAGAGAAATGCAGCTGTGTAGTGTTCTGATCAGGAATTAGTTACCCAGAACTTTGGTCAGAATCCAATTGAACTATTATATTTGGTTCAGGACACCAAACCTCAGGAAAAAAAGATATTGGCCTTAGAAAGAGGATAGTGCAAATTCACCAGAATTATACCAGGGTTAAAATGGTTAAATTGAGGACAGTTTGCAAGTACTTGGCTTGTATTTCCATGAGTTCAAAAAGTTAGGGGGTGATTAATCTAGGTATGTAAAATAATAAAGAAATTCATTAGAATAGACACCGAGTAACTATTTTTTTCTGGTGAGAAGTCCAGACAAGGGGATGTGTTTAAGATTAGAGCAAGGTCAAGCATTTAGGAGTGAATTCAGGAACCACTTTTTTTTTTAAACTTATTTATTCTTATGAGCTTCTGCTGTAGTCCATATAGTTGGTATACTCACAGTGCTGTTTGGAAGAGAGCTCCAGGATTTTAATCCAGCGACAGTAAAGGAATGATGATATAGTTCCAAGTTAGGATGATGCGTGGCTTTGAGGGGAACTTCCAAATGGTGGTGTTCCCATGCATTTGCTGCCCATGTCCTAGGTAGTAGAGGGCACAGGGTATGGAAGGTGCTGTCAAAGAAGCCTTGGTGAACTGCAGCAATGCTGCAGATGATACACACTGCTTCCTCTGTGCTTCAGTGATGGGGGAGTGAATGTTGAAGATGGTGGATGGGATGCCACACAAGCAGGCTGCTTTGTCTTGGATGGTGTCAAGCTTCTTGTGTTGTTGGAGCTCATCCAGGCAAGTGGAGAGTGTTCCATCACACTCCTGACATGCCTTGTAGATGGTGGTCAGGCTTTGAGGAGTCAGGAGATGAGTTACTCACTGCAGAACAGCCTCTAACTTGCTCTCATATGACTAGTCCAGTTCAGTTTCTGGTCAATGGTAACCCTCAGGGTGTTGATAATGGGGGATTCAGTAATGGTAAATCCATTGAATGTCATGGGATGATGGTTAGATTCTCTCTTGTTGGGGATGGCCATTGCCTGACACTTGTGTGGTGCGACTTTTACTTGCCACTTATCAGCCCAAACCTGAATGTTGTCAAAGTCTTGCTGCTTGTGGGCACGGACTGCTTCTGTATCTGCAGAGTTGCAGATGGTGCTGAGCATTATGCCACTTCTAACCTTATAATGGAAAGAAGGTCATTGATGAAGCAGTTGTAAATAGTTGGGCCTAGGACACTACCTTGAGGAACTCCTGCCGTGATGTCCTGGGGCAGAGTTGATTGACCTCCAACAACTACACCATCTTCCTTTGTGCTTAGTGTGACTCCAGCCAGTGGAGAATTTTCCTCTGATTCCTGTTGATGCCAGTTTTGCTTGGGTTCCTTGGTGCCACACTTGGTCAAGCGCTGCCTTGATATCAAGGGCAGTCACTTTCACCTCATGTCTGGAGTTCAGCCCTTTTGTCCATGTTTGGACCAAAGCTGTAATGAGGTCAGGAGCCAAGTGGCTCTGGTGGAACCCAGACTGAAGTTTAGTGAGTAGGTTATTGCTTAGTAAGTGCCACTTGATAGCACTGTCGACGACACCTTTTATCACTTTTCTGATGATTGAGTGTAGACTGATGGGGCAGTAATTGGCAGGGTTGGATTTGTCCTGCTTTTAGTGGACAGAACATAGCAATTTCCCACATTCCTGGATAGATGCAGTGTACTGGAACAGCTTGGCTTACACTGGAGTACAAGTTTTCAGTACAATTGCCGGAATGTTGTCAGGGCCCATAGCCTTTGCACTATCCAGTGCCTTTGGCCATGGCTTGATATCACATGGTGTAAATTGAACTGGCAAAAGACAGGCATCTGTGATGCTGGGAAACTCGGGGAGGCCAAGATGGATCATCCGCTTGACACTTCTGGCAGATAATAGGTTTTTCTTATTCTTTAATGGAACATGTGCATCTCTGGCTAGGCCAGCACTTTTATTGCCCATCCCTAATTGCCCTTGAGAAGGTGGTGCTGAGCAGCATTTTTGAACTGCTACAGTCTATGTGATGGACAACACCACAGTGCTGTTAGGGAGGGAGTTCCAGGATTTTGACATACCAACAAAATGCAAATGCTTCAGCCTTGTCTTTTTGCACTGATCTTTTGGGCTTCCCCATCATTGAGGATGAGGGTATTTGTGGAGCCAGTTAATTAGTAGTTTAATGTCTACCACCATTCACGACTGGAATAAAAATCTGGAATTAAAAAACTGATGATAACCACAAAATTTTTGCTGATTGTCGTAAAGACCCATGTGGATCACTAATTTCCTTTAGGGAAGGAAATCTGCCATCCTTACCTGGTCTGGCCTAGAGTGACTCTAGACCCATAGCAATGTGGTTGACTCTGGGATGGGCAATAAATGGTGGCCTAGCCAGCAACTCCCACATCCCATGAACAAATATTAAAAAAGTGACAGGACTACAGAGCTTGGGTCTGATCCATTGGTTGTGGGATTGCTTAGATCTGTTTATCACATGCTGCTTACACTATTGTGTGTGCAAGTAATTCTATGTTGTAACTTCACCAGGTTGACACCACATTTTCAGCTGTGCCTGGTGTTGCCCCTGGCATGCCCTCCTGCAACCTTCACTGAATCGGCTTTGATCCCCGGCTTAATGGTAATGGCAGAGTAGAGGATATACCAGGCCATGAGGCTGCAGTTTGTGCAGCACAATTCTGCCCACTGCGCCTCATTGGATGCCCAGTTTTGAGTCGCTAGATCTGTTAAAAATATATCCCGTTTAGCACGATGAAAGTGCAACACAGCACACTGGAGGGTATGCTTAATGTGAAGACGGGACTTTGTTTCCACAAGGACTGTTCAGTGGTCACTCCTGTCAGTGCTGTAGGAGAGATGCATCTATGACAGGTAGATTGGTTAGGACGATGTCAAGTATGTTTTTCCCTTTTTGGTTCCCTCACCACCTGCCCCAGAGCCAGTCCAGCAGCAATGTCCAGCTGAGGCTAGACTTGTTCAGCTCAGTTAGTAGTGGTGCTATCAAGCCACTCTTGGTAATGGCTATTAAAGACCCCACTCACAGTACATTCTGTGCCCCTGCCACCCTCAGTGCTCTATGTTTAACATGGAGAGTACTATTTCATCAGCTGAGGAGGGCAGTAGAAGATAATCAACAGGAGGTTTCCTTTCCCATGTTTGAACTAGTGCCATGGGACTTCATGGGGTCTGGAGTCAATGTTCAGGACTTCCAGGGCAACTCTCTCCTGACTTTATACCACTATGCCGCCACCTCTGGTGTGTCTGTCCTGCTGGTGGACCAGGAGACGATGATGGTGTCTGGGACATTGTCTGTAAGGTATGACTGTGTGAGTATGGCTTTATTGGACTGTTGCTTTACTAGTGTAGGATAGCTCTTCCAATTTTGGCACAAGCCCCACCCCCCCGATGTTAGTAAGGAGGACTTTACACGGTCAATGGAGCTGGGTATGCCTTTGTCATTTCCGGTGCCTAGGTTGCTGCTGGGTGGTCTGTCCAGTTTCATCCCTTTTTGAATTTACTGTAGCAGTTTGATATAACTCAGTGGCTTACTAGGCCATTTCAGAGGGCATTAAGAGTAAACCACATTGCTGTGGGTCTGAAGTCACATGCAGGCCAGATAAGGTAAGGACTACAGATTTCCTTTCCTAAGGGACATTAATGAACCAGATGGGTTTTCATGGTCACCATTATTGAGATTAAATTTTTTAATTCCAGATTTATTAATTGAATTCAAATTCCACCAGCTGCCGTGGTAGTTGAGTCCATGTTCCCTAGAGCATTAACCTGGGCCTCTGAATTGCTGGTGCAGTGACATTATAACTACACGACCACCTCCTCTTACAAAGGGGAATAGAAACCCGGAACTTGATACCCAAAAGGTGTTGAATGCTGGGTCAGTTAAAATATGCATGACTTGAGATCGATATATGGCATACAGGCAGGTACATGGAGTAAGAATACAGATCACCCATGATCTAATTAGTGGAACAGGCTGAAAGGGCTGAGTAGCATACTCCTGTTCCAACACAAAACCACAGCTTGAGTACTGGTGCCCATTTGTTCAACTAGATACAAAAGAGACTTTCAAGCATTGTCTGTGCTTAAAGAGTCACAAGGCTGATCCCTGTGTCAAAGATTAATTAAAAAAGACAAGAGAAACTTGGACTTCTTGACTTTAAAATCAGAGGTGATATTATAAAAGTGTAGAAAAAATATACAAAAGATGCATGTGAAAATTACTTTCAACTAAAGTGAAAGTATAGGACTACAACTAGAACTAAGAATAGGACATGGGGAAATGGTCTCATAAGTGATTGGCAAACTTACTGATATCAATAAGTTTTTCTTTACAAACAATGATCAATACATGGAATTGGTTTCCAAATTACATAGGGGAGACAAAAGCCCTGGAATTATTTTGGAACCAATTAGATGTTGTAATGTGGAGAGGCTTATCAGTATATTTTTGAATGGAGGAATTAAGATAAACTGATAGATCTCCCTATCAGTCATCATGATTTGGTGATACCTGGCCTTCAAGCAAGGCATTCTCAGTTTCCTTAAACTTTGGTATATATTCTCTCTTCTTGATACCTTGTGCAATTCCTAAGTCAAAAAAATAGGTTAATGATCTGCAGTTGTAATGAAGGCAGATGTCCTTAGCTCTTTCCTTCCCCTCCCACTATTCCTAAAATATGAGAAACTACTGATCATGCTTCATATTCCCTTTTTTTCTCTAAAGAATTAAGCTTAGATTTAAAATTTGCAATGTGAGGGAATTATCTTCACGTTAGCTGTTGTTAAGAATCATGACCATTGGAACATCATTCAGATGGACACATCTGAACCAATAATAATGGCATCAGTCCATGACGATTTAAGGCTTTGGAGTCGAGGAGACTGAAACTAACCTAAATGTAACTTGTTGTGGACAGAAATTCTAGATTTAAGCAAATTCAAAAGGAGACCTGGGAGATATATACACAAATCTTTGAGGGTGGCAGGATAATTTCAGAGGTTGTTAGGAAAGCATTTAGGATTCTGGGTTTTGTTAATAGAAGAATAGAATACAAAAACAAAGAAGTTATGCTAACTCTTTGCAAAGCACTGGTTGAGCCTCAGCTGGAATATTGTGTTCAATCCTGGGTGTCATAATTTAGAAAGAATGCCAAGATCTTAGAGAGGGTGCAGGAGTGATTACTGGAATTGCACTAGGACAGAAAGAGAATTCCATTCTGTTGAGAGACTGGGGAAGCTGGGGTTGTACTCCTCAGAGCAGAGATTTGGAATTAAGGAGATTTGATCGGGTGTTCAAAATTTTGAAGTGTTTTGATAGAGTAAGGAAGGAGAAACTGTTTCCAGTAGCAGAAGGTTCAGTAATCAGGGGACACAAATTTAACGTGATTAATAAAAGAACCAGAAGTAACATGAGGAAAGATGTTTTCACAAAGCAAGTTATTGTGATCTAGCTTGCACTGCCTGAAAGGTTGGTGAAAGCAGAGTCAACAGTAACATTCCAAAGATGAATTGTGTAAGTTATTGAAGGGAAAGAAATTACTTGGGCTCATGAGGAAAGAATAGGGGAATGGAATTAATTGGATAGCTGTACCAAAGAGTAGACACAAGCATGGTGAGCTGAATGGCCTCTGCCTGTGTCTTTCTATGGCTCAAATGAATAAATGTCTTGGTCACTAATTAAATGTCTTTGTGCCCTTTGATAATCAGATATGACTATTATAATGATGTAGAAAAGCAATCTGGTAACTTTTAATAGGCAGTTGAGGGAGAAAATGTAGAAATCTTACAAGTGCTGTAACTCATGGCATAAGAACTTTTCTATAATCTTGAATTCAATCGAATGTTGTCTGAGCACTTCAGAAATTATTTATATTCAACTGAGTAGCATGACCATCTTACTGCAGAAAGCGATTTACACTTAAAATTTCACTCATTTTTTGAGCCAATACATATTCAAGATTTGAGATTAAAATGGTAAAAAATAACAATCCAAAATATACCCATTTCCATGACTAGTAATATTTAGCTATGAGGAATGGAAGAAGAAGTACAAGATTGATGAAAGAATATCTGATGATGAAACTGAAAATGAGCGACGGAATCATAGGAAAAAAGGTGGTCGAGGTAAGGCTACTTTATTTTTTATATATTATCTTTGTGTCAAAGTATTGATTAAAAACTAAACACCTTTTGCCAATCATAAATGTTACTAAACTTAATTAGGATGCATTTGTTTTGTAAACCATGTGGTATTAGACCAGTTCTGCTGAATGTTTGTTTTATTGCAAAATGTTGTTATAATCCATTAGTAGGAAGGAAAATCTATGGTAGTGCTTCAGCTCAAACTGCTGCTCCCATTTCAGCAGTTCAACATTTCTTTTTGGTAAAATTGTATGCTTATCTAATTTTCTTTGCACTCTTTTCAGTTATAACTGATATGCCCTTGAGAATAATAATCCTGCTTCACACTTGTGAAAAAGATTTTTAAAATATCTGACTGCAAATGGTATCTGAAGGAAATAAATATGCTAAATCAAGGTTGCATTTAAGACTGTCACAAATTCTAGAAATGGGGACATCGACTTAGGAAAGAAGGTGCACAAATTACATAACGTGTAGTTAGGGTTGCCAACTGTAATTAAGGATTTTTTTTTTCTTTCACGGGGCGAGGACATCGCCGGCTATGCCAGCATTTATTGCCCATCCTTAATTACCCTTGAGAAGATGCAGTTTCTGGTCATTGGTAACCCCCCAGGATGTTGCTAGTGGAAGGGTTCAGTGATGGTAATGCCATTGAATGTCATGGGGAGATGGTTGGATTCTCTCTTGTTGGAGATGGTCATTGCCTGGCACGAATGTTACTTGCCACTTATCAACCCAAGCCTGAATGTTGTCCTGGAGGTTTCATCACCAGACTTGCCTCCATGCTTCAGCCATTAGTCAGCCAACACATCCATCCTGTGACACACTGCCTTCCTATGCCAATTGAAAAGCAAAAAGTTCCATTATCCAATTGGAAGATGCTTGGCTATCAGCCAAACTGCCCTTTTTTTCCACATTTTCAATATTTTTATAACTGGTAAAGAGAAATGTTCAAAGAAAATGACAACAACAAAAAAATGTTTTTGCACACAGCAATGTCCTGAAGATTGATTTTCTTTTCCTGGAGACTCCAGGCCAATCCTGGAGCACTGGCAACCCTATGTATTGTGGAATGGACTGCCCAGAGAACAGTGGAAGCATTTAGTATTACAATTTGAGGGACAATTAGATATTTGGTGGAATGGATGATCAGAGAGACCTTTTAACCAGATAAATAGACTACTTAATCTCTTTAATTTACTTTCTGCTATTCCTATAGCTATGGAAATAATTAAGAAAATGCTTGGAAAGGACTAGTTGAAAATTGTGTACATCTTATGTATATATTTTAAAAATTAGGTAAATAATAGTATAGGTATTTTTATGAAGTTTGCATCTTTCAGCAGTAACATGCTATATTTTCACAGGGTCATGCATGATGGATATTAGTTTAGTAAATATCATTAGAAGCTCATCTCCCATAGCACTTCTCATGGATAGGCTGGGGTGGTGATGTGATGTTTATCATGTTGCATTTTGAACTAGGGAAGGGCACACAGCATGGAAGGGTTTGGAGCAAAGCACAACAGAAAAGATCAGACAGAAGAACAGAATAGAGGTTGAATAGAAAAACTGCAGCAGGTAGATTAGAGTGAGATGGAATGTGCAGAGGAGGAGAGCTGGGGATGATGATGAGTGGTGCGCAATTCATACATGAGGACTGAGGAATGCAGCATTACGGATGTTGCAAGAAAGAAAACAACATTTTCATTTATTACAGGACCTCCAGGGAAGCAAGGACCATCCTTAAAATGGTGATATGACATAAAATTATACCATCTGTTCTGGATTCATTTCCCTTGGATTTAATTTTCAATCAGAAGCTTGTAACTGGAACAAAAATTAGTTTTACTGATTTGAAAATAGGTGTGTCTATAATGCACCAATCTCTTTTGAGGAGGAAAATTCATTTGGTATGGTTAATATGTATTTTCAAAAAACCATTTGATAAGCTACCATGTAAGAGGTTACAGTAAAGAAAATAGCACAGAATTTTAAGAATGTGGCTGTGTGAATCAAGGGATGGCTGCAAGGCAAAAGGAAGTTAGTTGGACTGGAAAGATTTGTTACACTTAGATGTGTGGTGAAATTCTTGCGTACATATTGTTCTTTCTAAATACAGAAATGAATTGGATGTAACATTTGGGGATCAATACTGAAAATTGCTAATAGCGCCAAATTGTAATGATGACTATTATGAAATGTTGCAGGAGGTCATATCCTATCAAGGATGAGAAGTTACAGATATGAAAAGAGGCAAGAAGTTTTTTTCCCCACAGTAGCTGAGAGACCTGGTAGAAGTTGTCAAAGTATTAAAGAGCTATGTTAAGATGAAATAATGATTCAGTTTGTGTTCTCATGTTATTGTTTTGCTGACTGATGCAACAATCTAAAACAATCCCAAAAAATTAAGAGAAAATGATTCTTTAGTGAAATTCTCTGCCATAACTGTTGCTGAAGGAGATTGCATAAATTGAAGAGAGAGTTAAATAGCTGTTTGAAAGGAGGAGTACTATATTGAAGGATATGGGTAGTAAGTAGGTGAGTGGAATTTGAGTAGGTAGCCCCTGGAGAAAAATACAAGCACAAACATGATTGGCCAAGTTGCCTGTTGCTGTAATATAACATTCTGTTTGTACCATGATAAAGAACCAACGTGTAAAATTACAGGTGGAAGAGGAAACTCTAGTTCCTTCCCAAGAAAACAAGGGCAACAGCATGGAGTGCGATCAGAGCTGAAGACCAAAGCTGAAATCCTCAAAAATAGAAAGAGAAAAGAAAAATCTCAGTTCCTACAACGGGGAGGAATGAAGAAACTCAAGCTTAAGAATCGGCAACGTGTAAGAGAAATGAAGAACATGGCCTTTGGTAGAGGCAAAGGGAAAATGCGGAAAAAAATGTAATTCATAATGCCAGAAGGACTCGACAGAACTGGACTATGTGATCTTAATGCCATTTACAGTAATGATGTGCTGCAGGCTAAGGTTAGCTGATGCTAGTTTTTGTCTTCCTTGTTACTTATGCAGGTTATTGAATGGAAATTTATTTGGGGGAAAGAAGAGATAACAATGCCTTAAACCAGTTGGACATATTGACTTTCATGAGATTATAAGCTGGAACAAAAAGATTGTGTGTTTATAATGAAACTTGTTTTGTAGAATACTATTCTGAAAACCAGTGCCATCACTGAAATATTCCAGATAAACAGTTTAGTCTCAAGACTGAAGAAATTATGCACGTTTATTAATAAAATGGTATACCTAGTTCAGCACAGTACTTTATTTGGTATTTTGAATCCATTTGTAGAATGTATACTTTCTGTCTGTACCATATCAGCCTATTGTAAAAGTGGTGAATTTTATTTTTAAACCATTTTATCAGTGTTAAACTGAAATGCTATTATTCAGATAATAAGCATTCCAAATTCTGTCATGAACCACACCCTGAAAAATAAATTGCTGCTGTGTATTGTACAAATATTTTACTAAAATTCTGTAACCGAACAAAACAGTAATTAAATTGAACTATCCTGGCACAGTGAAGGGAGAGAATGGAAAACAGTATAAAATGAAGAATTTCTGTGGGTGGAATCTTTTACTATGAACTGTATCCAATTATATAATCAGTGAAATAATACATGTGGCTGCCTAGTTAACTGATGTGGTATAAGTAAATTAGTTACTATCCAAAAAGTTTAGACATTCAATCTAGTACACTTGCATGTGCCTGCCCATCAACTCTAAATTTAAACAAGAGGACTTTTTTTCCCTTTTATGAGTTATGTTAATTTTCCAAAGACTCGGTGATCTAAATAGTGAAACAGACCAATTTGACTTTCATTCCCTACCTTCAATGTTATCTCTTAACTAGATTTGCTTTGTTGTCTTTTTTGTGATCTTAAGCACTGAGGGTGTGGGTGGAAAGAGAGTCTATTGCAATATCAAGATTTTCTTTTAAATCCGTTGGACTTAGTTTTAAATCTCTTGTCAATAGTTACCAAACATGAGCAAACTCCTGGAAGTACTGCTCTGTATTTTATATTTAGCAGATTCTCATTGTTACAGATATAAAATGAGTTTACGTGAACCATTGTAGCCTGTAGTGATGAGGTACTTCAGTTTAAAGATAGGGTTCTGGCAAAAGATCAGAAGTTCTTTATGGGGAGCTCTTGTATTTATATGACCATTTATTGCATCCTCAGCGGATCTTAAAGTTCTTCATGTAATTACGCTTTTGAAGCGTTGTCACTATTGCATAGGCAAATACAGCAGCCAACTGAAACAAGTAAATATGATGAATGACAAGTTAATTTGGTGGTTGGGGAAGGAAATGTTGACTGCCTGACAAATTATGCTGTAAGATCTTTTACATCTACCTGACCAACTAGACAGGGTCTTTGTTTAACATCTCAACAAAACACTGGCATCTTCCAGCAATGTTGCACTGAAGTCAGCTTAAATTTTATTTGAGTTATGTATTGGAACATAAACTTACAATCTTTCTTAACTCAGAGTTAAGTTGATCCTGACAGTTTTGCACTTGAATAATGCTGTAGATTTTACTTAATTGTAATGCTTTAGATTAATTAGGATCCGGGTGTCTTTTCCCACCTAATCTCTCTATCCAGTAATGTGAAAACCAGATATACAACAGACTTGTATTTATGTAGCATCCACAGGTACTTCACAGGAACCTTATAAACCAAAATTTGGGTATATTGGGAAGATGACCAAAAACCTGATGCAAGATATATGTTTTAAGGAGTGTCTTAGAAGAAAAAAATGTAGATAGGTTTAGGGAGGGAGCTCCAGAGTTTTAGGGAAGCTCAAGAAGCCTGAATTGGAGGAGTGAAGTTACATATTTACCACTGTACTGGTAATGTAGCACAATTTAATGTTAGCTGGGTACTTTGCAATGCAACTTTGGTTTCTCTCTCTCCACTTCAAGTAATCAGCTAAAACAATAACTTTTTTGAGTGCACAGAGGACAACTCTTGAGACAAATTATATCAGCTATTTTATGAACATGCAGCTCCTGTTAATACTTTAAGACTTTTCCCTTCATGATTTTTAGAAATAGGTTAAAAAGTTTAGAAATTTTAGCAACAAATTGTTTGTCTTGATTTATGTGGCTAAGAATAGGTACATTTGTGTAGTGCACAAGTTACTGGACACTCAATCCAGAGGCCTGGACTAATGATTCCAATCTCACCATGGCAGTTTATGAAATAGAATTCAGTTTTTTTAATCAGTTGATCATGAAGGTATTGAAAAACGCAACTGTTTCACTAATCTTTTTAAGGAAGGAAACCTGGCATCCTCACATGGTCTGCAGAAGTGGGGCTAAAGTCAAATAATGTAATTGACTCTTAATTGGTAGCCTCGGTGAAGGGCAATAAATACCCAGCAAGATCCACACTTGAAGAATTCTTCAAAAATTGGCTTGAAGAAATTCAGCTGTACCATTGATATTTAGTACGGGTAAAGTGAACAATGAGTGTACTAAGATCTTCACTGATCATTAAGCTGAACAGGAAGAGTGAGCTAAATAACTGCCAATTGTGACATGCCATCTTCAATAAAGTAAGTTTTGAGATGCATCTTTGATTTTTTTTTGTGCAGATTCAAGGTGAGGGACGTGGAAAGAAAGACTAGTGCTTTATTGTGTTTAAAATTTCGCAAACTGCTTCACAGACATGAATTACTTTGCAGTTATACATGCAAACTACTAGAGAACAGAGCACAAAAATCACTTGCACTAATATATAGAAATAAAATGTCAAAATTACTTAAATGATTCAGCTTATTTCCAAAGAATTAGTAACTTTAACTTGGAATTAAATTACAGTACTGAAAATATTTTCTTTATTAAATATATACAATTTAATTTTGACTTTTAAACTTTTAATTTGTAGACAGTCTGTATGATGCTTTTGGCATGCACATCCATCATATTCGTGTGACATTAAGAATTATTAATGCCCTATACAGTATTCACAAAGTAATTAACTGGGATTTTAACAGGTGTACAAATTGTATTTACCAGTAAACATCGAGCTACATTACAAATTCACATAGCACAAATGAATTTAAAAACTATGTAATATATTGGCCTGGATTTTGCCATGAGCGATGAAGCGACAGTACTCACCGCTGACGTTGAGGGAAGCCGTTCATAAAGGTGTAGTGATCTCCTGGCATGGATTTTACTGTTCCTAATGTTCATTTGAATCTGTCTCCAGCAACAGCGCTTTCATCAAACAGGGTAAACAGCTAATCATATTAATTCTCTCAGACTGCAAACCAGGAAGTAAAATGTACTGATTATCCTTTACTTTTTATAAGTAAAATAAAGGTTGGGACATATACATCAAATGTTTAAAAAAGATTACAAATTAGAAGTTTTATCAGAATGGAAAATATTGGCATTAAACAATTAGTTTTCCAGGGTCTGAGAACTCTTCAGCAGTAGTTATGACTTAGTACGCAGTAAAAATCCCAATTGCACCTCATTAACGAGACATAACTTTAACAGTAATGTTTCATAAGCTCATTGGAGCAGTGATTCCTAATTGATTGCAGGCTGCAAGAACTTCAACAGCACACCCAATGAAGGAGCATAGGACCGTTGACAGCAACTTCAGGATTTTTACTTTTAACTACTCATGCGGACTCCTGAAGTTGCTGGCATTTTCAGAGGAGTAATGACAATGAACACTGACAGTTTCACTATCATTACTAGTGCAAAATCCAGGCCATTTAGAAAACAAATGAAATCAGGAACAGAAATTTGAGAGCATCTCTTTTTGGGCTTATGGGGAGTGCAAAGTACAAACTGCCAAAATGGGAGAGGCCCCAGTAGCCATTGATAATAGGCCTTGGACCTCATTAACATGAAGCTGGTGCTGTGGGTGGAGCAAGATCGTGCCACTGCACCTTGAATAAGTGCATGCCAGGTGGGTGAAGAGATCAGGCCTTGAGAGTGACATGTGCCTTTGGTTGTGGGGCTGGGGGTGGTGGAGACCTGGCAGCAGTCTGTATATTTTTAGTGTGAGCTAAGGGAAGCACTCTTGTTCCCTCCCGTTCCACGTTCAGATAAATATGAAGGTCTTTCTACCTGTTAGCACCATGTCATGTCATGTGAGTACACCATATGCCAAGTGAAGCACTGGGGTGTTCAGAAATTGGGAACAGATCCTGTGAGAAACAGGACCCTAATTTAAATGACTGAATTTCTAAATCCAGATGTTCTACTTGGTAACTTTTTAATTCACAAATTTCACATTTATACACCTGAATACCTGGAATAGATCAACATCAATCAGTTATACAAATATGGATTCACTAGGTAACCTAGTTAATCCCTAATTCCATCACTGATTGTTATTTAAATAGTTATCATACCACATAAACGTCACTTTTCAAACTCTGAGTAAATTGCAATTACTACAAGAAGCAATTGCATACAAAATGTAGTATTTGAAGCATTTCCTTTACAATTTTTATTTGTACAAAAGCAAAATACTGCAAATACTGGAAACATGAAATAAAAACATAAAATGCTGGAAACACTCAGCAGGTCTGGTAGCATCCGTGTAGAGGGATAAAGTGTTAACATTTCAGGCTGATGACCTTTCATCAGAACACGAGAATTTTTGAATTCTAATTTAAGGTCATTGATCTGAAAGATTAACTTTATTTTTCTCTCTCTACAGATGCTGACTGATCTGCTGAGTATTTCCAGCATTTTCTGTTTTTGTATCAAGAATGTGTAACACGCTTTGAAGAGGACTATGCAAAAGCAGGTTAGGTGAACTGAACTGTTTTGCTGTCCTGTACTATGGTTGTTAGATAGTTTCCCCAATCACCATTTCCTTGTGCTGAATTGAGCGTGAATCAGAATTACTACTTTTTGCAGCCTATGTTAACCTGTGTCCAACCAGTTAGTTACTTACTGCTTACTTTGTGAGTAAGAAAGATGAAATCATAAAAATCACTTTTAGCTAAGCCACACTAATGCAAAAGTCTTCTCTTTACAAGACATGTATGACTCTCACTTACAAAACTAGGCCAATATTTTCTACTTTGAGGCAAACTCATGGGAAATGAAGCCTCAATGGTTTATATAGAATACTGCACAATAGCAAATGGGCCATATTCTTGGTGCGATTCAAGGCACCTGGGTCAGATCCCTAATTTCTAGATCTAATAAGTTTTTCCTTGCCCATGTTACATAACAACATACGACTTAGGAGCAGGATTAAGCCATTAAGCCTTTGGAGCTTGCTGTGTCATTCAATAAGATCATGGTTGATCTGGAATAGTCTCAACTCCACTTTGCCATCTTTCCCCCCGACCCCCCAGCTCGTCTATCAAAAATCTGTCTAATTCTGCCTTGAATAAATTCAATGGGCAGAATTTTGCCCTCAAATGGCGTGCAGGCCCCACTGGCTCGACGGTGGGCAGACAGCTGACCCCCACCACCGAAACGGGGCCTGCCACCATTTTGAGTGGGCTGGCCAATTAAGGCCCACCCAGCAGCCTTCCCGACAGGAAGCGCATACGTAGGGGGGGCGGGGGTGGAGGGATTCCCCATCTGTCAAAGTGTGCCCTTTTGCCCATGCGCGTGAAAGAACACACTGCTCCCTGAGGCAAAGCCCTGTCTCAGGGAGATTCGTGAGAGGTAAGTAAAGTCTAAAAATAGAAAAATATTAAAATTATTAACACGCCCCCCCTCATGTGACAATGTCACACGAGATGGAACATGTTAATAATAAACATTTAAAATTTATTACATTTTCAAAAAACGGGCATGAAACTTCATCCCGCCAGTGGATGAAATTTCATGAATAATCTGGAGCCTGCTGGGGCTCCTGGCCTGCCCGCCAGCCTTAAGCTTGGACGGGCAGATCTTTAATTATCTTAACTAGCCTGTCAACGGCCTCAATTGGCCATTGACAGGTTAGCGGGCAGACAGCAGATATCGCTGTCCGCCCGCCTTCCTAAAAATTTAAAGGGACTGGGATGACGTCGGGGATTCCTCCCGACATCATCCTGTGTCATTTTCCCCTCAGCGAGCTGGCCCCGCCCCCAAATCATCAAGGGGAAAATCCTGGCCAATATTTTCTGTTGAAATCCCAGCACATCTACATACATTGAATATGGTATTTTCTCTGTTCTGGAAACTGCTCAGGAGGTGTCCTAAAATTTTTTGCATGGTTGGCACAGGTAGTGGATCTTCTGTAGACGTGAACTTTAGCAAAGTACGTTCAACATGATATTTTGACTTCTGCCTATATTCCATATAAATACACAAACATACATTTATTATCATAGAACAAGTATAAAACTTTCAATAATTTTGAAGTATTTTTATACTAAGCAACGTTGCACCATTATAATGTTGGTGCAACTGAAGATGAGCCAAACTCTAAATGTCTCTTCAGGTCATGTACAATATCACTCAATTCCAGGATGTAATGTTGAATCTGCAAGAGAATTCCAAAAATAATCAGTGTCTTACAGTCATTTTAAAATTACCTTAATGGACCATTTAAAATGTGGGTAAAATGACACAACTGGTCAAATCCACATATAATTAAACTTATATATCTTGTCTATTCACCTGTAATGTCTATACATTAGTATTAGGTCATTAATGTGTTACTGTATTTCCCTCGGCTCATATCCACACCCATACATTCCTGACAAATATGCATATTCTAGCATAGCACACTGGATAATGATGAGTGAGAATCCTGGCTGACTATTAATTGTGCAAACATATAGCTGTTATTCAGAACTGCTGACCAAATAGACTATTTTGCATTGTGGAAAATGAAAATCAGCTCGGCCTTGTTATTTTGGGAGATAAAGTTTTCTCTGATTGGTTGAAAAATGCTATTTCATTGTTCAAAATGGACCAATCGGTAAGCAGCTCATATCTAGGAAATTTTAAAAGGCTGAAATAGGACAATTAAAAATTGGGCAGCCAGTACAATTGAAACAGCAGGAGAGAGCAGAGAAATAGTGCAGTGGTCCAGGAAGAGAAGGTTAAGTGAAGAATCTATGTGATTCTGTGCAAGAGCTAGATTTTTCATCTTATGGTTGACAGGAATCCTTAGTGTAGTGGGGTTTACTCACTGGTCATAACTTATGGATCCAGCCTTACTGTTCCAAAATGTTAGACCCTCCTGCCCAGAATTTAACGAGTTTGTCAACTCCTTGTGGTCTCTAATTAAAAGCCTGCCAGATCTACTCCTGAATCTCACAATGCATACATTCATTATGCTGATCTCTACAATCCCTGATCTGTGCTAAATTAGCTGTTTCCATCCAAGCGGAAGTGACTGTGAATTAGCACTAATGCCCCTGGGCTAGAAATGGAGGGAAAAAAAAGACAGGGTCCTAATCTTGGTTGCTATGCCGTCAGTAAGTTTGCGAGGACAGGGCCTGATGTGGTTTGTGCTATCTGCTGTTCCTTAACCTGTTGACACTCACTGTCATAACTAATATACAAAGAATGAACACAAACAAGATACCAGAGGATGCCCGATGTCAACTAAGTACCACTGGTGGCCAGCACTTTAAGGGGAGAAAGGAGTGAAAATGGAAATGGGGAGCACATTTACTTTTTTCTGTAATTTAAATTTAAATTAAATTTAAAAATGAGTACTTTGATTCTGCACATTGTGATAGAGCTATATTATTTTATTCCTAACAAACCTGACCTAAGCGACATTACAAGAGTGTGTTAGCTGCACATTGTTTGTGATAGAGCTATATTATTTTATTCGGAGCAAATCTGACCTAAGTGACATTATAAGGGTGTGTTAGCTGTGATACTATCTGTGGTTTGTTAGCCTGGTGATTGTGGAGCCAGCCAACAAGCAATTATGTAGCTGGCTATTGATGCCAATATTGAGATAAATGGATACACATTCCTTTATTGTTTGATAAGATAAATAGTGTATTTTCTGCTCAAGAAAAATACATTTACTTTCATTCTGGAACAGATTTTAACCTTACAATCTGTGAATGATTTTATTTTTAAAATTTATAATCCCAAAACATAAATTCATTTTTAAAATTTGCATATTTACAGCTACAGGGATTTAATTTCCACAAGGGTTCTCCTGAGAAGAGGGGCTGCGGAGGTAGCCTGTCTGTGGCCCCAACTAGCCATCCAGAAGGATTACCATTCCGATTTGAGGGGCCTACAGTCTTCTCCCCTCTAAAATAATTATTTTTACTCACCTGAAGGTGCCTCCATTTTGAGATGTCCCCGAGGTCACCTGCCTACCTCAGCAATGCCCACCTTTCCTGATGGAACTGCCAAAGCTCTGGAGCTATCAATCCTCTGATTAGACCATTAGCATCAGGAGGCTGCCAAGTGGGAAGCAGTCTCTGGGAAAATAGCTCTCCTGGTCTGGCTCCCAGTAAGTGTGGGCTGGGTAGCCCCCCACCCCCCCCCCCCCCCCCAATTTGGTCCCAATTTTGAGGTCCTAAAGCCCAGAGGAAAATCCTGCCTTAAGTGTCACTGGCGCTCATTTAGTCTATCTCCTTTCCTCAGGAAGGGAAGGAATAAAATCCTAAGGGTTGTTCCAGAATACTCCAGGATTGTTCTCTGGAAGCTAGTTTCAAAGCAGTGTTCATGCAGTTCTGAATGAAAACTTCCCCTCCAATTTGCAAATGGTTCATAGCATAGGATGACCCAAAAAAGAGGAAGAGGAAGAGAAAAGAATCAATGGAACAAAAGTGGGCCATTAAGCTTCCTGAGTCTGCTCCACCATACTTTAACTCCATTTACCCACCCTTGTTCCACATCCCTTGAAAACACCACATAACAAAAAGTTGTCCATCTCAGTCTGAGGAATCATAGCCTCAATAAAAGATTTTTGAAAGCATTTAAAGACAGCATGCTTTTTCATTTTCTCGTTACTTCTCTCCAGTTCTTAGTTTGGACAGCTGCCCAAAGACCCAGGCAAACTCGCTTTGAAGGAAACCACCAGTGCAAGTCAGTATATTTTTGATTGCTGCAGCCTGCTAGTCCACCAATCCATGTATATGCTGCAAATTTATGTTACCAGTATAGCCTATACTCCTCCATGGAAAAAAAACACAACAATCACCAGTTCCAACAACGGATCAGTTGATAAAATAGTTCAGAGATGGAAGTCCTAGGTTTGATCCCGTGCTGAACAGATTCAACAATAGCTGTTTCAGAATTGGCCTCAGTGAGAGAGAAGAAATCATCCAATCTTTCCATTCTTAACCACTGCTAGTAAGTGACTATTTGGTGATGGTATTATTGGATTCAGCTGTGATGCCCGTGAAGGAAAATATAGCCCGCTGATACTCACCAGACTCGTACACGAAGAATGCTGACTGATTTAAGCAAGGTACCAGAAGATTGTCACTAAGAGTGTAACTATACCAAAGCAGAAGTTAGCATTTCAGAGAGGAGAAAACTGGGAAGAAAACACGATTGAACAGTCCCATCCCCTCTGCATAAATACAGGAAAAAAGTCTGAAATAGAATTGGAATAGATATGATCTATATATAACTAGCACAACTTACTGCCTGAAGCTGCATATTTGTGTCCTCTGATACAGTGCCAGGTTGTATACCTGCTTTTCTTATGTGCATGTAAAGGTTAAAAATTGCCATCTTTGTCATACCCAAGATAAGGGTCCTTTTGGCTGCGGTGTTTTGAATATGTACCCAAAGGGATTCCTGCAAAATTAGATAATGGTACAATTACAGTATTTTTAAATCACTGTATAAGTTATTTATGAGCTTCAAGAAAAGCAAGTTCTTGGTCGTTTGAAATTTTATTCTGGAAAAATACCTTTGAAATAACATTGACCCAGATTATGCAGTTAGCTGCAAATAAACATTGCTCACCATCCATTAGTCTTAAACTTGCTCACATATAATGTGGACTTTTACATGTGTTAATTAAAGAGAATCCAAATAGTGCAGCCTCTCCTCCAGAAGGTCCAGGATCTATGAGAGCATGTGTCTCACTAATCAATCAGATTGAAGAATTCTTCCTGCACCCTGCAGAGTCTAAACCAGGTAAGTAGCATTGGAATATTGCATTCCATGCAAAAGGCTGAGATCTAGGGAATTGGCTCTTGTTGACTTAATTCCTAAAAAATACCTACCCCTTTTATAGTTTTAGCTTTGGCTTCGTCCAATCGAGTTTTTAGTACAGCCAGACTATTATGGTACATCATTATATCATTGTTCTTTTCCATCATAAATTGATTATGATTGGATTTAATTGTCTTCATGACTTCTTGATCTTCCTGGTACTTTGTAATTAGAAGATCATGTGTGCCAAGCAAAGTCTCAAAATGTGTGTTCACCATTCTGATATCCTGAAACTTAAAAAAGGCACACAGAAAATCAGAAAGTTTGTTCAATTACAAATAGTTAATGAAAAAGTAAATCTGGCATTTAATGAAACTTGCATCAATCTTACAAAGGGGCCTTTAATAACTACTTAACACCAAGACTCCTTATTTCTATCTCTGTAATATCACTTATCTTTGCCCTCCCATCATTCAGACTGAAATGCTACATATACTTTTGCAATATTCAGATTTGATTACTCCATGCTCTTTTTGTTGGTCTTCCAAGTGCCACCCTTCACAGAATGCAACACATACAAAACCTTGCTGCTTGCCTCCTCTCCCTTACTGAGGGCTGAGTTTTACATCCCCTGACCCCCATCAGGAGCGGGATGGCAGGCGGGGTGGGTGGGGTGGTTGGGGAGTAAAACTGAATGCCATGGCCATGCTGTTTTCTTTTTACACACAGTAGGGTAGCATCAGGCAGCCTGCCCACCTGTGGGACAATTGTAGCCCTTAAATGGCCAATTAATGGCTTCTTAAGGCCTCCTCCCATCATTGTGGGATTTGTTCCACAACAAAGAAGGCTGATGCCAAGTGTCCAGACCACCAGGCAAAACTCAGCAGCCTTGTGACTAGGCTAGAGTGAGGTTCATACTCCCTGTGCCCATCAGAGGTCTGCCCCAAAGTATTCCGCCCTCCCTCCCTAAACTGTCGATCCCAGCCCCCACCCACTTTGCCCATGGCCTGCGAGTCTGGCTCCAGCAAAAGCCTGAACTTACCTAAAAGTTTGGGATTCATCAGTGTCGCCTCTTCAGGTCTGCATGCAGTCCCAGCAATGGTCACTGCACCCAATGGTGCAGCTGGGACAAGAGAACTGCGGCCATTTGATTGGTTGGCAGCTCCGAGGTGGAACATTTTGATGAGAGCAGAAGGCCTGTCTTGAGCCAGTTACAGCTCCTACAGCCATTAAATGGGGCAAGCTGGCTAAGTGAAGTTGGGCTCACCTTTGACTTTTACACCCCCCACATAAAATTCAGCCCTAAGTCCCACTTCTATATCACCCCATTCTTGTTAACCTTCAAAGGTTTTAAGTCCACATCCTTGAAATGAAACCAGAATGAAACTGGATGGACCACTTTGCATCGACCTAGGCACTGGAAACGCCTTCGACAAACTCAGCACTGTTGACCCTGCAAAGTCCTCCTTACTAACATTTGGGGGCTAGTGCCAAAATTTGGAGAGCTGTCTCACAGTCTAGTCAAGCAACAGCCTGACATAGTCATCCTCACGGAATCGTATCTTACAGATAATGTCCCAGATACCACCATCACGATCCCTGGTATGTCCTGTCCCACTGGCAGGATAGACCCAGCAGAGGTGGTGGCACAGTGGTATACAGTCAGCAGAGAGTTGCCCTGGGAGTCCTCAACATCGACTTCAGGAACCCATGAAGTCTCATGGCATCAGGTCAAACATGGGCAAGGAAACCTCCTTCTGATTACCACATACCACCCTCCCTGAACTGATGAATCAGTGTCCTCCCTGTTGAACACCACTTGGAGGAAGCACTGAGGGTAGCAAGAGCACATAATGTACGCTGGGTGGGAGACTTCAATATCCATCACCAAGAATGGCTTGGTAGCACCACTACTGACTGAGCTGGCCGAGTACTAAAGGACATAGCTGCTAGACTGAGCCTACAGCACGTGGCGAGGGAACCAAGAGGGAAAAACATATTTGACTTCATCCTCACCAACCTGCCTCTGCAGGTGCATCTGTCCATGACGGTATCGGTATGAGTGACAGTCGTTGTGGAGATGAAGTCCCACTGGTGCAAAAATAAAACAGGAAAGATGGCTCAACCATGGCTTACAAGTGAGCTGCAGTTATACAGGGCCTTGGCAAGACCACACCCAGTGTATTGCGTGCAGTTTTGGTCTCCCTTCCTAAGGAAGGATATGCTTGCCATAGAGAGAGTGCAGTGAAGGTTCACTTGGCTGATACCGGGGATGGCAGGACTGTCATATGAGGAGAGATTGGTTCGGCTGGGCCTGTATTCACTAAGTTTAGAAGAATGAGAGGGGATCTGATTGAAACGTATAAAATTCTAACAGGGCTAGACAGACTGGGTGCCGGGAGGATGTTTACCCTGGTTGGGGAGTCTAGAACCAGGGGCCACAGTCTCAGGATACGGGGCAAGCTGAGGAAATAGTTCTTCACTCAGGGGGTGGTCGGCCTGTGGAATTCTGTACCACAGAAGGCTGTGGAGGCCGGGTCACTGAGTACATTCAAGAAGGAAATTTTTAGATATTAGAGGCATCAGGGGATATGGAGAAAAAGCAGGAATATGGCGTTGAGATAGAGGATCAGCCATGATCATATTGAATGGCAGAGCAGGCTCGAAGGGCCAAATGGCCTACACCTATTCCTAGTTTCTATCTTTCTTCACATTGAGGATGCCCTCCATTGTGTTGTGTGGCACTACCAACATGCTAAATGGGATAAATTTCAAACAGATCTAGCAACTCAAGACTAGGTATCCATGAGGCGCTGTAAGCCATTAGCAGCAGCAGAATTGTATTTAAATACAATCTGTAACCTCGTGGCCTGGCATATCTCACACTCTACCATTACCATCAAGCCAGGGGATCAACCCTGGTTCAATGAAGAGTGCAGGTGAGCATGTCAGGAGCAGCACCAGGCATACCTAAAAATGAGATGCCAACCTGATGAAAGTATAACACAGGACTACTTGCGTGCCAAACAGCATAAGCAGCAATTGATAGACAGAGCTGAGCGGTCCCACAACCAAAGGATCAGATCTAAGCTCTGCAATCCTGCCACATCCAGTAGTGAATGGTGGTGGACAATTAAACAACTCACTGGAAGACGAGGCTCCACAAATATCCCCATCTTCAATGACGGGGGAGACCCGCACATCAGTGCAAAAGATAAGGCTGAAGCATTAGCTACAGCCAGAAGTGCCGAGTGGATGATCCATCTCGGCCTCCTCCGGAGGTCCCGAGCATCACAGATGCCAGTCTTCAGCTGATTCAATTCACTCCATGAGATATCAAGAAATGGCTGAAAGCACTGGATAGTGCAAAGGCTGTCAATATTCTAGCAATGGTACTGAAGACTTGTGGTACAGAACTTGCCGTGTCCCTAGCCAAGCTATTCCAGTACAGCTACAACACTGGCACCTATCCAGCTTTGTGGAAAACGGCCAAGGTATGTTCTGTACACGAAAAGCAGGTCAAATCCAACCCAGCCAATTATCACCCCATCAGTCTACTCTCGATCATCAATAAAGTAATGGAAGGAGTCATCAACAGTACTATCAAGTGGCATTTCCTTAGCAATAACCTGCTCACTGACGCCCAGTTTGGGTTCCACCAGGGCCACTCAGCTCCTGACCTCATTACATCCTTCGTTCAAACATGGACAAAAAGCTGAACTCCCAAGGTGAGGTGAGAGTGACTGCTCTTGACATCAAGGCCGCATTTAGCCAAGGAGCCCTTGCAAAACTGGAGTCAATGGAAATCGGGGGAAATCTCTCCATTGGCTGGAGTCATACCTACCACAAAAGAAGATGGTTGTGGTTGTTGGAGGTCAGTCACCTCAGCTCCATGTCATCACTACAGGAGTTCTTCAGGGTAGTGTCCTCAGCCCAACCATCTTCAGCTGCTTCATCAATGGCCTTCCTTCCATCATAAGGTCAGAAGTGGGGATGTTCGCTGATGATTGCACAATATTCAGCACCATTCTTGACTTCTCAGATACTGAAGCAGTCCATGTCCAAATGCAGCAAGGTCTGGACAGTATCCATGCTTGGGCTGACAAGTGGCAAGTAACATTCACACCACGCAAGTGTCAGGCAATGACCATCTCGAACAAGAGAGAATCTAACCATAGCCCCTTGACGTTCAATGGCATTACCATCACTGAATCCCTCACTATCAACATCCTGGGTGTTACCATTGACCAGAAACTGAACTGGACTAGCCATATAAATATTGTGGCCACAACTGCAGGTCAGAGTCTAGGAATCCTGCGACGAGTAACTAACCTCCGGACTCCCCAAAGCCTGTCCACCATCTAAAAGGCACAGGTCAAGAGTGTGATACAATACTCCCCACTTGCCTGGATGAGACCAGCTCCTACAACACTCAAGATACCTGACGCCGTCCAGGACAAAGCAGTCCGCTTGATTGGCACCACATCCGCAAACATTCACTTCCTCCTCCACCAACGCACAGTAGCAGCAGTGTGTGCAAGGTGCATTGCAGGAATTCACCAAAGCTCCTTAGACAGCACCTTCCAAACCCATGACCACAATCATTTAGAAGGACAAGGGCAGCAGATAGATGGGAACACCTCCGCCTGGAAGTTCCCCTCCAAGTCACTCACCATTCTGACTCGGAAATATATCGCTATTCCTTCACTGTCGCTGGGTCAAAATCCTGGAACTCCCTCCCTAACTGACAGGTGTACCTACACCACATGGACCGCCGCAGTTCAAGAAGGCAGCTCATCACCACCTTCTCAAGGGCGACTAGGGATGGGCCCCGCCAGCGAAGCCCACATCCCTTGAATGCATAAAAAAATCCTTTCCATCATCTCTTAGTCTCTTCAAGACCTTGCTCCTCTCTACCTCCTTTAGACAAATATTCCATCAGGCACTCACTGATCTTCTGGCTCTGGCCTCCTTTGCACCCCTCACTTTTTCTGTTCCATCTATGGCTGAAAACCAGCTTAGTCTCATAATCAGGAATAGTTTCTCTATTATCTCTCTCCATTAATTCAGAACCCTCCCCAAAACCCACTGCTTTAACACTGCCTTCAGTCATTATCTATTCGCAGCACTACTTGGTATCAGATTACTTTTTCCTCTCTGAAGCATTTAATTCATTAGATGTGCTAAAAAAGTGCATGCTATTGCTATGTACGTTAAGTTCCCTGCCAAAAGAGTCTACCTGTATCATTTATATAAATAAAGTTTAAGCAATACACTCTTTTCACAGTTACCTCGTTTGATATTTTGATTACTTTCTCCAAGAATTTTGGATAGATGGAATATGATTCCACTTTCTTTTTCAGTTGCTCCCTCTTATCGATAAGAACTTTCAGTTCTGCTTCAAATCGAATAATATCCTTCTCTTTTTGTTTTACTAGTTCAGTTTCAGTAATTATTTTGTTCTTTACTCTGTTTTGCTTGGCATCATTTTCCTTAGGAGGGAGAAGAGGGACATAAACAGACATTACTGCGTAAATTACTGCTACATTTTAAAAAAAGTGATTTTGAATAGGTCATCTTCTCCTGTAAACCCTTTAAATTACATCTCTAATTTGGGCCTAATGAATAGTCCAGGATTAAGGGAGGCCTTTGTCTGAGTCTTTTACCCTAAATTATTCCTTCACTTAAGATGAGCAAATAATACCACTTCTCCATCCCTTTGATGGAGCTAACTGCACATTCCCAGCTACTGTTTTATCGGAGCAACACATCCCTTCCAAAATGAAAGTTGATAGATGCAACTTGAGATCACCAGGTTTATAAATGCACACAGACCCTTGACTCAGAAATGTTTCACTTGTGTCTGATCAAAGGCATGTATTACATGGTCTTTGAAATCAATCAATTCAAAACTTTTGGCACTGACCTCTGGAAACCCTGTATGACCTTCTAGGCCCCAAAATAGAAATGTGAAAAGGGAGATCAGGAATCAGAAATCGTGTCTGGATCCGTTCACGTCCAAAACTGGAAGTGATGCTGGAAACAACAGGAGAGTACATGGTGAACCTTCTGATCCACTCGGAAATAACCATAGTAACAAACTCCACCCTCCTTAAAAGAGAAAGGTGCCTGTTGCTCTCTCTCTTTAACTAATCTTAGAGCAGTGAGAATAAGGATGGACTCGATAGCACTCAGAAGGCCAAAAGCCTAAAGCTGCAGAGGAATGGAGGCCACTACGGAATAGATCTACTTTAGTTTTACTTTTCTTTTAGTACATAAAATTATACAGAATCCATAGCACAGAAACAGCCCAATTGGTCTATGCCTTTGTTTATGCTCTAAATCAACCTTTTCTCACCATGTTTCATCTAACCCTATCAGCATAACCTTTTATACCTTTCTCCCTCAAGCTTATTGAGCTTTCCCTATCTGTGCTATTCACCTCAACTGCTCCATATAATAGCAAGTTCCACATTTTAACTACTCTCCGAGTAGAGAGGTTTCTCCTGAATTTCTTAGTGGATACATTAGTGGCAATTTTATATTCATGACTACTAGTTTTGGATTCTCCCTCAAGTGGAAACAAATCCTCTATCAATCCTCTTCATAAATTTAAAGACAACTATTAGGTCATCCCTCAACCTTCACTTCTTTAGAGAAAAAAGCCGTGGCCTGTTCAGTCCTTCCTGATGGTTATAGCCTCTTGGTCTGGTATGGTCCTTGTGATTATCGTTTGCACCTTCTCCAGCGCTTGTATATCCTCTTTGTAATATGTAAACAAAAACTGTACACAGTACTCAAAACGTGGTTCAATCAAGGTTCTATACAAGTTTAATATAACGTCTCTGCTTTTCAAATCAGTTGCTCTGCATATTTTGAAATTGAATTTCTTATTTCCAAGTCCAAATCATTTTCGTAAATGTTGAAATAAAGTCATTTCAGTATTGATTCATGTGGAACACCACTTTTTTACCTTCCAGCATAGTTTGAAATTTTTATGGTCTTGTTAACTTGTGTTGCTACTTGTTTGTCTGTATCCCTGGGTCTCTTTAACTTCCATGGAGTATGTTGCCTCCCTTTTCCCCTTCCAAAATGCACCACCTCACATATCTTTAGTGAAACTTATTTTCTAATTACACACCCATTCGGTAAATTTATCAATGTCTTTTTGTCCATATCCTGAAATTTGGAGTCATCTACATGTTTTGAAAATTGTATCTCAGTCTAAATCATTTGTGTAAATATTGAACAAAAATTGCCCCATTTGTCGATCCATGTGTAACACCATACATTCTACCTTCCACCAATCTGTTAAGCACCCTAATCTCTGCTCCCTGTTTCCAGTTTTGCAGACAGCCTACTATCCATTCTGCTACTTGTCCTGGACTCCATATGTTCTGACTATACTCATGAGTCTACTGTGTGGCACCTTTTGGAAGGCTTTTTGAAAATCCAAGTATATTACATTACCTTTATTTTCTTCTTCTGTTACATCTTCAAAGAATTCAGTAAGGATGAGTAAACATGACTTTCCCTTTTGAAATCGATACTTTTCTTAATATTTTAGGTTTCCAGGGCAGAGTTTTACATTCGTCGTGCGGGCGGCCGATTGCTGCTGGAGAAACAGGCCACGCCGCCATTTTCCGCAGGCGGGCCTTCTGCGGGTAAATGGCTCCCGTGGAGAACGGGAAAATAGTCGCGGGGGCGGGCGGCCTCAGACTGCCGGTTCCAGTGGGGAGCCAGCAGCCTGCATAAAGACTGGCCAGGCAGCCTGCTTGAGGCAGTGCACCATGGCCACTCGGGGAGAGAGGGAGGGAGGTCCGAGTGGAGAGCAGCATGAGGAGGAGCAGGACGGCAGGCTGCAGGAGAGGCCAGCGGGGTGGGGGGGTGGGGGGTGTGCTCCCCGATTTTCCGATGCATGCCTTGCTGTCCTCCTGCAAGAGGTGGGCATCCATCGACACCTTCTGTATCCGGAGGATGGGAAGAGCAGGACCCCCCATGTCACCAGTTGGGTGTGGGAGGAGGTGGGTGATGCTGTAAGCGCCCATGGTGATGTGCGACCCACTGGCACACAGTGCAGGAAGCGATTCAATGATTTGCTGCGCTCTGGAAGGGTGAGTACCATGTCTGTCTTAGCCATCTGACCCAGAAGGCAGCCTTAACCTTTGACTTCCCCCCCAACCCACCATGTTTTGCTGTCATTACTGCATAGGGCATCTGTCGCACGCTGGGTGGGCAAATGGTTACTGACCATGCTTACACCAGCCTTAGTGGTTGAGGAGAAGAAGGGTTCTCACCGCAGCATATGTTGGTTTTTGTGGCTTTGAGTAGTCTGGGGGCAACCTGCAGGGGAGGCTGCACGACACATACTCAGAACTCCAGCATGTCATATTGATGGTAATGAGATGGTGCAAGGGGTGCCTCAAGGTGCTTTGGGCAAGTGCCATCTGCTGGCATTGGCACCGCACCTAGTTGCGCCTCTTTGCCAGGGGCGCTAAGAGCCGTGTGATATTCAAAGTGATGGACGCCGAAGGTGTCCAAAGTGGCTGTTGGGGGAAGGGTTTGGGACCAACCGTGCTATCTTCTGGGGACTGATCACCAATAGTGTGGACAGGAGTCGCTGGAGGTCTCAGATGGGCCACTGTGGTTGGGGTGCCGCGTGTGCTTGCAGACTACATGAGTGATCAGCCCCAATAAATCCTCTTCTCTGTTTTGCAGGCAAAAACTCACCACAATGCCCGGGAGCGCCAGAGGACTGGAGGTGGGCGCGCCCTCCCGCAGCGCCTCATGCCTTTTGAAGATCAGGCCATGGAGCTGGGCAGGAATCAGAAGGCCAGGGCAGCCGAGGGCGACGAGGCTGGGGTCCGGTGGGCATGTATTTGAGGTCCACAGTCCCACCTACTCTGTCTGCCCACCATCCAAACCACTGATGGTTGCTGCAATCGTTAATGCTGAAACACTGCTCATTCACTGACTAAGGCTTTCTGACGTGTGGGTCATACTTTAGGGACCCTCATCCCCTTGAGGAATCGCCTCTCCACCACCTTCCAAAGTCACCTTATCCCATTTGTGACCACTATCACTATGGTCTAACATGCCATTGGATCGCTGCCACACAGCCAAAGACTTATTTCATCTGAGGGGGTTTGGGACCTCCAGCACCCTTTCAGCCAGTGCGCCCCACATTACTTTGTTCAAAAGGTCCTCAGCACCTCAGCTGTGAACATCATGGCACTCAACTTAGATGAATGCCACGTTACTCATCCTTGCGCCAAGGAGAAATGTTGCCTTCTGCCCACCCGGTCTATGCCCCTCCTTATGGAATGAAGGCCAATAATGTGACCTCTCAATCTCCTGTGATCGACGACAAATGTTGCTACTGTTTGCAATGTTTCCTCAGCCCCGCAACTATCCAGGCCACAATGCATCCAGGTCAGGTACCTCTGCACTCTCCCCACTCCAATGGTTCATAACAAGCTTTGTGACATTCCTGAGGCCATCTGACCAGCCTGTCTGCATGTGCATTTAATGTTTGGGGCTCATCTTGACTCTTTTTCACCTCACCAATGTTCTTCTCCTTAAGGTCTTGAAGGGTGAGTGACTTTTGAGGCTGAGGGGGAAAGGGATGAAAGATTGAACTGAATGTTCGCTAACTGATGCACTGTCTTTGTTGTTAATTTCAGCTTCACCACCAGAGCAACTCGCACCTCGACCCCGTGGCCCCCCCCCTCCACACCTGAGAGCCAACAAGTGCAACTTGCGGCACATCATTTCAGCCAGCCAGGCACCAGTGCAGACACACACACACCGGTGGGGACTTTACCGTCGGCTAGTGTCCCGGGTCACAGTGGAGAGGGCACATCACGATCGCTGGAGGAGATGATAAGGGCAGAGAGTGCCGATGGCTCCAGCAGCCGAGGCACATGCTGAGTCCGGCACTGATGACGTGCCTCTGGAGTTGTCCCCATTGCAGCAGCTGCAGGAAAGGTGGCAGGAAGTGCCTTTGCATCTAGCAGGGTTGCATGAGGGAATGGTTCAGTTGCTCTCTGCGACGGAGGAGTCTAGGCAGAGTGCACACAAAGAATCCGACCTCAGGGTAGAGCATCAGGATTCCTTCAATGAGATAAAAGCAAAAAACTGCAGATGCTGGAAATCCAAAACAAAAACAAAATACCTGGAAAAACTCAGCGTGTCTGGCAGCATCTGTGGAGAAGAGCACAGTTAACGTTTCAAGTCCGAATGGGTTCTGTTGAAGGGTCGAAACATTAACTGTGTTCCTCTCCACAGATGCTGCCAGACCTGCTGAGTTTTTCCAGGTATTTTTGTTTTTGTTCCTTCAATGAGGGCTTGGCAACTCTCATAGAGAGGGGCTTCCACCAAATGGATCAAAATATGATTGCGTTACGCTCTGACCTGCAAGCCCTCACAGCGGTTCTGGCCACAGGTGGTGTTTTCCATTGTGGGAGATGTTGTGGACACCAAGCACCGGCACTCGGTGCCCATGCATCTGCGGTGAGCAGGGAGGTAGATTTGGACCTCATGTCGGCGCAGTAGCTGCCTGCTGTCATTGCGAGCTCCTCTCAGGGCGCTCCGGATGAAGGCAGCAGCTCCTCCGCCCCTCTGCCAGTCAATGTTTCTTCCGTTGAGGCTGCAACAAGTGGGGAGGTGCCAGTTCTGGAACCGGCCCATCCCTCCCAGGCGGGGCCATCACAGGCTCCACGGGCCAGAGAATGCCCACCAAGGTCATCGAGCCCAATAGGATACCAGAGTCAGCAGGCTGTCTCTCAAGCCACTCCGAGCGGTGGGGTGGCACCTAGACGTAGCACCCAAAAACGTAAGCGTAAGGCACCTTAGGCACTCCCCGGGTATGTCACTGGTGATTTTGTGTTGGCCTTAGAATAGAGACCCATATTGTTGTGATCACTAACAAGTGGTGTGTGTTTTTGTTTTGGACAAAATAAAGTTCACTTTTGTAACCATGTCTGAGGGTCTTTTGTTTGTGGTGCATTTTTCTTTTTCATATATTTATCATGAGTGTTTGAGCAAACATTGATGTTTCTGTACTAAGCCCATATTTGCAGCTGAACAGGTGGAAGATGTAGCACCTAAGTGCCACGTGTGGAAGTGCCAGGCAATGCTGTTCCTGCTGATCCATGTGTGTGGAGCTAGCTGAAGGTTCTTTGGATTAAATTGTCCCAGCTGTCCCTGCCTCCTTGGTGTAAATGCGGGTCATTGTTCTGCCCCTCATCTTTGCCCTGTACTTCCTCATCCTCTGAGGCACTGCTGGATTCATCATGTGCAGCCTCATCCAGGGTGTCAAGATCTTCATCACCAACTGCATCCTCCTTTTCCAGCGCAAGATTATGCAAAGTGCAGCATGCAACCACTATCAGAGTGACACGACCTGGGGGGTACTGGTGTGTGCCCCCTGAACCGTCCAGGCAACGGAAGCGCATCTTGAGAAGACCGATGGTTCTCTCCACCACAGCCCTTGTGGTGCCATGGCTCCTATTGTACTGCTGCTCAGTTTCTGTTCTTGGACGGCGTACTGGCGTCATGAGCCAGCTTCACAGGGCATAGCCCTTGTCACCCAGCAGCCAACCATCCAGCACTGAACAGCCCCGGAACCTGGGAGTGTCTGAGGATGTAGGTGTCATGGGAGCTGCCTGGGTACCTTGCACAGACTTGCAGGATCTGCATCCTGTGATTACACACTATCTGCACGTTCATGGAGTGGAAGCCCTTCCTGTTGATGAAGGCACCAGGCTCACCTGCTGATGCCTTGACGGCCACATGTGTGTAGTCTATAGCACCTTGGACATGGGGGAAGCCAGCAATGGCCGCGAAGCCTCTGACTTCCTCTGTCTGGCTTGCCTAGTCGCAGCTCAAGTGGATGAAAGTGGATACCCGTCTGAACAGAGCATCTGTAACCTGCTTGACACAAGTGTGGACCCACCGACCTCTGGAAGGAGCCAGAGGCATAGAAGTGGAGGGCAACTGTGAGCTTCAGAGCCGCTGGCATGGGGTGTTCACCCACACAGTTAGGGGAGATCTCAGGGCCAATCATCTGACAGATATAGTTGACAGTCTCCCTTGAGAGTCGGAGCCTCCTTCGGCACTGCACCTCAGTCATACTGAGGTAGCTGCTTCACCGCCTGTATACCCTGGCAGCAGGATAGTGGCGTCTTCTGCGGCCCCTTCTGCCTTGGACAACCTCTTGGCCCTGCACCCCTTGTGCCTGTGCCTGGCTTCCCAAAGGTGGCTCCCCTGGAGGCAGATTGTCCATTCCTGGCCTCCTCCTTATTCTATCCCTCCCTTCCTCCTCAGGGCAGCTGCCTCCAGTGGAGAGATCAGAACCCATATCCCCAGGCTAAATGGAGGCCTCCAGAAAGCTGCAGGTCCAAGAAAGATTACTGTCTGCAGACTGGTTTCAAAGTACACAAGAAGCTCTTGGAAATTGATGAGAACTGTTAACAATCACACAGGCAATTTTAAAACACTTTCATCAATTATAACTTCGTCAAAAACATGAACAACCCCTCTGAGGCCACATATCCCGACATTGCAAAAGTTTTTTTAAATAATCTCCTACCTGCCTTCCCGTTGGGCCCGTGCACCGACCCGATGTTCACACGGGCCCCTCAAAATCGTACACAATTGACAAATTGAGGGGCTTAACGAGCCCTTCAATTAATGGCGGGTGAACTGATCACGCCCGCCCACCGAAATATCACGATGGCGCGCGCTGATGTCGGCACACTCACACAACATCAGCGCACGTCATTTTACATGTTGATGCGCAGGCTACACCATCCGTACATCAGCTGGAAACTTCTGGCCCAGATGTTTTTCCTATTACAGCTTTAAGTAAAGGCTCCATTATCTTTCCTATAGTTTCCTGGATATGTTCTATCTCTCTTCTAAAAAATTGAAATAACATTGGCCGTCTGCCAGTCCTCTAGGACCTTCACTTTCTCTAATGAAGTTTTATAAATATTTAATAATGCATTTGGTATATCTTCCCTTATTTCATTTAATATGCATAGATGCAATCCATCTGAATCAAGGTTTTATATTCTGCAAATTTGCCTAATTTATCAATTATCTCTCCTTTCTATCTTAAATATCTCTGTACCTTTTTAAATGTCTTTTTCTAATATTATGTTCACCTTTTTAGTCTCCCTGGTAAATATTGAGGCAATGTAATTATTCAATATTTATGCCATTTAACTGTTATTACCTATAAGTTGATTCTTTTCATTCTGAAACAGCACTTACCTTCTTGGTCTACTTATTCCTCTGCCAATTAGCATGTGGCTCGGGTAGTTATCTACAGATTATCACCTGTGGGATCCTACTTTGTAATTTGTTTCCTAGCTTCTCATACTCCCTTATTGGTACCTCCTCCTTGTTCTTCCCTATGTTATTGGTCTAGACATGGCACAAGTTCCTTTCAGGTCCTCTGAGATATTCTTTACCATTGCACCAAGTAGGAAACACAGATGCCTCGGCTCTCAATTGCAATTGCAGAGGATGCTATCTATCTTCCTAATTATTGAACTTACTGTGTCTGCAACCTTCCTACTCTGCTCCTCCCTCTCTTTAGACTGCCTCCAGTTCCTTGGTGCCATGGTTAGCATTCTGGCCATCCTTCTTGCACCCTTCATCCTTATCTTCACCAGTATAGAGTACATTGTAGCTACTGGAGGGCATCCTTCTCTACGTCCCTTCACGCATACAGAATGAAAGTGACATATTTCACGCGAATATAGAGATGTTACTATTACTTTTGATACCACTTAATTTCTGATCAATTTATCCAGATTCTGGCCTTGGGGCTGTGTAATCTTGGAGTAGGCCAGCTCCATAGCCCAAGAGTTAAGTCTGAATAAGTTAGAGTTACTGAGTTGCAGAATAAGAATCATTATTAAATAAAATAAATTTTTGCCACGTGATTTTCAAAACCAGCTAATATAATCAAAATGGCCTCGCCAATCCAAACAGCATCCTTACCTCCAAGAACTTATCAAATTTCAGGAGTGATTGTTTCAGCTCTTCTTCCTTTTCTTTTAGATCCTCTCTTCTCTGCTGCAAAATTTTCATTTTCATCTGGAAGTCCTGCCAAAGGAGAAATATGACTTAAAAAAAACATATGCATTAGATTCTTATAGATAATCAGATCTTACTAAAAGGAGTGACTAGTTAAGTTTGTGTGACCTCACGACATTCAGTCATTAGAGGGAGTTTTATGAACTTTCAAGTTACAAATGCTTTTTTTTCAAGTTGTTATCTCCCCTGTCTGTGAGCTACATACCAATTACAGTAGAGAGAATCTTCTCAGCAACTGATACAAGCCAAAAATGTGTTCACTCAACAGTCTCACGTCAATTTTCCCTCCCACCCATGGGGAAATGCCTGACTTCTGCTAAGCATTTACCTATGACCACACAGGTTAAATTGGCAATTCACTGCTGTGATGGATCACAGATGGCCATCATTCCAGGGCACTATGAGTTGATATTGCAATTCAGTGCACCACAGCATCACCAAAACGGGATCTGTAGAATGCTGATGGTACAAAATTGTATTGGGTGGTAACAGACAGTGAAACAGAACACTGATGTTTATCAGATGGAATTCAATATAAAGATGTGTAATGTAATGTACACTGGTAATAGTACGATCCAGTTAGGGACCAGCAACTTATTGTTTAAAGTAGACAAAGTTTGAAATCCTGGTTACCCATTAGGAAAATAAAGCCACATGATTCCATGGTTTAAAAAAAACATTTTACTTACAAAGTCAGGAAAGTAAAACAATTTACAACATCTATCTTATACTCTAACATTCAGAATTAACAGGAGGTAAATATGAATTAATAAGCAAACTGGTCAAAAACACAACACTACACATTAGCTGGCAGATACAACTAAGACAGATTGCACGGATTTCTCAGCAACCCACCAGACATCAGTGACCACTGTGATTCACAGTATGTTGTTAAAACTCTGTCTCCCCCACAAAGGATTTAAACTCCTCATTTTTAAAGACATAGGGGAGGATCTTCCGGTTGGTGAGCAGGGGCGGAGCCCACTCGCTGATGTGTAAAATGACGCGGGATGACGTTGGGTGGAACTCCCGACGTCACCCCGCGTCATTTCCATTTTCAGGTCGGCAGGGGCGCAGGCGAATTAGCTGCGCGCCCGCCGACCTGTCAACAGCCTATTGAGGCCATTTAAAAAGTAATTAACATCATAAATGAACGTGCCGGTCCAACCTTAGGGTTGGTGGGCAGGCCGGGAACCCTGGCGGGCTTAAGAAAAAGCATGAAACCTCATCCACGGGCGGGATGAGGTTTCATGAGAGTTTTAAAATACTTAATAAAGGTTTCAGTAAAAGTGATGGACATGTCCCAACTCATGTGACAGTGTCACATGACGGAATATGTCAGGGAAATCTTGCTATCATTTGTTAAACATTTTTAAATTGGAGCCGGTCTCCCTGAGGCAGCACTTAGCCTCAGGGAAATCAGTGTGCTCTTTCATGTGCATGCGTGAAAGAGCGCACTCTCGGTTGAGAGAATCCCCCCCCTCGCCCACACAAGGAGTGCATAGCGTTGGCCCGCCCACGTAAAATGGCAGCGTGTCCCCGATTGGAGGCGCGCCTGCCCACACCCACTCCTGCACTTCCCCTCCAACGGGGAGAAAATATTTTCCATAGCCTCTGAATTCCCATAAAAACTATTCTGACCCAGACCGGCTCAATGACTGTTCACTCCTTGATGGTTCAGTCTCTTCTTCTGAAACTGCATTCCATGGGATTCATAAAGCTGCATTTGCACCTCTAATTACCAGCACACTTCAAAGTCTTTCACTGACTGCCAGCTTCACTAAGCTGGCACTGCCTCTCAGTTTCTTGGAACTCCAGTCTGCTGGCTACAATAGCTATAAATGGCTTCCAGGACTTCTCCTGAGCCCTAACTGAGCGCTTCTCTGTGAGCAGTAAACCATCCAAGGTCCAAACCGCAAGCCTCAGCTACACCATACAGCTCCCAGGGCTTTTCTGTGTCTCAACTGGCTGGAGCCTGCTACTGACAGCAGCTTTTCAAGATGAAGCCTCTTCCCCTGCTGTAGAACACCTTCTCTCCCAGAAAACACACAGATAAATTGAAACCCAGAGAACCTTTGTAAGGTTCTTAACTCCACTCATCTCCATGGCAATGTTGCCTTTTATGGTTTACTGAATGCTTTTAAACTAATTTAGCTCTAAGTCACAAAACAAACATCTCTCTGGACTGCACCTCCTTGCAAGCAGTATAGACACCACATCTTCAGTTTTCTAGCTAAGTAAGCCCACCTATTTTAAGATCTTTCCTTTCCTGCTGTTAACCCCTTAAATCAACATAGCCTCGATCTTTTAAGTACAGTAGTCTTCAAGCTGCTTTAGTTTTATTTATCCCATTTTCTACAATAAAACTTTAATCTTCCCAGAACTAAAAATTACCTCTAAAAATACCTACATGAACCATGAACTAGATATCCATCACAGTACCAAAAGTAGTAAATATGATTACAAAATAAGGGAAAAAATCTTTAAAGAATGTTGAGTGGGACAAAGATTTGGCCGGGTTTAGCAACCAGTCACTGAAATTGTTACAACAACAACTTGCATTCATATTACAAGTTTAAGGTAGGAAAATATTCCAAGGCACTTCACAGAATCATGATCAGATAAATATTAACACCAAACCAAAGGAGGAGGTTATTTGGAGGAGTACCTTAAAGCTTAGTTACAGAGGTAGATTTTAAGTGGATATTAAGGAAGAAGAGGTGCACAATGAGGTAACCGTATATTGGGATATATAACCAAAAGCATCAGAGCCAAAGTGATCTTAGTAGATCTATACTAAAAATTAGTTTTGGGCCACATTTGAATTCTATATCCATCTCTGGTCTTTGTGCTGTCTCGAGTCTTTATTTGGCAACTTATCTCACTTGGTAATATTCCTGCCTCTGGGCATGAAAACTGTGGGTTCCCCAAACTGGGATCTATGCTTACAATCTAAGATCCAATCTCGTGCTGTAGCGAAGAATGATGCAATGTTACTGCTGCTGTCCTTTTATATGAAACATTGAATCAGACATCTGCCTGTTCCATTAGTTTAGGTGGATGTTAAAGATCCAGTGCCACTATTTCTAGAAGACCAGGGAATTCTCCTACAGGCCAACATTTCTCTCTCACTACTAAAAGGAATTAACTGGTTACACTTGATATGGAAAATGGTTGCCACATTTGCTTACATAACTGTGTGAGAACCGATGTTATTTTTTAAAAATATTTTTGGGGAATATTGTGTTATTCTGTGAACAAGAGCGGGTATCTGTGTGTGTGTGTTGTGTGTGTGTGCATGTTGTGTGTGTGTGTGTGTGTGTGTGTGTGTGAGAGAGAGACACAATAGGTTAGATTTGCATTTTTAGCTAAGTGGAGAGTTTGTTTGAACATCAAAAGAGAGTCAGAGGTAACAAGAAACATGCTTGCCTCTAGCAGGAGTTCCATAGGTAATTAGTAGTGTGGATATTATATTTTATTGACCCGAAAGAAAAGACAAGATAGACCCATAAAAGATTTTATATTTAAGAAGGACTTGAGTTTCAAAGAGGTGTGAGAACAATGGAACTGGAGATCAAAGGGGAAAGAAGATATTTTAGAGTTAGTGTGGAGAGCTTAGGATATATAGAGATAGCTGAAGCTGAGCTAGGAGCTGTTAGCACTAGGCTAGGAGGAGGTGCAGTTTGAAGCAACCATCTAGTCAAGCCAGAATGTCTTGAGCTGCAACAGACAGTTTTATTCTGAAGCGGATTCCACCACAGAGTGGAAAAGGATAGAGGTCATGTGGTATGCCTCCATTAAAGCTACAGCTTGTGTAATATTACTGGATTTCATAATTAGACATCTATGAGGGAATGTTGCCTGGAAGGTGTTTACTTGTGGGTTTCACTAAGTAGAGAGATTTTTGGGGGAATGTTTTGACTAACCTTAATTGTGTAACTATAATCTTGTGTCTTTAAGTTTTATTTTAATCTGTTAATAAAACTTTTACTTTTAACTTTCTTAAATCCCAAAAGTGTTACTGGGCCTCTTACTGTTGAGATTGGTATGTTGTCTTCTCAGTTTGAGAATATAAAAAAAAATAGAGTATATATAACCCAAGTTCCCCTCTGGGATTTGGTTTGCTCAGCAATTAACACTGGCTGTGGTCATAACAACAGCAACAGCTTTAACAAAATATAGAAAAATGTGGATGATCTAGGGACCTTGAGTTACTTTCTTTAAGAAAATATGATTTTGGGGAAAGAGGGAAAAATATTTAAAATTGTTAGTATTTAATGGATACTCTCACATCACACTGTTCCTAGTCAACCCTGAAAGGTCCACCTCACTAACATCTGGGCACTTGTGCCAAAATTGACATTGCTGTCCCACAAGCAACAGTCTGACATAGTCATACTCACTGAGTCACTACATGGACTGCAGTGGTTCAAGAATGTGATTCACCACCACCTTCTCATTGGGAATTAGGGATGGATAATAAATGCTGGCCTTGCTAAGAATGTTCACATCCCAAGAACAAATAAAAATAAAGTTCTGTGTTAAAACTGCCATTTCTTTTCCTGATGCCACAGTTCTAATACGTCCCCTTATGGTTGCGATTTCGCTCCAAGATAATTGCTTCTGTTCTGCCAATGTTTCTGCGACTTCCTTACATCACTCTTATTTGCTTGTTTAAGACATCTACAAATCTGCAACTACAGTCCCTGAAATGCATTCATTTCTAATTATCTTGTTTTAGCTCCAATTTCCAAACGCTAGTCTCTTTAACTTGTGTGGAATGGAGTTGATTCTAGGTAAACAATGTGAGAAACTTATACTACAAATGCATTTGTTATATCATATAAAGTCGTTATATGATTTTAAAATCAGAAAATCACTAATACTGTCAGAATTGAAAAGAAAACCAAGAAAAATTGTTAATGTAGTGAACAACTAACTACCCAAGGTGATAAATATTTAATTGCTCAGATAGGAGCTGCATAACCTTCTGTCAGAATGAAACTGTGTTTGGCTTCTAAAAGTTGTCATAAACTCTAACTGTTCAAAGGTTTAATTTCTAAATGGAGTACTGATTGGCATACAACCTCTGACAGTGAAAATGGCATTGTTGCTGGGTCAAATAAGCTGTGATAAAGTAGAGTAGACTTCAGATTGCAAAACCAATGATCTGGAGAAATGACTAAATGTGCTGAACAGCATTTGCTAATTTGTAAACAATATATAGAATGGTAATTCTTGTAGGGGGAAAAGCCGAGTGAGAAAGGAGATTTTTAACATTATATATCCATTTATTCTTTTTCGATTTATGAACATAGGTTTAACCTTTGCCCTGCCAGTTTCTTTACCTCCTTTTGATCAGCAAGAGCTGCTTCCACGTCTGCCAATTCTCGTCTTTTCTCCAATAATGCATTGGCAGTAGTTAAAGGGCACGATTCTTGCTTGGGCATTTTGCTTTGAAAAAAACAAGAGAAATAACTCAAGGTTCATATACATTATCATTCTTTTCATTCTCAGCTTCACTTCACAACATGGAGGAATTTTCAAAATAGTCAATGGAAGGCTTGATTCAACTTATTGTATTAGGCCATCAACTGTTAATTGGCCAGCCAGCATGAAATTGCAGTTGAAGGCCGACTGCAGGTGGCGAGCTGTTTCCTGGCTGCTCCCAGGCCCACCAACCACGCCCGCCAACCTCAAAATTCTGGCCATACTGTATTTATTCACACAATATTTATACAATAGAGTAGCCTGGAGATTTAACAATACGATCCCAGTGCAATCTGTCTGGATCAGATATTAAGGTCCTTTACACATATTTTTCATCAATTTCTCAAAAATCAGACAGAATTAGCAATAGATGAGGTGAAGTTTGGCTCAAACCATGAGCAGCTATATTCCACATTAAGGTGAAATGCACACAGCGATATGAACTGTCACTTCATTCAATCGGTCCAACCTATATACTAAATAAAGAACAGGCAGTGCTATCCAATTCAGCGGGTTGTCAGTTCACGTTAAACAGAAGAGTACTCTGTATTCTATCCAACAGCCGAAGGATTAAATCTCTTCTCTTCGCAGATTTTTGTCGCTCGATTGCCTGTACAGCATTCTGTTTCCTAAAAGCTGGATTGCCTTTCTTGGTGTCTGTGTTCTGCTCTGAAAAGCCTCTCACTTTCTTTCAAAAAGCTTGCCTATCTCACGGATCAACGGGGAGCTTTCCTACCAGAGTGGCAAGTAATGTTTTTCCAAACCCCTAGAAAACTTGTGAGGCCTTAATGCTTAGTCTTGTGGAAACACATCCTCCCAATTATCACATTAACCACCTTTTGTCTGGCTATCGGTGGGATCTTCTTGTCCCGCTGCAAGTCAATGGACTTCTGGCTGGGGCGCCATCCCGCCTGCGGTGGGGCTGGAAAATCCCAGCCTACGGGCAGAATTTAGCCCTTGGCTGGTGGGTGGGCCCCAATGGCTTGGCGGCGGGCGGGCAGCCGAACCCCGCTGCCAAAATGGGGCCTGCCGCCATTTTGAGTGGGTGGGCCAATTAAGGCCCACCCAGCGGCCTGCCCGACAGAAGGCACTATGCGCTTCCTGTGCAGGGGTGGGGGTGGGAATCCCCAACTGTCAAAGTGCACTCTGAAAGTGCGAAAGAGCGCACTGCTCCCTGAGGCAAAGTCCTGTCTCAGGGAGATTCGTGAGAGGTAAGTAAAATCTAAAAAGAAATAAATATTAAAATTATTAACATGTCCCCCTCATGTGACAATGTCACACAAGATGGAACATGTTAACAATAAACACATAAGATTAATTAAATTTTTAAAAAACGGACATGAAACTTCATCCCGCCAGTGGATGAAGTTTCATTAATAATCTGCAGCCAGCTGGGGCTCCTGGCCTGCCCGCCAGCCTTAAGCTTGGCCGGGCAGGGTGTTTAATTAGGTTAATTAGCCTGTCAATGGCTTTAATTGGCCATTAACAGGTCGGCAGGCAGACAACTGATTTCGCTGTCCACCCACCTTTGTGAATATTTAAAGGGACCGGGATGTCGGGGGTTCCTCCCGATGTCATGCTGTGTCATTTTCCCCTCAGTGAGCGGGCCCCAAATCGCCAAGGGGAACATCCTGGCCTATGACTTCTTTTGGGAGTACACATGGTTTTTAAAATCCAGCATTGAAAGCAATTTTCTAACTCCTATCTGTAGAAAATAGTTAAGAAAACCAGATATGGGCCAAGTGCGCTACCCTAACCATGTTTAAATCCAGAAATTTTCAAAATGTTTCAAGCGCTAAGAGCTTATTTTGGTAAATTAACATTCCAGAGGATGGCATGGCTCTTTCTCATTTATGAGTTTTAACATGGTCTGAGCTGTTGTGATTCAAGTCTCTTTTTCTTGCCAAAGATATGGATCCTCAGTGAAATCAGTTGAGTGCTCTCAACCCAGATCCTGGTAAATGCAGATCCACAGCACCTAAGTGCCAATAATATGTTGTAATTCACAAACTCGCTCAGATTGACCAAAAGGTTGATTGTTGTAAGGATGAAAAGTTTACAACAAAGTGTGATTAAGAGGCTGAGGTTAAAATAGGTTTTCAGAAAATATCAACGGAGATTTATGTTGCATCTGACCCACGATTTGCCTGAAATAAGAACAAAATACGCTGGAAAAACTAAGTTAATGTTTCAGGTTGATGACCTTTCATCAGAACCTGCCAAGTCTTTCCAGCATTTTTTGTTCTTAATTGAGATTTTCAGCATCTGCAGTATTTTCTTTTGCTATGGAATGCCTGATCTGGATGTGCCATGATTAACTGCCCAAATATAAAATAAAAATCTGGTTCAGAAATTCTTTACCATGATCAGCCAACAAAAAGCAGACTTAAAATATACTGATCCATTAAACTTCAGCACAAGAACAAGTCAAGATGGTATTCCTAAGGGGAAATCTTTTTTGACAAATGTATTACCATTTTTTGAGGATGTAACTAGTAGGGTAGATAAAGGGAAAACAGTAGATGGATACATGATTTCAAAAAGGCACTTGGTAAGGTGCCACATAAAAGGTTAATAGGCAAGATAGGGGCTCATGGAGTTGGGGATAATGTTTTAGCATGAATGGAGTATTGGTTAATTGAGAGAAAGCAGAGAGTGGACTTAAAAGTTGGCAGGCAGTGAATAATGGAGTGTCACAAGGGTCATTGCTGGGGCCTCAGCTATTTACAATATATATTAATGACTTAGACGATGCAGAGAGTACTGTATCTAAATTTGCTGATGATACCAAGCGAGGTGGGAAGGTAAGCTGTGGGGAGGACACGAGAGGCTGCAAAGGGATATGGACAGGTTTAGTGTGTGGCAACAAGATTGCAGATGGAGTAGGATGTAGGGAAGTGTGATGTTATTCATTTTAGTCGTAATAGGAATAAAGAATATATTTTAAAAGGTGTGAAACTTGGAAGTGTTGATGTTCAAAGAGATTTATGTGCGCTTGTACAAGGAATGCAGAAAGTTAACATGCAGATGCAGCAAGCAATTAGAAAGACAAATGGCATGTTGGCCTTTTTGCAAGGGGATTGGAGTAGTCTTGCCACAGTTGTATAGGGTTTTGGTAAGACCACATCTGGGATGCTGAGTGCAGTTTTGGTCACCACATTTAAGAAAGTATATACTTGCATTGGAGACAGTAGTGAAGATTCACTTTTTTTATTCATTCATGGGATGTGGGCATCACTGGCTAAGCCAGCATTTATTGCCCATCCCTAATTGCCCTTGAGAAGGTGGTGGTGAGCTGCCTTCTTGAAGCACTACAGTCCATGTTGTGTAGATACACCCTCAGTATTGTTGGGGAGGGAGTTCCAGGATTTTGACCCAGTGATAGTGAAGGAACGGCAACATATTTCCAAGTAAGGATGGTGGGTGCCTTGGAGGGGACCTTCCAGGTGGTGATGTTATTCCCATGCTTCTCGTCCTTCTAGATGGTAGCGGCCATGAGTTTGGAAAGTGCTAAGGAACCTTGGTGAGTTCCTGCAGTGCATCTTGCAGATGGTACACACTGTTGCTACTGTGCATCAGTGCTGGAGGGAGTAAATGGAGTGCCAATCAAGTGGGCTGCTTTGTCCTGGATAGTGTTGTTGGAGCTACACTCATCCAGGCAAGTGGAAAATATTCCATCAAACTCCTAACTTGAACCTTGTAGATGGTGGAGAGGCTTTGGGGAGTCAGGAGGTGAGTTATTCACTGCAGGATTTGTAGCCTCTGACCTGCTGTTGTAGCCACAGTATTTATATGGCTCGTCCAGTTCAGTTTCTGGTCAATGGTAATCCCCAGAAAGTTGATAGTGGGGATTCAGCGATGTTAATGCCATTGAATGTCAAGAGATTCTCTCTTGTTGGAGATGGTCATTGTCTGGTACTTGTGTGGTGTCAGGAAGATGTAATAATTTTCATAATGTTATTGAAATTTATTGTAGAGTAATAGTGGGGTCTGTGTCTATGGGCAGAATTTTCCCCTCGAGGGGGGGAGGCGTGGTGAGTTGAAGAGCAGGCGTGCGAAGGCGCGCCTCCGATTGGTGCCCCCAATCGGGGGTGCACTGCCATTTTACATGGGCGGGCCAATTAAGGCCCCGCCCTCCGCTCACTGACTAGAAAATTCTGGCTTATGTGGTTTACTGTTGCCTTAACAGAACGGGGAGTTAGATTAATTAGGGGAGCTAGGAGACATCATAGTAGTAATTTGTAAACCTATGTATGTGCTTAAAGTGTGCTTTTTTCATTTAATAAAGGTTCAATTTAGTTTTGTAAGAAACCTACAAGACCCGGTGGTCTTATTACTACTGAACTCAAGGCACGCATCTCAAAGTAAATATAAATTACAAAACAATTGTGGCAGTTGTTTCAAGTTTCCCTTTGGGATTTGAGCAGCTCGGCATTTACCATCGGTTGTGCCACAACATGTGGCGTGAATTTTACTTGCCACTTGTCAGCCCAAGTCTGGATATTGTCCAGGTCTTGCTGCATTTGGACATAGACTGCTTGTATCTGAGGAGTCATGAATAGTGCTGAATACTGTGCAATCATCAGCGAACATCCCCACTTCCAACCTTATGATGGAAGGAAGGTCATTGATGAAGCAGCTGAAGATGGTTGGGCCGAGGACACTTCCCTGAGGAACTCCTGCAGTGATGTCCTGGTGCTGAGATGATTGACCTCCAACCAACCACAACCATCTTCCTTTGTGCGAGGAATGACTCCAACCAGCTGATTCCCATTGACTCCAATTTTTCCGAGAGCTCCTGGATGCCACAGTTGGTCAAATGCAACCTTGATGTCAATGGCAGTCACTCTCACCTTACCTTGGGAGTTCAGCTCTTTTGTCCATGTTTGAACCAAGGCTGTAATAAGGTCAGGAGCTGAGTAATCCTGGCAGAACCCAAAATGAGCAACAGTGAGCAGGTTATTTCTAAGCAAGTACCGCTTGACAGCAATGTTGATGACCTCTTCCATCACTTTACTGATGATCGAGAGTAGACTGATGGGGTGGTAATTGGCTGGGTTGGATTTGTCCTGCTTTTTGTGGATGGGACACACCTGGGCAATTTTTCACATTGCCGGGTAGATGCCAATGTTGTAGCTGTACTGGAACAACTTGGCTAGGGATGTGGCAAGTTCTTGAGTACAAGGCTTCAGTATTATTGCCGGAATATTGTCAGGGCCCATGTGGTATCCAGCGCCTTCAGCCATTTCTTGATATCACATCAAATTGGCTGAAGATCGTTGCAAATGCTTAATTCAGCCTTATCCTTTGCACTGATGTGCTGGGCTCCCCCATCATTGAGGATGGGGATATTTGTGGCGTCTCCTCCTTCAGTGAGTTGTTTAATTGTCCATCAGCATTCAGGACTGGATGTGGCAGTACTGCAGAGCTTAACTCTGATCCATTGGTTGTGGGTTCGCTTAGTTCTGTCTAATGCATGCTGCTTATGCTGTTTGGCATGCAAGTAGTCCTGAGTTGTAGCTTCACCAGGTTGACACCTCATATTTAGATACGCCCAGTGCTGCTCCTGTCATGCCCTTCTGCACTGTTCATTGAACCAGGGTTGATCCCCTGGCTTGGTGGTAATGGTAGAGTGGGGGATATGTCAGGCCATGAGATTACGGATTGTAGTCGAGTACAATTCTGCAGCTGCTAATAGCCCACAGCGCCTCATGGATGCCCAGTCTTGACACAATGGAGGGTACCCTCAATGTGGTGATGGGATTTCGTCACTCCTATCGATACTGGTGGTCACACCTACCGATACTGTCATGGACAGATGCATCTGCAGCAGGCAGCTTGGTGAGGATGAGGTCAAATATGTTTTTCCCTCTTGTTGGTTCCCTAATCACCTGCTGCAAACCCAGTCTAGCAGCTATGTCCTTTAGGACTCATCCAGCTCAGTCAGTAGTGGTGCTACCGAGCCACTCTTGGACATTGAAGTTCCCCACCCAGAACACAATCTGCATCCTTGTCATCCTCAGTGCTTCCTCTAAGTGATGTTTAACATGAAGGAGTACTGATTTACATGGTAATCAGCAGGAGGATTCCTTGCTCGTGTTTGACATGATGTCATGAGACTTCATGTGGTCCAAAGTCAACGTTGAGACTCCAGGGCAATTCCCTCCCGATTGTATACCAATGTGGCATTAGCTCTGCTGTCCTGTCCCACTAGCAGGAATCATACCTTACAGATAACGTCCATCATTGATGGTGATAATGATACCATGATCACCATCTCTGTCAGGGTCTGTCCTGCCAGTGGGACATTATCTGTAAGATACGAATCCATGAGTACGACTATGTCAGGCTGTTGCTTGACTAGTCTGTGAGACAGCTCTCCCAATTTTGGCACTAGCAGGACTTTGCAGAGTTGACAGGGTTTGCAGTTGTCGTTTCCGGTACCAAAGTCGATACTGAGTGGTTGGTCCAGTTTCATTTCAGAGGGCATTTAAGAGTCAACCTCTGGAGTCTCATGTAGGCCCGACCTGGTTAGGATGGCAGCTTTCCTTCCTGAAACGGAGGACGTAGTGAACCAGATGGACTTTTACGACAATCTACATCATTAGATTTTCAATACCAGATTTTTAATGAATTAAAATTCCATCCACTTTGGTGGGATATGAACCCAGGTCCCAAGAGCATTACTCTGGGTCTCCCAATTATTAGTTCAGTGACAATACCACATTGCCACTGCCTCCCCTCACCAGATTAGTCCCTGGAATGACGGAGTTGTCCTCTGATGAAAGGGTAAGTAAATTGGGTTTATATTCTCTGGAGTTTAGAGAATGAGGGGTGATCTGATTGAAACCTACAAAATTCTGAGGGAGTTTGATAGGGTGGACACAGAGATTGTTTTCACTGGTTGGGGAATCTAAAACACAGCCTCAGGATAAGGGGCCAATCATTTAGGACTGAGATGAGGAGAAATTACTTCACTCAAGGAGTTATGAATCTTTGGAATTTTACATCTCAGAGGGAGTTAAGGGATATGAGGAGCAGGCTGGAAAATGGAGTTGAGGCCCAAGATCAGCCACGATTGTACTGAATGGTGCAGCAGACTCGATGGGCCATATGATCTACTCCTGCTCCTATTTATTGTGTTCTTGTGAGCAGACCAACCACAGCTGCACAATTGTTGAAGTTTTAAAAGAAAGACAAGAACATTGGCCTGTTTCATAAGAATTTGAAGGCTAGTTCATTATTGTCAAAGTGCACTGATTAAGTGCATCCTATAGAGTTTAGGCAATTAGATTCCCTCTTTTATGTAGCTATTCTTTCCAAGTCATTATTCATCTGGCTGTGAGTTCTGCTTGAGAGAATCGACATTTCATAAATAGCATTATATATAGACTCTGCTGTGTTCTCACACAAAAATAACCTAATAAGGAGTCGAGAGACTGGTGAGAAAATTGCTTTATTACCCACTGGTGACTGCACAGGGCAACAATAATATGAGACACCCATTGATATCACTAAAACCAAATAAAAATTACTTCAACCAGGTAAGGGCACTTTCAGGTTTTGTAGAATCACAGACCTATTAAACTTTTCAATATCTTAACTATAATCATCTAAATGTGAAGACAGTGTTGCCAACACAATTCCTTTGGAAGAATTACACAAATTTCTGGCCAAGAAATGAGTGGTTGGTTTATGCACATGTAGTACCGCCACCTTGATGTTCACATCTTATTGCCAATATCATGGCCTCAGCTTTCCCACACCATTGGATGCAAGCTGGCAGGTGGGAGAGCTGGCAATATGACCTTGTGGTGGCGGTGGTGGTGGTGGGGTGGGGTGGGGTGGGGGGGGCGGTGTGTGTGTGTGTGTGTGTGTGTGTGTGTGTGTATGTGTGGCGGGGAGACACCCCAAAGCCACTTCTCTCCTCTGCAAGCATTTTACCTATGTTGGAATGGCCTGCCGCTGCATGGAGATACTGCCAGGTAAATCTGGTAGCCTCCCAGCAGGTTCCAGAGAGGTGCACTGATTGACGAAGAGTGCTCCATTGTCCATGGAGGATCCCACCACCATCCCCTCCCCCCACCCAATGTGGCAATCACCACCCCCGCAACAATGGCATCACCCTGGCTTCCCCCAGCCTGTGGAGTCAGCTCCCACTTTTGGCCCAGAAGCAGGACTTACAGATAGCGAAAAAATTCAGCCCTGTTAGTTAAAAAAATTAACAGGTGCATTATTGCTGATCAAAATCCTGGAACTCCCTTCCTACCAGCACTGCAGGTATACTTGCGCTAGATGGACAATAGCAATTAGTGATGGTCGACAAATGCTGGCATTACCCAACTTTGAATGAATAATAATTTTTAGAAAATGAAAATATATATTCAAAAAAGCAAACTGAATTTTTTTAAAAAATTAATTCATGGGATGTGGGCATCGCTGGTTACGTCAGTATTTATTGGCCATCCCCAATTGCCTTTGAGAAGCAGTCCATGGGGTGTAGGCATACCTACAGCGCTGTTAGGGAGGGAGTTCCAGGATTTTGACCCAGCGACAGTGAAGGATATATTTCCAAGTCAAGCTGGTGAGTGGCTTGGTGGCGTCCCCATGTGTCTGCTGCCTGTCCTTCTAGATGGTAGGTTTGGAATGTGCTGTCTAAGGAGTCTTGCTCAGTTCCTGTAGTGCATCATGTAGATGGTACACACTGCTGCTACTGTGCATCGGTGGCAGAGGGAGTTAATGTTTCTGGATGGGGTGCCAATCAAGCAGGCTGCTTTGTCCTGGATGGGCAATAAATTCAATTTATTAATCCTCACCAGGAAACATTTATCAATGGGTAGATAATATGTACCTTCAAAACATTATGATGCAATACTGGGCTGGAGTAGGAGCACCTAAATCATAAATTGTACGTATTCATCAAGATTCTCTAAATGAAGTTTTATTAAAACTACCACGTGATATGGGAAAATGTACAGGAGTTAGAAAAATAAATCAAAAATGCCCCTGAAAATCAGACCCAAAGTATCACAGTATCATACAATGATACATCACTGAACGAGACCATTCAGCCCATTATACCAGTGCCAGCTCTTTGAAAGAGCTGTCCAATAGTCCCACACCCCGTATTTTCCCCAAAGTCCTTCGTATCTCACCCCTACAATTATTAATCAAATTTCTTTTTGAAAGTGACTATTTTATCTACTTCCACCACACTTTCAGCCAGTATATTTCAGATCAGAACCAGTCACCACATAACAAAATTCTCATCTCATCTCTAAAGTTCTTTTGCAAAGTACTTAAAACTGTGTCCTTCAGCTTGTAAACAGCTGTTCGTTACTTTAGAGACAAAAACAAAAAACTGCGGATGCTGGAAATTCAAAACAAAAACAGAATTACCTGGAATAACTCAGCAGGTCTGGCAGCATCGGCAGAGAAGAAAAGAGTTGACGTTTCGAGTCCTCTTGACCCTTCAACAGAACTAGGTGAATCCAAGGAAAGGGGTGAAATATAAGCTGGTTTAAGGTGTGGGGGGGTGGGGGGGGCGGGTGGTGGGGGAGAGAAGTGGAGGGGGGTGGTGTGGTTGTAGGGACAAGCAAGCAGTGATAGGAGCAGATCATCAAAAGATGTCACAGACAAAAGAACAAAAGAACACATAGGTGTTGTAGTTGGTGATATTATCTAAACGAATGTGCTAATGAAGAATGGATGGTAGGGCACTCAAGGTATAGCTCTAGTGGGGGTGGAGGGAGCATAAAAGATTTAAAAACATTTAAAAATAATGAAAATAGGTGGGAAAAGAAAAATCTATATAATTTATTGGAAAAAATAAAAGGAAGGGGAAGAAACAGAAAGGGGGTGGGGATGGAGGAGGGAGTTCAAGACCTATAGTTGTTGAATTCAATATTCAGTCCAGAAGGCTGTAAAGTGCCTAGTTGGAAGATGAGGTGCTGTTCCTCCAGTTTGCGTTGGGCTTCACTGGAACAATGCAGCACGCCAAGGACAGACATGTGGGCAAGAGAGCAGGGTGGAGTGTTAAAATGGCAAGCAACAGGGAGGTTTGGGTCATTCTTGCAGACAGACCGCAGGTGTTCTGCAAAGCGGTCGCCCAGTTTACGTTTGGTCTCTCCAATGTTGAGGAGACCGCATTGGGAGCAACAAATGCAGTAGACTAAGTTGGGGGAAATGCAAGTGAAATGCTGCTTCACTTGAAAGGAGTGTTTCCCTTCTTTTCCTTGACCTCTCTGTCTCAATCTCTGGTGATACCCAGGAATTCAACACCTATGTGTTCTTTTGTTCTTTTGTCTGTGACATCTTTTGATGATTTGCTCCTATCACTGCTTGCTTGTCCCTACAACCACACCACCCCCTCCACTTCTCTCCCCCCACCCACCTTAAACCAGCTTATATTTCACCCCTTTCCTTGGATTCACCTAGTTTTGTTGAAGGGTCATGAGGACTCGAAACATCAACTCTTTTCTTCTCCACCGATGCTGCCAGACCTGCTGAGTTTTTCCAGGTAATTCTGTTTTTGTGTTCGTTACTTCATCCTTTATGATTTGAACATCTCTATGAAATTCCCTTTAACCTTCTCTAGCCAAAGACATTAACCACACCCCAGCAGTCCTTTTACTCTCTTGTTTTTGAATAGGTATCTAAAGGTATGTAGTATCTAGTTCACTAATAGTTACTGCAAATAACCATTCCAACAGCATTGTACTAGCAATAAGACAGCCCTGGAATTGTTATACCATTAACTAAATTTCTCCTGCAATCCACATACGCCTTAATAAGTAAGAAAAAAGTTTGCAATTCCAAAGTAACGCGGTATTCTATGAAATGTAAATGTAAACGTAAAAACTCTTAAGTTAATCATAAAGAAATTCCTTAACACCATTACTCCAAAACCGCAGCAATTTGCAAAGTAGTAAGACAAAAAAAATCACGTTTGACTTACATCAGCTTGTCTTCGAGCAAGTTATTAAAATAGTCTCCGAAAAAATTTGCCATTTCTTTCAACGTGTTAGGGGTTTTGCTGAAATTTGAAACAAATGTGATATTCTGCAGAGGCGGAAATCAGAACACTGGCCCAGATGCCAGGAATGTTGTGTCTGTTTTATCCCTGACCAGGTAACCATAGGGATAGGAAACCTCGTTACTTGGGCAACATGACCCACTTCCGAAACGCTGCCTCGTGGACAAAGGTATCGTCTAATGCAACTATGCGGTCAACAAGTGCTGCTTGCAGTTCAAGACTCACTCATGCATTGCGTAACCATTTAATGTGAACCCGAGCGATCCTGGCCTTACTAAATTTGCAGCGAGGCTGCCAAGCAGCTAAAAACAAAAAACTGCGGATGCTGGAAATCCAAAACAAAAACAGAATTATCTGGAAAAACTCAGCAGGTCTGGCAGCATCGGTGGAGAAGAAGAGTTGATGTTTCGAGTCCTCATGACCCATCAGCAGAATTGGGTTCTGCTTGGATTCACCCAGTTCTGCTGAAGGGTCATGAGGACTCCAAACGTCAACACTTTTCTTCTCCTCTGGTGCTGCCAGACCTGCTGAATTTTTCCAGGTAATTCTGTTTTTGCCAAGCAGCTAACTTTGTTGTCAAGGCGGACATGAAATACTTGCCCATTTAAGAGACTAATGCAAAGGAATCTGATCGATGTGATTTGGACGAGGACCTGAAGCTCACTCCTCCCTGAGTTTGCTGGAAGGTAAAAGCAGTGCTGAGGAATGCAGATCTCAACCACCTCAGAGCCTGGGGAACAGGGAAGCAGAAGTAACATAAGAGCAAAATACTGCGGATGCTGGAAATCTGAAACAAAAACAAAAATAGCTGGAAAAGCTCGGCAGGTCTGACAGCATTTGTGGAGAGGAATACAGTTAACTTTTCGAGTCCTTATGTCGAGTTCTGATGAAGAGTCATACGGACTCGAAACGTTAATTGTATTCCTCTCCGCAGATGCTGTCAGACCTGCTGAGTTTTTCCAACTATTTTTGTTTTTGAAGCAGAAGTAACATGCTGTCGGTATGGTGGAAATTTGAAATAAAAATGAGGAAAATTCTGGAGACATTCCCGATCGAGTCACACAGCATTTGTGGGGACAGAGAAACAGAATTCATCGGGCAGAATTTTCCCATGTCCTAAGCCCCCACATTGACTAGAATTGCAATCTTCCGGGAGGTGTCTCCCGAATTGTTCGCCTGATGCTTCAGGCCCAATCAGAGAGGCAGCAGCTCTAGAGCCTGGGTAGCCCCACCCAGGGAGGAGGTGGGCATTGTTGAGACAGGTAAGAGACCCCAAGGGCACCTGAACAATGGAGACGCCCTTGCTGACCTGCAAAGCAATCATTAAATAGCAAGGTTATAGTCCAGTTAATGAATCGGGGTGGGCAAACTCTTCCCCAGATTGGTTTAGGCCATGATTGTGGTCTTTTTTAAATGTAGCCCCCTCTGCATTATAGATTATGGAGTGTCCAGGCCAGAGGCTGGCACAGAGGGTAATGCAGACACGGCATTCTAGAAAGAGCTGATGAGGAAACAGTACAGGACAATTGGCTGAAATACAGTGCGATCCTGTAAAACACTATTGTAAAATGGCCATTGGTCACCCTGCATCCGACTCCGATGACCCTCCTTTGAGCTAGCAGCATTGATCCATGCCACCATCAAAATGACTGGAGGCCTCAAGCTCACCCCTAATTGGAGACTTCACTGTGCAAATGCAGCTGAACCACTCCTGAGAAAGATCCCACCTCAGACAGGAATGCATCAGTGAGTCATCCTGAAGCCCACCACCATGGGGCCAGGAAAATTCAGCCCAGTGTTTCACATGGATGATCTTTCATCAGACTACAAGATGTTGGATGAAATACAGGTGAAAACCTTTTTAGTTGAAGGATCCGTTTTCACAAGTATTAGTAATCATGCCCCCCCCACCCCCATGTAAATTACAATAGTATAATCTCCTTGTGCATCTACAGTTTGAATGTAAAGTTCACCAATATCCTGTTAAAGGGATTTGCTTGAAAATGTGCCAGTGCTGAACTTGATGTGATTGTTGATGTGAAAACTTTTATCGTTCCTTTAGCTGAAAAGTAACCCTACAGCATGCCTGTTAAATACTTCACCACACAACACCTTCTTGTTCTTTCTAGAGTGGGAAATAGGCTGAGTGACTCCTTTTTGGAAGACTAGTACTGTATTCAGCTGTAACCCTCCCACTGACTGCCTACACACTGTACAATTGGGTGTTTCATGATTCTCCCCCCCCACACTAATGTTTACCAGCCTCTCTGCACCGGAACGTGGTGCCTGGTGTGTGAAATTTCTGCTGTTGGGACACTGTCAGCTATAAGGACTGTGGCTTTAGTCTGGGTCAAGCCACTGGCCCAGCCTTTGCGCTCAGTGAATGAAGTTCGGCTTGATCATCAATCCAGGCCCCTGGTCAAGGCTGACATGGTGACTCCTTGCTCACATCCCACAGTCCTAGCCCCGAGAATCCACTCCTGCTGTCAGTCCAAGGCACTGCAAATATTATGCGCCTGTTCCCAGAGCCTTCTCAGCCTAGTGGCCACCTGGTGACTGCTTACCATTGTGCCACTGTGCAAGGACACCAAGCATCTGCGCCTGACATCCAACTCCCCAGAGTGTGAGCTCTTGGCTGTGTCACCCCAGTGGATGAAGGAAATCCAAATAACAAAATAACTGGGGGTGTGGGTGGGGCGCGGTGGCATCTGGGCTGGGGATGGGCAGGTGCAGTCAATTAGCACAGTGCTTTTCACCTCCAGCCCTGGATTTGATTTTAACCCACACTGATCTAGACTGAACTGATGTCAGACCCGAAGGCCTGATAAAAGTTTATTTTTCCCTCTCTGTTGGTTGTATGGGTCCAATGCTTGGACAACCTCAGTCTACTTCAGAGTGGATACATTCCAACTGCACAAAATATATGCTATATTAGCACAAACTGCCAATCTCACTCAGAAGGACCACACCCCCTTTAAACCAACAGTCCAAAAATTGATTTTAAATTTAAATAGCAAGCCTACAAACTTACCACAGCACTCTTTCAACAGTGGAATTCCAAAGGCTTTTCTCCAACCTTATTTACTGGACACAGCAGACTTTTGCAAAAATGGCTGGAGGTTTCCCCAAGACTATTTCACACACTCCTGTTAGATCATACATGCACCCCTCCCAACTCCCAACATCACCTTCCTTCCTCCTTTATATATGTTTCTCTCACTTTAATCTGTAAATTTCACTGTTCTATATGTCTTTGGAACTGTACTTTTCCCATAATATAAAAATCTTTCATGTTGCCAAAATGATCAGTACCTTTTGGGAAAAATAACATCATAACATTGCCTTATTTATCTTGCTGGTTGTAAACATCCTACCATCCCTTTGAAACCCAAATAACTCCTTCACTTATCTAAAAATGCAAATTTCCTTCACACCCTACATGCTAAGACCTCATCCATGTTTAGTCATTAGCATTTCAAATACCTTTTACCCCTAACTTATTTTGAAAATTTCAAGCTTGCAGCCTATCTGACTCGAATTTAACTAAATCATACATTCAGAGCTTCACCTCACCCTCACGTGCTTTGTATTTCTACAAGCCTTACATATCTCACAGCATGCACACATTGTCAGCTATTCAACCGTAACAGGTACATTCCCCAAAACACATAGGACCTAACTAACACACTTCCCTCTCTCTTGCAGGGTAAGGTGCCACAGAACCACAGGCAATAGCAACCAACTGATGGGAGACAGGCTTGGCTGCATGTCTTCATCCTGATGCAGGAGCCAGTATTCACCATCATTGGAGCGGCCATGACTGAGGCCAGGGCCAGCAGTGGGGTTGGAACCACTGAAGATGATGGTATCCTCGTACATAATCCTCCCCATCACATCCCACCCCTCCCTCATCCCACAATCTCTTCTGATTTACAAGCTGCAGATTGTGTAAGTATTACACCCCTTTCTTTCCCCCACAATTTCCTCACTACAACCCTCCTATCTTTGTGCTTTTCTCCTTTCAGATATCCAAGAACTACAACCTGGCCAGACAATGGGGTAAGAGCAAGAAGGGACAAGACAATTGATGATGAAATACATCCATTTGCTCCGACTCTCTGAGCCTCCAGCTCAGATTCTGACACTGCACGTATTGTAACGGATAGCTTAGAGGTGTGATCTGCACTTGGTGATTGTGCACCATGGGGAGATAGCAATTCTTTGTAGGAGGAGGTCGCATATGAGTTCTGCTGAAGGGAACTCAGATGAGAACTCTGATGGGGCAGGATATGGAAGAAAGCTGATGAGTATGCACACACAAATGCTTGGTACATAGGCAGGCGTCCCAAAAAACCTGCTTCACTGTCAAGGAGTATGGAGGATTCTGGCACCAACTTGGCACAGGGCCTAGCACAGAGCTTGGAGCCCATCCTTACCAGCATGGAAATGAACTCCATTATCACACTTATGTACCCAACCATGAGCCAGTATCTGGTGACTGATTTCTTAGCTTCCAGTCAGCACAAGTGGAAGCCACAGCTTAAGTCATGGCTGCTCAGACTGAAGTCAGGCAAACATAGTTTGTTGTCACACAAGCTCACTTGTTGCCATTGCAGATAACAGTGTTCAAAGGAGCTTCTGGACTCTCAAAGCAGTCCTGCAATTTGTAGTTCAGCAAATTGCTAGGATTTCTGTGGCGCTGTCCCAGCAGAGTTGCAGTGGCTCTGTGCAGCATGTACCTTCTTCCTCTCTCAGGATTACAACGTTCATCCCCCAGCACTGCCACTCCACCAGTGTCCTTGTTTTTGCCTGCCAGCAAGGTCCAGGAGAGGGGGATGCAAATGGTGCCAATCACTGGGGGCTAGCGGGGCCCATGCTCATTGGCTGAGTAGCCTGTCATTCTGGATGGTCAGTGTTCAAAGCAGCCAATCTGGCAGATGGGTCACCCTGATCGGCAGGTTACTCAGCCAATGATTGCTATTGTTCAGCTCCTTTTCCTGCCTATCTCCTCGTGACCAGTTTTTGTGTCAGACTTGTGTGCCGCTTTCTTCCCGACTGGAGCGCAAAGTAAGTGCCTCTACATTTACTTAACCTGCCCCCCCATAGGCCCTTCCATTCCCGACCTCTTCTCTGAGTCTCAAAGTCGTTCCCCTAGTTCAATCTCTTGATGAAGGTGTCTCCATAAGACCATAAGACATAGGAGCAGAAATTAGGCCATTCGGCCCATTGAGTCTGCACCGCCATTCACTCATGGCTGATAAGTTTCTCAACCTCATTCTCCCGCCTTCTCCCCGTAACCTTTGATCCACTTACCAATCAAGAACCTATCTATCTCAGTCTTAAATACACTCAGTGACCTGGCCTCCACAGCCTTCTGTGGCAATGAATTCCATAGATTCACCACTCTCTGACTAAAGAAGTTTCTCCTCCTCTCTGTTCTAACAGGTCTTCCCTTTACTCTGAGGCTGTGCCCTCGGGTCCTAGTCTCTCCTACTAATGGAAACATCTTCCCCACGTCCATTCTATCCAGGCCTTTCAGTATTCTGTAAGTTTCAATCAGATTCCCCCTCATGCTTCTAAACTCCATCGCGTATAGACCCAGAGTCCTCAAACGTTCCTCATATGTTAAGCCTTTCATTCCTGGGATCATTCTCGTGAACCTCCTCTGGACCCTCTCCAGGGCCAGCATATCCTTCCTGAGATATGGGGCCCAAAATTGCTCACAATATTCTAAATGTGGTCTGACCAGAGCCTTATAAAGCCTCAGCAGCACTTCCCTGCTTTTATATTCTAGTCCTCTCGAAATAAATGCCAACATTGCATTTGCCTTCCTAACTACTGCATCAACCTTCAAGTTAAACTTAAGAGAATCCTGGACTAGGGCTCCCTTTGCACTCCAGATTTCTGAATTCTCTCCCCATTTAGAAAGTAGTCGATGCCTCTATTCTTCCTACCAAAGTGCATGACCTCACACTTGCCCACGTTGTATTCCATCTGCCACTTCTTTGCCCATTCTCCTAACCTGTCCAAATCCTTCTGCAGTCTCTCCGCCTCCTCAATACTACCTGTCCCTCCACCTATCTTTGTGTCATCTGCAAACTTAGCCAGGATGCCCTCAGTTCCTTCATCTAGATCATTAATGTATAAAGTGAAAAGTTGTGGTCTCAACACTGACCCCTGAGGAACTCCACTAGTCACTGGCCGCCATCCTGAGAAGGACCCCCTTATCCCCACTCTCTGCCTCCTGCCAGACAGCCAATCTTGTGTTTTGTGCCTATGGCCCAGGGCTCTTCCCCACCCCCGCAATCTTTTCTGAGTTTTTAAGTCGTTCCCCAGTCCAGTCCCTTGATGATGGTGTCTGTGGCCCAGGGCCCCTCCCCTCTTCCCTGGGATCTCTTCCCTGAGTATGCATCAAGGGACTGGGGGAGGACTTTTGCCCATCGGAAAGGTAGGGTGTGCTTCAGCTTTCTACCAGCAAGGGAAGACGCCTTAATTGCATCTCTACAGACATGTATCCTCATGCCCAATATTAAAGGCTCCATTTAGTGGCAACTGGCGACATAATCCATCCAGAATGGAAATGATTGGACCATTTCCCCCACCAATCAGACCTGGAGTCAAGCCATTCTGTAAGTAACCAGGTTTGATTTTGCGAACCCAATTTATATTAGGTAGCTGTCCTCTTATTGCATTTCGCTGGAGAAATAATTCCGCTGCTTACTGTTACTTTGCTCAGAAGTTCAAAGGCTCCCAAGTTCTGTCCTGCCTCCAGCTCGATAGCTGCACAGTAGAGTCAATGTTCCGTTTGAATTCAGAAATAATCCCATCCCTGGGTTTTTGGATGTAGTCAACAGCCTGAGCACCTGGCAGACAGGTCTCTCGCCTTTTCTCTTGTCATGGCAGAGTGGTAACCCAGCAATTTTGGGCACAATACTGCTATGTTCTCATCAGTGCAACCAAAAAGGATCAAGAGTGGAGAATGCACAGCCCATCAGATGATGGGAATATCTCAAACTGCCACAGTGTAGGCTGAACCCAGGTTGCTCTCAAGGGAGCCTCAGGATTTCTGTAAATTTGAATGAGTGATCGGGGATGTCTCACCCTGAGTGAGGTGAGTGCGAATATAATGCCTGAAATATTACAATGTGGACTTAGATGTGTTGGCAAAGTGCTGACCTCAGCCAGATACTGACTGCAGTTGAAAGCCAAACACAATGACAGAAACTATTATATTCAGAACCTGTGGCAAGAGAGGAAAAGCTGGAGTGGGACCAAAGCTGGAGAGGCTCCCTGAGTGCAGCCCAAACCCAAAGCCATGGCTGGCTCCTGGGAGCCAATCCTGGGGCAACTGGTGCCAACACCTCTCCTATCCCCCGCCCACTGTTTTCGTCTTCTGGTCCCAGTGGGAGGGGGAGTCTGTGAATACAGCGAAGTCTGTGGAGTGGGGACCCAGAGCTGGTTTGCCGAGATGCAGATCCTCAGCAGCTCTTCCTTCCTTCCTTCCCTCCCCCTACAGCTGGCAGCAAGGTATGGCTCCGCCTGGCTGGCCTATCCCCTCTCTCTCTGTTTGAGCAATGCGGCCCTATGCCATCAGCCACATGGCGGGGTCAGTGGGCAGAGGTGAAGTTTTGTGGCCTCATTGGCGGCTGCTGCTGTCCGGGGAGGGAGAAGGGAGCTCAGGCAGCAGTCAGTGAACGGAACCATCCCCTCTCCTCCTCCCCTTCCTCCCTCTCTCTTTCTACTACTCCAACATTGAAACAATACGAGCTACAGCATGGAGACGGTCTTGTTTTCTGTTCAGAAAAGGTTGTCAAAATATAAAACAAAATCTGAAGGCTTTCTTGCAATCTGGGTTTCAAGTATTGAACCTTTCTTCGAAATTTGAAGTTACCTTTCAGGTGAAAGGCCACCAATGTGAAAAGTTAACTCTGTTTTTCTCCATGGAAGCCACCTGACCTGCTGAGTTTTTCTGGCATTTTTTCTTTTTATTTCAGATTTCCAGTATCTGCACTAAGTTATGAAACTACAGTCACCATGACAGTGAAATGAACAGAACATGTTAATGAGGCAGTCACTGAAATCACTGTTATCTGTATGCAGTGCTATAAATAGCTAATGGAATTGTTTGCTGTCGGATTAGCAATATTGCACAACGGTGTTAAGATATAATTTGTACTCACTGGTTTGTTTAATGGTCATTGTGGGATCACCTATAGGGCACACACTAACTAACACTGCATTATATTACTGCTACTCCTAATATTGATGACCTATGCTGCATATATACTGGATGATATTTGTATCCAGATGCCAACAATGTGCCTTACCATTTTACTGGGACCTTTCTGTGATTGTTTAGTGAAGTGATTGGTGAATCTTGAAAGGGGGAAAGAATAACATGCATGATTGAGGGGGAGGGTCCCAGGGGAGGAGGGTGAAGGGGCCCAGAAACAGGAGGAGCACTAGGGCCCATGATTTATCTCCCTGGCCCTGCCTGCTAGCCAGTCTATTCAGGCTGTTGGGTCAGCTAGGATCCTAGGGATAGGAGAGGTGTTGGCGCCTGTTGCCCCAGGATTGCCTCCCAGGAGCCAGCCATGGCTTGCACGAGGTCATCCTGCAAGGCCATCTGCAGTCTCCCTCACTGCAAGTCAGCAACCTTACATCAGGCATATAGTTCTGCTATAGAGCACTAGGACAGGCAAAGGCACACACAAAACAAAAACTAAGGGATGCACAATGATGAATAGTTGTCTTTTGTATGGAATATTGGAAGGCTTAATTGATAAGGGTGGGTTGGAATGTTTCTTTTGTAGTGGCTTTTGTTTCAGAATTGTGGTCAAGATCACTGTATATTGGTCATTAACTGAGGGAAGGTGTGGCCTGGGACTGTTGGTGAATGGGGAATTGGGGTTGCATTCACTGGTACCTCAATCAGATGAGCCGATCACAGACAGCCCCGGGTGAAGAGGGTATGTGTTGGTTGCCTCCTTCTCTTGAACTGCTTGTTGTGACAAGGGTTGTGCCCTCAGGCTAACAAGGTTGTGCAGGATGCAGCAGATCATAATGAATCATGACACATGCTCTGGAGGGCACTGCAGGGCTGCTCCAGAGTGGTCCAGGCAGCAGAAACATTGCTTAAGCATCCCAATGGTCAGCTCAATGGCATTTTGTGCGGCAGCATGGCTCTCATTCTATGTATGTTACCCACTTAGGTTGTAAACCAGAGTTTACCCAAAAGGAGTCGACACGATTAACAGGAAGGAAGGAGAGAAAATCAATACATTTCTAAATTTTAACGTAAAACGGGTTAAAAATATTAAGATTGTGTCCAGTATGTGTGATGTGTCCACAGAAGTAAACAATATCACTTTTGTGTTAGACTTGCAATGTCACTAAGTTATATAAAAAAGGAAGTCATAAGTTCAAATTCCTGGTCTGTGTTGAGTCAACCAGGCAACATTTGGTTTCAGTACCTCTGGAACAATGAGTGATAATTATTTATCCTCATACCAATTTAATGACCTCTGCTAAAAATGTACATTTGTTAACATAAAGTCTGGACAGAATTGGATGCAATTGTAATCCCCACATTCTTTGGATGAAATATGAAAGGACTGCCAGTCTTCATACCCCAGTAAGGGAGAATGCAATCAAGAAAGGACAGTGAAAAGTGGTAAAAATGCAATATTGCAGCAAAAAAGAAGCCAAACTTTACTCTTCATCTAACTGGACTATGCCTCATCCAGAAATGTTTGATGGTGGCACTGGGAGTCTGAAATGGAAAGTTTTCCATACTCCAGAATGAACATTCCTCATTTTAGTGAGAATAAAATCATTTTCAAAGGAAGAAAAACAAATGGACCAACTACTTGTAAAGAAGTATAAATCTTTTCACCAGAAAAGAGAAGATAAAGAGGTGATCTGACAGCAATCTCTAAAATTATGAAGAGGTTTGACTGGGCAGATTAGAAAGAAAAATAATAGTCACTAAGAGATCCAGTAAGGAATTCAGAGTAAAGAAGCTTCTTCTGAGAGTGGCGAGAATGTGGAACTTGCTACTACATGAAGTGGTCGATGCAAATAGCATATTTGTATTTAAAGGGAAGCAGGATAAACACATGAGGGAGAAAGGAATATAAGGATATGTTGATAAGGTGAAGTAGGGTAGGCGGAGGTTCAGTGGAGCATAAACACTGGAATTCACATGTTGGACCAAATGACCTATTTCTGTATTATAACGTTCTATGTAATGGATAGAAATGTTCACTGAAGGAAGTGTGGTTTAAACATGAGCTGAGGCTGAGATTCAAACTGCTACGCGATGCAAATTTTGCATCTTGTAAAAGTGTTGGAAGATTTACGAACAGAGGGAGTATATTAAAATAATTGCTCACTTTTTCCAAATAGAAATAATTTCTCTGTTAAATGCTGCTGCAGGAGAAGTTCAAGCTTACAAAATGCTTCAAAATGTATATTTTAATTAGTTTTAGAATTAAAATTTGTACACTTTCTTTAAAAATACATCACAAACGTTAATCACAAAAAGAAATCAACAACACAATTTCAAGACTTCAATTGTAAACAGATTATGAAATAATTCAAGATCTATTCAACACTAAATCATCTCCCAAGTCGGATTATCAAATGTGCACTGAGTACAGCATCAGTCATGTAAGCAGCTTCAATTGGATTCAGTTTTCCTTTTAAAAAGTCTTGAATTATTGCAGCACCAAATCTTGTTTTCAACATCAGAAATTTGTGGCCTCAATTTTCTAATGGCAATTCATGTCAATCAATCATTTGTAACCATCTTATCTAATGGAAAGGAGGGTTTGTACAAAACATCCACTAAAAAAGGAACATTTCAAGGAATTAAGGAAAGAGTGTAAGTAATTATTTATAGACACCTGACAGCACATAAAGTGCAATGTTTTCCAAAATTACCCATGTGAATTACTAAGACATTTTAAAATATTGTAATACCACTCAGTAGCTTTCAAGTGAGCAATGTCAAGCTAAAATAGAATCTAGAAAGGCATGTAAAAACCATCAGTGATCCTGTACATTAAAAACTGTCCCTTCAGATGTGATAAATGGCCACATACAGTAAAATGTTAACAGTAAATAAAATAATTTGTGCTTCAATTCAGCAGTAGTCTATTTTTGTGCCAGTAAAAGCACCTGATAATTGACACATTAGAATGTTAGAAAAAGTGGAAATAATCCAGCATTACAATTACTGATAACAGAACTGCAATATTCTCAAATGACAGACAATCTGCCATTCTGTAAATGCTGGCTAAAGTGCAACCTGCTACTATATATCTAGTAAACACCAATCTTTCCATGAGGATGGTTACATTTTAGTTGAACGCTAGCATTTGAGAAAAACACTGATGACTATATTTAATCTGTACAGGATTTATGTCCAATTGGAATATAAGAAAACCAAGAGATCATCATTGTAAAGTAGAGACTGTAAGCGGCATCATAATCCTCGATTCCATGTAGCGGATCAAGGGAACTGTAAGAATTGACACACAAGGATGGAGTTAACTATTTAATCACATAAATGCAATACATCACTTATCCTTTGTCTGTCAATGTAACGGGTGCATTTTAAATGAGATAAACTCTTGTATAACTTCGGTTAAGATTTTAAATCATGGACAGCTGAAGTCTACTCTGCTTGTCACTGCAACACATTTCAGACATAACAACATCATTTAACTCAGACTTTTAACATAGAAAAACATTCTGACATGGTTCATAAAAGTGTATGGAAAAAGATTAAAAACTGAGCCAAAGAAGGGGGGTATTAAGCACAGTGATCAAAAATGTGGTCAAAGGCATAGGTTTTGGCCTACATTGGCTCCAAGTCCACCAATGCTTCAAATTTAAAATTCCCATTCTCATATTTAAATCCCTCCATGCCCTCACCCTTCCCTATATCTGTATCCTCCTCCAACCCTATAACTCCAGGATCTTACCCTTCCCCCATTCCCCTGACACCACCATTAGCCCTCAGCTATCTAGGCCATGAGTAATGGAATTCCTTCCTTAAAACTCTCCTCCCTTAAGACCCTTATCATTAAAACTGAACTCTTTGACAAGCTTTCAGGTATTCCATCTAATATCTCCTCCTTTGCAATGGTATCAATTTTTATCTGATTATGCTCCTATGAGACACATTGGAATGTTTTAAAGGTGCTATACAAATATTGTTTTTCAGGACCTTAAAGGAAATTGAGTGGAGCAGTTGGAGGAAAGAATTCCTGAGCATGGGGCCTAGGCAGGTTGCCAATGGTGGGCTAAAGGGAGAAGGAAAGGCATAAGAGACTGGAGTCAGAGGAAGGAAGAGTTCAAGGGTGGAAGGAGATTGGAGAGATGAAGCTATAATGGGATTTAAGCAGAAGGATGGAAATGTTAAATTTGAGGAACAGAGGAATGGAAGTCAATGTACATCAGCAAGAACAGTGCTGATGGGAGGTGTGGGATAGGGTACGAGGAACAGAGTTTTGGACAAGCTGAAGTTTATGGAATGTAGAGGATGGAAGAATAAATGGTCAGAACCTCATTTCAGAATTGAACTGAACAGCCTGATTCAGGGCCAAGGAGGAGCAACAGAGTTGGTGAAAAGGACTTCAAGTTTCAATAAGCTGAACAATAGTTGTGGAGGAGGGGCTAGTGTGATCAACCGTATCCACGGCTGCAAAGAGGTTGAATGGGGACAATGCATCACAGTCACAGAGGATGTAATTCATATCATAGGTTAGGGTCACCTCAGTGCTGTGGGTGGGGCAGAAACCTAATTGGAGAGATTGAGACAGGAAGTTGCAAGAGAAGTGATCACAGATCTGGGAAGTAGGAACATATTACAGGACTTTGAAGAAGAAAAGAAGCTAAAGATGGGGTCACAGCTTGTAAGAACAGAGGGGTCGAAGATGGCTCCTTAGGAGAGGTTGGCATTGATGGAAGTTTTGGAGTGGGTCTACAGTGGCAAAGGACAGGGAACCATTTACAGTAACACTTCAGTTGTACCTATATAAAATGTAATTGAGGGCAAAAAAAACTGGACCATAATTGAACGTTAGCTGAATCCTGATCAGATCTTTGACCAAAAACTTTACAATATACCTAGATCAGAGTAGAACTGCTGTCCATCAGACCATGAATTCTCTCCTCCAACCTCACCCCTTTTATCCCCTTTTTTCAATATTCATTTTTATTTTTTTCCCGCTTATTTTTAAATTATTTTATAAATTTATTTTCATTTTTATTCATTGTTTTATCCCCACCTTTTAGCTTATTTTCGATCTTTTTTCAACCACTGCCCCCCACCCCCACTAGGGCCATATGTCACTTGCTCATGTTGTTCTTTCCAGAGTGCTTACCCTTGTCCGGCTATTATCACATTCTGCTTTCTGACCTTAATGTCACCATTAGCACCTCCTTTAGGCAGTACCACCATCATCAACAACCCCTTTGACCTTTTGTTTATGACATCTTTGACAATCTCTCCTTTGTCTCTACCTATTGCTGGCCTTCTATCCAGCTTCACCTGCTCCATCCCCCTTACATAGTATAAGTTTCACCACATTTTTACTCCTCTTAGCTCTGAAGAAGAGTCACACGGACTTGAAACGTTAACTCTGTCTTTCTCTCCACAGATGCTGTCAGTTTTTCCAGCATTTTTTGTTTTTGTTTCAGATTTCCAGCATCTGCAGTATTTTGCCTTTATCTTGCTATCCACCATTACTTGATGTATTGTTTATATAGAATGAAACACGATTAGAACAGAAGCTCCACAGAAGTGCTGTAATTATCCCTTCCTCATCATTAACCGTTAAACGTAAGGCAATAAAAACAAAAAACTGCGGATGCTGGAAATCCAAAACAAAAACAGAATTACCTGGAAAAACTCAGCAGGTCTGGCAGCATCGGCGGAGAAGAAAAGAGTTGACGTTTCAAGTCCTCATGACCCTTCAACAGAACTGAGTGAATCTAAGGAGAGGGGTGAAAGATAAGCTGGTTTAAGGTGGGGGGGAGGCGAGGGGGTTGGATGGGGGGAGAGAAGTGGGGGGGGGGGTGGTGTGGTTGTAGGGACAAGCAAACAGCGATAGGAGCAGATGTCTGCTCCTATCACTGCTTGCTTGTCCCTACAACCACACCACCCCCCCCACTTCTCTCCCCCCACTCCACGTTAAACCAGCTTATATTTCACCCCTCTCCTTAGATTCACTCAGTTCTGTTGAAGGGTCATGAGGACTCGAAACATCAATTCTTTTCTTCCCCACCGATGCTGCCAGACCTGCTGAGTTTTTCCAGGTAATTCTGTTTTTGAAACATAAGGCAATGTTTGCTCAGGGAATATAGGTTCAAATCCCACCATGGCAGCTGGTGGAATTTAAATTCAATTAATAAGTTCAATTAATAAATAAAAATACCTGAAATTGAAAGCTAGTCTCAGTAACAGTGACCATGAAACTATCATCGATAGTCGTAAAAACCCATCTGGTTCACTGATTCCTTTAGGGAAGAAAATCTCCTGTCCTTACCTGGTCTGTACATGTGACTACATGTGACTTCAGACCCACATCAATGTGGGTGACTCGAAACTGCCCTCTGAAATGGCCTAGCAAGCCACTCAATTGTAGGATTTAGGAATGATTAATAAATGCTGCCCTTGTCAGCGACGCCTACATCCCATGAAAGAATATTTTAAAAATCTTATGAGAAACATTGCCTGGTTTATTTCAAACTATTGCAACATTATACAGGGCAACAATATGCACTGACACAGCTAGAAATATGGAATATACTGTATACACTTTCTGATCTGGATTATAGATTCATATTTATTGGTAACTGTAAGCTGCAGGTAGGCTTTTTTATATAAGATACTTAGAATTTATTTTTTCTGTTCTATATCTCCTTCATTTAATTAGAAAGACCTACATCATTTCAATGAGAGTTTCAATTGTTTTTGTCTTTATCGTAAGGTTTCTCAGTGCTTAATCAATAGGCACTAGGTTACCTGTATAATAGACGCACTCATCCCATCCGGGCTTTTGCCAGGCAGCATTCCGTGTTTCGTGCCTGGACTCAAGGTCTTTATAAGCTAGAATTGATTAGCAACATAGAAAAAAGTAAGTATTTTTTATCAATATTCACATCAATTTTAGTGGGCCAAATAAGGAGAAACTGCTTTCACGAGGAGGGTTGGTAAACAGAAGATTTAGGTTTAAGATAATTGGCGGAAGAACCAGAAGGGAGGTGAAGAGAGTTTTTGTTTTAAACAAAACAAAAAGCAAATTGTTATGATTTCTAAAGCACTAAGCAAAATGGTGGTGGAAGCAGGTTCAATATTATCTTTCAAAAGGGAACTGGATATACCCCAGAAAAGAAAGATTCTCAGGGCTATGGAGAAAGAGCAGCACCAAGTGGACAGCTTTTTTAAAGAGCCGGCAAAGACACTATGGGCTAACTGGCCTCCGTCTGTGCTGTGCCATCCTATGAATTTATTACAACTTTCCAGGGCTGTGCAATGAACAAAGTTCAATGCATTCTATCATGTCCATATACCATGTGATACGTTAGCCTCATAATTCACTTTGTGTGAGAAATGTAATACTCCACAATCCAATAGTCAAAATCAACAATTGTGATTACTGCCATATTAGTATGATGGAAAGGATGTCTAGAAATTCAACATTTGATTCAATAAGAGCATTAACAAAACTGTTTACCAGAGGGAAGGTTAGATGTTTCAATTAACCGCCCTGGTGTAAAACAGTAATTTGGCACCTTTTCAACTGATTCACAACTTCAGGTGGGAAAGTGAAAATCTACCCCAAACTCACAAACACTATTGGGAAACAAAATTTCATTCAACTTACCCCACAGATGATGCACCACATACAGGTCACCAACCAGTGAAAAGAATCCACCAACAGCTTCATTATTTTCCTGACGGAATCGAATGGCTCGTGCCCTGAAGACAATCAAAAGATTTAAATAGTTTCAAACAGCACTAAAGCTGCAGTATCTGTTGTCCTGTTCTTGTACTGATTATTGGCAAATCTTGATGTGAAGGGGCCAACATGTTTTTTTTTATTAGTTATTTTTAATCATTCCACATTTTCAATGTGTCACATCATTTTCATTCTATATGCTCCTGGCTCCAATACAACAAGTAGTGACTTACAAAGGAACTACAAATGATAGTCTAGACAATGTGGCAAAGTAATTAATGAATGCGGGAATATAGCTAGACATTAGAGAACAAAGTTTCCAGAGATTGTGCTGATGCAATACATGCACTGGTCAGACCACATTTGCAGCAATATTCAAATCTGGCATCTCATCAAAAAAAAAAACAAATATTGGAAGGACAACAGAGTCAAAGCGAAAGTCACCATAGTCCCAGAGGACCATAGTCTGATCTCTCTTTAGAAAGAGACAACTGGTGGTAAGTTTAACCTGAGGGGCACCACACCTCAGGTGAGGGGCAAGGTTGAGAAGGTGAGGCCTTCATGGATGACCTCAGCAGGTATAGGAATTGAACCCACACTATTGGCGTCACTCTGAATCACAAACCAACCGTCCAGCCAACTGAACTAACTGGAATAGTTGAGACTGGAAGTAACAAGGTATGGATGAGGGTTTCAGCAGCAAGTGATCAGAGGCAGAGATGGGCAATGTTCCAGGAGTGGAAGGAGATGTTCTTGGTGATGGAACAAGTATGAGGTTGGAAGCTCAACTCAGGATCAAATAAGAAAGGTTGCACCTTCAATAATGCAGCACTTCCATTACTGTTGTCAGGCTGCTTGACCAACTTAAAATCTTGGATTCCTTCTAGCTAAATAAGACGATCAAAGGCATTGTTTTGACATGCATTGCAGCTCTGTATCCTTGGCACTAAATCCATACCCCTCCTTAATTGTTATTTTAGGCTGAATCAAACCGTTTACAAATTTGTCATCTTATTTAGCCCTGAGGTGGGCTTCTAACTCCATATTCTACCATGTCAAATCTTCTACCTCTAGCTCCGTAACATTGCATGTCCCTGCTCCTACCACAGTCTGTCTGATGCTGAAATCATCATCCATGTCTTTGTCACCTCCAGGCTTGACTAATCCAAATCTCTTTTTCTATTCATTCAAAGGATGTGGGCTTTGCCTGGCTAGGCCAGCGTTTAGTGCCCATCCCTAATTGCCCTTGAGAAGCTGCCTTCTTAAACTGCCACAGTCCATATGGTGTAGGTACACCCACAGTGCTGTTACGGAGTTCCAGGATTTTGACCCAGCGACAGTGAAGGAACGGTGATATATTTCCAAGTCAGAATAGTGAGTGGCTTGGAGGGGAACTTGCAGGTCGTGGTGTTCCCATGTATCTGCTGTCCTGGTCCTTCTGGGGGTTAGTGGTGGCGGTTTTGAAAGGTGCAGTCTGATGAGCCAAGGTGAGTTTCTGCACTGCATCTTGTAGATGGTACACACTATTGCTACTGTGTGTTGATGTTCGAGGAATGAATCAATCGGACTGCTTTGTCCTGGATGGTGTCAAGCTTCTTGAGTGTTTTTGGAGCTGCACTCATCCAGACAAGTGGAGAGTATTCCATCACACTCCTGACTTGCCTTGTAGATGCTGGACAGGCTCTGGGAGTCAGGAGGTGAGTTACTCACCACAGGATTCCTAGCCTCTGACCTGCTCTTGTAGCCACAGTATTTATATGGCTTGCCCAGTTCAGTTTCTGGTCAATGGTAACCCCCAGGATGTTGATAGTGGGGGATTCAGTGATGGTAATGCCATTGAATATTAAGGGGCAATGGTTGGATTCTCTCTTGTTGGAGATGGTCATTGCCTGGCACTTGTGTGGTGCAAATGTCACTTGTCAGCTCAAGCCTGGATATTGCCCAGGTCTTGCTGTGTTTGAACATGGACCACTTCAGTATCTGAGGAGTCATGAATGGTGCTGAACGTTGTGCAATCATCATCGAACGTCCCCACTTCTGACCTTATGATGGAAGGAAGGTCATTGATGAAGCATTTGAAGATGGTTGGGCCTAGGACACTACCCCGAGGAACTCCTGCAATGATGTCCTGGAGCTGAGATGACTGACCTCCAACAACCACAACCATCTTCCTTTGTGCTAGGTATGACTCTGACTAGTGGAGAGTTTCTCCCCTGATTCCCACTGACTCCCGTTTTGCTGGGACTCTTTGATGCCACACTCAGTCAAATGCTGCTTTGATGTCAAGGGCAGCTACTCACCTCTGGAGTTCGGCACTTTTGTGCACATTTGAACCAAGGCTGTAATGAGGTCAGGAACTGAGTGATCCTGGGTGTCAATGAGCAGGTTATTGTTAGGCAAGTGCTGCTTGATAGCACAGTTGATGACCCCTTCCATCACTTTACTGATGATCGAGAGTAGACTGATGGGGCGGTAATTGACTGGGTTGGATCTGTCCAGCTTTTTGTGTACAGGACACACCTGGGCAATTTTCCACATAGCCAGTGTTGTAGCTGCGCTGGAACAGCTTGGCTAGGGGCGTAGCAAGTTCTGGAGCACAAGTCTTCAGTACTATTGATGGAATATTGTCAGGTCCCATAGCCTTTGCAGTATCCAGTGCCTATAGCCATTTCTTGATATCATGTGGAGTGAATCAAATTGGCTGAAGACTGGCATCTGTGATGCTGGGGACCTGCGGAGGAGGCTGAGATGGATCATCCACTCGGCATTTCTGGCTGAAGCTTGTGGCAAGTGCTTCAGCCTTATCTTTTGCACTGACATGTTGGGTTCCCCCATCATTGAGGATGGGGATATTTGTGGAGTCTCCTCTTCCAGTGACTTGTTTAATCGCCCACCACCATTCATGGCTGGATTTGGCAGGACTGCAGAGCTTAGTTCTGGTCTGTTGGTTGTGGAATTGCTTAGCTTTGTCTATCACTTGCTGCTTATGCTGTTTGGCAAGTAGTCATGTGTTATAGCTTCCAAATCTTCCTGGCCAACACACCAAACGTCACCTTCTGTAAACATCAGCAGTTCCAAAACTCTATTGCTGTATCCTATCTCGCAACAAGTCCATCTGCAATAGCGCCTTGAATTTAAAATTTTCATCTTCATGTTTAAATCCCTCCAACCCTTCCTATCTCTGTAACTACCCAGAGCCCTATAATTCCCCCATCCCAGCCTTCCCTGCCTCTGTGTTCCTCTGATTCTGGACTCTTTGTATCTCTCCAGTTGACTGGTGGCCATGCCTTCAGCTACTTAAAGCCCAAAGTCTAGAATTCCCTTGCTAAACCCCTCTGCCTCTCCTATTTCCTCTCATCGTTTAAGATCCTCTTTAAAACCCACAATTTTTAACCATCCCTTTGCTTTTGGTCACCCCCTAATATCTAATTCTTTGGCTGAATATTTATTCTTTAATTAGACCTCTGTGAAGCTCTATTATTTTTCAATATTAATGGCATTATTATAATTGCAAGTTGTTTTAAATAATCCAAAAGATAATGCAGCAGCAGAGCAGCTATATAATGTAGCCAATTCTTTTTCTTTTTGTCAGTTCACTTAAGTACACAGTTGACAAGATGGTAACAAAAAAGGAACTGAAACAAGAACAACCAGTTTTAAAATAAAGGAGTGTCATTGTTACAAAGGTTGTATTAATATACAATGTTTAACAAGATTGGTAAAGCTTTTGATGAATGCCCGGTTTCTTTGTATTTAAAAATATCAGAAAGCAAAATAGCACAAGTCATGACATTAGTTAGGCAGCCCATGATGCAAAACACCTACTTCTCAACTGGGTGTGTTCTGGTTGGAATCCCAGGGTTGTACGGATACAGGAACAGGTTATGTCATTTTGCCCCATATATCTGTTTCGCTATTCAATGAGATCATGGTTGCTCTGTGACCTAACTCCATATACCCACCTTTGTCCCATATCCCTTAATATCTTTGATTAATAAAAATCTATCATTCTCAGATTCACACTTACCAATGCTCTTGCAATAGTTGCCATTATGGAAGAGAAATCTAAATTTCTATCACCATTTTGTGTGTAGTAGGGTTTCCTAACTTCACTCGTGAAATGTCTGGATCTAATTTTTTGACTACACCCCATAGTCCTAGGCTCCCCAACCAGCAGAAATAATTTCTCACTATCTACCCTATCTGTTCCCTTTAATTTTGATCACATCCCCTTTAATCTTTTTAATTTCCAGAAAATACAATCTTAGTTTGTGTAATCTGTTCTCATAAATTAAACCTGGGGCCAGAAACTTGGGTGGGAGCGAGCGCGTAGCTCGCGATTGGCTGTGCGCCGCCATTTTACGTGGACGGGGCAATTAAGGCCCGCCCAGCGTGAAGCATGGCAGGTATCACTCAGCGCTATCTGTGAGGGCGGGGGGAGGAGGGAGAGTTGGGGCCTGCACGCAAAAAAGCGCAGAAATCCCCCTGAGGCACGGAGCTGCCTCAAGGAGATTAAGCACATAATAAAAGTTTATAAATAATAATGTTAAAAATTATTTAGATATGTCCCCTCATATGACATTGTCACATGAGCTGGGACAAGTTTGTGAATTGCGCAAAGATGAATTAATAATTTTATGAAACCTTTAGGAAACCTCATCGCGGCCGTGGATGAGGTTTCCTGAAAAGCGTGAAAGCCGCTTGGGCTCTTCACCTGCCTTAAGGTTGGACGGGCAGCGCTGTGAATTATCTACATTACTTCCCTAATGGCCTTAATAGGCCTTTGACAGTTCAGTGGGTGCGCAGCCGCCTCTGGCCTGTGCCCGCCAAACGAAAGATCTAACTAACACGCGATGATGTCAGGACGCACGCCCAACGTCATCCTGCGTCATTTTTTGCGTCGGCATGTCGGGCCTGCCTCCACCCACCCACGGCAATATTCAGGCCTTGGAGTCCGGGTATCATTCTAGTAAATCTATGCCCTCTCCATTTCTAATATATCATCCCTAAGGTATGATGCCCAGAACTGCTCCAGATGTGATCTAACCAGGGTTTTGTATAGCTGACTCTACTCCCTTGTATTCTATTCCTGTAGACATAAAGGCAATTTTCAAACCAGGTCCATAATATGCCTTCAATTCCATTACCTTCAACTGTTGCTAGTGGTCTCTTACGAGGGCCTTTACCAAATGCCTTCTGGAAATCTATATAAGTAACATGCATTGACATTCCCCTATCGACTGCTTTAGTCACTTCTTCAAAAAAATTCAATTAGATTCATTAGGCATGACATATCCTTTACAAATGCATCCTGATTCTCGAATCAGCTGTAATTTTTCAAGATGTCCGGTTACTCTAACCTTAATTATAGAGACTAACAATTTCCTGACAACAGACATTAGGCTAACTGGTCTATAATCCCCTGGTTTCCCTCTCGCATCTTTCTTAAATAGTGGAGTAACATGAACAGTTTTCTAATCTGAAGGAACAGTTCCTGAATCGAGAGAACTTTAGAAGATTATAATTAGGATATGTACAATATTCACTTGTCACAGAAACTCAACTAAGAACAAAACAGTCTTAGTTTGATATAGGTGACAAGTGCCAATTCTATTTATGTCATGTTTGCACTACCTCATTGATTGTTGCTAAGGCCATGACTGACCTGATTACTCCATTAGTGACTGAAATGAGCTATGGGCTAATGTTAATAAAGGCAAGTGAGACAGGTTTAGAGTTTTTGTGGCTTTGTGGTTTTTATTTTCATAGTTTTGACCAGCTGACTCACTCATAAACACAAGCAGGGATTTAAACTTCATGGGGAATCTAAAATAAAGGCACTCCTAAAGTAAGCTTTCACTACAGTACCTGGGTGTAGCCCAATCTCTGCTGCACCACAAAAGTGAAGATCCATCTGTGTTTCATTACCCAGGCAGCAGCCTGACCTGTTTCATCCAGCTCAGGCTGGATCCCCCCCCTTCCATTCCGCAAGTCAGTCAGGAAAGCTGATAATTGAGTCTCAATACAGTTAATGTGCTGCTTCACAACATGACTTGGGATTTTAGGCAGACTCAAGCTTAAAGGAGGTTACCGAATCAGTCAATTTTCTGCTCTGCTCAATAAATCAGCCTATCTACAACTCTGATATTAAGCATGCCTGTGTGCCTGTTGAAAAATACCACCTTGAATCAGCACTAGCTCTAGAATTAATAGGCTATTTATTCCACCTCTTTGGCAACTAGAGAAGCTAGAATACCAAGCCCTTTTATTTTCATTTGTCAATACCGGAGAGAGTAGGCATAGCGATAAAACCAGCTGTTTTTCTTTCATTTCCTTCTATTAGAGCTACAAGCAACTAACTCACCACAATATTTTTTGATAAAAGCAAATAACTGTGGATGCTGGAAATCCAAAGCAAAATCAAAAACAAAAATACCTGGAAAAACTCAGCAGGTCTGGCAGCATCAGCGGAGAAGAGCACAGTTGACGTTTCGAGTCCTCATGACCCTTCAACAGAACTAAGTAAAAATAGGAAAGGGGTGAAATATAAGCTGGTTTAAGGTGGCGGGGCGGGGGGGGGTGGGGGGGGGGTGAGAGAGGGAGGAGGTGTTGGGACAAGAAGAGGGAACAGAGATGGACCATGTGAAAATGATGGAGGGGTGGAAATTGGAAGCAAAATTAATAACCCCCCCCCGGCGGCATTCCGTAGGGATCGTTCCCTCCGGGACACCCTGGTCCACTCCTCCATCACCCCCTACTCCTCAACCCCCTCCCACGGCACCTTCCCATGCAACCGCAGAAGATGCAACACCTGCCCCTTCACTTCCCCTCTCCTCACCGTCCAAGGGCCCAAACACTCCTTTCAAGTGAAGCAGCATTTCACCTGTACTTCCCTCAACTTAGTCTACCGCATTCGCTGCTCCCAATGCGGTTTCCTCTGCATCGGAGAGACCAAACGCAGACTGGGTGACTGCTTTGCAGAACACCTTCGGTCTGTCCGCAAGCATTACCCAGACCTCCTGTCGCTTGCCATTTCAACACTCCACCCTGCTCTCATGCCCACATGTCTGTCTTTGGCTTGCTGCATTGTTCCAGTGAAGCTCAACGCAAACTGGAGGAACAGCACCTCATCTTCCGACTAGGCACGTTACAGCCTTCCGGACTGAATATTGAGTTCAACAATTTTAGATCATGAGCTCTCTCCTCCATCCCCACCCCCTTTCCGTTTCTTCCCCTTCCTTTTTGTTTTTTCCAATAATTTATATAGATTTTTCTTTTCCCACCTATTTCCATTATTTGTAAATGTATTTCCATCCATTATTTTATCTCTACCTTTTAGCCTTTTTAGATTCCTTCACCTCACCCCACCCCCACTAGGGCAATATGTACCTTGTTTGTCCTTTCTACCCTTAATTCCTTTAGATAATATCACCACCTTCAACACCTCCTTGTCTTTTTGTCTGTGACATCTTTTGGTTATCTCCATCTATCACTGGTCTTTTACCTAGCTCTTCTTGTCCCAAACCCCACCCCCCACCAAACCAGCTTATATTTCACCCCTTTCCTATTTTTACTTAGTTCTGTTGAAGGGTCATGAGGACTCGAAACGTCAACTGTGCTCTTCTCCACCAATGCTGCCAGACCTGCTGAGTTTTTCCAGATAATATTTTTTGATATCATGTTAAGGAAATGAGTTGCTTCCTCTTTTTTTACTAATGAGTGTAGGTCGATATCACTTACTCCAAGATGGAAATGCATAAATGGGCCTGGCACATCAGTCACTTTATAGCTCTCAACCCCGATACTGTTTCTTTTGCCAAATCGTTTGCTTGGTGACTGCTATTTACTTTCCTGATCCAAAAGTTGCAAGTTTTTATCAAAACAGTTACAGTTATTGCCAAAGGAAATATTTTGTAGAGATTGTAAATACCACAGGGATTATCTTTCTATGAACTCTGCAGCGAAAACTTGACATGTCCTCTAAGAAACAATTACATTGGGGCTGAAATTCTGCAGGGGTTCCACCTGTGTCCTGTTGAGTTTTAGGATGAAACTGTTGGAATCCTTATTGAATTTCAGCCCCATTGTTTCAAAGCAAACCTGTGAAGATACAATCCAAAGGCATAGTGTTCATTAATTGAAACGCTGTCCCCTGGTGAGCCAACATAATAAACATTCAGGCTTGGGCTGATTAGTAGCAAGTAACATATGCACCACACAAGTGGTAGACAATGACCATCTCTAACAAGAGAGAACCTAACCAACTACCATTGTTAGATCCCCCACCATCAACATCCTGGAGGTTACCATTGACTAGAAACCTAACTGGACCAGCTACATAAATACTGTGGCCACAAGAACAGGCCAGCGGCTGGGAATTTTGCAGTAAGTAACTCACTCATGACTTCCCTAAGCCTTTCCACCATCTAAAAGGCACAAGTCTTGAGTGTTATGGAATACTCCTCATTTTCCTGGATGAAGGTGCAGCTCCAACAACTCAAGAAGCTCAACACCATCTGGGACTGCTCAATTGGCACCCCATCCACCACCTTAATTATTCACTCCCTCCACCACTGATGCACCACGGCAACAGTGTGTACCATACACAAGATACAACGCAGCAACTCGCCAAGGCATCTTTGCCAACACCTTCCAAACACATGACCTCCATTGCCTAGAAGAACAAGTGCAGCAGGCGCATGGGAATATCACTGTGTGCAAGTTCCCCTCCAAGTCACATAGCATCTTGACCTGGAATTATATTGCCATTCCTTTATTGTTGCTGGGTCAAAATCCTGGAACATCTTATTTAACAGCAGTGTAGAAGTATCTCAAGTGACTGCAGCAGTTCAAGAAGTCACCACTTGCTCAAGGGAAATTAGGGATGGATAAAAATGTTGCTCTTGCCAGTGATGCTCACATCCCACAAATTAATTTTAAAAAAATCTTGGAACACTACACATTCACACCTCATTTTGATGAGATTTTATGAACCATGAACAGAAAGTATTTAGTTTCTCCATGTCACCTAGCCTATAGTTTACACCTACCATTGACATTAGTATTAGTTTGGAACAAGTTGCTGGTGCTGCAATTAGATGTGTCAAATTACACACATACCTTCCACATTCAGATCAACGTTAAACAACAATTACAACCCATTTAAGTTTAATAGATCTGTAAACCACTTACTTACCAGTTGTTTCCCCATTCAATCATGGTCCCTGGCTACAAAGGGGAAAAAATAAATCACATTTGATATTAGATTCACAGAATCACAGTGCAGAAGAGGCCCTTTGGCCCATCGAGTCTGCATTGACACGAGAAACACCTGACCTACCTACCTAATCCCATTTACCAGCACTTGGCCCATAGCCTTGAATGTTATGATGTGCCAAGTGCTCATCCAGGTACTTTTTAAAGGATGTGAGGCAACCCGCCTCCACCACCCTCCCAGGCAGTGCATTCCAGACCATCATCACCCTCTGGGTAAAAAAGATTTTTCTCACATTCCTCCTAAACCTTCATCGAACATCTGATAATTGCTGGAATAAAATGACTCCCTTTAAGCAACTAAGGTATTGAGTCCTAGTAACAGGAGTAAAAGCTATTCACCCCATCTTACTAAATTAAAACATACCCACCTTAATTTACAGCTAAGAATGCAACACATAGATTCAGCTATTCACGACCCTAATAGATACACTGATTTTTTTGGGCCACTTTGATGGTCTGCTTTGTGTATGCGATGTGGAGAAAAGACAAATTGCACATTGAGCTAATACTAATAGAAAAGGAAAATACTGTGGATGCTGGAAATCTGAAATGAAAACAGAAATTGCTGGAAACACTCAGGTCAGGCAGTATCTTTGGAGAGAGAAACAGAGCGCCTGCCCCCCTTCCCCCTAATGACCTGACTACTGGAGGCTTGAGGCCTGGAATGACTAATTTTTCCAAGTTTATATATTTACAATTAATTCCTGCCTTGCTCTTGATTTTAAAAGAACCTGTATTAAGCCTGTATTGAATTTTTAAAAGTTAATTTGTAGACGTTGTGATTGTGCTTTCATTAAGTCCCGCCCGTGGACGAGGTTTCATGTTTTTTCTGAAGCCCGCCAGGGCTCCCGGCCTGCCCGCCAACCTTAAGGTTGGACCGGCAGGTCCACTGATCATGTTAGCTAGTTTTTTAATGGCTTTAATAGGCCGTTGACAGTTCGGTGGGCGCGCAGCCGATTCAGCTGGCCGCCCGCCGAACTGAAAATCTAAATGACGCAGGCTGACATCGGGATGCACGCCCGACATATCCCCACATCATTTTACGTGTCAGCGAGTGGGCCGCGCCCCCACTCGCTGAACAGAAAAATCTGCACCTGGTGATGTATGAACCAAAGGGAATTGTACTATTTTAGGGAACTATCGCGAACAGATTAATTTGGGGTTGTTTTACCATTTTGGGAACTGTCTTGAACAAACCATTTGTGCTATAGGGGAGGATTTTCCCACATGTCCGCGTGTAATATGATGCACGGTGAGATCGGGTGAGCTTCCCGACGACACCGCGATATTTGGTTGGGCAGGCGCGCAGCGGATATCATCGTCATCATATCATTAATTAACGGGCCACTTAAGGCCCTCGACTCACCAATTGACGCCGATTTTTCGGGGCCTGTGCGATCTTCAGGTCTGCGCACAGGCGCAACGGGCAGGGCACGTTTGTATAAACATCATCCACGGGCGGGATAAGAGGGCTCACTGGGGTCGCGAGTGTCCTCTCTCAAGTATTGATTTTTCAAAGTTTTTGAAACTTGCCTGTGTGATCTGCAATCCTTCAAAACGCATACCAGCTGCTTTGTCTGGACTCTTAACCCTCAGCTCAGCACTCTGCAGTGAGGAATCTTTTTTGGGTCTGCAGGTTTCAGGAAGCCTTCCTATAGCCTGGGAATGGGAGTTGAACTCTCCACTAGAGGCACCTCCTCTGAGGAGGAAGAGAGGGCTAGAAGGGGGAGGAGGCCAGGAGTGCACATTCAATCTTCAGGGGAGCCACCTTTGGGAGGACAGGCGCAGGCACAAGGGGTGCGGGGCCAAGAGGTAGACCAAGGCGGAAGTGGTCACAGAAGACACCACTATCCAGCTGCCAGGGTATACAGGCGGCGAAGCAGCTACCTCAATATGTCTGAGGTGCAGTGCCGAAGGAGGCTCCGTCTCTCAAGGGAGACAGTCAACGATATCTGTCAGATGATTGGGCCTGAGCTCTCCCCTAACTGTGTGGGTGGACACCCCAAGCTAGTGGCTCTAAAGGTCACAGCCGCCCTCAACTTCTATGCCTCTGGCTCCTTCCAGGGCTTGGTGGGTGATCTTTGCAGCGTCTCCCAGGTTACAAATGCTCTGTTCAGGCGTGCACTGACCTTCATCCACCACCATTAAGACTAGGCAAGCCAGACACAATGAGCCAGAGGCTTCGCGGCCATTGCTGGCTTCCCCTACGTCCAGGGTGCTATAGACTGTACACATGTGGCCATCAAGGCACCAGCAGGTGAGCCCGGTGTCTTTGTCGATAGGAAGGGCTTCCACTCCATGAACGTGCAGATAGTGCGTGATCACAGGATGCTGATTCTGCAGGTCTGTAAAGGTACCCAGGCAGCTCCCATGACGCCTACATCCTCAGACACTCCCAGGTGCCGGGGCTCTTCAGTGCTCCAGCCCTGCTGAATGGATGGCTGCTGGGTGACAAGGACTATCCCCTCAGAAGGTGGCTCATGACGCCTCTCCGCCATCCAAGAACAGAAGCTGAGCAGCGGTACAATAGGAGCCACGCCTCCACAAGGGCTGTGGTGGAGAGAACCATCGGTCTTCTCAAGATGTGCTTCCGATGCCAGGACCACTTGGGGGCCGCACTCCAGTACCTCCCAGATCGTGTGTCAGTGATAATGGTTGCATGCTGCGCTCTCCACAACCTTGTGCTGGAAAGGGGGGATGCTGTGGGCGATGAAGACGTTGACGCATTGGCTGCAGCTGCACACGATGAGTCCAGCAGTGAGTCCGAGGATAAGCACGCGCAGGGAAATGCTGAGGGGGTAGACGCTGACCCGGGCATACTCCAGGGAAGCAGGGACACTCTGGAGGCTTTAATCCAGTGAACCTTCAGCTAGCACACCACAGATGAACCACCAGGACAAGCCTGGGCTGTAGGTTCCATACTCGATACCTAAGTGTCAAATTTTCCAGGTTAGGAACTAAAGGCCTTGTTAATAAAGCTGAATGTCCCACAAAGCACTCCTAACATTTTTGGAAATAATACACATGCAGAAGAGGCACCCTCAGCCATGGTCACAAAAGCATCAGTGATAAACCCTGTGGTGTGCCTAAGGTGCCTTATGTTTACGTTTCCGGGTGCTATGTCTTGGTGCTGCCCCATCGCTGGGAGTGGCATCTGAGACAGCCTAAAACAAAAACAGAATTACCTAGAAAAACTCAGCAGGTCTGGCAGCATCGGCGGAGAAGAAAAGAGTTGACGTTTCGAGTCCTCATGACCCTTCGACAGTTCTGTCGAAGGGTCATGAGGACTCGAAACGTCAACTCTTTTCTTCTCCGCCGATGCTGCCAGACCTGCTGAGTTTTTCCAGGTAATTCTGTTTTTGTTTTGGATTTCCAGCATCCGCAGTTTTTTTGTTTTTTTCTCTGAGACAGCCTGCTGACTCTGCTGTCCTGTTGGCCTCGATGACCTTGGTGGTCGTTCTCTGGCCCGTGGAGCATGTGCTGGCCCCGCCTGGGACGGAGTTGCCAATTCCACATCCGGCATCTACCCAGTCGTGGCAGTCTCACTGGATGCTACAGTCACTGGGAGAGGAACTGAGGAGCTGCCGCCCTCATCCGGAGCGTCCTGAGAAGTGCCCGCAGAGACGACAGGCAGCTGCTGCACCGAAATGAGATCGTTTTGGACCTCTCTGCTCACTGTGAATGGATGGGCACTGAGCTGGGAAACTTGGTGTCCACCACACCATCTCCCACACAGGCACTGACCAGCTGAGGTCAATGCCAATGTGAGGGCTTGTTGCTCAGAGTGCATCCCCAGGAAGCCTTCATGGGTCTCCTGGAGGAGGCTCTCCATGAGAGTCGCCATTCTCTCCATGAAGGACACATGGCGCTTGGACATGATTGCTTCAGCGTAGAATCCTCCACCACGGAGACCAATCCAAGCATTGCCTCATGTATCTCCCCCTGATGCTCCCGCAAACCCGGCCGCATTTCCTGTGTTTGCTGCGTCGCGGACGACTGCAGAAGCACATCATCAGGCATCGGTTGAGCATGTGCCTGGTCCCCTGCAGTCGTCCGACTGCTGATGCAATGACCACTCTCTGCCTCTGCCAGCTCCTCCAGTGACTGTGAAGTGCCCTCACTGCTGTGCCCCGGGACACCAGCCGATGTTCTAACTCCCACCAAGGTGCTTGTATCTGCTCTGGTGCCTGCCTCGCAGAGATGGTGTGACACTTGTGAAACTTCAGGACCCTCAGGTGTGAGAGGGGGCCTCTGCTGCTCCCCCTCCCGGCCCTGCTCCGCTGATGCTGAAAGAACAAAGGTATTGGATCAGTTAACGTGGAGACAATGACAAAGTGCATCCCTGTGCCCCAGATCATTATGCGCTCATCCTTCCATAAGCAATGGTCAAGCCATGTTGCAAAATTAAATCACTTAACATTCAGCACTGCCATGGCTGTTGGGAGAACGATGCTGACCTCACTGCTGGGCATACATACCTGGCTGTGGCACCCCAGCCTCACCGACACCAGTGGACCTGGGCACATCCAGGGCCTCCTGCTCAAACTGGCTGAGAATCGCTAACTGCGCCTGGCCGCCACCCGTCCTCACCCGTTCTGCAGCATTATGAGCATTCTTCTCCTGAAAATGAGAGAAGAGCACTGATTTGTACAAATTGTACATGGACTCTCTTTGCACACGGCCCACCCCAACCAGAGTGGGACATATCATGGCTCCAAAGCCTCCACACCCCGCTGCTGCTGAACACTCACACAAAGCCCAGCCCCCACTGGCCACATGCTGCCTACATCACATTAGGCACCACACGGCATATCCTTTCATAGCAAGGAGGTACAAGCACATGGAGTGCAGAGGGAAGCAGATGGTTTGCTGCCAAGCCACCTTGAAGCTCCCCTCCCAGCATGTCATCACCCTGACTTTGGCATGTCCTGGAGTTCCAGCACTGCAGCTCCTCCAGGTTGACCCCAAAACAGTCGTGTGTGTCTCTCAGTGTATCACATGCTGCGGGCGTAGAACCCACCTCATCACCAACCTCTGAGGGTGATCTCGGCAGGGGCAATATCTGCTGGCCCACCCAGCAAAGGACACATGCCATCAATGATTCAATACAGTCACTACACTCAGACTTTTGGGGGGGGGGGGGGAAGCAGGGGGTAAGCCGACCTGCTGGGCTAAGTGGCTAATGCCAACATTACCCTTGCCCTTCCAGAGTCCAACAAGTCGTTGAAGCTCTTGTGACACTGGATCCAGGTGCACCGCACCATGTCGTGGAAGCTCACCGCCTCCTCCCAGTCATGTGGGGGGTCTCCTCCTCCCATTCTGGGGAGCCAGCACCTCCGTGGAAATTGCCACCTCCTCAAGGAGGGCAGCAAGGCAGTCATCAGAAAAACGAGGGGCACACTGGTCCCCTGCCCTACCCTCCAGCCTGGCCTGTCCTGATGGCCAACCCTCTGGACTTTACAAGGCTGCCAGGCCTTCCTTTATACAGGCTGCTGTGTCGCCATTGGAACTGGCGGGCTGAGCATGCCCATTGCTACCAGCCCACTCCCGCCATGCACAGGAGTCGTGAAGTACGCTGGGTGGACCTTAATTGGCCTGCCCGCATAAAATGGCAGCACGGACCCGATCGCGAGCGGTGATCAGATCCGCACCACCCCCCCCCACCATCCAGAAAATTCTGCCCATAATAAAGCTGACTTTTTTCCTTTCTTTTAATATATATACAAAGTGTCTTGTTTCTTCCTTCCTTTCTTTTTAATAAAGTTATCTTTCCTTGTTTGACCACAAATAATTGTTTAATAAAAAATTGTTTTCACACCTTATTCCTGTTTATCCAGAGCATGGCTTCAAGCCTGAGTGAGACTCTGCAAGGGACTCTCATGCCCTACACTAACAACACCCCCGTCCTGACTATCCATCCCCCAACCTGGCTACCTCTGCCCATCCCACCACTCACGAACCCACTCACTCAGGAACCCACTAACACCTCTGACAGACTTTAGACCAATAAAGCCTTACCTGAACATGGCAGCTGATATTGTAAAAAGGGGGCATGTCCTCTGTGCTGCTTCTCTTTGCCAGTCTTCTCTGTGGATGGTTGCACTGAAGGATGACTGCTGCAGCCAGGATCGGAAGTCCCGGCTGCAAATGCACATTAAGGTAAGTGCACAATGATTTCCGCAGTCAGCAGAGATCAGCGATACATGCTGCACTGCCACCATTGGAAGACCTGGCCAAATGATTAATGACCTTTCACTAGAACTGGAAAAGTTTGCGATAGAAACAAGTTTTAAACAGGCTATAGAGGCAAGGACCATGCTGGTTGGGGGGGGGGGTGGGGGGAACTATGGCTGGGCGTGATGGGGAACAGCAAAGGAGAAAAAAGGCAAGGTCTGTGATAGGGTGGAAGGCAGGAGAGATCACATGACAAAAGGGATGATGGTAAGAGGCAGAAGGAAATGGTAACGGGACAAATAAAGAAATAAAAGATGGGTCTAGCGCAGGTGTAAATGGGAATAGCAGAATGATAACCAACAGGTGCTATCCAAAAAAGAAAAACAGGGGCAAAGGTTATGTTCTAAAATTGTTGAGCTCAGGGTTGAGTACAGAAAGTTGTAAAGTGCCTAATCAAAAGATGAGGTGCTCCTCCAATTTACATTGAGTTTCATTGCAACAGTGTGGGAGGCTGAGGTCAGAGAAGTCAGGGTGGGAGTGGGGCAGAGAATTACAAAGAGAAACGCCTGTCACTATGTCTAACATTTCCAGTTCTGACTAAAGATCAACCCCCTGAAAGATTAACATGGTTTATCTCTCTGCAAATGCTGCCCAATCTGCTGAGTATTTCCAGCATTTCCGGTTTTCTCCCATGGAGTTTGAGCATGTGGTTAAGCTGGTGCATTGAGAGATAAAGAAAAATAATTTTTTATTCTTTCTCCAAGTCTTCCTGCACCAGTCAGTAAGGGTTTCCAGGCCACATGGTGACCAGCTAGTCACTTGTTAATAGAAACAGTACATGTAATATTAGCTCTGTGCTGTGGGCCCTCAGTGGAATATTTTTACTCAGGCACACCCACACACAACTCACAAAACACACACACACACACACACATACACACAACCTCTCTTTATTATATGCTCTCCTATTTGTAATTTCAAACAGAGGTGGCGAATCATTGTTGACAAAAATTCCCTTCACCCCACCCCCGCCACTGCGATTTTCTTGGTGAAATACTGCAACCTTTCTGATTCACTTTTTTAAGCAGGTGCCATGAAAGAGTGGTCAGAAAGAAGTTTGTTTCCACAATTTGTCACACGCTGATATCTTCCATGGGGAGATATTGAGTGCGGGGTCGTTGCTTCTCTAAAGGGAAGGGACTGAAAAAAGGAATAAGTCACCCCAAGTCACTCTCATAGGGAGTGAGACAGGCAGAGATGAACATCCAGGTTTCCATGTTATTAGATAGCGATGATGATGGAGAAGGGTGATAATGCTTTAAAAAGAGGCGACCCAACTCAATACCAAAACCTGATTAATATTAGCTGCTCAAATTTCCAGTTTACTGGTGCACCTCTAAAGAAATCCTACTATATTTGATGAAATTCAATGTAAGCTGCATCACAATGTGTACACAGGAGTAGAATTTCAGAGGAATTTTACAGAATCACTGAATTTTAATGGCACAGAAGGAGGCCATTTGGCCCATCGTGTCTGCACCAGCTCTCCAAATGAGCATTATGACCTAGTGCCATTGCCCTGCCTTTTCCCCGTACCTCTGCACATTGTTCCTAATCAAATAATCATCTAATGCCTTCTTGAATGCCTCAGTTGAACCTGCCTTCACCACACTTCCAGGCAGTGCATTCTAGACCCGATCCACTCACTGTGTGAAAAAGTTTTTTTCAGCTGAAAAATCTCTCGTTTTTCTCTCAGTTACTTATGTTCAATTGATGCACAGGCACTCTGAGGAAATTCACAGCCACAGGATTTTACAGAATGGAAGGAAACCATTCAGCCCATCAGATCTGTGCCAGTTCCCTAAAACAGTTATCCACTTCCCTACCTTTTAAAACTACCGCTGATTCCTACCAGGTAATGGACAGTAAATTCTCTCTTGGTGTGACCTACCTTTAAATAATATGTCCGAAGTTCATAAATATTAGGCCCCATTCTTGGTAATGGTTCATTCCAGAAACTGAATTCTAAGAGTAACTGATTTTTACGAGACAGTAACATCTTGCTCCTCTCCTTTCGGTATTCCAAATATTCCTGAAACATGGAAAACAGTCAATCATCCAAAGCCACAATTTTGAACACTAGTAGCCAGATGCTCAAACTTGAATACACAAGAAAGAGTCTCAAGGTTTCCAATAAACTGGTAAAAAAAAACACTACTTGCATTTATTTATGTAACACTTTCAACTTAATAACACATCCCAAATCAGTTCAGAGAATTGAAACCAGATATTGAGCAGTGTTGGCAGACCAATTAGACTGAAAGCATGATCGGGTGGGTAGGGTTTCAGGAGAATTGTGAAGGAGGTAACAAGTCAGAGAGGTTTGGAAAGTATTCTGGTGTTTAGGGGCAGAATGGCTGTAGAGGAACAATGGGCTGGATTATACGCTTCTGTTTGAAGGTGGGAGGCACATTAAATCCAGCAGGTGGCCTTCTTGCCGCATACCTACCCACCCCTGACCTACTGAAATTTTATGGGGCATGGGGGGAGGTATTAGGTGGCCAGCTCACCATTGGCATTTTCAGGTTCTTAAGTGGCCTTAAAGGCCTCATCACACCCCAGCCACTATCTTACCCGTGATGGGGGCAGGCCCACGCTTTAGCTGTGTGGGCTGGTGTTGGGCAAGGTGGGGGCACCTCCATTGCAGGCCCCATGGGCCAATCAGAGGCACCACCCCCATCCCACACAAAAACGGTCATCCTCTCTTTAACCTTCCCCAACCACTTGAACCCGGCCCCTCAATCTCCTCGCTGACACCCTGACCCCAGGCTTACCTGGGGTCCCTGGCGTGGTGAGCCTGCCTGTTGTTCCAGCCGTGGCCACTGCTCCCAGCTGATGCTGCTGTGGGTAGAGAGTTGCTGGCCAATCCGATGGGGCTGGCAGCACTCTAAGATGGGACTTTCTCCTGAGAGAGTGGTTGGAAGTCACGCCTTAAAGCAATGAATGCTTCTCGCAGTGTTAAGTTGTTGTGGGGTAGCTGTCAGTATTATGGGTAGGCTCCCCCCACCATGTTTCAGTAAAATGCACCCCAATGTTTCAGGAAAGCAATAGGCCAGTGCTGGCACATAAGGGAGATTTTCAGACGAGGGATAGGACATGGAGAAGTAACCTGTAGATGAGGGCATGGATTTGGATGTTGGGGATCCAATGGATGTTGCGAAGGACAAGTGGATGTAGGGAGACCAAGATATACTGGGACAATATTAAAATGGTTAAGTATAACAGAAATGATATTATGGATGAGGATTGGATGAAATAGGAGCTGAGTGTGGTAATGTTGAAGAGATAGCCAAAGGCAGATCTGTGTGGCTATGATATGGGGTTTGAAGCTCAGGTTAGGGTCAGACAGGCTTCAAGGGTTAAGTCTGAGTGAACAGCCAGAGGGAGGAATGAAATCAAGGACCAGAGTGTGGGCTTTTTAAATGGGAGAACATGTTTCCTCCAAACTCATCAATATTTAATTGTGGAAAGTTCATCCATGCCTTAATATTGTACATGCAGCTGGAAAGAACATTGGTGGAATTAAGGGTTGTGATGCAGAGATAGAGTTGGGTATCAATATACATATGAAAGCTGATCCTGTACCTATGGATGATGTCACAAATTGGCAGCATATTGATGAGAAAAAGGTCCACAGGTGGAACATGGGACACACCTGAAGTGTACATGCACTTTCAGGAGGAAAAGCCAATGTAGAACAAGCCAGCAGGAGATGCACATATTACAATTGGTTAAGAGATATGGAACTAAGCTAAGGCACTGTCACGGAGGTGAAATGATGGAGGACGACGGAGTGCCCACTTGATGCAGTGAGTTTGAGGAGGATAAAGTTGTCCGTACCAGCAGTGATGTCTGGTGGCCTGAAATTTGTTTAAAAACGTCAGTAATTTTTAACCTTGGAACGTCTTATAGTCACAGAAAATACACAGTAACACAGGTCACATTAGCACGAGCATATGTGTCTTAACCCATTGTTCTTCCGAATGCACAGTTGCTCATTTACATGCTACTGATTAGAAAGATACAAGCATGTGCACAGACTAATGTTGACTGTATAAAATGAAACTAAGTTTAACTCTCTGAGTCTGGATGACTGAGGGATTGGCTTTCATCTATTACCTGATTCTGTAATAGCTTCTCCATAGCATCTGTCATAGCAGGATAACCACCAGAAAACCGCCACAAATGCACTGTGCAAAATAAAAATGACAAATTTGCCGTGTACACAAAAAAAGGTGTTACAGTATGAAAGAAGAAATTTGGTAATACTCAATAATAAATTATATGCCACGGCATTTTGAGGACTTCCTTCACGATGATGAATCTTTGCTGAAGTACGGTAACGTAATGGTTACGTCACTAGATTAATGATCCAGAGGCCCGGACCACTGATCCGTAGACATGAGTCCAAATCCCACCGTGGCAGTTGGGGAATTTAAATTCAGTTAATTAAAGAAATCTGGAATAAAACAGCTGGTATCAGTAATGGTGACCATGAAACTATCAGATTGTTGTTAAAAAAATCCCACCTGATTCTCTAATGTATTTTAAGGATGGAAGCCTGCCATCCTTACCTGGTCTGGTCTACATTCAGCTCCAGACTGACAACAATCTGGTTGGCTCTTAACTGCCCTCTGAAATGGCCAAACAAGCCACTTAGTTGTATCAAACCGCTATGATAAAGTCTAAGAAGAATAAAACAGATGACCATTCAATATTGACCTAGGAAATGGAAATGACAAAGGCACAAACAGCGCAGCCAAACCTGCAAAGTCCACCTGACTAGGGACTTGTGTCAAAATTGGGAGAGCTGTCTCGCAGACTAGTCGAGCAACAGCCTGATGTAGTCAAAGTCACCAAATCATGCCTGACAGTTAATGTCCCAGAATCCTCCATCATCACCCCTGAGTATGGCCTGATCCAATGACAGGACAGATCCACCAGAGATGACATTACAGTGGTATACAGCCTCCAGGGAGTCCTCAACGTCGGCTGCACACCTGATGAGCTCTCATGACATCAGGTCAAACATGGGCAATGAAACCCCCTGATGATTGCATCAACTACTTTCCTCCTCAGCTGATGAATTAGTACTCCTCCATGTTGAACAACTTGGAAGAAGCTCTGAAGGTAGCAAGGGCACAGAATGTACTCTGGATGGGGGACTTCAATGTCCATCACTAATAGTGACTGGGTAGCACCACTACTGACTGAATCCTCATGGACATATCTGTCAGAAAGATTTACTTGACTTCACCCTCATCAACTTCCCTGTCACAGATGCATCTATCTATGACAGTATTGGTGGTAATGACCACCTCACAGTCCTTGTGGAGTGAAATTACATCTTCATACTGAGGACACCCTCCATCGTGTTGTGTGGCACTACTGCTGAACTAAGTGGGGTAGATTCAAAATAGATCTAGCTACACAAAACACAAATCCATGAAGCGTTGCAGGCTATAAGCAGCAGCAGAGTAGTATACACCTATAATCTGTAACCTCATGGCCTGGCATATCCCTCATTCTACCATTCCCATCAAAACAAAGGCCAACCATAGTTCAATGAGAAGTATAGGAGAGCATGCCAGGAGCAGCACCAGGCATATCTAAAAATGAGTTGCCAAACTGATGAAGCAGCAACACAGGACTACATGCTAACTAGCAGAAGCTGCATTCTACAGGCAGAGCTAAGCAATTCCACAATCAATGGATCAGATCAAATCTCTGCAGTCCTGCCTATCCAATCATAAAAGGAGTTGTCAAGCAACTAACAAGAGCCCAGGAATATGCTGGAAATGCTCAGCTGATCAGACAGCATCTGTGGAGAGAGACAGTGTTAATGGACAGAATTTTCCCATGGGCTTTGGCACCCCGGTGCCAGGACCATATAGGGGTCCTGAGACCACACTTGTTGGCAGCCAGTCAGGTGTTGCAACCGTCCAGAAGGGGGCATCCTAACTGGCCACCTCAGAGCTCGCCATCCTATTAAGAACAGTGGGTGGGTTCACGATGCTGCCAGCAGCACAGGAGCCTAGGCAGTCACGCCAGGAGAGGCGGGCACTGCTCAGGCATGTTGGGGACTGAGAGTGCCTCAACATGGAGAGACTCTTGCTGGCCTGATATCAATAATTAAATAGCTGGATCGGTGCCTTTTATTAATGCAGCTCTCTCTCTGTGGCAGTGGGGGCCTCTGGCTCAGATGCTCTCTAGCCTGCTGCAGAAGGGCTGCTTTCATTAAGCTGGTGGCCTCCCCACACACCGGCAAGGCTGGGTGTTGCTCTGCTGTCATCAAAATGGTGGAGCTATCTCGAATGTCAAATGCAAATATGCAACTTGCCTGCCCACCTTCGTAGAGCAGGCAGCCAAACAGCTTTCCATCCTACTCTTTGGAATGTTTCTGGAGCTGTCCCAATGTGGCTCCTCCTATTTTTCTGCTTCCAAGCCTGTCACCACACATTGAGGGGAATTCAGCCCAATATTTCAGCTCTTTGAGCCTTTGGGTTAACTTTATTTCTCTCTCCATAGAGGCTCCCTGACTTGCTGAGTATTTCCAGTACTTTGTGTTTCTATTTAACTCAATGCTATCTCAAGAGGTGCAATTTTGCAGTACATGGACTTGCGTCAGGTAATTTACTATCTGATGACATGTAGCGCAAGCAAATTCGTGATACACTGCAGACTCACAGCTCAGGTGTGTACTTCTGAAGTTTTAATAGGTCCATTTGATCTGAAGACGAAAAACAGGCGAGGAAAATTTAGGCGAACCATGGGTAAAGTATCAACAAGGTAAAGAAAGGGGAGAAGTGCTGTGACACGGAAAGGAAGGATGGTGGCTGGAGCCAAGAGTAGCAACACGTACCTCACACCAACATTATATGTTTATCTTTAGATGGGTGAGGGAGGGATAAGGGCAGATATGGAAGCAGTCTTCAAGTCATCTGCTTCAACAAACTGCTAAAGGGAAAAGGAGTGTTTGGTATGAAAGAGAAGGTCAATCTTTCTGGAGACAGCTTTAGCCTCTGGGGACTAGTGGGGTAGATTTCTTACTCGATGTCTGGGTGTAAAACCCAGTATTGTGGACCAGTGCTAATTATAGAAACCACCTGATTTTAATTTCCATTGGTTTTGACTGAAATGAAAACTGGACAGTTTCTATAATAGGCAGCTAATGCGCAAAGGCTTGAGTAGCATGTTGAAAATCTACCCTAGTGAGGCCAAAAATGATAACAACCGAAGAATGACTGTGGTTGGGGCTGTTAAAGGTAAGAGAGAATATGAGGAAACATTAAAGTTGGGTACAGATTCAATCAAAGCTAAATGGCAGCCTTACCCGTTTGGTCCTGTTCACCATACAAAGTATTCCAGCTCCCTACGATCTCACACGGGTAGTCAGGATCATTGTGTAGCTTTTGCAATATTTGCCCCCTGTGGTCATGAACAAAGAATTTTTTTCATCAAAAGGGAAACAATCTAAATCTAGGCTCAGCAAATGGATCTTTAAGTGGAGCCGAGTACCTACTATAAAATCTACTGGGTCTTCACATTTTATTAAAAAATGAAGAGGTTAGTTCCAAAAAGTATACAATCCCTTACTAATTGCAGGGGAGGCGATGGCATAGTGGTATTGTCACTGGACTAGTGATCCAGAGTAATGCTCTGGGGTCCTGGGTTTGAATCCCGCCATGGTGGAATTTGAATTCAATAAAAATCTGGAATTAAAAGTCTAATGATTTTGACTGTAAAAAACCCACCTGGTAATGTCCTTTAGGGAAGGTCTGGTCTACTCCAGACCCACAGCAATGTGGTTGACTCTTAAAAAATGCCCTCTGAACAAGGGCAATTAGGGTTGAGCAATAAATGCTGGCCAGTGACACCCACATCCAATAAAGAAAAATGGATGTAGCTCCAGTTTTACCATCAATTAGTCTAATACTTGTAGAAATAAGGACGGCACAAAATAATATGGTCACTAATACTTGAAGAGAAAACAAAGCCACAAAGAACGTTAACAGGCTTTCGTGCAAAGGTTTTTTTTCAGAGGGCGTGAAGGGTTAGGTGGTCTATAGCGCTAAGGTTAGAACACATGGCTATGAAGAAGTGGTGCTACATTTTCTGAGTGAAGTAATAAGTTACTGAAATTCAGTAAGGCAGATGGTAAAATTTTTTGGACATAAATAAGCATCCCTTGAAGCACAAGGAGTTGACATCAAAGCAACTTATGCAACTGCAAACAGACGAGTCTTCCCACAGGTTATAATGCCTTTTCTTCACTGCACCATGCTTCTTAGCTAATACAAAAAAAAATCATCCTTAGACTTTTGAAAACAATCATGCACTCTTAAGTTTTCACAGGACCTGAGTGTTCCTTTCTCTGCTGCTTGCTGTGAGGGAACTACAGTAATTTACCTCTGTGTAAACCAGCTGGAGCGAGTCAAGTGAGAAAAATTAGATAAAACTTGCATACCGCCATATACAACTAGGAAAGGCAAAGGTCACTGGCAACTACTGGAACAATAGCTTAGCAACACAGAGATTGTGTAAATCTTGCCACAGCAAGTTGTGAAAATTAGTCATTTGTAGGCTACTTCCAAAGTGCCATAAAAATCCAACTGATTTGCAAATGGTCTTCACCCATCTTGTGTACTAACATGTATTCCCCAGTTTCACAACATGTCAGTGACTCTTAATGTTCTCTGGAGTACTTTCAAAAGCAACTAAGTTGTAAATCAGCTGGTTAAGAAAAAAAAAGCAGTAAGGGCAAGAAAATGACCCACACATATAAGTCTGTTGCTTCACCATCACTGGCTCAAGTTGGAGTTCTCTTCCTCCTATGATTGAGGAGTCAACATCACTACAAGGACTGCAGTGGTTTATGAAAGGCAACTAGAGATGGTTTGGACAGCATGATTCAAAGCTCAAGATCAACTATTAAAAAAAGACTAAGCTATTTGGTGTGGGAAGCACACAAGTGTAGCTGAACAAATGTTATCCAGAGGGGTGTTTGTGGGGGTAGAGAGCATCAAAAGATTACTTTTTAAATTGCAATACAATTAATTATTTAGTAATTAAATGAAAGCATTCCTATAAAATAAGGTGAAGAAACAGGATAGGATAATTAAACAGCATGCAGAACTGACCATACACATACATGTGGCAAATTGCTGCTGTACTCTATTTGGCCAAGTCAAGAAATTATTTACCTGTTGTATTTTATGAATATACAATGATTGGTGTTATTGAAATTGAAAGAAAATGGCATACCTCCTATTTCTGTTTAGTGTTGTGTATGCTCAAGACTGGATCCTAATAATTGGATAAACATTATAATTTGATTTATAATATGGTGCTCATTTAAGTCACATTCTCGGAGCTTGGCACTCTATCACCCTACTAAATCCAGCTCCTCAGCTTGAAAAAAAGAACCACAAAAAACTGGATTTATGACTCTGCCACCAGGATAAGGGAGATGGATTTACAAATGCGAACATCAGGAGCCAGTTAGCGGTCATTTATAATCTGACCTAAACAAGCTCCAGCATAAAGCAACTATTGGTTAATTATTTCTGAGATGTTTTATATAGCCCAGAAAAGCATGTAGGAAGTGTTTCTATGCTGGAGGATTGGGCCTTACGTTTAAGAAGACTAACTTAATTCAAAATAAGAGAATCAGCAACCATAGGAAATGCTAGTATGAGGAATAGAAAGTGACAACACAAAATGCGGGAATGTACTGCTTAAGAGACTGTATAAAGAAAATCGGTGACTTTGTTTAAGAGGTAGGGAACTTACGATAAACTGTTGTACGCGTCCAGACATTCTGGCTTCACATTATGAACTAAGATAAGAAGAAAAAGCTTTCAGTATGAATTGAACCATCAGTTGACTTTTAATATGGTGATTAAAGATGTGGACTATATGGTGATTAAAGATGTGGACTAAATGGTTTGCACTCACACTGCATTTTATACAAGCTGCTGGTCTCCTTTTTGGAAAGAAGATTGGAGTGAGCATCTTTTCTTTGATTTACTTTGTGGACAAATAATGATCGAAACCACCCTTTGTCCTGTTGCTGTCCTTTGCTATTTGCCCTGAAAAAAAAACACATAAAAGTTAATGGCCTGAATTTTGCACTTGTCGGAGCTGCAGACCTCCAAATAAGAAGATAAATCCAAAAATGCTGCAAAGAATGTCAATGCAGCACAATCAAGCACCTGAAAACAGGCCTCATAAAAAAAAATCCCCAGGTAGTTTTTCTTATTTTAAATCCTAACGGAGATTTCATCTCGCCCTTGGATGAGGTTTCATCAAAAATGTAAAGCCCGCCTGCCTGATTGGCCCGTCTGCCAGCTGTAAGGTTTGACGGGCCACGAAAAATCACTGACAATTGGGCCATTAATGGGCTTAATCTCCCACTTAATTGTCGGCGGGCACTCTTCCGACTTTTGGGCGTGCCCGCCAAGGGAAATATTGCACGAGTGCGCAATGACGTCAGGACGCTCGCCCGACATCATCTTGCGTGATTTCATGCCTATTCAGGTCGGGCACTGCCTCCCCGTGGGACGTAAAATTCTGGCTAATGTGTATTTATGTAGAAACAGAGAAAAGTAATTATTGGCTGCTTCTGTCCTACAGTGTATAGATACAAATGGAAAATACTTCAGGCAATAAACATGCAGCTCCAAGCACTATAGGGTGACAGGGTCATTTTTGGACTTGAGCTTTACAGTGAGAGACAAGTATAACGTCACACAGATGCATGCTCTCCCCCACCACTCCCAATCCACTTTTATATGAGGTGGCCAGCTTAAATTGGCTTTGACAGTGGGCCACGAAGCAGGATTTGCATGCTTAGCACTTATCATCTTTTTATCGTTGAGAAAGTTATTTAAGAGGATAATCCCCTAGTGCAGCAAAGTAAAAACTAATGAGATAAAGGATAAGGCAATCAAAAATGTATGTTTAGGTGGCTGGACGTCTTGGCTTTAAGGGGTCATTTATTAAGTTCCCAGTGTGGAACCTCACAGTTTGGGGGCATCGCAAAGTCACCACTTAAAAGTCTAGATTATTGGAAGAAGATAAGATTGAGGCACATAAGGAATTTCACAGTTTACAGATTCGAGGAAAATGGGTTAGAGCAGAAAATGGTGGAATAAGTCTCAATTTTACAACGGCGACAATGAAGGGAGAAGGAGAAGCAATTAGGATAATGTATCTGAAGATTAGCAGGAATAAGAGAGGAAATTTCAGCGCAGCAAGATTCTTATGGTATTTATGCAGTTGACTGCACAACATTCATTGGAGATATTTAATGAAAAAAATAAATGGTGTCCTCTTTGAGAACTTGCTATATTTTCCTTGTCAAAATTCGAAGTATGGCAAATTCTGTATTATTCTTTTCAGAAATCAGGAATGTAATCACAGCAAATGCTTGAAAGGAGAGGAACAAATAAGTTGTAAGTTAGTTCTGATGAAGGGTCATACGGACTTGAAACGTCAACTGTATCCCTCTCTGCAGATGCTGTCAGACCTGCTGAGTTTTTCCAGGTATTTTTGTTTTTGTAAGATGGCTAGTCATCCAGTTTGGTTATATTGCACATGTAGAGTGTTAAGGACTCAGTAACATCCCCATTTTGATATATTTAATCTGGAAGATATCCTTCTCTATAGTTCAACTTATACTGTAGTTACCAGTGCAAGGTTAGCATCAGCCAAATGTTACACACAGTTAGAGGTCTTATTATAATGTAGACTGATTTCAAACAGACAGGCTCCAAGATCAAACAACATGTGTGCTCTGACATACATGCTGTGCTCCATTCTTCTGACAGTTAATTTAATGTTGGGAAATTAAAATAGAAGCACTTGCTTTACCCTAACATTAAAAAGGTTATTTTGGTAACAGTGGACTATATTTTGTCAAAAATTAATGGTTCCTCTCTTTGGGCAACATTTCTTAGCTGTAAAAATATGTTATTTTAAGATACCTCCCTCAAAATTGCTTTCAGCAAATGCATGCTAGGAAATTGCCTTCTCTTCTTGCACTTTTATTTGGTTAATAGCAGGAAAAAATACCATCCAAGCTAATAATGTGGATTACCAACCAATATGTGTCTGAAGTTACCCAAGTACAAAAAACAATTACAATATGTCAACATAACTCCATCCCATTCTCTCAGCTCCTTCGCCTCTGTCACATCTGTTCTGATGATGCCAATTTCAAAAACAGTTCCTCTGACAAGTCTTCCTTAATCCTTAACCGAGGTTTTCCACCCACGGTGGTTGACAGGGCCCTCAACCATGTCCGGCCCAGCTGCTGTGCATCTGCCCTCACACCTTCCCCTCCCTCCCAGAATCATGATAGGGTCCCCCTTGTCCTCACTTATCACCCCACCAGCCTCCGCATTCAAAGGATCATCCTCCGCCATTTCCACCAACTCCAGCATAATGCCACCACCAAACATATCTTCCCTTCACCACCCCGGCGGCATTTCGCAGAGATTGTTCCCTCCGGGACACCCTGGTCCACTCCTCCATTGCCCCCTACACCTCAACCCCCTCCCACGGCACCTTCCCATGCAACCGCAGAAGGCGCAACACCTGCCCCTTTACTTCCGCCCTCCTCACCGTCCAAGGGCCCAAACACTCCTTTCAAGTGAAGCAGCATTTCATTCTGCACTTCCCTCAATTTAGTCTACTGCATTCGCTGCTCCCAATGTAGTTTCCTCTACATTGGAGAGACCAATGTAGACTGGGTGACCGCTTTGCGGAACACCTTCAGTCTGTCCGCAAGCATGACCCAGACCTCCCTGTCGCTTGCCATTTCAACACACCACCCTGCTCTCATGCCCACATGTCCGTCCTTGGCCTGCTGCAATGTTCCAGTGAAGCTCAACACAAACTGGAGGAACAGCACCTCATCTTCCAACTAGGTACTTTACAGTCTTCCGGACTGAAAATTGAGTTCAACAACTTTAGATCATGAACTCTCTCCTTCTTCCCCACCCCCTTTTGGATCTCCCTTTTTCCAATAACTTACATATATTTTTCTTTTCCCACCTATTTCCATTATTTTTAAATGTATTTCCATCCATTGTTTTATCTCCACCTTTTAGTCTATTTCGATTTCCCCCCCACCCCACCCGCACAAGGGCTATCTGTACCTTGCTCGTCCTGCTTTCCACCCTTAATATCCCCATTAGTATATTTCTTAGCTAATATCACTATCGTCAACACCTCTTTGTCCTTTTGTCTATGACATCTTTTGGCCAGCTCCACCTATCACTGGCCCTCTATCCAGCTCTACCCGGCCCCCCTTAAACCAGCTTATATTTCACTTCTTTTCTATTTTTACTTAGTTCTGTTGAAGAGTCATACGGACTCAAAATGTTAACTGTGTTCCTCTCCGCAGATGCTGTCAGACCTGCTGAGTTTTTCCAGGTATTTTTGTTCTAGATTTCCAGCATCTGCAGCATTTTGCTCTTATAATCTAATCAGAGTAGCTTCAGCAGACATGGCTTTTGTCAGACACTACAGGTAGCAAACCATTGGCACTGTTTATGCATGTGCAATCAAACTATCTGATCATTCTGTAAGTAAAACATCTTGGTTTTGAAGGAGAGATGATGGCCTGGATTTTATCTTGGAAGTAAATTCTGGGTGAGGGGTGGGATGGAAGGGGAGACGGTTGTGAGGTTGGGGAACTATTGAACTATTAAAAGAATTTAACTGCATGGATGTTTTAATTTTTTCCTGTTGGGTTCCGCCCACTCTCAGCCTGATTGACAGGCTGGCAGTCTTTTGGGTGGGAAACCAGCTTTACAAGCTTGAAGCCTACAAGAAGGAAATAAATCTGAAGAAGCCCGAATTATAATATATAAAATGTGGCTTTGCACAGGACTGGAGTCATTACTCAGTCAGTTTGGGAGTCTTCAAGAAGGATGTGGGCATCGCTGGCTAGGCCAGCATTTATTGCCCGTCCCTAAGTTCCCTTGAGAAGGTGCTGGTGAGCTGCATCCTTGAACCGCTGCAGTCCACGTGGTGTAGATACACCCACAGTGCTGTTAGGGAGGGAGATCCAAGATTCTGACCCAGCGTCAGTGAAGGAACGATGATATATTTTCAAGTCAGGATGCTGAGTGGCTTGGAGGAGAACCTGCATTTGGTGACATTCCCATGTATGTGCTACCCTTGTCCTTCTAGATGGTAGCAGTCGTGAGTTTGGAAGGTAGTCTGTGAAGAGTCTTGGTGAGTTCCTGCAGTGCATCTTGTAGATGGTACACACTGTTGCCACTGTGCGCTGGTGGCGGAGGGAGTAAATGTTTGTGGGTTGGGTGCCAATTAAGTGGACTGTTTTGTCCTGGATGGTGTCGAGCTGTTGTTTGGAGCTGCACTCATCCAGGCAAATGGAAAGTTTTTCATCACACTCCTGATTTGTGCCTTGTAGATGGTGGACAGGCTTTGGGGAGTCAGCAGGTGAGTTATTCACTGCAGGATTCCTAGCCTCTGACCTGTTCTTGTTGCCACAGTATTTATATGGCTAGTCCAGTTTAGTTTCTGGTCAATGATAACCCCCAGAATGTTAATAGTCGTGGGTTCAGTGATGGTAATGCCATTGAATGTCAAGGGGCAATGGTTAAATTCTCTCTTGTTGGAGATGGTCATTGCCTGGCACTTTTGTGGTGCAAATATTACTTGCCACTTGTCAGCCCAAGCCTGGATATTGTCCAGGCCTTGCTGCATTTGGACATGGCCTGCTTCAGTATCTGAGCAGTTGCGAATGGTACTGAACACTGTGCAATCATCAGTGAACATCTCCACTTCTGACTTTATGATGGTAGGAAGGTTGTTGATGAAGCAGCTGAAGATAATTGGGCCTAGGACACTACCCTGAGGAACTCCTGCAGGGGGGTCCTGGAGCTGAGATGACTGGCCTCCAACAACCACAACTATCTTCCTTTGTGTTAGGTGTGACTCCAACCAGCAGAGAGTTTCCCCCTGAATCCTATTGACCCCAGTTTTGCCAGGGCTCCTCAATGCCATATTTGGTCAAATGCTGCCTTGATGTCAAGGGCAGTCACTCTCATCTCTGACGTTCAGCTCTTTTTGTCCATGTTTGAACCAAGGCTGTAAGGCGGTCAGGAGCTAAGTGACCCTGGCAGAACCCAAACTGAGTGTCAGTGGGCAGGTTATTTCAAGGCAAGTGCTGCTTGAAAGCACCATTGATGACCCATTCCATCACTTTACTTTGATTGAGAGTATACTGATAGGGTGGTAATTGGCCGGGTTGGATTTGTCCTGTTTTTTGTGTACAGGACATATCTGGGCAATTTTCCACATTACCAGGTAGATGCCAGTGTTGTACCTATTACTACAAGTCTTAAGTATTATTTCCAGAATTTTGTCAGGGCCCATAGCCTTTGTTGTATTCAGTGCCTTCAGGCATTTCCTGATATCATGTGAAGTGAATCGAATTGGCTGAAGACTGGCATCTGTAATGCTGGGGCTCTCTGGAGCAGGCCGCGGTGGATCATTCACTCAGCATTTCTGGCTGAAGATTGTTGCAAGTGCTTCAGCTTTATCTTTTGCATTGATGTGCTGGGCTCCCTATCATTGAGATATTTGTGGATATTTGTGGAGCCTCCCCCTCCAGTTAGTTGTTTAATTTTCCATCACCATTCATGACTGGATGTGGCAGGGCTGCAGAGCTTAGATCTGATCTGTTGGTTGTGGGGTGGCTTAGCTCTGTCTATCACTTGCTGCTTTTGCTGTTTGGCATGCAAGTAGTCCTGTGTTGTAGCTTCACCAGGTTGGCACCTCATTTTTAGATGTGCCTGGTGCTGCTCTTGTCATGTCCTCCTGTACTCTTCATTGAACCAGGAATGATCCCCTGGCTTGATGGTAATCGTAGACTGGAGGGCATGCTGGGCCATGAGGTTACAGATTGTGGTTATATACAATTCTGCTGCTGCTGATGGCCCACAGCACCTCATGGATGCCCAGTCTTCAGTTGCTAGATCTGTTTGAAATCTATCCTAGTTAACATGCCCCACAACACGATGGAAAGTATCCTCAATTTGACGATACGACTTCGTCTCCACAAGTACTGTGCAGTGGTTACTCCTACCAATACTGCCATGGACAGATGCATCTGCAACAGGCTGATTGGTGAGGATGAGGTCAAGTGTGTTTTTCCCCCTTAGATAATGTTTGTGTGAATTCCACCAACACTAGACTGAACTGGGAGTCAAGGCCAAAACTGACTCCAAAAGGAAGCATAGTTTACATACCTTCCACATGGAATGTTTTGTACTGGTGTCAGCTTGAGCCATGACATTGGATTCAGGCTGTGTTCCATTCTAACTAAATGTTTGTGTGAAGCAAAACCTTGTACACTAAAGCCACGTGGTGTGAATGCACCCCTAACTAGACAATATGATCAGAATACTCAATCAGAAGACATAACAATTTTTTGAACCTCTTATTTCAGAAAGTGACCAATTTTTCATGTCCAATTCATCACAATTGTAAAAACGCAGATATCAAGCAGGGAATTTAGTTCGGACATCGAAACAGCTCAGGAATGGCACTCATTTCGTAACATTTATTAAGAAGAATGAGAAAGTAGGTTTCAAATACCCCAACGCACATTAACCAAGTTCTTATTTGTAGCTAACAACAACATACTGAGTAAATGCAACTGACTTCGTAACCACCTTGCTAGAACTATGACATTTGTGATAAATCCCAAACTTCCAATGGTTACATTTCGCAGCGTTCTGAGAGAGAACCGCGGTGTTTTCTTTTGAATGAGACGCGTCAAACACGCGGCAATCATCCCATGAACAGAAAGATCACTCGATCGGCTCTGGGAGCTGGCCCGCAGGGTCTCTGCCAGCAGCACAGGGATACAAGGAGCCGGTCACAAACCACGGCATTACCTGGTGAAAGTCAGTGCCACCGATCTCCGCGGTAACAGTGCCGACGATTTCCACATCCGAGCAGGCCACATCGCCGCCATCTTCTTGTTTTTCTGGCTAGAAAGGTCGGCGTTTGTGTGTTTTTCTTCCAAGGTCTGCCAAAGTCCTCTCGGCGAATGTCGGTTCAGCGGGGAACGTGAGCGCCACATCGCTGCACATAGGCAGGAAATGGAAAATGCTCTGCTCGTATCCCTACCTAATTGTACATCATGTATATCTTTGGGTGTTTGAGAAATAATGTCGAAATAGAAGTAACAACACAGTGTCGCATACTTGGAGTCAACCTGTAATAAATCTGTGGAAATAACATGTTTTATCAGAAATGTATGTTCTTTTTAAAAAAACAACTATTCCAATTTTTGAACAAAATATTGATAGGTTATAGGACTAACTTTAAAATCTAAATACACACGCATTTTATAGATATAAAGAAAGATCCCATTCCTCTTAGGGTCAGATTTTCTACTCGAAATAACTAAGCTAACAAGCTAAGATCGCCATTATTTTTTGTGTCAGTTTTACACCGAATTTAGACAATGGGCCGATGCATGGTTAAACACAATATCCAGAAGTTGCTGTCCCAAGTTGTGGCATTACGCCATTAGTTTCGTGAATGAGGCATCTCACTATTCGCCTCACCATTGACGAAGTTGCAGGATTTGCATGGTAGAAGTGCACACAAAACTTGCTCAAAGTGTTGGTCTCGGCATTTCAAGTCTAACCACCCTTACAATATTGTTGAAAAGAGAGACGTTTTGCTGAACCTTTTTGTCTTGCACTCCTCAGGACATAGTCAAGAATACCAAATTTCTAAACGATCACAACAATTTATACTGTAGGAGAAAAGGATGCTGATTGGTTGGCAAGTCGCCTCCAATTGATTGATTGGCCAATGGATGTTTCATTTCTGGAGGTAAAGTTACATGAGCCAGATTGAGGGCTTGGCCTAAATAGTCAAGTGGTTATGGTACTGGGTTTGTAACGTCAAGAGTTCAAATCTCACAATGGCAAACTATGAAACAATGTAACTTCATCTGAAATAGATAGAAATGGGTTTGTACTCAAAAGATTGCATGAGTCAGATTGAAGCATTTATCAAGTACTTTGATTATGTCATTGTATGTGGCTTTTTCCTCATTGGTACCTTGCCTGAGGAGAATATTATCTGCACAGTCACCCATCACATTTAACAATGTGCTTTCCTAGTCCTGTGAACAGATGTGAAAATTCAGCTCTGAAGTTTCTGGATTGATATTCTCATATCATCTACTTCATGGATTTGCCACTTTTCAAAGGCTTCCCTTGGTCTCTGTTCTGTATAGTCTTCGCCGCCATGTTGTGGTATCGGCTGGTCACTTTGACCCCTCCCCCGGACTTTGTCACAAGAATCCAGAGATTGTTAGTCGACTTCTTCTGGGACAAAAGATTGCACTGGGTCGCTGCCGAGGTTCTGAGTCTCCCGCTTAGGGAGGGTGGTCAGGCGCTAGTGTGCTACGCACACAGGTGGCGACTTTCCGCCTTCAGACCCTGCAGCGATACCTCTACGTTGAGCCTCCTCCTAGATGGTGTGCCCTGATGACGTATTTCTTCCGTCAGGTGCACGGCCTGAATTATGACGTGCAGCTCCTGTTTATAGAACAGCTGGGCCTCGGTGGCTCCTTACAGGCGTTGCCCGTCTTTTACCAGGACCTGATCAAAGTCTGGAAAGTGGTCGCCTCGCGACGCAGCTCTCCCCCATCAGGAGTAGCGGCTATCGTCAGAGAGCCGCTGCTCAGGAATCCGCCCCTCCGTCCTTTTCAGTGGTTGGCGGAGTGGAGGGCTGTGGCCGCAGGGGTGACCAGGATCGGGGACGTGCTGGGTGGCGGAGGACTGGGCTGGATGCTCCCGCAGGAGTTGGTGCGACGCGCGTCTGTGAGTGTCCACGTCGCAGCCGATGCCATCCAAGACCTGAGAACGGTCGTGCTCGGACCCGACGTTATTTTGGGTTTTGAGGTGGCCCAGGTGCGCGGTGGTCTTCCATCTGAGCGTTCCCCTGTTCGGACGGAATTCCACATTGGCCCCAAGCCCCGAACCCTCCCTCGGGTGCTGGTGCCCTGCAATATGAGCCGCCTCGGGGACATGCCCTCTGTGCCTTTTGGCACGGCAAAGAGGGGCTTTTTGTACGGACTGCTGCTGCACACCTTCCATTTTCTCGCCCTTGTCCGTCGACCGGACACGCCCTGGCGTGCCTTGTTGCCGTCCGGCGGCGGAGGCCCTCGATGGGAGGCCCTCTACGGAGGTGTCCTCCCCCTTTCTATCGGGGACCTGGGTTGGAGGGTGTTGCATGCAGCAGTCCCTTATAATAAGAGGATGCATAGGTTCACGGACTCTCAGGACACATGCCCTTTTTGCGGTCTTGTGGAGTCCGTGGACCATGTATACATAGGGTGTTGTAGGCTGCACTCCCTTTTTAGTTATTTGAAAAACCTTTTATTGATGTTTTGTTTGCACTTCAGCCCCACGCTCCTGCTCTATGGGCACCCGGTGCGGAAGGGGGTCGGGAAGGAGGAGGACCTCCTCGTGAACCTGCTCCTGGGCCTGGCCAAGTTGGCCATTAACAGGTCCAGGCAGCGGGCAATCGACGGGGGAGTCCCGCCCGATTGTTTGTCCCTCTTCCGCGGCTACGTTCGCTGCCGGATGTCCCTGGAGAAGGAGCACGCGGTGTCTGCTGGCACTCTCGAGGCCTTCCGTGCTCGGTGGGCACCGCGGGGACTGGGGTGTTTTGTTGACCCCTTTAATCACATTTTGATTTAAAGTTTGTAAGTTTCCTTTAAACTTTGTTCTTGGTTTTACAGCTGACCTGAATTAGGGGCTGTGCCTGATTTATCCCAATTTTGTTGATTTGGTTTTCATTTAAAAGATTATCAAGAGTTCAAATCTCACAATGGCAAACTATGAAACAATGTAACTTCATCTGAAATAGATAGAAATGGGTTTGTACTCAAAAGATTGCATGAGTCAGATTGAAGCATTTATCAAGTACTTTGATTATGTCATTGTATGTGGCTTTTTCCTCATTGGTACCTTGCCTGAGGAGAATATTGTCTGCACAGTCACCCATCACATTTAACAATGTGCTTTCCTAGTCCTGTGAACAGATGTGAAAATTCAGCTCTGAAGTTTCTGGATTGATATTCTCATATCATCTACTTCATGGATTTGCCACTTTTCAAAGGCTTCCCTTGGTCTCTGTTCTGTATAGTCTTCTTGCTATGGCACAAAGCCTGGAAGTGGCCCATCTTTCTATATAAATGGCATTCAGCCTCTTTGGCAGTGTTTTTTCTGCCATATCAAGTTGGGGCTGTTGATAGGTGCTCTCTATCTCTTCCCTGCCTGTTTTTCAACAGCTGCTCTGATTTTAAATTTGACATACTCGAGTGAGTCGGCTGCTTTTTAGATCAGGTTCCCCCGTTGCCTCAAATCACAAATCAAGTTTGCCTCCTGATCTCAGCTTGTCTGCTCAGTTGGATTGCCTTTGCTTAGGTTAGATCATCTCTCGATTGCAAGCAATCAGACAAGGCATCAACCAAAACTCCCACAACAATTCTGTCTCTGGTCAGCTCATCTTTTAGGGTGCCATACCCACAGTTCTCTGCAAGTCTATTGAGGTCGTTTATAAAGGCATCAACATTTCCCCTCATTGTTGGGTGTGTTTGTTAAATTCATCCCGCTCAACAATTGTATTCTTTCTCAGATTGAAGCATTTATCAAGTACTTTGATTACTTCATTGTATGTGGCTTTTTTCTCATTGGTACCTTGCCTGAGGAGAATATTGTCTGCACAGTCACCCATCACATATAACAGCGTGCTGACCTACTCATTGCTCACCTTTGCAGTGAGGCCTGATGTGGTTTGATAGTTAACAAATCTCTGATACTAATTCAGCCATGCTTCTGCTTGGTTAGGATTTGTGACTTTCCCAAAGCTTTCCAGTAAATGTAGAGACTTTTCCTAATTGTTCTTGCACTTGCTGCCACCATATATTTTTGGTATTGTTTAAGTACAGAATATTTACTGAGACTCTAGGGGCTGCAGAAGTCTATAAAACAGGAGCTTCATTGAGAGACATCTTACTGTGCTGGCCACATCTTACATGAGGCTGCATGGGAGAGAGCCAACCATGTGATGTTGCATCATTTTCTGATAATATACACAGTTTCTGATTAGCATACTACACAGTTAGAATTAATCCTTTATACTATGCATCTCTGTAAATGGAAACTTAGTATCTTGCATTAGAATGTCCAAACTAAGCATGAGCAATTTTATTAGAAATTAGAAAATCCATTGTGTTTAGTAACTCTGGTTACTTACCACTTGATCCTTACAATCTGGATTTACTGCCTAATATTTAGTTAAACAATAGGCAAATCCAGGGATCATAAAACTACACCCCTCTTTGTTGATACAATGATTCCAAAGTAATCTGTGTCCTATTCCAGAAAGCAAGGTGGTGAAGAATAAAATTGGAACCAATCTTTGTAAACTTTTATAAGATTTTACGTACAGACATAAACATTATATACATGCAGGTCCTCACTCCAACAACTCAATTTTCAATCTGCTCTTTTTTACTGGAGCACAAGTAAATCTCCCTTGGCATACAATGAAACACAATTAATGTACAACTAACAGATTGCCTTCTCTTGCCTTAAATAAAAGTTAGGTTTTATGTGCCAACCGGCAAAATTTCAAAACTTCCATACTCTGTACAAAGCATTACATTGCAAAATGTCCTCTCTCCAAAACTCGTAACAATTTCTTTATACATATATTAATTTTCATAAAACAGCCCGACATTTGATAGCTTGCATCCAAACATTTAAGTTTAGAGGTTTATTTTCTCTCTAGAATTTGTTTCAAGAAGCAAGGTCAATCTGTAACCTTTTCTCACTCGCATTTTCATAGAGTGTACATTATTCCCCAATGAATGATTATCTACAGAACATTTAATGAGTATCCTATCTTCAGTACACCCACTGCATAGGATCTCATTTAAAATGTTTGACAAATGGAATCCCAAATTCACTGCCTCTGCAAGAGTCAGTATTTCAGTAGGCAAAGTACTTATAACAACCCTTTTCATTTTCTTAGCTTCCCAAGCTAAAGGACAACATTTCTCATAGATGCATTTGTTTGGTTTCCATAGTTTTCCTTCTGCATCTGCTGCTTCTTTGGGTTGTTTCAAAAACACTTTTCTCTGAAAAGTATCAATCATTCTGCAGAAATGCAGCTTTTAGGTCGTCTGACCTACACTCTCATGAATTTGTGGCCAAAAGAGATTAAAATATTTTCAAGATTACTTTTCCAGCTTTGGAAGAGTCTACTCCAACACTTGTATCAACTAGTCACTCTTGAAAACCCCTAGCTCCCTAGCTTGAAATTTTGCATGTTGGAACATAAAACCTAACTTTTATTTAAGGCAAGAGAAGGGGGTCTGTTAGTTGTATATTAATTGTGTGTCATTGTATGCCAAAGGTAGGCATTAATGGGGGATTTACTTGTGCTTCGTTTAACCTTATTGGTCCTATCTTCAAGGACTTTTTCAGTACAACTCAACCTATGCAACAAAGCTGCATGGCTCTTATCTAGCACCTCAGAATAAACTACAAACTCTCTCCAACTATCTGATTCTTTTGTTTTGCCTGTCTTATTAGTTTAACTTCAGTTTCATTGGCAGTCATCAAAACATCAGGATCATGAAGAATTCTGCTTCTCGTTATGTTACGAGAGTGTTCTGTGGCCTTTATTTCATTGTCTAATCTATTCAAGCTCTCCTACTTTTATGTCTGTGGCACTCCAATTGGGAGATCTCACTTTTGCAATATTAGAGTTTCTTTCTCAGTATGTGATCGTTCAAAGTCACATCCTGGCTCCATAACAGTGCTTGCACTGTGCTATCTTACTTTCCATTCTTTGATCTCATTCTACCAGTCCAAGGACTTTGCTCCTTGGTCAGCATCATGAAAATTCAACCAATATTTAAACCTGTCAGTAGCTTTTCCTGCATCTCCCAAATTGTTGCATCCTTCAATTTAGTAGGCCCCTCTGAAATATATATCACCCAGGTACCCACTGTGGTAAATTGGCCTGTGGATGTGATAGCTCTGTCATGTGTGTCATGCTAACTTGCATTGCCAGTATCCAGCCTATGATTTACCATACTCTGTTCCTCAGGACCCTCATCACATGAGCATTTGAGGTACAAGGTGCCTTGTTTACTTCTTTCGGCTGTTCAGAATCTGAGATTTGATAATTAGTTTTGATTAATCATGCAGAATAAACCTTAATAGTTTGATTGCAATGTTTGATAAATACTGTCTCGCTGTCTCACCCTCGTGACCTACCTATTACCTTATGAGGGCCTTTCTGCTCCTTATGACTTGTTCTTTTGTAGTACTAAATATCCTGAAATGAAGTCTGTCTCAGATGGTCTTATACAATGCCTCAGTGCTCTCTGAATTTTCTCCGAGATCTCAGTATTGATGAAAGCCCGCTCTCTGCATGTAAATCATTCAAATGTGCAGAAAAAATTGAACTAAATGTAGTACCTTCTATTGCAGGGGGACCAATGTACAGAAGAGAAGGCAATTTGGATTTCACTCATAGGCCGAAATTTTCTGGCCACATTGGCGTCAGGTGTGTTTGGTGGCGTGAGCGGACAACATGGTGAGATGGCCAAAAATCGGTTTCATGATGTCGTGAAGCCAGTTTGTGATCATCCGCTCCACGCATCATTGGTGGGCCACGTTTCCCCCTGTCGCACTTTGGGAATGCCATTTTAATACATCTGCATATAATTATAAGCCCTGCTCGGCAGAATCATCCCCCCACACTGGATCATCCAGGCACGTTGGTGTGATTGAATTTCACAACAGCATTTAAAAGGCGTGTACCTGGTGAGCTGAACTTCAAGGGGAACCAGGAGGTGAGTGCACAGTAACGTTGCGCAGCGCTCGCGAGGGTCACCCGTTCAAATTCAAGGAAGAGGCGCTGCGTATTCAGGCGAGGGCACAGGCAAGTCACTTTTCCCAGCTGGCTGACAGTGTGGTGCCAGGGTAAGGGCTGCGCTGCATTTGGGTTGAGTTGGGGGGGCGCGCAAGGCAGCCCAGTCTGATGGTAGTGCACAAGCACATGCGGGGTAGGTGGTATGAAGGAAGTGGCCACACATTAGGGAAACCTTGTATAAAGTGACCATTCCTCCGCAGCTGAGACAGTTCAGGCACAGCCACATTGACATGCTTGGAGTAGGGCCTCTAGCTTATCTGCTCCCTCAAGCAATGCAGAGGCATGAATGTGCCACCAAATGCTCCCACCCCCCGGGCACAGACTGCAAACTAATGAGCATGTTAGTGGACTGCAGAACTATTTGATGACTGGGCACATTGTATAATCTCCTTGCAAAAGCTGGCCATGTAGCAGTCACTGGTGGAGGCGCTCACAGATGTTTGCAATGTTTTCATTAAATTTTGGACCATTCTCCCTCAGCGCAGACTTGCAGTGCGAGTTAGGAGAATGTCGGCACCTGAGCTGGGGGCACAGCATGCAGTCCAGTGGGCAAATCTGCTGCCAAATGGTCAGGCGGAGTGGGACAGAGGTCGGTGGGGTTTCGGGCAGCCATGCAGCTCACTAATCTCTGGCCTTCCAAGTGATGGCCAGCACTCTTCAGCATGCTTTAAGGGGCCTTCAAAATTAACCAAGAGAGGCTTTTAATACACAAATGCTAACCTGCGCATCTCTCTCTTTCATCCTGCAGGAGGGGTACATCAGGAGCATGGAGCCTGGTGACCTAGTGATATGCTTCATGGCTTAAACGGAGAAGAGATGAAGGAGAAGAGAGTGACAGAGGCACCTGGCTGGGCAGAGGGAGGAGCAGCGCCCTCAAAAAGAAGGGGCGGCTGGGGCTCCTGGGAATACTGCTGAAGAGCCAAGGCGAGCCATCACTGGTTGACGCCTAGCTAGACGCAGGGTCTACAGATGGCGCTTGTCATTCATGCAGATGACAGAACCAGTGTCACTGAAGACTGCGCATGTCTAGGGAACTGGTCAGTCATGTCTGTCATCCGTTGCAGAATTTGGCACCATGGAGGGCATCCACTGACAGTGGCTGTGAAAGTGACCATGGCGCTCAATTTTTATGCCAGTGGCTCCTTCCAGGGCTCCACAGGTGACCTCTGGGATCTCACAAGCCTCCACCCACAAATGCATCCAGGAGGTCATGAATGCCATATTGGTGAAGGCACATAACTTAATGCATTTCGCCTGGGATCAAGAAGGTCAGGAAGCAAGACCGCTGGGATTTGTGCAGATCTCAAGTTTCTCACAGGTGCCGGATTTCATTGACTGCACTCATGGCACTCAGATCTCCATGGCAACAAGCAGTCAATTAGGTCAACTGCAAGTGCTTCCACTCACTGAATGTTCAGCTGGTGTGTGACCACCACAAACACATCCTACAGGTCTGCGCACAATTCCCAGCGAGTGTCCATGACTCCTACGCTTTCAGTAGGTCTCATATCCCTGATGTCTTCCAGGGTCCACAGAGGCTGCAGGGTTGGCTCCTCGGGGTCAAGGGCTACCCACAGAGAATGTGGCTGATGATGCCCATGCAGCATGCAGCGGCCTCAGACTGCAGCAGAGAGAAGGTACAATGAGGCTCATGCTGCAACCTACACTATGGTAGAGCAAATCATCGGGATGTTGAAAGTAAGATTCCGGTGCCTGGAGCGGTCTGGTGAAGCCCTGCAATACAGGCCATAGAGGACATCACACGTCCTCGATACCGGCTGCGCCCTTTACAACCTGGTACAGCAACAGGTAGAAGAGCTGGCTGAGGAGGAGATGGAGGAGGTGTTTGTCTCGTTCAATGAGGAGGACATCGATGGGGATGAGGGTGAGGAGGTCCTGGAAGGCAAGGATGATGGCGATGAGGCCATCACACTGATCAGAAGAGGCAGGCTCATCCTCATCACTGTTAGATTTGTGGAGGATGATGACGACATGCAGTGAGGAGACTCCATAGATCCTCACATTGCATCTGTGAATGTTTGACTCCTGTCTGGCCGATAGCAGCCCGCTTGTGCTCTGTGAACAGGGTCATATCATGGTGATACAATGAGGAAACTAACTTCTCCTGATCCTATGGCATCCTTCATGAGCTGAACCCTTCAGGACCACACTATCACTGGACACAGATGCTGATGACTCAAAGGTACTGAGAGCACACAGAGAGAATGACGGAACTCTGTGCTGCCGGCCCAGGACATTCTGGCAGCAATGATCAGCCCCATTGAGGGGCAGACATGACTGACGTGTCCAGTGACTGTGAAGGTGTACCATCAGTGTGCTGGGAAGGTTGCACAGAGCACACAGAAGAGGCCCTGGACTGAGGCACCTGTCTTTATCTTTTGCAGTGACCAACGTTTCACATCTGAGTGACATGAACATTGCACAAGAACAATGAGCCATAGGCAGGGAGACATTCTTGGGAGTTTACTTACAATAATAAACATTATGTACAAGTGATTAACACCCATGCCCAGGCAACTACATCTTCTTTACTTTCATAACTCTGCCGCTTTGTCTTAGTGCTTCCGGACATCCACAGTGGAGGTGGAGGCAGCCTGCTGACTGCTACACCGTCTGAGATGACTTGACGGACGCCCTCTGGAGGGCTGAGACCTGGAGGGCGCCGCTCCGCTTTCGGGGTCCTGCTGTGTGGCAGTGGCACCCTCCTCGGCCTGTGGAGCTGGAGCTGCTGGGGCCACAGGAAGAGGGGATTTGGATGGGCCGGACACTCCCACTCACCTGGGTGGATGGCACTGGGGTGTGTGCCTGCTGATCCTCCTGCCCCTGGGTGCTCGAGGGCCCCTGGCTGACTCCTTCAGAAGAGTGGAAGCTGGAGTGAGATCAAACTGCCTGCACCCCTCTCGCGTTGAGACTGTTGGAGGCCAACTATGGCATCAGCGATGGAGTTCAGCCCACACAGCAGTGAAGGACCAATACCCTGGATCAAGGTCTCCATGGCAGCCGACATCCTACCAGTGTTGACCTCGGTGCATTGACATGTCGGCACTATCACCTCAGACTCAAGGTGGATGGACTCCTGCATCAGGCCTTGTAATCTGAGAGTGAAGCGGACATCCCTTCCTCATGTTCCCAAGCTTGCTTTTGCAGCTCCAGCAACTGAGATATGACTGAGTCCAGAGGTTCCTCATCTGATTCAGACCCAGCAGATTTCAGGCCTCCAGCAGTCCTCCGAGTGTTGGAAACCTGGGAATTCCCTGTGCCACCTGCTGTGGTTCAGACTGTGCAATGTGTTCACCAGATTGTGACTCCGAGGCTACTCTAGAGCTAGATTCCACCAAGGTGTGTGTCTGCAGGAGGATCTGGGTCATAGACCCCTTCGGCTGCTTCCCAGATGTGCCTGTGAAGCAAGGAGAGATAATTAGGACATAGCAGGGGACTGTGGAACAGGGGTCATGACTCACAGCATGGTTGTCTGATGGATGTTGCACTGCTGGATCCTCACTTGACTGAGCAACAGCGACTTCACCGTCAGCACAGGAACGGTCCAGATTTTCGCCAGCCAGCTGGGTGGCTCTGTTTTCAAATCTGTGAGGATTTTGATATAGGCATTTCTCCACCAGTCTGTGACCTCTCCCTTTTATTGTGTGCCAGCTTGCATGAATACAGATGGAGACAGTATAAGCAGGACATCTGCCAGGCCAGATAACTAGGATGTCTGACATGTGTGTGGGCGGTGAGTGGTCCCATGGATGGGATGAGGACACCACCCGCAGGGTAAATGAAGGTGTGTGTGAGAGAGTGAATGGTGATGTCCTTTGAACCGGCAGTGAGTGAGATCCCCGTGGATATGTGATGGGTTTGTGAGTGTGTGAGTTGAGAATGATGAGAAGAGTGACTTACCCTGGCGGAACGGAGGGAATCATTTATCCTCTGGGCACTGGGTGGCGGTCCTCTTCTGCAAGGCATTCGCGCTGACCACTGCTGCCACCACCTCCCATGTTGGATTGGTGATCTGCTTGCTGGTCTTTGTCCAGAGTGGGGGTAGAGGACATTGCGGTGGGCCTCCACTGTGTCCAGTAGGTGCTCAAGGGGAGGCGCCGCTAAATTTGGAGGGCAGCATGTTTCCTCCCTTGGCAGTCATCAGTTCCTAGCAGCTTCCTATCACTTGAAGAGTGCTAGCTCTGTGCAGGAGCGCCCTTTAAATATGGCTCCCGGTTTACTGACTGCCTGAGGTAACAGCGGGGCGGGTGAATCAGAGGCCAATGACCTGGCGTGTTTCCCGGGAATTAATTATTAATGAGGCGGGACATGCCAGGAATGGGAGGGTATGGCCGCCATTGAGGCCAGTGGGTACAACTTTCTTTTCCCCGCCCTCTACCACACTTAGTGCAAATCTGGGACAATTCCGCCCATAGACTAATTGACAGGGACTATATCCTCCAACCATCTTGAGAAAATTCTTTGCATGAACCATGCAGGCCAGGGTGGTTGTCAACTTGAAGTTGGTTCATCAGCTAAAATTTTATGCAGCATTTCATTGATCACTGCATGATTCCTTTCATAAAGCCCATTGCTAAGAAGACTTTTATCTGTGGTTTTTGTGACCATCATATTGTCATGCATGTCTGAACCCATCATTGGCAAATTGTCCTTCATTATCAATCAGAAACTTTGCTTGAGATATCCAAACCCAGTACTTATCCATTTCTCTATGATTTTGTCTATAACAACCCTTTTGTTCTTACTATGTACTATGTATCATTGTACAAATACTAAATCAGGCCATTGTTTTGTTTGGTTGTCGCTACCTGTGGTGTGTACTGCTTAGACACCATTAAGCAGTCTTGTAGAAGTTACCAAGAAGTCTTTGTTAACATTTCCAAACTATGTACATATTTATAGTAGGTGGTACAGGTATGGAGAGGACTACATTGCATGTCCTTATATGTTGCTACCTAGCTCTACACTTCTGAACTAAGCTCTAGGTCAGGTGCCTTCTTATGTCATCAGTAGGCAGTATTGTACTCAGTTCCAGGTTAACCCTTAATGTATTGCATCCTTCAATTACAGTCACCAGTTTATAAAATGTAGGATGAAATATTTCTGTATTTGTCCCATACCTTTAGATCCATGACAACTATCTTGTTAAGGTCAAGTTCCAATGGAAGGCTCACAATTCTCACCAACATCTTCTATTAGCCTGTAAATCTTCATCAACTACATGTGCATCTTTTTGCAGGATTTGATAAGAAGTGCTGTGTGCTCTGTCTGAAGGTAGGTTCTTGGCTCATTGTCTGCTGGTGCTTCAACCTGAACCAATTTTTGAACAGTTTTTGTCAGTGTCACTGCCTTCCACTCTCAGGCACAGGGTGAAGAGGCAGGCCCCAAGTGTATCTCAACTAGAATGCAAATTGAACCTACCCTCCTGGCGTTATTCTTAACCCCAAACTAGCTAATTAGCCAAATGAGCTAATCAACCTCTCTCTTTGATTGTAAGGTGAATAATTTGTCTATGTTACTTTTTAAGACAATTTGTTTTTGCTCAGATTCTTACCACCGGATGCTCTTTACTTGTCTGACACTCTGATGAAAAACATGGGCCGTAACTTCCTTGGAGTGGCAATCAGCGTCGGAGGCATGGTGGGGGGGTGTTGGGGGTCGGGGGTTGGGGGATCAGTCCTCGGGGTCGGGGGGGTGGGGTGAGAATGGGGGTGAGGGCGTTGGAGGTCAGGGGGTTCTGTATGGGTATTGGGCGGGTTTGGGGCTGAGAGTTGGATTGTGGGGTTGGGGGAGGAGACTTGTGCAGGTGGAGGGGAATCCCATAAGGGGTTGGGGGTGTGAGGAATTCGGTGGGGAGCTGGTTAGGCGGTGGGGGGGGGGGGGGGGGGGGAGGGGGGGGGGGGGGTGGGTGGGGTGGGGGGGGGGCGGTGGGAATCCCCCTTGGGGGTCAGGGGTGTGGGGGGAGTAAACATTGGAGGGGGTTTTGCGGGGGGTGGAGGGGCTGGTAGTCAGTCTGGATCTGTACAATAGTTATCTAGAATTTAAAAGAAGTTTTAATTTTTCTAACTTTTTCTGGGTAACTATTAGTGTAACGCTGTCAGAATCATCCAAAGTTTGTGATTTAAATCCCGTTTTCAGATGGTTCCCAGCGCAGGGCAATTGCCCAGAGGAGGTTTGCACTTCCGGGCAACAGCTGTTCAAACCCTTACCTGTGAAGTTCTGAAAAGGGTTCCCCACTGCAACTTTGGAATAACCCCCTGTCTCATCCCTCAATCCAACACTGGGGAGCTTGGGAGTTACGGCCCATTAGGTTTTGTAAGGAGATACAATAATGTCCTGGATGAGTAAACTGAAGATCCACTGACTTTCCAATAATTTCAATTGTGCCTTTTGCATCGGTTTACCCAACAACATGAATATCTCACTAGAGACTATGGGTGGAATCGTCCTGGATTTGCACTAAGTGTGGTAGTAGGCAGGAAAAGGGGCATTTTACCTGTCAATAACAATGGCAGGCTTTCATGCTGTACTGTCCCAATCCTGCCTCATTAATCAAGTATTCCTGGGAAACACGCTGTTTTGATGGCAGGTGTGCTCCGAATTGCCCGCCATACCGTCACCTCGTCATTTTATCATGCCGGGCACCACATTTAAAGTGCAGCCACGCGCACACCTCTCAGTGCTTCCAGCCCAGGACTGCTGCAAATAAGGTATGGCTCCAAAAGGCAAGAAGACTGCAGCTCCTGGTTTAGTGACACATCCCTTGAGCGCCTTTTGGACACTGTGGACGCCTGCCGTGATGTCCTCTAGTCTGCTATGGCTGCAGGAGGGGCAGCAACATTACCACGCCGGCCTGGTAGACAATGGCAGTGGTGGTCAGTGCCAATACTGCACTGAAGAGGTTGGCCATCCAGTGCAGAAAGAGGATGAATTATCTCATCCATTCCACCAGGATATGTCAACCATCTCATCACTCACACTCACATACTCAAGCCCATTACATATTCACTGGCACCTCACTCTGTCAGCTCAAGGGACATCTCCACTCACTCTCTCACACATACCCTCACATCTCCATCTGGCCTCATCCCCTCTGGAGGCTTCCTCCTCAGCCCTCACCATCTTGAGGTTACTTGCATAGATCAACATGTGCCCCCACACGCATCCTGAGATACCTTCCTTCCCCAATGCAGCTCTTGCCCTGCAGCCTCTTCCCTTGCCTGAGGCCCCTTCTCCCCCTTCCCCAAGCAAACCCTAGCCCTGCAGCCATTGAGAAACCACATCCACCTTATGGCTGGTCTGATAGGTAGATTTCTGCCTGTGAGCCCCCCAAAAGTGCTTTGTTGCTGTCTGCGAAGCCTGGCGTTGATGACTGCGAATGCTGCCCGAAGCAAGATAGGCAAACAAACTTCGAAGTCTCAAGCGAAGTGCAGCTCTCCAGGTGCATGTTATGAAATGCATGCCGATGTGCTCAGATTATCCAGAATGGGGGGGATGATTCCAGAAAGCTGGGCTTATAATGGTATGCAGGGGAATAGTCTCTTGCACTCAGCATCGCTGTGATGCAGTCTGGGAAGAGTGTCCTGCACTCAGCATTGCTATGAAGCAGTCTGGGAAGAGTGTCCTGCACTCAGCATCGCTGTGAAGCAGTCTGGGAAGAGTGTCCTGCACTCAGCATCGCTATGAAGCAGTCTGGGAAGAGTGTCCTGCACTCAGCATCTCTATGAAGCAGTCTGGGAAGAGTGTCCTGCAGTCAGCATCGCAGTGAAAATAACAAGAGTGACATCACAAGACAGCGCGAGAGAGCAGCAGAGAGATCAGAACCAGCACGAGTGTGGGGAAGCTTCAAAAAGTGATGTCAGCACAAAGGTGAGAGCTGATTGGTGAGTAGTGGGTAAGTGTTTTTCTCTAGTCTTTTTCTCCAGTTTTTCTCCAGTTTAAAATAGATTAAGCTAAGGTAAGTAAGGGTTCTAGATTTTATTTAAAGTACATAAACAATATAAATTTTTTTACTGTATTTAACTTAAAGTAAGGGCTTTTTTTCAACTAGAGGCATGTCAGAGCAGCTCAGTCCCTTGTTATGTACTGCCTGCAACATGGGGGAGGTCCTAGCCACTCCTTGCGCTCCAACCAACCACATGTGCAGGAAGTGTCACCAGCTGCAGCTATTTGAGCTCCGAGTTTTGGAACTTGAGCAGCAGCTGGAGGCACTGAGGTGCATTTGCAAGGCTGAGAGTTTTGTGGATAGCACGTTTTTAGACGTGGTCACCCTACAGCTTACGGAAGTGCAGACATAGAGGGAATGGGTGACAATCAGTTTGAAGAAAAGTGTCAGGCAGGTAGTCAGGAAATCCCCAGGGTGCATCTTGCTCGAGAACCGTTTTTCTGTTTTGGAAAATGGTGAGAGTGAGAGTGACGGTTCCTCTGGGGAGTGCAGCCACGCTTATGGAACTGTGAGTGGCTCAGCTACATAGGGGGAGAGGAAAAAGAGGGGAAGAGCAATAATGGTAGGAGACTCAATAGTAAGGGGAACAGACAGGCGTTTCTGTGGCCGTAGATGTGACTCCAGGACGGTATGTTGCCTCCCTGGTGCCAAGGTCAAGGTCATTCACTGAATGATTGCAGGGCATTCTAAAGGGGGAGGGCAAACAGACAGAGATCGTGGTACATATTGGTACCAATGACATAGGTAGAAAGAGGGATGAGGCCCTGCAAGCAGAATTTAGGGAGCTAGGAAACAGATTAAAAAACAGGACCTCAAAGGTAGTAATCTCTGGATTACTTGCAGTGCCACACACAAGTGAGTAAAGAAATAGGAGGTTAGCCCAGATGAATGCGTGGCTGGGGAGATGGTGCAGGAGGGAGGGCTTTAGATTACCAGGACAGGTACAGCACGGGTTTAGATACAGAGTAAAGCTCCCTCTACACTGCCCCGATCAATACCCCCAGGACAAGTACAGCACGGGGTTAGATGCGGGGTACAGCTCCCTCTACACTGTCTCCATCAAACACTCCCAGGACAAGTACAGCACAAGATTAGATACAGAGTAAAGCTCCCATTTCTGGGGGTGGTGGGACCTGTACAAGGCGGACGGGCTGCACCTGAACCGGAATGGGACCAACATCCTTGCGGGGAGGTTTGCTAGTGCTGTTGGGGAGGGTTTAAACTAACTTGGCAGGGGGATGGGATCCTGAGAGGAGGCTCAGCAGGAGGAGGTGCACAGCTGAAATTAGAAGAGAGAGCAAGTGAGTCTGGAAGGCGTAGAAATTATAGGCTAGTTAAGGCACAAGGGAGTTTGGCAAGGTTGGATGGTATTTATTTAAATGCAAGGAATCTGACAAATAAGGCAGATGGGTTGAGGGCACAAATTAACACATGGAAGTATGATGTCATTGTTGTCACAGAGACATGGTTGAGAGAGGGGCAGGATTGGCAGCTCAATATTCCAGGATATAGGGTATTCGGGCGAGACAGGGAAGGAGGGGGTATCGCAATATTGATCAAGGAATCAGTTACAGCTCTAAGGAGGGATGATATCATAACAGGCTCCTCAAATAAAGCCATATGGGTAGAACTGAAAAACAAAAAAGGAGCAATCACATTGTGTACTATAGGCCCCCAAACAGTCAGAAAGAAATAGAAGAGCAGATATGTAGGCAAATTTCAGAGAAGTGTAAAAATAATAGGGTAGTAATAGTGGGGGATTTCAACTTCTCCAACATTAACTGGGTTAGTCATGGTGTGATAGGTTTAGAGGGAGCGGAATTCTTAAAATGCATCCAGGAGAGCTTTTTAAGCCAGTACATAGAAAGTCCTACAAGAGAGGGGGCGGTCCTGGACTTAATTTTAGGGAATGAAGTGGTAGAGTTATCAATGGGGGAGCATTTTGCAGATAGCGATCATAGCTCCGTTAGATTCAAGGTTGCTATGGAAAAGGACAAGGATGGGCCAGAAATCAGAATTTTAAATTGGGGGAAGGCCGATTTTAATAAGATCAGATATGATTCGGCCAGAGTGGACTGGGAGCAGCTACTTCTAGGTAAATCTGCGTCAGAGCAGTGGGACTCATTCAAGAAGGAAATGGGGAGAGTACAGGGCCATATTCCTGTAAAGATAAAGGGTGGGACCAACAAATCCAGGGAACTCTGGAAGTCGAGGGATATACAGGATTGGATAAAGAGAAAAAGGGAGGCTTATGGCAGATACCGAGGACTCAAAACAGTAGAAGCCCTGGAAGAGTATAGAATGTGTAGGGGGGAACTTAAAAAGGAAATTAGGAGAGCAAAAAGGGGCATGAAAAAACATTGTCAGGTAAAATAAAGGAAAATCCAAAGTTATTTTACAAGTAGGTTAGGAGTAAGAGGATAACTAGGGAAAGAATAGGGCCCATTAAAGACTATAGTGGTAATTTGTGTGTGGAGCCGGAAGACGTAGGTAGGGTTCTAAATGAATACTTTGTGTCGGTCTTCACAAGTGAGAGGGACGACGTGGGTATGGAAATTAGGCAGAAGGACTGTGATATAATTAAAGAAATTAGCATTGAAAGGGAAGAGGTTCGCAATGGTCTGGCAGGCTTAAAAGTAGATAAACCTCCAGGCCCGGATGAAATGTATCCCAAGCTGTTGAGTGAGGCAAGGGAGGAGATAGCAGGGATGCAGGCAATAATTTTCAATACCTCTCTGGCCACAGGAGAGGTGCCAGAGGACTGGAGGACAGCCAATGTGGTACCATTATTCAAGAAGTAAGGAAGGGATAAACCAGGGAACTATAGGCCAGTCAGTCTAACCTCAGTGGTGGGGAAACTATTGGAAGCAATTCTGAGGGACAGAATTAATCTACACTTGGAGAGGCAGGGATTAATCAAGGACAGTCAGCATGGTTTTGTTAAGGGGAGAGGTAATGTCTGACCAATTTGATTGAATTTTTCAGAGAGGTGACCAGGTGTGTAGATGAAGGCAATGCATTTGATGTAGTCTACTTGGACTTCAGCAAGGCTTTTGATAAGGTCCTGCATGGGAGACTGATAATGAGGTTAAGAGCCCAAGGGATCCAAGGCAATTTGGCAAATTGGATCCAGAATTGGCTGAGTGGTAGGAAGTAGAGGATGATGGTTGAGGGGTGTTTTAGTGACTGGACGCCTGTGTCCAGTGGGGTTCCACAGGGATCGATGTTAGGTCCCTTGCTGTTTGTGGTATATATATATAAACGATTTAGACTTGAATGTAGGAGGGTTGATCTGTAAGTTCGCAGATGACATGAAAATTGGTCGGGTGGTAAATAGTGAGGAGGATAGTCTTAACTTGCAGGAAGATATAGACGGGCTGGTCAGATGGGCTGATCAGTGGCAAATGGAATTTAATCTGGATAATTATGAGCTGATGCACTTGGGCAGGACAAATAAGGCACGGGGATACATGATGAACAGTAGGACTCTGGGAATTACTGAGGATCAGAGGGACCTTGGTGTGCATGTCAACCGGTCCCTTAAGGTAGCAGGACAGGTAGATAAGGTGGTTAAGAAGGCATATGGGATTCTTGCCTTTATTAGCCGAGACATAGAATATAAGTGCAGGGAGGTTATGCTGGAACTGTATAAAACTCTGGTTAGGCCACAGCTAGAGTATTGTGTGCAGTTATGGAATCCGCATTATAGGAAGGATGTGATTGCACTAGAGAGAGTGCAGAGGAGATTTCCCAGGATGTTGCCTGGGCTGGAGAGTTTTAGTTATGAGGAGAGATCGGATAGACTGGAGTTATTTTCCCTGGAGCAGAGGAGATTGAGGGGAGACATGATTGAGGTGTATAAAATTATGAGGGGCATAGATAGGGCAAACAGGAAGGAACATTTTCCCTTGGTGGAGGGATCAATAACCAGAGGGCATAGATTTAAGGTAAGGGGCAGGAGGTTTAGAGGGGATGTGAGGAAGAATTTTTTCACCCAGAGGGTGGTGGGAATCTGGAACTCACTGCCTGAAAGGGTTGTAAAGGCAAATACCCTCATAACATTTAAGAAGTATTTGGATGTGCAGTTGTGATGCCATGGCATACAAGGCAATGGGTCTAGTGTTGGAAAATGGGATTAGAATAGTTAGGTACTTGTTTGACTGGCGCAGACTCGATGGGCTGAAGGGCCTTTTTCTGTGCTGTAGACCTCTATCGCTCTATGACTCTATGACAATGAGGTTTCCGATGTCTGATGGTGGGAAATGTGGCCCGCCATTGATATGTAGAGCGGACAATTGCAAACTGGTTTCATGACATCGTGAAACAGATTTTTGGCCTTCTCACCATATTGTTCACTCACACTGCCAAACATGTCTGATGCCAGCGGGCACAGAAAATTCCGCCCTATGTCTGTACTTATAAAATGACTTACTCCAGTTATTTTACATGAAATGACAATTCTCTTTAGTGACCTCAATGTCATCACCAATCCTAAAGCAAGTCATACTTTTGCATTCCTTAATCTTGCATCGATCCTCAATACTTAATGAATCTAGAAAACATTTTAACCAATCTGTCTGACATACTGTTGAAGTAGATTATCTGGTACTGCACAGTTAAAGGAGTCTATAGTAATACATTCATCACAGGAATAAAACTCTGTGACCAGCAAAATTTGTTCAAATTCATCATTATCTTCTCCCTCTTTCTCAGAATTCTCTTCATTACGTGTCATTTTGAGGGCTCTGCCTCTTGCTTTGGGTAGGACAGTGCATAATGATATTTAAAATCACACCTGAAGCATCTATTAACTGTTCCTTGGGCATTCCTGGGATTCATTCACCCACTATTTCTGCCCAATTTTGTCTTCTGTTATAGTAGCCAGATCTGCTAAAGGTGCTTTCATTCTTATTCTGCTTGTCTTTAATCCTTCCATTATATTGACCCCTGCATCCATTATTTTGACTTTTTCAAAATTTGGCAATCATTGAGTCCTCCATTCTTTGTATCACCACAAAATTTCTCATTTTTTACATAAAGGCTGAAGGAATTGACTGTTTCCCCAGGCATTTTTTTAAAGGCAGCAGACATCTGATCCAAAAGTCTTCTCCTTAGAAAATAAAGCACCAGATAGAACCATTTGCCCACCCACATGAGACATCTTGGCACAATCCAGTAATTTAAATGCTAGTACCGATTCCAGGGGTCCCCAAATTGCAATTATTCAATCTGTGAAAGTGTATGATACATTCTTCCATGGAATGACTGCCTGTTTTCTGAAATCTGTCAAATTCTGACCATGCCTCAGGGGCATTTAATAGATCATCTTTCTTGTAGATTTCATTCAAGAACTCTAATAGAAAAGCCAAACTATCTTTGCCATCTAATTGATCTGTTTCTCTCTCCGCAGGTGCTACCAGGCTGGCTGAGCTTTTCCAGCACTTGCTGTTTTTATTGGAGAAGCTGGCACTGTTCCCCTTGGAGAAGAGAAGATTGAGAGGAGATTTAATAGAGCTGCTCAAAATCATGAAGGGTCTGGAAAACTTAGTTAGAATCTATTCCCATTGGCGGAAGGATCGAGAACCAGAAGGCACAGATTTAAGGTAACTGGCAAAAAAAACCAAAGATGACATGAGGTAAAACTTTTTTACGCAGCAAGTGGTTAGGATTTGGAATGCATTGTCTGAGCGTGTGGTGGAGGCAGATTCATTCGTGGCTGTCAACAGGGAATTGGATAAGCACCCGAAGACAAAAAATTTCCAGGGTTACGGTGAAAAGATGGGGGAATGGAACTAGCTGAGTTGGTCTTGCAGAGAGCTGGCACGGGCTTGACTAGCTGCATGGCCTCCTTCTATGCTGTAACCACTCAATGATTCTATGATGAACATCCACCTCCCAAAGTACTTCTGATTTTACTTCTTGTATCTTACTTTTTCTCTGGTAGGATCTAACCAGTGCCAACCTATCCACTGCTTTCTTCCACTGATCATATGTTGCAGCCTCTGAGAGCATCAGATGGTAATCATACCCCAACAGTTTAGACTTGCTTTCTGCCATCTTCCACAAAGACCATTAGGATTTTAGTTTTCTGTCTGAAAATGTTTTTCATAGTTTCCAAACTTCACCTTTGGGTAACCATCCTCTGCTGCCATTTTCTATTCCAGAAAGGCCAACAGCAAAGGATAGAGCTGGAGCCAATCTTTACATATTTTTGCAAGCTTTTATTTACAAAAATGCACATTACAAACATGCACCTCCTAACAGAACAACCCCAGTTTCAGTCTGTTTCTACTTATCGGAGCACCAGTGAATCCCCAGTTATTGCTCACCTCATGGATACAATTAAACAAAATTAATATACAATTAACAGTTTGACAGGGCACATAGCTGAACAGGCAATACAGATTCCATGATCAGGGGTGAGTGTGGCATTTCATTTACCTCGAGGCAGAAGGTCGCTTTTCTTTCAGGGTGGTAAACTTTGACTGGAAGCTCAGTGAGCCAATCCTCAACCCACAAAGCTGAGGGTGGGATCAGAGAAGAGTGTTAGGTTACTGTTGCCTCCTGTTCAGAATACAAAGGTCTAAGAAACCAACTGAGACACTCTAGTTATTTTATAACTTTAAAGAATTTGGCATACAGTGCAACAGTTTATACAGAAAGGAATTAGTAACTTCATGTTGTCCTTTTCTTTCAAGTGAGTCGCAACTCAAGCCAAAAGCTTCATCATATTCTTCGTCCTGCTAAGAAAATAAAGGTTCCTTTGCTATGGCACCTTGTTCTGATGTAATCCATGGTTTTCCTCAAAACTTTTATAGTATTAACTACTTAACTATTGTTTCGTTTCCAAAATCTGTCATTTTGTCATCAAATATCAAGGATCAGTTTGCAGGTCTTGCTTCCTTACCTCTGCATTGTTTCTTTAGATAGAATCTTATTGAGGCTCCATTTCATCTGGCTAACACAAAGGTTTTTCTCTCTCAGCATCCTGGACAATATGGATCCTGTGTTTGGTCAAGCTGACTTGCTGATCTCTTTACCAAGAAAGTGAAAGTTCCATTCCAAGTTCACTCCAAAAGTCTTCAACAATATTTGTTTTATCTCTCTCTCTGTGAAAGAAAGGGTGGGCTGATCAGAAACATACTTTTTAAAATCCTTTTATAGGATGTGGATGTCACTGTTGCCCATTCCTAGTTGCTCTTGAGAAGGTGGTGATGAGCAGCCTTCTTGCCGTTAGGGACAGAGTTACAAGAACAGAAGAACACAAAAAATAAGAGCAGGTGTAGGCCATTTGGCCCATCAAGCTTGCTCTGTCTTTTGACAAGATCATGGCTGATCTGATTGTTGCCTTAACTCCACTTTCCTGCCTGTCCCTTATAACCCGTGATTCTCCTGTAGATCAAGAATCTGTCTAACTCAGCCTCGAGTATATTCAATGCCCCAGCTTCCAGTGTTCCCCGTGGAAGAGAATTTCACAGCCCAAAGACCCTCTGAGATAAAAAATTCCTCCAGGAATTCCAGGAGTTCCAGGCTTGTGACCCTGTGACAGTGAATGAGTAATGATATAGTTGTAAGTCAGGGTGGTGCATAGCTTGGAGGGGAACTTGCAGGTGGTAGTGTTCCCAAGTGTCTACTGCCTTTGTCCTTCTCGTTGGTAGAGATTGCAGGTTTGGAAACTGTTGTTAAAGGAGGCTTGGTGAATTGCTGCAATTGCTAACCACTAGAGGGGAGCAAACATTAATTTCTGTTTTCTGAAACAATAACATAATTGTGTAAAACACAGCATGCAGCCTCCTGATAATTCAAAGTTGTTATTACACTAAAAAATGAATTATCCAATAATTTGAATAAAATAAAGCAGAATGGAAATTTATTGGGAAATGCCTATATTGCAGAGTGTGGTCATGATTTTAATATTACAGCCTTGGAAAGTTGGTGAGTGAAGATTGGTGTATTTATGGGTTTTGGAAATGGTGGGGAGGAATCAAGTAGTTATTCTCCTCACACAGCAAACCTGTATCCTCTAGTTCACTTGCTTGGTGGCGTGAGCAGAAAATGGCAAGAAGGCCAAACGTCGGTTTCACAACGTCGTGAAACCAGTTTGCGATTGTCCACTCAGCCCATCAATGGCGGGCCACGTTTCCCACCATCAGGTGTCAGGAGCCTCATTGTATTAAATCTGCATATCATTAAGGGTTTAGCCTGTTGGACCCATTCCCCCACGCTGGATTGTCCGCTCAAGTCAGGGTGATTGCACACCATGTTTCACAACTGCACATAAGCGACATGCATCTGGTGAGCTGCACTTCGCTAGGGACTTTGAGGTTTGTTTGCCAACCTTGTTTTAGGCAGCACTTGTGCTCATCAGCACCAGGCTTCGCAGACAGTACCACATCACTTTTAGCGGGGCTCACGGGCAGACCTCTACCAACCAGACCAACCAAAGGGTGGGGATGGCTTTGTACAGCTACAGGGCTAGGGCTTGCTTGGGGAAGGGGGAGAAGTGGCCTCAGGCAAGTGAAGAGGCTGCAGGGCTGGGGCTATACTAAGGAAGAGAGGGTATCCCAGGGTTTGTGTGGGGGCACAAATTGATCTGTGCAAGTGGCCTCAAGATGGTGAGGGCTATGGAGGCAGTCTCCAGAGGAGATGAGGCCAGATGGAGATGTGAGGGTATATGTGTGTGAGAATGGGTGGAGATGTCTCTTGAGCTAGCAGTGAGTGAGAATCTGTGATGGGCTTGTGAGTCTGTAAGTTTAGACTGCTGAGATGGCTGCCTTACCCTGGCGGCACGGATGAGATCATTCAACCTCTATCTGCATTGGATGGCCAACCTCTTCTGTGCAGCGTTGGCACTGATCACCACTGCCATTGCCTACCAAGTTGGAGTGGTAATGTCGCTGTCCCTCCTGTGGTCAGAGTGGGGCAGAAGACATCACGGCGGATCTCCACAGCATCCAAAAGGCGCTCGAGGGATGCATCACTAAAGCTGGGGGCAGCAATCTTCTTGCTATTCGGGGCCATGTCTTCTGTGCAACAGTCCTGGGCTGGAAACACAGAGGTGTGCACGCAGCTGTACTTTAAATATGGCACCCAGCATGATGAAGTGGCAAGGTGACGGCATGGTGGGCAAATCGGAGACTGCCTGCCATGAAAATGGCATGTTTCCCAGGAATGCATAATTAATGCGGTGGGTTTTGGATGATACGGTATGAGAAGCTGCCATTGCAACCGGCAGGTAAAACATCATTTTACCCGCTTGCTACTGCACTTACTGCAAATCTGGGATGATTCCGCTCAGGGTGTCACAGCTCTGGCCTAAATCACTAAATCACACCCTGCTGGATGTGGTTAGCAAATTCTATTACCTTGGGTGCATGGACAATCTGTCTCTAGATGCAGAACTTGATACACACATAGGGAAAACAACTACCACATCTGGTCGACTCAGGAAAAGTGCATGAAATAATATCTAGTTGATTCTTAGGGCCCAGATGCTGGTTTATGAGGCCTGTGTTCTCAGCACCTTGTTATATGGCCTCTTTGCAGTGAGCTCCTTATGACTGATGTGCGCACTGACCAATCAAACTGTAGTGCTGTGCGTATTTGAGCCAATCGGTGGGAAAGGTGGGTGGGAAATGCTTTGGGAGATGGGTAAGCTGGTTGGCTTTACCCTGGAGTGAGTGAGGAAGGGAAGCGGATCCCAGAGCCGATAGCTATAGGAGCCCCTTGGGTAAATCTCCCGCAATGGAATTGTCTAACCAGTTTAACAGCAGCACCTGTAAAGTTTAACTGCAGCCAGAGCTGAACTTATGTCGATGGATTGATGGAAACAAAAGGCTGCACTACCTGCCGCTTTATTTATAGAAAAGTTTAGGAGGAGGTAAAGTTTGGATTTTGTAAGGAATTCATAAAGACATAGAGAGAGGGATGGAGAGAGGGAGGGAAATAAAGAGAAACTAAGGCAGATAGAGAGTGATAGGGAGAGAGGGAGGGCGATAGAGAAAGTGGGGAGGGAGACAAGTGGCAAGTAATATTTGCACCACACAAGTGCCAGGCAATGACCATCACCAACAAAGGAGAATCTAACCATCTCCCCTTGATATTCAATGGCATTACCATCACTGAATCCCACACTATCAACATTCATTATCATTGACTAAACACTGAACTGGACCAGCCATATAAATACTGTAACTACAAGAGCAGGTCAGAGGCTGGAATTCCGATGTGAGCAACTCATCTCCTGACTTCCCAAAGCCTATCCATCATTTTCAAGGCACTAGTCAGGAATATGATGGAATGCTTTTCACCTGCCTGGATAAGTGGGGTTCCACCATCACTCAAGAAACGCAGCATCATCCAAGACAAAGCAATCCGCTTGATTGGCACCCCATCAACCATCTTAAATATTCAATTCCTTCACCAGTGGGAGACTGTGGCTGCAGTGTGTACGGTCGACAACATGTATTGCAGCAACTCACCAAGGCTTCTTCCTTGGCTTCTTCTCCAAGGCATTTCCCAAACCTGCAGTCTCCATCAACTGGAAGACAAGAACAGCAAGCACGTAGGAACATCACTACTGCTAAGTTCCCCTCCAAATCACACACCACCCTGACTTGAAAATGTACTGTCACCGTCAAAATCCTGAATGTTCCTACCTAACATTACTGTGAAAGCCTCTTCACCACACGGGGACTGCAGCAGATCAAGAAGGCAGCACTCCACCATTTTCACAAGGGCATTGAGGGATTGACAATAAATGCTAGCCTTTCCAGCGACACCCACATCCTGTGAATGAATAAAAAAAACATCTTGGGGCTGTGGGCAGTTTTCTGGGCAGGGCCTGCTTTTATAGCAATGTTTTTAAAACTAGTGGTAAAACGAGGAAACTGGAGTTGCTCTTAACATTTTGCAATGCTATATGATGGACAAATGGACATATTGTGCTGAACAAAATCAATGCAATTGAGCAGAAACTCCATATCTTGCTATGTGGCAGTACTGGATAAGGAGAATGGGGTTTATTTACAATGGGAGAGGTATTGCACTTTGGTAGAATTGCAGTAGTCCTTGACTTTGATAGGTCTCAGGGATGTTAAAGAGCTTTTGTAGTACTGAGTGAAGCATAGCAGTGGCTCTGCTAGGACTTGACAGTACTGGGGAGGAGGCCTGGCATCACCGTGCAGGGAAAATCTGGGATTTGGCAGGATTATGAAGGGGTAGTTTAAAGTTCATCAGAACCAAGAGATGAAACATGGGGTTTGACTCACTGCTGGATTCCTGGCATTTGTGAGCAGTGAGGGAAAAGGGAACGAGGAGGGCATGTGCCTGACAGCACTAGGTCTGGCAGCACTGGTTTGTAACACTTTTAAGAGATCTTTGTAAACATTGCAAATTTTGTTTTTCTGAAGTGCTTGAATGCAGCAATAGCAGCTTGTGCTATTCCTTAGTTGGAGCATGTGTCGCTGCTTTTTATCAGATTTGTTTTGTTAGCAACAGATGGACTGCATTGGATATTAGTGCCTTGTAATTTAAATAGTGTGTTTTGGGTTGACCTGATTTTGTACTGTGTTTAATTTGGGGATTACCTCACTGCATATCCTCTATACATATTTTTTATACAGAAGGTCAAAAAAAGTATTCTGTTATCTTCTTGAGGAAAGAATCAGGATGACGTTTTTTTGGGTAAAACTGAGGCCCAGACATGTTTGTCCTACACTCTGTGAGTCTCTTTGAACCCAAAATTATTTCGACTCCTGCTCCACCCTCCATGTGTTTAGAGGGATTAAGGAGCTGGAATAACCTTCTCAATTGGTTTTACCAGCTGTTCTGTTTATTGGAAGCAGAGCAGCAGAGGCTCAGAGTGAGATGCCTGGCAGAGGACAGCAGCTCATTTGCACTTATACCTAATTTGCACTTGTTTTATGTCAGTTTTTATGTTCTGTTGAAGGCAAATGAGCTCTGCAGGAAACTTGGGCATCCATTGCTATTGGCAAGATCTTGTAGAAACTGTTGCAAATTGGGTGTAATTGAGAACCAGAAAATTCAGGACTATTAAGTTTTAAACCAATGTTCCTGTTAATTAATATTTACCCTCAGCTGCAGCTACACACAGATTTTGAAGTTCTGATCTAGGATTTGCCTGTTATTGCAGCAGTAGCACGAAGAACAGTTTTTAAAAATTCATTCATGGGGCGTGGGTGTCGCTTGTTAGGCCAGCATTTATTGCCCATACCTAAATGTCCTTGAGAAGGTGGTGGTGAGCTGCCTTCTGGAGCCACTGCAATCCATGTGGTATAGGTACACCTTACGTAGATGTTTGTTGTTTCAAAATAAGGCAAGCCAGAGAGTAAACAATCAAAGTTCTAATAGGTGTAGGGGATGTAGCTCAGTGGTAGAGCGCATGCTTTGCATGTATGAGGCCCCGGGTTCAATCCCCGGCATCTCCACAGTAAATTTTTAGGACTGACGAAAAGGCAGTGAAGTTGCTAGTTAAAGAAGAAATTAATGCAATAGTGAGGAAAAGGTAAAAACAAAAACAGAATTACCTGGAAAAACTCAGCAGGTCTGGCAGCATCGGCGGAGAAGAAAAGAGTTGACGTTTCGAGTCCTCATGACCCTTCGACAGAACTTGAGTTCGAGTCCAAGAAAGAGTTGAAATATAAGCTGGTTTAAGGTGTGTGTGTGGGGGGCGGAGAGATAGAGAGACAGAGAGGTGGAGGGGGGGGTTGTGGTTGTAGGGACAAACAAGCAGTGATAGAAGCAGATCATCAAAAGATGTCAACGACAATAGTACAATAGAACACATAGGTCCAATAGCAAGCCTTCCGGACTGAATATTGAATTCAACAACTTTAGGTCGTGAGCTCCCTCCCCCATCCCCACCCCCTTTCTGTTTCCCCCTTCCCTTTTTTTTCTTCCAATAAATTATAAAGATTTTCCTTTTCCCACCTATTTCCATTATATAAAAAAACCCCCCACTAGAGCTATACCTTGACTGCCCTACCATCCATTCTTAATTAGCACATTCGTTTAGATAATATCACCAACTTTAACTTTAACACCTATGTGTTCTATTGTACTATTGTCGTTGACATCTTTTGATGATCTGCTTCTATCACTGCTTGTTTGTCCCTACAACCACCCCCCCCCCCACCTCTCTGTCTCTCTATCTCTCCGCCCCCCACACACACACCTTAAACCAGCTTATATTTCAACTCTTTCTTGGACTCGAACTCAAGTTCTGTCGAAGGGTCATGAGGACTCGAAACATCAACTCTTTTCTTCTCCGCCGATGCTGCCAGACCTGCTGAGTTTTTCCAGGTAATTCTGTTTTTGTTTTGGATTTCCAGCATCCGCAGTTTTTTTGTTTTTATCTCAGTGAGGAAAAGGTATTAGCTCTGATGATGTGGAATCTGTATGGGTAAAGCTGAGAAACACTAAGGGGCAAAAAACATTATTGGGGGTTGTATATAGACCCCCAAACTGTAGTGGTGATGTTGGGACTGGCATTAAATAGGAAATTAGAAACATATGCAATAAAGGAACATCTGTAATTATGGGTGACTTTAATCTGCATATAGATTGGGCAAATCAAATTAGTAAAAACAAAAACAGAATTACCTGGAAAAACTCAGCAAGTCTGGCAGAATTGGTGGAGAAGAAAAGAGTTGATGTTTCAAGTTCTGTTGAAGGGTCATGAGGACTCGAAACATCAACTCTATTCTTCTCCACCGATGCTGCCAGACCTGCTGAGTTTTTCCAGGTAATTCTGTTTTTGATTTGGATTTCCAGCATCTGCAGTCTTTTTGTTTTTATTTTTCAAATCAAATTAGTAACAATACTGTAGAGGAGGAATTCCTGGAGTGTATATGGGATGATTTTCTGGACCGATATGTCCAGGAACCAACTAGAGAACAGGCCATCCTGGACTGAGTATTGTGTAATGAGAAAGGAATAATTGGCAATCTATTTGTGCGAGGCCCCTTGGGGATAAGTGACCTGAATATGATAAAATTCTTCATCAAGATGGAGAGTGACGTAGTTGATTCTGAGACTAGGGTCCTGAATCTTAATAAAGGAAACTACGGTGGTATGAGGTGCGAGTTGGCTATGATGGATTGGGAAATGCTACTTAAAGGGATGATGGTGGATAGGCAATGGCAAACATTCAAAGAGCACATGGGTGAACTGCAACAATTGTTTATTCCTGTCTGGTGCAAAAGTAAAATAGGAAAGATGGCCAAACCATGGCTTACAAGGGAAATTAGAGATAGCATTAGATCCAAGGAAGAGGCGTACAAATGGCCAGAAAAAACAACAGACCTGAGGATTGGGAGCACTTAGAATTCAGCAAAGGAGGACCAAGGGATTGATTAAGAAGGGGAAAACAGAATATGAGAGTGAGCTTGCAGGGAACATAAAAACTGATTGTAAAAGTTTCTATGGGTATGTGAAGAGAAAAAGATTGGTAAAGACAAATGTAGGTCCCTTACAGCCTGAAACAGGGGAATTTATAATGGGGAACAAAGAAATGGCTGACCAACTAAATACATACTTTGGCTCTGTCTTCACAAAGGAGGACACAAATAGCATACCAGAAATGTTGGGGAACACAGGGTTTAGTGGGAGGGAGGAACTGAAAGAAATCAGTATTAGTAGGAAAATGGTGTTGGAGAAATTGATGAGATTGAAGGCCGATAAATCCCCAGGGCCTGATAATCGACATCCCAGAGTACTTAAGGAAGTGGCCCTAGAAATTGTGGATGCATTGGTGGTCATCTTCCGAGATTCTATAGGCTCTGGAACAGTTCCTACAGATTGGATGGTAGCTATTGTAACCCCACTATTTAAAAATGGAGGTAGAGAGAAAGCAGGGAATTATAGACCAGTCAGCCTGACATTGGTAGTGGGGAAAATTCTAGAGTCCGTTATAAAAGATTTAATAACTGAGCAATTGGAAAATAGTGGCAGAATCGGACAGAGTCAGCATGGATTTACAAAAGGGAAATCATGCTTGACAAATCTACTGGAATTTTTCGAGAATGTAACTAGTAGAGTTGATGAGGGGGAGCCAGTGGATGTGGTTTATTTGGACTTTCAGAAAGCTTTTGACAAACTCCCACATAAGAAATTAGCATGTAAAACTAAAGCACATAGGCTTGGGGGTAGTGTATTAAGATGGATAGAAAACTGGCTGACAGACAGGAAACAAAGAGTAGGAATAAACTGATCTTTTTCCGAATGGCAGGCAGTGACTAGTGGGGTACCACAGGGATCGGTGCTGGGATCCCAGCTATTCACAATACATATTAATGATTTAGATGAGGGAGCTAAATGTAATATCTCCAAAATTGCAGATGACACAAATCTGGTTGGGAGGCTGAGCTGTGAGGAGGATGCAGAGATGCTTCAGTGTGATTTGGACAAGCTGAGTGAGTGGGCAAATGCATGGCAGGTGTAGTATATTGTAGATAAATGTGAGATTGTCCATTTTGGTAGTATAAACAGAAAGGCAGATTGTTATCTGAATGGCTATAAATTGAGAGAGGGGAATGTACAATGAGACCCTGTTGTCCTCGTACACCTGTCGCTGAAGACAAGCATGCAGGTGCAGCAGGTGGTAAAGAAGGCAAATGGTATATTGGTCTTCATAGTGACAGGAGCAGGGATGTCATGCTGCAGTTATACAGGGCCTTGGTGAGTCCACACTTGATATATTGTGTGCAGTTTTGGTCCCCTTATCTGAGGAAGGATGTTCTTGCTATAGAGGGAGTACAGCAAAGGTTTACCAGACTGATTCCTGGGATGGCAGGACTGAAACATGAGGAGAGATTGAGTTGGTTAGGATTATATTCACTGGAGTTCAGAAGAATGAGGGGGGATCTCATAGAAACCTATAAAATTCTAACAGGACTAGATAGGGTAGATGCAGGAAGGATGTTCCTGAGGTTGGGGGAGTCCAGAACCAGGGGTCACATTCTGAGTATACTGGGTAGACCACTTAGGACTGAGATGAGGAGAAATTTCTTCACCCAGAGATTGGTGAGCCTGTGGAACAAAGAACAAAGAACAAAGAAAAGTACAGCACAGGAACAGGCCCTTCGGCCCTCCAAGCCTGCACCGATCATATTGCCTGTCAAACTAAAACATTTTGCACTTCTGGGGTGTGTATCCCTCTATTCCCAAACTATTCATGTATTTGTCAAGCTGCCTCTTAAACACCACTATCATACCTGCTTCCACCACCTCCTCTGGCAGCGAATTCCAGACACTCACTACCCTCTGCGTAAAAAACTTGACCCGCACATCTCCTCTATAGCTTTCTCCTATCACCTTAAATCTATATCCCCTAGTAATTGACTCTTCCACCCCGGGAAAAAGCTTCTGACTATCTACTCTGTCCATGCCACTCATAATTTTGTAAACTTCTATCAAGTCGCCCTTCAATCTCTGTCGCTCTAGTGAGAACAATCCGAGTTTCTCCAATCTCTCCTCATAGCTAATAACCTCCAAACCAGGCAGCATCCTGGTAAACCTCCTCTGCACCCTCTCCAATGTCTCGATATTCTTCTGGTAATGTGGTGACCAGAATTGAACGCAATATTCCAAGTGTGGCCTAACCAAGGTTCTATACAGCTGCAGCATGACTTCCCAGCTTTTATACACAATATCCCTGCCGATGAAAGCAAGCATGCCATATGCCTTCCTGACTACCTTATCCACCTGCGTTGCCACTTTCAGTGACCTGTGGACCTGTACACCCAGATCACTCTGCTTGTCGATGCACTTAAGGGTTCTGCCATTTACTGTATAATTCCTGCCTGTATTAGACCTTCCAAAATGCATTACCTTGCATTTGTCCGGATTAAACTCCATCTGCCATTTCTCTGCCCAAATCACCAACCGATCTATATCCCGTTGTATCCTTTGACAATCCTCTTCACTATCTGCAACTCCTCCAACCTTAGTGTCATCTGCAAACTTACTATTAACCCAGTTACATTTTCCTCCAAATCATTTATGTATACAAACAGCAAAGGTCTCAGCACTGATCCCTGTGGAACACCACTAGTCACAGCTCTCCATTCAGAAAAGTACCCTTCCACTGCTACCCTTTGTCTTCTATGACCAAGCCAATTCTGTATCCATCTTGCCAGCTCACCTCTGATCCCGTGCGACTTTACCTTCTGTACCAGCCTACCATGAGGGACCTTGTCAAAGGCTTTACTGAAATCCATGTATATAACATCCACTGCCCTTCCATCGTCGATCATCTTTGTCACTTCCTCGAAAAACTCAGTCAAGTTAGTGAGACACGACCTCCCCTTCACAAAACCATGCTGCCTCTCACTAATACACCTATTGCTTCCAAATGGTAGTAAATCCTGTCACGAAGAATCTTCTCCAATAATTGCCCTCCTACTGACGTAAGGCCCACCGGCCTGTAATTTCCTGGATTATCCCTGCCATCCTTCTCAAACAACGGAACAACATTGGCCATTCTCCAGTCCTCTGGGACCTCACCCATAGCCAGTGAGGATACAAAGATTTCTGTCAAGGCCCCAGCAATCTCCTCCTTGCCTCCCTCAGTACTCTGGGGTAGATCCCATCTGGCCCTGGGGACTTATCCACCTTAATATTCTTCAAGACGCCTAACACCTCCTCTTTTTTGATCTCAACATGATCCAGGCTATCTATGCACTCTTCCCTAGACAAATTGACTGTTAAGTCCTTCTCTTTGGTGAATACTGATGAGAAGTACTCATTTAGTATCTCTCCCATTTCTTCTGGCTCCACACACAGATTCCCACCTCTGTCCCTGAGTGGGCCTACCCTTTTCCTGGCTACCCTCTTGCTTTTTATATATGTATAAAAGGCCTTGGGATGTTCCTTAATCCTGGTTGCCAATGACATTTCATGACCCCTTTTAGCCCTCCTGACTCCTTGCTTAAGTTTCTTCCTACTTTCCTTATATTCTTCATGGGCTCCATCTGTTCCCAGCCTTCTAGCCCTTACGAATGCTTCCCTTTTCTTTTTGACTAATCTCATAATATCCTTTGTTATCCAAGGTTCCTAAACTTGCCATACTTATCCTTCATTCTAGCAGGAACATGCCGGTCCTGAATTCATATCAACTGAAGTTTGAAAGCCTCCCACATGTCAGTTGTTGATTTGCCCTCAAACATCCACCTCCAGTCTAGATTCCTCAGTTCCTGCCTAATATTGTTATAATTAGCCTTCTCCCAATTAAGCACCTTAACCCGAGGACTCCTGTTATCCTTGTCCACCAGTACCTTGAAACTTACTGAATTATGGTCACTTTTCCCGAAATGCTCCCCTACTGAAACTTCGACCACCTGGCCGGGTTCATTCCCTAATACCAGGTCCAGTATTGCCCCTTCCCTAGTTGGACTATCTGCATATTGTCTCAGGAAGTCCTCCTGGATGCACCTTACAAATTCTGCACCATCCAAACCCCTAGCACTAAGTGATTCCCAGTCAGTATAGGGAAAGTTAAAATCACCCACCACAACAACCCTATTGCTTTTACATCTTTCCAAAATCTGCCTACATAACTGTTCCTCAATCTCCCGCCGGCAGTTGGGAGGCCTATAGTAAACCCCCAACATTGTGACTGCACCCTTCCTTATGTTTATTTCTTTGAAGCTAAGGAGGAAGCCTTCAATTGCACATAGTATAAGTAAAACAAACAGAATTCCTTGAACTCAGCTTTTTGGCTCCTTTAAGGCCATTTGGTTCATCAAGAACACTGCTTCGCAAGCAGCTCCACACCAACAGAAATTCAAACTGAACTCTTTAAAAAGTGGTTAAGATAAAATCCATAAATGTTACTTCAGACCAACATAGAACCATAAAAATCAATTAATTATCAAAATCTTACAGCATGAAACCAGTAAAAGGGTGAGCTGGTCCTCTGGGTGTAGGAATGGGCTCGAGCTGGAAGTGGTTCCAATCAATACATCTTATGTCGTTATTTAAAAAAGAAATTAATATATTACCAATTCACCATGAGCTCACCCTTGGGGAATTACAATTTCTGGCCCAGACCCTTACTATTGCTTCTAGATGGTGCATCCTGTGTGGTTTCAGCAGAGGGAGAGACAGGATGCTCACATCCCTGCTCTCACTGTCGAGAGGCTTGTGGTATCCACCCTCTGGGTTTCAGAGCCCCTCAGGGTCCCGGCAAAGACTGACCACCTGTATCTGTGCAGGAGCAGATTCAGCTGGTGGGAGACAGGGCAGTGTGTCCGGGGGAGGGGGTGGAGTCTGTTGTCATTAAGGCAGCAGACATCTCCTGCATGGCCATGGTCATGACTTGCATGGACCCATTTCAGAGCTGTGCTTGAAGCTCCATGGAGGCAGCCACTCTCTCCATGACAGACAGTCTCTGGAACCTCCTCCAACCCTACGACCCTCTGAGCTCTCTGCACTCCTCCAATTATGACCCCTTGCACGTTCCCCCATCTACATCACTCCATTGAGGCCTGTGCTTTCACCTGCCGAATTCCCAAGCTTTGGAATTCCCTTCCTAAACCTCTCTCTTTTCCTTTAAGATACTTCTTAAAATCTACCTGTTCGAAATTCGCTACCACAGAAGTAGTTGAGGCCAAAACATTATATGTTTTCAAGATGGAGTTAGACATAGCTTTTGGGGTGAAAGGGATCAAAGGGTATGGGGAGAAAGTGGGAGCAGGCTATTGAGTTGGATGCTCAGCCATGATCATAATGAATGGTGGAGCAGGCTCGAAGGGCCGAATGGCCTACTCCGGCTCCTATTTCCTATGTTTCTATGTTTCTGTGTAATAAAGAGTTCCTGGGAATCATTTGCTGGGTTGCTAGACTTGTGGGTGTGCATTTGGTTCATGGAATTTATTTTGAACATCCTTGATGTAATGATGAATAAATTCCATTTGAAACACTGACGGCCTTGAACTCTTTTGTGCTTGATTGTATAAATAATTACACAATTTGTATGGTAAAAATAAATTTCTTAGTTTTATAATGTTGGCAAGATGCTGAGTTAAGGTGGTCGAGAAACTTGAATGCAAGCTTGCATTTAGGTGAAATAGGTATATCCTACTTGAAAATTGTGCAGTAAGTGGACACACTCGTCTATACAGTTAATGTAAAAGCAGCTTTCCCTCAATCTGCTTTTTAAAAATTCTTTAACAATCCAATGATATTTAAACAATTGTATCAAGCAAAGTCAATATATTCACAGAATCACACAGTGCAGAAGAGGCCCTTCGGCCCATCAAGTCTGTACTGACACATGAGAAACACCTGACCTACCTACCTAATCCCATTTACCAGCACTTGGCCCATAGCCTTGAACGTTATGACATGCCAAGTGCTCATCCAGGTACTTTTTAAAGGATGTGAGGCAACCCGCCTCCACCACCCTCCCAGGCAGTGCATTCCAGACCGTCACCACCCTCTGGGTAAAAAAGTTTTTCCTCACATCCCCCTTAAACCTCCTGCCCCTCACTTTGAACTTATGTCCCCTTGTGATTGACCCTTCAGCTAAGGGGAACAGCTGCTCCCCAGCCACAGATCCCTGTGGTACGCCACTGGACACTGGCTTCCAGTCACGAAAGCAGCCTTCTGTCATCACCCTCTGTCTCCTACAACTAAGCCAATTTTGATTCCACCTTATCAAATAACCCTGAATTCCATGTGCATTTGCCTTCTTTATAAATCTCCCACGTGGGACCTTGTCAAAGGCTTTGCTGAAATCCATATAAACTGCATCAACTGCACTACCCTCATACACACACCTGGTCACCTCCTCAAAGAATTCAATCAAATTTGTTAGGCATGACCTCCCTCTGACAAAGCCATGGTGACTATCCCTGATCAAATCTTGCCGCTCCAAGTGGAGATAGATTCACTCTTGCAGAACTTTCTCCAATAGTTTCCCTACCACTGACGTGAGACTCACTGGTCTGTAGTTCCCTGGCTTATCTCTACAACCCTTCTTAAAAACCGGAATCACATTAGCTGTTCTCTTGTCCTCTGGCTCCTTCCCCGTAGCCAGAGAGGAATTAAAATTTTGGGTCAGAGCCCCTGCGATCTCCTCCCTTGCCTCCCTCAGCAGCCTGGTACACAAATCATCTGGACCTGGAGATTTGTCCACTTTTAAGCCTGCCAACACCTCCAATACCTTGTCACTCCCTATATCAATTTGCTCAAGAACTTCGCAGTCTCTCTCCCCAAGTTCCATACCTTCATCCTCATTCCCTTGGGTGAAAACAGATGTGAAGTATTCATTCAACACTCTACCAATGTCCTCTGGTATCAGCCATAGATTTCCCCCTTAGTCCCTAATGGGCCCTACTCTTTCCATGGTTATCCTCTTCCCATTGATATACTTATAGAATATCTTGGGATTTTCCCTACTTTTACTAGCCAGAGGTTTTTCATATCCCCTCTTTGCTCTCCTAATTGCTTTCTTAAGCTCCACCCTGCACTTTCTGTACTCCACTAATGTGTCTGCTGATTTGCTCCCCTTGTACCTGCTAAAAGCCTCTCTTTTCATTCTCATTGTATCCTGAATATCTCTGGTCATCCATGGTTCTCTCGGCTTTTTATTTCTTCCTATCAACCTAGAGGGAACATGTTGAGCCTATACCCTCCCCATTTCCTTTTTGAATACTCCCACTGCTCTTCTGTAGATTTCCCCACAAGTAGTTGTTCCCAGTCTACCTTGGCCAGATCCTGCCTTATTTTACTAAAATCTGCTTTCCCCCAATCCAAAACATTTTTTTGCAACTTGTCTATTTCTTTGAGCATAACAAGCTTAAATTATACCATGTTGTTTTCGCTATCACTGAAATGCACCCCCACAACCACCTCAGCCACCTGTCTGGCTTCATTACCCAGAATTAGGTCCAGCACTGTGCCATCCCTTGTTGGACCCTCTACACATTGACCTAAAAAGTTCTCCTGTACACATTTTAAGAAATCCACTCCATTCAAGCCCTTAACACTATGCCTATCCCAATTAACGTTGGGAAAGTTGAAATCACATAATTACCCTATTGTTATTGTTTTTACACGCCTTTGCAAATTGTGCACATATTTGCTCCTCAATTTCCCCACTATCTGGGGGTCTATAATAAACACCTAATAAAATGGTTGCCCCTTTTTTATTCCTAAGCTCTACCCACAAAGCTTCATTCGATGCCCCCTCCAAGATATCATCTCTCCTTACTGCAGTAACTGACTCCTTAACTAATAATGCAATGCCTCCTCCTCTTTTACCCCTCCCCTGTCTCGCCTGAAGATTATCTTTCCCGGAACGTTGAGCAGTCAATCCTGCCATTCCTTCAACCACATCTCAGTGATGACTACTATATCACAATTCCACATGTCAATCCTCACCCTTAACTCATTCGTTTTACCTGTAATACTCCTGGCATTAAAGTAGAGGCCATCCAGCCTTGCCTTACTCCCTTGAAGCTTAGTGCAGCTGTACTCCCTCTGACTTGATTGTTTTATTGTATTATGATGTGTCCCTATTCTGCTAACATTCTGTGTCCCCTCCCCCTGCTGAATTAGTTTAAACTCCTCCCAACAACACTAGCAAACCCGCCCACAAGGATGTTAGTCCCGCTCTGGTTCAGATGTAGACCGTCCCGCTTGTACAGGTCCCACCTTCCCCAGAAATGGTCCCAGTGATCCAGGAATCTAAAACCCTCCCTCCTGCACCAACTCTTAAGCCACGTATTCATCTGCACTATTCTCCTATTTCTGTGCTCGCCAGCATGTGGCACTGGGAGTAATTCAAAGATTCCAACCTGAGAGGTCCTGCTTTTTAGTCTACTCCCTGAATTCTTGATGCAAAGATCTCATCCCTCTTTCTACCTATGTCATTGGTACCAATATGTACCATGACCTTTGCCTTATCACCCTCCCCCTTCACGATGCCCTCCTGCCATTCAGTGACATTCCAGACCCTGGCACCAGGGAGGCAACACACCATCCTGGAGTCATGTTGACAGCCACAGTAGTGCCTACTGTGCGCCTGGATTTGTGCAAAGTTTTCTCTGCTAACTGATCCCTCTGTGATTGTCATATGCACTAAAACCATCCAGTGTGAAAATGGTTGCAAAGACTCCATGGTGAGGTGAAATTGGGTTTAAGAGCTGCTCAGGGGGTCTGTTGGACCTTCTGGGTACTTTCTAAATTTACTATTGTATATTTTTAATGTTTTGAGACTTTGATCTTCTGTGCCTGTCGTCAGTGCTCTCAAACATTAAATATTTACTCCTTGTGAGGCAGATTATGCTTACCAGAATGCGTAATTATCAGCATGACCAGGCAAAGTGCAACCCACAGCCTGCTTTAGAACAGTACGTTTTATCAACTGCTTATTTTTTACAGATCACTGGTGCAACATAACCTCAGCCTCATATCTACTTTATATAACTAGTTCTTGGACAAACTACTAAGTGGTGTACCTTAAAGTAACAGTGATCAACTTGAAGGGAAATATTGAATTTTCTTTTTCTTTTCTGTGAGCTTTTATTGGCTGATAACCACAAACAGGTTTTGAAAGGTGAGTTTCTGGTCTGCTCTTTTGGCTACAAGGGATCATGAGGAGGAGAGAGGCTTTCCATATGAAACTTAAATAATGAAAAAAAAAAATTGCAATTAGTTTTATATTTCATATTATATATTTCACACTGTTGAGTCCAGAAGATTTCAATGAATGCAATATTGTGCATGTTATGTGGAAAAAAAATTAAAGCATAACATCTTGACAAGTTAAAGTCGATGTTTACCATATTTGAAACACCTTGGAGAGTGCAACAGCAGCTTACATTTACATTCCAAAGCATTTCACAAGAATCAAGATTTGACATTGAGCCACTGCAGGAGGTATCAGGACAGATGACCAAAAGCTTAGTCAGATGTAATTTTTTAATGAGCACCTTAAAGGAGGAGAGAGTAGTAGAGAGTTGGCAAGACTGAGGAAGGAATTGCAGAGTTTAGAGGCAGAATTTTGCCCTCGGATGGCGTGCGGGCCCCACTGGTTCGGTTGCAGGCAGACAGCCGACCCCCGCCACTGAAATGGGGCAAGTCGCCATTTTAAGTGGGCGGACCAATTAAGGCCCACCCAGCAGCATCCCCGACAGGAAGCGCTATGCACTTCCTGTTCCGTTGGGGGAGGGAATCCCCATCTGTCAAAGTGTGCTCTTTCACGCATGTGCGCGAAAGAGCGCACTTCTCGCTGAGACAAAGTGCTGTCTCAGGGAGACCAGTGACAGTCCGAAAAACTTTAAAAAGACAAAAATTTAAAAATTATTAACATGTCCCCCTCATGTGACAATGTCACATGAGATGGGACATGTCAATAAAAAGCACATAAACTTTATAACTTTTTCACAAAATGGGCATGAAACTTCAACCTGCCATTGGATGAAGTTTCATGACTCATCAGAAGCCCGCTGGGGCTCCTGGCCTGCCCGCCAGCCTTAAGGTTGGCCGGACAGGTCTTTAATTACTTTAAATAGCCTGTCAATGGCTTCAATCGGCCATTGACAGGTCGGCGGGCGGACAGCTGATTTTGCTGTCCGCCCGCCTTCCTAAATATTTAAAGGGACCTGGTTGACATTGGGGATTCCTCCTGACGTCGTCCCGCATCATTTTCCCCTCGGCAAGCGGGCCCCGCCCCCAAACCGCCAAGGGGAAAATCCTGGCTAGGGCTCAGTCAGCTGGTCTCACAGTTAAACACAATATCAAGGTTGAGAAAATCTCAGTTTCAGCTTCTGACTGTTGCCAAGAAACAGACTTTACAATGGGGATTGAGAAAATGGCTTTGGTCATCCCAGCATTTCGTTGGAGAAAATTTCTGCTCACCTAGTATTGGATGTCAGACAAGCAGTATGACAAATCGGAGATAGTGTAGGGGTCAAGGTGATGAAATAGAGCTAAGTGGCATTGGCATATATGTGGAATTTGATGTGTTTCTGAATGTTATCACATCACGTAGATGAGAAATATAAGGGCGCCAAGGTTAGATCTGTGGGCAACTTCAGATGTAATGGTGTTGGAAGTGGGAAGAGAAGTCATTGCAGGTGATTTTCTGGATAGATAAGAATGCAATCAGGGAAACATCGTCCTATCCAGTTGAATGATGGAGAGGCGTTGGAGAAAGTTGGTGTGGTCAGCTTATCAAAGGCTGCAGGGAGTTTGAGAAGGATGAAGGGCGATCATTTTCCATGGTCACAGTCACATGGAATGTCATTTGTGACTTTGATAAGGGCTGTTAAGAACTTTGATGGGGCAGAAACCTGATTGGAGGGTTTCAAACATGGAGTTCTGAGAAAGATGGGCACAGATTTGTAAAGTGACAATGTGTTTAAGGACATTGGGGAGGAAGGGGATGTTGGAGATGGTGGGGTAGTTTGCAAGGACATAGTGGTCAAGGGTGTTTATTGAGGAGAGAGATGACGGTGGCAGATTTGACGGGGACCTGAGGAGAGGGAACCATCAACAAGATCAGCTGACATAGGGACCAGGAAGAGAAGTTGGGGCTGATCAATTGAATTGCTAAATTGCGAGGAATTGTGTGATTGATAACCTCTTAGGTGTAAATGATGATTAATTATTTTGAAAGACCTAGGCCTGGCCTTGAGGAAGCAAAATGCTGAAGGTTTTTTAAGTAACAGGTTAATTATCAGAGTGTTTAGTAAACTATAGCATAATTATTGGTGTATTTAAGTAAATTATAGTCCTTGTATTCCATATAACTTATGCACAGTTCCACTCTGTCAATATGTTGAATTTGAGATTAAACTCACATTCTCTGTCAGATAACATGATGAAAATAAAATGAATAAAATGTGTTTGTTGTGATGCTGTATATTCAGTTGCACTGTTAGCAGCAGCCCAATCTACGATCACTCGTTTGCACCTTGCAGCTTATTGAAACTGAGAACCTCACATCATTCAGTTGCTGGGATTGTTCCAAGGGAGATAGAATATGCCAAAGGAATTTGTAAATAACAGCAAAAGTGGGGATAAACTCATCCACCCAAAGTATCTCTTGCACTCTTAAAAATGTTGATGGTTGTTGATGGTCCTTTAGAAGTTTTAAATTGGTCACTTCCGTTTACCCTAATTTTTAGTGTACATTTCCGCCTTGTACATGCATCCAATTTTGATATATGGATTGAAGACTGTCAAAAAGAACTACAGATTTATCCTTGGTATAAGAACATTCAGCCTGTTGAGACTGCTTCGCTATTCAATACAATCACGGCTGATCTTGGGCTTCAACTCCGCTTTCCCATTTGTTCTCCAAGCCCTTTGATTCACTGAGACACCAAAAATCTATCTATCTCAGCTTTAAATACCTTCAATGGTGGCACACCTGCATTCCTCTGGGGTCACGAATTCCAAAGATTCGCTTTGGGTGAAGAAATTTCTCCTCATCTCAGTCCTAAATGATCAGCTGCTTATCCTGAAACTGGTGCCCCCTCGTTCTAAATTCCCCAGCCAGGGGAAGCAATAGCCAGGATTTTCAGGTCCCGCCGGCTGCGGAGCAGGAAATTCCCAGCCGGAGTGAATGGACCTTTGGCTGGACCGTCAAATTTTCTGCCCCACCTGGGACAATTCCCGCAGTGGGCAGGACCAGAAAAATCCCAGCCAATGCCTCAGTACCTATCCTGTCAAGCTCCTTCATATTTTTATCTAATAACTGGGCTGTTCTGAGACACAACGGGGGGAAACTTTACCCAGTGAGGGCTGAGAGGTATCGATGCATGTAGGGGAATAAAACTTCAAAATATGCTGCCTTGCCGGAAACCCAATATGATCCTGCTCACTTTTGTATTTAACCTGCGTGCATTTGGAGGTGCATGGGGACCTGTGGGGCAGATGGATGGCAATTTTAATGTGTAAAGTTGCCATTGCACGAAGAGCTAACCCTGCATGCTGGTTTTAACTGCCAGCCCATGGGTTTCTTGTCCTGCCTGAAACTCGCTAAGGTCAATGAGGCAAGAGCACAACACGGGTTGATGGGGCTGTGAAACTGATAGGCTTGAAAACCGTTAAATAGTGAACAAAGGCAGCTGCTTCCTTGTCTAAGCGAAAAGGTTTTTGCTCTTAGGACCTGTTCTAAGAGTATACTTTCACTGTTTTGGAGATGGAAATTGGAAGCGGAGTTGATGAAATTTTTCAGTTTGGGGTGGGTGCAGGAAACAGCACCAAATCAATGTACTGAAAAAAGAGGCGAGGGAGGGGAGTAGTAATGTTCCACGTATCCCACAAAAGGCAGGCATAACCTGGTACTGGAGTCACATATAGGCCAGGTTGAGTAAGGATGGTTAATTAGCCTACTGTATTTGCTGCTCACAATGTGGTCTGCTTAGAGACCAAATGCAGATTGGGTGACCACTTTGTGGAAATCTTCTGTTCAGTCCGCAAGCATGACCCCGAGCTTCTGGTTGCCCGTCAGTTTAATTCCCCACCTTGCTCCCACGCTAACCCCTTTGTCCTCCGCCTCCAGCAGTGCTCCAATGAAGCTCAACACAAGCTCGAGGAATAGCATCTCATTTTTTGATTAGGCACTTTATGCCCTTCTGGGCTCAACGTTGAGTTCAGCAATTTCAGAGGGTAACCTCTGCCCCCATTTAGTTGCCTTTTCTTAGCCGGTTTTAGTTTCCTTTTCTTAGATGGTTTTGGTTTCACTCTCTTGTTTATCTCTTTTTTTTTTTGCTTTTTATCATTGTCCCATTCACACCTTCTCTAGACACTTCTTTAGCTTCTTAACTTGTTCTATTACCACCCCATTAGCTCTACACACCCAACCTTTTCTTCTTCTGTCATTTAATCTCTCCTGTCTTCTACTCTATCATAGACCTTCCCTTTTGTTCTTTATCCTTTCCTCCCCCTTTCACTGCTCAAAACCTATTGCATTTCTAACTTTTCCCAGTCCTGATTGAAAGGTCATTGTCCTGCAATTGTCGTTTCTCTTTCTACAGATGCTGCCTGACCTGCTGAGTACTACCAGCATTTTCTGTTTATATTTCCAGCATCTGCAGTATTTTGCTTTTGCATAAAAAATATTTATTAATAAGTGAATAGTTTTTGCTATGAAATAAGGGGCAATGTTAAATGCATAGAAAATAACATTTAAATTGCAAGAAGTAACAATTTTCCTGAGAACTAGAATTACATAGGCCGGGATTTTCCGTGCCCGCTGGTGTTGGGCATGTTCAGTGGCGTGAACGGACAATATGACGAGAGGGCCAAAAATCAGTCTCACAAAATAGTGAAACCAATTTGCGATCACCTGGTCAGCCAGTCCGTGGACCATGTTTCCCGCCATTGGATATCGGCATATTACATCAGCATATCATTATAAGGCCAGCCCGCCGGACTCATTGCCCCACCCCCGCTGGATCATCTGCCCCCATCGGCGGGAAAACACGCCGGTGCAGAACACGTCTTGACAGGTGTGATGTGCAGAAGAAAGGATTTACCGCCAGGGTCTTGCTCATGTCGTGGACATCTGAAGGGAAGAAGATGCTGGAGCCCGACACTAATGGGATCCTGGAGGAATGTCCATGGCATGCTGATTGGATTCTCAAGGACATGGCTCTGCTACAAAGCAGCCCACAGAAGTTGGAAAGTCACCGTTGGTGCTCACAACGGATGATGGTCGAGGGGCTGGGAGAGGAAGGTCAGAGGACGAGGTGTCAGGTGGGTGAGGGGTTGGGAGGGGGAAATGAAGGTGTTAGGGGGATGAGGTTGGGTGGGGGGAATGAAGGTGTTGGGGTTGGGCGTGAGGTTGGGAGGGGAGGATGAAGGTGTTGGGGGGGGTGAGGTGAGGTTGGGAGGGGGGAGGGAGTACAGGGGGGAGGAGCGGGTAACAGGGGAGAAGATGGAAACAGGGGAGGTAGGTGTAAGGGGGTGGAAGGTGTAAGGGAAAGAGTTTGGGGGAGGGGGGAAGAGTGCAGAGAGGGGAAGGAGTCCATGGGGAGGAAGGAATGCAAAGACAGGAAGAAGTAAACTGGAGGAAGAAGTGAGAGTGTCTGAGGGAGTCAGGAAGGGGGAAGAAGTGAGGCTGGAGGAAGAGGTAAAGTTGGAGGCAGGAGTTGGGGGCGGGGAAGGGTTAAGGGTGGTGGAAGAAGGAAGGGTTTCTGAGGGAGTCAGGAAGGGGGAGGGACTAAGTGGGTGGAGAGTCGGGGGGTGGGGGGGGGTGGGGGGGGGGGGGGGGGGGGGGGGGCGGGGGGGGGGGGGGAGGGGGGAGGTGATGGGAGGACTAAGTGGGGAGGCTCCAGAGGAGAAGGGGTTCTGGCGGGAAGGGATCCAGAGGCGGGGAAGGGGTTCTGCGGGGGAAGAAGTCCGGTGGGGGGAGGATGTCCAGGTGAACCTGCAAGGGAGGGGTCTGATGGATCCATGGCTGCCTCCTGGAGGGTCAACTGAGGGTGGCCATGATATGGGGGAATAGTGAGAATGACCGAGGGCAGAGTGAGGCGGTAGACTGGGAAAGTGAGTGTTCGACGGTAGTGATAGAAGGGACAGCAAGGGTGGTTTGTGGGGACTTGGAGACAGACACAGACCCTGGGAGTGGGAAGGAGGAGGTCTGGGAGGTGAATGTGGATGGGAGTGGGATTTTTGGCAAGGAAGGGAATGTGCACATTCACCTGGTCATGCCTGAAGGAAAAGGGTTGTGGCTGGTAGGTCATAGAGGGGAGGTGGAAGGTGATGCCGGGGGTTCAATTGTGATAGGGGAAAGGAAATAGGTGACTGGGGGAGGGGAAAAGATTGGGGAGCTGATGAAAAAGTGAATGCAGACTATACTGTTCAAATTGAAATTGAAATGAGAGTCATGGTGGGCGAGATCAGGTGCTGTGAGGGAGTGTGGTCATTGGGTGGATGGAGATGTCGGTCAGCTCAGATGGACAATTGAAAGTGAACCCCAGAAGGCAGCATTGAAAATGCTCAGCACACTGAGGTGAGTGTGATACCTCAAGGATCCGTATCTATGTGGGAGAGTGCTTGTGCGAGGCTCCGAAAGACCCTGCCACACACAAACCTCTCCCTCCAGGATCACTCGTTGACCAGCTGCTCCCTCTATGGTGATAGAGGACGAGGTTGAGGGGCTCACAGGCAAAGGGGACCCAGAGGGAGTGGACAACCTCTGAGATTCCTGAGTGGATGACCCAGGGTGTCCAGCTGCCACTCCTCCTCCCTCCAGATGCCTGAGCGCCCCAGCCTGATTCCTTGAGGGGAAACCAGCACCTGGAGGGATGTCGAGGTGCCCCGTTTCCCTCTTGCATTGCCACTGCGGGAACTCATCCACAGCTACCGCGTTGGAGTGCAGGTCTGCACATATCTCTGCATTTTGCTGGACCAAGGTCTCCATAGTATCCACCGTCCTTCCCATGGAGACCTCCATACATGCACATGTGGGCACCACTTCATCCGAGAGCAGGCGGACACGCTCCTCTGACTCATGTGCCACTCTGTTGAGGGCTTCCAACAGCTCTGCATGATGTTCCCCCGCCTTCTGCTGACTCCCCAGAATGAGTTGGAAGGCTGAATCCAGAGGCTCATCATCTGACTCGGACCTCACAGATGCCTCTTCCCCAGCAGTTCTTCGAGTGCTGGGGAGCTCGCATGAGCCTGCCTCCTCCTGCTGTGGACATGTGTCTGTGGGGTGACCACCAGATTGTGAACCCAAGCCTGCTCTAGATCAAGGTCCCACTGAGGTATGTGTCTCTGCGGTGGTGGAGGGCATGGGTAAGCGCTGTGATGGGTCTTCCAGGCAGCTTATTTCCAGTTCTTCAATGGAGGAGGTGTCCTCTTGGCTGGAGGTGAGGATGTGGATGGATCTGAGGGACTGGCTGCCTGTGAGTGTCGGTCACTTGGCAGAGTTCCTTGTGAACCAAAGTAGAGATAATTAGTGCATGGCAGCACAGTCAAAAGCAGGAGGGAGCGCACTCACAGTTGTGTTGAGAGAGGGATGATGCGGTGCAGGATCCTCACGGGGGTGTTTGCTGCCAATCTCATCATCACAGGAGGCACAGTCCATGTCCTCACCAGTCAGCGCGATGGCACGCTCCTCAAAATGAGCAAGGGGCCTAATGTGGGCCACTCCACCTCCTGGTCTGCATCATCTCCCTGCTGATGTGAGCAGGCTTCTCCTGCATGAAAACAGATGGAGAGAGTGTGAGCAGGACACATGGCACTGTGTGGAATGGTTGTGTGGTGAGCGGAGCCATGGATGGGTTGAGGACCCCAGCTCGAGAGGGTATGAGCTTCATGGAGATGTGAGGGTGTGTGTGAGAGTTAGTGGTGTTGTCCCTTGAGATGTGAGATCCCTGTGGACGTGGCATGGATTTGTGAGTGTGTGAGTTGAGAGTGATGAGAAGAGTGAATTACCCTACCAGAACAGATGAGACCATTCATCCTCTTGCAGCACTGGGTGGCTGTCCTCTTTTGCAGGGCATTGGCACTGACCACCACTGCCACCGTCTCCCAAGCTGGATTAGTGAGGCTGCTGCCCATCCTGCAACCAGAGTGGGGTTAGAGGACATCACGACGCGCCTCCACTGCATCCAAAAGGTGCTCAACGGACACGTCATTGAACCTGGGGGCTGCAGTCTTTTTGCCTTTCAGGGCCATATCTTCTTTGAAGCAGCCGTGGGCTGGAAGCACCGAGAGGTGTGCGTGCGGCTGGACTTTAAATATGCTGCCCGGTGTGATGAAGCGGTGAGGTGATGGCGTGGCAGGTGAATGGGAGCCTGTCTGCCATGGAAATGGTGTTTTTCCCGGGAATGCATAATTAATGCAGCGGGTTTGGGACGATATGGCGTGAAAAGCCGCCATTGTGGCCGGTGGGTAAAATGTGGTTTTACCCGCCCGCTACTCCATTTAGTGCAAACCTGGGACAATTCTGCCCATAGAAACAGAAATTTAACTCTGGAACTCCCCCAGCAGCTCAGTGAGTAGGTTTTTAAAATTTGTTCTTTCATGGGATGTGGGCGTCGCTGGCTAGGCCAGCATTTGTTGCCCATCCCTAATTGGCCTTGAGATGGTGGTAATGAGCTGCCTTTTTGAACCTGATCCCAGTTATTTAGAGCAGGATGTCCTATATTCAACCAGACTTATCATATTAGCTGATCTTAGCCAAAATAGTGGCAAGAGCATTAAAGTGGTCAAGCATCCCTAGGTTAGAGAAAGGGAAGTGCTGCCAGCATTATAGCTCCTCATCATTTTCGGCATGGTTTATTGAATATTAAGAGCATGTGGACATCAGATAAGACAGATTGCATTAGCTATGATGCATATGATGCGCCTACAGCTGAAGAACCAGCAGCGGACTGTCTAGTTTCACGAACAAAAGTGGTCTAATGGGCAAGGTTCAGACAGCATCGGAGCTGCACTTCATGCCTTCAATAGAAGAGAGATAGACAAAGGAAAAAAAACTTCAGTTTCAATTTTTTGGTGAGGGTGACAGTGGATTTAAATTTATATTGTGGTTTTAAACACAGAAGAAAAATCTTCCTAATTAATTTATAACTAAATGAATGAACATTAGGCATACACAGAGGCCCTGCTTGTGATTTGGGACGACTTTGACTAACAATTGTTGTTGAATTGGCATAAATGCTCTGAAATAGATTTGAATTTTAATACTGTATCTACAAAACACACTTAACATTCATTGGGAACTTCTAATATGTTCTAAATGCTATGTCCAATTGAATATCAGTGTCCAGTTATATAGTTTGTTGGTGATTTATGCCACAGTGTATTAAATTAAGGGAGCAATATTATTGGGCAAAATGTCGGTCAGTATTTCTGTGGATCCCTCATGGTAGTAGTAATAGGACTAGTAGTTGATGCAGTTGACTGGTTTGCTTTCAAAATCAGTGGCAGGTCAATGATCTAATTCTTAATTCTATGCCTTTGGTAGCATTCACGCCATTTGAATGGCTTTTTTTTCTTTCAAATCATCTAAGGGTTGAAAAATGATTTTGATCCATATTTTCAGGACATTCAAAGCATATGCAAAAGTACTGTAAAATTGTACTAAGAACGTTCATGTTTAATTTTTAAAATAGCACTTTGTCTGGTAGTAACTATGGCATGATTCAGTGCTTGTAATTGTTTGTGGATGTATATTATGGTTTTGTGCTGTATTTGTGCAATTCCAAAACTTCTGTACAAACACAGAACTTAAATGGTGTCAAAACCCATCCTCCTACGTTTATACTTTGTGCTTGATCTTTTCCTGTTGCATAGTTGCCTTCATTCTCCAGAAGCCAGTGGCCCTTTTCTATTCTAAGTTCTCCTTTTCCTAGTGCTATTTAAATTGTCCATCTTCCAGTTGAAATAGTCTGGATTTCTAGATCCCTACCAGGTAAATGATGACTTCCAGAAACTGTTACATCCATGTATTCAAGAATCAGTGCTCTAAGTTAATATACTATCAATCCATGTGATGATTTACTGCTTCACAACACCCCTTTGCCTCGCCATCTTTCATTGTACTTCCTTAGGTCTGAGTTCAGTCACAATTCACTTCTCAAATTCTTGTCTGGTTGCTTTCATATGGTATATAGTCCAAAATTGAATTAAGCTAACTTGTGAATTCTAAATAACATGACTAATGAGATAGCTATGTACCTGTGGATTCTATTTTTTTTTAAAGGAATTACATAGAGTATGCGGTACAGAAATCAGATATTTGGCCTCACCAGTACATACCAGCATTATGCTCCACTCGATTCTCCTCTGCCTCCTTCCTCAACTAACTCTATCAACATAAAAACAGAAAGTGCTAGAAAAGCTCAGCAGGTCTGGCAGCACCTGTGGAGAGAGAAACAGAGTTAATGTTTTGAATACTAACGGTGCTAAGTAAAAGTGCTCAGAGAACCATGCAGACACATTGGGAGAATTTTCTGCCTGTCGGGCGGGCGGGCCCAACCCAATCTCCGGCGGGTGGGGAGCCGATCCCCGCCGGAGAAGCAGGCCCCGCTGCCATTTTGCGTGGGTGGGCCAATTAAGGCCTGCCCAGCATGACGTCCGGTGGGAAGCGCTATGTGGGCAGGGGTGGGGAATCCCCAAAAGCAAGAGTGCGCTCTTTCACACATGCGCACGAAAGAGCGCACATCTCCCTGAAGCTAAATGCAGCCTCAGGGAGATTGCTTCCACTTTGAAAAATATTAAAAATAGAAAAAAAAATTCCTTAACATGTCCCCTTCATGTGACAATGTCACATGAAATGGGACATGTTCATAATTTACATAATAAGTTTATTAAACTTTTTTAAACCCTACATGAAACCTCATCCCGCCAGTGGATGAGGTTTCGTGTTTTTTCTATATGCCGCCGGGGCTCCTGGCCGACCCGCCAACTTTAAGGTTGGACGGGCAGATCCTTTAACTGTATAATTGATCCTGTCAAGGGCCTCAATTGGCCATTGACAGGTCGGCAGGCCCGCAGCTGATTTTGCTGAGCCCCCGCCTTCCTGAAAATTTAAATGGGCCGGGGTGATGTCAAGGGTCCCCCCCCCACAACGTCATCCCATGTCATTTTGCGCGTTGGCGAGCAGGCCCTGCCCCCTGCTCGCCGACAGAAAAATTCTGCCCAATTGGCTGAAGGGCCTCCTTTTACACTGTAACAATTCTGTGATTCTGTCAATTTTGACTCTTCTGTGGAGCTGAAGAGAGGTAGAAATGTGATATTTATGGTTTTATGGTGTTTCCACTCTATCAAAACCTTTCATAATTTTAAAGACTTCAATTAGGTCATCTCCCAGCCTTCTCTTTTCAGGAGCAACAAAACCCACTCCGTTCATCCTTTCCTGGTAGGAGCTATGCGTTTCTGGTGCCAGCCTTGTATATCTTTTTTGCACCCTCTCCAGAGATCTACACAATATTCCAAATATGGTCTAACCAAAGTGTGATACAGGTTTATCATAACAGCTCTACTTTTCCATTCTATCCATCTAGAAATAAATCCAAGTGCTTGGTTAGTTTTTTTATGGTCTTGTTAACCTGCAGATTGCTTTCTATGGATTTTCAAATAAGCCAAAAATTTTTTGCTCAAGCAGCCGTTTCAGTTTTGAATCCTTATCTTCTACTCCAGTAAAAGAATTTTAGTAAAAGTTTGGAGGGGATGGACTTCGTGTTTATAAATCATCAGCAGTAACCACAAGGTGGCAGTCATTCAAAACAATTAAATAGTTGACACCATACACTTTTAAGTTTTAAGAATTAGGGTCTGAATTATTAGCTCGGCGGGTGGGCGCGATCAGCTGGGAAATGGATCACTGACCGCAATTGACCGCGGACCGCGATTTCACGCTGGCTGGCCAATTAACGGCCAGCCAGCGTGAAGAATACGCTGGATAGCTCAGCACTGCCAGGGTGGGGGCGGGAGGAGAGTGGGCGATGATGTCAAAGCGGGCGTGGCGAGCGCTGAGAGAAAGCTCTCTGAAAGCAGAGAGCTGCCTCAGAGAGCTGCAGACCCAAAAACCATTAAATAAAGTTTCAAAAAGCTGGAAGAAAATGTCCAAGCATCAGAATCAGGCACCTGAAAATATAAGTGATAAAAATGTCGCCCACAGATTTTTAATTTTATTTTATTTCATAACAGAAATCTTGTCCCGCCCTTGGATGAGGTTTCATGCAAAACATAAAGGCCCCATGCCCACCAAATGGCTCTGGTCTTTCACCATAAGGTTGGACGGACCATGAAAAATCGGAGTCAATCGCTCCGTTAATGGGCCTACTTGCCCACTTAATTGTCAGCAGGCATGCTTCCAACTTTTGCGTGTGCCCACCGACCGAAATATCGTATGAGCGCGGGATGACTTATGGACGCTTGACCGATGTCATCTCGAGTGATTTCACGTTTGATTGGGTTGGGCATATTTTTATCATCTATATTTTCAGGTGCCTGATTCTGATGGTTGGACATTTTTTCCCTGCTTTTTGAAACTTTATTTGATGGTTTTTGGGTCTGCAGCTTCCTGAGGCAGCACTCTTGCCTTCAGGGAGCCTTCTCTCAGCGCTCACCCTTGTCTGCATTGATGTCATCGCCCGCCCTCTTCATGCCCCCACCCAGCATAAAATTCTGCCCCAGCTTGTACAGTACAACATAACAATTATGACATACGCCTACCGCCTCAGTGAAGGCATCATCTTGTAAACTTTATATTACTTGCATTGTCTAAATCCTACTATTTAATAATAATACCTCATTGCAGCATGAATACTGGATTATCATGAGAAGTGCTGCATTATAGCTTCTCTGTCATTCACTAAAACTACATTTGAAAAGCTGTCATTTTTCATTAACTTTTTTACATGTCAACAATTATTCCCTTATTTGACTAATCATTTATTTAATCCCGGGGCAAAAACAGGGCACTGTTTTTCTGAGAGCTTGTCCATGAGGTCCCTACATTTATTTTTTTCCTATCTTGACCTTTTCAGCCATCAACCCTTGCTTATGTAGTTCTGCCAAGATCACTTTGGATGCAGCTGACACGTTACTTCCACAGGAGTTCGATGCCCTGAAATTTTCCGAAAGTAATATTGACTTCTTGGAGTGACTTCAAGCTTTATAGGAAGTTAAGAGTTGTTGGGGAAAATAAATACTTGGCACAAAGCAGGAAGTTATGCTTCAGGGTTGGAGAAGATGTGTGAACCAAGGAGTTAGCAAGGTCATGAATGTCAACGGTTGCAGTCTTCATCCAAAAGGATCTTTAAAAATCATACCATGGCTTTGAGAGTGAGACATGTGCAGAAGGTCAAGAGAGGGATGGTGAGCAGAGGGATCACGTATAACTACTTCCTAGAGTGGATGATTAATGTATGGAATGACTGCCTAGGGAGGTGACTGAGACTGATAACATCAGTCATCTTAAAAAGGAATTGGATAGACCTAGATTGAGAATATAAGTAGTGAATTATGTATCCTGCTCTAGAACTCCAGGGCTGGTCAGATGGATCAAGAGAGACTTTTTGGTTCTGAAACTTACTGTGGAGTTGATTTTGATTATGTGGTGCATTTCAGGCAGCTGATATGTGGAGTGATCAAAACGCTCGTCTGATAGTACCAGTGAAAGACTAGAGCCATTTTCAAGCCTGGGCCTCATTTGAATTACATAAGCAAGCTGCTGATGCCTTCACAGCATTGACTGGTAGCTCACTGCTTGGGAGGGCAGGATATTTGGTGGGCATGATGCCTTGTTAAAGTGAACTTGCACCACTCAAAACATTGCGATCTTTTAATTGCTTTCTTAGTTCTTTCAGTGAGAAATGTTTACTGCTAGGGCACCACAATTTATCAACAAAGTAACAGTGATGAATAAGTAACAGCAGGAGTGTGATTGAGAGTGCTTGTAAAGCCTTTCCAAAATGTATTTTCTCTTTTTAACATTTAGACTACATTTAGAATTTAATTACAATTTACTGTTAAAGTTAAGTTTCTTTCAGTCTTAGAGATAAACAGGCTCCCTACAGGAGGGGCAGCTGCAGTTACTTAATTAGGTAGCTAGTTTGAACTCTCTAGCCAACAGTGCTGACTTACCTCTGTAGAATTCCAGCTAGTATAAATATAGTGGTCTTGCTAAGCACACAAAGTAAGCAAGTGCAAAGACAGCAGGTCATCACTCAATGTGGCTAGTCACAGAGTGTGAAATTGGGAATTTGAGTGAAGGAATTCAGTGCAATGAGGCAGGAGGGAATCAGGAAAGTGATTGGTCAGTAAGTATTTTGCTTATTTATCTTACAAAACAAATGTAATTTATTAATAATTATAAGGTTTCATTAGTAGCAGTAAAGTTTTCTAGCAGTAGTAAAGCTCATTGGGAATAGTCAAATTTATTAATTACAAATTAATTAAGAAAATATTACATTAATTAACACATAATAAAACTGGGAGGATAGGTTGTGTCTGCAGAATGTGGAAGTTCCTGAGCACCAGTGTGATCCAGGGCAAACATGTCTGTCGTAAGCGTCAGTGGCTTGAGGAGTTCGGCTCAGAGTAATTGAGCTGGAAGCCAAGCTGCAGACACTACGATGCATTAGGGAGAGGGGAAGTTACCTGGACACTTTATTCCAGGAGATGGTGACACCCCTTAGGTTAGTGTCTTCTGATTTAGTCAGTGGTCAGGGACAGGAGAGTGTGACTGCGAATGAGGCAGGTAAGTGGATCGCGAAGGTAGAAGTGGAGGAGCCTTGGCTCTTGCAATTTTCCAATAGGTTCAAGGTTCTTGCAGCTTGTGGGGATGAAAGCAGGGGCTGCAGGGTGAATGAGTAAACTGAGCATGGCACCATGGTACAGGAAGCTATTCAAGTGCGGGGAGTTAATAGGAATATGGTGGTAGTGGGAGACAGTATAGTCAGGGGGGTAGACACAGTTCTCTGCAGTGAAAGCGTGAGTCCAGATGGCTTTGTTGCATGCCCAGCACCAAGGTTTGGATTATCTACTCAGGGATGGAGAGGGACCTGCAGTTGGGAGGGGCATGTGGGGGTTGGCAGGATCCAGTTGTCACAGTCTATGTTGGTACCAATGACATAGACAGGACCAGGAAAGAGGTTCTGCTTCAGGCTAATGAGCAACTAGGGGCTAAATTAAAAAGCAGAGCCTCAATAGTAATAATATCTGTATTATTACCTAAGCCACAAGCAAATTGGCATAGGACAAATAAGATTAGGGAGTTGGCTGCATGGCTCAAAGGTTGATGTGGAAGAAATGGGTTTTGATTCATGGGCATTAACACCAGGGAAAAGTGGGAGCTTTACAGTTGGGATGGTCTTTACCTGAACTGTGTTATTCAAATCTACACCAGTTGGTGAAGTTAAGACAAAGACACAGCTGCTTTCTTTGCTGGAGAAAATTTATTGACTTAGTTCACAGTCAACACTACTCCAACTCCCCAGTGTCCCAGCTATCCCCATTTATAGGTGTACAAATACCCATCATCTGTTTAACAATGTAATTGCCATTAAACATTAACAATGTAGTTAATAATATATTGACAAACCTTGTTGGGACCAGTGTTCTGATGAGTCATATAACCAAGGTGGGTAGAGAAAGCTTTAAACTAAATAGTGGGGGCAAGGGATTATGTGAGAAGAGATGTAGTATATCAATGGGTAACAATGAGGCAGTAGAGCCGGGTGATGATTTGGGTAAAGATAATAAGAGTGTGACAGGAAGAGTCCGTACAAACTTAGTGTGCTAGTAGATAAGGCCCTAGATTGCAAAAATGGTAAAAAGACAGAGTTAAAGGCTCTATATCTGTGCACAGCATCCGTAACAAAATGAATGAATGAATAGTTAGCACAGATAGAAATAGATATGTATGGGTTGATAGCCATCATGGAAACATGGTTGCAGGGTGACCATGACTGGGACTTGAATATTGAAGGGTATTTGACATTTTGAAAGGATCGGAAGCTAGAAAATGGTGGTGGAGTAGCTCTGTTAATTAAGGATGTCATTAGTACAGATGTGGGAGATGACCTTTGCTCAAAAGAGCAAGATGTGGAATCAGTTTGAGTAGAGGTAAGAAATAGGAAAGGTAAGAGGTCACTTGTGAGAATAGTTTATAGGCCCCTTAACAGTAGCCACACTCTGGGGCTGAGTATACAGGAAGAAATAAATGGGGCATGTAAGAAAGGTGCCGCAATAATCATGGGTGACTTTAATCCACATGTCGATTGGATGAATCAGATTGGCAAAGGTAGCCTGGAAAATGAGATCATTCAGGACAATTTCTTAGAGCAGTATGTTCTATAGCCAACCAGGGAGCAGGCTATTCTAGATCTGATCATGAGCAATGAGGCAGAATTAATCAATAAGCTCATGGTAAAGGAGCATCTAGGTGACAACAATCATAACATGACAGCATTCTATGTTCAGTTTGAAGGGGTGAAGTGTGGGTCTAAGACTTGTTTTTCAAACCTAGGACAGTAGGTATGCAGTGGCAGGCTTTTAAGGAAATAGTTGATAAATCTCAGCAAAGATTTATTCCAGTAAGAAAGAGAGACTATTTGAGAAGGATACATCATTCATGGCTGACTAAGAAGGATTGTATCAAATTCAAAGAAAAATTGTATAAATCTGCAAAGATTAGTGGTAGGTCAGAAGATTGATCAGATTTTAAGAATCAGCAAAGAATGACTAAAAAAATAAAGAGGGAGAAAGTTGAGTATGAGAGAAAGCTATCTAGTAATATAGAAACAGATAGTAAGAGTTTTTACAAGTTTTCAAATAGGAAAAGAGTAACTAAAGTTAGTGTTGGCCCTCTAGAGAGTGAGTCTGGGGAATTGATAATGCAAAGCAAGGAAATGGTGGAAGCATTGAACAGAGTATTTTATGTTTGCCTTCACTACAGAAGACTTCATAGAATCAGAATCACAGAACTGTTACGGTGCAGAAGGAGGCCATTCAACCCATCGTGTCTGTACTAGCCCTCCAAATGACCAATATGACTCAGTGCCATTCGCCTGCATTTTCCCCATAACCCTGCACATTGTTTCTATTCAAATAATCATCCAATGCCCTCTTGAAAACCTCAAGTGAACCTGACTCCATCACCTGCATTCCACACCCTGAACCACTCGCTGTGTGAAAAATCTTTTTCTCACATCACATTTGCTTCTTTTGCAAATCACTTTAAATATGTGCCCTCACATTCTCAATACTTTTATGAGCGGAAATAATTTCTCCCTATCTACTCTGTCCAGCCCCCTCATGACTTTGAACACCTCTATCAAGTCTCCTCTTAGCCTTCTCCTCCCCAAGGAGAACAGTCCCAACTTCTCTAATCTATCCTCATAAATGAAGTTTCTCATCCTTGGAACCATTTTTGTAAACCACTTCTGCACTGTCTCCAATGCGTTCACCTCCAGAACTGTACACAATACTCCAGCTGAGGTCTAACTAGTGCCTTATGCAAGTTCAGCATAACCTCCTTTTTCTTGTACTCCATGCCTCATATTAATATAGCCTAGCATACTCTATGTTTTAAGTTGTCTCCACCTGTCCTGCCACCTTTAATGACTTGTGCACATATACACCCATGTCCCTCTGCTGCTGCACACCCTCCAGAGTTGTATCCCTTATTTAATACTGTCTCTCCACATTCTTCTTACCAAAATGAATCATCTCACACTTCACTGCATTGAACTTCAGCTGCCATCTATCTAACCACTCCATCATTGTGCCTATATCTTTTTGAAGTTCTACACTGCCCTCCTCACAGTTTACAATGCTTCCAAGTTTTGTATCATCCTCAAAATTTGAAATTGTCCCCTGCACATCAAGATCTAGATCATTAATATATATCAGGAAAAGCAAGGGTCCCAAGACCAACCCATGGGGGACTCCACTACAAACCTTTCTCCAGCCTGAAAAATAGCCCTTAACCATTACTCACTGTTTCCTATTACTCAGCCAACTTTGTATTCATGTTGCTACTGTTCCTTTTATTCCATGAACTATAACTTTTCTCACAAGTCTGTTGTGTGACGTTATATCAAATGCCTTTTGGAAGTCCATGTACACTACATCAACAGCATTACCCTCATTAACCCACTCTGTTTCCTTTTCAAAAAACTCCAGCAAGTTAGTCAAACATGATTCTTCCTTAAGAAACCCATGCTGGCTCTTCCTAATCAACCTATATTTTTCCACATGACTGTTAATTTTATCCCGAATAATTGTTTCTAAAAGTTCCCCCACAACCAAAGTTAAACTGACTGGCCTGTAATTGCTGGGCTTATCCTTACAAGCTTTTTTGAAAAGGGTGTAAGGTTTGTAATTCTCCAGTCCTCTGGCGTCCTCCCCTGAGTCTAGAGAAGACTGAAAGATTATGGCCAGTGACCCGGCAATTTCCACTCTCACTTCCTTCAATGTCTATGGATGCACCTCATCCAGTCCAGGTGCCTTGTCAACTTTAAGTACTGACAGTTTATCCAATACCTCCCCCTTATCAATTTTGTTGAACCCTTCTAGTGACAGAGTTTTCTCTTCTGTCACCGTGGACTGGGTAGCATCTGTTTCCTTGGTAAATACAGATGCAAAGTATTCATTTAACTCTTCAGCCATGTCCCCTGCCTCCATGTGTAAATCCCCTTTTTGGTACCTAATGGGCCCTACTCCTCCTTTTACCAACCTTTTACTATTTATGTGCCTATAGAAGACTTAGGCCCTTTATGTTGGCTGCCAGTCTTTTCTCATAATCCTTCTTTGCTTCTCTTATTTGCTTCTTCATCTCTCCTCTGAACCTTCTGTATTCAGCTTGGTTCTCAATTGTATTTTCTACCTGGCACCTGTAATAAGCACACTTTTTCTTCCTTATCTGAATCTCTATCTCCTTTTTCATCCAGGGAGCTCTGGGTTTGCCTGCCCTACCTTTCCCTTTTGAGGGAATATACCTTGATTGTGCCCGAACCATTTCTTCTTTGAAGGTAGCCCATTGTTCAACTACAGTTTTTCATGCCAACCTTTGGTTCCAGTCTATCCAGCCCAGCTCAGTTCTTGCCCCATTGAAGTCGGCTCTCCCCCAGTTAATTATTCTTACTCTGGATTGCCCATTGTCCTTTTCTACCATCATCCTAAACCTTATGATACAATGATCACTGTCTCCTAAACGTTCCCCCACTGTCAGTTGATCATTTCCAAGAACCAGGTCTAGCAGTGCACCTTTTCTTGTTGGGCTGGACACATACTGCCATAGAAAATTCTCCTGAACACACTCTAGGAACTCTTTCCCCTCTCTGCCCTTTACTCTACCGCTATCCCAGTCTATATTCAGGTAATTAAAATCCCCCATTATAGCTACTCTATAATGTTTGCACCTCTCTGTAATTTCCCTGCAGATTTGTTCCTCGACACCCTTCCCACTAGTTGGTGGCCTATTGACTAAACCAAGCAATGTAATTGCACCCTTTTTGTTCCTCAGCTGCAGCAAATTGATTCTGTCCTTAAACTCTCCAGGACATCCTTTCCTCCAGCACGGTAATACTCTCCTTAACCAATACCACCCCCCCTTCTCCTTTTCTTTCTGCCCTGTCTCTCCTGAATACCTTGCACCCAGGATTATTTAACACCCGGCCCTGCCCTTCCTTGAGCCAGGCCTCTGTTTTTGCCATGACATCATAATTCTGCATGACAATCTGCACCTGTAACTCACCAATCTTATTTAACATACTCTGTGCATTCACATACATGCAGCATAACCATGATTTAGACTTCAGTTACTTCTCCCTTACTTCGATTCCACCTACTAACTTACTATTCTCTATTCTGGTGCTTTTGGCTCTCCCAGTATTTTGTGCATGTTAGTATTATGCTCTAAAATTCTCTCCTTGTTCCCACACCCCTGCCAAGTAAGGTTAAAGCCCCCCAACAGCACTAGCAAAATGCCCCATAAGGAACTCAGTCCTGCTCTGTTCAGGTGCAATCCGTCCAACCTGTACAGGTGCCATCTTTCTCAGAGCCAGTCCCAGTGTCCCAGGAACCTAAAGCTCTCCCTTCTGCACCATTTTTCCAGCCATGCATTCATCTGCCTTATCCTATTTCTGCACATGGCAGTGGGAGTAATCCAGAGATATTATTTTTGAGGACCTACTTACTAATTTTCTACTTAGCTCCCTAAATCCTCTCTGCAGGCATACATCCCCCTCCCTACCTAGGTCATTGGTACCAATCTTTAGAAAGCTTCCCAAAGATACTTGAAAATCAAGAGGTGAGCAGGAGGGAGGAAATTTAAACAATCATCATCACTAGGGAAAAGGTGCCAGGAAAACTATTAAACCTAAAGGCTGACAAGTCCCCAGGATCAGATGGCCTACATCCTAGAGTCTTAAAAGAAGTGGCTGCAGGGATAGTAGATGCATTGTTTATAATCTTCCAAAATTCCTTAGATTCTGGAAGAGTCCCATTGGATTAGAAAATAGTTACTGTAATACCTTTATTCAAGAAAGTAGGGAGACAGGAAGCAGGAAGCTATAGGCCAGTTAGCCTAACATCTGTCATAGGGAAATTGCTAGACATTATTAAGGAGGTTACAGCAGGATACTTAGAAAATTGTAAGTTCATCAGTCAGCATGGGCTTGTGAAAGGGAAATCAAGTTTAACTAATTTATTAGGGTTTTTTAAGTAACAAGCAAGGTGGATAAAGGGGAACCTGTGGATTTGGTGTACTTGGATTTCCAAAAGGCATTTTATAAGGTACCTCATCAAAGGTTACTACAGAAAATAAGAGAACATAGTGTAGAGGGTAACATATTAGCATGCATAAAGGCTTGGTTATGCTATCAGGAAGCAGCGAGTAGGGATCGATGGGTTTTTCAAGTTGGTAAACTGTAACTAATGGAGTGCCACAGGGATCAGTGCTGGGGTCTCAACTTTTTACAATCTAACATATATGATTTGGATGAAGGGAGTGAATATCTGGTAGTTAAATTTGCTGATGACACCAAGATAGGCAGGATAGTAAGTTGTCAAGAGGAGGTAGAGAGACTGCAAAAGAGAATAGACCGGTTAAATGAGTGGGAGAAAAAATGAACAGATTGGGTATAAAGTAGGAAAATGTGAACTTGTCCATTTTAGCAGGAAGAATAGAAAAGCAGTATACTATTTAAGTGGAGCAAGATTGCAAAATTTGGTGATACTGAGGGATCTGGGATCTGGGTGTCCTGGTATGTGAATCACAAAAAGATTAGTATGCAGGCACAGGAATTGATTAGGAAGGCAAATGAAATGTTGCCATTTATTGCAAGGGGAATGGAATATAAAAGTAGAGAAGTTTTACTGCAGCTGTACAGGGCATTGGTGAGACCACATCTGGGGCAGGATTTTCCCTTTGGACCCGATCTCACCATGCGCCATTGCGATATTTCGCTGGGCGGGCGTGTGATGATGTCTGACACGCAAGGAGATGCAAGCACATGGAGCACAGAGTGCAGCAGATGATTTGTTGCCATGCCACCTTGAAGCTCCCCTCCCAGCATGTCATCACCCTGACTTGGACCTGTCCTGGAGTTCAAACACAGCGCCTAGGTGCAGCTCCTCCAGGTTGCCCCCAAACCAGTCATGTAGGACTCAGTGTGACACATGCTCCGGGGGCAAAATAGCAAAATACATCTCTTCAGGCTGACTTCAACAGGGGCAATATCTGCTGGCCCACCCAGCAAAGGACAAATGTCATCAATGATTCAATGCAGTCACTACACTCAGACTTGGTGGTGGGGGTGTGGGTGGGCAGAGGGGGGAAGCCGACCTGCTGAGTTACATGACCAATGCCAACATGGTACTCACCCTGCCAGAGTGCAACAAGTCACTGAAGTACTTGTGACACTGGATCCAGGTGCGCCGCACCATGTCGCGGGAGCTCACCACCTCCACCATCTCCTCCCAGGCACTTTTCGTTATGTGGGAGTGCCTCCTCCTCCCATCTGGGGGAACCAGCACATCCTGCCATGCTGCCACTTCCTCGAGGAGGGCAGCAAGTCAGTCATCCGAGAAATGAGAGGCATACTGACCCCCGTGCTACCCTCCGGCCTGGCTTGTCCCACTGCCCTACCCTCCAGCCTGGCCTGCTCTGCTGGCCTACCCTCCGGACTGGCCTGCTCACCAGAAGCCCTCTGGTGAACCCTTCCACTTGCCATTGTGAGCAGCCTTGCAAAGGCTGCCAGAGCTTCAGATAAATAGGCTGCTGGGTCGCCATTGGACCCGGTGGACAATGCACTCCCGCCGCTGCCCACCCACTCCCGCTATCCTTGGGAGTTGTGCATTACGCTGGGCAGGCCGTAATTGGCCCACCCGCGTAAAATGGCAGCGCGGACCCAATTGCTGTCCACGCCCACCCACACCTGCTCCACCGCCCCCCCCGCCAAAAAAACCCAGAAAATTATGGCTGATCTGGTTGTGGTCTCAATTCCACTTTCCTGTCTGTCCCCATAACCTTTGACTCCTTTGTCTATCAGAAATCTATCTACCTCTGCCTGGAATAAATCCAATGACATACACTGTTTTCTGGGGAAGAGAATTCCAAATACTAACCTTGAGAAGGTGGTAGTGAGCTGCCTTCTTGAACCGCTGCAGTCCTTGTGGCATAGGTACACCCGCAGTGCTGTTAGGGAGGGAGTTCTAGGATTTTGACCCAGGAATTCTCATTGGAGGAATAATCTGAGGTTCACTCCCAGGATTAAGCTTTAAATTGGAGAAGGAAAATAGCCCTAAAGGATCAGCGTTCTTCTTTGAGGTGCTCTCAGTATATGATCAGTACAGGTAAAGCGGGTTCATAGAAATTGCATGAAAGTGCTTTAGCAAGAGACTGGAAATGGGAAGATAGCCCCAGAAGGAAAAAACAGTAAAAACTGGGAAATAAGAATACTTGTCCAAACTGGCCTTGAATACTTTAAAATGGAACACCAGTAAAAACTGGGAAATAAGAATACTGGCCTGAATGGCTTTTTCCTCCTGGGCCATTGTTTCTTTTCAGCAAAGTTGTGTTTAGGAGCTCTGCTAGACAATTTATGAAATTGTAAACACAGTTGGCTGGAGCAAAACGCTGTAGATGCTGGACACCCTCATGATGAAAGGTCAGCAACTTGAAACGTCTGTTCTTCTTTCCACAGATGCTGCTAGACCTGCTGCCTATTTCCAGCGTTTTCTGTTTTTATTTTATATGTTCTAAAACTAGTTGCGATGATTAAGGATCAATGTGAAAGGGATGGTTTACATCCCTTCTTGCACTGTTGATAAAATAAATATCATTATAGCAGCCTTGATTATTAAGCTGCAACCCAGATATTATGATTCCGGCTGCTAGCCCTCTGCATGTTTGGAAGTAATAATTTCCTTTATGTTTAAAATATGTGGAGGTGAGACATCGCAGCCCTACTTTCATCTTGAACTATTTTGTCTTTTCACCTCGACCTAGCCTGAACTACTCTTGTAAAAGCTTTCCAGTGTTGAGGCAGTTTATTGCTGGGTACTAATAAAAGAACCAGCATAGCTCATGAACAGATGTCTCCTGTACTGTCTGTACTTTCCAAGGACCAGCCTGAGGGTGAAGCGATGCTCCATGTCACTTCTGCATCTCAAAATTTAGCTTGTAATTCCAAGGGAATTTCATCAGTCTGAATTCTGATTTATTTCAGGATGATGGTCATTACTGATTCTCCAGTAATTTGTGTTATGTGTTGCTGCTCATCTAATTATCTGCATTTCCCATCCATTCCAGCCTGCATCTTTGCAGATCGCTCCAGACGTCCACGTTTTAAAAAGCTGCAATAAATAAGAAAATATCGGACCAAAATGATTAAGCGAAAGATTATGTTTTGGACAAGCAACAGATTATAAAATACAAAAATGTAAACATGCTGGAATTAGACAGTAGATTAATATCACCTGTGAAGATGGGAATGAAAAATAAAACCTTTTGTCAAAATCCAACCTGTGCATTTGCAGCATTTTCTGCTCATCGGAGATATCCAGTTTTTGCAGTTTTTTCTCTCTTTCTCTACAGATGATAGAATGTACATGTATTAATATGTGGCCAAGAGGGGAATCGTGAATCTTGAGGCAAAGTTGAATGGAGCCAAGGAAGAGATTGCATTGCTTCGAATAGAACAGGTTGAGCTGGGCACAGAATGATAAAGTGGAGCCAGAACAGTCTTGAAGCAAGGTTGGAGGTTGGGGAGTGGGGTCGGCGGGTGGGTGGATTGTATGGGGGGTGGGGGGGGTGGGGGGGTGGATTGTACGGAGGGGGTGGGGATAGGGGGAACAACAATCTTGGGGAAGAGCAGGAAACCATGTTCACAGAGCTAAAATAGAACTTGGGAAAGAAATGTGCATCAAATGAGATTTGAAAGATGAAATAAGAAAGAGAATCTGAATTTTTATTATAGAGAATCGAGATTTACAGTCAACATTTTGACAGCTTACTCCCTGAGCCTTGTCTTGGAAATTATTGTGCAGCCAAGGTGCACTAACCTAACACTGATTTTGTTTTATTGAAGAAAATATATCATTAATGATAAACAGAGTATGACAGGAAGGGACAGAGTGTACAAACATAAAACAAACAGCAACAAAGTGGGTCAAAAGCGGAAAAAATGGTAAAAAGGAAAAATTAATGGCTCTTTACTTAAATGTACGTAATATTCGGAACAAAATAAATAAATTAATGGCGCAAACAGATGTTAATGGGTATGATCTTATAGCCACTATGGAGAAATGGTTACAAGGAGATCAAAGCTGGGAACTAAATATTCAGGAGTTATGTGACTTTTCGAAAGGACAGGTAGGAAGGAAAGGATGGCAGGGTAGTTGTGTTAGTGTGAGATGGAATAAGTACGATAGCAAGAAGGGATCTTGGATCGGAAGATGTAGAATCCATATGGGTGGAGGAAAGAAATAACAAGGGGAAGAAGACACTGGTAGGAGTAGTTAATAGGCCCTCTGACAGTAGCTATATTTTAGGACAGAAAATAAAACAGGATATAATGAGGGCATGTAAAAAAGGCAGTACATTAATCATGGGTGACTTTAATCTTCATGTAGATTGGGAAAAGCAAACTGGCAGAGGAAGCCACAAGCAAGCATTCATAGAGTGTATTCGGGACAGTTTCTTAGAACAACATGTTGTGAATTCAACTAGGGTCTGGCTATTTTGGATCTGGTAATGAGTAAAGAGGCAGGTTTAATAAATGATCTCAGAGTAAAGGATCCCCTAGGAAACAGTGACCATAATATCATTGAATTTATCATTCAGTTTGAGAGTGAGAAACTTGGGTCAGAAACAACTGTGCTAAATGTAAATAAGAGTAATTACAATGAAATGAGGCAGAGTTGGCTGGAGTGGACTGGGAAAGCAGTTTATCAGAAAAGACAGTTGATGAACAATGGCAGACATTTAAGAAAATGACTCACAACAAAGATATATCCCAGTGAGCAAGAAGGATTCAAGGAAAGGGATAAACCAACCATGGTTAACCAAGGAAGTTAAGGACAGTATCAAATTGAAAGAAAAAACATACAATGTGGCAAGATTATTGATAAGCCAGGGTATCGGGAAAGTTTAAAAACCAACAAAAGATGACCAAAAAATAATGAAGAGGGAGAAAATAAACTTTGAGGGTAAACTAGCAAGTAACATAAAATGGGCAGTAAGAGTTTCTTTAAATATATAAAAAGGAAGAGAGAGGCCAAATTGAACATAAGCCCTTTGGAGAATGAGGCTGGGGAAATACTAATGGGGAACCAGGAAATGGCAGAGGAGTTGAATAAATATTTTGCCTCAGTCTTCATGGTAGAAAATACTAATAGCATTCCAAAAATACTAAATAATTAAGGGGCAAAAGTGAGGGAGGAAATAAATACAATAACTATCACTAGAGAAAATGTACTAGGAAAACTAATGGGGCTAAAGGCCAATAAGTCCCCTGGATCTGATGGATTGCATCCTATGTTATTAAAGGAAGTAGCTACAGCGATAGCGGGTGCACTGGCAGAAATCTTCCAAGAATCCTTTGATTCTGGAAAAGTCCCAGAGGATTGGAGAACGGCCAATGTAACACCATTATTCAAAAAGAGAGGGAGACAAAAAGCAGGTAACTATAGGCCAGTTAGCTTAACATCTGTCATTGGGAAAATGTTGGTGTCTATTATAAAGGATGTAATAGCAGAGTATTTAGAAATACATAATCTAGTCAAGCAGAGTCAACATGGCTTCATGAAGGGGAAATCATGCCTAACAAATTTATTCAAATTCTTTGAAGAGGTAACAAGCAGGATAGATAAAGGGGAATCAGTAGATGTAATATATTTGGATTTCCAAAAGGCGTTCGATAAGCTACTGCACATAAGGCTACTTAATAAGATAAGAGCCCATGGTGTTAGGGGTGGTATATTAGCATAGATAGAGGATTGGCTAACTAATAGAAGACAGAAAGTTGGGATAAGGGGTACATTTTTGGGATGGCAACCTGTAACTAGTGGAGTGCTACAGGGATCAGTGCTGGGGCCTCAATTATTTGCAATATATATTACTTACTTAGATGAGGGAAGTGAATGTACTATTGCCAAGTTTGCAGATGACACAAAAATAGGTGGGAAGACAAGTGGTGAGGATGACACAAGAGTCTACATAGGGATATAGACAGGTTAAGTGAGTGGGCAAAGACTTGGCAGGTAGAATACAATGTGGGAAAATATGAGGCTATGCATTTTGGCAGGAAGAATAGAGGAGCTGAAGATTATTTAAATGGAGAAAGACTACAGAAGGCTGCAGCACAGAGGGATTTGGGAGTCTTTGTGTATGAATCCCAAAAAGCTAACATATAAGTTCAGCAGATAATAGGGAAGGCAAATGGAATGTTGGCCTTTATTTCAAAGGGAATGGAGCATAAAAATAGGGAAGTCTTGCTAAAACTATACAAGGCACTAGTTAGACTACACCTAGAATACTGTGAACAATTTTGGTCCCTTTATCTAAGGAAAAATATATTGGCATTGGAGACAGTCCAGAGAACGTTCACTAGGTTGATCCTGGGTATGGAGGGATTTTCTTATGAGGAGAGGTTGAATAGGTTGGGCCTTTACTCATTGGAGTTTAGAAGACTGAGAGGTGACCTTATTGAAACATATACGATTCTTAGGGGGCTTGACAGGGTAGATGCTAAGAGGTTGTTTCCCCTTATGGGAGAATCTAGAACTGGAGGGCATAATCTCAGAGTAAGGGGGTGCCCATTTAAAAAAGAGATGAGGAGGAATTTCTTCTCTCAGAGGGCAGTCAATCTGTGGAACTCTTTACCGCAGAGACTGTAGATGCTGGGTCATTAAATATATTCAAAGCTGAGATAGACAGATTTTTAATCAGCAAGGGAATCAGGGGTTCATGGGGAAAAGGCAAGAAAGTGGAGTTAAGGATTATCAGATCAGCCATGATCTCATTGAATGGCAGAGCAGACTCGATGGGCCAAATGGCCTACTTCTGCTCCTAAATCTTATGATCTTATGGTCTTAAAAGAGAATTTTGAATGTGCAGATTGAGTAACCAGGTTGTAATTTGGTTAATTGTAAGATGATGAACGATAATGTCCACAGACTATCTCTAATTGCAGAGTTATAATTCACACCAAACAATTCTTTATTCTATTATTAACCTGCTGAAACCTGTGGGAATAGCTGCAGGAAAGTTATCTGGACACTTAATTCCAGGAAGCGGTCACACCCCTTAGGATGGAATCTTCTGATTTGGTCAGTGGCCAGGGATAGGTGGATGTGACTGCAAGTAAGGCAGGTAAGAGGAGCCAGAGGGCAGGAGTGCAGGTTTCAGCCCTTGCATTGTCCAACAGGTTTGAGATTTTTTCATCTTTTTTGGATGAGTGAGGGGGCTTAAGGATGGCTGAGCTAACTGGCCATGTCCAATTAGGAAGCCATTCAAGCTGGGGGTGGCAGGGGGGGATTTACAAGGAATGTAGTGGTAGCAAGGGACAGTATAGTCAGAGGAATTGACACTGTTCTCTGCAGCACAAAGAGGGAGTCCAGAATGTTGTGCTGCCTGCCTGGTGTCAGGGTTCGGGACATCTGCTCGGGGCTGGAGAGGAACTTGCAGTGGGAGGGGAAGACCCAGTTGTCATGGTCCATGATGGTACCAATGACATGGGAAGGACAAAGAAGGAGATTCTGCATAGTCAGTACGAGGAACTTGGCACAAAACCAAGAAGCAGAACTTCAAATGTCTTTTACCTGAGCCACGTGCAAATTGGCATAGGACAAATTGGATTAGGGAGATGAATGTGTAGCTCAAAGATTGGTGTTGGAGAAGTGGGTTTGAGTCCGTGGGGCACTGGCACCAGTATTGGGGAAAGTGGGATCTGTACCGCTGGGATGGTCTACACCTGAACCATGCTGGGAAACGGTGTTCTTGCCAGTCGCATAACTAGGGAAGTAGAGAGGGTTTTAAACTAAGTAGTGGGGGCAAGGGTACAAATTTGGGAAGATGTGGTCAGTCAAAGAGACAAGGCAAAAGAGAAAGGTATTATTAGAGTAAGTGAACAACAGACTGTGACCAGAAGGGATAGAGAGTACAAATCTAACAGTATATCAACAGATGAGAATAGAGGTTATAAAAATAGTAAAAGGATAAAACTAAAAGCTCTGTGTCTGAATGCATGAAGCATTCAAAATAAAACAGATGAACTGAGAGTGCACATAGAAATAAATAAGTATGATTTGATAGTCATTACAGAGACATGGCTGCAGGAGGACAGCGATTTGGACCTGAATATTAAAGGGTATAGGACATTTAGGAAAGACAGGAAGTGAGGAAAAGATAGAGGGATGGCCCTATTAGTTAATGATGGTATTAGCACAATAGAGAAAGGTGACCTAAGTTCAGGAAAGCAGGATGTGGAAATGGTTTGGGTAGAGATGAGAAATGGTAAAGACAAGAAGTCACTTGTGGCAGTCATGTACAGGCCCCCTAACAGTAACCACATGATAGAATGGAGACTAAAAGAAGAAATAAAGGGAGCTTGTCAGAGAGGCACAGTGATAATCATGGGAGATTCAAATTTACATGTAGACTGGAAAAGTGAGATGGGCAACGGTAGCTGAGATGAGAAGTTCATAGAATTTTTCTGGGATAGTTTTTTAGAACAGCACATTCTGGAACCAACCAGAGAGCAGGCTATACTGCTATTGTGCAATGAGATGGGGCTAACGAATGATCTCATAACAAAGGCACCCCTATGTAGCAGCAACCTAGGGGTTGCTGCTTGAATTATGCTTGAATCTTACATTCAGTTTGAGAGAGAGAGGAGTAGGTCTGAGAATATGGGTGGGATTTTCTGCACCCGCCCGCTGCCGCGATCTTCCAGTCCCGCTGCAAGTCAACAGCTTCTGGCTGGGGCACAGCCTTGCCCGTGGCATGTCCTGCTCGTGATGGGGCTGGAAAATCCTGGCCTATGTTTTTAAACTTAACCAAGGGCAATTATGAGGGCATGAAAGCAAAGCTGGCTAAAGTGAATTGGCAAAGTAGGTTAATGGATAGGTCAATAGAGGTGCAGTGGCAAACATTTTAGGGGCATATTTCAGAATATACAGAATAGATACATTCCAACAAGTAAGAAAAAGTACAAGGGACGGACACACTACCTGCGGTTAACTAGAAAGGTTAAAGATAGTATCGAACTTAAAGAAAGAGCATATGTGTGTAAAGGTAAAAGCTCGCCAGAAAAATAAAAACAGATAGTAAGAGTTTCTATAAATATTTAAAAAAGAAATGAGTTAACAAAGTGAGTGTTGGTCCTATAGAAAGTGAATCTCTAGAATTGTTAATGGAAAACAAGGAAATGGCAGATGAATTGAACAGGTATTTTGCATCAGTCTTCACTATAGAGGATGCAAGTAACATCCCAGAAGCAGGTATAAATCAGGAAATGGAAAGAATCGAGGAACTCAGGAGTATTACAATCACCAGAGAAGTGGTACTGAGTAAATTGTTGGAGCTGTGGGCTGACAAATGCCCAGGCCCTGATGGACTTCATTCTAGGGTCTTAAAAGAAATGGATAGTAACATAGCTGAAGTATTTCAATTTTTCAAAACTCCCTAGATTCAGGAAAGGTTCCATTAGATTGGAAGATAGCATATGTAAGTCAAAAAGGGAGGGAAACAGAAAGCAGGAAACTACAGGCCAGTTAGCTCAACATCTGTCATAGGGAAAATGTTAGAAGCTATTATTAAAGAAGCTATAGTAGGGCATTTGGATAAGTTCAGGGTAATCAGGCAGAGTCAATGTGGTTTTGTGAAAGGGAAATCATCCTTAACCAACTTATTGGAATTCTTTGAGGATATAACATGTGCTGTGGATAAAGGAGAACCGGTGGATATACTGTACTTAGATTTCCAGAAGGCATTTAATAAAGTGCCACATCAGAGGTTATTGCATAAAATAAAAGCTCATGGTATAGGGGTTAACATATTGGCTTGGATAGAAGATTGGCTGGTTAACAGAAAGCACAGAGTACGCATGATTGGGTCTTTTTCAGGTTGGCAAGATGTAATGAGTGGTGTGCCACAGGGATCATTGCTGGGACCTCAACTGTTTACAATTTATATAAATGACTTGGATGAAGGGATGGATGGGATGGTTGCTGCTGATGTCACAAAGATAGGTAGGAAAGTAACTTGTGAAGAGGGCATAAGGAGGCTACAAAAATATATGGATAGGTTAAATGAGTGGGCAAAGGTCTGGCAAATGGGCTATAATGTGGGAAAATGTGAAATTGTCCATCTTGGCAGGAAGAATAAAAGAGAGGCATATTATCTAAATGGTGAGAGATTGTTGAGCTCTGAGATGCAGAGGTATCTGGGTGTCTTACTGCACAAATCGCAAAAAGCTAGTATGCAGGTATAGCAAATAATTAGGAAAGCTCATAGGATGCTATCATTTATTATGAGGGGAATTGAATACAAAAGTAGGGAGGTTATGCTTCAGTTATACAGAACACTAGTGAGACCACATCTGGAGTACTGTGTATGGTATTGGTCTCCTTATTTAAGGAAGGATGTAAATGCATTGGATGCAGTTCAGAGAAGGTTTACCAGACTAATACCAGGAATGGGCAGGTTGTCTTATGAGGAAAAATTGGATGGGCCAGGCTTGTATCCGCTGGAGGTTAGAAGAGTAAGTGGTGACTTGATTGAAACATATAAGATCCTGAGGGGACTTGACAGGGTGGATATGGAGAGGATGGTTCCTCTTGTGGGAGAATCTAGAACTAAGAATCACTGTTTAAAAATAAGGGGTCGCCCATTTTTGCCTCATCTTTGAGGTTTTAACTTTTTCTCTCAGAGGGTCGTGAGTCTTTGGAACTCTCTTCCTGAAAAGACGGTGGAAGCAGAGTCTTTGAATATTTTTAAGGCAGAGGTGGACAGCTTTTTGGTAAGCAAAGGGATGATAGGTAATCAGGGGTAGGCAGGATGCACATTTGAAGTCACTATCAGATCAGCCATGATCTTATTAAGTGGCAGACCAGGCTTGAGGGGCCGAATGGCCTACTCCTGCTCCTTGTTGTATGTTTGTATTCATTTTACTTACCACCTCAAAAGATTTATTGTAATTGGCAGTATTTTTTAAATTCCTATTCTACATTCATCCCCACACCATCAGCAACTTACGCAACAAAATCTTATTTTTTGCCATTGAAATGGCAGCGTCTGTTACATAGTGTTCAAGGATCCTAATAATGATATTAATACCTTTTCTGATGGCAACATGAACAATCCTTTTACTTCAATATCAGAAACTACTAGTACAGTAAATTGATTTGGAATGCCTGTTTAAAGAACTCCTACTTGTGGTTTAGCAGTGATATTGATACACTTATCATTTACCATTTGAATTGATAACTAAATCCGAAATGCAAAAGTCTTTATGATCACTCTTGATAAGTATTCTAAATGAAAGGTTCCAATTTTCTTTTGAGGTAAATATTATACCGAATGTAAAATAATTAAAATATTAATCAGCGACATGGGAAAGCACTTGTCAAGTTACTTTGTCCTGAAATTATGCTGTGAGTAATCACATATAAAACCATTCACCTGAAATTCTTGCCTGATAACACATTTATTTTAATTAGGTTAATTCTGCAAATCATATCACAAGGAGAAGGGGCACCTGGAGTGAGGTCGATGTCTCTGTCCCGTCTCGCTTAGCTACTAATGGATGCCACCTATGCCTGCAGTGATGGAGGGCAACTCCTGGAGCACTGCAGGCCCTCTCTCACAGACCAAGGTCTCCATTGTGGTCTATCCACCAGTGTTGACCTCGGTGTGCGCTGGAATGCCAGTGCAATGACATCAGACTAAATGCAGATGGACTCCAGCATTGTACATTGCAATCTGTTGATTGAATCTGGCAACCCTGCCTGATATTCCTGTGTCTGTCGTGCAGGTCCAAAATCTGTTAGAGCAGAGTCCAGAGGCTCGTCATCTGACTGGTATGCAGCAGGATCCTGGCGTCCAGCAGTCTCCTGAGAGTCGATGGCCTTGGCTGTCCCTGCCTCCACTTACTGTGGACCAGAATCTGTGCTGTGCTCACCAGGTTGTGATCCCGATCCTGCTCTAGTATTTGATCTCACCGAGGTGTGTTTTTCTGTGCTGGTGGGTGGTGCAGGTGAACGCTGTGACAGGTCTTCATCTAGTATGTCCTCAGGATCCTCATCCGAGGTGGCCTGGGGCTGAGGGGCTGGCTGCCACTGTCCTCTTGTGTTCCTCACTGTTGCCTGTCAAAGAGAGAACAGATTATTAGTGATTGGCTGTATAGTCAACAACATTACAAAGCACTCACAGTATTGTTGGGTGATTGTTGAGCCAGTGCTGGGCCCTCACATGTTTGGGAGATACTGGCCTTATCATCGGCACACTCATGATCCCAGTCCTCTCCGGCCAGCTGTGCTGAACTCTCTTCAAACTCTGTGAGCTCAGAACAAATGCTGAGGCAAATGATATGAATGCCTGCCTTGTGTGGGCACTCAGTGGGTAATGAGCAAAATTGTGTAAGGGCTGAGGGCGCAGGCTGTACAGGATGTGAGAGGAGATGGAGATGTCGAGGTGAGTGTGAGAGTCAGTGCTAAGGTCCCTTGTGCTGGTAGCGTGTGAGATCCCTGTGGACTGAAACCCTGTGAATGTCTGGTGAGCTTGCGAGAGTGTGAGCTGAGAGTGAGAAGGTTGACTTACCTTGGCGGAAAGGATGAGATCATTCATCCTTTTTCTGCACTGGATGGCAGATCTCCTCTGTGCAGAGTTGGCACTGACTGCGCTGGCCACCTCCTGCCTAGCCGGAGTAGTGCGGTTGGTGGTGCTCCTTCTCCCATCACTGTGGTGTGGTGGACCACAGCATCCAGAAGAAGCCCTAGCACTCTGTCACTGAATTTAGTGGCACTCGACTTCTTGTTTTTGGGGGGCCATCACTCTCCTGAGCCTGACCTGGGCTGCAGAGAGTGAATGATGTGCACGGGTGCTGTTTAAATATGGTGCAGGAAAGATGATCCGATGAGGTCACAGCAGGGCAGGCGAATCACGGCCTGCCCCGCCACGGGATCCATGTTCATGCTCAAATGTTGAGCTGAAAGCGGACGATCTAGTGCTAAAACCGACCAATGTGGCTGGCGGAGAATGCCCCGCTTTTGCACTTTTTACACCATTGCCCTTATTCTCTGGAGCAGAAAATCCTGCCCTGGGTGACTGCTTTTGGAACACCTCCATTCAGTCTGCAAGCATGACCCTGAGCTTCCTGTCGCTTGGTCATTTTAATTCTCCACCTTTCTCTCACTCTGACCTTTCTGTCCTTCGCCTACTTCAGTGTTCCACTGAAGCGCAACGCAAACTTGAGGAAGAACACCTCATCTTTCCACTTGACACTCTACAGCCTTCTGGACTCAATGTTGAGTTCAACAACTTTAGATTGTAACCTCTGCCTCCATCTTGTTCTATGTGGCCCTTTTTTTTTGCTGGCTTGTTTTTTTCCTTTATCCTTTCATGTTGCATTCATGTACAAGCTGTATACCCATTCACACCTTTAGTTTCTTTGCTATACCCATTACCACTCTCTTTAGCTTTTGCATCATGTTCTCTTTTGTTAGCTTCTCCTGCCCTCTACCCTATCACAGCCCTTCCCTTTTGTTCTTCCTACCTCTCCCTCTCCTACTGGTTTTAAATCTCTTACATGTCTAACTTTCTTTAGTTCTGATGAAAGGCCATCAACCTGAAATGTTAATTTTGTTTCTCTACACAGATGCTGCCTGACTTGCTGATTATTTCCAGCATTTTTGTTTTTGTATCAATTATTAAGTTTCTTTATTTCAATGTGCATGAATATCTAGGCAAAAGTTATGATCATCTGAAAGATTAAGGACTTACTCTTCCGGTTGGCATGCTGGGGTGGGCCTGACATGCTGGAGCATAAAAATGACGCACGATGAGGTTGGGCGTGCGTCCCGAAGTCATCGCACGTCATTGCGATATTTCGTTTGGCTGCCGAAATATTAAGGGCTTATTAAGGCCATTAAGGGATTAATTAAAGAATGTAAGAACACTGCCTGTCCAACCTTAAGGTTTCCTGAAGCTTTTGTAAAATAAATAAATAGATTTTCCCACCTTTACAAACATGTCCCAACTCATGTGACACAGTCACATGAGGGGACATGTTTGAATAAACTTTTCAATCCATTCTTTAATTATTTTCATAACCCTTCAATCTCCCTGAAGCGGCTCTGTGCCTCACGGAGATAGCTGAGCTCTTTCACGCATGCACGCGAAAGATGCAGGCCCTGACTCTCCCTCCTCCCCCCCCACCCGCACAGGTAGTGCTGAGCGCTACCGGCTACGCATTACGCTGGTCTGGTCTTAATTGGCCTGCCTGTATAAAATGGCAGTGCACAACCAATCGCGGGCAGCGATCGGCTCCGCACCTGACCCCGCCCGCTCCTGCCCAGCCAGCCCACCATAGGAAAAATCCAGGCCTAAGGGTGTTATTTTGATCGTGCTGCCCTGAACCTTCTGCAGCTCAATACTGTCTGTGCTAAGTGCTTTCTGCAAAGTGGCTAAGTTATTAATTTTGACAGTAGGAAAGCCATTGATACTGATTGGCATTGAAACCATCAAAGCTAATATCCTTCGGAGCTTGCCCACATGAGCTCAATATAATTTTGTCTTGGCCTTAGAATTGGCACTGGTTTGCTAAAAATGTGAAGGCTATTTCCAGAATTCACGCACTAAACTTCCAGTTCAGCCTGTTAGGGATTTGCATGTTGTATATTATTATGCTACACATATATTTTTTCTTGAAAAGAATTGATGTATCAGGTTGTGAGGGAGATAGCTTTGTGTTGCGGCATGATGTAATTTATATCAAAAAATTCATGAAAAGTTCTAAGTTCATATTGATTTGCTCTGTCGGCAATGTGGGTTGACTCTTATAACATGTGGAAGATGCTTTTATTTGAAAAATGAGGAAGAGTATGGGGTGAAAATTTACAACAAAGTCTATACTCTACTTTGAATAAAGCTCAGGAATTGGTTGACACACTTTATTCATCAGCTTTGTGACTCAGTTATGCAAGTTTCCTTGATGATCTGTCCTTTTCTATTATCCATAAGGTGTCACTCAGAAGACCTTTGATCTCATCCAGTTCAAAACCTATTTTTATTTTCTCCTTTTTGTTCTATATGTTTACTCGAATACTAGAGTGTATATAATAAGTTAAATTTTAAATAAGTTACATGTAAAAATATATGCAAAGATGATTAATGTTAGTTATTTGAATTAATTCAATTAATCAATGGCCTGATGATTGACTTTCATATTCATGAATCTCTTCTATCCTCCTTCCAAACATTCACTCAAAATGAACTTAAAAATGTTTTATCCTAAAAATTGTACTCCTGGTTGTGCTTTTTGATTGAATAGATTGTACTCTGGAAATTAAAGGAGGCTGTTGCTTCATTATTCTAATCAGCTTTCTATAGATCCATTTCAGCACGGAGCCTTCTCAATCATTCTATTGCCTCAGTGCAAAGTTACAATCTAATTTGTAGATTTTTGCCAGCAACTGCAATTGTCACAACCAAGCTTACTTTCCACCAACAAAACCCATTTAAATCAAAGCAAGTCTGCTGGCCTCAGTGGCAAACTAGAAATTGAATACTCTTGATTGAATATTGAGATCTTGCGAGTGTGTACGTGCTAGTGTCCATGGAGATGATTGTCATATACGGTGGAAAAAAAATCAATGTTATTGTGTGCCTAATCTTCTGTATATCACATTAATAATAATTCTACTTTAGTATTTACAATGAACTCATAAGTGAAGACAGAAATAACACTTGGCAGCGTGTGGAAAAAAATCAACATTTGGTCATGAGTACAGTCATTTGTAGAAAATTGTTATGCTGCATTAACTGTCTAAAGAGAATGCTGTGCTCGATTCTATCTTTATCTACAATCCATGTCAAAAAGTGTTTGCTTTACAAATAACCAGATTAGCTGATATATTTGAAAAGAAAGACCTGCAGCGTTAAAATAAATGGGTGGCAAATGTTGTGTAATTTCTTATTTTATCACATAAGTATCAGTGCATAATTTAATATTTTTCTTAGGTTAATTTACAGAGTACTATAATCATACAAATCAAACCATTTCAGAACCAAAAATGAACCGCTCACCTTTTGATAACAACACAGATCTAGTTTCAACTGGTACTGGGTTCAAAATCATGCTAAAATATAAGCCATGTTTTGTAGAGTACATGCATTGTGCAATGAATTGTGCCTCAGTTATGAGCCCAGCACCATTCACATCTTGAGCAATCCATCTCATAGTTAATCTGATAGGTTTTCTGGCAATTTGTCCTTTCTGGTCTACAAAATAAATAATTTGAGAAACTTGTAGACAGTTACAGTAGCACCAGTCAAATCTTTATTGAATCCTCCAAGTTGTTTGAAGTTTTTGTTTCCCAGACACCTGCCAGCTTATCACTTGTCTTCAGGTGCAGGTGAAAGGTACAACAATCATGTGTGTTTCCTGAGAAAGTGCAAACAACTGGATATTTGGTACCGGAGTCTTTATCTGTAGGGACACTGCATATAACCTATTTCTGTACAGTGTCTCAAATCCGGTTGTCTAAAAACTGGGCATTACTGGAATGTGCCATGCATTAATTTTAATTAAATAAAATAAAATAAAACTTACTGGATGATTTGGCTAGGTGCTGCATTGGCGTGGTGTGGCTCCTGACTAGTATCTGCTTCGCCACTTATGTGCTGGTCTATTCCTGCACTCTGAGTGATCCTTGATACCACCTGACCTGGCTTGACCTGAACTGCCCATGAACTGCCTGCCCCGAAATCTGGCAAGATCTGAAATCTGGCACGGTCTCAGTCCCGAGCTAGCCGGTTTTGAGACACTGTACCTATACCAAGTTTTAAGATTTGGCCTCTGCCTTGTCTTATTAATTGATAGGTCACAGAGTCTACTTTCAACAACTCTTTTGCTTGAGAAAGGTAATGGCATAATGGTATTGCTGCTGGACTAGTAATCCAGGGACTCAGGGTAATGCTCTGAGGACCTGGATTTGAATTCTGCCATGGCAGATGGTGGAAATTGAATTTAATAAAACAATCTAATAAAAAAAGTCTAATCATGAAAACCATTGTTGATTGTTGTAAAAACCCAAATGGTTCATTAATGCCCTTTAGGGAAGGAAATTCTTACCTGGCCTACATGTGACTCCAGACCCACAGCACTGATTCTTAAATGGCCTCTGGCCTAGCAAGCCACTCAGTTATAACAAACCACCACAAAAAAGGAATGAAACCAGACGAACCACCTGGTATCAACCTAGGCACTGGATATGACAATGGCAATCTCAGTCCTGCTGACCCTGCAAAGTCCTCCTTACTAACATCTGGGGGCTTGTGCCAAAGTTGGGAGAGCTGCCTCAAAGACTAGTCAAGCAACAACCTGACATAATCATTCTCATGGAATCATACCTTACAGATAATGTCCCAAACACCACCATCACCATTCCTGGGTCTGTCCTGCCCTACGGGCAGAACAGATCCAGAAGAGGTGGCTGCACAGTGGTATACAGTTGGGAGGGAGTTGCCCTGGGAGTCCTCAACATCATCTCCGGACCCCATGAATTCTCATGGCATCAGGTCAAACATGGGCAAGGAAACCTCCTGCTGATTATGGCGCACCACCCTCTCTCAGCTGATGAATCGATGCTCCTCCATGTTGAATATCACTTGGGACGATAGTGTGGGGTGACTCATTACATCACTGAGGGTGGCAAGGGTGCAGAATATACTCTGGGTGGGGGACTTCAATGTCTCAGTACCACCACTATTGACCGAGCTGGCCAAGTCCTAAAGACATAGACTGGGTCTGCGGTAGGTTGTGAGGGAAAAACATACTTGACCTCATCCTCCCCAGCCTGCCTGTCACAGATGCATCTGTCAATGACAGTATTGGTAGGAGTGACAACCTCACAGTCATTGTGGAGATGAAGTCCTGCCTTCACATTGAGGATACCTTCCATTGTGCTGTGTGTCACTACCGCTGTGGCAAATAGGATTTCAAACAGATCTAGCAAAGCAAGACTGGGCATCCATGAGATGCGGTGGGCCATCAGCAGCAGCAGAATTGCACTCAAACACAATCTGCAACCTCATGGCCCAGCATATCCCCCACTCTACCATTACCATCAAGCCAAGGTTCTGTAACATTCAATTAACCTATGTATGTTTGTCAAAGAATGGATTAGAAGGACAAAAAGTAATCCTGTTCTTCTAAAACATAAAGCAGTGTATCTAGCAAAGATTAATGGCAAAATTCCTGGCTCAAGGATGACTATATGAAATGACTTCAATGAACTCAGCAAGGTGACAGAGTTAAGCTGATCCATAAAATAAACTCTACAAAACAAGGACGAAGGTAAGGCTATGCACTAAAAAATAAATTTCTTGCTTGATCATACATATCTCATAACCATGTAGCAGAGTCCATCCACTGACTGAGAATATAGGTAAATTACATATATTTAAAATATGAACTATACCTAATGTAAGTTAATTGGCAAAAAAATCTATTAAACATCATCTTAAACACATGCACAGAATTAGAGAAAACGTGGATGCACCTCACTGCACAATGTGTTTGAAGAGACAATCCATATATAAATATTTTTTCCAAGCAAACTTGTAGATTAGTGATGTGTATGGCAGTCTCTTTATATATCAAGAGGTTTTAATGTCAAGTTATGTTGTCATAAATCACTTTTTCATATCTACACAGGTTGTCAGTCTCGACAGTTAAACCATATCTTGTGCCTCCAAAGAAACCATCATTATGATTCCTGAGAAATATATGAAGCCAAGAGGAGGAAAAAAGGATGATATCATTGGCAACATGTAATGCTATTCAACATCCAAGAAGCATAAAGCAGACATAAGAACATGACATCTTATTTTGAATATATTAACCAGGATATTTTGCAAAATGACAAGATTCCTTCTTACTGTAGCTGGAAGCTGTTCACTCACAGGAGTCAGAGGTTACCCTTCGAAAGGGTTTATCTCAGGTTTTAAGACAGCACTGAGGGCATCACGTATTGAACATATGTTTGCTGCAGCACAGTCTGATTAACCAGCTGCATATTGATTTTTTATCCTTGCATCTTACAATGTATTTTGGCAGAAAGGAGTTAGTCAAATAGATAACATTTCATTTCAATCTGGTGACAGTACGCTTCTGTGAATTTTCAACCTTCATGCAATCAAGGATCTTGCTAGTCAAACTTCCTCATATTGATCTGACGGTCAGTTCAATTCAATTACTGGAACAGCCAACAGTGATAATGTGGATGCTGTGTCACCAATGTCAGAGGACTGAATTTTGCCCCTGTCGGGGGTGAAGTTGAATGGCGGGCGCGCCATTTAGTGCCCCCGATCGAGGGGATGGCGCCATTTTAAGTGGGGGGGTCAATTAAGGCCCACCCAGCGTGATGTCCGCACAGAAGCGCTATGCGCTTCCTGTGCAGGCGGAGGGATTCCCAAAATTGAGAGTGTGCTCTTTCGAGCATGCGCACGAAAGAGCACACTCATTTCACTGAGGCTAAGTGCAGCCTCAGGGAGATCGGCTGTAAATGTAAAAAACCTAAAAATAAATAAAATTTCCCTAACATGTCCCCTCATGTGACAATATCCGTGTCGGTGGATGAGGTTTCATGCTTTCTCTAATTCACGCCGGGGCTCCTGGCCTGCCCGCCAACCTTAAGGTTGATTTCGCTGTGCTCCCGCCTTCCTGAAAATTTAAATGGGGCGCGGTGACTTCACTCACACTTGAATTGGACAAACCTAACTTCTTCTGTCGCATTTAGTAGGTAAGCACTGCAACTTCACACTGTTGCATGTATATGAATGTTGAATCACTTGACGAGATATCAATGTATCAAAGCTTGTGTAGGAGAAGGGCACTTCTCCTGATTACTGTGTTTAACTGCATGTGCGGACACCAGGAAGTTGTTGTTTGATTTATACTTTAATAATGCTGCTAGTCTCATCACTATTCTTCATGCAAAATCTAGACCAGTCAGTATTGAAGCTAACTACACATGTTTTCCTTTTACTGCTTAGGTATTGCTTTGTTATTAATAAATGCATTCAAATAATTATTTTTCATCACCTAGCATTCCTGGTCCATTATTGATTATGAAGAAAAATAATTACCATTTTGAAATAAACCATAAGACATTATGGAGGCAGAATTGAGAAGTGGTTCTCTATCTTGTACTGTACCTTCTTGAGGTTCTCTTATCCAGTATGCTGTGCCTTTATCCTCAGTGCCTACTTCCTTAGTACATATGTGTCCACTGTTGCCTCCTTATCCAACTATATATTATAAAATTAATTGGAAAGAGACAATTTTATTTGTATAATTAAGTATACTTTCTCTATTCATTGTTTTAAGGCAGCCATTAACATGTTTATTTTAATGGGTCAAAGAAAATAATGGATAATGGATTGTGTTATGAATGTATTCAGTATTGTTCTGCTAATATTAACAATAGTAATTTCGAGGTTATCTTGTGATTCTATCAGAGTGCAAGCTTAATGATTACAAAAGTTTTATAAATCACAGCTCTTTATGTGACAAAATGAACATGGTAGATTTCTGACTGAAGTTTTCTGTTATTGGAATGCTGATATTTTACCTTACCCATGGCTTGTACTGGAAATGTCTTAGGTGTACAAAAATGGTACAAGTTCTTTATTAGATGTAATTAACATATCCATCCTTTAGTTATTGGTTTATTTTGTAATTTTATTACAATATATGCTAATGGATAATGCTCATGATTAATAATGTATGCTGTAAAATAAAGTAATAGGTAGGTCAGTCAGGTGTTTTTTATGTGTCAGTGCAGACTTGATGGGCCGAATGGTCTCTTCCGCACTGTGTGATTCTGTGAATATTTCACCATGTTGTTGCTGTCATCTGGGGAGGATTTTCCCCTTGTTGGGCGGGCGTAGCAGGCGGGCACAGGAGTGGCCACGCAATGGTCAGCCATCCGCGATCAGGCCCCGACTGCGATTTCACGCTGGTTGTCATGCGCTGAAATGCTCAGTGCTGCCTGGGTGGGGATGGCAGGAAGGCGAGCGTGGAAGTCAGCGCATATGCGCAGGTGCTCTCAATGAAAGCTCCCTGCAGGCACAGAGCTGCCTCAGGGAGCTGAAGATTTCTAACATTAAAACTAAAGATTTTAAAATTAAGCTAAACATGTCTCCTCATGTGAGTCTGTCACATGAGCAGGGACATGTTAAAAATGAAATATAAAATTTTTATTTTTATTTTTAATTAACATCAGAAACTTCATCCCATCTGTGGATGAGGTTTCCTCAAAAATCCAAAGGCTACTTGGCCTTTTCGCCCACCCGCCAACCGTAGGGCTGGATGGGCAGAGAAAAATTCACTTTAATTATTTATTAGTGGCCTTAAAAGCCCTCTTAATTGTCGCCGGGAGTGCTGCCGACTCCTGCACATGCCTGCTGACTGAAATATTGCGCAATGACGTCGGGATGCTTGCTCGACATCATCGTGCGCTATTTCACAGTCGTGTGTGTCAGGCTTGCGCCTGCATGTTGTAAGTCCAGCCCCTGGAGTAACATAGAATTAAATCAAGAACACCCATCGTCCATGTGATCCACAAGGTACAACCAGGAAAAGGTGAGTTTTGGGGTCTCAGGCGGGAAGGGTAGGGGAGATCTGATGGAGATGGACAGTGGGGGATTGCGGTGTCAGAAGAGAGGATGGGGGCGGGAGAGAGATGCACCAGTTAACGGACCTTAGGTGGGGGCTTCTGATGGAGGTGTCCTCCCAGCATCCCACTTTGCACTCAAGGCCTAAACTCAATTATTTTCAAGCTTCCCAGGAACTCCGCCTGGCAGCTTAAAAAATGAGGCTGGGCGGAAAATGGCCCTAAGTGGTCAATTAGTTGCTACTTAATGGCCTCAACTGGGGCAAGGACGGGCAGCCCATCTGAGGCCTCATCCGCTCCAGTGTAAAACTGCTGAGAGGTGGAGCAGGCCAGAACTCAGCGGGATGCCCATCCATGCTATTTCACGCTCCCCTCACCTAAAAACAGCTGGTGGGGGGAGATTAAAATTCAGGCCTGGTCTTTCTGTTCATCCCTGCCCTTTGAGTATGTTTCCATTCTTTGTTTTCCTCCTAAACGTAATAACTCCCATTTTTTGTCACTAAATTCTATCACACCTGCCCATTCTGCTAACTAGCCTGTGTTCTTCTGAAATCTATTACAGTCTGCTTCACTGTTTGACAAATGCAGTTTTTTTGTCCACAACAAATAATTACATAATGCTACCTCTACCAGTGCCAAAATCCATAGGTGGAATTTGGCACTAACGCCTCAGATAACCTATTCTGACCCTTCTTTATTCAAACAGCACTCAATAGCCCTATATATTTTTTCCCACCTATTAACTAATATGCTGTCAATGCTGCCACATTTTCTCTTTTGCGGTATATGTGATTTCTTTTTTGCAACAAATTTTAACAAATACCTTCTGAAAATTCATATGTACTCCATGTACTGCATTCCCTTTGTACAATTATGCACTTCAAAAAGCTCAGTTGCGTTGGTCAAATGAAATTTGGCTTTAACAAATCTATGCTGACCACCTTTGCTTATCCCACATATATCTAAATGTTTACTAAATTATATCTCGAATTATAAATTCTAGGAATTTGCCTACAGTTAACATTTGATTAACTGATCTATAGTTGCCCTGTTTATCTTTCTCTTCCGTTTTGAATTTCTTCCTTCAACTTGGATCTCCCAAAACTCCTTTTCATAGTTTTATTGATTTAAGCTCCAGCACCATTCTTATTGACCTTAAATAAACCTTTTGCGGTGTGTAGGTCTCTTGAACTGCAATGGCCTAAATTTAATAATCTCTAACTGTTGTCTCATCAATGCTTTATATTGACTCTTTCAAATACTTGATGATCCCATACAACTTCAAAAACCTTCCACGTTTGGTATCCTAATTATTCCACCTTGCCCAATTCTTTTTTGCCCTGCCACCTGCTCATATCTTGTGTTTCTTCTCTATTGTCATTCTTGGTTCGCTACTTCACCTTCCTGAAGACTTCCACCCTGTTTGGCAATATCTAATTCTGCAAACGATTCCAACTTCCTTCCCCACTCTCTGTTTGCACGATCCCTTGTAACCAGCGTAACTTGTTTTAGGACTGAGGCAAGTCATTTACAAAGTCTGGCCAAGTTAGAAATGTTAATATATTAACTAAATTACATAGGGAAGCTGCGCCATGATGGAAGATTTGCCTTTGATAATCACATTTAAGCTATTATACTCATCAGTGCATATTGAAAAAAAGAGTACAAATGGAAATGTAATCTAAGCAGTGAATTTCTCAATAGGATGAAGAGCTATAGGGATCAAATAGAAACATAGGAGCAGGAGTAGGCCACTCGGCCCCTCGAGCCTGCTTCAACATTCAGAAATCATGGCTGATTTTCTACTTTTAATGCCATTTTCCCCCACTATCCCAATAACCCTTGATAGCTTTAATATCCAGAAATCTATCAATCTCTTGTCTTGAATATGCTCAATGACTGAAAATAGACTTTTAAAAGTTGGAGTGCTGGTGAAAAAAAGCCAAAGCCAAATTACATTCTGGATTTAAACATGGATGCATTGAAAGAAGATCAAGGTGGTGATGCTGAATGCTAAATATAGGATGATGGTTAGTTCACAGTTGGAGTGCTGTATGCAGTTTAGGGGACCCCATTATAGCAAACCTACTGGAGCCATAGAAAATGTGATACCAGGAAAAAGGAATAATAGTCATGATGCAAGACTTGAAAAAACTAGAGCTGCATTCACTGGAATAGTAAAAAAAGGTAAGGGCAGAAGAGTTTCAAGGTTTTTGAGAATGTAAGTAGGATAAAATTATTTCCATGTATCATTGTCTTCTACATTTAAATTTAGCATTAGAAGAAAAAGACTCCTTCGACAGCATATTCCAAATCCATGACTGCTATCATCTAGATGGACAAGGGCAGCAGATAGATGGAAACGTCACCACCTAGAAGTTCCCTTCCAAGTCACTGACTTGGAAATATATCGCCATTCCTTCACCATTGCTGGATCAGAATCCTGGAACTCCCTTCCTAACAGTGCTGTGGGTGTACCTACACCACATAGACTGCAGCGGTTCAAGAAGGTAGCTCACCACCACCTTCTCAAGAGCACCTAGGGACGGGCAGTAAATGCTGGCCCAGCCAGCGAAGCTCAAACCCCGTGAATGAATAAAAAGAAAATGGGAAGTTTAAATTTTCTGTGCAAGGAACTTTTAGAATGTGGGGCATTAACCTAAGTAGATATTGAAGCTGAGTCAATCAAAATATTTAGGAGGGAATGAGATAAACCTTGGATGTAAGATGTTCAAAGGCATGAAAGAAAAATTAAATTTGACTAGATAGCTCTAGTTCCCACATGGAACTTATGTCACACTGGTATGATGGGCTGAATAACTGCCCTCAATGCTAAACTTTCTGAGATATTTTGTATATTCATGTATGTGATAGAAAAATGCCAACCAGAGCTCGATTATATATGAAGCTAAAAGTCCTCACATGACATTAGCAAGACATTACATATGCTTTAGCATCTGATATTTAGCTTCAATCTCAAAATCACCAGCTGGCTGTCTGACTGGTTTAGGAAGATCCTGACTTGAATGTCATATTGCACATTGAATCGACATAGTCACTGCTCAAAGCAGTGTTCAAATGGCTGTAAATCAACTGCATGTCTGTTGCAAATAATGAGTCTGGATTCAAAGATCTTTGCCTATGAATATGTTAGGACACCTTGGATGCCAAGCCACAACTTGGAGGAATTTATATTTTTAAAACACGAGAAGTGGGGATAACTTCAACAGTAAAGAAACTTCAGGAGAGGGTTTCTGAAGAACTTTTTCCTTAAACATTTGGTTAAGTACAGAAGAAATCGAAGAAAGGAACTTGGACGTAATTGCCTATAACATATTTAAGATGGCCTGAACAATCCCCATTCACTTACCTGCTTTCACCCAGCTTCCATCTCTGGTTCGGGAGTGACATGTACATTATTAATGTTGTATCATCATGTAATTCATCAACAGACCAACCCAAACTGCTTCATTTTGTCACATTCAACCATTTCGGATGCTGTGATCAAAAAACACTGCCGCCACTTTTATTCTGTAAGCTGGCCACACTAAATAGCTGTATTGTATAAACTTTATATTTCAACTATGAATAGTAAATTTCTATCAGAATGATTAACTTAAGCTCTTCAGAAATATCTGTATCTGCTCTTTTTCCCAGATTAAGAAATTTTTTGTTTATTTAGCTTTCTATGCTGTTCAAGCTAAGATAAATAACATTTTAAGCATAACAGTAAACAATTGAAAGGAATAGCATGGTAAAGGAACAGAATATCAAAGGAGCAAAACATTCAAAGTAAGTGACAATACATCTAGAAGGTGTTCAAATACATTCTCTTCATTTTATTAAAATATTTAATGGTTGCTAAATATAATACAAAGTGAATGTGGCTGCTGTCTATCTTGGGCTATCAATCATTTTTCTTCTTTGCCCTTAATTATTTTAATGTGTTTTCCTCTTGCCGATATTCTACTTTAGTTATTCGCCAATAGCTATAGCTATTCACCAATTTTATTCTTGCTAAATTATTGTGACACAGCAGATGCTGAGCTGTTCAAATCCCAGAGGGAAACTTGAAACAACTGTCATAATTAATTTTTGCTGTTTGTCATTTCGAGATGCAGACTTTGAAGTCAGTAGGAATAAGACCACCAAGCCTCATGGTTTTTATATGAAACTAAATTAATCATTTATTAATTTAACAACAAATTAAACACATACACATGGCTACAAATTATTACTATACTAACTTTTTAACAAATCCCCAAATTAATCACCCCCAGGTAAATCTCTACTAAGGCACCAGTAACACAGAGACTTTAAATAGACACCAGGCAAAGCACATTTGACCTTACAAATTCCAAATGAGGTTTCTTTGCAAGGTGCTTGAAGGTATATAGGCTGGTTAGGTCTTAAATGCCTCTACCTTACACACACAAGCTCCTTTCTTTATATACCTAGCTTTCTCTTTGTATGTAAGTTTTCCATTATATCACTAGGTCTTTTGAACTTCAGCTCTTCTAGCAATAGAACTCATTTTGTAGTACCAATTTTATTAGTAAGCTAAAAAAGAAATTGTTTGGCTTCTTATAGTTAGGTGCAAGATTTTATCTGCAGTCTTGAAAGGTTTATTCAACAAATGCAGATGAACACTTTACCTTACTGTTCTCCTCACTGTTTACCCAATTAACATCTCAAAACTACTATACATCAAAGCACCCAGACTAGCTGGCTTTAATCCACTTAAGACACATACTGACAGACACCTAGACTCAGAACCCCAGCAGAATTCTATTTTAAAAAAAAAATTCCAATAACATTTTACACATTAATTTCGCTTCATGACATCCCCCTCTTTATCAAAAAATGAACCATCACAATTTTAAAAGACGGCTTCATGTGCTATTCCTGAATAGTCCAGTTGGCATCTCCTTTCCACTGGAAACTGATAATGTTTCCACTGTCAAACTCTTGATTTATACAGTACAGGGATTCAGACCAGCTTATCTGGCAGGTATCCCTTGGCTAGGAAGAAGTCTATTGCATGGCAGCTTGATGCTCTAATGATCTTCACAATTACATGAAGAGTTGACTCTGTTCTTGAAATTATCTGTAAAACAGCCAGTACCCCAGGAAGTGGAGATATTGAAGGTGGCTCTCCTGTGATAAAACCAACCCCTGCATCCTACCAGCAAGGCTGATTACCATCAATGGAGATTTGGAGAAACAGGACTTTATTGTAGGATTGCATTGCACTTATGGTATGAATGGCAAGAGAAAGAAATTTTTGCTTAAAGATTGACAAACTGATCAATGTGTCTTTTTTAAAAAAAAATAGCAACGCTCAGGTGAATATTTCAAATAACTTCCCTTTTTTGCATGTGAATGGAAGTTATTGTTTCATTTGTATTAAAAATACATTACATTAATGGAAATAGCTTCAAAAATGTGATTACACCGGCAAAATTTGCTATACAGCCCTAAAAATCTATAGCCCTTGGTTTTATGTAGCAATTTGAAAAACAAACAGCTGTGGCCCCAAGACATAGAAGTTAATTTATATTACATTTCTTGCTAAATAATGTTTAAATTGTGTCAGCGTGAGTATATTTTGTGTTCCAAGTTAAAATATGATAACATTCATTTTCATCCCTACGAAAATCTGCTCTCCTGTTCTATTCAGCTGTTGACTTGGGCAGCATATTACACTGTGTGAAATAAACTTGTTCCAATGATTGATAAGAGGTCCTTGTTGTAATATGGGTTCAGTTTTTGTGACTCATTGATGAGGGGACCTTGTGTTTTTAAACATTAACACTTTATTGGTAGTCTTTAACTATTTGCAGATCCGAGGCTACATTTCTTGCATGGTGCTGCTCTCCATGCAAGTAGGCTGCTTCTAGAGTGTTCTCTTTAGACTGTTCTCTGAGTCTATTACCATATGACTCTATACATAATACTGTGGGCGCTACTATTCTCCCATTTCACATTAACCCTTGAGCTGCCGAGCACCTCTACATTACAACGGCATGTAGGCACATACAACACCCTACACCAGTCCTAATATATAAGGCTAAACATTTGTGTGCCCTGATTTTTGGGTTTGGGGATTATGGTTCACGACATTCCCACTCCAGTTCCGTTGAAGGAGGACAGAATGTTAGCTTGATGCTCTTACCTTATTTACCTCCTGATTGCCTGTTCATGCTGCTGGTTGTCTCTGCACCTGGCATAGGGCTGAACAGCATTGTGCTGAGTGCAATGGTGCAGCCAGCATTCTCTTATAGGCAATCTGTCTGTCTTAAAAGGAAGCTTCATTGAACAATATTGCTGGATTTCAAAACAAGGGAGAAGGAACTCTAGGGAATACAAAGGGTTCCAGAGTGGCTGATGTGGCGCTGGAGGCATCAGTAGCAGAGATGGGCAGGAAGAGGGATGTCATGATTCTATGGGGGCTGGGCAGCCCTGGGAGACCACCCTTAGAAGGGAGAGGAAAGAGCTGGCTGGGGAGATCAATTCCTGGAGTTTGGAAACAGTGCCACAGGAAGTTTAATGACCATGTGGGTGGTCAAGTTCAGTGCGTGCATCTTCACATCACATCTCCCACCTACCACACCACCAGCCTCTCAAGATACTCAATACACCACAACCAACACCACTCCCTGGCACTCGTGATTCATGCCTAACATCTACTCCATGCTCACAACACCCGCTAATGCTGCCAGCTTGGTACCCACCTCTTGCTGCCTCTACATACCTCCAGCTGTTCTGTAGCGGCATTTAAATTACCCAAACACACTGCTACACAATCACTTGAGGGCAGAATATTTCGCTCAGTGGGTGGGCATGCGCCTGACCCGTTCAAGGGTGAAATAATGCGTGGTGATGTCGGCCAAACATGCCAACGTCAACACGCACTCTCGTGATAGTTTGCTGGGCGGGCGCACGATGGAGTCAGCAGCTCACCCACCATTAATTAAGAGGCCAGTTAAGGCCTTTGACACACCAATTGTCTCTGAGCTTATGTAGTCTGTGTGATTTTTTTGGCCGTCACATGGGCAAAACGGGCAGGCAGGCAGGTCACAATAAGCAAACGCTCATCCACGGGCGGGATAAGAAGGGTCAGCGGCATTGTCAATATGAGCAGTGTGGAGTTTTGGATATAACTCGCTGCTTTTGTGAACTGGACAGCTTCATCTCACTTCAGAGCTGCATTCTGAGCATTTCTAGGCTTCATTTCAGGACTCATTGGTGTCTTCCAGGCCCCCAGATGATTCAGCCTGTTTGGACCCTTCCAGGTATCAGACAGCCTTCCCTTACCCTGGTAATGGGTATGTGGTCTCTGCTGGTGTCGCCTCCTCTGAGCAGGAAGAGAGGGGCAGAAGGGAGAGGAGGCCAAGCATCCTAATGCAGCTTCCAGGGGAGTGACCTGTGGGAGGAGATGTGTAGGCACAAGGGGGGCAGGGCCAACAAGAAGTCCAAGGCGGAAAGGGCCGCAGAAGATGCCACTATCCTGCTGCCAAGGTTTACAGGTGCTAATGCAGCTACCTCAATATGTCCAAGGTGCAATGCTGAAGGAGGCTCCGCCTCTCAATGGAGACAGTGATCTCCATCTGTCAGAGGATCGAGCCTGAGATCAGCTCCGACTGTGTGGGTGGACACCCCATGCCAGTGGCGCTGAAGGTCACAGAGGGCCTCAACTCCTATACCTCCGGTTCTTTCCAAAGCTCAGTGGGGGATCTGTGTGAAGTCTCACAATCAGCTGTCCACAGTTGCGTCAAGCTGATGACGTAAGCTTTGTTCAGGCTTGCATTGACTTTCATTCATTACCACATGGGCGAGGCCAGCCAGGCAGAGCGAGCCACAGGCTTTGCAATGACTGCTGGCTTCCACCACATCCAGGGTGCAATAGACTGCACACATGTGGCCATCAAGGCACCAGCAGGTGAGCCCAGAGCCTTTGTCAACAGGAAGGGCTTCCACTCCATGAACGTGCAGATAGTGTGTGATCACAGGATGCTGATTCTGCAAGTTTGTGCAAGGTACCCAAACAGCTCCCAAGACACTGACATCCTCAGACACTCCCAGGTGCCGAGGTGCTTCAGTGCTCCAGTCGGCTGGATGGATGGCTGCTGGGTGACAAGGGGTATCCCCTCAGAAGGTGGCTCATGACGCCTTTCTGCCATCGAGGAACAGAGGCCGAGCAGCAGTACAATAGGAGCCACGCCTCCACAAGGGCTGTGGTGGAGAGAACCATTGGTCTTCTCAAGATGCGCTTCTGATGCCTGGACCGCTCAGGGGGCGCACTCCAGTACCCCACCGGATCGTGTGTCACTGATAGTGGTTGCATGCTGTGCTCTCCACAATCAACGCTGATTTATCAGTGCCCGTGCAATCTTCAGGTCGGCGCACTGATGCGACGGGCAGGCGGGTTGGACACATTTGTATAAAACTCATCCTCATCCACGGGTGCGGTAAGAGGGCCCATTGGGGTCGTGAGTGTGCTCTGTCAAATATTGATGTTTCAAAGTTCCTGATACTTGCCTGTGTGATCTGCAATACTTCAAAACACATACCAGCTGCCTGGTCTGGACTCACAACCTCCAGGTCAGCACTCTGCAGTGAGGAATATTTTTTGGGCCAGCAGGTTTCAGGAAGCCTTCCCTTAACCTGCGAATGGGAGCTGAACTCTCCACTGGAGGCACCTCCTCTGAGGAGGAAGGGAAAGCTAGAACGGGGAGGAGGCCAGGAGTGCACATTCAGCCTCCAGGGGAGCCACCTTTGGGAGGTCAGATGCAGGCACAAGGGGCGCAGGGCCAAGAGGTTGTCCAAGGCAGAAGGGGAAGCAGAAGACTCCACTATTCTGCTGCTAGGGTATACAGGTGGCAAAGCAGCTACCTCAACATGTCTGAGGTGTAGTGCCGAAGGAGGCTCCGTCTCTCAAGGGAGACAGTCAACCTTTTTGTCAGATGATAGGGCCTGAGACCTCCACTAACTGTGTGAGTGAACACCCAATGTCAGTGGCTCTAAAGGTCACAACTGCCCTCAACCTCTATGCCTCTGGCTCCTTCCAGGGCTCAGTGGGTGATCTTTGCGGTGTCTCCCAATCAGCTGTCCACACTTGTGTCAAGCAGGTCACAGACGCTCTGTTCAGGCGTGCATTGATTTTCATTTTTTACCATTGGGACCAGGCAAGCCAGACACAATGAGCCAGAGGCTTCGCGGCCATTGCTGGCTTCCCCCGTGTTCAGGGTGCTATAGGCTGTACACATGTGACCATCAAGGCACCAGCAGGTGAGCCCGGTGCCTTCGTCAACAGGAAGGGCTTCCATTCCATGAACGTGCAGATAGCGTGTGACCACAGGATGCTGATTCTACAAGTCTGTGCAAGGTATTTGGGCAGCTCCCAAGACGCCTACATCCTCAGACACTCCCAGGTGCCAGGGCTCTTCAGTGCTTCAGCCCGGCTGGATGAATGGCTGCTGGGTGACAAGGGCTATCCCCTCACAAGGTGTCTCATGACGTCTCTCCGCCATGCAAGAACAGAAGCTGAGCAGTGGTACAATAGGAGCCACGCCTCCACATGGGCTGTGGTGGAGAGAATCATCGGTCTCCTCAAGATGCTCTTCTGATGCCTGGACCACTCAGGGAGTGCACTCCAGTACCACCAAGATCACGTGTCGGTGATAGTGGTTGCATGTTGCGTTCTCCACAATCTGGCACTGGAAAGGTGGGATGCTGTGGACAATGAAGCTGTAGACGCAGTGGCTGCAGCTGCACACGATGAGTCCAGCAGTGAGTCTGAGGGTGAGCACACACAGGGAAATGCTGAGGGGGTAGACGCTGACCCAGGCATACTCCAGGGAGGCAGGGAAACCTAGGAGGCTTTAATCCAATGAACCTTCGGCTAGCATACCACACATGGATCTCCAGGACAAGCCTGGGCTGTATGCTTCATATTTGAGACCTACGTGCAAAATCTGCCTGTTTAGGAAGATTAACTAAAGGCCTTGTTAATAAAACTGAATGTCCCACAAAGCACTCATTACATTATTGGAAGCCATCCACCTGCAGAATAAAAGAGGCATCCTCAGTTAGGGTGATATGTCTGAATTTAATATTGCAACAAAAAATCTTAATGAAACAAAATGAAAAATGTGTTAAAAATCACACCAACTCATTAAGACCTCATCGCAGGCCAACGCAAAAGCACCAGTGATCAACCCGTGGTGTGTCTACAGGGCCTTATGTTTACGTTTTCGGGTGCTACGTCTTGGTGCTGATCCGTCGCTGGGAGTGGCATCTGAGACAGTCTGCTGACTCTGCTGTCCTGTTGGCCTCAATGACCTTTGCGGTCATCCTCTGGCCCATGGAGCCAGTGCTGGCCCCACCTGGGAGGGAGCTGCCAGTTCCACAGCTGGCATCTCGCCAATTGTCGCAGCCTGACCGGATGCTACAGTCACGGCAGAGGGGCGGAGAAGCTGCTGCCCTCATCCGGAGCGTCCTGAGAGGTGCCCGCAGAGACGACAGGCAGCTGCTGCGCCGATGTGAGGTCGCTTCACATCTCCCTGTTCACCGTGGATGGATGGGCACTGAGCTGGGAAACTTGGTGCCCAGGCCATCTCCCACACTGGCACTGACCAGCTGAGGTCAATGCCGATGTGAGGGTTTGCTGGTCCGAGCGCATCCCCAGGAAGCCTTGATTGGTCTCCCGGAGGAGCCTCTCCACGAGAGTCACCACTCTCTCCATGGAGGACGCATGGCGCTCGGACATGAGGCTCATTGCTTCAGTGATCGTCAGCGTAGACCCCTCCACCATGGACACCAACCCAAGCATAGCCTCATGTATCTCCCCCGGACGCTCCCGTACACCCGGCCGCATTTCCTGGGCTTGCTGCATTGCGGACGACTCCACATCATCAGGCACCCGAGGGAGCATGTGCCTGGGCCCCTGCAGTCCTCCGACTGCTGGCGCCATGGACACTCGCTGTCTCTGCCAGCTCCTCCAGTGACTGTGAAGTGCCCTCACTGCTGTGCCTCGGGAAACTAGCCGACATTGTAATTCCCACCGCTGGTGCCTGCCTGGCAGAGATGGTGTGACGCTGGTGAGACTTCAGGGCCCTCAGGTGTGAGAGAGGGCCTTTGCTGCTCCTCCTTCCAGGCCTGATCCGCTGATTCTGAAAGGACAAGGACATTGGATCAGTTAACGTGGAGACAATGTCAATGTGCATCCCTGGCCCCCAGATCAATATGCGCTCATCCTTCCATAAACAATAGTCAAGCCACGTTGCAAACTTCAATCACTGAACATTCAGCACTGCCATGGCTGCTGGGAGAACAATGGTGACCTCACTGCTGGGCATACATACCTGCCCGTGGCACCCCAGCCTCACTGACACCGGTGGACCTGGGTGCATGGCACCTCTCCAAATCTAGGGCCTCCTGCTCAAAGCAGCTGAGAACCGCTAACTGTGCCAGCCGTCCACCAGTCCTCACTCGCTCGGCGGCATTATGTGCATATTTCTCCGGAAAAGGAGAGAGCAGCATTGATTCATGCTACTTGTACCTGGACTCCCTTCACAGACGGCCCACCCCAACCAAAGTGGGACATTGCAGGGCTCCAGTGTCTCCTCACCCCGCTGCTGCCAAACACTCACACAAAGATGCCAGGCCTGTCCGCCACCACACCGCCCCCCCAAACCCTCAACCCCACTGGCCAAATGCTGCCTACATCACATTAGGCACCACACAGTATAAACTTTCATAGCAAGGAGGCGCAATCATCACTTGATGTCATTAGTCTACATAAATCTATCGATTTCTGTCTTGAGCATGTTCAATGATTGAGCTTCCACAGCTCTCTGGAGTAGAGAATTCCAAAGATTCAACACCCTCTGAGTGAAGAAATGCCTCCTCATCTCAGTCTTAAATGGCTGCCCTTTATTCTGAGATTATGTTCCCTGGTTCTAGACTCACCAGCCAGGGGAAACATCCTATCTATATCTGCCCTGTCATGCCTGTAAGAATTTTATATGTTTCAGTAAGATCACTTCAAATTTTTCAAAACTCTAGAGAATACAGGCCTAGTTTCCTCAATCTCTCCTCATAAAATAATCCCGCCATCATAGGGATTATATTGGTGAACTTCTGTTGCACTTCCTTTATGGCAAGTTTATCTTTCCTTAGATAAGTAGGCCAAAACTGCACACAGTGCTCTAGATGTAGTTTCACCAATGCTCTATACAATTGCAGCAAGACATTTTTACTTCTGTACTCAAATTCTTCCCTTCCAATGAAGGGCAACATACCATTTGCCTTCATTATTGATTATAGCACCTGCATACTAGCTTTTAGTGACTCATGAACAATGAGACCCAGGTCCCTTTGGACACCAACACTTCCCAACTTACCATTTGAGAAATATTATGAGCAGGATTTTCCAGCCCTGTCCACCATCAGAATCGTCCAGTTCCATCAGAAGTCAATGGACTTGTGCAGCTGGTACAGAGTGGAATTGCTGCGAGTTTGGTAAGTAAGGGAGTGAAATTTTTAATTCCAAGGGGTAATCCCTTTTTATAAAATCTAGTATTGCTTGATTGCAATTTAGCATTTAACTTAAATTTACTGTTTTAAGTCTTAAATCTCTTTTCAGGCATGGCAGGGCTAAGAAAACTAATCAAGCTCTTTGCTGGAGAGCAGATAAGATCAGCTGAATATATAACTGGCATAATCTGGCTCTGTAACTGCCAGAGAGTAGGCTCATCTGAATCTCAGTAGTGTAAATAAGAGAGGTTAAGTGCACTGGCACTTAGTGCAGTGGGTACAGAGTGAAATGACTGCAAGTTTGGCGAGTAAGAGAGTTAGAGAGGAGAGAAGGGAGATGCTATTTTCTTGTTCTTTTATTTTCCTTTCTCTCTTTCTCAGCCTCCAGGAGACCAGGAGTCGTAAAGCTGCACGAGAGGGGCTATTTGAAAAAATCCAAGGATGAGACAACTGGAGCATAAAGTCATTAACTGGTGAGAAACTGCTGTTGGGATGGTCTTTAAGTAGCTGAAAATTAGAAAAAACCTCCCTCCTGTCTGTAACAATTGTATTTTCTCATAGCTCCCTTTACTTTTTACAATTTAATAACATAGTAAATTTCTAAAATACTCTATTGCTACTTCCGATGCACAGTATAAAACTGTGGTAGCCAGTGAGGCAAATACACTTGATAGAACCTCACACCAATCCTAGTAGCATTATAATGTTTTGGATTAGTTATAACTTGGACACTATTGTCATTGAGTGGTTGCTTCATTCAGCTATATGGATTATTGTGAGACCACATTAGAGGTGGAGATGCAGCTGTTGTGAGTAGGGGTGAGAGAGGAAGGGAGGTAAGACATGCATCTTAAAATTAGTTTCTACAATGATTGTAGGCAGCTAAAAATAAAGACTCATCTTGACTTACTTCAAAATTTTTGAAGCATCCAAGTCATCAGCACATCAGCATTAAAATCAGGTGTAAAATTGCCTCATGCTGTGTTTACTTAATTTTGTGATGTAAAAGAGTGATATGTTTTGTCCAGGGACGAAGCAGAAATGGAATACCTGAAGCTAGCACAAGATCTTGAAATGTATGGTGTAGGCTATTTTTCTATCAGGTTGTCATCTTTGCAACACAAATGTTTTAAAAATGAAAGGAATCCTCTGTACATTTATGATTTAATTTCCTCTCTGGTTAAATTTTGTGCACCCTCCCCATCCTCAATCTCCTCATCGCCCACTGCAGCCTGAACACTTGCATGCACATCCCCCAATAAGATCATGGCTCCTTCATGACTACCAAGCATTCCTGATTGCTCAAGTGACAGGAGGTAAGAATCCTGTCATGTAAAATAGTCAAAATATCAATTACTTTGCCCCACCCAAACTCCTGAGGCCCTTCTCCAATATAGTGAGGCCATTTAACTGCCAAGCCCCACTAAAGCTTGGGCCTAGATTCACAGCAGAAAGGCGCCAAAGTTAAGTGTAAATAATTTTAATATGGCAAAGTTTAATAAACTAAAATCCAGCCTCGCACATGGAGATCAAATTAGCTCCAGGACACATTATTCAATAGAGGATGCACATTTAATTGTAAAATATTGTCCAGTCATGTCAGCCATCTTTGAAATAATGATAGAAAGGAATCTATATTTCAAGTTCGAAAGAAAACGCTTCATGTCCTCTAAATGTAAAAACACCTGCCACATAATTAATTTGTTATATTGTAATGTAATTTTTAAATCAACACAGTTTTTCAGATCTTAAAGTGTGTGTGTGTTTGTGTATGAACTGATTTGACAAACTGATAAAAGGTCACACGCTGAAAGGCTAACTCTTTTTTTCTCTCTCCGTTGATGCTGCTAGACCTGCTGAGCATCTCCAGCATTTTCTTTAATCATTTCAGATTTCTAGCAGCTGCAATTAATCAAAATGTTGTTTTAATTAATTTAATGTCAATTGCTACCAATAGGAAAGAATTTATTTCTAAATATTATATACCGTGCAATATAGAGAAAATGTCTTGCTGTTGTACAGGATTTTCTTTGAAATTTCTGTCCAGTAACTCTAAAGGACACATTATTTAGAGTTTTGGATTTTTTTCTCTTGTACAAATGTATTTTGCAGTTTGTTAAATCAGTTCACACACACATACACTTTGATACTTGAAAGAGTGTTGATTTAACAATTACATTGTGATATGACAAATTAAGTATGTGGCAGATGCTTTTAAACTTAGAGGATGTATGCTGCATAAATTGCTTCTTTCCCATCTTGAAATGTTGATTCCTATCTATTATTTCTCATCTACATGCTGCCCCTCAGAGATATTATCCAAAGACACAGAATTTGTTTTTACATGTATGCTGACAACATCAGCATTACCTCAGCACCAACTCTGTTGACTCCTCCACTTCTGCTAAATTATCAGACTGCTATCCGACATCCAGTAAAGGATGAGCAGAAATTTTCTCCAATTAAATATTGGGAAAGCTGAAGCCATTGCTTTTGGTCCCTTTTCCAGACTTTCTTCCCATAGCTACTGACTCCTTCCCTCTCCCTGACTACAGTCTGAAGCCAGTCTGTTCTCAGCTATGGTGTCACTTCTGCTCCTGAGATGGGCTAACGACCTCATGGTTGTGCCTTCACCAAGATCACCTATTCGCACCTCCGCAACATCGCCTGACTTCATCTGCATCTCAGCTCATCTGCTGCTGAAACCCCTTCATTCGTGACTCCGTTACCTCTAGACTCAACTATTCCGATGCAATCCTAGCTGGTCCCCACATTCTCCCCCCTGCCCCCCATAAATTTGATGTCATCTAAAACTCTGTTGTCTGAATCTTAACTCAAAGTCGGTTCCATTCCTCTATAACCTCTGCACTTGCTGGCCTGCATTGACTCCCGGTCAAGCAACGCCTTGATTTTAAAATTCTCATCCTTGTTTTCAAATCCCTCCATGGCCTCGCCCCTCCCTATTTCTGCAATCTCCTCCAGCCCCACAACCCTCTGAGATATCTGAGCTCCCCTAAGCCTGGGCTCCTGTGCATTCCTAATTTTAATTGCCCCATCATAGGTAGCTGTGCCTTCAGTTCCTGGGCCCTAAGCTGTGGACTGCTCTCCCTTCACCTCTCAGCTTCACTGGGCTGAATTTTGCCCTCATCGGGCAAGCTTGGCAGGGGCGAGCGGAAGCGGCCGCGAAATGGACTGCTGCCCATGATTGGGCCGCGACCACGACGTCACCAGCTGCAGAATGTTCGAGAAGGGCCTGGCGTGGGCAGGGGCCTGTTGGCGATCCGGCACGCGGTTCAAAAACAGTGCAGGCAGCCCCAGGGAGGCTGCCCATGTCAGAGTTGCTGCATCGACATGGCTGCAAACAAAGACATAAACGCCAGGCGGGAGGTGAGGTTGGCTGGGCACTCAGCCCCCTTGTTTTTCCGAGTGCCTTGCCGCCCTCCTGGAGGAGGTGGCTGTCAGGAGGGACACCCTTGTCCTCAGAGGTGGGAGGAGGAGGTCACTGTGCCTCACAAAGAGGGCATGGGAGGAGGTGGCAGCCCAGGTGAGCAGCCACAACGTGGTGTGGTGCACCTGGCTGCAGTGCTGGAAGTGCTTCAATGACCTGCTGTGCTCAGGATGGGTGAGTATTGTGTTGGCATGGGTCAGTGTTTTGAAGTGTTTTGGGTTGGCCATCCCTCCGTGAGGCTCAGGGGTGTTAGTGTCTGAGTGCCAACTGTCAATGACACTGGAGCTGGATAAGGGGCTGAGCCCTGGCTGCTTGGACTGAATGTCTTGCGGCTCAATGGCCACAACTTGAATCTGCTTTGCAAAGTGCTCCCCAGGTTGCATTGTCCAGGCTGCAATGGCGCTGCAGATAGAGAGTGGACTAATCAATGTTCCTCTGTCCTTTCAGGAGAAGACATCCCACAACAATATTGAGAGGTCATGGACTGGTGGAGGATCCCTACACCTCCTCATTCTTCCCATATATGAACAGGATGACAGGAAGCCTTGGAGCTTGAGAGGTGTCACACACCTCAGTCACCCACCGCAGAGAGGCTGGGGTGTCAGACGAAGGTAAGAGTACAGTGCACAAATTGAGAGTTTCGGATGCTGCAAAATCTTGGGTAGGCTCATCATTGATGGGAGCCTCCAGACTGGATTCCTTATTGATCGTTGAAAGACGAGGGCACCATGATGCAGATCTCCATTGTCTCACCAGGGTGCCTGGCATGCATAGTGACAGTCTGATGACTTAAACTAATGACATGTCTGTCTTCTCTCTTAGATCTGCCACCAAGCAGCCAATCTCAGGGCGTCTAGGAGCTACTTCCGACACCGGAGGACCACCATGCTCCAGAAGCACCTGCATCACACCCACTCTCTAAAGTGGCAACAGTGCGGATACCAGAACATCGATGGGCATTTGATCAGCGGCTAGTACCTCAGTGCACATTGGTGAGGTCACTTCACACTCGCTTGAGGTGCAGGCGGAGTCAGAGAGTGCCCAGGGCACTGGCAGTTGGAAGACAGCTGGATACAAGGACAATGCTCAGTTGGAGGCCAATGATGAGCCTCTGGTGTTGTCCATTAGGCAACAGATGCTGGACATCCAGCAGGGTGTGTGGGAGGATCTGGTGGAGATCCATGAGCTTTTGTATGCCATGGTCTCTGCTGTGGAGGAGTCACTGGGGAGCCTGGGAACTGCATTGACCCTCGTGGCCAAGTGCAATACTCCTCCACTGAGAGAGCGGTGACTCTCATGGAGAGGCAGCTCCAGGAACAGAATTAGGGTTCCTGGGGTTGTGCTCGGACCTGCAAGCCCTCACACAGGCACTGACCTCAGATGGTCAACGTCCATGTGTGAGATGAATGAGGCACCCAGTATCTCAGCTAGGTGCCTATCCATCAATGATGAGCAGGGAGGAGCACAGCAACCTCACATTGGCATATAAGCTGCCCGTTATCTCTGCAGGCTTCTCTCAGGGCGTTCCGGATGACAGCAGGAACATCTCTGCCCCTCTGACAGTGACTGTGGCTTCTGATGAAGCTGCGATGACTGGGGAGATGCCAGCTGTGGCACTGGCTGCTCCCTCCCACGCGAGGCCAGCAGAGGCTCCACTGGCCAGAGGATGACCACCAAGGTCATCAAGGCCAACAGGGCAGCAGAGTGAACAGGCTGTCTCCAATGTTGGTGCCAGCGATGGGGGAGCACTTAGTTGTGGCACCCGTAAGTGTAAGTTTAAAGCATCTTAAGCGCAAGAGGGACAGGTCATGGGTGATATTTTGTTCTCCCATTTTTTTTTCTTTTTCTAATAGTGTGACCATCGACACCTGATATTGTTCTGTTCATAATCTGTGAGTACCAATATTAAATTACATTTGCTTTTGTGTAATCGGCCTGAGTATGCTTCATTTGTTTTGTAGGTGCAGGGTAGGCCAGTATGTAATGCTGGATGTGAATGGCTTGAAACTTCATTGCACAGGCACTAAATGTATCTTGGGGGCAAAGGAAGAGGCCATTCCTGAGATCCAGGATGGTGGCAGCAGCCCTGGCATGAGGTGATAGCTCTTATTTGGCAGCCTAGCTGAAGGAGCATTGGATCAAGGCCTCCCTGTTGTCCCTGCCTCCCTGGAGGCTACCGAGGTCTGGCTCCATGCCCTCAGCATACTCATTGGGCTCTTCTTCTGACTCACTACTGGATTCATCATCTGTGGCCTGTGGAGCCGCATCAACATCCCCTTTTTCCACTGGGTCCCCTCTTGCCAATGCCAGATTGTGGACAGCGCAGCATGCAACCACTATCAGTGACACCCACTCTGAAGAGTACTGCAGTGTGCCCCCTGAACAGTCCAAGCGCATCTTGAGAAGACCTATGGTTCTCTCTACCACCACCCTTGTGCTCTGCCTATGTTTTTGGGTGGTGGAGAGACATCATGAGCCAACTTTTCAAGGGATAACCCTTGTCACCTAGCAGCCATCCATCCAGCTGGGCTGGAGCACTGAACAGCCCTGGCACCTGGGAGTGTCTCATGATGTACGTGTCATGGGAGTTGCCTGGGTACCTTACACAGACTTGCAGAACCTGCACCTTGTGGTCACAAACTATCTGCATGTTCATTCAGTGGAATCCTTTCCTGTTAATGAAGGCACCCGGCTCACCTTCTGGCACCTTGACAGCCACATGTGTGCAGTTGATGGCATCCTGGACATGGGGGAATCCAATAATCGCTTTAAAGCCTCTGGCTCACTCAGCCTGGCTGGTGTCATCCGTATGGAAATGAAAGAAAGTCAATGCAAGTCTGAACAGAGCTTCTGTCACCAGCTTGACGCAACTATGGACAGCTGATTGGGAGACTCCACACAGATCCCCCACTGAGCCCTGGAAAGAGCCAGAGGCATAGAAGCTGAAGGCCACTATGACCTTCAGAGCCATTGGCATGGGGTGTCCACCCACACAGTCGGAGCTGATCTCAGGCCTGATTATCTGACATATAGATGTCACTGTCTCCCTTGAGAGACGTAGCCTCCTTCGACATTGCACCTCGGACATGTTGAGGTAACTGCATCGCTGCCTGTAAACCCTGGCAGCAGGATAGTGGCATCTTTCACCTTGGACTTCCTGTTAGCCCTGCACCCCTTGTGCCTGCACCTCTCCTCCCACAGGTCCCTCCCCTGGAAGCTGTATAGGGGACAACTGGCCTCCTCTCCCTTCTGCCCCTCTCTTCATCCTCAGAGGAGGTGTCTCCAGCGGAGACCACAATCCCCATTACCAGGGTACCTGGAAGGGTTCACACGAGCCGAATCTTCAGGGGGGCTTGGAGACATCAATGAGTCCTGAAATGAAGTGTGGAAATGCTAAGAATGAAGCCCTGAACAGAGATGAAGCTGCCAAGTACCAAGAAGCCACCAGCAGCGAGTTATCTTCAAAACTCCTCACTGGCAATGCTGCTGACCCTTTTTATCCTACCCGTGGATAAGATTTTGCAAATTGTGGACTGCCCGCCTGTCTGTTTTGCCCATGCAATGAGTGAAAAATCACACAAACATCGTTAATTCACCGTCAATTGGGAAGGGCCTTAACTGGCCTCTTAATTAATGGCAGGTGCGGCTCCAACTCCAGCACGCATCTGCAGACCGAAATATGACGTGAGTGCGTGATGACTTCGGGATGCTTGCCTAACGTCATCGTGCATCATTTTACGCTGATTCAAGTCGGATGCGCGCCCTCCTGGCGAGTAGAAAATTCTGCCCACTATCTCATTTTCCTCCTTTGAGACATCCCTAAAACCTATTTTGTTGACCAAGCTACTGGTCATCTGACCGGCTATCACTTTATGTGACTCAATGTCATACTTTGTTTTATAACCCTCATTATGTTAAAAGCACTATATAAATATAAGTTATTACTATTTCAAAGACATCCGACATGACTGGATAATATTTTACAATTAGTTGTGCCACCTCTGTTGAACAATGTGTGCTGGAGCTAATTTGATCTCGATGTATAAGGCTGGATTTTAGTTTATGAAAATGGAAGCACGTAATATGAATTTCAATGAAGTGCTATCTTTGAAACTAGATAGTAATCACAATTACTCCATTAAGTAGAACTAACTCAGCTCCAGATTTTCCATTTAATTTTAAATTGATATAAGCAGTGTTGGACTTCTAAATGCAAAATTAACATTCTGCATGAAATAGCAATTGCCGTGCTAATGTAATAAAAAAAGCCGATTATGTGTGATTGACCAATGTACTTAACTAAATAAAAACAGAAAATACTGGAAATATTCAGCAAGTCAGGCAGCATCTGTGGAGAGAAGGGTTAATATTTCAGGTTAATGACATTTCATTGGAACACTTAACATCTAACTTGACTTTGAAATTAATCATTACAATTTTTACTAAACAGAATTTTAACAATAACTATTTCTGTATAAATGTAACTAAAATTACTATGAATTTTTCATAGCTTGCCATGAATATATGTTTTCCAGAAATCATTTTGCTTGAAAGAAGTTACTAAAAAAATATAATTCAAGAGGGCAATCTACATTACAATTGTCATGAAAAATTACCTGTAATCACTCCTCTGACACTTTTTCCTCCTTTGAGCATCTCATCTTGTTTTACTCCTCTCACTTCTCAATCAAAACCATCAATCTCCATTCCCCAAGTAGGCTGAAAATTTCTTCACTGAGATACCTTCACTGGTTTCCTTGATCAGCCTTTGTGCTGAACAACTTCTCATCCTCGGTGATTGCAACCCCCATCTCAACTCGTCATGTTTCCTCTCCTCTGAGTTCACTACCCTCTTATCCTCCTTAACTCTCTCCCTCCATGTAAACTCGCCAACCATATTCATGGCCACCTCACATGGTTTTTATAGTCCCATCATTTCAATTACAGATAAGGCCACCTCTGAGCACTTTCTTGTATCACTCACTACCCGCACCCCCTTCCACATCCCAACTCTACCTCCTTCTGTATCTGCTCCTGGAGAAAACTATCACCCAATTCTGCCACAGGTGCCCTTTCAAAATCCTGTCTAGCATTTGGCTCTCTGTTTGCCACAGCATTTCTGTAGCTGTTGATTTGCTCAGCTGCACCTTCACCTCCACCTTTAATGTCCTAGTACCTATTAGACCATTACTCTCTCTCACCTTGTTTGGCACACCCCCCCCCCCCCCCCCCCCCCCCCACCCGGTATATGGTCCTCATCTCCACTCCCTGAAGTCCAAGAGATGCAGATTTGAAAGGATATAGCGGCCAACTGGTTTAGTTATTCCACTGCCAGATCTGGTTAACCACATAGAACATTATCAGATTCTACTCTTTCTTGCTAAAACTGCTCTTTATTCCAGGATCATCCTGAGTGCAAAGATAATTGTGACTTTTCTCTGTTGAAAACTTTCTTCTTAAATGCCACTCCACTATTTCTTCCAGCAATAAATGCAAAGGGCAAATGGACTTCTTTGTCACTAAGATTGAAGCCATCCAATCAGACTCAGTCATGTCTCTCCATTCCACTAGTCCACAGATCAAACATCCTCTAAAGCTCCCCCCTACCCTAGCCCTCACATCTTTCTTTAGTTTCTCTCTTATCTCCCCTCATATTCTCTCCAACCTCATCTTGTCCATGAATCCCATCTCCTGCTTCCTAGATCCTGTTCCCACTAAAATGCTGACCCGCCAACTTCCCCTCCTGATCCCGATATTAGCTGCTATTGTTACACATCATCTCTCATCAGGTCTTGTTCATCTTGCCTTTAAATCTGCCATTATCACTCCTTGCCTCAAAAAAACAACCCTTGACCCCACTAATCCTTGCATACTACCACCCATCTCCAACTTCTCTTTCCTCTCCAAACTTTTTAAATACTCTGTAATCTTCCAAATCTGTGCCCATCTTGCCAGAAACATCATAGTAGATTCTTCCAATCAGGTTTATGCCCTGCTACATAAAGCTGAAACAGCTTTCAGCTTCACAAATGACATCCTATGTGACTATGACAAAGGCAAATTCTTCCTCTCATCATTCTTGACCTGTCTGCCTTTGACATGGCTGATCACCATTTTCCTCCAACACCTTCCCACAGTCATCCAGCTGTGTGGGATTGTACTCACCTGGTTCCATTCTTATCTAATTGTAGCAAGAGTATCACTTACAATAGTTGCTCTTCCTGCTCCTGCACAGTTACCTCTGGTATCCCTCAAGGACCTATCCTTGGCCCCCTCCCATTTCTTATTGACAATATCCTTCAAAAGCACAGCATTAGCTTCACATGTATACTGACAATGCCCAGCTCCAACTTACCACCATCTGTCTCAACTCGTCTGGTGTTGCAAACTTATCAGTATTGGATGCACAGAATTTTTCTCCAATTAAATACTGGGGAGATCGAAGCCATTGTTTATGGTACCTGCTTCAAACTCTGTTCTCTAGCTACCAGCTCCATCCCCCTCCTGGGCAGTTGTCTGAGTCCAAACCAGATGTTCAGAACATCTGACCCCAAGGTGAGCTTCTGACAACATATTCATGCCATCACTTAAAAAGGTCTATTTCCTCTCCATAACATTGCCTGACTTCATTCCTGCCTTAGTTTATCTGTCATTGAAGCTCTCATTCATGCCTTTGGTATGTCTAAAGTTGACTATTTCAAGTTACTGCTTTGTGATCTCCCACATTCTAACTTCCATAAATATGAGGTCATCAAAACTCTGCTGACCATGCCTTAGTTTGCACCAAGTCCTGTTTGCCTATCAGCCCTGTGCTTGCTAAGCTATGCTGGCTCCTCACCAAGCAACGTCTTGATTTTAAAATTCTCAGTCTTGTTTTTAAATCTTTCCATAGCCACACCCTGCTCTGCAATTTCCTCTAGCCCCACAATCTGTGCTCATACAATTCCGACCTCCTGAGTGTCTCTGATTTTAATTGCTCCATCGTTGGTGGCCATGCCTTCAGTTGCCTAGGATATAAGCTCTGGAATAACCTCCCAACATCTCCTTGCCACTCTACCTCTCTTTCCTCCTCGAAGGCATTCCTCAAAATCCACCCCTTCAACCAAGTTTTGGTCATCGAAATGAGTACCTCCTTATGTGGCTTGGTGTCATATTTTATTTTATGTTACTCCTATGAAGCAGCTTGAGATATTTTATTACATTAGTGATATATATAAGTTGTTGTGAATAAGATACATTTAGGCCTCAAAGTTTAGATTTACATGCGGCATAGACATATCAAAACAAACCATTGACTTAGATATTTGTTCAGGTGCTGAATGACCTTCTAAACTTGCAAAGCCGATATGCACTGCCCACGTATTTGTAAAGGCCAAAACAATCGACGTGCAGTGACATTGCTGGAAACAGATGTTTGGTCTTTTGCATATGCAAATAAGGGGTTAATGTCTTTTTAAGGCCCACATTGCTAGATTGGTTTGCCCTGCCACAGCTAGCACTACTATGGAGAATCAGACCCATGTGCAGCTCTACAGGTGACCCAAAGGGGCTGCCTGTTAGTCCACAGCCAACAAGGCAAGATTTTAAAATATACTTAACTGAATGTGGAGCTGGGAGGAGTACAGGTGCTACTCCCAAACCTGCTTTCAAAGAACATGGGCTGCTGCTGGCCACTACTCCCACTGATTGTGGCATTGCTTTACCCTCCTGTAATGACTAGACAGACCAGATATGTTTCAGCAAGAAACAGATAAACTTTATTACAGAGAGCTTTTCAGATGCTACATGCTCAATCAGGATTTTTGCCAGGAAATCCCACCAACACACCCCTCCTCACTCACCCCCACCCCTCCCAGATTGTCCATGCTTAGGGTGCATTGGTTGGAGCCTCCAAGAACATTACGTGACCTCTGATAGACAACAGAAGAGGCCATACCTTCAGTTACTGCAGTTCCTCCCCCTTTAGTTTTTTACAGTTTCTATTTATAGAGAATATTTGAATATCCAACAACATATACATATATACAACTTCAGGTGGTTAAAGATTAAGCCTCTGAAGTGCTTTCCTTATTTGGTTAGAGTGGCGTGGCTCTACCACTTAAGGTTCCTCCAAGGATAAACATGATCAGGAACTACAGCCTGGGATACATCATTAGAAAGGGGCAGGTCTGGGCTAGGCAACTCTACAGAGACATTGAGCATGTCTATTCTTGGTCGATCTGTCATCTCAGGGATTGATGGTTTAATGTTAATCTCAGGCGGAATAGTTGGTTTTTGGAATGTCTCTCTATCACAAATATGGTTCATATGCTTTCAAACGATTCTGCCTTCCACTTCCACCTGGAAGGATAAGGGACCAGTCTCTGAGACAATGGTTCCAGGAACTCAACAAAGTCCACTTCCGAAATTCCACATAAATACTGTGTCTCCTACAGTGAATGTGTGAGCTTTGCTATATCATGATTCAATTTTTGATTACTCTGATTCCTCTCTACCTTACCTTCTAAGTTTGGAAACTTAGCAAAAATTTATCCCTGTCAAAAAGAAGGACTCGATGAGAAGGATGAACCACCCATGGTTAACAAAGATGGTTAAGGAGAGCATCCTATCAAAAACTAAGGCAGACGAAGTGGTAAAAACTAGTGGTTGGCCAGAGGATTGGGAATTTTTTAGGAACCAGCAGCGGATGACTAAAAAATTAATAATGAGGGAGAAAATTGGTTATGAAAATAAATTGGCAAGAAATATAAAAACAAACAGCATGAACTTCTATGGGTATATAAAAAGAGAGTGGCTAAAGTGAGTGTGGGACCCTTGGAGGATATGACTGGAGAATTGATAATGGGGAACAGAGAAATGGCAGATAATTTAAACCAATATTTTGAATCAGTCTTTATGGTGGAGGACACTATAAACATTCCATAGACATAAGATAAGCCAGGAGCTAATGGGAGGAAAGACCTTGTAACAGTCTCTATCACGAGGGTCAAAGTATTTGAGAAACTAATGGGACTAAAGGCAGACAAGTCACCAGGACCTGATGGCCTGCAACCAAGGGCTGTAAAGGAAGTGGCTGCAGAGATAGTGGAGGCATTAGTCAAAATATTCCTGAACTCACTGGATTCTGGGAGGGTCCCAGCGGATTGGTAAACCATTAATGTGATGCCCCTGTTCAAGAAGGGAGGGATACAAAAAGCAGGAAGCTATAGGTCAGTCAGCTTAACATCTGTCATTGGGAAAATGCTAGAGTCCATTATTAAGGAAGAAATAGCAGGGCATTTAGAAAAGCTTGACAAAGTCAACATGGTTTTGTGAAAGGGAAATCATGTTTGACAAATTTGCTAGAGTTCTTTGAGGATATAACAAGCAGAGTTTATAAAGGGAAATCGATAGATGTAGTGTATTTAGATTTCCAGAAGGTATTCGATAAGGTGCCACATCAAAGGCTATTACACAAGGTAAGAGCTCATGGTATTGGGGTAACATATTAGCATGGATTTAGGATTGGTTAACACACAGAAGACAGAAAGCCAGGGTTAATGGCTCTTTTTCAGGTTGGAAAGACATAACTAGTAGAGTGCCAAAAGGACCAGTCCTGGGACCTCAATTATTTACTAGCTATATTAATGACTTGGAGGAGGGGGCAGAGTGGAATGTATCCAAATTTTCTGATGATACAAGAATGGTGGGAGGGTATGTTGTGATAAGGAATCTGCAACCTGGCAGATGGAGTTTAATGTAGGAAAGTGCAAGGTCATGTACTTTGGTAGGAAAAATCAGAAAGCAGACTATTCTTTAAATGGAGAGAGACTCCAAAAAAGTGCTGCACAGAGGGATCTGGATGCCCTTGTGTATGAAACACAAAACATTACCATGCTGGCGTGGCGAGTAATTAAGAAGGCAAATGGAACTTTGGCCTGTATTGCAAGGGGGTTGGAGTTTAAAAATAGGGGAGTCTTGTTACAACTGTACAGGGTGTTGGTGAGGCCACACCTGGAATACTGTGTACAATTTTAGTCCCCGTATTTTAGAAAGGATATATTGGCTTTGGAGGCAGTTCAAAAGAGATTCACTGGGCTGATTCCTGGGATGAAAGGGCTGACTTATCAAGAATAGTTAAACAGGTTAGACATTTAGTCATTAGAATTTAGAAGAATGAGGGGTGATCTTATTGAAACGTACAAGATTCTGAGGTGGCTTGATAGGGTAGATGTTGAGAAGATGTTTCCACTAGTGGGGAAATCTCGAACTAGGCAACATAGTTACAGAATAAGGGGACACTCATTTAAAACTGAGATGCAAAGGAATTTGTTCTCTCAAAGGGTAGTGAGTGTCTGGAATTCTCTACCTCAGAGAGTTGTGGAGGCTAGATCACTGAAAGTGTTTAAAGAGGAGGTAGATAGATTTTCGAAATATCGGGGAGTTGTGGGCTATGAGGAGCTGGTACGACAGAGGGGTTGAGACCTGGGGCAGATCAGCCATGATGTTACTGAATGGCGGGGCAGGCTTGAGGGGCCAAATGGCTTACTCCTGCTCCTATTTCTTATGTTCTAATGATCCTACCACTAGCTTTGACTAGTGCAGTTATGTCATAAATGCAAGGAAGTTTTGACAGCAGTCTGGATTTTGCCTGGGAAGTCTGCTCTGCATTTTTCAAAATGGCCTCAGCTAAGATCAAAAGTGAAAAATGCTCCATTCTGTTGATGTGTGGCAAATTTGTTTATGTATTTTTATTTGCTTATGGTGCATTTATATGCTCCATTTCTATGACACATTTACTGAAATATTTAAATTGGTTTTTGGGAGATACACTACAGAGAAGTAATTCCAAGTAATTGAATCTGATGCAATGTTGATTACGTTATACTGCCCGTGTGTACACAAGGCATAAATTAATGGCAAAAATTAGGTAGAAGTAATTAAATGCAAACCTAATAATGCAGTGGAATTTAGAATAAGGAAGGAACAGAATGAATCAAATGGGAGGATTGTTGGTTGTGGTGGATTTGATTGTTAACAAATGGGAAAAAAAGAATTCTCAGAGCCAATATGCTACCAAGACATTTTTTTTTATTCTTTCAGAGGATTTGGGCAGTGCTGGCAAAGCCAGCATTTATTGCCCATCCCTAATTACCCTTGAGAAGATGGTGGTGAGCCGCCGCCTTGAACCGCTGCTATCCACGTGGTGTACGTACACCCGCAGTGCTGTTAGGGGGTAGTTCCAGGTTTTTGACCCAGTGACAGTGAAGGAATAGCGATATATTTCCAAGTCAGGATGATGTGTGGCTTGGAGGGGGACTTGGAGTTCGTGGTGTTTCCATGCATCTGCTGCTCTTGTCTTTCCAGTTGGTAGAGGTCATAGTTTTGGAAGGTGCTGTTCAAGGATCCTTGGTAACTTGCTGCAGTGCATCTTGTAGATAGTATACATTGCTGCCACTGTGTGTCAGTGGTGGAAAGAGTGAAGGTTTAAGGTGATGGATGGGGTGCCAATCAAGTGGGCTGCTTTGCTCTGGATGGGGTTGAGCTCCGAATGTTTAGATAATATCACCACCTTCAACGCCTCTGTGTTCTTTTGTTCTTTTGTCTGTGACATCTTTTGATTATCTGCTCCTATCACTGCTTGCTTGCCCCTACAACCACACCACCCCCCCACTTCTCTCCCCCCACCCAACCCCCCCTCCCCCACCTTAAACCAGCTTATATTTCACCCCTCTCTTTAGATTCACTCAATTCTATTGAAGGGTCATGAGGACTCGAAATGTCAACTCTTTTTTTCTCCGCCGATGCTGCCAGACCTGCTGAGTTTTTCCAGGTAATTCTATTTTTGTTTTGGATTTCCAGCATCCGCAGTTTTTTGTTTTTATATTTTAAGCAGGTGAAGATGGTTGGACCTAGGACATTTTCCTGAGGAGCTCCTGCAGTGATATCCTGGGCCGGAGATGATTGACATCCAACAACCACAACTACCTTCCTTTGTGCTAGGTATGAGTCCAACCAGTGGAGAATTTTCCCCTGATTCCTTGCTTTTTTCCCTGATTCCTTACCTTGATGTCAAAGGCAGTTATTCTCTCCTCATCTCTTGAGTTCAGCTCTTTTGTCCATGTTTGGACCAAGACTGTAATGATAGTCAGAGTTATAGAGTTTTACAGCACGGAAGGAGGCCCTTTAGCCCATTGTGTCTGTGCTGGTCATCAAGCCCCTATCTACTCCAATCCCATTTTCCAGCACTTGGTCAGTAGCCTTGTATGCTATGGCATTTCAAGTGTTCATCTGAATACTTCTTAAATGTTATGAGGGTTCCCACCTCTACCACCCTTTCAGGCAGTGAGTTCCAGATAGTTCCACCCTCTGGGTGAAAAAAATTCTTCCTCACATCCCCTCTAAGCCTCCTGCCCCATTTTCTTAAATCAATGCCCCCTAGTTATTGACTCCTCCATTAAGGGGAAAAGTTTCTTCCTATCCACCCTATCTATGCCCCTCATAATTTTGTACACTTCAACCAGGTCCCGCCTTAGCCTTCTCTGCTCTAAGGAAAACAATGCCAGTCTATCTAGTATCTCTTCATAGCTGAAATGCTCCAGCCCAGACAACATCCCGATGAGTCTCCTCTGCACCCTCTCAAGTGCAATCACATTTTTCTTATAGTGTGGTGACCAGAACTGCACACAATACTCCAGATGTGACCTAACTAATGCTTTATACAGTTCCAGCATAACCTCCCTACTCTTGTATTCAATGCCTCAAATAGTAAAGCAAGTATCCCATGTGCCTTCTTAACCACCTTATCTACCTGTCCTGCTGCCTTCACGGATCTTTGGACATGGACACCAAGATTCCTCTGATCCTCTGTACTTCCTTGGGTCCTACCATTCATTGTATATTCCCTTGCCCTGTTAGTCCTCCCAAAATACATCACCTCACACTTTTTAGGATTAAATTCTATTTGCCAGTCTTCTGCCCAACTGACTAGCCCACCTATATCATCCTATAGTCTAAGGCTGTCCTCCTTGCTATTTGCCACATCACCAATTTTCATGTCATCTGTGAATTTACCAATCACACCTCCTACACTCATACCTAAATCATTAAGGTACGCTACAAACAGCAAGGGGCTCAGCACTGAACCCTGTAGTACGTTACAGGACACAGGCTTCCAGTCACAAAAACAACCATCGACCATCACCCTCTGCCCCCTGCCATTAAGCCATTTTGGATCCAATTTGCCATATTGCCCTGGATCCCATGGGCTCTTACCTTCTTGACTAGTCTCCCATGTGAGACCTTGTCAAAAGTTCTTCTGAAATCCATGTAGGCTGCATCAACTGCACTACCCTCATCTACAGTTGAAAACTTCAATCAAATTTGTTAGACATAATCTCCCCCTGACAAAGCCATGTTGACTATCCTTGATTAATTCTTGCCTCTCCAAGTGGAGATAGTTCTGTCCCTCAGAATTTTTTCCAAAAGTTTCCCTACCACTGATGCTAGACTCACTGGCTTATAGTTCCCTGGTTTATCCCTACGACCCTTCTTGAATAATGGTACCACATTAGCTGTCCTCCAGTCCTCTGGCATCTCTCCTGTGGCCAGGGAGAATTTGAAATTTAATGTCAAGGCCCCTGCAAACTCCTCCTTTGCCTCCCACAGCAGCCTGGGATATATCTAATCTGGACCTGGAGTTTTATCCACTTTTAAGCCCACTAAAACCACCAATACCTCCTTCCTCTCAATGCTAATTTGTTCAAATATATCACAGTCCCCCTCCCTGGTTTCTATACCTACATTGTCCTTCTCTACAGGTGCAAAGTGTTCATTTAAAACTTCACCTACATCTTCCGGCTGCTCACATAGATTGCCATTTTGGTCCCTAATGGAACTTACTCTTTCCCTGGTTATCCTCTTGCCCCTAATATACTTACATATCCTTTGGGTTTCCCTTCGTTTTACCCTACAGTGTTTTTTCATGCCCCCTCTTCACTCTCCTTATTTCTTTTTTATGTAACCCCTGGCACTTTCTATACTCCTCTAGGGCTTCCACTGTTTTGAGCCCTTGGTATCTACCATAATCTTTTCTTTCTTTCCTTAGCCAATCTTGTACATTCCATGACATCCAGAGTTCTCTGGATTTGTTAGTCCCATCCTTCACCTTTACTCCCATAAACATGTTGGCCCTGCACTCTCACTATTTCCTTTTTGAATGATTCCTGCTGCTCTGATGCAGATTTTCAAACAAGTAGCTGCTCTCAGTCCACTTTGGCCAGATCCTGTCTTATCTGGTGCCCCAGCTACAGTATTTTCGACTGGAACTTCTGTCCCAGCGCCTAGAAGACTGATTCATCCCTACTGGCCCATCTCATCGTGGAAATCACTGCTACTGGAAAATTGGATTATCCCCCAGTATCCATTTTCAGCTTGCTGACTTTGTGAAAGAATACACATTGGATTTTGTTTCTGGACTCTAGACTCATGTGAAACAATCAATGGAATTGTCCATGCCTGCTGGTGTTGGGTAGACTCGATAGCATGAGCAGACAATATGGTGCGAAGTCCAGGAATCGATTTCATGGCGTTGTGAAACCAGTTTGCAATCATCTGCTCAGCCCATTGACGGTGGGCCACGTTCCCGCTATTGGACATGGGGAACATCATTGTAATACATGTGCATATCACTATAAGACCAGACCGCTGGAGTCATCGCCACATGCTGGATCATCTGCCCATGTGGCGTGATTGCACTCTAATGTGTTCCACAACAGCATATATAAGGCATGCACTTGGTGGGCTGCACTGAAATGGGAACTTGGAGGTGAGTGCACAGTAACGTTGCAGAGCACAGGGTCTATAAGCGCCGCCTTTCATTCATGCAGATGATGGAGAACCAATGTCGCCAAAGACTGCGCATGTCTAGGGAAATGGTCGGTCACATCTGCCAGCTACTGCAGGATTGGTGCCACGTGGACATGGAGGGCATGCAGGTAAGATGCTTCCCCTGGGTGGGGAGTCTAGAACTAGAGGTCACAATTTCAAAATAAGGGGGAAGCCACTTAGGGCCGAGATGAGGAGAAATGTCTTTACTCAGGTTGTGAATCCTTGGAATTCTCTACCTCAGAGGACTGTGGAAGCTCAGTCATTGAGTATATTTAAGGTAGAGATTGATATTTATGATTAGCAATAATGTAAAGAGTTATGGGGATAGTGTGGGTAAAAGGCATAGATGTGTTTGATCAACCATGATCGTATTGAATGGCGGAGCATGCTCGATGGGCTGAGTGGCCTTCCCATGTTCCTATGCTCCTAATCACTGCCAGTGGCCGTGAAAGTGACAGTGTGAACAATTTTTACACCAGTGGCTGGTTTCAGGGACCCCCAGGTGACCCCACAAATGCATCCATGAGGTCACAGATGCCATCTTCATGAGGGCACACAACTTGGTGCATTTTGCCCAGACCAAGAGAGCCAGGATGCAAAAGCGTTTGGATTTTCCCAGATCTTGGGTTTCCCACAGGTGCAGTGTGCCATTGACTGCACTCACATGGGGCTTAGATCTCCATCACAACAGTCAACAATGCCAGCCACAAGGGCTTCCATTCGCTGAATGTACAGCTGGTGTGCAACCAGCACAAACACATCCTGCAGGTCTACACACAGTTTCCAGAGAGTGTCCATGACTCCTACATTCTCAGTTGGTCACAGATCCCTGACATCTCCCAGGGTCCACAGAGGCTGCAGGGTTGGCTCCTTGGAGACAAGGGCTACCCACAGAGACTGTGGCTGATGACACCCGTGCGGCAGCCTCAGACTACAGCAGAGTGAAGGTATAACGAGGCACATGCTGTAACTCGCAACTTGGTGGAGCAAACCACCGAGATGCTGAAGATGAGGTTGTGGTGCCTGGACCGGTCTGGTGGAGCCTTACAATACAGTCCACAGAAGGTGTCACGCATCGTTGTCACCTGCTGCACCCTTTACAACCTGGCGTTGTAAATTGGGAGAGGAGCTGGCTGAGGGGGAGATGAAGGAGCTGGGAGTCTCCTCCATTGAAGAGATGTCGACGGTGTTGTAGGTGAGGAGGTCCTTGAAGGCAATGATGATGATGATGAGGCCTTTGCACTGGCCAGGTGAGGCAGGCATGCCCAGGAGGCCCTCATTGCTGTTTGATTTGTGGAAGATGATGATGATATGCAGTGAGGAGATGCAATAGATCCTCACATTGCATCTATGAACGTTTGGCTCCAGTCTGGCTTATACATACTCTCTGTGATAATGGCCCTGTCATGGAGACGCAGTGGAGGCCCTAATAGTCACTCGATTGCAGGAGGATGATGACGACATGCAGTGATAACTCTCCATAGATCTTCACATAGCCTCTGAGAATGTCCGAATTCTGCCTGGGCGAGGGCAGCTCACTTGCGCTCTGTCATCAGGGTCTTATCGTGGAGATGCAGCCAATGAACTTTAAAAGCACCTGACCTTTGTCTGCCTTCAGCACCTGACCCCTTCAGGAGCATAGCGTCACTGGTCACAGATGCTGAAGAGATGGGGGCCAGCCCCACCTTAAAGGTGCTGAGAGCACACAGAGAGAATGATGGAACTTGGTGATGTCTACCCATGGCATTCTAGCAGCAATGACAAGCACCGTTGAGGTGCAGGCATCAGTAATGTTTCTAGGGAGTGTGAGGCTGGAGCATCACTTTGGTTCGGAGGCTGCACAGGCAAAGGGAAGAGGGCCTGGACTGAGACACCTGCCTTTATCTTGTGCAGAAAGGTTCACCCTATTTCGAGCTTGCTGTGGTCTCATGAATAGAGAATTGAATCACATCAAAACTGAGGGGTTGGGAAAATACACCACCGCGTGTAAAGGGGGAAATGAAAAAAACAAAAATGCCTTTCTATTTACGGACTGCTGGTGAGAGGAGAAATCAGGCTGATTAAATTAAACCCCCTCCTGTCTGTTACAGAAATTGGGAGCTCAAGTCCGGAACACTTGGTGGCTAGAACAAATTTTAAAGCATAAATAACTTACCACAGCAACACTAAGAAAATGGCAACTTTTGATGCCCAGATGTATGTCCAGCAAGGGAATTTAAACAGGGAAACTTTGGCACTCTTAGCACAGGACAATTGAAAACTGTAGCTCGGGAAGTACAGTTCAAATTGCCCAGTGAAATGAAAAGAAATGAACAGATCCAGTCTTTGGTGGAACGTTTGGATCTCGTGGTACTAGTACAGCAGTTAGATATAGAGCTCAATCATGACTCTGAATCCCCTCCGCCAGCCAATTTCAAGCTGGAAAAGCTTAGGTTACAGCTAGAATTTCAGGAGAGGGAAAGGGAAAGAGAAAGGGAAGCTCAGGAAAGAGAGAGAGAAAGAGAGAGTGAATGGGAACAAGAAAGGGAAAGAGAATCCCAGCTCTGAAAATTGGAAATGGAGCTAAAGGGAGAGGGAGACCAGACAATTGGAAGCAGCAAGGGAAAACCTCTCTCTACCCGGTAGCACCCTTATCCCCCTAACCTGGGACCACTCTCTGAGGCCCTCGAGTATGCTCGATTCATTCCCAAATTTAAGAGAGTAATGTGGAGTCATTTTTTGCCACTTTTGAGAAAATAGCAGGACAGCTAAAATGGCCCTCAGGTACCTGGACATTTTTAATTCAAGGGCAGCTTTCAGGGAGAGCCCAGGAGGCCTACTTTGTGCTGTGCCCTGATGTGTTCATGAATTATGAGTGGGCCAGGGCTGCCATTCTAAGTGCCTATGGGTTAGTCCCAGAGGCATATCAGCAGCAATTCTGGGATGCTCGTAAGAAATCCACACAAGCCAACATTGAGCTTGAACGGCTGAAGCAAATTGCATTCAACTGATGGGTATGATCCTTAAAAATCCCATGTACCTATGAGGGATTGCATGAGCTAATACTGTTGGAGGAATTCAAAAATTGCCTAGCCTCCAACCTGCCAATACACTTAGAGGAGCAGAGAATTCTCACAGCCTGGAGTGCAGCAGTCACAGCAGACAGCTATGACCTCACCCATAGGCCTGGAAACACAGGCAAACCCTTTCCAAACCATACCCAGGAGTCTTGGAAAGATAAACGGACAATCTAGATAGAAGAAGCACCCTACCCAGAAAAGAAAACATGAAAGAAGGTGCAAGAAGCCCCCCTGCAGCCCTTAAGGTGAATTTCCGGAGGCCGGAATGTGTTCTCATGGCAATAAAGTAGACCATTCCAGACCTGAGTGCTGGAGGTTGCTTGACAAGCCCTCCTCTCATGTTTGAATGTGTGCAAATAAATTAACCCATTTGGTTCATCCTATCTTGAGTTTGCTGTGGGTTTATGAATAGAGAATTGAATTACACCAAATCTGAGGGATTGGGAAAATACCCCACCACACATACAGGGGGAAATCAAAAACTCCTTCCTGTTTACAGACAGGTGGTGAGATGAGAAATCAGGGGCTGTTTAAATTAAATTCCCTCCTGCCTGTAACAAGACTGATGAAGTGATAATTGGCCAAGTTGGATTTTCCTGCCTTTTTTGGATGGGAAAACACCAGGGCAGTTTTTCACATTGCTGGGTAGATGCCAGTTTGGTAGCTGTGCTGGAACAGCTTAGTTAAGGGCGTTGCTAGCTCTGGAGCACAAATCGTTAGTACTATTGCCAGAATGGTCTTTGCATTATCCAATGCTTTCTTGATATCATGTAGAGGGAATTGAATTGCCTGAGGTCTGGCATCTGTTATGCTGGAGACCTCAAAAGGCGGCCAAGATGGATCATCCACTCGGCACTCCTGGCTGAAGATGGTTGCAAATGCTTCAGCCTTGTCTTTTGCACTGATGTGCTGGGCTCCCCCATCACTGAGGATGGAGATATTTGTGGACCTTTCTTGCATTACTTGTTTAATTGTTCACCACGATTCACAACTGGATGTGACAAGATTTCAGAGCTTAGACCTGATCCATTGGTTGTGGGATTGTTTAGCTCTGTTGATCTCATGCTGCTTCCACTGTTTGGCATGTAAGTAGCCCTGTGTTGTAATTTCACCAGGTTGACACCTCATTTTTAGATATGTCTGATGCTGCTCCTGACATGACCACCTGCACACTACATTGAACCGGGGTTGATCCCTCAGCTTGATGGTAATCACAGAGTGGGGAATATACCGGGCCATGAGGTTACAGATTGTGGTAAATATAATTTTACTGCTGATGGCCCACAGCGCCTCATGGGAGCTCAGTTTTGAGTTGCTACATTTGTTCAACATTTATCCCGTTTATCACAGTGGTAGTGTCACACAACACAATGGACTATGCTGTGGTCACTTCCAGCAATACTGTCATGGAGAGATGCAACTGCGACAGGTAGATTGGTGAGGACGAGGTCAAGTATGTTTTTCTCTCTTTTCGCCCCTCACCACCTGTCACAGACCAATGTCTAGCAGCTATGTCCTTTAGGATTTGGCCAGCTCAGTTCACAGTGGTCATACCGAGTCACTCTTGGTGATGGACATTGAATTCATACACCCAAAATATATTCTGTGCCCTTGCCACCCTCAGTGCTTCTTCCAAGTGATGTTCAATTCGGAGAGGTACTGATTCATCAGCTGAGGAGGCGGGTGGTAGCAAAAATGTTGAAATTGATGATTCAGTAAACTAATTAGAGGAGCTGTCTTGAAATGTTAGTTATCCTGAAAAAAGTTAACAGTAGATTCCATACATATTAATAGTGAATCAAAATATTTGCCACTTTTATCATTAAGGAGCATTAATTTTAATATCATTTGATTTGGTAATAGACAAGATTTTATTTCAATGTGGGAGTAATTTTTATCATAATGGTTTAAAATTGATATTTTGCTTAAATTGCTATATGCATATTTAATCCATACGTAGAGGGAAAAATAAGTTGAAACAGGTTGAAAACTGTCACTGTGTTTAACCAGTTTTTCCGGGGTGGTAGGGGGTGGGCAACCAGAATCCAAACAGGATTCTTGCGTTCCTATGATTTTTGTCTCTGACTTTGGATGTGACTGGTTGGCATTTACTGGGAACAGTTGATTTGAACTAGGTGGTTGAAGTCGACTGTGCCCTTTCTTCTGTATCATATCGAATGGCCCCCATCAAGTGTTTGGCAGACTGTGACAGTGCATTCTGCGTGATTGCCAATGATGCCGTGCGTGCTAGTGTTTACCTCCGTTACGTCACTGCGCACCAGTCAGCATCCGATCAAGAAATGATTTTAATGGCCAACAACTCCCTGCTACAATACTTGTAGCCCCACAATTAGAAATTAAAGGGCCCACGTCATCCTCATAAAATGCCTGACCATTTTACTTGTCTGATACCGTGATGATACCGCGATAATCCTGCTGGTTCAGCCCCATCTGGAGGCAGGGAGAAAGAGTGCACTGCCTCATTATTATTAATGATATTCACCTCAATGATGATATTGGTTCACGAGCGAGACTTGGGGTAATTCCTGCTCACCACCAACCCTAGTCCCCGTCAAAGTAAAATGGATATGCCCCTGTATATATTATCAGTGCAGAGCCACACCAACACCTGCTCCACAACATGCAACACTCTGCAGCTGCAGCTGCTATATCCTAACTCAAAGCCATTTAATTTCAGCTAGTAATAATTCAAGATGTTCGGTCCAATTTACATTGCTCAATTTACATTAACCCAAGCATTCACATTCTAGCGCAAAATGCCTAGGTTGGCTTCTGCATTTTATATTTATAGTTATAATTAAAAATCTTTCCCACAACCATAATTATTTTGATGCTATGTCACAAAGTGAAAACAATCAATGGAAAACAGTGGTGCACTCACTATATCTCTCCCATCAGAATAATTTCTGCAGAGACCTCAACTCAGAAGTAGAGAGATATTTTTAAAATATGATCGCATATATACTGGCATAGAATGGAAAACTCCCAGTCCACTAGCCCTCTATGAAAATTATGTGAAAATTTATGTTTCTGTTTCTATAATGATTTGACTAATTCTGGTCAACAGTTAAACAAAGTTTAAAATTATATAAAACAAAATCTATTTACAATCTGTAAATAGCATAGCATAATAGGGTAACTAGAATTAATTGATATATGTATATCATAAATATAAGCCTTTTCAATAGTGGAAATGTTCAGTGCCTTTCTCTTATGATGGGATAATATTTAAAGAGAATTGCATTAAACAGATAACAAATGCAAAGTATTCACAGATAATTCACAGCTGTGTTTGGAAAAAGTAATTCCAGTAATAGTGATAAGGTTCAGTAATATATTGTCATATAGAGAAGTTCTGAGAGAAAATCTTGCCCTTATACAGATATAGCTCTTGTTAGTTTTAGTCAATTGTAATTCCATGCTGTGCCTGCTGTAAAATTGATATCTTTTTATAACAGGAAGGAATCAGATTTGCTGCTTGAAGTTGATGCCTCTGGCCTTCATATTTTTGATCCTGAGAACAAACTGACACCTAAAATATCTTCTCCATGGAATGAAGTTTGCAACATTTCCTACAGTGATAAAGAGGCAAGTTGTTGCCTTGTTGTGGAACATGATAACATTTTAACTATTGTCTTTGATATCTTCCATGACATTGCTCGTGGATAGACTGGGCTCTGGAATGCAATTTCAGATTTTTACATAACGCACTTTGAGGTTCCAAAATTGCTGTTCCTGCTCTGAAGTAGCACTTTGGCCCTGACTCAGGTGCTGGCAATTTGGTTCCTGGAGTCTTAACCAATTAAGGCACCACACTTAAACAATGAGAAGAAGGATAGCAAGAGAATTATAATCAAGGAAGTTGATGGACATTCACAACAGTCCTGATTCAAGTTATGGTCTATCTAGTGCCAAGCCTAGTGTGAAATAGACTGCTGCTGGGGGCCTTCAGTGCTTTAGTGCATTTCAAAGGTGGATCAAAACCTGACTATAGCATTACACTGGCATTTTTATTCAAAGTGCACTGAAAACCATTTTACATTGATGCAAAAGTGATAATCTAAGAGTGTCCTTACATTCCTCTTTCCAACTTACTGCACACTAAACTTAATTGAGCAAATTTAGCAAGGATGTGCTCTCATGAGGCCAAACACAACTTGATTCTTTACTATATCCTCCCACTGAGTGAGGACCCCATTGGTAGCATAGCTTCTCTAAATGTACACTTGTACACATTAAGAATAGGAATTGGAAAATACCATAGGTCCATCAAGTGCACAATAGCCAGAGATGGTGAGCCATCATTAACCCACAATTTTAGTCACGCAGCTGCATTGGAGAGGCAAAAGAAAAAGGTTTATTAAAGTGTTTGTTTCCTACTTTGTTGATTTTTGGTTGCTTTCTCAGTTGTGCATTTCTCAGCTTTTCCCGCTCACTATTCCTGATTAAAGCTTCTTCAACCTTTGATTTTTGTTTCCTCAGCTCTGCCATTCTCATATCTACAAAATGTTTTCTTCCTTTACTCTTTTGCTGTCTTTTTTCTCTTCAGACCTGTTTTTTTTTACTCTGGGACCTTCTCTTGTTTCCTGCACATTGGAGTTCCTCGCTGATAATTCCAAAAATGGCAGTAATGGGCAAATCGTAAAGGATACTGAACAGTTCTATTCCTGAAAAAACCTTTAATGTGTGAAGCACGCAAGTATCACGTCAAGTGTCAGCAGTGTGACTGAGGGGCGATAAGTAGTTAATTACGGCTTGAAAAAATTGTGCTGCTAGGCAGAAAAAAATCTTAAAATCATCACAACAGAAGGACTAAGTAAAGAACAGGAACTCCAGAAAGGGAGTGAAGGCACGGCAGAGCTGGTTAAGAGAAAGAAACCATAGGTTCGGACTAGGAGCACTAGTGAGGACCGAAGCACTTAGGGCAGCATTTCTATGCCTGTAAGAACTCTTGTTGAAATCAATAAAATGATAGAGGAAAGAGATGATTAAAGGGGCGATGGGGGAGAGGGGGGTGGGGGTGGGGTGGGGGGGGGGGGGGGTGGTGTGGAGAAATGGAAAATTGTTTCACTGTCCAAAATTACCAATATATTTTCTGAGTGACCAGCAGCATTCTAGTCAAGTATCAGGAGCACTGTTGTAATATTTAGCTGCTAACTGGCCTATCTCTTTAACATCATCGTTCAGGTACTCAAGGTTCCAGGTAATTCTAGGTGTTTATGAGCTCCTCAGGTAAAATAGAGGTCAGTAAATTGCTTATAAAGTCAATAACGGGTTTTTTCTTCTTTTAAGCAAATGTTATGTCTGGAGTATGATGGTCATGCACTAGACTTTGATATATATGCAATATGCATGTGTCTATTTTTTGTGAAGAGTTTTTTTTTTGAACCTAACTCTGGTGAACCTTGTGTTTTTATGAGTTTTAAGTGTCTTTATTTGGCTGGAATTTCCCCTTCACTAAACGGCAGCCAGACAGAATGTCTTTTGTGCTATGTTAAAGTCGATGGGGTGAAAAGATGAAAACAGGTGCTGAATGGGTGCTGTGCTAATAAGACATGCCTGTTTGATAGTCTGACGTTACATACAATTTTGATCTTTATTGCTGATTACCATCATTTGAACATATCTGGAGGGGGCTAAACTAGACAACTGTCAGTTTAACTTAAGAGCTGAATAGATGCAGTTTTTGAGCAGCAGTATATGAACTGCACACACCCAGTTCCATTGAAGGCGTGGAGTGGGCTGGATAACACAAAGCAGCAGGTTTCAGGATGGTGCAGGGACTGAGTGAGGGAGGGCACACTGATTCTCTGACCTGGCACTAGAGGCCCTGGTGGGGAGGGTCCAGAGGTGGAAGGATGAGCTGAACACGCAACAGGGAAGCAGCCCACCTTCCCCTCCTGTTCCTCTCCTGTGCTAGCGCTGCTCTGCCTGGCTTCATGCCCTCCTTCCGTTCCTCTTGCAAGATAACAGTGACCAGCACTTTGTTTCTCCTGGTGACTCCTATATGGTGTCCAATGAGGTAGAGCAACACAGCACTTACAATTTAAAGGTGTTTACTTCTGTTCAGCTGGTCACTGTTAGGAGAGGTTGTTAAATGAAATGTTATCATCAAAAGGACATGCAGCCTTTTAGATGAGTCCTTATAGTTCTCAGAGATTTTCCAGAATAATATTGATAGGGTGTTGGTGAAATCTCCGCTGAGAATCCCAGAAGGTCTCTCGATGTGTTTCAAAAGTCCAGCAGCAAGTGAACAGTAAAAGGTAATATAGCTTTAAGTAGCGCCCAAGTGGGGTGATGGTGGAGTGGAGTTGGACAGGTGTGTGCTGGATTTGGGCCCACCAACCTCGGGGACAGTTTGGAGTTGGCCACAGGGGCTGATGAGCTGTTTTATAGGCCCCATCTCAGTTCTCTGAGACTTTGTCCCAGTTATATGGTTGAATAATAGGCCCTCTAAACCTCACATCTCACACCCACTCAATACCCCACCCATTCCCCATGGCCCCTCATATCCTCCATGCCAACCCATGTCCCTCTACCACCCCAAGTGACCCCTCATATCTTCCATGCCAATCTATGACCAGGGCCAGGGAGGGAAATCATGAGCCCCAATGCTTTTCCTGTCTTCAGGCCATTCGAAGAAGAGGATCACAGTGCATGAAGAAAGGGAATTGTCAACAATATCAATTAACATGTGAACCAGGTAAGGAAGTTGGGTGGTCAGCAGTTCAGTGGGAATAGGGTCGAGGGAGCAAGAAGCGATCCCACGGACAAGATGAGCTCGGAGAGGGCATGAGGTGAGATAGGACAGAAATTAGGGAACAATGTGAGCTCAGGGCACAGGCAATGTGGGGCTTTAGAGGAAGTTTGGCCTGGTGTGGAAAGAAAGCAGAGGAAACTGATCAGATGATCTCAATCTTAGTGACAAAGAAGTCCACGAGCTCCTCACACTTGCTGTTGGAGGTGAGGGTGGAAGAGAGGGGGAAAGATAGCTTGCAGTGGACAAGAGAAGCCAGGGATTATCTTTGCTTTCTAGGATGATCCTGGCATAGTAATCAGCTTTTAAATACTGTTATTTATTGCTGAAAAAAGAGATTGACTGAATGTTAGGCAGTGTGGTGCATTTGCATGTAATGGAGGCTACATATATTAACACATAGGGCCCTGTTCTTTGCAGACAGAAGGAACATGTATACACATTGCGCTTGTTTCAGTTAACAAAATAAGTGACAGCCAATCTTTGGTCATTCCCCAGGGCAATGCCTTGACCAATCAGAGTCAAGCTTCCTGGTTTAAATTTCAAACAATGCTTGGCAGTTAACTGTCAGTCACCATCCATTGGTACATTCTCAATGGCAACTTCTCTACCAATCAGAGTCCACTTGCCAACCAATCAGCACCCACTTCCCATACAGTATAAATGTGTTGTTTCCTCTGACATTGGTATTTTCTTAATAATTGTCCTGGAGAGTGCAAGATGAAAATCTTTGACAAAAAAGTCTCTTTTTTTCAGCAATACTCAAGTTCTGTGCTACTAAAAGACTGTTAATTGGTTTCAATCACTTAATTGTATATAATTCAGAAAGGTTGCTTTGTGCAACTTCAGTTGAAGTAGAATTTCATCATTTATTTAAATAATTATGTTTTTTTCTAGTTTACTGTCAAACCCTTGGACAAAAAGACTGATGTTTTTAAGTTTGATTCTTCAAAATTACAAATTAATAGACTGCTAAGTAAGATAGTCAGTTTTCCAATATCTTTTGGCGTGCAGTGTCAATGGGAATCAGGGGGAAAATTGTCTGCTAGTTGGAGTCATGGCTAGCACAAAGGAAGATAGTTGTGGTTGTTGGAGGTCAGTCATCTCAGTTCCAAGACGTCACTGCAGGAGTTCATCAGGGTAGTGTCCTAGGCCCAACCATCTTCAGCTGCTTCATCAATGACCTTCCTTCCATCATAAGGTCAGAAGTGGGGATGTTCGCTGGTGATTGCACAGTGTTCAGCACCATTTGCGACTCCTCAGATACTGAAGCAGTCCATGGACAATATCCAGCCTTGGACTGACAAGCGACAAGTAACATTCGCACCACACAAGTGCTAGGCAATGATCATCTCCAACAAGAAAGAATCTAAGCTTCGCCCCATGACATTCGATGGCACTACCATCACTGAATCAACCACTATTAACATACTGGGGGTTACCATTGACCAGAAACTGAACTTGACCAGCCTTATAAATACTGTGGCTACAGAGCAGGTCAGAGATTAAGAATCCTGCAGCGAGTAACTCAGCTCCTGATTCCCCAAAGACTGTCCACCATCTACAATGCACAGGTCAGGAGTGTGATGGAATACACTCCACTTGCCAGGATGAGTGCAGCTCCCACAACACTCAAGAAGCTTGACACCATCCAGGACAAAGCAGCCTGTTTGATTGGCACCCCTTCCATAAACATTCACTCCATCCACCACCCATGCACAACAGCAGCAGTGTGCATCATCTACAAGATGCATTGCAGGAACTCACCAAGGCTCCTTAGGCAGCACCTTCCAACCCCAGGACCACTACCATCCAGAAGGACAAGGGCAGCAGACAGATGGGAACACCACCACCTGTAAGTTCTCTTCCAAGCCAATCACCACCCTGACTTGGAAATATATCGCTGTTGCTTCACTGTCACTGGGTTAAAACCCTGGACCTCCCTACCTAATGGCACTGTGGGTGTACCTACACCACAGGGACTGCAGCGATTCATGAAGACAGCTCATCACCACCTTCTGAAGGGCAATTAGGGATGGGCAATAAATAGCCAGCGATGCCCACATTCCATGAATGAATAAAAAAAAGTGCATTGAGTGACTCCAAGTTGCTGTGGCAACATAGCCTTTACATGCATGTTGTAGCCCTGAGCTAAGGGTAGTGATAATAGGAGCTCCAATTTCTTTCCATCACATGGCTGACCAGGAATCTCTCTTGCTCTTATCACCTGCAATTGGCACGTGTTGAAAGGATTTGCAGGTCAATATGAACCTGTTTGACCACACCGTCCTTGGCCATTAGGCCTTGGGGGGGGGGGGGGGGGGGGGGGGGGGGGTCTTAAACCCAGAGCTTCTGACTCAGAGATGGGGGATCTATGGACTGTGCCATAAGACCTGCTCATAATGTACAGTATTAGGTGAGAATTGAAATCTTATTGATTTATTTCTCCGGGCTGCCTTTACTCAAATTGCTTACTATGGCTCCTCTATATCATCAAATGGATTCTATTTGCAGGTAGATGAAAATTGAGCCAGTCTATTTCAAACAGCCCTTGAAAACAGGTGTTCTTTGAAAATCCAATAATGTTCAAAGAAATGAGCTAAAATATTATTTTCAACCTGCTTAGGCCTTAAACATTGCTTTCACCTCTTTGGCAACCAACAGTATAATGTAAACCAATTATAAAATGTATCTATTTAAGGTCAATACAGGCTTTCAATCAACTGTCACTCCAATACCTTGTGTAAATTTTATATCAGACAGCTTTTAATGAAAATAAAACCTTTGAAGCATTTGTTTGCCTTTTACTGCAGTTGAACAAACTGGTGTTTTCTTCTACAATATTGTGAAATGAAAATATTCCCAGATGAATTACAGTGCTGAATGTTTCCGAGAGCAAAGACAGCCTGTCAGATTTTTAAAACATTTTTCGCAATATTCCCATTCATGTAATTGTGGAAGGCCTGATCTGAAGACCCCATCTCAGCAAATAAATAGTATTCGAGGAATTCATCCCCTTGATGTGCTTCCACAATTGTGGCAAACTTTATCTAATTTCCCTTCTTGGGGAGGAATTGCCTCACATTCAGTAAGGACTGCTTATTGCTCCTGACTTTGGTTTATACTAGAAAGGTTATACTCAGCTTTGTCTTTTGTTCAGTTTTCAAAAATGCATTATTTAAATCTTAGTATTTTGGGCAAATGGCTGGACTTATTATTGTGTTGTGAAAGGTATGAGTGAAGGGTTGAGGAAGTATCATGTCAACATTTAAATCTTATACATTATTATCACTGAATGTAAACTTCTAAGCTGATGCTGAATATCCCTTATGAAACATCAGCTAGAGATTTTAAAACATTCAGGCAAAATAAAAATACTAAAGATGCTGGAAATCCGAAATGAAACAGAAAATGCTGGAAATACTCAGCAAGTTGGGTAGCATCTATGGTGAGAGAATCAGTTAATGGGCAGAATTTTCCTTTTATGAAACTAAGTGCAGTGGTAGGCGGTTTTGGCAGTGCCCACCCTGCTGGCTGGAATGGCGGGAACTCGCACCCAATTCTGTGCTTGGAGGATCATTAATTATGCAAAGGCACGTATTAGTCTGAATCATCTGGCGAGTTGGGAGCTGATTCATCCGCCCGCCGTCAGCTGGCAGGGTCGAAGGCCAGTCCAACGCACAATCTCACTCTCTCCAGCCCACCAGATATGTCTTGCAGCCAGAAGAGAAAGGCCCAAGAGCCTCAAGAAGAAGGCAGCACCCCACTTCACCCACCCCCTGGCCCTCCAGGCCTTGATCAGAGGGGTGCAGGCACATAGGCAAGTGCTCTATCCCAGGGATGGCTGCAGGCCTCGCTGGCCTGGGAGGCCATCGCGGAGCACAGCTAGCAACTGTGCCCAAAATGCCATCCAGTGCAGGAAGAGGGTGAATGATTTCATCCACTGCACCAGGGTAAGCCACCCTTCAACTCCCTCCAATACCAAACTCACATCATGCCATCATGCACTCAAATGACTACTCTCTTCAGGGGTTTCACACAACCATTAGCAGGGGACACATTTCAACACTCATTCTCTCACCGAGACTTTTACATCACCACCGTCCCATCTATCATGTTGCTCACACTCCACCCTCTGGCCCATCTGGGGAAGGCTCACCAGACACAGGGAACATGCATCTCACTCAATCTCTACTCCATCTCTTCTCATCATATGCCTTTCTTTCTTCTGAGTTTGAGGAGGCTGCAGCTGAGCTGGCCAGGGAGGACAGGAATTTCTCCTGTGGGGAAGGGGAGGTTGGCCTCTCCCACCGACCCAGTACGGATCACAGCTCCATCACCTCATCAAATCCTGACATTCACAGTGAGTCACATGCAGTCTCATTTAGCTCATGCTCATTAACTGAAACTCTATTTTCTGTTTTCTAGGCACCAGCAGATCGAGGCCCCCAACCCAGTCAAGCATCAGTGTGAGCCCCCAGACCTCATCCGAGGACGAAGCTCCAGAAGAACCGTCATGGCGCTCACAGGCACCCTCCACCAGCTCTGAGACACACAGGTCAGTGGGGCACAGATGTAGATTAGCCTCTGGCTCACTTTCTGGGGAACACCTCACTGACACACTCCCACACCAGTTGGAGGCAGTGACAGCCCAAGTCTCTGGCACTTGGAGGGCTGCTGGAGACCAGGGACCCACTCAGTCCGAGTCAGATGATGAGCATCTGGAAGCGGCCGCCAACTCAATGCTGGAGATGCAACAACAGGTAGTGGAACATTAGGCAGAGATTCCACAGTCACTCAGCAGACTAGAGAGAATGATGGAGAAGTCTGTCCGCATTCTGTCTGATGTTGTGGCTCTGACATGCAAGCAACTTGAGGTCACCATGGGAAGGCTGGCGACCACCATGGAGACCTTTGTCCAGCAGGCCTCGCTGGATTTGCGCTCGGCCCTGCACTGCACGGCCACACACCCTGGTGGGCATCATCCAGATGTAGGTAACATGGGGACGAGGCACCTTGACCCCCTTCGAGGTGTACCATCTGCTGAAGGAATCAGGGCAGAATGAATTCAAATGTGAGGTGTGGGAAACATAGGCATGGATTCTTTTTGAGGCAATATCTTGTTCAAGGACATTGGAGAGGAAAGGCAGGTTGGAGATTGTGTGGCAGTTTGCAAGGTTGGAGGGCCAAGGGTACTTTATTTTTAGGAAGCGGTGGCGATGGGAGATTTAAAGAGGAGAGCCACAGAACTTGAGGCAAGAGAACTGGTACCTGTTAGGGTTCAAGAATGGAAGTTGAGTGCTCAGCAGTTTAGTGGGAAGGGGGCCAAGGAAGAAGGAGGTGGGTCTCTTGGGAAAGGCCAAGGAGGGAACGAGAGGGGATAGGAGAGAATCTGGAGATAGATGCAAGTTCAGGGCAAGTCTGGGGAGGAATCTTAGGCAAAGGTTGGCTTAGCAGGCTTGGAGAAGTGAGTGAAGCAGCAGAAGCAGCTGAATGGATGGTCACAATCTTACTGACAAAGAAGTTCATGAGCTCCTCACACATTGTTGCAGGTGCGGGTGGAGTAGACAGATAGGGGAAGGAGTTTTGAACCTATTTTGTTAATTGAGTAAGTTGAGGAGAGGACTCCAACTATTGATTTACTTTTCTATCTTGGTAGCAGATGTTTCTTAGTTCCAAATGGCCTTGCACAGTATCCCAGGTCCTCATAATTTATTACCTAAGCACAATTGCTCTTGCCTCATTAATTATGTATGAGACTTTTGTGTCTTTCTGCAGTACGTATGACCAAAACATTTCAATATCTTCTTGGCTACTTTTTCCGATGCTTCTACAATTTTCCCTGACACGTTGATGGACTGCTTCCCGATCATGCCCTTTTACATTCTGTCACACATCCATCTCAGCATCCGTATCTCATTACTATCCAGTCATTGTTCCTCTGTAACAACAACAGAATTACCTGGAAAAACTCAGCAGGTCTGGCAGCATCGGCAGAGAAGAAAAGAGTTGACGTTTCGAGTCCTCATGACCCTTCGACAGAACTTGCGTTCGAGTCCAAGAAAGAGTTGAAATATAAGCTGGTTTAAGGTGTGTGTGTGGGGGGGCGGAGAGATAGAGAGACAAAGAGGTGGAGGGGGGGGGGTGGTGGGGGTGTGTGGTTGTAGGGACAAACAAGCAGTGATAGAAGCAGATCATCAAAAGATGTCAACGACAATAGTACGATAGAACACATAGGTGTTAAAATTAAAGTTGGTGATATTATCTAAACGAATGTGCTAATTAGGAATGGATGGTAGGGCACTCAAGGTATAGCTCTAGTGGGTTTTTTTTTAATATATAATGGAAATAGGTGGGAAAAGGAAAATCTTTATAATTTATTGGAAAAAAAAGGGAAGGGGGAAACAGAAAGGGGGTGGGGATGGGGGAGGGAGCTTACGACCTAAAGTTGTTGAATTCAATATTCAGTCCAGAAGGCTGTAAAGTCCCTAGTCGGAAGATGAGGTGTTGTTCCTCCAGTTTGCGTTGGGCTTCACTGGAACAATGCAGCAAGCCAAGGACAGACATGTGGGCAAGAGAGCAGGGTGGAGTGTTGAAATGGCAAGCGACAGGGAGGTTTGGGTCATTCTTGCGGACAGACCGCAGGTGTTCTGCAAAGCGGTCGCCCAGTTTACGTTTGGTCTCTCCAATGTAGAGGAGACCACATTGGGAGCAACGGATGCAGTAGACTAAGTTGGGGGAAATGCAAGTGAAATGCTGCTTCACTTGAAAGGAGTGTTTGGGTCCTTGGACGGTGAGGAGAGAGGAAGTGAAGGGGCAGGTATTGCATTTTTTGCATGGGCATGGGGTGGTGCCATAGGAGGGGGTTGAGGAGTAGGGGGTGATGGAGGAGTGGACCAGGGTGTCCCGGAGGGAACGATCCCTAAGGAATGCCGATAAGGGGGGTGAAGAGAAGATGTGTTTGGTGGTGGCATCATGCTGGAGTTGGCGGAAATGGCGGAGGATGATCCTTTGAATGCGGAGGCTGGTGGGGTGATAAGTGAGAACAAGGGGGACCCTATCATGTTTCTGGGAGGGAGGAGAAGGCGTGAGGGCGGATGCACGGGAGATGGGCCGGACACAGTTGAGGGCCCTGTCAATGACCGTGGGTGGAAAACCTCGGTTAAGGAAGAAGGAGGACGTGTCAGAGGAACTGTTTTTGAATGTAGCATCATCGGAACAGATGCGACGGAGGCGAAGGAATTGAGAGAATGGGATGGAGTCCTTACAGGAAGCAGGGTGTGAGGAGCTGTAGTCGAGATAGCTGTGGGAGTCGGTGGGTTTGTAATGGATATTGGTGGACAGTCTATCACCAGAGATTGAGACAGAGAGGTCAAGGAAGGGAAGGGAAGTGTCAGAGATGGACCACGTGAAAATGATGGAGGGGTGGAGATTGGAAGCAAAATTAATACATTTTTCCAAGTCCTGACGAGAGCATGAAGCGGCACCGAAGTAATCATCAATGTACCGGAGAAAGAGTTGTGGAAGGGGGCCGGAGTAGGACTGCAACAAGGAATGTTCCACATACCCCATAAAGAGACAGGCATAGCTGGGGCCCATGCGGGTACCCATAGCCACACCTTTTATTTGGAGGAAGTGAGAGGAGTTGAAGGAGAAATTGTTCAGTGTGAGAACAAGTTCAGCCAGACGGAGGAGAGTAGTGGTGGATGGGGATTGTTCGGGCCTCTGTTCGAGGAAGAAGCTAAGGGCCCTCAGACCATCCTGGTGGGGGATGGAGGTGTAGAGGGATTGGACGTCCATGGTGAAGAGTAAGCGGTTGGGGCCATGGAACTGGAAATTGTTGATGTGACGTAAGGTGTCAGAGGAATCACGGATGTAGGTGGGAAGGGACTGGACAAGGGGAGAGAGAAGGGAGTCAAGATAACGAGAAATGAGTTCTGTGGGGCAGGAGCAAGCTGAGACGATTGGTCTACCGGGGCAGTTCTGTTTGTGGATTTTGGGTAGGAGATAGAAGCGGCCCGTCCGAGGTTGGGCGACTATCAGGTTGGAAGCTGTGGGAGGGAGATCCCCAGAGGAGATGAGGTCAGTGACAGTCCTGGAAACAATGGCTTGATGTTCAGTGGTGGGGTCATGGTCCAGCGAGAGGTAGGAGGAAGTGTCTGCGAGTTGACGCTCAGCCTCCGCGAGGTAGAGGTCAGTGCGCCAGACAACAACAGCACCACCCTTGTCAGCGGGTTTGATGACAATGTCAGGGTTGGACCTGAGAGAATGGAGTGCAGTAAGTTCAGAGAGAGACAGGTTAAAATGGGTGAGAGGAGCAGAGAAATTGAGACGACTAATGTCGCGCCGACAGTTCTCAATGAAAAGATCGAGAGAAGGTAAGAATCCAGAGGGAGGGGTCCAGGTGGAGGGAGAATATTGGAGATGGGTAAAAGGATCCGTTGAACTGGGAGAGGACTCCTGCCCAAAGAAGTGAGCCCGGAGACGAAGACGGCGGAAGAAGAGTTCAGTATCATGCCGAGCCCGAAATTCATTGAGGTGAGGGCGTAAGGGTATGAAACTAAGTCCTTTGCTGAGCACTGAACGGTTCAGCGTCGGAGAGGGGAAGGTCAGGGGGTATAGTGAATACACGGCTGGGGTTGGGATTGGAAGAAAGGGTGGGGACGGAAGAACAGGCAGGGGTGGGGGGTCCTAGATGGGTGTTGGTGTCGATGAGTTGTTGTAGCTTGCGTTCCTTAGCACTTGAGAGAAAGAGAAAAAGTTTCTTGTTGAGGCGTCGGATGAGCCGAAGGATAAAATGAAACTGGGGGCACGCGCAGCTTTGAAAAAGGGTACGGCGGTGCTGCTGGAGGGAGAGGTCGAGTGTGTTCATATGGCGGCGCATGGCACTGAGTGTGGATTTCAGAATGTGACGGGAACAGCAGTCCGAGAAACGTTTTATGTCCCGGAGATACCTGTAATCCTGGGTGGGTTCGAAACATGAGGGGTGGAATTTCAGTTGAAATCCACGTGGGGTAAGTCGGAGACGGAGACAGTCACTGAGAAAGGAGATATGGCTGTGAAAGCGGGTTTTAGTAAACACCTTGTCCTCTGTTCTTGCTGTTGCCCAAGCTTCTGCACTACATATCAAACCTTGTGTGGAGCATACAAACACTGGCATAGACAATCTGGGCTGCACAGCCAGTTTCTGTGCCCTGCACTTGATCCACTTACAGTAAAAATCATTGTCCATAGAGATGGTTTTTAAAGTGATCTTTTGGTTTTTATGAAAAGTTACTATTAAGTGAGCTATCAGTTTTATAAAACTGACTGCATTTTCCCCTTTGAGTTAAGTGGAAGATGAATTTGACAGTGCAACCATACAACAAAGAAAGTGGATTTTTTTTTTTATTTGTTGTTAAAGGCTTTTATTAGTCTTCACAAAATTCAAATATGCGACCAATAAAACACATTGCTCAGATATCCCAGCTGTTTTATGACAGTGAAATGTGGCCATTGAAGTAGTTGCTCAGTTGGTGTGGCGATGATGATACGCGTTTTACATTAGAATGGAGTCTGAAATGTGGGGGTTGGGAACTTCTAAGATTTTGACCACTTCCTCAGGTGGAATTTTCTGTGCCCACTGGTGGCGGGCATGATAGGTGGTGTGAGCAGACAATATGGCGCAATTGGTTTCATGACGGCGGGAAGGCAGGCCGTGATTGTCTGCTCAGCTGCATTTCCCGCCATTGGTCATCGGGAACATCGGCTTATCATTATCAGGCCATCCTGCCAAGCTCATGCACCCCTGCTGGATCGTCCGTCCACATCAGCGGAAAAACATGTGGATGTGTTTCACAGTTGGCGGCCTGCACTTTGGGTGAACTGAAGGTGAGTGTACAGCAACATTCTGCAGAGCTCATCAGGCTCTCCTGTTGCTTTGCAGTCCTCAGGGGTGCCGGTGGGGGGTCGGGATTAAGTGCCGCCTTGCCCGACTGGGGGTGGTGGGGGTGGGGTGGAAATCAGGGTACAAGTGCAGTCTTGCCTCTCAGGTGACTTTTGAGGGTGTAGTGATTGACTCTTGTGACAGGACTTCAGGCAGGTGCCTACAGATTCCTCTTCAGAGGTTTCTTTGGGCTTGCTTGGAGGCACTGGGTCATGGACTGTGTTGGCTGTTTGGCAGATGTATTTGTGAAAGTAAGGAGAGATAATCAGTGCAAGGCAATGGCCTGTGACACAGGACACATCACTCACAGCATGGTTGCCTGATGGACTTTGCTCTATTGGATCCTCATTTGGTAGAACAGCACCGACCTCACTGTCAGCACAGGACTGGTCTAGATCCTTGCCAGCCAGCTGGATGGCTCTGTTTTCAAAGTCCTCGAGGACCTTGATTTTAGGCATTCCTCCACCGGTCTGTGACCGCTCCCTCGTGTTGTGTGCCAGCTTGTCCTGCATGGATAGAGATGGAGAAAGTGTAAGCAGGATGCCTGCCAGGCCAGGTGACAAGTATACCTGGCCTGTGTGGGTGTTGAATGGTCCTATGGAAGGGATGAGGACAATGATGGTGAGTGCGAGTGAGTGAGTGGTGATGTCCCATGAACCGGCAGTGAGTGCGGACGATGTGTGATGGGTTTGTGAGTGTGTGAGTTGAGAGTGATGAGAAGAGTGACTTATCCTTGCAGAATGGAGGAGATCATTCATCCTCTGGTGGCACTGGGTGGCTGTCCTCTTTTGCAGTGCATTGGCACTGACCACCGCTGCCACCGGCTCCCAAGCCAGCTTAGTGCTGTTGCTGCCCATCCTGCAGCCAGGGTGGGGATAGAGGATATCAGGGCGAGCCTCCATGGCATCCAAAAGTTGCTCGAGAGACACGTCTCTGAGCCTGGGGCTGGAATCTTCTTCCATTTCAGGGCCATGTCTTACGTGCAGCAGTGGTGGTCTGGGAGCACTAAGATGTGTGCTTGTGGCTGGACTTTAAATATGGCACCCGGTGTGATGAAGCAGCAAGGTGAAGGCAGGTGGGTGAATGGGAGCCCACCCACCATGGAAATGGCATGTTTCCTGGGAGTGCATAAATAATGAGGCGGTTCGGGACCATACGGCATGAAAACCCGCCATGCCAACCAGCAGGTAAAACATCGTTTTAGCCACCCAGTACTGAACTTGGTGCAAATTTGGGAAAATTCCGTCCCTTGGCTCCATTTGGTTTAGCTATCCAGGAAAGAGTGCTGGATTGCCAATCTTTGGAGTGGCTCCTCATTAATTGCATTCTTTAGAGAAGGATCTGGTATATATTTTGTCGGCTTTATCTTCCTGCTCAGCAATTTTCAATAAAGTTTTCATCTGAAATTCCTTGCAAAGTTTTTGTTTAATATCTTCTTCCCAACTGAACTTTCTATTCTCATTTTCATTCCAAGATTACTGTGTACATGTTCTTCTCATTCATCTCAATTCTATTATCTGACATGTATGTGATTTGTAATAAATTGTATCTAATGAAAATATATGAAAATAGATGAAAAATAATGAAACTAAACTGAAATGATAGTTTCTGTTTAACTTGTTTAAAGTACTTGAGCCCAGGAGCTTCAGTATCGCCGTGGATTAGCAAACTGACCTTTCATTACTAGTACCTGGCTCACCGCGCAAAATTCATTTGACAGTTGTTAACAATTTCCCTGAGACTATCCATCAGGAGAGCTTGCATGAAAAATGGGCATGTCACACTCCTACTGGAGATGTTTTTTTCTGAGAGTAGGGTTATGGCAATTTTGTCGGGGCAGAGTAAAGGGAAGGGTGCTTTATGATGTGGATGCCAAACATTTCATCTTGATAAGGACCAGAGCATTAAAATAAGAAACATAATGGGCTGAATTTTGCCCTTGATGGGCAGGTGGGCCCGACCGACTCAATGGCGGGCGAGCAGCCGATCGCTGCTGCCGAAATGGGCGCCGCCGCCATTTTACGTGTCGTCTGACGGGAAGCGCTAAGTGCTCCCTGTGTGGGCGGGGGGGGGCAGATTCCCCAACTGCTAAGTGGTGCCTCAGGGAGATCGCTGAAAGGTGGTGAAAGTTAAAACTAGAAAAATAAAAAAATCATTATCATGTCCCCCTCATGTGAAATTGTCACACGAGATGGGATATGTTAATGAATTACACAAAAAACTTTATTAAACTTTTTAAAATCCGAAAACTAACCTCATCCTGCCGCTGGGTGAGGTTTGTAAAAAAAATCACCTACCCGTCTGCCCGTTGGGCCCATGCGCCGAGCCGAAGCTCTCACGGGCCCCTCAAAATCCTGGTTGATTGGAGAGTTAATGGCCTTAGCGAGGCTCTTAATTAATGGCGGGTGCGCATCCTGCTGTATAGCGTGCCCACTGACCTAAACATCACGATGCCGCGCGCTGACGTCGGGACGCTCGTACAACATCAGTGCGCGACATTTTAAATGCTGATGTGTGGGCTCCGCCACCTGCACGTCAGCCAGAAGATTCAGCCCAATGTCTTGTGATATCTTCCAAAGAAGATCATTCTCTAAAGTGACTTATTGAAGGTTAGTTCAGTAAGTGAGAAGGCATTGGTGAAGAATTTTGGCTGCATTTTCACCACTTACTTCTGAGGTTCTTTGCATAGATGTTCATCACAAAAACACAGAATGAAATAATACCTGCTTGGTATGATATTTTGACGGCTCACTAGAGAAATTCAAATCATATGTACATGATGTCTGTAATCAAACGTGTAGGAAATGTTTTCAGCTTAAAGCCGAGATGGGAACCCCTTCACCCTCATGTTTGAAATTTCTTCCAAAACATTCCTATGGGCAGAACTTTGCCCCTGTTGGGCGGGCTTGATGAGGGTGTTCAGGAAGCCGATGCCGCCCCCGATTGTGGCTGGACTGCGATTCCACACTGGCGGGCCAGTTAAGGCTGCTGAGCGTGAAACGCGAAGCTCAGCATTGCCTGTGCGGGCGGGGGAGGAGGGCAAGCGTGAATTTCACGTGTGCTATTGAAAATCTCCCTGAGACACAGAGCTGCCTCGGGGAGATGAACAGTTTTCAAAAAAAAAAATAAAGATTTTAAAAATGTTATAAAACATGTCCCCTCATGTGACTCTATCACATGAGCAAGGACACGTTATAAATGAAATGTAAAATGTTTTATTTTATTATTAATTGTTGTTGGAAACCCCATCCCGCCCATGGATGAGGTTTCGTTAAAAAGTGCAAAGGCCACTTGGCTTTTTAGGCTGTCCGCCAACCATAAGGTTGGATGGGCAGTGAAAAATTAAGTTAATTACCTTTTTAATGGCCTTAATAGGCCTTTTAGTTGTCGGCAGGCGCGCTGCTGATTCCCATGCATGCCCGCTGACTGCAATATCACCCGACTGCATGTTCACGTTGGGACGCTTGCTTGGCGTCAACGCTCATCATTTTTCCCTAGAGTGGGTCGGGCGCGTGCCCGTCCACCGAGGTAAAAAATCTGCCCTATGAATTAAAGTGGAAGTGAAACAATCCAACTTTTAAGGCTGAATTTTCCTCCCTTTCACTATATGCATTTCTGGGTGGTGGTGAGGCAGTAAAAATGATAAAATGTAAGAGACTCAGAATAGACAGCAATGGAGCCATTTTTATGTGAAGGATTTCGAGGCTGCTGAATTCTGGAGGTAGCGATTGAAACACAGGCCATGTCAACATTTAAAATATGTTAGATAGGTGATTGGATGAAATGAAGATAAAGAAATATGGGGTCAAGGTTGGATTATGTGAAGGCTAAACACTAATTTGGATTGGTTGGGTTACATGGCCTGCTTCTATATTGCGATTTCTGTTTAATTGTATCTAATTGTATGGTTTAGCACCTTACCACTCTACAAAATAACCAGCAAGCCTTTACAGAACCAAAATCAGCTCACTCTTGCCTCACCCCACCACTTGTAATTGACCTCTGCTGTATTTTCCCAATTATATCCCGAGCCTGACCTCTGAGAACCCCATCACTGGATTAGAAGCGGCATTGGCAGCACAATAAAATCCACGTGTTCAATGTGCCCACATGAAGCACATTGAGACAGTTCTACTGCCTTAAAGGTGCTATGTAAATGCAAGTTGCTCTTGATATAGCATTGAGAAGGCCATCCTGGCTCTGATACCTGAAGGCTTATGTAACTTTTCCTGGACATTGTTTTTTGCTGTTTACTGCTGTGGAGCTTCTCAGAAGAATGTTCCAGCCATTTCCAGTGAACATTTGAGAAAACAATTTCTTTCACAATAGGATCAGTTGATTTCCTAATGATCCCTGAGGATAAGTAAATGGAAGAAAGTAGCTTGGAGGAGCTTATAGTAAGGAGTCATGGATGGCATTTGTTTTCCATTGAGACCTACTCCACATGGTTTACTGACCTACAAAACATATAAAACAACAACACCTTATATTCATATAGCGCCTCTGGCATATTAAAACGTCCAAAGGTGTTTCACAAGAGCATTATAAAACAAAGTATGACACTGTGCCACATAAGGAGACATTGGGTGGAAACTTGTGCTCTCCCCCGTGGCGAGTTTGGTGGCATTTAATTGGATGGAGGGTGGCAGATGGGGACCCTATCACCTTCCCACCTCTACTCCGATTAAGTCGGTGGTGGGAAGGTCTGTGCATCACCTCCCCAACCTGCCTCCAATTGAGGCCCTTAATTGGGTAATTAATACCCACCTAAAGGCCTCATCCAGCTGCTGCCAGTATTAATCCAGCAGCAGGCGGGCTGCTTGTCATGTGGGGAGCACGACATATTTTCTTGCAGGTTCCTGGGATGATCCCTCATTCAAAGGTACTCAGTGCCTGTTTGAGGGAACCAGCATCTGGGAGGAGGGGGATTTGGAAAGTCACCTTTGCTGCCGGCCTCCCCTCAAGCCCCTAACCCTGAGACTCTCACTCTGTGATAGCCCCTCGCCCCTGCCCCCCCATCAGTCACCTATGCCTGTGTCCCTCCTTGATCCTAGTCCTTATGTGGTGTTGTACCACCAATAGCCACCATCTCCCCAGTGGCGCTGCTAAGTACAGAAGAGCTGGTGGCCTCTCATTGGCTGGCAGTTCTTGGCAGGCAGGACTTTCATCCCCAGGGTCCTTGATTCCATTGGCCTGGTAAGTGCCTGAGTGGCACAAGATGTGTAAAGTGGCGATGTGGGTGGTTTTCAGAGTTTGGGGCCTAGGCAACCGAAGGCATGGTTATCAATGTGGAGCAATTATAATTGGGAATACAGAAGAGGCCAGAACTAGAGAAGTGGGAGAGGGGGAGGAAAACGGGAAGCAGGAAGTGAAAAGGTGGGAGAGGGAGAGGGAGAGGCGAGCAGGGCAACGGGTTGGGAGTGGGGTGAGAGGAACATGAGGGAGTGGCAAGCGGGAGGCATTGAGGGGTGGGAGAGTGGGCAACAAGCACACAACAATGATGTCAGCAGTGGGGGGAACTGCACATGCACTGGCAGATGGAATTTTTTTTATATTCGTTCATGGGATGTGGGCGTGGCTGGCCAGGACAGCATTTATTACCCATCCCTAGTTGTCCAAGTTCAGAGGGAAATTAAGAGTCAACCACATTGCTGTGGGTCTGGAGTCACATGTAGGCCAGACCAGGCCAGGTGGACATGTGAGGGTGTGTGTGAGTGATGTCCCTTGAACTGGTAGTGAGTGAGATGCCAGTGAATGTGTGATGGCCTTGTGAGTTTAGAGTGATGAGATGGTTACCTTACTCTGAAGGCATGGATGAGATCATTCATCCATTTTTTGCAATGGATTGCCGACTTCTGTACAATATTGGCACTGATCACCTCTGGCACCACCTCCCAAGCTGGAGTGGTGACACTGATGGGCCTCCTGCGGCCACAGTGGAGGTAGAGGACCTTGCGATAGGCCTCCACGGTGTCCAGATCACATACTAGGGATGCATCACTGAATCAGGGGGCTGCACTCTTCTTGGCTTTTGGGGCCACGTCTTCACTGGTGCCCTCCTGGGCTTCAAGCATTGAGAGCTGTGTGTGTGTGGCTGCAGTTTAAATATGGTGCCCTGCGTGAGGAAACGTTGAGGTAATGGTGTGGTGGGCAACGCGGAGGCTGCCTGCCAGTGAGACAGCGTGTTTCCTGTGGCTGCATAATTAATGAGGTGGGATTGGGATGATACGGCACGAAAACCCATTACTGTGGCTGGCGGTAAAGCAACTTTTTTCCCTCCCGCTACCGCACTTTGTGCAACTCTAGGACAATTCCGCCCATTGATTTTATTTATTAATTCCTGGTACATGCAATAGACTGTACATCAAGCTTACTATTAATTTGATGGAGACATTGGTGCAAGACGTGGAGAGGAGGAGAGATATCCTTTTATCCACTGCGAGGCGAGAGGACCTAGGGACAGATGCTCAGAAGACAGTGGGAAAAAGTAATGACTGGAGTTAATGCCAGGAGTATAGCGCTAAGATCATGAATACAGTGCATGAAGAAGTTTAATGATTTAACTCAAATTGTCATGGTAGGTGAGTTTAATCTTCAAATGGCTTGCAAACTGCACCACTAGCCTCATTCGCTCAATTCTCTACACCCCATCAGCCACCTACTAACAATTGCCATCAGGCAACCGATGCTGTCTACCTCACCCTCACACACTTAGCACTGTTGATAGCCTCAGAATATCCTTTTGGAAAGGATATAGTTGCCAATTCAGTGAGTGTTTAACAGTTTATATACTGTATTATGACCAGATGAGGAGGAGTGAATTGGCTTCCCATTTATTCAGCCCCCTCGGTTGGTTGCAACAAAAGTTTTTTAAAAAAAAATATTTTCCATAAATGCCTTTTCCAATCCAAATGTGTTTACTTCTAATAAGGAGCCAATCAAACCAGGTTTCCTTGAGTTAAAGAGAATAAGTTTATTAGTTACTAAACCCAAGAAAAAAACAATAAAAGACACAATGACACACACATCTATCTCAGAAGGAGGAAAAGTTATAGCCCAAATAAAAGTTAAGAGAATATATGATTAAGTCCTTCGCTTGCAATTGAGGCATAGATTGTTGAATATTGTGGCTGTTTGATGTTAGTTGGTTTCCTTTAAAGTTTTAGAGTTGAATTGAAGTTCAGGTAACTGCATTGCTGGAGTCAATTTTAGCTTCAGAGAGAGAGATTCCTTACTGCTTCCTTCAGCCATGTTTCCATGTGACTTTTATCTTTCTCTCTGTTTCTGGCTTGGCAAAAAAAAACTTAAACCTCTTATCTGTATATTTGATTAACATGTCTTGAAGTCATTGTTGTCAAACAATTAATCACATTTTTGATCCTTCATCTCAGAAACTTTTTACACATTTCAAGAATGTAGAAACCAATAGAAGATGGCATTATTTTGTCCTCCACAGTGGTTTTGAATGTTTGTTGAGTATCTGGCTGGTTAGCAGTTCCCATTGCCTTGATGGAATTACAATTTATTAAAGCCCAGTACTTTGCATTTTTAATGCCTTTTTTTCAAGAGACGCTTTTTGAATTGGGACCTTGACAGCCCCCAGGTGTGAAATTCCATGCAACATTTCAGGTCAGGTCTGCAGTGAAATCCATATAGGAACTTTCCAAAAAGAAGTCAACTTACAACCAGACATCAGCTGACTGGTGGTAGCCATCTTTGGCTAGTGTCTTTTCTTGTATTTTTAAAAATGGTTCAATCTGCTTTTGGTTAGCTGGTGAAGTTATAGGTAAATCTCACTCAGTCAAAATTTCCCATTGTCGTCACAACTGTGATCATAAAAGAGCCAATTGGGCAGATTTCTTGAGTTTAACAAAGAAAGAGGTTAGCTTTAAAAGGGGTATACAATCTATAGTTTGGTGACTTGGCTGGCTTCAGGCTGAAGTCAGTGGTCTTGTAACTTTCCACCAGTTGCCCCGATGCTTCCAATTTAAGCATTTAGATGGCTGATTTGGCTGTTCTCCTGGAGACAGTAATGCTGGGTTGAATTCTTTTGAGAAGTTTCTGTCTGCAGTAGGGGCATCCCTGAATGGTCACAGTCAACAAACAGGGTGTAAAACATGCAAGGTGGTTTGGAGAGACAGACAGGAAGGAGGGACCCCACTCAGATCTACTCTCATCAGCATCTTAGCTGCTTGTCCTCTTACTGCAGTGAAAGCAGAAGTTTAACACACAAAGGATGGGTCTGTCACAGGACCATCACCCAGTGATTCAAACATGGTCATGACTATTGTATTCTCCTCTGTAGCTTAATCAATTCTTGTCTGGGAATCCTCTCTCTCAGCCAGTGTCCCATTGTTCAAGCAATTGGGTTTCGCATTTTCCCGTTGTAGCTTGCTGTGTTCATGCCTAGGAACCCCTTGTTGAAAATCCTTGAAAGCATTGATGCCTTGCTAAAGAGCCAGGATATGTGGCTCACTCATATTCTCCTGAAGCCATTCTTCTTTATGGGCCTTTGCATACATGGTATTGGTCGCCATCTTAATGGGTTGGAATGTGGAAAGTTCAGCGATACAAATTGGGTAGCTATCTTTACTGAGCGCCCAAGCCACACTTTTAGTCTTTGTTTTAAGAAATGTCTGTTTTTAAAAATTTGGTTCTGTTTTCCAACTGTTGGATTAAATACCATTATTTGGCACAGAGCATTTTTTTCCTGACAACTACATATTTTAACTTCCGTGAAGGGACATTGCTGACTATTGTGGATAGGGACATTGCTGAGGCTGTGGCCACTGGCACCACTGGAGGTGTCGATGATGAAGGTACCTGCATATCTAATGTTCCTTTTCCCTTCCCACTTTGCCCTCACCCCACAATCTTTTCTGATTCACAAATTGTAGATGGTGTAGGACACACTTCTTACCTTCTCCTCTTCCTTCACCATAAACTAATCCTTGACCATTTTCCATTAAAGATACCCAAAAACTTGAGCCTTCCCAGCCAGAGGAAGAATTGGAAGAAGATGGTGAATATGAAGGGACTCCTTCACTTGATTTTACATTCAGAACCACCAGCTCAGATACTGGCATTGCATATGCTTTAGAGGTTAGGAGCTAGGAGAGATTTGCACACTGCAAATCTGTGAACAATAAGACGCAATTGCTTAGGAGCAGAATGGGTGTTAAGGATAGCTCAAGTGTCAGCTCACTGGACAGTGAGGTCGCACACTAGTTCTGCTGTAGAGGATTCAGATGAGGACTTTGAAGGCAAAGCTACAGAAGAAGGCTGTTGTGTGTACACAACCAATTGTATGCTGCACTGAAAAGCCTGCCAGATGTAATAGTGTAATAGTGTGATAACACCCTCATGTGGCCATTTGTGTATGTATGTATATAAAGCCAATATCAGGAGCGGGGAGGGAGGAGGGCCTCCTCGTGAACCTGCTCCTGGCCCTGGTCAAGTTGGCCATTAACAGACCCAGGCAACCAGCAACCGAGGTGGCCGCCCCACCCGACTGCCCCTCTTCAGTGGTCACATTCGCGGCCGGGTGTCCTTGGAGAGGGAGCACGCAGTGTCCGCTGGCATGATCGAGGCCTTCAGAGCCCAGTGGGCGCCGCAGGGATTGGGGTGTTTTATTGCCATTTTTAATCGCCTTACGATTTGAATTTTGTAAGTTTCCTTTAAGATTTTGTCTTTCTTTTTGCAGTATCCCTTTAAGGGGCTGCTTCTTAATTTGTCCCTCATTTTCACTAATTGGTTAATCAAAAGAGTATAAGGCCAATATTGGACTAAACCCGTTTCAGTTGGCATTTGACTTTACATGTGGCACACTGCCTCTTTTCTGTCCTGCAAAGGTACCACAGTCTGGCAATGAGGTAGGATTGTGGATGTTCCCAGCCAAACAAATTTGATTGGAGAAACTTCCAGCAAACCAGTAGAGGCACTGTGAGTTTTTTTTTCCTCTGGGAAATAGTTTTAATATTCAGCCTCAGTGAAAAGGCTGGTTGTACACATGGGCGGACTGACCTTAGAAAACGGTTGCATCAGCAGGTATTACTGGGTGAATGGGGGAGTATAGTCATGACTGAGAATCTTTCGGTGCACATGTGGAATGGCTAGACATGTATTTCACTGCTAATAATATCCTCAAAGTTCCTGATAATCTGGCTGTCCATCAGGCAGTTGGGAAAAGGAAAATGACAATATTTTTGACTGAAGCGGGCCCAAAAGGATATGAAGTGCTCAAGAATTCGCTCGACCCTGCTAAGCCAAAAAGACACACTGCTGTCGGACATTTTAAGCTTAAATCCCAATCCATTGCAGATTGCTGAAAACTATCAGTTTGGAACCAGCAATCAGTTTCCCAATGAGGACATTGGAGACCGTGGCTTTGATAAAGCTGTCCACTCATTGTAATTTTGGAGATTTTCAAGAGAGAGCATTGCAGACAGATTTGTGTGTAGTTCAAAAATAGATGTATTCGCAGTAAGCTTCTGACATCACCAAAGTTAACTTTCGACATAGCTTGCAAACAACATTGCCCATGGGCATGGCAGGACATTACTCGAAAGAAGTCAGAGTTAACAACTGCCAGTCGTCTGCTGAAGTAAATAAGCAGAAGGCCCCAAAGATGACAGTTAGTAGTAGCAGAGGTACTAATAAGTTCTATTACCAGTGCTTGGGTCAACATTGGGCACAGAGTTGTCCATTTCTGAAGGCAGAGTGCTGCAGCTGCAAGAAGAAGGGTCATTTTGCTAAGGCATGTCAAAGAAGGTAAGTGAAGAAAATGCTGACTGGAGGAAATGGCAGTCACTGCATATGGTTGTCGAACAACATCAGGTCAATGGAGGGGGGAGGTCAGTTGAGTCCCATTTGATCCTAAGCACAAGAATGTCCAGTGTAAATTCTCAGGTCATCATAGTCCAAGTAGCATTGGATGGAGCTCCGGTAAATGTGGAGGTCGACACGGGTGCATCAGTCAGTGTGATTCCTGAATCACTATACCATGAAAGGCTGGAGAAGTCACGCAGAGTTACAAAGTTATGGAGGAGCGAAAATCCCCACAATGGGAAGTGTGTCAGTTCCAGTCATACACAAGGAGCAATGTGCAAAATTGGCCATCATTATGGAGAAGGGTGAAAAACCAGCTTTGTTTGGAAGAAACTGGTTAGCAGCACTCAAGTTAAATTGGAATGGGTTTTTTACATAGAAGCAAAATTTACAACACAAGATGTCATGATTGCAAAGACCCTTCAGGTGTTCAGTGAAACCAGGAAACTGCTTCAAGAATATAAGGCCAATGTACAGGTCCAGAGGAATGTAAGACCAATTTATTGCAGGCCTTGTCCAGTATGCTATGCTCGAAAAGAGAAATTAGAGCAAGACCAGAAAGTACTTGAGACTGAGTACATTATCTCCAAGGTAGATCAAGTAATTGGGCAGAGGTTAGACCAAGATGGGTTACATCCTACCAAGAGTAAAATTCAACAATAAGAAATGTGCCACACCCTCAGAATATCTGGGCTCAGATCTTTTTTGGGTTTAGTGAATTACCATGGTAAATTCATACCAAATTTAGCAACCTTTGCTAAAGGTTGAATGAAATCTTGAGGAAGGGTGTTCCGTGGGATTGGATGAGGGCCAAGGCATTCACATTGTGTAAAAGTAAATTGGTAGATGATATGATGCTTGCACATTACGATGTATCTGAAAAGATTAAGCCAGCATGTGATGCCTCTCCATATGGAATAGGTGTTGTGATCTCTTTTGTGTTGGATAATGATGGTGGGAGACTGATTGACATTGAGAGTGTGGGAGGCAAATGCAATCAGTGAACGAAATTATCAACAGATAGAATGTGAAGCATTGTCTTTGATTTTTGGAGTAAGAAGATTTCATAAATACTTGTATAGTCATAGTTTCACAGTCAAAGCTGATCATACGCCATTAACAGCTATTTTGAACCCAAAGCCTTCAGTATCCACTTTAGCTGCAGCCCGAAAGCAGCAATGGGCTTTGATTTTGTCTGCTTATCAGTACATTAAGTACAGACAATTGTAATACTGATGTGATGTCCAGATTACCATCCCAATCCGAGGTAGAGCCCAACAGGAAAGATGCTTTGTTTTTCACACGTGGATGAGTCGCCAGTCACAACAGATGATATTGATAGAACAACCTCGTAGGGACCCTGTATTGGCCGGGGTACACGACAATATTGCAAATGGGTGGCCAACAGAGATACTGGATTTAGAAATCAGGCCATTTTTTATGTGTAAAAATGAGTTGCCAGTTGATAAAGATTGTATTACGTGGGGAGCCAGAGTTGTAATTCCTGAAAGGTACAGATCGCAGTTGCTATGTGACCTTCATGATCAACACTTGGGGATAAGCTTAACAAAGAGCCTAATGAGAAGCTATCTTTGGTGGCCATGTTAAATAAGGAGACATAGTGAAACATATCAAGTGGTACAAAAGAAGCCACCATCAGTACATTTGCAACCATGGAAATGACCAGTTAGAGAATGACAGAGGCTGCACATAGATTTTGCAGAATTTGAAGGGCAACAGTTATTCATTGTGATAGATAGTAATTTTAAGTGGGTTGAGGGGTTTTCAATGAATCGAACAACAACTAGCAAAACCCCAGATATTTTGCATAGTTTGTTTGCTGCTTATAGGTGTACAGCATTGATCTCCTTATTTAATGAAGGGAGAAAATACATTAGAAGCAGTTTGGAGAACGTTTACTAGACTAATACCTGGATTAGGCAGGTTGTCTTATGAGGAAAGGCTGGACAGGCTAGACTTGTACCTGCTTATGTTTAGAACAGTAAGAGATGACTTAATTGAAACATATAAGATCCTAAGAGGACTTGACAGGGTGGATGTGGAAAGGATGTTTCCTCTTGTGGGAGAATCTAAAACTAGAGGCCACTGTTTTAAATATAAGGGGTCACCCATTTAAGACAGAGATGAGGAGAATTTTTTTCTCTTAGGGGGTCATGAGTTGTGAGCCTTTGTAACTCTCTCCACAAAAGAAGTTTTGAATATTTCAAAGGCAGAGATAGATTCTTGATAAGCAAGGGGGTGAAAAGTTATTGGGGGTAGGCAGAAATATGGAGTTGAAGCCACAATCTAATCAGCCTTGATCTTACTGATTAGCGAAGCAGGGGCTCAAAGTGCCAAGTGGCTTGCTCCTATTCTTAATTTATATGTTCATATAGGTGCCCAGAGGAAATTGTGCCAAACAACGGACCTCAGTTTTGTTCAAAAGAGTGTCCAAATTTCACAAAGATAAATGGGGTAAAACACACCAGAGTCCCACCATATCATCCTGCTTTAAATAGGGCAGCAGAGTGCACAGCACAAATTGTTAGTATGCTCTTGTTAAACAAGTGCTAGATTCAAATCGGAAGAAATGTCAGTTGTCTTTGAATCACAAACTGGCAAATGTTTTATTAATTTATTGTAACACATCTCACACTACTACCAGCAGAATGCCAGTTGAATTGTTTCTTAGAAGACAACCCACACAAGGGGCAGGATTTTGCCCTTGGCGGGGGTGCTTGGTGGGGGCGGTCAGGAATCACCTCCTGCGATTGTCACCACACCGCGATTTTACGTAGGCGGGACAATTAAGGTCCGCCCAGCATGGAACATGAGCAGCAGCGCTCAGCATGCCTGTGTCGACGGGGGTGGGGGGGGGGGGGGGGGGGTGGGGGGGGGCTGGTGGGGTGGCAAATGGGTTTAGTGCGAAAGAGCGTTTCAATCCCCCTGAGGCACGGAGCTCATCTGACTCTTCCCAACTCCTTTCTTCTTCATGAACTTCTGAAGCTAAAGAATGATCTATATGTATAAACCTAACTTTTCCACTACCAAACATCTGGCTGCCTCAGGGAGATGAAGCACTGTAAAAAAAACCTAACGAACACAATTAAAATGTCATAAAACATGTCCCCTCATGTGACTCCGTCACATGAACAGGACCATGTTTTTAATTCAACGTAAAATTTTTATTTTATTTTTATTTGATTTAGGAAACCTAATCCTGCCCATGGATGAGGTTTCCTAAAAAGTGCAAAGACCACTTGGCGTTTTTGCCTGTCCGCCAATCGTAAGGTTGGACAGGCAGTGTAAATTTGAATGTGATTATTTTTTCAATGGCCTTGATTTGGCCTTTTAATTGTCGGCAGAGGAGCTGACATGTTGTGAATTCTCTTCCACTTTCGCACGCTCTTGTACTTCTCCACCTCTGTCTTCTAGGAGCTGTTATGTTCCATGTAAGCTCTCTTCATTCCCTCAGCCATGTTCAATTCCTAGAAGACGCCACACTGGCTACTCATGCCTGGAAGCAACTTCTTTCAGCACAATACTTAACGAAGAAAAAATATACTGCAAGACCAGCTGAACGTAGAATATTGAAAATGTAACCAGGCGTAGGCAAGTTCCAAAAGGTACATGCAATTAAACCAAGAACAAAAAGAAATAATCTAGCAGCTAACCTGGCATGCTCCCTTTAAATAGTACTGGTGGGGAGCCTCCTTTCCATTTAGTATAATGTTCAACTATTCAAGGTTAAGACAACGGTCTTGGCTGGAGCAGGGAATTGGAAAATCACAGTGGTGGCTTCCAATCATAGTTGCACACTCATTTGTTGAGCACCTTGCTGTCCTGCATGCTGCTGGTGATCCTGTCAGAAAGGTGCATACATCTCAGATCCAATTTGCGAGTCTATGTGGCTGTGCAGTGCCAAAAAAGCAGGACTATATGACCTAATTTATCTTCCTCTGAATCCTCCATTCACTTATCACAAATGTCACATCCATCATTTATTTATATTCTGTGAAAACCGCATACCCCAGACTAGTGAAGAAAATTTGACATATCTGGATCCTGAAAGATTTTTCCGTTACCACAAATAACCCTGTGTCATTCTGATTGTCTTCTCTTTTTGTCTTGCTTTGATAGTTTGTGTTGTTATTTGCTGCACTGTAGGATTAAAAATCTGACCCAGAAAGCAGAGATGTTAATATCCATGTCTTTGAATGTGAATGTGATTGTGTCCTGTACTGAAATTCCACACAGGTTTACAAATAAGAGTATCCTATAATGATACATTGTACAATCAGTGCCAAATATTCTTGGGACTCAATTGGCTGAATGCGATTTCAGCATTATTTCACTGCAGTCCTCCAGTGGGGATTTTAAACATTTTGTAACATTCCTCAGCATCTACAGGATTTCAATAATGAATACCATGTCTTAAACAATTTTTCTTGGTTGAGTCTCTAAGGTAGAAAGGTAACCCATTTGAATTTTGTGCTTCAGGTTAGAGGTTCATTATGATTACAATTCCGATGGATACAAAATGAAAAAATCCTATTAATTTGTTTAGTCAGAGGACTTCAGTTAATGAAAGAAGTTCCAGGGAGCATCCGATTTCGATCAACAATGTCCTTGCTTTATTTTGAATTTTGATCAATATTGTAACACTGGTTACTGAGACATACCTAAATTATTTAGAAAATTATTTTCACTTGGCTGGCCAGTAATTACATTTTATTGAATCTGAAACGCAGTAAAGGTAAAATAAGTTGAAAATTGCTGGGGCATAGAATTACTCATACTTGGGACACTATTAGTTCGTGGATTCAACTGAAGGTTGAATCAACTGTTCAGACGAGTTTATTCTGTTCCCCAAATTAAAATAAATAGGGAATTACACTTAGATCCAGTTTCTCATTAACTTCTTTTGTTCTTCACATACCCATTCAGAAAAGAAGCATTCAATTGTAGAGTTAACCCATTCAACATAGCTTAACATCAACCATACAGCAACTTGTTTATATCCTTATAGTGTTAGGAACAACATATAATTTTTAAGTTGAATAGATATATTTGTGTATTAAGAAAAGTAAAATGGTTTCAGTTTCATTTAGGTTTAGTTTGTGAATCTTGGTGCTGGGAGGTCTGGATGGGCTCCTGACTGAAAGGTCAGGTCTTCAATGTTAGTGCTTTAATATTTTTAATAAGGTTTTATAACACCTGAAGTTAATGACAGAGGTTAAGAGTTTAGATGTTCTGGGGAAAATAAAAACACTAAGTAGAAAAAAAAACTTTACAGTTGCCTATCCTGTAGATGATGAGGACTGTTACAAAATGTTTAAAATCCCCACTGGAGAACTGCCGTGAAATAATACTGAAATCGCATTCAGCCAGTTGAGTCCCAAGATTATTTGGCACTGATTGTACAATGTATCATTATAAGATGCTCTTATTTGTAAACCTGTGACACAGACATAGAAAAAAGGAGAGAGTTTAGTATGTGTCAAGGAGTGAAGGCAGGGATTTTCAGCTCTCTGAGAAGAAAACATTACAAGGCTATTGGGACAATCATCAACTGAATAGTTATTTATAGAACTCAGTAAAGTGATAGTTGAGCAGAGGCATTACTGGGTTTAGTGTGTGGCTTTGGGTGTCTTGGGGAGAGATACAAGTTGGGTGAAAAGCATCGAATGAATGCTTAGGAATTCACTGGAAGAAAACAGTTTGCAACTGTGCCAGCCTGAAGCAAAAGGCCTTTGTGTCAAGACAGTGGTAAATCTTCACTGGTTTATGTGTCTATAAAGATACTTCTGGGGTAAAGGAATTGTTTGAATTTGAAGTGCCTTCTCATATTTGTATTGAGATCTTTCCAACTTTTTTATCTGGTGTAATATAGAATACTTTTCTTGCTCATCAGCAGACTCCTGTGAATTTGTTCAGTAGCTTTCCTCCACGGTCTCTTAAAAAAGTTAAGATCCATCAAGCCAGGTTTCACTCTGGGATCTGACTCATCCACTGTTAACATCAGCTGGGATCATAACAATAGGAAAACAGGAAACTTTTTAAACTTATTTTTAACATCTGTCAAGTCTGATGAGTATATGATTTTACTGGATTTTAAATAGGTGCTTATTTATGTAGTGCCAGTATTAAACTGCATTATTTGATTAATGATTCCATCACCATCTTTTTTTGTTCGAACACTGTCATTTTACAACCACATAATCTCTGAGGATGAAATTGAAGCAATTCAAATAAGAATAGCAAAAAAATGAATATTATTAATGAATGTCTACCTACTAAAATTAGCAAGGATATTTTTACAGTGTGAACATAGAGCCATTCTGACAGCTTCTGCCGATTGAGGACTGACTGGGGAAAGTTTTAATTCTTGTACAAAGATGCAAAATTGGATGAGCACCATCCACAATATATAAAGTCTGACCCTGCACGCGCAGACATTTAAACCACAGAATAAATTAGAACAAGGGTGAAACAAGTAACATACACTGTGGGAACAGTAAAATTTGTAATTGTCTTCACAAGTCAGCAACCAGCATTCTTCTAACTCATGAATAATATAAGTGGAACATTCCACTGCTCCCTTTTAATATTCTGCTTGTACAAAAGGTAGCAGCATTTTTGCTTCAAAATTTATTTAACAAAAATGTAAGTAGATTTATTATAAAATATTACAATAGAGAGTACTTTAATATTTCCCACTATTCAAATGTAACTAAAGTTATGATTTTGCAAACCCTTTGAGAGGACGAAGAATTGAATCACTTGGCCTCTTCTCCAAATAATGTTGGTAATATTTATCTCTGTCAGCTCTCCTGTTGCAGGCTTGCAATGTGTTTTTCTTGTTGACGGTATGAAAACTTTCTAATTGTCATTTCTTTGCTCAAGTCTTGTTGAACTACTGATCTCCTTCAACATGAAAGAATGGATAGATGAGTTATGTCCACTAGTTTGCACAGCCAGAAAATAACTTTCCGTTCAATTACTACTCCCACCCCTGCATCTGTTCACCCATAATATTGTGGCCAAAATTGGGAATTCAGTGGAGCGGGAAATTAATCCTGCATCCCTCACCCTCTCAAACTGTGCTGGTGCTCCAAATACAGTGTTATTTTGTGATATAAAAACAATGGCCATTGCAATTGCACAACAGGTCTATCAGCAATGTGAAATAAAGGAAAAATGAGTTAATCCTTTGGGTGGGACACTTGGGATTTTAGATTTTCAGCAGTCACAAGTTTACTTTTTATATCTATAATTTTATGAAGATTCAGTATCTTTGACTTCACAGCAGTTTCCAGATGATATAAGAGACCAGTTTCAATTACCTTCAGTGTTTTATGTCTTTTTTCCTGCAGTACTGACAGGATATATGGTGAAAAACTCTGAAAACCCAAGATTTCTCTATTCACAAGAAATAGTGCCTACAAATTGTGAAATCTTTTGCTGTCATTATGTTACCTATATCATTATTGTCAAGCTTGTATATTACGAAATTAAAAGGGTAATTTTTACACTAATATACTCCACAGCAATTTTGACACTCTCAGGGGTTATTGCTTGTAAGGTGAACCGACATTTTACAAGATATTCCAGTTATAAAAATTGTTCAGAGATTTCAAGATGTTAACATGAGAAAAGCTCAGCATAACTCTATGACCGCAGATCCTGAGGTTTTTTTCATGTTGTCAGGTTTTACTGTTGTACGGTATGTGATTGCTTGCTTTTCTTTCTGTTGCCTTATCATATAGCTGCTACATATTGAATTCTATCACTTGCGGCTGTTAGTGTAAATGGTACTGTAAAATTGCTACTTTACAAAGGTACATTATCATTGAATTCTGCCTTCTTCTCCTCTCAAAACATTTTTTCACAGGGTTGAATACATGGAGAAAAGTAAACGCCTCCAGGAACAACTGAATGATTTGGAAACAGAGATTGAAATACTAAAGCGAAAAGAGCAGGAAATGCCTCTGGATGTCAAATGTAAGGAGAACATGGAAACAGGCAATAACACTCTGAAAAAGTCTAATGAGATATTTTGGATTTACACAAACATTGCATCATGGAGCTAGACCACTGAAGGCACAATTTAATTTCTTCTCTGGTGTAACCTTAGACAGTAAAAGCAAAGTACTGCCGATGCTAGAAATCTGAAATAAAAACACACAAAGTAATGAAAATACTCAGCAGCTTTGGCAGCCTTTGTGGAGAGATAAACAGACTTCACATTTCAAGCCTGAAGGAGAAGAGTCAATGGACTCGGAATGTGAACTCTGCTTCTCTCACCACAGATGTTGCCAGATCTGCTGAGTACTTCCAGAACTTTTCTGTCTTTAATAACCTTTTTTTCTAAACTTGGAGTACAAAATATAAGAGCACTGCATCCATAAATAATCCTTTTGAAAACTCAGAGTGAGGCTTTAATAGTACTCAAAACAATCATTTAGCACTGTTACTTTGAAGATTTAAAATAAATTCAGCAGGAAGTGTTCTCATGTGCCCTGAATACTGAATGTGAACAGAGGGGCATTTTCTAATTGTTTTGACATGTTGTTATCACCATGGAGACAAGGGTTAGCAAAGCAGATGCCTGTCTGACTGGCTACTTGGGTAATACTTTCTGCAGTCACAAAGTTGTCTTCATTCATGTTATTCACTATTAAATATTGATGCCTGTGCCAAATAGTGGAAGGGTTAGGATATTATAATGATGAAAGCAAAATACTGCGGATGCTGGAGATCTGAAATAAAAACAGAAAATGCTGGAAAAACTCAGCAGATCTGGCAGCACCTGTGGAGTGAGAAACAGAGTTAACGCTTCGAGTCCACATAACTCTTATTCAGCTGCAAACAATAGAATTCAGAAGAAGAGTCATACGGACTCAAAACATTAACTCTGTTTCTCTCTCCACGGATGCTGCTAGATCTGCTGAGTTTTTCCAGCATTTTCTGTTTTTATTTAGGATATTATAAATTTGAAATAAGCGTTCATTCTCAAGCCAGTTCTCAAGCTCTTTAATTGCTGTGGTTAAAGCTTTAAACAGCTCTGCTAAGTTAATTTTATTGTAGAAATGGTAAAGCTGTTCAAACACGAACTTTCCAAATGCTTAATTTTCAGAACACTAACATGGGGGGAGCCAACTTATATGACATGCGCTTGATGAGTTGATCATGCATTAATCATTAAGAACAATCAGTCTTGTATCAAATAACTAAAGTGCTTACAAGTAGTTGTGAATTATCATTAAACAATGCTGAATATATATTTATTTTATATAAATGATTTGAGTTCAGATCTTTGCAGACTTTAGTCAGTGAAAAGAATCCTTTGATGATTTTGGATTATTTTCCATGGAGCCGAACACATCTGCATTCAAATTAATTTACCAATTACATGCCCATTCTGCAAGCTTATTAATGTCTTCCTGTGTTTTATTGCCTTCTACGTTTGTATTAACTATCCCTCTTAGTTTGGTGTCATCCGCAGATTTAGAAATTGTGTTTTTGGTTCCAAAGTCTAAATTATTTATACAAATTGTGAACAACTGTGGTTCCAGCATTGATCAGTCAGGGATCCCACTTTTCATTTTCTGCTACTCTGAATAGCTACCCTTTATACTTGCTTTCTGCTTTCTGTCTTGCAGTTAGCTAGCTATCCATCCTGCTACTTGTCTGCTGTCTTCGCATGCTCTGACCTCATTCATTAGTTATGTGACACATAATGGAAAACTTTTGGAAATCAAGATAAATTACATGCATTACTGTATGTTTCGCATGGGCATTTAATGGCATTGCTCCTAATCAACAGTTTAGCTGTTACAACCACATGGGGAGGGGTGAAGTGACTCCCCAATTCTCCAGGTTTGACTATAACATGGTTTTTTAAGTGAATTTAGAGAGAATGTGTTTCGCTGATTCTGTAAAAGTCCCACTGTTTATGCTTTGAGGTTGTAACAAATTAGTTGTTCAGGTTTTCTTAGGTTAAATAAAGAACAAGAAACAATTTGTGGAAACTATTTCCAAGCTAAAATAAAACTAGGTAAAACCAACAACCACCATTCATTCATCACACGTGTTCATCAGGGCCCACATACACAGCAGTATAGATCGTAAAGTAAGAGGGCAGGTTTATACAATTTTTTCAGTTTGTGAAAAATAAAACAGAGGAGCATACGGCTAGCTGTTCCTTCACTGGTCTCAATGTGGTGGTTCCATGTTGTGGTCGTTTTGTCAGCAGTCTTTCTGCATGGAGATGTATGGAGCAGATTTCCACACTTTTTTCCAAAAAGATCTTGGTTGCAGTTGGTTTCTTGTCTCAGGAGGTTACATTGCAAACAGGACACGAGACTTCTGAGAGAGTGAGAGAGATAGAGAGGACACACCAGCATCAACAGTCTATGTTCAGTTAGCATTGTCTTTTGTTCTTTGCCACCTGCTTAGTAAGGGGGTCATTGAAGTACCTTGTTGGGAATATATTCCAGACAAATTCTATTAGTTCATTACTGCTGCAGTTATTGTTTCAGAACAGGTAATTGCATTTTGATGTCTCACCTCAGAAACACTTGAAAAGTCCCAGGATGTTGTGAATAGACAGGTGATTGTGTCTTTCATGCTCCCCAGGGGGTTGAGTGTCTGTTTACATCCCACTTGGAGGAGTGCAAAATTGTGTGTATTGCTGCAGTCTGGGCAGTTTTTGTCGTTGTTTGTAGAGAGTCCCAGCTTTTAAAAAAAATCCAGCCAGAAAAAAGAAAAATTGGAAACTATGGGTGGGATTCTCCGTGGCCATTGGTGTCGGGCATGTTGGGAGGCATGAGTGGGCAATATGGTGAGAAGGTCAAAAATTGGTTTCATGATGTTGTGAAACCAGCTTGCGCTTGTCCACCCAGCCTGTTGATGGCGGGTTGCATTTCCAGCCATCGGACTTTGGGGACCTCATTGTAATACATCTGCATACCCTTATAAGACCAGCCTGCCGGAATCATCCCCCACATTGGATCATCCAAGCACCATGATGACGTGTTTCACAACAGCATATGTGAGGCATGCACTTGGTGGGCTGCACTTCACTTGGGACTTCAAGATTTGTTTGCCTACCTTGCTTTGGGCAGCACTCGCAGTCATCAGTGCCAAACTTCACAGACAGCACCACATTGCTTTTAGGGGGGCTCACGGGCAGGTCTCTACCTACCAGATCAGCCATAAGGCGTGGATGGCTTTTTCAATGGCTGTAGGGCTAGGGCTTGCTTGGGGAAGGGGGAGAAGTGGCCTCAGGCAAGGGAAGAGGCTGAAGAATGAGGGCTCTACCTGGGAGGGGGTATCTCAGGGTGTGTGGGGCATATGTTGATCTGTGCAAGTGGCTTCAAGATGGTCAGGGCTGAGAAAGCAGTCTCCAGAGGAGATAAGGCCAGATGGACATGAGTGTGAGAATGGGTGGTAATGTCCCTTGAACTGGCAGTGAATGAGATGCCAGTGAATGTGCGATAGACTTGAGTGTGACAGATTAGAGTGATGAGATGGTTGCCTTACCCTGGCAGTATGGATGAGATCATTCATCCTCCATCTGCATTTATTGGCCAACTTCTTCTGTGGAGCATTGGCACTGATCACCACTGCCATTGCTACCAAGTTGGAGTGGTAATGTTGCTGCCCCTCCTCCGGCCAGAGTGGGGTTAGAGAACACCACGGCGGCCTCCGCAGTGTCCAAAAGGTGCTCGAGGGATGCATCACTAAACCTAGGGGCTGCAATCTTCTTGCTTTCGGGGCCACATCTTCTTTGCAACAGGCTTGGGCTGGAAACACTGAGAGATGTTTGCGCATGGCTATACGTGGTGTCCGGTGTTTTGAAGCAGCAAGGTGACGGTGTGGCTGGTGAATTGCAGCCCACCCATCATCAAAATGGTGGGATAGGGACGATACGGCGTGGGAAGCTGCCATTGCGGCTGGTGGGCAAAATGTTGTTTTTTCCATCCACTACTGCACTTAGTGTGAACCTAGGATGATTCCGCCCAAAATCTTCAAAAAACACATCCTCGTAACATTAGCAAAAAAATCCTTAGCCTGACCTCATGAAAAAAATTAATCCAAAGATTGAACTATTTAATGGCGCTACATAATCTTAAAGTGTATTATATTATTGTCATTATTAACTAGTTGTTCCCCTACTTTTATTTCTCTTACGCGGTTCTTAACTTTAAATGGTTCAGATAACCTTGACCATTTTCTTTCTCATAATCTTAAATCCAAAATGAAGAAAAATGGCTGAGCATATCACCGGGTATACAGTGATCATTCACAGCAAGAAGATTCTAGGTTTCGCTGGGTCAAAATCCTGGAATTCCTTTCTAACAGCACTGTGGGTGTACCTGCACCACGTGGACTGCATGGTTCAAGAAGGCAGCTCACCACCACCTTCTCAAGGGCAACTAGGGATGGGCAATAAATGCTGGCCCAGCCCACGAAGACCCATCCCATGAATGAATAAGAAAAAAATTCTTGGTCTGTGGCAACATTTCTCAGCTGAGGTGTGGCATTTATGAGAATGTACTCTTGATCTTTGTGGCCTTGGTTAAGAAAGAGAAATCTGTTACTTTTTAGGACCCGATCACAGAATCTTCATAGTGCAGAAGGAAACCATTCGGCTCCTCAAGTCTGAACTGGCTCACTGAAAGAACATTCCACCTAGTTCCACTCCCCTGCCTTATCCCCGTAACATTGCACATTCTCTCTTTTCAGGGATCAATCCAATTCCCTCTTGAATACCTCGATAGAACTTGCCTCCACCACCCTCTCAGGAAGTTTGTTCCAGACTCCAACCACCCTCCAGGTGAAATACTTTTTCCTCACATCACATTTACTCCTTTTGCTAATTATGTTGAATCTGTGCCCTCTCGTTCTTGATGCTCTCTTGAGTGGGAACAGTTTCTCAGTATTTACCCCGTCCGTAGCCCTCAGGATCTTGAATAACTCTATCAAGTCTCCTCTCAGCCTTCTTTTCTCCAAGGAAAACAGTCACAAACTATCCTCATATCTACGGTTCTTTATCCTGGGAATCATTCTGAATGTGTCCAAAGTTTGATGTTATATGAGGACAATGTCAGGCTTAATGCCCAACTTTGAGCAGGCAACAAGCTTAGATCTTCTACTCACACAATCCTGACTGTGTAATAAGAGGAAATTAGATTGTCAGCAAAGACTTCTTCTGATCATCAGATGACTAAATTTTAGAACAATGAGCTTGAGGTCCTCTGCAAGAGATGTGGTTAAGGAGGGACATCCTGTTTAGGATGTGGGATAAGAGGCCATAAAGAGGAATGGTTGCAGCCAAATGGAGGGACGTAGCATTGATTACTTGTTGACGCAGGCTCAATGTGGGGTAAAAACTTAAAGACCTCAGTGATAAACAAGAGATTGAAATTTGACTACAGCTTTCAAGAATGAGTGAAATTTAATCCAGCCAGTGGGGAGTGGCTGTAGAATCAGGAGGAAAAAGAGGTCCCTGTGATTCAGTTAGGGGCGGAGAAGGTTGAAGATGGCCTTCCCACCCAGAGATCAATTGAGACCCTTGAGTGGCCAATTAAGGACTACTTATGAGCCTCATCCCACCACCGCTGGTATTATACCAGAGGCAGAGCAGCCAATGGCAGACCATTCAATCCTGAGAAAAAGCGTTCCTTGATGGGGAGGGTCTATAGCTGAGAAAGCCTGAGAGAAAGACATAGGGGAGCTGGTGCCAACTGCAGTTTCATCATGGGACCTCTTCCATCTTCTGCTATGGAAACATATCATTTGTCCCTGCAAACTACCTCATGTTACTGCTCATTCTGAAAGAGAATGGAGATCCTTCACTTATTCTAATCTCCTCAAGATGAAGCACCTGTCTCTCTTTCACTCTCTGTCTGTCTCTCTCCCTTTCTCTGCAGTCACAGAACCTTCTGGATTTTGCCTTAGCAATAAATAATTTCTTTCTCCTTCCCTGGACAACTGAACTTCTCACAGCCTAGTCCTTCAGGATCATTACAAATGATTCAATGCAACTAATAAAAAAAAGTGTAAGAATTGGTTGCTGTAGAAATAAATTAGGGAAGTCTATTCAGGGATTAAATGTGCACTTCCACTGCTTTGTTTGCAGCAACAAGAGAATATACTATTACTGGCTGGCTTTCTGTGTAAATGTAAAATGATATCTGGTTCAGTCTCTACTTGTTTCTCGTTAAACTACATATCCAAGGAGAACAAATCTATCTTTAAGTAACTAGAGCTTAGCAATACATTTCACATAGCCATTGTGTTGCCAGTAAATCAAGTAACTTTATTTCTGTAGGGCAAAGGAAGACATTGAAACATTTTCTTTTCCTGTTTTGATTAGAGCTTTTGAACAATTATGTACAACTATATAGTGCCATGCCTCTTTGTTGTATTGATTTGGAAAGCCAGCTACTGCTATGAAAAGTAGCAAGTGCAATGGATCACTTTAGACAGCTGTACAGACTGAAAGTCACTCACTGATCAGTTCTTGAGTTTATATTGTGCAATATTGGCAATTGTAGTACAGAAGAATCCTGGGAGAGTAGGCAACTTTGAACTACTGACTGGCAAGAAGCATGTGCAGCACATGATAAAAGGTATAAGGTGGAATTTTCCATGCCCGCTGGTGTCAAGCAGATTCCGTGGCGTGAGCAGACAATATGGCTGGAAGGCCAAAGATCGGTTTCATGACGTCGGGAACCTTATTGTAATACATCTGCATATCATTATAAGGCCAGCCTGCCGGGATCATCCCCGCCCCCCCACCCCCTACACTGGATCATCCGTCCACATCGGCGGGAAAACAGGCCGGCTCAGAACACGTCTTGACTACTGTGATGTGCAGAAGTCGGGACCTACTGCCAGGGCCTTGCTCACATTGCGGACATCTGAGGTGCAGAAGATGCTGGAACCCAACAGCAATGGGACCCTGGAGGAACACCCATGGCATGCTGGATGGATTTCTGGGGTGCGGGGGAAGGAGTTCCTGGGCGAGGGGGTAAGTGCCTTGGAGTGGGGGGAAGGTGTCCGGAGCGGGGGAATGTCCAGGTGAATGTGCAAGGGAGGGATCTGATGAGTCCATGACTGCTTCTTGAGGAGCAAACTAAGTGTGGGTGCAGAACAAGGGAATGGTGAGGATGACCAAGGGCAGAGGAAGGTGGCTGGGTGGGAGGGTAAGGGTTCAACGGTATCAGTAGAAGGGACGGCAAGGGTAGTTTGTGGGGACTTGGAGGCAGACACGGACCCCCGGGGTGGAAAGAAGGAGGTTGGGGAGATGGGGGTGGGATTTTCGGGAAGGAAGGGAATGCACGCATTCACCTGGACATCCCAAAAGAAAAGGGTTGTGGCTGGTAGGTCATGGAGAAGAGGTGGGGGGGTCGACATTGACGTGGGAAAGGAAATGGTGTCTCAGGGAGGGGAAGGATGGGGGAGTGAAAGAAAAACTGTATTACTGTCATGCTGGGTAAATTGAAAGTGAAACAAGAGTTGTGGTGGGCGAGATCAGGTGCTGCGTAGGAGTGTGCTCAGTGGGGAGGTGGAGATGCAGGTCAGCTCAGATGGTCAACTGAAAGCGAACCCCAGCAGGCAGCATTGAAAATGCTCAGGACATTGAGATGAGTGAAAAGTATCCTCATGTGTGAGAGGGTACTTAAACGTGACTCCGACAGGCCCTGCCACAAACACACACACACTTCTCTTCCTCCCAGAATCACCTTGCGTGCAGCTGAACTGCTATTGGTGGGGCAGGGAGGGATGCAGTGGAAGAACTCACGAAGCCTGTCAATAAAGCTGGAAGACACCATAACACACTATTCAGTGAAAGTGAATATATTTCCAGATTGTCAAATGACAAAACACGTCCACCCACACAACCAACTGTGATCAGAATTTCTTAACTTTTGAATGCCTTAGACTTCTAGTTGCTGCCCTGACATCCGCAGCAGGAATGGAGACAGCCTGTGCAATGGTTGGCCCCGTTGCCTCTGATGACTTCGGTGTGGATTCTCTGGAGAGCCGAGGCCTTGTGGGCCTCGGCTTGCTCTGGCTGTCCTCCTGTGGGCCAGCTGCCTCTTCTGCAGTGACAGTGGATGAGGTTGAGGGGGGGTCACAGGCAAAGGGGACTTGGAGGGAGAGAACAGATTCTGAGATTCCTCACTGGATGAACCAGGGGTGTCCAGCTGCCGTTCCCCCTCCCTTTAGGTGCCCAGGGGACCTGGCCTGACTCCTTGAGGGGAAGGAGCACCTGGGGGGATGTCGAGATGCCCTGTTTCCCTTTTGTGTCGCCACTGCAGCAAGTCACCCATGACTCTTGTGATGGAGTGCAGGTCTGCACACATCGCTGCATTCTATTGGGACCAGGGTCTCGGCATCCGCCATCCTCCCCATGGAGACCTCCATACACGCACATGTGGGCACCACTTCATCAGAGAGCAGGTGGATGCACTCCTCTGACTCACATGCCACTCTGTTGAGGGCTTCCAATAGCTCTGCTTGATGTTCCCATGCCTTGTGCTGACTCTCCAGGATGAGTTGGAAGGCCAAACCCCGTGGTTCATCATCTGACTCAGACCTCGCAGATGCCTCTTCTCCAGCAGCCCTGCAAGTACTGGGGAGCTTGGCTGAACCTTCTTCCTCTGCTGCGGACATGTGCCTGTGCGGTGAACCCATGCTTGCTTTAAATCTAGCTCCCACCGAGGCGTGTGTCTTTGTGCTGGTGGAGGGTGTGGGTTGGTGCTGTGACCGGTCTTCCAGGCTGCTTATTTCCAGCTCTTCAATGGAGGAGGTGTCCACTTGGTTGGAGGTGAGGACCTGGATGGAGCAGAGGGACTGGCTGGCTGAGGGTGTCAGTCGCTTGGCAGAGCTCCCTGTGAACCAAAGTAGATAATTAATGCATGGCAGCAAAGTCAAAAGCATGAGAGAGAGAGCACTCAGAGAAAGGGATGATGTGGTGCAAGACCCTTACAAAGGTGTTCACTGCCAACCTCACTGTCACCGCTGAACTTGAGGTGTGAGATTGGTTTGTGAGTGTGTGAGTTGAGAGTGATGGGAAGAGTGAATTACCCTAGTGGAATGGATGACACCATTCATCCTGTAGCAGCAACGGTGGCTGTCCTCTTTTGCAGGGCATTGGCGCTGACCACCGCTGCTACCGCCCTCCAGGCTGGATTGGAGATGCTGTTGCCCCTCATGCAGCCAGAGCGGGGGTAAAGGACATTATGGCAGGCCTCCACTGCATCCAAAGGGTGCTTGAGGAACAATTCATTAAACTGGGGGGCTGCAGCCTTTTTGCCTTTCGAGGCCATGTCTCCTTTGCACTAGTCGTGGGCTGGAAACTCTGAGAGGTGTGTATGCTGCTGGACTTTAAATATGCCACCTGGTGTGAGGTGATAGTGTGGCGGGTGAATGAGAGACAGCCCGTCATGGGAACGGCATATTTCCCAGGAATGCATAATGAATGCTGCGGGATTGGGACAATACAGTGTGAAAAGCCGCCATTGCAGCCAGTGGGTAAAACTTTGATTTCCCCGCCCTCTACCGCACTTAGTGCAAATCTGGGAGGATTCTGCTCATAGAGGAGACATTGACTAACCCCCAAAAAACAAGTGTGCAGATTACAGTACATGGTTACCTGGTGTGTTAACTTAGCACTGCCTGCTCTTTTAAATGGACGCTGCATGCAGCCAGCACTATCCACATTGTTCACTGGCTGCAACATCAGTAGAGTGCCTGATATCATGAGTAGCTAACGCCCCTTAAAGGCAGTTTGCACCGTTCAAAAGGGAGGTGCATTGTTACTGCAAAAGTCATTCTGGGCTGTAATATTTTGAGAGAGCATGCACCAAAGCTTTTAGGCAATGCACTGGCTGGAAAGGAGGGTTACTCTGTATCCACAGTGGCGGGGGAGGGGGAAGCAGGTGGCCCTTGAGTCATTTGCTCAGGAAATAGTGGGAGCAAGCAGCAATGGAGATAAATGTCAGGGGCGTTGCTCCAAGAAGGTGGATGCAGTGCAGAAAGAAATTTAATGATGTGTCACGATTTGTCAAGATGAGTAAGTTCATCAGATGCCATATCCTACCAATTACATCACTAGCCTCATTCACTGTTCAATTCTCTACACCCACATCACCCACCCACCAACAATCTCTATCAATCAGCACTCAACCCTTCAATTGACATGCTTTACCTTACCGTCACACACTTAGCATTGTCGCACATCTTGCACCCACAACTCAGCTTGTACTGGCAGCTATTCAACCATAACAGCCAAATCACCCAACATATTGCAAGACGCTCGTTGATACACTTACCTCTTTTTTGCAGAACAATTCAAACTTTAGCCAACTGCAGGTACAGTGTCTCAAAGAATGGCAACCTCAGGACCATGCCCGTGCCAGATTTTGGATCTTGCTGGTTCGAGTCAGGTGAGGTCAAGGGTCGTTCAGAGCATGGGAAAAGACAGATGCGCTAAAGCTGATAACTAGTCGGCATGCTGGCACCCCAATGCAGCACCTAGCCAAACAACCCAGTAAGTTATTTTACACATCTAATAATAATTAACATTCATGTATGGCAGTTTATAATGCCTGGTCTTTTGGACATCACTAGTTTTCAGATAGCAGGATTTGAGACACTGGATCTGTACAGGGAAGGTCCAAAAATATGTACGTTTGCATAAGCAGCCAGGAGATATAATCCAGCAACTAATCTGTAAATCTCACTGATGGACATTGGGTTGGGGTGGAGGGATCCTTCATTTTAGTCAATGTACTATTCAGCTGTGAAAAGTTAAGGCAGACTCAGGCTGGAGTGTGGAGTTCAAAAACGGCAGTATTAGCACAGATCAGTGTCACATACTGATTGTCTTCATAATGTGCCGGCTCTAGCTGCTGCCATTGGGTGTTAGGTGCGTGCTTATAAACCCCTTTACCAAAATAGCGTCTGGTGCACTTCCTGCTCGGAAATGTGCGCACGCGTCTCTGACCCTATTTTCGAGCACTACGGGGCCGTGCAGCACCTGGAAAAAAGAGGCACCACGGAGCCACTCTTGTCCACAGTTTATGATTTGCCCCTAAGAATGCTCTGATTGTGATGATACTGAACACTTCTGTGGAAGTTAGAATAATTTTAACTTATACAGTATTAAATATATAGCATCAAGCTAAAGATTGCATCGAGCCACTAAGATGAAAGGGGGCTGTTTTAAGTCTTTGAGTAACACCACATTTCGGTCAAAGGAAAGATTGGTATCCCCCAGATATCCTGCTTTGTTTCAATGTGCAATTTATCAATGTGGTTTTTGAAGTGCTCACATGGGAGGTGCTTGGTTGTGTTACATATTCTAGTAATCCTGCTTTGTCGACTAAGGAATGCAAAACACAATATTAATTTTTAATTCATCCGTACCCAAATGTGTTTCCAAAAAAAAACCGAACATGAAGAGAATATCACTTTGAAAGAAATGACTTATTTTCAGCTTCTTCACTTTTTAGTTTCTTTAATAATGCAAATTCTGGAGTAAAAAATGTGCTACACAGCAAATCTTTCTGCAACATATTATGTTGGTGGGAAATATTCCAACCACAGGGACATAACTAAAAACTTGAAAATGCATTTGAAGACACAGTAGATATTTCTGAATAGCAGGCTGGTGGACAATGATCTCTTTGAGTAATACTATTTCAGAATAAATCAATGGGAAACTGACGCACGTGACTAGAATTAGGTCACCATGGACAGAAATCTGTTTCCTATCTGTAATTAAGGGGAAATCATTCTACTTAAGCATTCAATTGCTGAATTTTTAAGACAACATTTTATTGATTAACAAATCATATGGGAATAGCTTCTTTTGATCTGCTTCTGACAGAAAATTGATTTAAATTAACTAGCCTTGTAACTTGCTGCTGTGAAATTACACTGACAGACATGGGAACTTTCTTAGGACACAAGGTCTCACCGAATGGGCTTTTCAGTAGAAACGTTTATGGTGAAAAATATATTTTTTAAAAAACCATGAAACTGTTGGTGCGTTTCACAGAAGGTATAAAACGACTCTAGTGGGACCAGGCGAAGCTTGGTGTAGCATGTAACGCAGATTGAAAATAGTTCAGCTTTTCAATTTTTGCAGCATGATAAAAAACTGGCAGGGTACTTGTGTAATTGGAATCATTTAATTTGCATTAATTAAATATAATATCATGGCATATCTAAATATACTTTGTAAGAATATACAGGCCGGAATTTTTTCAGGCCATTAAGAATGAGTTTGGAGGCGAGGCAGGGTGTGGGTGTGCTAATATGGCAGCAGAATGCATTTGGCTGGAAGACTGACGCATTCATGATGCTTCCGATTTCACTAGCAATGAAAACCAAGGAGGGAAGACTTTGAACATTGAGGAGGCAGGTAACCCATTAAGGTAATTGGTACGCCAATTAACTGACATTTTACGGCACATTTTTAATTTTATCAATGATCCACAGGAACCACAGGACTTCAGAGCCTTGCCTTGTTAAAAGAGGTGGCAAGGAAATGGGAGCTCAGTGCTGGCTCTTTCAAGAAGTCCTGAGGAGAGCCAACATACAGTGGCAGGAAGGGTGATGGTGTGCAGAGGGAACTGCCAGACATTAGAAGAAGTGGGGAGAAGGTGCCTGGACTGTGGGGGCAAGTTGCCAATGTCACTTAGGGCAGTGGAATTTGCTCTAAGTACAGAACTCAGGGACATGTTTGGTGGGCGGAGAGGGGGGAACCATCTGAGTAGAAGGCCTAGAATGAGAGAGTGGTCATCAACCGTTGGCCTCACCCACCCAGTCCTTGGGCCCCCGTTGAGGAGGAGGGGCAGCTTAGAGGGATTACGGTCCAGGCATCAGCGGGGGCACATCAACCACTTCAGAATGAGAAAGTGCGCCAGCTGACAGTCAGGTGCAGAGGTACATCCAGCTAATAGTCTGGAGGTTCAAATCCTACCAATGTAAATTTTTAAATTAATTAAAAAAAATATGGAATTGAAAGATAGTCTCAGTGATAGTGACCATGAAACTATTATCAATTGTTGTAAAGGCCCATCTGGTTCGCTAAAATCTTTAGGGAAGGAAATCTGCCAGCCTTACCAGGTCTGGTTTACATGTGACTCCAGATCTTCAGCAATGTGGTTGGCTCTTAACTGCCCTCTGAAGTGGGCTAGCAAGCCACTCAATTAGGGATGGGAGACAAATGCTGGCCTTACGACACATCCCGTGAAAGAATAAATTTAAAAAAAATTGACTCACTGAATATGATCCATGTCACTATTGTTATCAGTTGTTTACAAATCGCTGAGATGTTAGTCTGATCTTGTTTTTTTTTTGCTGCTGGTATGCATTGTTGAGTTTGGGGCTTTTTGTGCTGTGCAGGTGAAATATAAAAACATTTCTGTGCAACACAGGCTGCAGCTCAAGTTTTAACCTCAGTCCGTAGAGAACAGAGTCCTGTGTCACAGTACTGCTTGGGATGAACCTTGACAAAAACCACTGCATCTCTCTCCAGACCTTCTTTGCAAAGGCACAATCCACAGGAGGTGAACAACAGTCTAGTCCCCACCACAGCCTTCTCGAGGGCAACGTGCAGAGGGAGTGAGACTCCTGGCATGTTGAAAGGATCTGATGGGGAGGGCCTTTCTCACCACCAGCCAAGCTACATCTTGGTGCTTGTTGGAAAGTTCTGGCGATGAGGCGTTTTGCCAAATGACTTTGACAATCTGCTCGGGGAAACATCCCACAGGATCCACCCTCTCCTTTTCCCGCAGGGCCTCTAAGACATTATGTGCTGACCACTGCCTGATGGACTTGTGGTCAAAGGTGTTTCGCTGCATGAATTTTTCCACGAGGGACAGGTGGTGGGTCCAACTACTTGGAGCATTCTGCTGCAGCGTGGCCAGACCCATCCTTCCCAACACCGGGGGCAGGTAGAACCTCAGCACGTAGTGACACTTGGTGTTTGCGTACTGAGGGTCTATGCACAGCTTGGTGCAACCGCACACTAAGGTGGCCCTCAGGATGAGGGCAATGTTGGGCACGTTTTTTCCCCCTTTATCTAGAGGCTTGTACATCATGTCCCTGTGAACACAATCCACTTTCAACCTCCAGGTAAAGCGAAAGATGGCTCAGGTGATTAGCCATTGCGCAGGAGTGAGGAATGGGCCAGACCTGCTCCACGTACAGCAACACCGAGAGTGCCTCACACCTGATGACCAGGTTCTTTCCCGCAATGGAGAGGGAGCCTCGCTCCCACATGCCCAATTTTCTTTCCACCATAGACACTTGCTCCTTCCAGTTTCTAACACATGCCCTGGTCCCTCTGAACCATATCCCCAGCACCTTCAGGCCGTCCGACCTGAAGGTGAAGGGGACAAAAGATCGACCAGTTCCCAAAGTACATGGCCTCGCTCTTGTTATGATTTACCTTGGCTCCCAAGGCCAGTCGCAGATGTGGATCAGTCTGTGCACCAACAGCGGATACAAGCAGAAGACGGCGACATCGTCCACGTACAGGGAGGCTTTGATCTGAGTGCTTCCACTGCCTGGGATCGTCACTCCTCTTATGCCCGGATTCATCCTAATGGACTCAGCAAAGGGTTCTATGCAACACACAAAGTGGACAGGGGGGAGAGAGCAGCCCTGACTCCAGATTTAATTGGAAAACTTTCTGATTCCCACCCATTGACTGAAACTGCACTACAGATGTTTGTGTAGAGCAGTTGGATCTAGTTGTGGATTGCCTCCCCAAACCCCATTTTGGAGAGCACATCCACCATGTAGGTGTGCAATACTCTGTCAAAGGCCTTCTCCTGATCCAGGCTGATAAGGCAGGTGTCCACTCCCCTGTCCTGTACGTAGGCAATTGTATCCCTGAGCAGCGCAAGGCTGTCAGAGATCTTCCTGCCGGGCACAGCGCAGGTCTGGTCAGGGTGGACTACCGACTCCAGAGCATACTTGACCCGATTGGCGATGACCTTGGAATCTTAAAGCCTAGATTCAGCAGTAAAATGTGTTGCCAATTTCCAATTTCCTCCATTTCCCCCTTCCGCTTGTAGATGAGGGTGGTGATGCCTTTCCTCATGGATTCTGACATGTTGCCGGCCAGGAGCATACTCTCGTACACTTCTAACAGGTCTGGGCTGATCCAATCCCACAGAGCCAAATACAACTCAGTCGGTAAGCTGTTGCTTCTGGGAGTCTTACTCTTCTCGAAGGACTCAAGGGCCTTAATCAGTTTAGATAGGCATGACAATTGCAAAACATGTTACTAACTCATACAAGAGCCAGCACTGAATCAGATGTTTTCTATTGAAGCAGACTTTAAAGTGAGTGAAATATGTAGTGTGCTTTGATAATCCACTGAAATGTGGCAGTTGATTAATAACAAAGCTATTTTGACATTACACCTTATTAATGAGACAGTTTTGTAACTGTTTGAAGACTGCACTAGCATTTTTGAACCAAAATTTAGAAATATTCAGGTGTACTTTTAATTAATTTACATCTTCTGCATTCAAACTATTTTCTGGAAACTCTTTAGACTTTGCCTGTAGTACATACAGATGGAACATCATAAACATCATACTTGCTTTCACAATCTGGGAAGGCTCTGATTTAGGAAATGTTCAACTTTAGTGTATTTTTATTTAGAGCCAATTTCTCTCCATTTTTACTGGCTCATGTATGAAAGAAGAGGTGAATATTTTGCAAGCTAAAGACGCTTTGTATGCTCCAAGGTGTCATTCCTGGCGTACAATGCATATGGAAATCCTTCTGCTTCCACCATGAACCCCAAGCTTTCAAAGAAGTTGAGTCCCAAAATGCATTTGAATTTTATTCAATCTGAATAGTGGAAAGATAAATATGACCCATAAATGTAGTTAACTTGCTGAGAATTCCCTTTTATATATTTGTAAATATGATCACGTTACATTGGCAAAAATAGAGCGCCAGGTAGGTTCTTTTACTCTTATCATGTTCATTTTACAGTTACACAAAGAAAGGTGCTTTCCAGCAATTGCACACGCTGTATATTGGAGGGAAACTTCGGTGTGAGGTGGAATCTTGTGCTCTCCCTGGTAGCGAGCTTGGAGGTGGGAAGGGCATGTACTTAAGCGGAATGATGGTGTACCAGAACCCGGGCTACTTCCCGCCTCCGCCAGAATTAATTTCTGTTTGGGAAGACCCATGGTCAACCTTCTCGCCCTGCCATCAATTGAAGCCCTTAAGTGGCCAATTAATGACCACTTCAAGGCCTCATCCTGCCACCACTATTATTAACCCAGCTGCGGGCCTGTTACCATGCAACATGCACGACAGATAAAACCGTGTGGGCTGCTTATCACCTCCAGGGAAAGAGGGGGATTCCTTGATTAAAGGCACTTGATGCCTGATTAAGGGACTCAACAAGGGACTCAATATCAGGAAGTGGGGGGGCCTGCTGAGAACGCCCCCCTCCCCCGACCTTGCTGTCAACCTCCCTGCACCCCTCTCCCCATTACCCTCATCCTGCAAGACCCCCACCCCATTGTCTACCTGCAGCCTGGGTCACTCTGAGATCCAGGGACACCGGTGGGTGTTTTTTCTGCAGCAGCCACCCCTGTGGTACTGCTGAGCACAAGAACTGCCATCTCGGATTGGCCAACAGCTCTCAGTAGGCAAGATTTCTGTTGCTGGGGTCTTGATTCCAGGGGAAGGCTCACCAGTGGCCTTGCCACTGCCTGATTGGCTTGTGGTTCGACAGGCCTTCCTGAAAAGAGGCAGCATTGGTCTCTTGCTGGCTCTTCAGCTGGAAGGCAAGACCCCCCCAAAAAGATTCCGCCTAGAGATTCTTGTTAGCCTTGCAGTGTAATAACACCAAAGGGAAGATTCTTCAAGATAATTTTTTTTCTGTGAAATGTTATTTTGAGAGCAATTGTCTTGAATTTCCCGAGCTTTCATTAACTCTAGTACCATTGTTTCATGAGTTGGTATTTTAAATCATGTTGATATGCATCTGAAAGGCAAGGTTTTAAAAATCTTGATGCTATTGTTCTTATAGTCCATTTTGTAACGATAAAAGGAGCTAGAGATTTTGAGAAAAACCATTCCTACTTTATGGTGTTCAATCTGCGTGTACTACAGGCAAAGTTTCCAGCAAATCATGTGGCTGCAGATGTAAATGTGGTGTTCATTGTACGGTAGTACAGTCTCATGGTTGGTGTGGCATTGATGAAATTATTTCTGTAGAATTATATATGTTCCATTCCCCACTTCTAGTAGCTTAATGAGTGAGTAAAATAATTTAAGAATGTCCTACATCATAATGTAAGGAATAATTTCTTTACAAAGTTTATAAGTGTGCATTAATTTGCAAAATTCTTCTAATGAATCTAAATTTGTAGCGTAGAGCTGACTGAATTCAAGAAAAATAGTAATGGTGAGGAAATAAATGATATTTTTAATACTTGATTTTACTTTCTGAGAATGTTATTTTCTTAAGTAAGGAAATTAATTCCATTATTTTAGTGTTACATGACCTGCTGCCCTTGACTAGTGCTGGTAAAGTCCTCACATTTATCAAGCTGGTTTAATTTACCTTACATCCTATTTTTAATCTTGGTTAACCTATTAAATTTCAATCACTTTGCAACTGTGATATAAGACATTCAGTCACAATTACAACATTAACTGTACACAGCATGATATAAGTCAAATAAGCAATTCATGATAAAACTTATTTTTAACATTGTAATATTGGTTCATTAACACGTACAACAGCCATTTTATTGTAAATTCATAAAAATGCATTTAAACTAAATAAACAAAAGCCAATATTTTGATAAAAGTACATTCATTAAAAACGTTCCCTGGTGAGTTGAAATGTACAAAGGAATCCTAAATCATTTTATTTTCTCCAATCTAAAATCGGAAATTAAAGATCGAATTGCCAATAAAATAATGGTTTGGAATTATATTTTAAAATTAAACATGAAATTCAATGCCATTTCCAACCAGACAAGTATTTTAACCCCGTGGCCAGGATTTTACGACCCCGCCGCAGGTTGGTGTCTCCCCCTGGTGGATGCGGCGAGCCATTTAAACCTCCATTCAATTCGCCGGGACTGTAATATCCCACCAGGTGGGAGGGGCCATAAAACTCTGGCTACATATATTTTATTCCAACTTTAAGTCTAGCTTCAGGTCCAGTTCTTCCATAAAATGCCCCTCTTCATGTATAATTGATAACCATTAAATGCAATTGTCACAAAGTTACTCTTCATTTGCAGAAAGGAAGTTTGTATTGATTGGCGACTCACTGTAACCTCAGGAATATTGAAAAGTATACCATGCGCAGTTGGCCAGGCACACATTTCATAACTTTAGTTTTGTTGCATTGGGATTCCTACTGCAACACAAGAATTTAAGGATTATAAACAGTATAGTATCAAGATCTCACTTTATTACTTTCCATGCGATCCCCACTTGCATTGCTGTATGTTATCATTCTAATTGTCAGAATTAAGATCCTTAAAAAGCCAATTAGACACTGTTTCAGCTCACAATTCTGGATTCAACAGCCAAAGCACCTGTCTCCCAACCTGTCAGCAACTTGTCAGAGTCACCGAGGTGAGTGCACAGCAGGAAGAACTTCTTCAGTGAAATTGAAGTGCTCCAGCCATGCTCAGGTGAGACACTGCTGCTCAAAGCACTTCTTCTCTGGGAAAATGTTATCACAGATGATTGCTAACATACTGGAAGGCATTTCACCTCGCTAGCACATCACTCACCTTCAGCTCCACGTCCTGCTGCCAGCCTTCACCATGGTGTGGAAGTAGCATATGCAGCTCCACCTTGCACCTTTTGATGAGGGACAAGAGCAGAAGCACCAATGGCCTTCTCCTTAGCCACATTCCAGTCCCAAAGGGAATGGACTCTGAGATTTAGCAGGAAGGAGGAAAGATCCCAACACAGGGTGTACTGGTGGAGGACCAGCTCTCTCAGCCTGTCTGAGTACCAATACCTTAGGAGGCTTGGGTATTCACAGCAGATCTTTGTTGACATTTGTAGCTTCTTGGACCAACACCTTCTTCCTAGTGGAGCAGGTGGGCATGCATTGCCAATGATCGATAAGGTGCCTGTCACTAGCTGATGACCTAAGCCCCCACCGCACCCCACCCTCCCCCCTCGCCCCATGGGTTTCTGCCTCTCTGTGCTCTCTTTTGGCAGGAGAGAAAGCAGAGAGGTATGAATGTTCATGATGGTTTGTGTAGAGAGGGAAGACACTATTTGTAGAGAGTGACTGTGAGACCTGGATGTGTGAGGGCAATAGGATGAGGGGAATGTGAGTGTTGTCTGCTCAGATGGGGATGTTGAGGTACCTGGAGAGAGAGGAATGAGTGGAACTGCAAGGTGTATTGTCCTGAGGAATTATGTGCAGGAGGATGCCTGGAAAGTTAAGATTGTGGGGCTTGGCACCTGTTATGAAACTCACCTTCACGCCTTCCTGAGATCCTCAATCTCTTGGTGCTCTGCTGCCAGGTAGGAGGGAATGCTCTTTCTTCCATGGCCACTTCCTAAAATGACTGCTTGGTTTGAGAGATTGTCTTCTTCCTCCTGTCCTTGGAAGAAATTGTACTGCAGTCCCTTAGATGCCACAGAAGGGCCTCCAGGTAAGAATGAACACCCCGGGCAGCAGCCTTCTCAGGTGTCTTCTCCATTTCTGTGGTTGTACAGCTTCTAAAATCCAAGTGCTGGTAGAATCCTAGAATGATTACAGCACAGAGGGAAGCCATTCAGCCTGTTGCGCCCTTGTTGGCTCTCTGCAAGAACAGCTAGTCCTACCCCCCCTACTGTTTTCTTAATGCTCTGAAACCCTTTTCTTTTCAAGTGCTTATCCAATTTCTTTTTGAAAGCCATTGCTGAATCTGCCTCTCACGCAGTTCATTCCAGATCCTAATCGTTTGCTTTGTAAAAAGTTTTTCCTCATGTTACCATTGGTTCCATCATCAATCACGTTAAATTGATGTCCTCTGGTTGTCGACCCTTCTGTTAATGGGAACAGTTTCTCTATTTATTCTGTCAGAGCCCTTGTGATTTTGAGCAGCTCCAACAAATCTCTGCTCAACCTTCTCTGCTCTAAGGAGAACAAACCCAGCTTCTCCAACCTATGCACTTAACTGTAGCCTCTCATCATTGGAACAATTCTCGTAAATCTTTTTTGCACTCTCCAATATCTTCACATCGTCCTTAAAGTGTGGTGTCCCAAAATTGGACACAATACCCCAGTTGAGCCTGAACCAGTGTTTTATAAAGTTTCACCACAACTTTCTTGATTTTTGTCCGTATGACTCTTCTTCAGAAGAGAAGAGAAGTAAAAATGTGATGAAAAACCTGCTGAGTTTTCCCAGCATTTTCCGTTTTTCTTTCAGATTTCCAGAATCTGCAGTATTTTGTTTTTATCCTTGATTTCGCACTCTATTTATAAAGTTCAGGGCCCTGTATACCTTTTTAACCACTTTCTCAAACTGCACTGCCACCTTCAGTGATTCCCTGTCCTCACCTCCTTTAGAATTGTATGCTATGTTCTATATTGCCTCTCCTTTTGCTTCTTGCCAAAATGTATCAAATCACACTTCTTTGCATTAAATTTCATCTGTCACGTGTCTGCCTATTCCACCATCTCTTGAACTTTATCACTATCCTCCTCACAGTTTGCTATATTTCCAAGTTTTGGATCAATTGCAGATTTTGAAATTGTGGCCTGCACACCCATGTCTAGGTCATCAATATATGTCAAGAAAAACAATGGTCCTAATAGTGACCCCTGGGCAACTGCATTCTATTTCTTCCTCCAGTCTGAAAAACAATCTTTCAAGACCACTCGCGATTCCTTGTCACTCAATCGGCTTCATATCCATGCTCCCACTGTTGTTTCATTCCATGAGGTTCAACTTTACTGGTGAGCCATTCTAACCTATGTCATGGTCCCATTAATAAGGACTCCTTCCTTTGACAGAACGGACACATCATCCTAGATTGACTGGGGAAACCCAGAGGTGGGGTGCTAATGTTAAAAAGCCCTGGCAAAGCCTGCTTCAGGTGTTAAGATGTTCTCACCTGCAAATGGTCCCACTGTTCACCAGGGATTAGGTTGGGAAAATTCTGCTCACTATGTCTGAAATTTGCATTGAAATTAGTTGAGCCACTATCAATACCAAAAGGAGTAAGAATGGGAATGAGAGTTGGTTTGGTGATTCATGAAGAAGTAAGGAAGATGTTTACAGAAGGAATTCATGCCCAAAGTCAATATCCAATCCGCATTCAATTTTCCCAATGTGAAGAATATTGCACTGTGTACTATGTAGTAATTCAGGGAAAGAATATGTAAATTCTTGTCTCACACTTGCTTTGGATCATGGCCATTGCATGGAAAGAAATGAGTTGGACAGATGCTGCACCTGCTATGATTGCATATGAAAGTGCCTGGGCAGGAGCAGGGTGATGGCTAAGGGAACACTGCCTGAAGAAAGCTGAGAGGAAAGGGGAGCAAATGTGCTTGGTAGTTGGATCACACTGTGGTTGGGGATTAGGATCTGGCAGCTGCAGACTGTGTGAGGAGGAAGGTGAGGACCAAGGGGTTCTTGTTGCACCGTGAACTGGCAGAAGAGATGAAAACACTGGCACAGGAAATGAGGTTTATTCAATCAAGAGAATTGTCAATCACAACCTAGGGACAACTGTGGCAGAGATTTACTGTGCTATTGTGTGTGCTGTTGACAAGACAAATATATGATAATAGATATGCTGTACTGGAAATATTTTACTTGAAACCAAATGAACATTTTACCAATGGAAGAGCCAACAATATCCAAATGATAACTGGTACCTATTTTTGTGCTTTATTACTAATTATTAATAATTTCTGTTCTAAAATACCAGAACATTTCTTACTGCTTGCAGGATCTGGTCACAGGTGAGATAGTCACTCACACTGCTATTTCCATTTATGCTAGTTTTAGGTACTGATTCAGAGAATGCAGGTCCACCATTCCAGAGAAGACTGCCATTCCATTCAGTACCATCTCCTTATAGTAGAAAAGAGATTCTGAAAATGAGATGACATGCAGCCTCCAATCTTTGTCTATCAAAATCAATTCCAACTAAAGGAATGAAAAGTCTCACTGCTCCTCCAATTGATCAGAGATACATGACAGAAGCAACACACATCAGCACTAAAAGCCCTGAGATGCCATGGATGGAGCTATCTCAAGATTGTCACAGTGGAGAGAGCAGGGGGCAAGGATCTGAGGAATAGGGACGTGAGTGCATACATTGTCACAGTCTAGGTCTGTCCACAATATGGACATCTCAACTGTAATATTTACCAAGAGATAGGGATTGTACGATCAAGGTGTTCAGCAGATTAAGGGTTAATGTGGGACTGGAAAGCAGTACCGCCCACATAGTGATGTAGAGAGTCAAATGACAGTAGGCTGTCTGTGGTGTAGACTTTGGAAGGAGCCGATATGGAGACAGCACCCATGCATAGCAGGACCTTGGATATGTACATAGTTAAGGATTAACAATAACTGGTTTATGTTGAGCAATACAAGCCTACAGAGCTCTCTGTGAAACATCAAGCAACCTTTACAACTTGGTGGCAGTGAAGGATGGACCCCAAAATCCCAAAGAATCTGGAGAAGGAACCCAGAATCTCAAAGCATGAAGAAGTAAAGGAACTGAAGCCTGACCTGAGAGAAGAGCGCCTAAACTAAAGAGACAGTAGGAGATCGCCTAAAAAGAAATTGAAGACAAAGTTAGGAAAGCACCTCAAATAAAAACCTCCATTGCAGACGTGGAAATGAAGGACTCCACAAGGGCACATAGAGGCCCATTACCAGATATGATTAAAGGCAGAGTCAAGGAGCCTACTAGATCGAAAAGGGCTGAACAAAGTTCAAAAACCAGTGGAAAAAAAGGGCTTAATGGCAGCGAAAGACTAATCATTGTGCAGGTGAAAAGCCAGACCTGATCGGACATAGTGGCAGACTCCAAGGACCTAACTAAATCACAAGAAGACTGAGCAATTTTAAAAAAAGGGAAAAAGGCTGAAACAGAATAACCCCACTCCCCCCCCTCCCCCGTAGATGAAAAGGAGACCTTGAGTGAACCCAGAGTCAAGAATGAAAAGGAGAACCTGAGTGAAAGCAGAGTAAACAGACCTAGGCAAATCACAAAAAGAGTGAGCACAAAATACAGTAAAACATCCAAACCTTTTAAAATAGGCAGCCATCAGGATCAGCACATCCAGAGTTTAGCTGGAGGAAGGTGGCAGTTGGCACCACAGCACGAGGTGGCCTAGTTGAACTGAAAAAAAGAGTTTTTAAAAGGCAGAGGAAAAAGGGTCACCTGTAATTACTTTTCTCTGGTTAAAAATCCAGTAGCTGGCCAAAACGTATCATTTTAAAGATTTCCTGTGCAGCTCATAAGTTTTTTAAAAAGTGGCCCACGGTCGCAGTGAGGGCCCACCAGGACCTGACAAAGCGCGGGAAGAACACAGAAAAAAAAGAACAGCAGCCACAGAGCCACCCTGAAGAAAAAAAAAAACACTTACTGCACAGATGTTCTTAAAAGGGCAACGATCTTTAAACTAAAAAAGAATTAAAGTGGTACTCACTTGTTCCAAAAAATGGCCATGGGTAGAAGATTAAAACATCCAGATCAGCTTAAGCAAAGACAAAGGCCAATCCAGACCTAAAATTGGGAGTCTTAGAGAAGAAAATTCTCAGATTACAGGCGTTCATCAGGTTTAAGTAAAAAAAAGTGCAAGTTAATATGTTTTTATACTTGTTTGGTGTATTTGTGGATGAAGTAATTCTAAACCAAGGTATAGATAAACACTCAACCACATTAAGTGATATATTAAAAGCCTTTGACAAATATTTTAATCACCAAGTTTCGTAGAGCGTAGACCTAAAGGTATGCTTAGCACACCCCTAGTAAAGCACCAATGGGAGACAAAAAACTCCCAAGCAGGGGAGGCAAATGACCCCAGAGCGAGGGAGACAGAAGACCTCAGAGTGAGGAAGACAGACAACATCAGAGTGAGAGAGACAGAATACCCAAGACCGAGGGAGACAGAAGACTCCAGAGCAAGGGAGACAGGAAGACCTCAGGCTATGGGAGACAATACTCAAGCATACCAGATCATGTCAATGCAATGAAGTGCACAAGCCAAAGAGTTTAGTGCAGGAGAAAGAAGAGTTGAAAGGCTTAAAAATAGAACTTTTCAAAAATGCTGACATATACTCAAACTGCAAAAGCAGGTGGCAGTGCAAAGGGAGCAGCTGGCTGTGAATGAGGGGAGGCTATCAAAAACTGCAAAAAAAATGAAGCTATTTCACGGGAAAATATTTGTATCAAATCTGTGATGAAGGAACTCAACCAGAAGTACAGCCAAGCACAACAGCAGGCAAAAAAGGTAAACAAAGAAATTGCTGCCCTACAAGACTCTTTGAAGAATCAATATATCCTTGTCCTTCATTTTGGTTTCATTTTGGTCCTTGTCCTTCATGTTGGCCAGGTCTATCTCTGTCAATTTTGTGATGGTGCCACTCATGGCCTCATTATCCACTCACAGCTTGGAAAGTTCTACAGAAGAATCAATATATAGCCCTGTAAAAGCACGAGGAGCTAAAAAAAGATGTTAAATGCTACTTCAGCAAAAGCAACATTGGAGCTATCAGTAGCAACAAAGCAATGGACTGAAGCATAGTGTGAGTTGGCAAGAGGTCAACAAGAAAATAAACAGTTGAAAGAACAGCTCATTGTCCTTCAAGACAAAATGCAAGAGGAATGCAGAACCCTTTGGCAGCATGAAGAAATGAAGGCTGTCTTGAACAGCAGAATGGAAGAACAGCAGAAGAAACTCAAGAGCACTCTGTTGAATTACAAGAAAGCTCAAGACGAAACAACTGATCTTCGCAAAGAAAAGGAAAACCTGGTGAAGGACCGTCACACTGCTACAAGGATCCCTCAGGTCAAAGTTTGTTCCTCTGGAAAATTACAAAGAGAAGCAAAATGAATTTAATGTCAACCTGAACAAACTGAAGAACCAGTTGGCAGAGAGAAGTTAGCAATGTTCTATGTCCCAGGAGGAAAACAAGAGGTACAAGAAAGAAACTGAAGAACCATTTGAATGGAAAATAGGAGGAATTGAAAGGGAAAGCTGTAGAACTTTCCAAGCTGTGAGTGGATAATGAGGACATGGGTGGCTCCATCACAAAATTGATGGAGATAGACCTGGCCAACATGAAGGACAAGGAACAAAATGAAACCAAAATGAAGGACAAGGACAAATCTATGTTGCAGACAGAGAAATAAAAGACAGAAACTTGATCGGAAAATATAAATCCAACACTGAAACTCAAGGTCTGGAAGAAATAGCACAGGAGGTCTCCAACTCACTGATAACCATTGAGTTGTTGAAAAGTGAAATGGCTGGAATTGTGAAACAAGTGGAAATGAAGGTTCCATTTGTAAAAAGCCAACATCCAGCAAGAAGATGGCGGACCCCACGGAAAAAGAAAATTTGAGTCCACTCTAGGAATGAACTGAGTGCACATTCCCTCTGGAAGGAATGAGACAAACCCATCATGTCCAAAAAAGCAGACAGGTTGTTGATAAAGAGAAATGCAACTTGAAGGAGTGCAAGAAATGAATCAAATGGAGATGACCAAGTACAGGAAAGACAGAGTACTACAATTTCAATGCCAAACTGACAAAGTCAACTCAAAGCAACTGAGACCACCATTACTCCAAAAGTGACAGAAGAGATCTGGAAGAATGATCACACCTCCAGACCATCTGAATTTATAAAGTCGGAGACTTGAGAGGATGGGAAAGAATAGCCAAGTAAAGAAAAAATTGTATTGTAAGTGTATTTGGAAAACGACTTGCGGGGAGGATAAGGCATTTGGCAGAGTAAGGGTTATTGTGGGACTGGAGAGCAGTACAGCCCACATAGTGATGTAGAGAGTCACATGATAGTAGACTGTCTGTGGACCAGAGTGTGGAAGGAGCAGGTATGGAGACAGCAGCTATGCATGCCAGTACCTTGGATATGTACATAGTTAAGGATTAACAATAAATGGTTTATGTTGAATCATACAAGCCCCCGGACCTCTACGTGAAACACCAAACAACCTTTACAACAGGGATGACCTAAGAGTAAATCAGTTCAAGCATCATCCAAGAATGCAGTGGAGAAATAAAATACCAAACAACACTGATATAAACCATGCTGCAAAGGAATGGAATAATTAACCCATGTTCTGCTACACCTCAGTTATGCCCCAACCTAAATGTAATAAACATTTAAATATAAATCTAATTGTAGCATTGGAGGTTTATAAGAGGCAATATTCTGAGAGTTCTTAAGAACTCTCTTCAGTGAAGAAAGATGAATATATTTATTCAGACTTTGAGGGTCAAACCAGTCTCAATAATATACAGTGAAGGAGAAATCATTTTTGAGGGAGCTATTTATAGAAGTCAGCCAGGCTGCCATCTGGGCTGCAGCTTTTCCAGAATACAAGGACTGACTAGTGATGAAGGTGATGGCAAAATCAACACCAACACCAATAATTTATATTTATATAGGGCCGTTAACATAATGAAACACCCCATGGTGCATCACAGGAGCGTTATAAAACAAAGTATGACACGAGCAACATAAGGAGCTATTAGATGACCAAAAGCTTGATCAAATAAATAAGTTTTAAAGAGTGTCCTAAAGGAGGAAAGTGAGGTAGAGAGGCAGAGAGGTTTAAGGAGGGAACTGAAGGCATGGCCAACAATAGTAGAGGCTACAATTAGATGAGTGCAGATATCTCACAGGGTTGTGGGACTGAAGAAATTGCAGAAATAGGAGGGGTGAGGCCATGGAGGAATTTGAAAACAATGGTGAGATTTTTAAAATCAAGATGATGCTTGACCAATGTAGATTATCGAGCACAGGGTGATAGGAGAACGAGGTTAATACACATTAGGACATGAGCAGCAGAGCTTTGGATGACCTCAAGTTTACGGAGGGTAGAATATGGGAGACCAGCCAGAATTTTGTTCGATTTATCAAGTCTAGAGATAACAACGGCATGAATGCGAGTATCAGCAACAAATGGGCTGAGACGAGGCAAAGTTGGCGATGTTATGGAGGTGGAAATAAGCAGTCGTTAGTCCATCTCTAGGTCAAATATGACACCAATGTTGTGAATAGACAAGTTTAGGTTAAGGTAGTTGCCAGGGAGAGGGATGAAGTGGCTATCTAGGGAAGCAGTTTGAAGCAGAGACCAAAAACAATACCTTCACTCTTCCCAATAACCAGTGAATCCAGTAAAGCACAGTTCTCATCCAAACAAGAAATGTGCAGGCCAGTAAGGTCTTCCCTAGCCATGCCCTGGTATTATTACAATTCAAAATATAAGTGACTCTAACTTAAGGCCTGAATTTTCACCGCAATGGAACACAACATGCAAGTTCAGATCTGTCAAGAGGACCTGTCAAAAGCAACTATCAAAGGGAGCCACAAGTTGTCAAGGCATTTAAAAGACCTGTCCTTTAAATTTTTGGAAAAAAAAATGCCTGGAGTGTTAAAAACAAATTGCTTGCTATTACAGGGGCATAGGTTAACATGGAGGGGTTGGTACAAGTGCATGAGGTGGCATGGGTTGGTAAGGATACATGGGGAGTGTGTGGTGGGGGGGTGTGAAGTGTAAGAGCTGGTGAGATGTGTTTTGTTTTATTGTTTTTTTTGATCTTTCACACAGTGCCAATGTACAGAGGCAGACCTTCTGGCCAGCCTACCCCCACACTTGTCAGCCTTTGCATTCCTTCTGGGAAGGTAGGCCCGACTTCCAATCTAGCCCCCCTGTAATGGCTTGATGGAATGGACAGGTTTCAAAAAGAAACAAATAAACTTTATTACAAAGAGCTTTTGAGGTGCTACATGCCTGATCAAGACTCTTGTCAGGAAGCCCCACCCTCAGATTGCCCAGGCCTATGGCTCATTGGGTGGAACCTCCAAAAATATCATGTGACCCCTGATAGACAGCAGGAGAGGCTATTCCTTCAGTTACTACATTTCCTCCTCCTTTAGTTTTTTACAGTTTCTATTTGCAAGGAACATTTGAATATCCAACAACGTATAAATATATACAGCTTCAGGTGATTAAAGATTAAGTCTCTGAGGTGGTCCCTTTATATGGCTAGAGCAGTGTAGCTCTACCAGTTGAGGTTCCTCAACAGGATCGACATGATCTGGAACTGCATTACGAGATACATCATTAGAAAGTGGCAGTTCTGGGTTTGGCAACTCTATAGAAACATCGGGCATGTCTTTCCTAGGTTGATCTGTCACCTCAGGAATTGATGGTTCGATGTTAATTACAGGAAGAATAGTTGGTTGTTGGAATGTCTCTGTCACAAATATGGTCCACATTCTTCTGAACGATTCAATCTTCCAATTACTCTTGGAAAGATAAGGGACCAGTCTCTGAGACAATGGTTCCAGGAACCCAACAAGGTCCACTTCCAAAATTTTGCACGTATACCATGTCACCTACACTGAATGTGTGAGCTTTGCTGTGGGTATCGTGATTCAATTTATGATTACCCTGATTCCTCCCTACCTTCCCCTCTAAATTTGGAAAGACCAGACTTAACATTGTACGTAGGTGGCATTTTATCAATAATTCAGACGGTGTTGAATCCATAGTTGAATGAGGCATTGTACGGCAACTGAGAAGAAAGTGGGAAAGTCAAGTTTCTAGAGTACCTACTGATAACCTCTTCACACTAGACTTGAAAGTTTGCACAGCTCTCTCAGCTAAACCATTTGATGAAGGATGGTAAGGGGCTGTCTTAATATGTCTGATTCCATTTAAATCCATGAATCTCAGAAACTCTGTACTGGTAAAGACTGGACCGTTATCAGAAACGACAATTTCAGGTAGAACATATATGTTAAAACAAAGACGCAGCTTCTCAATAGTTGTGCGATGCTGGCGATTTGAATTCGTTACATCCATCCATTTAGAATGTGCATCTACAATCAACAAAGACATGGTATCTAGAATGGCCCTACATAATCAATATATAGTCTAACCCAGGGTTGACTAGGCCACTCCCACAGATGCAGGGGAGCTGAAACAGGCAACTTCTGTTGTTGCTGACAATGGAGACAATGCTTGACCATGCTTTCAATGTCACTGTCAATGCCTGGCCACCAGACATAGCTTCGCACAGGCGTTTTTATCTTTTATATGCTTGGATGTGCGTTGTGAAGCTCTGTAAGGAGTGGTTCTCTTCCTTGTGAAGGGATGACAACTCTTCAGTCCCACAACAACACTCCATCTTAACAACTTAACTCTGTTTTTATGGCATGGAATGATCTCAACTCTTCAGATACAGGTGAATTTGACCATCCTTGCAAAACAAAGCCTCTGACTTTCGGCAATATTGGATCTCTGTTCACCCCATTTTTAATTTGCTTTACGCACAGAGGTGAAGAATCCAAGACATTCAGTAATAGCATAACCTCTTGTGGTACTGGAGCATGTACAATGCTAACTGGTAATGGGAAACGAGTGAGTGCATCCACATTTGCAATATACCCATTAATGGTTTATGTTCTGACACAATGGTAAAATGTCATCCATGCAGGTACTGGTGGAATTTCTTCATTCCGAATACCACCGATAAACCATCCTTTTTTAGCTGGGAATAACCCTTCTCGGCTGTGGAGAGGGTTCTTGAGACGTAGCCAATGAGCCTTTCTGATCCATTTTCCATTCTACGTGATAACACGTCTCCTACACCATAAGGAGAGGCATCACATGTTAATACCAATTCTTTTGATGGTTCATAGTGCACCAATAAACATGACAAAGGCTTTTTCCTGTTGTGAATTCCATGATCATTCCATTCTTTTTTAACAAGTGTAATGGTGTCAACACAGTTGATAAGTTTGGCAAGAAGCGGCTAGAGTAGTTGATCATACCCAGGGAAGACTTGAGTTCAGTTACGTTGGATGGTGAGAATGCATCTTTTATTGCCTGAACTTTCTCTTCTACCAGTTGCAAAGCCACGCGCCCATCCGGTGACTGAGGGAAGTAACTTCCTGTGCTTGAAATGTGCATTTTCCTTTCTTTAACCGTACGCCAGCTTCCATGAAACTTCTTGGCATCTCCTCCAAGTTGGCCAAGTGTTCATTCTTGGCTGACCCTGCAATCAGAACAACATGTAGGTATACTACTACTTTTGGAAGTCTTTACAAAGACTTTGGAAGATAGTGCATGCAGACAAGACTCCAAAGGTTAGGTGAGTGTACTGATAAAGACCCTTGTGTGTGTTAATAGTCATGTATTCTCTCGATGTGCTATCCAATTCTAATTGTTGGTAGGCATGACTCATATCCAATTTTGTGTAGGATTTGCCTCCAGCCAGCTTGACATTTAAGTTGTCTACTCTTGGAATGGGGTACTTATCTAGTTTTGCTGCCTTATTTACAGTCAATTTATAGTCCCTACAAATGCGTATGGTTTGGACAGACTTAACCAGTGAAACTATGGGTGCTGCCCATTCCGAGAATTGGACAGTTGGAAGATGCCCAGATTTTCTAACTAGCACAGGTCTGCATCTGCCTTCTCCTTCAATGTATAAGGCACAGGCCTGGCCTTAAAGAAATGTGGTGTCGCCTGAGGATCTTCATATGTTAGCTTGCAAGCTTTTTAACTTACCTAATTCATCCTGAAATGCATTGTCATATTTCTTTAGTAGTTCAGGAACCCCTGTTTTCAGGTGAAATATCTCAGATCAGTCAAGCTTGATTTTCTGTAACCAGTCTCAGCCAAGAAGACTAGGTCCTTCTCCTTTCACCATTATCACAGGAAGCTGGTCTGTCTGTTGCCTATAAGGCACTGGTACTGTGGCAATGCCCTTTACCCAAATAAATTCTCCAGTGTATGTCTTTAATTTAGCAGTTGTCCACTCCAGGTTTAGTGGCTGGGTACTTTCACTAAGGTATTTGAAAGTGTGCTGCCCCACCACTGTAGTTGAGGCTCCTGTATTCACTTCCATTATTAGTGGCTTCCAATTAACTTGGATTGTGACAGTGATAGATTTGGGTTTTACAGTGGCTACGTTATACAGGGAATAAATGTCATTGTTGACAGCTTCAGGTTCTGCTGTATTTTTTAATTCAGTCATGTTGGTTTGCTGCTTTATGGGCTGTTTCGACTTCGCCCTGCATTGCCTTACTACGTGACCTTTCTTATGATAATAATGGCATTTTGCCTCCTTGATTTTATAGGTGTCCATCCGTGGTCATGCCCACATCTATAACAAATTAACCTTGGAATCGCTGCTGATGTGTTTCTACGAGGCCTTTTCATGTTTCAGACAGCAGCTATTGCATCCCACTTTAATGCTGTGGGCCTGGTTTTCGGGCCACGCTCGGCAGTAGGCTCCTGTCCCAAATGAAGAACAGCACTGTGTTGTATGTGTTGCAAAGCCTATCAGCCTCTCACAGCATTTTCAATGGCGAGGGAGATTTCTAGGGCTCACTTAGTCATTGTCGATCTCTATGAGTAAATGGTGCTGGATGGCGTCGTCCTGAACTCCACAAACTAATCAGTCCTGCAGCATCTCATTTAATGTGTCCCCGGAGTCGCAGTGTTCTGTCAACTGCTTCAGATTCACTCCATACGTTGCGATGGACTTTCCCGGGGCCCTAACTCTGGAATTAAATTTAAAATGTTGCATTATTACGGGTGGCTTCGGCTGGAATTGTGTTTTCACAAGGCTCACTAATTCATTAAACAACTTTGAGTTGGTGCATTCAAGGCCGTCAGACATCAAATGAGATTGTATGTCTTGCTACCACATACACTCAAAAGGATTGCTTTCTGCTTTTCATCTGTAGTAACTTTGTTCCCTACAAAATAAAAACCAAGGTGATCTAAATACTGGCTCCAGTCTTCCATAGTCGCATCATAAGGGTTGATTCTGCCGAAGAGTGGCATGACTGCTGAGTAGTCTTTTCATTTTTCTTAAGATTCGATGCACTGACATTAACAAGACGAGGGGCAGCATTGGAACTATTTTACGCTTGTTGCCAAATGTAATGACTTGACAGAGCGGACAGGTTTCAACAAGAAACAGATAAACTTTATTACAGAGAGCTTTCCAGGTGCTACATGCTCGATCAGGACTTGTCGGGAAGCTCCACCTCCCAGATTGCCCGCACTTTGGGCTCATTGGTCGGAGCCTCCAAGAATATCATGTGACCCCTGATAGACAGCAGGTGAGGCTATATCTTCAGTTACTACGCCCCCTCATCAAAACGAAAATCCCAACTTCTGGGCCTCTTTCTCCCAGGTCGGGTTCACAGAACTGGGAAATGTCCTGATTCTGCACTCCTGACTTGGGAGTGAAAGTCCAGTAAGGCAACGAATGTCCAGGCCTAATGTAAGGAGGGAAGGTGAACTTTGAATTGCCCCATGAGTTCACTATTGGGAGAGCTCGATTGCTTCGGTGATCATAAAATGTGCAGGCAAGGAGTTAATCAGCCTTATCTCCAAGCTGAAAAAAAGCAAGGGTTGATCAGCTGAATGAGACGTCTCATCTCAAAGCCTGAGAGAAAACCTATTTACTTTTTGGTCTCCTGGAAATCATCAAGTGTCTTTGAAGACTGGGTCGTCTCCTGAGCAGCTTCTGATCTTCATACTGACTGGTAAAGAGGCTAAAGAAGTGAAAACCAACCACTTAACAACAGCAGCAAGTTGCATTTATATGGCATCCTTAACATAGTAAAATGTTCCAAGATATTTCCTAGAGGTGTAAGTGAACAATTGTGTACCAAGTCAAAAAGGAAGCAAAATCAATGATGTTTCCGTTATGTTTTATTGAAAATAAACTCACTGTTCATGATGCGATGTGATGTTGAATGCTGTATTACCTTAGTAATAAATGCTTGTTTATACCACAAACAGGCCCAAAACTGGTCAGTCACTGGTGGTATATAAATGTATTATATAAATATATTAATGAATTTATATCTATTATATTAAAAAAATTGTCGGTATAGCTAGTTTGGTTTTGTATTTATATAATGTCATTTGAACCCCTTAGTTTTGTTAATGGCTCTTGTGTTCTAACATTTATCTCACCGATCAGACTTAGTTGGATTTCTATTATGTGAAGCCTTCTTTTATAATTAGTTGAAGTCTGCTTCAGAACAAAAGAATAAAGCAAAAAGTATTGATGGGAAGGAAACCACCAGATACTGCTTTCATCAATACATTGACCCACAGGCAGCTATAGTTACACTTTACAGTTCATCCTTTACATCACTTCTGACTTATAAAGAAACAGTACTGATCCATTTACCTTCACAGTGTACCAGTATGTAATGGCATTCAGGTCAGGAGCAACTGTCTCCTTCATCTTTCAAGTATTAGCTTGCAGAAACTTAACCTGAGGGCTTGTCCAGAATATATTTAAGGATATGAAAGCAGTTATTTTTTAAGAAACTGGTTCACATCAGACCAAGTGTCAACAAGGAGTGTCAGCTTCACAAGTGTTCATGGATAACAGTTCTGGATCTGAAAGCAAATAAAATATGTTGTGAAAGATATTAAAAATAGGGCAATATTTCAAAAACATCTTTATTTTCAGTGGAGGCAGATTTTGTTTTGTAAAACCTGGTGTAGGATAAATCATATTCAACAAGTTTTTAATAAACACCCAAGGCCGGGGTTTTCTGATCCCACTGTGGCAGGGGACCTGCTGTGGGAGATTCGGTGGACTAGCCAGAAGCCCATTGACTTTAGGCAGGACTGGACGATCCTGGCAGTGGGAGGGACTGGAAAATCCCGCCACCAGTTACAGCTTAGCGTGTCATCTGATTGTATCTTTACCACTCTCACTTAAAGGGTGCATTTTACGGGAGGGAGTGGGGGAGTGGATTACCTGCAACCCTCCGACTGAAAGGCCTGTCGGCATCACCCTGAGCAGAAACCCGGCTGCCCCACCGCCATAATGCGCTGGGGAACAGCCTTTATTGGATCAGAGTGGGACTTCCGCCCCCATCTTGGAGATGGTCCCGCTCTAGACAGCTGCCAGCCCATCTGATTGGCCAGCAGCTCTTTAACCCAGTAGCACCAGGATTAACCAATGGCCACTGTTGGGGCTACAGGCAGTCGACAAAGATGAAGAAGTGATGGATCCCGGACTTCAGGTAAATCAGGGATTTTGGTCAGGTTTGCCTGGCAGGTCCCAGAGAGGGGGGAAGGGGTGGGGAAGAGGGATGGAAGTGGGGTGGAGGACCGGGTTTGAGAGGCCGGGGTGAGGGATAAAGGGCAGCATGATCTGGGGAGCAGGGGGTGCCCCCACTGGAGACAGGGGATTCCCTCAATGAAGGTACATTCTCTTTCTTCCCGATACCAGCCCACCCAGTTAAAGCTGCCAGGTTGCTCGCCTTGCCTCTGCCTTCCCCAGCCACGTGTAAAATTGTGGCAGAGGCCCAAGGGTGAGCAGGCTGCCTGACACGTTGCCCACCTGCTGTAATATGGGAGACAGATTGGGGTGGGCAGGAAGGTGGGCAGACCACCCATTTTATTTTACAAGCCAACCCTGCCTTCAATTGCATCGGTGGCAGGGGGACATAATTTATTCCAGAGCCTCAGTTGTAAGACTCTTGGTTCTTAATTTTAAAATTAGATTACATTTGGTGCCATGCTCCTGGACTTTGACTGTAATTTTCACCTCTTGAAAAATATTTAAACCATAAGGAGGGAACAACAGTGGACCAGTTATCATTGTCAGGATTCTTTTCTGTGGTTGACTCCACTTATCAGAATGTGAATAAATTCATCCGTTATTCAGCGTGTTGGCATGAATTCAGAGGTGATTTTCATATTAATATCAAATGAATTGAAAAATGTCCAAATTATGCTAATTTTAAAAAATGTTCAGTATTCACTAAAACCAGAAAATTAATACTTATGCCCTGCAAACAAAACATGTCCGATTCAAAAAAGCTAATCAAATCTGTTAGAGATGATTAAACCTATTAGTTGCCTCTTTCTGAAAAATACTCCCCCTCCCACATCTGAATTCACTGTGTTCAGTCCTATAAAAAGGGCTTGTTTATCTCTAAGTTCCCTGTTCTGATGGAAGGTCTACATTAAACTGTCTATGCTCTTTGCAGATTCTGACAGCTCTGCATTTCTAGCATTTTCTGTTTTTATTACAAAATACGCAGTATATAGCAACTAGAATCTGCCAACAGCATGTAAGTAGAACAACATTTTTTAGTTTGATAAATTTATAGGTGTGGAATTGCACAACTTTAAGTAGATATTGCAGAATCCTGCAGATCATTTTATGAAAATATAGTTTCATTGATGATTAGCAACTTAGAGATCTGCATCTGTAAATCTAACCTTCAATATTTTTACAAACTTTTTTAGTTATTTGCTTAATTATATGAACAAAACCGTTGGTTTTTTTTCACTTAATCTTCAAAACATGTTCCATAGTTCATTGGAAGTTTTAGAACTTTAAGTGGCCATGATGCATATCTAGGTGATGATACTTCTTTCTGACAGCAGTGTGAGCCTTCACTAGGCACTCGGCCAAGCTGTCATGAGCCAACCAGTCAAAGATGTAGTCTCTGGGGTTCTGCCACTTTCAAATGTCACTTATCACTTATAGCACTTACCACACCGATAAATGTCTTTAGTTTGAAATGGAATCTCAGATAATTAATAGAGGTGAATCAGCCCTAATAATATTTTGAGGTACAAGATAGCATTTTTGGGGGCATGGAAGCTTCTAAGATTGTGTTTCACTGTGGATTTCTAATTTCTATAATAAAATGTTATTGGCATTTTAACAATTTCATTATAATCAACATACTTTAGTTCTCTCTGTTATGTGACAGAGGTCTGATTAGCTTTTTTAAGGCAGATAGTATATACTCAGGAACTGAGAACCTATTAGATTTTGTTGTCTTGATTATTCCTGCTTTAAAAACATAAGAAAATTTAAGAATAAGAAAAGCCTTCAACCCTTTGAAGTTCACACCTCCACTGACTTAACTCATCTTACAGAATCCAACTGCATTATTAACAACACCAATTACATTTTCGCCTCCACTATCCTGTCTGACAAATTGTTCCAAACATTTATCACCATTTGAGTAAAGAAGTTATTTCTAATTTCTTTCACTCCTTAAAATTGCAACAACTGATTTTATGATTGGATCCTTCAGGAGCAGAATGGCTGACCAGTGAGTCAGAAGTCTATTCTACATCCGTTGTCCATTTAAATAAATCAGGCACTAGAAATTTGCATATTCCATACAGGGAGAGCTTTGCCCTGGAATCATCCCTTAAATGTTCTGGTGCTACTCTCCTGGCTTAGTGCAAAGTAATCCTGGTTTATCTTCATTTGACACTTTATATACCTCAGTGGAGACTGTAGAGGTTGAGTTACTCCAATCCTTCCTCGTAGCTAATCCCTTTTACATTTTGCATCAGTTTTGTAGCTCTTCTACACTATTGAAACAGTGTAGATGTTTTTGTGATGTACTGAGCAAAATTTGAATACCATCTTCCAAGCGACACTTAGTACAAATCTGGTATGATTCCACCCTAAGTGCGGTTGGGGGTGGGAAAAAGGCCATTTTACCCGCCAGCCACAGTGGTGGCTTTTTGCGCCATATCATCACATTCCCGGCACATCCTACCTCATTAGTAATGCATTCCTGGGAAACACGCTGGGCAGCTGGCCTCCGATTTGCTTGCCCTGGCATCGTCTCAGGCCTTCAGTAATCCGGGCGCCATATTTAAAGGCTGCCCCTGCACAGAGCTGGTACTCTCTAAGGCACTGGAAGCTGCTGCAAAATCATGGCTGTCAAAGGGAGGAAACATGCTGCCCCCAAATTTAGTGACACTTCCCTCGAGTGCCTACTGGACACAGTGGAGGCCCGCCGTGAAGTCTTCCTCCCCTGCTCTGGGCGAAGACTAGCAAGCAAGGTGACAAATCCAGCATGGGAGGTGGTGGCAGTAGTGTCACCCAGTGCCAAAAGAGGATGAATGATCTCTGTTCTGCCAGGGTAAGTCAGTCTTCTCATCACTCTCAAATCACACACTCACAAACATATCATATACACAGCAATCTTACTCACTGCCAGTTCAAGGGACATCACCATTCACTCTCTCACACACACCTTCAATTGCCCTGCTTATTGTTTCCTCATCCCCTCCATGGCACTACTCATCACCCACAAACGCCTGGCATCCTTATTATCTGGTCCAGCAGGCATCCTGCTTACACTCACTCCATCTGTATTTATGCAGGGCAAGTTGGCATGCAACAAAAGGGAGAGGTCACAGACTGACGGAGGAATGCCTGACATCAAAGTCCTCACAGACTTAGAAAACAGAGCCATCCAGCTGGTTGGTGACGATCTGGATCGTTCCGATGCTGACGGTGAGGTTGGCGGTGCTCAAACAAGTGAGGATCCAGCAGTGTAACATCAATCAGACAACCATGTTGTGAGTCAGTTCCCCTGTTCTGCAGTCCCCTGCCATGCACTAATTATCTCCCCTTGCTTTCGCAGGTACATCTGGGAAGCAGCCGAGGGAGTCCACGACCTAGGTCATCGACTCAAGCCCTGAAGACACCTCAGAAGAAGAATCTGATGATGCCCACATTGAAGACATGTAACAGCACTCGCCCACACCCTCCAACAGCGCAGAGACACATACCTTGGTGGAATCTAGTTCTAGGGTAGCCTCGGGGTCACAATCTGATGAGCACATTGCACTTTCTATTCCACAGCAGGTGGCGGCAGGGACATTACAGGTCCCTGGCACTCGGAGGACTGCTGGAGGCCAGAAATCTTCTGAGTCCGAGTCAGATGATGAGCCTCTGGACTCAGTCATGTCACAGTTGCTGGAGCTGCAAAGGCAAGCTCAGGAACATCAGGAAGGGATGTCTGCTGCATTCCTCAGATTGCGAGGCATGATAGAAGAGTCCATCCGCCTTCACTCTGAGGTGATAGCGCCAGCATGCCAATGCACTGAGGTCAACAATGATAGGATGGCAGCCACCATGGAGACCTTGGTCCAGGACATTGGTCCTGGACTGCTGCATGGGCTGAACTCCATTGCTGATGCCATAGTTAGCCTCCAACAATGTCAATGCAAGAGGGGAGCTCGATCTCACTCCAGCTTCCCCTTCTCCTCAATGTGTCAACCAGGGCCATCAGGCACCCAAAGGGAGGACGATCAGCAGGTGCACACCCTAGGGTCATCCACCCAGGTGACTCCAGGAGTGTCTGGCCCATCCAAATCCCCTCTTCCTGTGACATCAGAGGCACCAGCTCCATAGGCCGAGGAGGGTGCCACTGCCACACAGCAGGACCCCGAAAGCAGGGTGGGCCCTCCAGGTCTCGGCCTTCCAGAAGACGCCTGTTAAGATCATCTCACACAGAGTATAGCAGTCAGCAGGCTGTCTTCACCTCCACTGAGGATGTCAGGGGAACATCAAGATGTAGCGGCAAGGTTAGGAAGGTTAAGAAAATGCAGTTTCACCATGTAGGCATGGGCGTTAATCACTTGTACATAATGTTGACTAATGTAAATAAACTCCCAAGAATTTCTGCCGGCCCATGGCTCCTTGCGATGATGAGCAGTGATTGTGTCAGTCTGAATTGAATCTTGGTTCTTGCACAAGATAAAGGCAGGTGTCTCAGCCCAGGGATTCACCCCTGTGCTTTGTGAAACCTTCCCAGCACATTGATGATGCGCCTTCGCAGTCACTGGACACATCAGTCCTACCTGCATCTCAATGGGCTTATCATTGCTGCTGGTGGCACAGAGTTCCGTCATTCTCTGTGTGCTCCCAGCACCTTTGACGTGCGGCTGGCTCCCATCTCATCAGCATCTGTGTCCGGTGACAGTGTGGTGCTGAAGGGTTCAGCTCATGAAGGATGCCATAGGATCAGGAGAAGTTAGTTTCCCCGCTGCATCTCCATGAGTGCAAGCGAGTTGCCATCAGCCAGACAGGAGGATCCATGTGAGGATCAATGGAGTGTTCCCACTGCATGTCGTCATCCTTTATGAATCTAGCAGCTATGAGGGCCTCCCAAGTGTGCCTGCCTCGTCTGGACAATGTGATGACCTCATAGTCGTCATCCTTGCATTCGAGGACTTCAACACCCTCATCCCCGTTGATGCCCTCGTCATCAGAGGAGATGTGCAGCTCCTTCAGCTCGTCCTCAGCCAGCTCCTCCTTCAGTTGCAGTGCCAGGTTGTGAAGAGTGCAGCAGGTGATGATGATGTATGACACCCTCTTTGGTACTGTATGGCAGGGCTCCACCAGACCGCTCCAGGCACCGGAACCTCATTTTTAGCATCCCAATGGTTTGCTCTACCTAAGTACGAGTTGGCCTTAAGACCATAAGACATAGGAGCAGAAATTAGGCCATTCGGCCCATCGAGTTCTGCTCCGCCATTCAATCATGGCTGATAAGTTTCTCAACCCCATTCTCCCACCTTCTCCCGGTAACCTTTGATCCCCTTACCAATCAAGAACCTATCGATCTCAGTCTTAAATACACTCAATGACCTGGCCTCCACAGCCTTCTGTGGCAATGAATTCCATAGATTCACCACTCTCTGGCTAAAGAAGTTTCTCCTCATCTCTGTTCTAAAAGGTCTTCCCTTACTCTGAGGCTGTGCCCTCGGGTCCTAGTCTCTCCTTTTAATGGAAACATCTTCCCCGCGTCCACTCTATCCAGGTCTCTCAGTATTCTGTAAGTTTCAATCAGATCCCCCCTCATCCTTCTAAACTCCATCGAGCATAGACCCAGAGTCCTCAAATGTTCTTCATATGTTAAGCCTTTCATTCCTGGGATCGTTCTCGTGAACCTCCTCTGGACCCTCTCCAGGGCCAGCACATCCTTCCTGAGATATGGGGCCAAAATTTGCTCACAATATTCTAAATGTGGTCTGACCAGAGCCTTATAAAGCCTCAGCAGCACATCCTTGCTTTTATATTCTAGTCCTCTCAAAATAAATGCCAACATTGCATTTGCCTTCCTAACTACCGACTAAACCTGCAAGTTAACCTTAAGAGAATCCTGGACTAGGACTCCCAAGTCCTTTTGCACTCCAGATTTCTGAATTCTCTCCCCATTTAGAAAATAGTCTATGCCTCTATTCTTCCTACCAAAGTGCATGACCTCACACTTCCCCACATTGTATTCCATCTGCCACTTCTTTGCCCATTCTCCTAACCTGTCCAAATCCTTCTGCAGCCTCCTCACCTCTGCAATACTACCTGTCCCTCCACCTATCTTTGTATCATCTGCAAACTTAGCCAGGATGCCCTCAGTTCCTTCATCTAGATCATTAATGTATAAAGTGAAAAGTTGTGGTCCCAACACTGACCCCTGCGGAACTCCACTAGTCACCTGCTGCCACCCTGAGAAGGACCCCCTTATCCCCACTCTTTGCCTTCTGCCAGACAGCCAATCTTCTATTCATGCTAGTACTTTGCCTCTAACACTCTTATCTTATTGAGCAGCCTCCTGTGCGGCACCTTGTCAAAGGCCTTCTGGAAGTCCAAGTAGATAACATCCATTGGCTCTCCTTTGTCTAACCTACTCGTTCCCTCCTCAAAGAATTCTAACAGATTTGTCAGGCATGACCTCCCCTTGATGAAACCATGTTGACTTTGCCTGATTTTACCATGCATTTCCAAGAATTCTGAAATCTCATTCTTAATAATGGACTCTAAAATCTTACCAACGACCGAGGTCAGGCTAATCGGCTTGTAATTTCCCGTCTTTTGCCTCACTCCCTTCTTAAACAGGGGGGTTACATTAGTGATTTTCCAGTCCTCTGTGACCTCCCTGACTCCAGTGATTCCTGAAAGATCACCACTAATGCCTCCACTATCTCTTCAGCTATCTCCTTCAGAACTCTGGGGTGTAATCCATCTGGTCCAGGTGATTTATTCACCTTCAGACCTTTCAGTTTTCCTAGCACCTTCTCCTTGGTAATGGCCACCATACTCACCTCTGCTCCCTGACTCTCTTGAACTTTGGGGATGTTACTCGTGTCTTCCACTGTGAAGACTGACGCAAAGTACCTATTCAGTTCCTCCGCCAATACTTTGTTTCCCGCTACTACTTCTCCAGCGTCATTTTCCAATGGCCCAATGTCCACTTTTGCCTCTCTCTTACCATCTATATATCTAAAAAAAAACTCTTGCAATCTTCTTTTATATTACTGGCTAGTTTACCCTCACATTTAATCTTCTCCCTCCTTATTTCTTTTTTAGTTGTCCTCTGTTTGTCTTTGTAGGCTTCCCAATCCCCTGGTTTCCCACTGCTCTTCGCCACACTGTATGCTTTCTCTTTAGCTTTTATGCTGTTCCTGACTTCCCTTGTCAGCCATGGTTGCCTCGTCCTCCCTTTAATATGCTTCTTCTTCCTAGGGATGAATTTTTGCTGTGTCTCCCAAATTACTCCCTGAAACTCCTGCCATTGCTGTTCCACTGTCTTTCTTGCTAGGCTCATCTCCCAGTCAATTCTGGCCAGCTCCTCCCTCATGCCTCTGTAGTTGCCTTTATTCAACTGTAATACTGTTACATCTGATTCCAGCTTTTTCCTCTCAAATTGCAGGGTAAATTCTATCATATTTTGGTCATTTCCTCCTAAGGGTTCCTTCACCTTAAGCTCCCTTATCAAATCTGCCTCATTACACATCACTAAATCTAGAATTGCCTGTTCCCTAGTGGGTTCCACCACAAGCAGTGCCAAAAAGCCATCTCGTAGACATTCCACAAATTCATTTTCTTGGGATGCACTACCAACCTGATTTTCCCAGTCCACCTGCATATTGAAATCCCCCATGATCACTGTAACTTTGCCTTTCTTACACACCTTTTTTATTTCCTGGTGTATATTGTGCCCCACATCCTGACTACTGTCCGGAGGCCTGTACATAACTCCCATTATGGTTTTTTTACCTTTGCGGTTCCTCAACTCTACCCACACAGATTCTACATTATCTGACCCTACATCATTTCTTGCTATCGATTTAATTTCATTTCCTATTAACAAAGCAACCCCACCCCCTCTGCCAACCTGCCTATCTTTTCGAAAGGATGTATATCCTTGGATATTTAGCTCCCAGTCCTGATCCCCTTGCAGCCATGTCTCCATAATGCCCACCACATCATACCTGCCAATTTCAATCTGCGCCACAAGCTCATTTACCTTATTTCGTATACTGCGTGCATTCAGATACAACACCTTCAGTCCTGTATTTCCTGTCCCCTTTCTCATTGTCGTACCTTTATCTGATGTGCTTGAAGTTAGATTCCTAGCCCTTTCCAAACACTCTGTCCTATTTTGTGTTCTGGAGACTTTAATAGCCTCTCCTGGGCTCTCCTTTCAGTTGCAGCTTGAGCCTCCTTGTACTTTCTCTCTGCTGCACCCTGAGGCTACAGGTGTCATCAGCCACATCCTCTGAGAGTAGCCCTTGTCGCCGAGGAGCCAACCCTGCAGCCTCAGTGGTCCCTGGAAGATGTCAGAGACCTGAGACCTACTGAGAATGTAGGAATCGTGGACACTCTCTGGGAATTGTGCGCAAACCTGTAGGATGTGTTTGTGGTAATCGCACATCAGCTGAACATTCAGCAAGTGGAACCCCTTGCAGTTGAGAAAGTTGACTGCCTTTTTCCATGGAGATCTAAGTGCTGTGTGAGTGCAGTCGATGGCACTCTGCACCCAAGGGAAACCTGAGATCTGCGCAAATCCCAGTGCTCTTGCTTCCTGACTTTGTGAATCTTGGGCGAAATGCACCAAGTTGTTTGTCTTTGGGAATATGGCATCCAGGACCTCCTGGATGCAGTTGTGTTTGGAGGCTTGTGAGATCCCACAGAGGTCACCTGTGGAGCCCTGAAAGGAGCCACTGGTGTTAAAATTGAGCATGTGGTCACTTTCACAGCCACTGGCAGTGGATGCCCTCCATGTCCCTGTGGTGCCAAATTCTGCAGCAGGTGGCATATGTGACTAACCAGTTCCCTGGACATGCGCAGTCTTCTGTGACCCTGGTTCTCAGTCATCTGTATGAATGACAAGTGCCATCTGTAGACCCTGGGTCTAGCTAGGTGCCAAGCCATTACGAGTCACTGTGACTCTTCAGCAGCGTGCACAGGAGCCCCAGCCACCACTTCTTCTTGAGGGTGCTGCTCCTTCCTCTGCCCAGCCAGGAGCCTCCATTGCTCTCTTCTCCTTCGTCTCCACTCCCTGTAAGCCATGAGGCATACAGTTAGGTCACCAGACCCATTGCTCCTGACGTACTCCTCCTGCAGGATGAAATAGAGGGATGCATGGGTTGCATTGGTCTCCTAGGGACCTCTCATAGTTTCGTGTGTGGCTCCGTCTCAAGGCCCCTTAATGCATCCCGGAGAGTGCTGGCCACCACTTGGATGGCCAGAGTTTAGTGCGCTGCATGGCTGCCTGAAACCCCATGCATCTCCAGCCGATCGCACCTGAACAACTGGTGGCAGCTTCGCCCTTTGGACTGCACACAATGCTCTCAGCTCAGGCACAGGCATTCTCTTAACCCGAACTTCAAGGCTGGAGCTGTTAGTTTGCACCATGGGGAAGACTGGTCCAAAATGTAATGAGGACATTGCAAGGGATGTGAGCACCTCCACTAGTGACTGCTCCATAGCTAGCTTTTACAAGAAAAGCATACAACTTGCCCAGTCGTCCAATTGTTCTGCAGCCTCCTAAAACCCTCATTAATTTGCAGTCTGTGTACAAGGGGTGCAAAGCTCAAGAGCACTCGGTGGCACTTTCATGCCTCAGTGTTGCTTGAGTGGACAGATAAGCTAGAGGTCCAACTCCAAGCATGTCATTGTGGCTGGGCCTGAACTGTCTCAGCTGTGGAAGAATGCTCACTTAATACAAGGTTCCCCTAATGCGTGGCCACTTCACTCTTCCCCCACCCCATTACCCCTCCCATTCCCCCAGCATCTGCTTGTGCACTACCATCAGACCGGGCTGTCTTAAGCCCACACCACCCCCCTCCAATCTCACCCCAACTGCAGCGCAGCCCTTGACCCGGCACCGCACTGTCAGCCAGCTGGGAAAAAGCGACTTGCCTGTGCCCTCACCTGAATACGTGGAACCTCTTCCTTGAAGTCGAACGGGCGACCCTCACGAGTGCAGCGCAATATTAGTGTGCACTCACCTCCAAGCTCCCCTTGAAGTTCAGCTCACCAGGTACACGCCTTTTAAATGCTGTTGTGAAACACATCGGCATGCGATCATGCCGACGTGTCTGGATGATTCAGCAGTGGCGGGGTGGGGAGGGGGGTGCGGTGCGATGATTCCGGTGACCAGGGTTTATAATGACATGCTAAAGTATTGAAATTAGGTTCCTGACGTGTGGTGGTGGGAAATGGGCAGAGCAGACGATTGCAAACTGTTTTCACGAGAGCGTATTGTTCCCCCTCTTCCCCCCCCACCACCGTGGCGCCTGCCACCAACAAGGGCGGAAAATTATAGCCTTACTCAGTATATTCTGAAGCTCCAGAATAAATTTCAGAGAATTATATTCTACTGGCCTGGCTATATATCCCATGATTATATTTGTTTTTAATTACGATACCAAATTATGCAAATATTGAAAGTACTTAGTCTACCATTCCTTCCAGGTGCCTTTCAATGTGCCCACTGCCAATTGACCCTACTCATTCAATACCTGCAATGAATATTTTAGAAAAGTGTTACACTTACCAATATTAAATTTAATTTACCATTTATTTCTCGCATTACTCTGAAATCCACCTCAAATATGGCCATCAGAATTGTTCTTGAATCACCCTAACTGTGACCATCTTTGCCCACCCTGAGGCTATACTTCATGTAAATGAAGGCAAGTGATGAGGCCAGCTTCTGCTAAGTTCCTGCAAGTCTTTAAAGGTGATGGTGTTGTGACTAGAATGAAATCACAGAAGTGAGAATATATTGAGAGGCTTTGTTCACACTTACCAATAATCCCGTAAGGAGGTGAAGCCAAGATGTGACTGCTAAGACCTGATCCTCCTGAAATCTAAGCCATTAAAGGAAGTTTCTAAATTCTGCACAGAATTTTAAAAAGCTGAGTTAATTTTAGGAAACTATAGTGAATTTCACTCTTTGAATCCCAATGTTCCTGCACTTCGATGAGGAGGGTGATACGAATGTGGAGGAGATGGAAGTTAGGAGAGTCATCAGACAAATAGGAGAGAGTTATCAGGGACGATCTTCTCATTCTAAATCTATGCCGAGTTGTTTCTTATATTATTGTTCTATGGATAGTCTTCCAACTTAAAACTTAGTATTGTTTCCATTATAATACCTGTTCTTTAGTTTAACTGATGTAGTCACCTGAATCTAATTGCCACTCGTTTTAAAAATAGATGCTCAGACAATTATCCCTGCTCCCTAGCCCCACTTCATCTGAAAACTGTATGTGATCTTGACTCGTGACATGCAACGCTAGCTTTAAAATAATTCATGTGCTTCTTGAACACTTGTTGTGCTGGAGACAGTTCAAGGATGAGTAATAAGGGTGATTCTAAGACTTAAGCCATCAAGTTACAGACTCACAGACATGTTTTCATGGAAGGAATAAAAAGAAAGTGCTGAGAAGAATGCATATGAAGAATGAAAGATGCACCTTATTTAAGCTTGACAGTGAGTACAGAATTAAAATGACATTAACAAACAATTAAAAAGATCCAAGTAAGACTCAAGGTCACAAATTTGAATATATTAAATAGATTTCCAGATAAAGCAGTTAATGTGGTTCCAATTACCGGTTTTCAAAAAGGTCTAGATGAATATCTGATTAGAGTAATACTGAGGATTAGACTAATGACTACTGATAACTTTACTTGAACACTTCAAAGCGTGAGGGTCCTAATGCCAAGGAAGTAATCTACTAAGGAATATAAACAGCCTAAAGCGTGCAAAATTATGTAAACTATTTTGAACAAAATTGAAGATGTTGGAAACATTCTGCAGGCCAAGACTATTTTTTCTTTCTCCACAGATGCTGCCTAACCTGAGTGTTTCTAGCAGTTTCTGTTTTTGATTCAGAGTTCAAGCATCTGCAGTATTTTGCTTTATGTAAAGAGTTTTACTTGATTTACATTTAGAGAATAGGGGATATGTTTATAGAACATTTCCTCTTGGGATGTTATATTTTAGATAGCGACTATAAAATAATGGGTTATACATAACGTGAGGAAGTATGGTCTTAATGGAGAAAGTGGCCTTTTCTACTTTCTTACATCGTTTCCTCATAAATTAGTGCACTATATGAAAGAACTGAGATGATACTGAGAGGGTTCCAGGTTTGATGACTCACCTGTGTTGAGTTAGTTAATGGTCAGTGATAAACTACAATTAGCATCAGTAGTGCTTGGTCAGGACCTTATATGTAACTGATGGCAGGTAACCATGTTGGAAAGTGTGCATGTTGGATGTTGGAAGAGGACAAGGTTGGGCTTCTCTCTGATGGTTCCCAAATTCAAACGTTCACAGCCTCGCCTTGCTCGTGAGGAATGACCATGTGGTGAGGTACAGTATGCCGTGGAGCAAGGGTCCACAGTGTCATTGACTTTAGGAAAGGACAAGAGAAAATGACAGTGAAAAACATTCCAGATTAATTCCACTGTTTTCATTATATAATTCAACTTTTCAGCTATTTTCTTCCATCATCACTAACCAGTGACTGGACCCTTCCCAGTTTTCACAAATATATCAGACTTGAATTCTTTGAGAATTTAAACATTTTCATTTTTTTTTGTTTGGAGGCCTGCAACTTTGTTCTTATTTTCTTTTTTAAGGACAGGTCTTTCCAGGGACAACTTCAATGCAATGTGAAATACCGAAACATGCTTGGTATAGTCTGTTAGAATATCTAACCCTTCTTCTAGTCATCAAAAATGATGCTTTCACCAAATAACAGTCTTAAAATTGCTATTAAATGCAAATTAAAAAATACAAGGTTTATTAGTTTTTTCCATTTTTAGGGCTCAAATGATTCCAATTTAGTTTACTCTTGTCCCCCCCTGACCTTTTTAAATAGACTGTGTCCTCAGTTGTAAAAATTAAAATGAGATCTCTTCATTTTGTTTAAGATTCATTGAAGATCCTTTGTTAAATTTTTATGACACTGTTGTTTTGTGTCTTCACTGTGGGCTGGATTTTATCAGCCCCTTTGGGAACAGGCTGAGAGGTGGGAAGGCTGGCAAAATGGCACGTGAAGGTGCCAGGTGGCATGCCAGCATCTTCCCAGTGCCATGCCACCTTGACAGTGGCAGGAAAGGTACAGACAGCCTGCCTGCCTGGAGACCAATTGAACCAACCAAGTGACTAATTATGGGCCTCATCCCATGTCTGCTGGCATTTTATCAACACTGGGTGGGGTGGGGGGGCCTCCTCCAAATGGGAACACTGCCAGGTAAACCCTGGAGGCCTCATGGCGGGGCACTGAGGGGTCCCTCCTTTTTGGGGACTCTTTTGGGGAAGGAGGGGCCCCTGACTGGCAATGGCCACACCAAAGGCAATGCCACCGCCTGCCCCCAGTGAGTTCTTCACCATCCCTGCCCGCCAACTCATGCGGGCCTCGTCTTTGATTTCTAAACCCTCCACGGCTTTGTCCCTCCTTATCACTAATCTCCTTCAGCCACACTACCTTCTGACATATTTACTTTCTTCTAATTCTGGCCTCGTGCTTTGTTGATTTTAATCACTCTACCATTGGTAGTTGTGTCTTCAGCTGCCCTTAAGGCCCTAAGCTCTGAATTCGCTCCCCAAACCTCTACATGCCTGTATATCTCTTTTCCCCCTACTTCTTGACCAAGCTTTTGGTCGTATGCCCCAAAAACTCCTTATATGGCTTAGTAACAAGTATTTGCTTTACAATGTGCCTGTGAAGCTCCTTGGGATATTTGATTTATGTGACAAGCACTATATAGATAGAAGTTGTTTTTGCATGGATTCCTACCCTGAGCTTGGTGCCCAGGCTAATGCTTTGCACTGATTAGGAACTAGTAGTTTGACTGTAAATGTTAATTTAAATGTTAAATCAGGTATAGAAAGAGAATAAAGAGAGAAAAAAAAACATTAAGGGGGAGAGGAAGAGAGAGACAATAGAAAAGTAAAAAATCCATAAATTTTAAATTTGGAATTTTTTATATCTCAAACAATTGGTAGCTGAAGACTGAGACTCCACCCTTGAATATTATGCGATTCAATAAGATCACCACTCATTCTTCTAAACTCCAGAGAATGCAACTTTAATATATAACTAAACAATGTACGTTACCGTAGTGAGTATCCTATCTACCATGCAAATATACCAACTTCACAGCATTCAGTACCTTTTAATAGCAATCAAAGTGGGCTGTGAAATGTTTTTTGCAAAGCTCGTAGAGTAGTGCAGGAACATTTGGATATTTGCATTGAAACATGTATCTGCTTCTTGCTTGAAGTTACTGTTCCATCTGCATGTAGCTAACAGTAAGTGTCATTAACCTCATTGTTATTTTGATCGTAAAATCTGACCATTTGCTATTATTTCAAAAAATCATCACACTGTCAACTCCACTTAGTTACAGTAATTCTAAAATTCTTGTTTCTCACACAAAGCACTGGGCAAGACCTGTTCTTTATAACTAAACATTGCACAATTATTTTCTGTAGAATTCCTCAGAAATAATATTTTAATTCTATATGGCTACTATCTTTACTACAATTTTTATTTTGTACTGGCCTGTAGTGATCAGTGATATGGCACCCCAAGAGCAATTATATGCAATAGATATTGGAATGCTTCAGACCATGTCTATGCAAATGCAAACGATATAAGTTAATGTGATCTTCAAGACTGATTTATTTTATGTGATTTCAAAGCCCCCTAGGTCCTTTCTTTATCTGATCATACCAATGTTATTTTCCAATAGCTGTTCTCTGTGGATTGCAGCTAGCAGGCATGTTAAAGTGTTTGAGAGCTAAAAAGGATATCTCACAGGCAACTGAATTATAGCAGTCATTTCGCAGGCATGGAACAACCATAATTCATAAGTACCATAAATATGAGTGAGCTGTACCTAGAATATATCATTCCTGTTGCACGCCTCTGTAGATTCCATTTAATGTGGCTTCTGGTATGAATTTGGTATTCTGTTTTATAGAATGCTGCCACTCAGAATTCAATGTATTTTACCAACCACCAACAACTTTGTTCCTATACAGCACAATTAACATAATAAAATACTGCAATGGACTTCACAAAAGTGTTCTAAAACAAGATTTGAAACTCGCATAAGGAGATATTAGGGCAGATGACCAAAAGTTTGGCTAAAGATATAGGTTTTAATGAGCATCTTAAAGGAGGAAAGAGAAGTAGGGAGGCGAAGAGATTTAGTGACAGAATTCCAGAAGTTCAGGCCCACACAACAGAAAGTGCAACCACCCAGAACAGTGATTAAAATCGAGAATGCTCAAAGAACCAGAATTAGATGAGTGTAGATATCTCAAAGGGTTGCGGGGCTGAAGGAGATTACAAAGAAAGGAAGGGGTGTTGGAGGGATTCGAAAACAAGGATGGGGATTTTAAAATTGAGGCATTGCTTTTAACCAGGAGCCAGTGTAGGTCAGCAGGAGAGATGGATGTCTGGGACTTGGTTAGTTGGGAGTTAGAATAGAGTTTGGTTGACCTTAAATTTTTACAGGGTAGAACATGGGAAGCTAGTCAGGAGTGCATTGGAATAGTGAAGTTTAGACGTAACACAGGCATTGTTGAGGGTTTCAGCAGCATGTTTCATGTTGATTCAAGCTGATTACTATAAGTGAAGCAATAATCCCATGAATGGTGGAAGTCACTGACTAACACTGCAGTGCCACCATAATAGTGAAGCTGGGGGAAGTATATTCTGACCTTGCTGACCTTAAAGAATGGCAGCTTCAAATTAAAGGGATATGCTCACTTAAGGTTTTTTAATTCATTCACAGGGTGGGGGGTGGGAGGGTGTGGAGGCAGGGAGGGGTTGGTGGTGGGGGTGGGCTTCACTGGCTGGATCAGCATTTATTGCCCATCACTAGTTGCCCTTGAGAAGGTGGTGGTGAGCTGCCTACTTGAACCGCTGCAGTCCATGTAGGTACACCCACAGTGCTGTTAGGAAGGGACTCCCAGGAGTTCCAATAAAGGAATGGCGATATATTTCCAAGTCAAGATGGTGAGTGAATTGGAGGGGAACTTCCAGATGGTGGTGTTCCTCATGTATCTGCTGCTGTTGTCCTTCTAGATGGTAATGGCCATGGATTTGGAAGGTGTTGTCGAAGGAACCTTGGGGAATTCTTGCAGTGCATCTTATAGATGGTGCACACCGCTGCTATTGTGCGTGAGTGGTGGAGGGAGTGAATGTTTGTGGATGTGATGCCAATCAAACGGGCTGCTTTGTCCTGGATGGTGTCAAGCTTCTTAAGTGTTATGTGAGCTGCACTCATCCAGGCAAGTGGGGACTATTCAATCACACACCTGACTTGTGCCTTGTAGAGGGTGGACTCTGGGGAGTCAGGAGGTGAGTTATTTGCTGCATTCCTAGCCTCTGACCTGCTCTTGTAGCCACAGTATTTATATGGCTAGTCCAGTTCAGTTTCTGATCAATGGTAATCCCTAGGATGTCGATGGTGGGGGATTCAGTGATGGTAATGCCACTGAACATTAGGTAAGTAGCCAGATGCTGGGATAAAATTAAATGTTCAAGCACTTTTGAAGGTTCTGAAAAGATTTTTTAAATGCTTATTGAAAGATTATGGTGGAAGAAGTGACTGGAATGAAAGGAGAGAAAATCCAACTTGGGAACACAAAGTAAAGCACTGGGCAGTTGACAGGGTGAGTGTTACTAATCCCATTTTTGATGACTGACAAAGTGAAGGGAGCAAGGACGATTATTCTCTTTGTATCAGTTTGAGTTTCTAGTCATGGTTTTTCTGATAGACATTTTGACAGGTGGGTGAAGCAATGTCTGCAGATAAGGTTTGAAGTTTTCTGATCTCCCTGACATGCCTTTTTAATGTTGTGTCAACTCAAACATGCAAGACCAGATCAAATGCACTTTAAAAACAAGTTGACTTGGAGAATTTTTCAAAAGTTGCCCTCAATTATTTTGCTTAATTTTAATAAAAATGACAATGTGTAATAATCCTTGATGAAAACAACACAGTGCTAAAAACGTGCATCACAAACTGCAAAAAAAGCATTTACAATTGGAAAGTTGCTTTGACAATAAGTCCTCCCTTGCCCCCATTCAAATTGGACAGACACAAAATGCCGTTGGCACAAATACAATAGATTTAGGTATTTTAAAAAACACATTTAAATGTGGCATTTTAAATGCTGATCTGCAATGCAGTAGAGAATTGGTGTTTGTTCTACTGTCCCAGTTCTGCACACTCTGAGAATTGAGTACATTCTCTTCTAATGCACTAAACTGCTCAATGTACCTCCAATAGAATAAATCTCAATACTTCATTGGAGGAGCTCTTTTAACTCAACTCAACCTGAGTCACATTTTATGGAGTCAATCATTCAGCCAGGCCACAGATGTTACAATTAGATTTCCCAGATATGTATTCACCTCTCCTACAACTCCCTATTTGAATCCCACCAATCAGGTTTCCACTCCTCTCATAGCGGCATAACTAAAATTTCTCACAACTAAAGACACAGACAGCATTCTTTGTGATTGTGATCGTGTTGTATTTTTTTCTCCTCATTCTTCTTGATCTCTCTGCAGTATTAGACACAGTTGAACAAACCACTAGCTCCATGGGACAACCCCTGCTCTGTTCCGATCTCATGACCAATTGTAAACAGAGCAACTCTAGCAATGACTGGTAATTTTGGCTTGAAAGCCCAGAAGCAGAGCTCTTTTTGTGCTAATGTGGGCTGTCTCACCGATAATGCAGTGAGAGAACACACCCTCTCGTTCTGGGAGCAAACAGCATTGAATTAGGAAATGAGGCCCGGATGCCTGATTCCTGGGCTGCCAAAGTCAGTGAGCTAGAAAATTAACCTATATCTGGAGGTTTTGCACAAAGCGTGCATCAGTTTCATTACATCAATTAATTTAAAATTGGTCCCATGTTGAAATCAACAATCTGTTGACTCTTTAAATGTTTTCCTCTGTTTGAAACAGCTGCCACTGGGATTTCCTGTTCTTTATCTGGAAGTGTGGCTGACTTTTAATATTGTCTCTTCAAGCTTTATGGTTTTTATGTTGTTCTCCACATAGCTGTTTTTGACAGCAGCCACTTCATTAACAGCAACCATATTGCTCAGCATTACAGTTGTATTGCATTCCAATGGCTGTGCTGGATTTGGATGAGAAAGGGGGCTACGTGCTGGAGGAACAAAGGCAGGTATGATTGTACCTCAGTATCTGGCATTTGCTCCATCCCAGGAGCGGAGTCCTCTGACCTAGAAACACTGAAGGATGACTAAAGAGACCTGCCTTCCTCAAGTACATTTCAAAAGAGATTAATTTTGAGCCTGACATGCACACAACATCCAGTACAGGGACAACCCTGTCCGTGGCCGTGAATACTACTACCGTATTAAATTATTACATGACTGGATCTATTCCACCACAAGTGACATTTACTGAAACAGTCAATCTTCAGTCCGCTGATGCATAAGACATGTGGACAAAGCTTTGTTTGCCAGAGGAAGCACTTTCATCACTTTCCCTATGGAAAGGAGGAAACAACATCAGCTGCAGCACATTTGCCAGCTGACAGGCTTTCCAAAAGTGTAGGGTCACCTTAATAATACACATGTGGCTATCAGGAACCTCAGTAAAATTCTCACTGCACCCAGGAATTGAAAATATTTTCACAACATTAATGTGCAGCTGGTGTTCAATTGTGGAAACAGAGTAATACAAATAAACACAAGATGGTCTGGGAGCAGTTGTGGTAGAGAGATTTTGTGTCAGACCACGGTGCAACTATTATTTGATGAAGTAGGCAAAATGAACAGTGCGCTGCTAGGTAACTATGGGCACCAACTGCAATCTTGGGAGGTGACTCCTTGAATAGACAAGGATATAGATATGATGAAGCTCTTGCCTCCACCCAAATTATGATAGAATGTACACTTGGCATGTTGAAAGACTGATTCTGGTGTTTGAACATATTGGCCCCAATATTAATGTGAAGGCGGGTTGCAACTGGGATGGAGAAGGATGAGCAAGGAAAATTGCACACCGCAAAACCCGGAAGAAAAGTCAGTGAGTTGGATTCTCCCATTTGAATTTGACTGAATCATTAAATTTTTCCTTCTGATGCAACTTGAAATCCACTACTTAAAGGGATAATGCAGAAGTGGAATTTGGAGGAGGCAGGAGATGTTTAGAATAGATGCACAGGGAAAAAGGCTGTCACTCAAATTCAATGGAACTACTCAGGAACCACTGCTGGGTGCAGTGAGGAGCAAGAGGGACTTTTCCCCAGAAATGGGAGGAAGAAAGTTGCAGCTGTCACCACAAATACATGGTTGAAGGTGGCCAAAGAGGTGAGCAGCAGGAACATTGTGCCCAGTCTTGGATTTAGTTCAGGAGGCACTTTAATGACCTAACTAGGTCAGGAAAAATGAGTTAAATACCTTAACACCACACCCTCCATCTTCCCTCCATTCTGTAGTACCAAGCCTTCACGCCCTCCTCACACTCACTTAAGTTTCAGTACAACTGATCTTTCACTTTTGATGCATTTCCTCACTCCCAATATTTCCATCCACCACTGCCACTGACTCCAATCCTTATGCGGTGGGATGCATCTCTCCGACAGTCATTCTCACTGAATAGACTGCATCCATAGGGTGAATGCGTGATGCGTAGTCAATCACAGACCTGTTCTTTCACCCTTTGTAGGAGAAGAGAGCACAAGAAACAAGGTGGAGGGACAGTGCTGGAAGTTTCCCACCACAAATTGTGCAGCTTACTAACAAAGAGGATGGGGCGATGGAATCAAGTGGCACATCTCCACCCTTCTCAACTGTAGCTAGGACAGGGAGCCCGCAGATGGCTGGTGACAGAATTATTTTTACCTCTGACACACACATTCTGATACAAATGAACATATTATAGGATCATTTTTTAGTCTTGAAATTGTAATTTTTAAATGTAGGATAGGTAAAAGAAAGCTTGTTCTGGATAGCTTAGATAGGCTGGAGTTGCTGATCAAATGATAAGTCTTACTGCATTGCTGGCATGGTAAGATGTATTCACATCTTGTGGCCTCTCTGAATATCTCTTGGGGAGGTGGGCTATCTGTAGGCATCTCGGGAGAAGATTTGAAGTTAGGGGACAAACTGAAGGGTTTAAATTATTCATGTAATTTCTCCAGATCAAAGAAAGGTTTGAAGGCACCTAGTAAACAAAGGAATGTTTTAAAGAATCCATATAACTTTCAGGCCAAAGGGCAAGCTTAAAGTTAAAGATAATTTATTTGCATTTCTATCTGGGAACAGATTATGTATGTCACGTTGCCATGAAGATGGGCTGTTGAGGTTAGGAAGCCTTCTTTTTGTTTATCATATCTCTGCTGTATTTGGCAGTCTGCGGGTCAGTCTGGGTCTGGAGCAGTTAGGAGAAGGCAGAGAGAGAATCTGCCAGAAGTTATGAGCAGAGCGCCATCATAAAGCAGGGGTGTTTCTGATTTGAAGTCACTATGCCATGATATGAGTGAGGCCCACGCTCAGGCTGGAGAAATCCAAATTCATGAAGTGTTGAAGTAGGGTTGGAGGATTTGCCAAGCCAGATAGTAGTGGGAGAATCCCCTAGAAATCCCTCACCTCAGAAGATAACTGGGATACTAAGGAAAATCAGAGTGAATTCCTGGGAACTGTAACACACATTGGTTTGGTTCCAGAAGAATCAAATGAACACTCAAAAAGCTATAACAAAAAGGGATTCTTGGTTGATATTAAAGCCTGGATTGCCACCTGGAATGCAAAGGCATCCAAAATTGTGGGGACAGCAGACTAGCAATATTCCCTGGAGCACACATGGCATCTCGGCCTGTGAAGCTTACACATAGGCCAATGAATAACATTAATTGATGACTACCTTGCACCCAGCACTCATGCTTGAAATGTACCTGCTGACCTCCATCTGTTCATGGAGTCTGATCATTGAGCCTCCCTTAAAGTCAAGCTTTTGGACAATGACTGATGCAAGTAGCAGCTCAGTCCTTGAGCCTCTGGATACTGCAACACAATGAGAAAGACTGAAGAAGGATGATGCCTTCCATTGCTTCACAAATATGGTCACACCCTTGCCCCTAATGATGTCAACGCGGGATCTCCATATGCTGCCCTCAGTGTCACTGGTAACAATGTCCGTCATTATCTTAACATTCTTATTGAAATTTGTAGTGTACAAAAACACACTGAGACATCTATGAGTGCCTGTACTGTGACAGAACAGAACCTAACTATATCTTTATAGAAATATATCTTCATTGCTATTTCTTAATTTTAAACTGGACCTTTTGGTTGAACAAAGACCATTAAGATATCTGACCCTTTGTCTGTGAGTAATTGTCTGTGAGTCACCAGAACAAAAGAAGCCATTTTGCAGTTTCAGAAATGTCACACCTCGTTATTTCTGAGGAGCTACTAACAGAACATCTGGTTTCTGGACAGCCCAACTTCAAAGGGAGCTGCGTGAAGGCCATTTGTATTTGATAAACCAGGCTTGCCAGCAGAGTAAGCAAGCCAACAGAGACAATGACTTCCCAAATACCAGACATTCAACAAATAGCACCTCTTTCAACCCATAATGGCTAAGACATTATCAGCCTAGAAGACAAAGTCAATTTCCAGATACTGGATAAACACACTTTGTTGAAGGTATTGTGTTGAGGTAAGATCACATGACCTAAGGCCCTGGCTTGTTGAACAGGTTAATATTGCCTTCCTGGGCTGCAAGTGCAGTCTGCTGCTTTAACATCTGACTAGCAGGCCACACAGAGGAAGCTTTAGCCACGCTAGACAACTGGCCCCATCTACCCAGCCTCTACTGGAAGTTCTGTACCATCAGCTACAAAGCTGACTTATGTCTGGGTGCCCATTTCATCTAGCGAAGTCAACACCACCAGAAAAGCAAATCTTACCACCGGTTTTCAGCCCGCTGATCTCCATGAAAGAATTCCTCATGGGGCTTTGATCCTGGACTCTGGACCTCACCTGAACCAATATTTATTTTTTCTGTTGTCTCTAGTCTGTAAAACCTTCTTTTCTCCATCCCTCTCTTTACTGTATGTGCGTGGAGGGGGTCGCTGTAGACCCTTCTTTTCGCAGTTTTTGAATATATGCAGTAAACTAACCTTTTTGAGTTGATCCTACCTCGAATTTTCTGCAGGATTATTAATAGGAGTTGGATCTCACAAACTGAGGGGTTGGGAAATATGCCACCACTTATTAAAAAAGGAGACAAATCAAAACACTTTTCTGTTTATGGGTGGGACGGATGGTGGGAGGAGAAATTAGTGCTGTTTGAACAGACCCCCCTCCTGTCCATTACAGTACATATCTTCAAATAATGTTCAGCGGTGATATTGATAAGTATAACCTGGTGAAATTATTAGTGTTCTTAGGTGAGATGGCTCCCTGTGCTCGCGCACGCTCCAACGAGGTGGAAGAAGATGAAGGTGAGGGTGCTGAGGAGATGTCGGTACCTCCACCCTACTCAGTGACCTCAAGCCCTAGGTTAGCCTTCAGGTAGGGTTGATGGGGCTGGCTGCTGGGCTGCAACAATTGTCCAATCCAGCAACCATTGGGCCAACAGCACAACTATCCTGTTAAGGGTATGTAGCTCCTCATGTATTCCCAGGGATTTGAGTGCTCATAGTCTGATCCAGGCTGCTGACAGAGGCTTGCAGCCTTTCCCGGCTGAGATGCTGCTCATACATCCAATCCAAGTGCTGCTGTATGTGTCTCTCTAAGGGATTGGCCAATTTCTCATGTTCACTGCTCATGCAGTTGAACCCCAGGACAATGTGGAGCTTGTGACAGTGATGGACTCTTCCATTCACTGTCCTAGAGTTCCCACTGCTTCAGGGAATTCTGCCAACTGTCCACACATCTGCTGCTGACTATCTGAATACTTTTCCCCAAAAGGTGACTCCTGAGGCTCCACGTTCCTGCCCACTGGAGCATCATCATGACTTTCTTTCCTCTTCCGAGGGGGATCGTGCACAGGTGTCTCTGGCTCCAACACTTCCTCCTGCACTTTGGTGCAGTGACTTTCACCCTGTGCCATCTGTTAATGGTTATGTTAATTAGACAATTATGTTAATGATGATATAAGCATGACATCAGGGTCAGATGACAAAGAGGCTCCAAGGGAGCAAGACACAGAACAGTCTGAGTCCAGAGAATAATGTATTTACCATGAAGACTTGGATGTAAATAATTATAAATAAATAGTTTTCAGAAAAATGTAATACAGACTATGTCCAAGTCACTCATAGGGGAAGAGAAACTTCATCCAGCTAGAAGACAACACCAGGAAAGGACAACAATCTAAACCACCACCGATTCTACATATGTGCTACATCCCTCTGATGTGCTGGTATCTGAGCTGATGGTGTGCGAGCTAGTCAGATGTGATGCTGCCTCCTCAGATCTCTCTTCCACCTTTTGATGCACAAGGGATGATCTGGCCCAGGGAGTGGGTGAGGGAATAGAGCTGGGACCTCTGAGACACAAAAGGAGTAATTTAGTTATGGCCCTTCACATTGTGAATGCACGCTCTGATGCATGCCACTGCCTTTAATCATTCTCATGCTTGTCATTATGACACAACCCCATCCTTGCACTTACTCCCATGCCAACATCCTCTTGTGCTCAGTGAACTGACATCATGACCTTCACCATTACCACCATGTTCCCAGGTGCATTTGCCACTGCCTTTTTCACCTGCTACCATGGTTCACCATCATCGACAGACACCCTGGTTACTTCTATGGGCATTTGTTCTACCATTCCAATCGGTTGCAGCCAGGCTGAAACACCCCAATCCAGGCCATCTCCTTGGGTTCTTTGCCCTCTCTGACTGAAAAAACAACATGAATTTATGTTAACCATATAGAGTGCTTGGAGGGATATTTCTCTTCACTGAGTTTGTGCATCACCATGCTCATTCGCATCTGTTCTGTGCGCACCTACATGAGCAGCTTACACATACAAGACTCAATACTGAAGTAGAGGTTTGCCAGGTCTCACACATTAGCTGCAGCCTGCAGATATGACCCTTCCCTTGGACCTCTGTGTGGATGAGCCAAGCTACTCAACTCACCGGAACCTAGCAGGCCATTGAGTCTTTTCCAGCACTGGATTCATGATCTCTGCTGTTTTCCTGCTGCCATCACTGCAGCAGGGATTTCAAGCCAGGCCTTCTTTGTGCTGGCCGGAGGATGACACCAGCCAGCAGGGTACAGCACTGCTCTGCTCTTCTCCATCTCATTGACCAATATTTGGAAGTCCTGATCTGTGACCCTTGGGGCAGCTGGACACACCCCTTCCCCAGCCTTTCCTCTGTGTGACATTCTATCAAGGCAATTGTAAGGCAAAAAAGGGTTGTGGGACATGCAGCCTACAATGCTCTCATTCACTTTTGTGAATGCACTGACCATTTTCAATGTATCATCACTGAGCACTGTTAAAGCGTGGTGGAGGAAATGGCTCCGCACAAACACATGGTTCCATGGATGGTGTGGCATGCTGTGCTCTGTGACCACTGACACCCCCACTGGCTTACTCCCTCAGTCACATGGTTATGCTGTGACAGTATGCAAACGTGAGGGACCTGGTCAATTGTGTGGGCGCGTCCTGATAGATGGGTGACAAGAGGGCAAGTGGAAGGGAAAATGGCCCTGGCACAGTTCATCATTCATCCACTGAGGCATAACACCTGACTACATAACTGCGGAATATCTTTGCCAGGTAGCAGTGTCAAGACAATGCTATCTCCCTGGCTGTGTCTCGTGAATCCACCCCATGGTGTGAATAGGCAGCAGCAATGACAATTTTTTTTCTTTGGGAAAGCTCAAGATGAGTCATCCATTCCACCGGTCAACATTTACAGAGTTTTTCACTCACCTGGCAAGTCAATGATGTCTCCTCCGATGCTCTGACACTTCACCATGGACTTCCTTTCTCACGTGGGCCTTTCTGGAGGACCACTTTTTATATCTGCACGAGTTGCCCAACCACCGTCTCAGGCCCCACAATACTTCTGGGGTCACCTGCCCCAGCTCTTGGTATAGCCTGCCCACTCCTTGGACTGCAAATCTGATGCTCAAGGCCACTTTTATGGATAACAAAAACAAAAATACCTGGAAAAACTCAGCAGGTCTGACAGCATCTGCGAAGAGGAACACAGTTAACGTTTCGAGTCCGTATGACTCTTCAACAGAACTAAGGCAAAATAGAAAAACCACTTTTATGATGTTGGGTTCACGGAGTCACGAAGCTCTGTGCACATGATGCAAAAGCAAAAATTCAGGCCATGTGTTAAGTTAATAGTGCTTGTTCTTTTTCTTTTGTTAGTGAAAGATTTTTCCTTTAACATGTGGAACCTTGTTACATTAACTTTTCAGTTAATAATGGGAATTCAAATTTATTTTTAAAAGCTACTGGTTGCCAAAGCAATCATAATAATACTGACTTTATTTCATAATAATTGAACTATGAGAAGTCTGAGCACGAGGGTTGTTATTTTGTGACAACTAATTCACATCTCATTCTTTTGTCTTTCAGGGCTCACACAAAGAGAAAAACTTGTTGGATATGCACAAGAATGATTCCTCAGCAGATGTCACTTCCTTCACAGGGCGTACAGCCATGAACCATGAACGTACTCGTACTTCCATGGGTCTAGTTAGAGAGTTTGTTGGGTTTTCACCTGGTTGTTCACAATTCACAAGTAAGCACAAGTAGATGACTGGTGGCAGTGGCAGCTGTGGAGAGTCAGCTGTGGGATCACAATTATCTCCAAGTTCTGCTCAGCTGGAAACACATGCTGAACCCCAGGGCCAGCGTTGAGAAGGAGAATGATAGAGACACAGGAGCAACTTAGCAATATACTTACAGATGTGCCACACACACTCTCCATAGCAGTGGAAATGATGGGTGACTCCAACTTGAATAATAGTGGATTGATAGCGTAGGTAATGATGAGAATGGCTGTCATAGAGAGGGTGGCCGCCTCCACGGAGCTTCTAATGCGACTCTCAAATGAGTCTGTGCAGACCATGACTACAGCCATCTGAGATGTGCTCCCAACCTTAAACAGAATAATGGATACCTTATTCATGACTTTCCAATGGGTAAATGGTCTTCATTAAACTGCTGTCCAGCAGACTGTTAGGAGAGATCTGACACTGGTCCAGGGATAATGGTGAAAGGGGACATGAGATTGAAAACTCTACACAAAGCCCGCACATTTCTTACCTATTGCTCACCCCTAGCCAATGGCCAACATGCTGCCTTGCCTCCAATGGTTGAATCTGCCCCTGCAGATGTGCAGGCAGAAACGTCTTTGACAGGACCCTCAGTGGCTCCAAACCCTGAGGGCTAAGGCCAAAAGCATCTCAGCAGTCGTAGCCCGCCTCTACTTCTATTGAAGCCACATCATATTTTTTTAATGCATTCATGGTATATGGGCATTGCTGCCGGGGCCAGCATTTATAGCCCATCCCTAATTGCACTTGAGAAGGTGGTGGTGAGCTGCCTTCTTGAACTGCTGCAGTCCATGTGGTGTAGATACACCCATAGTGCTGTTAGGGAGGGAATTCCAGGATTTTGACCCAGCGACAGTGATATAGTTCCAAGTTAGGATGGTGTGTGAACTGAAGGAGAACGTGCAGGTGGTGTTCCCATGCATTTGCTGCCCTTGCCCTCCTAGGCAGTAGAGGTCATGAGTTTGGAAGATGCCGTCACAGGAGGCTTGGCAAGTTGCTACTATGCATCTTGTAGCTTGTACATACTACTGCAACTGTGTGTCAGAGGTGGAGGTTGTGAATGATTAAGGTGGTGGATGGGATGCTGCTCAAGCGGGCTGCTTTGTCCTGGATGGTGTTGAGTTTCTTGAGTGTTATTGGAGCTGCATTTATCGAGGCAAGTGGATGAACCAGACCTTAGGTTTTCCAATCTGGAAAGGCCTGGGATATTAGATCGCTGCAATTCTAATGCAGCATGACAGCACCTCTGGTGCACACCTATATAAAACTCTTCTTGTGGTTGCACACCAGCTGTATACTGGTGGAGTGAAATCTGCTGCACTTGACTAAAACCCTGGTTGGTCTCAGATTGCCTCATTTGTACAATTGATGGCACCCTGTACCTCTGCTTGGCCACCAATGTGCAACAAACCAGATCATAGAGATCTTGAAGGCTACACAGAGGGGGACGGTCATAGCCTTAGAAGGATTTGAAAACAAGAATGAAGATTTTAAAGTTACATAGACAGGGAACCAGTGATGGTCAGCAAGCACAATGGTGATAGGCGAATGAGATCGGAATGAGTTAAGATATGGGCAACAGAGTTTCGAATGAGCATGAGTTTATGGAGGGTGGGAGATGGGAGCTGACCAGGAGAGCATTGAAATAGTCAAGCCAAGAGATAACAATGGCAAAGAAGAGAGTTTCAGCAGCCGATGAGCTGAAGGAGAGTTGGAGGCAATTGTTGCTCACCAATGCTCTGCATAACAGAAGCATAACATTGTTACTTGTGTCAAAAACAAAAAATGCCGGAAAAACTCAGCAGGCCTGACAGCATTGGCGGAGAGAAAGACAGAACCAACATTTTGAGTCTGTATGACTCTACTTCAGAGCTAAAGGGAAGTAGAAATGTGGTGAATTATATACTGATTAAGGGGGGTGGGGCAGGTGAAGCTGGATAGAAGGCCAGTGATAGAGGCAAAAGAGAGATTGCAAAATATGTCATAAACAAAAGGTCAAAGGGTTGTTAATAGTGGTGGTACTGGCTAAAGGAGGTGCTAATGGTGACACCAAGAGTGGAAAGCAGAATGTGATAATGGCCGGACCAGGGTAAGCACTCTGGAAAGTGACTGATGGTCCTAGTGGGGGTGGGGTGGTGGAGTGGACCAGATCAAAAAGGCTAAAAGCTGGGGAAAAAACAATGAATAAAAATGGAAATAAAATTTAAAAATAATAATAATAATGAAAATAAGTGGGGGAAAAAAATAAAAATTAAAAAATAAAAATGAATAAGAGAAAAGGAGGGAATCAAAAAGGGATGGGGATAGAGGAGAAAGCTCATGGGCTGAAGTTGTTGAACTCAATGTTAAGTCCGGAAGGCTGTAAAGTGCCTAATCAGAAGATGAGTTGCTTAAGAAGAATCATACAGTTTTGAAACATTAACTCGGACTTTCTCTCCACAGATGCTGTCAGACCTGCTGAGCTTTTCCAGCACTTTTTGTTTTATTTCAGATTTCCAGCCTCTGCAGTATTTTGCCTTTATTATTACTTGTATGTTCAATTCCTCTCATAATTAAGGATAGCATTTCATTAGCCTTCTTAATTACTTGCTGTAACTGCATACTAACTTTTTTGTGACTCATGCAAAAGAACTCCTAGATCCCTCCGCACATTGGAATTATGCAACCAGTCCCTGTTTAAATAATACTGTATTTTTTTACTCTTCCTGCCAAAGTGAACAACTTCACATTTTCCTCCATTATACTCCATCTGCTAGATTTTGCCCACTCACTCAACCTATCTATATCTGTCTGCAACCTCCTTATGTCCCCTTCACAACAAACTCTCCTACCTATCTTTGTGTCATCAGCAAATTTAGCTAACATGCCTTCACTCCTCTCATCTAAGTCATTGATATAAATTGTAAAAAACTGAGGCCCCAGCACACATCCCTGCGGGACTTTACTCGTCACATCCTGCCAATCAGAAAAAGACCCATTTATGCATACTCTCTGTTTTCTGCTAGCCAGCCAATCTTCTATCCATGCTAAAATGTTACCTCCCTACACCAGGAGCTTTTATTTTCTGCAATAACCTTTGATGTGGCACCTTATCAAATGCCTTCTGGAAATCAAAGTACAGCACACCTACAAGTTCCCCTTTATCAACAGCGCACATTATTCCTTCAAAGACTGGTAACAGCATGCATGTGGAGATTGATTAAATAAGGAGCAAAATCTTTACTTTAATCTGGATAGTGAAGGTCTTTTATGTCCACACCAAATGATTGCCCAAATCTAAATTCAGTCATGTTTTATTTTTCTCTTAATGTCTCATGGGAAATTCACTAGCTACAAGTATCATTCAGAATATTATGACAACAGCTTGGCACATGTTTATACTAACAAACATCACATAACACAATATAGACTTTATGTCTGGAGACCCCACATGTTGGCATGTCCAGATCTATATCAAGATCATTCCATTACAAAACTAAGGGTTGCTGAATATGGAATAAACTGAACCCATCATGAGCCACACTGTAAAAGTACTAATAAAAATCACAGCAGGAGGAATATCAGCGGAAATAGAATGGCAATTAAGTGAGGAACAGTTTGCATTTAGAAGTCCGAAAAGATGGAACACATGAAGGAATATTGGGTTTAAGAATGATCTTTGAGCTAACAATGAAAATGAAAGGGGAGTGAATCTATCTTTATAGATTAAGGGAAAATGTGAGGTGAAGCACAAAGGAATAACAGATGTCCTGCAAAGTGTTGCAAATGATAGAAAAGGCATTAGACTTATTAGAAATCTGAAAACAAGAAGTAACAGTAAAAGGAAGAAAAATAATTTACATTTGGAAGTGCCTTTCACATCCTCAGAGATCCCAAAATGCTTCATGTACTTTTGAACTGTTTAATGTGGGGAAACAGAGCAACCAATATGTGCACAACCAAAAGATAAATCATCATGGGCAGAATTTTATGCCTCACGGGCAGACCAGCGCTCAACCTGATCGGGCATAAAATAACACGCAAAGACATCGGGCAAGCATCCCGACATCATCCCACTGCCCGTAATCTTCAGGTTGGCGGCTGCGCATGGGTGTAGGAGCCGTGTCTACCATCAATTAAAGGTCACTTATGGCCATTAACAATTGATCCTGATTTTAGGTTGCCTTTGCGATTTCGCGCTCGTCGCACGGGCAAAGTGGGCAAAATGGGCAGGCGGACAGCCCACATTTTGCAATACCTCATTTGAGGGTGGGATAAAAAGGGTCAGCGGCATTGCCAGTGTGAGTAGTGAGGAGTTTAGGAGATAGTTTGCTGCTGGTTGCTTATTTGAACTTGACAGCTTCATCTCTGTTCTGAGCTTCATTCATAGCATTTCCAGGCTTCATGTCAGGACCCATTGGTGTCTCCAATAGCCCCAGGGAACCTCGTGGACCCTTCCAGGTATCTGGCAGCCTTCTGTTTCCCTGGCAATGGGGATTGCGGTCTCCGCTGGTGGCACCTCCCCTGTGGAGGAAGAGAGGGGCAGAAGGGAGAGGAGGCCAGGTGTCACAGTGTAACTTCCACAGGAGGGACCTGTGGGAGGACAGGCACAGGCACAAGGGGCGCAAGGCCAGCAGGTAGTCCAAGGTGGAAGGGGCTGCAGAAGACACCACTATCCTGCTGCCAGGGTTTACAGGCAGCAATACAGCTACCTCAATATGTCCGAGGTGCAAAGCCAAAAAAGGCTCCGCCTTTCCAGGAAGACTGTGACCTCCACTTGTCATATGGTTGGGCCTAAGGAACACCTCCAACTGTGTGGGTGGACACCCCCATGCCAGTGGCTCTGAAGGTCATAGTGGCCCTCAACTTCTATGCCTCCGCCTCTTTCCAGGGCTCAATGGGGGATCTCTGTGGAGTGTCCCAATCAGCTGTCCACAGTTAGGTCAAGCTGGTGACTGACACTCTGTTCAGATGGGTAATGACATTCATTCATTTCCGCATGGACAAGACTGAGTGAGCCAGAGGCTTTGCAGCGATTGCTGGCTTCCCCCACATCCAGGGTGGAATCGACTGCACACATATGACCATCAAGGTACCAACGGGTCAACCGGGTTTCTTTGGGAACTGGAAGGGATTCAGCTCCATGAACATGCAGATAGTTTGTGACCACAGGATGCAGATTCTGCAAGTCTGTGCAAGGTTCTGGCAGCTCCCATGATGCTTATATCCTGAGACACTCCCAGATACCGAGACTCTTCAGTGCTCCAGCCAACTGGATGGATGGCTGCTGGGTGACAAGGGCTATCTGTTGAAAAGGTGGCTTATGACGCCTCTCTGCCACCCAGGAACAGACACAAAGCAGTGGCACAATATGAATCATGCCTCCACAAGGGCAGTGGTAGAAAGGGCCATAGGTCTTCTGAAGATACATTTCTGATGCTTATGTTTAGGGGGAGTACTACAGAGCGGTGTCACTGATAATGGTTGCATGCTGCTCTCTCCACAATCTGGCACTGGCAAGGGGGGACCCACTGGAGGAAGAGGATCTTGACACAGCTCCACAGGCTACAGAGGATGAATACAGTGGTGAGTCAGAAGAGGAGTATGGTGAGGAGAACACTGAGAGTGTGGAGGCAGACCTCTGTATCCTTCAGCTGGGCTACCATAGATCTGCTTCCACCTCATGCAAAGTCCAGTCTGCCTGTGCAATAAAATTTGGAGCCACTCATGTCCAGCATTACATACTGGTGTACCCTACACCAAAAAAATAAAAAGGTGAAGCATACTCAAGCCATTACAACAAAATAACATTTATGTCATTTTCACAATCCAAACAAATTAACATTACCTTATCTGGTGTTCATTTCAGACATTACAGAATAGAAGATCACCCATGACTAGCCCCTCTTGTGCTCATGTGTCTTAAACTTACATTTACTAGTGCAACGTCTTGGTGCTGCAGGTTGTTGAACCTTTTGCGGCACTGCACCCATGTGCACCTCACAACCTCGTGGCTGCTGACCTCGGCTGCCAACTCCTCCTCCCAATCATTATTGGTCTGCTGCGGTGGCCTCCTCGTGCCATTGCTGGGGAATGAGGGTGTTCTGTTTGATACCCACCCTCTCCACGAGGGCCGCGAAGCACTTATCCAAGAAATGGGGGGGGCCGAGTGCCCACCTAACCTGCCCTCCCACTTGATGACACTGGTGAGGCCAATGCTTCAGTCTCCGGACTGAATAAAGATTCTCCCCTGGCAGCCGTCAGGGAGCTACCTTTGCCGATTTTAAAGCACCCGTTGAGTTGCCATTGGATCCAGGCCGGACAGGCTCCCGCACACGTCCGGCCCTTCCCGACCATTGGGAAGACACATTTCACACTGGGACGGCCTTAATTGGTCATCCAGTGTGAAATCAGGGTTGGGGGTTTGTCTCCCGACCGCTCCCGTGCCCGTCAATCGCACGTGCCTGACGAGGGAAAAATTCAGGCCCATATATTTCTGTGTAAATACTGTACACTAAATGTCATCACACTTTAGCTTATGCAAATAATAACAATAGTATGTAAATAAGTTGGGGTCCAGCTGGTCAGTTGGCTAGATGGCTAGTGTACTGTTCAGATTAACACCAACCGCACAGTGTTTGATCCCCATTCCAGCTGAGGTAGGCTTCGGGCCGGCCTCCTCACACTAGCCACAATGGAAGAAAATCACAGCACTTTGCCATGGTTCATCAAATAATAACCCAAAGGCTGGCCTTCAGGCAGAGAACTCAGGAATACATTTCTGACAATTGTGTAAACAAGTATTAAATTGTTTTCTTAGTCGCCCTTAAAATTGAACCATTCAGAACAGAAGATGGCAGGTTCAGTGTTCTCATTCCTGCTAATTTCACTGATCTCAGCTGAAGGGCAGCAATAGAGGTGCTATAATTTGCCTTGACATCCCATTGAAAAGCCTGCTAGGACTTCTTGCCCTGAGAGCCATCTACTGATCCCTGTTTGAAATTGTGTGGAATTCACATTATATGGATGTGGAAATTGGACCGTGAATGGTGAATAATAAGACTGAAGGCATTTGAATTCATGTGCTACTGACAAATGCTGAAATTGTGTTGGAGAAGAATAACTAATGAGAGGGTGCTTGAGATAGCACAAGAGAAATGATGAGGGCATTGAGCAAAATGATCGACTGTGAGTGCACCATCCAACAGTCAAGAAAAATGACTGAAGATGTTACTGCCTGGAAAAGTTGACGTAACAGATTGAAACATGCAAAAACAAATTGTGGTTAAATGGTGTGATGAAATGAGCAGGTGGGCCTTCAAGGCCTGGTACAATCATTTGGCTGAGGTTGGATAATATACAGCACACTTCAGAATGAGAAAGACTGATAGCAGTGACAGTGGAAGTGATAAAACATTCATTACAGTTCTTCACATCTTTAAAAATTCATCTCTTTTATTTAGATCGTTCCTTAGTCCCAAACTCAACACCAAGGTCAGGATTTTAAAGGGCTCCAGGAAGCACACTGGGACGCATTTTACCAGCGGTGGGGAAGGTGGGAGGCCCTGCCTGCCCTTAGGTCAGTTAAGGCCCTTAAGTGGCCAGTTTTACCAGCGGCGGTTGGGTACTGCCATGTGGGGAGACTGCCAAATATACACTGATGGCCTTTTTGTGGACTTGGGAAATGGGGTCCTCCTGATTGGGCACCCTGTGACCCACTGGAGGCCCCCTCTCCATCCCTCCCAGAACCAAGGGGCATACCCCCTGAAAGATTCCCCATCCTCAGGATCAACAACCCCCATCCACATGGGGCCACCCTGACTGGCTACGGTAAGCCCCAGAAACTCACCTGCACTCCAGGTCCTCCTCCATGGTGGCAAGTTTGGGCCTGCTTGCAGTCCCAGCAGTGGCCATGGCTCCCAGTGGCTCTGCTGGGACTGAAGGGCTGCTGGTTATCCAATTGACTGGCAGCTCTTGGGGGCAGGACCTCATCCTTTAAAGGGGCAGAGGTTCTTACTGCAGGCAATTAATTGCCTGAGGATTGTAAAAATTAGAAGGGGCTCCCATTGCCACCTGAGATGGGGTTGCCCCCGACTCTTTGGTCAATGGATGGAGTCACTGCTGCCCCATGAATCTATCATTGTTGTTCAGTAGTTGGTTAAGCTATGGCAGAGGGAGCCATGTTTGGCCCAGTCTTCAGTCCTGCATCTCTTCTTGTGGCGAAGAATTGAACTCTGCCTTATGTTGTCCTGATGGTGGAGGTCAACTATCCACCGTGTAGGAAACAATTTGTGTGATCCTGCATCCTATCTCTCAGCGGGACAGACATTTTACTGGATTTGAATAAATGGTAGCACTGCCCTGCATAAAATAAAGTGTAGTGACATTCAGTAAATGGTAAAATGAGAATACCAAAGATAACATAATCATCTCCATACAGTTCTTAATAAAACCATTACAATCACTACTTGAGGGTAAATAAACAAGACTTTAGGAAAGCTTGACATTTCAACACACAGCTTTGCAAAGAGATGTTGGAGCTGCACTAGATTGGATTTTTATTTTTTTCTAGTTGGTCCCATTAACTTTCAGCTGCACCCAATAAATCAATGGGTGCTTCAGACAATTGAAAGGTTGATCAATCGAGATCTCTAACTCAGGTAACTGTTTCTTTCAAATGGTGACTTTATTTATTGTTGTAAATTTCTATTTTAACTGTTTCCAACAAAAGGAACGAGAAAATTGGGCCACCCTCCGGTGCTAATTGATATCATGTCAACAAGATAGATACATTGACTGCCTCTTAGCCTCTCTGTCACACTGGATTATCTGTGTGTAGGTAATGAGTGTCAAGCTGAACTGTTTACTTGCAAGGAATGAATAAAGAGCCAGCCTTGTTATTTCAGTAAATAAAAAAAACACTGCTTAATTTATGCAAGAAGAGCGATTGTTAATCCAGGTCGAATTCAAATTAATTGAGTTCCAAGCATGATCACAATGTGAAGGGAAGGGAAATCTCTCAATATTTTGGATCTACAAAGGTGGTTTCTGCTACAGTGTCATCCTGTCTGTCTGAAGCCAGGCTTCATTCATCTTGTAAAACAGCCAAATTAATTGGATTGACTATTTCTGGATCATTTCAAATTGTATTAACAAGAGCTACATGGCCCTAGATTTTTTAATACTAAAAAAATGAGAAATAATGGGCAGAATTTTATGGCCTCGTTTTGGTGGGGACGGGGCTGTAAAATGCGGCGAAACGTTCTAAACCCCATTGGCTTCAGCGGGAACATAAAATCCCACTGCCGTAAAATTTCGCCCAATGAAAGTAAAATAATTGAAAAATTAAGAACGATCTACAGAACAAAATATCATTTCAACATTGTTACCATCTAAAAGATAACTAGCTTTCTTCTATGTGCACCTTTATAACTATAGTACTGATCCTTGTACTCAGTGTATTTTCAATATCCTCCTGGAATAATGTAATACAAATAGTCTAATGGGACAAGACTGTTGTTTTCCAATGCACTGTCTCACATGCCAGCTCTGGTCCCAGCCATTGCTGGTCTCCCTGATCTTACCACCAGCTGCTCTCTTAAACTACCGTACAAATGTTAGCAACAGCCAAGGCAATGAGTTTCTGATAGTTACTGAGATATCAGTACACACAATGCTAGGTGAATTTTTCCTGTTTCTACCCAGACATACAAATCCACTAGGAAATCCACTCAGCTCTTTAAACTTTGGGTTTCTCCACTTTTGCACATATCTGTGAAAATGAGAACATAGGTAAACTGGTACAGTGGTAAATGGTGAATAAGACAATAACTCCAAAGAGTCATTGGACTCACAACATTAACTATGTTTCTCTCTCTACAGATGCTGTCAGACCTGCTGAACTTTTCCAGCATTTTCTTTTTAATTAATAATACAACAATATTGTGTTTAAAATCATGAAGCGTTTAGGTGGAGTTAATGTTTCCATTGGCTGAAGGGTGATGACAAGAGGGCACTGATTTAGGGTAAATTGTCAAAGGAGCCGGACTTAAGGAAAATCCATTTTTATCAACAAGTGACCTGGAATGCACTGCCTGGTATGTTGGTCGATGATTCAATAGTAGCCTCCAAAGAGGAATTGAAAAAGCACCTGAAGGTGAAAAAAATGCAGGGATATGGGGAAAGAGCAAGTAAGTGGGACTCACTACATTGCTCTTTGAAAGAGTTGGTGCCAATGTGATATGTCAAATGGCCTCCTTCTGTGCTTAGTGTTCAATGATTCTATGTATGAGTTGTATGAACACTGTTGTGGCCTCTGATGCAAGTTATCTCTCAGCAGGGCTCCATCTATCCAAATTATTTCCTCTTCAACTTAGAGCAGAAGAAATTTCTTATCTAAGATCTTTATTTCTATGGTTTAGCCAATGAGTAGCTGAGTTTTAAAGACCAAAGAAGTCCCGGATTCAATTGTCAATCTACGCTGGGGCATTGGCAGTGGCATTATAAATGCCTTGGGGAAAAATTGGCCAAGGTTTCCATTCCTGATAATTACCCCTGATCAAACTATATTTATGTATGTTAGGTAAGGGCACAATTAGGCTCAATCACAGTTTCGATAGCTCATACAGTTGAATAGTCTTCTAAGCTCACACAGGAATAATGTCACTTAGGTGTAGTACTGAAAAGCTGCTGATGCTATTTGAATTTTCTTCTGTGTTGGTGAAAAAACAGACAACAAAAGCAATATGGTTCTCTGTATCATTTCCCAACAAAGAGGGTAGACACTCTGTGCTAATGTGTCCTGCATTTCATTATAGCATCACACACTATTGCTCTGTATGCATTCCCTTTGTCCATCAGATAGGGAGAAACGTTTAGGGACAAACAGTCTAGCAAGTCCCCAGAGTTATTTCTTTCTTTTGGGAAATTCTCCCTGGAATTCAGGGAAGTGAGACTGAAAAGCAGTGCAGACAGCTCCTGTTGCTTAGAGCTGTCAACACTGCTCTAGTGACAGTTATAATGGCACAGTTGTCTTGAACAATGATACAGGAGATGAAGAATTATTCTGGCACCAAAGTGAGCTCTTTAGTCAATATTAAATCATGAGATTGACTGCAAGTTAATGTATTATACATACAGGTGCATTTATTAAATGGGCCAGTTCTTGAAATGGTCCAGTAGTTTGTCTGATATGAGAATGCATATAATACAATAGCACTGTAACGCCTGAAACCGATTGGCCAGATGCCAGGAACAGTTGTGCAAGCGCAGTTGGCTCACACTGTGTCTGCTGACGCATGTTCGAATTCCCCCACCACTAGTCAGCCTATGACTGGGATCAAGATTAGCCACATTTTTTGCCTGAGAAATAGGTGCAGCTCAATTGAATCTCTATGCTGGACTGTAGCATAGCAGAATTTAAGCATTAATACTTTGTTTTAAAACATGGCTGTTGTCCAGTTAAAGATGACCATCTTTCCTACAATTAGGAGTGCTTGAGTGATTGTTTGAAGGTAGAAATGACCGTTAAGGTACATCTTATTTGTGCATTGAAGGCCACTGATTTTCAGTGTGCTATAGTGCACAGTTAATTCTTGTTTTTCATGCACAAAACATTGGAAGGTTTATTAACTGCACTGCATTCACTTGTACTTAGCTAATCCTAACAAATATTTAAGCAATGTTTATGTGGTGCAGAGCACATGGCACAGTGGTCAATGCTGAGTTAGAGTCAGCCAGCGTGACAGCAGAGCTATTGCAAATGGACAATGCATAATGGAAGGAAAAATGCTAGATTAGGATGTCCTCATTCCCTTCTCCCTATTAAATCTGCACCATTTTTGATGTAAGTAGTGGGAAGTCCACCCTCTGCAGTTCTGGCATCACCAAACACAGCCACAATACAATAGGGCAGTATTGGCTTTGTATGAAGGAGCTAACGGTTAGCAAACCTGATTGCTTAAAGGGTAATTATCACAGAACGATTAGTAAGTGTAAAGATAAAGAGGCCAAGGCTGTGGTCTCTGCCTTGTTACCTGCCATTACAGAGTCATCAGAAAAGGGTAGAAGAATTATTGGCATCAATGACTAGAACAATACAAGTTTTACTTGATTGCCTTACATGGCTAAAGAAATTTCCCAAAGACTTTCCTAAATTAGCAGCAGGTTTCCCTCTCTAATTAAGGGGATTTGATGCTGAGAAAATGTTTTGCCTGGCTGAGGAATCTAGAACACGGGGACACAATCTCAAAATAAGGGGCTGGCTATTCAGCACTGAGGTGAGAAACTCCTTCACTCAAAGGGTTGTGAATGTAGAGCAAAGGGTTAACTCCAATGATAGCTACCGAGTACGTGCATAAGGACCTGTGTTACAGTGATGTCAATCACTGAGAGAAGGCGACATCTCAGGGAGTAATTCTAATTATGACTTGGTCTTACTTAACCTTTGTAAATAGTTGGCATATAAATAAATGCGTTTTCAACAAAAGACCATTGCCTCCAGCAAGATCTCTTCTGGAGTAAGAAGCTAATGAATCCTGAGTTAAAGCCAAGATAATGAATGTTTAGAATCCTCTACCCCAGAGAGCTGTGGATGCTCAGTGGTTGAGTATATTGCAGACAGTGGTCAATAGATTTTTGGATACAGGGGAATTAAGGGATATTGTAGGAAGATGAGTTAAGGTAGAAGATTAGCCATGATCTTATTGAATGACAGAGCAGACTCCAAGGACAAAATGGCATCCTCTAGCTCCTATTTCTTATGTTCTTATTTAAATTCAGTCAAAATTAAAAAATGAGAAATTGCAATTCTAATGAAACTATCCAATTAAGGACAATAATTGAAGTTTAGTGATTTAGACATTGCTTTAACTGTAAATGAAAAGCCAAGCTTGTTTCAAATGATCTCTGAAGCTTCTCCATGCCAGCGTAATCATCCATGGAATAATTTTCAAGCGGTACTCAAAGATGTTTTATGGAAGATATGCATCAGGCATGAAATCTTCTTAAATCAGAGAGAAAGCTTTTATTTCATGTGGCAAATTAAAGCTTGTAAGTTATTCCAGTTAAATATAATTTGGTAATGAACCAGCAACTAAGAAACTGAAACATTTCACTTGGGAAAATGCCTAGCTCTGATAAAGGCATGGCACTGAAGCCATCTTTGCCAACCACACATAAGGACAGTGGCTGGAACTTTAACATCATGACAGGGGCCTGTTGATGGGCCTGCAAGCCAGAGGTGACCTCGCGTCAACCATTGCAGGACTCCCGGCCACGTTTCATGGGGACCTGGCAACTAATTAGCTGCCACTGGGGCTTCAGCCGCTTTAAAGGATGGTCACCTGCCTTTAGAAGCTGCCTGCCAATCGGAGGGCCAGCAGGAGTGAGGCCATTGCTGAAACTGCTCTTGGAGGAAAAGGATGCCATGGAAGGATGTTGCCTCCCAACTAGGTAAGTGGGGCCTAGGGCTGCTGGGGCCAGACAGGCAGGCCCTGGTGAGCGGTGGGGTCATGCAGCACATGGTTTAATGGGCTGTCATTGCCACCAGCATGCCTCTCTGTGAGCCACAGAGTGCCCTATTAGGAGGACCCCCTCTGAACCCATAGGGAGGCCACTACCAGGCAGTCTCCCCAAGAGGTAGAGGGCTCACCCATCGCTGACAAAATGGTGGTGGTGGAAGGAAGAGGCCCTCAATTGGCCAGTTAAGCCACTCAATTGGCCTCTGGTCAGGATGGCCACCTTCCAAGCCCTGCCAGTGATAAAATGACATAGTGACGGGCAGACAACGGGCACTTGCCATTTTATGGGTCTCCCAGCCACCCAGCCCATCCCCTGAGGGCTGGTAAAATCCAGCCCTCTGGCTATGAAACAAACATGTGTGTTGTGTATAATGAAGTCTGCCAAGGTCAGAGCTCTGAGGGACAACAATGGAAGAAGGTCATAATATGAAATATAGCTTTTGAAATTAATAGGAATCATTGATCTCCAATATCAAGTTACACCTGCTGGAACAATGTGATTGTAATTTAGTACAAGCTTAGCACCATCATTTATTATCTTAAATATTGTCTTGTTGAGTTGAAATGGCCATGGGATGAGGATACTTGGTTATACCAGTAAAAATTGTATTACAAAAGTGTTTCTTGATAAATTATTGTTCTTGTCTCATTTACATTTTGACACCTAGACCTGTTTGCCATGAAGCATTCAACCTTAGGGATTTTCAGTGATTTAATGCAAACTGCAGAATCGAATGATAAATTGAGCCTGTTCAAGCTGTTCTGCACAATCAACACACCAATTTACAAGGCCATCTTGTGATTCACCAATGAAATTTAGAATCTACAGGTTATAAAAATGCAGAGATGGGAATGCAAGTGGGAGCTGTTTGGCAAACAATGTGATGGCCCAAATTCCGATTGCTGTTCATCTAGAAAGATTCCAACAAGATAATTCAATCACTAAATGTAACAAGACAGTTGAGCTTCAAAGTGATACAATTTTAAAAAAAAGTAAATTTATACATCGTAAGTTTACGCTAGGAAATGTCTTAAGTCATTATGTTACATACGAACATACAAATTAAGAGCAGGAGTAGGCCACTCAGTCCCTCGAGCCTGCTCTGCCATTCAATAAGATCATAGCTAATCTGAATGTAACCTCAACCCCACATTCCTGCCTACCCCAATAATCTTTGTTAATCAAGAATCGATCTAGTTCCACCTTAAAAATATTCAAGGACTCTGCTTCCACCGCCTTTTGAGGAAGAGAGCCCTAAAGACTCACAATCCTCTGAGAAAGAAAGTTTCTCCTCAACTCTCTTAAATGTGCGACCACTGCAGAGGTTATATTAATGGATTTGCAGAATATCAATTCTAAGGCTTATCAGGACATCAATTATTTAAAGCGTAAGTATATCTTTATCATGACAATTACGCAAAATGCAAATAAACTGCATTTTTGTGGGCTGTAATTAGTAAAGTTTGCATTTCTTGCTTTTGTGAATTTGGCGCTTGTCAGGGTGAGGGACAATAGATCTGAAAATAAATTTTCTTTAAACTTTTGAGTTGAGCATCAGAAATGGCTAAGGTTAGACACAGTTTAGAGCTCACTTAACAATTCCCTGTTCCTAATTATAAAAAGCACCCTCCACTGAGTCTAAAGAATATGACTATTTTCTGGACAAGGGTTATTTAATGCCATTTTTAGATGAGATTGTCCTATTAGTTGCCAGCTATGTTATGGATATTTGTCCATTGAAACCAGACAGACTAATTTCATGGATGCTTAAACATCCATTAGAGAGAAGGTATGACCTTCCTATGAGTCTTAGTTGGTCTTGAGTCCAGTTTTCAGAAGCACACTGAAAGTATTTACAGTGTTGTGTTTCCCATAAATTAAGTAATTCAATCATGCAGGATTCTTTATTCTGCAAGCTCCACTTGATTATTAGTTCTCTCACTGTAGAGATTAGTGACGATATGTCAGCTTGTATGAAACAATGGAACAAGTACTGTTCATTTGGCTTATCAAGCTTGCATGTTCCACAAACCTTGCACTGGATAGCCTCTGCTTAATTTCCTAGGAAACGACTGTACAATGGGTGGAATCATCCCAGATTTGCACTAAGTGCAGTAGCGGGCGGGTAAAGCAACGTTTTACCTGCCGGCCACAATGGCCGCTTTTCATGCCATTTCGTCCCAAACCCGCTGCATTATTTATGCATTCATGGGAAACAAACCATTCCCATGGCAGTGGGCACTCATTCGCCCGCCAGACCGTCACCTCGCCGTCTCATCATGCTGAGTACCATATTTAAAATGCAGCCGCGCACACACCTCTCAATGTTTCAAAGAAGACATGGCTCTGAAAGACAAAAAGACTGCAGTCCTCAGGTTCAATAACGTACCCCTCGAGCACTTTTTGGACACAGTGGAGGCTCACCGTGATGTCCTCTATCCCAGCTCTGGTCGCAGGATGGGAAAAACATCACTAATCCAGGTTGGGAGGCGGTGGCAGTGGTGATCAGAGCCAAACCCCTGCAAAAGAGGACAGCCACCCAGTGCCTCAAGAGGATGAATGGTCTCCTCTGTTCCAACAGGTTAAGTAACTCTTCTCATCACTCTCAACTCACACACTCACAAGCCCATCACACATCCACAAGGCCCGCACTCACTGCCGGTTCAAAGGACATCACCATTCACTCTCTCACACACACCTTCATTGTCCTCATCCTGTCTATGGGATCAGTCACCACCCACACAGGCCAGGCATACTTATCATCTGGCCTGGCAGGCATCCTGCTTACACTCTCTCTATCTCTATTTATACACGACAAGCTGGCACACAATAAGAGGGAGAGGTCGCATGCAGGTGGCGGAATGCCTGACATCAAGTTCCTCAAGGACTTTGAAAGCAGAGCCATCCAGCTGGCCAGTGATGATTGGGGCCACTCTTGTGCTGACGGTGAGGTTGGCGCTGCTCTACCAAGTGAGGATCCAGCAGTGCAACATCCATCAGACAACCATACCATGAGTGATGGTGCCCTGTTTCACATAATTCACATAGTGCCATGCACTAATTATCTCTCCTTGCTTTTGCAGGCACATCTGGGAAACAGCCGTTAGAGTCCATGACCCAGGGCCTCCAATCAAGCCCTGTAGAAACCTCTGAAGAAGAATCTGAAGGCACCCTCCCTGAAGTCCTGTCACAGCGCTCACCCACACACTCAACCAACGCCGAGACACACACCTCGGTGAGACGTTAGCTTTAGAGTAGCCTTGGGATCACAATCTGGTGAGCACATCGCACTGTCTGATCCACATCAGATGGTGGCAGGGATTTCCCAGGTGTCCGGCACTCGGAAGACTGCTGGAGGCCAGAAATTTGCTGAGTCTGAGTCAGATGACAAGCCTTTGGACTTGGTCATGTCACAGTTGCTGGATCTGCAAAGGCAAGATCGGGAACATCAGGAAGGGATGTCCTCAGATTGCAAGGCACCAAGGCACTATGGAAGAGTTTGTCTGCATTTAGGCTCAGGTGATAGAACTGGCATGCCAACGCACCGAGGTCAACACTGGCAGGATGGTGGTAGCCATGGAGACCTTGGTCCAAGATGTCGCTCCTGCATTGCTGCACGAGCTTAACTCTGTCGCTGATGCCATAGTTGCCCTCCAACAGGGTGAATGCGAGATGGGTGCGGTGAAGCTCGATCTCACTCCTGCTACCCCTTTCCCTCAAGGAGTCAGCCAGGGGCCCTTGTCATTGCTGCACGAACATTGTGGGCAAATGTTGCAGAGTTCCGTCATTCTCCCTGTGTATCTCAGCAACTTTAAAGTGGGGCTGGCACCCATCTCTTCAGCATCTGTGACCAGTGACGCTGTGCTCCTGAAGGGCTCAGGTGATGAAGGCGGACAAAGTATCGTATGCTTTTAAAGTTTCATTGCTGCATCTCCATGATGTGACCCTGACCATGGAGCACAAGCGAGCTGCCCTTGGCCTGACAGGTGACAGACATTTTCAGAGGCTATGTGAAGAGCTATGGAGTGTCCTCGCTGCATGTTGTCATTATCCCCCTGCAACCGAGCAACTGTTAGGGCCTCCACTGCGTCTCCATGACAGGAGCGTTATCACACAGGGTAATCGCGCTGCCATAAGCTAGACTGGAGTCAAATATTCACAGATGCAATAGGATCTTATGGCGTCTCGTCACTGCTTGTCATCATCGTCCTCCACAAATTTAGCATCTATCAGGGCCTCCCGAGTGCATCTGCCTCACCTGGCCAGTGCGAGGGCCTCATCCCAGTCATCGTTGCCTTCAAGGACCTCCTCACCTTCATCACCATCGATGTCCTCCTCATTAGAGGAGGCCTCCAGCTCCTGCGCGTCTTCCTCAGCCAGTTCCTCTCCCTGTTGCAGCGCCAGGTTGTAAAGGGCACAACAGATGACAACAATGCATGACACCCTCTATGGACTGTATTGTAGGGCTCCACCAAACCGGTCCAGGCATTGGAGCCTCATTTTCAGCATCCTGATGATTTGCTCCACCAAGTTGCGAGTTGCAGCATGAGCCTCATTATACCTTCGCTCTGCTGCAGTCTGAGGCTGCTGTACGGGTGTCATCAGCCACGTCCTCTGCGGGGTAGCCCTTGTCCCTGAGAAGCCAACCCTGCAGCTTCTGTGGATCCTGGAAGACTCCAGGGATCTGTGGCCAACTGAGGATGTAGGAGTCATGCACACCCCCTGGAAAACATCTGCAAACCTGCAGGATACGTTTGTGGTGGTCACACACCAGCTGCACATTCAGCAAATGGAACCCCTTGCGGTTGACATAGTTGACCGCATGTTGTGACGGAGATCTGAGCGTAGTCGATGTCACCCTGCACCTGTGGGAAACCCAAGACCTGGGCAAATCCAATCGTTCTTGTATCCTGGTCCTGAGCAAAATGTACAAAGTTGTGTGCCTTTGCGAAGATGGCCTCATGGATGTATTTGTGGGTGGAGGCTTGTGATATCCCACTGATGTCACCTATGGAGCCCTGAAAGGATCCACTGGCCTAGAAATTGAGCACCCTGGTCACTTTCATGGCCACTGGCAGTGGATGCCCTCCATGTCCCCTTGGCACCAAATCCTGCAGTAGCTGGCAGATGTGACCAACCAGTTCCCTATAAAAGCACAGTCTTCGGCGATACTGGTTCTTGGTCATCTGCAGGAATGAAAAGCAATGTCTATAGAGCCTGGGTGTTGCTAGGCACCGACCTGTGATGGTTCGCTCTGGCTCTTCGGCGGCATGTGCAGGACACCCACCCACTCTTTCTGCCAGAGGGTGCTGCTCCTCCCTTTGCACAGCCAGGAGCCTCAGCCACTCTCTTCTCCATTGTCTTTGCTCTCTGTATGCCATGAGGCATACAGCTAGTTCATCAGGTTCCATGGTCCTGATGTACTCCTCCTGCAGGATAAAAGAGAGAAACGCGTGGTTAGGACGTCCCAGAGAGGGCTGGCCACAATTTGGATGGCCAGAGATTAGTGCGCTGCATGGCTGCCTGAAACCCCACCTTTCTCCACTTCACTCCACCTGACCGTTTGACAGCAGCTTCACCCACTGGACTGCATGCTGTGTCCTCAGCTCAGGTGCAGGCATTCTCCTAACCTGCACTGCAAGGCTGTGCTGTTAGATCAAATCATGGAGGAGACTGGTCAAAATCAGGATGATGACATTGCAAGGAGCTGTGAGCATCTCCAGCAGTGACTGCTCCATGGCCAGCTTTAGTAAGAAGATTGTACAACATGCCCAGTGATCCAACTGTTCTGCAACCCATTAAAATGCTCATTAGTTTGCAGTCTGTGGCCGTGGGTGAAACGCTCTAGAGCACTTAGTGGCACTTTGATATCTCTGTGTTGATTGAGAGGGCAAATAAGCTAGAGGCCCAACACCAATCCTATCAATGTGGCTGCGCGTGAACTGCTGCAGAGGAATGGCCACTTTAAACAAGATGTCCCTAATGTGTGGCTGCCTCCCTCACTCATCCACCACCCCCCCACCCCACCCACCCCCAAAACCCTGCACATGCTTGTGTGCACTACCTTCAACTACAGGGCAGCCCTTGCCACCTACCCAAAGTCGCCTCAACTGCAGGACAGCCTTTGCTCCCCCGCCATAATACGCCTCAACCGTGAAGTCCAACAGGCGTCCCTCGCGAGTGCTCCTCAACGTTACCGTGCGTTCAACTTTGTGTTCCTCTCAATGTGCATCCTGTCGAGTGCACACCTTACATATGCTGTTGTGAAACACATCAGTGTGATGGTTGGATGATCGAGTTTCGGGGGGAGGGGTATGTATCTAGCAGGCTGGCCTTCTAATGTTAGGCTGATGTATTACAATGAGGTTCCTGACGTCCCTTGGCAGGAAACGCAGCCTGATATCAATGGGCTGAGCAGACGATTGCAAACTGGTCTCAACAGCAAGGACAATTGGGTGGCTCTCAGCGGAACCCTCATTCCTAATGCCAGATCCCTGGATCATTGAGAAACTGCTAGAATCCATTATTGAAGAGGTAGTAGTTTAAAAATTCATATAACCAGGCGGAGTCAACATGGTTCTGTGAAAGAAAAATGGTGTTTGACAAATATATTAGAGATCTTTGAGGATGTAATCAGCAGGGTGGATAAAGGGGAACCAGTAGATGTAGTGTATTTAGATTTCAAAAAGGCATTCAATTAGATGCAACATGAAAGGTTACTACACAAGGTTAGAGCACATGGTATTTAGGATGATTTATTAGCTTGGATAGAAAATTGGATAACTAACAGGGAACAGAGAGTCGTGATAAATGGGTCATTTTCAGGTTGGCAAGCAGTAGCTAGTGAAGCCTCACAGGGATCACCAGTGCTGGGGCGTCAACTATTTACAGTCTATACTAATAACTTGGTTGAAGGTACATCGACTGCATTGTAGCCAAATTCTCTGATGATACAAAGATGGTAGGAAAGCAAGTTGTTAGGAGGATACAAAGAATCTACAAAGGGATATAGATATATTATGTGAATGGGTAAAAATATACTCAGAGTTTAGTGTGGGAAAATGTGAGATTGTCCACTATAGTAGGAAGAATAGTATATTACTTAAATGTAGAGAGGCTGCAGAATGCTGCTTTACAGAGGGATCTGGGCATCCTTGTATATGAATCACAAAAAGTCAGCATTCTGATACAGTAAGTAATTAAGAGGGAAAACAGAATGTTGGCCTTTATTGAAAGGGGTGGAGTATAAAAAAGGGAAGTCTTGCTACAACTGTACAGGGTGTTGGTGAGACCATAGCTAAAGGACTGTCTAAAGTACTGGTCAACTTACTTAAGGAGAGATATACTTGCATTGGAGGCAGCTCAGAGAAGATTCACTAGGCTGATTCCTAGAATGAGGAGATTGTCTTATGAGGAAAGGTTGAGCAGGTTGGGCCTATACTCTTTGGTGTTTAAAAGAATGTGAGGTGATCTTATTGGAATGTGTAAGATTCTTAGAGGGCTTGACAGGGTAGATATGGAAAGGATGTCTCCCCTTGTGGTGGAATCTAGGACTAGGGGGAACAGTTTCAAAATAAAGGGTATTCCATTTAAGACTGAGAGGAGAATTTTTTTTTCTCTCAGAGGGTTGTTAGTGTTTGGAATTCTCTCCTCCAAGGAACAGTGGAGAATGGATCATTGAATACATTTTTGATGGTCAGGGGAGTCAAGGATTATGGGGCATAGGCAGTAAAGTGGAATTGAGGCCACACCCCATCTTATAGATTGGTGGAGGTAAAGGGGCTGAATGGCCTATTCCTACTTCTATTTCATATGTTCCTATGTGCCTGGGTCTATGGTGATCCTGGGCCTCAGGTGTGTGTTGTATCAGCAACAACCACCACCTCTCTGGTGGAGCTGCTGATCAATGAACTGCTGGCAGTCTCAGATTGGCTGGCATCTCTCAGTGGGTGGCACTTCTATTTGATTCTGAGGAAGGCTCGTTGTTGCCCAGAAGCGCTTGATTGGCACTTAATTTGCCGGGCCTTCCCAAAAAGAGGAAACGTGGGGCTCTTGCCAGCACTGCAGCCGGCATGCGAGACCCGCCATCTCCATTAAATTCTACTCATAGTTTATGTAACAATATATGCTTCAATTTTATATGTTAATCTTAGTCCCTTAAGAAAAATTGCATAATGAAGACAAATTAAATGCTGTATGTTTTGATCTATTCGTTGCACAGAAAGAACTCAGTTCAGCAATTAGCTCAAAGAGGAAATTATTACAAATAACTGTGATGGATGGAGTTCTGTCACATTTCTACATTTTTAATATCCCATGACGTTGTGTGGCTGGTCATTTGAAACTTGATTTATAGTAGGCTTAATTCCATTGGGTTGGGAAGAGAATCCAATTCTTTATGGCTGGTTTATTTGCTAATGCAGTATGCAGAGGAAACTTTTACAGAGACAGTAAAGTTTCTGCTTTAGGCTCAGTTGCTGATTCTAGTGTAAATTTCATCCAAAGTTGTGCCAATTTTGAAAAGTATTTTTCACATAAGTTTCTGCACAGACTTATTTCTATAAAATTGAGTGCAGAATCTGCCAGCACAATTGTGCTCTGCGTTAAAATGAAATTTTTGAAAAAAATTTGCTTCACAAATTTTTCTTTCATTTTTTAAATTCATTCATAGGATGTGGGCTTCGCTGGCTGGGCTGGCATTTATTGCCCATTCCTAGGTGCCTTGAGAAGGTGGTGGTGAGCTGCCTTCTTGAACAGCTGCAGTCCTTGTGGTGTAGGTACACCCTCAGCATTGATAGGAAGGGTGTTCCAGGATTCTAACCCAGCGACAGTGAAGGAACAGCGATATATTTCCAAGTTAGGATGGTGAGTGACTTGGATGGGAACTTCCAGGTGGTGGTGTTCCCATCTATCTGCTGCCCTTGTCCTTCTGGATGGTAATGGTCGTGGGTTTGGAAGATGCTGTCTAAGGAGCCTTGGTGAATTCCTGCAATGCATCTTGTAGATGGTACACACTGCTGCCACTGTGCGTGGAGGGAGTGAATGTTTGTGGATGTGGTGCCAATCAAGCGGACTGCTTTGTCCTGGATGGTGTCCAGCTTCTTGAGTGTTGTGGGAGCTGCACTCATCCTGGCAAGAAGGGACTATTCCATCACACTTCTGACTTGTGCCTTGCAGATGGTGGACAGGCTTTGAGGAGTCAGGAGGTGAGTTACTTGTCGCAGGATTCCTAGCTTCCGACCTGCTCTTGTAGCCACAGTATTTATATGGCTAGTCCAGTTCAATTTCTGGTCAATGGTAACCCCCAGGATGTTGATAGTGGGGGATTCAGTGATGGTAATGCCATTGAACATCAAAGGGCAATGGTTGGATTCTCTCTTGTTGGAGATGGTCATTGCCTGACACTCGTGTGGTGCGAATGTTACTTGCCACTTGTCAGCCCAAGCCTGGATATTGTCCAGGTCTTGCTGCATTTGGACATCGGCTACTTCAGTATCTGAGGAGTTGTGAATGGTGCTGAACATTGTGCAATCATCAGCGACCATCCCCATTTATGACCTTATGATGGAAGGAAGGTCATTGATGAAGCAGCTGAAGTTGGTTGGGCTGAGGACAACTACCCTGAGGAATTCCTGCAGTGATGTCCTGGAACTGAGATGAGTGATCTCCAACAACCACAACCATCTTCCTTTGTGCTAGGTATGATTCCAACCAGCAGAAGAGTTTTCTCCCTGATTCCCATTGACTCCAGTTTTGCTAGGGCTTCTTGATTTCACACTCAGTCAATTGCTGCCTTGATGTCAAGGGCAGTCACTCTCACCTCACCTCTGGAGTTCAGCTCTTTTGTCCATGTTTGAACCAAGGCTGTAATAAGTCAGGAGCTGAGTGGCCCTGGCGGAACCCAAGCTGGGTGTCAATGATCAGGTTATTGCTGAGCAAGTGTTGCTTGATAGCACTGTTGATGACCCCTTCCATTACTTTAATGATGATGGAGAGTAGACTGATGGCGCGGTAATTTGCCGGGTTGGATTTGTCCTGCTTTTTGTGTACAGGACATACCTGGGCAATTTCCACATAGCTGGGTAGATGCCAGTGTTGTAGCTATACTGGAACAGCTTGGCTAGGGGCGCGGCAAGTTGTGGAGCACAAGTCTCCAGTACTATTGTCGGAATATTGTCAGGGCCCATATAAGTGGAAACTTGGTGAAGTATGACTAAAACTGTTCAGAATAGGCTCCTTACAAAAAAAAGTGTTTTAATCATTGTCAATTCAACAGCTGTGAATAACTCAATTTTACATTACTGAAAAAAATATAGAACTATTTTCTAGTTATATTGGGTTACATTAGTTAGTTTCTGAGTAAATTAGAACAAAAATGCTATTTAAAAACTTCCAAAAGAACTTTTTTAGTGTCCTTGCATCCAGAAGAACCAGTTTAATTTTTAAAGTCTCTTTGAAAGCCTGTTCCAAGCTCAATAATATTACCCAATGGTGATTAATTCACTAACTGGCATGTGCCGATTTTGTGAGTGGGCCCTGCTTCTAGAATAATATTTTTAAATTTAGTGTGAAAGGTCACACAAATTAGGGTTGCGCCGATTGTAAATAACTCTACGATTTTTTGCACAGGTTCTGCCTATTTTGACTGAATTACATCGAGCAAACCAACACAATCAAGCGGGAAGTCAGGACCATTGCATTTTTGTAAGCAAGTACATTTTGATTAAAATTTGTTAAGAGTAGCAATTACTCAGTGATGGGACTAGTTAATGCCAGTGTCTACTGTTCTATGAAGAGTCATTTAAGCCGACTTAGAGTGTCATAGAAAGGTGATAAGTGGATTTATGTTAAACTATTTGAATCTGTTCAATAGAGCAACTGGCTGTTATATTGTTTTATTGTTATTTTCTTTGTAAAGAGCTAGGGACTACTTGTTGTGTGATTATAAACACAGGGGTACTACATTCACTGTTGCACTGCAGCCATGTGCTGAGTGACTGCAATTATTCTTACTGCAATTACATAGAGCCTTGGTGAGACCATACCTGGTGTACTGTGTGCAGTTTTGGTCTCCTTACCTAACAAAAGGTATACTTGCCATAGAGGGAGTGCAATGAAGATTCACCAAATTAATTCCTGTGATGGAACAATTGTCCTATGAGGAAAGATTAAATAGACTGGGCCTTTATTCTCAGAGAGTTCAGAAGAATGAGAGGTGATCTCATTCAAACATACAAAATTCTTATAGGGCTCAACTGAGTAGATGCAGGAAGGATATTTCCTCTGGCTGCGGGAGGGGTTCCAGGGCCAGAATAAGGAGACGCCATTTAGGACTGAGATGAGGAGGAATTTCTTCACTTGGAGGGTGGTGAATCTTTGGAATTCTTTACCCTAGAGATCTGTGGGGGCTCATTTGTTGACTATGTTCAAGCCTAAGATTGATAGTTTTCTACATATTTAAAAATATCAAGGGATACAGGGATGGTGCACGAAAATGATATTGAAGTAGAAGTTCGGCCATGATCTCATTGAATGGCAGAGCGGGCTCAAAGGGCTGAATGGCCTACTCCTGCTCCTATTTCTTATGTAACAGTGTCTCAGTCTATCAGCCCACTTGACAAATGGAGAGCAGCAAAAAATACATTTGATGAAGCTCCGACATTTTGATTCTAAAGTGTAATTATTTCTAACTTATGGGAAACAGAAGGCATAATATTGGGGCATTTTGCATTAGAGTGGTTAAGGAAAGGTTATTGTGTTCAATATTCTGAAGGGTTTTGATAAGGCAAATGGTAAATCAATAAAAAGTTTACAGAAGTGTAAGGTCATCGTGAAGAACAAAGATGGGGAGAATTTTTTTAAATGCAAAGGGTTGTTGGGACATGAAATGGCCTAATAGAAACAAAGATGGAAGGAGAATCCTTAATCATTTTTAAAAGGGAAGTTCATCAAGATTTGAAAAAGAAAAGATTAAAAGGGTATTTGGACAGGGCGTAGGAATGGGACAAACCACTATCACTATTTGCCTTATCACATCCCTTCATAATCTTTAAGATCTCTCTGAAGAGTGTAATATACATATATGTGTGTGATCTTGCCTATACATTCATCCATTGTTTCAAAAGCAGAACTTTCTAATGTCATTTTGAAAATCACTTTTAGGTTAAAAGTTCACAACATTTGTATTGGGCATTTCCCATTTAGCTTTATCAATGATAAGCTACTAGGCACAGGCCTCCAGCCAGCAATGGCATCACAGCAGCTCCTCTGCTCAACTCCCAAAAGTTTGAGATTTACTCCTGGCATCTCTTAATCTCCTGTATCCTGCTGCAGTTAGTATACTTTGTCAATTTTAAGAACAATTTTTTGAACTTTAGGTAACATGAACAATGCCACATTTGATATTTACTATATATAGATAAGTGGATAGATACTTAATGTTAACAGCAATAAACATATATCCCTGAAGCAGGTAGTTCTGATGAGTTGGGCACTAGAGTGACCCCTAGAGGCTGACTTTTCCTTCCATTTGTTAAATAGACAATAGTTGTTTGGTAATACAGAACTTGAGTATTGCTGAAAAAAAGAGATATGTCAAAGCTTTTCGTCTTGCACTCATCAGGTGTTGCCATGGGATCCCCTCTAGGCCCAGCTCTCGTAAACATCTTTATTGGATTCCATGAGAAATGTGTCTTCGATGGAATGACACCTAACCTCCTACCCCTCATGTATTTCTGATATGTGGATGATGCGTTCACTATATTTAAATCTGCAGCTGCATGTAATAATTTCCTTGCATGTCTTAATGGGCTCCATCCTGCACTCAAATTCACCTTTGAAATGGAGCAGTCAAATTAATCCCCCCCCCCCCTTCCATGACGTACTAGTTGAGAAATCTGGTAGGGGTTCTCTACCACAGTCTACCGCAAGTCTACCTTCACTGGTCAATATACACGTTGGGATTCTTACAGTTCCATGCACTATAAGATTGGCCTTATTGGCAACCTTGTAACTAAGGCCTGAACCATTTGCTCACCATGCAAGCTTGGTGCTGAAATAGGGCATATCAAAGGCATCCTGCAGGATTATGGCTCTCCTGATCAGATTATTTCATGTTGTATATCACGCAAATTCTTGAACTGGCCTAAGGCCATCACTCTCAGCCCTGAAAAGTACACATTCTACCTCGGATTACCCCGAAAGGGCAAGGTATCTCAAAAATTTGAGCAGCAGGTGAAGCTAGCTGTTTTACGCTGCTATTATGCAGTAGCAACATGAGTAGTATTCACCACTAACAGCATGTTGCCATCAAGCCAAAAAGATGTTCTGCCTATCATACATATGAGTAATGTAGTATATGAATCTCAATGCCAGTGTGTTGTTAGGTATGTAGGCCGTACATCCCAAAGACTGGTGGATCATATCAAACAGCATGTCCCAGCTGCTTTTTGCAATGGGCAAGGTACAGACTGTACCCAACTGGCCCATGTTTGCAAAACTCAAAACACAGTGTCCAACATTAGACATGATTCCGTGATTGGACAACATTTGCTAAACAATCCTCAATGTGCTAAGAATTACACTGACAACCAAGTTAAGATTGTCAGTTCGGATCGCAGTGCAGTGCATTTGGGTGTATTGGAAGCTATCTGTGTGCATATACTGGGCCCTGTTCTTTGCAGACAGAAAAAAACATGTACACAAATTGCACCTGTTTCAGCTAAAGAAAATAAGTGACAGCCATTCACTGACTCATTTCTCAGGGCAATTACTTGACCAATCAGGGTCAAGTTGACTGGTTTCAATTTCAAACAATGTTAGTTAACTGTCAGTCACCATCAATTGGTGCATTCTCCATGATGATGCCTCTATCAATCAGAGTTCACTTGCCAACCAATCAGCACTCTCTTCTCATACAGTATAAATTGTTGTTTTTCCCTTATATTGGTATTCTTACAAAGAGTCCTGATGAGTGCAAGGTGAAAAGCTTCGACATGTCTGTTTTGTCAGAAATAGACAATACTTTGCTGATAGCCAGGAGATCTATACAAGAAGAAATAGCTGCATGACACTGTTATGTGACTACTCCTTATTAACCTCTATGGAAATTAACACAAGCAGTCTCAGATACACTTACAGCCCTAAGCATACCAGGATTTATTGGAATAAATGCCCAATGTTCGAAATCCAAATGGCATCAATATTGGAATGCCCATCAACTTACAATTTGTCAATCCCCATGCATATTGCACCTTGGGCAAACAGATGAGATTTACATAGGGATTCATTCCATTGTGTTCAGCTTAATCAACTGCCTTTGCAGAATCTTTAAATCTTCAATGTTGCTTGGCGTGGAAAAGGTGAAATGCATGGGGATTAACTCAACTGAGGTCCTTCACCGGTCAACTTTGCACAGCTCTGAGTCCAGCACTCAAAGCTCCACTGTACAAAGCCCATAGCCCCTAGAACTTGTGAGTCTCATACAACTAAAATGTAAAATGTAAAACAGAAAGACAGCTGGTTTTGTCAATTTTCATTAGGTTTGAAAACAACTGGATGAAACTCCAGGAATCAGCAGAATGATTGCAGGTCTCATACACAGTGAAGGCTGCAAGAGAGCCTTAGATGATGCTAGACTTATGGAATGTGAAATTTGTGCATTGCATGGGGATTAACCCCGGGGAGCTGATCTTATTAATTAATTGATATTGCTGAAACTTTAAATCCATGGTCTGAATATCTGGTGCTCTGTGCATTAAATGTTTAAAGCACTGATATTTACAATTGAATCTCCTAGTATGATGAACAATTAAGCGTTGGGTTTTCCCCATTTAAAATTACAATAACATGGCATGGAGATTAGTATGCATTACGCCCACTTTTCAAGTATAAAACATGTGCTAGGTTTATCAGTTTAGCAGTGGAATGGCTTGTATCCAATTTGCTAAATCCATGGAAGTCCTATGCTAGATTTCCTGGGTGGAAGCCTAATTGTTGGGCACCTTGAGTATGGTAACTGAGGCCCCTCTAATGAGAATTCCTTGAAGAAATTAGTTCCCGATGGTTGATACCAATTCCTAAGGCAGCCAACTTGGAAAAAAACATCCTCCTGTGGAGCCAGGAGGAGCTGAAATGTTCACTTGATTCAGTAGGCATCATGACCAGCCATGCTCTCTTCCCATTAGACTGCTTCAACCCCCTCCCGATTAGACTACTGCTGGCGAGGTAGATGGTCCTAAATTGGATTCCCCCTATCTAACAAAAATTAGACCAGGATGAGATTTTCCCCCCATATCTTGTAATAAATACATTCAAACATGCCAATGGACTGAACACAATCAGTTAATAAATCTGTCCATCAACACCAGACACTGGATTCACCAGTAATTTTTTTCACAGTAGGAAATACAGATTCTGAATTTCTTGGAGGGGAGGGGTAGGGGATGGGGGGGAGGGGGGGTGTGGTGCTGTGCCATTAGCATATAAAAGTAGAATCTTATCTACTGATCCCATGTCGTAAATCTTGCACCAAATACCAAAAAGAGGGTCATTTTTGTGGCTGGAGTGGGAATAGCGCAGGCCCAAAACCTCTTGCCAGAATGGCAGAGCTGTTCCAAAGGTGGAGAGGAGGCTTGACAAAGGCCTAAATTAAATCTTGCTGCATTTCCCATTCATAATAGAGCAAGAGGGATTCTTGGAGATAAAAATCAACTGCTCTGAGATGGATCGCCCTTCCAAAGTAAAGTGTTGGGGCCTCTTAAGGCCCTCAGCAAGAGTCACACCAGCTGTTAGCTGACATGAGTTTTCATGAGATCTATAGAGAGATAAAGAGCAGAATTCCCACTGGAATAAAAATTGGGTGGCTTCAATAACACACCAACAATCCGCTCTGCCAGATTACCACCCATGCAGTGAAGACAAAAATGTACCTCTCTGTCCCTCTCCGCAACTGGGAGGGTTCTTAATAAAGTGAGTATAGGCAACTTGATGCCAATTCCCTTTGAGTTTGACTGCACTACAAAACTGCCCACAGTTTGGGATCAGTATGAGAAATTCCTAGTGTAGGAAATAGAAAAAGTTTACCGGTGCGATGGAGAGGAGTGGACTTCTGAGATTTGGGAATGAAAGCATCTTGTTGGGAGACGTGTACATTAGCAAACAGAATGACAGATCATCTGGTGGTTTTATACCCGAGCAGTCATTCTGCATTCTTTAGTGCTGACATTTGTAATCCTGTTATAGAGAAAAATTCTAGCCTCTAGAGCAAGGAACAGTTATAGGCATCAACACCAGACACAGTTTACATTGATATGTTCAATGATACTTCAGAATGTGCGCTACAGGCATTACAGTGGATATTTTACGCCTTGTTAATAAAGTATCAGCTGAGAAGATTGATGTGAAATGTGAAACATCCCATGGGTGTTTGGTGAAGTAATGATCTGATAAATGCACTCTATCTACTAGATTTAGATGTATCATTTGTTAACCTCCAGGTATCACTTCATCCATGTTATAGAAGAAAGAATAAACAGTAAGAAGCAACGGATAATTCTACATCCATCACATTTTTGCATCTGAGCTGCTTTGCTGTCAAAGACAATTTTAAAGTGGCCCTAGTTAACCCTCTTTCCACTGATTTCCTTATAGTTGTTTGTGTATGAATGCGCGTGTTTGTGCGTGTGTGTGTGTGTGTGTGTGTGTGTATGCCTCTGTGTGTATGCATGTGTGAGTGTGTGTGTCTGACTAAAGTATGCTTGTTGTTGGTTTCCTGGCATGGGTACCAGGTTGTCTGTTTCTTCTTTGTTCAAACTTATCCAGGAAGATTTTGAAGTTGTTGTCACATAGCTTATGATCTTTTCTACTGTTCCTCCTTTGTCCCTCCTGTTGCTGCTCGCACCAGATCCTGCAGTGGATGATATTCTTCAGAAGTGGGATAAAGTCACTGATGAATGATGCTGGCTGACAATGAGCAGAGTGATTCAAACACTTACCTACTTACCTGCTGCTCTCCAGTCTGCTGCTGCAAACTTGAGCCAGAATTGGCTTTTTGGAGGCTGCTCTCAAATTTCCAACACCCGCCTCCTTCTGCAACATGTTCATACTGTTGTACCCAGGATTTAGCCAATGATAACTGCAATGAATATGCCAATGAGCAGAACCACAAAATTCTGGAGGATTCAGCTTTGCATAGTTCGGAAGGAGCAGCTCAAGGTTTATCAGTCAATTTCAGGACCTCACTATCTAGTTCTCATGGGTGATGAATGGCCACTTGGGATGAGATACCAGAATGCAACTAATACACGTGGAAGAAATGTTTCCTACCAAAGTGTTCATGCCTTCAGCACAGAAGGCTTGGAGAAGATTGGTAAGGAAATAAAGGTGCAAAAAGTGAGCAAGACTGGAGTCCTGTGCACAATTGCAGACAAGTTAACTAGTTAACATAATGTCCTTTTTTTGCATTTAAGCTACCATACATATTGGATTGGCAATCCAGAGGTCTCGATTAACATACCAGAAAAGTTCAGTTCCAATTCCACCATGGCAGTTTGAGATTTTGAATTCCGTTTTTCTCTTCAAACCTGGAAAATAAAAAGCTGTTATTAGTATAAAGTAACTGGAAGCTATTGGATTGTTATAAAAACACAACTAGATAACTAATGTCCTTTGAGGAAGGAAACCTGTCATCCTTAACCAGTCAGGCCTTTGTGACTCCAGTATCTTACAATGTGGTTGACTCTTAAATGCCTCCTGAAGAGCCCCAGCAAGTCACCTGATTGAATCAAACTCACCACCTGCTCAGGCCAACTATGGATGAACAATAAAGGCCAGCCTTTTCCAGCAATACCCACATCCCAAGAATGAGCTTTCTAATGAGATTGATTGGAGGAATTAAAATCTACTCTGAATTTTCAGTTTATTAAGAGAAACTAACGTCATGGCACCAATTATGGCTACAAATGAAATCTCCTCTTGTCTCCAAGAAAACAGATGAAGTTGGAGTGTTACCATTAGAGGATGCAAAATCTGCACTCAAACTTGTCTTCAGGCCCATATGGCAGTTTTTATTTCAGTGGCATCAATATTTGAGGTAAAAGATTTAAATGCTGTTAAATATCAAGCTAGAGGGTAAGTTCTTATTAATTGACATAAAGACAGAATTAATTGGCTGAATAGTTTCAAATTCGATATTTTCCCTCTAGCCTCATTCAAAAGATTTTATTGTCCAAAACATTGCTTGTATACAGGGCAAACACAATGTTATGACCAGATCTTTGATGATACCACTGCATTGCAGGTCACATGAGTTGGTATAAATCCATGATGTGGTGCGGCACACAAGGGTCCAGTGCCGGAAGAGGTTCAATGACCTGCTGCGTTCAGGAAGGGTGAGTACTGTGTTGGCATGCGTGAATGTGCAGAAGTGTTAAAGTGTGGCAGTCCCCTGTAAACCTCAGGGGTGCTAGAGTCTGAGTGCTAACTGTCAATGGGGCCAGATCTGGCCAAGGGAGTGAGCCCTGGCTGCTTGGACTGAGTGCCTTGCAGCTCAAGGGACATGGCTTGGATGTGCCCTGCGAGGTGTTCCTCAGCTGGGGTTGGCCAACCTGCAATGGCGCTGCAGGTAGAGAATGGACTAATCAATGCTCCTCTGTCCTTTCAGGAGAAGATGAGCCATAACCAATCAGAGAAGTCACGTACACTGCTGCTGCTCACCAGATTCGAAGGGGGCACCCTAGAGCTGGAGTGCTGGCACACTCCCCATGCAACTGGGTATGGAGAGGCAGGGGCACCAGGCGAAGGTGAAAGTGCAGTGCACAGAGGTGAGAGTTTTGGATTGTGCAACAGTTCTATTGTAGTCTCGTCATTGATGGGAGCCTCAAACCTGGATTCCCCATTGATCATTGAAAACCGATGGCACCATGATGCAGATCTCCATTGTCTCACCAGGGTGCCTGGCATGCACAGTGACAGTGTGATGATTTTAACCAATGACATGTCCTTGTTCTCCCTTAGATTCACCAGCATGCACTCGCTACCTGCACCCCGAAGGGCCACTCCTGAAGCCAGAGGACATGAAGCCTCATTTGCACCAGCATCACACCCGTTCTCTGAACCAGGCACCAGCGCGGATACTAGCACCTCAGTGAGCATTAGATTGGTGGCTAGAATGTCGGTGCAGATTGGTGAGGGCACTTCACACTCGCTTGAAGTGTAGGTGGAGGGAGAGAGCGCCCAGGGCGCTGGCAGTCGGAGGACTGCTGGGGACCAGGATGATGCTCAGTCGAAGGCAGATGATGAGCTTCTGGAGTCCTCCATTAGGTGGCAGATGCTGGATGTCCAGCGGGATGTGTGGGAGGATCTGGCGGAGATCCATGAGGATCTGCATGCCAGGGTCTCCGTTAGTGGAGGAGTCCATGTGGAGCGTGAGCACTGTGTTGACCCTCATGGCCGAGCGCACTGCCTCCTCCATGGAGAGAGTGGTGACTCTAATGGAGAGGCAGCTCAAGGAACAGAATCAGGGGTTCCAGGGATCGTTCTCGCACCTGCAAGCCCTCACACAGGCACTGACCTGAGGTGCTCAGTGCCAGTGTGGGAGATGGATGGGTCACCCAGTATTCCAACTAGGTGCCCGTCCATCAATGGTGAGCAGGGAGGTCCACAGCAATCTCACGTTGGCACACGAGCTGCTTGTCATCTCTACGGGCTTCTCTCAGGGCACTCTGGATAATGGCAGCAGCTCCTCTACCCCTCCGCCAGTGACCATAGCATCTGATGAGGCTGCGATGACTGATGAGATGCCAGCCGTGGCACTGGCCACTCCCTCCCCGGTGGGGCCAGCACAGGCTCCACTGACCAGAGGACGCCCACCATGGTCATCAAGGCCAACAAGACAGCAGGTTCAGCAGGCTGTCTCCAATGCCAGCGCCAGCGAGGGGTGGGAGGGGATACCACTGAGATGTAGCACTCACAAACATAAGTTAAAGGCCCATGAGCACAAGAGGAACAGTTCACAAGTGATTTTATGCTCATTTATGTTTATTTATATGTCTGCTAGTGAGGATATCAACACGAGTAATGGTAATGTCATTATCTATTCAATGTGACAATAATGTTAAATTTGCTTTGGGTCTGATTGTTTGAGTATGCTTCACCTTTTTATTTCTGGTGCAGGGTATGACAGTGTGTAACGCTGGGCGTGAATCGCTCAATACTTTATTGCACAGGCACTGAGTGGACTTTGGGTTCAAAGGAAAGTGTCATTTCAGACACCTGGGATGGAGGCGGCAGCCCTGGCATGAGGTGGAAGCAGATCATTGGCAGCCTAGCTGAAGGAAGTTGGATCAAGGCATTCCCTGGTGTCCTTGCCTCCCTGGAGGTTACCAAGGTCTGCCTTCATACTCTCAGTGTTCTCCTCACCGGGCTCCTCTTCTGACTCACTACTGGATTCGTCCTCTGTGGCCTGTGGAGCAGCCTCAAGATCCTCTTCCTATTGGGTCCCCCCTTGCCAGTGCCAGATTGTGGAGAGTGCAGCATGCAACAGACACCCGCTCTGGGGGGTATTGCAGTTCTGTCCCTGAATGGTCCAGGCATTGGAAGCGCATCCTGAGACCTATGGTCCTGTCTACTACCACCCTTCAGGAGCCATGACCCCTATTGTGCTGCTGCTCGGCCTCTTCTTGGGTGGCAGAGAGGCGTCATAAGCCACCTTTTTCAATGGGTAGCCCTTGTCACCCAGCAGCCATCCATCCTGTCGGGCTGGATCACTGAAGAGCCCCGGCACCTGGGAATGTCTCAGGATGTAAGTGTCTTGGGAGCTGCCTGGGTACCTTGCACAGACTTGTAGAATCAGCATCCTGTGATCACACACTATCTGCACGTTCATGGATTGGAAGCCCTTCCTGTTGACAAAGGCACTGGGCTCACCTGTTGGCACCTTGATGGCGACATGTGTACAGCCTATTGCAGCCTGGATGCAGGGGAAGCCAGCAATCACTGCAAAGCTCCTGGCTCCCTCAGCCTGGCTGGCCTCGTCCATACAGTAAAGAATAAATGTCATTACCCACCTGGACAGAGCTTCTGTCACCAGCTTGACACAACTGTAGGCAGCTGATTGGGAAACTCCACACAGATCCCCCACTGAGCCCTGGAAAGAGGCAGAGGCATAGAAGTTGTGGGCCACTGTGACCTTCAGAGCCACTGGCATGGGGTGTCTACTCACACAGTCAGAGCTGATCTCAGGCCCAATCTGACAAATGGATGTCGCTGTCTCCCTTGAGAGGCGGAGTCTCCTTCAGCATTACACCTCGGACATATTGAGGTAGCTGCATCACTGCCTGTAAACCCTGGCAGCAGGACAGTGGCATCTTCTGCAGCCCTTCCACCTTGGACTTCCTGCCTGCCCTGCGCCCCTTGTGCCTGCGCTTCTCCTCCCACAGGTCCCTCCCCTGGAAGCTGCATTGGGACACCTGGCCTCCTCTCCCTTCTGGCCCTCTCTTCCTCCTCAGAGAATGTGCCACCAGCAGAGACCAAAATCCCTATTACCAGGGTAAGAAAAGGCCATCTGTTACCTGGAAGGGTCCATACGATCAAAATCCCCTGGCCTTGGAGACACCAATAAGTCCTGAAATGAAGCCTGGAAATGCTAACAATGAAGCCCCGGACAGAGATGAAGCTGCCAAGTACTAATAAGCAACCAGCAGCAAACTATCTCCTAAACCCCTCGCTACTGACACTGGCACTATGGACCCTTTTTATCTCACCCTCGGATGAAGTTTAGCAAATTGTCGGCTGCCCGCCTGCCCGTTTTGCCCATGTGATAAGTGTGAAATCACATAGGCAATGTAAATCTAGCTCAATTGCCTTTTTCATGGCCTTAACTGGCCTCATAACTGATGGTGGGCTTGGTTCTGACTCATGTACGTGCCTGCTGACCGAAGTATTGCGCGAGTGCGCAATGATGTCGAGATGCTTGCCCGATGTCATCACATGTTATTTTACACTCGAGCAGGTCGGGCGCGCCCCCGCCTGCTCAGTGAAATGTTCTGCTTGTTGTAATAGTCCACTGAGCTACAGCATTCTCAACAGCCAATAATAGTGAACCTGAGACATTTCTGAAACCGAGCCTAAAGAAATGCACAATATGGCTAAAGAATACTTATCTTAAAAAGCCATTTGTGAATCTTAAGCATTTGTCCATATAATATCATCGACAGTAATTTCTAGAGTTACGACCAGTTGAGGAGGAATGAACTGGCTCCCCTTTATTTAGCCCCCTCGGTTGGCTACAACAAAGGTTTTTTAAAAATTTCTTTCCTCCGTAGATGCCTTATCCAAATCAGGTGTATTTACTTTTTAATAAGGAGCCAATCAAACCACGCTTTCTTGTGTCAAAGAAAGTGTAAGCTTATCAGTTACTAAACCCAAGAAATAATAAAAGATGCGACCACACAGACACACACAGACACACACAGACACACACACATATACACACAGACACGCACAGACACGCACACACGCAGACACACACACACAAACACACATCAGAAATAGGAAAAGTTAGAGTCCAAATAAAAGTTGAAAGATTATACGATTAAGGATTAAGTCCTTTGTATGTCCTTGCAACAGAGATTGTTGAATGTTGCGGCCATTTGGCATCAGCTGGTTTCCTTTAAAATCCTGGAATTGAATTGAAGTATACATAATTGCACTTTGCTGGAGACAATATTAACTTCCGAGAGAGAGAGAGAGAGATTCCTTACTGCTCTTTTCAGCAGTGTTTCCAGATGACTTTTGTGACTTCTCTCTGCTTCTGGCTTGGCAAAAAAACAGTTATTTAAAAACCTCTTGTATGCATATTCCAAGGCCAGGATTTCCCAGTCAGCGAGCAGGGGGCGGGGCCCGCTCACCGACGCGTAAAATGATGCGAGATGACATCAGGCGGAACTCCTAATGTCACCCCACATCATTTAAATTTTTAGGTAGGCGGGGGGCTCAGCAGAATCAGCTGTGTGCCCGCCAACCTGTCAATGACCAATTGAGGCCATTGACAAAGTCATTAAAGTAATTAATGGACCTGCCCGTCCAACCATAAGGCTGGTGGGCAGGCTGGGAAGAAGAAACATGAAACCTCATCCACCGGCGGGATGAGGTTTCATGTAGGTTTTAAAATTTTTAATAAAATTGTCAATAAAAGTGAGGGACATGTCCCAACTCATGCGACCGTGTCAGGGAAATTTATATTTTCTGTTTTTAAAATCTTTTCAGACAGGAGCCGATCTCCCTGAGGTAGCACTTAGCCTCAGAGGTGTGCCTCCACGTCCCCATTTCTAAACTTCCCCCCCCACCTGCTCCAAATACAGTAGCCTTTTTCAACCGGGTAAACATTGTCATTACTTCACAAATAATTGCACGCTAACTGCACATGATGTGATAACACATGCAAAAAATAAACATTTGAGGTTTCAATCGAAATGTGACTTTGGTTCACGTGTGAAAATTTACCTTGAAATCATTCTAACTTCAGCAGGCACAGCACTTTAAACCCACTGGAGTCATGAAAGTGCAGTCAGAGATGGTTCAGAGGCTGATCCGAGTGTGTGACGACTCTGTCAGAGTCTTTAATGTAAAAGATTCAAGAGGGAATTCGTTTAACATGTCTTGCAGTCATTGTTGTAGAACAAATAATCACATTTTTGATCTTTGATCTCAGAAATGTTTGATATATTTCAAGATGGGAGAAACCAACAGGAGATGGGGTTATTTTGTCCTCCACAGGCAGTTTTTGAGTGTCTGTTGGATATATCTGGCTGGTTAGCTGTTCCCATTGTCTTAACAGAATTACAGTTGATTAAAGACCAGCACTGCATTTTTAATACTTTCCTTTCGAGAGTTCCTTTTTGAATTGGACCTTGACACCCCCCAGGTATGAAATTCCAAACAACATGTCAGGGCAGGTCTGCAGTGCAACCCATACAGGAACCTTCCAGAAAAGTGGCCTGGATTTTGTGGTCAGTGACCAAGGAAGTGTGCTCACCATTCATTACACTTACAACTGTGCACAGATATTTTGTGGGTTTTGTGAGGAATTTCCAGTCCTGGGGAATTTACAATCCTGCCTCTACAGGGCATATGAAAGCTATATGAACAGGGCAAGGAACAGTGTCTCTTTAACCAGTCAGAGTGAAAAATCTTTACAGAGCCTAAACCAAGAAATGTAAGTCACAGAGCATTTAATTCAATGTAAAGTCAGAAAAAGCAAAAATAAAGAGAGGGGAGAAAAGATGGGGATAGGTGAAAGATAAAAGGGACAGCCTGCCAACCGGACCAAGCTATTGCAAATCAATTCTCCTGTCAATGGAGACTGAACAATGCAAACAATACTCTTTGGCAGAGCTGCAGAATACAATAGCTTTGGCAACAACTCCACTATCCACCTTAAGAAGTAAAGGACAGAAAAATTGCCTGAAAATGTGTCCACATGACATCTGTTTTTCAGTGGCTGAATGGCCAAAGCCTCCAATATGGTGGGCAGAAAGTGAATGCTCATTACCAGTTGGAGCGGCACCATCACTGCTGCCTGACAACACCCAACCTCCCTCTCCTCCAACCCTCAACCATTGGATCTTCTCCTCCTCCCATTACCTCCTCTGGCCACTGCCACCTCTTGCCCCCCTTCCCATTCGCCTCCCACCCCCCCTCCCCCCACCACTTAAAATCTAGCAGACTCAACACAGAGCTTCACGTGACAGCAGCCCATAAGAAATTGGATGTGTGCCAAACTTACAGCCCACACAATTTTCCATCTTGTTATTCTTAATGAATGGAAAATTGACGGGCCTGTGAATCAGTCACACTGACCTCTGTGCTCCAATTCCAGAAGTATATATCTGTCATGTGAAGAGCGAAACTGGAGGCATTAAAATTTCCCCCAAGAGATTTTGGGCAGTGAAAAACAAAGAACGATATTTGCATCTTAAAACAAATGTTGTAAAGTTATATTAAATAGTATTTTAAATATTAAGTCGATTTCCCACCAGCTGTGAAATTTGTCCTGGCAGGTTTTCTGCTGTGTTCTTGACTTCTTACTTTGAGCAGGATTTAATTAAGTATGCACCCTGCATGCTAACAAGGTCCCTTTTTTTGTTTTGCAATGTTTGGGCAGAAATCCCAACTAGCAGCATTCTGCCTGTGAAATCTGACAGAAGGGAACCATTTTAAAACCTTTTTGAATCTATCTTTTTTTTCAATCTTTCTTATTGTTTAGCTAATTTTCCTTTCATAAATTCAAGAAGAGATTCATTTTGATGCGTGTGAAGTTATTTTTTTCTTTTCAGGAAATATTGCATTTTCTGGATTGGACCACGTTGGGAATTCTTTTGCATCGAGAGAAGCCGCAGATTCATTGTTAACGGTGCCACGGGGCAACTGACTACAAAAGCTCTGTCAAAGAGCTATTCACAACAAGATAATTCTTAAAGAGAATAGCATCTTTAAAATACCTCCTGCCATGTCAATGTTTAAAAGGGCACTACGGCATCAAACTGGAAGCCATGCCACATGTAATGCCATTTTGTAAGCCGCTTATTGCTGGGGGTTGGATGCATTGGAAACACCCCAGTTATACATGCAGTGATTGCTACTAGATGAAAGAAGGCAGCTGCCAGACTGGGCTTTCTTGCCATTCTACCACCAAGCTTATCTGTAGGCCTTGGCAGTGACTGCGGGATAAGACTTCATGTCAGCAGGATGCCAGTTTCTTAGCAGGGACATCTTCTGCCAGCCTGCACTATATGATTCAGCCTGCCAGTGGCATACAAGATGACCGACACCCCTGCCAATCCTTCCACTTCCCGGGAGACCTGCTGTATTGCTCAACCTTGAAGAAGGATAGCTTGGAGTGGCAAATGCGCGCACCTCCCTGCAACCCACCCCATGCGGCAGCACCTTCACTTAACCAGGCCATCAAAGAGGTCCACAGACTCTAGTTCCTGCCTCTACACTGTACTGGATGCTTCATGTTGCCTGTGACATTTTTTTGCTGTTGGCAAATGCAACCTTTGGAATGGCTAACAAAATATCCTCTCTGTGCTCGCTTATCTTTAAATGGCAGCATCCCTTTATATTTTCTTTGTTAGCAGCCCCCACTCTGGTGAGCTTCCAGTACCTGGCCCATTAAGGGAGTTTGTTAAAATAATTAAAGTGAAGCTGATCTCAGAAGTTCCAATGAGATCAAGAAGTTGCAAAACCTGTTATACCCACCTCGCTCTTGATCTGCACTTGGACCAAAAATTAACCTGGTACCTTCCAGTATCAGCTTTGGCCCTGTCATAGAAGGTCTTGTCTTAGAAGGGTTGTGGGTTCAAGTCCCACTCCAGAGCTTCAAATGCATCATCTAGGCTGTCACTTCACTGTAGTGCTGAAGAAATGCTATATTGTTCTGAGTGCCATCTTTCAGATGAGACAGCAAAACAAGGCTCCATCTGCTTTCTCAGATCGATATACAAGTTCCCATGGCATTACTTGAAGAAGAGTAGGGGGTCTCTCACAGTGGACTGGCTAACATTTAGCCCTCAACAAAAACCTAAAACAGATGATCTGGTTATTCATCTCATTGCAGTTCGTGGGGGCTAGTAGTGCACAAATTGGCTGCTGCATTTCCTGCAGCAGTGATTACACTTCAAATGTCCTTGGCTGGAAAGCACTTTGGGAGGTCAAGAAGTTGTGAAAGACACAAAATGAATGTAATTTGACTCACTCCACATGATATCAAGAAACAGATGAGCACAATGAATACAGCTAATTCTAGGCTGCAGTACTGATGACATGTGCTCTAGAATTAGCAGTGTCTTCATCCAAGCTGTCCCAGTGCATCTAAAACATGAGGATTCACCAGCAAAGTAGTAAATTGTCCAGGTATGTCCTGTCCATGCAATGCAGGACAAATCCAATCCAGCCAATTACTGCCCAATCTGTTTAATATTAATCATCAAAAAAGTGATGGAAACTGTCATTGACAGTGCCAACAAGTTGCCAACACCCTGCTCACCAACGTGCAGTTTGGGGTCTTCAGGAGCCACTCAGCTCCAGACCTCATTACAGCCTTGATCCAAATATGGACAAAAGAACTGAACTCCAGAGGAGGGTTAACAGTCACTACCCTTGACATCAAGGATGTATTTGCCTGAGTGTGGCACCAAGGAATTCTGATAAAATTGAAATCAATGGGAATCCACTAGCTGGAGTCATGCCTAGCTCACAGGAGGGTAGTTGCAGTTGTTGGCGGCTAATCATCGCTCAGCCCCAGACAATCACTGCAGGAGTTCCTCAGGGTGATGTCCTAGACCTAACCACCTTCAGCTGCTTCAATAACCTTTCCCGACATCATAAGGTCAGAAGTGAGGATGTTTGATGATGGTTACACAGTGTTCAGTACGATTCACAACTCCTCAGGTACTGAAGCAGTCTATGCCTGCATGCAACACCCAATCCACCACATTAAACATTTGCAATTTCCACCATTAATGCATCATGGCTGGATGTCTTTCTCACCTTTTCAGGGGCAATAAAGGATGGCCAATAAATGGTGGTCTTGCCTGTGATGCCCACATCTCATGAATAAATAGAAGAAAATGGAAAGAAAATCCCTCAATACACAATTGCTGGTTTTTCTATTATCACAATGGCTAGCAGTGAGTTTTGAGACAGTAATTCAATCAAGCAGTTTATATTACATCAATGACCAAATAGTCAAGCCTGAGGAGTTTAGTTATAACAGCAGAACCCAGAGACTGATTTGTTAAGGTTTGCTTTACTCCCTCCTAGCCATTAAAACTCTATTTTGGGAGCAAATATTGGAAACTTGGTAATTTTTCTTGTGATGCTCACTGATCTTCACATCCAAATTATCGACATGCAGCTAGGCGGAGGGAGTTCAAATTCATAAAAAATTATCCTATTTTATAATCAATGTGGACTTAAAAAGAGAATGGTTCAGTGACTTAATTATGAGATCTATAATATTAAGTACATTCCTATCTAGTTACCTGTGGTACTTACAAATCTGATTAAAATATGAGAAATAATAATTTACAATTCAGTGTTGCTGGAATGACATATTTTGTGCGTTTGGTAATAGATCCAAAAACAAGCCCAATTACTGAAATTATAGCCAGTATAAAACTAGGCAGGGGCATTTAGAATGAAAACAAATGTATTTATGTTCATTTTACTCTCCTCTGCTTGCACCTAATGGCAGTAATTTATGATTCAGACTTAGAAAAGACAGGAAAGGAAACAATGAAATGTAAACCTCTCAACACTGTGACAAACAGACACTGTGTTTACAGTTGTACCATAATATTTAAGGAACTTAGCAACTTAGACCTGCCTGTTCAAACTCCATCATACTTTACAAGATCATTAAAGCATGTATGTTTAGAGATTACTGTTGGTATTATTAGTAAATACTGTGCATGGAATAATTATACCATTTACAACAAATAGCATTTGCCACCACTATTATGCTCAAAAATTAAAGCAATATTAATGGTTACAATAAAAGTCACTTTATTATTCTACTAGTCATTGGTAGTAATTATATATATGCATATGATTACAGACAAATAGAAGTCCAAATTTTATTGAATAAATTCATATGGTGAGCCTATGGGTTGCTGCTGAAATGCAGCATATCTTGAGATGGCAGATTGTAGGATCACTTTTGCAATTTTGCCCATGGTGGAATTTTTATCTTAAACATGCCAATGTGCAGTTAGTGGAGGCTAAGCACTCCCAACAAGAGAGAAAAACATCACTAGGTAAATATCTCTAGGCTATTCTTGTAAACATCATAAGAGCTGATTCAAGACTATTTTTGGCAGTGCACTGGATTCAGATTATCATCCTTGCAATCCAGCTATGCATGACCTATGGAAAGTTGAGGGAAGAAGAAAATATCTGTATTTTAAAAAGCATATATCTAATTGTAAGAGCACTATTTCCATAGAATTAGCATGGGAAGCAACTACAAAGGTAAATTGAATGATTCTGCACTGCTAGTGCACTACAAAGGCTAAGAAAAGAGCAAGAAATTATAGTTTGAGATGATTAGTGGTTGAATATTTAACATGACCTTTTATCCCTGGTGAAATGACTCTTGATTGGATATGGTCACCTCCAGTACGTCCCCCGAATGTTCTTTCTTCATGTATAAGCGTATGAACAATTATTATTGGCAAGCTGTTATACATAGGATGGAGGGCATAACTGCCAAGCTATCTGCTAACCTTAGTGGACGTACATACAGACAAGTACTTTTCAATAGGAGTCAATGGAAATAGAAAACCTGGCCGTTTTTTTTTCTTTTGAGCCAGAGATACAGAAGCCAACTTCAGCATCCCTAATATCAGCATGCTGAGATCAGCCAGTACAGCACAGACCAGGAGTCAAACCTGGAATCTTCAGGTCTGATGGATTAACTACATGCTGCACTTAAACAGGCAAACCATCAAGGGAGCCTTAAAAGAACCTTTCCCGTGCAGCACTTCTGCACTGAAAATGTCAAAGTCTATATTACTGGGGAGGGGAAGGGGGGATGAGGAAAGAAACATAGTGAGTGATTCCATTTGTAGGTTCACTACAAATCTTAAAGGGACACTTTGTCCTATTCAAAAATTATACATTTTAGTAATTTACTCACAAACACAATCAATTGCCGGATATTCTCCATCATGTGTTATGAGGATGTACATGAGGTGATCGGAGCTCCTGTATTTAAAGGCACACTCCAAACATGCAGTTTGATGGAGTTTGGAATTGGGAGCACAATAGAAAGTATTGGCAGAATGGAGTCCAGCAGGTGTTCAAAGGCTGTGCCTTATTATAATGATTTGTCCCTGGCTGCATTACTGGGCCTGGAGGGAGATACTGTGCCCTATTGACAGGAGGAAGAAATCTGCAGGTGAAACAAAGAGGGTATGGCTGGAGATTATCCATGAGGTCAACAGTAGGAACATGGTGCAAGATAGTGGATTTAGAGCTGAAAGTGGTTTCATAACCTAAGCAGAGCAGGAAGTGTGATTACAGTGACACACTCACCTACATTCTGATGTTCTTATCACTCAACACCCTCAATCTGCCTTCTGAAGCTGATCCCGGCATATCACTGCTGATGTCACCTTACCATAAAGATACACCCACCCCTTTCTGTCTTTGAGCTTCCTCAAATCTTCATTTGTCCATCTACCACTGACACTCATTCTCAACCTTCTGCAATGCCATACCTCACACTCAGAGTTAATCCCAACAAGTGCTCTCCATCCAGCCATTCAATACAAACCATAACTCTCACTCACACTTTGAACAAAGCCTTTCAGAGATGCCAATACTTATTGGCATATTTCCATCATGTCCTCAGCCCCCTCAATTGCTGCTGTACTATCTTCTTGATTTCAATGGTTAGTTCCAGAAAGCCTGGGAAATCTGTGGTCTCATAGTTAAATTGCAAAAGTCATGTTAATATCACAGGAATTGAGCAATCAACATGTTGGAATTGACAACCTGCCTTGCCAGAGTGGACTGCTTGCTTAACTCCCCACCAGCACGCAAACCCACGTACTCACCCATGCTAAAATTCTCTCCCCTCCCATCCGAGCTAAAATTCACCCACGCTAAAATTCCAACCCACACCCCACCCCCCCAACCACCCCCACCACCTCCTCCCCACCCCCAGTCAAGCTAAACTGAAAACTAAAGGCTGTCATTGTTAAGTTGGATGATGAGCTGATAGGAAAATCAAGACACAAGCAACTGTTATCACTGTTAGCAATTCCACTTGGACAAATGTGACCAACAGAATCTCCAGAGATTGGATTTCCACATTCTGCAGTTCATGATATTTATTAACGTCTTTACCAAGATATTGTGAGTATAATATAAGTTTACAGATTCCATCTATTAATTCAAGCCTGCCACAAGGTGTTCACTGGGATAATCTAATCTCAAGTGATAATTCAGGACATTTGAAGGTGAATGACACAGAGATCTATAGATACCTGGAAATTGGCTAAATGTATAGCAATTATATTTAATTCAGAAATTTACCTTAATGTAGATTCCTATCAAATGAATGGTGTGAAGCTAAAGAAAATAAAACAAGAAAAGATTTGGGTGAGACAGTGAGGAAAAGTTAATGGTACTGTCCTGTTACATAATTGCATAATGAGTAGAATCTCAGACTGCATAGAACAAGAAACTGATGGGTCGTCCCTTTCATTAAAGCAATGGACAGTAGAATATCATTGAAGCAAGGGCAGAATTAGCACTGACTGATCCACAGGGAGTGGGCCAGTCAGAAAGTCAGGGAATACACCATTTGGGATTCCCCACTTCATCCTGTGGAGATTTTACTCCTCAGGATGTTAGTGTATCAGTGATCTGTTTTCTGCCTGGAGGCCCAGCTTGATTGACAGCTGGGCCTTCAGTCAAGTGGGGAAACATCACTGCTGGCTGTATATTTTTTATAATTCATTCATGGGATGTGAGCATTGCTGGCTAGGCCAGCATTTATTGCCCAACCTTAATTGCCCTTGTTCAGAGTCAATCATGTTGCTGTGGGTCTGGAGTCATGCAGGTCAGACCAGATAAAGACAGCAGATTTCCTTCCCTAAAGGGCATTAGTGAACCAGATGGGTTTTTATGACAATCAGCAATGATTTCAAGGTCATCATCAGACTTTTAATTCCAGATTTTTATTGAATTCAAATTTCCCCATCTGCCATAGTGGGATTCAAACCCAGGTCCCCAGAGCATTACCCTAGCTTCCTGGAACACTAGTCCAATGACTATACCACTACACCACCCCCTCCCCCCGAGTATTGGGGGTTGGGTTTACGATTGGGAGGTGGAGGGTATCATCTGCGAGTGAGGTTGGGTTGGAGGGGTGCAGCTGGAGACAGAGTGGATGATTGGAGGGTGAGGTGATCGAGTGGGTGGTGTATTGTTTGACTAATACACAATATTCACTGAAGTTGCAGAGATATATAAAACACGAGCTTTATTGGAACGTATCATACTGCTCTGGCTACTTCTTCCATGAGACTGTATAAGAAAGAGCAAATCATGTGATGTTACATCACTTCCTGCGATGATGTTCACAGTATCTAATTAGCATATAAAATAGTTGGAATTAACCATTACACTAGATCTCCCCAAGTCTCTGATTCTCATTTCTATATTACAAAGATCAAACAATTCACAACTTTAAACTCTCTTGTGTGTTGCAGTTGTTTTATTCTTTTGGGCCCTCTTCTTTCCTCCATTCCTTTTATAGGGACAATGCTGTGATGGTTTCATGAGTCTACCAAATGGGTCATCCTCCCCATTGGATGAGACTGGGGGTTTGAGTCTTGCAGGTGGTCTTTCAGACTCTGCTGGACAATTCTCCAGGTTCAGTCAGGTTCACCAGTCAGGTTATCATCTAGATTGGTGGATGAATGTAGCATCTCTGGCCAGTTGGGTAGATGAATGCTTCTACAAGGAAGGAGAACGCTTCTGTGTGGCAACCTGTGTACATCCAGGGGAAGTACTGGCTCTCCTAGTTGGAGGTCTGACAGGTTCTATGCCCTGTGACATTTGTCATGCTTCCACATCTGGCTGGAATGATATTTCTCCTCTTTGTCTCTCACTTTGTCCAAGTCCTCAGCTTGAACTTGCTGCACGGTTGTGTGTGGGAGAGTAGGGAGTTGAGTTCTCAGCCTTCTCCTCATGCAGAATTCACATAGTGCTAAACCATATTAGAGTGGAGTAGAACAATTGCTCAGAGGTGCAAGTTGGAGTCACTGTTCTTCTTCAGCAATGCTTTCACTGTATGCAGTCCTCTTTCACTTCACCATTGGGTTAAGGGTATCTTGGTGAACTGGTAGTATGGACAAATCCATGTGATCTTGTGAACTCTTTAAAGTATTCATTGGCCAACTGTGGTCCACTGGCTGAGATTACAAGGTTAAGGATTCCATGTGCTGCAAATACCTCCTTCAGGTATGTAATTACTGCTTCAGAAGTGTGAGCCTGCAGTTGCTTGAATTCTATTCACCTGGAGTAGTAGTCTACTATGATCAAGAACATCTTACCTCTGTGTTCGAAGAGCTCCATCCCAAAATGGTCATGATGGTGTAGGGGTTCCCCTTTTCCCTCAGAGACCCTCCCCACACTCAAATTCATGACACCAGATTCACAAGTGCATGCCTTGAACAGAATGACCAGCGAGGCAATATAATTGATAATTCACAATTGCTTTATTGAATCACCTACAACCCCACAGTTAAAAACCCCAAATTTAAAACAACCTATTCCCACTACCCAACACAAAGTCACCACGACTCGGTTAAAACTTACAAAAAACACAGGCGAAGCACCATGTCCTTCCTGAAACCTTAAGAAAAAAACCCGCAGACCCATATCACCAAGATATGACTGAAACAAGTTACAAGGTACCGACAAAAACACACCAAGTTTTCGCCCCAAACCTTCACAAAATGCTCAGGCCAATATCATTACTATTTGGTTGAAACTTACAATCCCCAAAACAGCTGGTCTGTTCGGTGTTGATTGTAGGCCTGAGTCAAGGTGACCAAACTTGACCCTTCTTCTGACTGCAGCCCAAAACCTTCAGGCCAGTATCACCTCGATATGGCTGAAAACACTTATAATCCCCAACATGGCTGGCCTATCTGGTGTTGACTATAGGCCTGAGTCAAGGTGACCAAACTTGATCCTTCTTCTGACTGCAGCCCAAGACCTTAGATCTACTCTTCTTTTCTTCTAATTTAACTCAGACATGTCAAAACTTATTTCCTGTTGTTCCAATGTCCATTTAGTTGATTCCACGCAAAGTGCAGACAAATGTCATCAGCTTTTGCTGGTTGAAATAATACAGGGTTTTCAATGGAAGATGTATCCAGATGAATATTATCAGTTCTCATTGTATGAGTAATTCTCCTGCTGTTTGTGGTGGTACAGTAACAGCACCTAGCTCCAAAGTTAATGAGGGTTTGACTGACCCTGTTCCAGTACTATTGTCTGTGGTGGTTGAATAATTCCTTGAGTGTATTATATTGATGATATTCCTTTGTGCCATTGTATTGGGTAATCAGACCTCCTGATCATGTTGGTCAATGTCCAAACCTTTTTTATGAGTCATTGTGTTTTCACTAAATGTCCAAATTAACCCTTTGCTGCCCAGCTCTGTTATGCTGACTGCAGCTTATCTTTTTAAAATTTATAGTTCAAATCATGAGGTCAAAACATGTCCGTGGGTTTGAAATTATGGTCAATAAATTTGCCAGTTGGAGGGGATTTTGATCCTACAGTGGGTAGGAAGATGACATCAATGGTTCTCTTGTCTCCTGACGATGAATAGCATAAGTAATACAGTTTGATATAATCTCTCCTAATGACTTTGAGAGACCTGGCCACCAAACAGAATATCTTACTCTGGCTTGACATTTTCAGCTGCCCAAATGCCCTTGGTGCAATCATTGTATCATGTCAAGTTTCAGAACTTTCAGAATGACCATTCTCTTGATTATAGATGAGTAAATCATCATTTACACTGTGTTGTCCTCTCTGTTCATAGTACTGTCTGAGAATGAGATTGTGTGGCATGCTGGCTATCCTTTGATTCTCTGACCTGAGCACATTCTTCATCAGATTTCTAAGCATCTCTGATTTCATTCAGTCACTGAGTTGTTGCTGATAGAGTTGTGGTTGTAGTTGATGCAAAGGTTTTTGTCTCTTCAACAAGAACTACATCACCTTCTGAAGCTTTGAAGCTCCTCGATTTGAAGAAGAGTCATGCGGACTTGAGACATTAACTTTGTTTCTCTCTCTACAGATGCTGCCAGACCTGCTGAGATTTTCCAGCATTTTCTGTTTTTATTTCACCTTGCTCAGGCCATACCACTGGGATACAGGACAAAGCACCTGTGGTATTCTGCTGCTTTCCCAGAACATACTCTGTCTTTGCATCAAACCTCATCGTCCTCAGTCTGAATTATTGAACTTGTGGAAGCATTTCTGCTAACACCTTAGAATTTAAGAGTATCACTGATGGTTTGTGGTCTGTCTTTATCTTGAAGTGGAGATGAAGAACATAATCTGTGAACTTTTCACAAGCCCATGTAGCAGCTAGTGCTTCTTTCTCTTTCACTGAATATCTCTGTTCAGTCTGTCAGTGGAGGAGATGCATAGTAAACAGATCTGCACTTTCCATCCATCTGCATCTAAAAAGCACAGCTCCCAATCCTGTACAAGATGCCTCTGCAGCAAGGACAGTGGGTAGCTCTGGGTTATAGTGAGCTAAAATATCAGATGATATCAGAATCACCCTGATTTTCTCAAAATATTTCTGTTGTGCTTCTTTGCAGCACCAGGTATTGTCTTGTTGTAACAGCTGACATAGTGGCTCATTGACAACTGCTAGGTTGGGCAGAAACTTTCCAACTTGGTATAATGTGCTCATGAATCTTTGGAGCTCAGTTATCTTGTGTTGGAGCTGGAAACTCCTTGATTGCTCTTGTTTTCAGTGGATCAACTCTGATACCACAATATGCCCAAGGAACTTGACAGTTGGCTCTGAGAATTCACATTTGTTGTTGAGTGTACGTTCTGCTTCCTCTCAGCATTGCAGTACAGCTCAGACTCTCATGTCATATTCTGACTGAGTGGATCCATGAATCGAGACATCATCCATGTGACATATGACTCCATCCAGTCCTTCTAGTATACTTGGCATTGTCCTCTGGAAGATTTCTGGCACTGGTAAAATGCCAAAGGGTAATCTGTTGACACAAAACTTCCCAAAGTAATGAATGTCGTGAGCAACATAGACACTTCATCAAGGGGTAGTTGCCAAAAATCATTGTTTGCACCTAGCTTCATGAAGATTGAACTCTTCCCCAATTTAGTTAAGCTGTCGTTCAGAGATTTCATAGGATGAACTTTGCATTCTACTGCTTTGTTCAGCTGTGTGAGATCTACGCAAATTCAGTTAGATCTGTGGGGTTTTGGCACTGGGACCATCCCCGAGCATCAGCTTGTTGGTTCTGTTACAGGTGAAATAACCCCCTGCTTCAGCATAGAGTCAATTTCCTTCTTTACTTTTGGCAAGAGTGGATGAGGAACTTCTCTGGTGTAAACAGACACACTGGCTTTGTTTCAGGATGTGGAGTGATGTGGTATGCTGTCTTCAGCTTTCCTAGTCCTGCGAACAGATGTGGGAATTCAGCTCTGAAGTTTATAGGTTGATTTTCTCAGCTTTCCAGTTCCTCTTCTCTGCAAATCCAATGCAAGTCAATACAGGCTTTCCTGCTCAAGAGTGAGCAACTCAGGTTCTGAATCCCACCACGGTAGCTGGTGAAATTTAAATTCAGTTAATAAATCTGGAATTAAAAAGCCAGTCTTGGTAATAGGGACCATGAAACCATTGTCAATTGACGGAAAAACACATCTGGTCCTTTAAGGAAGGAAACCTGCCATCTGTACCTGGTCTGGCCTACCCGTGACTCCAGACCCACAGCAATGTGATTGACTGTTAGGCCTCTGAAACAGCCTAGCAAGCCACTCAGTTATATCAAAGCCTACAACAAGGAATGAAACTGGACGGACCAACCAACAGCAACCTAAGTACTGGAAATGACAATGGCAAGTTCAGCCCTGTTGACCCTGTAAAATCCCCCTTCCTAACATCTGGGGGCCTGTGCCAAAATTGGGAGAGCTGTCTCACAGACTAGTCAAGCAACAGCCTGACATAGTCATACTCATGGAATCATACCTTACAGACAATATCCCAAACACCACCATCACCATCACTGGATATGTCCGATCCCACTGGCAGGACAGACCCAGCAGAGGTGGCGGCACAGTGGTATATAGTCAGGAGGGAGTTGCGCTGCGAGTTCTCAACATTGGCTCTGGATCCCATGAAGTCTCATGGCATCAGATCAAACATAGGCAAGGAAACCTCCTGCTGATTACCACGTACCGCCCTCCCTCAGTTGATGATGCAGTACTCCTCCATGTTGAACACCACTTGGAGGAAGCACTGAGGGTAGCTAGGGCACAGGGTGTATTCTGGGTAAGAGACTTCAATGTCCATCATCAGGATTGACCTGGTAGTAGCACTAGTGACCAAGCTAGCATGTGACAGGTACATTGAGGAACCAACAAGAAGGAAAAACATACTTGACATCATTCAACTGAGAAAATTAACCTATAAACTTCAGAGCTGAATTCCCAAATCTGTTCACAGGACTAAGAAAGCTGAAGACAGCATACCACATCACTCTACATCCTGAAACGAAGCCAGTATGTCTGTTTACACCAGAAAAGTTAACTACCAGCTGCAGATGCATCTATCCATGACAGTATTGATTGGAGTGTTCACCGCACAGCCCTCGTGGAGTTTTTTTATATTAATTCACGGGATGTGAGCTTTGCTGGCTGGGCCAGCATTTATTGCCCATCCCTAGAAGCCCATGAGAAGGTGATGGTGAGCTGCCTGCTTGAAGAACTGCAGTCCCTGTGGTGTTGCTACACCCACAGTGCTGTTAGGAAGGGAGTTCCAGAATTTTGACCTAACAACAGTGAAGGAACAGTGATATATTTCCAAGTTGCGATGGTGAGTGACCTGGAGAGGAACTTGCAGATGGTGGTGTTTCCATGTATCTGCTGCCCTTGTCCTTCTTGATGGTAGCGGTCATGGGTTTGGAAGGTGTTGTCTAAGAAACCTTGGGGAATTCCTGCAGTGCGTCTTGTAGATGGTACACACTGCTGCTACTGTGTGTTGGTGGTGGAGGTATCAGCCTGCTGAAGGTAGAACACAGGAGTGCTTGCATGTCAAGCAGTGAAAGCAGCAAGTGATAGACAGATCTAAGCAATCCCACAACCAATGGGTCAGATTTAAGCTCTGCAGTCCTGCCACATCTAGTCATGAATGGCGGTGGACAATTAAACAACTCACTGGAGGAGGAGGCTCCACAAATATCCCCGTCCTCAATGATGGGGGAGGTGAGCACATCAGCACAAAAGATAAGACTGAAGCATTTGCAACAATCTTCAGCCAGAAGTGCCAACTGGATGAGTCACCTCGGCCTCCTTCTGCGTTCCCCTGTATCACAGATGTCGGTTGTCAGCCAATTCGATTCACTCCATGTGATATCAATAAGTGGCTGAAGGCACTGGATAGTGCAAAGGCTATGGGCCCTGACAACATTCCAGCAATAGTATTGAAGACTTGTGCCCCAGAACTAGCTGCGCCCTTAGCCAAGCTGTTCCAGTACAGCTACAACACTGGCATCTACCTGACAATGTGGAAAATTGTCTGGGAATGTCCTGTGCATAAAAAGGTCAAATTGAAGTCAGCCAATTACTGCCCCATCAGTCTACTCTGAATCATCAGTAAACTGATGGCAGGGGTCGTCGACAGTGTTATCAAGTGGCACTTACTTAGAAACAACCTTTTCGTTGACGATCACTTTGGGTTCGCCAGGACCACTCAACTCTTTACCTCATTATAGCTTTAGTTCAAACATGGACTAAAGAACTGAACTCAAGAGGTGAGGTGAGAGTGACTGCCCATGGCATTAAGCCTGCATTTGGCTGAGTGTGGCATCAAGGACCCCTAACAAAACTGGAGTCAATGGAAATCAGGGGGAAAACTCTCCATTTGTTGGCGTTATGCCTAGTACAAAGGAAGACACTTGTAGCTGTTGGAGGTCAATCATCTCAGTCCCAGGAAATCACTGCAGGTGTTCCTCAGGGTAACGTCCCAGGTCCAACCATCTTCAGCTGCTTCATCAATGACCTACCCTCCATCGTAAGATCAAAGTGGGGATGTTCGTTGATGATTGCACAATGTTAAGTACCATTTGCAACTCTACAGACACTGAAGCAGACAGTCTCCACATGCAGCAAGACCTGGACAACATTCAGGTTTGGGCTGATAAGTGGCAAGTAACATTTGTGCCGCAGTGACCATCTCCAACACAAGAATCCAACCATCTCCCTTTGATATTCAATGGCATTATCATCACTGAACGCCCCACTATCAACATCCGGGGGGGCTACCATTGACCAGAAATTGAACTGGACTAGCCATATACATACTACAACAGCAGGTTAGAGGCTGGGGATTCTGTAGTGCTTAGCTCACCTTCGGATTCCCCAAAGGCTGTCCACCATCTATAGGCACAGGATGCACTGCAGCAGCTCACCAAGGCTCCTTCAACAGACCCTTCCAAACCCATGATCTCTACCATGTAGAAGGACAGGGGCAGCAGATAGATAGGAAAACCACCACCTTCAAGTTCCCCTCCAAGCTACACACCACTGTTACCTTGAAATATATCACTGTTCTTTCACTGTCACTAGGTCAAAATCCTGGAACACCCTCCCTAACAGCACTGTGGGTGTAACTTGCACCACATGGACTGCAATGATTCAAGAAGGCAGCTCACTGCCACCTTCTCAAGGGCAATTAGGGATGGGCAATAAAAATGCTGGCCTAGGCAGCAACTCCTACATCATGTGAAGGAATAAATAAAAAACATATCAATGTTTCTGTGATTTCCTTCTCTTGATATTGAAGAGTTGTGTTCAGTTCAGTCCCTCCTGGCCTGCTAGTTTTGTGATGGCTGAAGAGCACTGCTTTCCAACCATGGTTCAGCTAGAAAGAACCAAAACTGCTGTACCTTGTCTAATTTAAACTGTTTCTTTTTTCCCTCTACTAGGATAACAGCACTCCAGTAGCTTCAACTTGGTTCCTGGACCTCTCCAAGGAAAGGCATCAGAATTTCACAGATATCTTTTATTTCATAGACCTTGCCACCTTTCAAATGTTTCCCTTTGTGCATATTCTGTATAGGTTTCTTGCTATGGCACACAACTCGGAAGCCATCCATCTTTCCACACAAATGGTATTCAGCCCCCTTATCAGGGTAGTTTTCCCTGCCACACCAATTACAGTTAGCTGGAGCTGTTGATGGGCACTTTTCCTGTCTCCGGTGTTTTTTTGCGAAAACTTTTCCTTTATCAAATTTGACATGCTCGACTAAGTTAGCTGCTTTTAAGATAAGGCTCTTCCTGAAACCTTAAACCACAGCTTGATTCTGTTTCCTGAATCAAGGTTGTCTGCTCAATTGGATTGCCTTTGCTCATCTCCCGACCACAAGTGGTCAGACAAGACATCAGCCAAAACTCCCATGACAATTCTGGCTCTGATTAGCTCATCTTTAAACCTGCCACACTTACAGTCCTTTGCAAGTCTGTACAGGTCATTTATGAATGCATCAACACTTTTCCCTTGATGTTGAATACATCAGTTAAATTTAGCCTGCTCAACAATGGTATTCTTTCTCAAATTGGAGTATGCATCAAGTGCCTTGATTACTTTCTTGTAAGCGGCTTTTTCCTCAATGATACCCTGTCTGACAAGGACATCATCCGCACAGCCACCCATCACATATAACAGCATTCTGACCAGCTCACTGCTTGCCTTTGCAGCGGGGCCCAATGAGGTTCAATATCTGGAAAATCTCTAATACCAATTCAGCCATGCTTCTGCTTAGTTGACCCTCTCGACGCTTTCTGGCAATGGTAGAGACTTCTCCATAACTATTCTTTCATTCACTGCCAAATAATATTCTTGGTGCTGTTTGACTAATATGGAACATTTACTGAGCCTGCAAAGGTATATAAAACACGAGCTTTATTAGAACACATCTTACTCCTTTGGTTACATCTTCCACGTGGCTGCACAAGGGAGAGCAAATCATGTGAGGTTGCATCAATTCCTGTGACAATATAGACAGTATCTGATTAGCATATTAAACAATTAGGATTAATCCATTACACTACGTGGCATGCATTTGGATGGGGTGTTATTGGATGGGGGTGCAAGGGGGCTTCTGACCCCAGAGGCTTCAATTAAAGCTGCAATTCAATGGATTGGAGGCAGGGTTGGGTTGGTAAACAGACTTCTGACAATTTAACTCCCCACCCAACCTAAACCTGCCTGTTTTTCTCAGTCACAAATCAGCCATCAAGTGTCTTTCCATTAATATTACATACTGTAATTTTTAGAGTTTTCAAAAATTATTTAAAAAAACAATGCTCCTGGATTTTAGATAATTTATCAGTGAAAGGAGGATAATGAAATAAAGAAACAAGCTAAACGTAGGGTGGGGGGGGGGGGGGGGGGGGGGGCGCGGTGCTGAACATTATGATCTTCACTGCCTTCGAAAATCGCGCTATTGAGCTGTTTGGAGAGGACATGGACCGTTCCTGCGGCAATGTTGAGTCGGTGGCAAACACCCACATGAAGAACCTGCACCAGATCAACCTCACTCAATGCTACTGTGAGTGCTATTTCCTGGTCTTTACTGCCAAACGCTAATTATCAATACTTTTTTTAACAGGCAGCTCTATCAAGCACCCAACACCCTCAATCAGCCAGGCCATCAGCTGCAGCCAAGAGGACACCTCGGATGAGGAATTAGAAATAAGCAGCCTTGAAGACCCATCAAAGTGCTCATCCACACCCTCCACCATCACAGAGACACACACCTCGGTGGGACCTAGTTCTAGAGCAGGATCGCAGTCACAACCTGGTGAGCAGCATGCACAATCTGGTCCACAGCATGTGGGGTCAGGGCTATCCGAGGTAGCCGGCACTCAGACGACTGGTGGAGGCAAGGAATCTGCTGACTCAGAGTCAGATGAAGAGCCTCTGGACTTGGTTCTAAATCAGTTGATGGAGCTGCAGTGACAACCATGGGAACATCAGGAAATGTTGTCAGCTGCATTCCTCAGAGTGCAATGGACAATGGAGGAGTCCGTTTGCATTCAGTCTGAGATGATAGCACTGTCATGCCAATGCACCGAGGTCAACACTGGTAGGATGGTGGCTGCCATGGAAACATTAGTCCAGGACATTGGCTGGCACTGCTGCCCGGGCTGAACTCCATTGCTGTCGCCAGAGTTGGCCTCCAGCGGTGTCAAAGCAAGAGGGGTACAGGGCAGCTCAATCTTACTCCAGCTGTCCCTTTTCCTCAAGGAATCACCCAGGGGCCCTCAGGCACCCATAGGGAGGAGGACCAGCAGCTAGACACTCAGGAACTATCCGGATGATTGCAAGAGTGTCCGACTGATCCCAATCCCCTCTTCCTATGACCCTATCACCTCCAGCTCCACAGACCAAGGAGAGTACACCTGCCTCACAGCAGGACACCCAAATCAGGCCAGGGCCCTCCAGATCTCAGCCCTCCAGAGGAGGCCCGCCAAGATCATCACAGACAACAGGACATTGCAGTCAGCAGGCTGCCTCCACCTCTGCTGTGGATGTCAGGGATGCATCCAGATGTAGGGTTAGACTTTGGGAAGACAAATACCATTAGGAATACAATGGTGTCATGGGTGTTCACAACATGTATATAATGTGCACAACTGTAAATACAATGTCACCCATTCCACATCTCCTTTTTCATGATGAGATGTGTTGCAGTCAATCAGGTGACACACCATGGTCCCTCCCCCCACTTAATGCAGCTGACGCTATCATGGGCATCTCATCTATGTAGCTTGCTTCCATTTCACCACAGTGTCTGGCTGTTTTCAAATCATTTCCGATATCAGTGGTGCCTTGACCTTAATTTTAACTGTGCTTGTGCAAGGCACGTCCTTCACATGCTTTGTAGCATGATGTCATGCTCACTCTTGGCTGTGTAACGTAGAGGCAAAGATGTTCTACCATCTCATTTGCATGATTGAAAGGTGGAGGTGTAGTGGCGATGGACAGATGTGTTAACGCATGGAGACAGGTCATATATCTTGGAACTCAATGTACACTGTCATCTGCCAGGGCTTTCATGCTATGAGCCCATACTCAAAGCTCGTGTGCTCTCCTGTATGGCAACTGCATTGGCTATTTTCCGATTGTACATCTAATAAGCTGATCAGTAAGTGCAAACTCATTGCCTCCTCAGGTTGATTAAACTCTGGCCCTCTCAGCATTACTATTATCCTGGCACTCAAACCTACAGTCCTGAGTGTGTCTCACCATGTCGTTGTCTGTGTTGGGCCACGAGGCTCTCATGTCAATGAACAAATACTGCACTGGCCGAGAACACTGATGTTAATTCCAAATGACCATATCTGGTGGGCAACGAAGCCTTTGAGCATGCTCCCGACGCACACGTTGTTGCTTCACACAATGCTGAGAGGAGAAATGAGATAGTAGCGAAGATGTAATGAAGTGGAAGTGTGCTCTTTATTAGAAATGATGCGTGGTTGTGAGGGCTTCATGGTCTCTGAGCATTTTTCAGTTCGCCAGGACCAGGGATGGCTTTGAGAGCACAATGTCTGCGTTAAAGAGGAGGCATTTCAATTGGCAATTGGTTGAACATAGTCATCCTTAGGTGGTCCACATCCAGAGTAAGGTGAGGATAAATGCAGGCAACCATCCCTGACTGAGAGTGCCGGATGTCAATGGGATTAAGAAGAAGGTGACACGGAGGACTGACTGATCTCTAAATGGATTGAGACCTGCGGCAGGTCCTCGGCTGCCTTGACCCAAGTGTCACCTATCAGTTTCACCGTCGAGGTTACACAGAATGCATTGTCTCATTGCTGGAGACGGATTTTCTTGAGGAGTTTTGCCCTATTGAAGGCTACCACCCACGAGCCCACTCGGGTTAGTGGAACAGCTCCTGTCTCTTGTAGGCTGCAGCCATGACTGGGATGCTGGAGAGATACTTGAAGAGTCAGCACTTTTGGATGTCTGATGGCAGGTTGCCCTCCTCCAGTCACCACCTCATCTCAGCGAGGACACATGCTACCAAAGCTTCAACATCTTTCAAAGGATCAGGGCAATGTGAGTGTGATAAGGAACTGCTCACTCTCATTTTAAAGTGTATTGTTGTAAAGAGAGGAATAACAAAGCTGCTGTTCATGTTGGCCCATAATGGAGGGCACTTATCCGAGAGGATACTCAAAGCACTAATCATCTTCATCCTGGAATATGGTGGCCAGAGGTCCTCACATGCCGGCCTGCCTCGTCTGGCCAGTGCTATGGCCACTTCATCTGCAGCCTTGGCTTCCTTGACTTCATTGCCCTCAACTCCTTCAAAGTCCTGCTCATTGGTGCAGCTTCTCCATGTCAGCATCTGGCAAGTCCTCCCCATTTTGCAGCACCAGGTTGGGCAGCACGTGGCAAGCCACGATGATCCGTGAGACCCTCTGAGGAGTGTACTGCAGGGCTCCGCCAGATCTGTCCAGGCATCGGAATCACATCTTTGAGATCTCTACGGTGTGTTCCACCAACGTCCAGGTGGCAACATGAGACTCGTACCTTGTCTCTGCAGGAGCCTGAGGCCGCTGAACGGGCTTCATCAGCCACGTCCTTGGTGGCTTTATAACCGAAGAGCCCGCCTTGAATCCTGTGTGGCTCCTCGAAGATGTTCGAGATCTATGATCTACTCAAGATGTATGAGTCGTGGACACTTCCTGGGTATCTGGTGCAAACTGGCAGGATTTGTTTGTTATGGACGCACAGGAGCTGTACATTGAGGATTATGTGGGATTCCTATTTATGTAATGGAGTGCCTGGTGCCATGGAGCTTTGAGAGCCACATGAGTCCAGTCGATGACACCTTGCACCTGTGGAAACCTGGAAATCTCTGCAAAGGCCAATGCTCTGGCATCCTGGCTTGCTTGATCTCTGTTGAAGTTGATGTAATTGTGAGCCTTGGTAAAAAGGGCACCTGTGACCTCATGTCTGCATTTGTGCGTGTAGGTTTGAGAGATCCCATAGAGGTCCCCAGTCAAGCCCTGGAAAGAGCCAATGGTGTAGAAGTTGAGTGCAGCTGTCACTTTCAGAGCCACAAGCAATGGATGTCATCCCAGTCGCTATGCCGCCAATTTCTCGACAATGTGGCAAATATGAGTGGACATGCGGAAGCGTCGGCGACATTGGTTCTTGCTCATCTGCAGATAAAACATGAGGCACTTGTACACCCTGGCTCTAGCGAGGCGCCTATGCATGATGTTTCTGCTCTTCTCATCCTCGGCCTGTTGCTTGGTCTTGAGGGTTTTTCTCCTACCTTTGGCAACCCAGCCTCCTCCATCACAATCTTCTCCTTATCTTATGCCTGTATGCTATTGTACAGGCAGCAATGAATCCAGGCTTCATCTTCCTGATGGCCTCTTCACTACAGTATCAATGAGAAACAGTCAAGAGTCAGGATTAATCTGCAAAGATCCTCTTTCTGTCAATGACTCATCAGCGAATGTGAGTTCATGGACTTTGTTCCCGTGCCGACAAGCACTCGCCTCTGAAAGGATGGGCAGTGCGGGGTGTGTATCAAAGTCTTCCACTCCACCCCCCTCCCCCCCCTCCCAACCCCCTTCACATGAGCAGCTGCTATGAGATTGCTTTGGTCAGGTACCTGGATATGCTGCTTTAAGCCCAGGATCTGGCATCCACATTCACAACACTGCCATACTAGAGTCTTTGGAATATACATGGGTGTCAATGTTTAGGCAGATATTCGGAAGGGTGTCTGAGGCTTCTGTTCTGTGAACTGTGTGGCGCCACCACTGAAAGATGCTCCTGAAGCTTGTCCAGTTGTCCAACTAGTCTGAAATTCTTTACAGATCTGGGGGAATGCCATGCTGAGAGCAAGAGATTAAACTACGGAGATTGATTAATGCCACTTTGTGCGATTAGTCTTGCATTAACGCACATCATTGCTTCACTTTGGTGATTCCCTGCAATGTCATTGAGAGACTATTAACATGTCTCAGATGTCTCTCTGTGCATGTGGTAATGCATAGTTCAGTTGACTTCACCTTTAATTGCCTCCCCCAGTGCATTCAGTTGGCCACTACCTCACAAGCAGGATCTTTCCTCATTTACGTTTTGTACTGTGCAATCAGCTGCAGATTTGAATATGGTGGTGCTGAGCTCTCACTGCCAGACCAGTACGAGTGTGCAATTATGGAACCTCCTCCCCACCATCGTCACCGAGGAAGTTAATGTCAAAGGCCTCTCAGTCCTCTCCCTGTATCCCTTGACCCCATTGTTTTTGTGGTGGATTTCCGTTTGTTAGCCCATGGACGTTTTGAGGTGAAGGTGCATATGTCCTATGTACACCTCAGTCCTCACCATCTTAAGGCCACTTGCACAATTCAACATGTACCTCCAGGAACACCCTGGGGTACCCCTTATCGCAGTGCAGCCCTAGCCCTGCAGCCTCTTCCCTTGCCTGAGGCCACTTACCCCCTTCCCCAAACAAGTCCTAGCCCTGCAGCCTGCTGGTCTGCTAGATAGAGTCCTGCCTGTGAGCCCCCTTAAAAGTGCTGTGGTGCTGCCTGCGAAGCCTGGAGCTGATGGCCGCGAGTGCTGCCCGAAGCAAGGTCGGCAAACAAACTTCAAAGTCGCAAGCTGGGGTGGAGGTCACCGGGTGCACGTGATTGCACGCCGACGTGACCTCATGATCCAGCATGGGGCAATGATTCCGCTGAGCAGGGCTTGTAATGAGATACTAATGCATTGAAATTAGGTTCCTGATGTATGGCAGAGGGAAAGGTGGCCTGCCATTGATGGGTAGAGCAGACGACCGCAAACTGATTTTACGGCGATGTGAAACCGACTTTTGTGATCTCCTGCTATTTTCCGTGTCTGCCGGGAATAGGCTGGAAAATCCCAGCCATAGTTTAAGTAATGGTTTCTTTATGCTTGAAGCCATTACTTTATGGAACAGATAATCAGATAGCAAAAGGAATGTCAAATGTCAACTTAGTTCAAGCATTAAGAAAGAAATGGATGGATTCCTGATTCTCCAGAGAGAAAAGAGAAACACACATGGCTCTGAACCAACATTGATATGATTATAACATGTGGGACATTTGCAGACTAACTGATGAAGAAAGTTGAATGGGATAATTAATCTTTCTCTTTATTTCCATCATTTCACCTTAATGATTGTCAGCCTGTCAGCAGTTTGGATCTAAGCCCTGTGGTGGCGCAATTAAAATACAACACAGGCTCAATGTAAAAATAGGGGTGGCTTCTTTATCGTTGAGTTATTCCAACAAGAACGCTGCTGTGATATCTTTTTGAAAGTGCAATTTGAGGTTACTAATCATCTGACCCTACTGAATACTTTTGTCCTGAGCCATGAGAGATACCTTTGTTAGTCAGAAATCTCAGTGACTAGAAATTTGGGTGCACCTATTTTTGGCACTTTACCCTCACAATGTTAGCAGCTGGTGTTTGAAGTGGGAGGGCCGAGAATCCCCCTACTTTGTGGCTCAGCCATTGCAAAGTGGTTGGCACTATGTTGGAACCCGCAAAAGTTACTGCGCCAATTTCTAGGCAAGTGATTGGGTTCCATTAAGGGCATGTGGAGGAGGAACTGATGGACCTCAGGGTCCATGGTGGGAGGGGTTCACTGAGGGATGGGTAAGAAGATCACAGACCTCAGGAGTACTGTTGTGAGGTTAACCATGCTGTCTGGGAGGCTAAGAATTTGGGCCAGGGTCTGGCCCAAGAAGTAATTGAGAAGGGGATGTGGGGATGTCAAAGTTGGGAAGGCCTCAGGACTGGAAACAGCTGTGATTTGGTAAGTTCTTCCTTTTCACTTACGTGATGGTGTTCAGTGCTAGTTTTCCCAGGGGCAATCAGCACTGGCAACCTCAAGACAAACCAATTTTTCAGCAGAGCCCAGAAGCAGGTGTTAGGCCCTTTAGTTGCTAACACAAATCAACTAATGCCTACTTCAGATGTGGGTAAAGGACTCTTTTTGGTTGTCCTTTATCAAGATGGCATTCAGAATGATTTGTGGCAAAAGTATGCCCTTGTGTGCATCGGATGCCATTCTGATCCCCAAATGGTGCCCAAAGCACCCAAACGTTGAATGCTACTGATCCCATTTTCCCCCTCCCTATCTGTTAATAGGAAGAAAGCAGCAACACCCTCAAGGTTGATAAAAACAAAAAAACTGCGGATGCTGGAAATCCAAAACAAAAACAGAATTACCTGAAAAAACTCAGCAGGTCTGGCAGCATCGGTGGAGAAGAAAAGAGTTGACGTTTCGAGTCCTCATGACCCTTCGACAGAACTGTCGAAGGGTCATGAGGACTCGAAACGTCAACTCATACCCTCAAGGTTGAATGAGCTGAGGCTGATCTGCTAAATGCTGTAGACTAATCTGGCAATCCGTTATAGAGAATTCATAGTTTTAGCTGCATGTCATAAAAAGGCAGCACAGAAGAGTAAAACATACAGCTTGACAATCATATTTCTTCAAAATGACTGCTGTAAATGTTTTCTACATTGTACTTTGGAACCATACCAAAAACATAGTACAGAGCAGGTTTATTGTTGAAATATATGTTGTATCTATTAGTGAGAGAATGCCACAAGCAATGTATGTTCTACCCAACAATGTGATTCATCAGAAAGCATTGCTATACAGTATAGGCTTTTCACCACTATTATTTTTACCTCAAGGCCCTTAATATTGACTTAAATTCGGGCTGACACTGCACCATATTTGAAGATTTTGTTTGTTTATCATATTACTCTTTGCCTAGACTAATTCTATAATTTTATGTAAAGTTTGTGTTTAATTACAGTTCAGATTAATGGGGGATGAAATGGTGTTTGTGGCAGGGCTGAAGAAGATGGCTTTGATTTGCCTGGTGTTTAACTGTTTAAATTGCTGCTCATTAACAATGTTTAAATTGCTGCTCATCCAGGACAGAATGTCAAATGAGCAGAGTGACAACCCACTGGGGAGGTCGAGAAAAGGTGTGGTGAGGTAGAGGGCTGGCTGTCATCCGTGCACAAGGCCAGCTTGTGGCACAAAGAAGCACATTAGAAAAAATATCATCAGAAAGGAGCATCATATCCTCAGATGATGCAGTCTCAACCATGCCTATTCTAGTCATGCCCCTGATGTGGGACACAATTTTCCTACTTCCAATTAGGCCAGGAGCTGACTATGAATATTTAACTAAGTTCACCTAAGAAAATCGTGTAAGGTTGGCAATGCAGGATTTCAACGAGCACAAAGCTCGCTGTGCCCCAATCCAGTCTTGCCACTTCAGCAGCAGGATGAGAAAATACATCAGAAAGTGCGAAGGAGAAGACATACATTTTATTGGTATTACAAGAAGTCCTACATTAATATTAATGCTACAACACATTATGCTAATTTTATGAATATTGCTATTTGAATGTATACCCTGAACACAGAAGATACATAATTCACTTAAAAATCTATTACCTTTTCAGCAAATAATCTTATCACACTGATGTTTTATTAAACATTACATACAGATGCACAAGTTTTTTCTGATTAACACTTGGTTAAGTTAGTTGATGTAACTAAAAATAGAATCAGGATCATAGAATGGTTACAGTTTGGAAGGAGACCATTTTCCCTGTCATCTCCACGCAGGCTCACTGCAAGAACAACTCAGCTGTTTCTACTCCCCTGTCCTTAACCCATAGCCCTGAAAATGTTCCCTCTTCCCATTTGAAACTCTGCATCTACCTCCGCCACATTCTCAGGCAGTGCATTCCAGATCCTAACCACTCACTGCAGGAAAATTTTTCTCCTCATGTGGCCGATGGTTCTTTTGCCAATTCCACCTTAAATCAGTGTCCTCTGGTTCACAAGCCTTTCACCCAAACTCTACTTAATCTGTCCAGGTACTTGATGATTTTGAACACTTCTAGCAAATCTCCTCTCAATCTTCTTTTCTAAAGAGAACAACCTCAGCTTTTCCAATCTATCCACGTAACTGAGTCCCTCATCCCTGGAATCATTCTTGTAAATCTTTTCTGCACCTTCCCTAAAGCCTTCCCAAAGTGCAGTGCCCAAAATTGGACAACACATCCCGGTTGAGGCCGAACCAGAGGTTTAAATGGGTTCATCACAATGTCCTTGCTTTTGTACACTATGGACGGAATCGTCCCAGATTTACCCGCTGGTCACAATGGCGGGCTTTTAGGCCAAATCGTCCCAAACCCATCACATTATTTTTATATTCCCAGGAAACACGCCGTTTCCATGACGGGCGGGCTCTCATTTGCCTACCTGCCATCATCTCACTGCTTCATCTCGCCACAAGCACACATCTCAAAGCTTCCAGACCATGACTGCTGCATGGATGACAGGATGGCCCCGAAAAGCAAAAAGACTGCACAGCCCGCTTCAGTGACACGTCTCTGGATGCAGTGGATGCCTTTTGGATGCAGTGGAGTCACACCGGTTTGTCCTAAACCCCCGTGCTGGCCGCAGGCTGGGCAGTGGCATCACCAACCAGGCTTGGGAGGCGGTGGAAAAAGTGATCAGTGGAAAAAGAGGACAGCCACATAGTGCTACAAGGGGATGAATGATCTCCTCCCTTCCACCAGGTAAGTTACACTTCTTATCACTCTCAACTCACACATTCACAAACTCATCACACATCCACAGGACTCTCACTCACTGCCAGTTCAAGGGACGTCACCATTAACTCTCGCACACACACACCTTCATTGTCCTCATCATGTCCAGGGGACCACTCACCACCCACACATGCCAGGCGGCTTGCACACACTTTCTCCGTCTCTATTCACGCACACAACAACAGAGAGAGGCCGCAAGGCAAGTGGAGGAATGCCTGAGATCAAGGTCCTCACCAACAGAGCAATCCAGCTGGCCGGCGAGGATCTGGAGCGTTCCTGTGCTGATGCTGAAGTCAGTGGTGCTCTACCCAGTGAGGATCCAGCAGTGCAACATCCATCAGACAAGCATGCTGTGAGGGATGTGTCCTGTTTCACAGGCCAATGCCATGCACTAATTATCTCCCCTTGCCTACGCAGGCACATCTGGGAAACAGCCAACGGAGTCCATGACCCAGGGCCTCCAATCAAGCCTTGAAGACACCTTGGAAGAGGAATCTGAAGGCTCCCTCCTTGAAGTCCCAGCACAACCTCCATCAATGCAGAGACACACATCTCAGTGGGACCTAGCTTTAGAAAAACCTAGGGATCACAATCTGGTAAGCACATCATGCTGTCTGATCCACTGTAGGCGGTGGCAGGGACTTCCCAGGTGTCCGGCACTCAGAGGACTGCTGGACGCCAGAAATTTGCTGAGTCTAAGTCAGATGACGAGCCTCTGGACTCAGTCATATCACAGTTGTTGGACATACAAAAGCAAGCTCGGGAACATCAGGAAGGGATGCCTACTGCACTCCTCAGATTGCAAGGCACAATGGAGGAGTCCGTCCGCCTTCAGTCTGAGGTGATAGTGTTAGCATGTCAATGCACCGAGGTCAACACTGGCAGGATGGTGGCCTCCATGGAGACCTTGACCCAGGATGTCGCTCCTGCACTGCTGCGTGGGCTGAACTCAATTGCTGAGGCCATAGTTGGCCTCCAACAATGTGTATGCGAGAGGGGTGCTGGGCAGCTCAATCTCACCCCAGCTACCCCTTCTCCTTAAGGAGCCAGTCTGGGGCCCTCAGACACCCATAAGGAGGAGGATCAGCAGGTCCGTACTCCAGGGCCATCCACCCAGGTAACTACAAGAGTGTCCGGCCCATCTGAATCCCATTTTCCTGTGACCTCAGCCACTACAGCTCCACACCCGAGCAGGGTGCTAATGCTACACAGCAGCGCCCCGGAAGCAGGCCTGGGCCCACCAGATCTCGGCCCTCCAGAGGATGGCTGCCAAGATCATCACAGACAGCAGTCAGCAGGCTGCCTCCACCTCTGCTTTGGATGTCCAGGGAGAACCAAAATGTAGCGGCAGAGTTAGGAAAGTTCAGAAGAATTAGCTGCACAGTCTGGCCAAGAGTGTTAATCACTTGTACATATTGTTCACTGTTGTCAATAAACTCCCAAGAATGTCTCCCTGCTTGGGGCTTCTTTTTCTGATGAGCAGTGTTCTTGTCACTCAGATGTGAAACCTTTCAGCACAAGATGTCTCAGTCCAGGGCCTCTTCCCTGTGTTCTGTGCAGCCTCTGGACCAAAGTAATGGTCCAGCCTCACACCCCTAAAATATTACAGATGCCTGCACCTCAGTGGTGCTTATCATTGCTGCCAAAATGTAGTGGGCAGGCGCCACAGAGTTCTCTTATTCTGTCTGTGTGCTCTCAGTGCCTTTAAGGAAGGGCTGGCCCTCACCTCTTCAGCATCCGTGACTAGTGATGCTGTGCTCCTGAAGGGTTCAAGTGCTGAAGGCAGAGAAAGGATCAGATGCTTCCAAAGTTTCATGGTTGCATCTCTATGATATGACATTGATCACAGAGCGGAAGCCAGACAGGAGTCAGACATTCTCAGAGGCTGTATGAAGACCTATAGAGTGTCGTCATTGCATGTTGTCAACCTCCTGCAATCGAGTGACTAGTAGGGCCTCCACTGTGACTCCATAACAGGAGCATTCTCATAGAGGGTATTCGTGCTGCTATAGGCCAGACTGGAGTCAAACGTTCACAGATGCAATGTGAGGATCTATGGGATCACTGCATGTTGTCATCATCCTCCTCAAATCTAGCACCTATGAGGGCCTCCTGAGTGCGCCTGCCTCATCTAACCATTGAAAGAATGTCATCCCATCATCGTCACCTCCAAGGACCTCGTCACCCTCATCCCTGTTGGTGTCCTCCTCATCAGAGGAGACCCCCAGCTCCTCCATCTCCTCCTCAGCCCGTTGCAGAGCCATGTTGTAAAGGGCGCAGCAGACAACGATGATGCGTGACACCCTCTGTGGACTGTATTGCAGGGCACTGCCAGACTGGTCCAGGCACAGGAACCACATCCCGATGTTCTGCTCCACCAAGTTGCGAGCTGCAGCTTGATCTTCATTATAGCGTCACTCTGCTGCAGTTTGAGGCCACATGCATGGGTGTCATCAGCCATGGCCTCTGTGGGTAGCCCTTGTCCCCAAGGAGCCAACCCTGCAGCTCCTGTGAACCCTGGAAGATGTCAGGGATTTGTGACCAACTGTGATTGGAGGAGTTGTGAACACTCCCTGGAAACTGTGTGCACACCTGCAGAATTCATTTCTGGTGGTTGAACACCAGCTGCACATTGAGTGAATGGAATCTCTTGTGGCTGATGTAGTTTACTGCCTGTTGCAATGGAGATATGAACACCATGCGAGTGCAGTCGAGTACACACTGAATCTGTGGGAAACCCAAGGTCTGGGTGAATCCAAATTCTCTTGCATCCTGGCTGTCCTGGTCCCGGGTAAAATGCACAAAGTTGTGTGCCCTCCTGAAGATGGCATCTGTGACCTCATGGATGCATTTGTGGGTGGAGGCTTGTGAAATCCCAGAGAGGTCACCTGTGGAGCCCTGAAAGGAGCCACTGGCATAGAAATTGAGCGCCGTGGTCACTTTCACAGCCATTGGCAGTGGATGCCCTCCATGTCCCCGTGGTGCCAAATCCTGCAGTAGCTGGCAGATGCGAGTGACCAGTTCCCTAGATATTCACAGTCTTCGGCGACACTGGTTCTCAGTCGTCTACAGGAATGACAGCCAGTGTCTATAGACGCTGGGTGTTGCTAGGCGCCGACCAGTGATGGCTCACTGTGGATCTTCAGCGGTGTGTGCTGGAGCTCCAGCTGTCAATTCTTCCAGAGGTTGCTGCTCCTGCCTCTGTGCAGACAAGAGCCTCAGTTGCTCTCTCCTCCATCGTCTTCACTCCCTATAGGCCATCAGACATACAGCTAGTTTACCAGGCTCCATGATCCTGATGTACTCCTCCTGCAGGATGGAAGAGAGAGACACGTGGTTAGCATGGGTGTACTAAGAACCTGCCCTGGTTAAATGTAAAGGTCCCTTATTGATTCCCAGAGAATGCTGGCCACCACACGGATGGCCAGAGATTAATGTGCTGCCCAAAACCCCACCTCCTCCGCCCAATCCACCCGACTGATTGGTTGCATCTTTGTCCATTGGACTGCTTGCTGTGCTCTCAGCTCAGGTGCAGGCATTCTCCTAACCTGTGCTGCAAGGATGTGCTGTTAGCTTGAACCATGGGGGAGACTGGTCCAAACCCGGATGATGACATTGCAAGGGACTGTGAGAGCCTCCACCAGTGACTGCTCCATGGCCAACTTTAGCAAGGAGACTGTACAATATGTGCTGTCGTCCAACTGTCCTGACGTCCATTAAAATGCTCATAACTTTGCAGCCTGTGCCAGCGGCAGTGGGGAGGGAGAAGGGTGCTGGATGTGGGGCGGAGGGGGGGGGTGTGTGAAAAGCTTTGGAGCACTTGGTGGCACTTTGATGCATTGCTTGAGTGGGCAGATAAGCTAAAAGCCTGACTCCAATCATGTCAATGTGGCTACACCTGAACTACCTAAGTTGCAGAAGGATGGTCACTTTATTCAGGCTGCCTGAATGCGTGGCCATTTCCCTCACCCACCCGAACTCACCACCCTGAATGTTTGTGCGTTATATTCAACAACAACCCGCCACCACCCCACAAGTCACCTCAATGGCAGGGCTGCGCTTAGCCCCTTCCCCCCAGCTTGAAGTCCAGCAGTCGACCCCTGGGAGCGCTGCACAATGTTACTGTGTACTCACCTCTGAGTTCCCCTCAAAGTGCAGCCCACCAAGTGCACGTCATGTATGTGCTGTTGTGAAACACGCGGAGTGTTTAGCCGCCGACATGGACGGACGACCTGGCGGGGGAGCACAATTCTGGTGGCCAGGCCTAATTATGATACGCTGATACAATGAGGTTCCCAATATCCGATGGCAGGAAACATGGCCTGTCATCGGAGGGCTGAGCAGACGATTGCGAACCGGTTTTATGCCAAGAGACACTCCCAGGTGCTGAGGCTCTTCAGTGTTCCAGCCCAACAGGCTGCTGGGTGACAAGGGCTATCCGTTGAAGACGTGGCTTATGACACCTCTCCACCACCCAACAACAGAGGCAGAGCAGCATTATAATATGCGTCATGCCTCCACAAGGGCAGTGGTAGAGAGGACCATAGGTCTTCTCAAGATGTGCTACCGATGCCTGGACCTTTTGGGGGAGCACTACAGTAGCCCCAAGAGCGGGTGTCACTGATCGTGGTTGCATACTGTGCTCTCCACAATCTGGCACTGGCAAGGGGGGACCCACTGGAGGAAGAGGATCTTGATGCAGTTGCACAGGCCACAGATGATGAGGCCAGTAGTGAGTCAGAAGAGGAGAACCGTGAGGAGAACACTGAGGGCATGGAGCTAGACCTTGGTAATCTCCAGGGAGGCAGGGACACCAGGGACACCTTGATCAAACACTCCTTCAGCTGGCCTACCACAGATCAGCTTTAAACACATGCCAGGGCTGCTGCCTCCATCCCAGATGTCTGAAAAGGCCCTTTCATTTGAACCCAAAGAACACTCAGTGCCTGTGCAATAAAGTTCAGAGCCATGTACATCCAGCATTACATACTGGCGTTCCCTGCACCAATGAAAAAAATAGGTGAAGCATACTCAGGCCATGATGACAAAAGCACAATTTATGTCATTCTGACAGTTCAATAATCTTAACAGAAACGTTTCTGGTATTCAACATCAGGCCTTTTTACCTAAAGTGAACAAAAATGAACATAAAATCACCCGTGACCTGTCCCTCTTGTGCTCATGGTGCCTTTAATTTAGGTTTCTGAGTGCAACATCTAGGTGCTCCTCCCTTGCTGGCACTGACATTGGAGGCAGCCTGCTGACTCTGCTGTCTTGTTGGTCTTGATGACCTTGGCAGTCATGCTCTGGCCAGTGGAGCCAATTCTGGCCACACCTGGGAGGGAGTGGCCAGTGCCATGGCTGACATCTCCCTAGTCGCCGCAGCCTCATCAGATGCCACGCCCACGGGTGGAGGGGCGTAAGAGTTACTGTTGTCATCCAGGGCACCCTGAGAGGAGCCCGCAGAGATGACAAGCAGCTCGTGTGCCAATGTAAGGTCACTCTGGACCTCCCTGCACACCATTGATGGACGGGCACCTAGCTGGGATATCTCACCACTGACACTGACCAACTGAGGTCAGTGCCTGTTTGAGGGCTTGCAGGTCCAAGCGCAACCCCAGGAACTCCTAATTCTGTGCCTTTCCATGAGAGTCGCCACTCTCTCAATGGAGGAGGCAATCCGCTCGGCCATGAGGGTCAACGCATGGCTTCATTCCTCCATCATGGAGACCATAGCACACATACCCTCATGAATCTCTGCCAGATCCTCCTGCACATCTCGCTGGACATCCAGCATCTGCCGCCTACTGGATGACTCCAGAGGCTCATCATCTGCCTTCGACTCAGCATCGTCCTGGTCCCCAGCAGTCCTCTAACTGCCGGTATTATGACACAGCAGTTAGTAAAGGCTGTCCCAGAGGGAAACTTTAAACAACTGTCATAGCCTATATTTTAAAGTGGTATGTTTTGAGTTGCAGCTCTAAATTCAGAAATAAGACAACCAGTTCTCGAGAGGTTTTTATTTCAAACTACATGAGACATTTATTAATTTACACAAGTTAAGCATATACACATGGCTACAAATTATTACTATCATAACTTTTAACAAATTCCCAAATTAATCTACATTAAGGCAACAACCCACAGACTAAACAGACACCAGGCAAAGCATTTTCACCTTACAAATTCAAAATGAGATTTCTTTCACTATGGTTCCTTTGCAGACAGTTGTAGACTTACAGCTGCTTTGATGTTACATGCTTCTGCCCTGTACACACCAAACTGCTTTCTGTTATACCCAGCACTTCTCTTTAAATGTAAATTCTCATTGTATCATCAGGCTCTTTGAACTCCACCTCTTCTAACAATAAAACCCCTTTCATCGTACCAATTTTATTAGTAATGTAAACATATTGATTGGTCTCTTAACTAGGGCAAGATTTCACTCCCACTCTTGAATGCTCGATTCAACAAAATGCAAATGCACTCTACCTTACTGTTTACATCTCAAAACTACTACACATCAAAGCGCCCAGACTAGTTGGCTTTAATCCAATTAAAATGCACACAGACACACCCACAGGCTAAACCTCTATTTAAAAAAATAGTTTCCAATAACACTATACACCTTAATAGCTTCATGGCATCCCCCTTCCTATCAAAAAGTGAGCCATCATAATTCTAAAAGATGGCTTCACTTTTTAATAATGCATCTCACACTATCCCCTATACTTATTACACTATTACATTACTAGATGCATGCACTAACATAACAATATATATATATACACAAGCCCTTGGTATCAACAGAAATCACTCCAGTTCAGTGTCCAGGGTTTTAAAAATGTCCAATTTTCCTTTAAGCTTCAAACACTTGGAAGAGAATTTTCCACCTGTCAGTGGGGGTTGGGGTGGGGGGGAGGGGGGTGAGGGTGGGGGGAGGTGGTAGAGGTGGGGGTTGTGCGGGGGTGGGCAGGAGCAAGCACAAACCCGATTGGCGCCCCTGATTAAGGACCACCCATGTGACGCACACTCAGAAGTGCTGAGCGCTCCCTGTGCGGATGGTGGTTGGGGGGGGGGGGGGGGGGGGGGATTTCCTGAGAGGTTTCCTGGGCTCTTTTGTGCTTGCGCATGAAAGAGTGCAGAGATCTCCCCAAGGCATGGAGATGCCTTAGGGAGATTGGCTTCAGCGCTAAAGTTTGAAATGAAGGTTTGAAACACTTTTAAAACATGTCCCCTCATGTGACACTATCACATGAGCTGGGACATGTCAAAGAATAGAAGTATAAATTGTTATTACATTTTAAAACATTTCATGAAACCTCATCCCGCCCGTGGATGAGGTTTCATAAAAAACACGAAGGCCGCCTGGGCTCTTCACCTGCCCGACAACCTTAAGGTTGGACGAGCAGCCTTCTTAACAGCTTTAGTGATTTCCTCAAGGGCTTTAATAGGCCTTTGACAGGTCGGTGTGTGTGCAACTGAGGCGGCTGTGTGCCTGCTGAACTGACAATTTAAATGACATGTGGTGATGTCAAGACGCACGACTGACATCACTGTGCATCATTTTACGCATTGGCGAGTGGGTCCCGCCCCAGTTCGCCAACAGGAAAATTCTTCCCTTGATAACGCATCTGCAAACAGATTTTCTCTTTTGGCAGTATGTATAATCAATAGATTAAATGCTTATAATAATGGACTCCATCTGCAAAGTCTTGTCCTTTTGTCTCGAAATTTGTCCAGAAACTTTAAAGGATTATGGTCTATATAAACAATTGTTTCTGATGCAACATAAATTTCGAAATGCTGCAATGTTAACACCAAACCCAAAGTCTCTTTTTTGATCGTTGAATATCTTCTCTGTTGCACATTCAGCTTTGTGAAAAATACCCTATTGGTTTTTCAATTCCAGTGTCATCTTCTTATAACAGTACAGCCCCAATGCCTACATCGCTTGCGTCACTGACCAACTTGAATTGCTTGGCAGAATTGGGTACTGCCAACACTGATGTCATAGTCAATACAGTTTTCAAACTATTGAATGACTTCTGGCACTCCAGTGTCCATTGAAACCTCTTGTTCCTTTTTAATAGTTCAGTCAGTGGAGCAACCACTCAGCTAAAATTTTGTACAGATTTCCAGTAAAACCCACTCATGCCCAGAAATCTCAAAACTTCTAGTTTTGTTGTAAGCACTGGGAAATCCATGATAGCCTTGACTTTCGCATCTCTTGCAGCCACCTTACCATGTCCTATGGTATGGCCTAGATACATAACTTGCGCTTTTGCAAATTCACTTTTAGTCAAGTTCATGACCAAACTAGCCTCTTGCTGTTGAGATGCTGTAAATGCTCCTCCACATCTGACTGAAAATGCAATTACTTTGTTTTTGCAATCTTCCAGCCGTGGTATAGGATATGAATCCACTTTTGTCACTGCCTGCTTCAGAGAGCAGTTGTGACACAGGTACAAATGACGCCCAGCAGTTCTCCGGTGTCAGGGGTGGCCTTTCAGGGTACGGAGAGCGAATGGCTATAGGCCTACTGGTGAACCAAAAAGGGCAAAGAAAGGTATGTCAATAGTTAAAGTCATCACACTGTCATTGCGCTTGCCACTACACTAGAGTGGTTGCACAAGCCGAAATTCTCGCCTCTGTGCACTGCACCCTTACCTTCATCTGGTGCCCCTGCCTCTCCACACCCGATTGCAAATAAAGCGTGCCGGCCCTCAAGCTCAAGGGTGTTTTGCTCATATCTTGAGAAGATTAGGAGGCTACTGGGGCCTCTGCCGGTTCTTGACCTTTTTATATTGTTGTGGGCCGTCTTCTCCTGAAACAACGGAGGAGCATTCATTAGTCCACTCTGTACCTGCAGCACCATTGCAACCTGGCCGACCCCAGCCGAGGAACACCTCGCAGGGCACATCCAATCCATGTCCCTCGAGCCGCAAGGCACTCAGTCCAAGCAGCCAGGGCTCACACCTTTGGCCAGCTCCGGTGTCCTTGACAGTTGGCACTCCAATTCTAGCACCTCTGAAATCCACGGGAGCAATGGCTAGAACTTAACACATCTGCACATTGACCCATGCCAACGTAGTACTCAACCTTCCTGAGTGCAGCAGATCATTGAAGCACTTCTGGCGCTGCACCCAGGAGCGCCGCAGCACGTCACGGCTGCTGACCAGTGCTGCCTCCTCCTCCCATGCCCTCTCAGTAAGGTGTGGTGGCCTCCTCCTCCCATCCCTGGGGACAAGGGTGTCCCTACTGGCAGTCATCTCCTCCAGGAGGATGATGAGGCAATCATCAGAGAAGCGAGTGGCCGTGTGCCTACCTGACCTGTCTTCCAGCCTGCTGTGTCCAGCTGTGCTCAGGCCCATAATGCTGGCTCAGAGTTGTCCTCCATGGTAGCCTTCCAGGGGCTGCCTGGGCCACTTTTAAACTGGCCACCAGGTCGTCATTGGACCCGGCGGCTGACAGTCCCCCACCCCCACTCCTACTCAGTCCTTCTCAGCCAGTGTGGAGCTGCGTTTCACACTGGGTGGGCCTTAATTGGCCAGTGTGAAAGCATGGTCGGGGCCCAAATGCGGGCAGTGGTCTGATTCACGGCTGTTCCCAGGCCCGCCCACTGTGCCTACCTGGCAAAGGGAAAACCTGCCCCATGAAGAAAAAAGATGCAATTACATTGCTCGGTGTAGACAATAGGCCACCAACTAGTGGGAAGGATGGAAAGGAACAGATCTGCAAAGAAATTACAGAGAGGTGCAAAAATTATAGATTACTTGTAGACTTTAATTACACAAATATAGACAGGGATAGAAGTAATGTAAAGGGCAGAATGGAGCAAGAGTTCCTAGAGTATGTTCAGGAAAATTTTCCACAGCAGTATGTTTCCAGTCCAATGAGGAAGGAGACACTGCTAGACCTGGTTCTTGGGAATGAGGTAGGTCAAGTGGATCAAGTGCCAGTGGGAGGACATTGTATCATAAGGTTTGGGCTGACTATGGACATGGACAAAGAACAGTCCAGAGTAAAATAAAGCTGGGGAAAAGTCAACTTCAATGGAGTAAGAATGGATCTGGACCAAATAAATTGGAGTCAAAGGTTGGCAAGATCAATGGTAGCTGATCGATGGGCTACCTTCAAAGAAGAGAAGCTTCAGGCATAGTTAAAAATATTCCCTTGAAAGGAAAAGGTAGGACAAACAGATCCAGATCTCCCTGGATGATAAAGGAGATAGAATTTAAGATAAAGAAGAAAAAGAATGCTTATGTCAGGTAGAAAATTGTAGTAATTATGGTTTTATTCAGTGTGTAATGGACCTTTAAGAATAATACTTGTTAGGCAAGGTCACATGATCTGTAGCAACCAATTGGAGAGTAGCGTGGGCTACCTCAGCAGTCAGTGTAGAGATAGAGCTTGATGTGAAAGCACATGTGTAGTTGCTGCTGAGCACCTTTGTAAATAAGCTTAAAGTTTCCACCTAAGAAGTGTCTGCTGATCAACTCTATCAATAATGCCAACTTGGCCCCCTTCACAACAAACTGGCGACGAGAATAAAACAAGTTTAAAAAAAGAAATCAAGTAAAAAGAATTTGACACTGTACCTCACCCAGCGATTACGTGTAGAAGTTCCACTCGAATTGAAGAAGTAATTCCATCTCAGATTGTTGCAATTCGGAAGAATTGATCCTTTCAATCCAGCCATGGATGGTTGGTCTTAGTACATTGAACGCCTCGTATTCTTTTTCCAAGCGAGTGAGATTACATGGGAAGAGAAGAGGCAAATGATCCTCTTAGGTACATGTGGGAATAAAGCCTATGGATTGATTCATAGTTTGACAGCAAACAGTGCCCCTTATTCAAAAGTTTTTGATGAATTGGTGGACCTCATGAAGCGTCATTATCAACCAATACCCTCAGGAATGATGCAAAGGTTCAGGTTTAACTCAAGAAATAGAAGCCCCAGGCGAGACAATGTGGCAAGTTTGAAACAGTTAGCAGAACATTGTGAGTTTGGTACATCTCTAAATGACATGCTCAGAGATCGTTTAGTGTGCGGTGTGAATGAGAACACGATTCAGAAGAGATTATTGTCTGAAGTGAATTTGGATTTCAAGATGGCGCTACAGATAGCACTGGCCATGGAAAGCACAGTGAGAGCCATACAGGGCACACAAAATGGCACCATCCTCCACATTGGGTGGGAAACGCCAGCCAAAAAGGGCACAAAAGTGCAAGACTGCCAAGAAGTGGGAAACAACCGCTGCTAGACAGAAAATGAAAATAAAAATAAATGACTTAGCAATGAAAACAGGAATAATTTCAATAGAGGTGGAAACAAGCAGTCTTATAACGACTGGCAGTAAAAAAAAAAGAATGTTTTTATTGTCATAGAAATGGACATATAATGAGACAGTGCAAGGAAAGATTCAAGCAGGCTTGTAAACAAAAGAAAAAAAATCAGTGAGATCTACAATGTCGAACAGCCTGAAACAACAAATCCAGATATTTACTCATTGTTTAATTTGAAAGTTGGAAAGACAGAACCAATATGTGTAACAGTGAAAGTGAATGGTAGACCTGTTAGAATGGAAGTGAACACAGGAGCTTCCACTACAGTAACTGGGGAACATACCTTCAGATATCTGAATAATGGGGAACATCAATTAAATTTAGAAGGAACAACTGCCCCCTTAAAAATATACACAGGTGAAGACACTCAAGTCAGAGGCTAAGTAGAGTAACTGTCCATTATGTAAGCCAATCGGCAAAGGCTACCCTTATGGTGGTAGCAGGCAAGGGGCCAAGCCTCCTGAGGCGAAATTAGTTAAAGGAGATTAAGTTAGAATGGGATGAAATTTTCCAGTTGAGAGCAACCAGGGCTACTTAGAAAGTATGCCACCTTCTTTAAGGATGAACTGGGGAGAATCCAGGGCTTGCCGGCCAAGATTCATGTGGATCTGGAAGCAACCCCTCGCTTCATGAAGGTGAGACTCGTGCCATATGCCCTGCGAGAAAAAGTCTACATTAAACTGAACAGACTAGAGAAACTGGGTGTTATACAACCTGTTCAGTTCTCAAAATGGGCAGCACCAATAATCCCTGTCCTTAAACCCACCAAAATGTCCAAATTTGTGGAGACTACAAACTGACAGTTAATAAGTTAGCTAAGCTAGTCAGGCACCCCATTCCAAAAATCAAAGACCTGTGTGCCAAGCTGGCAGGAGGGTCAGCGTACACAAAGCTTGACATGAGTCATGCTTATCAACAACTAGGGTTGAATAATGCCTCCCAGGAACTTGTCACAATTAATACCCACAGAGGGTTGTACCAATATACTCAATTGTCTTTCGGTGTCTCCTCTGCTTGTGCCATCTTTCAGAGAACAATGGAAAGCTTACTGCAGGGTCTGCCCCAGGTTGTAGTCTATTTAGACGACGTATTGGTGACAGGATTCACTGAAAAAGAGCATTTGGCAAACTTAGAAGAAGTCTTCAGACATTTCTTGCAAGCTGGAGTGGAAAAGTGCACACTCCAAGCGAGGGAGGTAATCTATTTGGGTCACCGGGTAGATTCACAGGGCCTCCACCCAGTTGAACAGAAAGTGAGAGCCTTTAGAGAGGCACTTGTGCCAAAGAACGCCTTAGAGCTCAAATAATTCCTAGGAATGATTAACTATTATGGGTGGTTCTTAATCAGTTTGTCTACTGTGCTGACCCCCTACATTCTCTACTCAAAAAGAACCAACATTGGTTTTGGGAGATGCCCCAGAAAGAAGCTTTCATAAGGTGATACAATTGTTGCACTTGTCCAACCTATCGGTGCATTATGATCAGACGAAAAAATTGGTGCTGATATGTGACGCATCTCCCTTTGGAGTGGGAGCAATGCTCTCTCATCAGATGGATGACGACATGGGACGGCTAAAAGGTTATGTATCAAGAACGCTCACCATGGCGAAAAGGGATACTCACAGATTTAAAAAGACCTGTCCATCATCTTTGGTGTCAAGGAATTTCAGCAGTACATACACGGCCACCATTTTACAATTGTTTCAGACCACAAACCATTGCTAGGATTGTTTATTGAGGGCAAGGCTATACCACCCATAGCTACAGCAAGAATACAACGATGGGCTTTAATCCTAGCAGCATACGAGTACACTCACGTACGTAGGTCTGGAAATTAAATCTCAAACATTGATGCACTTCATCGTTTGCCTTTACAAGAAAATGATGAGGACATCCCAGTTCCACAGGAGCTTGTTTTTTGTTAAATTTCTTAGATTTCTCGCAGGTATGTGCTCGAAAGATCAGAGACTGGACAAGTCAGGACCCAGTCCTATCTCAAGTACGAGAACAAGAGCTTCATGGTTAGTCACAAGGTCTTGTATCTGACAAAGTGAAACCCTACCTTAACAGAAGACATGAAATAACCAGCCAGGATGGCATCTTATTGTGGGGAGCACAAGTGATAGTACCTCCAAAGTGAAGGGAGCCACTTTTAATTGAGCTACATAGTGCACATCCCAGGAATTTCCTGAATGAAGACCATTGCATGCAGGTACTTATGGTGGCCTGGTATGGATGGTGACATAGAGAGTTTAGTAAAGCACTGTGTGCAATGTCAACAACTGCAAAAGTTGCCAGTGACAGCTCCATTACACCCATGACAGTGGCCAAGTAGATCCTGGGTGTGGTTACACATTGACTACATTGGACTTTTCCTGAGAACAATGTTTCTGCTCATTGTCGATGTCCATTCAAAATGGTTGGACATATATGAGATGAAGTCACCAATGTCGGCCGCTACAAATGAGAAACTACATCAGAGTTTTTCCATTCACGTACTATCAGAAGTAGTTGTTTCCGATAACAGCACGGCATTTATGAGTGCTGAGTTTCAACGGCTTATCAGCCTCAATGGTGTTGCTCATGTGAAAACTGCACCACCTTTCCTCAAACGGACTGGCTGAGAGGGTGGTTCAAACATTCAAGGCAGGCATGAGAAAGCTAACTGGTGATTCATTGGCAACCAAACCAGCTTGTTTTCTTTTTCATTATAGGGCCACCCCTCACACAACATCAGGTGTCACACCTGTGGAGTTCTTGACGAAACACCTTCTCGAGATGAGATTGAACTTAATAATGCTGAATTTAGAGGGGAAGGTGGAGAGGCATCAGGGAAGTCAGAAAACTAGACATGACTGGCATAGTCGTGAGATGAAATTTACTGTGGGAGAGATAATATACATGAAGAACTTTGGAGAAGGGCCAAAGGGGTTACCGGGTGAAATAAGTGTGGTGACTGGACCTCTATCTTACCATGTGGAGGTGGATGGCTGGATAATCTGTAAACATGTGGACCATTTAAGGAAGAGAGAGATAAATCATCAAGATTTGGTTCCACCAGTGACCATGGTTGGGTCTGCATTTCCTGTTGAGTATCCTCAACCAAGGACAGACATGTCTGATGTTCCTGTAAGAGTTGAGGATACAGAACTACAAGTGCCCACCAAAGCACTTGGTGTTCAGGCAACTCTGGGAAAGGAGGTTCCTGGCAAAGAACCTGAGGTTGTGGAGCTACGATGTTCCACGTGCACCAGGAAACTACCTGAAAGACTGAACTTGTAAATTCCTTACCCAGTGTAAATATTATGTTGTCTCGAAAAATATGTACTTGTAAATATATGCATAGCCGAGTTAAAGAGGGAGGAATGTAGTAATTACAGTTTTATTTAATGTGTAATGTACCTTTAAGAATAATATGTTAGGCAAGATCACATGATCAGTAGTAACCAATAGGAGAGTAATGTGGGCTACCTCTGCAGTTAGTGTAAAGATAGAGGATGAAGTGAAAGCACATGTGTACCTGCTGCTGAGTACCTTTGTAAATAAACTTAAAGTTTCCACCTAAGAATTGTCTGCTGATCAACTCTGTTAATAACCAACATGGCCACCTTTCACAAAAAAAAGGTTCCAAGGGGAGTTTGAAAAGCAAATAAGAGAAGCAAAGAGGGAGTATGAAAAGAGACTGGTAGCTATCATAAAAGGGAATCCCAAAGTCTTCTATAGGCATATAAATAGTAAAAAGGTGATACAAGGAGGAGTGGGGCTGAACAGGGACCAAAAAGGTGGTTTGCATATGGGGGCAGAGGGCATAGCTGAGGTACTAGGTGAATACTTTGCATTTGTCTTTATGAACGAAGAAAATGCCACCCAGCCCATGGTGAAAGAGGAGGTAATTCAGACACTAGATGTGATTAAAATTGAAAAGGGGGTGGTATTAGATAGGTTATATGTACTTAAAGCTGATAAGGCCCCAGGGTTGGATGAGAGGCATCAAATGATGCTGAGGGAAGTAGGGTAGCAATTGCGAAGGCATTGGCCATAGTTTTTCATTCTTCCTTAGACTCAGGGTGGTCCCAGAGGACTGGAAGATTGCAAATGCCAAACCCTTGTTCAAAAAAGAGTGTATAGATAAACCCAACAGCTACAGGCCAGTCGGTTTAACTTTAGTGGTGGGGAAACTTCCAGAAACAATAATTCAGGACAAAATTAATAGTCACATGGACAAATATGGGTTAATTGAGGAAAGCTGACATGGACTTCTTAAGGAAAATTGTTTAACTAACTTGCTGAAATTTTTTTAGAAGAGATAACAGAGAGGGTTGATGAGAGCAATGCTGTTGATGTGGTCTATGGACTTCTGAAAAATGGTTGATATACTGTCACACAGCAGACTTGTGAGCACAGTTATAGCTCATGGAATAAAAGGGACAATAGCAATATGGATACAGAACTGGTTGAGCAACATGAAACAGCAAGGTCATGGTTAATGGATGTTTTTTGTACTGAAGAAAGGTTTGTAGTAGAGTTTCGCAGGGGTCAGTTGGGACTGTCATGAAGAGATATTAATGTCTCTAATGTTATTGGAAATTATTTTTTATAATAGAATTTAGTGGTGTCTGTGTCTTTGTATGTATGTATGTGTGTCTTAACTGGATTAAAGTCAGCTGGCCTAGAGGCTTTGACGTATAGAAAGAAATAGGTTTGAAATGGTAATTAGATAAACATGGGGAAGTTTAGAAACATAGGTGTCAAGAGGCAATTTGCAATTTTAAATAAACCATTCAAAAGAATGGGTGAAATCTTACACCTAGCTAGAATATGCCAAGCAACGTATTTATTTTTTACTAATAAAATTGATGGAATGAAAGGATGTTATTGTTAGAAGAGGTAAAATTAAAAGCCTAGTGATACAATGGAAAATTTACATTCAAAGAGTAAGATATGTATAAAGGAGAAAGGATATTGTGTGTAAGGCAGAAGCATTTTTAAGACCCAACAAGTGTGACAAGTCTCAATCTGCTGTCTGCAAGGACCCAGAGCTGAAAGAAACTCATTCTGAATGCAACATTCCAGGCTGTGCTTTGCCAGGTGTCTCTTTAAATCTATGAGATTTACTGTTGCCTGTAACTGAGAGTCAGATTAATTGGGGGATTTTTGTAGTTATTATGCTGGTAATTTTGTGGACTTATGTACGTGCTTACAATTTTTCTTGTATTAAATGTTTAATTTAGTTTTATAAAAAACCTTTTGTGACTCGGTGGTTTTATTACTACTGAGTTCAAAGCCTGCATCTTGAAACACACAAATTGCAAGAATGGGTTATGACAGTTGTTTCAAGCTTCCCTCTGGGATTTGAACAGCCCAGCCTTTACCATTGGCTGATATATATTAATGACTTTGACCTTGGTCACAATTTCAAAGTTTGCGGATGATACAAAACTTGGAAGCTTTATGAACTGTGAGGAGAATAGTGTAGAACTTCAAAGGGGCATAGACAGGTAGCTAGAATGGACGAACAGGTGGTAGATGAAGTTCAATGCAGAGAAATGTGAAGTGATTCATTTCGGTAGGAAGGACATGAAGAGACAGTATAAAATAAAGAATACAACTTTAAAGAGGTACAGGAGCAGAGGGACCTCCGTGTATATGTACATAAATCATTGAAGGTGGCAGGACATGTTGAGAGAGCAGTTAATAAAACATACAGTATCCTGAGCTTTATTATTAGGGGCATAGAGTTACAAGAGTAAGGAGATTATGTTGAATTTGTATAAGTCACTAGTGTGACCTCACCTAGAGTATTGCATCCTGTTCTGGGCTTTAGGAAGGATGTGAAGCATTAGAGAAGGTATGGAAAAGATTCATGAGAATGGTTCCAAAGATGAGAAATTTCAGTGATGAAGACAGATGGAGAAGTTAGGACTGTTTTCCTTAGAGAAAAGAAGGTTGAGAGGAGATTTGATAGAGGTATTTAACATCATGACAAGTAGTAGGAAGAAGCTGTTCCCACTCATGAAAGGATTGAGAATGAGAGAGCACAGATTTAAAGTAATCAGTAAAATAAGCAAAATGATATCAAGAAACTTTTTTTAACGGAGCAAGTAGTTAGGGTTTGGAATGCACTGCCTGAGAATGTGGTGGAGCCAGGTTCATTTGAAGCATTCATTGGGGAATTAGACTGTAATCTGAAAAGGAGGAATGTGCAGGGTTATGGGAGAAGGCAGGGGAATGGCACTAGGCAAGTTGATCATTTGGAGAGCTGGTGCAGACACAGTGGGCCAAATGGTCTCCTTCTACACTGTAACAATTCTGTGATTCTATGATTCTGTGTACGGGCTGAGCTGGGAATTTTCCCAACTCCCGCTACTGCCTCGAGGGTAGAAAATCCAACTTTATGTGCACAGTCATGCTGGAGATTTATAGGGGAAATTTTCATCTCAGTATTCACTGCAAACCACTTCTATAGAGCCTTTGGGGCTAGGTTATTTTAAATTTACAACTTAAGACTTGAATTGCTATTCAACGGGAGCTATATTTGAAAAGTTACCATGTACACATGCATAAGGGGTGTGAGATCTTGAATTTGAATGTAAGTCTGAGTTATGAGGCATTACCCTGCTTTAGGTCGCAATATGGTGCCGATTCCTACATGGGCCCGCTGCAGAAAGCAGGTCTCTATTGGTTAATGGTAATTATTAGCAAGTGTACTTTATGCAATGGCTGGAGAAGGTCCATTTACATCAGCAATGGGAATACTACATTACAGGCCTCTTAAAATAGGACAGCATATATAATTGGAATAAGCAGTGGTGCTGACAACAACTAACACTGCCCTTCCCCCACTTAATTTATTTTCCTGCTAGTGTCAGTTATTGTTTCCAAAAGGGTGATTTAAATATGGATGGTTGCAACCACATTTGTAGAGGGCAAAATCAATGAAGATTACTGGAGAGGTCTTTGCATCATGAAGTTGCAGTCAATGCAGTTCATTTATGAACTTAGCCAAAGGGAGCAAGAAATCACCATCCTTAAAACTAAATGTCAAAATCATTGCCGTAGACAAGCATTTCAGCTGGTGATGTAACATTGTTTCTGTAAGTAATGCAATCTCAGCTTTGGGTTTTTTAATGAATTTAGTTTGAAACTGAATAATTATTTCCTCTCTTTATCGCAGGAGCTGCTCTGTAACCACGGTTACATAAGGGTGGCCTGCCCTCCGATTCCTGTCTTCAATTACTGTCACACTGTCATACCCTAAAACTCAATAGCACAGAAGGTTAGCACGTTAGCGATCTGTGCCACCACACTTATATCCCTTCAATTCATTGTGGAAATGCAGTGAGCTGCATTCTCATGACAGACAGGCTTGGAACATTTTGTTTATTATACCCTGCAGCAGAACAAACTGCTCTCAATCATAAAAATGCGGAAGTCATACAGATCCTCTGCAGAAAGATACCGTACGTGCACACAATATGCAGCAAAACATTTTATTTACACATCCTATTTTGTTGGGCGTGGAATGGCTAATCTTTCTGAATAATAGGACAGCTTGTCAGGAGCTTGCAGTCAGCGGAAAGAGGGAAAATAAAACTAATGTTCAGCAAACCAGGGGCTCATTTGAATATTTATTCCATCGGGGAAAAAGAATCACTGCTTTTTATGTGGAAAGTTGGACCTTTGTGATGAATATTTGCAGGAATCTTGCTTTTGCAGCAGCTTGAATAGCACAGTTTGACTTATGGCCTTGTGACAGAGCACTGACAAGTCTGTGCTGAGAAGAACAACTTAAGATAATCCACTACTGACAAGCATGCCCCAGGGAGCGGAATCAACAGAATGAGATAAGACTTAAGACACCCACTCTTGTGCTGCCTGAAACTAGTTTAGAAAAACACAGACTTACGGTATATTGACAGCAGGTTTTTTTTTGTGGAAATATTTAGTCGTCAAGCAACAGGTTATTACAGAGGTTTGAGTTTTCATCAAAATATTTTGTAATAAAAGGATTATGTAGTTAATGTTTTGCTAATTCTCCTTTAAGCCAAAAACTGAGAGAATGATTGTAGATATAATTAGGTACAATGCAAAAGCACATTATGACCTGGCAGGTGAAAGACGTTGTTCTTATTTCCTGAACCCATAATAGTGAAAGGAAAGACAATCATTTTCATGTTTTTTGAGCCTGTAACTATGTTGTTCATTCATTCTCAGGGCGTGGGGGCATTACTGACCAGGCCCACATTAATTGCCCCAGAGAAGGTGGTGACAAGCTGCCTCCTTGAATGGCTGCAAGCGGCTTGCTAGGCTATTTCAGAGGTTGTTAAGAGAGTTAAGAACCATATTGGTGTAGGTCTGGAGTCACATATAGACCAGACTGTGTAAGGACAGCAGATTTCCCTTCCCAACAGGAAGGGAGAAGTAAACCAGATAGGCTATTACAACAACAATCCAGTCCCTGTCGTTACATCATCACCATTACAGATATTAGCTTTTTAAAAAAATTCAGGTTTATTTAATTAACCGAATTCAAATCCCCCAGCTGCCATGGTGGGATTTGAACTCACATTTCCAGATCAGTAGTCCAGGCCTTTGAAACACTAATCCACTCAGATAAACAATCTGCTACCCAGCAGTAACATTTCATTATTGAAGCAGTGTTGATGCATCACATATTTAATTTATGACAAAAATTTATGTAAAATTAACTTTAGTCCACATGTATACACAATATTTGCAGTTTCTTCATTTCAATAATGATATTAATTGGGGCTTCAATTCAGTACCCAGGATTTTTGCTCAGGACCCCTAGGCAATGGGTTTAAGATCTTAACTGGGCCATGAGGCACACCACTGAGCACAGGTAAGGGGTTTTTCATATCATACCTCTTGTTTGTCAGGAATATTATGGTAACAATTTGGTAGCTGGAATGTTTCAATTCCAACCAAGGTAGTTATTTGCAGGAATCTTGTATGCATTTGACTTACTGAAAAGTATGTTTGCTTGACCACCGTGGCAGTAGCAGCAAAACATGCATCTACATAGCACCTTTAATGTGGAAAAACATATGAATGTGCTTCACAGAAACATAATCGAAAAATTGGATGTCATGCCAAAGGAGATTTTAGGACAGTTGACTAGAAGAGGTGGCTGTTAAAGGGGGTCTTAACAGAGGAGAAGAAGCTACAAAAATAGAGGGATTTGGGGAGGGAACTCAGAGTATGATTACAATGCAGCTGGTGACATTGACGCCAATGGTGGGAATAGGTTGGCAGGTGGGGATTACGAAAGAAGATAAAGTCAAAGTAATGGAGAGTTATGGGTTTAGGACTGGAGAAATTTACACTGATAAGAATAACAAAATGAGGAAGGGTCTTAAACATGGGGATGTGAATTTTAAATTTCAGGTACTGGGAAATTTGGAGTCAATGTTCCGTGAGTATGAGGATGATGGGTGAGTGGTGCTGAGTGTGAGATAGGATATAGGCAGCAGAGTTTCGGATGAACTGAAATTTACAGAGAGCAGAGTTAATGGAAATCAACCAAGAGATCATTGAATTAGGCAAGTCTGGAGGTGTTGAAGGCATGCGTGATTGTTTCAGTGACAGATGGACAATGGTTGGGGCAGGAGTGGATGATGCTACAACAGTGAAAGCAGGTGATAGATGGAGAGGGTGTGGGATTGGAAACTCAGTTCAGGGTTAAATAGGACATTATAAAGCAATATCAATTTGTGGAGGAAATGAGAGAACAAGGCAGAGGAAGGATAGGAATCTAATTCAATCTCTCCTTTTTGTTGGATATATTGGGAGTAGCAGAAGCAACATTTTCAACAAGTGTTCTTTGTAATATATGCCTGGTAATCTATGTTGTATTTGATATTTTAGGAACGACCTGATCTAGAAGATGTTTGACCCTGTGCTCTCAACTTTAAATTAGGCATTAAATTACAGAACACTATGCAATAGTTTTAAAACATGAAGTCAGGAAAAAACGTAGGTGACTATATTTCAATAGAATAATAATCAGCAGCAAAACAACAAATACACCTACTGTTACCTGCATTAGATCTGCTTTATAAAAAGGATTTATTTGGATCATTAACATGTGAAAACCATATAATTTATTGTGTGTTAAGAAATAGAGACAGTTTAAGTAAGTTATGTTGGTATTTGTGGATGTTAGGAATGAGTTTTAGCTTTAAAGTTCAGTTTGATTTGTATTTCTGTAACTGTGTTAAGAAAGGTCTAATTGAGTTTTAGCTTCAGTTTAAAAAGATGCTTGCATTTCTACTGAGGTTTTTACGACTGTTGCAGGTAAGGTAAACAAACAAGAGTAGAAGAATTGGGCTGTTGCCGAGCAACAAAGGTCCAGAGAGGCAGGTCCCTCCCACAGACACACAGAAGAAACTAGAAAACTACAGTTTGTTTTGGAAGCTGTTTGAATTCAGTGGGTTTTGAAAGTAGTTGCCAAGGGAGACTGGAGCAAAGGGAACAGATAGCAAGTCCCAAGTTAAGGAAAAGGCCCCAAAGTCCAGGGGAGTGGAATAGGTCAAAGTCCCAAGCAAGACCTTCAAATCAAAGGAAGGACAGAAACCTTGGAACGGACCTACAAAAAGGTCCAAAGAGATAGTTGAAGGTCTGTAACTCTTTACTATGGGCATGTTACGCGGTGGTACTGTTGATGGCTGAGTTGGTGAGAGAGTGTGTGGAAGACAGCTTGAATGCATGTGGTGAGCCAGAGAAGAGGAACATTGGAAGGAGAGTTCAAAACCCTGGAGGTGAACCCTTGAGGAAGGTATCTGAGAGAAAGCATTGGTTTGGGAGAAGATTCCAAGGCAAGGTCTTGGAGAGTGATGATTAGAAACCCTCGTGTGAAAGATGGACTGCAGTGAGACTGGTTGGCTCACAATGTAACAAACATCTGGGGGGAGTTGAGGAGAGATCCATAGCATCTGGTTGAGGTGGCATCTGTCATTTGGTTTCAGAGTGTGGTGTGTCTGACCACAAGGTGCCTACTGGTTTACATGGATTGTGTATTTACTGTGAACATTAGAGTATAAGATCGCTTTTGCAACTTGGGTGAAGGAGTAATACAATATAGTTTGTCTTTTCTTGTTTAATAAATGTTTTATTCTTTTGTTAAAAGTTTATCAGCTGACTCCTGTGACTGTTCAATTGCTACCCTCCATGTATCTAAACAAACAAATAAAAGTTAGGATCTATCAAGCTGGGTTCTACTCTGGAATCAGGCTTGTCCAGGGGTAACCTCAGCTGGGATCATAACATGTGCTAAAATATTGAGAACATGGCTGCAGGGCACCATCGACTGCACACACCTGAGATGTACACCAAAAGCAAAGATTACCCACTGAAAGCAGTTGGGTGCAACCATGTTCAGCAGATCATATACATAAATATCCACTATCCTGGCAGCAATCATCATGTATTTATTCCATGCTAGTTCACTGTTCCCTCAGTATTCATCAAACTGGAGGGTGGCTGTTGGGTAAAAAGGGCTATCCACTTAATTGAACCACATGAGGTCATTATATGTAGAATGAGAGCCATGCTGCCACATCAAACATCAAGGAGTATGCACCTATTGGGGTGTTCAAGCAATGGAGCTGAGCCTGTGTCCTGACTCATTATGGTCTGCTGCATCCTCCATAAACTGATCATCATTAGAAAACAGCCCTTGCCTCCAAGTATACAGTGAGCAGCTCAGAAGGAGGAAAAGGAAGAGGAGGAAGAAGAAGAGAGAAGGCAACCAGCAGATTCGCTTTCTGGCTCAAATGTCTGTGATCATCTCTGTTGACTACAGTTCCACTAAACACAGCCCCCTAAGCCCCTTGGACAACAGTACCTTACCATCCCTCTGTCACTAACCATCATAGCAACTGCCACAATGCTGAAACAAAAGCCCCAACAAAAGAACCATTCCAAACCAACTTTATCAAATAAATCAACCAATATTCAATACAAAAGCCAGCAAATCGTAATTGTGAATTCCCTTAGTGCATGTAATACAAGTGCCTTTTGCCTTATCTAGTGCTTCAATGCAGTGTTACCCTAATGGCTACAGAATGGCTCCTGGAAGGTTGCTGGCTTTCAGTGTGATAGGCTGCAGATGACCCTGCAGGATCAAGACCTTGTACCCTAGAAGGCCCAGCTTTGGATTGCACCACCTCAGCATGGGCAGCAGCAGTCTGAGCTGGCTGACAGGCAACAGCAGAGCACTGGCAGAGTGGCAGTCATAGAAGCAAAAATGTTGTCATCCTGAGAGAGAACAATAGGCTTGTTCTCCATGTGGAGCCACAGTCACTTCCATGGGGTGGAGCTTCAGCAATCGCAGTAATCAGCTGGAGCACAGATTGTGGAGTCATGTGAGAGCCTACAGGCCCCTTTGAGCAATGATATTGTTTGTCATGATGGCAGCAATCTGAGCCTGTATGGAACCAAGCTAGTCTTGCTTGGCAATAAGCTGAAATTTCATGACTGAGCTCCCACAGCAGCACTCAAAAACCGACTGCCTTCTGTTTGAGCTGCAATGGAAGCTGTGTACTTGGCCATCAGGGTCTGCAAGTGTTCTCATGGAGTTGGCCACCAGTTCCTCGCTAGAAAGTATGGACTCCAAACACGGTGTCAAGTTGGAGCCATACTCCGCCATGCTCATTGCCATTGACACCAGGCATTTTGGCAGGGCTGCCAATGCACCAAGCATTTCCGTGTGCATACTCATTGACCTTTCCCGACATTGTCATCTGAGTTCTCTTCAGCAAAACTTAAGTGCGACCTCACCCTCCGGGGAGCTGGCAGCTGCGCTATCTTTTCCCCCTGCCTTGGCCGCTGGTCATTCATGCCCAATGACGCATTACGTGCAGATGCTGCCTTTATTCTACCGTCTAGTTTGTGCAGTGCCTGTATCTGAGGTGGTGGCTGTGAGTGCCAGATTAAGTGGCAATGTTTCCTTTTCCTCAGTGTCCCGCTCCTCTTTCATTTCACATTCTCACACCAATGCTTGGCCGGGTGACAGTCCTCGTAGATCTAAAAGGACACAGACACAAGGATAGGTTGGAGTGAGGAAAGGAAAGCGGGAGATGTATGTTTACACCAGTTACAACTTGGAACACAGAAAAAATTGTGAGATGAGGATGAAGTGAGAGGTAGAAGGAGGGCTAGATATGAACATACTTTCTTTCTCTATGGATTCAGCCGAACTGCTGACCACAGCCTCAGTCGTGGCCACTTCAATGGTGATGAGCACCATCTCCTTCACGGGGGTAAGGGGAGGCAGTGTCCAAAAGGGAAGTCACAACATCTGCAATGCCCCCCCCCCCTCCACCAACCCCCCATGCCAGAGCCCATTGGAGGCCAAGTTTCCCTGAATGGTCTTGAATACAGCAGAGGGCCTTCCCACTATTGGCAAAATGCTGGTGGAGGCAGGAAGGGGCTCTTAATTAGCCACTTAATTGGCTCAATTACCTAACCTGCCATTGGCAAAATGGCATGGTGGCAGGAAGATGTCAGGTATGCTGCCTGGTGCCTTCCCATGTCATTTTGCCAACTTTCCCACCTCCTAGCCTGTCCCCAAAGGGCTCACAAAATTCAGCCCATGTAGTGAGAAAGATGTGGCTCACTCACACTGCCTTAAATTATCTGCTCCAAATTGCTACCCATCCCAGCAGACATTCTCCCCTCGCTGCCTCTTTTTTTTCCCTCCTCTTTGTTTTTCTTTATTCTAGTGGATCATTTTTCTTATGAAGCAGGTCTTCCTTCATTTAGGCGTTGAATATTTCATATGGCCCAATGTTATGATGTTTTGTTCCATAGGGACAAACTGCAATGACATGATCTTAATAACATAAAATCAAAATTTTCTCCCTATCTATTTGATTGAATAGGATTATGATCACATATAGCTTGTAATAATTCTAAAGTTTAATTGCATGGATGGCTTATGGTGGATGGCAACATTGGATCAAAGGAAAGCTGGTAGCTAACAACATTGCAGGGATAATTTCTTCATAACTATTTTGCCACCAAGGTCTTTGGTCAGATCTTGTTGGTCTTAGAAATTCCTCAAATAATGTACGAAGACAAAAAGATGAAAACTTCATGCTTGCGCATGTTTTACAATAACATTGTACAAAACGTAGGGCACAGGTTTCTAAGGCTCAGTGTCAGTGGCGGGTGTTGTAAGCAGCTGATGATTTATTCATGTCAAAGGATGGAAAATCATGGGCTATATATCCACATTTTTCCAATAAATCGCTGGAGGCATATGAGATCCAACCAGTGGTACAGGGCCACTTGAAGGTCCACCCATAAATTTAACCAGAAAAGAACACTTGATTGTTTTCCTATATAAGTTGACCATAGAGATAAGGAGGGTTAAGGATATGGAGAGATTTATAGGAGATGATGGGAAAACAAGTGATGTAGCACTACACATAAAAAAAAACGTTCTGCAAATATGTGACGTTGAAATTAGGGCACATTTTGCAAATGGAGAAGATTCTTCAGTATGTGAAAGGTTAATAATTTTATAATATTTAGCTTTTAAATATTAAAATCCATCTTTGTCCCTGCATTATCTTCCTGTTACTTTCTCTATTGTGTTTGTTGCCTGTAGGGCCATTCACTCAATCTTTGCCTGAATGCGTATAATCAGCAATCACAATTTAAATGGAATAACTGATTGTAGGTTGTTTTCTGCCTGATTTTATATAGCTGCTGACGTTAATTTATGCAAATTACAAGTGTCTAGCTTATTCAGTGGACTAATGGATGCAATGTTTCCAGCTTCCACCTTGAGCACACTATGGAAAATACATAATTCCATATTTAATGGACACAAATATGTCTTCATGCACTTTAATGTGTTTACCTTTATGCACATTTATTGTTCTTACCTAACTAAAATGACCTTACTGAAAGCATACTGCAACAATATGTGAACTATGTGATGTACGGAGTTGTGCACACCAGAACATTAGTAAATCAATTGCTTGTCTGCAATGAATTAACACATCAGGATCATTTGTTAATTATACAGCTGTATTTTCTCCTGTAGTCTTAGCTGCAACTAAATTTTGAATGGATTATCTGTCAATGCATTTTTTTCTGAGTTTTCTTTTGTCAATGAAACTGTGATAATAATTTCACATAATTATACTCTTATGTAAAGTGGCATTCTTTATAGGAAAATAATTGTTTGCTATGTGATCAAATTAAGAATTATAAAAAATGCAATTTAGATATCTCTCTTGTCAAACATGCCTGCCATAAAAGCATTTTTAAAAAAACAACTTATTCACAAATCCCTGATGTGTCTAATGGGAATATCTGGAACAGATCAATTAATTACAGCAGTTAAATTTTCAGACAGGAACAGAATACTAGGATGATGCATTTTTGCAGATTCCATATGAAATTGCTTTAAACATATTCTAGAATTCCTTCCTAGATGAATTAATATGACTGTAGATCTCAAAATAGCCCAAAACATTCTTCTGAAAGATAAGTTTGCTGCATAGTGGGATATTGAGCTGTATCACAGGTTCAATTGCTGCACTATACTAAATTAGATCAGCTCAGCCAGAGCAGCAGGTGGGCTATCGCAATTGGTCTTCTCAAAGAGAGGAGATATACATTAAAAAAAAATTCAGCCAGAGCTCCCTTTCCTGATAGTTATCCTACTAGAATATTTGGGTGAAGTTCAGTGGTATGTCCCCTACAATGGAACAGTTTGCTGGGTCTCACTTTCTGACTGATAGAACACAGAAGTATGGGAGGGATTGCCGAAACCAACTGGGGCTTTACCCAGGAAGTCTCTGCTGCGAAGATAGGGGTGGGTAGAAATGGACAGATAGGGTACATAATATTCTGTAATATAATCAAAGTATTCAATAGTTTGCAGTTGCATCTGTGGTATTCAAAGGAATAAAGAAAATGTCCTGAAAACACGATAAGCAGGAACATCAAGGTGTTCATACTTTATTAAAGATGCATCCGATGTTCAAATTCAACTCAAATCTGTGTCAACTGGTAGTCCCTTAAAAGGCTAAAATGGAAAAGGTGATCAAAATTATTCAAAGACCGAAAAACATACCAACTACTTCTACTTAGTTTGTTATAATTTTGTGTTAACACCATTCCCCAACCTATTGAAACAAATGAGCATAAATGCCAATCGCTTCTACAGCCTAAGCAGGCCTCAAATCAACAATGTGCAGATTTTCCCTGGAATTTTATTGTGTATATAAATATGCACGGTCTGTGCACTAGTCAAAGCCAACAAGGTGACATCATGCAATTTGTCAGAGTTTACACATGTGTGGAATCTACAAATTTAGGCATGCATAAATCCACAAAATTGTCCTAAATGTTGTGGGGGTGGGGGAAGTGGGGAGTTTGGAGAACACTAGCAGTGATTTGGTGATGGTTTGGGTAGGGGGGAGGAGAGTGCTGGTGTTGGGAGTTTGGAGAACACTCGTGGTGATTCAGTCATGGTTTAGGGGGGTGGGGGGGAGAGTGCAGGGGTTGGGAGTTTGGTGATTTGCTGATGGTTTGGGGGGGTAGTAGGGGGCTGGCATAGAGAGTTTGAGAACACTGGCAGCGATTAAGATGGCTTGGTGGCAGACGGGTGGAGAACTTGAGAGTGAGGTAAACCATTTCTTTATGTTTCATCCTAAAGATAATAGACAGAAAGAAATAATTGGAAATGGGTAAAATATGAGAGCACTCCAGTTCCAACTTTACCCATTTATGATCTTCTGAGATATGGATCTATTTTCTTAACTACACTTTACCAATGCATTTTCTGGACCGCTACAGGGCTTTCTCGTTCAGAGACATTCCATAGATCTTGGCAGTGTTATTCCATAATCAGGTTGGTAGGGGGCATACTTGAACAACGCAAGTAGGAATTTTTAGCAAATCTTCCAAGTTTTGGTAGTATTCCCTCCCTGATCAAATGAATAACAAGGACATGCAAATTTATCCCAAATGAAAGATAAATGGTTCACCATTGCTATATTTGGAATTGTTTTGCAAATCGACCAGAAAAGTTATGATTCCATCAATAATACATTTTTAACAACATTTCTACTATATCAGAACATATGTAATAAGAATGCATTATGAAGGCATTTTACATTTTCAGTGAAGAGCAGCCTCACCTAGTTTTGGCTATATCAAAAAGCGATACATTTTCAGAGACTGCTCACTGCAAGCTGGTTTGAAAGCAGCAAGCATAGATCGGAAAATCCAATTTTAGCAAGAGTACCAGCTTTGACCAAGACACAGAAGAAGATTTGAAGGAGAGAAGAATTTCCAGGTGAATTGAGGGGAGATGGAGAAAAGATTACCCAGATGATCTGGTAGGCTTAGCAGGGAAGACAGTGGAGTAGATGTTAACTTTCACCAAGAGGTAGCTTTGGCTTCGTGGATTGACTTTGATAGGTTCGTTGCATAACAATGGAATGGATGTATTACAATGGGATGAGCTATATACTGTGGGTGGAATGTATGACAATAGGACAGGGGTCTGACAATGGGGCAGTGAGCGTAAAAATAGTTGGGGATGTGCAAAACTGGGTAAAGTGTACAATGACGGGGTGGGTGTACGTGGGTGTATAACAATGGGATGGGGTGTATAACACTGGGGCATGGGTATAACAATGTGGTGAGTGTAGAACATGAGGGGGGGTGGTATATAACAGTGAGTTGGCTGTATATCAGACACCAGTCCACAATGCAGGTTTACCTCTGATGGTGAATGTTATGACCCACCCACCCCTTTTTGTGAAAGGGTAGAAAGAAGAGTTGAGAATTGGATAGACTCCAGCTGAGATCAGTTACTTCAGTACAGAGCAGAGATAACGCTTATTTTTTTTTCTTCCCTACACCAGGGACAATAAAGCTGTTGCTGGAGTTAGCTAACTCAAATAGACCAGCGGTTGAACCTAGGACCATTTTCCTCAGTTCAACACTATGAAGTGATTTACCCACTTAGCCTGTAGGAGAGCTTAACAATAATTACTTTAATTAAATTACTTCAATCACATTGAAAATGAATCCCCATAGTTGTACAAGATCTTTCTTTCAACACAATTATACTGTTGTCTTTTCTGAATGGGCTCAGAATATATAGGTGGAATGTAGGTAATGTTAGAAAGAGATAACAGTGCTTTTTACTAAATCTTGATTTCCTTCACACTGCAGTAATTTTTTGTTTCCATTTTTGTACTCCACCATGATTGTTATGTTTCTGTGATGGAAAGGCTTAAAGATTTTACTGGATTTTACAGCCCCCTCCCCTCCCCGCTGCTGGTGTGTTTTCAGTGGGGAGGGTACATAAAATATGTTGGGTACCCAGCCCATCTCCTTCCCCTCCATCCCCAACCTGTCCTCCATGATATGGAGGGTGGGTAAGTCGGCCACTAGGCTGCCTGCCCTTAAACCTATTGAGGTCCTTAATTGGAAATTAAAGGCCTCAATCCACCTCCACTGCCATATACCACTGGGGAAAGGCAGGTGGGCCAGATTGCCAAGGCCTTTGAAAGGACCTGTTTGAAAAGGCAGGAAGAAAGTGGGGGGGCACATCAGTTGAGGGGTACCCTGTGTGCACTGGGGACACCTCCCACAGGATGTCACGCCCCCTTCGTTCCTCACTGCCTGCCCCCCAAAGCCCTGCCCTCCACCCCCTTCTCCTCCCTTTCTAAGCTCTCCAATCCCTCCCTGCTCTAAAAGTCTGTATCTTACCTGTCTCTGATCACCATCACTCTTTATCCTTGCAATCCCAGCAGCACCCACTACTGAGCTCTGGAGCCACCAGGACTACTCAAGGGTGGGACTTTCTATCCACTGAGGGATGGAAGTCCAACCCTGAGCCTGTTTAGCCTGGCCCCCAGCATGTTATCACTGTGGGGCAGGGTTTTTAAAGGTTGATCCATTTGGGACCAACTTTCTTTCTGGGGGTTTTGGGGTGTAGGATGGTGGTGGCAAGCAGTCTGCCCCCACCCTGCCCTCTGCCCTGCCCCAGTTAAATCCAGCTCATTGTCTCTTTATGCATTGCACAGAAGAGAAAAACAGAAGTGAGATTGCTTATAAAGAACCAGCAGACTTGTCAGACAAAAAGAAAGTTTAATCAACACATACAGATGGAATGTAGACACTGGAGAGATGTTTACCATGCAGTGTCAGTAAGAATGGAGCTAGTCAAAGTTGTGTTTTCATTCAGAGCAAAGTGAGTACCAGAGCATGTCATCCTGCTGGATGAATAGAGTTCAGGTGAAATGTGCCCTTGGTCTGAGGTTCTCTGGTATCCATGCCACCTTGATGAGAGCTTTGATCCCTGAAACAGCCCTGGCCGTCTCGCTTCACAGTATTGAGACCGTTTAGCTCTGCGTCTTCCTCCTCCTCTTTCTCTTTCTCTGATGAACTGTGTCAATCTAGTCCTTCACCATCATCAAGCTCCACACCTCTCTGGACGGCCATATTATGGAGAGGTGAGCAGACCACCACAAGGCAGGAGATCCTTACATAAGTGTACTGCAGAGTATCACTTGGCCAGTCTCGGCAATGGAACCACATCTTCAGGAGTCTGATAGCATGCTCAATAGTGGTCCTTGTAATCGCGTAGCTTTGATTGTAGCATCTCTGTGGCTCTGTCTTCGGTTCAAAGAAAGGTGTGCATAGTCATCTCTTCAAGGGAAACAAATGCTTCACTAACTCTGCTCACAGATGTCAACTATGTGCCACTGGTTCAGTACCCTTTTCAGCTGTGCACCCTTTTAGGAGCCCATTTTGTCAAATGGCATGGTCATGACTGCCTCCCTGCTCTGTTGCCACTTCCTTCTATTTGCCCTTTTCCAGACCCAGCGTGGATCCTGCACTTTCCCAAATTGCAGACTAGCATTTAATAAGCTGGCAACACACTCATAAACAAACTCAATTAGCCATTCCTCAGGGTCCTGCCTTCCCCCATTGTCACAAAAATTGCTGATCATAGGAACAGCGTCAGAAAATTGGCATGAAGACCGGCATCAGGAAACTACACAGCCATCCACCTCAATCCACTTCTCCATTTGGTCACCAAGATCCTGTCTCTCTAATGGCTATTAGATCAAATGTATTCATCTCTATTTATGACACGAATTCACCTATCTTGTTACAAATTATTTGCGCATTCATATATAGCACCTTTAATTTTAACTTCTTACTATCTTTCCCTGATGTGACCTTAGTCAATAATGTTCTCTTCCCATTGTTAACATCTCTGATCCTTCCTGACACAACCTTTATGATTTTACCCAAATTGCTTCTCTGCCCTCCAGATTTGACTTTTCTCTTCAGACTATAAATTTATCCCCACCTGAATCCTCCTTCACTCCTATTAGTTTAAAGCCCTATCTACCTAATTATTCAATTCACCAGGATACTGGTTCCAGCCTAGTTTAAATGGGCCCCATTCACTGAGGAGTCCCAGCCAAAGGTTATGATGAACAAAGTAAGCCAAACGCTTGGATGAATTAATGATGGATTTTCAGCAATTACTGGAAATAAGTAAGCTGAGAGAAGAATGGATAAAATCCTGATGTTTTGCTGAGGTTAGAGGCAACAGGGGAAGAAATTAATCTTGCGTGATAGTGTAAAATGAGCAATAGGGAATGAATTGCCATTTTACACCCACTCAATACGCTTTTCTATTGAATCCAATAGAAGAAAAATGGACAGGGTGTAAAACAGGTGGCTGATTCACTATTAGCCATTTTAGGCTACTTCCAAGATCAGGTTCACCCACAGCCACTCATTTTCTGATGTGATATCATGATGCATGAAACTCTTGAATAAGGAAGAGTAAAGGAGAGGGCAATGGAGTGACAAGAATTTTATTTCCATAATAGGACAGGCAAGAATATGACAAGAATGTACAAGTTGAAAGGACCTTGGTTATACTGTTGTTTACACTATGACTGGGAACAGAAGCACTTCCTACAGGAGCTTGGAGGATGTCTAGGCTCAAGATAATTGGTGATCACAGGTGATGTTTTAGGATTTTAGTCACTACTGGTAGAAAACTTAGAAGTGAGCATGTTTTTGAAACTTTTCCTTATTATATGCCTACTGTTACAATCAAGCAAGGAGGGGTAAAATGATTCCCCTCTTCTTCTGCACCTTGTTTGACTGCAACAGGGTGTTTTAAAAGGATATCCTTGCCAATTCAGTTGGTATTTAATTGTCTACATTCTGTGACTGTAAAAGACATACACGGACAGGTTTCCTTGTCATTTCTTTTAAAAAGAAAAGACAATAGCATTTATTGTACTTAACGCCAAGTCTAAATAAAAATAATAAAAATGCTCAGACTCTTTACATACATGTAGTCAAGGATACACACACACACACACACACACACACACCCACACCCACACACACAAGTTACCCTCTCAGCAACTGACCAATTACCCATACATGATCATAGCAAGTTGATTCCAGGTCCATGGTTGAGACATGTCTAGATTATGTCTGGACAAGTTCCTTTCTCAGCCAGAGTCCATTGTCCAAAATGATTATGCTTAATGGCTTGTTCCACACTGGATTGAATGCACAGGTGATTGCCTGAATGATTTGTCAATGGGTCAGGAAATGCTGTCATTCACATTCCTCTAAGGTGATTGTCCCTGATGGGTTCTTATAGAGAGGCTGGCTCCATTACAACAGCTTTGTAATTTTCAGGGTACAGCTATGTTAATGTTCAGCCATCTTAGAAGCTGCTGTTTAAGTCAATGAAATGCTGTTGTTCCGTCTTTTAAAAGTCAACCCGTGGTTTCAGCCTAATAAATAAAATAGTTTTTGATATAATTTATATAATTACATTATATTATAATAATATTATATAATTTTTGATCACACTTTACAGGGTTAGCTCAGTTAGCTAGTTGGCTAGAGGGTGTTACAGAATATTGGCAAGAGCATGGGCTTAGTTCCTTTACTGGCTGAGGGAGCTCTTGAGGCCTGTCTCTTCACCTTGCCCCGAAGTGAAATCATGGCATAAGCCATAATTAAGCAACCTTTAGGCAGCCAGAATGCTACATGAATATAAAGATTATGCTTATAGTTGCAAACAATAACATTTTACAAAAATAAAAATAACATGACACATGTGAAAATATTGTTGATTCTTCCTATGAGTTTAAAGCTCCACATAAACCAGGGAAGTAGCCACACAAACAACAATGTGTTAATGATCAGGTCACCTGTTTTACTGATGTGGGTGCAGGATAAGGATTGGCCAGGCTGGGAGCAGTATTAATTGCTTTAAGGTGAGACTTCTGACCAATCAGATGGCTGACAGCTCTGTAGACCCTGCAACGCCAGTAGGGGTTGGTGGTCACTGCTGGGAGGACTGCCATGCTGAGGAGGCCAGGTAAGTTGGGGGTCAGGGGTCTCAGCGACAGGGGTGAGGGGGTTGTGGCGCCAGGATCAAGGGGTCTGGGGAAGGTTTAAAAGGTCGGAACGACCTTGAGTGCCTCCATTGGGCCCAGTGGACCCACAAAGGAGGGTGCCACTTTGCCCTACACCTCCCCTTGCCACAGATAAAGTACCAGTGGTGATGGGATGAAGCCCTTGAGTGAATTCAGTTAAGCCTGGGCTTATTTTATGAAGAAAGGTTGAACAGGTTGGGCCTATGCCCACTGGAGTTTAGAACAATGAGAGATGATCTTACTGAAACATTTAAGATCCTGAGGGGACTTGATTGGATGTTTCCATTTATGAGAGAGACTAGAACTAGGGGACATAGTTTAAGAATAAGAGGTCTCCCTTTTAAGATGCAGATGAGATGAACATTTTTCTTTCAGTGTCATTGTTATGTGGAATTCTCTTCCCCAGAAAGCAGTGAAGACTGGATCATTGAATTTATTCAAGGCAGACTTAGACAGATTTTTGATAGACAAGGGAGTCAAGGGTTATGAGGGGCAGACAGGAAAGTGGAATTGAGACCACAACCAGGTCAGCTATGACCTTATTGAATGGCAGAGCAGGCTGAATGGCCTATCCCTGCTCCTAAGTCCTATGTTCCTATAGGTGATCATTAACTGGCCACATAAGGGCCTCAATAGGCTAAGGGTGGGGTGAGCATCCCGATGTCTACCCTGCCTCACCACTTTAAAACTTCAGACAGGTTGGGTGCAGGTTGGTAGGTAGCAGGAAGGCTACCCGCTGGATTTTATTTGCCCCCTGCCTTCAAACCCTTCAAGATGTGGGGAGCATAAAATCCAGCCCATAGAATCATAGAATGGTTACAGCACAGAAGGAGACTATTTGCCCTATCATGTCAGTGTTGGCTCTCTGCAAGAGCAATTCATCTAGTGCCACCACCAACACCCCCCCCACCCAACCTTTTCCCTGCACCTCTGCACATATTTCCTTTTCAGATAATGGTCCAATTCCTTTTTGCATGCCTGGCTTGAATCTGCCCCCACCACAATGTCGGGCAGTGCTTTCCCGATCCTAATTATTTGCTGCATAAAAAAAGTTTTTCCTCATGTTATCATTGCTTCTTTTGCCAATTACCTTTAATCTGTGCCCTCTAGTTATCGATCCTTCCACCAAGAGGAAGAGTTTCTCCCAATCAACTCTGTCCAGACCCCTCACAATTTTGAATACCTCTCTCAAATCTCTTCTCAACCTTCTGTTCTCCAAGGAGAAGTCCCTCATCCCTGGAACGATTCTCGTGAATCTTTTCTGCACCCTCCCTAATGCCTTCACCTCCTTCCCTAAAGTGTGATGCCAGAACTGGTCACAATACCCCAGGTGAGACTGGACCAGTGTTTTAAACAGTGTTTTCACATAATTTCCTTGCTTTTGTATTCTTGTGCTTTACTTCTGACTCAGAGGTTCATGCCTGATAGTGAAGAGGATGTTAGTGAGTACATGGAAGATAGATATTAGTGAACATGCAATTAAGGGAGATATTGCAAACTTATAAGGGAATATTAACAGGGTATATAGGTTCTCAAGAGGCACGCGTTTTTATGTTAGGTAGATGGACGCTCATAGACATGATACTGTGAATCAGGGGGCATATTATTCAAATGAGGGTAAAATTGGAGGCATAGGCAGTAAAGTTTAGGAAGACTGCCAATAGAGAAAGAGGGTTACATTATAGAGAGCAGGCAGAAGCTGAAGAAATACTGAACATTCAGGACTACTGGGATATTAAGGGCAACCAAGCACTAGAGGGGCATATTTGGGTCGTTGGAAACACAATATGGGCAATATTGAACAAACAGCTAGAGATGTTCATGACCAGTGGGTTGCATGATTGTGTTCTGTAGTCCTGGGGAAATATTACAAATATGAATGCGAACAAAGGAGAATGTTGGAATAATATTAAGGAGCCAAATGTAACATTAACAAAGAAAAACCAGCAAGGGACAATAGCTAATTTGTTATTACCCTTCCTCCTCCAGCCCCACTCCCTCCTGATAGTAACGAGGAATTTAAAAAATGATTTCAATATAATCACACATGCAACCCAAAATAAAAATAAAATATTAAACATCCCTGGCTAACCCTGACACCTTCATAACTTATTTGATAATATTCATGTATTTTGTTTCAGTAATTCATCTTGCCCAAACAAATTCTGTTTGTCCCTTTCATATATTTCATGAATACATTATCATTTTTTTTTTGGTTAAACCTCTGGTTCACTTGTTTAATTAATAAATGTCCAGACCATATATGCTTAAATTTATCAAACATTTATAGGAATTCTCTTCTAATAAATAGCTGTTGGTTTTATTTGATTAATAAGTTCATGCTTGCATACTGTATTAAATACCCCAACACCAATACTATCAAATAATAACTATCTGTATCTAATGTAAATTGCTTGCTCCAAACCCCTGCCATTAAATAACCAGTGGTATTTAATTTATGTATTTTGGTTGAAACCTCCATTTCAGTATATGCTCATTATTTTTATTTAATTAATCAATTTTTAGGCTTTCCTCCACTCCTTCAACTTTCCAAAGTGATGGAAAAGCCACCACTAGTCTTACAAAATCTCACACAGCAGCAACCCTGAATCTTCTGGTAACTGCCAGAAACAAAGAAAATTGTAGATAGAAAGATATCAATCTATACATAATCCAAGACACTGAAACTGAAGAGAAGGGTACATTCGATGAAAAATTGTGTCATACAAACACAGGCGTTCTCAACCCCTGAGCTTGCTAAAGGTTTTAAAGGAACCTATTCAAAAAACAATTCCAGGTTCCTTTTCAAGCTCCCCCACAAAATGAAAATTGGCAATGTTGTATAGATAAATTTTCCTCAGACTGAATCTAGGTCACTTAGTAGGTACAGGCATAGATCCAGTCACAACAAAATAATTTACCTGTAGGAAAATGTAGATTTGGTCCACAAAGGAAAATACTTCTGTATCAACAGACAGCTGACAACACAAGAAGTGTTCAGAGTGACATTTACCATCAGCACAGTTAATAGAGATTGCAAACTTATTCAAAGTTTTCAACATACGTTTATTTTCTGGATTGGCAGTCATCAAAACAGATTGCATTTATAAACCAACATGAATGATTATCAATATTAATAAGTGCTATTGGGGATATCTGTGAGCAGTGAACCTATACTCTGCTTTAGGGAGATAGAATTCATTCTGTACAAGCAATGCTATCTGCAGAGGAAACGATCAGTTTAGTTATCAATAATGACAATTAAAATTAAAGGAAGCTGCTTTTTTCACATTTAGACAGTAATCACAATCAGTTTGCACAAAGAAGCCCATTTAACTGATCTTACCTCATCCATCTAGAAAAATCTAAAGTCTCCTCACAAGAACTGTTTCTTCAATTATTCCAAGGTTATAGCCTCCATTACCCTACCTTGAAGTCAATTCCAAATATTAATTGCTCTTTCCATGAAGAAGAACTTGGTGCAAAATTTTCCTTTTACCACTTATCTTGAAGTGGTGCACTAGCTTTATCTTTTCTATATCATATATTATCTTATATGCTCTATAGGATTCTCTCAATTGCTTTATTGCAAGGCTGAAGAACTCAACTTTCTCCAGTCTTCCCTCATTGGTCAACTCTCTGTTATTAGGGAGGAATTTGGACATCCTGAAGTTATTCTGAAGTGTAATAAATGTTATGTAATCAAACATATAAGCCAGCTTGTAAATAACATGGCTCCCCCAACAAAACAGTAGTTGGTCTGTCTTATTTTTGGTAATTTTGGTTGAGGAATAAATAGGACATCTCCTGGAGAACTCTGCTGTTCTTCAAATCATACCATCGGATCATTTTAATCCATCTGAGCAAATAGATGTTGCCTTAGATTAATGTTGCATCAAAAGGTCTGACAAAGCGAGGAGATTTGATCGATGTACATAAAATCATGAGGGATCTGGACAGAGTAGAAAGGGAAACTGTTCCCATTCATTGAAGAATCAATAACAAGAGGGCATATATTTAAGGTAATTGGCAAAAGAAGCAATGGTGATATGAGGAAAAACTTTTCACACAGTGAGTGGTTGGGGTATGGAATACTCTGCCTGAGAATGTGGTGGAGGTAGTTTTAATCAAAATACTTAACAAGGAATTAGATTATTATCTGAAAAGGAGGAATATGCAGGACTATGAGGAGTGGCATGAGGTAAGTTGCTCCTTTAGAGAGTTAGCCCAGATATGATGGGCTGAATGGTCTCCTTCTGTGCGACATCCATTCTGTGATGCATCACTTCCTCAGTAGGGTACTGAAATGTGAACCTAGATTTGTACTCAGGTCATTGGAATGAGGCTTAAACTTATGACTGATCCAAAGATGAGAGTTCTAGTATTGAGCCAAGCTGACACTTACAGAAATCCATCTACACGACTTGAATGTTTCTCTTGTTTTCCCATTGACTAAAACTGGACACTGTATTCAAAGTGCATTCCAGCATTGCATAGTTTTGGTTTGACACCCTCAGAACAATACTCTACTGATCTGGAAATATAGCACAGCGTTATATTTGCTTAGCTGATTGCTGGTTCATAGTGGATGGACATGCCAAGTCTATTAACATTTTTACATTTCTTTCAACTTCAAACTGAGCTAATTAAACAGCATTTATACAGCAAGATGAATCAGTCCTCCTCCATGTTGAACACCACTTAGAGGATGCATTGTTGGTGGCAAAGGCACAGAATGTACTCTGGGTGGGAGGCTTCAATGTCCATCACCAAGAGTGCTTCTATAGCACCACCACTGACCAAGCTAGCCAAGCCCTGAGGATTGGGTCTGCAGCAAGTGATGAGGGAACCAACAAGAGGGAAAAACCTTCTAGACCCTGTCCTCACCAATGTACCTGTCTCAGGAGCATCTGTCCATAACAGTATTGGTAAGAGTAACCACCATATGGTCCTTGTGAAGACAAGGTCCATCTTCATATTCAGGATCAAACAGCTGAAAATTGGGCATCCATGAGGCATTGTGGGCTAGCAGCAGCATAATTGTATTCAACCATAATCTGTAACCTCTTAGCCCAGCATGTCCTTCACTCTACCATGTCATCACACCAATCCTGGTTCAATGAAGAATGCAGGAGGGCAAACTGATGAAGCTCCAACACCTACAACCAACGGATCAAATCTAAGCTTGGCAGTCCTGCCACATCCAGTCATGAATGGTGGTGGACAATTAAACAACTAACAGGAGGAGGAGGCTCCACAAATATCCCCATCCTCAATGATGGAGGAGCCCAGCACATCAGTGCAAAAGAGATAGTTGAAGCGTTTCTAACCATCTTCAGCCAGAGGTCCGAGAGGATGATTCAGCTCAGCCTTCTTCTGAGGTCCCAGCTTCACAGATGTCAGTCTTTAGCCGAGTCATGATATCAAGAAATGTCTGAAGGCACAAAATACTGCAAAGGCTATGGACTCTGTATTATGATCCCAGCTGAGATTACCCCAGGGCAAACCCAATCCCAGGGTGGAACGCAGCTTGATAGATCTTAACTTTTATTTGTTTGTTTAGATACGAGGAGAGTAGCTGCTGAACAGAGTCACAGGAGTCAGCTGATGAAATATTAACAAAAGAATAAAACATTTATTAAACTAGAAAAGATGAACTACATTACCAGACTCCTTCACCCACAACTATACCTTTACAGATATATACAAATTTGTAAGGAAAGCACAAGTTACAAAAGTGATCTTATTCTCTAATGTTCACAGTAAATACACAGTCCGTGTTAACCTTATGGTCAGACACACCAACTCTGAAACCAAGTGATAGATGCAACCTCAACCAGGTGCTATGGATCTGTCCCCAACTTCCCCAGGTGCTTGTCACACCATGAGCCAACCAATCTCACTGAATTCTGTCTTTCACACAAAGGTTTCCAATCCCCAGTCTTCAAGACCTCGCCTTGGAATCTTCTCCCAAACTGATGCTTTCTCTCAGATGCCTTCCTCAAGGGTTCACCTTCAGGGTTTTGAATTCTCCTTCCAATGTTCCTCTTCCCTGACTCACCACATGAATTCAAGCTGTCTTCCATGCACTCTTCTCACCACCTCAGCATTAGCAGTACACCACTGTTTCACTTGCCCACAGCAAAGAGTTACAGACCTTCAGTTGTCTCTTTGGACCTTCTTCTCTCATGCAAGCTGTTCTCACTTTAAATCTGCTTTCTGCAGCTTTTGTCTCTTTAAATATGAAGCTTGGAGACTTATTCTCTGCCCCTCACTGTTATCTTCATTTAACAGGACCTTATCCAGCTCCCTGTCCTTCCTGGGTTTTTGGGGTTTTTCTTTAGCTTGGGGCTGGCTATCTGTCCCCTATAAGGCTGCTTCTCTGGCAGCTATCTTCAAAACCAGCTGAACTTCAACAACTTCCAAAACAAACTGCTCTTTCTTTTTTTCTTTGTGTGTCTGTGGGAGGGACCTGCCTCTCTGCTATGCAACAGTCCAATTCTTCTACTCTTGTGTTTGCTTAACTTCTCTTTAGGAGTCGTAAAATTCCTCATTAGAAATGCAGGCACTTTTTTAAAGTGAAACTAAAATTCAATTTGACCTTTCTTAACACAGAGATAGAGAGATACAAATCAAATTTAAATATCTCTATTTCCTGACACCCGACAACTTCCAAGGCAATAGTGCTGAAGACTTATGTTCCAGAACTAGCTGCTTCCCTAGCCAAGCTGCTCCAGTACAGCTACAACACTGGTATCACGACCCAGCAATGTGGAAAATTTCCTGGGTATGTCCTATCCACAAAAAGCAGGGCAAATCTAATCTGGCCAATTACCACCCTATCAGTATACTCTTCATCATCTGCAAAGTGATGGAAGGTGTCATTGACAGTGCTATCAAGTGGCACTTGCTTAGCAATAATCTGCTCACTGATGTTCATTTTGGGTTCTGCCAGGTCTCCTCGGCTCCTGAACTTATTGCAGCCTTGGTCCAAACATGGACAAAAGAGCTTAACTCAAGAGGGGAGGTGAGAATGGTTGCATTTGACATCAAAGCAACATTTGACTGGGTGTGGCATTAAGGAGACCTGGCAAAATTGAAGTCAATGTGAATCAGGGGAAAACTCTCCACTAGCTGGAGTCATACTTAACACAAAGGAAGATGGTTGTGGTTGTTGGAGGTAAATCATCTCAGCCGTAGGACATCGTTGCAGGTGTTCCTCAGGGTAATGTCCTCGGCCCAACCATCTTCAGCTGCTTCATCAATGACCTCCATCATAAGGTCAGATGTGGGGATGTTCACTGGCGATTACACAATGCTTAGCACCATTCACAAATCTTCAGATACTGAAGCAGTCCAACCAAATGCAGCAAGATCTGGACAACATTCAGGTTTGGGCTGATAAGCAGCAATTAACATTCAAGCCTGCAAGTACCAGACAATGACCATCTCTAACAAGAGATTCTAACCTCAAATCCCAATGACATTCAATGACATTACCATTACTGAATCCCCCACTATCAACATCCTGAAATTACCATTGGCCAGAAACTGAATTGGCTGATTCATACTGTGGCTACAATAGCAGGTCAGGGATTGGGAATTCTGCAGCGAGTAACTTGCCTCCTGGTTCCCCAAAGCCTGTCTGCCATCTAAAAGATACAAGTCAGGAGTGTGGTGGAGTACTCCCCACTTGTCTGAATGAGTCAACAAATGCTGGCCTTTCCAGCAATGCCCACATCCCATAAAAGAACAAAACAAAAGTGTGTTGGCCTTTTTTTTCAATGTGAACTACCTCACATTTATCCATATTCAATGTGATCTGTTCCATCCACTTACTGAATTTATCTAGCTCACTTCGTAAGTCTTTGTCTGTTTCATCAGACTAAACTACTTACCACTCCCAGCATGATGTTGCATTGAATTCTGTATTTAAGGGATTGACTCAAATCATGGTCTCAACATTGATTAAAATGCTCTATTAAAATGATCAGTCATTTGCTTCCATCCCAACATCACTCTTCTAAGTGCTCACTACTTCCTTTAAGCCAATTTCTATTCCTGCTTTTACCTCAAATTCTATTTGTTTTAAGATTATTTGGTTTCTTTTCATAAAGAACTGTCAGAGGATTCCTGGGACTGTAGGTTCACTATAACATCAGACTTCCCCAATCCAATTGGGATGCCACTTCTTTGAAAAGACTCAAGGGTTGGTTAGGCATCTTCCTCTAATGAATATAGATTGAATAGTGCACCAGGAACCATGCAATATCCTTCATATAACCGCTATTATCATTGCTTTTCATATCCATCAATTACAATGAAAAAACATCATCACTCAGGATAAGTATTATGTAGTTTGTAAGAATATGATTTACAAATGTCATTCAAATGGAACCTAATTATTAAATTGCAGCTATTCACTTATTTCTAACGTAGCACATTTAGCTGTTGCAAGTCAGACCACAGATTCCTGAAATAATTGGAGTGTGCATTAGTAATGCTCACATCATGCATCATGATACCTAATTAGCTAATGGGGTAGATTCCTTTTTAATTTGCTTCGGTTTGCATTTACTCATTACTAGTTATGCATAGTATGTTTTCAGTAGAACATTTAAAAAATAGCTAATCTTTTCTAGCACGTTATTGTTTTGTGGCATAATTTTTTGAGACATTAAATGCGTCGCTAACTCTTCCTGATTGCCTATCTTTAAAAATATATTTGGTAGTCATCCCTTTCATGTTGCTGCACAGCACAAGTAATGTGTCCTAGTGCTTGCTACAAGTAATTATTAGATTTACATTTATGAATGTGACACAGCCATCACAAGGCCTTCAAAATAATACAGCAAAAAATATGAGCACATTAAGTTTCTGCCAGAAGCTACCAAAACAAAACAAAAAGCATCTATTGGGTCAATCAAGGTGCCATTAATTTATGCAGACCTACCATTACAAGCTGGTTCAGTGTTAATATTCAGAAAGCTCATTTCACTCCCTTATAACTGTTGAGTAGCCAAAGCTTTGTTTATTTCAGACATGCTCAGTAAGATTGAAAATTTATTTGTTACTTTATGAGGAGCATTTCTCCATCATGGATACTGCTAAATTGATAGTTCAATTATAACGTGCCAAATATCTGCTTTGATAAAATATATTTGAATAATTTGCAAATACCATCACTGTGCTTCATATATCTTCAGATAAAAGCAAAACTGGAAGGACTTGAATAAGTTGTGGCAATAACAGAAGGAAGCTGATGTACACGAATGTTACTTATTGTCAGTTAACCTTGATGCAGCCTCTACAATATAAATCAGGATAGTGCTGCATTATAAAGCAACACTTTCTGCTGAGCAAATTGAGGATCCAGAACACAGGTGGCTGTTTTCATATTATAAAAATGAGAAGCTGAAGCTGGAAGGCCTTAGCCATAAATCAGCAGCGGGGATGATTTCCTCTGGCCGCTGGGAGTAGTATCGTGATAGACAAATACAACAAGTTTTCTCCTGTTCGCATCAATGGTCCAGATTTTGTGAAGGGAATGGTGGCGAAACAGGCAGTGTTCACCTTCGTTACTCCAACTGAAACTGACAGCAACTTCAGGAGTCCACACATGTGTAGAATAACATAAAAACGTAAGAGTTTCTGTCAGTGGTTCTACCGTGCTCCAGAAGGTGTGCTGTTGAGATTCCCCAAGAGTGAAATCTTTAAAAACCAGTGTATTAACAAAAACTTTTTGCGCTGTTAGTCTCACTGTAAAGTTATACCCTGTTAAATGAGGTGCAACTGGGTTTAATAACTTCATAATTACTACTAAACACCCTCACTGACCCTGACAAGCAAAGTTTACATTTGTGGAATGTCACATTTCTCCACTAGGATAAAAAAATGCACATAACTTTGAATAAAAGCAAAATACTGTGGATGCTGGCAATCTGAAACAAAAACAGAAAGTGCTGGAAAAGCTCGGCAGGTCTAACGGCACCTGTGGAGAGAAAAATAGAGTTAATTTTTTGAGTCTGTATCGGACTTGAAAGGTTAATTCTGTTTTTCTCTCCACAGGTGCTGTTGGACCTGCTGAGCTTTTCCAGCATTTTTTGTTTCTGTTACATATTTTTGAATGCTTGTTTGCCTTTATTTTAATTTCTTTCTTAGTCCAATCCTATTATAACTTATTACACTATCTAAAAATTTAAATGAAACATGAAGGGATTCAGTGCTTTTAATTTCCTGAATTGCTGTTGGTGAGAATACTTTAAGGTGATAAGCTGTTTACCCTGCTTGATGATATCACTGCTGCTGCATGCCTGGAGATCCAATTGACTTGGCACCAGATTTACATTGCCATTGGGAAAGGGAAAATGCATGCCACAGAGATCACTAGATATTTGTAGGCAGTTTTCCTTGAGGTTGTCAGCATTGCTTCACCACTGAGCGCAAAATCTAGCCCACTATGATATTGTAAGCATGTCCAGTAACAACATGAGGGAATGTATGCATGCTGCAAAAGAGAATTAGACATAGAAACCAATTGTTTTTTGTGCTGAACCCTCAGTATAATATGGCTGACAAAAATGCACTCATATTATTGATTTGGAGTGAGGTAATACAGCATATTGATTTGGAGTGAAGTAATGCTGGCTGTGCAGTTAGCAGTGAATGAACAATGCCATTCATGGCACTACACTACCTGAAGGATTGTGCTGGAACTTGTGATTAGAAATCAATTTCAGCATGGCGCCCTCTATAATGGAATCAGGACCTTAGTTAACTTGGCAAGCAACTGCATAACCCATTAGCAATCCAATTGAAAAATCCTTACTGAGGCATACAGAGTTTGAACCAGGAAGTGTACATTAGAATAGTTAATCTGATGTCAAATCATGTATAGAAAGCTAAGTAATGGGAGGGATAGAAAGACAAGATTAAGAAAGAGAGAGATAAAAGACAAAGAAAAAGTGAAAAAGAAAAATTCTTACATCAGTGTTTGAACATTTTTCAAACTCTAACATTAATTAAGATCTGTAGGAAGGATACACCACATTTGTAGAAGTTAATTTTCAGTGCCAGAGAGGTTACTTGGCAGTAATTAAAACTTACCATACCATTAAAAATTTACTTACTGTAGAATGGGTGAGCCCTAACTTTTTTTGGCATGTTCATTGATTATCTATACATACATCAACGTCACACCATTCAATATCTTTCAATGCCTGTGTCTCCCTGCACAATACTGTTATAGTAGATCTTCCTGATTTCCATGTTTAATTGTGTTTGTGCAGTTGTCAAAACTTGTTGTCTGATTTACACTTTAATAATCATAGACAGAGATAACCTCATAACCTCACCATTATTTTTACTGCAAAATCTGGGCCAGTACTGATGGTACATCTGTTGGCGAAGCAGCTTAAATTCTTAGTCAATGTTAATGCACAGGCTCTCAGTGGGTGGACAGCAAAGAGTGGGCTGGTGGGGGAGGGGTAGATGTTTTTGTTAAATTGTAATTTTATTATAATACAATTATGTGTTTGTATGGCATATGGTACCATCTGTTTGTAACTCTCAGCGCTACAAGGCATCTGGAACAATGAGCTACCAAGGCTGAATAACATTACAGAAATGAGTGACTGTGTGGTAAGATAGGAATTTATATCCTGTGGTTTGATGCAAAGAAGCAGAAATGTATTTTCCCAGGCAACATTGAGGAAGGTCCTATAATTGACAGGCTGAAGGATCCAGAATTATAGCAATGTGTGCTTTACAAGATACTGTGTGCCCATGCATTTGCGTTGGATTTTGGTTCCATATGTTGGTAAGAGAAGCATAAATAGGCTGGTAGCTCAAAAGGAATGAAGGACTTACATACAACTTAGGTGTTTCAGAATTTCAGAAATTCAGAATTGGCTCTATGTTGCATATTTTAAGTGTGACATTTTAATGGCAGATTAATTGCATTAACAAGGTTGAAAGGCATTGATTGATTCAGTACCTTGAGCACATATGGAGAAAAACTTTTGGGACACTGGGTGTTAGTGAGGGAGGACATATGCATATGTATTGCTGCATTCTCTAATTAAATCTAGTAATAAGTGTAAGATTGGTGTCTGGTTTCCTTCGTCATTGGGCTGCTGAAGGATTTAACATGTCATTATTAATTTTCTTTTGTTTGTCATATGATATAAAGGTGGACTGTTCCCTTCTTCCTTGTCTAACAACAAAACACTAAAATAAAGGTACTGTTAACCACATTACCACTTGCCCTTAAAGGTCAGTAAACAAATTATGTAGTTTTTATACTTACAATGGAAACAGTTGACCTATTACTATGGCTCACTTGTAAATAAGTATTACAATGTCCCTAATTACAGAGTTTTCAAATTAAATCACAATCTGTAAAAGTTGCACTGTTTAGGAATGTGGTTTTAGAAAACAGTCATGAGATTATTTGGCTTATCAATCTGTGTAAGTTGTATTGCAATATTAGTATACTTTAGCAATCTAGTTGTAATAAACTAATTTTAATTTTTAATTGGCTCAGATTGGTGTTGGTCAAATATGTTCATTCACAATTGTGCAAAGTGCTTCAAGAGAAGAAAAAGAAAGACCTGCATTTATATAGTACCTTTCACGACCACCAGTCACCAAATGATTTTTTATTCTTTCATGAGATTTGGGTGTCACTGGCAAGGCCAGCATTTGTTATGCATCCCTAATAATCCTAGAATAGAGTGGCTTGCTAGACCATTTCAAAGGGCAGTTAAGAGTCAACCACATTGCTGTGGATCTGGAGTCATGTATAGGCTAGACCAGGTAAAGATTTTTTTGATTCAGTAATGGGACGTGGGCATCACTGGCTAGGCCAGCATTTATCACCCACCCCTAATTGCCCTTGTTCAAAGGGCATTTAAGAGTCAAACACATTGCTGTGGGTCAGGAGTAAAATATAGGCCAGACCAGGTAAGGATGACAGATTTCCTTCCCTAAAGTGTATTAGTGAACCTGATGGTTTTTATGACAATTAATGATAGCTTCATAGCCACCATTACTGAGGCTAGCTTTCAATTCTAGATTTTATTAATTGAGTTTAAATTTCACCAGCTGCCATGGTAGGATTTGAACCATGTCCTCTGGATATTTACCTGGGCTTCTAAATTACTAGTCCAATGATATTACCACTATGCCACCATCTCCCATTGCTTTACAGCAATGAAGTGCTTTTGAAGTTTCTGTGTTGAGGGAGATTTAAATTAACTTACCTATAACAAAACAAAAACAGAATTACCTGGAAAAACTCAGCAGGTCTGGCAGCATCGGCGGAGAAGAAAAGAGTTGAAGTTTCGAGTCCTCATGACCCTTTGACAGAACTTCAACTTTTTTTTGCCTATTACAATGCTGTCAATCATTATGTTCAACAATTCAACAGAAAGGGACATCAATTTTTAAAAATTCAGTCACAGGATGTGGGCTTCACTGGCTGGGCCACCATTTATTGCCCATCCCTAGTTGCCCTTGAGAAGGTGATGGTGATCTGCCTTCTTGAACCGCTGTAGTCCATGTGGTGTAGGTACACCCACAGTGCTGTTAGGGAGTGAGTTCCACAATTTTGACCCAGCGACAGTGAAGTAACAGCAACATATTTCCAAGTCAGGATGGTCAGTGACTTGGAGGGGAACTTCCAGGTTCTGGTGTTCCCATGTGTCTACTGCCCTTGTCCTTCTAGATGGTAGTGGTCGTGGGTTTGGAAGGTGCTGTCTAAGGAACCTTGGTTAATTTCTGCAGTGCATCTTGTAGATGGTACACTCTCCTGTTACTGTGCGTCGGCTGGTGGAGGGAGTTAATGTTTGTGGATGTGGTGTCAACCAAGCTGGCTGCTTTGTACTGGTCAATGTCAAGCTTCTTGAGTGTTGTGGGAGCTGCACTCATCCAGGCAAGTGGGGAGTATTCCATCACACTTCTGACTTGCGCCTTGTAGATGGTGGACAGGTTTGGGGAGTCAGGAGGTGAGTTACTCCCCATAGGATTCCTAGCCTCTGACCTGCTCTTGTAGCCATAGTATTTATATGGCCAGTCCAGCTCAGTTTCTGGTCAATGGTAACCTCCAGAATGTTGATAGTGGGGGATTCAGTGATGGTAATGCCATTGAATATCAAGGGGTAACAGTTGGATTCTCTCTTGTTGGCGATGGTCATTGCCTGGCACTTGTGTGGCGTGAATGTCACTTGCTACTTGTCAGCCCAAGCCTGGGTATTGTCCAGGTCTTGCTGCATTTGGATATGGACTGCTTCAGTATCTGAGGAGTTGTGAATGGTGCTGAACATTGTGCAATCATCAGCGAACATCCCCACTTCTGACCTTATGATGGAAGGAAGGTTATTGATGAAGCAGCTGAAGATGGTTGGGCTGAGGACACTAACCTGAGGAACTCCGGCAGCGATTCCTGGAGCTGTGATGACTGGCCTCCAACAACCACAACCATCTTCCTTTGTGCTAGGTATGACTCCAACCAGCGGCGAGTTTTCCCCCTGGTTCCCATTGACTCCAGTTTTGCTAGTACTCCTTGATGCCACACTCGGTCAAATGCTGCCTTGATGTCAAAGGCAGTCACTCTCACCTCACCTCGAGAGTTCAGCTCTTTTGTCCATGTTTGAACCATGGCTGTAATAAGTCAGGAGCTGAGTGGCACTGGCAGAACTCAAACTGGGCATCCGTGAGCAGGTTATTGCTGAGCAACTGCTGCTTGATACCACTGTTGATGACCTCTTCCATTACTTTACTGATGATCGAGAGTAGACTGAGGGGATGGTAATTGGCTGGGTTGGATTTGTCCTGCTTTTTGTGTACAGGGCATAGCTGGACAATTTTCTACATTGCCACATAGATGCCAGTGTTGTAGCTGTACTGGAAAAGCTTGGCTGAAGCCTAATTGGCAGAACAACATAAATGAATTATAAAAAGCAAAAATTTGAGCAATTTTATAAATGGTGAATTAATGATGTAAAATTACTTTAAAAAAAGGCATAAGGAAACTGAACAGGTACTGCACACTGTATAAATCTGCCAATGAGCCACTGAGAACAATTGCTGTAACATAAAGACAGCACTGCCAGTAATCCCTCTTCAGTGTTCACTCCTTGTGGCAGCAAACAGAAGGCAGAGGCCAAATTTCAGGATTATTGACTTTGGTTTTAACTTTTCAATGTGAGGCAGAGTATAACTTAAATATAGTTGCTTATAATGAACCTCTGGTTTTAGCAAACCTCACATTAACACTCAATATTGCCAATGGAATTCACTTCTACTACATAAGAAGACATGGATTAGGAGCAGTCGGCCCCTCGAGCCTGCTCCACCACTCAATGTGATCATGGCTGATCTGATTGTAACCTCAACTCCACATTCCTGCCTACTCCCGATAACCTTTCACCCCTGCTTATCCAGAATCTATTTACTTCTGCTTTAAAAATATCCAGACTCTGCTTCCACCGCCTCTCCAGGAAGAGAGTTCCAAAGACTCACGACCCTCTGAGAGACAAAACACTTAACAGAGAATCAAAATGCTTGCAGCAAACACTTACAGGCCCTGACTGATCCAGTGACAGCTATGTTGAGGCTTATTGAGAAGATTCAAATGCTGTATGTTGTACAGTATGTATGAGTACATTCACTGGGTGGCAATTATAAATGTTAAAATCATTTAATGCAAATTTTTCATACGGCACTCATCCAAAGTGCGATAGCCACCAGGCTGATTTTCTCGAGGTAGAATTGGTTAGCATGCTTTTATTTAGAACAAAGCTTCCCTTAATGATGAGATTTTGTGGTCACGAGCTCTGAGGTAGCAATGGCTGTCGTGGAGCTCAGACTGAGTGCTAACAGCTAAATTTTAGGGCACATCATGAATTTGAGGACAGAGATTCCAGGGATGAGCTAAGCCTGTTACATGGCCTGAAAAATTATTAATTTTTTGAATGATTTATTTTTTTTTACATTGTTCTCTATTAACTACAAAACAGCCTTGTCACCAATGTCATTGTTATTAAGTGTAAGTGACAACAGAGAGAAAAATGGTGAGAATCCAGCAAAATCGTCAGCTTGGTTTTCGCAGGTGGGGTGGAGGTGGGTTGCGAAGCTCTGCAAATTAGCTTGTAACTGTTATAAAGTGTAAATATGTTGGAACAGTCCAAAAGTCACAGCAAAACATGGAGCCTCACAAACAATTACGTAAATCTCCATAAATTTCCTCTTTCTTTTCTGCCGTTTGAGAATCCTAATGACATAGATGTGTTATTACAATAACCACAATCTGTCTGCCTTCCTGGGATGTGAGGACCAGTACCAGTGGGCAAATAGTATTTGGCAGAGTCCTACATATGATTGTGTCAACTTTCTTCACTGTCTACCTCATCCTGGTCATGGAAATTGTTTATGACCATCTTCTACTTGTTGGGAAGCTTTAATAGGCTGAGAGCAAGGCTAAGGTGTCTCTCCAGCATATCTGACTTAAAATATGCTGATGATTGTGCAGTTGAGGCCCACACTGCAGGTGACATTCAAGCTTCCCTCAACCTCTTCAACTCTGCATTCAAAAGGGCTGATTTCTCACTCAACATCAGCGAGACTAAAATCCTCCACCTGCCCTCCCTCGGATAAGCATCTACTTCTCCAACTATTGTTATTGATGGGAAGACTTTAGAAGTCATTGACCATTTCCCATGCCTCAGGCAGCTATCTTGCTCAAAAATGTCGCCATCAAAGAGGAAATCGAACACAGGATCAGCTGTGCCAATGCAGCCTTCCAAAAAATTGCAACAGCGATTTTCATTAGAGGACAAAGGCTTTAGTCCATAACACCGTTGTTGTCATCACCTTCCATATGGCAGTGAGACTTTGGTCACCTACCAGAGTCATCTCTGGATACTGGAGAATGGAGAATTTCCAGCAGTGGTGTCTCCACAGGATACTCAAAAGTAGAGTGGGAAGATAGATGAACAAACTCCAGAATCCTCACTAAAGCCAATTCCTCCAGCTTCAAAACCATGGTCATCAAAAATCAGCTTGGCTGGTCTGCACACTGCATCCGCAGGCTGAAGAAGAAGACCCTTTCTTCAAAGCTTAAGGATGGCACCCGATTTCAAGGAGAACAGAGAAAATATTTTAAGGACACTCTGATGACCTTATTGAAAAAGGGACAAATTGACATCAGTTCATGGGAGGAACTTGCTGCAAACCATGCCATGCGGGTGATGCCTCGTTCAACAAGCTGCAAAAGTCGGAAACTGACCACATAAACTCTGCTGCAGGCAAGCCACAACCTCGGAAGGAGAGAGAGCAGAACCCGGGCTCGAGTACTCTCCTTCCTCAGGGCAACCCTCTTCTTCTCTGCCCAAAGACCTGTGACTCCAGCATTGGCCTGCTGAGCCACCTGAGGACACACAAGTTATGAAGCCTGGCAAACATCATCCTTGGCCTAAGGGACTGACAATGATGATGACAATTATAATGGCACAAGTCTCCAAGAAAATCTCACCCATTATTTTACCGCTGCAAGGTAGCATGCCACGGATTGGTAGGACCCAGGGTTGCCACCACAATTCCCTACATGATAAGGTTCTGATCTTAGCTGGGCCATTAAGGAAGGTAAACAAGCAGAGACCTAGAGCTTCATCACAGTTAGGGCAGAAAGGAAATTCAGAAGGCCAGGCACACAGCTATTAAGCTTATTAAGCAGCTCAGGAGTAAATTTGGCAAAAGCCCACGTGTCTCCATTCCCAACTGTGACTGGATATTAAGGGACAGCCACCCAGAGAGCAATACTGACACATCCCATTAATGAGCTATTAACTTCATTGTCCATTTAACAAAAGGATTTATTTTATACAGACCCTTGTTACTTTACTCAGAAACTTCTCACAGTGCTTCACACAAAGAATCACTTTAAAATCCAATGACTGTTGCCTTATACAAAAATGCAGTAACCATTTTGATCATAGCAGGGTCCCATATGCAATGCAATGAGTGATCAATCTATTTGTCTTTTTTTTAACTGAGGGAGGAATATTGACCTAGATACTGTGAAATCTTGTTTGCCTCTTTGAATAGTGCCATGGAACGCTAAACATCCATTTAAACTGTTGGGACAGGCCTTGGCTTAATGTTTGAGCCAAATAATGATATCTCTGAGAATTTAGTATTCTTTCAGTGCTGGACTTGGATTATGTGCTCAAACCACAGTATGGGGCTCCATCACACAATCGTCTGATTCAGTGCTGAGTGCATTACTGATTGAGACAAGCTGGCACTTAAATCTTACCACAAGAGAAAGGAATGAATTATTATATTACTCTCAATTTGCAAACACAATAAGATAAGCCTGCTCTTGGGGACAGTGTCATCAGTCTGAGAATCTTCACTGTCCTTCATTCAGGTTCCTACTCACATAGGAGACCTCTTGCTTATATTGTGAAGGACATATTGATTAAATAGCTTTCACATTACAGTAACATGCCAGATGGTAGACAGATGAAAACAGACAACACAACCTGTTCACAAATATTTAAGAGTCAAAATCATATTGTGCCTTTTACGTAAGTAAAGACTGTCACGCACATTTCAAAAAGCAATAAAAAGTGCATCATACTCGACTCACCATATGTGTTATTCTTATGAATCTGCAATTTTGATTTCTTAAATTACAATATAAGATACTTGAAAGATACAATAGGCCCTCAGAATTCCCACCTGAAACGTTGGTCTCTCTTTCAAATGCTGACTGACCTGTTTGCATTTTTATCTAGGATTTCCGGCATTTGTAGTTGTTATTTTATGCAATCACCTCATTCCTTGCAAGGTCCCGAGAACACTCACTCTGCTCCCTGTTTGTGCCCCTCCAGTTTCTGGCCGTCCAGCTGCACTAACACAGCCCTGATTAAAGTTATTTTAGCCCTGGGATTCCATTCCTCTGGCCATTTTCAGCTATTACAACATTTTTCTTCAGGATGTCACTGACCCCCCAGTCAGAATCATGTAGGAGACGGGGAGAACCATCTCAGACTTCCTGGACCCTAGTGTTACTGCCACCGTGTGACCTCACACTCTGACAAGCTGACACCTGTGCCACCCTCTCCCCCTGCTCTGGCTATAGGTCACTCATGCCCGTCATCCAACAACTTGCAGATCCTGCCTGTAAACTATCCTCTAAGTTACACGCAATCATCTGAACTGGTGGTTGTGAGTATGAGTGAGTGATGGTATTTCTTTATCATAAATCTTTTCTTGCCTTCAACTTCTTGTTCTTGCACCACTGCCTGGGCAGGTTGTCATTCTTGGGTATCTCAAAGTAGAAAGGTACAAGGATTGCAATAGCTGGGAACCAAGGGATGCAATACCTGAGTGTACCAGGTATACTGCAAGACATGGGACGGGATTTTCCGGCCCTGTTGTGGGTGGGACCTGCCGCGGGCGAGGTGGCGCCCCAGCTAGAAGTCCATTAACTTGCGGCAGGACCGGAAGATCCCAGCGCCGGGCAGGTTCGTAAAATCCCGCCCATGGTCTCAGTCATGCCACACCAATGATGGCGAGCACCATCTCCTCCATGGCAAGCATGCTTATCCCCTGCTGATTAGGTGCTGTTGCATGCAACTGTGCACCACTTTGTCCTGCAAGAAAGAGATAATTGTATCATTGAATGTAGTGCAATCTGTTCGGGCAATGTGTATGAATGGTTGAATGACTGGTATGTGTGCAAGGTGAGAGATGTGGATATGAGGCTTCCAACAGTATGAAGTGTGTGAGGGGTGAGGTGAAGCTATGAATGTGAGGATTTGACGCATGCTTGATTGCTATTATTGGTATGTGAGCGAAGGAGTGTGGTGAATTGAGCAACATGCAAGGCTGGTTCATTTGTGAAGATGTGCCATTTGAAGATGCATTCACTTACCTTAATTATTTATGTGAAGTCATTGAATTTCTTTTGGCACTTTCTTCAGACCCTTGAGGCTACACTGCTGATGTTGACTGTGATGGCTATCTGCTTTCACTGCCTCACATTGGAGGGCCTAGTAGTCTCCTGTGGATAGATGACCTCTCTCATCTTATCCACCTCTTGTAAGGCCTCTAGTGCTGCAGTCAAAGAACATTGGGTCATATTATCTGCCCTATTGCGCCATTATTTAGTGTTATTCCTGCTTGGAGATAACTCCATAGCTACTTCCAGCACCTATTGCAGCCAGAATGTTTTTCCCCTTCAAGAGGTACAGACTGGTTTCAAATATTACAGGTTTGTTTTAAATGGCGGTAGCCTCACATGATCATGGACCCCCTGCTGAGACATGCATGACGTGCAATGCTGGCTGCATGTTACAGTCCTTGTAACGTGCAAGCAGCATGAAATTTGTGGTAAGAACTTGCATATCATTATCTCCACACTGATTTTCAGAGGCTATCTAATTTCATCCATGTAGATGATTCCTGAATGTTCCCTTCATTCAAAACCACACAGATCCACCTGTGCTAACAGTTTGAACACAGAATCAAAGTTGCTTTTGGAGAATGGTTCATATAATCAAAAACTCAATTTTCTAATTTACAAACTGTTGTGTTCAGTTGTTTGTTTCTTGATTGCGTGTGCCTACTGACTGTTCGCTGTGCTGTGTTCTGTTAGTCAAGCCGGTGGGTGTGGTTACAAAGAAACAGGAACAAGCGGTAAGCTTGAGAAAGCAGACATTTTGAAAGCATTGAAACAAAGCTTCTGTTCACACACAGAACCTGGCAAGAGTCATTTCTGCATATCCCTGAGACACAAACACAATATCTGGTGACAAAGATGGAGAATCGTTTAAATTCATCAGCTCCAGCACCTTTCCTTTCTTTGTTGGGAGATCCACTATTGCAAGGGATTGATGGATTTTGGGATTCAAGAAGTACTTGCTTGTTATGGATACGGAAGTAGCAGCAACCTGCAAGAGGTCAATATTCATGCATTGTCTTGGAGCAGAAGGCCAACAATTTCAAGCAACTCACAGAAGACACTTTGAAATGGCAGTAAGTGCTCTTGAAAAATATTTCAGATCAAAGACAAGTTTGATGACTGAGCGACATACATTCACTAGAGATGCCAGGAAAATGGGGAGCCCATAAACAATACATGGCAGAGTTGCAGCAGTTGGCTTCCACATGTATATGAACTAACGGGCTAATTTGTTGAAAAACTTCAATTCCATGAGTTAGATCATGGAGGATGATGAGTTAACCTTGGAAAAAGCCATGATCTTGACAGCCCAAATAGAATCTGCCATATTTGATTCAAAGAGGTTACACAGAAATGCACTGTCACTGACACAGCTTGCCCAACCAGGTCAAGTGCGAAGGTTAGGGACAAAGAGACCTTAGCAGTCAGATCAATACATGCCCCATCACGGTCAGTTACCCTTAAAATTGTGTCTAAATCATGTAAGTTCTCATCAATTCACAGCACCATGTCCAACTCCAGGGGAAAAGTGTAACTTGCCCAAAGATGCTCAAACATGAATCACTTTGCAAAGTTGTGCAAGTTGTCGAAGAAGAGGACTTCATCAGTTTAACACATGTAGGAATCTCTTCATGAGAGTGAAATAAAGCATATGTACAACATCATGGACGGTAAAATACCAGGTCATTTTAAGGACTGCTCAGTTCAGACCACAGATATCTCAGCATTGCTCCTCATAAATGTTGGCACAGAAGAATCTATATTGAGCGACAAACTCTACCATCATTATTTTTCACAACTTTCTCTCATTCCTGCAAAAGGCTCTCTTCAAGCTCACAATGATTTGATTATTCTGATCTTGGGAATGATCGCCGTTCTAATACATTACAAAAACCTCAATCTAGATAAATTGTTGTTTTATGTAGCAATTATGGGGGTAAACCTACTCGATAAGGTTGGCTTTAAACTTGAAGACCCCAATGAAGCAGACATTAATGTGGTCAATGACACTGGCTATGCAAAACAGTATTTTCCTTTATTTACCAGATTTGGGGAGGTTAATGGGTACTGTCATGCTCCTTGCATTGACAGCTCAGTTCCACCAGTTTCACAAATTTTGAGACAATTGCCTTTTTCAATCCATGCCAATTGTCACAGGAACTGAATTTTTAAAAATTCATTTACGGGTTGTGGGTGTGGCTGGCTGGGCCAGCATTTATTGCTGATCCCTAATTGCCCTTGAGAAGGTGGTGGTGAGCTGTCTTCTTCAACTGCTGCACTCCCTATGGTGTAAGTACACCCACTTGAAGCAGATGGTATATTTGAGCGAATCAACTCATCCCTGTGGATATTGAACCTAGTCAATGCATGATGCAAAATGGTGAACTTAGACTATCAACTTTAAGGTGCTCAACAAAGCTATCATTCCAGACAAGTATCCATTTCTTAATATCCAAGAATTATCAGCATCATTTCATGACTCCATAGTTTTCATGAAGCTTAACATGCAATGGAACTACTTTCAGATATCACTAGTTGAGGATAGGCCGATATCTTTCAGCTTTTGTTACTCATGAAGTTGTGTTTCAGTACTGCAGAATGCCCTATGGCTAAAGTTCAGCACCCAGCACATTCCAGAAGCAAGTTTCTTCAGTCTCATCAGACATTGAGGGGACACTCAAGTATTGTCTATAGAAGGGAAAAAGCAGAACACATCGGCAGTTATCACTCAATCAACTCGTACAACACAATTTGGTGTTCAACAAGGACAAGTGTGCATTCACAGCATTGGAGACAGACTTTCTAGGGTACAGAATGACAGCAGCTGGTGTAAAGCCTATACACGATATCGAAACCATTCATGGACTTCTGACCCCACCTAACATGAAAGCAGGGGTGAAAGTAACTTAAATTTCTCAATGGTACGGTGGTAATCGGCGATACAGTACTGCATCCCCCCTTCCCACCTCCACTCCTAGACAGTTAACTTCATGGATCCTTTTGCATGACTTTGATACTTACAGCTACCAATATTCTAAAATAAAACTTTAGAAACTCCCACATTGGCCCCTAATGCTGATCTCGCTGCTCTCCCCATTCTTGTTATGTCATATATTGAGGTGAATGTGTTGCACGTTGGCCCTTTCAAAGCCACAATTTCATATATGGCATCAGATTCTACTGTGCGTAAGGGGGTCACGCACATGAAATGAATAGCAGGTCCGTTACATGACAAGTGGTAAGTGTGGTCCATTTCACTGAACTGATGTTATTGATCACACTGAATCTCCTTTCACAGATAGCATTGCTTGCAGCATGGGTGTCTACTACAAGAAAGAGTTTTTTGAGCTTTCCAGGAACGTTTTTTTTCCCTCCAAAAGCCTGGAATTCCACATATCCCAAGTGTGTTTCCTATTGATTGATTTTCAGTTGATCAACCAATGCTCTTATTTCCTTTTCTCCAAGTAGAGATTCTCTGGATTCTTTTGCCATTTTTCAGGATTCAAAACCGACAAATTGTTAGTTAAGTTCTTATACTCGAAACCCTTTCTTCGCGTGTGCTTTGACTGACTTCGTTTGAGGCAGTTGGGGAAAGTTTTGTCCTTATGTTGTCAACTGATGCTTGAATGAATTGAGACGAATTGATTCTGGGGCTTTTTCCAGCCGTTTAGTTTGATGTTTTTGAACATCTTGGATTGTTCGGACTTCTGGGCTTCTTCAGAGTGAACTCCTGGGTCTCTTTTAAGACTTCTGATTTTCTTGATGTATATTTACATTAGGTTGTCTGCTTTTGGAATGGTCATTTCTTGTTCTTGTAACGTCTTAGACAAGTTCTTCAGTTCTGTCAGCACTTCCAGCACGAAAGAAAGGTTTCTGATAAAATTTATGGCACGCAGCTTTGAGTGCAGTCCTTGAAATTTAATACGTTCACTTTTGACTGACTGGTCTTGTGAGGCCTCCTCAGTGTTTTGCCAAAGCAGGGTATGTTTGCCAGACTGCACTGACTGCTTTCACTTTGACACCACCCACCTTAAATTGAACAACTTGCCGATTTTTTGAAGTACAATGTGTCATCCATTGACATGAGCACTCAGCTCACAAGATTTTTTTGGTGGTTGACAATACAACGAATATGATGCATCCAAAGAAGCCTTAATTTCATTTGTACCTGTGGTGCCTTCCAAAGCTTCATCAACAGCAAGTTCCAGTCTATGGTTGAAGCATTGCTTTAATATCATGTTAGGGAAAGTCTATCTGTAGTCATTTTCCAGCACTAGCTTTGACTCCTAACGTCACATTTGTGTCGTCACTACAAAAGCAGATCAACAAATTCGAATAATAATTCTTTAGTGAACTCACAATGCAGCAAGCATTTTAAAATCTCCCCTTTAAATGTTTGTGCTGTTGTGCTTTGCAGCTTTGTCAAGTCCAGAGGAAACGTAACTGGCCTTATAATTCCATCTATACTGGCTTTCAAAAAAAATGATGAGTCAAGTTTCCAGCGAGAGTACTTGATTCATCAACAAGTACAGTAATTTTTGACTTAATGTCAATGGTTTTGTTAATTTTTTTTTTTCATTTCAGTGGATATATGATCGATTATGCCTGCACAAACTGTTCTACTATGCAATGAACGCCCCATTTCAATTCCGTTGATTTGCTGTAGGTCAGTGAAGCTCTCGTGGTCACTGAGTGGTTGATTTGCTTTAACAATGTAGTGAGCTGGATGCAATGCATAAGCAATAGTTTCCTATTCCGCTTCTTCACTTTTAGCATTCAGATTAAGAGTGTCTTTTTTAACCATGACTTGAATTTTTTCAGCCTCCACATGAGCTGCAGATTTCTTACGTTCATCTATTTTTTTTTGAAGGGGGGATAGCTCTGCCCCTTTATTCTTTCTGCATGAGGATATTTCACAAGAGGCCCAGTTTAGAGAGATGTTAACCTCTTCTGCAGAATGCAGCTTCAAATCGGGAATGTCATGACATACTGGGCACCCAAGTTTATCATCCAAAGCAAAAAGCCAGTAGTTTTTATTTTTGGTCCTCAAATTTCATTTTTGACAACAAAGCAGGGTATGAATGAGCCTCAGTTTGCTTACCTGGCAATTCAGCAGTTTCATTCATCTCCTGTCTTAGTGGTGGCTTACATGGCAAAGGTGTAAAAGTGTTGGCATTTTTTTTCCCCTGTGGATGACTTTCAGCTTCTTCATTTCCTGTTGTACTTTTTAGCTGCTAATCCCCTATTCCTAGCTTTTACTTTCAAACATACCCGTTAGGGTCTGTTGAACATGTATCTTCTTAGGCGCCATTTTTCTTTCAGTTACCTTCAACTGCAAATTGAGCACCCGACGCGAGACATGACAGACTTGACCAATAAGAAGCAAGCTAACGTTCAGAATCATGTGAACATCTTCCACCTGACAAGAACTGAAAACTGAAGGGGAGCATTTTGTTTCTAGAGAATGCGAAATATATTTAATTGAAGCGATAAATCTGATTTTCTGTTATTAAAACAGTTAAACCTAGCCCATTTCACCCATTTGTACTGAATGCTTCGGCCACTTTCTTACCGGTATGTCATACCGGCTTACTTTCACCCTTGCATGAAAGAGTTGGCATTGTTCCTTGATACTGCCAACTTTTATCCAAATTCATGCCTAAGTACGCAGAGATCTGAAAGCTACTGTGCAAAGAGGTACAATGAAAATGGACAATCACGCAGAAACAAAAACAGAATTACCTGGAAAAACTCAGCAGGTCTGGCAGCATCGGCGGAGAAGAAAAGACTTGACGTTTCGAGTCCACATGAACCTTCAACAGAACAGGTCACACAGAAAACAGCATTTGACATATTAAAGGCAAATTTAGCATCTCTGCCAGTCCGCAAACATTTCAATTCACATGCAGGAATGTATATCGCAACAAACGCGTCAGGAACTGTGCTCCCACAGTATATTGAAGGAAGTGATCAACCAATCGCCAACACATCATGCCCGTTGTCAGAAACTGAATGCAAATACTCCACTGGAGAGCGGGAAGAATTAGCCTGCGTCTAAGTTTGTGAACATTGGTACATGTATCTCAATCGTAGAAAATTCACTCTTTGCACCAATCACCAGTGCTGACTGCATTGTGAGCCGCATCAGGATCTGATCATTGACCTCTACACACCTGCAGATGGTCAGATCATCTTCATCAGCACAACTTTGAGATTGAGTATCTTGCAGGTGCACACAGCCAAGAACCTGACATGCTTAGCCACACTACTCTAACAGACAGTGTTAGTGATAGCAAAATGACTTGCTACATTGAAGATTACATGATCGCAGAGATTTCACATGTGACCGCGAATCTTGTTATGAAAGAGGAGTGAGAGATGGAATCGATGACAGATAGCATACTGCAGAAAACTAGCTAAAACCCAAGTGGTCTCGCGAAGTGGAGGAAGAACTAATCCCATACTACAGGGAACGGAATCAGCTCACATTGTTTTCTGACAGCTGTGTCGCACGTGGAACTCGAGTGGTTATCCCGAAAGTGCAACAGCAATGTGCATTATATCTTGCTCGGGTGTTGTTAAGATGAAATACCAATCCCATGAAACAGTCAGGAAGCCAGCAATAGATGCTAATGAAGAGTTCATTGGAAACTGCGTAGCTTGTACACTCAATGAAAAATCTGTTAAACCGTATCCTGCACGTCCACAAGTGACACCATGGCCACCAAAACCATGGCGACAACTACAAGTAGACATTTTCTGGAGAAGTGCAAGCAGCCTCTAGCAATCAACATTTTTTGCTTCTTGTTCATGATCTACACAGCAAATAGCCGGAAATCATTACAACAAATTCCATGATCACCACTTCAGTCATTGATATTCTAGACAAAACGGGATTTGCTGGAGACTATTACAATGATCTCAGTAGAGATCAGTAACTTTTTTTTAGAAAAGAAAAGTCTGAAATCCCAGTTACTTACTGAAAGAATGAAGCCGCAAGATTCCACTGTTTAAAACAGAATCCTTTTTCTATACAAGAGTCAAATAAAGCTAACACTAAATAATATCTTATATAATCTCCTATGCTAATATCCAGAATTAACATAAATTAAACATGAATTAATAGACAAATTATAGTCAATTATAAACTATAAATTACACATTAAATGGCAGATAACACCTAAGACAGATTTTACAAGTTGACTCAGCAACCCACGCAATACATAGGTTATCAATTCAATCATGAACTTTTTTCATAACTCTGTCTTCCTCATGAAGAATTTCAGTTCCTCTCCTTGCAGGAACTAGCCTGATTTCCCAGCCAACAACAACACACAACCTGCCCAAGTTCCATAAGCACCATATTCAGCAGAAATGGCACACTCCTGCAGAACCTCTGCAACTCAGTAGATCCACCAATGTTGTCTTTAAGTAACAGAAACAGCTGAGGCAACTTATTCTTAGATTCTGGATCTTCCATCACATCATCATTACAGGCGATGGGCCGCAGTTTGTTTCCAGTCAATTCATGGAGTTCCTATCAATCGACAGAATTTCCCCATCACCTGACATTGTGATACAAGCCGCTATCGAATGGTGGCATCAAAAGATCCAACATAGTGATCAAGAGTTCATGTGTCAGAGGGAAAACGTTTGAACAACCCATTCATATCCTACTTTGCACGTATCAATCCATCCCCACCTTCTGAGTGGAAAGACACCAGCTGAACCTATGATGGGTTGTAAATTTTACACGCTGCTGACCTCCTTCAGCCTTCACCACAATCCAACGAGGACGTTGGGGCACAAGCAGAAGTAATCGCAAAGCAACAATGCAAAACTAACGTGTACTTCAAGTGCAGGAAATCATGATTTGAAGTTGGAGATTGGGTTCACATCAAATGGCCAAATACTGACCACGAGCTCACATCTTCTCTATCAGAACCAAGGCAGATCAAGCGACTGCTCGGTACCAATGTTTATCTGTTGGATGACAACATGAAGTGGATTGTGAGATGCTCGATAGTGAGCAGACCAGGGTATTTCAAGGACAATGATTATGAGGATACCTTTTTCCTTTTCCAATGAGCAACCTCATTATTGATCATCTGCCTCATCAAAGCGATCACGCGGAACCACAATCTCAACTTTGTAGATCTCAGCATCGTCACCAGTGACCTTCATATCTCAAAGATTATTTCTGTACTTAGAGAAAGCAGAGCTCCTGAACTCAGAAATGACTTGATGTATATATGTTTGTTGTTTATGATGTTTTAATTTAAAATAAGGCCCTTTAGTTTTATAAGGGGGAAAAGATGTTCAGTTGTTCAATTGTTCTGTGTTTGATTGTGCGTGTCTGTTAACTGCTCACTGTGCTAGTGAGTATAGGATAGGAGGATTGGTTGCTTGTACATGTGGCAAGAGAATTGGTATGGTGGTGGGGGTGGGGGGGGGGGGCATCAGGTTTCTGAGGCATTAGGACCAGTTCTGGGGCAGGTGAGACCTGTACAAGATGGACAGGTTACACCTTAACAGGACCAGGACTAATATCCTCCCAGGGAGATTTTCTGGTGCTGTTGGGGAGAGTTGAAACTAGCTTCTCAGGGGGATGGGAACCTAACTGGGTAGCTCAAATTGGAAGGAAGTAAAGCCGGTAACAGGAACTAGAAAAGTAGCAAGTGAAAAAAGGCAAGTATCAACTAAGTTTAGAATGAGGAATAACGTCAAAAAGACAAAGTTAAGGGCACTCTACCTGAATGCACGCAGCATTCACAACAAGGTAGATGATTTAATGGCAAATATAGAGGTAAATCGGCATGATCCAATTACCATTACCAAAACGCGGCTACAGGGTGACCAAGACTGGGAACTGAATATCCAAGGATATTCGACATCTATGAAGGACAGGCAAAAAAGAAAGGAGGTGATGATAATAAGGGATGGGACCAGTACATTAAGGGAAGATCTCAGGTCGGAAGAACAAAATGTGGAATCTGTTTGGGTGGAGCTAAGAAATAGCAAGGGACCACAAATGTTGATAGGAGTTGTTTATAGGCCACCAAACAGTAGTGGTAGTGTGGGGCATGGTAGCAATCAGGTGATTAGAGAAGCATGTAGCATGGGCAATACAGTAATCACGGGTGACTTCAAAATGCATATATACTTGGTAAACCTAATGAGCACTAATGCTGTGGAGGACAAGTTTCTGGAGTGTGTTAGGGATGGTTTTCTAGAGCAGAATGTTGAGGAATAGACTAGAGAATAGGCTATTTTAGATTTAGTATTATGAATCGAAAATGGGTTAATTAAAAATCTTGTAAAAGAACATTTATGTATGAGTGATCATAATATGATAGAACTTTACATTATGTTTGAAAGTAAGGTAGTTCAATCTGAAGCTAGGGTGTTAAATTTGAACAAAGGGAATTAAGAAGGTATGAGGGGCAAATTTGCTGTCGAGGATTGGGAAAATACATTAAGAGGTATGATGGTACATAGGAAATAAATAACCTTTAAAGAATTATTACATAGTTTACAGGAACTTTACATTCCTTCAAGGCACAAAAACCCAAAATGTAAAGTCAGTCAACCGTGGCTGACAAAGGAAGTTAAGAATTGTATAAGATTAAGTGAAAACACCTATAAAGATGCCAGAAATAGTAGCAAATCAGAGGGTTGGGAGCATTTTAGAACACAGCAAAGGAGGACCAAGGAACTGAGCATTGAGTATGAATGTAAACTAGCAAAAATACATAAAAACCGACAGTTAAGTCTTCTAAAGGTACGTAAAAAAGAAATTTTTGGCTAAGACAAATGTGGGTCCATTACAGGCAGAGTTAGGAGAAGTTTTAATGAGGAATAGAGAAATGGCAGGGAAGCTAAATGATTACCTTGTGTCTTTCTTCACTGAGGTGAACTCTTGATCATTAGTAAAGTAATGGAAGGGGTCATCAACAGTGCTATTAAGCAACACCTGCTTAGCAATAATATGCTCACTGACACACAGTTTGGGTTCCGCTAGGGCCACTCAGCTCCTGACCTCTTTATGGCCTTGGTTCAAACATGGACAAAAGAGCTGAACTCCCAAGATGAGGTGAGAGTGACTGCCCTTGACATCAAGGCAGCATTTGACCGAGTATGGCATCAAGGAATCCCAGCAAAACTGGAGTCAATGGGAATCAGGGGGAAAACTCTACACTGGTTGGAGTCATACCCAGCACAAAGGAAGATGGTTGTGGTTGCTGGAGGTCAGTCATCTCAGCTCCAGGGCATCACTGTAGGAGTTCCTCAGTGTAGTATCCTCGGCCCAACCATCTTCAGCTGCTTCATCAATGGCCTTCCCTCCATCATAAGGTCAGAAGTGGAGATGATTGCTGATGATTGCACAATGTTCAGCACCATTCGCGACTCCTCAGATACTGAAGCAGTCCATGTCTAAATGCAGCAAGACCTGGACAATATCCAGGCTTGGGCTAACAAGTGGCAAGTAACATTCATGCCACACATGTGTCAGGCAATAACCATCTCCAACAAGACAGAATCCAACCATCGCCCCTTGATGCTCAATGGCATTACCACCACTGAATCTCCCACTATCAACATCCTAGGGGTTACAATTGACTAGAAAATGAACTGGACTAGCCATATAAATACCGTGGCAGCAATAATTGGTCAGAGGCTAGGAATCATACGATGAGTAACTCACCTCCTGACCCCCCCCAAAGCCTGTCCACCATCTACAAAGCACAAGTCAGGAGTGTGGTGGAATACTCGCCACTTGCTTGGATGAGTGCAGCTCCCACAACACTCAAGAAGCTTGACAATGCCCTGGACAAAGCAGTCCATCTGATTGGCACCACATCCACAAACATTCACTTCCTCCACCACTGATGCATAGTAACAGCAGTGTGTACCATCTACAAGATGCATTGCAGGAATTCACCAAGGCTCCTTTGACAGCACCTTCCAAACCCATGACCACTACCATCTAGAAGGATGAGGGCAGCAGATAGATGGGAACACCACCACCTAGGAGTTCCCCTCCAAGCAACTCACCATCCTGACTTGGAAATATATCCCGTTCCTTCACTGTTGGTGGGTCAAAATCCTGGAACTTCCTTCCTAACAGCACTGTGGATGTACCTACACTACTTGGACTGCAGCGGTTCAAGAAGGCTGCTCGCCACCACCTTCTCAAGGCCATCTAGAGATGGACAATAAATGCTGGTCCAGCCAGTGAATCCCACATTCTGTGAATGAATAAAAAAAAAGGAAGAGCCAAGAAACCTCCCCAAATTAGAGATCCAAGGGACTAAGAAGAACGAGGAATTGAAGGAAATTAGTATCAGTGAGAAGGTTGTTTTGGAGAAATTAATGGGACTGAAAATTGAAAAGTCCCCGGGGCCTGATACTCTACATCCCAGAGTGTTGAAAGAGGTAGCTATGGAGATAGTGGATGCATTGGTGATCATCTTCCAAAATTGTATAGATTCCAGAAAGGTTCCTGTCGATTGGAAGGTAGCAAATGTCACCCCACTATTTAAGAAGGGAGGGAGAGAGAAAACAGGAACAAAAGACCTGTTAGTCTTATATAGTAGTAGGGAAAATGCTGGTACCTATAATAAAGAATGTGATAAATGGACACTTGAAGAATAATGATCTGAGTGGGCATAGTCAACATGGATTTATGAATGGGAAATCATGTTTGACGAACCTGTTGGAATTTTTTGAGTATGTTAATAACTGAATTGATAAAGGGGAATCAGTGAACATAGTATACTTGGATTTTCAGAAGGCTTTTAATAAAGTCCCCTGCAGGAGGCTGGTTAGCAAAATTAAAGCACGTGGGATAGGAGGTAATATACTGACATGGATTAAGGATTGGCTAACAGGCAGAATACAGAGTGTAGGAATAAATGGGTCATTCTCACGTCAGCAGGCTGTGACAAGTGAGGTACCACAAGGATCAATACTCGGGCCCCAGCTGTTCATAATATATATCAATAATTCGGGTGTGGGAGCCAAATGTAATGTTTCCAAGTTCTCAGATGATACAAAGCTAGGTGGGAATGTGTGTTATGAGGAAGATGCAAAGCAGCTTCAAGAGGATTTGGACAGACTCAAGGAGTGGGTAAGAACATGGCAGATGGAATATAATGTGGAAAAATGTGAGGTCATCCAAATTGGTAAAAGGGACAGATGTGCAGAATATTTTTTAAATGGTAAGAGATTAGAAAGTGTAGATGTACAAAGGGACTTGAGTGTCCTCATCAATAGGATAACGTGTAAGTGCAGCAAGGATTTAGGAAGGCTAATGGTATGTTAGCCTTTATCGTAAGAGGATTTGAGTACAGCAGTAATGAAGTCTTGCTTCAATTGTATAAAACCTTGGTTAGGCCACATATGGAGTACTGTGTGCAGATTTGGTCCCCTTACCTTAGGAAGGATATTATTGCCATAGAGGGAGTGCAATGAAGGTTCACCAGACATGGTCCCAGAATGACAAGACTGTCCTATGAAGAGAGATTGAAGAAACTGGGCTTTTATTCAAAGAATGAGAGGTGATCTCATTGAAACCTACAAAATTAATAAAGGGGTAGACAGGATCGATGCAGGTAAGATGTTTCCCCTGCTTGGGGAGTCCAGAACCAGGGGACTCAATTTCAAAATAAGGGGGAAGGCACTTAGGAGCGAAATTAGGTGAAATGTATTTATTCAGAGTGTTGTGTGTTTTTGGAATTCTCTACCCCAGAGGGCTCAGTCAGTGAGTATGTTTAAAGTAGAGATTGACAGATTTCTAAATGCCAGTGAAGTAAAGGAATATGGGAATAGTGTGGGAAAAAGGCATTGAAGTGGATAATCAATGGAGCAGGCTCAACAGACTGAACAGTCTACTCCTGCTACTATGTTCCTATGTTCCTAATCAAGCCTGTGGGTGTGATTACAGAGAAACATAAACAAGCAGTAACCTTCATAAAGCTCCTGTTCACACATAGGACCTGGTGAGAATCACCTTTGCATATCTCCAAGGCACAAAACACAATACAAACCATTTCTATACTTGCATGTGGCTCTGATTGAAACCTAAGAAAAAATTCCCTGTAGGTGCCATGGCATTTTGGTCAGAATACAAGCATGGTACGGCATTGATACAAATACAGTATAACAGAATGGATGGTGCTGCAGAGAACTAATGAGGGAGGGATGATGTCAGATCAGGACCACCCAGGTGTGCCATTCTGGCAGTGGAAAAATTCATAAAGCTTCAAGACAAATGTCTGGACGCTGAAAGGTCACAAAAGAATAGAATCGTAACCTAGAAATAACTTGTGATGAAATCAGAGAATGGACGTTTCATGGGTGGAATTTTGTTTCGACTCCATACCTGTATTAGGGTCTCAAATGCAGCAGATGCTTGAATAGAAAATCACAGCTGTATTGCCTGCAATTTCCTTTCTACTGACGTCAAATGTCCATTAATGTTGATTAATCGGAAATTGTCCGATTACATTCTTTTGTCTAGTATTCCAACTTCTGCACCTCCTGGCTCTACATTCAGGTAATTCTTTAATTTAAAATTTGGCTTTTGGTGGCATCTTCTGTAGCCTTTTTCAGGATTGATGATTAGGTTGCATGTAAACCATTCCTATCCTTCTTACAAATGATTCTGTGTCCTATACAAGAATAACACTCATCCTCTGATCCTGGCTGCAGAGCAGTTTCTGTTTCTTAATGTCAGATCAGCAGGCACCAGCAATTTAGTGTCTCTTGACTCTGATCCTGGTTCACCATCTTAACTTTTTATAACCTCCCAGCAAGTTTCCATGCCCCAGCTTGCACTCAAAATATCTCCAGGTTGAAACAGTCTCCAATCCTCATGTATCCTAAATCACCCACTTGTCTCAGACCGCAGATGGACACATGAGAGGTCTCAGCACCCCGAATGATTCCAAATCCCAGCCATTCTTTGTTGTATGGGGTGTACAAAGCATATTAACTTTACATAGAATGCACAGAATGAATCAGATAATTTGGCCCAACTAGTCCATCCTGCTTTATGTTCCACTGAGCCTCCTCTTACTCCTGTTCAACTAACTGTATCAGACAGTTTCTTAAAATTCGTTTTTCCCTTGTGTTTATCTAGCTTCATTTTACACACATCTATGCTATTCATCTCAACTATTTCACATGGTAGCAAATTCCACTTTCTTATCACTGTCTTGGTAAAGAAGTTTCTCCTGAATTCCTTATAGGATTTATTAGTGACTATCTTATATTCATTGTCCCTAGTTCTGGCCCCCCCTGGATGTAGAAACATATGCTCTAAGTTTACCCTAACAATCCCTTTCATGATTTTAAAGATCTCTATTGGGTTGCCCTCAACCTTCTCTTTTCTAAAGAAAAGAGCTGCAGCCTGCGTAATCTTTGCTGATGGGCACATCCTCTTAGTGCTGGTATCTTCCTTGTAAATCATTCTTGCACTTTCTCCAGTTCCTCTGTATCCTTTTTATAATATGGAGGCCAGAATTATGCACTAGAGGGATGGCAAGAACATCTTGCTGCAGCAATGACAGGTCAAATGATATATAAAATAATGCTTGAAATGACATGTTAGATTTAAGCCAATTTGTCTTAGGGCTCTGGCAATCTTAGAACTTCCCAATTTATTTCTGGTGTTTGATCAGATAACCTAGATCCCTTAGTTACATAAATTTCCTTAACTTGTAATTCATTAGTAGGACATTGCCCTATAAACCTCCCAAGCATTCTAACCATTAAGAGTTGACCTACACAAATCTCAATCCACAAAGTGGATGGTGCTGGATTAGTAGAATATACACATTAGAATCTCTCATCTGCGTAAATAGCCATGATAATTTTACTGAGTGTCCTCCCTAAAATAATAATGATGACGAAAAGCATTCAGCTGCAAAAACTTCTCTATATTCAAAGTTTTCATTTTTCACCAATTGGGAGACTGGAGGCAACAAAACATCAAAGTAATTTTTTTTCAAGAATACTTAATCATTTTGGAAGAAGAAAATGAAATAAGAACGCCAGTGAGAGAGGAGATGCAGAACGGAGTTAATAAACCCAAGAGAGGCTCGTCAATTCCTTCCGCTTCTCTGCAGCTGCAAGGAAGACAATTAGAGACTATGTCATTATATAATTCTGAGTTTTAATTGTTCATCTTGGCCTATTTTATTAGCAGACAAAATATTCAAACAATATCCATTGATATGTGTATATTAAGTACCCTTTTTTTAAATGTTGCTAAAGATGTTTATTTGTTAAGAGTACTGATTGCCTTCACAACATTAAAGGTAGATTGATATTTTTTCAGCCTTTACCATCTATAGATTTCAAGTTCTAAACTACGCCTAGAACAAAATTGAAAGATTCTTGAATGCCAGAACTTCAATCATCCATTGTGACCATAAAGATATTTCTTAAACCGCTCGTAGGATTTATTTTAACAGTTAAGGAATTCATTACGCGAGAGGCAAATTATACTATTTGTCATTCAATAAGACTAAATATAAAAGTGCAAAAACAATGTTATTTTTCTTTCTTTGTGTGTTTTTAGAACTACTTTTCACGTGCAGGTTGAATGCAAGGTAGGCAGAAATTATCAGTTCAAACATCACAAATGTTACAGTATGCCTTTGCAACAAAAATAAAAACAGTATGGCAGCACTTCACTGTAAGGAGGAGGAGTATCACAGTAAGTTATGTAAACTCCCTGCAAGTGAACAGAATACTTTAGCAAATTACAGTGCTGTGAAACAACAGTGGTTTTGTCACTCACTGCAGCAAACAATAATGTCGCAGTAAATGAGGGCAAACTTTATGTGATATTTCTCAAACGCTTCAAGAAACAGGATTGTCATGTTCAGTTGATGTAAGAAATTGGAATGGCAATGACATATTGTAACAACGATCTCGTAACAAACTGTTGCAAGGAGTGAGTATCATGCCGATTCCCAGTGAGAAATGAAACATTTGCAGAAAATCACCATTGGGAAGTGCCAACACAGTGTGAATCTCCTGCAAGGGGAAAGGCATCATTCGAAATCCATGCAGGAAACAAAAGTATTACCACAAATCCCTGCAGCAAATGAAAACACCATGATGAATTCCATTGGGAATAAAAGTGAACAAATACATATCTGCTGAAAGATCTGTGAGTGGAATGAAATAATGATACATTTTACAGACAACTATTAATGAAGAAACAAAATCAATAGCTGACCCAAATATCCTATGAAGATTTGAACCTCCTATGAAGGTTTAATAGAATGATTTATTTCAGGAACTTCTTAAATGTAACGTATTAGTTACGAGGAATCACTATTTTTTTGATTTATCTCATTTTGGCCTCCATAGACATCTTTGTAGGTTGTACAGCAGAGCTATATGAATTAGCCCACAATGGTATTTGAAAAATTGATTTTTTTTTTTAAATTAAGGAACTCACAAATCCCTCAATATTTTGACAGTTCTATAGGTAATTCGTCCAATCCTCTTATACAGTGATGTATTTTACCCAATGGCACAATCACTGAGGATTAACGGAGATGCACACAACTGCACCTCCCCTAACCCCACCCACCCCAAGTATTTTAGTATAACTCCTGACTCCTTTTCCTGCCCCCTCTCCAAATATCAGTTTTGGTCCTGACGTTCCCTTTATTACCTCCACACGCCTTCAGTGGCGGAAGTAATGTTTTCGCCCGTTAGTCTATTTGACTATAAACAATGTATCTCAGAAAATAATGGACAGATTTCATTGAAACTATTTACACAGATAGGGTAAGGCCCAAGGAAGAACTAATTAGTTTTTGGCAAAGATGCGCATTCAAAGCAAGATCCTGGAGTTTTTTAAAGGATCCATTAACATTGGGAGATAGGGATTTAACTTTTTTTTAGAATGTTGTGGATTGTTTTATTCAGAATTTTGTCATTTGTTTTTGAATGTTATTGATTATTACAGCTGATCTATTGGAAGTCGTTACAGCTGTCAAAATGTGGGCAGAGTTTTCAGAGCAGGTTGTTGAAGGTAGATTGGCTGATGCCCCCTCAGTGTGATGGAAGCTCTTAGTGAAAAGGTTTCTTTGCTCAGCTTTGTAGTTACTGAGCATCAACCAGACAGAAAAAAGATTCAAGGAAGAGTTGTGTCATTGTAATTACATTGAGCTAACACAGCGTGATGAAGGTATGTGCACTACAGAGTGCCCTGCTTACTTACATATGGATTGCATCTCTGCCCAAAAAAGTCTAAATGTCAGAAATAATAAATGCCTTTTTCATGATAGCACAAGAGACAGAAAATAGATTGATAAAGCAAGAACTTTGATGCAACAGAGAGGATTCTATCTTTACCAAGCTAATTGAAAACAGCACTTGAAGGTATTTTAGAGATCAGATACCAAGTCTGATTAGTGAGGATGGATGAGCAATTTCTAGCTATAAGTTTTCAAGTACATTGTGTTCATCAAGGGTCATTGATTAAGCACTGTGTATAATGTTCATCTATTCCAGAGTTGGAAGGAGCAAGGAGACACAGTGAGCAACAATTGGCAGGTCTGCTTGTACTATCCAACTGCCTCATGATTCACGGAACATCAGTCAACTGAAAATACTTCCCCACACAGCACACACCTACTACATAAGAATGTTAATCTCCACACAATATACAAAAATGCAGTATCCAAAATTCAAATATGCAATCTAAATCAAATAAGGACTATCAGATGATTCACTCTCCCTTTCCTAAGAAGTAAATTAAAAAGCTACCATTAAAAGAAAATGTTAGAAACACCTATTTTTGTTTCAGATTTCCAGCATCTGCAGTGTTTTAATTTTGTGATCTACCATTCATTTATAAAGTTTGTAAAGTACCTCCATTGCCTTTTGGACCGTCCCACACAACCCAGTCAAAGTTATATTGATTGTTACCCAAGTCAATCAATCACAACAAGAGTGCTGTACAACATTTAGTGAAGTGTAATTAACTCCTACTTCCCAGAGGCATCAAAGTTGATGTTGGACATCAAGATGCATTAGCTAACGCTGCTTATTGATCCATAATAACACATAACCATCCTTGAGGCACTGTGACTGCAATACATACTATCTCCCCAAAGTTCTTCAATAGCACTTCTTTCTCCTGCAGATTTTGTTCATGACTGCAAGTTCATCATTCATTAAGCATATGCTCTAAATTTGCTTATATAATTATGCACATTGAGGTCTTGTCGCACAATGGGTAGTTCCTTGCCTCTGACCCAGAAGTTCCAGGTTCCAGTCACACCCCAGGACTTGATGGCCAAGGAAGGTGCATTCATAACATGGACAAACAGGTATCAACTTGTAAATCCTTCCAACTTACACCAAAGGCAGCCAGTAAGAGTCGGGGGGGGGTGGGGGGTGGGGGGGATGCTTGGTCAGCCATGTGATGGAAAGAAACTGGAGCCCCTAGCATCAACAGCCAGAGCTCCGGGCTACAACATGCATGTAAAAGTGTATGTTGCCACAGCAACTTGGGCTCTTAGGGGTGTCGGTTGGCTCAGTTGGCTGGACAGCTGGTGTGGATCAGATTGGTGCCAACAGCATGGGGTTGGATCCCTGTTCCAGTTGAGATTGTTTCAGGACCCACCTCCTTGACCTACCCGTGGTGAAGGTCATGACCTATCTACGGGCAGAGAACTCAAGAAGAAGAAGATTTGTGGACATGGCATATAATTGTGCTCATAAGAACTTATGAGAAAATACTTCTATTTCAAAGGATGCTATAGAAATCAACCTAATGGACAACAGCTCAACAAGGCAAAGGAAGAAAAAAAATGGCATTTCTCTGAATGGTTTGATACCCTTAGCAACAGCAACTAACCATCATATTTGACTCACTCAACTTAAGTCACAGGAAATGTCACAGAAAACTGCTGTGATCTACAATGAAAAAAGATCTCATAAATATCAAGAAACATTGGCTGATATGAAGTTACATGAGGAAAAGAGAGTCACTTTGGACTTATCAATACAATCATCAGAGAAGAAGTACCCAGAAAAATACCAGAGATCATGTATCCACATTCATTTCACAGTGAGCCTAATATATAAATATTTTAAATAGCTTTAATATTCCGTTTTTACATTACTAGTAGGTTTGCTGCAGTGCTGTTCACAGCAAGATATGACAAAAAGAAAGACTTGCATTTATATAGCACTTGCTTTTCATTTTCACGGGGCATCTCAAAGTGCTTTACAGCCAGTGAGGTACGTTTTTGAAGTGTAGTCACGGTGGTAATAGAGAAAATAATGCATTAAATGTAGGAACATTATACCATATACTATACATCAAATGATTCTGCTGCTTAAGTGTCAGGGGTAGAGTTTCTCCCATTGTAATGCCATAATTTCAATGTGAGCTCTGAAGAAATAGTGCAAATGGTGACGTTCAGACACTTGGGCCATTTCTCGGGGGTTCCATGAAGATAAGGACCGGAATTTATTATTATTATTTTGTTTTTGTTTTTATCCCAGAATTTTCCTGTTGGCATGCAGGGGCGGGCCCCACATGCCCGCATGTAAAATGATACACGGTGATGTTGGGCAAGCGTCCTGACGTCACTACGCGCCATCGTGATATTTGAGAAGGCGGGTGCTATAAGTTCAGATGTGCGCCCACCATCAATTAACGGGCTAGTTAAGGCCCTTGAAGCAGCAATTAATCTCGATTTTTCACAGCCTGTATGAACTTCAGGACATCGCACGGGTGCAACAGGCAGGCGGGTAGGAGACATTTGTATAAAGCTCATCCATGGGCATGATAACAGGGTGAATGGGGTCGGGAACGTGATGTTTGAGGTACTTAAGTGTGAAAGTAACCTTTACTTGCCTGAGTGAGCAGGAAGACTTCAAAACTCATACCAGCTGCTAGGACAGGAGTAAAAGCCTTGGTAATTTCTGGGGCCTACAACTTTCAAGAAGCCTTCCCATAGCCTGGGAATGGGAACTGAACTCTCCACTGGAGGCACCTCCTCTGAGGAGGAAGGGAGGGCCACAAGGAGGAGGAGGCCAGGAATCCACATTCAGCCTCCAGGGGAGCCATCTTTTGGAGGAGATGCGCAGACACAAGGAGGGCAGGGCCAACAGGAAGTACAAGATGGAAGGGGCCACAGGAGATACCAATATCCTGCTTCCAGGGTGTACAGACGGCAAAGCAGCAACCTCAATGTGTCTGAGGTGCAGTGCCGAAGGAGGCTCCGTCTCTCAAGGGAGACCATCTCTCAGATGATAGGCCCTGAGATCACCACAAACAGTGTGGGTGGACACCCCATGCCAGTGGCTCTAAAGGTCACAGCCACCCTCAACTTCTATGCCCCTGGCTCTTTCCAGGGGTCGGTGGATTATCTTTGCAGTGCCTCCCAATCAGCTGCCCATACTTGTGTCAAGCAGGTGACAGACGCTCTGTTCAGGCATGCATTGACCTTCATCCACTTCCGCTGGGACCAGGCAAGCCAGACACAGTGAGCCAAAGGCTTTGCGGCCATTGCTGGCTTCCCCTGTGTCCAGGGTGCTATAGACTGTATACATGTGGCCATCAAGGCGCCAGCAGGTGAGCCCAGTGCCTTCATCAACAGGAAGGGCTTCCACTCCATGAACGTGCAGATAGTGTGTGATCACAGGATGCTGATTCTACAAATCTGTACAAGGTACCGAGGCAGCTTCCACAACGCCTACATCCTCAGACACTCCCAGGTGCCGGGGCTCTTCAGTGCTCCAGCCCAGCTGGATGGATGGCTGCTGGGTGACAAGGGCTATCCCCTTAGGAGGTGGCTCATGACACCACTCCGCCATCCCAGAACAGAAGCTGAGCAGTGGTACAATAGGAGCCATGGCACCACAAGGAGAGAACCATTGGTCTTCTCAAGATGCGCTTCCGATGACTGAGCCACTCAGGCGGCTGCACTCCAGTACCTCCCAGATTGTGTTTTGGTGATAGTGGTTGCAAGCTGCGCTCTCCACAATCTGGTGCTGGAAAGGGGGGACGCTGTGGATGAGGAAGACGTGGACGCAGTTGCTGCAGCTGCACATGATGAATCCAGCAATGACTCTGAGGATGAGATGCACAGGAGAACACTGAGGGGGCAGACGCTGACCCGGGCAAAATCCATGGAGGCAGGGACATCTGGGAGGCTTTAATCCAAAGAGCCTTCAGCTAGCAGATCACAGATGGATCTTCAACACATGCCAGGGCTGCAGGTTTCACAATCGATACCTGAGTGCTAAATCTGCCTGGATACTAACATTAACTAAGGCCCTTGTCAATAAAGCTCAATGTCAAAAAACTCACTCATAACATCATGGCTTTCTGTACACATGCAGAAGTAAGAAATCACCCTGAGGCATGGTAACATGTCAAAATTTATTGAGTAAACAAAGGTAAATTCATAAAGTGAAACAAAAACGGTGTTGGACATCACATCAAGTCTTCGACTATGTACTGTGGGCCAACATAAAAGCACCAGTGAGAAACCCATGGTGTGCCTAAGGTGCCTTAAATTTATGCTTACTGGTGCTATGTCTAGGTGCTGTCCCCTCGCTGGCACTGGCATCTGAGACAGCCTGCTCACTGTGCTGTCCTGTTGGCCTTGATGAGCTTGGCGGACGTCCTCTGGCCCGTGGAGCATTTGATGGGAGGAAGTGGCCAGTTCCTCATCAGAAGCCACAGTCACTGGCAGAGTGCCGGAGGGGCTGCTGCCCTCATCCGGAGCATCCTGAGAGGAGCCCGCAGAGATGACAGGCAGCTGCTGCGCTGATGTGAGGTCTCTTTGGACCTCCCTGCTCACCGTAGATGGGTGGGCACCGAGCTGGGATACTTGGTGCCCAGACCATCTCCCACACTGGCACTGACCAGCTGTTGCCAATGCCACTGTGAGGGCTTGCAGGTCCGAGCGCAGCCCCAGGAGGACCTGATTGTTCTCCTGGAGGTGTCTCTCCACGAGAGTTGCCACTCTCACCATGGAGGAAGCATGGCGATCAGCCTTGAGGCTCATTGCATCGGTGATGCTCCACGTGGACTTCTCCAGCACGGGCACCATGCCACACATAGCCTCATGTATATCCACCAGATCCTGCCGCATACCCTGTTGCACTTCTAGCATTCACTGCCTCACGGACGACTCCAGAGGCACATCATCAGCTACCGACTGAGTATGTGCCTGGTCCCCAGCAGTCCTCCGACTGCCGGTGCCCTGAGCACTCTGTCTCTGCCCACACATCAAGCGAAGTGCCCTCACCGCTGTGCCCCAGGACACCAGCCGAAGATCTAATTCCCACCTGGTGCCTGCCTGGCTGAGATGGTGTGACGCTGGTGAGTGCATTTGCTCTGGGGCTTCAGGAGTGAGAGGTGGGCCCTCTGCTTCCTCCTCCCGGCCCTGATCCGATGATGCTGAAAGGAAGAAAAAGGACATTTGATTAGTTACAGTGCAGACAATGTCAGCTTGCATTCTGCTCCCCCGGATCATTATACGCTCATCCTTCCATAATCAATGGTCAAACCATGTTGCAAACTTCAATCACTGAGCATTCAGCAGTGCCATGGCTTCTGTTACACACATGGTGACCTGAGTACTCACCAAACACACCTCCCCGTGGCACCCCCACCTCACCACCACTGGTGGACCTGGGGGCATGGCACCTCTCAAGGTCCATGGCCTGTTGCTCGAAAGCCATAAGAATGGCCAACTGGGCCTGCCCTCTGCCAGTCCGCATTCATTCCAACGCATTCTGCGCAGTCTTTTCCTGAAAAGGAAAGAAGAGCATTGATTAGTCCAGCCGGCATCTCAATTCCCATCGCATCCCTGCCGACCCAGCCAGAGTGGGACTTTGCAGGACTCCAGTTCTTTGTCACTCTGCTGCTGCCGCACACTCACCCAAACAAGCCAGGGCTGACACCCCCCCCATTGCCCAAATGCTGCCTCCTTCACATGTGGCAACACAAGGTGTCACTTTGCTAAGCAAGGAGGCACAAGCACGTTGAGCGCAAAGGCCAGCGGATGGATTGGTGCCCCTAACCCTAACCCTAATGCTCCCTTCCCAGCAGGTTAGCAGCCTGACTTTGACATGCTTGCCAGTTCCAGCACTCTGCCTAGGTGCATACCCTTGACTTTCAAACCCATTCTATACCCTGGGTGTCAGTGTCACACATGCTGCTTATGCAGAACCCATCCTAGCTCAACCTTCGCAGGGTGAACTGGGCATGGGCAATATCTGCTGGCACATCCAGCGAGGGATCCATGCCATGAAGGATTCAATGACGTTACTGTACTCAGAGTTGGCGGGGGTTTGGGAGACGTGGGATTTAGGGGAAAGGATGACGGCTGCATTAAGTGACTTGAGGCAACGTACTCACACTTCCCGAGCGCAGGAGATCATTGAATCTTTTGCGGCATTGGAGCCATGTGCGCCGCACCACATCATGGGAGCTAACAATCTCGGCCACCTCCTCCCATGAACATTTGGTCAGGTGGGGAGGCCTCCTCCTCCCGTCCCTTGGAAGAAGGACCTCCCGCCGCGCTGCCAGCTCCTCCAGGAGGGCAGCTAGGCTCTCGTCTGAAAAACGAGGGGCACACTGCCCCACTGGCCTACCCTCCAGCCTGGCCTGTCCCGATGGCCTACCCTCTGGACCTGCATCACCAACATTGCCCCTCTGCAGAGCCCTTCTCCCAGCCACTGTGAGCAGCCTTTCCACGGCTGCCAGGTCTTCCTTTATACAGGCCGCTGGGTCGCCATTGGACCCGATGGGCTGAGCGTGCCCGCCACCGCCCACCCACTCCCGCTATGCACGGGAGTCATGAAGTACGAGGACCGCCTGTGTAAAATGGCAGTGTGGAACCAATTATGGGAGCGATCGGGTCCACACCCATCTGAACCCACTCCCGACCGGCCCGCCTGACATGGGGAAAATTCTCCCCAAGGAGAAATTTCATGGGCTGAATTTCCCCCCCATTGGGGGGGTTGTGCGGGGGCAGGCAGGAGCTAGCGCGAACCCAATCGGCCCCCCCGATCAGGTACGCACTGCCATTTTACATGGGCGGGCCAGTTAAGACCCGCCCAGCGTGATGCACACCTGGAAGTGCTGTGGGGGTGTGGGGGAGGGAAATACCTGAGTGGGGGCCTGCGTGCTTTCACTGAGGCACGGAGGTACCTCAGGGAGTACAGTTTAAGCCCTGGAATATTTAATAAAGGTGAAAAAATTTTAAGGACATGTCCCCTCATGTGAAACTGTTGTATGAGCTGGGACATGTCCACTGATTGTTTTCAAAATTTTTAAAATAATAAACCCTTCATGAAACTTCATCGCGCCCGTGGATGAGGTTTCATGAAAAATGCGAAGGCCGTCTGGACTCTTCACCTGCCTGCCAACCATAAGGTTGGATGGGCAGCATTCTTAACAACTTTAATTACTTTGACAATGGCCTTAATAGGCCTTTGATAGTTTGGTGGGCGCGCAGCTGCATCAGCTCCGTGCCCGCCGAACTGACAACCTAAATGCTGCGCGGTGACATCGGCACACCCGGCCGAGATCACGCCGCGCCAGTTTATGTGTCGGCGAGCAGGCCCCGCCCCTGCTTGCCAACCGGAAAATTCTTCCCCACGTGTTCGTGTTTATCACTTTGGGATTATAAGAACCAAAATGAAAAGTGGGGGTCACATACAAGTCAGAAGATCAGGAGACTTTGTTTGACATGCAGATCAAGGAGTTAGGACTTTCTTCTTGAGAGGGCTCGGAAATGACATCTTAAAGATTGTTCTGCATCTTTGAGAGCCGAGTGCAGCAGGTAGAAAATGTAGCATATTATAAGTGCAAGAGTTTTTATTTAACTGTTTAAGGCTGATTGCATCAGCATTTAGTTAGTTTCAACTTTAACATAGCTTGCCGATTTAATTCAGAATATTCTGCAAAAAAAGGCATCAGTCCCATGCTGCTTCCATCAGGTGGGCTTGGTACAAGCTGTGCCAACCTTTACCCTCTTGACACTCCATATGAAAATTACCCCTGTGCTCTCTCAAGTAATGATTAGAATTAAGACGTCACTTGACTTGGCATGCCTCGTTTTCATGGGGGGCCCTGCCCCTCTTCTGCCAAAGATATGGAGACCCCAGTAGAATTTCTGTTGAATTTTGGAGCCTCCAACCATTCACCATTATTAATATCTAAGCTTTTATCCTTTGTGTTGCGATTTTTTTTTTAAAAAGGAAACCTTCCTCACACAGTATAGTAAAAAGTAGTTCCTTAAGTGAGGTGAAATGAGAGTGGCTGCCCTTATCATTAAGGCAGCATTTAACTGTGTGTGGCATCAAGGAACCCAGGAAAACACGCTGTTTCCATGAAGGGAAAGATTGCAGACAGCTGAAGGGATTCCAGAAATCAAAGTTCTGACAGAATTCGAAAACAGAGCCCTCCAGCTGGCCGGCGATGACCGGGACCGGTCCTGTGCTGACGGTGAGGTCGGTGCTGCTCTACCAAGTGAGGATCCAGCAGTGCAACATCCATCAGACAACCATGCTGTGAGTGATGTGTCCCCTTTCACAGGCCACTGCCATTCACTAATTATCTCCCCTTGCTTTCGCAGGCACATCTGGGAAGCAGCCGACAGAGTCCAGGGCCCAGGGCCTCTAATCAAGCTCCAAATAAACCTCTGAAGAGGAATCTGACGGCATCATCCCCGAAGTCCCATCACAGCACTCACCCACACCCTCCACCAGCCCAAAGACACACACCTTGGGGGAACATAACTTTAGAGTAGCTTCTGGATCACAATCTGGTGAGCACGTCGCATTTCCTGATCCACTGCAGGCAGAGGCAGGGACTTCTCAGGTCCCTGGCACCCAGAGGACTGCTAGAGGCCAGAATGTTGCTGAGTCCGAGTCAGATGATGAGCCTCTGGACTCGGTCATGTCTCAGTTGCTGGAGTTGCAACGACAAGCTTGGGAACAGCAGGAAGGGATGTCTGCTGTACTCCTCAGATTATAAGGCACTATGGAGGGGTCCATCTGTCTTCATGCTAAGGTGATAGCACCAGCATTGCAATGCACTGAGGTCAACACTAGCAGGATGGAGGCTGCCATTTGAGACCTTGGTCCAGGACGTCACTCCTGCACTGCTGCATGGGCTTAACTGCATCGCTGCTTCAACCTCTGCTGTAGATGTCCAGGAAGCACTAAGATGTAGCGGCAGGGTTAGGAAAGTTAGGTAAAAGTAGTTGCACAGCCCGGCCACTTGTAAATACTGTTCACAATTGTCAATAAACTCTGAAGAATGTCTCCCTGCCTATGGCTCCTTGTTCTGATGAGCAGTGTTCTCGTCACTCAGTTGTGAAACCTTTCAGCACAAGATAAAAGGCAGGTATCTCAGTCCAGGGCCCCTTCCCTGTGCTCTGTGCAGCCTTCAGACCACAGTGATGGTCCAGCCTCACATTCCCTGGAAACATTACAGATGCCTGCACCTCGGCAGTGCTGGTCATTACTGCCAGAATGTAGTGGGCAGGTGCCACAGATTTCTCTCATTCTCTCTGTGTGATCTCAGTACTTTTAAGGTGGGGCTTGCCCCCATCACTCCAGCATCTGCGACCAGTGATGCTGCGTACCAGCTCCTGAAAGGCTGAGGTGCTAAGGGCAGACACAGCATCAGATGCGTCTAAAGTTTCATGGCTGCATCTCTGAGATGGCCCCGATCATGGAGCGCAAGCGGGTTGCCCTCGGCCAGACAGGAGTCAGACATTCTCAGGAGCTGTGTGAAGATCTATGGAGTGTCCTCACTGCATGTTGTCATCACCCTCATGCGATTGATTGATTATTTGGGCCTCCACTGCATCTCCATGACAGGAGCATTCTCACAGTCATACATTCACAATTGTGATGTGAGGATCTACAGAGTCACCACACTGCATGTCGTCTTCATCCTCCACAAATCTGGCAGCTATGAGGACCTCCTGAGTGCACCACCTCATCTAGCCAGTGCGAGAGACTCATCCCCACTGTCGTCACCACCAAGGGCCCCCTCATCCTCATCCCCATTCATGTCCTCCTCATTGGAGGAGATGTGCAGCTCCTCCATCTCCTCCTTAGCCAGCTCCTCACCTTGTTGCAGTGCCAGGTTGTAAAGGGTGCAGCTAATGACAATGATGTGCGACACCATTTGTGGACTGTTTTGCAAGGCTCCATCAGACCGGTCCAGGCACCGGAACCTCACCATCGTCATCCCGATGGTCCGCTCCACCAAGTTGCGAGCCGCAGCATGAGCCTCATTATAGTGTCGCTCTGCTGCAGCCTGAGGCCGCTGCACAAGTATCATCATCCACGGCCTCTGTGGGTAGCCCTGGTCCCCAAGAAGCCAACCCTGCAGCCTCTGTGGACCCTGGAAGACTCCAGGGATCTGCAAGTGTCTCAGGATGTAGGCGTTGTGCACATTCCCTGGAAGATGTGCACACACCTGCAAGATGTGTTTCAGGTGGTCGCATACCAGCTGCACGTTCAGTGAGTGGAAACCCTTGCAGTTGATGAAGTCCAGTGAGTGTAGTGATGGAGACCTGAGCGCCACATGGGTGCAGTCACTCGCACCCTGCACCTGTTTGGTGGGGGGGGGGGGGTAAGGTATGGAGCGTTTGGTTGCCCTTTGGTGCCTCCGTGTTGCTTGCATGGGCGGGCAGGCTAGGAGCCCGGCCCCAATCGTATCACTGTGCCTGTGCCTGATCTGTCTTAGCTGCAGAGGCATGGTCAGTTTATGCAGGCATTCCTAACGCGTGGCCACTTACCCTGCTTCGATTGCCTGTGTGCGGGATACAGCGCCAGGGCAGCAGATGACACCCCCCCTCAGCAGTCATCTCCAAGGCTGGCCAGCACTTGCCCCCAGACATCCCCCACCCCACCTCAACAATCGCCTCCGCAGCTGGCCAGCACTTACCCCAGACAGTCACCCCCTACTCAGCAGTCACCTGCGGGGACAGGCATCAGTTTTCCACGCCCCCTGGTGCCCCTGAGGCCTGTAAACAATGGGCGAGCTGTAGAGAATGCTGCTTCTCCCTCACCTCAGTTACCCCAAAGTGAAGGCCACCAAGTGCGCATCGCCTGCGCACTGTTGTGAAACATGTTGGCATGCTTTCCCGCCAACATGGACAGATGATACGGTGGGGTTCCAAATGCCTGGCAGGATGGCCTTTTAATTATATGCTAATGTATTATAATTAGCTCCCCGCCGACCGATGGCAGAAGACACAGCCCGTCGTTGGCGGGCTGAGCGGAAGATCGCGACCTGCCTTCACGCTGTCATGAAGTGGGTCCCGCCATATTTTCCGTGCACGCCACCTATCACACGCTCTGCCAGCGGGCTCGGAAAATTCCATCCTGTGTCTACAAGAGCAGGTCAGAGGTTGGGAATTCTCCAGTGAGAAGCTCACCTCCTGACTCCCCAAAGCCTGTCCACAATCTACAAGGCACGTCAAGAAATTGATGAAATAATCTCTACTTGCCTGGATGAGTGCCGCTCCACTGAAGCTAAAGAAGCTCGACACCATCAGGAAAAAGCAGTCAGGTTGTTTGGCACCTCACCCACCAGCTTAAACATTCACTCCCTCCACCGCCAGTGCACAGTGTCAGCCATGTGTACCATCTACAAGATGTGCTGCAGCAACTCACCAAGCCTCCTTCGACAGCATCTTCCAAACCCACAAACTCTGCCACCTAGCAGGACAAGGGCACGGATGCATAGGGCCATCACCTGCAAATTCAAGCCGCCAAGTCCCAAACCATCCTAACTTGAAAAATTATCACAGCTCCTTCCCTGTTGCTGAGTCAAAAACCTGGAACACCCTTGATAGCAGGGTGTACCTACACCACACGGACTGGTGCAGTTCAAGAAGGTAACTCATCACAACCTTCTCAAGGGCAATTAGGGACAGGCTACCAATGCTGGTCTTTCCAGTGATGCTCATATCCCATGAAAGTGTTTTTTTAAAAAGTTAGCAAAAGGTAAATTCAATCAATTAAACTATAAGCTTTTGTAGCTAATTTTGGGATTATAAAAAGATATTAGGAGCGATTATATTCCAATGTTCCTCAATTTGCTATTTCAAATGGTGTGGGGTTTTTTTTGAGAGAATGGACAGAGCAATTTCCTGACATGATTGGGACTAATATTGCACAGCATAATTTTAACTCACTTGCGGTCATACTGCTGTAATTCAACATAAAACACAACGAGTGATTCATTAATACCTATATAATTTTTAATTGAGAGTAAACAAGGTTAATGAGTTATATATTAGAGGCAGAATCATTGCTGTTTTAGAAACATAATTTAACAGCATAGATGAATAATATATACATCACTCAAATGCCAAAAAAGTGAAGCAGTGATGGTCTTAATGGCAAATATATTGTATATTCATAAAGCACCTCTCAAAATGACCTTTATCTTATTTTCCTGGTTAATTTAGTTATAATTTAGCGTGGAATATTGAGACAAGAAGAGGTTACAAGTAAGCAGGGAAATAACAAATCTCAGAAAAATTGTAATTGTGAACCATCACTTTATTTAAAACCAGACAATGCAATTTATATCAATTGACACGAATGGCTGAACAGGATATTCATTGCAAGTAATGAGAAATGGAAGGCTTTTTGGAAAATTGCTGGGCAGGGTGTTAAAGAAATCATGCATTATGGTGAGGAGAGAATAATGGAGCAACCCAGGCACTCCAAATAACTAGATCACACGTTCTTGAATACCAGCCTGAAATGACATTTCTCTCCCTGGAAAGTTCTGTTGAATTTCATTGGGGTGATTAAGCTCAAACTGTATTCTTGCTCAGGGAAGAGAAAGAAAAATAGATAGATTTAGTTCTTTTCTTCAAAGATATATCTCCTACAAGCCCATGACAGAGACTAACCAAGGCCAAGATTGCCCACTGATTGTTGAAGGTCACAACCTCAATACATCACTTTCTCACTTACAGGTCAGGTATAAAAAATAATTAAAAGGTTAATGGGATGTTGGGGCCCTATTTTCGTCACCAAGGTGGGTAATTTGTTGAAAACTTTCCTGACTTGGCACACCAACCTTCATTTAAAGGACCCCATTAATTCCAATTTTCATTATAAGGAGGTGGGGGTGGAATCAAGTCGAGCCTACCAACTCTGGAAGCAGATCTAGGAGGTCACAGGGGTGGGCAAGTGCCAGGGTGGGCTGGTTAGAAGGCTCATCTTGATTCTTTGGGACTTTGTCCCAGTTGTTTTTGAAGCTGTAAGGTCCAGCAGCCCTTTCTTCTTGCACGCTCTCACCCCATGCCACCTCCACGCTAACTTATGCTTCCACCCACTCCCATGCCCCCTCATAACCCCATGTCACCTTCATGCCAGCTCATGCCCCCACTCCTCCCCATGCCCCTCATTCCTCTATGCCACCTCCATGCCAACTCATGCTCCCACCCACTGCCTATGCTCTCTCACACCTCCGTGTCAACTCCATAACGACTCACTCAGTATCCACCATGGCAGACCTCAGGAGCCATTTGGAAATGAAAAAATTAACTTCTAACAATCTAATATGGCTCTTACTCCTACACGCTTGATGGTGAAAAGAACTCCCATTCAAAAAGCACATGCAAAGCTTTTAAATCTCCTCAAGTAGTTAATCTTTTGTTATGGTCAGGTGACAAGTTGTAAAATGGCTTCCCTCCCTCTCTTTCCACCTCTGTTTTGATCACAACAGATTTCTTTTAACAAGAATTTGTTTGCCAATTCATTAAGCGTTTAACTGTTTAGGTGCTGTGACTTTGAAAGACACACACAGACAGGTTTTCTTGTAAGATTTTTTGTAAGAATGGTATTTATTGTACTTAACACCCAATCTAAATAAAAATACACACAAACACACACACACACGTAATCTACAAAGTGGGAGGATAGGTTAAGTAGTTTAAAAATCCAAAAAAGATTAGTTGTATATGGTTTTGGTAGTTTGATGCCTTGGCTGGTTTCAGACTGGACACAATGGTCTTTCCAAATTCTACAACAGGACAGTTTAAAGGTGTTGACTGACAAGTTCCATTTGGTCTCCCGGAGTCAGCAGTTGCTGGGTTGAAGTTTTTAGATGCTGTCTGTAGTGTATGGCCTGTCAAACAACAGGCAAGGCTCAAATTTGCAGGATAGATATCAAGAGAGATAAATAGAGTGCTCACTCAAGGCCACTCTTCTTCAACATGTCTTCTTCTTCTGTTCTATGGCCTGGGGAAAAGCAGTTACTTAAAACACAAATGAGAGTTAGTGGCTCATTACATGATCTCCCCTCATAAACTGACCAGTTACCCAAAAATGGTCATAGCATCTTGATTCCAGGACCAGGGCTTAGACACAATTAGATTATGATTGGAAGAGTTCCCTTCTCAGCCAGGGTCCATTATCCAATGTGATTGTGCCTGATGGCTCGGTCTATACCCAGTTAAATACACAGGCTGTCTGGATATTTTGTGACTGGTTCAGAAGTTGGATCATTCACACTCCTCTAAGGTGATTGTCTCTGATGGGTTCCTTTAGACAACCTAACTCTGTTTTAATGGCTTTGGAATTTGTGGGGTACAGTTATGCAAATGTTTGACCATCTTAGAAGTTTTTGCTCAAGCCATTTTTAAAAAAATACTGCTAGTCTTTTTAAAACTCAACCAGTGGTTTCAGTCCAATAAATAGTCACATTAATATAAAGCATGTCTTATAACACTCTTGTAAAAACAAACAAACTTCTACTCAGACCCCAGATCAAAGACAGCTAATCCTTTAATAGCCTCTTTAAACTATCAATCATACTGTGAAGAACCTCTTGCTGAGATAATTGTAGCTTTTGAAACTCTAAGGGTGAAATTTTCTGTGCCCGCTGGCATCAGGCATGCTCATCGGCATGAGTGGACAATGTGGCGAGAAGGCCAAAAACTGGTTTCACGATGTCGTGAAACCAGTTTGTGATCATCCGCTTAGCCTGTTGATGGTGGGTCACATTCCCTGCATTGGACGTCAGGAACCTCATTGTAATATAACAGCATATCATTGTAAGGCCAGCCCATCGGACTCAACCCCTGCCCCCACTGGATTGTCTGCCCACATTGGCCCAGGTGTCGGGGGCGGGGGGGGGGGGGGGGGTTGGTGTGAGGGGGGTGGTGGGGTGAGGTTGGAAGGGGAGAATGAAGGTGTCAGGGGATGAGGTTGGGAGGGGGTAGAGAGTATGGGGGAGGAGTGCGTAACGGGGGAGAAGTTGGCAATTGGGGAGGTAAGTGTAATGGGGGTGGAAGGTGTAAGCGAAGGAGTTCAGAGGGGGGAAAGAGTGCACAGAGTGGAAGGAGTCTAGGGGGAAGAAAGAGTGTGGAGAGGGGAGGGAGTTCAGGAGGAGGAAGGAGAGCAGAGAGGGGAGGGAATAAGGGTGGAGGAAGAAGTAAGTGTGGATGAAGGAGGGGAAGGGGTTCTGGGGTGAAGGTGGATCCAGGGTAGGGGGTGGGGGGTGGGGGGGGTAATGTCCAGGTGAATGTGGAAGGAAGGAGTCTGATGGGTCCATGACTGCCTCCTGGGGAGCGAACTGAGGGTGGGCGTGGAACAAGGGGATGGTGAGAATGACTGAGGGGCAGAGTGAGGTGGCAGATTGGGGGAGTGATGGTTCGATGGTAACGGCAGAAGAGACGGCAATGGTGCTTGGTGGGGAATCAGAGGCAGGCTTGGACCCTGGCGGTGGGGAGGAGGAGGTCGGGGAGGTGAATGTGGATGTGGTGGGAATTTTGGGAAAGAAGGGAACATTCACGTTCACCTGGACATCCCCGAAGATAAAGGGTTGTGGCTGGTATGTCACGGAGGGAGGTGATGCCGGGGGAGGGGGGGTCAACTGTGATGGGGGAGAGGAAATGGGTGACTGGGGAAGAGGAAAAGATAGGGGAGCTGATGAAGAAGCAAGTCCAGGCCATGCTGCTGAAACAGAAAGTGAAATGACAGTCGCCGTGGTCGAGATCAGGTGCTGCATGGGAGTGTGATCATTGGGCGGGGGGAAATGCAGGTCAGCTTAGATGGACAACTGAAAACAAACCCCAGCAGGCAGCATTCAAAATGCTCAGGACATTGAGGTAAGTGTGATATGTGAAGGATCCGTGTGTGTTGGAGAGTGCTTGCACAAAGCTTTGACAGGCCCTGCCACACACACACTTCTCTCTCCAGAATCACTCGTTGGCCAGCTGCTCCCTCTGCAGTGACAGAGGACGAGGTTGAGGGGCTCACAGGCAAAGGGGACTTAGAGGGAGAGGGCAGACTCTGAGATTCCTGGGTGGATGACCCAGGGGTGTCCAGCTGCCACTCCTCCTCCCTACGAGTGCCCCAACTCCCCAGCCAGACTCCTTCATGAGAAGGAGCACCTGAAGGGACGTCAAGGTTCCCGTTACCCTCTCACGTTACCACAGCAGGAAATCACCTGTCTGCACACATCACTATGTTCCGCTGGACCACGGTCTCCATGGGGTCCACCATCCTCCCCACGGAGCCCTCTATACACACACACATGGGCACCACTTCATCAGAGAGCAGGTGATGCACTCCTCCGATTGTCATGCCACTCTGTTGAGGGTTTTCAACAGTTCTGCGTGATGTTCTAGTGCCTTCTGCTGACTCTTCAGGATGAGTTGGAAGGCCAAATCCAGAGGCTCATCATCTGACTCGGACCTCTCAGATCCCTCTTCCCCAGCAGTCCTTCGAGTGCTGGGGAGCTCGCATGAGCCTGTCTCCTCCTGTTGTGGACATGTGTCTGTGTGATGACCACCAGATGTGAACCCGAGCCTGCTCTAGATCTAGGTCCCACTGAGGTGTATCTCTGCACTGGTGAAGGGGGTGGGTAAGCGCTGTGATAGGTCTTCCAGGCTGCTTATTTCCAGCTCTTCAATGGAGGAGGTGTCCTCTTGGCTGGAGCTGAGGATGTGGATGGAGCTGAGGGATTGGCTGGCTGAGGGTGTCGGTCACTTGGCAGAGATCCCTGTGAACCAAAAGTAGAGATAATTAGTGCATGGCAGTGAAGTTAAAAGCACTCACATTTGCGTTGAGAATGGGATGATGTGGTGCAGGATCCTCATGATGATGTTCACCATCGACCTCACCATCACTACAGGAACAGTTCATGTCAGCGCAAGTCAGTGTGATGGCACACTCTTCAAAGTGAATGAGATGCCTAATGTGGGCCACTCCACTCCTGATCTGGGATCTCTCCCTGCTGATGTAAGCAGGCTTCTCCTGCATGAAAACAGATGGAAAGAGTGTGAGCAAGGCACATGGCACTGCATGGAATGTTTGTGTAGTGAGCAGAACCATGGACTGGATGAGGACTTGAACTCAAGAGGGAATGAGCCTGATGACAATGTGAAAGTGTGTGTGAGAGTCAGTGGTGTTGTCTCTTGGGATGTGAGATCCCTGTGGATGTGTTTGTAAGAGTGTGAGTTGAGAGTGATGAGAAGAGTGAGTTACCCTGGCAGAATGGATGAAACCATTCACCCTGTAGCAGCACTGGGCGGCTGTCCTCTTTTGCAGGGCATTGGTGCTGACCACTGCTGTCACCGCCTCCCAGACTGGATTGGTGATGCTGCTGCCCCTCATGCGGCCAGAGCAGGGAAGGAGGACATCAAGGCAGAACTCCACGGTGTCCAAAGGGTGCTCAAGGGGCATGTCACTAAGCCTGGGGGCTGCAGCCTTTTTGCCATACCGGGTCATCTTCCATGCAGCAATTATGGGCAGAAAGCACTGAGAATTGTGCATGCAGCTGGACTTTAAATATGGCACCCCCCAACGTGATGAAGCAGCAAGGTGATGACAGGATGGGCGAATGAGACCCCGCCCCACCACGGAAACAGCATGTTTCCCAGGAATGCATAAATAATTGGGTGGTTTGGGATGATACAGCATGAAAAGCCATCATTGCGCCTGGTGAGTAAAACATCATTTTACCCACCCGCTACTGCACTTAGTGCAAATACGGGACTATTTAGCTAAAGCATTCATAATGGCCTAATAATACTGCATGGGGAAATGTCAACCAATAACTCTATTGAAACTGCACAACCAGGTGATGATTTTTTTTCTAAGCTATGCCAGATGGCCTGTCAATCAAAGCAGTCCAGTAGAGGGTTTATTAAACTCTCCCTGACAGTTTCAGCCTGTTTGTTTCATGTTTATGGAGTGGGGAATTTAGAAGAACTTCAGATCATGACACTTATGCAGGCTTTATCTGCCCTTCAACAGCATTTACATCTACCTGTCAATTTGTGACCCCTACACTGTGGTTAGCAGCCAAAATAGGGTCCGGTAGCAGTCAAAATAGAGTCTGCTTGTATCCAGCACTAAGTTCAAAATGTCCTGAGTTTGAGTTTTCCTGCTTTGTGATTCATGCCCTGCTCCCTTCCCCATGCTGGCAAAAATTAGATTACCACCACCTTCTCAAGGGCAATTAGAAATGAGCAATAAATGCTGGCCTAGCCACTGATGCCCACATCCTGTAAATGAATGAATGGAAGAGTCGGAAATGGGGACAGGGCTTCCATATCTGGGTCTCACTGACCATTTTTAAAGGTCTGTGGAATCTTTCCAACTCAGCAAAAATCCACCCCTTAGTCTTTCTAAATAGAGGGCTGGAATTTAGAGGAAAGGAAGTTTACTACATTGTTCAAAGCTCTGGTTAGTCCACATCTGGAGTACAGTGTATAGTTGTGGGTAACACACCTTAGGAAGGATATATCTATCGGCCTTGGATGAAGTACAATGCAGATTTATCAAAATGTTATCAGGGCCCCAAGGGTTAGATTATGGGGAGAGGTTATTAAAAGCGAGGCTTGTGTTCCCTAGGACGTAAACGTTAGAGGGTGATTTGATTGAGATATTTATGATTTTGGAAGATAGAGAGAACTTTTTTTCCATTGGCAAGGGAGTCTAGAACAAAAGGTCATAACCTTAAAATTGGAGCCAAACCATTCAGGACAGAACTTTCACACAAAGGGAGGGAGAATTGCGGAACTCGCTCTCATAGAAAGCAGTAGATGCTAGCTCAATCAATAATTTAAAATTGGACATCACTAGTTATTTGCTAGGCAAGGCTATAAAGGGATATAGAGCCAAGGAAAATGGATGGAGTTAGAATATAGATAAGCCATGGTCCCATTGAATGGAAGTACAGACTCACTGAATGGTTTACTCCTGTTTCATATTCCCATATTTTTCCAAATTCAGTAACATCACAGACTGGTATGCAAATTAGATAGTGGGATTGATCAATATTCAGGGTCACATGATGTTGCCAATCTGACATAGAGTGTGGCTGAAGGGGGGTGGTGAGCTTCTGATTGAGGCTTTCCAAATACAAACAGAAAGGTGTGGAGGTGTTGGAAACAGAAGAGTTTCTTTTATTTGAAAGTTATATTGCATCTTTGACAGGAATAACACTACATTCATGCTGTGAAATGTGAATCTTTTAGTTTGTGCCAATGGACTATTGTTATTGTTGGTGCTCTCTTTAAATAGAACTAAGTAATGGACAATTGCTTGAGCCAATAATGGTTGTAGAAAATCAGTTCCAAGGATTAATTATCACTATTGTAATAACATCTGGCATTTCCAGTAACTCAGTAAGTATTCTGAGATGATCAGCATACTGATATTGGACAGTTTTTGCCCGGCATCATTTTTCAATCACAGCCTAAAATGAGAGACAACCTCCAGGGCCCAAACTCTGGATATTACTCATAAGGTGTAGGTGCTCTTCCAATTAACCTTTCAGTTATAATGGAGGTTTTCCTTTCCTCAGGACAGTACCTGAAACAATTCAAAGCCCAATGAAAAATTGCTAATCCTTTTTTTTAAAATCCCAAATAAGGATCAGGATAAAGGTGACCTCAAATGCATACCGTGATAAACTCGGGAGCATTTTTCAGTCAGTTATATGCCCCAAAATATCTTAAACATTTTCCAACCACTTCAATCCTTTAGGCTAATAAATAAATGCCATGTAGTGAGAACAAATTTAAGAATCAATTAATAATATAACTTAAGCGTCCAAGGTGAGCACAATTTAAGTATTCTGCCAATAATTTAAATGTTGCTTCTTGCTTATAAGTTTGACCTAATTGACCTAATAGAATTTCACCCTGTCCTAAAATTATTCTCTAACAAAAGTGTCTTCAGACCCATCCTGAGTTAATAACAAAGCCAACTCAAAAACCAAGCTTTTTGGGAAATATTTGCCTGTCATTTAATCAAAGGAGTTGGCAATGAGAGTACCTGTGTGTTCCACTACAATCTGAAGCCTCATGACCTGACATATCCCTCACTCTACCATTATCATTAATCCACGACACCAGTCCTGGTTCAATGAGGAGTGTAGGAACAATGCCAGGCATATCTGAAAAAGAGGTGCCAACCTGGTGAAGTTATAATGCAGAACTTCATGCATACTAAACCATAGAAGCAGCATACTATAGACAGAGCCAACATGGGATGTTGTCAGGGCCCATAGCCTTTGTTCTAACCAGTGCCTTCAGCTGTTTCTTGATATCACCTGGAGTGAATCAAATTGGCTGAAGACTGACATCTATGATGCAGGGGACTTCAGGACAAGGCTAAGTTGGATCATCCACATAGCACTTCTGGCTGAAGATGGGTGCAAATGCCTCAGCCTTGTCTTTTGCAATGATGTGTTGAGCTCCCCCATCATTGACGATGGGGATATTTGTAGAGCCTCCTCTTCCGGTTAGTTGTTTAATTGTCCACCACTATTCACGACTGTATGTGGCAGGACTGCAGAGCTTTGATCTGATCCTTTGGTTGCAAGATCGCTTAGCTCTATCTAACACATGCTGCTTCTGCTGTTTGGCATGCATGAGGTCCTGTGTTGTAGCTTCACTAGCAGGGCACCTGATTCTTATGTATGCCTGGTGCTGCTCCTAGCATGCTCTACTGCATTCCTCATTGTATCAGGGCTGGTGTCCTGGCTTGATCGTAATGGTGGAGTGATAGGTATGTTGGACCATGAAGTTACAGATTAGTTATTCTGCAATTGCTGCTGACCATCTGGCAGTATAATGGCCCAGATCTTCTAGTCTCCAGATCACTGGAGACCAGACGTACTCCCACCAAGATGTGCTGCCCCTCAGAAGTCCCAATGCAGTGACTCCATGGGAATTGCCCAGGAAACTTGAACTTCTGATGGGCAATTCCCCTGCTCCCCGAACCCTTGAAAAGTCTCTGACTCTGAGTTAGAGTAGTAGATTTCAGAAAGTTCCAACTTACTTACCTCGATAGTTACCCAGAAAATGCTAGACTGAAAAATGCTAGTCTAGCTCCTGGGTAACTATATAACTGACACCCCCAACAAACCTTCTGACCTTCCCCAACTACCCCTCATGACCTTCCCCACTTCCCCCCAACCCAACCTGACTACCCCCGCCACCTGACTCTCCTGACCCCTGATTCCCCTGAGCCAATCTGACCTGATCTCACCACCCAACTTCCTCCATGACCCCCAACTCACCTGACCCAAAGTGATCTGTCCTCACCACCCGACCCCACCCACCCCTGACACTCCTCCCCAACCCAACCTGACCCAAAGTTTGGGAGAGGTAAGGCACCCTTTGGGATTATTAAAATTGAACATGATTATGCACTTTTTACACACAAACTCATTGGAACTGTCCAGCTGTCAAAGAACTATCAAGGAACTGTCAAAGCTGTCACTAAATTGTCCAGCTGTCAAATAAATGTTCAGCTGTCAAGCTTTCAAGGAATTGTCAAAGCTGCCAAAGCTGTCAAGGAATTGTCAAAGCTGTCAAGGAGCTGTCAAAGAATTCTAGGTGAGTTGGCTTGGAGAGAGTAAGGGCAAAGGTGGTGGGTGGGAGGCATGATTTAGCATGAGTTGGCACTAAGTTAGCAGAGACTACAAAGAGCCATGGGGAGTTGGTGGGAATAGGAGAATAAGGGGCCCAAGGGAGGTGGGTAGAGGGGCATGGATTTGCATAGAGGGTATGAGCGGCCATGGGGGTGTGAGAGGGGGGGTAAGAGGTGACATAGGTTTGCATGGATGGGACATGGATTGTATGTTGGTGGGGGGGGGGTGAGGAGTGAGGGCTGGAGGGTTTTTTTTGTTTTAATCTTTTCTTTATTTATTTCAAAAGAATACCAGAGTACAGAGGCAGGCTTTAAGGCCAGCCTGCTTCCGCACCCGGCAGCCTCAGCACTCGTTCCGGAGGTGCCAGGCCTACCTTCCAATCCAGCCAGCCCCCAGAATGAAAATCAGACCTGCGGCGGCCATTTTTAAAGTTCGGGTGCGCAGAGCCAGGAATTCTCCCATCTCCTTTAAGTGTGTTGTAGACAGAGATGCCTTTTATAAAAACTTAGCACATGCAAATAAATAAACATTAGTTCCCTTTAGCCTTTGCTCCCCTATCGGAATCAATTCTCTCATACCAGCACTTGGCCCTTTGGTATGTTTATGCTATAGCTCAACCCACCGGTATAGTTTCAAGCAACTTGCTTTGTTTAAATCACAGATTTTCGACTAGGGGTCCCTAGTCGGTAGATAGTCTATGAGGAGATCTCTGGTGGTCCACCAACTTATTAGATTGCTGTATTTTTCTGTATTTCTTGACTCGCCAGCACATTTATGAAATAAAACAATTTTTCAGCAATAATAACTAGTTTTCCTTTGGTATTTATTATTGTCTTTTGGAAATGACGACAAGCTGCTCTGCCATCTTTTCCATCTTTCCATCTTCTCCCCTTCCATTTTGCCACATCCCACTTTGCCGCCCATCTCCCCGATCACACATTTCTTCACCTCCCTCCTTAAATAGTGGGGTTACATTTGCTACTTTCCAGACTGTAGGAACCTTTCTAGCATCTATAGAATTTTGAAAGATAACCATTAATGCATCCATTATCTCTATAGCCACCAACTTCATCACTCTGGGATGTAGCTCATCAGGTCCAGGGGATTTATCAACCTTCAACCCAATTAATTTTTCAAACACTACCTCTTCATTAGTACTAATTTCTTTCAGTTCCTCATTTTCACAAGCGCCTTGGTTCCATAATATTTCTGGGAGCTTTTTTGTATCATTCTCCTTGAAGACAGACACAACTAATTGTTTAGTTCCTCCACAATTTCCCTATTCTCCATTATAAATTCTCCACTCTCCACCTGTAATGGACCCACATTTGTCCTCGCTAATCTTTTCCTTTTCAAATATCTAAATAAGCTTTTATGGTCCTTCTTTATGTTTCCTGTTAGCTAGCATTCAAATTCTCTTTTACCTTTCTTTATCAGCTTCTTGGTCTTCCTTTGCTGGATTCTAAATTGCTCCCAATCCTCAGGCTTACCACTTTTTCTGGCAACCTTATAAGCCACTTCCTTTGATCTAATGTAATCTTTAACTTCCTTTGTTAGCCAGAGTTGATTCAACTTTACTATTGGGTTTTTGTATCTTAGAGGAATGTATGTTTGTTGTAGATCATTTAATACTTCATAAATAGTGGCCATTGCCTGTCTACCATCAATTCTTTAGCCATAGCCAACTTGCCACTTATACATTTATAGTTTCCTTTGTTCAGATTTAAGACCCTAGTTTCAGAATGAACCAAAAACTTTCAAACTTAATGTAAAATTCTATCTTATTGTGGTCGCTATTTCCTCCAGGAATTAATTAGCCCTTTCTCAATACATAATACCAAATCTAAAATAGCCTAAGCTCTAGTTAGTTCTTCAACATACTGTTTCAGAAGCCCATCACATACACAGTCCAGTAATCCATCCTCCACAGCATTAGCGCTAATGAGGTTTATCCAGTCTATATGTAACTTGAATCACCCATTATTACTGTATTACTCATGTTACATGCAGCTTTAATTTCCTGATTTATACCGTGCCCAATATTACCACTACTTTTTGGTTGTCTAAAAACAACTCCCAACAATGTTTGCTGTCCCTTGCTGTTTCTTAGCTCCACCCAAACTGATTCTACATTTTGTTTTATTCATTCATGGGCTGTGGGCATCACTGGCTAGGCCAGCATTTATTATCCATCTTTAGTTGCTCTTGATAAGGCGGTGGTGAGCTGCCTTCTTGAACTGCTGCAGTCCATGTGGTGTAGGTGCACCCACAGTGCTGTTAGGGAGGGAGTTCCAGGATTTTGACACAATGACAATGAAGGAACAGCGATACATTTCCAAGTCAGGATGGTGAGTGACTTGGAGGAGAAATTCCATGTGTTGGTGTTCCCATGTGTTTGCTATCCTTGTCCTTTTAGATGGTAACGGTCATGAGTTTAGAAGGTGCTGTCTATGGAGCCTTGGTGAGTTCCTGAAGTGCACCTTGTAGATGGTATACACTGTTGCCACTGTGCATCGGTGGTGGAGAAACTGAATGTTTGTGGATGTGGTGCCAATCAAGTGGCTACTTTGTCCTAGATGGTGTCAAGCTTCTTGAGTGTTGTTGGAGCTGCACTCATGCAGGCAACTGGAAAATATTCCATCACACTCCTGGCTTGTGCCTTGTAGATGGTCGACAGGCTTTGAGGACTCAGGAGGTGAGTTACTTGCTGCAGGATTCCTAGTCTGTGACCTGTTCTTGTAGCCACAGTATTTCTATAGCTAGCCCAGTTCAGTTTCTGGTCAATGGCAACCCCCTGGATGTTGATAGTGGGGGATTCAGTTATGATAATGCCATTGAATGTCAAGGGGCGATTGGTAGATTCTCTCTTGTTGGAGATGGTCATTACCTGGCACTTGTGTGACATGAATGTTACTTGCCATCCAAACCTGAACCCATTCCTGACCTTATTATGGAAGGAGGTCATTGATGAAGAAGCTGAAGATGGTCAGGCTTAGGACACTATCCTGTGGAACGACTGCAGTGATGTCCTGGAACTGAGGTGATTGACCTCCAACAACCACAATCATCTTCCTTTGTGCGAGGCTATGACTCCAATCTTGTTCCTTTGATCTAAGATCCTCTCTCATTAATGTACTGATCACATCCCTTGATCATCTGGGGGGAGATGGTGGCATAGTGGTAATATCACTGGACTAGTAATTCAGCAGCCTAGGCTAATGCTCTGGAGACATGGGTTCAAATCCCACCAGAGCAGCTGGTGGAATTTACACCACAGCAGCTGGTGGAATTTAAATTCAATTAGTCTCTGTAATGGTGACCATGAAACTATCACTGATTGTCATAAAAGCCCATCTCATTCACTAATGGCTAGTAGGGAAGTAAAGCTGCCATTCTTACCCAGTCTGGCCTATGTGGTTGACTCTTAATTGCCCTCTGAAATGACCTAAAAAGCTACTAAGTTTTTGGGCAATAAATGCTGACCTAGTCAGTGGTGCTCACATCCTGTGAATGAATATCCAGTTCTCAGTCTAGGCCACCCAGTAACAACATTTCTATAAAGGCAATTAAGTCCTTGCCTCTATTTGTACCTTCAAATCATCTATCTTGCTGCATGCCCTTAACTTTGTCTTTTTATCATTCCACTGTCTGATCTGCTCTGCCAGCCAACGGCGGGCCGCCTTCCCCACCATCGGATGTTGGAAACCTCGTTGTGATACATCAGCATATCATTATGAGGCCAGCCTGCCGGAATCATTTCCGCACCCCACCACCCCGCCCCACCATCACTGGATCATCTGCCCACGCCAACGGGAAAAAAAGCCGTCATGTTTCACAACAGCATATATAAGGCGTGCACTTGGCAGGCTGCTCGGGGTTTCAAGGTTTGTTTGCCTACCTTGCTTCAGTCAGCACTCACAGTCATCAGCGCCAGGCTTCACAGACAGCACCACATCACTTTTAGGGGGGCTCAAGGATAGATCTCTACCAACCAGATCAGCTTTTCAATGGCTGCAGGGCAAGGGCTTGCTTGAGGAAAGGGGGGAAGTGGCTTCAGGCAAGGGAAGAGGCTGCAGGACGAGGGCTGTACTGGGGAAGGAGGGTATCCCAGGGTGTGTGTGGGGTCACATGTTGATCTGTGCAAGTGGCCTCAAGGTGGTGAGGACTGAGGAGGCAGTCTCCAGAGGAGATAAGGCCAGACAGACATGTGGGGGTATGTGTGTGAGAATGGGTGGTGATGTCCATTGAGCTGGCAGTGAGTGAGATGCCAATGAATGTGCGATGGACTTGAATATGTGAGATTAGAGTGATGAGATGGTTGCCTTACCCTGGCTGCCCGGATGAGATCATTCATCCTTTATCTGCATTGGATGCCCAACCTCTTCTGTGCAGCATTGGCACTGGTCATCACTGCCATCGCCTACCAAGCTGGAGTAGTAATGTAGCTGTCCCTCCTGCGCTCACAGCAGGGGATAGAGGACATTACAGCGGGTCTCCACGGCATCCAAAAGGTGCTCGAGGGCTGCAGTCTCCTTGCCTTTCGGGGATATGTTTTCTTTGCTGCAGTCCTGGGCTTGAAGCACTGAGCGCGGCTATACTTTAAATGCGGTGCCTGGCATGATGAAGCAATGAGGTGACGGCATGGCAGGCAAATGAGAACCCGCCCACCATGGAAACGGCATGTATCCCGGGAATGTATAATTAATGCAGCTGGTCTGGGATGAAACGGCCTGAAAAGCCGCCATTCTGGCCGGCAGGTAAAACATCTTTTTACCTGTCCACTACCGCACTTAGTGCAAATCTGGGATGATTCTGCCCTTTGCGTTCAGTGGCGAATCGACAGTGCTTGCTGCTGACCTTGAAAAAAGCTGCTCTCAAAAATCAAGTGATCCCTATGACAAGGACACATCCCTTTAATTGATGAAGGATGGAATCTGGCGCCAAGTCAAGAAGATCTCTAGGCATGAAGCAGCAGTGCTGTCATCAAATCGAATAAACAGTTAATCATATTGAAGTGTTTTCACAGATATAAGATCCTGAGAAGTCTTGACAAGGTGGATGTGGAAAGGATGTTTCTTCTTGTGGGAGAATCTAGAACTAATGGTCATTGTTTAAAAATAAGGGGTCGCCCATTTAGGACAGAGGTGAGGAGAATTTTTTTGTCTCAGAGGGTTTTTGGAACTCTCTTCCTCAAAAGGTGATGGATGCAGAGTCCTTGAATATTTTTAAGACAGAGGTAGATAGATTATTGATAAGCAAGACGTGGGGGGGAAAGGTTATCGGCTAGGCAGGAATGTGGGGTTGAGGTTACAATCAGGTCAGCCATGATCTTATTGAATGGCGGAGCAGGTTCAAGGGGCCGAATGGCCTACTCCTACTCCTATTTCATAAGTTCATATGTACAACAACTGGGAAGGAAAAATCATCGAAACCTTTTACTTATAATTTTTTAAATTTGCAGATAATGAAATAAATGAATGGGACATATGCACTGGATTAAGGTTGAAGTTAAAATATCATAAATAAACTTTTGATAAAAATATTGTCTTAAAAATGTGGGATTGCTTATCTTAATAGAGAAAGTTGACGAATACTTCAATTATTCTTTAAGGGTCATTAAGGGTGTTTAGCAGTAATTTTGTGCTTCATACAACATAAAAATCCTGTTACGTCTCATTCAATAAGATGTAACTTTTTCCAAGATTGTTTGAGAATAAAAGCTTAAGAGTGGAAGTTTTTGTCAGTTCGATGATTTCTAATTGATTGCAGTCTGGGGAGCCACTAAAGAACGCCCTCAACAGAGTGGCACACGAGGTGGAGGAGTGCATCTGCCTGCTCTCTGATGAAGTGATGCCCACATGTGCGCATATGGAGGTCTCCATGGGGAGGATGGCAGATGCCATGGAGATCCTGGTCCAGCAGAATACGGTGATGTGTACAAACCTGCGCTCCATTGCAGGAGCCATAGATGAGTTCCTGTAGTGGCAATGCGGGAGGGAAACAGGGCACCTCAACATCTCCCCACCAGGTGCTCCTTCCCTCAAGGGTCAGGCCAGGGCCCTCAGGCACCCTCAGGGAAGTAGAGCGGCAGCTGAACATCCCTAGGTCATCCACTCAGGAATTTCAGAGGCTATCCTCTCCCTCTGAGTCCCCTTTGCCTGTGACCCCTCAACCTTGTCCTCTATTATCACAGAGAGATCAGCTGGTCCACAGGAGGACAGCAAAAGCCTCGGCTCTCCAGAGGACACACGCCAATGGCATCAGAGACAACAGAGCCAACCATTGCACAGGCTGTTTCCACCCCTGCTGCAGATGTCAGGGCAGCAACTAGAACTCTAAAGGTGTTTAAAAGTTAAGAAATTCTGATCACAAGTGGCTGCACGGGTGAACACATTTTATCACTTTACAATCTGGTACTATGTTCACTTTCACTAAATAATGTGTGACGATGTCCTTCAGCTTCATTGACAGGCTTTGCGAGTCCCCCCACTGCATCCCCTCCCGCTAGCAGTTCAGCTGCACGCAGCAGACCCACGGGTATTCTGGAGGGAGAAGTGTGTATGTAGCAGGGCCTTTCGGAGCCTCGTGCAAGCTATCCCTCACGGACACGGAGCCTTCATCCATCACATGCATTTCCCTGTCCTGAGCATTTTCAATGCTGGGGTTCATTTTCAGTTGTCCATCTGAGCTGACTTGCATCTCCGCCCACCCACTGATCACACTCCCATACAATGTCTGATCTCTCCCACCATGACTCATGTTTCACTTCTGATTTAGCAAGTATGGTGCGTCTAACATTTTTCTTCAGGTCCCCGCCCTTTCCCTGCCCCCATTCACCCATGTCCTTTCGCCCAACACTGTCGAACCCCCTGGCATCACCTTCCACCTCCCCTCTGTGGCCTACCAGCCACAACCTTTTCCTTTCGGAGATGTCCAGGTGAACACATACGTATCCATTCTTCCTGAAAATCCCATTGCCATCGAAATTGACCACCCCGAACTACTCGCTCCGAACTACTGCCTCCGAGTGCCCACCAACCACCCTCACCATCCCTTCTACTAATGGAGTCGCACCCTCACCCTTCCACCCTACCGCCTTACTCTGCCCTCGGTCATTCTCACCATTCCTTCATACCACGACCACCCTCAATTCGCTTCCCAAGAGGCAGACATGGACTCATCAGAGCTCTCCCTGGCACCTCCCCTCAAACTCTTTTCACTCTTGAAACTCCTTCCCCCTCCTGGACTCCCACTCCTCCAGAACTCCTTCCCCCACTTCCCCCATCCCCCAGACTCCCGCCCACGTAGGCCTTTCCTCTCCGGAGTAGCCCCCTCCCTTGACTCCACCCCTGCTTGGCTCTTCCCTCTTCCTGACTCCTTCAGACACCCTTACTTCTTCCACCACACTTAATCCTTCCACTCTCCAGACTCCTTCCTTTAGCTTTAATCCATCCCTCTTCGCCACCCTTATTTCTCCCTCCCCCCCAGGCTCCTTCCATCCCCCTGGACTCCTTTCCATCTTTGCACTTCTTCTCCCTTCTGAACTCCTTCCCTTACACCCTCCACACACACACACACACACACACACACACACACCCCCACCCCCCCCCACACCTTACACTTACAATATGTGCAGTTCTGGAATCCGCATTATAGGAATGATGTGATTGAACTAGAGAGAGTGCAGAGGAGATTTACTAGGATGTTGCCTGGGCTGGAGAGTTTTAGTTATGAGGTGAGATTGAATAGACTGGAGTTATTTTCCCTGGAGCAGAGGAGATTGAGGGGGGACATGATTGAGGTGTATCAAATTATGAGGGGCATAGATAATAGATAGGGTAGACAGGAAGGAACTTTTCCCCTTGGTGGAGGGATCAATAACCAGGGGGTAAAGATTTAAGGTAAGGGGCAGGAGGTTTAGAGGGGATGTGAGGAAGAATTTTTTCACCCAGAGAGTGGTGGGAATCTGGAACTCACTGCCTGAAAGGGTGGTAGAGGCAGAAATCCTTCTAACGTTTAAGAAGTATTTGGATGTGCACTTGCAATGCCATGGCATACAAGGATATGGGCTTAGTGCTGGAAATGGGATTAGAATACTTAAGTACTTGTTTGACTGGTGCAGACTCGATGGGCCGAAGGGCCTTTTTCTGTACTGTAGATCTCTATGACTCTATAACCTACCTCCCCCGTTGCCATCTTCTCCGCTATTGTGCCCTTCTCCCCCCATAGTCTCTCCCCCAGCTCCCATCCTCTGCCCAACACCATCATTCCCCCCTCCCAACCTCACCTCCCCCCACAGGCACCTTCGTCCCCCACAACACCTTTTCCTCTCCCACCCCTGGTACATCTTCTTCTCCATCCCCTTGACCATCATCCGTTGTGAGCAGACCCTCAAAGGTGACTTTACGCCTTCTGTGAGCTGCTTCACTGCAGAGCCATGTCCATGGGAATCCACCCAGCATGCCGTGGACCCTCCAGAGTCCCGATGCTGTCGGGCTCCAGCATTTTCTGCTCCTCGGATGTCCGCGCGTTTTGGGCACAGCCCTGGCGGTAAGTCCCAACTTCTGCACGTCACACTTGTCAAAACCTGTTCTGCGCCAGCATGTTTTCCCGCCAACGTATTCAGACGATCCAGCGTGGGGGTGATTCTGGTGGGATGGGCTTATAATGATATGCAGATGTATTACAGTGAGGTTCCCGATGTCCGATGGCGGGAAACATGACCCGCCATTGACAGCCGAGTGGATGATTTTTGGCCTTCTCACCATATTGTCTGCTCATGTCGCCAAACATGCCCGACGCCAGTGGGTAGGGAAAATTCCGCCCTCGTGCTTCAATATGGTCTTTGGTTAATCTTGAAAAGTTAAAATAAAGTGATGGAGCATCCTATTCCTACTTTAATGTTGAGGGCTGTACTGTTGCCTGTGGTGGCTGTAGCTGTGTTCAGAAATGTCCCAGTGGCACTCCAAGTGAATGCTGCTGCTATTCTCGATGGCAATGGTGAAGTAAAACCCCTGACACTCCCAATCCTCTTCCAACTTCTTACACAGGTCTCAGCACATTTGTTTAAAAGCTCCAAAATGCTGGAAGCTAATTTGAACCAACACATACCTGGAAAAATGTACTTTTTATCTTTGTGTCTCTGTGACAAAGGAGCTTTCAGCAATCTTCAATAAATTATGCTCCAGGTCAGACACAGGTATGTTATAAAAACTCCTTTCCAGTCTACAAGGTTTTTATTAATGCAGTTCTGATTACTTCCTTCATCCCCTTAATTAAACTTTAAATTAAATGGGACCACATTAGTGGTTTACAGTCTGCCTCAAAGTCAGCAACTGAAGATGGTTGATAAGAAACCAATTCCCAAGAAGGGAGCCAAGAAAGCCTTAAATAAACTGTCAGCAAAGGGCGGGAAGAAGTGGTGAAGGTCGAGAAAGGAAAGTAACTCCATCCACTTCTATAAAATGATGAATCAGGTTCACCCCGACACCGACATCTCCTCCAAGGCCAAGAGCATCACGAATTCATTCGTGAATGGTATTTGAGCGCATCAAGGGCGAGGCTTCCCATCTGGCTCATCACAACAAGCACAGCACCATCAACCCCCGAGAGGTGCAGACCGCCATGCGCCTGCTGCTACCTGGGGAACTGGCCAAGCACGCCATGTCAGAAGGGACAAAGGCAGTGACCAAGTACACCAGCTCCACAATGGACTGAAAAGCATTCAAAGTCACCGGGCTAGAGAGGGAGTTAGAAAAAACAATCAGCCAAGTATCCCTGCTGGAGAGTGGATACTGAGTAAGAATATGGAATGGCTTAATTCTGATTGCCACTATAATTGAGTAGCTGATAATCATTGTCTCAACTCACACACTAAGACAATTGGGAGGAATGCTGGTGTCTCCTGAACTATGCTCTATCATGAGAGGAGTCGGGAAAATGGTAGGGAATAAAGAATCAGGTTACAACTTCAGTTGCAAAAGATACCACCACAGTTAATTTACATGCACACATATTGCATAGTGGTGACAGAGTATATTAAAACAGAAAATAGTGTTATCATTATATTTCATTATAAAATATGGCAACACACACTACATCACAGCTTATCTCATTTGCATAATGTCATTATTTTACTGTGATATCAGAGATTATGGCCTGAATTTTCTGCTCGGCTGATGGGCGTGATTGGCGGGCTTGGGAGCGGTTGGGAAACAGACTGTTGACTGTGATCATTCCCCGATTGTGATTTCACGCTGGCTGGCCAATTAACAGCCAGCCAACGTGAAGCACACGCTGATATGATCGACGCTGCCTGGGTTGGGATGAAGAGGGGGGCATGCGCTGAAGTCAACGCGGATGCGGGGGAGCGTGGAATGAAAGCTCCCTGAAGGCAGAGAGTTGCCTCAGGGAGCTGAAGAATTTAAATACACAAAATAGAGATTTTAAAAACTGGAAAAAAATGCCCACACATCGGGAACAGTCACCTGAACAATTACAACAAGAAAATTCTGTCCGTTTTTTTTAATGACGGAAAACCTCATCCCACCCTTGGATGAGGTTCCCTGAAAGTGCAAAGGCTGCCTGGCCGATTTGCCCACGTGACAACCATTAGATTGGGTGGGCAGCGTTAATTGCGCCGTTAATGGGCTTAACTGAAATATCATGCCAGTGCACAATGGCGTCGGGATGCAGGGTGGTGGTGGCACAGTGGTATTTTCACTGGACCAATATTCTAGAAACCCAGGGTAATGCTCTGGGGAGCCTGGTTTGAATCCCACCATGGCAGATGGCGAAGTTTGAATTCAGTAAAAATTTGGAATTAAAAATCTAATGATGACAATCAGCAATTGTCATAAAAACCCATCTAGTTCATTAATGACCTTTAGGGAAGGAAATCTGCTGTCCTTACCTGGTCTGGCCTACATGTGACTCCAGACTCACAGCAATGTGGTTGACTTTTAAATGCCCTCTGAACAAGGGTAATTAGGGATGGGCAATAAATGCTGGCCTAGAGTGTGGGTGGCCCCATGTGGGCTACAGAATCCAGAATACCAGAACAGCCACAGGGGCACCCATACCCCACTAGCCCATAGGGAGGCTGCCAGTTTTTACTGGGCTGTCTCTCCATGTGGTGGAGGACCTGCACCACCCCTCGCCCCAACCTGCCACCACCACCACTGGTAGGATGAGCCCACAGCCATTAAACGTCTCAATTGCCCTCTAGGTGGGAATGTTGCCCTTGACCTTCCTTGCCACTGAGACAATTTTAGGGAACCAGGAAGATGATGGGTGCTCCAGCCGCTGCCTTCAGAATCCTGTGCACCCCTGCTTCCCTGCCTCAAAACACACTCCTGTGGGGGTGGAAGCGGGCGGGGGGGCCGGGGGGGCTGGTGCAGGGGGAGGGGCAGAGTAAGAGGTGCATGCTTACAGCATCTGCAGCTTGTAAATCAAAAGTGAGTGTGGGATGAGGGGGAGGTGAGATGTCAAAGGGTGGATTAGGTACGAGGGTACTGTCTTCTTCAGTGGTTTCAGCCCTGCCTCTGGCCATAGCCTCAGCAATAGATGCCTCAATAATGGCTATCACTGTCTCCTCCATGGGAGTTAGGATATGCAGGCAAGCCTCCTACTGGTTGATTTGCTGACTATCTGCTGCCTTTGCATTCCGAGCATGCGTCTGAAGGGTCTCCTCGCCCCCTGTACAGGATACAGGTCAGCTCTCTTACTTTCCACCATCTCTTCGACCTCCAGTGCAGTATCCAAAAACCTTGGAGCCCATTGTCCCCCATATTGTGTCAATCCTCACTGTTTCCCAGGTTCTTGCATGATGGCCTACCCCTGCTCCAACCACAATGTATCTTCCCTTGAAGAGGCACAGGCCTTAACTAGTGCTAGCCAGTTATGACTTTGGACCCCCTGCTGATGTGTACAGTCAATGAACCATTAGGGCTAGCTGTGTGCAGCAATCATTCAAGTTAGCACACTGCATTACACTGAGCAGATGTTGGTTAACTGCACCATGAGCCTATTTTCAGGGGCTATCCAATTTAGCCCCCACCTTCATAATACATCCATCCAAGTCAATCTAAAAGTATTTAAATGTAACCAACATTCGGATAAAACAACTGAAGTACATAAACAGAGTGTAGGGAGGCCGGTGCACAGCATCAGCTCCAAACAATAATTTGAAACAATAGTGGTAGGGAACACATAGCTGAACTTATTTTATTGCTTAAATCCAATGGAAGATTGCCAAATTGACTCATCAATGTGAGGATGTTTCCAATGAGAGTTTAGCAGTTTAGACAGATAATATACCAGACTAAGCATAGACATAAAACAAACACTCCTTGCCTAATGTATTCAAAGGCAATTCGACTATAGCAAATTACAAGCACATATGGTATGAAGCAGTCTACCTCATGGCACATTTCAGTTACAATTAAAACTGTACTAGGAATCGCAAACTGAAAAACTCATTCTGACATTCTTCCTTCAATTCCCGATTAATGAATAACTTTTTAGTGATAGCTTGTTCAATAAATATTAATGGGTTTCTTAACAATGTTTTCACAACTCTTGACATATCCAGGGAACGATTCATTGATCCTCATGACTGCCACTCACTGCAGTGCCAATATATAATAATATGGCTCCGTAAAAATAAAAAGGCTGCAATAGATGTTCATTTTAAATTTGATATATGTTTAAAACCTAGGAACTGTCTTCTTTCAATAGGCCCCACAACCAAGATCAGATCAAACTTCTGCATTCCTGCCATGTCAGTCGTAAATATTGGTGGGCAATTAAACACATTAAACAACAAAAGGAAAAACTGTCCCCATTAGCTGATGGTTCAAGGACTAGGGGATGCAAATTTAAGCTAAAAGAAAAATACTGCAGATGCTGGAAATCTGAAATAGAAACAGAAAATGCTGGGAAAACTCAGCAGGTTTGGCAGCAACTGTGGAAAGAGAAGCAGAGTTAATGTTTCAAGCCTATATGACTCTTCTTTAGCTTTGAGGAAGAGTCATATAGACTCGAAACATTAACACAGATGACACAGATTTAAGGTCTTGGGCAAGAGATGCAGGGGAAATATGAGGAAGAACATTTTTACGTGGTGAGTGGAACTCACTACCTATGAGGGTAGTGGAAATGGAAACAATCAATGACTTCAAAAGAAAATTGGATGGGCACTTAAAGGAAATAAACTTCCAGGGCTACAGGGGCCTAGCAGGGGAAAGACAGTGCAAAAGACAGGGCTGAAGTGTTTGCAACTATCTTCAGCCAGAGCTGCCAAGTGAGTGATCCATCTCCACCTCCTCCTGATATCCTTGCCTAGACGGGTGACAGTTTTCAGCCAATTTGACCTACTCCACCTGATATCAAGAAATAGCTGAACACACTGGCTACAGCAAAGGAGGGGACAAGATAACTTCCAGCTATAGTGCTGAAGCCTAGTGCTCTAGAAATAGCTGTGCCTCTAGCCAAGCTGGTCCAATACAGCTACAACATTGACATCTACCAATCAAATTAGAAAATTGCTCAGGTATGTCCACAAAACACAAGATAAATCCAATCCAGCCAATTACCACACCATCAGTCTACTCTCAATCATTAGCAAAGTAATGGAAAGTGCTCTCAAATGACACTTACTCACCAAAACCTTTGCACTAATGCTCAGTTTGGGTTCTGCCTGAACCACTCAGCTCCAGAACTCATTGCAGCCTTGGTTCAAACATGGACAAAAGAGCTGAATTTCAGAGGTGAGGTGAACATGACCGCCCTTGAACTCAAGAAAACTTTTGACCAAGTGTAAAGGTACCTTACCATTGATTTCAATTTTGCTAATCACAGGGAAAGCTTTCACTGACTTGCTTCATACCTAGCACAAAGGAAGACTGTTGTGGTTGTTGGAAGCCAATCAGCCCAGTTCCAGGACATCGCTGCACAAGCTCCTCAGAGTAGTTTCCTAGGTCCAGCCATCTTTAGCTGCTCATTAATGACCTTCCCTCCATCATCATCTCAGAAGTGGGGATGTGTGCCAATGGTTGTCAAGTGTTCAGTACCATTTGTAACTCCTCAGAAAATGAAGCACTGTGGGAGCATCTGCACCACACGCACTTCACCGGTTCAAGAAAGTGACTCACCACCACCTTTTTAAGGGCGATTAGAAATGGGCAATAAATGCTGGCTTTGCCAGCAATGCCCACATCACACAAATGAATAAATAAAAACCTGTGCAAAGAAATTCATTTAATATGTGTCATATTGATATACTCTCGTGATTAGCACGCTTTGTGTCGCATTTATGCACTTTTGCCACATTTCATTATCTTCTTCATAATTTAATTTTATTTCTGATTTTTAGCCAAACTAAATATGAATTTCCAACTCTGAGGTTAAAAAGAACAATTTTTTCTAACACTGGGAAGATATTGTACTAATCTTCAACATATTGTGCACTTCACTGTTGTGTATCCAGTAAACATTCTCTGTTGAAAGTGTTCTTCCCAGTTAAAGCAGCTTTGTCCAAAAATCATTAAAAATGATTTAAAATGAACAGTATACTTATGTAAGGCAAGAATGGAATTTATTTTCCAAAAATTTGAGAAATGGAAATTTTCACACTCTCATCTTGATAATGGGTGTGTAGGGTCTCTTATATTCAAAGCCTTTTTGCATTTTCAATCCACAGTTTTCAATTAAGTTTAACTCCAATAAATCAGAGTTCTTCATGAATTTAGTGTGGCAAATTTTTGGAGGTTGATAAACAGCATATTTTCAAAGTTACAAACCTTCAGAGCTCGCCATTTCCAGGCAGAATTCCCGATCTCTCTAGAAGTTATACAATTTATCTTGTTTATTTTTCACCAGACAAGATGACCTCATAAATCATAATCTTGCAAATGGAAAACTGTATTAACATCAAAGTAGCACTGTGACATCCAGAAAGAAAGCGATTTATGCTCCTGCTGAAACATTGGGCTGAATCTTAACCCCCAAAAAAATGGGTAGGTGGAGGCGGGTTGCCTCACATCCTTTAAAAAGTACCTGGATGAGCATTTGGCACATCATAACATTCAAGGCTATGGGCCAAGTGCTGGTAAATGGTGTTAGGAAGGTAGGTCAGGTGTTTCTCATGTGTTGGTGCAGATTCGATGGACAGAAGGGCCTCTTCTGCACTGTGTGATTCTGGTAGGGCTCGATGAGATATTAAAGCTTTAAGAACAGTGAACCTGCCCCCAGCCCACTTCCAACCTGCCCACTTCTGAGTTTAATGGAGCTGGGGCAAGGAGCAGGCAGCCAACCCATGCCCAGGAGGAGTGTTAATGAATTCAACATTTCAATGATGTTGGCAGCCTCAGATTTAACCCTGGACAGCCAGGTTTTCAAAGCCTTGTAAAACTGAGGGCAGCTTCGGGAAGAATGTAAATGGCTTTACTTATGAGCCAGGAGGAGTAGGTGAGTAGGTGTGCTTCACGAGCCGGGCTTCTTCCCCCATATCGGACACACCCTTGCCCCAACCCCATAAAAAGATTTTTCCAATTCGTATTTGACATTCCTTGGGGGTCAGTTCCTGCCGGAGTTGGGATTGGATGACCCTGGGAAAGGACTCCTCCAACCCCCTGGGGTCAGGAAATGGTATCTTCCTAAGGTCAGGGATCAGGCCAGACTCCACCTCCACTCTCCCACCACCCCACATTCCCAGCAGCAGCTGCAGGCTCCCTATCCAATCTTGTGACCTGCTGTGGAGTGCTCCCACCTGACCAGGAGCCCAGCCTGTTAAATAGACCGTCTCCAAGGTGGGAACCTATGGAAAAAAACAGGCATTCTGTGGAGTTAAATCTCCAACTTTCAGGTGTCTCGACAGGAACCCTGTGCTACCCCTCCCCCCAAACCTCACCTGCCAAAGGCACTAACTGTCAAGGTCAAGGTCAAGGTCAAGGTCAAAGTCATTGAAATATCAGTTTCTTACTCTGAAAAGCCATTACTCATGGTATAGATCTTAAGCCTTGACAGCTGGGTGGATTAGAATGACGTTATTTCGTAGGCCTGAGTGCCAGCCAGACTGGCATGGCAGACTCCAAGGCTCTTCTCAATTAGCATTGAGGGTGACAAAGGAATCAGTGCTATGTGTTCTTGCCACATTTTGCTTCCCAGATGTTGGTAATGATCACACTTTCAGCATGGCAGATCAGAACTCTTTGGGCAGAATTTTCCGTGCCTGCTGTGAGCGTGTTCGGTGGCGTGAGCGAAGAAAAAGGCAAGAAGGCCAAAAAGTCTTAGCACAACGTCGTGAAACCAATTTGCGATCGTCCACTCAGCCCGTCGCTGGCAGGCTGCGTTCCCCGCCCCCCCCGCCATTGGACGTCAGGAACCTCATTATAATACATCAGCAAATCATTATAAGGCCAGCCCGCCAGACTCATCCTGTCATCCCCTCCCCCCTGCTGTATTGGCTGCTCAATGTGGTGGGAACCATGCCGGTGCAGAACACGTCTTGACAAGTGTGACATGAAGAAGTTGGGACTCAAGGCCACACCGTGGACGTCCAAGGAGCAGAAGGTGCTGGAGCCCGACAGCAGCGAGAACTGGAGGAATGTCCATGGCATGCTGGGTGGAATCTCATGGACGTGACTCTACTGCGAAGCACCACATGGAAGTTGGAAAGTCACCATTGATTTTCACAACAGTTGATGGTCGAGTGGTTGATGGTCGAACGGGTTGGAGAGAAAGGTCAAAGGAAGACATGTCGGGTGAGTGAGGTTGGGGGGGGGGTGGAATGAAGGGGTTTGAGGGGTGAGATTGGGAGGGGGAATGAGGTGTTACGGGGGGGGTTTGGAAGATGGGGAAATGAAGACATTGGGGGTGTGAGGTTGGAAGGAGGGAATGAAGGTATCTGGGGGAGGTTGGGAGGGGGGCAATGAAGGTGTTGGAGGGGTTCTGGGGAGTGGGAGTACGGGGGATAATGGGGGAGAAGATGGCAACTTGGGGGGTAGGTGCAAGGGCGGTGGAAGTTGTAGGGGAAGAAGTTTGGAGGGGGAGGAGGTCCGGGGAGAGGAAGCAGTGTGGAGAGGTGAGGTAGTAACGTTGAAGGAAGGAGTCAGGAAAGGGGAAGGGGTAAAGCTAGAGGAAGAAATAAAGTTGTCTGAGGGAGTCAGGAAGGGGGAGGGACTAAGCGGGGGTGGGGGGAAATCCAGGAAATGGGAGGACTAAGGTGGGGGAAGGGGTTCCAGGCAATGGGAAGGAGTCTGGAGGGGAGAAGAGGTCCTGGAGGGGAGGAGGAAGGGGTCCAGAAGGCAGAAGGGATTCCAGGGGGAAGGGGTCTGGGGTGGGGGAGAGGTCCAGAGGGGGGGAGGGGTTCCAGGGGGGAAGGGCTCCTGGAAGGAAGAAGGGGTCCAGAGGGGGATGTCCAGATGAATATGCAAGGAAGGGGTCTGATGGGTACATGACTGCCTCCTGGGGAGCAAACTGAGGGTGGACATAGTATGAGGGAATGACTGAGGGCAGAGTGAGGCAGTAGGGTGAGATAGTGAGTGTTCGACAGTAGCGATAGAAAGAACGGTGAGGGTGGTTGGTGGGGATTTGGAGGCAGACACAGGTCCTGAGAGTGGGAAGGAGGAGGTCGGGAAAGTTAATGTGGATGGAGGTGGGATTCTTTGGAAGGTTAGAAACATGCAGGTGAAGATCCCTGAACAAAATTGGTTTGTGGCCGGTAGGTCATGGAGTGGACGGGGAAGGTGATGCCGGGGGGAAAGGAAATGGGTGACTGGGGAGGGAAAAGTACGGGGGAGAGAAAGTAAAACTGAATTAGCACCATGCTGTCCAAATCAAAAGTGAAACAACAGTCATTGTGGGAGAGATCAGGTGCTCCATGGGAGTGTGATCAGTGGGTGTGAGGAGATGCAGGTCAGCTCAGATGGACAGCTGAAAGTGAACCCCAGCAAGCAGCATTGAAAATGCTCAGGACATTAAGATGAGTGTGATACGGGATGTGTGGGAGAATGCTTGCACAAGACTCTGAAAGGTCCTGCTACACACACACACTCTTGGATCCCTCCAGGATCACTTATGGGTCAACTGCTCCCTCTATAGCGACATAAGATGAGGTTGAGAGGCTCATGGGCAATGGGGGCTCGGAGGTAGAGGAAAGCCTCAGATTCCTGAGTGGATGGCCCAGGGGTGTCCAGCTGCTGCTCCTCCTCCCTTTGGGTGCCTGAGGGCCCCAGCCTGACTCCTTGATGGGAAAGAGCACCTGAAGGGAAATCGAGGTGCCCTGTTTCCCTCTTGTGTTGCCACTACAGGAACTTATACATGGCTCCCTCAATGGAGTGCAGGTCTGCACACATCCCAGCATTCTGCTAGACCAGGGTCTGCATGGTGTCTGCCATCCCCCCCATGGAGACCTCCATACACACACCACCACATCAGAGAACAGACGGACACACTCCTTTGGCTCATCTGCCACTCTGTTGAGGGCTTCCAACAGCTCTGCATGATGTTCCCACGCCTTCTGCTGACTCTCCATAATGAGCTGGAAGGCCAAATCTACAAGCTCATCATCTGGCTCGGCTCTCACAGATGCCTCTTCCCCAGCAGTCCTCCGAGTGTTGGAGAGCTTGGCCAAATCTGCCCTGTCCTGCTGCGGACAAGTTTCCATGCGGTGACCACCAGATTGTGAAAATGAGCCTGCTCTAGATCTAGGTCCCACCGAGGTGTGTGTCCCTGCACTGGTACAGGGTGTGGGTAAGCACTGTGATGGGTCTTTCAGGTTGCTCATTTCAAGCTCTTCAATGGATGAGATGTCCTTTTGGCTGGAGGTGAGGACATGGGTGGAACTGAAGGATTGGCTGGCTGAGGGTGTCAGTCGCTTGGCAGAGCTCCCTGTGAACCAAAGTAAAGATAATTAGTGCATGGCAGCACAGTCAAACACGGGAGAGAGAGAGAGAGCACTCACAGTTGCTTTGAGAGAGAGATGATGTGGTGCAGGATCCTCATGAGGGCGTTCGCCACTGACCTCATTGTCACCACAGGCACGATCTATGTCCTCACCAGTCAATGGGATGGAAGACTCCTCAAAGTGATTGAAGGGCCTAATGTGGGCTACTCCACCTCCCCCCCACCCCCGACCTGGGACCTCTCTCTGCTGATGTGAGCAGGACACATGGCACTGCATGGAATGTAAGCGTGGTGAGTGGAGTAATGAACAGGATGAGGACATGAGCTCAAGAGGGTATGAGCCCGATGGAGGTGTGAGGGTGTGTGTGAGAGTTAGTGGTGTTGTCCCGTAAGGTGTGAGATCCCTGTGGATGTGTGGCGGGTTTGTGAGTGTGTGAGTTGAGAGTGATGAGAAGGTGAATTACCCTGATGGAAAGGATGAGACCATTCATCCTGTAGTGGCACTGGGTGTCTGTCCTCTTTTGCAGACTTTGGTGTTGACCACCGCTGCCACCGCCTTCCATGCTGGATTGGTGATGCAGCTGCCCATCCCTGAGGACATCATGGCGAGCCTCCACAGCATTCAGAAGGTGCTCAAGGGGTGCATCGCTAAACCTGGGGGCTGCAGTCTTCTTGCCTTTTGGGGCCATGTCTTCCATGCAGCAGTTGTGGGCTGGAAGCACTGAGAGGTGTGCGAGCAGATGGATTTTAAATATGGTGCCTGGTGTGATGAAGTGGCAAGGTGATGGTGTGGTGGAAGAATGAGAGCCCGCCCACCATCGAAACGGCTTGTTTCCTGGGAATGCAGGTTTGGAACAATATGGCATGAAAAGCCACCATTGCGGCTGGTGGGTAGAACGTCATTTTGCCTGCCTACCACCATACTTAGTGCAAATCTGCAAGGATTCTGCCCTTTATCTTTAACTTACCATGCTATCTTGTACACAAGAAGGACCGGTTTGAACTAGTTCTGTTACACTTCACACGAGTATTTCATGCAGCTGTGAAATATGACCCCTCCTATAACACATACACATAACATTTAGTTCCCAGCTGATTAGTTCCTAGCTCTTTACAGATAATACAACAATATACAACAATCAGTTTCAACAATCATATTCCAGTCTCTGGTGGGTGCAAGCTCACATTGCAAAATGGTTCATTATTGCATGACAATTAATGTGAAATTGAGCCTATCACCTCAACCGCAAGGATAGCTGTGTGTAGCGTAGAGATATTGTTATGAGTTTTGGATCAATGTATGATGGTGTGACAGAGCTGAGACATTGTGGGCCGGTCTCTCCTCCATGATTAGACACAATGCAGGAGAGAATGAGAAAGAATGCAGGCAGTGAGACCTACCAACACCTCACCAACTGACCTGCATTTCCCATGTGTAATGGGCAGCAAGGACCATGGCTCAGGTCCCCAGAACATTTCCCTCCATCTACCTCTAATAGACCAGCTTCCTCTACTACCACAGAGAAGGTGAAAAAGCAACATTTTCAAATTGTGATAACTTGACAAAAATACAGCCAAGTGGACCAAATTAAAATGTGTTTTATTTTAAGGTCTTTCGAATATAACAAATGATTATTTTTAAATTTTTCATCCCATCCAGCCATAAGGAAACAAAGCAGGTTAACTTGTGACCTATCCCTCTGGGGTACCAAAGGAGTTCTGCCTGATATGTGCTATGAAATTACCTTATTCGATATAGCTATCATGATGATGCCACTAACTAGTAAGCCTTTACTTGGTAAAATTAGAGTACTGTAGATAATATTATTTCACTGTCACAAAAATGTTTGGTTAATGCTCTTTCACTTTCTCAGCAACAATACTCTGATGCCAGCATATAGGTCTGAAACACAGAGCAGCTTCTCTCACACATCTCCTCAAATCCCTCGTTCTGATAGCTATGACAACAATAATGATGTGAACTATGGCCCAATAAAGCTCAAGTCCTAGTATCTCCATAAACTCATTTCTTTGGTGTTTAATTAAAAGCTGCATGATACCATTACCAGCTTAGTCTTTGCATGGATTAACTGGATGAATACTAATTAAATAAGATTACAGTCATAACATGGAAACATTGGCTTAAGGTTTTCTGATAAAGCAACTAGTACTGTTAAATATAAAAGTATGTTTGACTTACACAATGCACTAAAAGAAACATCTTGCATTTTTATAGCATATTTCACATAAGACATACGAACATAAGAAATAGGAACAGGAGTAGGCCATTCAATAAGATCATGGTTGATCTTCTCCAGGCCTCAACTCCTCTTTCTTGCCAGCTCCTCATAGCCCTCGACTCCCCAATATTTCAAAAATCTATCTACCTCCTCTTTAAATACATTCAGTGATCTAGTCTCCACAACCCTCTTCGGTAGAAAATTCCAGGCATTCACTATCCTCTGAGAGAAGAAATTCCTTCGCATCTCAGTTTTAAATGAGTGTCCCCTAGTTCAAGATTCCCCCACTAGTGGAAACATCTTCTCAACATCTACCCTGTCAAGCCCCCTCGGAATCTTGTACATTTCAATAAGATCACCCCTCATTCTTCTAAACTCTAATGAATAAAGGCCTAACCTGTTTAGCCGTTCGTAATAAGTCAACCCCTTCATCCCAGGAATCAGCCTAGTGAATCTCCTTTGAACTTCCTTCAATGCAATATATCATTTCTTAAATACAGGGACCAAAACTGTACACAATGCTCCAGGTGTGGCCTTACCAACACCCTGTACAGTTGTAACAAGACTTCCCTATATTTAAACTCCAGCCCTCTAGCAATACAGGCCAAAATTCCATTTGCCGTCTTAATTACTTGCTGTACCTGCATGCTAACTTTTTGTCTTTCATGCAAAAGGACACCCAGATCCCTCTGCGTTGCACTTTTTTGGAGTCTCTCTTCATGTAAATAATAGTCTGCCTTTTGATTCTTCATACCAAAGTACATGATCTCACACTTTCCTACATTAAATTCCATCTGCCAAGTTTTTGCCCACTCACTCAACCTGTCTATATCCCCTTTCAGATTCCTTATGTCCTCATCACAACATGCCGTCCCACCGATTTTTGTATCGTCAGCAAATTTAGGTACATTACACTCTGCCCCCTCCTCCAAATCATTAATACAGATAGTAAATAATTGGGGCCCTAGGACTGATCCTTGTGGTACTCCATTAGTTTTTTCTTTCCAACCTGAAAAAAACCCATTAATCCAACTCTCTGTCTTCTGTGTGTTAACCAATCCTCAATCCATGCTAATACATTACCCCCAATGCTGTGAGCTCTTACCTTGTGCAATAATCTTTCATGTGCCACCTTATCAAATGCCTTCTGGAAATCCAAATATACTCCATCTACCAATTCCCTTGCTTGTTATACCCTCAAAGAATTCTAGCAAATATTTCCCTATCACAGAACCATGTTGACTCTGTTTGATTGCATTAAGCTTTTCTAAATGTCCTGTTATTTCTTCCTTAATAGTGGACTCTAGCATTTTTCCCAACGACAGATGTTAGGCTGATTGGCCTATTGTTTCCTGCTTTTTGCCCTCCTTTCTTGAACAGGGGTGCAACATTAGTAGTTTTCCAATTTGTTGGGACCCTCCTGAAATCCAGTGAGTTCTGGAATATTTCAGCCAATGCCTCCACTATCTCTGCAGCCACTTCCTTCAAAACCCTTGGATGCAACTTGTCTGCCTTTAGTCCCATTAGTTTGTTAAATAATTTGTCCCTTGTGATAGAGACTGTTACAAGATCTTTCCTCCCAGTAGCTCCTTGCTTATCTGATATCTTTGGGATGTTTTTAGTGTTCTACACTGTGAGCACCAATGCAAAGCATTGGTTTAAATTATCTGCTATTTCCCTGTTCCCCATTATCAGTTCTCCAGTCACATCCTCCAAGGGTCCCACGCTCACTTTAGCCAGTCTTTCTTTTTATATAACCGTAGAAGCTCATGCTGTTTGTTTTTATATTTCTTGCCAATTTACTCTCATAATCAATTTTCTCCATCTTTATTAGCATTTTTGTTATCCGTTGCTGGTTCCTAAAAAATTCCCAATCCTCTGGCCTGCCACTAGTTTTTGCTGCTTTATATGCCTTAGTTTTTGATTGGATACTCTCCTTGACCACCTTTGTTAACCACAGGTGTTTTATCCTTCTCATCGAGTCCTTCTTTTCTGTCCAGGATAAATTTTTGCCGAGTGTAATGAAAATCAGCTTAAATGTCTACCACTGCTCATCCACTGACCTTCCCTTTAGTCTATTTTCCCAGCCCGCTTTAGACAACTCTTTCTTCATGCCCCTATTTAAGTTGAGGGCACAGGTTTGAGACCTGAGTTGCTCGCTCTCAAACTGAATTTGAAATTCTACCATATTGTGATGGCTACCCACTAGAGGATCCTTAACTACCATATCTCTTATTAATCCCACATCATTACACATTACTAGATCTAAAATAGCCTGTTCCTGGGTAGGCTGTGCAACACATTGCTCTAAGAAACAATCCCTGATGCACTCTACAAATTCGTCTTCCATGTTACCCCTGTCAATCTGATTTGTCCAGTCAATATGCAAATTAAAATCACCCATGACAATTGTAGCGCCCTTCTTACATGCCTCCATTATTTCCCAATTTATACTTTGTCCTACAGTGAATCAAATCTTCGAGGGCCAATAGATGATTCCCGCCCGTGACTTCTTCTCCTTGCTATTCCTTATTTCCACCCAAACTGATTCCACATCACAATCTATTGCACCTATATCACTACTCACCACCTGATACCTTCCTTTATTAACAAAGCTACCCCACTGCCTTTTCCTTTGTGACTATTTTTCCGGAACGTTGAATAACCCTGAATATTGAATTCCTAGTCTTGTTCACCCTGTAAACACGTCTCTGTAATAGCTATTAAATCATATTCATTAATTTATATTTGTGCCATCAATGCATCTATCTTGTTACAAATGCTGCGTGCATTCAGATAAAGAGCCTTAAACCTTGACTTTGGGACTTGAGGACATCCCAAAGTGCTTTACAGCCTATTAAGTATTATTGAAATTGTAATATAGCAAATGCAGCAGCCAATTTCTGCTCAGGAAAATCCCATAAACAGCACCAAAATAAATGACCAGAATTTTGGGAAGATAATGTTGAGAATTTTACTTGTATGAAAAAAATATTTTCATTGATTTGATTTTGATAAAAAATTATATGTTCATCAAGTATTACAAATAGTGATATTAGACATTCAGGAACTTGAGCAATGCAAAAGAACAAACAGATGTTTATAATCATGAGGAACCTCTGGCATGTGGATGATGTAAGATGTAACACTTCAAAGAAAGTTCAAAGGGAATCAAAGGTAATTTTATACAGCCCAGAAGAGCCTGACGAGAGTCTGAGTCACTGATAACCTGACGCTGGGGTCAGCGAGTTATAAACGGTACCTATGCTGCCACATTGTGTAGTGTATATAAACCTCAAAAATCTTCCATTAGCGCCTAAACTTTGGGCATTAATAGATCTTCAAGAGGGATGCTCATCACAAATACATCTTTACCAAGTGATTCTCAAAAAATGTAGGGTCAGTTTTATACCTTGACTGTTTATTTCTGTTGATGTTTGAAATTGTTTTATATAAATAATGGTTCCAGTTGACATATTTAGGGGAATTGGTCAGGAGGAGCTCCTGAGTCTGACACAACAATGGAGCTGAATTTTGTTGGAGTAAACAAAATCTTGAAAACTTCAGCAGCCTTGTCGTTTTAACTATACCAATTAGTACAAGTCACTTGCACTGCTTGATCAATAATACTACCCTTACAAATTTGCCAGTGATATCAGTGTTCATTGATTGAAGAAAAATTCTCCAAAAGTATCTTTAGGAATTGTTTCTAGAACCAAAGGTGTGTTAAATTTCATCATAAGTCCTTGTAACAGTTTAATTTTTTGAAATTACTGATGTTGAGACATCCTATTTAAAAATGATACGCTCCACACAATGGACAGCTTGTGAAAACCTTAATTTAAAGACAATATCCCCTTAGGCACCCAGAATGACACCTCATTCTACAGTATTAGCAGTAAATCGCGAGAGTAAATATTAGTTGCTACAGAAGTGTTCCCATTAAGAGTCATTTACTCTGTTTAGTGTTGCTTAATTCAGATTTAATTACATAATTAATTACTAAATAAACTGAGACAGAATCATTGCCAATCTGGTCAATTTTGATGATGTTACAGTATTCGGGATGCAACAAAAATATGTTCTGGCAAATTAGTCACATGTTTTAACAGAAGGTTCAGCTGCACACCACGTGCCTCAGCAGTTGTAGATGACAAATGGACAAGTCCTAACCTTCAGAAAAATCTCTGACAGCTTTGGATATTGGAGCAGATGGCATGGTGAAAGTAAAATGATAAAGGAATACCGATCGCCAGATGAAGAACTAGAGATCTCAGCAGATCTCTGACATCAGTTTAATCCATGGCATATGGGCAAAGTTATAGTTCAATGCAATGTGAATTTCAATTAGAGATGACAACTTTTAAATTCACAATGATAACTTTTGAGAAATAAGGAATATCATTTATGTATATATATATATATATATATATATATATATATATAGGTCCATTTGCTTGGCAACAGTTGTGACTGTACCACATCTGCATATTATTTTGCTTGGTTGACCCAGATCAGCTTTCATAGAAAAATCATAAAAAGCAATTCTACACGTTGCGTATGCAGGGCTTTTACATATCCCAGCTCTTTTGTAACAATCAAGAAACTGTCAAATCCACTTACCTGCAAATCTGCGGGAGACAAATTCTTCACACGCTTGTCAAGTTGCACTCACTTTGGTTTAAAAATGTCATCTATTTCTACATACCTCAGTCCCAGAAATAAGCACAGTCCAAATGTTTAGATCGGTTTGTGATCTGTAGCACCCTTTTGGATCATAAAACCCTCTAGCATTTCTCCGATTATGATGGATCTGGAGATAAGCATTTTTGATTAGGTACACTGATTCCTCATTAGTGCTGACACAGTCCTGCCTATTTCTATGTCTGCAGATCCGGCTATTGGCTTTCCTTCTGTCCTGATCTTCCATGTACCATGGACAGAGACAAAATAGAATAAATCTGCCCATGCATCTGTGCTAATCAGACTGGAAGAACATAAGCAAGGCCTGGGAACTGCCTGATAGCCCATCCTCTTTGTGCAATACATCTCAAAGACACACCCTATCCCAGGCAGCAAAACAAAATGCTCAAATGAAAATAAAAGCTTCAGATTGGTAGTAGATTGGTGTGGCAGGTTAGAACTCGAATACAGGAATCAAGGTCACAGTGCCAACTCTTCATAAGGTGAGTTTTTTCAATCTTAGGCATCAATGTGAAGATGTAGAGTGGGGGGCAAATGTCTTCCCTTCAGGGAGAGGGGAAAGATCAGAGGGTAAATCATTTTGGGTTTGTCGTGAGTCACTTCTTGTCGCCCGTTATACAACAGCATTAGCCATTCCTTCACTGTTGCTGGCTCAAAATCCTGGAACTCCCTTCCTAACAGCACTGAGGGTGTGCCTACAAAACAGACTGCAGTGGTTCAAGAAGGCAGTTCACCTTGAAGGCAATTAGGGGTAAGCAGTAATGCTGGCCTGGCTACCCCCGCACTCCATGAACAAATAACAAAAAAATGAAAGGAGAAATGCTGGGAACACTCATCTCTGATCAACAGCTATTTGAACACAAGAATTAGAAGCAAGAGTAGGCCATTCTGCCCCTCAGGCCTGCTCCATTTGATAAGATCATAGCTGATCTGAATTTGGCCTCAGCTCCCCTTTCCTGCCCTTCCCCCATAATCCTTGACTCTGAGGGAGATCACAGGTTTGCCACTAAATTCTCAACCAACCCCCTGTTATGTCTTCTGGCTCCCATAGTTTTGAAATAATCATACGTCTGGAACTTAGTCAAGTGCATTTCTTGCATCTCCCCATGTGGCTGGTAGACTGATAGACTGATACATTGCTACTTGGCACATGGCTGCAGTTGAAAGTGAATGTGGCACACAGGATATATATTCGCAAAACAATTAGTTCCTAGTTCTTTATGAATCAATAGAACAATATAACAAACCTAGTTGTGTTCTTTCAAGCTGGTCACTGGGTAGAGACCTGGACCAGAATATCACTCACCCCCTAGGAGCAGGCTGGCACGTAGAGAGGGCATACATTCAGACAGCATGGCAGGAGGCAATGTGCCTGTTACCTGCCTGCTTCCACTGGTATTTTACCAGTGATGGTGGGTGCCCATGCATGTGGCAAGGTTGCCAGGTGAACCCTGGCAGCCTTGTTGCGGTCTGGTTTGGAGCCTCTGTCCTGTTCAGGCACCCTGTGCCCAGTGGAGACACCATCCCCCAGTACTCCCATACCTGACCTGCCCTGCCGATGGCGGCCCAACACACCCCCAGCTGGGGTCTAACAGACTGGTCACATCAAACCATGCCATCCCCTGCCACCACTGGCCTTATTTTTTGGCTCCAGCGATAGTCTTCAATGGGGACTTGCTGCAAATCACAGCAGTGGCCACCACATCCGGTTCCAGTGCCATTGTTGGAACTGCAGAGCTGCCAGCCCAATGGCCAAAAAAATCAGTTGAGGGTTTCCCAGTGACACGGAAGCACACCTGCCCCCCACTTTTCAGCCAGGGATGGGGCCACCACCTCTCTGGAAAATGTGGCAATGCTGGAGGACTCTCTCATGCTTCACAAGTTTGTGTAGCTTATTGTAACAGTCGGCCTCAGTGGAGACAATGATAAGGCCAACACAGTAGCTTCAATTTAATGGAAAGTATTCCCTTACTTATTGCTGCAACGGGCTGCCTTCATCTCAAATGTAATGATGTGTATATGTAAAATGCCTTAACGAAGCAATGTAATGGTATAAAAGCAATACTGAATTCACAGAATCACAGAATCACACAGTGCAGAAGAGGCCCTTTGGCCCATCGAGTCTGCACCAACACGTGAGAAACACCTGACCGACCTACCTAATCCCATTTACCACCACTTGGCCCTTAGCCTTGAATGTTATGAATGCCAAGTGCTCATCCAGGTACTTTTTAAAGGATGTGAGGCAACCCACCTCCACCACCCTCCCAGGCAGCACATTCCAGACTGTCACCACCCTCCGGGTAAAAAGATTTTTCCTCATATCCCCCCTAAACCTCCTGCCCCTCACCTTGAACTTGTGCCCCCTCATGACTGACCCTTCAACTAAGGGGAATGGCTGCTCCCTATCCACCCTGTCCATGCCCTTCATAATCTTGTACACCTCGATCAGGTCGCCCCTTAGCCTTCCCTGCTCCAACAAAAACAACCCAAGTCTATCCAACCTCTCTTCATAAATGTTTCATCCCAGGCAACATTCTGGTGAATCTCCTCTGCTCCCCCTCCAGTACAATCACATCCTTCCTATAATGTGGTGACCAGAGCTGCACACAGTACTCCAGCTGTGGTCTTACCAAGGTTCTACACAACTCCAACATGACTTCCCTACTTTTGTAATCTATACCTCAACTGATAAAGGCAAGTGTCCCATATGCCTTTTTCACCACCCCTACACCTTCAGAGATCTATGGACACCCACGCCAAGATCCCTTTGTTCCTCAGGGCTTCCTAGTGTCATGCTGTTCATTGAACACTTCCTTGTCAAATTACTCCTTCCAATGTGTATCACCTCACACTTTTCAGGGTTAAATTCCATCTGCCACTTAACTGCCCATTTGACCATCCCATCTATATCTTCCTGTAGCCCAAGACACTCAACCTCACTGTTAACCACCCAGCCAATCTTTGTGTCATCCGCAAACTTACTACCCCCCATACCATACAGAATTACCATACAGAGGTATGGCTCCCCCAGAGGTTCAACTTATTTAACTAAAGAGGTTATGAAGGTCCTAATCTGTATGGAGTTAACTATTTCACAGACTGGCCAGCATTAAAGTTATTACAATTGGCTTCAGCACCCCTGACTATGTAAGTGAAAACTCAACAAATTTCCTGCTCCAATTATTATCCAGTGACCCAACCCTGCTACAGCCCCCTCCCCTCTAATGCAAATGCCCATGCCAATGAGTGAGAACAGGTTTGGACATGACTGGAATGGCCTGTGTGGACAAACAGTTACCAATACTGTCCAGGCTGGCACGTGAATAATTTCCACTTGGGCAAACTGCTACATGTTGGCAATAAACAGGCCTGAAACTGTAACTGAGGAAGGAGTGCAGGTCCTTGGGTTGGCCTGGGAGTGGAGGGAGATGCGGAGGAGTGGGGGTGCTGGGGGCGGGGTGGTTGTGGACAGCGGAGTGCAGGAGCCATGGAGTTTGGTGGGGTACAGGGAAGGGAAACATGCAAATTAATGAGACAACTTCAGAACTGCAGATTGGAATTCTATGTTTTCAGCTAGTATTAAATGCATCACACAGAATTTAGAGAGAAACATGCCTAAATTTATAGGCCTAAAACAGGCACGGTGATGACCAAGTGAGCACATTGATCTGCACGTGGATTGAGGCCTCTGCTAAATTGGCCAGAATCTCTTTTTAGGTGTCCTTGGTCACTGCCTGCAAGCAAGTGCTGGGCTCATTTAATATTGAATTCAGGCTTCTTTGTTCATTTCACGCCCAAGCACATTGGTCCTAGTCTGTATCTGTGATGTGCAAGCTCTGACTGGCATTTCAAGGTCTTGCAGCTGCTCAAAAAAGGGAAATAAAACCTGAGCCCTCCTGATTCCACAAAACAACTGCAGGGTGCTAACTGATTGCCCCCACCCCCTTCCCACTTCCCAATCACCTTCCCCCCACCACCAACCGCCGCCCCCAACTTCCAAGTTTAACTCAGCACAGGTTGAATTTGTAAGGCGCCAACAGGTGAGCTGTGTGGATTGCCTGATCTGATCCCTAATTTAGTCTGCTGAAACCTGAGACTATCTTTGCTCCAGCACACCATCGCTGCATGCAAATGGAATCATGACAGGCTTGGGTCGCTAAGGAATTTAGATCCCAAAGTCATGTTTTCTTTGGAATATTCCTACCAGTCCTGCAACTTAACTTTGAAATATCCACTTACAGCACACAAATACTGGTAAAAGGAAATTACACCATTCCACTCTTCCTCTAAGTAAATTGCATTTCCTTTACAAATATACAACTAAAGAAGGACCTTTGAATAAAATATTCTCCAAGGGGTAATCTGGGTAAACTCAAATGTTTTCTACAGTATTAGACAAAAATGAGAAATTCATGTGCTCATAATTTATGCTGCTTTTTAAGAATCTGCATATTTCTATTTTTGTTTTTTTTTGGGGGGGTTTGCTCCCTTCGTCTTTTCAAGCCAACAATTATTTACACTCCTGCAAGAAACAACGAGGGGATTAATACCAAAAGAGACAAGTGCAAGAGAAATGGAATTAGTTATAAATGTACAGTTGTTTATGTTTTATGAAGGCGGTGCTTGCCCCTCACAGACCCTTGCTGGATCATTTGGTCACAGAGCATGTTTTTCAGAAATCACTTGATCAATCAGGTTGGAAAAATTGATGATAATAAAGAAGAAGGAGAAAAGTTTATTGGATAATGTGAGGGACATCCAGGTTTAGTGGAGCTTGGGAATGTAGGAAATGAGGAGGCCAGTTAACCCCTCGAGCCTATTCCATCATTGAGATCATGTCTGATCTGTGACCCAAATTCATGTGCGCGCACTTAACCAATATTGTTTAATATCTGGATCTAACAAAAATCTATCAATCTCAGTTTTAAAATTAACAATTGATCTCGCATCAATTGCCATTTAAAGAATTCAAAATTTCTGCTGTCCTTTTTATGAAGAATGTTTCCTAATTTCACTCCTGAACTATCTAGTTCTACCATTTGACTATGTTATACAAAATTATGAGGGGAATAGATAGAGTGGACAGGATAAAATTGTTTCCCTTGGTGGAGAATTCTAGAACCAGGGGACATAGATTCAAGATAAGTGGCAGAAGGTGTAGGGAGGACATGAGGAAGAACTTTTTTTACGCAGAGGGTAGTGAGTGATTGGAATTTGCTGCCCAAGTTGGTGGTAGAGGCAGAAACTCTAAACTCTTTTAAAAATTATCTGGATCTGCATCTTAAGTGTTGTAAGCTGCAGGGCTGTGGGCTGGGTGCAGGAAGGTGGGATTAGAAAGGGTACCTGAGTGTCCTCGGGCTGGCATGGACAAGATGGGCCAAATGGCCTCCTTCTGTGCTGTAACTTTTCTATGGTTCTATGCTCCCGTGTCCTAGATTCCCTAATGAACAGAAATATTTTCTCCCAATCTGTTGGGATTGGGATATCTGGGATATTACCCTTAATATTTTGAGAACTTTAATCAAACCATCCCTTCGCCTTCTGGATTCCCAGGAAACTGCTCTAGTTTGTTTAACCTCACCTTGTGGCTTAGCCTTTGAAGTCCAGATGCCACACTCCCTCCAAGGCCAATATATCCTCCCTAAGGTGTGGTGTTTAGAAGTGCTCACAGTACTCCAGGGATTTTTATAGCTGAAGCCTGACTTCTACTCCTGTGTAACAAAAACAGAATTACCTGGAAAAATTCAGCAGGTCTGGCAGCATCGGTGGAGAAGAAAAGAGTTGACATTTCGAGTCCTCGAGTTCTGTCGAAGGGTCATGAGGACTCGAAACGCCAACTCTTTTCTTCTCCACCGATGCTGCCAGACCTGCTGAGTTTTTCCAGGTAATTCTGTTTTTGTTTTGGATTTCCAGCATCCACAGTTTTTTTGTTTCTACTCCTGAGTATTCAGTCATAAAGACCAGCATGCTGTGACTCATTTTGATTATTTTCTGCAATATAAATGGTTGTATTTTTGCAGCAGCAGGAAGCTGTTACTGAAGAATTGTTTACTAATGAAATTACCCAGTATAAATCACTAGATCTCAGATTAATTGGCTTGAGTTGGTTTCTAGCTTGGATTTCTTTCCGTCTTTTCACTTTTTAATTTCATGTCTGATTCCTCATTAAAGAGGTTTCAGTACCTCGACAGAGATGTAAGCCATATAGACTCAGAATTGTGGCCACCGAAATACCAACAAAAGGGAAGAAGAAAGCAGATGAAAGCAGTAAGTGTTTGAAGATTAGCAAATTACCTTCAAAGTCAAATGCCACCAAACAAATCTTCAAAGAAATGAATCAGTTTCAAACCAAAATAAACCTTCCCCATTGTGAAAGACCTGTTTACAATCAATAAGGTACCTGTTGACTAGAATCCCTGTGACATGTTGCTCTGGAGCAGACTAGAGTAAGATATGATCACTGTAAAACTACTATTAAATACAAAAAGACATGTAACGCTTTCAAAATATTCATATCGTCTATATCATGCAAAAACTTTGAAATATATATTTCAGAGCTGCTGTTTCAATCTGGTTTGAGCTAACTGATCTCAGCTAAGGTGGTAATGGAAATGTTCAAATGATGTGGCCATCAGTAGAAGCTCGATGCTTGCTTCCCACCCCTTGCACTGCACTCATGCCTTGAATTTAAATTGGGGCTGCAATTAAACTTAACTTTATTCCTTTAAACTAAAAAGCCATGATGGAAGACAAAAGGGCTATAGTACAGGACACTACCAAGGTTAAAAATAAAAGGTGGGGCAGTCTATAACAAGAAATTGTAATTAGATGGAGTAATTACATATAACATTGCTGTCTAGTGTCTTAGGGATAGAATTTTCATGTTATACTATGTAACTCTCTTAACTGACAAAAGGCATTGATAAGTTTCTCTAAAAGGGAAAACAGGATGACTAGCTGCGTGAATAAGGATGCTGGCTTCCACAGATAATTACTTCTATAACTCCCCATTGATTTTTGGCATCTGTTAGTAACCTCAGATTAGATGTGGACCACCAATTCTTCATCTTTTCATTTACACTGATGCTCCCTTTAGCATTGCATGAAATAAAAAATCATTCACATTGCTTCAGTTCCATAATGTTAGCAATAAACTCAATGGGCTGAATCTTTGGCTCGGCTCGGCGAGCGGGAGCGGGGGCGGGGCCTGCTCGCCGAGGTGTAAAATGACACAGGGTGACATTGGGCCTGCGTCACAATGTCACCGCGTGTCATTTAGGTTTTCAGTTCCGTCAAAGGCCTGTTAAGACCATTAATTAACTAAATAAGTCTACTGAGAAAGCTGTCCGTCCACCCTCAAGGTTGGTGGGCAGGCGAAGAGCCCAGGCGGCCTTCACATTTTTCGGGTGGGATGAGGCTTCATGAAGGGTTTATAAATTAAATACATTTTTTCATTAATGTTCATTGACATGTCTCAGCTCATGTGACATTGGGGACATGTCTTAAAATTTCTTTTCTTCTTTAATAAAATTTTTAAAACTTAACACTTATTTCCCTGAGGCACAGGCAACCCCCCCACCACCCCACTCCCTCCCCTGCAGCCTGTACAGGGAGCACACAGCGCATCCAAGTGTGCGTCATGCTGGGAGGGCCTTAATTGGCCTACCCATGTAAAATGGCTGCGCGGACCCAATTGGGGGCAGCGATCAGGTCCGTGCCCGCCCCCGCACAACCCCTCCCCAACAGGGGGGAAAATTCTCCCCAGTATTCCAGCAGCAAGGAATGATGGGAGAAGTGGTAATCCAGGGCTAATTTATTACCCATATTTTGGGTTTTTTTCATATCATACTTGAAATGGAACTGTGGTTTCACTATATTTGACAATATTAAAACACGTGGGCTGGGATTTTTTGGAGACAGTTGGGGTCCTGCTCCAGGGGATGAAAACAGGGCTCCACTTCAGTAGGCAGCGGAACTGGGCTACACTTAAAGGGCAGCAACCTATTAAATGTCTGCCAGCCCAATGAAGGTTGGCCACTGGTGAGGCTGTACCTAGAGGAAGAGAACAAATTAATGGATGTACGACCTTGAAGACAGGTAAGTGGGTCATCAGGCAGGCCCCAGTAAGAGGGATATCCAAGAAAATGCTTCAAAGAAACCTGGCAGCACAATGTCAAACATTGTGGAGTTCGGCTTGCTAGTAAATCACAGTGAAGGATAAAATGAGAAAAATGGCAACTCAGTATAGACTTGCCAAAGCACAATGCAATGAGAGATCTAGTAAGCAGACCATGTTTGCACAGTTAATGCACTGATACCTGTAGGGACCTGAAAATCTCAGCTGGGTTTGATGAGCCACCAACAGCAGCACAGGCCAAATCTGATCCAAACCTAAAATTAATGGCCAGAACTTTTCGCTCATCGGACACTCGCACGATATTTCGGTCGGCAGGTGTGCATGGGAGTTGGCAGCATGTGCGCCGACAATTAGCAGGCCTATTAAGGCCATTAAATTAATAATTAGGTTCAATTTTTCGCTGCCCATCCAACCTTATGGTTGGTGGGCAGGTGAAAAGTCCAAGCGGCCTTTGGATTTTTTAGGAAACCTCATCCACGAGCGGGATGAGGTTTCCAACAGCGAATAAAAAAGTTTAAATTTCATTCATAACATGTCCCTGCTGTGGCAGAGTCACACGAGGGGACATGTTTTTTAACATTTTAAAATTCCTTATTTTTAATTTTTTAAATCTTCAGCTTCCTGGGGCAGCACTGTGCCACAGGGAGCTTTTCCTGCACACACCTGTGCGCATGCACAAAGTTCCCTGCTCGCCCTCCTCCCCCCCGCCCTCCCCACCACGCAGGCAGAGCTGAGCGCTGGGTGGGCCGAGCCTACCTGACGATGGATAATCATGGCCAATGGTTCATCAGTCTCACCACAGTCAACATCGGCACAAGGGGACCACGACTGGTATACTGAGAAACTGAGATTTTACAGTTGTCATGATGGGAAAGCTTCAGCATTCTTTACCGTTACCCTGCTGAACCTGAAAAAATAACACTGGAAATTAAAACAGAAGTCAAGATACTCACTTGGTGCCTGCCAAATTACAAATTAAATTAAAAATCTAGTATCATTGCTGAGTCTGGATTTGCGCTTTGGTGTAATTTTGAATGAAACACTTCTTATATGTATTTAATGTAAAGCTAGTATACACCTTCACAGCATAAGAAGGTTGCTTTTCTTTAAAAAATATCATTTTAATAGAAGTACATCAGAAGTTCATTCAGTTCTTCCAATCTAATAACATTCCCAAATCAGGAACAGCGACAGATACAATAATGAGCCCAAATACGTTTGTCCCTGTTACCCATGGTAACAAGGTCAAAGTGCAACTAGGTGGAAGTGCACTCTGCAGAAAGAACCTATATTAAATATGCTGGTCCTAACAGATGAGAAATATTGTACACTTTCTGGTGGTTTTCATGTTTGTAGAACACTTCTGTAGTTTGTAACCAGTGAACTAAGTCACAACATTAATTGTCTCCTCTGCTGCTCATAACTATACCACCAAATGCTCTTATAAAGAGGGGTCCCACCATCAGTATACCATTTAAACATCATATGGTCAAAAAGAATTATGATTAAGGTTAATATTATTTCATTTTTACATACCTATATCATTATATTTTCTAAATATTTTGTGTGCTGATTATATCAGGGGAATTAGAGTGTGTTATTGAGTGAAACAGTATGAAGGAACTATGGAGAATAAATGCACAGATATGAAATAATAAAAAAAACTGGGTAAGTGAATCTACTTACTGATGTTAATTAAGTTTCCTCATAAAAATCAGGTCAGTAACATCTCCAAGCCACCATGGGCTTTTGACTAGGTAAAAGTATTTGGAATGAAAAGTGGAAAAACGTTCAAAACTATATTAAAGCTAAATCAACTGTTGCAGGTTGAGTTTTTCAAGCTTCATTTTTTTAATTCAAATTATCTGGTTGGCAAGTTCTGTCAATGAATTGCATCTTATGATAAGAAAACATAGCACGAGTCTAATAATTAATCCTGATTGCAGTAGATTTCCACTGTCATCAGTCTCACATGACAGAAAATGTCACTTGCTACTTCACCTCTGCACGGGTTTGAACTAATCAAATTAAATCACAATTAGCTAATTTACAGAAGCAAATGCTCTGGCCACAAAATTATGTGGGGCCCATTTTCTCACTACTATGGGTGCTGCAAAATGGTGCCTGCCAAGCTTGTATACATTTCTGGTGCTGGCTATGCTGAAGGTGTCAGCACACACAAATGGAAGATCAGGCAGACACATGCAAATTGGGCAGAATGCGGTGTCAATCAGCACTGCAATTGTGGCAGTGCAGTTAATGCCCTCTCTTCACCTCGCTGTTCATGTGTGCGGCAGCAATAAGATCTCTCCACCAGCAACGTTTCAAGGGACCATCAACTACTTTCACATGAAACGCTTCTTATATGTAGCTAACATAAAATTAGCAAATACCTTCACACCATAAGGAGTTGCTTTACTGATTTATTTCTCCTGGATGGGATCGTGGAAGGGTTTTCTGATTTCCGGTTGTTTAAAGTTGCTGACGTCCACAGGAAGCGGTGTGGCACATGCTGAAGGAATTTTCAAGGATTCTCCACAAACCCCTTACTCCCAGACATGAGTGCAAGAGTTTTCATTCCCCTTGGATTACAGCATGGCAGGGAGATTCAGCAGCTGTGCATACAGCAGGAAAAGCTGCTAGTGGAGAGAGGGGCAGAAGGGAGCGAAAGGCTCTCAGCAAGAAGGCCACATCTACACAGGGTGTTCAGGAAGTATTCTCCTTACTGAACTTCAGTGAGGGGCAGTGTGTCAGACCTTTATGATTCACTGAGAAGGTCTTCACCGAAACCTGTCAGCTCCTGCAGCCACAAATGCAGACTCAGAGCAGGGCGAGGACGGCATTGCCAGTGGCTGTGCAGGTGACTGTGGTGATTAACTTTTAGGTGCCTGGCTCCTTTTATGCTGGAGCAGGCAATATTTGCAACATCTTCCAGTTCGTCATCCATTGTTGGATAAGGGAGGTCATCGAATCTCTGTATTCCAGAGAGGAATGTATTTCATTCACTCTTGACAGGGTGCAGCAGGCAGAGTGAGCAATGTCTTCATGTGCTTTGCAGGTTCCCTCATGTTGCAGGGTGCCATTGACTGCATGCACCTCATTTTGCAGGTGCTGCATGTCTACTCTGCAACTAGAAGGGATGCCACTCCCTAAACTTCCAGTGACCATACACAACAAAGCATGAAGATCAATGCCTGGTATCCTGGCAGCAGTTATGATGCCTTCATTCTGTAGTAGTTTGCTGTGTCAGCTGCAGTTGAGTCACCAAGACAAACCAGTGTGTGGTTGCTGGGTGGCAGGGGTTGAGCACATGGCTTATGACTCTGGTACACAACCCATATACTCATGGGCAACATGCATAGAATGACAGTGGCGCTGCTACATTAAATGTGATTAAGCAGGCCATTGATGTGCTTAAGCAATGCTTCCGCTATCTGAATCATACTAGAGGGGCCTAATTGCCAGAGTATGTGTGAAGATTCATTGTGGTCTGTTGCATGCTGCACAACTCATCATCTTAAGGGCATAGCTGGCTATATAGGGAGACCAGCTGACAAGGTCGAGGAAGAAGAAGAGGAGGAGGAGGAAGAAAGTCATAGAGGTAACCAACACAGGCCCTTAATGGCAGTGTTGTCTGTGACTGACTTATCCAACAGCAATACCAATTCCCCATTTACCAACAGTCTCATACCCTATCTTCCCTCTGTTACTGACCATTGTTTGCTCACAATGCAAAAATAAAAGCCACTGCAAAACAAACATTCCAAGCCAAATTTATAAATCAAATATTGTGATATTGCATAAAAATTAGTTACCTTGTATAGTCCCATTGTGCTAGTCATCCATATGCCTTATTCAGTCCTAAAGCTTCTGTGCAGTGCTATCCCAGTGGCTGCAGCATGGCTGGTGAAAAGCTGCTGACTTTCAGTGGGGAAGGCACTTGCAGGACGATTTTGAACAGCTTGGAGCTGCACCACCTTGGCATGGTGTTATGATGTGGCAGATGATGTGTGTCAGGTGAATCAAATCCACAAGGGAAACACGATCACATGGCCACAATTGTTTTGTGATTTGTATTTTCTTTCGAGATGAGTGCCTTGAATTCAGAAGTAATCAGACTACCGCCACTTCAGAGTTTTTAGAAAACTTAATTAAAAATTTATTGACAAAAGAAAAGATTTCAAGAACATACATAAGTTTACAAATTACTATTATAATAACTCCTAAGACTCCTAATTAACCTGGCTCCCAGTTACACCTCCATTAAGACAACAATAAAAACAAGTAGATTTAAACAGACCCAGGCAAAGCAACACAATACCCTTCATAGGAAAATTCAAAGTAAGGTTTCTCAGCTTCAGTTCCTGTAGACAGCAACTTGATGCACAGAGGCTGGAGGCTTTTCATACTTGTTAGATCTTAGAATGCCTTCTCCTCTTACGCATAGCCTTCATCTCCTTTATACATTTTTCTCCCTTTTTAATGCAAAATCCATTGTTCCAATATGCCTTTGGAACTTTACCTTTCTCATAATATAAATCTTTTCATTGTGCTAATTTTATCAGTAACCTTCGGGGAAAATAAACACATTGGGCAGAATTTTCTGCCCGTCGAGCAGGCAGGCCCGACCCAATCTCTGGCGGGCGGGGAGCCGATCCCCACTGGAGAAGCGGGCCCCACCGCCATTTTACGTGGGCGGGCCAATTACGGTCTGCCCAGTGTGATGCCTGGCAGGAAGCGCTATGCACTTCCTGTGTGGGTGTGGGGGGAGATTCCCCAAAAGCGCGAGTGTGCTCTTTCACGCATGCGCACGAAAGAGCGCACATCTCCCTGAGGCTAAGTGCTGCCTCAGGGAGATCGCTGACACTTTTAAAAACATTAGAAATAGAAAAAAAATCCTTAACATGTCCCCCTCATGTGATAATGTCACATGAGATGGGACATGTTCATAAATTACACTAAAGCTTTATTAAACTGTTTAAATCCCTACATGAAACCGCATCCGACCAGCAGATGAGGTTTCATGTTTTTTCTATTTGCCGCCAGGGCTCCTGGCCTGCCTGCCAGCCTTAAGGTTAGATGGGCAGGTCCTTTAATTGTTTCAATGATCCTGTCAATGGCCTCAATTGGCCATTGACAGGTCGGCGGCAGCACAGCTGATTTTGCTGTGCCCCCGCCTTCCTGAAAATTTAAATGGGGCGGGATGACATCGGGGGTTCCGCCTGACATCATCCCGCATCATTTTACACGTCAGTGAGTGGGCCCCACCCCCTGCTCGCCAACGGCAAAATTCTGCCCATTATTTGGCTTGGCTTCTTCAGGCTAAATGTAACATCCTACCATCACTTTGAAATTCAAACTATCCTAATTTATCTATAAATGCAAATGTTCCTCACACTCCACATTCTAAAACTTCAGCCATGCTTACGTATTTAGCATTTCAAATCTAGCTTCTAGTTGATAACTCAAAGCCTCCAGGTCAGCTGTCTCCAATTCAGTGAAACCCCATACACACAGATACACACAGAGAAACTAATCCAAGCCTCACTATTAACCCACTTTTACAGTAAATCACAATAATATTATGAAAATTATTATATTTTCATGACAGTGGGCAAGTGCAGCCTGGGCTGGCTGGCTGACAGCCAACAGCAAAGACACTGGCGAAGTAACAGGGGCAGGAGGAAGATTGCTGTCATCTTCACAGGACATCAGATTTGTGTTCCATGGTGCCATGGTACACACCTGGGGTGGCGCCTCAACAACCCTATATGTAGGAGGATTGTTGGAGTGCCATGATACCCTGAAAGTCCTTTTGAACACTGGTATCCACAGCTATGATGGCAGCAGTTGGAGCTCTGGGCTTGAGTGGCAACAAAGATGTTTCATGAAACAAAAGTCCTTTACTTCTTACATGACTACCTGCTCCCTTTAATCCTCTGACCAGCCTTTCCTTCTGATGGCTATTGATTGACAGTTGTCATTGTGTTAAACCCCAATGATATAACTCCAAATTCCTTTGAAGATATCCCAGAGCAAAGGACATGTAATCTGTATTTTTCATGACAACACTGAAATGGTCAGACATCCAATGGTTTCAAAATAGCATTTGCCCAGACAATTACAAAAATCGGCTTACAGTAAGCTTGCAGTTGAATTGAATGGCTGACCCACTGATCAGTTTTTAACACTTTGAATGATTTCAGAGAAAGCCATCAAGGGCAATGGCAGCGACTGATCCACACGTACCAAGGGTTTTCTGTACTAATTACATCTCTGCCTTATCCACCCTTATCCTGCCTCCTGCCTTATCCTTTACCTCCATGTGTGATGTGACCAGCAAGGTGAAGAATCCAAAAGACAATCAAGGGATGAAAAATGCTTAATGTTTGTCACAGGTATTCACAGTGAATATGTCTATCGAATGCTCACAAAATTCTTTAATCTGAAGTAGCCTTCCGAAACCAATAAGAACTAAAGGAGACAAAACTCCACTTATTTTGAGCTGTTAGTTCTTTTGAAGATAGGCAGTCAATAAACAATAATACACATGACAATTTTTGAATTGTGACAATACTGTACATTCTCAGCATTCATGTAAAATCAGATGACAATACTAAAACCACAACCCTGTGAAATAATAATGAGAAGATAAACCCCATTAATGTAATGATTGTATTCAGGGCACATTGCCTCATTATTTTAACCTAATGAAGCCCACAAACCCAGCAATTAATTACTTCAAATACAGTGATATGACAAGCTGAACACCATGAACATATTAAATATATAAATATAGGCCCTCAGCATCAGTGGCACTCTAGATTGGATTAGGACATCTCTCCTGGTTCATTTAATGCATATTGGCCTGCCATAAGTTAAAAAAAAACCACAAGAACAAAACGGCAGTCACACAAATTTATACGTTACAGGATTCAGAATTTCATTGCTGAGGACAATTTGTCAGCTTCAAAGAGAATGAAGTAATTACTTTTTAACAGAATAAGACAGTCGAGCCCCTTTGAAGTATGCAGTTTGGAGTTGGAAACACAGAACAAAGAGCTTTTCTTATTTAACACCCGAGAGCTTGTTTCTTTTCTATACATAAAAGCTCAAAAAAAACCTTTCCCAATTTAGAACTTAACTTGAAGGTTACAGGCTGCCCTGATTTTGTACCGACAACTCAGTTGGATTTTGTAGCAGGCTGGCAATCGGGTTATATCTTTGAGGTGGGTGGTTTCCAGCCTAACCTTACCCACTGCTGTGGTTTTAATGGCTTTGAGCGATATAGCATTAAGCAGTGAGAGTTGGGTCTCCTATGTGGTCTATCAAGCGGGGCACAATACTTCATTTAGACTCTGTGGGGCGATCACATCTAGACCTTGCATGAACGTTGCTGACCTAGGCAAGAACAGCCAACCTTTGGGAATTTCCAATTTTTTAGTCATCTTACCTATTTTTTTTAAGTATTTACAAAATCTTTGAGCTAAATTTTTGCCACTGAACCATGCTTTGGTACCTTTATAGAAGTGAACAAAATGTACAATGGTCTGAATCAACATGGTTACTGGCTTGACACTCTCAGCACTGAATATAACAATGGCCTACTTTCCAAGCTTATTTACAAAAATTGAGTCACTATTTTTCAAATGGGAAATTACTCATTGCGTTGAAGGGAGTGTTCTTTAGCTTCACTTTTCATTAAGTTATTAATGGAGGTGAGGAAGACAGTGGGGGCAAGCTCACCCCCTATTTTACAAGCAATGGCTCATGGGCTCACACAGCTGATTCCTAATGGCTCCAAAGAATAACTTCTTTCAACAAATACCACAGTGTACCTGCTCCCCCAAGCTTGAAACCCTTGGCTGACCCTCCACCACCTCAACCAGGCCTGTAATGCATTCCAAACTATACATTTTTATGGTCATCTGACTATGGGCAGAATCATCCCAGGTTTGCACTAAGTGCAGTAGAGGGTGGGAAAAAGGATATTTTACCCGCTGGCCACAATGGCTGTATCGCCCCAATCTCACCTTATTAATCATGCATTCCTAGGAAACATGCCATTTGATAGCAGGTGGGCTCTCATTCGCCCGCCAGACCATCACCACGCTGCTTCATCACCCCGGGCACCATATTTCAGCTGCTGCAAAGAAGACATGGCCCCAAAAGGCAAGATGATTCCAGTTCCCCGTTTTAATGATGTGTCTCGCGAGCGCCTTTTGGTCACAATGGAGGACACCGTGATGTCCTCTGCCCCCTCTGTGGCTGCAGGGTGGACAGCAACATCACCAGTCCAGCATGCGAGAAGGTGGCAGTGATGGTCAGCACCAATGCCCTGCAAAAGAGAAATGCCACCCAATGCCAATAAAGGATGAATGATCTCTTCCGTTCCACCAGGGTAAGTCACCATTCACATCGCTCTCAACTCACACACTCTCAAACCCATCACACATCCACAGGGATCTTACTCACTACCGGTTCAAGGGACAACACCATTCACTCTTTCACACTCATCGTTATTGCCTCATCCCATCCATGGGACTACTCACCACTCACATATGCCAAGCATACTTATCATCTGGCCTGGTAGGTGTCCTGCTTACAGTCTCTCCACCTCTATTCATGCAGGACAAGCTGGCACATAACAAGAGGGAGAGGTCGCAGACTGGTGGAGGAATGCCTGAAATCAAGTTCCTCACGGACTTTGAAAACAGCCATCCAGCTGGCTGGTGAGAGTCTGGACCATTCCCTGTGCTGATGGTGAGGTTGGCACTGGTCCACCAAGTGGGTATCCAGCAGTGCAACATCAATCAAACAACCATGCTCTGAGTTCCCCTGTTCTACAAACCCCAGCCATGTGCTAATTATCTCCCCTTGCTTTTGCAGGCACATCTGGGAAACTGTAGACAGAGTCCACGACCCAGGGCCTCCAATCAAGCCCCGAAGAAACCTCTGAAGAGGAATCTGAAGGCACCTTTATTGAAGACCCATCACAGCGCTCAGCCACACCCTCCACCAGCACACAGGCATACACCTTGGTGGAACCTAGCTTTAGAGTAGCCTTGTGATCACAATCCAGTGAGCACATCGCACTGTTTGATCCACAGCAGGCGGGCGGCAGGGACTTTTCAGGTCTCCGGCACTCGGAGGACTGCTGGAGGCCAGAAATCTGCTGAGTCCAAGTCAAGTGATGACCCTCTGGACTTGGTCATATCTCAGTTGCTGGAACTGCAAAGGCAAGCTTGGAAACATCAGGAGGGGTGTCCACTGCAGTCCTCAGATTGCAAAGCTTGGTGGAGGAATTTGTCCGCCTTCAGGCTGAAGTGATAGCACCGGCTTGCCAACGCATCAAGGTCAACATTGGTAGGATGGTGACTGCCAATAGAAAGCTTGGTCCAGGGCATTTCTCCTGCACTGCTTCAAGGGCTGAACTCCATGATTGATGCCACAGTTGGTGCCCAACTGTATCTCCTCAAGGAGTCAGCCAGCGGCTGGCGGGCACCCATTGGGAGGAGGGTCAGCAGGTGCACACCCAAGGCCATCCACCCGGGTGACTCCGGAGGTGTCCAGCCCATCTGAATGCTCTCTTCCTGTGACCCCTGCAGCACCAGCTCCACAGGCCGAGGAGGGTGGCATTGCCACACAGCAGGACCCCGACAGCAGGCCAGGGCCTTCCAGGTCTCAGCCTTCCAGAGGATGCCCAGCAAGGTCATCATGGAGAGGGTTTAGCAGTCAGCAGGCTGCTTTCACCTCTACTATAGATGCTGGGGAGCACTAAGTCATAGCAGCAGGGTTAGAAATGTTAAGAAGTTGTAGTTGCACAGCCTGGGCATGGGTGTTAATCATCTGTACATAATGTTCACTATTGTAAATAAAATTCCAAGAATATTTCCCTGCCTGTGGCTCCTGGTTATGATGAGCAGTGTTCATGTCACTCAGTTGTGAAACCTTGGTTCCTGCTTAAGATAAAAGGCAGGTGTCTCAGTCCAGTGCCTCTTCCCTGTGCTTTATGCAGCCTTCAGACCAAAGTGATGGCCCGGCCTCACACTCCCTATCACATTAGTGATGCCTGCACCTCAGCCAGACAGGAGGCATTCACAGAGGCTATGTGAAAATCTATAGAGTGTCCTCAGTGCATGTTGTCATCATCCTCCTGGAATCAAGCGACTATTAGATCCCCCACTGCGTCTCCATGACAGGAGCCTTATCACAGAAGATACCTGCACTGTCATCAGCTAGACTGGTGTCAACCTTTCACAGAAGCAATGTGAGGATCTACAGTATCTCCTCACAGAATGTCATCATCTTCCTCAAAGGACACGGTCAGTGAGGGAGACTGCGCCTGAGTGAGACAGAGGCTGAGTGAGTACAATTGGGAATTTGGCTCATAGTAAGAATTCGGTGCATGGGGGGAAAGAGGTGCTTTAGGTAAGGTGTACTGCGAGAAGTAAAGTGTGCTGAATGGGGAGTTCGGTGAAGGGAGGGGAGGAGGTGCTTTTCTCTTCTACTATTTTTCAGCATCCAGTATTTGATTTCCACTTTGGTGCAGCAGAAGGAGCAGGTAAACCAGTAACTGGTATTAGAAACTGAGTTTTATCAGTATTATAAATACTGTATTGTGTTATCAGTATAGTAAAGTTTACTGGCAGTGCCAAAACCTATTGGGAAGTGTGGGCTTTATTAATTATTAATTAATTAGCAATTAATAATTAATTAGCACATTTTGGAGATGGCAGGGAGTTGGTGTGCTATGTTTGCAGGATGTGGGAGCTTCTGGATACTGGTGTGATCCAGGGCAAACACATCTGCAGTAAGCGTTTGAGGCTGCAGGAACTTCGGCTCAGGGTTACTGAGCTGGAGGCCGAGCAGCAGACACTGCGGTATATCAGGGAGGGGAAAAGTTACCTGGAAACTTTATCCCAGGAAGCGGTCACACCCCTTCTATTGAGTCTTCTATTTGGTCAGTGGTCAGGGACAGGAGGGTGTGCAAGTGAGGCAGGTAAGGGGAGCCAGAGGGCAGGAGTGCACGAGCCTTGGCCTTTGCAATTGTCCAACTGGTTTGAGGTTCTTTCAGCTTGTTTGGATGAGAGTGGGGGTTGCAGGGTGGATGAGCTAACTGGCCAGGGCACCGTGGTACAGGAAGCCATTCAAGCAGTGAAAGTAACAAGGAATGTAGTGGTGGTAGGTGACAGTATACTCGGAGGGATTGACACCCTTCTCTGCAGCAAAGATTGTGAGTCCAGGTGCCAGGGTTCAGGATATTTTCTCAGGGCTGGAGGGGAACTTGCAGTGGGAGGGGGAGGACCCAGTGGTCATGGTCCATGTGGGTACCAATGACATAGGCAGGACAAATAAGGAGGTTCTGCATAGTCAGAGTGAGGACCTAGGCACCAAATTAAGAAGAACCTCAAAGGTCATAATCTCTAGATTATTACCTGAGACATATGCAAATTGGCATAGGATAAACCAGATTAGGGAGATGAATATTTGGCTCAAAGACTGGTGTGGGAGAAGTGGATTCTGGCTCGTGGGGCACTGGCACCAGTACTGGGGAAAGTGGGATCTGTACCGTTGGGACAGTCTACACCTGAACCGTGCTGGGACCGGTGTTCTTGTGAGCCACATAACTAGGGAAATGGAAAAGATTTTAAACTGAATAGTAGGGACAAGGGATCAAATTTGGGAAGATGTGGTAAATCAAAGAGTAGAGACAAGGCAAAAGTGAAAGGTACAATTACTGGAAATGAAAAACAGACCGTGACAGGAAGGGAGAGAATACAAATCCAACTGTAAATCAACAGATGAGACCAGAGTTGATAAAAAGAATAAGAGGAATAAAATAAAGGCTCTGTATCTGAATGCATGAAGCGTTCGAAACAAAATAGATGAACTGAGAGTGCACATAGAAATAAATAAGTACAATTTGATCACCATGATAGAGGCATGGCTGCAGGAGGACATGGAATGTTGAAGGGTGCAGGATATTTAGGTAGACCAGGAAAAGATGGAGGGATGGCTTTGTTAGTTAATGATGGTGTTAGCACAATAAAGAGGGATGACCTAAGTTCAGGAGACCAGAGATGAGAAATGGTAAAGGCAAGAAGTCACTTGTGGGAGTCGTGTACAAGCCCACTAATAGTAAACACATGGTACAGTGGAGAATGAAGGAAGAAATAATGGGAGCTTGTCAGAAAGGCACAGCAATAATCATGGGAGATTTTAATCTACATATAGATAAAAACAAAAAAACTGCGGATGCTGGAAATCCAAAACAAAAACAGAATTACCTGGAAAAACTCAGCAGGTCTGGCAGCATCGGCGGAGAAGAAAAGAGTTGACGTTTCGAGTCCTCATGACCCTTCGACAGAAGTTCTGTCTTCTTCCGGATGGCCGGTTAAATAATTTGTTGGCAAAGTTACAATTACCGGGATATTATAAGCGTTTGGGGGTCTCTCTTCAAAAAATTGTATCTTCTCACTTGCAGAAAATACAAGAGGATTGGTTTGTTAAGCTGCATACAGAAGACTACAAGGAGCGTTATACTTTACAAATTTATTAAAGAACAATTTAACCTGCAATATATTTTAAAGTGGATAAGTACACCACAATCTTAATGACTATAGAAAGATAAAAAGCTTAGGGCAGGATTTTCTCCTTGTCGGGCGGGCCTGAGATCGGGCCTAGACTGCGATTTCATACTGGTTGGCCAATTAGCGGGCAGCCAGCGTGAAATGTACACTAAGAGCCTCGGTGCTGCTGGGGTGGGGCAGGAGGAGCGCGAGCGCTGAAGTTTGCGCATGCGTGGACTTGCACTCACTGAAAGGCACAGAGCTGCCTCAGGGAGCTGAAGATCTTTAAAATGAAAAATGAAGATTTCACAAATAATATAAACATGTCCCCACATGTGACGCAGTGAGGGTGATGAGGTTTCGCAAAAAATGCAAAGGCCGCCTGGCCTGTCCGCCTGCCCACCAACCGTAAGGTTGGACGGGCAGCGAAAAAATCTACTTAATTAGCTGCTTAAGGACCTTAATAGGCCTCTTAATTTTCGGTGGGTGGGTTGCCGACTCTCATGCCCACTCTGGACTGAAATATCGCGTTTTACGTGGGCGGACCAATTAAGGCCAATTAACATCTGCACGGAAGTGCTATGCGCTGCCTGTGTGGGCAGAGGGGGGGGATTCCCTCAGCCGGGTGCGCTCTTTTGCGCATGTGCGTGAAAGAATGCACAGACCTCCCTGGGGCAAAGTGCCACCTCAGGGAGATCGGCTCGGAATCAAAATTTTTAATACAAATGATAAAAAAATTTCCCTAACATGTCCCCTCATGTGACATTGTCACATGAGTTGGGACATGTCCATAACTTTTACTGAAAAATTGAATAAAAATTTAAATATCCTCATGAAACCTCATCCCACCCGTGGATGAGGTTTCATGCTTTTTACGAAGCCCGCCAGGACCCCCGGCCCGCCCACCAACCTTAAAGTTGGACGGGCAGGTCCGTTAATGACCTTAATTAGTTTTACAATGGCCTCAATAGGCCGTTGATAGGTCGGCGGGCGCACAGCTGACTCGGCTGCACCTCCACCGAACTGAAATTGGGAATGACATGGGGTGGTGTCGGGAGTTCCACCCGACTTCACACCGTGTCATTTTATGCGTCGGTGAGTGGGCCCTGCCCCCACTCGACAACCGGAAGATCCTGCCCATAGTCTTAGTTCTAATAGAGAATCCAGTGAAAAAGATTTTAAAATACAATGCTACACTTAAAATCAGTTATGGGTATCCATCAAATATTGAAAGTAATGTGTTGCCATAAATCCCCTGGTGTTTCAGTTGTTGGCCAGTTGGACATAAAAAGTGGTCTGCTTTAAGATACCCAATCCCTCGAGAACTGGATAAATATTGAAGGGTTCTCAATATCCTTCTGCAATATCTCTGATTTTCTGAAGGAAAACTTGAACATTTATACCCTTCTAAAACCAGGGCATAAATTTTACCTTTGGTGGGCGATCAGCGGGCCCGGGAGCAGTCAGGAACAGGCCCCCGATCACGAACGGCCTCCAGCCACGATTTCGCGCTGGCTGGCCAATTAACGGCCAGCCAGTGTGAAGCGCACACTGAAAAGCTCAGCGCTGCAGGGGTAGGGGTGCGAAGAGGGTGGGCAATGACGTTTCCTTGCACACAGGTGCGCACTACGAGAAAGCTCCCTGAAGGCAGATAGCTGCAGACCTGAAAATGCTCAAATAAAGGAGGAACAGCACCTCATCTTCCAACTAGGCACTTTACAGCCTTCTGGACAGAATATTGAGTTCAACAACTTTAGGTCATGAACTCTCTCCTCCATCCCCACCCCCTTTCCGACCCCCCTTTTCCAGTAATTTATATATATTTTTCTTTTCCCACCTATTTCCATTATTTTTAAATTTATTTCTATCCATTGTTTTATCTCTATCTTTTAGCTTATTTCGATTCCTCCCCACCCCACCCCACCTCCACTAGGGCTATCTGTACCTTGCTTGTCCTGCTTTCTACCCTTAATGTCTCCATTGGCACATTCCTTAGATAATATCACCACCGTCAACACCACTTTGTCCTTTTGTCTATGACATCTTTTGGCTATCTCCACCTATCACTGGCCCTCTATCCAGCTCTACTTGTCCCACCACCCCTCCCAACCAGCTTATATTTCACCTCTTTTCTATTTTTCCTTAGTTCTGATGAAGGGTCATTCAGACTCGAAACGTTAACGTTAGCTGAGTTTTTCCAGGTATTTTTGCTTTTGTTCTAGATTTCCAGAATCCGCAGTGTTTTGCTTTTATATTAAATAAAGGTTCGAAAAGCTACAAAAAAAATGTCCATGCATCACAATCAATCACCTGAAAACATAGCTGAAAAAATGCTGTTCACAGATATTTATTTTTATTTTAGTCCCATAACAAAAATTTCATCCCGCCCTTGGATGAGGTTTGATGAAAAAATGCAAAGCCTGCCTGGCCGATTCGCCCGTTCGCCAACCATAAGGTTGGATGGGCCACGAAAAATCGAAGACAACTGTGCCGTTAATGGGCTTAATTGCCCTCTTAATTGTCGGTGGTCACGCTTCTGACTCTTGCGCGCATCCACCGAGCAAAATATCGCGTGAGTGCACAATGACATCGGGACACTCGCCCAATGTCTACTCATGCGATTTTACACCTGATCAGGTTGGGCACATGCCTGCCCGTGGGTCGTAAAATTCAGCCCCAGGTTCCATCGTCTTTAACAGCTGCCTCCTTGATTAAACTCCTCCTTGATAAGCCCTTAAAATTCACTATTATTTAATTGTTGAAAGGGTTTTATTATATCAACGCTGTGAGCTGATATTTGGTCATCGTGTACTTATAACATGTTCCAATATCCTTCCCGATTACTTCCAATTGCTTCTATTTCTTCATTAAGTGATTTTAAATTTTTAATAGAGAAACAGAGAATTAAAAGTTGTTTTTTTGTCCTCCAGCATGGATAGAGGTGCATTCCTATAACATTTATTTTTGTATCGAGTGTCTGATCATGTCCAACTCTGATTCGCTGAGCTAAGTTTTCAGGATGATTTCTTAATAGATAATGGGAACGTCCAAGGCTGTGCCATCATTAATCTTTCCTAAAATTCCTTTGCAAGTGAATAAGGCAATTAAGCTTTTCTCTATTCCAAAAAAGGAAGGAGGTCCAGTGATACCTAGTGGATGGTACAAATAAACTGATGTCCATTTTTTCAATTCTAAAAGATAATGTCCTAAATATGAATTCTACCTATTTACTTGTGTACTTTCTTCACAAGGTAGCCTAGATGAGGAATATATTGAATGTTTTCGGGATTGTTTCTTAGAACAGCATGTTCTGGAGCCAACCAGAGAGCAGGCTATACTAGACCTGGTATCGTGCAATGAGATGGGATTAATTAATGATTTCATAGTGAACGCTCCCCTAGGTGGCAGTGACTATAATACGATTGAATTTTACATTCAGTTTGAGAGCAAGAGAAGTGGGTCCAAAACCAATTTTTTAAAACTTAAATAAGGGCATGAAAACAGAGCTGACTAAAGTGAATTAGCAAATTAGGTTAAGGGATAGGTCAATAGAGATGAAGAGGCAAACATTTAAGGGGATATTCCAGAATACGCAGAACGGATACATTCCAATGAGTAAGAAAATGCCCAAGGGTGCAATCGTCCCAGATTTGCACTAAACGTGGGAGCTGACAGGAGAAAAGATATGTTACCCATCAGCCGTAATGACAGCTTCTCATCGCAATCTTGCTTCATTATCATCTGTATCATCCCAATCTTGCTGCATTAATTATGCATTCCAGGGAAACACACCGATTTGATGGTGGGTGGGCTCTCATTCGCTCGCCACGCCATCATCTCTTTGCTTCATCATGCCGGGTGCAATATTTAAAGTGCAGCCATGTGCACACCTCTCAGTACTCCCAGCCCACTACTGCTGCACAGGAAACATGACCCCAAAAGGTGGAAAGACTGCAGCCTCCAGGTTCAATGATGCGTCCCTCGAGTGCTTTTTAGATGTAGTGGAGGCTCGCTGTGATGTCATCCAACTTGGGAGGCAGTGGCAGCGGTGGTCAGTGCCAATGCCCTGCAAAAGAGGACAGCCATCCAGTGCCGCAAGAGGATGAATGACCTCGTCTGTTCCACCAGGGTAAGTCAATCTTCTCATCACTCTCAACTCACACACTCACAAACCCATCACACATCCACAGGACCCTCACTCACTGCCGGTTCAAGGGACATCACCATTCACTCTCTCACACACACCTTCATTGCCCTCATCCCATCCATGGGATCACTCACCACCCACATATGCCAGACGTGCTTATCTTCTGGCCTGGCAGGCATCTGCTTATACTGTCTCCATCTCTATGCGTGCAGGACAAGCTGGCGCACAACAACTGGGTGAGGTCACAGACCGGTGGAGGAATGCTAGATATCAAGGTCCTCATGTACTTTGAAAACAGAGCCATCCAGCTGGCCGGCGATTACCGGGACCGGTCCTGTGCTGATGGTGAGGTCAGCGCTGCTCTACCGAGTGAGGATCCAGCAGTGCAACATCCATCAGACAAATATGCCATGACTGATGTTTCACAGGCCACTGCCATGCACTAATTCTCACCCCTTGCTTCCGCAGGCCATTTGGGAAACAGCCGATGGAGTCTATGACCCAGGTCCTCCAATCAAGCCCCGAACAAATCTCTGAAGAGAAAGCTGAAGACCCGTCACAGCACTCACTACACTCTCCACCAGCGCATAGACATACACTTCAGTGGGAACTAGCTTTACTGTAGCCTCGGGATCACAATCTGGTGAGCACATCACACTTTCTGATCCACAGAAGATGGTGGCATCGACCTCCCAGGTGCCCGGCACTCGGAGGACTGCTGGAGATCAGAAATTTGCTAAGTCCGAGTCAGATGACGAGTGTCTGGACTCGGTCATGTTACAATTGCTGGAGCTGCAAAGGCAAGCTCAGGAACAACAGGAAGGGATGTCCGCTGCGCTCCCCAGATTGCAAGGCACGATGAAGGAATCATCCGCTTCAGTCTGAGGTGATAGCGCTGGTATGCCAATGCACCGAGGTCAACACTGGTAGGATGACGACCACCATGAAGACTTTGGACCAGGACTCAACTCCATCACTGTTACTATAGTTGGCCTTCTACAGTGTGTACGCGAGAGGGCTGCAGGGCAACCCGATCTCACTCCAGCCACCCTTTCTCTTCAAGGAGGCAGCCAGGGGCCTGGGAAGAGGATCAGCAGGTGCATCCCCCCTGGAGCCATCCATCCAGGTGATTCCATGAGTGTCTGGCCCATCTAAATCCCCTCTTCCTGTGAGCCCCCAGCAGCCCCAGCTCCACAGGCCGAGGAGGGTGCCACTGCCACACGGCAGGACCCCAAAAGCAGGCTGGGGCCCTCCAGGTCTTGGCCCACCAGAGGATGACCACCAAGTTCATCACAGACAGGGCAACACAGTCAGCAGGCTGTCTCCGCCTCTACTGTGAATAACTGGGGAGCACCAGTGGCAGGGCTAGGAAGGTTAAGAGGATGTTGTTGCACAGCCTGGCATTGGTGTTAATCACTTGTACATAATGTTCACTATTGTAAATAAACTCCCAAGAATGTCACACTGCCTATAGCTCCTTGTTCTGATGAACAGTGTTCGTGTCACTCAGATGCAAAACCTTTCTGTAAAAGATAAATACAGGTGCCTCAGTCCCGGGCCTCTTCCCTGTGCTTTGTGCAGCCTTCAGACCAAAGTGATGGTCCAGTCTCACAATCCCTGGACACAGTAGTGATGCCTGCGCCTCGACGGTGCTTGTCATTGCTGCCAGAATGTAGTGGGCAGGTGCCACAGAGATCTCTCATACTCTCTGTGTGCTCTCAGCAACTTTAAGATGGGGCTGGCCCCCATTTCTTCAGCATCTGTGACCAGTGACACTGTGCCCCTGAAGGGTTTAGGTGCTGAAGGATTAGATGCTTTTAAAGTTTCATGGCTGCATCTCCATCATATGATACTGATGACAGGGTGCAAGCGATCTGCCCTCAGCCAGACAGGAGTCAGACATTCACAGAGGCTATTTGATGATCTATGGAGTGTCCTCACTGCATGTCGTCATCATCCTCCTGTAATTGAGGTGACTATCTGGGCCTCCACTGTGTCTCAATGACAGGAGCATTGTCACAGAGGGTATGTGCGCTGCCATAGGCCACACCGGAGTCCAAAGTTCATAGATGTGATGTGAGGATCTATGGTGTCTCCTCACTGCCTGTCGCCATCATCGTCCTCAAACCTAGCAGTTATGAGGGTGTCCCGAGCACCTGGGTTATCTGGCCAGTTGCTGTAATTGTCGCCTTCGAGGACCTGCTCATCCTCATCACAGTCGACATCCTCATCAGAGGAGGCGTCCAGCTTCTGCATTCCCTCCTCAGCCAGCACCTCTCCCCATTGCAGCGCCAGGTTGTAAAGGGTGCAGCAGGCGACAATGATGCGTGACACACTCTGTGGACTAAATTACAGGGCACAACCAGACCAGCCCAGGCACCGGAACTTCATTTTCAGCATCCAGAAGGTTTGCTCCCTCAAGTTCCAAGTTGCAGCATGAGCCTTGTTATGTTATCACTCTGCTGCAGTCTGAGGCCACTGCACAGGTGGTCACACACCAGCTGCACATTCAGCGAATGGTCCAAACCGGGATGATGACATTGCAAGGGGCTGTGAGCGCCTCCACCACTGACAGCTAATAGCTAGCTTTAGCAAGGATATTGTCCAATTGTTCTGCAGTCTGCTAAAACGCTCATTTGTTTGCGGTCTGTGCCCAGGGGATGAAAAGTTCAGGAGCATTTGGTGGTAATTTCATGCCTCGGCATCGCTTGAATGGGCAGATAAGCTAGACACCCGATTCCACGCATGTCAATGTGGCTGCGTCTGAACTGTCTCAGCTGCGAAGGAATGGTCTCTTTATACAAGCTTTCCCTAATGCGTGGCCACTTCCCTCCTCCCCTCCACCCTGCCGCCACTCCCCCCAAGCACGTGCTTGTGCACTAACTTCAACTGCAGCGCAGCCCTTGCCTCCCCATCCCAAGTCACCTCAACAGCAGGGCAGCCCTTGCCCTGGCACCTCACTGACGGCCAGCCAGGAAAAACCGACTTGTCTGTGCCCCCGACTAAATGTGTGGCGCCTCAATCTTGGAGTTCAACAGGCAACTCTGGTGAGCGCTGCGCAGTGCTAATGTGCACTCACCTCCGAGTTCCCTTTGAAGTGTACGCCTTATATACGCTGTTGTGAAACATGTTGGCGTGCAATCATGCTGAAGTGCTCGGATGATCCAATGTGGGTGGGGATGATTCCGGCAGGCTGGGCTTATAAGGATATGCAGATGTATTACCTTATAAGGATATGCAGATATTACAATGAGGTTCCCGAAGTCCGACTTCAGGAAACGTGGCCTGCCATTGATGGGCAGAGTGGACAATTGCAAACTGGTTTCACGACATCACGACACTTGGTCTTCTTGCCATATTGTCCGCTCATGCCGCCAAGCATGCCCAACGCTAGCGGGCACGGAAAATTCCACCCTATGATTTCTTTTTCTTAAACATAACCACCCCATTAAACACCGTATCATAGATGCAATTTCCATTATCAGTCACAATGAAAATTTCACCCAGTGAATGGTCCAACACTGTTAGCCCGATAACTTTGTGTTGAATTATTACAGTAACTAGTAGATCTCCTATACAAAAACAGAATTACCTGGAAAAACTCAGCAGGTCTGGCAGCATCGTCGAAGAAGAAAAGAGTTGACGTTTCGAGTCCTCATGACCCTTCAATAGAACTAGGTGAATCCAAGGAAGGGATGAAATATAAGCTGGTTTAAGGTGTGTGTGCGTGTGCGTGTGTGTGTGTGTGTGTGGGTGGGGGGGGGAGGTGGGGGGGATGTTGGGTGCCTTGTCCACAGCTACTGAAGAGACTGACTTTGTGGTTGAATCAGGTCACTTTTACACTCATATGCTTGGGGGATCTGATTAGTCCCTTCAAAGCACATGACAGATAACGCCAGATGGTTAGCCCAGGGCAATGAGACCTGTCAAGGGAAATGCTACATTCATTCACACATATATTCCACAGGCACAACATTATCAATAAGGTATCATAAAGTAGCAGAGATTCTGTTGTAACCTTTTGAGTTTATTATAATACAGTCAAAGAAACTTTATATTGGTTTCACCTTCAGAACATAAACTTAAGTTTTATTCTTTTATTGATCAATTTGCTTATGTGAAGGTGTACGAGTTAATTAGGCTTGTTAAGCTGAATGGAAGATATCTGGTGAGTGAAGTGAAAGTGCATGTAAAATGCTGGAAATTGGTCTCAGACAATTGCCTAAATCAATGAATCAGAGACCCAGCATGTTATATGATTTCAAAAGGTTACTAAGCATTCACCCTTGGTTTACTCTTCAGCCTATTCTAGCAATACAAAAAAATCATAGCTGACATTTTAAAAATAAAATAAAGTACATTTGTCCCAGCAATACAGACATCTTGGGCCACAGAATTCTACATTACACAACTCTATTTAAATACTTGAAGTATTTATAAATGCTACAAATTTGTATGTTGAGACAAGATAGCATAACCTCTTGACTACCTTCTCACTCCTTAATTGGAACAAAACAAAAATTCAAATGTGCTACTATTTTATAGTATCCTAGTAAAACATTTAATTAAAAGAACCGCAGATAAATTTAGAGAATACAGTTGTATGCAGTATGGCACACAGAAAACGTACTTCAACAAGACCTGTCACTTTTGAACCCAAGACTTCCATCCCACAACCTGCTTGGGTTCAGTGGCCAATGTGCCTAAAATTCAGTTTGACCTGGTTCCCATTTACCTCTAATGTTTGTTAGTGTTGCATCGGTGAGGGAGGAAAGAAGGTGGCTCAACAGCCAAAGGACTGCGACTTATGTGAGCAAGTGGATGTTTTGAGCAGCATGAAGGAATTGAAGATTCAAAAGCTATTTGCACAGCTAGAGGCATGGCATTTCTAAATCTCAAATGTCTAAGATACTAAAAGGAAAAGCAGGCATCTTGAAAGAGTGGGCTGAGAACTGTGATAGCAAAAGGAAATCTTGAAAGTAAAATGACTGATGTTGATGAAATAAAGTTTAGGTGGTTTAACTGCAAAAGTGCAGAAAATCCTTCCAGCCAGGTGCCTGTTGAAAGCTAAGGCTAATGAGATCGCCAAAGTACTCAGTGTGGAAAGATTTGAAGCATCAAGTGGATTCCAGTGCCATTGAAAAATGAGACACAATCCTGTTTACGAAAAGCTGTGCCTTGAAAATGTGGACAGTAACAAACCTGCTCCTGAAGCAGCATGAGAAAAACTTAACTTTAACTGTTAGGATATTACAGCCTTGTTTCAAGATATTATGAATTTTTTGATGTCATTCTGTATTCACCCTTGTTGTAAGATGCTGTAAGAAATTTAGGCAAATAAAAGTTGCTAAGCACCAGACCTGCCTTGATTTTTGTCGCTTCCTGAGCATGTGCAATTAAATGGGTTTGTCTTTAAACGAATCATTTCATGCTCCTTATCACTAAAGATGCTTAAATCTCTAAAGATATTTTAGCTTGATGATGCTCATTTGAGAACAGATTAAAAATCATGAGTTCATATTAATATGTAAAACCTTGTTAGTGATAAATCCCATCAGACATCATAGGAATCTGCCATTCTAGGGCTTTGTTTGCATGATCAAGAATGTAGAGAAACATCATAATATTTAAAAGGATGTTTACAAGATAGTTTATGTCATGGTGATAAACTCCACAAATATCTAGCTACATTCTCCTTCTGCCTTCTATATATCTTGACATTGGGAGAACTCGTGACAGGCAGTGTCACCATCTTCTTGTGTAGAATATTCATGGGGGTGAAATTCAACAAGTTCAGGGACAAAGAAGAACAGTGTTTCACTGGTCGTACAATTTATCCTCCTCCCAATATTCAGTTCCATTCACTACAATAAAACCGAGTAGAGGCTGTGTCATGTAATCTTAGGTAAATGCAATTCCTCTTATTTGCTCCCCGCCCAAGTCCACTTTCACTCTTTATATCTCTTGTATGAATCAAGGATAGTCTATTCACTTTTTTAAAACTGGACCTGTTGCATGTGCTTTATAGGGGGCTGGGCATAATTGGCTCAACTTTGGGGACCAACGTTATGCTCTTCCAATGTGTGCAGATGTAACAGATGTTGGCAGATCACACATAAGATGTTAACAAGAGACAGTTTTTCAGTGCAAAGTTTGGGTCTGAAAATGCACCCAGGCAAATGTCTCCCTAATGGCTTTAAAATAAATATATAATAAATGTATAAGACCTTTTAGGGTTTCAATAAACTGTATTAGGCAGAATAGCATGGTGGCAATATTTTCACCAGTATTAAAGCACTTAAGACCCTTACATTTTACTAAAGTGCTCATTGCCATCTTTTCACTGTCAACTTTCTCCTGACATTACAGTTGTCAACCCACCTTAAATTTACAAAGTGGCTACTGTTGCCTCTTAGACTTTGCCACTCAGTCTTGCCAAAGTGAAAGCATTTAAAGCTTTTACAGCCTGGTTCTTTTCTAAAGGAGGCTATGTTGCTAATCATGTGTAGGCTTCCTCACAGTAAACCACTTAATGCATTTATAAGAGTCCAAAGTGGCCATTGTCGCCTCTTAGCTCTTGCTTTCAGCCTTCTCACTCATTCTTCACCCTGAATAAAGTGCTTTCTGGCCTGAATTTATTTTTTTAAGTGGCTAATATAGCAAACCTGTCTTCTGTGTCAGCTTCCTCTTATTCGTTGAAGTGCTTAATGCATTTCAACCTCATAGCCAATTCCACCTCTCCCTTGTGTACCTAACTCTGGGCCTCTTCTACCATGATTCAAGCAGCAAGTGTACTTTCCATTTTTAACACTGATCACTGTCGCATCTCCCTGAAGTATATCTGACTTCAGCATTCCCCAGCTCCTGACTCTCAAGCATTTAGTGTTTTCTGACTCTGCCAGAAGGAATTAAATAGAATAAAATACAATTCCATGGGTATATTGAATCACAATTTTGCTAAATAAGTGATTCTTTGAGGCTTTTATTTTGTTTAGAACTTAATTTTCAAAAATGAAAGTTTCAGTTCCAGCAGATGAAAGACACTGGAATTTATTTTTGGAGTGATTTGATTTGATTTGATTTTTCTTAGTGGCAGCCCTATTGTGTTTCAAGTCCCTCTCCAGAGACCTGAGTACAGTCTGGGTTTTCACTTCAGAGGTGTCTTTGGAATGAGACATCAGACTAGGGTTCTGTGTGCCCTCTGCAGTGGACAGAAAAGATCTCATGCCACTAGTTGAAAAGCAGGCACCTTCTCCTGATATTCTGATCAACATTTAGCTTTCAACTAGCACCATTAAAATAGATTATCTGGAGATTATCACATTTCTGTTTGAGGGCCCACACAAGTTGGCCGCTGCATCTGCTTACATTACAACGGCGATTACATCTCCAGCGTAGTTCATTGGCTGTGGAACATTTTGGGATGTTCTGAAGATATGAAAGGTGCTATAGAAATGCAGTTTGTTTTTCTCTTCTCGTCATAGGTTCCCCCTACTGGTCAGTGATTAGTATTTCTCATCTGATTGTTTTCCTGCCACTCTCCTCATTCACACATTCTGTTATTTGTTACCTTTTAATTCCGATTTGCTGCTGTCTTATTTTGGGCTATAATCAACAAAGCAAAAGCACAATCAAAAAAGAGCAAAAACAAAGTATTACTGACATATAAGAGGGGGTAATCTCCCCTTGCAACTTGCAGCCATCCCAGGGTTGCCAATGCTCCAGGATTGTCCTGGAGTCTTCAGGAAATGAAGATCAATCTCCAGCACACTGCTGTCTGCGACCTTGGAGGAAATTCATTAGGCATTAAAAAAAGTTTTTTTCTTCTGTTATTCTCTTTGAACATTTCTCTTTACCCGTGCATCTGAAAATTGTGGCCTGTATATGAGGAGAGGTGAGTTCATCATCAGAAGAGGGGTGAGCGGGCACGTGGCTTTGCCAGGGCAGCAAGATTCCCAATGATGCTGGGAGCCATTGACTGCTGGCACGTGGCTTTGCAAGCCCCACATTTCAATGGGGAGGGGTACCAGAATTGCAAGGGGCTTACTCTATTAATGTGCAATTGGTGTGTAACCATGCACAAATCATTATGTTGGTGAATCCTAACAGCAGCCACAATGTTGTTACCCTGAGGCAGTCTAGCAGTCCCGCTTTCTTCAGGTCACCACACAGAACCAGAGTCTGGCTGCTTGAAGACACCCTCTACACATAGGTAATGATACTCCCTCTGCAACCTAACCACTCAAGGACAATTGGCATACTATGAGAGCCATGACACCATCAGAAAAATTGTACAGCAGACCATCACCATTCTTAAGCAACTGTTCCACTGCCTAGGCTGCTTTGGGGGACGGAACCCGGCAATATTCTGAAGCATGGCCCCAAGTTTGTTGTGGTCTGCTTCCCTCTCCAAAGCCTCCCTGTTTTGAGTGTGCAGCCATTGCCACCAGGCATTGGGAAGATAACTCAGGAAGTAGGAAGTGGATGAAGAGGAGGAAGTAGGAAAGAAGCATCCAGGACCTCTTTGCTCTGGGTGAGCTGTTGGTGAGCATCTACTCACTGCATCCCTTCATTCCCATGGCTCCATTAATCCCCACCTTCAACATCCCATCACAGCTTCCTCTTCACCAAAATCCTACAATAAAAGGCAGCAGTCATTCCATAACTTTTTGTCCATCAACAGATCCAATTTTCACCTTTGTACATTCACTTAGTGCCTGTTTTGCAAATGCCTTTGCTTGGCTGGTGCTATTACACGCTGCTATCCCTAGGCTGCTGCATGGCTGGTGGAAAGCTGCTGACTTTCATTGGAGGAGACTACAGATGTTCTTGCAGGACATCCTCAAGCAGCTCTGGGCCTTGAGGGCCCAACTTGGAAATGTATCATCGCAGCATGGGAGGCAGCAGTCTGGGCTGGATGGCTGAGTGACACCAGCAAGGACACTGGTGGGATGGCAATATTGAGAGAGGGCAACAGATTCATACTCCATGGTGCCCCAGTCACTCCCCCAGTACTCTCTCAGTGCCTCAGCAATCATGGCAATCAATTGGAGGATATTGGATGGATGTGAAAGCTTGCGCACCCTTTTGAGCACTGATTTCTACAGCCATGATGACAGCAGTCTGAGCCTGCATTGTAGAATTCCCTATGGAGGTGGGTTTTTGAGGGCCTCTTGGTAATGTTGCAAATGTTGTAACAATTGAGTGCATGCTCGAGTTGTGATTAAGAGCAGCTGATAGTCAATGGCAAAAGGTCAGGGTACATTATAAGAACCAGTTTCCACCTGTGTTGGGGGACTATGTGAGGGAAAAGTAGTCTGCACTTCTTATACTGAGTTTTGTGAACAAACTTATATTGAAAACAGATTGGCTCCAGCTCCTTCCTTTGCCAGATGGTGTTCACTGCAATAACACTCTTAGTCCCCCACTGAGATATGGCCTCTCTCCTCCTGTCAACTTTCATCACTAAGGCTTCCAGTGCCACACCCGTGAACTTGGAAGCCTTCTCTCTTCCCTCGTTCTCTATTTCTTTAGCTTTTACTTGCAGCTATTTGCACTACAGCCAGCCTGCAACAGCTTGCTTCTAATGAGTGCTACGCCCCTAAAGAGGGGCTGACTGCCCTTAAGAGCTACAAGCTAGCTGGAACACATGGAACACATGCCAGCCATTTACACTGCTGTGTCCCCTGCTGAGCATTCATCCAACAGCATGGGGTGTGCTCGGCTAAAAGCTACAATCATTCTAATGAGGGGGCAGCACGACATTTGCATGATGCCTGCCTCAACGGGACAGGGTGCAGGCAGATCGAGAATCGCGATCCCATGTCTGAAAATGGGAGGAAACCAACTTTTAGACGTTTGTCTCCATGGGCCTTCAGTTCTCCCCTCCACAGCAAAACATCTCACTCCTGCTATTTGTGTTTAAGTTCTGTTCATTCTGTGTGTGTTTTTTTTCTTAACTCCAACAGCAGTATTATTCTTAAAATAAATGGCTGTTGTTGCTGTGAGTGGGACCTTGTATAAAGACTGACAAATTCTCAGGACCTGATCATTTTCACCCCACTCTGACTAACAGATAAATCTAAAATGAGAACAGCAAGATCTGTTAGAATCAGAAACTTCACATGTATGTCGATTAACAGAAAGATAGGTTTAAAATTTACATATGAGCCCCAAGGCTCATGATTTGCACCTCTGGGGCCCATAAAAGGAAAAGCTTAGATCCTTCTATGCTGAAAGTCTCAAAACTGTTACAATATCTTTTAGATATATTGTGCAATAAAAACAGCAAATGATGCACCATGTAACATTATTGTATGTTCTGTGTCACATCCTTATTCACTTCAAAGGAGGATTTTTGATTTTCATTTACAGACATTTTTAGAAGGATTATTTGTTAAACAAAAGTTTTAGAAGTCCATTTGATGAAAGTTTTAAAATTTAGCTGAAAACTAGTCAAGGAAGTGATCTTATTGAATTTGAAAGCCCAATTTAATGCCATTCACATCTGAAGCCCCACATGTAAACTCCACTAAAGGTATCAATTCGCGTAGTTAACCTAGAATTTAATGGATTTGTCATCACAATTCAGGAGTTTCTGTAACCTCACAGGTATAAGTTTTTTTTTAAACAATACCACTTTTGGCTTCCAAGGAATGTAACTTCCAAATGCTGTGGCAAATGTGTAGTCAAACATTCAAAATACCAATGTTATAAAGTCATTGAATCACTTGGTAATCTCTGCTTCCATTAATTCTGATTTAAGAGGCATTTAAGCAGAGTGTTGAAGGTGTTTATATTTATAGTGAAAACTGGCAATACATAGACGCAAAACTGCTTAAAATGAATATTTTATTTGTTAGCTTGATGCAGTAAGTAGCTGATGATGCAAAACACGTGATGCATCCTTCAGGCAAAATGGTGTTATAGGGTATTTAGAATATTGTGACATCAGTCTTCAAAACCAAACTGTACCCAGTGTCCCTGACCAGCATTTGTCACTCAGAGGCAGCATCGTACACGGGAGGCTTGTGCTGTCATAGGTGATGTGTCAAACACTGTGCATTCGTACAGCTATTTAATAAGGACCTAGGTTCGAGGAATAAGGCGAAGGATTTTGCAGTCTTGAGTGAGCAGTTGTTAAAAATGTAGAAAGCATGAGTATCTTTTATGGTTTTGTGGGTAACTGCACATGGGATATGGTAATGAGCCACATAGACCAGGTTCAAACCCCGGTATATAATCACTTAGTTGATGCAATAATGGCAATAACGCATACTTGGTCATGGTTCTATAAATGCTGGCAACTCTCTGCTATCTCAAACATGCAGCCATAAATTGGCCTCAGGATCTCTGAGCTAAAAAAGGCAAAAAGTGTCAGGTTCCCATTGCTGTTAGCTATAGTCGCTTCTTCAGGATTGAGCACATAATGTAAGCTGACACATCATGGTATTATTGAAGGAGTACTGTATTCTTGGAAGTGCTATCTTTTGGCTGAGATATTTAACCAAGAGCTTGTTCACCTGTTCCAGTGATTCAGATTATTGCTACTCAAAGAAGAGCAAACAGTCCTCCAGCTGTGACACCAGCATTATGGAATAATCTGCTGACTATCTAGGCTCCTGACCAAAAATGTCAAAAGAGGTAGCATTTATTACGACTGGTCCTCGGGCGAGGTTCATCCAATTTGTTATAATCCTGGACGAGCTACCCCATATTGTTATGCTCCCAGGTGAGGAGGGATGAACGGGTTCCCTTCCTTTATTCAACTCCCTCGGTTGGTCACAACAAGGATAATTTAAAAAGGATCCCTTCCCTCCCTTTCCCAGTCCAAATGCACTTAGGTTTTAAAAGGAGCCAATTTAACCAGGCTGTCTTGAGTCAAAGAAAGAGTGAGTTTATTATTTACTAAACGCAAGAAGTAAAAATGCCACAGCTTAGAAATGACAAGTTGAGATCAAAAACTGCAGTTAAAAAAGATCAGTCCTTTGGCTTGTCTGTGAGGAGTAGATAATGAAACACTGTGGCCGTTAAGTTGGGGTGATTCTGATCATGCTGACTTTGACAGTTGAGCAGTTGGTTTCGAGATTCTTGGTTCTGCAGGTTAGCTGAAAGGAGTTTTCCTGTTTCCTTTTTGGCTGTGGCTTTGCTGACTTGTGACTTGCTTCCAGCAACCAGAGAGATTTTTACCTGCAAGTGCAGGGAGCCCAGTTGGTGTTCTTCAGCTGCGACCTTCACAGCACACGCACACCAGAACAGGACACCAGACCAGCACACAGAACTAGGGTTGCAGTGGGCTTTTTAAACTCCTTTCCTTGTGTATTCCTGGAAGGGAAAAAAACAAACATGTCCTTCGCCCAGATCTGTTTTTTTTTTAAGTCCATGTTCACAATTTGGGATATAGCTCAACAGGAGGTGGTTTTGGTTGAGATGCTAATCATTTTCCATTATCTCCGCAGCCACAGGGATTCCAGTTCAATTTGCATTTTATCTTTTCCTTTGAAGTGCCTGTCTGAAGTTGGCCATGTTGCATCTTTTAGGTGTGATATTCTGTTCTTACTAAACTAGTTGGTCAAGTAATCCACATAGGAATTTTCCAACAAGTGGTTGCCTTACAGTCTTGGCCAGCTTTTGTTTGTGTGTCCTTTTTTGAAAAACACATGTCTTACTTAAAAGTTCAATATATCCATAAGTAATTCGGGGATAGGACCTGTGGTTGTAACATAATGGATTGTAATCATTTGTGGAAAATAGCTCAACATGAGTCACTGTATTAGAACAGAAAAGTGACAGGAAGAAAAGGATCATGGAGAATAGTTTAACGTTTTCTGTGACTTTGTGTCACCTTTCCCCAGATATGTTTGACAAATTACAACTAAACATTCATTCTAAAAATTTATCAAAAAGGAACACAGAAACAAAAGAAAAAATCTGTCATTTCCTGATGGTTCCTCAATCTTTAAAATCCTTCAGTGTCACTGTAGAAAGAAATTGTGTTAAAAAAGACCAGAAAGACAAATTCCCTTTGCTTTTCCAGAGATGTTAAAAATTTTGGGTGTAAATATTATCACAGGTTCAATGGCACTGGTCACCCCCACAACCCTGACAAGTCTTTGGCATTTGAGTTAACTTACACTAACTAGTATCTACTTATACAATAGTGTAATAGGGCATAGCTGTGACCTGCTTGTCATAATAACTGGATAACGTGTTTTTTTCACACACCTCATGTGGACACTGGCAGTCTTCCAAAAAGCAAAACTGATAAACTTTCTGGTGAGACAAAGATCAAGAGGCAAGTTTATTTTGCAGAATGCTCACTTTTGAGTTTCTCTTTCTTCCCAGTCAGGCCCTAGCTGTGAGAAACGATTGACTGTATCTTAATTCAATGGTCAGACCAAGGATCGCCTCTTACACTTTCACTGGAACTGACTGAAGTTCTAAAAAGTGGCTTTTTTCAACACATTGGGTTGGATTTTCATGGGGTCAGGAAGACTCCATGGAGGTGTAAAAATGGCAGCTGGGACACAACTCCAGGCTTCCTGACCCCATTCCCGGGGTTTCCAATTTTCAGCAGAGCCTTTTAAGGGTTCAGGTCAAGAGCACATACGCTGGACTCCCAACCTGGCTGGCTCCATAGAGATCTACCACAATTTTCATTGAATTAGGCCAGCTTTTCAGAGGTGTCGTAAAACATTGCCTACATGACAAAACCTTTTGAGTTAAGTTCAAAAGATCCTCCTCATGCCCTAGATGCTAAAGTGTGGTATTTCCATGCCCAATCACCCTTTATAGGCTGTATAGAACTGATAAACCCGACAGTGACAATAGGATGTGTAAAAAAAAGCTTTAATAAAAAGTAATTAATTGATAACTTCACACTTCCTTAAAAAAAAGTTCTGTTTTATTGCTGGCCAATAAAAGTGTCAATCATCCAAACCCTTTAAAATATCAGTAGCAAAAACTGCAAGCACTTGAAACCTCTTTACCTTGGGTAAATAAACATAGTGAAATTGACAGAAGAGATCAGAGAGTGAGAGCTGCCAGTCAGCAATGTTTCCCTCAGGCACAATAGTTTCAGTATTTTAATACATTACTGGGCTCTCAGCCAAAAATGCATAATGATGCTTGGCTGAGAGCCCAGAAATCCATTAGACTGTTGAAACAGCAGGTGAACTGCACAGGCAGATGGCAGGACCACAGGGAAATTTTACTGGCAGTGGTCAGTTAAAAGGCTGCCATCCATTTAGAGAATGTGAACTGCCTCTCAGAACTGCTGCTCCAATCAATTAATCAGCTCCATGCCTCCAGTCAGTGGGCAGCCACTCTATTTCCATTTTTGCTTCTGGTGGTGGGCAGATGTTGGCCTTCCCTCATGGTGCCTTCCAAATAAGGTTATGAGCACACCCAGCCCATCTCTATGTGGGAAGCCGGGAACATTTCGAGTGCCCGGGGCCAGCATGTGTGCGGGAAGTGTCTCCAGCTGCAGTTCCTGGAAGCCCGGGTTTCGGAGCTGGAGCAGCGGCTGGGGTCACTGTGGAGCATCCGCGAGGTGGAGAGCATTGTGGATAGCATGTTTGGAGGTGGTCACACTACAGGCTAAGAGTCCACAGGCAGAGAGGGAATGGGTGACCACCAGGCAGAGCAAGAGGATTAGGCAGGCAGTGCAGGAATCTCCTGTGGCTATTCCCTTACAAAACAGATATACTGCTTTGGATACTGTTGAGGGGAATGGCCTCTTAGGGGAAAGCAGAAACAGCCAAATTCGTTGCACCACGGTTGGTTCTGCTGCACAGGGGAGGAGTAAAAAGTGTGGGAATGCTATAGTTATAGGGGATTCAGTTGTAAGGGGAATAGATAGGCGTTTCTGTGGCTACAAACGAGACTCCAGGGTAGCGTGTTGCCTCCCTGATGCAAGGGTTAAGGATGTCTCAGAGCGGCTACAGGGCATTCTGAAGGGGAAAGGTGAACAGCCAGTGGTCATGGTACACATTGGTACAAACGGCATAGGTAAAAAAAGGTCTGAGGTCCTAAAAGCAGAATATAGGGAGTTAGGAAGTAAGTTGAAAAGTAGGACCACAAAGGTAGTGATCTCAGGATTACTACCAGTGCCACTTGCTAGTCAGAGTAGAAAGAGCAGGATATATTGGATGAATATATGGCTGAAGAGATGGTTTGAGAGGAAGGGTTTCAGATTCCTGGGACATTGGGACCGGTTCTGGGGGAGGTGGGACCAGTACAAACTGGACAGGTTACACCTGGGCAGGACCGGGACTGATGTCCCGGGGGAATATTTGCTAGAGTGGTTGGGGAGGGTTTAAACTAAAATGGCAGGGGGATGGGAACCTATGCAAGGAGTCAGAGGCGGGGGAATCAAGGACAAGAACAAAAGACAGAAAGGGGAATAAGAAAAGTGATACGCAGAGAAATCAAGGGCAAGAATCAAACAGGGCCTAATGAAAAATAGTGAGAGCAGGACAAGTAATGTTAAAAAGACAAGCCTTAAGGCTTTGTGCCTTAACGCAAGGAGCATTCGCAATAAAGTGGATGAATTAACCACGCAAATAAATGTAAACAAGTATGATATAGTCAGGATTACAGAGACATGGCTGCAAGGTGACCAGGGATGGGAACTGAACATCCAGGGGTATTCAGTATTTAGGAAGCACAGACAAAAAGAAAAGGTGGTGGAGTTGCATTGCTGGTTAAAGAAGAAATTAACGCAATAGTGAGGAAAGATATTAGCTCTGATGATATGGAATCTGTATGGGTAGAGCTGAGAAACACTAAAGGGCAAAAAACGTTAGTGGGGATTATATATAGACCCCTAAACTGCAGTGGCGATGTTGGGAGTGGCATTCAGCAGGAAATTAGAGACACATGCAATGAAGGAACATCTGTAATTATGGGTTACTTTAATCTGCATATAGGTTGGGCAAATCAAATTAGTAACAATACCGTAGAGGAGGAATTCCTGGAGTGTATACGGGATGGTTTTCTGGATCAATACGTTGAGGAACCAACTAGAAAACAGGCCATCCTAGACTGGGTAATGTGTAATGAGAAAGGAATAATTGGCAAGCAAGTTGTGCAAGGCCCCTTGGGGATGAGCAATCACAATATGATAGAATTCTTTATCAAGATGGAGAGTGATGTAATTGATTCTGAAACTAGAGTCCTGAATCTTAATAAAGGAAATTACAATGGTACGAGGCACGAGTTGGCAATGATGGATTGGAAAAAGTTACTTACATGGATGATGGTGGATAGGCAATGGCAAACATTCAAAGAGCACATGGGTGAACTGCAACAATTGTTTATTCCTGTCTGGTGCAAAAGTAAAATAGGAAAGGTGGCCAAACCATGGCTTACAAGGGAAATTAGAGATAGCATTAGATCCAAGGAAGAGGCATACAAATGGCCAGAAAAAACAACAGACCTAACGTGGGAGCACTTTAGAATTCAGTAAAGGGGGACCAAGATATTGATTAAGAAGGGGAAAATATAGTACGAGACTAAGATTGCAGGGAACATAAAAACTAACTGTAAAAGTTTCTATAGGCATGTGAAGAGAAAAAGATTGGTGAAGACTGTCTGAAACAGGGGAATTTATAATGGGTAACAAAGAAATGGCTGACCAACTAAATACATACTTTGGTTGTCTTCACAAAGGAGGACACAAATAGCATACCAGAAATGTTGGGGAACACAGGGTTTAGTGAGAGGGAGGAACTGAAAGAAATCAGTATTAGTAGGGAAATGGTGCTGGAGAAATTGATGGGATTGAAGGCCCATAAATCCCCAGGGCCTGATAATCTACATTCCAGAGTACTTAAGGAAGTGGCCCTAGAAATAGTGGATGCATTGGTGGTCATCTTCCAAGATTCTATAGACTCTGGAACAGTTCCTACAGACTGGAGGGTAGCTAATATAACCCCATTAAAAAGGGAGGTAGAGAGAAAACAGGGAATTATAGACCAGTCAGCCTGACGTTGGTAATGGGGAAAGTTCTAGAGTCCATTATAAAAGATTTAATAGCTGAGCACGTGGAAAACAGTGGCAGAATCTGATAGGCTCAGCATGGATTTACGAAAGGGAAATTATGCTTGACAAATCTACTGGAATTTTTTGAGAATGTAACTAATAGAATTGATGAGGGGGAACCAGTGGATGTGGTTTATTTGGACTTTCAGAAGGCTTTCGACAAAGTCATACATCAGAGATTAGCGTGTAAAATTAAAGCACATGGGATTGGGGGTAGTATATTGAGATGGATAGAAAACTGGTTGGCAGACAGGAAACAAAGAGTAGGAATAAACGTATCTTTTTCTGAATGGCAGGCAGTGAGCAGTGGGGTACAGCAGTGATCGGTGCTGGGACCCCAGCTATTCACAATATATATTAATGATTTAGATGAGGGAACTAAATGTAATATCTCCAAATTTGCAGATAACACAAAGCTGGGCGAGAGGGTGAGCTGTGAGGAGGATGCAGACATGCTTCAGTGTGATTTGGACAAGCTGAGTGAGTGGGCAAATGCATGGCAGATGCAGTATAATGTAGAAAAATATGAGGATATCCACTTTGGTAGCAAAAACAGGAAGGCAGATTATTATCTGAATGGCTATAAATTGAGAGAGGGGAATGTGCAGCGAGACTTGGGTGTCCTCGTACACCAGTTGCAGAAGGTAAGCATGCAGGTGCAGCAGGCGGTAAAGAAGGCAAATGGTATGTTGGCCTTCATAGCAAGAGGATTCAAGTACAGGAGCATGGATGTCTTGCTGCAATTATACAAGGCCTTGGTGAGACCACACCTGGAATATTGTGTGCATTTTTGGTCTCCTTATCTGAGGAAGGATGTTCTTGTTATAGAGAGAGTGCAGCGAAGGTTTATCTGACTGATTCCTGGGATGGCGGGACTGACATATGAGGAGAGATTGAGTTGGTTAGGATTATATTCACTGGTGTTCAGAAGAATGAGGGGGGATCTCATAGAAACCTATAAAATTCTAACAGGGCTAGACGGGGCAGATGCAGGAAGGATGTTCCCAATGGTGGGGGAGTCCAGAAACAGGGGTCACAGTCTGAGGATACGGGTAGACTATTTAGGGCTGAGACAAGGAGACATTTCTTCACCCAGAGAGTGATGAGCCTGTGGAATTCGTTACCACAGAAAGTAGTTGAGGCCAAAACATTGTATGTTTTCAAAAAGGAGTTAGATATAGCTCTTGGTGCAAAAGGGATCAAAGGATATGGGGAGAAAACGGAAACAGGCTATTAAGTTGGATGATCAGCCATGATTCTAATGAATGGCAGAGCAGGTTCAAAGGGCCCAATGGCCTACTCCTGCTCCTATTTTCTATGTTTCTATGTTTCTATCTCCAGAGGACTGATAAAATCCAGCCCATTGTCTCTGCTCATTGTGGATCATATCATCATCAACAACAATAACTTGTACTTACACAGCAGTTTCAATGTAATCAAACATGCCATTCACAGCAGCATAATAAAGCAAACTTCAATGACTCTAAATTTCAAGGTCAGACTTATGAACATATCAATGCTTCAACATAACTGAATGCACACAACATCTGTAACAAGATGGATGAATTGATAGCACAAATATAAGTAAATGAGTATAATATTATAGCCATTACAGAAACATGTTTGAACGTGAGCATGGCGAGGACGTGAATGTTTAAGGGTATTTGACATTTCTGAAGGACAGGGAGAAAGGAAAAAGGGGTAACTCTGTTAATAAAGGATGAGATCAGTACAGTAATGAGAATTATTCTTGGTTTAGACGATCAAGATGTAGAATCAGTTTGGGTGATGATAAAAAATGGCAAAGGAAAGACTCTAGGACAGAGTATAAATTAAGAAATAATGTGGACTTATAAGAAAGGAATTGCAATAATCATGGGAGATTTTAATCTTCATATCGATTAGATGAAACAAATTGGCAATGGTAGCTTGGAGGATGAGCTCATAGAGTGTATTCGGAACAGTTTCTTGGAACACTACATTTAGGAGCCAACCAGGGAACAGGCTATTTTAGACCTGGTAATGTGCAATGAGACAGGATTAATAGAAAATGGTTGTCTTGGTACGAGTGATCAAACATAATGGAATTTCACATTCAGTTTGCAGGTGAGAATTGTGGGTCTGAAACCAGAGTTTAAAACTTAAATAAAAACAATTACAGGAGTATGAAGACAATGTTGGCTAAAGTGGAATGGGAAAATAGGTTAAAAGATAATACAATAGAGAAGCAGTGACAGATATTTTGGGAGTTATTTCATAACTCTCAACAAAGATATATTCTATTGAGAAAGAAAGACCCCATCAGAAGGATGCACTATCTGTGACTAACTATGGGTGTTAAGGGTGGCTTTAAATTGAAAGAAAAGATGTACAATACTGCAAAGATTAGTGGAAGGCCAGAAGATTGGGGATATTTTAGAAACCAGCAAAGGGTGACTAAAAAAATGAAAGGGGAGAAATTGGAGTATGAGAGAAAACTAGCAAGAAGTATAAAATAGACAATAAAATTTTTTACAAATATCTAAAAGGGAAAACAGTAGCTAAATTGAGCTTTGGTCCCTTAGAGAATGAGACTGGGTAATTAATAATGGGAAACAAAGAAATGGCAGGGACTTTGAACAGATATTTTGTATCTGTCTTCACAGTTAAAGACAATAGAAGCATACCCAAGATTAGAAGAAAATCAAGAGGCAAAAGAGAGGGAGGAAATTAAAACGATCACTATCACTGGAGAAAAAGTATAAGGAAAACTAGTAGAACCAGAGGCTAGCAAGTCCCCCGGGCCAGATGGCCTGCACTTTATGGTCTTAAAAGAAGTGGCAGCAGAAATGGTGGATGCATTAATTGTAATCTTCCAAAATTCCCTAGATTCTGGAAAGCACCCAGCAGATTGGAAAAGTGTAAATGTAATACCCCTGTTCAAGAAAGGAGGGGGACAAAAAGTAGGAAACTGTGGGCCAGTTATCCTAACCTCTGTCATTGGGAAAATTTTCCCAATTATTATTTATTATTATCCATTATCCATTATTATCCATTATTATTTCTGAAAAGAGAGACATGTTGCCAAAGCTTTACATCCTGCGCTCCTCAGGACTCATGAATGCCAAATTTTGAATGATAACAATTTATTACAGGAGAAAAGGGTGCTGATTGGTTGGCAAGTCAACTCTGATTGGCTGAGGCATTACCATGGAGAAAGCAGCAGGGAACTTTAGGCTCCCCAAGCTCATGGGTAATTCAAAAAAGGTGCAAGGCTTGAACATATTCCATTTGTTTGCAGAGAACAGTTCTCTGTGTATGAATATTTTTCTCATCTAGCAAACGTAAATGAGCCATGTTATGGACTCAACTGATGATCTTAATTGGTTGTTAAAGTAGCTATTAGTGCACTCACAAGTTAAGGCCACAATCAGATCAGCCATGATCTTCCTGAATGACGGAGCAGGATCGATGGGCGGTATGTCTTACTCCCACTCCTATTTCTTACGATCTTATGATCTGATTACATGACTGTAAGAAGGAATTCGAACACGCAGGCCTTCATTTTAATTTAAAATATGCACTTAAATGTAAGACCTTCCTGAATGATCTCTATGGAAAAATGGTCTAACATTGCAAAACATGTTAATGGACTGGTCTACCAAAATCAGGCACAGCTAAGCCTGGGTACGTTCAGTACACCTTGTATGTGCTATGCTTGTCCAGAGAGGAAGGATACCAAAAATAAATCCAAATTTGCCAATTACACAAGATAGGTGGTATTGTTAGCAATGGGGTTGGAGGCATAAAATTATAGAGATATTGGTGGATTAAACGAATGGGCAAAACTGTGGCAAATAGATTTCAATGTGGGCAAATGTGAGGTCATACACTTTAGACCTAAAGAGATTAGAAAAGGGGTGCTTTCAAAGTGGTGAAAAGTGAGAAACAGTGGAAGTCCAGAGAGACCTAAGGGCCCAGGTACACAGATCACAAAAATATCATGAATAGGCAGAGAAAATAATTTAAAAGATTCATGGGATAATGTGGGTAGAATGCAAGGGGGTATGAATCAATTTTCAGCTAAACACAGCTCTGGTTAGACCACATCTGGAGTATTACGAGCAGTTCTGGGAACTGCATCTTAGAAAGAATATAGAAGATATTGGCCTTGGAGGAGGTGCAGTGTAGATTTACTAGGATAATACCCGAGCTCCACGGATTAAATTATGAGGAGGTATTAAACAAGCTAGGATTGTATTCCTTGTAATTTAGAAGTGATTAAATCATAGCTCTCAAAATATTGAAAGAAACAGATAGGGTGAAATTATTTCCACTGGTGAGGAATCTAGGGCTAGGAGGGTATAGTTAAAAATTAGAGCCATGCCCTTCAATAATGAAAGTAGGAAAAACTTCTTCATGCAAGAGTGGAACAAGTTTGGAACTCCCTTGCAGAAACAGCAAGTGATGCTACATGAATAGTTGATTTTAATCCTGAGATTCATAGTATTTTGTTAGCCATAGATATTAAGGGATGCAGGGCAAAGGTGGGTATATGGAGTCAGGTTGCAGATCAGCCCTGGTCTCATTGAATGGCAAGGAACAAGCTCAAGGGCTAAAGGCTGGGTCCTGTTCATATGATCCTCTGCTCCTCAGTGCTTTTTGAAGCATAGTTACTGTAGTAATGTAAAGAAATGCAGCACCCGATCTGCACACAGCAAGCTCCCACAATCAGCAGTAATAATAACCAGATAATCCGTTTTTTTGATGTTGATTGAGGGACAAATGTTGACCAGGACACCGGGGATAACCCTCCTGCTGCTCGTCAAAATAGTGCCGTGGGATCTTTTATGTCCATCAGAAAGGGGGGACAGGACCTTGATTTAATAACTAACCTGCAAGACCTCTGACAGTGCAACATTCTCTCAGTACTACACTGGAATGTCAGCCTAGATTTTGTTCTCCAGTCTCTGGATTGGGACTTGAACCTTCAATATGATATTCATCTAGCTGACACGAGTAAAAATGCTAAAGCTCAGGTGCAAAACTAAACTTTCTGTGCTGGATGCTTGGGTCAGGAGCATTTGTGTAAAATTCTATCGTTGTGGAACATGCAGGGATTCTAAAAAGTAAAGGAGATCATCAGCAAGCCATGAGAAGCTGATGATGATGGATACCTGGCCATACCTGTTGGGAGAGTAGGTACCCAGTCTTTGAGGCATTGGAAATACAACCACCATTGAATTGAGACAGTAAGAAACTTTACCTTTATGGAAGGAACTGAGAGGTTGGATATAAAATTAGATGGGGGAATTCTGCCAAGATCTATGTAGAGTCTAAACATGTGTTTTGTCGTTAACTTGTCCTCAACCTGCAGGTGGAAAATTACAGCTAACTTATTTTGCAACTTGGACAACATAAAGATAAAGTAACTAAGTAAATTGGCAAGCATGTCTATGTATACAGACGCGTGATGGGACGATTTGCAGAATAACAACTGAATTTAAACATTATTTTTGAATTGTTCATCTTTGACTCATTCTTATATGTGTGAGGGACCAAGACCTCACACTGTATATTTTAATAAAACATATATGGATATGCTTATAACTCTTTCTAACGTCTTCTAAAAAATGAACAAAAATCCTTAAGATGGCTGAAACTATGTCTGTCTGTGACTGCTGGACAAACAAAGCCACTTGGAAGTTATAGGAAAACTCACACCTTGTTACCTTTGAGGAGCCACCAATGACCCCCTCTGGACTGTACAGCCCAGCTTCAAAGGGAGCTATAAAAAGGCCATCAGCAGTTAACAACCCAGGCTGGGCAGAAGGTGATGGATTATCTGCTAAGACAAAGGCCCCACAAACTTGCTTTCAAATCCTAATGGCTGAGACATTTAAGTCTTTGGAATCCAGACAATAAGTATACATCCTTTGTCAAAGACCTGGTGGAGAGGTGGGAGTTATGTGACATGGGCCTCTGGCTAGTGGAACAAGTAATATTGCCTTACTGAACTGCATAGCTCCGTCTTCTGTTTACCATCTAAATAGCAGCCTCACAGAGAAGGAGCTCTGCCTTGGTGGAATACCTGGCCCCCATCTACAGGGCCTCTGCTGGAAATTCTGTACCATTACCTACAAGACTGATTAATCTCTGCATGCCTATCTCATTGTGTGAAGTCACCAGAAAAGTGAATTATTCAGCATTGATTTCCAGCCCACTGACCATTGTGAAGGGGTACCTCATTGGACTTTGATTCTAGTCTCCGGAACCTGCATGAAACAATATTTATTTTCTCTGTGGTCTCTGTACTGTAAAACCTTCCCTCTATCCCTCTTTTTACTGTATGAATGTGAGGGGGTGACGTTGCAACCCTCCTTTCCGCATTTTGAGTGTGTGCAACTAAACTAAGCCTTTGAGTTCATCCTATCTCGCATTTGCTGTGGGGTTATTGATAGAAAATTGGATCACAGCAAAACCGAGGGGTTGGGAAATACGCCACCACTCGTAAAAAGGGAAATAAATCAAAACACCTTTCTGTTTATGGACGGTGGTGAGAGGAAAAATTAGTGCTGTTTAAATTAACCCTCCCCCCTCCTATCCATGACATGAGTCTGTGTTATTTTCTCTTCCAAAATCTTACTGAATCTGAAGGTTTTACACCATTATAATCAGCAAATTCCTCGAGTTCAAACAGGGTTTCAAATTGTATGGTAATTAGATTTACTCAAACCAAATTCCATTCTTTGTACATATCTAATTGCATTTATTTTCTATTGACAAATGAATGGGTTTTGAACATTGCATGAATGCTAATGTACTAGATAAAAAGAATGCAGCAATAAGAAAAAGTGGAAAGCATTTATGAAGAAGATAATCGAACTGAAAAAAGAGAATTATAATCCCCACCCTTCCCCCTTGAATAAACATCTGAACATTGCATTAAGACAGCTCATGTTGGAAATCACAATGCTGATAAAATACTTCAATACTGTAAGCATCATTTAAATTCCACTGCAAAAGGCTAGGACTGTGATGAAGATTTAAAACAAGTGAATTTCAATTTTTCTTTCTTTTTACAGGAAGGTTGCTTATGTTCAGCTCCCAGGGGAATGGTGAGAGATAATGAGCTCCTGTCAATAATCCAATAACATCACCTACGAGCAGTCCTTTCTGGTAAATTGGATTATTTCAGCAGGACTTGCCTACTCAATCCTTGTAAAACTGGCACAAATAAGAACATAGAGTCAGGTTTTCCTGTGCCTGGGATATTGAATTGTCTGAGCACAGTAAATAAAAACTGGCATGGAGGAATGTGCTCTCACACACACTCATTCAAGTTACTGGAAACTTTGACAGGGTCTGCTAGGGATATTCCTCCGGCCTGACTTCCTGTATTCGCTGCATCCAACCCATTCTGTAGTCCCAAGTATACGAACAGAAAAATCTGAGGAAAAAAGTGAGGGAAAAGCCATTCAGCCCATCAAACCCATTCCATCAAGAGCCCATTTATGGTTAAACTAGAATGGACGTCCTCCCCATCAACACCATTGGTTATTGATCTCATGCTTCAAGGAACACTAAGATCATTTCCCTATAATTGCTAAACAAGATTTAACAGCAAAGTGAGACTACAGGAGTAACTTCATGAATTTACATTGTAAGGATCTGCACCAACAGTGGACTAATTTGTCCTTGCTTCTCAAAAACAGCCAGATTCATTTCTGGTATGTCTGATGATTGATTTTGTGTACCACATAGAATCATTAACAACTATTTATATAGCTAATCATGATATTGTTTAATAAACCCACATTCCAAACCCATGATCACTGCCATCTAGAAGGACAAGGGCAGTAGACACATGGGTACACCACCACCACCTGGAAATTCCCCTCCAAGCTACTCACCATCCTGGCTTGGAAGTATATTTCCGTTCTTTCACTGTCACTGAGTCAAAATTCAAGAACTCCCTCCCTAACAGCACTGTAGGTGTACCTACACCACATGGACTACAACGGTTCAAGAAGGTAGCTCATCGTCACCTTCTCAAGGGCAATTAGGGATGGGCACTAAATGCTGGTCTAGCCAGCAACACCCACATCCTGTGAATGAATAAAAAATAATTTGTTTGCCAGATGTGCCTGAAAACTACATAACTGGAAGAGATAAGAAATTCTACTTTAACTTTGGTATTTCAGCCTTGGGTCAGTGGCAGCATTCTTGCCTCTGAGTCACATGGTAATGGATTCAAGTCCCATTCCCAGACTTGAGCATTTATAGGCTGTTCTCCTTTTCACCACCTAGCTAAACAAATAAGTGTGCGTTGCGATGTTCTTCTATTCAATGTAAATGTACCAATCGTATGAGAAGTATTAGTAAAACAACATATAGATTCTTTATGGGAAGACAAGACTATACATTCACAGTGACTGGGATTTACATCTGATTTTTACATCTGCTGCTGTATTCTGAGCACAGAGTTAAGGGACTACTATGTCATATCCTGCCCTATTGGTAGTGACTAACAGCTGTTTAAGATACACTCCCTTAAAGGTACATGTACATTAATTCACAGCATCACTCCTTTTTTTTCCAAACTAGAGGTTTTCCCTTAAGGAATCAAACTATTTACATGAAAGCAAAAGAAAATAACATTGGGCAGAATTGTCCCAGCTTTGCACTAAGTCCGGTAGCGGGCGGGTACACCGACGTTTTACCCGCTGGCCGCAATGGCAGCTTTTCACACCATATCGTGCCAAACCTGCCGCATTAATTATGCATTCACAGAAAACATGCCCTTTCCATGTCGGGCGGGCTCTCATTCGCCCACCACGCCATCACCTCACCACATCTCAGTGCTTCCAGCCCACGGCTGCTGCATGGAAGACATGGCCCTGAAAAAAGACTGCATCCCCCAGGTTCAATGACACGTCCCCTCAAGCGCCTTTTGGATTCAGTAGAGGCTCGCTGTGATGTCCTCTACCCACATTCTGGCTGTAGGATGGGCAGCAATATCACTAATCCAGTTTGGGAGGGGATGGCAGCGGTGGTCAGTGCCAATGCCCTTCAAAAGAGGACAGCAAGGGTGCTGCAAAAGGATGAATGATCTCCGTTCTGCCAGGGTAAGTCACTCTTCACATCACTCTCAACTCACACACTCACAAACCCATCATGCGTACACAGGACCCTCACTCACTGCCGGTTCAAGGGACATCACCATTCACTCTCTCACACACACCTTCATTGCCCTCATCCCATCCATGGGCTCACTCACCACCCACATATGCCAGGTATGCTTATCAGCTGGTCTGGCAGGCATCCTGCTTATACTCTCTCCATCTCTATTCATGCAGGACAAGCTGGCACACAAAAAGAGGGAGAGGTCGCAGACGGGTGGAGGAATGCCTGAAATCAAGGTCCTCACAGACTTTGAAAACAGCCATCCAACTGGCCGGCGATGACCGGGACCAGTCCTTTGCTGACGATGAGGTCAGCGCTGCTCTATCGAGTGAAGATCCAGCAGTACAACATCCATCAGACAACAATGCTGTGAGGGATGTGCCATGTTTCACAGGCCACTGTCATCTCCCCTTGCTTCCGCAGGCACATCTGGCAAACAACTCACGGAGTCCATTACCCAAGGCCTCCAATTAAGCCTCAAAGAAACCTCTGAAGAGGAATCTCAGGGTACTCTCCTTCAAGTCCCCTCACAGCACTCACCCACACCCTCCACCAGCACAGAGACACACACCGTGGTGTGATCTAGCTTTAGAGTAGCCTTGGGATCACAATCTGGTGGGCACATCGCTGTGCCTGATCTGCAGCAGGTGGCGGCACGGACTTCCCAGGTGTCCGGCACTTGGAGGAGTGCTAGATTCTGGACTCAGTCATGTCATAGTCGCTAGGGAACATCAGGAAGGGATGTCCGCTGCACTCCTCAGATTGTAAGGCATGATGGAGGAGTCCGTCCATCTTCAGGCTGAGGTGATAGCGCTGGCATGCCACTGCACTGAGGTCAACACTCGTACAATGGCAACTGCCATGGAGACCTTGGTCCAGGAACTGGAACATGCACTGCTGTGGGGGCTAAACTCCATCATGACACCATTGTTGGTCTCCAACAGTGTTTACACAAGAGGTGGTGTGGGGCAGTTTGATCTCATTCCAGCTACCCCTTCCCCTCAAGGAGTCAGCCAGGGGCCATCAGGCAACCATATGGAGGAGGATCAGCAGGTGGACCTCCCAGGTCCATCCAGCCAGGTGACTCCGGGAGTGTCCGTCCCCATCCAAATCCCCTCTTCCAGTGACCTCAGCAGTTCCAGCTCCACAGGTCAAGGGGGTGTCACTGCCACACAAAGGACCCCGAAAACAGGCTGGAGTACTCTTGTTCTTGGTCCTCCAGAGGGCACCTGCTAAGGTCATCACAGACAGGGCGTAGCCATCAGCAGGCTGCTCCACCTCCTCTGTGGATGTTCAGGGAGCACCAAGGCGTGGCAGCAGGGTTAGGGAGGTGAAGAAGATGTAGTTGCATAGCCTGGGCATGGGTATTAATCACTTGTACATACTGTTCACTATTGCCAACAAACTCCCAAGAATGTCTGACTACTGTATGGCTGAGGGCAGCTCGCTTACGCTCTGTGGTATCATGGACATGCAGCTGTGAAACTTTAAAAGCATCTGAGCCTTTGTCCACCTTCAGGACCTGAGCCCTTCAGGAGCAGAGCATCACTGGTCACAGATGCTGACAAGATGGAGGCCGGACTAACCTTAAAGTCACTGAGAGCACCTCTCTGGGGAGCTGACAGTATAATGGCATTTTCACTGGATTATTAATCCAGAGACCCCGGGTAATGCTCTGGGGACCTGGGTTCAAATCTCATCGTGGCAGATGGTGGAATTTGAACTTGATAAAAATCTGGAATTAAAAGTCTAATAATGATCATGAAACTATTGTTGATTGTCGTAAAAGCCCATCTGGTTCACTAATGCCCTTTAGGGAAGGAAATCTGCTGTCCTTACCTGGTCTGGCCTACATGCCTCCAGACCCACAGCAATGTTTATTGGCTCTTAAATGCCCTCTGAACAAGGGCAATTAAAGATGGGCAGTAAATGTTGGTTCCTTGTTCTGATGAGTGACCAGTTCCCTAGACATGTGCAGTCTTCGGCGACACTGGTTCTCGTTCATCTGAAGGAATGAAAGGAGGCATCTGTGAACCCTGCATCTAGTTAGGTGCCGATCAGCGACAGTTTGCTGTGGCTCTTCAGCGGTGTGTGTGGGAGCCCCAGCTGCCCCTTCTTCCAGAGGGTGCTGTTCCTCCCTCTGCACAACCAGATGCCTCAGTCGCTCTCTTCTCCTTCATCTTTGTTCTCTGTACGCCATGAAACATACAACTAGATCACCAGGCTCCAAGATCCTGATGTACTCCTCCAGCAAGATGAAAGAGAGAGAGAGAGAGAGACACATGGGCTAGTATGGGTGTACTAAGAATCTGCCTTGGTTAAATCTGAAGGCCCCTAAGCGCATCCTGGTGAGTGCTCACCACCAATTGGATGGCCAGAGATTAGTGCACTGCAAGGGTGCCCAAAACCCACCCTCCTCTGCCCCACTCCACCCAACCAATTGGTGGCAGTCTTGCCCATTGGGCTGCATGCTGTGCTGTCAGCTCAGGCTTGGGCATTCTCCTAACCTGTGCTGTCAGCTTGAACCATGGGCGAGACTGGTCCGAACCGGGATGATGACATTGCAAGGGACTGTGAGAGCCTCCAGCCGTGACTGCTGCACAACTAGCTTTAGCAAGGAGATTGTACAACGTGCCCAGTCACCCAACTGTTCTACAGTCCACTAAAATGCTCATTACTTGGCAGTCTGTGCCCAAGGGTTGAAAAGCTCTGGAGTACTTGGTGGCACTTTGATGCCTCTGCATTTCTTGTGTGGTCAGAGAAACTAGAGGCTCGACTCAAATCATATCAATGTGGCTGTGCCTGAACTTTCTCATCTTCAGAGGAATGATCACTTTAAACAAGGTGTCCCTAATGTGCAGCCACTTCCCTCACCCAACCCACCCTACCACCCCGCACCAGCTTGTGCACTACTTCCAACCACTGGGCAGCCCTTGTACCCCCCCACCAAACCTGCCTCAACTGCAGGGCAGCCCTTGCCCCTTCCCCAAGAATCTCAATCGCAGAGCAGCCCCCCAACACCACAAGTCGTCTCAACCGGAGGGCGGACCTTGCCCCCAACCCCCCAGCGCACCTCAACCTTGAAGTCTAACAGGCAGCCCCCGAGAGCACTGCACAATGTTACTGTGTACTCCTCCAAGTTCCCCTCAAAGTGCAGCCTGCCAAGTGCACGCCTTTTATCTGCTGTTATGAAACACAATGGCGTGCAATCATGCCGAATTGGGTGGACAATCCAACTGTAGGGAGGCAGCGGGGGGGGCGATTCCAGCAGGCTGGGCTTATAATGATATGCAGATGCATGAGATTATTAAATTAGGAAATGCTGGAAATACTCAGCAAGTCTGGTAACATGCGTGGAGGCAGAAACAAAATGAATCTTTCAGATCTGTGATCTTTCATCAGGTCTTAACTCCATCAGTTTTTCCTTCCTCTTATATATAATCTATTGGCTCTTTAAACTCTAGCTTGACAACAGCTGCTTCCTGATTTACCTTGTTTTTTAATGTTTCCAATCCTGGTGGTCTCATGTATGAAAGGTCACAGACCTGAAATGTTAACTCAGTTTCCCTCTCCACAGATGCTGCCTGACCTGCAAAGTGTTTCCAGCGTTTTTTGTTTTTCCTTCAGATTTCCAGCACCCACAGAGTATTGTGCTTTTGTATTGCAAGAAAGAGTTTATTTTATCTTCAATAATTATAATTTATTCAGGGTGCAGACTTCTCATTATCAAGTACAAAATGGTTTGCAATAACTGATATAGCCCAAGGACCAATGCATATAGTTTGCGCGTGATGGGAGAGGATCAAGTTGAAACATTACACTTCAAGGGAAGATAATGGGAGGATGTTTCCCCTGATTGGAGAGTCTAGGATAGGAATTCAGTTTCAGAATAAGGGACCAGCCATTTAGGACTGAGGTGAGGTGAAATTTCTTCACTGAAAGTTTGTGGATCTTTGGAATCCTCTGCCTGATAAAGCTATGGATACTCAGTCATTGAGTATATTCAAGACAAAAATCAACAAACTTTTGGCTATTAAGGGGATGTTAAGGGTCATGGGGACACTGCATGAAGGTGACATTGAGGTAGAAGATTGCCATGGTCATAATTCATAGCGCAGCAGGCTTGAAAGGCCTAGTGGCCTACCGCTGCTTCTACTTCTTATGTAGTGTTCCAAGAAAAACAAATATAAAATGAAAACAATTAAAAGAAAACTAATTGAAAGTATAATTATTGGCTATTAATTTGCTGGGTTCCCTATTGCCATTAGATTTTATGTTGATAAATGTTTAATAAAAGGTTTAAATGTATTGCTATCTATTACGCTCTCAAGCTCACATTAACAGCTCTGATGTAGAATAATAAGCAGCTCTAATGACAAATGGAGGAATATGTTTACTGTGAAACTAAAGAGTTTTCCTTTGTACATATCCATGACCTAATTACAGATTAATGATACATTGCAAAGAAACTAACTTACAAAAGCTGCAATGGGAACTTTAACAATTACACTGTTAGGGTTCCAATAGCTTTTCAATATATTATGTGTTTCATATATATTGAGAAATGAGATGAAGTAATGAGTGTTGGGAAAGGAAACAGTTAAGGAAATTTAATTGCTGACTATTAGATTGTTTAACAAAGTACCAATTTGGTTGTATAAATGGGATAACAGCTGAGACTAGTGCTGCCTGTGGAGAGTTTTATGATAAGCAATAAAACTCTGTCTGAAGGAGTCTGCCGTAGTCTTGGTCTTCACTTTGAAACAACTATTGGAACTTAACAGTAGTAGCAGAGGACAGTTCCTGCTAGTAAGAAGATTAGAAACTAAGCTTTCTTTGGACAAAAGACTGTATTTGGGGTTAGCCTTAAGAGCAGAGTGGCTTTGAGTTACTCAAAAAAAAAAATAATAATAATATGGCTGAATCAAAATGTAGAGTGTTGTGGTATGATTATCCACTGACATTTTCTGAGCATCAACCATATGATCAATGGAAAATGAAGTAACCATGTGGACATGGGTTAAGTCCTTGCCAAAGAAAAAACAGTGGGGGTGGCTTTGGCACTTTCGATACCATACAAAAGCAAAATAAGATACAAAGTATTTTTGGAGTTGGAGCCTGAGTATTTGGACACAGATGAATGTTGGAAACTTTATTAGATTTTATGGATAAGATCTATCAAAAAGATGATTTCTTTAATGCCTATGAAGCATGGTCCAATTTTGACAAATCTAGAAAGTTGGAAGAAAATTCCATAGAAGAATAAAGAATGGAATTCAATAGACTATGTGCAAGATTGCAAAAGTTCCATTTAGAAATTCCCCAATCAGTGCTGCCAGTCAAGTTACTAGACTGTGCCAAAGTATCGTATATGGACAGGCTTCTAGTTCTAATGGGAGTTAAGACACACACTGCTAGAACAGATGTCAGAAGCTCTAAGAAAACTTATTTGGAAAACATTCCTTTCTGGTGGTGTTCATGATGGAAATGAGCCATCCAGTGATATGACAGAATATGAAGGACACAATGTTAATGGGATGGTCAGATCATTTAGAAACAGGATGCTGGTGTCAGTATGGAAGGAGATTTGTAACTAGAAATAGTGGGAACAGAAACACCTTGGACAGTTATGGCAGGAAAAAAGAATTATGGATTTATGACAAAAGAATGAACCCCAGAAATGCTCAGGGTGTGGTCAATCAGTGTTTTAGATGTGATTCAAAATACCATTATGCAATGACCTGTCCTAAACAATATAATAAGGTGTTTGAGATTAAACATGAGACAGAAGACGGTGGAGATATTAACCAAAGAGAAGTTGCAGCCTGGTGATGAATGTCTTGATGGCAGAGTCCTTAGCTGTGTGGTGCTAGATCGTGGATGCACATCTACAGTCTGTGGAATAGACTGGTTAAAATGCTACCTGGATCCTTAAATGATAAGGATTGGAATAAGGTTAAAGAATTTGAGTTTCTCCAGTTTTAGATTTGGAGATGATAATACCCTTAAAACCTTCTTTAAAAAGGGTAGTGATTCCCTGTAAGATAGCTGGAGTCAATCATTTCATCAGCATGGATATAGTGTCTAGTGAAATACCATTACTGTTGAGCAGACCATCGATGAAAAAAGTGCAAATGAAGCTGGACATGGAAAATGACAAGGTCACTGTCCTTGGAAAACTTGTGGATTTACAACTTACACTACACTTACAACTGGACACTATATTCCTTTAATGAAACCTAACTTTTCTGCTAAGGGGATTAAAGAACAGTTATTAGTGTCGGGGATAGGAATTTGGAAGACAAAAAGCAAATTATGTTAAAATTGCATTGGCAGTTTGCCCACCCTTTGCAAAGATTAAAATTTTTTCTAAGGGATGGGCAGCTCAAGCATAGGCTGTCCATGCCAAGAATTCACTGCAGATGTTTGGGGGCTACAGTCCATATCAGTTGGTTTTTGGTAGAAACCTAAAAATTCCTTCAGTCCTGAGTGATCATCCCCCTGCTTGGGAGGTAACTACGATTAGCCCTACCTTTTCTGAGCATTTAAATGCACTACACACAAGTAGAAGAGTGTTCCTTAAAGCCGAAGTTTCAGAGAATTCAGCAAGCTCTAAGACACCAATGTAAAACCATCGGAAACTATTTTCAATCAGTGCAACATAGTGTAATATAAGGACTTAACAAGTAGAAAGGCCCGGGAAAGATTATAGGCAAAGATGGTAAAAGTCATTTTAAACATGGGAACCAGACTATTCGGGTACACTCATCAAAGTTAGTTGGTGCCGACCACAAATTTGCGGGTGCAGTAAGTGTAGGGAGGAATAAGGAACCATGTACTTCTCGTTCCCATATGTTGCATGATTGTGAGGACCAGGTAGCTGAAGTTGGCACGGTATCTGAAGATGGAGACAGTAATTCGGACAACGATTGTAGGCAGAACAGGGAGGGCAACTGGAAAATATAAAAGCTGGTTAAGTGTATGAGATAAAGATCAGGGGGTTAGGCCAATGGATTGGGAACATGAAGTACAAAAATGGAAGGCTCAGAAATGCAGCATCAGTTCAGACAGTGGGTCTGGGAGTGAACATGCCTCTAGGAAGAGATCGCAAATGGAAAGAACATCGATAAATGGGGGAGGGAGATCAAACAGTAACAGTCTGGAGCGTGATAGAAGGCAGGATAGAGGGCGTAGCTTAACAAGGTCAAGGAATATGGCACAGACTAGTAACGCTACAAGGAGCAGAAGCCCATGTGATCAAGAAGTCTTAATAGCTTCAAACAAATTAGACCTTAAATTAATTAAGGATGCCAGACATTAAGAACTACATAGTTGGAAAGAATTTGGGGTATTTGCAGGTGCCAGATAGAGGACTTTCTCATAGATGGATATGCATGGAAAAGGTGCTTACTGATGGGACTTAAAAGCTAAAGCCAGGCTAGTGGCAACGAGCGTTTGAAGAAACAGTGACCCAGATACAAGAGAAGATTCAGTTATGGCAGGGAAAGTTATGCTAAAGATCATTTTAGCTCTATTAGCTAAAAATGCTTAGGAATGTAGGTCCATTGATACTAAAGCTGCTTTTTTGCAGGGACACTAACTTCAACTTCAAAGGGAGGTTTTTCACCAAGCACAGGTTTGGAAGCTAAATAAATGTCTATATGGTTTAACTGATACCTCCAGAGTTTGGTATTTCTCAGTGAGGTCAGTTTTGTTAAAGTTGGGCTGTCTTCAGTTGGAAGCAGACCAGGCAATGTTTTATTGGCACCATGGAGGAAAACTTGCAGGTATCTTTATGATGCATGTAGATGATTTTTTTTGTGGGTTGGTGGTAGTGAATTTGAAACAGTTGTCACTAATGGGCTCAGAACAGAGTTTAAAATTGGAAGTCAGACTTCAGGTGTGTTTAAGTACATTGGATTGGAAATCAGCAGAGCAGATCACACATCCTTTTACATCAGCAATCCTATTTGGTGAATGTCAATCCCATTGCAATTAATCATGGCAGGGCCTCCCACATTTTGAAATAGAAAGAGGAACTCAGAAGTCTAATTGAGCAACTCAATTGGCTGGGCAAACAAACAAGGACAGATGTCAGTTTTGACAATTTGGAATTGAGCACTAAATGAATGATCCCAAGGTTGAAGAAATAATTCGGGCAAACAAAACATTGACAAAATTAAAAATGAAGCAGTGCATTTTGAAATTCCCATCTTTGGGTGATGTTTAGAAAAATGAAACTGTTCAGTGATGAGTCTTATGAAAGTCTGATGGATTTTTGAGTACAGGAGAATTTATAATGTTTCCCATGGGGTAAAAAGACAAATGCTGCCTTTTGGCATAGGAATCTTAAAATACAAAGAATTGTAAAAAGTATGGTAGCAGTGGAGACTCTCCTCCTTGTTGAGGACATAGATATGACATTCTTTATATCAAAGATACTGGCAGAAGTTACCTATAGAATGTCCTATAGATAACAAGTCACTGTGGGAGAATGTTCACTCTGTGTAAAATGTGTTAACGAGAGGAGATTGCAAATTGACATTGCAAGCTTAAACAGATGCTTGAGAATAAGGAGATTGCCAAGATCAAATGGATTTGATAGCAGCTACCTCACCAAAAGAGGAGCAAGCTCCAACAAGTTACTAGAGATCCTCAAAGAGATGTCTTTTTTTTCTTTAAGAAAGATACTACTTTTGTGTGACATATCTATACATGTGTTTTTTCAAGGAGGGGAATGAGGTTAATTTATTGAATTTAAAAATATATTGATTGTTTTTACCATCAATTTTTTGTGTGATTGTGGAAACTTAAGGGTTGCTTTCTTTTTTAAGGGGGGAATCTGTTAAGGAAGGAAACTGTTAAAGAAGCTCAATTGCTAATTATTAGGTTGTTTAACTAAGTACCAATTTTGTTGTGTAAACTAGCTGAGACTAGTTCTGTCTGTGGAGAGTTTTACGACAAGCTATAAAACTGTTTGAAGGAGTCTGTCTTGGTTTTGGTCTTCATTTCTAAATGACTATTGGAACTTAACAGTGAGGCCCATAGCCACAGATACCACCAAAGGATTAACAAAAGGAAGACATACTGAGTTCATTCTAAGATAAAAGCAGAATACTGCAGATGCTGGAAATCTAAAACAAAAATTGCTGGATAAACTCAGCAGGTCTGACAGCACCTGTGGAGAGAAAGACAGAGTTAACGTTTCGATTCCCTTTGACTTCTTCAGAACTGAACTTCTGAATGAATTTCTGAAGAAGAGTCATACGGACTCAACGTTAACACTTTCTGCACAGATGCTGTCAGGCCTGCTGAGTTTTTCCAGCAATATTTTTTTGTTTGAGCTCATTCAAAATATGTTTTACTGATCCTCTGCATAAAATGCAAGAGGTGACTGCATACAACCCATGATGAGAAATTAATCTTAAATGTTTATTTTAGATATAGTATGCTGCAAGGGCACTCATCCATATCATTGTAACCTTGGTTCTGGGTGATGCATGTTATTCTATTATAACTTGCATCACTTCAGAAGAGTGATAACATTAACCATCATGGACAGTTTTTACGATAAGCTATACTATTGAACCGATTTATTCCCAAATCAAATTACTTAAAGGAGCCAGGTATAGGGGAAATGTTGAAGTGTCAAATATGGCACTATAAGCCTGGAATAAGTTTGCAAGTGACTAATTAAATGATCCTAGTCAGACAAGACACTTTGCATTCCTACAGACCTTTAGATTAAATTCTTATTGGGAAGAAGCAATCTTCTTTTGCAGTGAAAATAATTTGTTCAAAGATTGCATTCTATGTGAATGCTCACCTAATTTACCCCTGTGCTACATAACAATACAAACCAAACTGTTAACACATGAAATGTGCTGTAGCTCCTAGTTTCTGTAATTTAGGCTCCAAACACTAATCTGTCAAAGCAAGGTGGTTGGCTATACAATACCAACAACCTTTACATCTGACTGACACCAAGGGAAGTGGATGACTATCCACCGCAATCAGGAGAACAGTCATACCTCGCCTGGGTTTGCCAATTTGACACAATTTCAAATTACAGTACACATTAAGACATCTTCCATTCATACATGGTTCAAAGTATTTATACTGGTGGGGACTGTTTTGGTCAAAAATAAACAGTTTATATTCTACCGTGTGTCTCGATTAAATGCAGGAGAATAAAAGACAAGGTAAATCAGGAAGCAGGTAATTCCAAGCTGGTGTTTGAAAAGTCAATAGATTATGGGAGAAAGGAAAAATTAAGGTCCTGAAATACATTGAGCTAAAGTAAGAGGTGGTCTGATGATCCTCTCCGTATCAACATCAAGAGGACAGAGGCATAATACTCATCTTCGCCCATAAAATGATAAATTTGGAAGAATAATTGACCCCAAGCAAGATTCAAAGGTAAAATTCTTGGCCATTCATCTGCTGCTTAATTTATATTGGATGGCTAAACAGGGAAACTAGGCATCCGAAAATTCTATTATTGCGTACGTTTTCTTTAGAAATGAATGGGAGACATTTTGACATAAAGACATACTTGCCAAGGCTTGGCAAGGTCACACACAGATATCAGTTAATTAATACAATCAACTCCAAGCTGTAAAAATGTCATCCTCAGCCTTTGCATCTAGATTCTACCCAGGTGAATCTGAATTGAAACATTGCTGATTATTCATGTATGTAAAATAGTCTGAACTGTAGCATGGACAATAGCAACTTGTGTTTATATAACGTCATCTTCCCAGGGCACTTCACAGGAACATTATTAAACAAAATTAAACAGAGATCCACATAAGAAGATTAATAAGACCGGTGATCAAAATGTACAATCTTAGTACATTTTAAGTAACATCCTTAAAGGAGGAAAGAGGCAGGAGGGTTTTGGGAGGGAATTCCAGAGCTCAAGGCTTAGGCATGTCCACTAATGATGGAATAATTAAAATTAGGATTGCTCAAGAGGCCAGAATGGGAGGAGCATAGATATCTTGGAGGGGCTGGAGGAGACCATAGAGGGATTTAAACTCAAAGATGGGAATTTTAAAATTGAGATATTGATTAACTGGAAACCAGTGTTGGTCAGCAGGTGATGTGATTGAGGAACAGGACTTGGTGCAAATTAGAATATGTTGGGCAAGCAGTATGACAAATCAGAAGCAGTAGAGGAGGTGAGAGTTGGTGATGAGGTGGAGCTGGGTGTCATCAGCTTACATGTAGAACCTGACCTTATGCCCCCAATTTTAGCTCTACAAGCGGATGGGTTTGGAGTGGGTTAAAATGTTGTCCTATTTTCTCATACCAAGTTAACAAGGGACAACATGTAGATGAGAAATATGGAGTGGCCTATAGGATAGATCTCGGGTGGGGGCGGGGTGGGGGGGAGAAACACCAGAGATGACAGTATAGGAACGGGAAGAGAAGCCATTGCAGCTGATTCTCTGGCTACAATTAGATCTATAAGAATGGAGAGGGCAGTCCCACCCAGTTAGGTAATAGAAGAGGGACACTGGGAAAGAATAATGTGGTCAACTGTCAAAGACTACAGCTAGGTTGCAAAGGATGAGAAAGTATAATTTATCATGGTCACAATAAAACAAATGTCATTTGCATTATCCCCACCTTTTATCCTATTTTCCATCTTTTTTACCCACCACTGTCCCCTCCCCACCCCCACAACAGCCACCTGTCACTCTTATCATGTTCTTTTCAGTGTACTTACTCTTGTCCTGCTATTATCACATTCTACCTTCCTAACTTAATGTCACTATCAGCACCTCCTTTTAGCCCTTACCATTACCATTAACACCCCGTTGTTCTTTTGTTCATGACATCTTTGTCAATCTCTCCTTTACCCCATCTATCACTTGCCTTCTATCCAGCTTCACCTGCTCTACCTCCTCCCCCCTTAAACAGTATAAGTTTCATCACATTTTACTTCTCTTGAGCTCTGAAGAAGAGTCATATGAACTCAAAACATTAACTCTGTTTTTCTCTCCACTGATGCTGTTAGACCAGCTGAGTTTTTCCAGCATTTTCTGTTTTTTGTTTCAGATTTCCAGCATCTGCAGTATTTTGCTTTTACCTTGGGTCATAGGTGGGGTTTTTTGAAGGGGAAATTGATTATAGCAGATTTGTAGGGAAGAGTGGCAGTACTTGAAGAGAAGGAACGGCTAACAATATTAGACAACATGTGGCCAGGAATGGAGGTTTGGTGGGAATAGGGCCATGAGTCCATGAGGTGGTTCTCATGGACAAATTGACTTCAGAGAAGGAATGGGTGAGAGAGTTTTCAGTTTGAAACTAGGAAAGGGTAAACCATGGGGGTCATTTCGTTTGGTGGATTAAGGGAAGTGAGAGGATGTGGCAGAGACAGTTGGATGGATGATCTCCAACTGATCTAGAAGGATAAGGGCAGCAGACACATGGGAACCCCACCGCCTGCAAGTTCCCCTCCAAGTCATACACCATCTTGACTTGAAAATATATCGCTGTTCCTTCATTGTTGCTGGGTCAAAATCCCAGAACTCCCTCCCTAGTAGCAGTGTGGGTGCTCCAATAGCACATGGACTGTAGCAGTTCAAGATGGCAACTCACCACAGACACATCCTAGGAACAAATATAAAAACAACCTAATGACAAAAAAGTCCATGATCTCCTCACTCTTATAGTTGGAGGTGAGGGTGGGAGGAGCAGGGGAGACATGTTTATGAAGATGGTTTGTAGTGGTCAACCCAGAGCTGCTGGTGATTGGGTTAAGTCTGTTGTTTGCCATAAATGTTTAAGTTTGTGCCCCTTAGATTTAAGGGAATGGAGATTAGGCTAAACAAATGATCAGGGTGAGAGAGAGAGTAACTGTTTTAATGGGGGACAAGGGCATCAAAGACAGATGAAGGTGTGAATGATCAAATCGGCAGCTGCAGGAATGATTTGGAGAACTGAGGACCAAAGGCCAGATAGTTGGAGCCCATTGTAAGTGAATTGGGAGAGAATTTTTTTTTTCCAGGGATGAACACAGAAGAAAGTGAGGTTGGGAGGACTAATGGGGATTGAGTGCAGAAGGACACAGGGAAGCATTCATGGATGGGCTGATCTGTGATTGACTCAATTGGTGTAGGGCAGCCACGTGAGATGGCAAGTTTGAGGCGGTGGCCATGAATCGTGTAGGGGATTTTAGATAGTGAGAGAGATGAAGGGAGGATAGGGGGGTAGTGAACTCAGAGGCTATGATGAATTGAGATGTAAGACCTTGGTGCAGAGGCTGAAGGAAGAAAGCAGTGAAGATACCTCAGTTAGAAACTTGGTATGATACTTAAAACACAAAGGGCACCTTATGTTCTGAATGCTTAAACATTGACCTACTGTCGCATAGCAAATTCACACCGAAGTTACATGGTTGTATCAGACTATGCATCAAAGGAACCCAGAGAAACATAATTATCAATAAAATTCCTCATCCTCTTGAGCCATTCTCTATTTGTGCAAATGCAGGCATTCAAAGGAACTATTCAGAATTATACGCCAAAGCACATAAACTGCACCCAGCTTCAAACTGTTTGTTATATAGCACTGTGATGTAGTCTGCTGACTTTTTAGCCATGAATTTTTTATTAATTAAATGAAGCACATTTTAGTATTATTAATTGGATGCCCCACACATCAACACTGAATGGTGGTCAAAGGCTGTGATGTGTGAAGTGAGTGTAGTTGGAAACAGCTAATCGAAAAGTTTAATTGAATTACAGGTTTGAACAGCAAAATTTAATGATGGAAAATAAATGGATTTTGATCAGTGCTCCTACTCTTACACACATGTTTTGAACAAAGTTCACAATGGGAATGATGCTTCTTCAACTTTATAAAAATCAATAAAGATCTGGAATCAAAAATCTAATGATGACCATGAAGCCATTGTCGATTGTTGTAAAATCGCATCCAGTTCACTAATGTCATTTAGGGAAAGAAATCTGCCATCCTGGGGCGGAATTTTCCATGCCCGTTGGCATCAGGCCTGGGCGGTGGCGTGACTGGACCATAGGGCGAGAAGACCAAAAATCATTTTTGTGATGTCATGAAACCAGTTTGCAATCGTCTGCTCAATCCGTCAATGTTGGGAACATCATTGTAATACATCTGCATATCCTTAAGGCCAGCCCACTGGAATCATCCCCCCTGCTGGATCATCTGCCCACGTAGGTGTGATTGCACGCCAACGTGTTTCACAATAACATATATAAGGCGTGCACTTGGCGGGCTGCACTTTGAGGGAGACTCGGAGGTGCATAGTAACGTTGCACAGAGCTTGCCTGGGTCGCCTGTTGGACTTCAAGCTTGAGGCAACTTGGGGGTGGTGGGGGGCAAGGGCTCCCTTTCTGTTGAAAGTAGTGTACAAGCACTTACAAGGTGCCAGTGGGGGGTAGTGGTGACGCATTAGGGAAGCCTTGTATTAAGTCACCATTTCTCTGCAGCTGAGAGAGTTCAGACATAGCCACATTGACATATGTGGAGTCGGGTCTCTAGCTTCTCAGCCCACTCACGCATTGCAGAGGCATGAGAATTACCACCAAGTGCTCCGAGCATTTCACCCCTCGGGCACAGACTGTAAACTAATGAGCATTTTAGTTGACTGCAGAGAGTTGGACGACTGGGCATGCTGTACAATCTCCTTGCTAAAGCTGGTCATGGAGCAGTCACTGGTGGAGATACTCTCAGCCCCTTGCAAAGCCATCATCGCAGTTTGGGCCAGTCTCCCCTATGGTTCAAGATAACAGCGCAGCTTTGCAGCTTGGGTTAGGAGAATGCCTGAACTGAGAGCGCAGCATGCAGTCCAGTGGGCAAAGCTTCTACCAATCAGTCGGGTGGAGTGGGGCAGAGGTGGGTGGGGTTTCAGGCAGCCATGCAGCGCATTAATCTCTGGCCATCCAAGTGGTGGCCAGCACTCTCCAGGATGCATTAAGGGGCTTTCAGAGTTAACCAAGAGAGGTTCATAGAACACCAAAACTAACCCAGATGTCTCTCTCTTTCATCCTGCAAGAGGAGTACATCAGGAACATGAAGCCTCATGAGCTAGCTGTATGCCTCGTAGCTTACAGAGAGCAAAGACAACAGAGAAAAGAGCGACAGAGGAACCTAGCTGTGCAAGGGGAGGAACAGCACCCTCAGAAAGAAGGGGCGACTGGGGGTCCCACACATGCTGCCGAAGAGCCACAGAGAGCCATTGCTGGTCAGTGCCTAACCAGAGCCAGGGTACATAGACGCCACCTTTCATTCCTGCAGACAACCGAGAAGCAATGCTTCTGAAGACTATGCATCCCTATGGAACTGTTTGGTTACATTTGCCAGGTACTGCAGGATTTGGCGTCACGGGGACATGGAGGGCATCCACTGCCAGTGGCCATGAAAGTGACGGCAGTGCTAAATTTTTACACCAGTGGCTCTTTTCAGGGCTCCACATGTGACCTCTGTGGCATATCACAAGCCTCCACCCACAAATGCATCCACAAGGCCATGGATGCCATCTTTGCGAGGGCACACAACTTTGTGCATTTCAACCAGGACCAGTTCTCTGTTTTCCCACAGGTGCAGGGTGCCATCAACTGCACTCATATGGCACTCGGGTCTCCGTCACAACACACAGTCAACCATGTCAACCGCAAGGGATTCCACTTACTGAATGTGCAGCTGGTGTACAACCACCACAAACGCATCCTGCAGGTCGGTGCACAGTTTCCAGGGAATGTGCACGACTCCTACATTCACAGTTGGTAACAGATCCTTGACATCTTCCAGGGACTTTAGAGGCTACAGGGATGGCTCCTTGAGTACAAGGGCTATCCACAGAGGACGTGGCTGACAACCATGCAGTGGCCTCAGGCTGCAGCAGAGTGAAGATATAATGAGGCTCGTGCATTAATGCTGAACTAGGTGGAGCAAACCATCAGGATGCTAAAAATGATGTTCCAGTACCTGGACCAGTCTGGTGAAGCCCTGAAATATAGCCCATAGAGGGTGTCACACATCGTTGACGCCTGCTACGCCCTTTACAACCTGGAGCTGCAACAGGGAGAGGAGCGAGCTGAGTGGGAGATGCAGGATCTGGAGGTCTCCTCTGATGAGGAGGATGACAATGGTGAGGAGGTCCTTGGAGGCAACGATGATGGTGGTGAGGCCCTCACACTGGCCAGGCAAGGAAGGCGTGCTCGGGATGCCCTCATAGCAGCTAGATTTGTGAAGGCTGATGACGACAGGCAGTGAGCAGACACCATAGATCCTCACATCGCATCTATGAACTTTGGACTCCGGTGTGGCTTATGGCAGCGCACATACCCTCTGTGACAATGCTCCTGTCATTGAGACACAGTGGAGACCCTAATAGTCATCTCAATTACAGGAGGGTGATGACGACATGCAGTGAGGACACTCCATAGATCATCAAATAGCCTCTGTGAATGTCTGACTCCTGTCTGTCTGAGGGCAGATCGCTTGCACCCTGTCATCAGTATCATATGATGGAGATGAAGCCATGAAACTTTAAAAGCATCTATTCCTTCAGCACCTAAACCCTTTAGGGGCACAGCATCACTGGTCACAGATGCTGAAGAGATGGGGGTCAGCCTCACCTTTAAAGGTGCTGAGAGCACACAGAGGGAGTGACAGAACTCTATGACGCCTGCCCAAAACATTCTGGCTGCAATGACAAGCACCATCAAGATGCAGGCATCAGTAATGCATCCAGGGAATTTGAGGCCAGACCATCACTTTGGTCTGAAGGCTGTAAAGAGCACAAGCCCTGGACTGAGACACCTGCCTTTATCTTTTGCAGAAAGGTTTCACATCTGAGCGACATGAACATTGCTCATCACCTCATTAGATGACTTAGGCAGGGAAACATTCTTGGAAGTTTATTTACAATAGTGACTGTTATGTACAAGTGATTAACACCCGTTCCCAGTCTATGCAATTACATATTCTTCGCCCCGTTGCGGAAGGGGGTCGGGAAGGAGGAGGACCTCCTCGTGACCCTGCTCCTAGGCCTGGCCAAGTTGGTCATTAACGGGTCCATATAGCGGGCGATAGGGGGTGTCCCTCCCGATTGTTTGTCCCTCTTCCGCGGCTACGTTCACGGCCGGGTGTCCTTGGAGAGGGAGCACGCGGTGTCTACCGGTACACTCAAGGCCTTCCGTGCTCGGTGGGCACTGCGGGGACTGGGATGCTTTATCAACCCCTTTAATCACATTTTAATTTAAAGTTTGTAAGTTTGCTTTAAACTTTGTTCTTGGTTTTACAGCTGACCTGAATTAGGGGCTGTGCCTGATTTATCCCAATTTTGTTAATTTAGTTTAATTGTTTTAACTCTAAAAGCATTACATATTCTTCATCCCGGTGTGGAGGGGGGTCGGGAAGGAGGAGGACCTCCTCGTGACCCTGCTCCTGGGCCTGGCCATTAACAGGTCCAGGCAGCGGGCGATTGACGGGGGAGTCCCGCTCGATTGTTTGTCCCTCTTCCACGGCTACGTTCGCGGCCGGGTGTCCCTGGAGAGGGAGCGCACAGTGTCTGCCGGCACTCTTGAGGCCTTCCGTGCTCGGTGGGCACCGCGGGGACTGGGGTGTTTTATTGACCCCTTAATCACATTTTGGTTTAAAGTTGTAAGTTTCCTTTAAATTTTGTCTTTAGTTTTACAGCTGACCTGAATTAGGGGCTGTGCTTGATTTGTCCTTCATTTTGTTAACTTGGTTTGATTGTTTTAACTCACAAGAGTTACATATTCTTTGCCTTCCTAACACTGCCGCTAGGTCTTGGTGCTCCCCCAACATCCACAGCGGAGATGGAGACAGCCTGCTGGCTGCTACGCTCTGTCTGTGATGACCTTGGTAGGTGTCATCTGGAGGGCCAAGACCTGGAGGGCCCCAGCCTGCTTTATAGGGCCCTGCTGTGAGGCAGTGGTATCTTCCTCCTCCTCTGGAGCTGCAACTGTTGGGGTCACAGGAAGAGGGGATTCGGATCGGCTGGACACTCTGAGTCACTTGGGTGGATAGCCCCGGTGTGATATACCTGCTGATCCTCCTCATATGGGTACCTGAGGGCCCCACTGACTCCATGAGGAGAAGGGGAAGCTGGAGTGAGATCGAGCTGCCCCACATACCTCTTGTGCACACACTGTTGGAGACCAACTATGGCATCAGTGATGGAGTTCGGCCCATGCAGCAGTGCAGGAGAGACATCCTGGACCAAGGCCTCCATGGTGACCGGCATCCTACCAGTGTTGACCTCAGCGCTGGCATGCCAACACACTATCACCTCAGCCTGAAGGTGGACAGACTCTTCCATCATGTCTTGCAAACTGAAAAGTGCAATGGCAGCTCACCACCACCTTCTCAAGGGCAACTAGGGATGGGCAATAAATGCTAGTTCAGCCAGCAAAGCCCACATCCCGTGAATGAATTTAAAAAATCTCTTCCTCATTTTCCTGAGTTTGCCTTTGCAAATCCAGCAACCGTGACATGACTGAGTCCAGAGGCTCATCACCTGACTGGGACTCCGCAAATTTCTGGCCTCCTGCAGTTCTCCGAGCACCGGAAACATGGGAAGTCCCTGCCGCTGCCTGCTGTGGATCAGGCAGTGTGATGTGCTCACCAGATTGTGATGCTGAGGTTATTCTAGAACTACGTCACATTGAGGTATGTGTCCCTGTGCTGGTGGAAGGTATGGGTGAGCGCTATGATGGATCTTCAGGGAGGGTGCCTTGAGATTCCTCCAGAGTTTTCTTTGGGGCTTGATTGGAGGCCGAGGGCTGTGGACTCCCTCTGCTGTTTCCCAGGTATGCCTATGAAAGCAAGGAGAGAATTTAGTGCATGGCCGTGGCCTGTGAAACAGGACACATCATACATAACATGGTGTCTGATGGATGTTGCAGTGCTGAATCCTCACTTGGTAGAGCACCGTCGACCTTACCATCAGCACAGAAACAGTCCAGATCGTCACCGACTCTGTTTTCAAAGTCCATGGGGACCTTGATATCAGGCATTCCTCCACCTGTCTGTGACCTCTCCCTCATGTTGTGTGTCAGCTTGTCCTGCATACATAGAGATAAAGAAAGTGTAAGCAGGACGCCTGCCAGGCCAGATAAGTATGCCTGGCATGTGTGTGCAGTGAGTGATCCCAGGGATGGGATGAGAACAGTGAATGTGTATGTGAGAGAGTGAATGGTGATGTCCCTTGAACCGGCAGTGAGGGCCCTGTGGATGTGTGATGGGTTTGTGAGTGTGTGAGTTGAGAGTGATGAAAAGAGTGACTTACCCTGGCAGAACAGAGGAAATCATTCATCCTCTTGCGGCACGGGTGGCTGTCCTCTTTTGTAAGGCATTGGCTCTGACCATTGCTGCCACCACCTCCCAAGCCAGTTTGGTGATTTTTACTGCCCATCCTGCAGCCAGAGTGGGGGTAGAGGACATCACAGCGGGCCTCCACGGCGTCCAAAAGGCGCTCAAGGGACATGTCATTAAACCTAGTGGCTGCAGTCTTTTGCCTTTCAGGGCCATGTCTTCCAATGCAGCAGTCATGGGCTGGAAGCGCTGAGAGGTGTGTATGTGTGCTGCAGCACTTCAAACGTGGTGCCCGGCATGATGAAGCGGTGAGGTGATAGCGCGCGGGCAAATGAGAGCCTGCCCACCATGGAAACGGCGTGTTTCCCGGGAATGCACAATTAATGCAGCAGGTTGGGATGATACGGCATGATATTGCAGCCAGTGGGTAAAAAGTCGTTTTTGCTGTCCACTACTGCACTTAGTGCAAATCTGGGACAATTCCACCCCTGGTCTGGCCTACACACGAGCCCAGGCCCACAGGAATGTTATCGACTCTTAAATGACCTCTGAAATGGCCTAGCAAGCCTCTCAGTTGTATCAAACCACCGGAAAGTCTATAAGGAACGGAACTGGATGGACCACACAGCATTGACCTAGGCACCAAAAACAACAGCAGCAAATTCAGCTCAAATAACCCTGCAAAATCCTCTTCATTAACAGCTGGGGGCTAGTGCCAAAATTGGGAGAGGTGTCCCACAGACCAGTCAAGCAACAGCCTGACATAATCATACCTTATAAATAATGTCCCAGGCACCACCATCACCATCCCTGATTATGTCCTGTCCCACCGATGGGACAAACCCTGCAGAGGTGGCTGCACCGTCGTATGCAGTCAGGAGGGAATTGCCCTGGGTGTCCTCAACATCAACTCCAGACCCCATGAAGTCTCATGGCATCAGGTCAAACATGGGCAAGGAAGCTTCCTGCTAATTACCACGTTCCAGCACCCCCTTCAGCTGATGAATCAGTGTTCCTCCATGTTGAACATCACTTGGAAGAAGCACTGAGGGGACAAGGGTGCAGAATGTACTCTGTGTGGGGAACTTCAATGTCCATCACAAGAGTGGCTCAGTAGCACCACTACTGTCAGAGCTGGCTGAGTCCTAAAGGACATAGTTACTAGATTAGGTCTGCAGCAAATGGTGAGGGAACCATCAAGAGAGAAGAACAGAGTTGGCCTCATCCTCACCAATCTGCAGATGCATCTGCTCATGACAGTATCAGTAGGAGTGACCACCGCAGGGTCCTTGTGGAGATGAAGCCCCATCTTTACATTGCGGATACCTCCATCGTGATGTGCGGCACAACCATCATGCTAAATGAGATAGATTTCAAATAGATATAACAACTCAAGATTTGGTGTCCATGAGGTGCTGTGGGCCACGGCAGATGGTGGAATCTGAATTCAATAAAAATCTGGAATTAAAAGTCTAATGATGACCATGAGGCCATTGATTGTAAAAAAAAAAACAATCTGGTTCACTAATGTCCTTCAGGGAAGGAAATCTGTCACTCTTACTTGGTCTGGTCTACAAGTGACTCCAGACCCAGAACAATGTGGTTGACTCTTAAATGCCCTCTGAAATGGCCTAGCAAGCCACTCTGTTGTAACAAACCACTGCAAAGTCACAAAAAAGGAATGAAACCGGATGGACCACCAGGTATCGACCTAGGCACTGGAAATGACAACGGCTATCTCTGCCCCATCAACCCTTCAAAATCCTCCTTCCTAACATCTAGGGGCTAGTGCCAAAATTAGGAGAGCTTTCCCACAGACTTGTCAAGCAACAGCCTGACATAGTCATTCTCACAGAATCATATCTTACAGATAATGTCCCAGACTCCACCATCACCATCCCTGGGTATGTCCTCTCCCACTGGCAGGACAGAGCCAGCAGAGGTGGTGGCACAATGGCATACAGTTGGGAGGGAGTTGCTCTGGGAGCCCTCAACATCGACTCCGGACCCCATGTGGCATCAGGTCAAACATGGGCAAGGATACCTCCTGCTGATTAACATGTGCCACCCTCCCTCAGCTGATGAATCAATGCTCCTCCGTGTTGAACACCACTTGGAGGAAGCACTGAGGGTGGCAAGGGCGTACTATGTACTCTGGGTGGGGGACTTCAATGTCCGTCACAAGTGGCTTGGTAGCACCAATATTGGCCGAGCTGGCCAAGTCCTAAAGGAGACAGCTGCTAGATTGGGTCTGCAGCAGGTGATGAGGGAACCAACAAGAGGAAAAAACATACTTGACCACATCTTCACTAACCTGCCTGCCGCAGATGCATCTGTCCATGACAGTATTGGTAGGACTGACCACCACACAGTCGTTGTGGAGATGAAACCCTGCCTTCACATTGAGGATACCCTTCATCGTGTTGTTTGGCATTACCACCACGCAAAATCAGATAGATTTTGAACAGATTTAACAACTCACGGCTGAGCATCCATGAGGTCCTGTGGGCCATCAGCAGCAGCAGAAATGTACTCAAACACAATTTGTAACCTCACGGCCCAACATATCCCCCACTCTACCATTACCATCAAGCCAGGGCATCAAACCTGGTTCAATGAAAAGTGCAGGAGGGCATGCCAGGAGCAGCACCAGGCATACCTAAAAATGAGGCTTCAACTTGATGAAGCTGTAACACAGGAACACTTGCATGCCATATAGCATAAGCAGCAAGTGATAGACAGGGGTAAGCGATCCCACAACCAACAGATCAGATCTAAGCTCTGCAGTCCTGTCTCATACAGTCATGAATGGTGGTAGATAATTAAACAGCTCACTGGAGGAGGAGGCTTCACAAATATCCCCATCCTCAATGCAAAAGATAAGGCTGAAGCATTTGCTACAATCTTCAGCCAGAAGTGCTGAGTGAATGATCCATTTCGGGCTCCTCCGGAGGTCCCCAGCATCACAGGTGCCAGTCTTCGGACAAATTGATTCACTCCATGTGATATCAAGAAATGGCTGAAGGCACTGGATACTGCAAAGGCCTGACAACATTCCAGCAATAGTACTTAAGACTTGTGCTTCAGAACTTGCCGCGCCCCTAGCCAAACTGTTCCAATACAGCTATAACACCGGCACCTTCCCAAAAATGTGGAAAATTGCCCAGGTATGTCCTGTACACAAAAAGCAGGACAAATCCAACCCAGTCAATTATTGCCCTATCAGTCTACTCTCGATCATCAGTAAAGTAATGGAAGGGGTCATCAACAATGCTATCAAGCGGCACATGTTTAGCAATAACCTGCTCACAGATGCCCAGCTCTTGTCCACATTACAGCCTTGGTCCAAACTTGGACAAAAGAGCTGAACTCCCAAGGTGAGGTGAGAGTGATTACCCTTGACATCAAGGCCTCATTTGACCGAGTGTGGTGTCAAGGAGTCCGAGCAAAGCCGGAGTCAATGGGAATCAGGGGAAAAATCTCTGCTGGTTGAAGTCATACCTAGCACAATGGAAGATGGTTGTGGTTGTTGGAGGTCAGTCATTTCAGCTCCAGGACATCACTGCAGGAGTTCCTCAGGGTAGTATCCTCAGCCCAACCATCTTCAGCTGCTTCATCAATGACATTCCTTCCATCATAAGGTCAAAAATGGGGATGTTTGCTGATGATCACACAATGTTCAGCTCCTCAGATACTGAAGCACTCCATGTCCAAATGCAGAAAGACCTGGACAATATCCAGGCTTGGGCCAACAAGTGGCAAGTAACATTCGTGCTACACAAGTGTCAGGCAATGACCATCTCCAACAAAAGAGAATCCAACCATTGCTCCTTAATGTTCAATGGCATTACCATCACTAAATCCCCCACTATCAACATCCTGGGGGTTACCATTGACCAGAAACTTACCTGGACTATTGGTTTCCTTTTATAATTCTGACTAGTTTCTATGAGGTGCTTATAAATAAATGCAACTAGTAACAGCCATGATCTTGTACATACAATTCCTGTATTTTTCTACTTGTCTGTAATAAATACTGTGGTTACAAGAGCAGGTCAAAGGCTAGGAATCATGCAATGAGTCACTCACTTCCTGATTCCCCAAAGCCTGTCCACCAACTACAAGGCACAAGCCTACAGCTCCCGCAAAACTCAAGAAGCTTGACACTGTCTAAAGCAAAGCAGTCTACTTGATTGGCATCACATCCACAAACATTCACGCCGTCCACCACCAACGCACAGTAACAGCAGTGTGTAACATCTACAAGATGCACTGCAGGAATTCACCAAGGCTCCTTCGACAGCACCTTCCAAACCCACGAGCACTACCATCTAGAAGGACAAGGGCAGCAGATAGATGGGAACACCACCACCTGAAAGTTCCCCTCCAAGTCACTCACTATCCTGACTTGGAAATATATCACCATTCCTTCAATGTCGCTGGGTCAAAATCCTGGAAATCCCTCCCTAGCAATTCTGTGGGTGTACCTATACCACATGGACTGCAGCGGTTCAAGAAGGCAGCTCACCACCACCTTCTCAAGGGAAATTACAGATGGGCAATAAATGCTGGCCTAGTCATCAATGTCCACATTCTATGAATGAATAAAAAAACACTATAAAACTGGTATCACAAGGTCTACAATGTCAACATTTACTTATTGGTTAAAACAGGTTAATATAATAAAAACAATAGCAGTGACTTGATTTCCTTTTATAATTCTGACTAGTTTCTATGAAGGTGCTTATAAATAAATGCAACTAGTAACAGCCATGATCTTGTACATACAATTCCTGTATTTTTCTACTTGTCTGTAATAGGCAAGCGTGGCTTTAAACTATGAAGAAATATCAACCCAATATTTCTTTTAGAAAATTCTGCCCCCCCCAGCTTGTAGTGCAGTGGAATCAGTTTTTTTGCTCAGTGGGGCACAGCGTATGATAAACAGGTTGATCATTTTATAGTCACTGGAGTCATACACGGTTAATGGGATTTTTTTAACAGCGCATTGATGCTCCATAACAGTGCAATGTCATGTGGAAGGGAAGGAGAATCTGACTGCCTTTGCTATGTAAAACCCTACATAGTGCAGAAGTCTGCAGCTGTGCATTCCCTGAACTCATTTGAGACTTATTCAAGATTGAAATAGTTTATAAACATGACTTCCGGCTAGCAGTACCAAAGGCAATTGCCAACTATTTAACTAAGATGACTGAATGCCTTCAGAACTACACAACTAATCAATCACATTGACCTTAATATTAACACCCCTACGATGGGCATAAGAGGGTCAGTGTGGGTGGGGTTGGTTAAAATGTGTCTCCGACACCTTTTTTATAAAGCGGAGAATATCGTGGTATCTGATTGTCTTTCCCGAAGACGTGGGACACTTCATTAACATGTATAAAGTGGGTTTGCACAGGTCAGTTGGGAGCCCAATTGCAAATTCACCAGTGCTGCGTTGGTTTCCCAGGGGTCAAGACAACCAGCAATAAAAGAGAGGTAGGAGTTGGTGGTTCCTCATGCTAAGTTCCTTTCCAGCAGCCCCTGTGGGCCAGGATGAGCAAGAATACTCCCACCAGCCTCTCAAGCCATTGGCCTCCTTTTGCCAATCACAGCCACTCTCTCTTCCATCCTCTCTCGACCCACTTCGACAACCCCCACCTGGCCCAAACTGATTATAGCTTTTCTCGCTCCTGACCATTGTGGCCCCTCTACCTGCCCTGTCTTGAGGATTGACCATATCCCTTCCCAATTGCCAGGGACCGTCTCCAAGGTTCCAGCCTCCTGCCACTGCTGGTGGTATGTTAATTTGGTTGTGTGCCAAGGAGGAGACCGATGAAGATTTTGCTGTTAGTAATTCTGTATCTCTGGTCTTGCCCTGTTCTTTGGCGATTTTCAGCCTTCCTATGTCTTTTCATAAAACTGGAGGCCATCATATCTGTAAAAACATCTTTACACAATTTGCTAGAAATAGATGGTCATTTCTAACTCATAATGTTCCTCGTGGAAAATTTAACATTTAGCCCTCCAATGTGTCTCCGCAGATGAATCCTCCAGCTGTTGTGGTTTTGAGCCTTGGGTAGGAGATAGAAGCGTGCCTATCCCTCCATCCCCACCCCATCTTCCAATCCGAGCCCCAGCCGTGTATTCACTATAGTCCCTGACCTTCCCCTCTCCGATGCTGAATGTTCAGTGCTCAGCAAAGGACTTAGTTTCATACCCTTATGTCCTCACCTCAATGAATTTCGGGCTCGGCACAATGCTGAACTCTTCTTCCGCCGTCTTCGTCTACGGGCTTACTTCTTTGGGCAGGAGTCCTCTCCCCGTTCAACGGATCCTTTCGCCCACCTCCAATATTCTCCCTCCACCTGGACCCCTCCCTCTGGATTCTTACCTTCTCTTAATCTTTTCATTGAGAACTGTCAGCGCGACATTAGTCGTCTCAATTTCTCTGCTCCTCTCACCCATTCTAATCTCTCTCTCTCTGAACTTACTGTACTCCATTCTCTCAGGTCCAACGCTGACATTGTCATCAAACCCGCTGACAAGGGCGGTGCTGTTGTTGTCTGGCGCACTGACCTCTACCTCGATGAGGCTGAGCATCAACTCGCAGACACTTCCTCCTACCGCTCCCTGGACCATGACCCCACCACTGAACATCAAGCCATTGTTTCCAGGACTGTCACTGACCTCATCTCCTCTGGGGATCTTCCTCCCACAGCTTCCAACCTGATAGTCGTCCAACCTCGGACGGCCCGCTTCTATCTCCTACCCAAAATCCACAAACAGAACTGCCTTTGTAGACCGATCATCTCAGCTTTCTCCTGCCCCACAGAACTCATTTCTCGTTATCTTGACTCCCTTCTCTCTCCCCTTGTCCAGTCCCTTCCCACCTACATCCGTGATTCCTCTGACACCTAATGTCACATCAACAATTTCCAGTTCCCTGGCCCCAACCGCTTCCTCTTCACCAGGGACGTCCAATCCCTCTACACCTCTATCCCCCACCAGGATGGTCTGAGGGCCCTTAGCTTCTTCCTCGAACAGAGGCCCGAACAATCCCCATCCACAACTACTCTCCTCCGTCTGGCTGAACTTGTTCTCACACTGAACAATTTCTCCTTCAACTCCTCTCACTTCCTCCAAATAAAAGGTATGGCTATGGGTACCCGCATGGGCCCCAGCTATGCCTGTCTCTTTATGGGGTATGTGGAATATTCCTTGTTCCAGTCCTACTCCGGTCTCCTCCCACAACTCTTTCTCCGGTACATCGATGATTACTTCGGTGCTGCTTCATGCTCTCGTCTGGACCTGGAAAAATTTTATTAATTTTGCTTCCAATTTCCACCCCTCCATTTTCACATGGTCTATCTCTGACACTTCCCTTCCCTTCCTTGACCTCACTGTCTCAATTTCTGGTGATAGACTGTTCACCAATATCCAGTACAAGCCTACCGACTCCCACAGCTACCTCCACTGCAGCTCCTCACACCCCGCTTCCTGTAAGGACTCCATCCCATTCTCTCAGTTCCTTTGCCTCCGTCACATCTGTTCTGATGATGCCACTTTCAAAAATGGTTCCTCTGACATGTCCTCCTTCTTCCTTAACCGAGGTTTACCACCCACGGTGGTTGAGAGGGCCCTCAACTGTGTCTGGCCCATCTCCCGTGCATCCACCCTCACACCTTCTCCTCCCTCCCAGAAACATGATAGGGTCCCCCTTGTCCTCACTTATCACCCCACCAGCCTCCGCATTCAAAGGATCATCCTCCGCCATTTCCGCCAACTCCAGCATGATGCCACCACCAAACACATCTTCCCTTCACCCCCTGTATCGGCATTCCATAGGGATCATTCCCTCCGGGACACCCTGGTCCACTCCTCCATCACCCCCTACTCCTCAACCCCCTCCTATGGCACCACCCCATGCCCACGCAAAAGATGCAACACCTGCCCCTTCACTTCCTCTCTCCTCACCGTCCAAGGGCCCAAACACTCCTTTCAAGTGAAGCAGCATTTCACTTGCATTTCCCCCAACTTAGTCTACTGCATTCGTTGCTCCCAATGCGGTCTCCTCTACATTGGAGAGACCAAACGTAAACTGGGTGACCGCTTTGCAGAATACCTGCAGTCTGTCCGCAAGAATGACCCAAACCTCCCTGTCTCTTGCCATTTTAACACTCCACCCTGCTCTCTTGCCCACATGTCTGTCCTTGGCTTGCTGCATTGTTCCAGTGAAGCCCAACGCAAACTGGAGGAACAACACCTCATCTTCCGACTAGGCATTTTACAGCCTTCCGGACTGAATATTGAATTCAACAACTTTAGGTCTTGAGCTACCTCCTCCATCCCCACCCCCTTTCTGTTTCCCACTTCCTTTTGTTTTCTCCAATAAATTATATAGATTTTTTTTCCCACCTATTTCCATTATTTTTAAATATTTTTAAATCTTTTATGCTCCCCCCACCCCCACTAGAGCTATACTTTGAGTGCCCTACCATCCATTCTTAATTAGCACATTCGTTTAGATAATATCACCAACTTCAACACCGATGTGTTCTTTTGTTCTGTTGTTTGTGACATCTTTTGATGATCTGCTTCTATTACTGCTTGTTTGTCCCTACAACCACACCAACCCCCTCCACTTCTCTCTCTCTCTCCCCCCACCCAAACCTCACACCCCAACCCCCCCCCCCCCCCGCCCCCCACACCCCCCCAACACCTTAAACCAGCTTATATTTCACCCCTTTCTTGGACTCATTCAAGTTCTGTCGAAGTGTCATGAGGACTCGAAACGTCAGCTCTTTTCTTCTCTGCCGATGCTGCCAGACCTGCTGAGTTTTTCCAGGTAATTCTGTTTTTGTTTTGGATTTCCAGCATCCGCAGTTTTTTTGTTTTTATCTCAGTATTAATTAGCAGCCGGGGGAAGACCAATAACTGGAGGAAGCAGTTAAATCTTGAAATAAGTGCCCTTATTATAATTAATTCTATTTAACTGTATTACAGTCAGTAAATGAGCTAAATCGACAATAAGATGAGCTCCTCATTTAATCTGATTTGCTTGCCCTTGATTTTTATACTGGTGACTTATTTTTTAAATTATTATTTAGTACAAATCTCTTTCTTCAGTGTTCAATAGGCTACAGATAAACCACAATCAAGCATGAGATTTTGTATCACTGAAGTGCTTTGCCAATACATTACTGAAAAGGATCATAAATGCAGTGATACACTGACCACAGAATCACTGTTGTTTTTTGAAGTGAGATTGCTTTCTTTGTTGAATGGAAAGTAGTCTTCGTTTACTGCTTCAACAAGCATGGAGAGAGAGAGATGCAACCTGTGCATTCAGTCTCCAGGCAGTATCGCAATAGAACTGCGTGAGTTCTGATGAAAGGTTATTGACCAGAACATTAACTCTGCTTCTCTCTCCACAGATGCTGCCAGGCCTGCTGAGTATTTCCAGCATTTTCTGTTTTTATTTTACAATAGAACTTTACACCTGTACATCTATACTTGGGTAGCTGTTGCTCTCACCAGCAAGCTTTAATGAGTAATCACACTGATCTGGAATTGTTGAGAAGATTGAAATATTTTGTTTCTTGATATGATACGTGGGTGCTTTGAAGATCTCGGAGAAATTTATCTGAATATTCTTTTGCTTTCATGGTTACTCTGAAGTGCTGGTTGAGTTAGGTCACAGATTTGTGATGAAGTAACAGAGAAGGTTGAAGAAGGAAATGCAATGTTGTCTATATGGATCTTAAGAAAGTTGTTTGACAAAATATCACATAAAAGGCTGGTTAACAAAATTGAGGTTCATGCAATAGGAGAGTCAGTGTCAGCTTGGATAACAAAATTGGCTTAATGACAGAAAAACAGTGAGTCGTGGTAAATGGCTGTTTTTTCAGACTGGAGGATGGTAGACTGTGGTATTCCCTAAGGTTCGGTGCTTGGGCCACAGCTTTTTGTGCTTTTTTAAAAATGACTTGAATATTGGAATACACAGTAAAATTTCAAAATTTGCCAATGATACCAAACTAGGAGACGCAACAGACAATGAGGACGATACCAATTGATTGCAACAGGACATAGAAAGGTTCACAGAATGGGCAGGCAAGTAGTAAATGAAATTTAATACAAAGATGTGTGAGGTGATGCATTTTGACAGCAGGGATAAGAAGAGGCAATAAATGGCATGCTTCTAAAGAGTATACAGGGACAGAGGGACCTGGGAGTTCATGTGCATAGATCTTGAAGGTGGCAAGACATATTGAGAGTGTAGATAACAAAGCATTTAGGATCTTAGGCTTCATAAACAGAGGCATTGATTACAAAAGCGGGGAAGTTATGCAGAACCTTTATAAAGTTTCACTTAGGCCACAACTAGACTGTTGCATCCAGTTCTGGTCACCACACTTTAGGATAGATGTAAAGATCCTCTAGAAGGTGCAGAGGAGATATACCAAAATGCTTCCAGGGGTGAGGGATTTTAGCTACAAGGTGAGGTTGGAGAAGCTGGGATTCTTCTTTTTGGAGTAATGGAGATGGAGGGGTACAAGATTATGACAGGTTTATATATGTTAGGCAAAGAAAAGCTGTTCCCATTGGCTGATGGTACAGGGCTCAGGGACAAAGATTTAATGTTTTGGGCAAGAGATATAGTGGAGCTGCGAGGGAGAACATTTTAACCCAGCAGGTTGTAATAACCTGGAACTCGCTGCCTACAAGTGCAGTGGAAGCGAGACAATGAATGATTTCCAAAGGAAATTGGATGGGCACTTGAGGGAAATAAACTTGCAGGGCTATGGGGCTAGAGAGGGATTGGATTGCTCTACAGAGAGCTAGCAATTACTCAATAGACTGAATGGCCTCCTTCTGTGCCTTAATGACACAATGGCCAGAATTCTAGATAACTTTTGGGGATGAACAGAGAGGTGGGAAGGCTGACAAAATGGTAGGGGAAGGTGTTGTGTGGCATGCTTGATGCCTTCTAGTCACCAGGCCATTTTGCCAATGACGGGAACGGTGACAGATAGACCACCCACCTGGAGCCCGATTGAGCCACTTAAGTGATCCTGGCTAATAGAGCCAGGTAGAGAGATCATGGTTCTTGGGGACAGGCAGCTGTCCTTTAATAGGATGACAGTCCTGATGGCAGCCACTTAATTGGCTATCACTGGTAAACTGTGCCACCTGGTCCTGCTGCTGGCCGAAGTGGAAACGTGCCCTTGCTTTTGGCTCCTTCAGTGAGACTTCTGCTGACTCCAAAAAATTCCACCCCACGAATCTATGAGCAGAATTTAATGCCCACCCCTGTGGCGAATTTGGTGTGGGAGGCATCAGGCAGGAAGGGGTGGGTCTGGACTCCTCTGCCTTCTCCCTTTAACGCCAATTAGCTCTGTGGCGGGGTGGCCCGTGAATAGCCTTCCTACCCCTCTGCCAATTGAGATCCTTAAGTGGTACACCGCATGGGTTGCACCAGAAGTAGCTGAAAGCGGTGCATCTGCCATTTTCAGCTTTTCAAGCTTCCAGAAGGCCACTGGACTGAATCTACAGAGCCAAATTTTGCTGCCATTTTTGTCATTCCATCATGGATTTCTAAAGGTAATTGGCTAAACACCTGAATGGAAAACATTTGCAGAGCTACCAAGGAAGAGCTGGGGAAGTGGGACAGGCTAAACTGTTCTTGCAATGATCGTCGGATCATTAACACTAACCTTAACCTCTGCCCTCATTTTGTTTCTTTTTCTTTGCTGGTTTTGTTTTTAATCCTTCTTTTTTTTCTCTTTTTTTGCTTTTGGACTTCAGCTGTTCATGATTCTGCCATTCACATCTCCTCCAGACACATTGTTTGTTTCTTTACCCGTCCCATTATACATCAATTTACAGCATCAGCTCTGTTGTCACTTAATCACTTCTGCTTTCCACCCTGACACAGACCTTCCTTTCTGGTCTTTTCCCCACTTTCCCCCATTTCACTTGCTTAAAACCTGTGACATTCTAACTTCTCCCAGTTCGGTTGAAAGGTCATCCACCTGAAACGCTAACTCTGTTTTTCTCTCCAGATAATCTCCCAGGTCTGCTGAGTATTTCCAGCTGTTTCCATTTCGACATTGTCCCTTTAAATAGAGTTCAGATTGAGTCATGCAGGTACATATCATATCCGCTGCGCAGCTTGGAGATGTAGAACCCAGGACATATCCTACAAACAAACTGAAACTGGACATACTGATTTACTTACCGATTTTGTGTACACAATTTTACCCCTTCACATTAATATTGGGCTTTCTGTTTATGCATTTTACCCTTTGTTTTTAATGGCACTTAGCACATTTTACTGTGGACCCCAGCCATTCAGTATATTAGACTATATTGCTAGCATTTCAGCTAAATGCACTTATAGTTAGGCTTCTGCACTGTGATTTAAAAAAGGGCAACGCAAAAGATTGTTGAGTTAAACAGCCATTTTAATTGTATAAACTTAATGCTTCCATGTTCTAACAAAAATGTCACATTGATTCATTGTCCCCTGTCCCTCAGGAGTAGGCAACATTTTTAATATGTATAATTTTATGTGGTAGTGACAAGTCTATGTAAAGTTTTACCAAGTTTTCATGAAATTAAAGAAAATAAACCCCAATTGTTACCAAAGGATGCCCCTACATTACAATAGTGAGCACATTTCATTGGCTGTGAAACACTGAAGTTGTGAATGGTGCTATATAAATGTAAGTTCTTTCTTTCTTGGTAACATTGGAGGAGATAATTCCAGGTATCGGAGTGTAATTGAACCACTGGGACCAGTTAATGCGATTGATGCAAAAGTACCAAAATGAAAAGAGATCTGGCCATTAAATACCGCAAAATTATTTTATGTCAGTGCAAACCAGAAACAAATAAATCTCTCCATCTCTTAAATACATTGAAATTGCTGCTTCTGAAATACAGAATTGCTGCAAAGAGGGCAGCAGGTTTAACCATGACTAAAGTGGTGGTGCGCACATGGCAAATCCATAAGCTGGTTCGCACTAGACTTTGGGCGGAATCGTCCAGCCCCATTGACGTCGAGCGTCATTGCATTGGAGGGGTGGGGGGGGGGGGGGGGGGGGGGTGGGGGGGTGGGGGGCGTGGCATGGGGAAATATGGCGAGAAGGCCAAAAATCCAGTTCAAATTGTCATGAAACCAGCTTGTGACCGTCCGCTCTACCCATCAATGGCAGGCCATGCCTGCCTACGCTGCACTCTGGGAACCTAGTTTCAATATTTTAACATCTCATTATAAGCACTGCTCACCGGAATCATCCCCCCACGTCAAACTTACCCCCCACGTTAAAATCACCGCCAATGTTGGTGTGACTTCAAAATGGCGTGAACCATGACCGCCTTTAAAAGGCGTGCACCTGGCAATCTGACCTTCAAGGGGAACTCGAAGGTGAGAGCCCACAACCTTGCTCAGCCTTTGCAAGCATTGCCCGTAGGACATTAAGGAATAGGTGACATGCATTTGTGTGGGGCACAGGGAAGTCACTCTTTCCCAGCTGGCTTTCAGGGTGGTGCGGGAGCAAGGGCTACAGTGGGGGTCAGGCTTGGGGTGGGATTGGGGTGCAAGGCACAACAGACTGAGGAAAGTACTCAAGCACATGGTGGGGGGCGGGGAAGGGGGCAGTGAGGGAAGTGGCCAAGCACTTGGAAAATCTTGTCAAAAGTGAGCATTCTTCCGCAGCTGAGACCGTTCAGCTGCAGCTCCATTGACATACTTGGAGTTGGGCCTCTGAAGCTTTTCTGCCCACTCAAGCAACATAAGAGCATGAAAGTGCCACCAAATTCTCCAGAACTTTTCACCCCTTGGTTGCAGACTGCAAATTAATGTGCATTTTAGGGGGCAGCAGAGTAATTGGTCACCTGGCCAAATTGTACAACCCCTTTGCGAAAGTTGACCATGGCACAGTCACTGGTGGAGGTGCTCACAGCCCCTTGCAATGTCTTTATTAATGTTTAGAGCAGTATCCTCATGGTTCAAGCTAACAGGGCAGCCTTGCAGTGTGGGTTAGAAGAATGCTTGTGTCTGAGCTGAGAGCGTGGCAAGCAGTCCAGTGGCCAAAGCTGCCACCATTCGGTCAAGTGGAGTCGGGCAGAGGTTCATGGGTTTCAGACAGCCAAAGAGCGGTGGCCAGAACTCTCCTGCATGTGTGAAGGGGCCTACAGACTTAACCAAGAGAGGTTCTTAGGACACATCTGCTAACCCATGCGTCTCGCTCTTTGATCCTGCAGGAGAAAAACATCAGAATCATGGAGCCTGGTGATTTAGTGGTATGCCTTATGGTTTACATAGAGCAGAGAAGAAGAAGAACAGAGCAGCGGAGGCACCTGGCTTGGCAAATGGAGGAGCACCTTCCTCAAAATGAGGGTGTTGCAGTGCTTGCTACGCATGCAGCTGAAGATCCATAGCAAGACACCGCACTGCGCTAGACCCAGGGACTATAGATGGTGCTTGTCATTCCTACAGATGACTGAGGACCAGTTGAAGACTGAGCATGTCCAGGGACCTGGTTGGTCACATATGTCACCTTCTGCAGGATTTGGCACTGGGGGACATTGAGGGCATCCATGTTGTGAAAGTGACCACAGTGCTCAATTTTTATGCCAATGGCTCCCTCCAGGGCTCCACAGGTGACCTGTATGGGATCTCGCAAGCCTCCATGCACAAGAGTACCCAGGAAATCACGGACGCCATATTCTCGAAGGCACAGAACTTTACGCATTTCGACCAGGATCAGTAAAGCCAGCAAACAAGAATGCTGGGATTTGCACAGATCTCTGAGGCAGGATCTTCTGGTTGGCGAGTGGGGGCAGAGCCCACTCACTGATGCGTAAAATGATGCGCGATGACGTTGGGTGGAACTCCTGACATCACCCCGCATCATTTCCACTTTCAGGTCGGCAGAGGCGCAGCCGAGTCAGCTGCGCGCCCACCGACCTGACAACGGCCTATTGAGGCCATTGAAAAACAAATTAAAATCATTAATGGACCTGCCCGTCCAACCTTAAGATTGATGGGCAGGGCGGGAGCCCTGGCGGGCTTCGGAAAAAGCATGAAATCTCATCCACGGGCAGGATGAGGTTTTATGAGGGTATTTAAATTTTCAAGAAAGGCTTCAATAAAACTTACAGTCATGTCACAACTCATGTGACAGTGTCACATGAGGGGACATGGCAGGGAAAATTTTTAAACATGTTTAATAAAAGTTTTAAATCGGAGCTGATCTCCCTGAGGCTGCACTTAGCCTCAGGGAGATCTGTGCGCTCTTTTGCGCGCTTGTGTGAAAGAGTGCACTCCTGGCTGTGGGAATCCCCCCCCACCCCCCCACCCCCACCTGCACAGGGAGTGCATAGCGCCCAGATCTCCATGGCAACAAGCAGTCAACTGCATCAACCACAAGGGCTTTCACTCACTGAATGTTCAGCTGGTGTGTGACCTCCACAAACACATTCTATAGGTCTACGCATGAATCCTAGGTAGTGTCTACAACTCCTACATCCTCAGCAGGTCTCAGATCCCTGACATCTTCCAGGATCCAGAGAGGCTTCAGGGTTGGCTCCTCAGGAACAAGTGCTACCAACAGAAGACACCTGCGTTTTCTTGTGTAGGAGCCAAGGTTTCACATCTGAGTGACATGAACACTAATCATCAGAACATGGAGCCATAGCCAAGGAGACATTCTTGGGAGTTTAGTTATAATAGTGAACATTACGTACAAGTGAGTAACACCCGTGCTCAGGCTGTGCTTCCTGATTGGTCTCCAATGCAGCTTGTTTCTGGAGAACTGTGTGCTGTTGCTATGGTTGAGCTTCGTGCTGGCTGTGGCTGTAGCTGCTGCTGTGGGATTTCCTGTAGCTGTTCCCGCTGCTGTGGGATTTCCTGTGGCTGTTCCTGCTGTTGTATTCCTGTGGCTGTTCCTGCTGCTGTATTCCAGTGGCTGTTCCTGCTGCTGTGGATTTCCTGTGGCCATTCCTGCTGCTGTGAGATTTCCTGTGGCTGTTCCTGCTGCTGTGGGATTTCCTGTGGCTGTTCCTGCTGCTGTGGATTTCCTGTGGCTGTTCCTGCTGCTGTGGGATTTCCTGTGGCTGTTCCTGCTGCTGTATTCCAGTGGCTGTTCCTGCTGCTGTGGGATTTCCTGTGGCTGTTCCTGCTGCTGTATTCCAGTGGCTGTTCCTGCTGCTGTGGGATTTCCTGTGGCTGTTCCTGCTGCTGTATTCCAGTGGCTGTTCCTGCTGCTGTGGGATTTCCTGTGGCTGTTCCTGCTGCTGTATTCCAGTGGCTGTTCCTGCTGCTGTGGGATTTCCTGTGGCTGTTCCTGCTGCTGTATTCCAGTGGCTGTTCCTGCTGCTGTGAGATTTCCTGTGGCTGTTCCTGCTGCTGTGAGATTTCCTGTGGCCATTCCCGCTACTGTGGGATTTCCTTCTAGTCCTCAACTGGAGCAAGAAGACTGCTGCCAACAAGGCTGCTGCTGTTGCTGCTATTACATCCTGCCATTGCAGTGTGAGGCCTTGTAAGGCCTAGCAGGGCCTGAAGAGCCTGGGAATGGGAATTCAAGAAGAGCTGAGGGGAGAGAACTCCACCACAGCCAGAGGGGTGGACTGCTCCTGTGCTGAAGGTGGTTGCCTGGGGGAAAATAAAGACTCTAATTCTACTGCTTGGTTGTCTGCAGTGGGAGGAAGGAAGATCTAAGGAGGGAGGGCTGCGAGAGACTGCACATTAAGGGGAAAAGAAACCTATACCGCATTCTGCCCTCCCTTGCCTTTCCTGGGTTAGCTAGTGCTGCCCAGAGCCTGCTGCATCCAAGAACTTTCAAATCTGATCCGAACTGTACCTGAACAGTGCAAGCTGCCCAGGAGAAGACTCTACCCCTGCAGCAGAAGATCAGAATACACCACCACCATCCCCCATTCTTCCACCCTCCTGAAACATCGAGGCGTTTGCCTTTCCGTCCTCTTTCCCTCTCCCTCTCCCTGTCCCCTACTCCCACTCCCTTTTTCTCCAGAATCTTCTGCCTTACCTGTACCGGGGTGGGTGTAGCAGTCCCCGATGGCAAGCGCCATCTTCGCCGATGATGGGGCCCACCCAGACCACCCGTGCCGGGGCAGTGGGCTCTTGGCCTCTCACACCATTTAAATTGCTGACACGTCAACTTGGGGTGAAGTGTGACACCCAACCCACAATGACCATCGGGGCCTGTGTAAAGGCTCTGGCCAGGGTGGTCGGCCCTTCGGCCATAGTCTCAGCCTCAAAAATGTACGGGAAGACCATTTTCTTTCTAAAAGCTGAGTGGGCGGTGCACCTCACCCTTGAAAAGAGGCTTACAGTGGGCGGGGCATTCCTGGTGGTGGACCTTCTGGAGGCCATCAACCAGAGGGTCATATTATCTAACGTCCTGCCCTTCGTCCCCAGTGGGCTCCTCCTCCCCCAACCCTGCCATCTGGGTGGGTGACGTTGGGGGTGGCGCCGATCCCTCTCGGCCTGAAGGAGGCCAGCCTCCATCATGTGTACTCCTTCCAGTGCCAGGTTTTTGTAGGCCTGGCCCAGGATGAATGCACCGAGGGGGGTTTTGATATCGTCTTTGAGGGGGCTGCCTATCGCACTGTTTGATTGGTGGATGGCACGTGGTGCCATGCCTGCAAGGGGGCGGGGCATGAGAGCAAGACTGCCCTGCCTCCAAGGCCACCAATACCATCCAGGCGGCCGCAGCTGGCACCGCTGCTCCTCCCCCTGCCACCGCTCCAACTTCCTACCAACAAGGGGAGATGCCACCGGCAGCTGCCGGCAAGGTGGGGGGAGAGGCCCTGTGCCGTAAGAAGGCACAGAGGAAGATACCCTGGTGCCCCCCCACCAATTCTCCCCTCATCCCTTTATGGGAGCTCCAGGATTTTTTAGCTAGTAATCGCGGCCACTGGTACAGGGTCCAGTCGGCCCTGGACTAGTGGCACTCTTTTCCTCTTGTGTTCTGGTCTGCCCATGAGGCCCACACATTTCTCATTGGGCTCCTGAAGGAGGGGAAGGATTAAAATAGTCCTCTCCTTCTTACACTTTGCATGAGGTGATGGTAACACGTACTTCTGACAATGAAGACTACCATAGCCAGCCTCAACATCCACAGCAGGAGGGACGCACAGAGCAGGTTCCAGAACTTATAGCCCTCAGGGATGGGAAGTATGCGGTATGCTTCCTGCAGGAAACCCAAACCATTCCGGGAGATAAAGCTACGTGTCTCCTGGAGTGACGAAGGGGGAGGGGTCTACATGAGTCACCTACCCTTCAATTCTGGTGGGGTGGCTACCTTGTTGGCCCCATGTTTTCACCCGAAGATCTTAGGGGTCAAGAAGCCAGTGCCAGGCTAGTTGCTGCACTGTACTGTGTGCCTAGAGGGCTCGGTGCTTCACTTTGTGAATGTGTGCGCTCCCCTGGGCGCGCAGCAGCAAGCGAGCTTCTTTGAGGCAGTGTCCACTCATCTCGGCTCCATTGATGTGGGCGAGTGCATCTTCCTCAAGGGGGATTTCAACTATATCCTCGGGACCAGGAACCGTCACAGTGAACAACACCGCTCACTCAGTGTGAGAGTAAGCTGAGGGACCTGGTTGGGTCCTTCGAGTTGGTGGATGTCTGGCGACATCTTCATCCTGACTCCAGCGTTTTCACTTTTGTGTCACCTGGAGTTGGAGTGTCCAGACTCGAACACCTTTAATGGGTTCGTGTCCTGCATTCCGTTGCCTTCTGTGTGGTAGGTGCCATGCACAGACCACCGTCTGGTGTTGGCAGAACTCATTCTGTTCTGCACTCGGATGGGGTCCGCATACTGGCACTTTAACAACCTGCCGCTGGACAACTAGCAGATCCTGGGTTCATTCCATCATTTCTGGGCCGGCTGGATAAGGAAGCTGGGAGGCTTCCCCTCCTTGAGGCTATGGCTCACGTCCGCGTTTTCTGTCAGGAGTACGCGAGGGGGTCGACAAAGGGTCGGAAATCCAGAGTCGAGAAGTTGGAGAAGTAGGTGCTTGACCTGGGGGCATGTGTCCATCAGCCCGATGCGGACCCGGCTCTGCGGCTGGTGTTCGAAGAGAAGGGCGCACTGCGGGATCTGCAACTCGTTGAGTCCCACAGTGCGTAAGTGAGGTCACGGATCCAGTTCCTGCAGGACCTGGACTGCAGCTCCCCCTTCTTCTACTCACTGGAAAAAAGGCACGGGGTCCGTCAGCAGCTCCTTATGCTGCTGGTGGACGAAAGACCCCTTGTCTCGGATCCGGAGGGCATCAGGGCCATTGTAAAAACGACTACACAGCCCGGTTCTCTCCGGATCTGTCCAGCGAGGATGCTCGCAGAGTTTTGGGGAGGACCTGCCGCGGGTCGGCCCGGAGGGCGCCAGAAAGTTTGACTCCCCTATAAGTCTGTGAGAGCTGACCAGGGCCCTCGACAGCCTCTCCATGGGCAAGTCCCCAGGGCTGGACAGGCTGACCGTGGAGTTCTTTAGAGTGTTCTGGGACATCCTGGGGAATGACTATTCAGGGGTCCCGAGGGAGGGTATCACTACCGGGGAGATGCCCCTCTCATGGTGCAGGGCGGTCATTACTTAAAATCCAACCTCCCTCCTCAGCGCGGATTGCAAGATCTCTGCCAGGGACATGTCTTGGCACTGTGCAGGACCACATGACCCACCCTGACCAATCCTTCACGGTCCAGAGTTGTACCATCTTTGATAATATCCATCTGATCCGGGATGTCATCCACATTTCCCAGGTGACTGGTCTGTCGAGCGCCTTCCTGCCTCTTAACCAGGAGAAGGCATTTGACGGGGTGGGTGGCGAATATTTATTCGGAACTCTGCGAGCAATCGGGTTCAGGACGCATTTCGTCCCCCGGATCCGACTTCTGTACGCTGCCACAGAGTGTCACAGGAAGAGAGGATTTGAATCGGCTGGACAGTCCCAGAGTCCCGTGGGTAGGTGGCCTCTGGCTGACTCCTTGAGGAGAAGGGGAAGCTGGAGTGAGATCGAGCTGCCTCGCATCCCTCTCATGTTGACACTGCTGGAGGCCAACTATGGCATCAGTGATGGAGTTCAGCCCGTGCTGCAGTGCAGGACCAATGTTCTGGACCAAGGTCTCTATGGTGGCTGCCATCCTACCAGTGTTGACCTCAGTGCAGTGGCATGCCGGTGCTATCATCTCAGACAGAAGGCGGCCATACTCTTCCATTGTCCCTTGCAATCTGAGGAATGCAGCGGACATCCCTTCCTGATGTTTCTGAGCTTGCCTTTGCAGGTCCAGCAGCTGAGGCATGACCCAATCCAGGGGCTCCTCATCTGACTTGGACTCAGCAGATTTCTGGCTTCCAGAAACCTGGCAAATCCTTCCCTCTGCCAGCTGTGGATCAGACAGTACGATGTGTTCAGCAGACTGTGATCCTGAGGCTACTCTAGAACTAGGTCCCACCAAGGTGTGTGTCTTTGTGCTGGTGGAGGGTGTGGGTGAACACTGTAATGGATCTTCAATTTGGGTATCATCAGATTCTTCTTCCAAGGTATCTTTGGGAGCTTGAACCAAGGACCTGGCTCGTGGACCCCCTTGGCTGCTCCCCAGATGTGCCTGTGAAATCAAGGGGAGATAATTAGTGCATAGCAGTGGCCTGTGAAACAGGACACATCACTCATGGCATGGCTGTCTGATGGATGTTGCACCGCTGAATCTTCACTTGGTTAAGTACCGCTGACCTCATCGTCAGCACAGGAACAGTCCAGATGTTGCCAACCAGCTGGATGATTCTATATTCTCAAAGTCTGTGAGGACCTTGATGTCGAGCATTCCTCCACCTGTCTGTAACCTCTTCCTTTTGTTGTGTGCCAGCTTGTCCTGCAATAAGACAAATAGAGAGAGTGTAAGCAGGATGCCTGCCAGGCCAAATGAGAAGGATGCCTGGCATGTGTGTGGGTGGTGAGTAGTGCCATGGACAGGATGAGGACATGATCCACAGGGCAGGTGAAAGTCTGTGTGAGAGAGTGAATGGTGATGTCCCTTGAACCTGGCGGAATAGAGGAGATCATTCATCCTCTTTCGGCACTGGGTGGCTGTCCTTTTTTGCAGGGCATTGGCGCTGTCCACTGCTGTCACTGCCTCCCATGCTGGATTGGTGACTTTTCTTGCTGGTCTTCGCCCAGAGTGGGGGTAGAGGACTTCATGGCAGGTCTCCACTGTCCCCACTAGGCAACCGAGTGAGTTGTCACTAAATTTGGGGGCAGCAAGTTTCCCCCCCTTTGGCAGCCACGGCTTTCCAGCAGCTTCTGATGCCTTAGAGAGCTAGCTCTGTGTGGGGACGCTATTTAAATATAGCGCCTGGATTACTGAAGCCTGAGGTTACGATGGGGCAGGCGAATCAGAGGCCGCCCCACCAGCAATCTGGAGTTTTTCCTGTGCTTGCATTACTAATGAGGTGGGACATGTCGGGAATGGGACAATATGGGCCGACAGGTAAAATGGCTATTTTCTCTCCCATTACCGCACTTCTGGGCAAATTTTGGACGATCCCGTCCTTAGACTCAAAGAACTTATTGTATAGTCGGTTATTGGGAGAAACATAGAAACTAGGAGCAGGAGTAGCCCTTCAAGCCTGCTCCACCACTCATTATGATCATGGCTGATCATCCAACTCAATAGCCTGCTCCCGCTTTCTCCCCATACCGTTTGATCCCTTTCGCCACAAGAGCTATATCTAACTCTTTCTTGAAAACATACAATGTTTTGGCCTCACTACTTTCTGTGATAATGAATTCCACAGTCTCACTACTCTCTGGGTGAAGAAATTTCTCCTCATCTCAGTCCTATATGGTCTACCCATATCCTCAGACTGTGACCCTGGTTCTGGACTCCCCCACCATTGGGAACATCCTTCCTGCATCTACTCTGTCTTGTCTTGTTAGAATTTTATAGGTTTCTATGAGGTCCCCCCTCATTCTTCTGAACTCCAGCGAATATAATCCTAATCGACTCAAACTCTCCTCATATGTCAGTCCCGCCATCCCAGAAATCAATCGGGTAAACCTTCGCTGCACTCCCTCTATAGCAAGTACATCCTTCCTCAGATAAGGAGACCAAAACTGCACACAATATTCCAGGTGTGGTCTCACCAAGGCCCTGTACAATTGCTGCAAGACATCCCTGTTCCTGTACTCGAATCCTCTGGCTATGAAGGCCAACATACCATTTGCCTTCTTTACCGCCTGCTGCACTTGCATGCTTACCTTCAGCGACTGGTGTACAAGGACACCCAGGTCTCATTGCACATTCCCCTCTCTCAATTTATAGCCATTCAGATAATAATCTGCCTTCCTATTTTTGCTACCAAAATGGATAACCTCACATTTATCCGCATTATACTGCATCTGCCATGCATTTGCCCATTCACTCAGTTTGTCCAAATCACACTGCAGCATCTCTGCATCCTCCTCACAGCTCACCTTCCCACTCAAATTTGTGTCAACTGCAAATTTGGAGATATTACATTTATTTCCCTCATCTAAATTACTAATACATATTGTGAATAACTGGGGCCCCAGCACTGATCCCTGCAGTACCCCACTAGTCACTGCCTGCCATTCGGAAAAAGACCCATTTATTCCTACTCTTTGTTTCCTGTCTGCCAACCAGTTTTCTATCCACCTCAATACACTACCCCCAATCCCATGCGCTTTAATTTTACCCGCCAATCGCTTATGTGGGACTTTGTCGAAAGCCTTCTGAAAGTCCAAATAAACCATATCTTCTGGCTCCCCCTCATCAACTCTACTAGTTACATCCTCGAAAAATTCCAGTAGATTTGTCAAGAATGATTTCCTTTTCATAAATCCAGGCTGACTCTGTCTGATTCTGCCACTGTTTTCCATGTGCTCAGCTATTAAATCTTTTATAATGGACTCTAGAATTTTCCCCACTACCAACGTCAGGCTGACTGGTCTATAATTCCCTGTTTTCTCGCTACCTCCCTTTTTAGGAAACAAATAGTGGGATTACATTAGCTACCCTCCAATCTGTAGGAACTGTCCCAGAGACTATAAAACCTCAGAAGATGACCACCAATGCATCCGTTATTTCCATGGCCACCTCCTTAAGTACTCTGGGATATAGATTATCAGGCCCTGGGGATTTACCGGCCTTCAATCCCATCAATTTCCCCAACACCATTTCCCTACTAATACTGATTTCTTTCAGTTCCTTGCTCTCACTAAACCCTGTGTTCCCCAACATTTCTGGTATGTTATTTGTGTCCTCCTTTGTTAAGACAGAACCAAAGTACGTATTTAGTTGGTCAGCTATTTCTTTGTACCCCATTATAAATTCCCCTGTTTCTGACTGTAAGGGACCTACATTTGTCTTTACCAATCTTTTTCTCTTCACATACCCATAGAAACTTTTACAGTCAATTTTTATGTTCCCTGCAAGCTTACTCTCGTACTCTGTTTTTCCTTTCTTAACAAATCCCTTGGTCCTCCTTTGCTGTATTCTAAACTGTTCCTAATCCTCAGTTCTGTTGTTTTTTCTGGCCAATTTGTATGCCTCTTCCTTGCATCTAATACTATCTCTAATTTCCCTTGTAAGCTATGGTTTGGCCACCTTTCCTGTTTTACTTTTGCACCAGACAGTAATAAACAATTGGGAAGGGAGCTTCCTGACCAGCACTCCCTGTAAGTGCCACTCCACACCAGGAGTGCCAACTTCAGTGAGACCTGGTAAAATGAGGTAGGGCTTGTGTCAAATTTTTACCTTAATTTTACACTGAAGCCCTATAACTGGTATGGAAGCCCAACTTGTATGGTCAAGAACCCTGTAGCTGATCTCAAAAGTGGGCATTCTGCTCAACAAGCCTGTCTAAGAATGGCAATAGGCAGTGGTAACACTTTCATAACTACGTGGCAACGCAGAAACCTATTTCACACCCAATTATAGAAAAGATACTGTTCTTGGAATGCTAGGTAGTGGTAACGTTACTGGACTGGTAATCCACTGATGTTCATCAATAAGAGTGGCTTGGTAGTACCATCACTCACTGAGTTAGTTGAGCACTGAAGGACATATCTGTCAAACAGGGCCTGGGGCATGTAATGGAGAGAACTAACACAAGGGAAGAGCCTACTTGACCTCATCCTCACCCACCTACCAGTAACAGATGTATCAGTCCATGAGAGTATAGATGGGTGTGACCACTGCATATTTCTTGTGGAAACATATCTAGCAGCTCAAAACTGGGTATCCATTTATTGTTGTGGAACATCAGCAGCAGGGTTGTATTCCATCGCAATTTGTATCTTGTGGCCCAGCATATCCCTCACTCTACCATTACCAACAAATCAGGGGATCAACCCTAGTTCAATGAGGACTATAGGTGGACATGCCAGGAGCAGCACAAGGCAAACCTAACAGTCATGTGCCAAGCTGGGGAACCCAAATCACAGGACTAAATTTATGTTAGACGGTAGAAGTAGCATGCTACAGACAGAGCTAAGGCATCTCACAACCAACCGTCAGATTTGTACCACTTTGCTGTACTGCCATAGCTCGTGATGAATAGTAGTAGGCAATTAAGCAAATAATGGGAGGAGGAGGCTCCACAAACATCCCCCCCAAATGATGGCATAGCCCAGTACATCAGTGCAAAAGACAAGATTGAAGCATTTGCAACCAACTTCAGCCAGAAGTGCCAAGTGGATGATCCATTTCAGCTTCTTCCTGAGGCCCCAGCATTACAGATGTCAGTCTTCAGCCAATTTGATTCACTCCACGTGATATCAAGAAATGGCTGAATGCACTGGATACAATAAAGACTATGAGCTGCAACAACATCCCAACTGTAATGCTGAAGACTTGTGCTTCAGAACTGGCCATGCCCTTAGTCAAGCTGTCCCAGCACAACTACAACACAGATATCTACCTGGCAATGTGGAAAATTGCCCAAGTGTGTCCTGTGTAGAAAAGGCAGGACAATTTCAATCTGGTTATTTACTTCCCCATCAGTCTTCTGTCAATCACCAGCAAAGTGATGAAAGGTGTGATCAACATGCTATAAAGTGGTAATTACTCATCAATAACCTGCTCACGGACGCTCAGTTTAGGTTCTGCCAGGACCACAGCCCAAGACCTCATTGCAGCCTTGGTCAAAACATGGACAAAAGAGGCGAATGCCAGAGGTAAGGTGAGAATGACTGCCCCTGACATCAGGACAGCATCGACTGAGCATGGCATCAAGGAACTCTAGCAAAATTGAAGTCAATGGGAAAACTTTCTACTCCTTAAAGTAATACGCAGAACAGAGGTTGTGGTTGTTGGAGGTCAATCACCTCAGCCCCAGGACATCACTGCATTAGTTCCCCAAGGCCCAACCTTCAGCTACTTCGTCAATGACCTTCCTTCCATCACAAGGTCAGGGAGAGATGTTTGCTGATGACTGTAATGTTCAATTCCATTCACAACTGAGATAATGAAACAGACCATGTCAGCATGCAGCAAGACCTGGACAACATTCAGGCTTAGGTTGATCAGTGGAAAGTAACATTTGCACCACACACATGCCAGGCAATGACCATCTCCAACAAGAGAGAATCTGAACTGCTCCCCTTTAGATTTGAGAGAATTACCATTGCTGAAACCCCCAGCATCCAAATCCTGAGTGTCACCATAGGTCAGAAATTTAACTGTGCTATATAAATGCTGTGGCTACAAGAACAGATCAGAGGTTGGGAATTCTGCAGTAACACGCCTCCAGATTCCCCAGTCCCTGTTCACCATCTACAAGGCACACGTCAGGAGTGTGATGGAACACCCTCCATTGGGCAGCTTCAACATCATTCAAGAAGTTAAACACCATGCTGGACAAATCAGCTCACTTGATTGGCACCTCATCCAGCCTCTTAAACATTCATTCTCTGTACCATCAGCACAAAGTGGTGGCAGTGTGTGCCATCTACCTGATAGACTGCAGCAACTTGTCTGGTTTCCTTCGACATCAACTTCCAAACACTCATCCTCTACCACCTAGAAATAAAGGGCAGCAGGAGTGTAAAGACACCACCACCTGCAAATTTGTCTCCAAGAAACATTCCATCCTGACTTGGAAGGACATCTCTCTTCCTTCACTGTCGTGGGGTCAAAATTCTGCAACTCCCTCTCTAGCAGCACTGTGGATGTACCTAACCACATGGACTGCAGTGGCTCAAGAAGGCAGCTCATTACCACCTTCTTGAGGGTAATTAGAAATGGGCAGTAGATGTTGTCCTGACCTTTGGTGCCCACATCCAATGAATGGAAAGAAAAAAATGTTATATTAAGAATAACAGTGATACTATTAGTGACCACAATTATAAAGGAGCAAATTGAGCAGCAACTTCCATGTTTGCGCATGAAAAATCAATGCAGGAAAGAGGCAGTTGATGTCCAATTTGCTCTGCTCATCCATATGCTTCACTACACCTTACTTCACCTTACCCACAAAACACAAGAGAAAAAGTGAGGACTTGTCCATTCAAGTATAAATACATTTTTAACAGCACGGTAAGTTTTATATACTAAAAATTTGCTTTTACAAATGTGGAGTTCCATTCCTTCATATTCCAATTACTGTTGGGGATTTAAAAAATGGAAAGTTAAAAATGAAATCTTTATTTTTCTTTCAGTCTCTTTTATCTCTCACTCAATTAATTTATCCTCCTTTCCTTTTTATTTCACTTTATGTACATGATTTTAGATTGAATTGAGTATTGCAGCTTGCATGTCCTAAGCTCTGGAGGCAGGTTTTTTCCACAGGCTTCAGGAATCAAAAGCCGGGACCAAATGGAAATCTTGAGCCTGCACTTGTCAGGAGCCAGACCAATGAAGCAATTATCCCAGAGATGGCCGCTTCCGTGTCATTGTTCTATTAAGGATGGTGGAAAGACTCCTGGTGCTGCCCGTCCAATCACAAGCAGCTCTAGAGCATTGGCAGCCCCACTGGGAAAGGCGGATATTGCTCAGGCAGGCCTGAGAACACGAGCAGGCCTCAAAGACATAAAAAATAATTCAATATTTCAGAGGGAGAAATGCGGCAGGCCCCTAGGATTAGAGAGAGATTTCCTCCAGTTGGATTGCTGTGAGTACGGAGCTGTCTCTCTTGCCTGTGGGCCTCTTTTTGTGGGATGGAACCTCTGCATGGGCTTCCAGACAGCTGTGGGGAGGCTGCTTCCATGGAGGGGTGGTCTCCCCACAAGGCTGGGGCTGTTCAGCCACGCGCGTAATGCTGGACGTGTTGCAAAATCACCCTTCATCTGGGCCTTAACTATTGAAATTGTTTGGCCACCTCTATGATGGAGGTGGGTGACTTATTTCTCAAGGAAACTTCCTGACCACAAGAAAGTGTCTAGAAACTGTCCCAATGCAGCTCCCCTCTATCTTACCAGTCCCCACTACCACAGGACCAAGAAAATTTAGTCCTGTGTGCCTCAGTAAGCATTCTTCGATCTGTTTTGCTAAGGAGTCAGCATCACTTGTCCTATTCACACAGGTAGAGTGCACCATGCTATTTTGTTCTCTAATTACCACCAATCGCAGTGGAAAAGCCCACAGAAAGTTTGTGCGCAAGTCTAGGTGCAAAGTGGGGCAAGCAATGTTCATTCACCCTGACTGCAAAATCTCAGCCAATTATTAAAGCTAGAGGACATACAGTTTAGATTCACCAGAGGTAAGGAAGGATAGTGAATAGGGGGCAATTTCTTCTGGAGCACAGTAAACTCAGAGGATGTTTAACAGAGATATTTAAAATTATGAAGGTGGTATGGATAGAGAAAGATTATTTCCTCTAGTTGGGGAGATGAGGAGTAATCAGTTTGAAATTGTCACTGAGTGTGAGGATAGTGGTTAGATAAAATTTAATCACAAGGAGAACTGTTGAAGCAGTAAATGTTTTTGCCACTGGAAGTGGTTAAGGCAGTGGCCACCGCATCTTTTAAAAGGAAAAGTGTATTAACAATTGGTGATTAGGAACAGCAGTGCAACTCGCTTTGGATTGCTCTAATGAAAACAGAGTTACAATGGTCTGCATTGGCTTGGCCTAAATAGCCAAGTGGTTACGGTACTGGGCTTGTAACCCCAAGATCAAGAGTTCAAATCTCACAATGGCAAACTATAAAACAATGTAACTTCATCTGAATAGGAACAGATGGAAACGTGTTTGTACTCGAAAGAGTTACAATGGTCTGCATTACCTCCTACTATGCTATAAACCGCTATGGCTCTGAAGAATAGTAACTTTCTTAGTTCTTATTCTGCATTCAAAATTGAAGTTGTCCAAAGTTAGCCCAAAGTGCTTGTTCGAACCTCAACTGCACAGGAGCAAGAACCTGTAAGGCTCAATGCTATGAGTCACAGGTTTTCAAAAGGGGACCCAAGGGGGTTTACCACGCGATTCCAAGAAAGTTATGATGCTTCTATTTGCCCTATCATTTTTTGTATCTGTGCACTTATTGACATGTTATTTTGGAAGCTGCATGCTAATAAACAAACAAGATTCTTTACAACAACGTGGCAAAAATATTGCATAGCTGAAAATGGTCTTTGGGAATTTAGGATAGTGGTCCAAGGAGTGTCAACTTTTGTAGGGTCACTCACACAGAGAAGTTTGAAAACTATTATTCTGTGTGTCAGATATGCAATTTATTTTTCTGCACACATGTGCACTCTTTTGTGGAAACCACTGGAACACAATTTTTTTAAAAAAACCTGAACTGCCAAAACAAAAAAAGCATGATGAACAACATTCTGGAACTCTCCATTAAAATCTCTATTGGATCAGTATGTCAAAGATGACTGCTTCTATGACTTACTAATCTTTCATTCAGTGGTGATTTCTCAGAGTTCAATCAACATACAAAATTGTTTGACATGATCTTATTTGATGGAAAAGTCTTCATGAAAGTGAAATTTTGCCTGAGAGATTTTAAATTGCATCATCCCCTCTCTTGGATGAATTTTGTGGAAGGATTAAAGAACAGGATTTGTCTTGGGAGGCATCCTGCCAGACTGCGAGTTGTGTATTAAGCTCTGATGTTCAAAATTGGAATATTGCTTCTAATGTTGACATTGTTGACAAGCAGAGTCTTAAATGGCACACTCCATTAACAAAGAAATAAACTTTTATAAGAACAAGGCAGTTTGGGGATAAGTGAACAGTAAAATCAGGCAGATGTAAAATGGGAAGTCAGTCCTATCCAAGTTTCCCACCAATCAGGATAGGATAAAATTGTCCCAAAATTGAGGGGCAAGTTATTGACAGTGAATGCCAAGGTTCTGCAAAGGAATCAGTATCGGTATGAAAGAGAAGGGAGGAAAAGTTGGATAAGACCCGATAACAGGCATGGAGATTATGGCATGCGGTTACCCTGTGCCCGTTCACTGCAACATAGGCAGCACACTAGCTTCGTGTTACCTGCTAATTGAAATTATCGTGGCATATCACCCAGTGCTAAACTCATTGCTGAGAGGCTACACAACTTAAAACTAGCCTGCATCCCTTAAAGGCAAGGTGCAGGCTGGCTGCAGCAGGTGCTGGAACCGCTTGTGGAGGAGTTTCTGAGGAAAGAGATGATTGAAAATGGCACAATGGGGCAGAGACCAAGGTCCACTCAGCTACCTACAGTCTTGATCAAGAACAACTCATATATTACATTTATTTACAGCCTCACCTCACCCTCACACACTTAGCACAGCCGCAAGACTCATACCCAAATCTTAAAGCTGGAACACACTTTCAGCTACGCAATTGTGACAGGCACATCATTCAAACACACTGCACCACGCTTACTGATGGCACACAACTGCAGGCAGCAACACCTAACTAGCAGTGGTCAGGCACGGCTGCATGCCCTTAACCTAGCTCCCAGTGAGGAGATGGTGTCATCATGGAAGCAGCCATGACTGAGGACTTGGCCAATGGCAGAGCTAAAACCATAAAAGATGACATTATTTTCCCACTTACTCCACCTTGTCACATCCCACTTCCCCCCTCGCCCATCTAATAATCATTTCTGATATATAAGCTGCTGCTGCTGTAAACTTTCGCGCACTTCCCTCACTACAACCCTACCCTTGTGCCTTCCTCCTTTCAGATGTCAAGAACTGTCACCTGATCAAACACTAGGGCTGGGATGTGAATTACAAGAGGATCAGGAGCGATGGTGAAATTCACTCCATCTCATGCTCACAATCACCAGTTCAGATTCTGTGCAAATATAACAGGATAGTATAGAGGCAGAACTTGCATGGATAACCTGCAACCAGGCAGGCCAAAAGGGTAGAACAGGTGTGAACTTCCTGAAGGGTGAGGTCACATATGAGTTCCGCTGCAGGAGACTCAGATGTGGACTTTGATGGGGCAGAGGCTGATAGATGTCCACAATGAAATGCTTTCTGCAATGGAAAGCCTACCAGAAAGCCTACAGTCACCATCAAGAAGCATGGAGGAATCCAGAACCAACCTGGCACAGGGCGTTGTGCAGAGCTTGGATACCATGGAGATCATGCAAGCACATACTTCTGCAATTTTAGCTGTGGATAGCAATGCTCAAAGGAATATGCAGAGTCCCACAGCAGTCCAGCAATCCATCCTCCAACGCCTTCCAAGGATTGCTGAGGCACTGTCCTGGGGGATTGGCCAATGGTACTGTGGAGCATCATGAACTTGCAGTTCTCTCAGGGTGACAGTATTCGTCCTCCCACCATTGGCACTCCACCAGTTGCCTTGCTGGTGTTTTTCAGTCAACCAGCCCCCAGACTGCTGTCACCCATGCCTAGATGAAATAGTCTGAAGCCCAGAACTGCTCGAGGGCATCCTGCGAGACAATCTGCATTTTACCCCAATAAATGTCCACAGCTTCCCAACTGTCATGTTTCAGCCACAGGCTGACCTCTTTGGTCAATGAGTGAAGGTCAGGTGTGTGAATGTTATAGAATGGGGATTAAGGATTGTGCTTAGTGGAAGCATAGTCAACTGAGGTGATCAAAGACAGTCCAACCATAAAAGGGATGAGTTGGCTGCCTCCTTCTGCTTCTCGACTGCTCGTCGTATCTCTGGCAACAAGGACTGCACCTTCATGTTGGCAAAGTTATGCAGGACACAGAAAACCAAGAGAAATCTGGGAACATACTTAGGCAGGTAATGAAACCTCCTTTAAAATGGTGCAGGCAGTGAAACCATTGCTTGAGCACCCTCAATAATCTGTTCTATTTTGCATCAGAATGACTCTCATTATACGCCAGCTGGCCATATATGTGTGGGTTAAGCACTGGAGTCAGGTGTTAAGCAAATAGCCCTTGTCTCCCAGCAGTGACCATCTGGTTTGATGTGATAGCTCAAGTGCTGAGGGAGCAGTGAACTGGAGCAGAATAAGTGCATGATGACTGCTGCCAGGATAGCAGGCATCCACCTGCAAGCTTTGCTGAGCATGGTTACACACCAACTGCATATTCAGCGATTGGTAATCTTTGTAGTTGTGGTACATCCCAGCATTGAGGCATGGCACCCACAAAGCCATGTGTGCAGGCGATGGCACCCTGTGCCATGGGGAAGCCCACTCTCTTGGCAAAACCACTTACATACTCCACCTGCTTCTCTCTGTTCATAGAGAACACAATGGACTCCCCTCTCATAGTATCATGAGCATCTTGTAGAGTAAAGGGTTAACTGTAATACTAGCTACTGAGCATGTGTTAAGGAGATACGTCATATTGATGTCACGCACTGATAGAAGGTGAGTGAGATGCACCTTAAAGAAGAGCTGTGGCTATGTCCTGACGTTCTATAAACTTGGAAATAGTTAGTGATGTAAATAAAGGTACTTTGAATGAAAGACCATTGCCTCCAGCAAGATCTCTTCAGGAGTAAGAAACCAAGGAATCCCATGAGCAACCCACAATAACAGTCACTGTCACCTTTCTGATGAAGCCATAGATGGTCAACTGGGTGAGGTTGCACTTGTCACCTGCTTCAGTCTGGAAGGATGTTTCACAAAGTAATTCATGTCCACAGTAACCTTCACAGCCACTGGCAGCACAATCTTCACTGTGTTCTGTGGATGCAGATCTATCTGGAAAAGGTTCAAGATTTCCCCCTTTGCAAAATGTAGCTGACACACCCACTACTCCTGGCTTAGGTTGAGGTATGAGAAATGTTCCCGGGAGACCCTAAGTGGATATAAGGCTCCTGCTGATAGCCCTCCTCCCTCAGTGAGCAATTTGTCCACTATGTGCTGCCTCTGCTCCATCTCCCTCTCACGCTACATGCTGGGCAAATAGCACCCATGACTGGGAGTAAACTAATCTTGAAGTCAAAACCAAGGCCTTTTCCATGTGCAGTACCACTCCCTGTCAACTTCACCTATTCACCAACTTTAAACAACTGTGGAAATCACCAGACACTTCTACAAACTCAGACAGAGCCAGTTAAAAAGAATCAGCAACTAACCTGAAAGTATTTGATGACGTCTTTAAACTGATGGGGGCTCCTTCCTGCTGCTGAACGCACGTACAGGCGTTGGTGGCAGCAGCAAGATCAGAAATTGCAGCCCTGGCCTCAGATCAGCATGAAACACTGACTGATCTTACAATCTGCCAACTCTGTTTACTTCAGCAGATGCTCCTACACCTGCATTTCTGGCATCCCCAAAATGCTATCCGGAGTGCCCTGTGCCAGAAATGTGCAGAGGTGGCAAGGGCAAAATTTTAGAACAAAAAATGGAACCTGTAGCACTGGAACTATGAACATTATGGGGTCAAATTTTACAGCCAAGAAAGTAAGGCAACAATACCAATGCCATGGGTGAGCTTTTTCCTAGTCCTGAAATTTAACTAAACAATTCCTTGGTGGTCTAGTGGTTAGGATTCAGTGCTCTCACTGCTGTGGCCCAGGTTCGATTCATAGTCAGGGAATGAAAATTTACTCGTCTTGTGAAATTATTAAAATGAGTGTTAATTACTTATCTATAGGCTATGGGCCTAGTGCTGGAAAATGGGATTAGTATAGTGAGATACTTGTTTGACCAGTGCAGACTCGATAGGCCAACGGGCCTTTTTTTGTGCTGCAGACCTCTATGACTCTAATTTCTGAATTTACAAAGCAAATATTTGAATGAAATGTCAAGCCAGTTGTTCAAATCAGTGTGGCAATCATTGGCAAACCCCAGTCGTCGTAGAGATCGAAAAGTTCTCTGTCATAATTGCAATAATGTAACTGAATCAATGTTTCTTAATTTTCTTTGGGGGAGCTGCAGTCAATGGTAGATCTCAAAGTTATTTAAACCTCAAGTGAAAATTAGAGGGGCTATTATTCAAATATTTGTTCTGCTGTGATAGCATTGCTCTTGTCCATGTATTAATCTATCACAATTTTGTTAGCTGATCAAGTGTATCTTCAGGCAATATTTCCTTTCTCAAACCATCTAGCATCCTTGGCAAACTGCGGTCTCACCTGATGTTTGGAGCCAACGTGCAGGTATTTCCTGCTTCTTCCACACACCACAGGGCACTGCTTACCCAGTGAGGCAAATGAAGAGACCACTCGGGAAATTCTGAAGCAGTTAATAATTGAAGGAAAGCTTTGTACAACTCATGTATATCTCAAACCTGGAAATCTTGTAAGTACCAGTATTATGGTATAAGAATTTAATTTAATTTCCCTGTTTGCCAGTTCCCCTTACTTCCATCAACCGAGCAATTAGAAAGTGATTTACATTGTATACTGGTTTTTCAAATTGGCTTATTTCTGTCAGCTGCTTTCAGGGTTTGCATAATAGCTCTACATTTCCCCGCAATGACAGCGCCAGAACCTCCCTAGTTGATTGGCTGTGAACAATTAAAAGCCCGTGCCACTAGTCATAGTGAAAAGACATCAGAAATCAGAGTTGTCACAAACAGTTTCAGTATAGTGAAGTTCACTCTTTTGATTTATTGCTGCACATTAACCACTCTACTTAAGTCAGTTTTGGTGAATATTACTAACAGTCATCGGCTCAGAAAAGAAATTGCTCAGCCTGAGACAAGGGGAGGGACACTGCTCATTTTCAGGGCCTGCCTGACCTTCCTATAGTCCACAACAATTTCCCAGTTATGTCATTTTAGATTGCCATTGCCCTACCCTCTCTATAGCATTGGATAGAACAGCCCCACTGACTGGAATCAATTGCTGTTGGCGTTTTTATGAAACCTAATTGCTTTGATCAATTTCTATTTATTAGTTATTATCAATGCAACACATTTCAGGCAAAATGCTTAATATTCCAAGAATTGTTGACAACAAGTCTTGCAATCGAGATAAATTGGAAACTAAAGGAATGGGTATTGTGATTTATGAGCAATAGAATGTAATTGACATTGATATAAACTGACAGTGAAAAATTTCAAACAGCTTTTAAAATTAATAAGAGGTGGATTTGTCCATCTGATAGTTAAATCACCATTACAATATCAGCATTGGAGTATTGGAAATGCATCCCTGGACTATCAGGAGGGAATGATCTGTCAGAAAGCACTGAGGCATGACAATCGTATGTGGGCTTATCTATCAGTTTTGAATTTCAGATCCTGTGGCACAGCATCTCTAAGCTACCTCTGCTGTGTTCAAGGTAATAGAAATGTTAATTACTGGATCAATGCTGCAGCTTCTGAACATTGTTCCCAGTGACATCTTGGGAAATATCAAATTTGGAAAATATCAAATTTGGAAAATAAGTTTGGAAGGGCCATCAAAGTCTTACAATTCTACTTTGTGTTCTTCACATTTTACAAGGTGGGAATTATGTGTAGGTTACAACAAGAACAAATGAAAACACAAAATTGAGGAAAATGCATTATGCATCTTCTCAGATGAACATATGAACTATAATCAGTATTGTTCATCTTAGTTTTAGGGAGCACTATTTAATAATTAGGGAGGTAGGAATAAGAAAGGAAGCCAAACAGAACAAACTTCCCAAAATGTAATGGAGCTGTGGAATAAACTACCAGGAAAAGCTATAGAAATAGATTATATAAATTGGGTTAAGTGCCATTTAAATGCCTTTCTATCAAGAATAGAGTTTAAGGGTTAAGGTGGGAAGAAGGGTAGCAGGATGCATCGTTTGAAAGTTGGATGGGGCAATTAAATTTAATGGCCTTTCCCTACTCCTAAAAATCATTGTGAAGACTTTGAACACCTTTATCTATGACATTTCAATACATTGAGGACACAATTTTGGATAATTTCTCCTAGAGGTGTTAAGAACTCTTCGATCAGCTTAGGTAGTTTAATTTATCAGATTTGGGGGTCCAAGTATTGTGGTTATGTTACTGTTCTAGCAATCCAAAGGCCTGGGCTGATGATCTAGAGACTAAGTTCAAGTCTCACCACGGCAGGCGGGGAATTTAAATTCAGGCATTTAATTAAATAAATCTGGCATTAAAAATCTGGCCTCAATAATGGTGAAAATGAAGTTATTGGATTGTCATTAAAAAAATAATCTGGTTCACTAATGCCCTTTAGAAAAGGAAATCTGCCATCCTTACGCAATCTGATCTTTATATTTCTCCAGCCCCACTGCAGTGTGATTGGCTGTTAAGTGTCCTCTGAAAAGGCTGGGCAAGCTACTCAATTGTTCAATTAGCAGTGGGCAATAAATGGCAGCTGTTCCACTGACACCCAAATCGCATGAATGGATTAAAAATAAGGGTGGGACTTCTCAGTTCACAGGCAGATTTTGCACTGGTTTATCAAACACGGTTGGCAAGCAATAAGAGAGGCTGGAATTTTCCGGCCCCTCCCACCAGCAGGATCTTTTCATCCTGCCGAAGTCAATGGAGTTTTGAATGGCTCACCGAATCCACCACACGGGGGCTGGAATATCCTGGCCAGAGATTAGGATGCATACCTATGAGATTGCTGAAGTGAACAATGCTCTTCTGAGACAAAAACAGAATTACCTGGAAAAACTCAGCAGGTCTGGCAGCATCGGCGGAGAAGAAAAGAGTTGGTGTTTTGAGTCCTTGGATTTCCAGCGTCCACAGTTTTTTGTTTTTATATTAATGCTGTTCTGAGTTTCATTGTATGTGTCACAGATAGGGATGAGAGAGGACTGAAACCCCAATTCCCTTGCCTTACTGTCCACATTCAGTGTATTTTTTTGAAAAAGGAGGTGTGTGTGTTTCTTAGCCCCTGAGTGTGTCGTCAGTTTGGATAACCAGCAGCAGTCTTTCACTAGTTTAAATAAAGAGGATTACTTATTCACACATTCAATCTGAAAGTCTAGTACTACACGACTCATTCAGCATTCACATACACACACATATACACACACACAAGAAAAAAATACAGTTAATGAGAATATTGTACCTTTACAAGTCTTAAACAAAAGGATGGTTCATAATTTACATGTTTGCTCGTATTAGGAAAAAGTAGGCATTGCAGGCATTTTCACTCTTGAAGCTGAGCCTAGGTGGATTCAATTGCCAGAGTCATATATCAGGATTACTGTAGGATTCCCTTGAAAAGATGGATTTTCAGCAGGTCACAAAGTTAGTTACTTGCAGTCTTCTTGCCAGGAGGTCAAGTTTCTGTACTGGTAAACTTGAAAAGGAACAGGCTGGGAGACCTTATGATTTGGCAGTCTCCAGTTTTAAGGCATAGATATTGCTGCCTTTGCTGCTGCTGCTTTTTGCTGTGTCGTTTGCAGACTGACTGGTTTCTCCCTGCTGTTTATAGTAAGGAAAATTCATTATCTGAAGATAATTTTGGACAGGCGACCACATGATCCATACTTCTAATAACTACCCAGAATTATTTCATGTTATGTTATGATCTTTGGCCAGACCCTGGGACATGGGGGGGCAGGTCAGATTAGGTACTAGTAATGTCTTGTTTAAAGTAGATAAAGGTTGAAAGTAAAGACACCTGGTTTTGGAATAAAGCCACAAGATTCCACATGACTTGAACAATAAACTTTACTATTCAAATTTAGAAAAGTAAAACAATCTACAATATATATATATGTACCTTATGCTCTAACATTCAGAATTAATATGAGGCACGCATGAATTAACAGGCAAACTGTGGTCTGACACATCACATTACAGTGCAAATTACAGATGCAACCAAGACAGAATCCTTTGATTTCTCAAGATCTCACCTAGACGTTAGCCAACCAGTCTCACTGAAACTTTGCCTTTTTCATAAGGTTTTCCAATATCCACCTTTGAAGATCCTGTCTTGGAATCCTCTCCACTACCTCAAACTGACTGAAGAAAAGCTGTTCACAGTGCGTTCACCCTTTAAAACTCTGTCTCTTTTTTGGGGGGGGGGGATTTCCAGACCTCACTCCAGAATCTAATCACTGACACAATTCCAGCTCTCTACCAACTCTGAGCAGAATGCTGCTCCTGGGTTTCTCCGAGTTCCAATCCCCCCAGTTGCACTGAGCAAATGTTGTCCATTTATAAAAAGAAAATGCAATTCTAGAAAATTCTATACTCAATACAGTCCCTGTTTAAAGTTACAAATATGACATGTCTGTACTGGTCATGATAGTATGATAACACAGTGCCCAGCACTTGCAGTGTACAAGTTTATACCCAGCAGCCATCTATAATGGGCTAACCATTTGCCAGTGCTATAAGAAAATTTGTAGGCACCACTTAAAACATATTAAACTATTTTGGGCAGTTCAATCCACTGCACGTATCAAGATAGAGCAACAAGCCTCCTGATTTAAATCACAGCAAAGAAGCAATTTTACATTTTCTAAAATGGCATTGACACAAAGATATCATTCATTCAGAAACCCCCAGTCAGTATCAGGATGTGCTGGTAGCAACTGCAACATAAAAGAAAATGTATAACCATGGATCAACAATGCAAAGAAACGAAACAAAAAGAAATACAAAGATGGAAAAATGTGCAAATAGGAAGAAAGGAGCAAAAGAATTAGGCTGTTCGGTGGAAAGCCTGTAAGATGGCTGTTCAATGCGGCAACAGTTAGGCTGTAGTCACTTTGAAGCATCGGGCCTCATTATTATGAGCCTGGCAAGCTCCAGTCCTGAATGGATGTCTCACTGCCACTTGCCAATCGGCCATATTGAAATTCCAGCTGCTTTGGATGCCCAGCTGTCTGGCCAGTTGGCACATCAAGCCAGAGGGGGAACTTCGCCATGGCCGGGGAAGAGGATGTGCAAGCCTGGGGTAGCAGCACCCCCACAGTATATTTGAGAGCCTTAGACCAGCTATCCTACTCCTACTGACTCCACAACAATGAAATCAGAAAGAATTTGTGGCCCTTTTTTGAAATTATCATCTGGGACAAATGGGCCAACGCACCCATTCTTTACTTAACAATACAATTGGGCTTCTATGTATGTTATGGAACTCCGCTTTACATATTAAAGAAGGGTTTCCCACTACAAACGGGCAGCCAATCTGCAGAATAGGAAAACCTTTTCCCAGATATTTGACCAGCCAGCATAAACAGAATGGGATGCAAATTGGCACCATTTTCAGGCCACTATCTATGCTGGGTGAGCTGGACTAAGCTCAGGACCCATGTGTTGTATCAGAACCCATGGCATATTAGAGAGTGCTATAATGAGAAGATACTGTATTGAACTGTTCTGATCTGCTGGTTGCACCTAACTATTGCATCAAACCTCTAGAATTCCATTAATTTTCTATTATGCTCCCATCCAATACGTCACTGAACATAATTTCAGATATGACCTAGTTGTTTTCTTTTCTTTCTTTTCATTTTAGAAAGCCCCCCAAGCAAATACTTTTCTGTGCTTCCCTGATCCATTGCTGTGTTGTGGTTGTGTTCTTCTCTTCCACAAAGCAGAAAGCAATAACATTCCCTCGGCTGCGCCAAGGTTTCAGAATAGCTCCCTCAATGAGCTGGTGTCTTGAGATTTTATGAATTTTATTTTTCATTCAAAAAAATACAGTAACAGCATCATTAATAAAATCTGTTTAAAATTCACCGTCAGTTTGCCTGTGTGGATTTGACGGTCGTTAACAGCCCAGAGTACATGACAGGAAACAAATGCTGAACACATGCAGTGGAAGATAAACATTAACCTAATGCTGTCCCTGGGCTGAATTTCACATTGCACTTTCAGCCAACTATTGAATAAACTAAATATTATGTTTAATGCATGACTTGTTCAAAGCTCCTTATATACAGTTGATATTCAAATTATAGCCTCAATTTTAATTCGGGCGGTGTTAGTAAGTCTAGCACTACAGTGCTTGGGACATTAAACAGGCGTTTGCAGCATTGCCACCATGAGACCTGAACCATTTGAAACGCCTCCCCCAGCCTCCTTGCTATTTGAGATAACTGGACGAGCCAGCATCAGAGGCTGGAAGCTTACCTCAGCAGGGTGCCCACATTTTACTTTGGTAGGCCTTCATTCGCCTCAATTAACTTCACAATTTCCAATCTGCTTTCTCAAGGCTGTAACTTCCTTATTTCCAGTTCTTCTGTACCATCCTAACTCTTTTCCCTTCCCCCCAGGGCCCTCCTCAGCAGCCAGTGATCCCTGACATGGAGAATTCAGAGAAGTTGAATCCTCCTGAGGGATGTGCCTCCATGCACTGTATCTTTGTTGAGCAACAGTGCAGACATTGACATAATGCGCAGGATGGGGGGCATCTCCACGTAGTGGAACACCAAAACCAAGTGAGCAGTAACAATTACTGGTGACAGGTACAGCTCAGCAGAGAGCTCACTGGAAGGCAAATCCCCTCTAAACTCTGCTGATGAGAATGTCATGCACCCAGGTGTGAAAAGAACGCTGCTTGACTCACCTAAGAATTGTATCAAATATTGGAAGGGCTGCCAAGGAGTTTCATCACCATTGCTCAAAGTATGGAGGAATCCTTTCCAAACCTCTGTGGTGTCATCTCACCTGGCATTGGCACCCTGCAGTCTACCCTGAAGTGTTTGGTCACCTCCAGGGCTCAGAAAGAGAGTCACTGCCCTCAGGCATGAATGATTTTCTGCATGGACTCCACCTTGGGGAGTTTGAAACACAGAATGGACAGGGGCTTTAGAGAGATAAATGTCCACCTTGGACAATTTGATGGAGCAAATGGGACAAGGGCTTTGAAAGGGTCATTCATCTTCTGCAGTCTGTTCCCCCTCCTGCAAATGAATGGAAGTGCTGAGACCCCACCCCCCATGGCAGTGGTAGTATCTGTGGTTCAATGGGAGCAGCACATGCTGGCCTCTCTCAGACTATCCATCGCCAACGCCCACCTTGATGCCAGCATGCCAGCTGAGATGCAGCTGATGGCAGCCAAACCCTCGAAGGTTCAAGCACCCAGAAGTCATTAGCCAAAAGCATCTTGGGCTTCCCCACATTAGGAATAGAAGTCTTCCACAAGCTTTGCTGAGGCCACTAGGGGACCACTTCATACGCATAGCTGAGTTGTGAAAAAAGCATTGTGGGTTGGTCACTCAGGTGTAAAAAGAGTGGAAGGCAATTGTTATATATACAAATAAATGGATCACCTACATCACATGTGATCTACAGTTCATTTAATAGCAACTTCTGAATCTGCATTGTCACTGTGTAACTAATGTAAGAGCAACTGGAATGGTTTGAATTTAGTGCTGGATGAAAAATAGTGGTGAAGGATATAATGTGGACTGTGCATGCACAGGGTTTGTGTAAGGTTGTTAGAGCAGTACATTTCCTTTGTCTTTCTTGTATGCATAATGCCTTTTACATTTGCCTGATGTTGTCATCGCACTGCAATCTTTGATACCTTCATTTCAACATTTCTCCGAGTAGAGATTTCTGCCCTATATCTATATTGATCACTTAACTTTGACTCCATCTCTGATCTGTAAAGTTACTTTGCAGCAATATTCTCCCTTAACTTGATGGCCAGTTGCAAGTCGAGAATTTCTGCTCACTTGCCTCCCAGCTCCACATAGTAATCACTCTCGAGTCAGCCTGATCTGTAATGCATGGTTATGCAGTTTACCTCTGCTGTACTTTTGGGCAGTGCTGCCTGACTGGAAAAGTCCTCCATGTGCTTCATTATATATTCCACGAAGGCATTTCCCAGTCAGTGTGCATTACTAACCTATGGCTTGGCCATTTCTACAAAATTCTATTCACTTTTCTGGATTCACAAAGTTTTTACTTATTTATTCCAATCAAGTAGCTTGTTGGCTGTATTTGAATTGGCCAGATTTCTGTCAGCCCCAGCCACATAACTATACTGTATAACATCTCTCACAGCAAAATCCTATGCGGTGCTACTCTGATTGAGTATTTTTTTATTCATTTATGTAATGTGGGTGTCACTGGCTAGGCCAGCATTTATTGTTCACCACTAATTGTCCTTGAGAAGGTGGTGGTGAGCCACTTTCTTGAACCACTGCAGTCTCAGTGGTGTTGGTACACCCACTGTGCTGTTAGGGAGGGAATTCCAGGATTTTGACCCAGTGACAGTGAAGGAATGTCGAGATATTTCCAAGTCAGGATGGTGAGTGACTTGGACGGGAACTTCCAGATGGTGGTGTTCCCCTTATCTGTTGCCCTTGTCCTCCTAGATGGTAGCAGTTGTAGGTTTGAAAGGTGCTGTCTAAGGAGCCTTGGTGAATTTCTGCTGTGCATCTTGTAGACTGTACACACTGCTGTCACTGTATGTTGCTGGTGGAGGGAGTGAATGTTTGTGGAAGGGGTGTCAATCAAGCGGGCTGCTTTGTCCTAGATGGTGTCAAGCTTCTTGAGTGTTGTTGGAGCTGCACTCATCCAGGCAGGTAGGGAGTATTCCATCACACTCCTGACTTGTGCCTTGTAGATGGTGGCCAGGCTCTGGACGGTCAGGTGGTGAGTTACTCGCTGCAGGATTCCTAGCCTCTGACCTGCTCTTGTAGCCACAGTATTTATATGGCTAGTCCAGTTCAGTTCCTGGTCAATGGTAACCCCCAGGATGTTGATAGTGGGGGGTTTAGTGATGGTAAAGCCATTGAATGACAAGGGGCAACAGTAAGATTCTCTCTTGTTGGAGATGGTCATTGCCTGACACTTGTGTGGCGTGAATGTTACTTGTCATTTATCAGCCCAAGCCTGGATATTGTCCAGGCCTTGGTGCATTTAGACATGGACTGCTTCAGTATCTGTGAAGATGAGAATGGTGCTGAATATTGTGCACACATCAACAAACATCCCCACTTCTGACCCTATGATGGAAGGAAGGTCATTGATGAAGCAGCTGAAAATGTTGCCAAGGACACTACCCTGAGGACTCCTGCAGTAATGTACTGGAACTGAACTAATTGACCTCCAACGACCACAACGATCTTCCTTTGTGCTAGGTATGGCTTCAACCTGTAAGAGTTTTCCCGCGATTCCCATTGGCTCCAGTCTTGCCAGGGCTCCTTGATCCACACTCGGTCAATTGCGGCCTTGATGTCAAAGGTAGTCACTCTCACTTCACCTCTGAAGTTTAGCACTTTTGTCCCTGTTTGAACCAAGACAGTAATGAGATCAGGAGCTAAGGCCCTGCCGGAACCCCAAACTGAGCATTAGTGAGCAGGTTATTGCTAAGCAAATGCCATTTCATAGCACTGTTGATGACTCTTTCCATCACTTTACTGATGGTCGAAAGTGGACTGATGGGGTGGTAACTGGCCGGGTTGGAGTTGTCCTGCTTTTTATGGACAGGACATACCTGGGCAATTTTCCACATTGCCAGATAGATGCCGGTGTTGTAGCTGTACTGGAACAGCTTGGCTAGGGGTGCAACAAGTTCTGGAATACAAGTCTTCAGTACTATTGCCAGAATATTGTCAGGGCCCATAGCCTTTGCACTATCCAGTGCCTTCAGCCATTTCTTGATATCACGTAGAGTGAATCGAATTGGCTGAAGACTGGCATCTATGATGCTGGGCACCTCCGGAGGAGGCCGAGATGGATCATCCACTCGGCACTTCTGGTTGAGGATTGTTGTGAATGCTTCAGCCTTACCTTTTATTCTGATGTGCTGGGCTCCTCCATCATTGAAGATGGGGATATTCATGGAGCCTTCTCCTCCAGTGAGTTGTTTAGTTGTCACCACCATTCACAACTGGATGTGGCAGGACTGCAGAACTTAGGTCTGATCCATTGGTTGTAGAATAGTTTAACTCTATCTATCGTTTGCTGCCTATGCTATTTGGCATGCAAATAGTCCTGTGTTGTAGCTTCACCAGGTTGACACCTCATTTTTAGGTAAGCCTGGTGTTGCTCCTTGGCATGCCCTCCTGCACTCGTCATTGAACCAGAGTTGATCCCCTGGATTGGTGGCAATGGTAGAGTGAGGGATATGCCAGGCCATGAGGTTGCAGATTGTGGTTGAGTACAGTTCTGCCGCTGATGATGGCCCACAACTCCCCATGGATGCCCAGTCTTGAGTTGCTAGATCTGTTCAAAATCTACCCTATTTCGCAAGGTGGTAGTGCCACACAACACGATGGAGGATATCCTCAGTGTGAAGACAGGAAGGTGTGAAGATGCCACCAAAAGAACTCTGTGGTGGTCACTCCTACCGATACTGTCATGGACGGATGCATCTGTGGCAGGCAGGTTGGTGAGGATGAGGTCAACTATGTTTTTCCCCTTATTGGTTTTCTCACCACTTGCCACAGACCCAATCTAGCAGCTATGTCCTTTAGGACTTGGCCAGCTTGGTCTGTGTCCTAAGCCACTTTTGGTGATGGACATTGAAGTCACCCACCCAGAGTACATTCCACTCTTGCCAACCTCAGTGCTTCCTCCAAGTGGTGTTCAACATGGAGGAGTACTGATTCATCAGCTGTGGAAAGTAATGTTGTTAGGTAGAGTCATAATCATTGATGGCACAGAAGGAGGTTGTTTGGCAAATTGAGTCTATGCCAGCTTTCCACAGAGCAATCCAGTCAGCTCCATTTCCCCGATCTATTCCCAAGGCCCTGAAAGTACTTTTCCTTCAAGTGAACATACAATTTCCTTTTGAAATCATTCATTGTCTCTGATTCCACCCATTATGGGCAGCCAGTTCCAGGTCATTACCACTCACTGTGCAGAAAGTTCTTCCTTACATTCACCCTGCATCTCTTGCCCAGAATATTAAATCTATACCCCTAGCCCTTGGACCATCAGCTATTATGAACAACTTTTCATTGCCTACCTTATCCAAACTAGCAAGAAATATGAAAACAGACAGGAGTATGTACTACAATTATATAAAAAGGGAAAGAGGAGCAACAGTGAGCGTCGGTCATTTAGAGGGTGAGGAAGGCAATTACTAATGAGAAATAGGTCCTGGCAGAGACTTTGAAAAAATATTTTGTATCTGTCTTCACAGTAGAAGATACAGAAAGCCTCCCAAGAGTAGTAGAAAAGCAGAGGGGAAAGGGAGAGAGGATCTTAAAACAATCAAGATCACTAGAGAAAAAGTCCTAGGAAAACTAATGGGTTTAAAGGCTGACAATTCCCCTGGACCTAATGGCCTGCATTCTAGGGTCTTGGTGGCTACAGATATAGTGGATGCATTAGTTGTTATTTTCCAAAATTCCCTAGATTTTGGAAAAGTCCAAGCTAATTGGAAAACCACAAATGTAATTCAAGAAAGGAGGGAAGCAGAAAGCAGGAAGCCACAGGCCAATTAATCTAACATCTGTCATTGGGAAAATACTAGAATTCATTATTAAGGAAATAGTAACAGGATATTTAGAATATCATAATAAAATCAGGAAGAATCAACATGGTTTGGTAAAAAAAAATCATGTTTGGCAAATTTATTAGAGTTCTTGAGGATGTAGCAAGCTGGGTGGATAAAGGGGAACAAAGAGTTGTAGTGTATTTAGATTTCCAAATGGCATTTAAAAAGTTACTGCAGAAGATCAGAGCTCATGGTGTTGAGTGATGTATTAGCATGGTTAGATGATTGACTAACTAACAGGAAACAGAGAGTTGGGATAAATGGGTCATGTTCAGATTGGCACAAGTCAAGCGCTACAGAGATCAGTAATGGGGCCTCAACTATTTACGATCTACATCAATGGGTTGGATGAAGTATTGTAGCCAAATTTTCTGATGATGCTAAGATAGGTAGGAAGGCAAGTTGCAAGGAGATACAAAGAGGTTGAAAAGGGCTAAGGATAGTTTAAATGAATGGGCAAAAAATTGGCATATGGAGTACAATGTGGAAAAATGTGAGGTTGCCCACTTTGGCAGGAAGAATAGAAAAGCAGAATATTATTTAAATGGAGAAAGACTGCAGAATGCTGCAGTACAGAGGGATCTGGGTGTCCTTGCACATGAATCTCAAAGTAACATACAGGTAAAGCAAGTAATTAGGAAGGCAAATGGAATGTTGGCCTTTATTGCAAAGGAGATGGAGTATAAAAATAAGGAAGTCTTGCTACAAATGTACAGGGCATTGATGAGATCTCACCTGCAGTACTGTGTACAGTTTTGGTCTCAGTACTTAAGAAACGATATACTTGCATTGGAAGCATTTCATTAAGTTGATTCCTGAGACGGAGAGGTTGTTTTATGAGGAAAGGTTGAGCAGGTTGGGCCAATACTCATTGGAGTTTAGAAGAATGAGAGGTGATCTTACTGAAACATGTATGATGCTGAGGGGCTTGACAGGGTAGATGCTGAGAGGATGTTTCCTCTTGTGGGGAAGTCTAGAACTAGGGGGCATAGTTTAAAGATAAGGGGTCTCCCATTTAAGACAGAGATGAGGAGGAATTTCTTCTCTGAGGGTTGTTAGTCTTTGCAATTCTTACACATTGGACAGATTTTTGATTGACAAGAGAGTCAAGGGTTATTAGGGATAGGCAGGAAAATGGAGTTGAGACCACAATCAGGTTGGCCATGATTTTATTGAATGGCAGAGCAGGCTTGATGGGCCGAATGGCCTATTCTTGCTCCTTTTTCTTATAATCTTATAATATTATAAAAACACCAAATGATGAAAAGGCTCATCCTCACCTCGAACCCAGGTCCCTTTGTTTCTGCACCAAGGCCCAGGGAGGGGAGGGTGCACAAGGTGCAAAACTCCAGGGCCCATGCCCTTGGAGGGGCCAGGCTCAGCTCACAGCATTTGCCTTTGCCTTTACTGGCAGCACCAACCCTCGCCATCTCAAGTGTCTGACTCATGCCTCAATGTGCTTGCACACAAGCGTGCAGTGGATGCTCCGCACTGGGAAATAGTTCCAGCCCTTGAGATCTCATTGTCCTGGAGCAAGAGCCCGAGTCCAAGCAGCCATTTGTTTTGAAAGTGAGGGTGTATTCTGGGTGATGTAGTCTGCTCTTGGCTACAATCTTGACCCCACATGCAGACACCAACCCATCAATGGATGACAGGAATCATCCTCATATCAAGATGACAGAGCAGGGAGGCCAAGAGCAGCTGCAGTTGCAGCAACAGCGAGGCCAGGGTCAGCTGAGGTGTTAGACAGAATGGAGAGGAAGTGCATCTAACCATCTTCACAGCCATCCCAAACTCCTTATCAACAACATTAATCTGCAAACCTTCCGGGCCCAGGGGCAGTGTGTTAGTGAGCCAGTGAGCAAGCGAGTGAGCAACCCACATCCGAACACGCTTTTGTATGAATTCCACTGAGGCTAGCTCAAAGTGTACGCCACCAGAGGCAAACACAAGGGCCGTGCTAATTAAATCCAACTCCTTAGCTCAGCTCCAATCCTCTCCCCCTTCCCTGGTGACCAGGACTTGGGGCCTAGTCTGTCTCTCTAGCTCTGCTTCTCAAGTGAAAAGGCAAGCAAAGGTTTTATTAGTTAGATTTGCTGCTTGGTCATTTTTTCCTTCTTAATGGCCATTTTTATTCATTACTCATTTTTTAAAAATTATCAATTTATTGCTTTTACATAGATTTTTTTTTTTGCTCAGTAAGTTGTTCCATGTTTTCTTCATATCTAAACTTTTTTTTAAATTCATGTTTAAAGTGCCAAACCAGATCTCAGGCAGCTGCTGCTGGATTTCTTGCCAAAGGGGAGTGAGAGGCTCACAAGAGTCTGATTGCTTTTTGGAGGACTGGCAAAAGGGGTTATTTTTGTTCCAATATAAATGGAAGTGTTAGAAATGCTCAGCATGTCTGGCAATGAGAAACAGAGGCCACTGACTCCTCATCAGAACTAGTGCAGATCGTGGACTAAAAGCATTGCTCTGTTTCTGTCTCCATAGATGCTCCCTGGCCTGCTGAGTATTTCCAGCATTTTCTGTTTATCTGTCAGATTTCCAGCATCTACTGTATTTGGCTCTCCTATTATATGCTCCGTGCTGGTCATCTGTAAATGCAGTTAGTTTCAATTTAAAGTAATAAAATATTTATTACTCAATGCGAAGTGTAACTTTTCTGTTAACAAAGCCCACTTGTGATAGAAATAGCACATTATCACAGGTCAGTTGGTTGGTGTTAATTTAGTGGAAGATTTTCCTATTTCTAAACTTGGAAGTGAAACCAGGAGTCATGCAGCAATAGAATATGTCACTTTGGGTTCAAGCTCTTTGAATTTGTACATGGGATTTTTGTTTGCAGTGCTTGTGAGGTTCAAGTCTTTTGGATGTTGCTGTCCAGATATTGCATAGGGCCAGGTTGCATAACATGAACAACCAAGTTGTGTGCAAGTGTCTGACAAAGCTGTGGTTGTAAAGGGTATCATACTGAAGCCTGAGATTTTGATGAACTTTATAAATAGAGACATAGAGTACAAAAAGTCAAAAGGTTTTGCTCAACCTGTATAAATGTTTGACCCCAATATGACTGTTACCTGATTCCAGACACCCGAAGGATGTGGTGGGGTGGGGGGGGGAAGCATTGCAGTTAAAGAGTGGGGATAAGGGGCCCGGGAACAAGATAAGTACCAGGACCCATAATTACTCTCCTTGGCCCTGTGCTGCACACTCTTTAGAGCTGTAATTACGTCTATATTATTCCCGATCACACTTATCGCTGTTCCACAGGTTAGCTCTTGAGCTGGGTTTTATCCTGGGTTGCTCTTCTCGCTTTGATTGAAAGGAAAAATCTTGTATAAGGTGAATGTGTTTGGGATGAATTGTAATCTATTGATTGATTTTACCATCCTGTTAAGTCACAAATGTTGCTCTTACAATGTAATTGATTTTGTTGAAGTGTTTTAAAATGTCTATAATCAGATAGAAACAGAAACAAACCAATCTAAATTTTCTTCCACTGCTAAGTGACAAAGTCAACACTGATAGACCTCATGTTTTCTATGTGATAAGAAAATGCACATAACGTCTTCAGCCACAGAACCAATGCTTCTTTCTGTACTGTTTTTTTATTTTTACAGAGATTCCACCTGAGCAACTCAAGAAATGCATTTTAAAAACAGAATTAAATGAAGATAAAAGACACTTACTAAGATAAAAGCAAAAAACAGGATGCTGGAAATCGAAAACAAAAACAAAAATACCTGGAAAATCTCAGCAGTTCTGGCAGCATCTGTGGAAGAGAGCACAGTTAACGTTTCGAGTCCAAATGACCCTTCAACAGAACTAAGGAAAAATAGAAAAGGGGTGAAATATAAGCTGGTTTAAGGTGGCGGGGGGGGGCGGTGTTGGCACAAGAGAGCTGGATAGAGGGCCAGTGATAGGTGGAGATAACCAAAAGATGTCACAGACAAAAGGACAAAGAGGTGTTGACGGTGGTGATATTATCTAAAGGAATGTGCTAATTAAGGGTAGAAAGCAGGACAAGCAAGGTACAGATAGCCCTAGCGAGGGTGGGGTGAAGGAATCGAAAAAGGCTAAAAGCTGGAGAAAAAACAATGGATGCAAATACATTTAAAAATAATGGAAATAGGTGGGAAAAGAAAAATCTATATAAATTATTGGAAAAAATAAAAAGGAGGGGGAAAAATCAGAAAGGGGGTGGGGATGGAGGAGGGAGTTCATGATCTATAATTGTTGAACTCAATATTCAGTCTGGAAGGCTATAAAGTGCCTAGTCAGAAGATGAAGTGCTGTTCCTCCAGTTTGCAATAAGCTTCACTGGAACAATGCAGCAGGCGAAGGACGGACATGTGGGCATGAGAGCAGGGTGGAGTGTTGAACTGGCAAGCGACAGGGAGGTCTGGGTAATGCATGTGGACAGACCGAAGGTGTTCTGCAAAGCAGTCACCCAGTCTGCGTTTGGTCTCTCCAATGTAGAGGAAACTGCATTGGGAGCAACGAATGCAGTAGACTAAGTTGAAGGAAGTACAGGTGAAATGCTGCTTCACTTGAAAGGAGTGTTTGGGCCCTTGGACGGTGAGGAGAGGGGAAGTAAAAGGGCAGATATTGCATCTTCTGCGGTTGCATGGGAAGGTGCCGTAGGAGGGGGTTGAAGTGTAGGGGGTGATGGAGGAGTGGATCAGGGTGTCACGGAGGGAACCATCCCTACGGAATGCCACCAGGAGGGGTGAAGGGAAGATGTGTTGGTGGTGTCATCGTGCTGCGGTTGGTGGAAATGGCGGAGGATGATCCTTTGAATTTGGAGGCTGGTGGGGTGATAAGTGAGGACAAGGGGGACCCTATCATGTTTCTGGGAGGGAGGAGAAGGTGTGAGGGTGGATGCACGGGAGATGGGCCAGACACAGTTGAGGGCCCTCTCAACCACCGTGGGTGGTAAACCTCGGTTAAGGAAGAAGGAGGACATGTCAGAGGAACCGTTTTTGAAAGTGGCATCATCAGAACAGATGTGACGGAGGCAAAGGAACTGAGAGAATGGGATGGAGTCCTTACAGGAAGCGGGGTGTGAGGAGCTGTAGTGGAGGTAGCTGTGGGAGTCGGTAGGCTTGTACTGGATATTGGTGAACAGTCTATCACCAGAGATTGAGACAGAGAGGTCAAGGAAGGGAAGGGAAGTGTCAGAGATAGACCATGTGAAAATGGAGGGGTGGAAATTGGAAGCAAAATTAATAAAATTTTTCCAGGTCCAGACGAGAGCATGAAGCAGCACCGAAGTAATCATCGATGTACCGGAGAAAGAGTTGTGGGAGGAGACCGGAGTAGGACTGGAACAAGGAATATTCCACATACCCCATAAAGAGACAGGCATAGCTGGGGCCCATGCGGGTACCCATAGCCATACCTTTTATTTGGAGGAAGTGAGAGGAGTTGAAGGAGAAATTGTTCAGTGTGAGAACAAGTTCAGCCAGACGGATGAGAGTAGTGGTGGATGGGGATTGTTCGGGCCTCTGTTCGAGGAAGAAGCTAAGGGCCCTCAGACCATCCTGGTGGGGGATAGAGGTGTAGAGGGATTGGACGTCCCTGGTGAAGAGGAAGCGGTTGGGGCCAGGGAACTGGAAATTGTTGATATGATGTAGGGTGTCAGAGGAATCACGGATGTAGGTGGGAAGGGACTGGACAAGGGGAGAGAGAATAGAGTCAAGATTGCGAGAAATGAGTTCTGTGGGGCAGGAACAGGCTGACACGATCGGTCACTAGGACTATCTGTACCTTGCTTGTCCTGCTTTCTACCCTTAATTAGCACATTCCTTCAGATAATATCACCACCTTCAACACCTCTTTGTCCTTTTGTCTGTGACATCTTTTGGTTATCTCCACCTATCACTGGCCCTCTATCCAGCTCTCTTGTCCCAACCTCGCCCCCCCCCAAACCAGCTTATATTTCACCCCTTTTCTATTTTTCCTTAGTTTTGTTGAAGAGTCATTAACTGTGCTCCCTTCTACAGATGCTGCCAGACCTGCTGAGTTTTTCCAGGTATTTTTGTTTTTGTTTTCGATTTCCAGCATCCGCAGTTTTTTGCTTTTATCTTAGTGTTTAATTGACCGACACTTCTCTTCAAGGAATGCCTACCTTGAAGAAGTTTTGCTCTTCTGTCCATCAGGATTTTCATATCTCTTTTTTGCCTTGTTCACCTTCATTGCTTTCCATTTCCCTCCTAGTGTTTGACAAGGTGTTTACTAAAACCCGCTTTCACAGCCATATCTCCTTTCTCAGTGACTGTCTCTGACTCCGACTGACCCCACATGGATTTCAACTGAAATTCCACCCCTCATGTTCGAACCCATCCAGGATTACAGGTATCTCCGGGACATACAACGCTCCTCGGACAGCTGTTCTCGTCTTATTCTGAGATCTACACGCAGTGCCATGCGCCGCCATATGAACACACTCGACCTCTCCCTCCAGCAGCACCGCCGCACCCTTTTCCAAGCTGCGCGTGCCCCCAGTTTCATTTTATTCTTCATCTCATCCGACGCCTCAACAAGAAACTTTGTCTCTCTCTTTCAGGTGCAAAGGATCGCAAGCTGCAACAATTCATCGACACCAACATCCATCCAGGACCCTCCACCCCTGCCTGTCCCTCTGTCCCCATCCCGTCTTCCAATCCCAGCTCCGGCCGTGTATTCACCATACGCCCTGACCTACCCCTCTCCGACGCTGAACGTTCAGTGCTCAGCAGAGGACTTAGTTTCATACCCTTACACCCTCATTGCAATGAATTTCGAGCTCAGCATGATGCTGAACTCTCCTTCTGCCACCTTCGTCTCCGTGATCACTTCTTTGGGCAGGAATCCTCTCTCCGTTCAACAGATCCTTTTATCCACCACCAATATTCTCCCTCCACCTGGACCCCTCCCTCCGGATTCTTACCTTCTCTTGATCTTTTCATGAGAGCTGTCAGCGTTACATTAGTCATCTCAATTTCTCTGCTCCTCTCACCCATTCTAACCTGTCTTTCTCTGAACTTGCTGCACACCGTTCTCTCAGGTCCAACCCTGACATTGTCATCAAACCCGCTGACAAGGGTGGTGCTGTTGTTGTCTGGCGCACTGACCTCTACCTCGCTGAGGCTGAGTGTCAACTCACAGACAATTCCTCCTACCTCTCCCTGGACCATGACCCCACCACTGGATGGTCTGATGGCTCTCCATTTCTTCCTCGAACAGAGGCCTAAACAATCCCCATCCACCACTACTCTCCTCCATCTGGCTGAACTCGTTCTCACACTGAACAATTTCTCCTTAAACTCCTCTCACTTCCTCCAAATAAAAGGTGTGGCTATGGGTACCCGCATGGGCCCCAGCTATGCCTGTCTCTTTATGGGGTATGTGTAACATTCCTTGTTCCAGTCCTACTCCGGCCCCCTCCCACAACTCTTTCTCCGGTACATCGATGATTACTTCGGTGCAGCTTCATGCTAGCGTCTGGACCTGGAAAATTTTATTAATTTTGCATCCAATTTCCACCCCTCCATCATTTTCACATGGTCTATCTCTGACACTTCCCTTCCCTTCCTTGACCTCACTGTCTCAATTTCTGGTGATAGACTGTCCACCAATATCCATTACAAGCCTACCGACTCCCAAAGCTACCTCCACTACAGCTCCTCACACCCTGCTTCCTGTAAGGACTCCATCCCATTCTCTCAGTTCCTTCACCTCCATCGCATCTGTTCTGATGATGCCACTTTCAAAAACGGTTCCTCTGACATGTCCTCCTTCTTCCTTAACCGAGGTTTTACACCCATGGTGGTTGACAGGGCCCTCAACTATGTCCGGCCCATCTCCCACGCATCCGCCCTCATGCCTTCTCCTCCCTCCCAGAAACATGATAGGGTCCCCCTTGTCCTCACTTATCACCCCACCAGCCTCCGCATTCAAAGGATCATCCTCCGCCATTTCCACCAACTCCAGCATGATGACACCACCAAACATATCTTCCCTTCACCCTCCACCGCACCGCACCCCCCCACCACCCCCCACCGCTCCCCCCCCCCCCTCCCCCCCCGACCCCCCCCCCCCCACCCCCGGTGGCATTCCGTAGGGATCATTCCCTCCATGACATCCTGGTCCACACCTCCATCACCCCCTACACCTCAACCCCCTCCCATGGCACCTTCCCATGCAACCGCAGAAGATGCAACACCTGCCCCTTTACTTCCCCTCTCCTCACCGTCCAAGGGCCCAAACACTCATTTCAAGTGAAGCAGCATTTTACCTGTACTTCCCTCAACTTAGTCTACTGCATTCATTGCTCCCACTGCAGTTTTCCTCTACATTGGAGAGACCAAATGCAGACTGGGTGACTGCTTTGCAGAACACCTTCGTTCTGTCCGCAAGCATTACCTGAACCTCCCTGTCGCTTGCCATTTCAACACTCCACCCTGCTCTCATGCCCACATGTCCATCCTTGGCTTGCTGCATTGTTCCAGTGAAGCTCAACGCAAACTGGAGGAACAGCACCTCATATTCCGACTCAGCACTTTACAGCCTTTCGGACTGAATATTGAGTTCAACAATTTTAGATCATGAACTCTCTCCTCCATCCCCACTCCCTTTCTGATTTTTCCCCCTCCTTTTTGTTTTCTCAATAATTTTCTAGATTTTTCTTTTCCCACCTATTTCCATTATTTTTAAATATATTTCCATCCATCTCTACCTTTTAGCCTTGTTCGATTCCTTCACCCCACCCCACCCCCACTATGGCTATCTTGCTTGTCCTGCTTTCTACCCTTAATTAGCACATTCCTTTAGATACTATCATCACCTTTGTCCTTTTGTCTGTGACATCTTTTGGTTATCTCCAGCTATCACTGGCCCTCTATCCAGCTCTCTTGTGCCAACACCCCCCCACCCCCCGCCAAAACCAGCTTATATTTCACCCCTTTTCTATTTTTCCTTAGTTCTGTTGAAGAGTCATGCAGACTCGAAACATTACCTGTGCTCCCTTCCAGAGATGCTGCCAGACCTGCAGAGTTTTTCCAGGTATTTTTGATTTTTTTTACACTTACTTCCTGTATTTTATATTATGAACATGTATGCAGATACTATGGCAATTTGGAAAGAGATGAACACCTATTTAAATGTCTTTATTTCTACTCCTGAGTCTCAGTACCTTATTGTACATCATTTTCATTTCAAATAATTTAGCGGGTAACTAAACAAGTGTAATTGCGTGTTTCTTTCATTAAAGATGATCTTGGCAGCTTCTGGGAGCATTAGTAAAGAACACTCATGAAAGTGGTGAGTTACTATCCAACCAATCATGTTCTTTTCTCACTTGAGAATGAATTAAATTTGTTTGATCAAAATGTATTTTCATTAAATTTGTTGAACTTGTCACTTTGATAAGTTCCCCAGCAATTAAAAAGTGCAATTCCATAAACACAAACCACTATAAATAATCATGACTCACATTCCTCATGTGCCAGAAGATATCTCAGAACATTTTACAATAAAAAGTGTTACGACCAGGTCGACAGGGGTCAACTAGCTCCTCTATTTGCTCCACTCCTGAGTTGGTTGTAATAGAGTTTGAATTTAAAAAGGTTAACATTGCCAACTTAAGGTATTTAACTGTGTATTGCTCCCTGCAAGAAATAAGCCAGCCAGGTTCCATAAGTTAACAAGTAAAGAATTAGTTTTATTGCTAAAGCTCACTCAGAAGATGCAGAAATTATTAACAAAAGGTTTAAATGTACAAATATATCAACTAATGCAAAAGCAACACACATACAACGTCCCTCCCCCCCAACCCCCAAGCATGAAAAAAGCTGTAAAACTCTGCAAAGTATCAGAAACTAAAAAACTCGGCCAAGTAACAACTAAAGTCAGGAAAAAATATTTAGAGTGTCCAGATGCTTACTCGCAGATGAAGGGTCTTTGTCCACAGTAACAGCTGGTTCTTGGGGTTTCTCATTAGTGACAGTGGTGTTGATTTGGAATTAGACCATAAGACCATAAGACATAGGAGCAGAAATTAGGCCATTCGGCCCATCGAGTCTGCTCCGCCATTCAATCATGGCTGATAAGTTTCTCAACCCATTCTCCCGCCTTTTCCCCATAACCTTTGATCCCCTTACAAATCAAGAACCTATCTATCTCCGTCTTAAATACATTCAATGACCTGGCCTCCACAGCCTTTTGTAGCAATGAATTCCATTGATTCACCACTCTCTGGCTAAAGAAGTTTCTCCTCATCTCTGTTCTAAAAGGTCTTCCCTTTACTCTGAGGCTGTGCCCTCGGGTCCTAGTCTCTCCTACTAATGGAAACATCTTCCCCACATCCACTCTATCCAGGCCTTTCAGTATTCTGTAAGTTTCAATCAGATCCCCCCCTCATCCTTCTAAACTCCATCGAGTATAGACCCAGAGTCCTCAAACGTTCCTCATTTGTTAAGCCTTTCATTCCTGGGATCATTTTCGTGAACCTTCTCTGGACCCTCTCCAGGGCCAGCACATCCTTCCTGAGAGATGGGGCCCAAAATTGTCACAATATTCTAAATGTTGTCTGACCAGAGCCTTATAAAGCCTCAGCAGCAGATCCTTGCTTTTATATTCTAGTCCTCTCGAAATAAATGCCAACATTGCATTTGCCTTCCTAACTAGCAACTGAACCTGCAAGTTAATCTTAAGGGAATCCTGGACTAGGACTCCCAAGTCCCTTTGCACTCCAGATTTCTGAATTGTCTCCCTATCTAGAAAATAGTCTATGCCTCTATTCTTCCTACCTCACACTTCCCCAATTCTCCTTTAAGAACTCTCAGTTTGCAGCAATGAGGTCTTCTGGGGGATTTTTCAAATCAACTTTGTGAGAGAGGTTTCAGAAGAAATAGCTGGAGTAAGGCTGTTGTCCCTGTATCAGTCTCTCTCTAACTATCAAAAAGTCCAGTATCTTTTTTAACACCCAAGTGCTGGATCATATAAGGTCTCTTTGGGAGCTCTATAGACTCTGTCTCCAGATGTAAATACAACATAGTAAGCTGCTGTAAGCTTAAAAGCACAATACTGCAAATGCTGGAAATCTGAAGCAAAAACATAAAATGCTGGAAAATCTCAGCAGGCTTAGCAGCATCTGCGGAGAGGGAAACAGAGTTAATGTTTTGAGTCCGTATGACTCTTCTTCAGTGTACCGAAGAAGATTCATACAGACTCAAAAAGCTAATTCTGTTTCTCATTCCACAGATGCTGCTAGACCTGCTGAGTTTTTCCAGCATTTTCTGTTTTTGTTGCTGTAAGCTTATGTCCTTTGCTTAGGAAAAATGTTCTTTTCAAAAAGGTTCAACACATACGTATATCCAGCTGATGACATTATGAGTTAGTGAATATGTATCTTCATAACAGAAGATAAAGGATACCTTGGGCCCAGAAGGAAAATGAGAGGAGAAAGGAGAGATTAGGATCATCATCCAAAGATATAGTTGAAGAGGAGGATTCTGAGGAGGTTTTTGAAAGCAAGGGTTGAAATCTTGTGCTCTCACTGTTGGCGAGCTTGGTGGTGGGAAAGGAATTTACTTAGGTGGGATGGTGGTATGCCACATCCCTGTCACCTTCCCACTTCTGCCAGAATTAAGTTCTGCATGGGAAGGCCCCCACGGTCGACCTTCCTGCCCCACCGCCAATTGAGTCCCTTAAGAGGCCAGTTAATAGCCACTTAAGAGCCTTATCTCACCACCGCTGATATTAACCCAGCTTCAGGCAGGCCTGTCGCCATGCAAGATGCATGGCAAGCAAAACCGTGCGGCCAACTTTGTCAACTCGGGGGGGTGGGGTCCCTCGATCAAAGGCATTCAGTACCTGATTGAGGGACTGGACATCAGGAAGGGGGGGCCTGCTGAAAGTCCCCCTCCCCCCACCCTTACTGCTGACCCTATCTGCATCCCTCCCACCTTGACTCCCATCCCACAAATCATCCACCCCTCTCATGGCCTGGGTCGCTCCATGATCCTGGGACTTCAGTGCCTGTCCTTCCAGCAGCAGCCGCAGTCTCTCTAATGGTGCTGCTGAGCACAACAGCTGCTGCTTTCTGAGTGGCCAGCAGCTCTCAGTGGGGGAGGTTTCTGCCCCTCAGGTCTTGATTCCTGGGGAAGGCCTGCCACTGGCCTCACCACTGCTTAATTGACTCATGGTTTGGCAGGCCTTCCCAAAAAGAGGCAGCGCAGGTCTCTCGCCAGCTCTCCAGCTGGAGATCCTATACCTCAATAAGATTCTGCCCAAGGAGTGAGTAGGTCAGGCAAAGGAAACAGGGGAGTGAATTCCAGAAAGAAAGAATGCACTGGCTAAATAAATGGTAACTGATTGGCAGGAGAAGTAAGTAGCAAGAAATCACAGAGCAAAGCATGGATCCTGGGTTTAAAGACAGAAGGAGATTGATATGGTGGGGTAGGGACAAAGCTATGAAAAGGTTTGAAAACAAGGATGGGAATTTTAAAATTAACACACTGGGGCACAGGAAAGCAATAAAGCTTTGATGAAATGGAATGGTGGGAAGGGAGAGGAGACAGGTTATGCCATTTTGGGTGAGCTGAAGCCAGAAGGGTGACTGAAGAAGTCCAGCCTTAAGAGATAAAAGTTGGAGAGGGGTTTCTTTGACAGAAGAAGAGAGATGATGTGGAGGTGGGCAGTGTTGCAGAGGTGGAAAAAGGTGATGTGGATCATTTACAAAAAGATCCGTGAAATTGTAGCAGACATGGGAATCAGGTAAAGAAGCGCATACTTTAATGAATGCTGATATTTATCCAGAAAGACCTCCTGATTACATTTTGTCACTAATAACAACTTTGTCAGCCCCCCAGCAACTTCACCCCAACCCCTCCTCTGCCCACAAACCACCTTCAACTCAGTCTCAAAAATCAAGGAAGCAATGGACTTGAAATGAGAAACCTGGGTTTGAACAACTGAAGTCCAGATCAGACACCAAGATTTAAAGGAGTGAATAGGAAGGTAAGTTATACTACAAAATAGTACTTGATGACACCAATTGTTTTGTAGAATAAAAGACACTTGTGTATTATAGGTTTAATTAATTGCACCAATGTTTTACCAACCGATCTAATTAACAATAAAGATACAACTGAAAATGCCTGGCTTTGAACACAACCTAGAACACATTCCCCTTTTGCCTTGTTTAGTTTGTCCAGGGTATGCAACTCACTTCAAAAATAAGACAGAAATCAACTTATAAAACCAGTTTTTTTTATGTCAGTACAGAATGGTATCAATAGCAGACAAGGGACCAGTGTCAAATGATAAAGGGGGAAACAAACTGGGGGGAATCCTGACAATCCAAGGACTAATTTCTTTGTTGAATTACTTCCTTAAAGCATTTAATCTAATTTTACTCGAGTATATGGCTTCAATACATAAATATTCACGTATTTTACCTTATTTCTTTGTTCTGTTACTTTAAATATCTGGACTACTCAATTTTGTGAATATTGAGGGAAAATGAAAGTTAATTCTGTGTAAGTTAAGGTTGCAATATATATTAATGTTCCATGTGAAACATTTTATATGTCCTCATTTTGTGTGTTGACATTTTCTCACAAAGATGGGATATCCAAAAACCTGGTAACAAATGACAGTTCAACATCCTGTCATGTGATACTTTCCTATCTACTTGTTTTTAAACCAGCTTATATTTCACCTCTTTTCTATTTTTCCTTAGTTCTGTTGAAGAGTCATACGGACTCGAAACGTTAACTGTGTTCCTCTCCGCAGATGCTGTCAGACCTGCTGATTTTTTCCAGGTATTTTTATTTTTGTTTTGGATTTCCAGCATCTGCATTTTTTTTGCTTTTATCTACTTGTTTTAATTGTTTCAATCCACAGGTTTTGGCTCCCTCCTGTCCTGACAGCAAAACTCAGCTTTGCTTCAGGAAAGAACCAAAATGCATAATTAAGAAACCATTATCGTTAATGATATAAATTATAATTGCCAAGGGCTGGGTGAAACAAAGGTTAAATACAATCTTTTTACCCGGGGGATTAATTGAGGCTGGACTGAGGAGATAAAAAATTCTTCTTTGCTCGTAAGAAGCATTTATAAAGATATATGTAACCATAAGACATCTAAGTGAAACACATTTGAATAGTCTGTAACCAGATTCTACTGGACTTGAATGGATAGATTCATAATTCAAATCTAACGTTGCAGTATTGGGAGTTTCATTAATGTGAGATAGATTCAAAGAGATAAAGAGCAAATTTTAGGAATGAATTGAGAGTGTCGTTTGGACAAAAAGTAATCAACATATGGAATGGACTCCCAGGTAGGGTAGTAGAGACAAAAATCCTACAATATGGATGAGAAGGGCCAAATGGGCACCTTCATTATATCTTCCTTTCAATCTGGGATCAGTGTTGATAGGTGCATACATGTATTCAAGAGAAAGCTTATTACTATTGATAAGGAGATCTGATTTTTCTTTCAACTTCTCATGTACATGCTGTAAAGAACAAATCTTTTTATTTCTGTTGGACTGTGGGTTAAAATTACAATGGCTGCAGTTTGAAGGACATGTCTACTAGAACAGTGCGAGGGATAAATACAACGTTGCTGTCCTGGAACAGACTGTGGCACAAAAGACAGATTGGTGCTGAAGAGGAGCCTGGTCAAATGGGGGACCGCCTGGCTCTTGATCAGGTGAACCAGGGTTTATGTGAGAGCAATGCAGCAGAAGAACTCCTAGCCTGAAAGGAAAAAGACTTAAAACCCCTCTCTCCTGTGTGTTTAAGATTCCAGTAATTCTACATTAATAGCTAACAGGCTTTTTCTTCTCATATCTCTCTAACCTGCTATTTCTCCTTGAAAACCCCTGCCAGGAGGCAAAGGGGAAAATCACTGTTCAAGACATTGAAAGGCAAGTGTGCAACCAGTAAACTAAAATAAAAGCAAAAAACTGCAGATGCTGGAAATCTAAAACAAAAACAAAAATACCTGGAAAAACTAAGCAGGTCTGGCAGCATCTACGGAGAGGAACACAGTTAACGTTTCGAGTCTGAATGACCCTTCAACAGAACTAAGTAAAAATAGAAGAGAGGTGAAACATAAGCTAGTTTAAGGGAGGGGTGGGACAAGTAGAGCTAGATAGAGGGCCAGTCATGGGTGGAGATAACCAAAACATGTCACAGACAAAGAGACAAAGAGGGTTGAAGGTGGTGATATTATCTAAAGGAATGTGCTAATTAAGGGTAGAAAGCAGGACAAGCAAGGTACAGATAGCCCTAGTCGGGGTGAGGTGCGGTGAAGGAATCGAAAAAGGCTAAAAGGTAGAGATAAAACAATAGATGGAAATACATTTAAAAATAATGGAAATAGGTGGGAAAAGAAAAATCTATATAAATTATTGGGAAAAAAAGGGGGGAAATCGGAAAGAGGGTGGGGATGGAGGAGAGAGTTCATGATCTAAAATTGTTGAACTCAATATTCAGTCCGGAAGGCTGTAAAGTGCCTAGTCGGAAGATGAAGTGCTGTTCCTCCAGTTTGCATTGAGCTTCACTGGAACAATGCAGCAAGCCAAGGATGGACATGTGGGCATGACAGCAGGGTGAAGTGTTGAAATGGCAAGCGACAGGGAGGTCTGGGCCATGCTTGCGGACAGACCAAAGGTGTTCTGCAAAGCAGTCACCCAGTCTGCGTTTGGTCTCTCCAATGTAGAGGAAATCGCATTGGGAGCAACGAATGCAGTAGACTAAATTGAGGGAAGTGCAAGTGAAATGCTACTTCACTCGAAAGGAGTGTTTGGGCCCTTGGACGGTGAGGAGAGAGGAAGTAAAGGGGCAGATGTTGCATCTTCTGCAGTTGCATGGGAAGGTGCCATGGGAGGGGGTTGAGGTGTAGGGGGTGATGAAGGAGTGGACCAGGATATCCCGGAGGGAACGATCCCTGCAGAAGGCCGCCAGGGGGGTGAAGGGAAGATGTGTTTGGTGGTGGCATGCTGGAGTAGGCGGAAATGGCGGAGGATGATCCTTTGAATGCGGAGGCTGGTGGGGTGATAAGTGAGGTCAAGGGGGACCCTATCATGTTTCTGGGAGGGAAAAGGTGTGAGAGCGGATGCGTGGGAGATGGCCCTGACAACCACCGTGGGTGGAAAACCTCGGTTAACGAAGAAGGAGGACATGTCAGAGGAACTGTTTTTGAAAGTGGTATCATCAGAACAGATGCGATGGAGGTGAAGAGACTGAGAGATTGGGATGAAGTCCTTACAGAAAGCGAGGTGTGAGGAGCTGTAGTCGAGGTAGCTGTAGGAGTCGGTATTGGATATTGGTGGAAAGTCTACCACCAGAAATTGAGACAGTGAGGTCAAGGAAGGGAAGGGAAGTGTCAGAGATGGACCATGTGAAAATGATGGAGGAGTGGAAATTGGAAGCAAAATTAATAAATTTTCCCAGGTCAAGACAAGATCATGAAGCAGCACCGAAGTAATCATCGATGTACCGGAAAAAGAGTTGTGTGAGGAGGCCGGAGTAGGACTGGAACAAGGAATCTTCCGGACTGAATATTGAGTTCAACAATTTTAGATCATGAACTCTCTCCTTCATCCCCACCCCCTTTCTGATTTCCCACTTTTTCTCCCAATAATTTATATAGATTTTTTTTTACCCACCTACTTTTTAAATGTACTTCCATCCATTGTTTTATGTCTATCTTTTAGCCTTTTTTGATTCCCTCACCCCACCTCACCCCCTCTAGGGCTATCTGTACCTTGCTTGTCCTGCTTTCTACCCTTAATTAGCACATTCCTTTAGATAATATCACCACCTTCAACACCTCTTTGTCCTTTTGTCTGTGACATGTTTTAGTTATCTCCACCTATCACTGGCCCTCTATCCAGCTCTACTTGTCCCACCCCCACTTAAGCTAGCTCATATTTCACCTCTCTTCTATTTTAACCCAGTTCTGTTGAAGGGTCATTTGGACTCGAAATGTTAACTGTGCTTCTCTCCGTAGATGCTGCCAGACCTGTTGAGTTTTTCCAGGTATTTTTGTTTTTGCAGTGAACTAAAGATTGAAAGTGCTGGAAGACTACCTTGCATCATCAACAAAGAACCGAAAGGAATTTGGAAGACATCAATCAAATTCAAACCATCAAATCCTGTACTCCAGAATTGGTGCTATTGAACTGTTTTATTACATCCTTAAAATCCATGTTTGTGTGTGTATCGGGATTTAAGAAGGGGTAAGAATTTAGGTTATAGAGTTAGAAATTAGCAGTTCATATTTCTTTCTTTTGCTACTAGTTAAAGACAATTTGTTCAATAAATAGTTATTTATTTATTAAGTTTACAAACCTGGTGCTTATATTCTGTTAACCTAAATTAAACAGTTAGGTGGGTTGACCAAGCTTTATCACATTTGTCGCAGCTCGAGGAGCAGTGGGGCTTGATATTACAGTGCACTATCCCCAGTGAGTCATGACAATGTTTTTTTTGTGTATGCTTATATATTAAACATTGTACAAATCTGGGATGATTCCACACAAAACACAGTAGTGGGCGGGAAGAAGGACGTTTAACCCGTCAGCCACAATGGCAGGTTTTCGCGCTGCATTGTCCCATTCCTGGTGTGTCCCGCCTCATTAATAATGCATTCCCAGGAAACATGCTGAATCGCTGATGGGGCGGTCACTGATTCATCTGCCCTGTCGTCACTTCAGGCCTTCAGTAATCTAGGCACCATATTTAAAGGGCACTCCTGCATAGAGCTAGCATGCTGCAAAGGATCAAAATCTGCTGCAAAGTCATGGCTGCCAAAGAGAGGAAACATGCTGCCCCCAGACTTAGCGACACCACCCTCAGGTGCCTACTGGACACAGTGGAGGCCCGCAGCGAAGTCCTCTACCCCCGCTCTGGGTGAAGACCAGCAGGCAAGGTGACAATTCCAGTAAGGGAGGCGGTGGCAGTGGTGATCAGCGCCAACACCTTGCAAAAGAAGACAGCCACCCAGTGCCAAAAGAGAATGAATGGTCTCCTCCATTCCACCAGGGTAAGTCACTCTCTCATCACTCTCAACTCACACACTCACAAACCATCACACAACTACAGGGATCTCACTCACTTCCAGTTCAAGGGACATCACCATTCATTCTCTCGCACACACATTCGTGTCCTCATTACGTCCGTGGCAGCACTCATCACCCACATGTGCCAGGGCATCCTTATCATCTGGACTGGCAAGTGTCCTGCTTACATTCTCTCCATCTGTATTCATGCAGCACGAACTGGCACACAACAAAACGGAGAGGTCGCAGACTGGTGGAGGAATACCTGACATCAGGGTCCTCAAAGATTTTGAAAGTAGGACTATTCCTGTGATGGCAAGGTTGGCGGTGCTCAACCAAGTGAGGATCCAGCAATGCAAATCTATCAGATAACCATGCTGAGTGAGTCCCCTGTTCCACAGTCCCCTGCCATGCACTAATTATCTCTCCTTGTTTTTGCAGGCACATCTGGGAAGCAGCTGAGGGAGTCCACGACCTAGATCCTCGACTCAAGTCCCGAAGATACCCCGGAAGAAGAATCTGATTAGACCCCATTGAAAACCAATCACAGCACTCATCCACACCCTCCACCAGCACAGCGACACACACCTCAGTGTGACCTAGTTCTAGAGTAGCCTCAGTGTTACAATCTAGTGAGCACATCGCACTGTCTGATTAGAGGGAAGAATTTCCCAGGTTTCTGGCAATCAGAGGAATGCTGGAGGCCAGAAATCTGCTGAGTCCAAGTTAGATGACGAGCCTCTGGTCTCAGTCATACCTCAGTTGCTGGAGCTGCAAAGACAAGGGATGTCCACTGCACTCCTCGGATTGCAAAGCATGATGGGGGAGTCTGTCCACCTTCAGTCTGAGGTCAGAGTGCCGGCATGCCAACACACCAAGGTCAACACTGGTAGGATGACGGCTGCCATGGAGACCTTGGTCCAGGACATTGGACCAGCACAGTTGTGCGGGCTAAGCTCCATCACTGATGGCATAGTTGGCCTCCAACAGTGTCAACGCAAGAGGGGAGCAGGCCAGCTCACTCTCACTCCATTTCCTGTTCTCCTCAAGGAGTCAGCAAGGAGCCCTTGGCACCCATAGGGAGGAGGATCAGCAGATGCACACACCAGGGCTATCCACCCAGGTGACTCCGGGAGTGTCCGGCCCATCCAAACCCCCTCTTCTTGTGACCTCTACAGGCTGAGGAGGGTGCCACTGCCACACAGCAGGACCCCAAAAGGAGGCAGGGGCCCTCCAGGTCTCGGTCTTCCTGAGGACACCATCAAGATCACAGACAGAGCATAACAGTCAGGGGGCTGCCTCCACCTCCGCTGTGGATGTCGGGGGAGCTCGAAGGCACAGCAGCAGGGTTAGGAAGGTTAGGAAGATGTAGCTCATATAGAGTCAAAACAATTAAACCAAATCAACAAAATTGGGATAAATCAGGCACAGCCCCTAATTCAGGTCAGCTGTAAAACCAAGAACAAAGTTTAAAGGAACCTTACAAACTTTAAATCAAAATGTGATTAAAGGGGTCAACAAAACACCCCAGTCCCCGCGATGCCCACCGAGCACGGAAGGCCTCGAATGTGCCAGCAGACACCGCGTGCTCCCTCTCCAGGAACATCCGGCCGCGAACGTAGCCGCAGAAGAGGGACAAACAATCGGGCAGGAGTTGGGAAGATGTAGCTCTTATAGAGTCAAAACAATTAAACCAAATCAACAAAATTGGGATAAATCCGGCACAGCCCCTAATTCAGGTCAGCTGTAAAACCAAGAACAAAGTTTAAAGGAACCTTACAACTTTAAATCAAAATGTGATTAAAGGGGTCAACAAAACACCCCAGTCCCCGTGGTGCCCACCGAGCACAGAAGGCCTCGAGTGTGCCAGCAGACACCGCGTGCTCCCTCTCCAGGGACATCCGGCTGCGAACGTAGCTGCGGAAGAGGGACAAACAATCGGGCGGGAGTTGGGAAGATGTAGTTGCATAGTCTGGGCACAGGTGTTAATCACTTGTACTTAATGTTCACTATTTAAATAAACTCCTAAGAATGTCTCCCTGCCTATGGCTCCTTGTTCTGATGAGCAGTCTTCCTGTCACTCAGATGTGAAACCGCGGTTCCTGCACAAGATAAAGGCAGGTGTGTCAGTCCAGGCCCTCTTCCCTATTCAGTGTGTAACCTTCAGACCAAAGTGATGGTCCAGCTTCACACTCACTGGACACATTAGTGCTGCCTTCACCTCAATGGTGCTTGTCATTGCTGCTATAATATCGTGGGCAGGCATAACAGCGTTTTGTCATTTTCTCTGTGTGCTATCAGCACCTATTACATGGGGCCGGCCCCCCAATCTCTTCAGTGACACTATGCTTCTGACATGACCCTGATCACACAGCGCAAGCGAGCTGCCCTCAGCCAGACAGGAATCAGACATTCTCAGAGGCAATGTGAAGATCTATGGAGTGTCCTCACTGCATGTCTTCATCATCCTTCTGGAGTCTAGTGACTATTAGGGCCTCCATTGCGTCTCCGTGACATGAGCCTGAGCACTGAGGGTATGTGTGCTGCCATCAGCCACACAGGAGTCAAGCATTCACAGATGCAAGGTGAGGATATCAGAACTGTCCTGACTGCATCTCATCATCCTCCTCCATGAGTCTTGCGGCTACGAGGGCCTCCCAAGCACCCAGCCTCATCTGGCCAGTTCAATGGCCTCATCACCAGCATCATTGCCTTCAAGGACGTCATCATTGTCATCCATTTCAACATCCTCCTCATCAGAGGATATGTGCAGTTCCTGCATCGCCTCCTCAGCCAAGTCCTCCCACCATTGCAGCGCCAGGTTGTGGATCTGAGACCTGCTAAGGATGTAGGAGACGTGGACAGTCCCTGGGAATTGTGTGCAGACTTGTAGGATGTGTTTGTGGTAGTCGCACACCAGCTGAACATTCAGTGAGTGGAAGCCCTTGCAGTTGACGTAGTTGACTATCTGTTGCCATGGAGATCTAAGCGCCATGTGAGTGCCATCGATGGCACCCTGCACTTGTGGAAAACCTGAAATCTGTGCAAATCCCAGTGCTCTTGTTTCCTGGCTTTCCTGATCCCAAGCGAAATACACAAAGTTCTGTACCTTCTTGAAGATGGCATCTGAGACCTCCTGGACGTACATGCATGGAGGTTTGCGAGATCCCCTACAGATCACCTGTGGAGCCCTGGAAAAGAGCCACTAGCATTAAAATAGAGCACGGCAATCATTTTCATGGCCCCTGGCAGTGGATGCCCTCCATGTCCCCGTGATGCCAAATCCTGCAGCAGGTGGCATATGTGACCAATCAGTTCCATAGACATGCGCAGTCTTCAGCGACACTGGTTCTAGTCATCTGCAGAAATGACAGGCACTATCTATAGACCCTGGATCTACTCTGTCACCTACCGAGACTCCTTCGAGCAACAGCTCACTGTGGATTATCAGCTATCCGCAGGCCCTGCTGCCCCTTCATTTTGAGGGATGTACTCCTGCCTTTGATGAACCTCCACCACTCACTTCTTCTTCTTCTCTGCTTTCTGTAATCCATGAAGCATCCCACTAAATCACCATGCTCCATGAACCTGAAGTTCTCCTACAGGATCAAAGAGAGAGATGTGTGGGTTAGCATGGGTGTCTCTTGATTAAGTTTGAAGGCCATTTCGCATGTACAGGAGAGTGCTGGCCACCACTTGGATGGCCAGTGTGTAGTGCACTCATTGGCTGTCCAAAACCCCACCCACCTCCACCCCATTCCACTTGACCAATTGGCAGCAACTTCAGCCACTGGACTGCATTGCTGTGCCCTCAGCTCAGGCATTCTCCTAACCCACACTGCAAGGCTGCGCTGTTAGCTTGAACCATGATGGATACTGGTCCAAAACTTAATAAAGACATCGCAAGGGGCTGTGAGCGCCTCCGCCAGTGACTGCGCCATAGCCACCTTTTGCAAGGGGATTGTACAACTTGGCCAGGCGGCCAATTACTCTGCTGGCCCCTAAAATGTACATTAATTTGCAGTCTGCGCCCAAGAGATGAAAAGATCTGCAGAATTTGGTGGCATTTTCATGTTTTTGTGTTGCTGGAGTGGGCAGGAAAGCTTCAGATGCTCACTTTGGACAAGCTTTTCCAAGTGTATGGCCATTTCCCTCACCCCCTCTTCCCCCAACCCCACGGCTTTCAGTCTGTTTTGCCTAGCTCCCAACGAACACCCCCCAGCGCCCCCCCCCCCCGCCCTCCCCCCGCCCCTGCATTGGAGCCCTTACCTCGGCACTGCACTGAAAGATAGCAGGGAAGAAACAACTTGCCCATGCCCCCAGTGAATCCTTCATGTGCTATGGGCACTGCACAATGTTATGTGCACTCACCTCTGAGTTCCCCATGATGTTCAGGTCGCCAGGTGCACGCCTTTTAAAGGCAGTCTTTAAGCATGCCATTCTGAAGTCACGCCATATGGACGGTAAATTTGACGTGGGGGGATGATTCCAGTGAGGGCTTATAATTAGATGCAAATGTATTAAAGTGATGTTCCTGACCTGCGATGACAGGAAATGCAGCCCACCATTGATGGGCGGAGCAGACAATCGCAAACTGGTTTCACGATATCATAAAACCGATTTTTGACCTTCTCGCCATTTTGTCTCTCTCCAACCCACCATGACACCCATACCAATGGGGCCGGAAACTTGCAGCCATTGCCTTCTGTGTGTACACTGGCATTTGTTTCTGTTACCAGTAGCTACAATAGGAAGGGACAGTGGAGAACAATAGCATAGACTAGTTTTTGTGGTTAGATGTGACATCATTTTATCATGACAATATGATATTAGAGAGGCCATAGCAGAAAAAGATGACAATAGTACAGTAAGGAGGTAATCTCTTCAGGTTGGAATGCTTGTAATCAAGGCACATTGTTGGAGGAGTGTACTGAGTGCTTTATCTTGTACCTAAACTGTACAAAACTTCACACAGGAATCGTTAATCTTACCAGTGGTTTGAACTTGGGCAAGGGTTGAGGGGAGGAGATGATTGCAGGGACTGCATTCACCTTCAGCATCATGAGCACAAAATTTGTGCAAAAGTCGAAGAGAAAATCTGAATCGGATAAGAGTGAAAGTATCCCAATAGGAACAGTTAACATTGCTACATGGAACCTATGTGGGAAAACAGCTGTGAACCTGAAGCTTATGAAGTTAAAAGAAAATAAAAGATTGTGGATCTTATATCCTACTTTACAGAATGAGTGCTAGACAGATAGACAATATCTGGGTTCTGAAGACGTATGGATGCCATCAAAATCTTGTAGCACACTCCCAGCCAATTCGATAGGATGGTTCTTGACTGTGTGCGATGGTGTAAAATAGATCACAGCAAATCAGCAGCCCATCTTACAACTCTCTTGATTTTTACTTCCATTGACCTTCCAACAGATTGCACTGTACGATTATTGGCAGGAGATGGCTGCCAGGCTTATTGTTGTATAGTGTACCTACAGGACCTGAGAACAATGCCAGACAGGACAACATGCTTTAAGGGGCCTGGCAAGTTAATTCTACCCAACCATAACATGTGTTAAATAGATGAGCTTTGTTTGCATGTCACAAAATAATGATTCCCATTTACTATTTGCCAATGCCATAAACTCCCAGCTCTTTTATTACTACTCATGCACATACTTCAACCAGACGTGTATTTAGGCTACAAATTAGAATGGAAAAATTTGACACGCTCATATCTTCCAAGGGAAATGTACATAAAGTCATCAAATTATCAGCCTGGTCCAATTGCCTCTGTTGTAAGGTATTGGGCATAATTTGGTTGGTCTTATTAAGGTATTTGTAGTCTTAGGTAGCTCAACAGAAAGTATTTATTAACTCCTCAAAGGAATATACATAGTTACAGTAAAATTCTGAGCTCGGAGCTGTTTCCATGCTTGCTTCTACACATGGCTCTGTCTAACACTACACTGACCCCTAGGTGCGGGTCATGTGTTCTCATATATCCTTGCATGGATGGTGCTGTACTCAGTCCCACGTTAACCCTTTATTTGCCAAACCCTTATACTACTGTCTCCGAGTCTGATGGCTGTGGATTTAAGCACTGCTTCTGAGACTTGAACACATAACCTAGACTGTTTCCGTGCAGTTCTGAGAAAATGCTGTATTGTCAGCTATGCCGTCTTTTAACCCAAATCAAAATCCACTTCTATCTGCTTAGATGTAAAATAGAGTACTATTCAAAGAAAAGCAAGGGAGTTTTCCTAGTTTCCTAGCTATTTTATCCCTCAATCAGCAGCACCAAAAAATAGATTAACTATAGGCCTTTTTGTTTAATTGTGGTTATGGAACCTTCCTTAATTTAGCAGATTAGCTATTGTGTCTGCCCACAAATTGACAGTGGTTGCACTTCAGAAGTAATTAGTTGGGACCTAGGGAGGACGGTAAAGTTGCTATATAAATGTGAACTGTTTCTTTCTTTCGTTACAACAGAAACATGATCATGCCCAGAATGAGCATATGTCACCATCAATGCCCTCAGGAAATGCAGTGGGCAGCCAAGAAATGATATTGAGGGAAAGTAGCACAACATTCTGCCCATGCTGACTGACACATTAGTCAAACATTTAATACATGTGTAAGCAACACATTAGCCAATAGTGGATTGCAATAACCATATAGAAAACAGCCACAGAATAAAAGATCTGTGACCTAACTAATCACTGGCAGTGATGTCACAATGTTGCAACTTAGCTGCAGACGTCAAAGGTCTACAACTGCATCCCTGCTGCACGGAACAAGCTGACACAGTTTCCCTTGGTCCTGAGCAGGTATATATAAACAGTCAGCTGTAACTCAATTGGCAGAACGAATGCCTTAAGGTTGTATGTTCAAGTCCCACTCTAGGGGCGGAATCATCCCAGATTTGCACTAAGTGCGGTAGTGGGCGAGTAAAACAAAGTTTTACCCACCAGCCGCAATGGCGACTTTTCATGCTGTATTGTCCCAAAGCCACTGCATTAATTATGCATTCCCAGGAAACACGCTGTTTTGATTGTGGGCGGGCTCTCATTCACATGCCACGCCATCACCTCGCCGCTTCATCACACCGGGCACCACACTTGAAGTGTAGCCATATGCACACCTCTCGGTGCTTCCAGCCCAGGACTGCCACATGGAAGACAGGATGGCCCCAAAAGGCATGAAAAGGACTGCAGCACCTCGGTTTAGTGACACGTCCCTCAAGCGCCTTTTGGATGCCGTGGAAGCCCGCCGTGATGCCCTCTACCCCCGCTGTGGCCACAGGATGGGCAGCTGCATCACCAATCTAGCATGGGAGGCGGTGGAAGCGGTGGTCAGCGCCAATGCCCTGCAAAAGAGGACAGTCACCCAGTGCCACTTCATGATGAATGGTCTCATCCGTTCTGCCAGGGTAACTCACTTTTCTCATCACTCTCAACTCACACACTCACAAACCCATCTCACATCCAAGGGATCTCACACCTCAAGGGACAACACCACTAACTCTCAAACACACCCTCACATCTCCATGAAGCTCATACCCTCTCAAGCTCACATCCGCATTCTATCCATGGCTCCCCTCACTCCACAAAAATTCCATGCAGTGCCCTGCATCCTGCTGACACTCTCTCCATCTGTTTTCATGCAGGAGAAGGCTGCTCACATCAGCAGGGAGAGGTCCCAGGCCATCGGTAGAGTGGCCCACACTAGGCCCCTCACTCACTTTGAGGAATGTGCCATCGCACTGACTGGTGAGGACATGGACCGTATCTGCGATGATGGTGAGGTCGGCGGTGAACACCCTCGTGAGGATCCTACACCACATCATCCCCCTCTCACTGCAGTTGTGAGTGTTCTCTCTCCTGCTTTTAACTCTGCTGACATGCATTAACTATCTCTACTTTGGTTCACAGGGAGCTCTGCCAACTGACCAAAACTCACAGGCAGCCAGTCCCTCAGTTCCATCCAGGTCCTCACCTCCAGCCAAGGGGACAACTCATCCATTGAAGAGCTGGAAATAAGCAGCATGGAAGACCCATCACAGCACTTACCCACACCCTCTACCGTGCAAAGACACACCTGGATGGGACATGGATCTAAACCTGGTGGTCACCGCAAGGACACATCTGCAGCAGGAAGAAGTAGGTTTGGCTGAGCTCCCTGGCACTCGGAGGACTGCTGGGGAAGAGGCATCTGTGAGGTCAGAGTCAGATGGCGAGCCTCTGGATTTGGCCTTTCCACTCATCCTGGAGAGTCAGCAGAAGGTGTGTGAACATCACGCAGAGCTGTTAGAAACCCTCAACAGAGTGGCACACCAGTAGGAGGACTGTGTCCTCCTGCTCACTGATGAAGCGGTGCCCACATGTGCATGTGTGGAGGTCTCCATGGGGAGGCTGGCAGACACCATGGAGACCCTGGTCCTAGCAGAATGTGGAGATGTGTGCAGACCTGCACTCCATCGTGGGAGGCATGGGTGAGTCCCTGTATTGGCAACAAAAGGGCAACAAGGCACCTCAACGTCCTTCCAGGTGCTCCTTCCCCTCAAGGAGTCAGGCCGGGACTCCCAGGCACCCAAAGGGAGGAAGAGCAGCATCCCTGCATCATCCACTCAGGAATCTCAGAGTCTGACTGCTCCCTCCGAGTCCCCTTTGCCTGTGAGCCCCTCAACCTCATCCTCTGTCATTGCAGAGGGAGCAGCCGGCCCACGAGTGATTCTGGAGGGAGAAGTGTTTGTGTGCGCGTGGGGCAGGGCCTTTTGGAGCCTTGTGCAAGCACTCTCCCACACACACATGGATCCTTCAGTTATCACACTCACCTCAATGCCCTGAGTATTTTCAATGCTTCCTGCTGGGGTTCGCTTTCAGTTGTCCATCTGAGCTGACCTGCATCATCTACCCACTGACCACACTCCCATGCAGCACCTGATCTCGACCACCACAATTGTCATTTCACTTTCAGTTTAGACACTATGATCTGGATTTGTTTTTTTGTGCGCTCCCCCATCTTTTCCCCTCCTCCAGTCACCCATTTCCTTTCCCCCATCACAGCTGCTCCCCCGGCATCACCGTCCACCTCCCCTCCGTGACCTACCAGCCACAACTCTTTTCCTTCGGGGATGCCCAGGTGAATGTCTACGTTCCCTTCCTTCCAGAAAATCCCATCTCCATCCACATTCACCTCTCTGACCTCCTCCTTCCCATCCCAGGGTCCATGTCTGCCTCCAAATCCCCACCAACCACCCTCACTGTTCCTTCTGCTGCGACCATCGAACCCTCACTCTCCCACCTCACCATCTCTCTGCCCTCGGTCATTCTCACCATTCCCTCATTCCACGCCCACCCTCAGTTCACTCCCCAGGAGGCAGTCATGGGCTCATCAGAACCCTCCCTTGCACATTCACCTAGACATTTCCCCCCCTCCAGACCCCTCACCCCCTTGGAACCCTTTCCCCCGGCAACCCTGGACTCCCCTCCCTTAGGTCCTTCCCCCGCGCACCCCCCCCACCACCCCCAGTCTCCACCCCCGCTCGGTCCTTCCCCTTTCCTGACTCCTTCAGACACCCTTACTTCTTCCAAAATCCTTAGTCCTTCCCCCCTCCAGCCTTACTCCTTCCTCCCCCTTCCTGATTCCTTCCTCCAGCTTTGATACTTCCCCCTTCCTGACTCCTTCCTCCACACTTACTTCTTCCTCTAGCCTTATTCCCCACTCCCCTCCGCACTCCTTCCTCCCCCCCGGACTACCTCCCCTCTCCGCACTACTTCCACCCACCGAATGCCTTCCCTTACAACTTCCATTCACTTACACCTACCTCCCCAGTTGCCATCTTCTCCGCTATTACCCCTCTCTACCTCTCCCCCAACACCTTCTGTTCCCCCCTCCCAACCTCACCCCATCCTGACACCTTCATTCCCGTCCCAACCTCATCCTATCCTGACGTCTTCTTCTCCCAGTCAATCCTAGGCCTCCCTCTCTCATCTCCCGGTATATCTTCCTCTTCCAAACACCCTCCTCTACCCTATCGACTATAATCCATTGTGAACAGACACTCAGCAATGATTCTCCGCCTTCCATGAGCTGCTTCACAGCAGAGCCATGTCCATGAGAATCCACCGAGCATGCCATGGACGATCCTCCATTGTGCTGTTGCTGTCAGGCTCCAGCACCTTCTGCTCTTTGGATATCTGCGATATGAGCAAGTAAGTCCCAACTTCAGCACATCACAGTTGTCAAGATGTGTTCACCACCAGCGTACAATCATGCCGACATGGACGGACGATCCAGCGGGGGTGGGGTGGCTGGGAGGTCCTGCGAGCTGACCTTAGAATGAAATGCAGTTGTGGTACAATGAGAATGCAGACATCCGATGGCGGCATATGCGGCCTGCTATCGATGGGTCAAGTGGACGATCACAAACTGGTTTCATGACGTTGTGAAACCGGCTTTTAACCTTCTCACCATATTGTCCAGTTACACCAGCGAGCACGCCCACTGCCAGCAGGCCCAGGCAATTCCACCCTAGGACTTGAACCCAAAAATCTAGTTTGATACACCAGCACCCTACTGTGGGAGTGCTGGACTGTTGGAGGCACTGTCTTTCAGATGAGATGTGAAATTGAGGCTCCATTAGCCCTGTGAGATGGGCACTAAAAAATGTTGAAATACACACACAGCACTTGAGAATCAAGCCCTATATCTCTTGGGTTGACTCGCTTTGCACACTAAACTGCCATCAAGTTCCTTCTTGTATTGTACTTGTTGTCTTACTTACAACAGGCAGGCTATTGACTTCATGATAAATAACTCATTCACTCTACAAGAACATGTGTGTTAACTAGTGTACTAAGAATAGAGGTTTTAATTTCCCTCTGTGCACTAATGAATGAAAACTCATGCTCTGGAGCTCCAAGAATTAGTGCAAACATCAAGTAATAATTATTTTAATTAATAGAAACAAATGAGGTTTGCCCACTAAAGACTCTCACTAGTCTACAAAGATATATCTGTATCAGTGTTTTATGAAAATTAATTGCAGCATTTGTTTTATTTTGTGTTGTAAAATGATACAAGAACAATTTTGGTTGTAAATCAATGATTTATGGCAATGTGGATAAGAATTTTGCATGAATAAGAGAGGAAAATAATAGTCCTGCCAAGAGCTGGTAGCCCAGAGCCAGTGTATAATAATTCATAAAAGGGCACAAGTGAATAGTTCTTTCACTGATTGGATTTCTGCTCCACAAGCAAGTGGGAGTGGAGGTAGCAGAAGGGCTTGCCATAATCTTCCATTCTTCCCTAGATACGGGGCAGGTGCCAGAGGATTGGAGATTGCAAATGTGAGTCCCTTAATCAAGAAATGGTGTAAGGTCAGTCCTAGTAGCTATAGGCCAGTTTATTTAATATCAATGATGGGTAAGGTTTTTGAAACAATAATCAGGGGAAAAAATTCAACAGGCACTCAGAGAGGTTTGAGTTAATTAAGGAGGGCCAGCACAGATTTATAAAAAAACAAATTGTGCTTGACTAATAGAACGTTTTGATAAAGTAACAGAGAGGGTTGATGAAGTGAATGCAATGCATGTTATCTATATGGATTTTAAGAAAGAGTTTAACCAAGTATCACATAAAAGGTTAATTAACAAAATTAAGGGTCATAGAATAGGAGGGTCAGTGTCAGCTTGGGTAAAAAATTGGATTAATGACAGAAAATAATGAGTCATGGTGAATGTTTATTTTTTAGACTGGAGGATTGTAGACGGTGGTGTTTCCCAAATATACGACATGGATGTTGGAATACAAAGCAAAATTCCAAAATTTGCCGATGATACCAAACTTGGAAGTGTGGCAAACAGTGAGGGTATTATAAATCAACTCCAGAGGACATAGATAGGCTAGCAAAACTGGCAGACAAGTGGTAGCTGGAATTTAGTACAGAGAGGTGTGGGTGTATTTTGGCAGAACGGGTAGAGAGGCAATATAGGCACAGTACTAAAGAGCGCACAAGAACAGAGGGACCTGGGAGGTTCATCTGTATAGATCTTTGAAGATGACAAGACAAATTGAGAGAGTATTTAACAAAGCATATTAGATCTAGGGTTTCATAATGTAAGATTTTGATAATATTACTAATTTTTAGGGCTCATTGTTGGTTTGTAAGATCTATGAATTTTATTATTTAACCACTTTTGAAATTAAATAGTTCATTGTAAATTTCTGTTGGTGAGATAATGGGCAGTCAAAGCAGTTGGGACACTTTACAAGATGGCAGCTGTTGTTTGTGAGAAACTACACTCAATGGTTTTATGACTTTACGTTGCCTGACAGTCTGGATTCAGCAGCTTTATGTAGGAAGAAATTAATTGAAATTAGTTTGAACTGAGGATGACACTATCTTCAAACAAAACCCATTCATTGATTTAATTGATTAACCGTATTTGCGGGGCAAAACATCTGTGTTAAAGGGAAACTTTTCTTTCTTTTCTGACATTATGGTAAGAAGTGTTTTTAACATTTGTACTTAATGGTCTTAGTATTTGTGGAATGGTTTAGAGTACATTGATGTGAATGTTTAGGATAGATGTACTAATAACAAAAGGATGTGACATTGTTTATATATTGGTAATCTGTATCTAAAGGATACATCATTTGTTTGCAATTGAATGTAAACTCTTGGGGCCCAGGAGAAAAGGGATGGACATTTGTCTTTAGCCTACATGACTCTAGTTACAGAGGGTGACACGAGATGACTCGCACTCTAAGCCAGTGGAAGAGGTGAATTTGGACTATTTCCAAATAAGGGATTCCAGGATAATGAGAAGTGGGAATAAAAGTTGGAAAATTGGAATCTTTGTTCGCAGTATTACCGTGGCTTCTGTGGTCACAGTTCAACATCACTTCAGAGATAGATGAAGAGGAAGACATTGCCTGTGCTGGCAACACTCAAGGAATCCTAGGAGCTTGAGGGATAAGGAACTTCTATGTTGTCTTCACTGTTTCTTGTCAAGTGTGTGTAAAATCTTGCTGAATAAATTCTACTTGATTCATAAATACTAGATATTCCCACCTTGTTAGGTCAGGCACAGCTGAGGGCTCGTGTTCGAAATTACAAGTTCAGAACTTAGAGATTTTAATTAGAAACGTCAAGACCGCTACAATCTTACAATAAACGGAAGTATTGAGAACAAAATTAGGAAGTCTTGTTGATTGTTTATAAAGCATGGTTAAGCCATAACTAGAGTATTGTGTCCAGTGCTGATCACCACATTTTACGAAGGAAGTGAAGATTCTTGAGAAAGTGCAGAGGAGATTTAGCAGAACACTTCCAGAGATGAGGGATTTTAGCAACAAGATTAGGTTGAAAAAGCTAGGATTCTTCTCCTTGAAGCAGAAGAAATGGAGGGGAGATTTGATAGAGGTGTTCAAGATTATGACAGCTTTAAATAAGGTAGACGAAGAAAAGCTGCTCCCATTGGCTGATGTTACAAGGATTCGAGGATGCAGATTTAACATTTCGGGCAAGAAATGCAGGGGAGATGTGAGGAAGAACTTTTTTTTACACAGCGAGTGTTAGTCACTTGGGACTCGCTTCCTACAAAGGCAGTGGAAGCAGAGACAATGGGTGGAATTTTATGGTCCCATCGTGGAAGGGGTGGGGCCATAAAATGCAATGAGCCATTCAAAAGCCCATTGACTTTGGCGGGACCGGAAAATCCCACCAGTGGGAGGGGCCGTAAAATTCTGCCCAATAGGATTTAGACTTCATAAGTGGAGGTATTGAGAACAAAAGCAGGTAAGTTATGCTGAACCTTTACAGAGTTCTAGTTAGACCACAACTAGAGTATTGTGTCCAGTGCAGGTTGCCACACTTTAAGAAAGATGTGGGAATCCATGGAGTGGAATGGAGATTTATCAGACTGGTTCAAGGGATGGGAGGATTTTAGCTATAAGCTTATGTTCCAGAAGCTTGGGTTGTTCTCCTTGAACATTTGATGGGAGTGTTCAAGATTATGGCAGGTTTGGATAAAGTAGATAAGGAAAAATTCTCAGGAGGATGGTGGGAACACTTTAGGGATGTCATCAGCTAAAGAGATTCAAACATCGTTACTGACTTATGGGGGTCCCTGACTTTTGACCAACCAAAATGAGGAAGGTTTATTCTGGAAGGCAGCAAATACATCGTGAGATTTTGATGGGAGCACTTAGAAGCGAAGCAGAGGCATTGGAGCGATCTTACAAATTTCCAAACACCTCATCCGCCCGACCCTTCAAGTACCATCTGCCCTGTAAATGGCTGAATCTAAAGATTGCACTTTGGACTTACCAGCCATCTCAAAACCCATTGAATTAGAGTGGAAACAAGTTCATAATCGATCCCAAGGAATTGCCTAAGAAGAAGAAGTTCCCATTAACCATTGGTACAAGGACTAGGAGACAGAGATTTCAGGTTTTCACCAAGAGATGCAGGGGGAATATTAAGAATAACTTCCTTTACGCAGTGAGTGGTAATGACCTGGAGCTCATTACCCACAAGGGTGACAGAAGTACAGACAATCAATGATTCCAAAAGGAAAGTGGATGGGTACTTGAAGGCAATAAACTTGCAGGACTACAGGGATAAAGCTGAGGGATGAGACAGGCTGGTTTGGTCTACAGGGAGCTGGCATGGACTCGATGGGCTGAATGGCCTCCTTTGTGCCATAAATGTCTTTGACCATGGATAGCTTAAAATGTCACCCAAGAGCTTGATTTAAATAAGTCCATAATACAATGTGACAAACCTTAAGAAATAATAGATTATTTTATGAAAAGGATCTCAATGAAAGTGTTCAGAAGGCTTGTGTTTGCTATGAACACTTGTCATTAATGTAACTCACATGGAACTGAATGATGAAAATATCTGTGTTGCTTCTGTGTGACATCATTGCAACTGATATGGCATGTGGCTATTCTCCCACCTATGGATTAAAGTGCTTTTGTGAAATCCTGAATGTATACTTTAACTTTTGTTATCAAATTGATGTTGTTGTGCTTTAACTTTCATCTAATGACATCGGTAAATGGAATAGCTCATGTAGTAGGCAGTGATATTAGCTAGGTAAACAAAATAGATGGTGTTGGGGCAGAATTTTGAATACCACTTTAATAAGAGAATTGTTAGCTGTCACATGTTTTGCTGAAATATGCTGTTAAAAAGAGAGTTAAAATAAAATCCTTCAACAACTTTGTCAACTAACTAAAGCCTGAAAAATGATAATGCTCATATTTATATTCCTTCAATTATATATACTTCTGGATATAGGAGGAGCCACACATGGTTAATGTTCGAGTCTATATGACCCTTCTTCAGAGTTAAAGAGTAGAAATGTGATGAAATTTGTGCTGTTTAAGGGGGCTGGAGCAGGTGAAGCTGGACAGAAGGCCAACAATAGGTGGGGGCTAAGGAGAGATTGACAAAGATGTCATGGACAAGAAGACAAAGGGAGTGTAAATGGTTGTGGTAAGGGCTAAAGGTCACGTTAACTCTGTTTCTCTCTCCACAGATGCTGTCAGACCTGCTGAGTTTTTCCAGCATTTTCTGTTTTTATTTCAGATTTCCAGCATCCGCAGTATTTTGCTCTTATCTATGGTTCATAATCTGACTGTTTTTTGAATGAAATATCAGCAGACATCTAAAATTAAAAAGTGACACAGGAGGTGGAGATTCATCTTGGCAGTAGCGCATAGAGCAGGCAATATCAGATCAGCCACCCACTTTACATAGTGCTGGATATTCAGTTCCATTGCAGTCAATAGAATTAAATATCAGGCATTGTGTATAATGGTGGCTGATCCGATGTTGCCCATTTTGTGCCACCACCCAAGACGAATCACTATCCTTTGGTCTTTATATTATTAGTTGCTGTTATTTACTTATATATCTGATCACAGGGATGGATTTATTTTTAAACTTATCAAGATTATCATTTCATTTATGATCAATAGTAAAGCAAATATTAGAACTCAAGTGATGATCTAGTTCTGGACTTGGCAACAGATGGGAAGCCTAACCAGATACCATAAACCACACTTAACAAAGCTTTTCATACATTTGAAAATTATAGACAGAGAAAGGCCTACTGATCATCCACTGTCTCATCTAACGGAAGCTGTAATATTCATAGAATTTCCCCTCTCCTCCTCTCTTCTTCCTCTTCACCTGTGCCTTCAATTCTCTATACCAATCCCCTTTTCATGTTCCATTTCTACTGTATCCTGTTTCTCCTGATTGTAAAGCACTGCAACATCTTGCATGAGTAGTGCAATATAAATATAATGTTGGTGTCTTATTTGCAGCAGCATTGGGCTGCTGATGATGTTACTATGCAGATGGTGTGGTTCAAAGATGAGAAATCTCCTGACTGCTAATGCAGAAGACCAACTTGACTGTAAAAAGTTCACTTAATAATATTCTGTCCAAAATATTGCATTGTAGTGGAAGCAGAATTTCCTCCTAGTACAATGTAATGTAAAAGCTCTACAAAAGCTATTTTATACAACAAAATTTGTGCTTCACTGTGTATGCATAAAAAAGCCTCCAATTCATGCAAACTCTGGGTCAAACTTAAAGGCAAGTAACAACAGTTTGTTATGTTGCAGCCTTAAGGCCGAACTAAGTAATGTTTTAAATTATTTAAAAGCTGCAGTTTTGTTCACTTGACACAAAATTAATCCAATACAATAGATGGTTTATTCTCGTGTGATTTATGGAAGTGCAAACAGGTTGGCGGGTGTTCAGACTCTCACCTTGTGCTTCTAATATTCTTTTTTCTTCTGGGCTGATTTGAAAATACCTGACACAATACAGCAGAGGAGGTGCTGCCGCACAGCATTATTAATGTTAAAACAATGGTAGCTAACGTGGGGAGAGGAACTGCAACGCTTTTGATAAGAGTTTGGTTACCGTTACTTGCAAATAACAGTCTCAATCTACAGGACAGTTCCTGAAACATTAAAGTTGCAATTTTTAAATGTTAACATTTAAAACAAATAGAACTGCAAATTGATCATTAAATATGTGTTTATACCAAATTTATGTTACATATCTCAAAAGCTTTAGTGTTCCCTCAGTTGTTTAAATTCGAGTGTTGTGCACAGCACAGCCTGTTAACATTATTCCAATCCAAGTGTTCTTTATTCCAATCAGATCTTAGATTGAAAAATGCAACAAGCACCTTTTTCAGACTTAATGAAGAATAGAGGAAAAGTGTTACAAATCGGTGTCCAATCTCTGAATGTCAGGTAAAGCTTGATTTTCAAGAATGCAACTACTTCAGTCTTTGGCCTCAATAAATACTATGTAGCAGCCAGAACATAAATACATTTTAAAATAACTTCTTAATCTTTCTATTTGCGAATCCTCTGTTCTTTATTATTTTCCTCGGGTGGGTTTCCATCAAAAATTCAATTTCAGATCAAATGCTTTGATTACTTCTGCCATTCATTTTATAAATCTTATTCTGGTGTCTTAACAAGTTATATTGCAGAGCCACGTACAACCTAAATCCAACTTTCTCTCCAGGGTAAGAAGATAACAACTGTGACAGCACTGATATAAATTGGAAAGATTCCAGAGAACGGCTCAGTGAGTCTTAAGTAAAAATATTCTGCTCCAGTTCCATCAAGCAGCCCCTTTTGGAAATGATGAAAGGAGTCATTAACTCAGTGAGTTGTGCATGTTTTACACAAAAATAATGTAATAACCCAAAGCTTTCATAAGGTCCAGATAAATGCTGTGGTATTTGCTAAACAACTTTGAAGGCCAAATCTCCATGTGGTAACAGGCCCTATGATTCATGGTAGCACAACCAGGTGCTAAGTAAATGGTAAAGTAACAGAAAGCCAACAACAATTAAATATTTGGTTCCTTATTAGTAACAACGTCTTATAAAATGTAACTTGTGGCCTGAAAACTGTTAATCTTGAAGTCAACTTTTTGTTTCACAACAGATTTGATAAAATCAGGGAACTGTTTTAGCAAAACTGAAAAAAGCCACTCTGAAATGAAAAATCAATGGACTTTTTAAAAAAAAATCACCATATTTGCATATTTGCTAAATTAGCTAATTACCATATAATTAGTACAGATTTACTGGGTACAATATTGAACACTGAACTTACATTGCTTATAATTGTTCTCTTTTCTTGTGAACGTATTTATTACTGGTAGACATTTCAATTCTAACTATTACCGTTTAAGGTGAAGTGATTTCTGATGGTGTCTCACTTGCACAAAGCTGTGATTAGAGATTGAAATTATCATAATGATCTCCAGATATATAGCATAAGAGCTCTCAGCAACATCAAGCTGATCTGGCTATCATGTAATTATTTCATTGCTCACACTAGATGTTTGTTGTAAGCCTCCAACAATGGCACTTGTATGTGACAGTTGACTTCAATTAATCACTTAATAATTGGAACGGCTATGAAAAGTAAATTGAAGAGTTAAACTTCCAGCAACTGAGGGTTGTAAAGTGGGACCAATCTGTAAAGACTGCAACATCCTAGGTGGAGGAACATTTTCCAAGCTCAAAGATCCATAGATTTCTGAGTGACAGTTTTCAGAGAAGTCAAAACATGTCTCCACGCTGCAAGCAGGCAAGTCTAAAGTTAGAAGCCTTGTTAACAGATTTATCCTAGCCTGTCCGTAGATGAACAACTACTGATCATCACAGTTTTAATATTGTGGCTGGAATTAGTTTCCTCTCTTTTTTCAATCAGCTTCCTCATTTATTTTTTCTGAATTGAAGAATTCATAATGGACGTCCATAACATAACTTGTGGAAATACAAGGCTGGAGGAATTTACTCACGGAATATGGGGAGAAACCATGGTGGGATTTGAAAGCAAGTTAGAAAATGTCAAGTCTTCTTTGGAGGACTTTGTTAAAGTGAGGGTGTGGACTTAGGAACATCGAGTGAGTTGTAAATTGTGAAAAGCTGAGATGAGGAGATAGGCTAAGAGCAATGATTCGGGGTCGGGGAAGTGGGGCCAAGTGAAGTCAATATAGCAGAAGTGGAATAAAGTAAAGAAGCAGAGACTTAAGGAGTAAGATCTATAAATTTTTAAAAGAGATGAGGTGTGGTAATTATGGTTTTATCTAATGTGTAATATATCTTTAAGAAGAATGCGGTTAAGGAAGATCATATAACCAATAGAAGATTAGTGTGGGCTACCTCTGTAGTTAGTAGTATGGAGATAGGGTTTGACGTGAAAGCACACAAGTGTATTTGCTGAGTACCTTTGTAAATAGACATAATGTGTTCCAACTAAGAGGTATCTGCTGATCAACTCTGTCTGTAGTGCCAACTCAGCCATCACTTACAGTAAGCATGCGATGAGGACCCACGAGATCCAACACGAGAGAAATTGCTAAAGATTTGAAATAAAAAGCAAACAAGATGTTTTATAAATGCCTATTATAAGTAAGGATATGGAATACATGCAAAGAAGTAATGTTAGACCAATGCAAATCATTGCTTAGACTGCAGTTTGAATTTTATTCCCATCTCTGGGCATCTTCCTTTGGCAAGAATTGAGTAGACAAGAGGCAGCAGAAGGCTGATACCTGCCTGGGTACTGGGTGGGGAGGTGCATAGCACTTTGTTCTGTTTAACTTTGTGGCTCCTTTCACTCGGATACTGATAGTTCCAGTGCTGATTCAGCAATTCCAGTCTTAAGATTTTCATTGATTACATGAACTCTAACCTCAATGTTTGTTTAGCTGCGCTGAGGGGATTGAATTTGTTCAGCAGGGATGGGAGGGGGCGGTAAAGTACTCTGCTGAGGGGGAGGAATATCAAGCACCAGGTATCTATTGGTTCATATGAACAACGTCAGATCCTTCAGTTATTTTACCAGCTTTTGTCTCTACCAGGGGACTGCCATTCCATACTTATGAACCTGGAAAAGTTTTTATATTTGAGCCATCTATCTAATTAAATTATTTCCCATGTTGGCAACACACTTTCAATAATTTGCATGTATAGTTGTATAAGAACTATATTTACTTGTCATCTTTTTAATAAGAGTTCAAATAACGTCAATCACCCATGCTCATACAACCTACTTCATATGATGCATTCAGTGACAAGGGACAAATGGCTACAATTTATTCAAGGCATTATTGGGATGTTGTGAAACATTAGATCGTGCTCCTTTGCTTTCAACACATCACATAATATAACATTGGCACTGCCAACTACTGGTTCGATACTTTTGGAATCCTTTGATCACTCATCATTATTATTAATGGGGGAAAACTAGGGCATGGAATGAAGGTCTCCCTCTGTTCCCTAAAATTCTTCTCTGAGCCTTTTTGGGCAGTGGATTGGATGTCAAAGCTAGTTTATACTTGAGCAGCACAGCAAAATTCTGTTCTTCCTAGTGCACTCCAAGATGGCAGCCATGAAGGTTGATGGAGCCAAGGCCAAAAGCACATATGCGTTGCTAAGATATGAAAAGGATGGTTTCCGTTTTGCCAACATATAAGCTGGATGAAAATTTGAATCAATCATATCTTGATGTTAAGCAGACAGGGAGTGGAGGAAGAGGTTGGAGTGTACATGTTAGGCGTTTCAAGAATTTGAGATGAAAGGGAAATAGGAGATGGTAGTAGTTAGACAGAATGGAAGGATTGAGAGTGGATTTCTTGAGGAATGTGGTTATAATGGTGTCTTTGAAGGCAGTATGAACAATGTCAGAAGGTTGATGGTGTCATCAAACATGCAGCTGAGGAGGTGACATTGGATGACAAAGACCTGGGTGGAAGGGAATCAAGTGATCAAACGGTAAGCTACAAGGGTGATATAAACATGCTGAGAGATGGAATTGCAGAGAATTGTGAAGATCTGTTTGAGTGGAGCTCAGAAAAGAAAGTTAAGTCTTGAGTAGGAAGAGAGAGTTAAGGAGCAATAAAAGAAGACAACAGCAGCTACATGGATGATCTTAGCTCTGGCTACAAAAATACTTTCTCACATTTTTAGTTCAAGATGAGGATGGTCGATGTGGAAGAGCAAGGAATCATAGAATTATAGGATGATAAAAAACAGATGGACGTTATTTGGCATCTCATGTCTGTGTCAGCTCCTTGATAGAGATATCCAATTAATCCCACTTCCCTGGTCTTTGCCTGTAGCCCTGCAACTTCTATTTTTCTTCAAGTATTTATCCAATGTCACTTTGAATGTTACTATCAAACCTCTTTCCACAATTCTTTCAGGTAATGTGCTCCAAATCACAAGAATTCAATGTCAAAAAGCAAACTTCCTCTTAACACCTCTGGTCCAATGCCAATCAGGTTAAATCGTTGTTCTCTGGTTATTCACCCAGTTCCATATCTACTTCATCAAAATCCCTCATAACTTTGAATACCTCATTTATTACTTCAGCCATGCCCTCTGCCTCCAAGATGATTCCCTTTTTAGACCCTAATCAGCCACACTTGTTTTTTTGGAATATTTATTGGTCAACTTTTACTAGTATTCTAGGTTGGCATGTATATACCATCTTTCATACTGTACCCTTCAGATTACCTCCCTGCATGCCTGCACCATTGTTTTGCACATCCTCTTAATAATTATCATTTCCCTTTATTTTCAAACATGTGTGTGCGACTGGTTCATAGTATTTTCTTTGTATTCTTTTCAGTCACATACCATTTTCCAGACTTCCCCCATGGTACTATAAATAGCACACACTTATTTCACATACTCCATCTTACCCACATGTCTTGTTGGGCCTCCTGCATCAGTAAGATCCAGTATTTCTCCATTATTTAGTCCACTAGGACTTTCGGAGCCTAATCCATGAAGCTTGCTATGACTAACTTAGCATCCCTGGGATGACAGCATCTGCTGTCCTGATCATTAACCAATAGCACCCACTAACAGTATGTTGCTATTAAGTGAGATTGGGCTGCACTTTGATGTCATGGTCAAATACTCTGTCAGCCCTCATAAGCTTAAACTAACCAATTGGGCAATGTGTCAGAAACCTATCAGTACCTTAGCTATTGGCCCTAACCTTCAATAAGGAGGAGAGAAAACTAAGTAAAATGATGCTGAACGCAATGGGATAAGGAGGAACGAATAGCATTTTAAAAAATTTTTGGGGTAAAAAAAAATCAGTTTTCCAGAAAATACCATTTTTGGAACAGTATATAGACACAGAAGGCAGAACAAATTCTGGGTTAAGTTATTAAGCTGAAGTGCAGTGGTTGCATTTAATTCTTCAAGCCCAGTTTCTTTCAATTATATTTTATCTGAGTTTATTCAATGCAAATTTGCACACATCAGAAGAAATTACATCAACTGATGGAATGGGTTTTGGAGAGAAAATGTCAGTGATAATGTAGCCAGACCACGTGAACTCAAAGCCAACTGACAACAAAGCAAGTACAGCAAACAAATTTAACCGTTCATAAAATTCTGTGTCAAACAAAAAAGAGAGAAAAGCATTTTACATGTTTAAATCAAGAACAATATCTGGCAAACCTGGAGTCCGGTTCTCTCTCACATTTTTTTTAAATGATTAATCAATTTTAGCTATTTGTAAAAGTCATTTTGCTGTATCTTTATAATGTTAAATATTCTGAGAGAAAGCAGAGGTGATCCAATAACACAATTAGACATGTGGCTCCCATGCAGGTAGTTATCACCTTAAGCCACAGAACTTCTTGTTGCTTTTGGGAAATAGCTTTCTCAGTTCTTAACCAACTGCTGAGTGACATATTCCTTCACAAAAAGATCCAGTTCAGGGGAAGAAGACACTCAAATAACCAAAAACACATTTATATGAGAGAGATGCAAGGTATTTTCACCATGCTAGGCACTAATGTAAAACACTCCTAAGTGATTTCCTAAGATCTTACAATTTTTAGTTGACATACAGGACTCTTTATGATGTGTGGAAAATCAACACATTTCATTTGAACATACCAGTAGTTAGCTTGCAAGGCTGATTCAACTGCTCAGAGCGCCAGCAATTCTACACCTTATAAACTCACTAGCTCACCATTGCTTTGTACAAAGAAATGTTTTCAAGATGTGAACAGCCTTTTACTGACTGCAAAGGTTTTAATTGGATTTGTATTGTTGGCAGGGAACTACCCTGAGAAACTCAAAGTGATGGTCTGGGTCTGAGATGATTGGTCTCCAACGACCACACCACTGTTTGTTTGTGTTAACTTATGTTTTCATCCAGTAGAGCATTTTTCCCCCATCCCTAGGGTTCCCTGATGCCACATTTGGTCAAATTCTGCCTCTCACCTAACCTCAGGAATTCCGTTCTGTTTGGGACGGCTGTAAAAAGATATGGAGCTGAATGGACTTTGTGGAACCCAAACAAAGCATCGGTGAGCAGGTTACTGGTGAGTAAGTGACACTTGATAGCATTATGGCACTTTCCATCATGTTGCTGATGATTAAGAGTAAACTGATGGGGTGATAATTAAATTTTTCCTGCTTTTTGTGGACAGGACACACCTGGGCAATTTTCCACTTTGCCGGGTACTTGAGGCCCTTGTATTGTTACCCTGTCATTACACAACCAGCAAGTGGAATAGTTTCTATTTTGATTGGGACATTCTTTAATGTCTCTGTAGAAGGCATCAAGAAGAGTTTTTAAGTAAATAAGATGTAAATATCGAGGGCACATTGAATTACAAATCTTAATGAGCAGTATTTTCAAATTAAGTGTGTTCCTTTACATCTTAAAGGTGGAGAGTAGAGGCAAAGTATTTATCAGAGTTAGAGAAAGAAAATTCGAATTAAATCTGGCCAGAATTGTTCTAGATGTGTCACTCCATGTATTAGCTGTCACTAATGGGGATGATGGTGACTTCCTGTCAAGCCACATTGTTAAACTTTAAGATAGCAGAATTGAAACATTAAACACCAAACAAATGGAAAGCAGCACTTAATTAAGCCCCCTCAATTAACCACAAATTTTGTTTAATATAACAAGAAAAATATGACCAGTGATAGCCCAAGGAATATTCCAGGGATATTTCAAGTGGAATCATGTGCCCTCCTCTGAGTTAAGTTTGGTGGCGGGGGTGGGGGGCATTTAATCAGGCAGGAGGATAGTGGGTGGGGACCCCACCTCCTTCTCGATTAAGTCCCTGGTGGAAAGGCTCATGGACAGTCTTCCTGCCCCACTGACAACTGAGGCCCTTAAGTGGGCAATTAATCAAATAATGCCAACTTAAGGTCCTTATCCCACCGCCACTGATATTAACTCAGCAGCATGCCGGGGGAGGGGGGGGCCTTGCCAAGCAGGAAGCACAACGATTAAGCAAACCCTGGCATGTTTGCTTGCAGGTTCCTGGCAGGTGGTGGTGGGGTGGGGTGGGGTGGGGTCCTTCTTTCAAAGGCATTCAATGCCTAATCGAGGGACCCAGCATTGGGAATGGTGGGGGTGGGGGTGGGGGTGGGGGTGGGAGGGGGGAGCGGGGCTGGTGTGCACTGAGAGCCACCCCACCACATTTGCTGGAGACCCCCTCCCCCACCCCTCCGCCGTTACCACCCAACCTGCAACACCCTCCCGCCATACTCACCTTGAGCCTGGAATCCACCGATAAACCAGGGTGTCGGGTGGGTGTCGTACCGACATCCTCTGATTGGCGGGCAGCTGCTGGCAGGTGGGACCTCCCCCACCCCGGAGTCCTTGATCCCAGGGAAAGCCCGCCACCAGCCTGTCAAGTCCTAAAGGAGGCGGTGAGGCTTTCACCAGCTCTCCTGCCTATGGCCAAGACCCCCCCCCCCCCGCCCCCCATTGACTCCATAAAATTCCACCCTTCATCTTTTCCATTCTAGTTTAATTGCAATAGCTTGAAATGCCCCTCAAATAACTCATAACACAGCTGAAAATATCCCTGTAACTCCACTGTCTACAGGCTGGAAAAGGCATTCATCATTTGGCCATGCCATACTCTTCGGGACAATTCAACTAAGCTGCCTGAACCTGCAGTTTTTGGTTGGATTCCTGCTCATGGCAGAATGATGCTACACTGATTTCAATCATGTCTCCACATTAACATGCTGCCTGCCAACCTCATGTCTAGAATGGGAAGCAAACAACCGTAAGTAAGTGTAGTGAGCTGGACTTTTGGACGTGGATTTCACTGTAGAGAAGAGAGTGACTTCTGGCTCCCATAAGTTAGAAATAATCACACTTTAGACTCAAAATGTTGGAGCCTCATGGAGTGTCCTTCCTGCTGCTCTGCATGTGGCTGGTGAACTGATAGACTGTTATTCAGCACATGTCTGCCATGCAATAGTGAATGTGACACCCTGGGATACATATTCACATGACAATTAGTTCCTAACTCTTGACAAATAATATAAAAATATAGCAGGGAGGTGGCAGGGTGCAGTCAGGAGGATGCAGGCCTCAAGTTTCTTTGTGGGACCTGTGGGAGTAAAAATCTTAACTTAAATGGTCTCACCTCCTTCTAAACCTCTTCTCAGTTAAACTCTCCTGGTGGGAAAACCGCAGCAGTCTCTCCACTCATGTCAGAGATAAGATAGAGGTCAGGACTGAATAATGTCATCAGACCCCAATCTGCCTTTGCCATCAGCTCAGAATTAAGATCAACAACAGGAGGATCCAGGTGGGACATTGCAGGTAAGTCACTTAATCGAGTTTATCTGCCAACCTGCCTGTTTCCCCAATGGATAGGGTTAAAAATGTCCTTCTGGGGACAATTTCAACCTAAGCCCATCCATCAGAAAAGTGACAAGATTGGATACAACACTAGTTTTACAACCAGTAAAACTTTACTCTCTACACAAGTCAACATGAAGCATTCACCCAAACACCTGGGTTACCTAACTAGTGAGTTAAGTTCAAATTATTTACTGTCTCAGCTTACACATAAAGAGCAGTCACTTGGGCAAAGTAATGCAAGGTAGACAGTGCCTCAGCAACTGTATGCCAACTTGAATTAATGCCTTAAGAGCGGTAAAAAAAAAATAAATCTTGGTACACAAATCGTCCTATTTTCTGCTGCTCCTGAGGAACACCTCAGTCTGTTGTTTTCTTTCCTGGCAGCTGCTGTTAATCTCACTTTCACCTTTTGGAAAGTACTTCATCCTAAGAGATTTATCATCGTAATAGTTATACGTCTATGCTTTATGCACATCCTTTGCAATTCCTTGTTTTTTTTGTTTCTCTTATTCACTGACTGACAAACACAGACTCCAGGTGCAAAATATCATTGCAAAGTGTTTGCACCGGAATAATCTGGATGAACAAGGGTATACTCAGTGGGATATGCTCCTGAAAGTGATGTACTGTGTCTAATGGCTGTTCTTGATGGGAATTGACAGAGACCTCAGGGAATGCTCGCCTATTACCCATTCAGTGTAGCACCAGGAGAGTTAATAAGGAGGGAGAAAATGATGTAGGAATAGGAAAGGGTGTTATTATATCAGATAAGAATTTGCAGATGTTTGTTACCTGAGTAAATCTTAATATTATATTACATATCAGTTTAAATGTGCAATTTAGAGATACTAACAATTAGCTAACTTGGAAAATGAGCAGTTTGATTGCAGACAGCTGCAGGTAGTGAGTCTGAACCATTAAATGCTGCTGTTATAGCATATGGTTTTAAACCTTAATTGGGCTATCTGTAGTTACAGAATTCAATTTGGATTATAATAAACATGGGAACAAGTGCAAAGTAAGAACTTCAGTGGGGAAATATCTGGATTTGTTTAAGCTGTAAGTTTGTCCCTGATCCTCTGATTAAAAAATATCGTTCTCAAAATGTGAGTTGTGACAGACTCAGTGCCATAATTATAAACAGCCCATCTGAAAAGAACAACATTCTAAACCAAAATTTGCTTTGTAATGAAATTGGTCAGAAAAGGATTTAAGGTATTTTCATCTCATTTGTGTTTGGTCAAAATTAATCACCTATGTCAAGTATCCAGAGGAAAATTTAGATGAGGGGATTGCACACCCCCATCAGGCTCTGTACAAATTTCCAGTTATTAATTGTAATGGATGGAAAATCAGCTAGCTCTGTACAGGCATGAGATTGCCCACCACCTCGTTTCCTTCTATATGAGCTACCCAAGTGATTATTTATACACAATCAGGAAAGGAAGATTTGCCGCTGTCAGCTTTCCACTATTAAACCTTTGATTCCGAAAAAGCGATAATTAGGAGTTTTTTAAAATTTTAACGGAAAATACAGAATATATGTGTGTCCCCACACCAAATTTTAGAATTGATTTGTAACCTCTATTTGGAAACAAACAATCCAAAGCTTTTGTCATGTGCCTTAGTGCCACTGATTTTATAAGCAATGTAACATGGAGTGACTGGAGCAGACCACAGAACTCATTAAATCTGTGCTGGTGTTTTTCTCCACATAAGCCATCTTGTCTAATCCAGCTCTTCTGCTCTTTCCCCATAGCTTTTGATATTACTCTTTTTCAAGTGACTATCTAATTCCTTTTAAAACACTTGCGGACTCTGCTTCAGCAATGGCCTGTGGCAGAAAAGTCCACATTATAACTATCCTCTGTGCATAGGTTTGTTTCTAGCATAAAGGAACCTTAGGTGACTACACAAAATGTACTCGATAAGCATTCATATGATTTTAAGAGCTTGCAGTATATGAAATAAATACATTGGAGGCAAGAGGGAATCTACATGGATCAAATAAACTTCAAAAACATCTCTCTCTTATCAACTGACAACTTTGTATGAATTCACAATAAAATGCAATTTCATAAAATGGCTTCAAATGAATTTCAGCATTTAGCAAGAAAGAGGTATGTCAAATAACATTTAAATTAAATTTATGGAATCAAATAGGTACATGTCCAGTTCATAACTTACCACTTTATACTAATTTGAGCTCTTATAAAAATAGAAAGTGAGGTTCGTTTTATTCTGCAGTGCAGCTCACGAAGTGGCAATGTGATGATCCAATGATGTAACACCAATTTTGTCTCTTTTGCGTTTATGCCCAAAATTAGTAGACATGCTAGTTTCTAGTTCTGCTGGCGGTTCAGTTGGTGAAAGCACTCCCAGTCTGGTACTAAGTATATAGACTGGGAAAGTCCTAAATTCAATATTAAATGAGCTAGCTGATCTCAGCTGTGTGCTAAGTAGGGACACGGGCCTCAGTGGCCCCAGACTGGGGTCAGGAGTAAAAACTATCCTGGCTCCCACTTCTGATCCCCATCCAACAATATGATGTTGGATGAGGACAGGATCATGTTTGGCTTTGATGTCCCCCTTAATCAAACTCCTCGGCCCACTGATGGGGAATGAGCTCTTGAGCATGGTGTAAGGGAGCTGCCAACAACTGTTGAACCATGTGCTAGCAAAACTAAGCATGTTCAGAGTTAGGGGGGTGGGGGTACGGAGATAACATAATACCTGCTTTCTTACCCAGAGATGCGCGTGACACCTACATCCCTTTGCCAAACTTTAGAAACACATTCTGAGGCCCAGGTATTCAGATTATTTTAAATCTTGATTAAATTAAAACCAATGTCAGTTGTAAACAATCTAGTCTCATGTGTGTTTAAGGCAAACAATGATTTCAAAACTCAAAGTTCAACCTGTTTGACACAATTCAAGAGTCATAGGCTGGAGTTTTCCAGCCCCCCCCCCCCCCCCAAACAATGGGTTGCCCCGTGGCGGGGCTGGTGAGCTATTGAAATCTCCATTCACATCGGCAGGACTGGAAGATCCCGACCGGCGTGAGGAGCCGAAAAATTCCAGCCATAGAGTCACTACACCTCAGAAAGAGAACATGTGCCTGTCGAGCCCATGCCATGGAGCAATCCAATAAATCCCATTTCCCTGTTCTATCCTCTTGGCCCTGCAAGTTTATTTCCTTCAAGTACCCACTTAATTTCCTTTTCAATTCATTGATTGTCTCCTTTCACCATCCTTTGTAGACCACAAGTTCCTGGTTATTACCACCCTTTATGTAAAAATGTTCTTCCTCACATTTCCCCTGTAACTCTTGCCCAAAACCTTAAATCTTTGTCCCCTAGTCTTTGTCATCAGCTAATATGAACATACAAATAGAAGCAGGTGTAGGCCATTCAGCCCCTCCAGTCTGCTCCGCTATTCAATAAAATCATGGCTGATCTGATTGTGGCCTCAACTCCACATTCCCCCTACCCCCCTATAGCCTTTTGACTTCCTTGTTAGTCAAGAATCTATCAATTTCTGCCTTAAAAATATTCAATGGCCCTGCCTCCATCACTCTCCAGGAAAGAAATCCAAAGATTCACGACCATTTGGGAGAAAAAAAATTCTTCGTATCTCTGTCTTAAATGGGAAACCCTTTACTTTTAAACTGTGTCCTCTATTATCATCTCTCCCATAAGGGGAAACATCCTTTCAACATTCACCCTGCCAAGTCCCATCAGGATTTTATATGTGGCAATAAGATCACCTCTCAATCTTCTAAAGTCCAATGGGTACAGGTCCAGCCTGTCCAACCTTTCCTCAAAAGATAAACCACCCCCCCACCTCCCATCCCAGGTATCAGTCAAGTGAACCTTCTCTGAACTGCTTCCTAACGTATTTATATCCTTTCTTAAATAAGGAGACCAAAACTGTACACGGTACTCTAGATGTAGTCTCATCAACATCCTGTACAACTGTACAATGGAACAGGTTTTCTTTTTCTACCTTATCTATACCTGTCATAATCTTGACCATCTCTATCAAATCTCCCACCAAACTCTTTTACTCCAAGGAGGGCAATCACAACTTCTCCAACCTAACACTCACATTTTGTACAGTTTGAACTCTTATAGTTTTAAGCTCAAGTTTAGATTGAGCTTAAGTTTGCCTGTGCCTTCAAAATAAAATTTTGCAGATTTCAGTAATTTCACCAAACTGCAAACCTCTGAAGGAGATTACTTCAATAATACTGTCTCCATTCACTTACCAAACACAGCATAGATCCTGGATTCATTTATAGGAAAGAACTATAAAGCCCCACTGTATTTATTCCACAAAGGGATTGCTATTTCTGATCCTATTCTCAATTTAGAAATGGCCCTCTTATTTAATCTTTTTTGAATCATTAAGACAATCTATTAGGAATTCCAATGTGAACTTTGGAACTTAGAACACCAAAGTTCCTATATGCCGATGGCATAAGTACTTCTGTAGAAGCCCACATATTCTGTCTTGTAATCTCTTTGATTGTCCACCTGGCCAACCAATAGACAAAGAGAACAATGAAAAGCCTTAGCATCTACATGGAGACTAAAAACCATAAGGTGTCAATGGTGAGCTTCACCAACAATTAAACAAAACTGTTAAAGTCAAATACACATAACTACTACGCAAATAAAAATGGGTGATATCTTCTCTAACCCTACTGGGTTCCATTAAAAGCTGATGTTATTGAAATTAAATTGGTGTCAGAAGGTAGGCTTCTTATCAAAGCAAAGACTTCAATTTTTCACTTTTTTTTCTTGCAAATTCAGACATGGGATCCACCTGATTACCTTTCAAAATAGGCCACTGAATTTAATATTGTTATTCTATTGGTCATATATATTCTCTAGGTTTAATTCTTATTCACCTGTTCATCAACTGCTAAATTTGGGGCTTTCAAAAGATCACATCTCCTATAAATAAGAATTGAATTTATGGAGCTGGATTTTTATGGACTGGGGAGACTCCAAAGAGCTACAAAAATGGCAGCCGGGGCCCAATTCTGGGATTCCCACCCCATTCTAGGCAACTCTGATTTTCGCCAGTGTGGGTTAAGGTTGCAGGCTGTTGGGGATCACGAGCCCACACCCTGCACTCCCAACTTGGCCATTTCGATTGAGGAAATAGGTATGTCCTAGTCCTCCACAATTTTCATGGGGCCAGGCCAACTTTTAAAGGACTCATGGTTCACGGCACCTCAGAGGTGTTATGAACCATAGTCTGTCTGTATGATGGAACCTTTTGAAATGTAAGTTCAAAATGTCTTACCTATGCCTCCCATGCCAAGCTATGCCCCTCTACCCACCCATGGACCCTCATACCCTCCACATCAAGCTATGACACTTCTATGCCCAATCACCCACTACGCACCCTGTACAGAAACAATGAACCCTATAGAAACAATAGGATGTGTCAAAAAACCTTAAAAAATAAAGTCATTCAGAACTTTTCACTTTATTGAAAAACCTCCTTTCACTACAGCCCTATAAAAAGTATCAATCATCCAGACACTTAAAAGCATCAGTAGCTAAAACAGTAAACAGTTAAAAAAAATTTATCTTGCCTAAATGAACATTGTGCAATTGACAGAGTAGATCAGAGAGTAAGAGCTGTCAATGAAGCATGTTTCCCTGTGGCGCAGTTGTTTCAGAGTAATGGATATCTTGGCTCTCAGCTAAGAATGCATTACAAGGCCTCCAACCCACCCACTTCTGGACTTCTGGGTTAATGGAAATGGGACTAGAGACGAGCCACCAATCTACTCCCAGGAGGACAGTTGGCCAACCAAATATTTTAATGAATCTGGCAGCTTCTGAATTAAACTGCTTTCCAGGTTTTTTCAATTTTTCTTGTGATGTGAACATCACTGGGAAGGCCAGCATTTGTTGCTCATCCCTAATTGACTTTGAGAAGGTGGTGGTGAGCTGTCTTCTTGAATTATTGCAGTCCATGTGGTGCAGGTACACCCACAGTGCTGTTAGGGAGACAGTTCCAGGATTTTGATCCAGAGACAGTGAAGGAACAGTGATATAGTTCCAAATCTGGATGGTGTGTGGCTTGGAGTGGATCTTGTTCCCATGCGCCTGTGGTTTGGAAGGTGCTGTGGAAGGCATTTTGTAAAGTTACCAAAGGTGGTACACTTCTACCACTGTGAGCTGGTGGTGGAGTGAGTGAATGTTTAAAGCGGTGGATTTGGTGCAGATCAATTGGATCTGCTTTGCTTAGATTGTGTAGAGCTTCTTGAGTGTTGTTAGAATTAAGTGGAGAGTATACTATCACACTCCTGAGCTGTACCTTGTAGTTAGCCTTGGGGAGCTTGGAAGTTAGAATCCCAGCCTCTGGCCTGCTCTTGTAGCCACTTTATTTATATGGCTAGTCCAGTTCAGTTTCTGGCCAATGTAACTGCCATTACATTGGGGTGGTAGTTGAAGTTGATTGTGGGGGATTCAGCAATGATAATGCCAGCGAATGTCAAGAGGAGATGGTTAGATTCTTTCTTATTGGAAATTGTCATTTCCTGGCACTTGTGTAATGCAAATGTACACCACTTATCAGACCAAGCCTGAATTGTCCATGTTTTGCTGCCCATGGATATGGACTGCTTCAGTATCTGAGGAGTCACGAATGGGGCTGAACATTGTGCAATCATCAGCTAACATCCCCACTTCTGATATGATAATGGAGGGAAGCTAATTGACGAAGCAGCTGAAGATGGTTGGACCTAGGACATCAGCCTGAGGAACTCCTGCAGCGATGTGCTTGGGATGAGATGATAGACCTCCAACAATGACAACAATCTTCCTTTGTGCTAGGTATGACCCCACGGAGAGATTTCCTTCTGATTCTCATTGACTTCAGTTTTATTAGGGTTCCTTGATGTTACACTCAGTCAAAAGTTGCCTTGATGTCAAGGGCAGTCACTCTCACCTCACTTCTGGAATTCAGCTCTTTTGTGCATGTTCAACTATGTTTAACCCTGGTCAGCCACATTTCCCAGACCTAGAGATACCTGGCAGCTGATAGGTGGCAAGGGCAGCTTCAGGAAGACAGATGCTTTCCCCTGGCCTTCCACATTCCACCCAACCTCCATCAGACACCTCCCCAACCCACATGACTCCAATCCAGGTTGGGGATCAACTCCAGGTTAGGGATCAAACACTCCCGCCATCCCATGACAGTCCCACTTGCAGCAACCGGCTCCCTATTTGAGGTTGTGGCCTCCTCTGGAGTGTTCCGTGCCCAACTGAAAAGCAAAGCTATGCATGTTGTGTAGCCAAAACTCCACGGCATTTGGGGAAACCTGGATTTCCAGATTTCCTGACGGAAATACTCCTTTCCCCCTCCCCCATCCACACAGTGGTCCCTGACAAGTTTCCGCCCAGGGCAAGTAGGGAAGGGCAATAAATGCTGGCCCAGCCAGCCAAGCCCACAACCCGTGAACAAATAAAAAAAAGTATATCTGAGTAAGGATTCTTCAATTTGATTGGCTGGAGAGACTTGCTGTTTCTTGCCCTGCTCATAGATGCTGCAGTGGCTAGCAGAAAGAGGCAGGCACTGGTTGAAAGCAACCCTGCACCCTAAAGCCTGCAAAAACTTTGTTGACAGCTATCAACGAAGTGAAGCACAAGCGCTGTTCCTTTGCCACTGACTGTAAAATCTGGGCCAAATATTAATAACAACTATTTAAGATTTGTGGAATTGCATATATTCAAGTCATGCTATCCAAGGCTGTATTTGATATGTCATGTATCATATTAATTAAATATCACATAAAAGGATGACTCTAATAAATAATATATGCCATTGTTTGGAAACATTCCTGGCATCAAATAGGAATCACATAATCCTCTCCTTTTTCATTTCTCTTTCTGAAAAGAAGGAATTTATGTAAAATATTGGCAACACGATTGCTAGGTGTCACTGGGATGACCATCTAGATTCCTTCTTCTTCAACCTGAATAAGGAATTCATATTCAAATCACCTCGGAGCCCTTGTGTCAGGGATGATTTATGACAGCACCATGCCTGTATCATTTAAATACTAGTTAATTGTAGTTTTCATCTTTCATTCCCTATATATATATGGATGATGAGGATTGAGTAAAATTATCTTTCATTGCTGTAATTATTCAAGGTGAGAGCTGTATAAATCTAAACTAATATGCAATTTTAATAAATCTAATTAACAAAATCATATCAAGTAGGTAGGGAGTCATAATTTATAAAATAGAAATTCTATATTTTGTCATGTTTCTGAGAATAGATGGAAGAGAGATCATATCATTCAGGCAAATAATTGTCAAGAATATCTTATGGTTTAGCATGCCTTAGTAAATGTTTTCTCACGTTATTGACATACGTATTTTACACATTACATAAATGTGAAGCCATATATGAGACCTGCCTGGTAGTCCTGTTAGCAAATCCCAGTAAAGATATTGTTATGCTGCTGGCACACATACATTCCAGATTTAATTCTGAAATATTAATACATGGCTCTTCCTGGAAGCTGTCTTATGTCAAATGAAGCAAAGTTCACAAGATGAATGCAGAGCAAATAAATGAAGACAAATATAATGTTTGCATATGTGGAAAATCACGGTCCAATATCTAATAATAGATATTAATAGAATAATAACAGTCAGGCGTAGGACCAAGAGAGTTGTCAAAAACATTGAACGGAATTTAATGTAAGTGACAGGGTTCTAACAGGGCCAGCTGGAGAGCTGGCAAGAGCCTCATATCGCCTACTTTAGGGAAGGCCCGAGAAAATTTAGTGCCAATCAGGCAGTTATCTAGGCAGGGGTGAGCCTTTCCTGAGATAAAGGACCCCAGGAATGGAAACCCGTACCTCCCCCAGGAGGAAAAAGCAGTTTGGACCAGTACTCTTATTTCCCAGTTTTTATTGTTTTTTTCCCTCTGGGCCGTCAAGAGCTGCCGGCCAATCACAGGGTGGCAGCTGTGCATTGCTCAGCAGCACCACTGGGGAGATGGTGGCTGCTGCTGATAATGCACCCGAACAAGGTCCAGGATCACTGAGGGATCCAGGCCATAGGTGAGTGATGGTGGGATGGATGGGTAATGAGGTGGGGGTCAGGAGGAAGGGAAGGGATGTTGGCAGAAAGAGCAGGAGGTGGCTGTCAGTGTGCCCCCCCTTACTGGATGTCGTGTCCCTCAATCAGGCACTGAGTGTATGACAACAAGGGTCCATGCCCCCTGGAAGCTATTCTGGCTTCCTGCATGGTGAATCCCCTGCCCACTGCAGTGTGTATAGCAGAGGAGGTGGGGTTGAAGCCCTTAAATGAGCATTAATTATTGCCCACTTAAGAGTCTCAATTGGGGGCGGGGCGGGAAGGCAATCCACCGGCCTTCCTGCCGTAGACTTAATTAGGGCAGAGATGGGAAGGCGGTGGGGCCTCCACCTCCCTCCAGATTAAATGTCCTCCCAGTCACGAGGGTGAGGGCATTAAATTCCGCCCAGTGACTATTGAAATGATGCAGAAAGTAGACTGAACGCCGTGATTTTCTTTATGCTCCTTATCAGAGCAGAACTCCTGATTTTCAGATTTCATCCTCATGCATTATATCTGCTTTGCAGGTTTGTTTAGCTCAGTGAAGCAAATACTGTTGTGCAATTAGCATGTACATTTTCTGATTTTCATTCTGACATATTCATTCATTAAGTCCACCAGCCGAGATCAGGCCTCCTGAAAGACCACAGCTCTGATAAATAAGAACCTGGAAATTATCCTCCATTTTTATTGAACTTAATATTTTTTCAATCCATTCATTTATGCATGTGCATTTCTTTCATTAGATTAACTCACCACATAAAATAATAATGACACAATCTGAAAGATTATCAACATGGGAGTAGACATCCAAACAGGCTGATCCACTTCACTCAAGTAAAGATCCAATCCAGAGCACAGAATTGAAGCTAGCATGGAACTGAAGTTAGCATTCGGTGCTATATTGAGGGAGAGCTGCATTGTTCAATTTGGAAACTTGAATGAGCCATGAAACCAAAGCCTCAGCTTTTTAATTAGGCAATAAAGATTACTTGGCATTAGATGCAGAAAATTATGGGGTTCTCTCAATATTCGCATCACCACTTCTCCCTCAACAATCCCTACCAAAAAATAATTCATTGGTCATCAATCTCATTGTTAATTTTGGGATCTGCTTACATGCAAGATATAGGCCCAGATTTTCATCCACAAGTCTGATGTGCAGAGTCAGGAGAACTCCCAGCTCACGAACCAGTCTTTTAAAAAAGGCTGTCCAGACAACAGACCTTCAGTCCGGGCGTGCAAGGCAGACAATATTTGAAGCCAGGGTGGGCCACCCCGGAGGTAGTGAGGAGGATGCTGGGTGCAGAAGCAGGCTGGATGGAAAGCCTGCCTTGGGACTCTGGCAAAGTTTTTTTTTTAAAGCATAAAACGTAAAACATCCCTCCAGACCTCACCCCAGCAAAATCCTCATGCCCCATCCATGCCAACCCAAGTCACCTCATGCCCTATATCCACCCCATAACCCTTCATGCCCTCCATGCTAAGCTTTGCCCCTGTACTCAGTCCCCATGGCCCCTCATACCCTCCATGCCAACCTATGCCCCTGCACCCCCTCCCATGGCCTTTTATAGCCCCCTTGCCAATTTAGTGCCAAATCATGCTAACCCATGCCCCCCACTAACCATCCTTTTCCCTTACATCTACCATGCCAACTCACCCAGTATCCACCATATGTAGACCTTAAGAGCCATGCTGAGATAAAATAATGTTCTAAGTGTCTATTGCAGAATTCACTATATTGAAAAAATACTAAACATAAAAATCCATTTAGCACACTTACATTCCTTCAACCATATAAAGCCTTATAACAACAAACATTTCATTCAAGTACACAATCCCTTATAACCACAAACATTGAAATTCATAGACCCACTTCAAGGAATCTATAACCACAAGTAGCTGTCAATCAAAATGTGAAATGGCAGGCACCCTACTGTGATTATGGATGGTTATGAAATCAGTCATGCAGCAGTAACCTAGTATTGGAAATCCTCAGGCTTAAGCCAACAGACAGAGAGAAATAGCATCCAAGGATTATTTTTTAACACTCCAGATATATTTTTCAAAGGTTTAAAGGGAAGAACTTTTAATGCCTTGAGAGCTTGACAGTTCCCTCTGATGTGTGCTTTTGACAGGTCCTCTTGACAGGTCCTTTTAACAGTTGATTTTGAGAGATCTGTTGACAGCTCCAATGAGCTTGACAATTAATGAGTTTATGCACTTTCTATGCAAATTCTTGCCCATTTTTTTAACAATCCCGACCTCCCCCAAAGATGTCCCGGGACCAGGTACAAAAAGGTGCTTTACCTCTCCAAAGGGGTACCCTGGCCATCCAAAGAAATATACATAGTTCAGACCTGCTTTTACTAAGTCTACTCTGCACACTTCGGGTTTCACAGTCCTGGGCTACCAAACTCCAGCTTTAGTAGAGGCAGCTGATGATTTAAATGGCCAGCTGTCTCCATGAAACTGCACATGAACCAGGGGGCACACAGAAACATGGTGCACAACTGAATCCCCAGGCAGTCATCTGTTAGTTGTCAGGAATCTGCCTCATGATATTGAGAAGACAGAGCTGAAAGCACTTTTCACAGGTTATGGCAATGTGGTGGAACAAAGTGTGTATTAACACCAAGAGTAGTGGCCGGAGAAGATCAGGAAGAGCCTGGCCCAGGGCCCAACCACCATCAAGGGAGGAGGGTCAGGAAGGGCCAGAGTGGCGAGGCACGAGATGCTTTACCTCTTACAGAATCACAGGCCTTCCTCTGCTCCTTGACATGTTCATTCCCATTTCTATCTCTAAGAAGGACCATCCAAGTAATTCCAAGTGCTTTCACAGCTTCTTTGAACATTGACAGCAACCAACAGTTAATGGGTTTCAACAACTGCCCCACTCCTCTTATGCCCAGGCCTGCACATTTGCATATCTACTCTTTTTTCCAAAATCCTGCTGGACTGTCCTTTATTGAAATTATCCTCAGCTTCTCAGTAGCTATGCCTACATCCTTTGGCTTCCAGGCCCTTCTCTTGCATGCAAAACACCTGCAGTAGATTCTGTGCCAAATTAAATTGTCATTAGACACCTGGTAGAAGGACTTGCTGACACAGCCAGCACACAACAAGGATGATAGATCTAAGCAGGAAAAGATTTGCAGTAGTACTTCCCATGGTGAGTTCTCAATGGTGATCAGACTTCCAGTTCTCAATTTACTACCTTTCTTGCCACCTAACTGGAAGGACCTTGAAGGCAGACTCAAATTCCATTTATGTCCAAAACTGGTGGCCTCATACTTCCCGGGCCAGCTGCCTCAAGCCTCTGCCACTCTCTTACCCGGCGCCACCCAAACACCACCTGTTGCCATCAAAACCAGCCAGATGTGCAGAGCATGGAGAAGGACAAGGCAGAGGGAGTCAAGTTTAAATCACAAAAGGGCCCAGAAGTTGATTTCACTAAAATGGGGGTTTGAAATCGAGACATCTAACCTGAGGAAGAGCCCACCAGGCCATAATTTTCAGGGAAAAGAGGTGGCGGGAGCAAGGGGAACAACTTAGAAACAACTGTCACCAACCTGATTGCACTCCAGTAGCCTCCACCCAGATCTGAAGAAAGACTAGTGATGATTAAGAAAGCAACACTCTATGATGACAAACCCAAAGTCCATGAGGGAAGCAAGAAAGGACCCTGACCTCCTACTACTTAACCAACGATTGCATTTGGTCAGAACAACAGCAATCATTGGTTGATTAGCCTGTCAATTGGGATGGTCTATGCACCAGATTGGCTACTTTGGGCACTGACTATACAGATTAATAGGCTACTTGGCCAATAATCCCTGGGTCACCTAGTGATTAGCACCATCAACACCCACCTCTCCGAGGGCCTGGTCTAAAGTGTCCTCCCTTTAGGCACTCATATGTAACGCCACCTTGAAGAGAGGCCCCTCTGCCCCTCGGCTATGAGCTCCCCTTTTAATTTTTAGACCCAATATTTTTGGTTTAAGCACTTCCTGCATCAGACTCCACCCTGCAGGGTTTCAGGTTATCAAATTTGAACACAGAAATAAAATCTCTGAAGACAATGCAGTTCCCTATGACTCACACTCCTGCAAGCCAAAAGAGTTCTCACAGTGAGTCAGGTAAGCCACACTTAAGTTGCCAGCATTCAGTGGGCAGGCTATTAAAGGCATGGGAAACTTGTGTTAGTTTCATTTAATCAGGGAGCTGAATTCAATCCCATCGAATTATATTTAAATTGCATGCAAGGGGCTTTGAATATTTATGGGGCAGGATCTTCAGGTCGGCATGGGGGGGCGGGGCCCACTTGCAGACATATAAAATGACATGGAATGACGTTGGGCGGAACTCCCGACATCATCCCACGTCATTTCCATTTCAGGTCGGCGGGGGTTCAGCCGAGTCAGCTGTGCACCCGTCGACCTGTCAACAGCCTATTGAGGCCATTGAAAAATCAATTTAGATAATTAATGGACCTGCCCGTCCAACCTTGATGTTGCTGGGTAGGCCGGGAGCCATGGTGGGCTTCAGAAAAAGCATGAAACCTCATCCGCGGGCAGGATGAAGTTTCATGAGTGACTTAAAATCTGCACATTGAGTTTTAATAAAAATTATGGTCATGTCCCAACTCATGTGACATTGTCACATGAGGGGACATGGAAGGGAAATGTTAGGATGGTTTTTATTAAAAATGTGAAGTCTGAAAGGATCTCCCTGAGGCAGCACTTAGCCTCAGGGAGATCTGTGCGCTCTTTCATGCACATGCACGAAAGAGCACACTCCCAGCTGAGGGAATCCCCCCGCCCGCACAGGAAGCGCATTCATCCTGATAGATGTCACATTGGGTGGGCCTTAATTGGCCCACCTACTTAAAATGGTGGCACGCCCCCAATCGGGGCAACAATTGGAGGCGCGCCTGCTCGCGCCCACTCCTGCATTCCACCACCCCCCTCACCTCCCCCACCACCCCCCAACCCCCCACAAATGGGTGGGAAAATTTTTCCCATGAAGCTCCTGCCAATAACGGGCAAGATTCCTGCTTGCTTATCCTCCTGCCAACGAAATAATAGGGAGCTGCTTTCCTGTCACAAGACTTCTGACTTTTGATCCTCTGGGCCCACCCCAGCAGGCTCCACAAAATTCAATCCTTATTCTGTCAATAATATATAGCCTGCCATTCCTAGATTAGGCACTGTAATGACTGGATGTACCAGACAGGTTTCAACAAGAAACAGATAAACTTTATTACAGAGAGCTTTTGAGATGCTTCATGCTTGAACAGGATCCTTGATGTGAAGCCCCACCCCCGGATTACCCATGCTTAGTGCTCATTGGTCAGGACCTCCAAGAATATCACATGACCCCAATGGGCGATAGGAGAGGCTATACCTTCAGTTACTATAGACACAATCAGTCAAGAGCTGCTAAGGGTATGAAAGTCACCTCCCTGTGTCTAATAAAGTAAGTCACATTTTTATGTATTTTACTTTTGTGAAAATGATTGCAATTCATAATGACTATTGACAAAAGTAAATAATTTCACAGGTTCAAAAGAGCAAAAAGGTCAGAAATTACAATTGGTGATAAGAGTGGATGAAAGTGTATACTTTTATATCAACCTTCCTCTGTCCTTTATTTAACACAGAGCATAGCCCATTCATCCTAACTTTACCTTTTAAAGTTCAGTGAAATATCTACAGCTATTTTTATTTTCATATTCCAAAATATTTCTGATGCTTCCAGGAAAACTCTTTAGCATGAAAGGCAAAACTGTGGACCCCCTCTAATTGTTGGAATATTTATAAAACCAATTTTGATGGATGCTTTAAAGGGAGTTTCCCCAAAGTTGCCCATGAACAATGTATTTGTTTGCATCTTGAGTGTGTGTAGTTTCTTACCCATGTGTGAGAAATTCAATTTAAAATAAGCCAACAGCAAAGCATTATTACTTAAAAAGGAAAAGGTTATAGTTTATGTCACACTCTTGTTCAGGAAGTTACCTAAGAAAATGTAGTCATTAAGACATACACACAAAGGGCAGAACTTTGCCCTTGGTAGGCATGCGGGCCCCAGCGACTTGGCAGTGGGAGGACAGCCAACACCCACCGCTGAAACGGGGCCCACCGCCATTTTGAATGGACGGGACAATTAAGGCCCTCCCAGTGGCCTGACCGACAGGAAGCGCGGGGTGGGGAGTGGCGGGGGGGGGTGGGGGTGGTGGGGGGCAGTGGTGTAGGGAATCCCCAGCTGTCAAAGTACATGTCTCAGGAAGATTAGTGACAGTGCACAAAAGTTAAAAAATAGAAAAATAAAAATATTATTAACATGTCCCCCTCATGTGACAATATCACGTGAGATGGGACATGTTAATAAAAATGACATAAACTTTATTAAATTTTTTAAAAACGGAGATGAAACCTCATCCCATCAGTGGATGAGGTTTCGTGTATTATCAAAAGCCCGCTGGGGCTCCTGGCCTGCCCGCCAGCCTTAAGGTTGGACAGGCAGGTCTTTAATGATCTTAATTAGCCTGTCAATGGCCTTAATTGGCCATTGACAGGTCGGCGGACGGACTGGTGATTTCGCTGTCTGCCCACCTTCCTAAAAATTTAAAGAGACCGGGGTGATGTCGGGGGTTCCTCAGTGCAGGCTTGCACAGAGGAATTTGGGAGTCCTAGTACATGAATCCCAAAAAGCTAACATACAAGTTCAACAGGTAATAGGGAAGGTAAATGGAATGTTGGCCTTTACTTCAAAGGGAAAGGAGCATAAAAATAGGGAAGTCTTACTAAAACTATACACTAGCTAGAACACAGCTAGAATACTGTGAACAGTTTTGGTCCCCTTATCTAATGAAAGATACACTGGCATTGGAGGCAGTCCAGAGAAGGTTCACGAGGTTGATCCTGGGGATGGAGGGATTTTTTTATGAGGAGAGGTTGTGGCGGTTGGGCCTATACTCTTTGGAATTTAGAAGAATGAAAGGCGACCTTATTGAAGCATTTAAGATTCCTAGGGGACTTGACAGGGTAGATGCTGAGAGGTTGTTTCCCCTTGTGGGAGAGTCGAGGAACAGAGGACATAATCTCAGAGTAAGGGGTCACCCATTTAAGACAGAGATGAGGAGGAATTTCTTCTCTCGAAGGAATTCTTTACCACAGAGGGCTGTAGAGGCTGGATCATTAAATATATTCAAGGCTGAGATAGACAGATTTTTAATCAGTAAGGGAATCAAGGGTTATGGGGAAAAGGCAGGGGAGTGGAAACTGCATATCCAAGTCCTGGGTACTATCTTAGTCATTGTCTATTTGATGACCCATTGAATTTCAAATCTCTTTTGTGAATCCTCTTGAGATAAACAGAGTCTAGTTCACATCCGGTTGGTAAGGGTCAAACCCACAAGAGAAGTCATATGACCGTTAGGATCCATTTTGTTTCAGTTTTTTTTAAATCAGTCCAAGATTTTTAATAGTAATCTTAAAATACAGTTTCTTTCGAAATTCATAATGCTATCATGAAAACGTTGTCGCGGCAAAAGTATCAAAATTCCAGGATGGCATGACCCAAGATGACCCAGAAATTTAATTTTACATCTTCAACATTCATATTGCATGTCTAAACTCAACACCGCTGCAAACTGTACTTTGATGAATTTATAGATTTTGTCCCTGCATTAAGATCAATCAAATGTTGGGTATACCTTACCTATAGATTAAATTATGTCCTGTCCACATCCCACTGCATTTGCAGTGCAATTGCTCAACTTCATGTGTCATGAGACGTATATTCAAGGCTGTGTTTGAGCTGTCAGATTTTCATGGACTGGTTCAGCTGTTATGAACTGTTGAGTTTGCTGTTGCTAGTTTTCTAGGATGGCATGAATGCTAAGACCATAATTTCCACAGCAGCACAGTGTGCAAATAAATCATGGGACCAATAATTTGAACCAAACAGATGATTGAAAACACTTTTTATGACTCTGATAAACATGGGAATTACATATACTGGAAGTTTTAGATTAATACATTATGCAAATGTAAGATAGCTGAATAACTGGAGCATATCCATTGGTGCATGCCCCACTTATAAGATAAAACAATTGAGTTAAATCATGCCAAAATCACTGTAATTTTATGAAAAAAATAAACTGAAACTCCAAAACTACAAAACGCCAATAAAACAAATTTAAATTATTTAGTGACTGCAAACTAATGGAATGGACATAATCATGGCATGTAATTAAAATACTCGCAAAAACCCCAAATCTCATGCTTTAAAAATGGAATTTGATTTATTCAGATACTTTAACATAGTGGCCTGATTGTGGCCTCTTCACAGTATACTGATGCTGTGGGTGAACTTTATCAAATATTTAGGGCAGCCTTGCCCTATATATTCCTTTGGACAAAGCTATTGTTTGAAACAATAATATGTTACAAAACTACAATAATTTTCATAATATTATTGTGGGTTATTGTAAAGTAGTTTTATAGGAGTGAGTATGGATGATTCTGTCTGTGTGTGATTTTAACTGAATTACAGTCAGTTAGACTGCAAGCTTGAAATTATCAAAAGGAGTTAGTTGTAGAAGGGTACTTGAAATGTTAATGGTAAACATGGATGAGGTCTTAGAACATAAGGTGTTAAGGAATTTTGCATTTGTAGATAAGTGAAGTTATTTGGATTTCGAAGGAATGGTAGGATGTTTACAACTGGTGTGGTAAACAAGACGAAGCAGTGTGTTTATTTTTCACAAAAGGAAAGAGATCATATTGCAACATGAAAGATTTTTATATTATGGGAAAAGTAAATTTTCAAAAATATATGGAACTTTGGAATTTACAGGTTAAAGAGAGAGAAACAAATATGTATAAAGAGGAATGAAATAGTATATGTGAAACAGCCTTGAAGAAGCCTCCAGCCATTTTTACATAAGTCTGCCGTGTCCAGTAACTAAAGTTAAAGAAAAGCCTTTGGAATTCCACTGTCGAGTGGGTGCTGTGGTAACTTGCTGTCTTGCTTTTTTAAATTTAAAATCTATTTTGGACTGTTGCTTTAAAGGGGGTGTGTAGTCGGGAGTCAGGTTAATTAGGAATTTTGGGATTTGCTATAGTATTAAGTAGCTGTAATCTTATGTACGTGCTTGAAATCTTTTCTTCTGTTTAAAATCTCTGAAGGGTATTAGTGGACTCATTACTTATGAATTCAGTGTCCAAATTTTCTCATAAATACAAATTGAAAAACCATTTTGATAGCATGGCCAAGTTTCCCTTGAGGATTTGATCTGCCTGTCACACATAACCTGCAATGCCTTTACAAAATTGGGAGCTCTTTGTAGGATAGTGGTTTGGCATTGGTAAATATTAAGGCTACGAGAAGAAAATTGAACTCAGGAGCTGGTGTTGAGGGATTTTAAAGTGGTGAGACTACAAAAATGGTTTTATCCATAACTAAGACTTTTCTGGGAGTAGAAGAAATAACTCTGATTGGTTTATAAAAATTATCTAAGGATAAGTTAACAAAATTGGCAGATAATTTGCAGTTGAGGTTAATTATAGGGGCAAAGAAAGCAGATATAATTGAAATGATAGTACAGCACTTGAAATTGGAGGGATACCTGAAACTAGTGAGTCACAGCTGGAGGCAGTGAGAATTCAGTTACAAATGAAGAAGCTTGAACATGAACAAGCAATGGAAATGAAAAAACTGGAATTAAAAATGTTAGAGGCAGAGGAAAAGGAAAAAGATAGAGAAAGGGCATATCAAAGGGAGCAAGCAGAAAGGCAGGAGAGAAAAAGAAAACAGGAAAGGGAATTGGCATTGGAGAAATTAGCAATGGAGGAAAGAGCAAAGAAGAGGGAGAGAGAATATCAGCTTAAAAAGCTGGAAGTTAAAAAAGAGCTCTGAGGCTAAGAAAGGTTCTGATGTGTAAATGACCACTTCCAACCTAAAGCCCAGTGGGGAGGTATTTAAATTTGTGCAAGCTCTTCTGAAATTTGAGGAAAGGGATGTTGAGGCATTCTTTATCTCATTTGAGACAATAGCTAAACAGGTGAAGTGACCACAAGAAATTTGGACATTGCTTTTACAGTCTGGGTTGGTAGGTAGAGTTCATGAGGTTTATGCTTCATTGTCAGAAGTATTGATGGATTATGATGCCATAGAAAAGGCTATTTTGAGTATATATAAGTTGGTTCCTGAGACATATAGGCATAAATTGAGGCCTGGGCAAACTTATATTGAGTTTGAGAGAGTAAAGCAAGGTAATTTTGATTGGTGGATATGGGCATTGGAGATAGAGACCACATATGCAGCTCTAAGAGAGGTAGTTCTTTTGAAGAGTTTAAAGATTCAATTCCTTTGGTAATGAGAACTCATGTGGAGGAACAAAGGGTTAAAATGGCAAGGCAAGCAGCAGAGATAGCTGATGATTATGAGTTAGTTCATAGATCTAAACCATCACCCTTTTAAATCCAGGGATAAAAAGTGGGAAGATGAAAGCAAAGTAGGTAGGCAAGGGGGAGAAGGAGGCAGTCAGAAATTCTCAAGAATTTTTTTTTTCTTAGACCAGAATCGAAGGTGCTGAGGGTAGAAGTGACACTCGAAAACTGAGGTGTTTTCATTGTAATAAGGTTGGGCGTACAAAAACCAATGTGTTGGAAGTTATAGGGAAAATCTATTGCAGTAATTAGAATGCAGAAATGTTCTGGAAGTAAGAGTACTGTGGGTTTTGAGATCCAGACACAGGAAAAACCAGTGACTTGGGTACAGGTAAAGCAGGAAGAATCAGTGATAGTTAAAGAAATGGGAATATGATCACAATTTACCCAAGGGAGTTCTGAATGGCAGGTTACAGAAATGTTTAAAGATTTTGTATGTGAAGGGGATGTCTTTCCATGTGTACAGGGTGGAGTAGGCAAAGATATTAAAATTTTTAAGAGACACGGGGCTAGTCAATCCTTAACATTATGGGGTATTGATATTTGTTTTTCAAGGAGTATTGCAGGAAAAGTTGATAATAAAGGGAATTCATGGAGATGCTAAAGCTATTCCATTGTGAAAGGTGAATTTAAAGAGTAAGTGAAAAGCAGGTGAGGTGATTGTTGGAGTAGTGGAAAAATTGCTCATTGCAGAGGTTCAATTTATTTTAGGTAATGATATAGCTGGGTCACAGATGTTGGTGATGCCTACTGTAGTCAAGCAGCCTGTAGAAGTGCATTCAACAGAGGTGTTGCAGAAAGAGCATCCTGGGTTGTTTCCAGATTATGTAGCAATGAGATCACAAGATCACAGGTTAAAACAGGAAGAGGAGGAATTTAAGAGTCGGGGAAAGATGCTGAAATTCAATTAGCTGATACTATCTTTGATAAGATTGTTCAGGGAGAGAGAATGGAGGAGAATGAAGCTGAAGTTTTTAGTTCAGTTAAATTGGTAGAGTTACAGTAGAAGGATCCATGAATAAAGCATTTATGTCTGACAGTTTACTCAGAAACAGAGGCAGAATGTATTCCAAAATGTTATTACCTTAAAAGTAATGTGTTAATGAGGAAGTGGAGGTCATCTCATGTTTCAGCAGATGAGAAATGGATGGTAGCGTTTCAGATAGTTATACCATCCGGATACAGAAATGAGATATTGAAAGTAGCTCATGAAATTCCAATAGGAATTAAGTAGACTCCGGTGAAAATACAAAAACATTTTTATTGGCCTGGATTGCATAAGGATGCAGTCAAATTCTATAGAACATGTCACACATGTCAGGTGGCAGAAAAACCTCAAGCAGTGATTAAACCGGCACCTTTAATTCCAATTCAAGCATTTGAGGAACCTTTTACTAGGGTCTTGATTGATTGTCTAGGGTCCCTCCCAGAGACTAAAAGTAGAAATCAGTACCTGTAGAAACATCCATTATTATTAGCAAGGTTTCCAGAAGCAGTACCTTTGTGAAATATTACAGCAAGGAGAATTGTGAAAGAATTGACTAAATTATTTACCAGATATGACTTGCCAAAAGAAATACAATTGGATCAAGGTTCAAATTTCATGCCACAGCTATTTAAGGAAGTAATGAACAGCTTGGCGATAAACAGTTTAAGTCAACAGCCTATCATCCTGAATCACGAAGTGCTTTGGGAAGATAACATAAAACTTTGAAAACTATTATGACAAGACTATCCATAGGATTGGATTGAGGAATTCCATTCTTGTACTTTGCTATTAGGGATGCTCCTGGTGCATCATCAGGATGTAATACTTTTGAATTAGTCTATGGTCATGAGGTAAGGGGACCACTTAAGTTGATTCAGGGGAAGTTAATAGAAACGAATTTGGAAACTACTCTCCTGGATTATGTGACAAACCTCAGAGAAAGATTGAACAGAGCATGTGAACCAAGGAACATTTAAATATATCACAGCAGGTGATGAAGGCGAAGTCAGATAAGAGAGCCACGGCTTGCAGCTTTGTTGCTAGGAAAAAAAGTGTTAGTTTTATTACCAGTGTTGTGTGAATCATTAAAGGTAAGGTTTAGTGAGCCTTACAGAATTGAAAAGAACCTGAGTGAAGTAAATTATTTAATAAATACGCCAAACAGAAGTGAGAAGCAGTGGGTATGTCATATAAATATGCTTAAAAAGTACTTTTACAGGGAAGATGGCCAAAAGGAGATATTAGTGGTGGCAGATAAGGAGCAAGAGGTTGAAATGGAGGATTCTAAAATTGATTTTCCTTTGATCAAATTGGATAATGAGGGGATACTTAAAAATTTAAATGTAATATTGGGTTACCCTCCAGACAAGTGTCAAAGTGATTTGAAGAAGCTATTGCAGTCACACAAAGCTATTTGTGGGAATAGGCTGGGGGGGACGGATTTAGTTATACATGTACATGTAGTTGATACAGTTTCAATAATGCAACATCCCTCTAGATTAAGTCCAGCAAAATTACCACAAATGTAGAAATAAATCGAATTTATGCTTCAAAATGACATCATTGAGTCTAGTTGAAGTAACTGGAGTTCACCTATTGTGATGGTACCAAAGCCAAATGGAACACAAAGACTTTGTGCGGATTATCGAAAATTCAATACAGTGACAAAGGTGAATTCATAACCTATTCCACGGTTAGAAGATTGAATTGAGAAAGTGGGACAATCAAAGTTTATCACAAAGATTGACTTGCTGTAACGACATTGGCAAGTACCGTTATTTGAGAGAACAAAGGTGATATTGGCTTTTGTGGTGCCAGGTGGACTATATCAGTTTAAAGTTATGCCATTTGGTATGAAAAATGCACATTTCAAAGACTGACAAACAAAGCAATCGCAGGACTAAGCAATTGTGTTGTTTATATTGACGACTTGATAGTTTCCAGTCAAATGTAGGAGGAGTATTTACAACATCTGTAAGAACTGCTTGATCAACTGCAAGAAGCTAATTTGGTGGTGAACTTGGCTAAGAGTGAGTTTGCAAAAGCGCAAGTTACATATCTACGCCATACCATTGAACATGGTAAGGTGGCTGTAAGAGATGTGAAAGTAAAAGGCAATGTGAATTTCCCTGTGCCTACAACAAAATGAGAAGTTTTGAGATTTCTGGGCATGAGTGGATTTTACCAGAAGTTTGTACCAAATTTTAGCAGTGTGGTTGTTCCATTGCCTGAATTATTTAAAAAAGAACAGGAGGTTGCAATGGAGACAGAAGTGTCAGAATGCATTTGAGAGTTTAAAAAACTGTATTGACTGCGACACCAGTTTTGGTGGTACCTAATTACGCCAAGCAGTTTAAATTGGCAGTTGACACAAGTGATGTAGACATTGGTGCCGTACTGTTGCAAGAAGGTGAAACTGGAATTGAGAAACCAATGGGGATTTTTCACAAAAGCTGAATGTACAACAGAAAAGATATTCAACCATCAAAAAGGAGACTCTGGGTCTGGTGTTAGCGTTGCAGCATTTCGAGTTTTACGTTGCAAACAATTCGTCAGAAACAATTGTCTATGCAGATTATGAACCTTTAAAATTTCTGGACAAATTTCAAGACTGAAGTGCAAGGCTGTTCAGATGGAGCTTATTACTGCAACTGTTTAATTTACAGATTATACATATTGCTGGTTGAGAAAATCTAATTACAGATGCATTGTCAAGATTTCAAAGCTCAAAAGAAATTGGACATTTAAAAGGTGGGCACTGGACTGAAATGACTCTGTTGATACAAAGGATTTGTATATGTTATGTTAATGCATGCACCTGGTAATATAATAGTTTGTGTATAGATATGTATAGGAAGTAGTGTAAGATGGATTGAGAAAATGAAGGCATCTTTTAAAATTACGATGGTTCACTTTCACATAAGGATGGAGGTGTTATGAAGCTATAATAATTTTCATAATATTGTGGGTTATTGTACAGTAGATTTATAGGGGTGAATATGGATGATTCTGTCTGTGTGCGATTTAATTGAATTGGAGTCAGCTAGACTGTAATCTTGAAATTATCAAAAGAAGTTAGAGGTAAAAGGCATTTGAAATGCTAATGAGTAACCATGGATGAGGTCTTAGAATATAAGGTGTGAAGGGAATTTGCATTTGTAGATAAGCAAAGGAATTGTTTGGATTTCAAAGGGATGGTAGGATGTTTACAACTGGTGCAATAAGCAAGGCCAAGCAGTGTGTTTATTTTTTTCAAACTTTTCTCATAATAGAAAAACCTAATTTGCAAAGACATATGGTGCAGGATTTTGAAATTGTCGGGCAGGCCTGGCGGGCGGACCCAAGAGCAGCCAGGAAACAGCCCAATGCCCACGATTGGCCCCTAACCGCGATTTCACGCTGGCTGGCCAATCAACAGCCAGCCAGTGTGAAACGCATACTAAAAGACTCAGCGCTGCCAGGATGGGAGAGGGAGGAGGGCACAATGAAAGCTCCCTGAAGGCAGAGAACTGCCTCAGGGAGCTGAAGAATTTCAAACCTATAAATAAAGATTTTAAAATTCCAGAAAAAAAATTCTACCCATAAGAATCACTAACCCCAAAATATGTTGATGATAAAAATTCTGCCCAAACATTTTTTTTTATTGATATCGGAAACCTCATCCTGCCCGTGGATGAGCTTTCCTCAAAATTCTAAAAGCTGCCTGGCCAATTCGCCTACCCACCAACCATAATGTTGGACAGGCAGTGAAAAATAGTGGTTAATTAATTGATTAATGGCCTTAATAGGCCTCTTAATTGTTGGCAGGCATGCTGCTGACTCTCAAGTGCACCTGGTGACTGAAATATCGCATGGCATTTCAAGCTCGGCAAGTCGGGCAAGAACCTGCATGGCAAGCGGAAAATCCTGCCTATCAAACCATGGAATTTACATATTAAAGAGAGAGAAACATATATAAAAAGGAATGAAAGGTTACATTGGTTTGGCGGCATGTAAGATCTAATAGGAGTGTATGAAACAGCCTTGAAGAAGCTTCCAGCCATTGTTGCAAATGTTCGCTGTGTCCAGTAACTAAAGTTAGAGAAAAGCGTTTGGAATTCCATTGTCGAGTGAGTGCTGTGGTAACTTGCTCACTTGCTTTTTAAATTTAAAATCTATTTTGGACTGTTGCTTTAAAGGTGATGTGTAGTTGCAAGTCAGGTTAATTAGGAATTTTGGGAATTCCTATAGTATTAAGACCAAAAGACATAGGAGCAGAAATTAGGCCATTCGGCTCATGGAGTCTGCTCCGCCATTCAATCATGGCTGATAAGTTTCTCAACCCCATTCTCCCACCTTCTCCCCATAACCTTTGATCCCTTTACCAATCAAGAACCTATCTATCTCGGTCTTAAATACACCCAATGACCTGGCCTCCACAGCCTTCTGTGGCAATGAATTCCATAGATTCACCACTCTCTGGCTAAAGAAGTTTCTCCTCATCTTTGTTCTAAAAGGTCTTCCCTTTACTCTGAGGCTGTGCCCTCGGGTTCTAGTCTCTCATACTAATGGAAACATCTTCCCCATGTCCACTCTATCCAGTCCTCTCAGTATTCTGTAAGTTTCAATCAGATCCCCCCTCATCCTTCTAAACTCCATCGAGTATAGACCCAGAGTCCTCAAACGTTCCTCATACGTTAAGCCTTTCATTCCTGGGATCATTCTCGTGAACCTCCTCTGGACCCTCTCCAGGGCCAGCACATCCTTCCTGAGATACAGGGCCCAAAATTGCTCACAATATTCTAAATGTGGTCTGACCAGAGCCTTAAAAAGCCTCAGCAGCACATCCCTGCTTTTATATTCTAGTCCTCTCGAAATAAATGCCAACATTGCATTTGCCTTCCTAACTACCGTGTCAACCTGCAAGTTAACCTTAAGAAAATCCTGGACTAGGACTACCAAGTCCCTTTGCACTCCAGATTTCTGAATTCTCTCCCCATTTAGAAAATAGTCTATGCCTCTATTCTTCCTACCAAAGTGCATGACCTCACACTTCCCCACGTTGTATTCCATCTGCCACTTCTTTGCCCATTCTCCTAACCTGTCCAAATCCTTCTGCAGCCTCCCCGCCTCCTCAATACTACCTGTCTCTCCACCTATCTTTGTATCATCTGAAAACTTAGCCAGGATGCCCTCAGTTCCTTCATCTAGATCATTAATGTATAAAGTGAAAAGTTGTGGTCCCAACACTGACCCCTGTGGAATCCTTTAGTCACCGGCCACCATCCTGAGAAGGACCCCCTTATCCCCATGCTCTGCCTCCTGCCAGACAGCCAATCTTCTATCCATGCTAGTACCTTGCCTCTAACATCATGGGCTCTTATCTTACTGAGCAGCCTCCTGTGCGACACCTTGTCAAAGACCTTCTGGAAGTCCAAGTAGATAACATCCATTGGCTCTCCTTTGTCTAACCTACCCGTTAGCTCCTCAAAGAATTATAACAGGTTTGTCAGGCATGACCTCCCCTTGATGAAACCATGCTGACTTTGCCCAATTTTACATGCACTTCCAAGTATTCTGAAATCTCATCCTTAATAATGGACTCTAAAATCTTACCAACGACCGAGGTCAGGCTAATTGGCCTGTAATTTCCGGTCTTTTGCCTCACTCCTTAAACAGGGAGGTTACATTAGCGATTTTCCAGTCCTCTGGGACCCTCCCTGACTCCAGTGATTCCTGAAAGATCACTATTAACGCCTCCACTATCTCTTCAGTTATCCCTTCAGAACTCTGGGATGTAATCCATCTGGTCCAGGTGATTTATCCACCTTCAGACCTTTCAGTTTTCCTAGCACCTTCTCCTTGGTAATGGCCACCATACTCACCTCTGCCCCCCGACTTTCTTGAACTTTGAGGATGTCACTCGTGTCTTCCACCGTGAAGAATGACGCAAAGTATCTATTTAGTTCCTCCGCCATTTCTTTGTTCCCCACTCTACTTCTCCAGCGGCATTTTCCAGTGGCCCACTCTCCACTTTTTCCTCTCTCTTACCCTATATACATCTAAAAAAACTCTTGCAATCTTCTTTTATATTACTGGCTAGTTTACCCTCATAGTTAATCTTCTCCCTCCTTATTTCTTTTTTAGTTGTCCTCTGTTGGTCTTTGTAGGCTTCCCAATACCCTGGTTTCCCACTGCTCTTCGCTGCATTGTATGCTTTCTCTTTAGCTTTTATGCTGTCCCTGACTTCCCTTGTCAGCCATGGTTGCCTCGTCCTCCCTTTAGTATGCTTCTTCTTCCTAGGGATGAATTTTTGCTGTGTCTCCCAACTTACTCCCAGAAACTCCTGCCATTGCTGTTCCACTGTCTTTCCTGCTAGGCTCATCTCCCAGTCAATTCTGGCCAGCTCCTCCCTCATGCCTCTGTAGTTGCCTTTATTCAACTATAATACCGTTACATCTGATTCCAGCTTTTTCCTCTCAAATTACAGGGTAAATACTATCATATTATGGTCACTTCCTCCTAAGGATTCCTTCACCTTAAGCTCCCTTATCAAATCTGCCTCATTACACATCACTAAATTTAGAATTTCCGGTTCCCTAGTGGGCTCCACCACAAGCTGCTCCAAAATGCCATCTTGTAGACATTCCACAAATTCCTTTTCTTGGGATCCACTACCAAACTGATTTTCCCAGTCTGCCTGCATATTGAAATCCCCCATGATCACTATAACTTTGCCTTTCTTACACACCTTTTCTATCTCCTGGTGTATCTTGTGCCCCACATCCTGACTACTGTTCAGAGGCCTGTATATAACTCCCATTATGGTTTTTTTACCTTTGTGGTTCCTCAACTCTACCCACACAGATTCTACATCATCTAACCCTACATCATTTCTTGCTATTGATTTAATTTCATTTCTTACTAACAAAGCAACCCCACTCCCGCTGCCAACCTGCCTATCTTTTCGATACGATGTATAGCCTTGGATATTTAGCTCCTTTCCTGATCCCCTTGTAGCCATGTCTCCGTAATGCCCACCATATCATACCTGCCAATTTCAATCTGCGCCACAAGCTCATTTACCTTATTTCGTATACTGCGTGCACTCAGATACAACACCTTCAGCCCTGTATTTCCTGTCCCCCTTCTCATTGTCATCCCTTTATCTGATGTGCTTGAAGTTAGATTCCTAGCCCTTTCCAAACACTGTCCTATTTTGTGTTCTGGAGACTTTAATAGCCTCTCCTGGGCTCTCTTTTCTTTTCAGTTTTTTCATAATTTTTCATGAAGTTGAATCCAGCCCCCCCTCCACTCCCCACCCCCCCACCCCACCACACGCTAACCTGCTGCTTTGTTTCCCATTAGTCATACTTCTTGGAGTTTTACCCTTCCCTCTTAAGTATCTGTAATCCTATGTGTGTGCTTGAAAACTTTTCTTTTGCTAATAAATGTTTTAATTTAATTTTTGTAATCTTTAAAGGGTGTTAGTATACTCATTACTTCTGAATTCCACGCCTAAATCATCTTGTGATGATACAAATTGTAAAATCATTGTGATAACGTGGCCAAGTTTCCCTTGTGGATTTGTTCCACCTGGCAGACATCACCTGCTACATCATAACAAATAATAGATTTTTTAAAAAGCCTGTCAACTCACCATAGGTCCATCTTCACATTCTTCTTTCCATCCCAACATCTTCTACACATCTCAAGTGGTTTGTGATTCTTTGGATGGTGGTGCTCACTTCCCACCAACTGACTGCCCCACAAGCCAATTTATGTTCCAATGAGCATCGATTGGCTGCAGACAGGATGTCCACCCCTCACTCAGGAAGTACTGCTTTAGAGAGCTGCCAACCAATCTGATTGGCCGGCAGCTCTCCAGTCCCTGTGTGATAGCGCTGCAGTGGACAGAAGGGGAACTATACCAACCTGTCTGATCCTAACTGCCGGAACTGGAAGGCAAGGTAAGTGTAAGGGGTCCCAGAGCAGGGAGGGTTGGGAAGGCCTAAGAGTTTGCGAGGGGGCGATCATGGTCTTAGGGGAGAGGCCATGGGCAGGGAGGGCAGGGAGGGAGGTCCAGAGGTCACCGGGCCTGAAGGGGATTGTGCCCCCAGTCAGAAGGGGGTTTCTGATGGAGGCTTCCCCATCACCCCACTTCTCGCCCGAGATCTAACATTGATCCTTTCCAGCCTTCCCCCAAGGAGGTTCAATGTTCCCGCCAACCTAAAAATTGAGGCCCTTAAGATCAGGACAGGTGGGAACCCAGAGGGATTCCCCACAACCCTACAATTTGACGCCCCTCCCCCCATCTGCCTAAAAACCTGCCGATTGTGAATTTATGAAAACTGTTTTCAGCAACTTCCTCCTCCTTACTACATGGCACTCAGTTGATTAAGAGAATTTCTACCATTTAGGGTTTGCAATTCTAGGACCCCATATCTTGGAGCCCAAGGACATTCTTTAAATTCATTATTAGAATATAGGAGTGACTGGCAAGGCCAGCATTTGTTGCCCATGACTGGTTGCCTGAGACAATAGCAGTCAGTCTTTCTTTTGATACAACAGAACAACATGATGAGCAACTAGACCGTTAAACATCAGTACCATTAGTGTGAGACTGGAGTCATAAACAGGTTAGATTGGAGTTATATAAAAGTTAGGCTCGGTAGGGATGGCTGCTTTCCTTCCCTTTAGTGCATCAGTTGAATATTCATAAAATTCTGACAGTTTTCCATTTTTCCAAATAGCGGGTTTTTAAAAATATATTTCTGGAATTCTTTTTAACTGAATTCAAGTTCTGAACTACTATAGTGTGTTTTGTACTCGTATTCTCCAGATTATTACTCCAGTAGCATAACCACTAAACTGAAGTACCCATTATTTAAAGACTGTAAGGACTGAATTTTACTGTGGGCTTCAGGCCATAATGCTGAAATCAAATGGGGAGCTCAAGCATGCACTTGCAGGTAGTGGGACTGGCTGTGATTTTACCAGAAACAGCCTCCTAATTGGTCACCTCCAGTCCCGTCATCCAATTAAACATGGGGGTCGCTGGGCTCCCGATGCTGCTGGCCCAGTCAGTGTCAGCAACACTGAAGCCCCAGCATGGGAGACGGTCCCTTTGGCAATAGGCGTCATGGCAGATGTGAGTGGACAATACGGCGATAAGGCCAAAAATCAGTTCCATGTTGTTGTGAAACCAGTTTACGATCGTCTGCTCTGCCTATCAATGGCAGGCCGCATTTCCTGCCATCCAACATCGGGAACTTAATATTAATGCACTTGCATCTCATTATTGTGCCCACACATAAGTATCATCCCCCCACATCAAACTTACCACCCATGTTGGCGTGGCTTCAGAACAGCTTCATGACTGCCTTTTAAAAGGCACGCACCTGGCAAGCTGAACTTCAAGGGGATCTCAGAGGTGAGTGCGCTCAACCTTGTGCAACAATTGCAAGGATCATCCATAGGACATTAAGGAAGAGATGCCATGCATTCAGGATGGTGGGGCACAGGCAAGTCGCTTTTTCCCAGCTGGCTTTACTGGATGTATCCAGTGAGTGTGAAGCTGGACCATCACTTTGCTCTGAAGGTTACACACTGCACAGGGAAGAGGCCCTGGACTGAGGCACCTGTCTTTATCTTGTACAGGAACCAAAGTTTCACATCTAAGTAACATGAACACTGCTTATCCATAACAAGGAGCCATAGACAAGCAGACATTCTTGGGAGTTTATTGACGATAGTGAACATTATGTACAAGTGATTAACACCCATGCCCAGGCTGTGCCAGCATTGACCTCGGTGCATTGGCATGCCAGCGCTATCACCTCGGACTTGAGGTGGACGGACTCTTCCATCATCCCTTGCAATCTGAGGGATGCACCTCTTCCTGATGTTCCTGTGATTGTCTTTGCAGCTCCACCAACTGATTGAGGACTGAGCCCAGAGGCTCATCATCTGACTCGGACTCAGCAGGTTCCTTGCCTCCAGCAGTCTTCCGCATGCCAATGACCAAGGATGTCCCTGACTCCACCTGCTATGGAACAGTTTGTGTGGTGTGCTCACCAGATTGTGATCCTGAGGCTACTCCACATCTAGGTCCCAACAAAATGTGCTGCTGCGCTGATGGAGGGTGTGGGTGAGTCCTGTGATGAGTCTTCAACAGTGCTACCCTCAGGGTCCTTATCTGAGGTGCACTTGGCAGTGGGGTCAGGGCCAAGGTTGCCTGAGAGTGACATGCCAGACGTGCCTAGACAGAAAGTGGAGATTACTACTGCTTGGCCACAGCGTTGAACACAGAAAGGTGGACTCAGTAGCATTGAGAGAGCGATGATGTGGTGCAGAATCCTCATGTGTGTGTTCACCGCTGACCTCTCAGTCGCCACAGGAATATTCCACGCCACTCTGGCCAGCTGCAATGCACAATTCTCGAACAAAGTGAGGGATTTGATGTCCGGCCCCCCCACCCACCTTTCTGGGACCTCTCCTGTTGATTATGCAGGACAAGATCATGCATAGAGACAGATGGAGAGAGTGTGAGCAAGGTGCATGCCAGGTCAAAAGAAAAGGATGCCAGGTATGCATGTGTGCTAAGTGGATCCATGGACAGGATGAGGTGGCCATTTCCAGGGGAGGTGATACCAGATAGAGATGTGAGGGTGCATGTGAGAGATTGTGTGGTGATTCTCCTGAGCTGGCAGTGAGTGAGGTGCCAGTGAATGTATGATGGCTTGTGAAAGGATGAGTTGAGATTGATGAGATGGTTGCCTTACCCTGGCGGCATGGATGACATCATTCATCTGTTTTCTGCACTGGATGGCTGACCTCTTGTGTGCAGCTTTGGCACTGACCACCTCTGCCACTGCCTCCCAAGCCAGAGAGGTAAGACTGGGCCTCCTGCAGCCAGAGTAGGGGTAGAGGACATCGCAGTGGACCTCCATGGCACCCAGAAGGTGTTCTATGGATGCATCGCTGAATTGGGGGCTGCACTCTTCTTGGCTTTCAGGGCCATATCTTGAATGGAGTAGTCCTGGGCTGCAAGCATTGAGAACTTGTCACACAGCTGCATTCTAAATATGGTGCCCAGCATGAGAGAGTAGCGAGGTAACTGGATGGTGGGCCACTCAGGGGCCGTCTGCCAGCAATCCGGCATCTTTCCCATGACTGCATAATTTGAGGCAGGAAGGAGATGAAATGACAGGAAAACACATCATTGCGGCTGGTAGATATAAAATGTCTTTTTCCACACCCAATACTGCACAGTGCAAATCGGGGACGATTGGCACGGTCCCATCATGGTCCCATGGGGAGATGTTGGCATTATTGAGCCAGCTAGGAGATACTTGCCAACCAGTCAGCAGTCTCTTCACATACAGTATAAATTGTTGTTTTCCTCTCATATGGGTATTCTTGCCAAGTGACCTGGTGAATGCTAGACAAAAAGCTTTCACATGTCTCTTTTTTTCAGCAATACTCAAATTAACTTAAACTTTGGAGTCATACCTAGCACAAAGGAAGATAGCTGTGGTTGTTAGAAGTCAGTCACCTCAGCACCAGGACATCACTGCAGGAGTTCCTCAGCGTAGTGCCCTCGGCCCAACCATTTTCAGCTGCTTCATCAATGACCATCCTCCATCATAAAGTCAGAAGTGGGGGTGTTCACTGATGATTGCACAATGTTCACCATTCACGACTCCTCAGATACTGAAGCAGTCCATGTTCAAATGCAGTAAGACTGGGACAATATCCAGGCTTGGGCTGACAAGTAGCAAGTAACATTCATGCCACACAAGTGTCAGACAATGACAATCTTCAACAAGAGAGAATCTAAACATTGCCCCTTGATGTTCAATGGCATTACCATCACTAAATTCCCCACTATCAACATCCTGGGAATTACCATTGACCAGAAACTGAACTGAACTGAAGCCATATAATTACTGTGGCTACAAAAGCCGGTCAGAGGCTAGGAATTGTGCAATGAGTAGCTCACCTTCTGACTTCCAAAAGCCTGTCCATTATCTACAAGGCACAAATCAGGAGTGTGATGGAATAATCCCCACTTACTTGGATGAGTGCAGCTCCCACAACACTCAAGAAGCTTGGCACCATCCAGGACAAAGCAGTCCACTTGATTGGCACCACATCCACAAACATTCACTCCCTCCACCACCAACGCACAGTAGCAGCTGTGTGTACCATCTACAAGATGCACTGCAGGAATTCATCAAGGCGCCTTAGACAGCACGTTCCAAACCCATGAACATTACCATGTAAAAGGACAATGGCAGCAGATAGATGGGAACACCGCTACCTGGAAGTTCCCCTCCAAGTTACTCACCATCCTGACTTGGAAATATATCCCGTTCCTTCACTGTCACTTGGTCAAAATCCTGGAACTTCCTTCGTTACAGCACTCTGGGTGTACCTACACCATATGGACTGCAGCAGTTCAAGAAGGCAGCTCACCTCCACCTTCTAAAGGGCCATTAGAGATGGACAATAAATGCTGGCCCAGCCAGCAAAGCCCACATCCCATGAATGAATAAAAAAAATTGATGTTTGTCTATAAAATTTCTATTCTGTGGCTGGGAATTCTCCAGCCCAGTCATGGCAGGATCCACAGCGGGGGGTGCAGTGGGCAAGCCAAAATCCATTGACATTTGGCAGGACCAGAAGATCCCAGCAGCGGCTGGGGTCAGAAAATCCTGGCCAACATCTTTTCTGTTGATTATCCTGTCCCTTTTATGTAATATATCATTGTTTCATTTAGGGATTTGTTTTCTTAAAAAGCCTGGCATGCTTTTTGAATGTTTTATTCCCTCGCGAATGCATGATATCATAGCATGGCTTATACAAGAACCTTACTGGTCTTGGACCATGTAATGTTCCTCTTATTTTAGTCACACATTGAATTGGCTGGCTTGGGAGATTGCAATTTCTCTAGATCTGCCAACAGTACATGATTAACGCTCAATTTGTGGCTTTCTAGCTTTCATGTGAATTTAGTTCTGAACATGATGTGAGGTGCAAACCTTGCTGAGCGTTTTCACTGCTTTTCCATGAATGTTAATCAGAACAGAAGCAAAATCACATGAACTATTCCTGCAACAGAAACTGATTAAAGCTGTCAGATAAATGTTTTCAATCTTTTAAATTTCTTGTCCAAATTTTACCCAGTTTTATTCATATACATGAAAAGAAGTTAAAAGAAAATAAAGAAAGATTGCATTTATATAGCACCTTTCATGACATCAAAAAGAGCTTTACGACCAATGAACTAGTTTTGAAGCGTGGCAACCAATTTGTGCACAGCAAGCTCCCACAAACAGAAATGTGATGTTGACCAGATAATCTGTTTTAATGTTGTTGATTGAGGGGTAAATATTAGCCAGGACACTGGGGATAACTCCCCTGCTACTCTTCAAAATAGTGCCATGGGATCTTTTACATCCACCTGAGCAGGCAGAGGGGCCTAGTGTTCACGTCTCATCTGAAAGACAACACCTCGGACTGGAGTGTCAGGCTTCATTTTTGTGCTCAAGTCCTGGAATGGGACTTGGACCCACAACCTTCTGACTTGGGGCAAGAGTGCTCCAAACAGAGTGCTGTTACTTCTCAATTGTCCTAATGTTGAAACTCGAGGCAAAAGAAAAAAAGAGGCACCTGGGAAATTAGAAAATTAGCCTAATGGAAAGAACCCCGGGAAGTTTAAAAGCTAACCCGGTGAGTAGAATGAAAAAATATTGTTGCAAGTGAGGTGCTTGTTCAATTAAACGGTAATTGTGACTGGACCTTGACATGTCTTCCAGAAAGAAGACATTTGGCTGTGAAAGTTTGAAAAACAGGAGAGTTACTAAAAACAGTGTTCTTTTACAATTTGCACATACATACCAGACTCGCCAGTGAGTGAGAACAGACTGATAAAGGCAATGTGCAGGTCCTCGGGTCCAGTGAAAGGGAGGAGCCATGTTAGGCCAGAGGGCTGGACAAAAGCAGTGAAATGAACAACGGCAGATTTGAGCTTTCACGGGAACAAGAGAAGTATTAAAAGGAGACTGTGTGTTTTTAAAGTCATGGAGTAAAAGCAGTGTAATGTATTAAAGTGAGGGCCCGCATGCTTAAATATCTTGTATTCTCTCTGTTGCATCTGCTTCACTTGTTGCTTTCTTTGCATAAGAACATTAGAAGTATTGAACTAAGATATGAACATCAAGTGGATCACTTTTGGCACTACTCAAGTAAAAAGAGAATATCTATCTTTTTACCAACATTCTTGAAAAATTGATGAAACGTTGGCTTTGTATCAATGTGAACTCTCATCCATCAAAAACTCAAACTCAAATGAGCTCTGAGACAAGAGACAACTTCCAAAGTTGGCAACTTGCAGTGACAACTACACTGCAGGGCATTGGAAAATGAACATATACATGTGTAGTTTGTGCCTGATTTATTTGGGACGAGAATAGATACTATACAGACTTCAAAACTTATAAGCATCAAGCAAAAGGGGGGGTTGCTGTAGGGAAAAAATGTAAAGGAGACTGATCACCTCCAAATAGGGTCAAATGTAGTAAAACTGTAATAAAATGGGTAAAGATAATTAAGGGACATCTGCACGGAGGCTGTGGGCAATAGACTATGATGCAAAACATTGTAAAAAAGGGCCTTTTCAGGGTGAAAAAAACTGATGACCAAATTAGAGAATTTTCCATTAAGTGTGATAAACGTAATGAAAAAGAAAAGTAATGAAAAAGAAAAGAGAGAGATGTGGAAGGTTTGATAGCCTGTATGATGTAGACAGTAACTAAACTGAATGGAAGATATGCTAACGCTAAAAAGCAGAACTTTGAACAAACTAACCAGAACCAAACCCTTCAGACAAAGACAGAAATTTTGAAGAATGGATTGGGAACTATATTGGAAGAACAGAAATTAGCAGCTTGTCAACAATTAGATATCTGCCAGTAAATACTCACTTGTGCACCCATGTAGCTATTGGGAATTATGAAACTTGTCACATGAGAAGAACGGGGAGATAGTGAAAAACAGTGTCAGAGAGGAGAGCAGGATAAGAAAAATATTCAGGAGCTAAAGGTGAGGGTGGCAGTCTTTTCTTTAAGCAATTATGGAGTTGAAGAGGAGTCTTGTAGTGATGATGAGGACCTTTTCAGTGAACACCTTGGACTGGATTTTACGACCCCCTGACTGGGCATGTTTTCATTGTGGCGGGGAGGCAGTGGGTGGTATACCATGTGTTCCCTGAGCTCCCATAAAATCCAGCCTCTTATGGTTTGCATAATCCCATCAGCTCCTGAGACACCCACCCACCGTCATTCCACAAGCCCCTTGTCACTTTTCAGTAATGAGACACATGAGTCTGCTCATACAAGATCTCAATGGCCTTGTCTTTGTCATAACTAAGGCAAAAGACCAAGAGTGAAGTTGATACAAGTACAGGATCAACAACTTTCAAATGAGGACAAGCAGATCAATAGGAATTTGACTCCTATTGAGTTTTGTCAGATGGACACACTATCAAAGTTGAGGATGTAGGGAACCCCACTCCACTAGAACAAAGAAAAGAACAAAGAAAAGTACAGCACAGGAACAGGCCCTTCAGCCCCCCAAGCCTGCGCCGATCATATTGCCTGTCAACTAAAACATTTTGCACTTCCGGGGTCCATATCCCTCTATTCCCATCCTATTCATGTATTTGTCAAGCTGCCTATTAAACACCACCATCATACCTGCTTCTACCACCTCCTCTGGCAGTGAATTCCAGACACTCACTACCCTCTGCGTAAAAAACTTGCCCCACACATGTCCTCTATAGTTTTCTCCTCTAACCCTAAATCTATGTCCCCTAGTAATTGACTCTTCCACCCTGGGAAAAAGCTTCTGACTATCTACTCTTTCCATGCCACTCATAATTTTGTAAACTTCTATCAAGTAGCCCCTCAATCTCCGTCGCTGTAGTGAGAACAATCCAAGTTTCTCCAACCTCTCCTCATAGCTAATAACCTCCAGACCAGGTAAACTTCCTCTGCACCCTCTCCAACGCCTCCATATCCTTCTGGTAATGTGGCGACCAGAATTGCATGTGGCCTAACCAAGGTTCTATACAGCTGCAGCATGACTTCCCAGCTTTTACACTCAATACCCCTGCCAATGAAAACAAGCATGCCATATGCCTTCCTGACTACCTTATCCACCTGCATTGCCACTTTCAGTGACCTGTTGACCTGTACACCCAGATCCCTCTGCCCTTCAATGCACTTAAGGGTTCTGCCATTTACTGTATAATTCCTGCCTGTATTAGACCTTCCAAAATGCATTACCTCGCATTTGTCCAGATTAAAATCCATCTGCCATTTCTCCGCCCAAGTCTCCAACCGATCTATATCCCATTGTATCCTTTGACAATCCTCTTCACTATCTGCAACTCCTCCAACCTTAGTGTCGTCTGTTAAACAAAGTAAGAGCATTGCAAGTGACCACCAGTCTGACAGACAAAGATGCTTGTAGGTTAACCCAAGATGCACTGCGACATCATGTAAACCAGCCTGAGATTTTTCTTTGTGAGCGTAAAGAAACAGGTACCTTCCCGAATCATATGAAACAAGTGTAGAGGGTCTGGAGCAAAAGGGTATAGAGTGCTGGCAGACTTTGGCAAGATAATGAGCCATAAGACAGGAAACAAGCACTCCAGTCAGTTCTTATGGATCTGTGTGGAAGCATACAATATTAATAGAGGGAATGGGAAAGGATGGACTTCACTGGGAATGACCCTACATTTTGGGGGATTAATAAAGACTCACATAAGCCCCCCTTGTGATTATACACTCTGCCACTCAGAGTTAACAGCAACTGAACTAAGGGAAAGAACAAGGAGGAATATCCACACAGCTGTCCACTTCTGGTATAGTCCAACTTGATTAAAAACTTTACGAAATCCCAAAACCAAAGCGAGCAGCAGTACGTGACAAATGAGGGAGCATAATGCAGGGAGACCTTGATGTAACTGAAAGAGACGGGAACATATTTTGCCAGAAAAATTGTGGTAAGGGAACACCAAAGAGCAATGCTGGCCACAGGTAGAAGGGACCCAAACAGAAACAACAATAGGGGAATTCATTTCCAGCTCTTTGGGATGATCAGAACTTGTATTGGACATCTTACAAACCCTACAGAAGATAATAAGAGAGTAATAACCAGGTTGGGGTCACATATCCTACAGATCCTTTTGTGAAAGATAGACGGGGACAGGTCTCAATAACTGATAAGTCAGCTTAAATATGATAAAGAGAGTAGACTGTGTAGTCCAGTCTTGGTGGAAGGTTGCTGAGACAACGTTTTAGTGGACACCGGGGCTTCTTGTTCCATTACTCACCACATAGATTTCCCTCCTAGCCAACATTTATTGGGAGTGGGAATTCACATACCTTTGGGGAGAATGACTCGTCCCCCCAATTGGAAATTGGCAACGATAAATTTGAATTACCATTGTATACAGTAGCCACATATGAGGGGTCAATTTTAAGGTTGAATGGAACCAGAAAAGGAAACGTGGTCATAGGTTTTACAAATCATATGATTTGGCAGGGACCTAAGTAACCCCATGACACACTTGTGCCAACCATTGTGCATGCTGTACATTCAGTATTTATTGCAAAAGGCATAGGGACAATGATGTTCCCCAATTATTACAGAGGTCCGATCAATATTCCCATATGTAATAGTGAAAATCAGGATGTTTGAGCACAACATAAGCATGAATGAGGAAAGGTGACAAATATGGTAGCAGCTGTAAACAGTTAGGACCATCCACATCAGCAGTAGTATCCATTCCAAAGGACAGGGAACAAGCAACTGCAAAAGTTAACAAAATCCTATTAGATCGGAATGTACCACAGGAATGTGCCTCCTAGAAAAATGCTCCCAGATGATCTATAAAGAAGCCTGATGGCCCTTCGTGATTACCACCAGTTAACTAAGCCACTCAATTAATCACTAGTCGTCCTGATATGATGTCCAAGTTACAGGGCACAGCTACCATCTATTCAACCTTGGACACCTCAAATGGACTCTGAAGCAATCCAGTGCATCCAGACAGCACAAATTTGTAGTTATCTTTAGGGAACAACAGGTTACTGGGGTAGTGATACCCCAGAGATTTCACAACTCATTTATTTTGCTCATCAGTGTTTGTCACATGTATTACGGTTATGTTCATGACCTGACAGTGTGAGTCAGTACATTACTGACATATCACTGCAGTCAGAGTTGATGGAGGAACATTACTTCCTTCTAGAGGAAATTCTAAGCCGCTTAGAAGGGGCTGTGTTTAAGATCAATGCAAAAATGTAACATTTTGGGGAGTCAACAGGGAGGAAAAGCCTTGGATCCAGCCACGTTAATGGCAGAACTCCCAAGGTCACATATGGTTATGGTTTTTCTCTGTATTGTGGTATTTTGTGGAAAATTTGAGGATTTCAGTGAAATAGCAGCCCCTTTGTATCACCATCTACAGGCCAACCTTGGTAAATACAATGCTGTTGAGAAATGGGACTCTGAATTCCATTGAGTATTTGAAAGTCTTTAAAAAACACTCATACAGGTTCCAGCCTTGAAGCCAGGTCCCTCAAACCCTTTCATTATGAAACTGGCAGTGTCAGAACATTCTATAACTACTGCAGTCATGCAAGAGGTAAAGGTATTCCTCAGATACTCCTCGCGCACACCCGACTTGCTGTGCACGTGCTTGTGCACTGGAGTCATCGGCTATGTGGTCAGCAGATGGCTCTCGTCACCCGGTAACCAACTATTAGTTTGCCATGGTGATTCAAATGCAACAAGCACTGCGGACTGCCACAGAATGAAGGCCACATTACTGCTGAGTATCTTGGCAGCAGTGATCTGCCTGACTCCTCACCTATGGTCACATACCAGCTGGACATTGAGGTAGTGGAATCCCTCTCGGTTGTAATATGGGGTAGGGTTGGCATGCAGCCCTCAGAAAACGATATGTATGCAATCAATGGCAACCTACAGCTTGGGGAAGCCTGCAATCCTAACAAAGCCAGGTTTTTATTCCATCTGCTTCTCTCTGGCAAGCTCTGTGAATGCAACAGTAGACAGCAAACTGCAAGTTGTTGCAAGAAAATATCTCTAGCTCTAGTCTGGAAGGAAGCAGACACACTGGCAAAGTGGTCCTTGTTCTGTTCTGAGGTTGCCGTTGTGGCTGCAGCAGGTGAAAGATTTCAGTGAGGACATCCTTACTGAAGTGCAGACATTTCACGCATTGTTCCTCACTGTGGTTCAGGTAAGGAGAATTGTTCCCTGAACATCTTGGGCAGATATGGCCTTCTGCTGAGAACCCTGCTTCCTCTTCCAGCAGTTTGTCCTGCTCTGCTTGACCTTTCTTATGTTCCCCATGCTGTTTTGCAAAGGGAATGGTTACTAGCATACCCATGTCTGGGAGGAACTGGTTTGTGCAGAAGACTTGAAGTCAGCAAACTCTCCCTGAGCACCATTTCCTGTACATATTTAAACAAGAGTAGAAAGCACCAAATTCCAAAACCAAAGAATCGAAGTAAAAGCCAGGAAAAATAAACCAGAAACTAACCTTGAAATAATTGATAACCTTCTAAACACCATTGATCCTTCCTGCTGCTGACTGTGCATCATGATCTGCCAGCTCTACATACTTCTGATAGTTGTTCACTGCGCTCTGCCCCATATGGTATCCTGCATGATTCACCCCAAAAGTGGACGCATGCATTTTGGGTATCAAACATCACCTGTAGCTCAAATGCTACTGACCACGATTTCACACCAACCAGGTTCAATTCCTGGTACAGCAGTTGGGGTCCTACAATTGCATCAACGCCCTGGGTTAGGGAGAGGAATAATCATTCAGTGACAGCTACTAGAGAGTGTGCATAGGTAACATGGGTTGAAAATATGCCAAGGCCCAGATGTCTTGCACTCCATAGTCAAATAGTTTGCCACCACTCACTGTTAAAGCTCATAGATGAAGTGTATCTGCTGCAGTGAGATACCAGAGGGACCTATGGAACAGCCAGTCGAGCAACCTCAGGGAAAAAGATGAGAGCTGGAAAAGTTGTTACCTTTTCAATGCACCAAGATTTTTTACAAATGTCCTTAGCTAAAAATTGTTACGACTCTTATCAAGAGGCCCTTCAATAAAGTCACAGAGATGATTCATTTGAAAAGACTAGGAAACTCAATTATACAGACAAGCAATAGATTCCAATTCCACCAAGCCAGTTCTTACCACAGACCCAGAGAGATGACAGAATATCAGTAAGTTTAATACTCTATAACAAACTATCTCATATTTCAGCTCTTTCCTGTGAAATTGAACTCATGAATAATGTGAAATTCATTCCTTGTGTATCGAAATTGTACAAAGTAGGGAGCTGTCATACAGATTTTTGGTTTTGGCGGCATTTGAAAGTTATCTGTTGCCATGTATTACATTGCACTGAAAACCAATAATAGAGGAAGTTAGAATAATATTTTCAAGGTTTACATTTGATGAGTGAGTGCTAAGAGTTTCGATAAGTAAAACAAAAGTCACTGGGATATTAAGTGACCAAAATGTAACTTAAAATGATCATACTTTCAAATCTTTCAAGTACCTCTTTTCCTGAAAAACAATAAGTTGATACATTGAACAACAATAACTGCCATAAAGAACTCAATACTCAAAGTTAACACTCAGAATGAGGCACAAATGCTTTTCATTTCACCTTGATTTTATATCAAATCTGGATTTTTGCTATATTTTCATTTTACTATTGTAATCTTGATGCCCTAGTCAGAATGTCAAGTTCAAATGAACACACATCTACGTCTTAATCTATGGCCACATACACTACCTACCTACAAAACCTTATATCTGTTGTCTTTTTTTGCCGCACTTTAATGCAGAATTTTTCCATGGTAAATTTCTGCATCGACAATTATAATGGGAATCGCCTATGTAAACTTGTCAGCTTGTGAGTGTGCAATCAGCAGCAGAGTTGTACTCAATCTGTAACCTCATAGGCCTGCATATCCCCCCACCTTACTATTACCACCAAACCAGGGGATCAATCCTGGTTCAATGGAGAGTGCAGGAGGGCATGCCAGGAGCAGCACCAGGCAAATCTAAAAATGAGGTGTTAACCTGGTGAAGCTACAACACAGGACAACTTGCATGCCAAACAGCATAAGCAGCAAGTGATAGACAGACTTAAGCGATTCCACAACCAACAGGTCAGATCTAAACTCCGCGGTCCTGCCACATCCAGTTGTGAATGGTGGTGGACAATTAAACAACACGCTGGAGGAGGAGGCTCCACAGATAACCTCATTATGGGGGAGCTCAGCACATCAGTGCAAAAGATAAGGCTGAGGCATTTGCAGCAATCTTCAGCCAAAAGTGCCAAGTGGATGATCCACTTTGGCCTCCTCTAGAGATCCCCAGTACCACAGATGCCAGTCTTCAACCAATTTGATTCACTCCACATGATATCAAGAAACAGTCGATACTGCATTATAGCTATAGTACTGAAGACTTGTGCTCCAGAACTTTCTGCACCCCTAGCCAAGCTGTTCCAGTACAGCTACAATACTGGCCTCTACCCAGCAATGTGGAAATTTGCCCAGGTATGTCCTGTACACAAAAAGCAGGACAAATCCAACTCGACCAATTACAGCCCCATCAGTCTACTCTCCATCACTAGTAAAGCGATGGAAGGGGTCATCAACAGGGCTATCAAGCGGCACTTGCTTAGCAATAACCTACTCACTGACAATCTGCCAGGGCCACTCAGCGCCTGACCTCATTACAGCCTTGGTTCAAATTGGACAAAAGAGTTGAACTCCAGAGATGAGGTGAGAGTGACTGCCCTAGATATCAAGGCAGCATTTGACCGAGTGTGATATCAAGGCACCCTAGCAAAACTGGAGTCAATGGGAATCAGGGAGAAAACTCTTCTGGTTGGAATCATACCTAGCACAAAGGAAGATGGTTGTGGTTGTTGGAGGTCAGTCATCTCAGCTCCAGGACATCACTGCAGACTACCTCAGGGTAGTGTCCTTGGCCCAACAATCTTCAGCTGCTTCATCGATAACCTTCCTTCCGTCATAAGGTCAGAAGTGGATATTATCGCGAATGATTGCACAATGTTTGGCACTATTCACAACTCCTTAGATACAAATGCAGCAAGACCTGGACAATATCCAGGTTTGGGCTGACAAGTGGCAAGTAACATTCACGCCACACAAGTGCCAAGCAATGACCATCTCCAACAAGAGGGAATCTAACCATCGCCCCTTGATATTCAATGGCATTGCCATCACTGAATCCCCCACTATCAACATCCTGAAGGTTACCACTGACCAGAAATTGAACTGGACCAGCCATATAAATACTGTGGCTACAAGAACAAGTCAGAGGCTAGGAATTCTGTGACGAGTAACTAACCTCCTGACTCCCCAAAGCCTGTCCACCATCTACAAGGCAGAAGTCAGAAGTGTGATGGAATACTCTCCACTTGCCTGCATGAGTGCAGCTCCAACAACACTCAAGAAGCTTGACACCAAACAGGACAAAGCAGCCAGCTTGATTGGTACCACATTCACTCTCTCCACCACCGACGCACACTGGCAGCAGTGTGTACTGTCTACAAGATGCACTGCAGGAACTCACTAAGTCTCCTTAGACAGCACGTTCCAAACCCACAACTACTACCATGTAGAAGGAGAAGGGCAGCAGACAGACGGGAACACCACCACCTGGAAGTACCCTTCCAAGTTACTCACCATCCTGACTTGGAAAAATATCGCCATTCCTTCACTGTCACTGGGTCAAAACCCTGGAAACCCCTCCTTAAGAGCACTGTGGGCATACCTACACCACATGGACTACAGCCGTTCAAGAAGGCAGCTCACCACCAACTTCTCAAGGGCAGTTAGGGATGGGCAAAGAATGAATTAAAAAATTACTCACTAGGCAACAGTGTGTTACCTTTACTCCATAACTTGCTCAAGATCCTTCATTAAAATTTTTTATTTTTTTCTCACTAACTAAAATTTCTAATGTCCATTCTAATGAGTTTAACTAACTCAACTGTTCTGACAACATATCTAATAGCTCAGCTGTTTTTGGCTTAACTGAACAACAACCACAGGGGGAAAAAAATCGATAACTCGTTGAAGTAAAAGTTACGATGTCTTTTATATCAATAAGAGAGACTTGAGGGCTGATTTTAACATTCAGCAGTGGCAGTAATGGAGTAACTGTCCATCAGACACACTGCCTGACTTTTGTTACCATTATATTCAATTAAGTTTAATCGCTCCACTGCATTTGCTTTCATCTGGAGTTCTGGTGTCATCATAGACTGTAGATTACTGGAGGGATTCCTAAGTAGAGAAGTGGCTTCTCTCAAAATTTTTCAAAATTTTTATACAAAAAACATACCTCGTATAACTGGTCTAACACATAATGAATATCTAGAAATCATCCAAACGGTCTACTTCAGACTTCAGGAATTTTTTAATGACCTTTCTAGCAACTCAATTTTGGATGTTACAATAGTACATATCAGGGATTCTGGCAAAGTCTCATTGGCTCAAGGCCCCACTCTACCTTCTAAGATTTAGTTCCCTATATCTCTGAGTATTTGTACTCTCGCAGATATCTAGATCAATTTCTAGTGTGTCCTTGGAGTGAATAAAGAACTGTCTTTGCTCATTTCAGTTATTGGTTTATCACATGGTTTAGCAGCAACAACATCCTACATTTTTATAGAGCCTTTAATGTATTCAAAGGTCCTAGGGCGATATTCAGTCAGGTGAACAAACGTTTAGTCATAGAGTTAGGTTTTAAGGAACTCCTTAAAGGAGAGAGTGGCACCGAGGTGGAGAAATTTAGAGAGGGAATCCCAGTGCTGAGAGCCCAGGAAGCTGAACATCTAGCTGCCAAAAGTGGACTGATGAAAATCAGGAATGCAAGAGGCCAAAATTGGAGGGGTGTAAAGAGCGGGGTGGGTTGTAGGGTTGGGGAGCTTAGGGAGGGGTGAGAAAAATTGGAGGGATTTGAAAACAAGGTTGAAGGTTTTAAAATCCAATCAATAATAGCACTAAACAACATTGTTTTCCAGTGGTTGTTAAGCTTCACAGTTATTATGCTGTGAATATTTTCCTTTTCTCACCATATAAACAATCTGGACTGACTATCTCTTATCAAAGGTTTCAAACTGATTCTCCAATTTGGGAAACACAAAATGAAATAAACCTCCCGAAAATGACAGATTAAAAGTACATTTAAGTAGCTGTCTGTTCATTTAAAAATTGCTGTCAATCAAACAGATATCTGAACAAATTGCAAAATTGCTTGAATTTGACTTGAATAGCTTGGGTTCTTCAGACCTTTCTCAAACAAATCGACCAATTGTTATGAATAATTGTATTGAGTTAAGCTGGGTTAGATTTTCTCTGAAGCTTATTTTTAACCCCTTATGTATCATGATGGAATTAACAAAGCCAGTACCAAACTCAAATCTTAGACAAAAATGCTAAGCATTAAACATTTTATTACATTAAATCTTAGTCACAACCGATGATTAAAATTTACAACAAAAAGCATTATTAAACATTTTTTTCTAAAAGAGGAAGATATAGGCTGTCCATATATGTATTAGATCAATATTTGTCAACTTCATTGATGTTTCATTTTCCATTTAATTGTAAATATTTAGATCCTTTAGTTTTTGAACACATTGTTCCATGTGTGGGAGCATCCAGCACAACATTGGGCTGAAAGTGTGAGGCTGTACTGCTGCTTATAACAATGTAACCTACATTCCTTGAACCAACCTCATAGTTAGCAAAGTTCCATGCTAGCACCAAAGCCTCTCAATTTCAGCATTTTGTATACATAATGCAGTATACAGATAACAGGAAGTAAAGTAATTTAGCTTTAAATCATCTCAGGATGGTATTCTGTCAGTATTTCTTTCATATAGGGGACTGGTTACAGCTACTTGAAGGGAAATCAGTGGCAGAGCAATGGGAGGCATTCAAAAGCGAGATTCTACATGTACAATGTAGACATGTCCCCACAAAGAAAAAGAGTGGTACTGCTAAATCAAGTGCCCCCTGGTTATCTAGAAGCATACAAGGTAAGATAAAGCAAAAAGAAAGCTAATGAGAGTCACAAAATAAAATAGGTTAGAAAGCTTAGTGGAGTATAGAAAATACAGGGGTGATGTAAAAAATGAAATCAGGAAAGCAAAGAGAGGGTATGAAAATATATTGGGAGGTAAAATCAAGGAAAACCCAAAGATGTTTTATCAGTACATTAAGAGCAAGAAGACATGTAAGGAAAGGATATGGCAAGTCAGGGATGTACCAGGTAACTTATGTGTTGATGCAGAAGATGTGGGCAGGGTTCTTAATGAGTACTTTGTCTCTGTCTTCACTAAGGAGAGGGATGATGCAGACATTCTAGTTAATGAGGAGGAGTGTGAAGTATTAGATAAAATAACCATAGTGAGTGAGGAAGTACTGGAGGGACTGATGTTCTTGAAGGTGAATAAGTCACCAGGGCTGGATGTTTTGTATCCCAGGATGTTGAAGGAAGCCAGGGAGGAAGTAACGGATGCCCTGAGGATCAATTTTCAGTCCTCATCAGACACAGGCGAGAGATCAGAAGATTGGAGTTCTGCGAGTGTTGTACCATTGTTTAAAAAGGGTGTGAGTGTTGGGCCAAATAATTATGGGCCGGTCAGTCTGACTTCAGTGATGGAAAAATTATTAGAAGCAATTCTGAGAGCCAGGATAAACTCTCACTTATTCTGGGATAGTCAACATGGTTTTGTTAAGTTAGTAAAACACAACTTTCTCTTAATAGAATTTTTTGAGGAAGTAACAAGGAGGATTGATGAGGATAGTGCAGTGGATGTTGTCTACATGGATTTTAAGGCATTGGACAAGATCCCACATAGCAGACTGGCCAGAAAAGTAAAAGCCCATGGGATACAGGGACATGTGACGAGTTGGATCCAAAATCGGCTCAGTGACGAGAAACAAAGTGTAATGGTTGATGGATGTTTTAGCGAATGGAAGTGGTTTCCAGTGGTGGTTCACACGGTCCCTTGCTGTTTGTTGTATATATTAATGATTTGGACTTAAATGTAGGAAGCATGATTGGTAAATTTGCAGAAGACACAAAAATCAGCCATGTAGTTGATGATGAAGAGGATAACTGTGGACTCCAGAATGATATCAATGGTTTGGTTAAGAAGGCAGAAAAGTGGCAAATGGAATTCAAACCGGAGAAGTGTAAGGTTATGCATTTTTGGAGGGCGAACAAAGCAAGGGAATACTCAATAAAAAGGAGGATATTTGAGAGAGGTAGAGCAAGTGAGGGACCTTGAAGTGCATGTCCACTGAAGGCAGTAGGACAAGTAGATAAGGTGGTCAATAAAGTCAATATGGTCAATAAGGGTCTATACTCGATGGAGTTTAGAAGGATGAGGGGGGATCTGATTGAAACTTACAAAATACTGAAAGGCCTAGATAGAGTGGATGTGGGGAAGATGTTTCCATTAGTAGGAGAGACTAGGACCTAAGGGCACAGCCTCAGACTAAAGGGAAGACCTTTTAGAACAGCTATGAGGAGAAACTCCTTTAGCCAGAAAGTGGCGAATCTATGGAATTCATTGCCACAGAAGCCTGTGGAGGCCAGGTCATTGATTGTATTTAAGACCAAGATAGATAGGTTCTTGATTGGTAAGGGGATCAAAGGTTATGGGGAGAAGACGGGAGAATGGGATTGAGAAACTTATCAGCCGTGATTGAATGGCAGAGCAGACTCGATGGGCCGAATGGCCTAATTTCTGCTTTTATGTTTTATGGTCTTATGGTCAAGAAGGCACATGGAAAACTTTCCTTTATTGCATGAGGTATGGCAGCAGGGATGTAATGCTGGAACTGTATAAAATGCTGATTAGGCCACAGGTGGAATTTTGTTTACAGTTCTGGTCACCACATTACAGGAAGGACATAATTGCCCTGGAGAGAGTACAGAAAAGATTTACAAGAATATTGCCAGGGCAGGAAAATTGCAGCTATGAGGAAAGATTAGGTAGGCCAGGGTTGTTTTCCTTAGAACAGAGGAGGTTGAGAAGTAATTTGATTGAGGTGTACAAAATTATGAAGGCCCTAGGTAGAGTAGGTGGGGAAGGTTAGTTTCCCCTAGCAGAGAGGCCAGTTACCAGGGGGCACAGATTTAAGGTGATTGGTAGAAGGATTAGAGGGAATATGAGGCAAAACCTTTTCACCCAGAGGGTGGAAGGTCTGGAATTCACTGCCTGAATTGGTGGTTAAGGCAGAAACCCGCAGCTCTTTTAAAAGGTACCTGGATTTGAACCTGAAGTGTTGTAACCTGCAAGGCTGGACCTGGTGCTGGAAGGTGGGATTAGAACAGGCAGCTATTCTTTTCAGCCAGTGCAGTAATAATGGGCTGAATGGCTCTTTTTGTGTCGTATCTTTCCTAAGGATCTCTATAGAATATTGATTTTGCTATATTGCTACAGAGTGATGATTTTTTCAGTTCTATGGTACCTGGGGTACGTATTGATAATAAAGTATTGAAGGTTTTTCTATCATGAAGTTAGTTAAAAACAAGAAAACACTGAATCATACATTTCAGGAGGAGGAATAAGAAGGTCAAATATTCCTCGGAAAATAAGAATCTAAATGGGGTATAGGGATCCAGGGGTACAGATACACAAGTCATAATAAATGGCAACACAGGTTAACAGGGCCATTGAAAATGCAAAAAAAAACGCTGGGCTTCATTTCGAAAAGCAAAGTTGTGCTAAAGTTGTGTAAAACTTTGGTTAAGTTACACTTGGAATACTGTGCACAGGTCTGGTTTCCAAATTACAAATAGGATATGGACGTACAAGAGGAGGTGCAAAAATGGTTTAAAAGGATGATACCAGAGTTGAGAGGTTATATCCATCAAGAGAGATTGAACTGACTTGGGTGATTTTTTTGTTTAAAGTCAGGGCTGAGAGATGACCTAATAGAGCTCTTTAAAGTTATGAAAGGACTTAAAAGGGTAGATATCGGGAGGATGCTTCCACTTCTTGGGAGATGCCCAAAATTAGAGATCACAAATGTAAGATGGCCACTAATAAGAAAATCAGGAGAAACCACTTTACCCAAACATTAGTTGCAATGTAGAACTTGCAGCCACGTAGAGTGGTTGAAATGAATAGCATAGATGCTTTGAAGAGGAAGTGAGGTAAGTACATGACGGAGAAAGGAATAGCAGAATATGCTGAACAGTTAAATGAAGGCTTGAAGGAGATTCATGTGGAGGAAAAACATCAGAATAGGCCTGCTGTGCTGAATGGCTTGTTTCTGTGCTGCAAGTTTTATGAAATTCTAAGTAAAATGGAAAAGATTATGAAAGATTATGTCTCAGATGGAACCCTCATAAATTGTGAAGAAAGTCCAACTCCAAAGCATTAACAGCTCTATTTTAAATTAAGGTTTTCAGTTTTGGTGATTTCTCTTTTAATCTCATGAATGGAAAGTAATCAGATATAAAATGCTGAACAATTCCAAACAAGTTAACAACAAAAACATTAATATAGGAGTTTTGACTTTTGTGACATTGATTATTCAAAGTGCAAGGAAAATAGCTATTTCTAGTGAAGAATGATTTACATCAGAAGGAACAGTGGGAGGTGCTGCAGTACGGGCAATTCATTCCGTCTTCATTGTAATAGAATGAAAGGAGAGCAGACACAATTCACCCTCAGGTTCTGTAACACTTCAGTTATCGCAAACAAAACAGTCAGACACAATCATTACATTTTAGAGAATGTGTGGAACATGTTGCCTTAATGTATTGCTTTTGAAAGTGCCCCAGAGCTCGGATTGATTTGAGATGGGATTTGGGACTTCTTTAACAACATTATGGGTGTGATATTAGTGTGAAGCCTATCTATGTTGTTTGGGTGTTCTGTTCCCCTTGATCATGGGTTTATTCATGAAGACAGTTATTGCCTCTTTATACTTTTAAAAATACATCACCCTCCGTTAGAGAACGTAATAGCCCCTAATATTAGGAGCTGGATCAACTTGTAATCCAGTACAGCAACAAAAACAAAATAATTTGTGCTGTCAAGTGGATAAAGGAGTATTTCAACAGTGTCTAGTCTCCATTCATTGGCTGCAAATTTCAAGAATGCGGTGCCCATATTTTTGGTGCAATTTGTGCCAATACATACCCAAAATGGTGTCCACGCCATGCACACACACTTCAAGTGTGGATTGCACCGGACGCCATTTTGGGTAGGTTGTTAGCGCAAGCACTGGGAGTGTGCGCTTTATGCATGCAGGTAGATCATGATGTCAGTCAGTGTGTAATGCTGATTTGAATCTAGTGAAGCCATTTTCAACCTCAACACCCCAGTTAACACCCTCTCTTAGCATTACACTTCTGCACTTGCCTTCAGCAGCAGAAAGGACCCTCCCCCTCCACCCACCACTGCCCGAAGGCCAGCAGTGCTATTTAAAAGGATCATCCAATACTTTCAAGGTGATTTCTAATGGCTGTCATTGAGTTAGTAGAAGTGTTTGCAAGTTTGTAGTGCTAGTTGAAGTTGGTGAAGTCTTCAGGGTTGTGTTGTGGCGAAGGCATTTGTTCTCACTTCAAGGCCATTTGCTCCAATCCATCTTTCTAACCACCTTGGCATGAATTAGAGAACGGACAGAGGTGACACAGGAAGGCAAGCTGCTCAAAGATTTTGTTGGGTTGTGGGGGGTGGCAGTGGAACAGAATGACTCGCAGCTGGAAGCAATATCCTCCCAGAATCATCAGGGAGCAATTCTCCCAGCTCAATCTCAGAAAGGAATAGTGTGTTCTTCACTCTGCTTCACTGAGGAGGTGCACACTGAAATCTGACACCTGTTGGAGGCAGACTGCAGCCTCAGAGCAGGATGAGGATGGCATTGCCAGTGGCTGTGAAGGTGACGGTGGTAACACTCTTCTTCACATCGGGCTTCTTCCTGGCTGGAGCAAGTGACATCTCCAACAACATGCAGTTTGCCTTCCACTGTTGAGGTCACTGACCTCTGTATGCAAAAAGAGGGGAATACACTGTGTTCTCTCTTTGCAGAGAGAAGCATGCAGAATATGCATGCAGCATGGCTATGATAATGGGCTTCCCCATGGTGCCATTTAGGTGCCACATGTAAATTCAGAGATGTACCACAACCGTAAATGGTTCCACTCCCTCAATATCCAGCTGTTATGTGACCATACTCAATACATCATGCAGGCCAGTGCCCGGTATCCTAGCAGCTGTGCCATTATTCTGTGGCAGTCTGATGTACCATCAGCATTTGAGTCATCTGGTTCATGACTCTGTTACATAACCTACACATGCATAGGCAGCATATGTATAATGAAGGCATGCTGCCACACAAAATGTCATCAAGCAGATCACTGGAGTGCTTAACCAACACCTCTGCTGCTTGGCCTGCTGTGATCCTACAGAGAGCACCCCAAAATTCAACATGGTCTGCTGCATCCTGCACAACCTCGCCATCATGAGAGCACAGCACCAGGTATATGGTAAGAAGCTTAGGAAGTGGAACAAGAGGAAGATTGAAGGAGTACGAACGGAGGTGACAATCAACACATCCCCTCTCCAGCTGGGGTATCATGATTGGCTCATTCAAGGTGGCGCCAGTGAACGCAACCCCAATTCCTCATTCACCCACAGTCCCACAGCTCACCTTCCCTCTGACCATCAATCCACCCTCTTAACCACAGTGCACAAAATAAAAGCCCTCCCAAAATAAAAATTCTGTCAATTTTATGATTCAAACCGTCCAATATTCTACACAAAAGTGAACTATTTACCCTTATGCATTCCCATAGTGCCTGTCTTCTTTGTACCTTTGCCTGCACAGGTGTTCCTAGGCACTGCTACCCCTGTAGCTGCAGCATGGCTGGTGAAACACCATGGTCTTTCACCAGGGGAGGCTGCAGATTGTCTTGATGGACAACCTTGAGCAGCGCTGGGCCTTGAGGGTCCAACTTTGGGCTGCAGCAGTCTGGGCTTCTGGATGGACAAGCAACAAGGGTGCTGGCATAGTGGCAGTGATGGGAGGAAAAATGTTGTCGCCCTGAATGAAGACAGCAGGTTTGTGCCCAACAGAGCAATTGCTGTTCCCCTGGGCACCTCAGTAATCCTAGTGATCTGTTGGAGGACAGATTATTGGACTGCTGTGAGACCCTCCAAACCCAGCATCTTCAGCCATAATGCCAATAGTCTAAGCTTACTGAGCTGTATTAGCATGACTTCTGTCTGATCCTTCACTGCAGCACTCAGATGTTGGCTGGCTGATGCTTATGTTGCAACGGAAGCTGAGATATCAGCTATCACCATGGTTGGATCTACAAGTGTGCTAATGAACTTGGCCACCAATCCTATATTGGAAAGGAGGGGCTGCAAGCTCTGCACAAATATGTGTGCAAGGTTGGTGCTGGACTCCTCTATTCTCCTTACTAGTTACCACAGGCTTTCTGGCAGGCCTGCCAATGCACCAATCACTCTGTGTTCATACTCATCAACTTTCTTCTGTAGGCCACGCCATCGAAGTTCTCATCTGAATCCTCTGCAGCAGAATGCATGTGCAATCTGGCCTTGCAGTCAGATTGGGCTGGTACCAGTGTTATCCTTTCTCTGTGCCCCACTTGCAGATCACTCATACCTGGTGCCAAGGTCCTGCCTCTAAGCTACCCTCTGAAGCATGCACAATGTAAGGATTTGAGCCAGTAGTTGAGAGTGTGAAAGTGAATGATGGTATTTCTTCTTCATCATTCTCTTCTTTTGCTTCCACTTCTTGCTCCTGCACCACTGCCTGTCCAGGTTGCATTCCTTGGGCGTCTGAAAGGGGATAAGTACAAAGGTAGGATGTGGTGAAGGAAGAGGGGAAACTAAGAGATGCATATTTACACCATCTACAGCTGATATATCAGAAGTGATTGTGGGATGAAGAAGTGGGATCCAAGTCAGAGGGTTATGTATGAACATATCATTATCTCCTATGCTTTCAGCCCCACTGCTGATCATGATCTCAATGATGGTGAGCACCATCTCCTCCATCAGGGTCGGGATTATGCAGTTATGCCTGTTTAGGCACTGTTGTCAGCAGGAGTTCACTTCTTGTCTTTCAATAGAGAGGGAAGCGTGTCAGTGAGCATGGTGCAATTTTTCAGGTGATGTACCTGTCATTGTTGAATAGCTGGAAATATGTGCATGCTGTCACATATGGGAGTGAATCTTGCAGTGGTGTGAATTGTGTGAGGGTGAGGTGAAACTATGAACGTTTGCAAGTTGCAGTTGATAGACATTGGTATTAAATGAGTGAAGTAGGGAAGGAGAATTGAGCATCATGTGTAAGTAATGATTCAGTTGTAAGGATAAGGCATATGAAGATCCATTCATTCTTGTGAGGTCATTGAACTTCTTTGGGCACTCTCTCCAGGTCCTCAGTGCCAAACTATTGTCATTGATCACAGTGGCTCTCTGCTTTCACAGTGTCAGTCTGGAGGACCTCCTGATCCCCTGTCCTTCTCTCTTCCTGTCCACCACCTGCACCAGCGGCCTCCATTGTTGCATCAAAGTACCTTGGAGCACACTTTTTGTCGTGTTGTGCCATTATCCAGAATCATTTCTGCTTGGACACTCTTCCCCAGGCACTTCTAGCACTTGCTGCAGCCAGAGGATTGCATGTGTCTGCATCAAAAGAGCAGGGATGGGTTATTTGTAAATCCCTATGCTCAATTTCACAGGCTATCTAATTTTACCCCTATTGTCTATGTTAAAATAAATATATCCTAAGCATCAAAATTTTAGAAGGGTATATTTAGGATGCTAGAATAACAAAATAATAGCTTGGTAGTACAGATCCTAATTACTGCTGAAAAGGGAAATATGTTGCCAAAGCTTTTGGTCTTGCACTCATTATGACAAATGCAAGATTGTTTGAAATTTGGCAATCACAAGTTATACTACAGGAGAAAAGTGTGTTCTTCCAGTTGTTCGCAATGGGCAAAGCACAGGCTATACTCAACCAGCCCATGCTTGCAAAGCCCAAAACAAAACATCTACTGTTAGATGTGATTCGATGAATGGGCAGCACTTGCTGAACAATCCTGAGTGCGGTAATAGCTACAGTATCTTGTATTCATTGTTAATCAGTTGAGCTCATAAGGTGGCTCAGTTATGCTTGCTAGAAGCGCATACATTCATACACAGGGACCTGTTCTTTGCAAACAAATGGAATGTGTTCAAGCCTCGTGCCTTTTTTGAATTACTCTGGGGTTTGAGGAGCCTATAGTTCCCTGTTGCTTTTGCCATGGTAACACATTAGCCAATGGGGGACAACTTCCCAGCAATTGGCACCCTTTTCTCCCGTAGTATAAATTGTTGTGGTCATTTGAAATTTGGCATTCTTGCATTTGTCCTGATGAGTACAAGACAAAAAGCTTTGGTGTAATGACCACATAAAAGGCTTTTCCTCCAAATGGTCTGTAACCTAAGAATTTGTGTGTATGTAACCCCCTTTTAATTTGAGTGGTTCAATTTAAAAATAACCCAGCAGAGAAGCTTTAGCCTTAGCCAAGATAAAGGTTAGTTTATTACAAAACTATTGCTGAAAGTCACTTAAGTAAAAGTGATGAGTTAATGAGTTAAAATATAGATACAGAGATTAAAATGCAGATAAAGGAAAAAAGATGCTTAAAGGTGAGATTTAAAATCATTCTCTTTCAGATATCATTGTGGGCCTGTTGCTCGAATTCCTTCTTTTTGAATTGAAAGAGGTAAAACTCGAGGTTTGGTTTAGAAGCCGCAATGGCTTCTGCAGCCAAATGGTTGGTGTTTATCTTCTTCAGGTGGAATCAGAAGGTTAAGCAGGTTTTGGGGGAGAGAGGGAGATGAGGGGTTTCTTTTTTCTCACTAGTTCTGCAGTTATATCACTTGCATTTTGCCTGGGCTCTTTTGGCAGAACAGCAGTTGATTTCCTAATACTTTTCTCTTTACTCCCGGTGGCAGAAAGAATATCCCTCTGATGATGTCTCTCAGAGTTCTTCTGTCTCAGCCAGACTTTATATAGTTCAAAACTTAGAATGGCTGCTATGTTAATGTTCAGGGAGTCATTGTATCATCAGGCAAAGAATCACAGAATCACAGTGCAGAAGAGGCCCTTCGGCCCATCGAGTCTGCACCGACATGTGAGGAACACCTGACCTATCTACCTACCTAATCCCATTTACCAGCACTTGGCCCATAGCCTTGAATGTTATGACATGCCAAATGCTCATCCAGGTACTTTTTAAAGGATGTGAAGCAAACCGCCTCCACCACCCTCCCAGGCAGCACATTCCAGACCATCACCACCCTCTGGGTAAAAAAGTTTTTCGTCACATTCCCCCCTAAACCTCCTGCCCCTCACCTTGAACTTGTGTCCCCTCATGACTGACCCTTCAACTAAGGGGAGCAGATGCTCCCTATCCACCCTGTCCATGTCCCTTATAATCTTGTACACCTCAATCAGGTCGCCCCTCAGTCTTCTCTGCTCCAACGAAAACAACCCAAGTCCATCCGATCTCTCTTCATAACTTAAATGTTTCATCCCAGGCAATATCCTGGTGAATCTCTTCTGCACCCCCTCCAGTGCAATCACATCCTCCCTATAATGTGGCAACCAGAACTGCGCACAGTACTCCAGCTGTGGCCTCACAAGTCTGCCAAGTGCCAAGTCTGCACCTCACTTCACTGATGTCTTGCAGGATTTAATGCTGCAGTCTGTTAGGGTCCCCAGTAAGATACTCGTCCCCAGATGGAAGAAGACGGCCACTGAAAGTAAGTAGGTCTGGAAGGAGATTGCTCAGGAGGTCAGCAGCAGGAGTGTATTGTCACAATCGTGGGCTGCAGGCAATGTGGTAGCATGGTGGTATGGTCATTGGACCGGTAATCCAGGGTCTCAAGATAATACTCTTGGAATCCAGCTTCAAATCCCACCACAGCAGATGGTGAAATATGAATTCAATAAAAATCTGGCATTGATGTCTAAGCCGTTGCGCTTGAGGGACATCACAACAATTGACTCTTAAATGGCCTTGGAAATGGATACACTTAATTGTATCAAACTGCTAGAAAGCCTAAAAGGAATGGGGACGGATTAGTGAACCACCCAGGCACCAGCCCTGTCGACCCTGCAAAGTCCACCTCCCTAACATCTGGGGCTAGAGCTAAAATTAGGAGAGCTGTCTTACAGACTAGTTAAGAACAGCCTGACACAGGCATACTCACAGAATCATGCCTGACAATGTTCCAGACACCAACATCACCATTTCTGGATATGCCCAGTTCCAACGGCAGGACAGACACAGCAGAGGTAATAAACAGAGCTAAGTGATTCCATCACCAACAGATCAGACCTAAGTTCTGCACATCCAGCCATGAATGGTGGTGGATAATTAAACAACTCACTGGAGGAAGAGGCTCCACAAATATCCCCATCCTCAATGATGGAGGAGCCTAGCACATCAGTGTAAAAGATAAGATTGAAGCATTCGCAACAATCTTCAGCCAGAAGTGCTGAGTGGATAATCCATTTCGGCCTCCTCCGGAGGTCCCCAGCATCACAGATGCCAGTCTTTGGACAATTTGATTCACTCCACGCGATATCAAGAAATGGTTGAAGGTACTCGATACTGCAAAGGCTATGGGCCCTGACAATATTCCGCAATAACACTGAAGACTTGTGCTGCAGAGCTTGCCACGCTCCTAGCCAAGCTTTTCCAGTACAGCTACAACACTGGCATCTACTCAGCAATGTGGGAAATTGCCCAGGTATGTCCTATACACAAAAAGCAGGACATATCCAACCTGGCCAACTACCACCCCATTAGTCTACTCTCCATCATCAGTAAAGTGATGGAAGGGGTCATCAACAGGGCTATCAAGCAGCACTTGCTTATCAATAAGTTGCTCACTGACATTCAGTTTGGGTTCCACCAAGGCCACTCCTGAACTCATTACAGCTTTGGTTCAAACGTGGACTAAAGAGCTGAACTCCCAAGATGAGTTGACAGTTGACATCAAGGCTGCATTTGACCAAGTGTGGCATCAAGGAGCTCTAGCAGAACTGGAGTCAATGGGAATCGGGGGAAAACTCTCCACTGGTTGGATTCATACCTAGCACAAAAGAAGATGATTGTAGTTGTTGGAAGTCAGTCAAATCAGCTCCAGGACATCGCTGCAGGAGTTCCTTAGGATAGTGTTCTAGGTCCATCCAAATTCAGCTGCTTCATCAATGACCTTCCTTCCATCATAAGGTCAGAAGTGGGGATGTTCACTGATGGTTGCATAATGTTTAGCACCATTCATGACTCCTCAGATACTGAAGCAGCCCATGTCCAAATGCAGCAATATCCAGGCTTGGGCAAGTAACATTTGTGCCACACAAGTGCCAGGCAATGACCATCACCAACAAGAGAGAATCTAGCCATGTCCCTTGACATTCAATGGAATTACCATCGCTGAATCCCCCACAGTCAACATCCTGGGGGTTTCCTTTTACCAGAAACTAAACTGGACTAGCCATATAAATACTGTGTCTACAAGAGCAGGTGAGAGACTAGGAATCCTGTGGTGAATAACTCACCTCCTAACTCGCCGAAGTGTGTCCACCATCTACAGGGCACAAATCAGGAGTGTGATGGAATACTCTCCACTTGCCTTGAAGAGTACAGTTCCAACAACACTCAAGAAGCTTGACATATCCAGGACAAAACAGCCTTCTTGATAGGCACCATATCCACAAACATTCACTCCAGCTACCACTGATGCACAGTAGCAGCAGTGTGTACCATCTACAAGATGCACTGCCGGAACTCACCAAGATTCCTTAGACATCAGCTTGCCAACCACAGCCGCTGCCATCTAAAAGGACAAGGGCAGCAGATACATGGGACACCACCACCTGGAAAATCCCCTCCAAGCCACTCACCATTCTGACTTGGAAATATATTGCCACTCCTTCAATGTTGCTGGGTCAAAGTCTTGGAACTCCCTTCCTAACAGCACCATGGGTGTATCTACACCACATGGACTGTAGCAGTTCAAGAAGCTAGCTCACCATCAACTTCTCAAGGGCAACTCGAGATGGGTAATAAATGCTGACCTAGTCAGTGACGCCCATATCTGCGAATGAATAAACAAGTGCCGGAAGTGGTTTAATGACCTAAGCAGGGCAGGACTGGTAAGTATGCTGTCACATTCAACTACATCCTGTGTTTCTGTGTTTAACACCCCAATCCCATTTTTCTGCCTTCTCAAATCTACTGCAGCACATCACTCCTCATACCAACTTGCCCTACTGATGCAGCAATCCTTCTCTGTCCACGTACTTCCTCACATCACCATCAGGATATTCACCACTGACACTCAGCCTCATCTTTATGCAATGTCACACCTATCCCTCACAACAACACTCAACAAATGGTCTCCATTCATCCGTTCAAAACATACCACTACTCTCACTCATAGGTTTCTTCCTTCCCTCTTTGCAGGAGAAAAGACAACAGAACATCAGGGAGTGACCCAAGGGTGGTCCTCCAACAATCTTGCCACTAGCATTTGCCTAGAAGGAGCCATTGAACATCAGTTGAATCTCAGCGTGCCTGACCATCAGAGATGGGAGCGTTCCACCTACCTGGTGATAGAAATAAGTATCAGACAGCCAATTGGCGTACAACATTCACTCATGTTGACTAGATGTCATCAGTAAGTGAAATATGATTAGGTGCATAACAGTCACTTCAAACACTCTTACCTTGACAGTTCTAATTCATGCCTTTAATCCACCGCAGGTACTCAAATGTCCCAGGAGGTAGTGCAGGAGGGCAATGATGATTCCTTAGACCAGGTCACTCATTCTGAGGGTGCACCATCACAGACTCATGCAGACCATATGCACCAACTCAGATACTCACACTTCAGTAGAACCAGTAAGGCTGATAGTTGTCTTTCCACTGGTGACTCACACAAGTGAACAAGAGCTGATAGGGGCAGGCACAGCAGTGGAGTGTGTGCATCAGGGGCTCTGTTCTGCTCAGCTAGTCATGGATTCTGAACCTCAGCGACTGTTGATGAAGGGGTCACTTCTGGAGCAGCTGCAAAGAATAAGCGATGAAACCCTGGTCTTGGCCATTTTTCACCCAACTGTTCTGGAACAAAGTGCTCTCCAACACATTACTAGCAAGGAGTGTGCATGAGAGGTAAGGTGGTAAAAGGAGCATGAAAGCGGAGGCTCTGCTCACAGTGCTTCCACTTCTCACCCATTGCCCATCCATCAGTCAGTACACTGCATGATGCCTTGAGTCTTGGTCATCGAGTAGGCCCTTGTAAAGATGCAGGTGGAGCAGTCACAGTCCCTCAGAGGCCCCAACACCCAAGAGCATCTCAACAGTCAGAGGAGGGATTTGAACAACCTACCTCTAGCTCTCCTGAAGCTACTGGCATCATGTCAATGTGCTCTAAGAGGAAGAAAAAAATTAGTAATTGCTCAAGAGTATGCACATGGATGTGTGAAATAATGTCACACTGTTAAGTTTCTGTTTTGTTTTTGAGTCACGTAAACATTATTTGTTTGCATCACTTTCCTGCCTTGCCTATTTTTGCCTGCTGCCTGGCAAGTAATCTTTTCACTTGAAATGAATGGTAAGATCAAAATTGATGCTGAGCAATGGGGGCTGTGAAAGGGTTACTTGGTTGATTGCAAAACTGCTTTGTGTTGGGGGAAAGAGATGGGCAGGGCAAGAAGTGGGTTTAGCCTGTGTAAGCCAGATGGGTCGACTGGCATAACCTCACTGAGCCTTGGCAATGTGAGGGCATCATGGGCAGCAATGTGTGCCACTGGTGGTGCACTGGCTGCAAAATGTTTCTCCTCCTCATAAGAACATAAGAAATAGGAGCAGTAGTAGGCCATTCAGCCCCTCAAGCCTGCCCCGCCATTCAATAAGATCATGGCTGATCTGCCCCAGGCCTCAACTCCTCTTTCGTGCCAGCTCCTCTTAGCCCTCAACTCCCCAATATTCCAAAAATCTACCTACCTCCTCTTTAAACACTTTCAGTAATCTAGCCTCCACAACTCTCTGGGGTAGAGAATTCTAGACATTCACTACCCTCTGAGAGAAGAAATTCCTTTGCATCTCAGTCTTAAATGAGTGTCTCCTATTCTGCAACAATGTCCCCTAGTTTGAGATTCCCCCACTAGTGGAAACATCTTCTCAACATCTATCCTGTCACGCCCCCTCAGAATCTTGTACATTTCAATAAGATCATCCCTCATTCTTCTAAACTCTAATGATTAAAGACCTAACCTGTTTAGCCATTCTTGATAAGTCAACCCTTTCATCCCTGGAATCAGCCCAGTGAATCTCTTTTGAACTGCCTCCAGTGCCAATATATCCTTTCTTAAATACAGAGACCAAAAGTGTACACAGTACTCCAGGCACTCCACCAATACCCTGTACAGTTGTAACAAGACTTCCCTATTTTTAAACTCCATTAGACCCATTAGCTTTTGTCACTTTGTATGCCTTAGTTTTTGACTGGATGCTCTCCTTGATTACCTTTGTTAACCATGAGTGGTTCATCCTTCTCACAAAGTCCTTTTTTTGACCGGGATAAATTTTTGCTGAGCTTTATGAAATATCTGCTTAAATGTCTGCTACTGCTTATCCACTGACCTTCCCCTTACTCTATTTTCCCAGCCCACTTTACACAACTCTTTCTTCATACCTCTGTAATTGCCCTTATTTAAGCTGAGGACACTGATTTGAGATCCCAGTTGTTCACCTTCAAACTGAATTTGAAATTCCACCATGTTGTGATCGCTACCCCCTAGAGGATCCTTAACCACGAGTTCTCTTATTAATCCTACCTCATTACAAATAACTAGATCTAAAATAGCCTGTTCCCAAGTAGGTTCTGCAATATATTGCTCTAAGAAACAATCCCTGATGCACTCTACAAATTCACCTTCCATGTAACCTCTGCCAATCTGATTTGTCCAGTCAATATGAAGATTAACATCACCCATGACAATTGTAGCACCCTTCTTACATGCCTCCATTATTTCCCAATTTATATTTTATCCTAGAGTGAGGCAACTCTTTGGGGTCTCTAGATGACTCCCACCCTTGACTTTTTTCCCTTGCTAATCCTTATTTCCACCCAAACTGATCTGCTGCATCTATGTCACTGCTCACCATCACACTAATACCTTCCTTTATGAACAAAGCTGCTCCACCTCCTTTTCCTTTTTTGCCAACACTTGCTGCAGATGTAGTCACTGTGGATCGCACTGGGGTCCACCAGTTTGCACATACTACAGCTGCAACACATCGCCTGCCCAGCCATCTCTATTCTATTTAATTAGCTAATATGGATTAAAGCAGAGACACAGGATAAAAGAGCTCTCCTCGTGCTCTTTTATCCTGATTTCTCATCCTCATCTTCATCCCCCCATCTCCTCTGTATGTCTCTGCCTGAAGGTCCAAACCTTACTGCTGTACAATGTTGTTCAAGTTGCAGCATACTGTGATCACTGTAGAGACCCCTGGCTAGTGAATATTGAAAGCAGCTTCCAGATCAGTCAAAGCACCTGCAGTACATCTTCAGCATGCTGATTGCTTGCTGAATAATGCATTGGATTGTCATATGGCTTTCATTTAGCACTCCCAGGCCTGATTGGTTAGATTCATCACAGTTGTCATCAGTCACGTTTTAAGAGTTCCCCTTGAATCCAAGCAGGCTTGGCCTAAGTAGCCAAGTGGTTATGGTACTGGGTTTGTAACCCCAAGATCAAAAGTTCAAATCTCACAATGGCAAACTATGAAACAATGTAACTTCATCTGAAACAGATGGAAACAGGTTTACTCAAAAGAGTATCAAGAGTTCAGATTTAAAAGATTATCAAGAGTTCAAATCTCACAATGGCAAACAATGAAACAATGTAACTTCATCTGAAACAGATGGAAATGGGTTTGTACTCGAAAGAGTTGAATCCAAGCAGCCAGCCAGTAAGTCTGCTTTGAGATTGGAATAGACCATGGAGGCTAGACAGCCATAGGATGAATGAATTATGGCAGCTGCCTGGGAATCTTACACACTCCTTTTTATAGTTGTCTACCAGCTGTACATTGATCAAGTAGAAGCTCCTGCGGTTCATGAAAACTCCTGAGTGATCTGGGGTGCCTTGATTTGTCAATGATGACTACTCTTTGTTTCTAATAACACACTACAGAAGGAGGCCATTCAGTCCATCATGGCTGTGTTGGTTCTGTCAAAAAGCAAACTAGTTAGTGTCACTCAGTAGTTCTCTGTACTATTTGCCTCAAACGCTCCATGTAATAGCGAATTCCATATTCTCATCGCTCTCCCGGGTGAAGAAGTTTCTTCTGAATTTCCTGTTTGATTTCTTGGTGACTATCTTATATTGATGGCCTCTAGCTTTCCTCTTCCCCACATACTCTCTGTGTTTACTTATCAAAACTTTTCATTATTTTTAAGACGTTTATTAGGTCAGCCTCACCCCCACCCCCTAAAACCCACCCCAACACTTTCTGTTAATCAATATTTATTTCCGTTCCTAAAAAAACCCGGAGCAATTGAGTGCGGTAGAATTCACATTATCAGTCTGATGAGTCATGTTACTAAAATCCTTCTTCGAGTACTGATGAATACGGCCAGGAGCAAGATAAAGCCAGAAATTTCAGCTCTTCAATGTGGTTTGTAGAAGATAGAGGAACAAGAACTGCTATCTCTATGGTACGTATGTTATCAGTAAGAGCCATAGAGATGAAAAAAGATATATTCATGTGTTTTATTGATTATAGTAAGGCATCTGATAAGGTTAAACACAAAGAACTGGTGAGTATGTTACAGTCCCTTGACCTTGATGGCAAGATCTTGGAACAATAAGAAACCTTTATTGGGAACCAACTGCAGCTGTAGAAGTTGAGAATGACCTAAGCAATTTTGTGAAGATTAAAAAAGATTAGACAGGGGAATGTTTTCTCTCCAGATTTACTTAATTTGTATAGTGAAAATATTCTTAGAGAGATTGAAGATCTTCCTGAATTATTAGTTAGAGGTTAGAACTTTAACAATATGAAATATGCCAATGCTATCCTTCTTATTGCTGACTCTGAGGAGAAACTGCAAAATATTTGGATAGAGTAGTGAGTAAAGGTGAGAAGAAAGGACTAAGCATAAATTGTGAGAAAACGAAATGTCTAGTAGTGCCCAGAAAGAAAATCTTAGTGGAATGTAAGATCATAGTGAAGAATGAAAAGGTCACACAAGTAGGTACATTTTGTTATGTAGGAAGTTAGCATCGGATAGAAAGTGCGACGAAAAAGTAAGAGGGATTAGAATGGCCAAAGATGTATTTGAAAAAATGAAAAAGATTATGATTAACTCAAAATTAGCCATGAAAACAAGGCTGAGATTCCTGGAATGCTACGTCATACCAATTTTGACACATGGAAGAGAGTGAAGCACTGCAGGGAAGAATTGAGGCTGCAGCATTGTGGTTTTTGAAGTGAATAATGAAGGTATCTTGGACAAAGCACACCAGCAATGAAGAGGTGTGAGTAAAATCTGAGACCAAAAGAACTCTGCTGGCCAAGATCAGGAAGAGACAGTTGGAATTTCTTGGGCATGTAATAACAAATCATGATTTAGAAAGTCTGATGCTGATGGGAAAGATCGATGGTAAAAGAGATCAGGGTAGACAAAGAACAATCTTTCTAAAAAGCCTCGCAAACTGGATGAATCTACTACCAACGAAGATGATCCATGTCTCCAGAGCAACATTAACATGGAGGACCATGGTCACCGATGCCCTCTTAGGGCATGGTACCTGAAGAGAGAAAATACTCTGTATGACAACTAGACCCTCACAAAAGTGCAAGAGATTGGAGAAGTCCATCTCGAACATGACTGGTGTGATGTCACAGACATTTAAGGTCTTGTCTTTGTCCATGAATAGAGTGGCCACTTTCACTATTATATTTACAGTTTCTAGGTGTTTTTCGATGTTCTCCTTGAGTAGGGTTCTATTATTTTTTCTATTGCTGATGTTAACCTGACTGGTCTAAAGTTTCCTAGATATGTTTTATCTATCTATCTTAAATATATATAAAATATTAGCTATCTGCCAGTTCTTCGGCACTACACGTTTTTCTGATGAATTATTAACCATGTGTAATAGTGTTTCTGTTACCCGTTTCCTTAGATTCTTTTAAAATATGTAGATGCAATCTGTCCGGTCAAGGGGGTTAACACTTTGAGTTTGATTGGTTTATTTAATATTTCTCCTCTTTAAATGCAGTTTTACAATTTCTAATCTCATCTTTCGATGTCTTGTCCACCCCATCCATCTTCCTGGTAAAACCGAAAGCAAAGTAATTATTTAATGTTTCTGCATTTAACTCTCATTATCTGTGATTTTAACCTGTCTATCCCTTAGAGGCCCTATTCCCATCCTGACTCTTTTTTATTTATGTGCTTGTAGAAATATTTTACTTTTTTTATTTTCTGTCCCTTGATGATTTAATCTAAACTCTGCAATCTATTAAATCTCCTGTTATCTTTCTCCGCTCTAAGAAGAAGACCACAGCTTTTCCAATCTATACATGTAACTGTAATCCCTCTACACTCCAAACATTCTAGTAAACCTCTTTTGTACACACTCTTCACTCCCTGCCAAAAATAGGAGCATGGATACATAATTGACTAAGTTGCACAGAATTGGACATAACAGTTCAGCTGCAGCCAAACTAGTGCTTTATGTAGGTTTAGCATAATTTCTTGTCTATTGTACTCTATGTCCCTATTGGTAAAGCCCAGGTTCCCATATGCTTCATTAACTGCTTTGTAAACCTGACGTGCCACCTTCAAAGATTTGTGCACAAACACCCTCAGATTCTTGCACGCCATTTAAAATTGTACCAATTAACTCATAGTGTCTCTCTTCATTCTTCCTGCCAAAATGTTTCAGCTCACACTATTCTGCATTGAATTTCTTCTGCCATGTGTCCACCTATAGCCAGCCTATGGACGGGATTTTCCGGTTCCGCCCATGGCAGGAACAGCAAGGACGGGAATGAAAAATTTGGAAAGGCAGCCAAAAGTCCATTGACTTTAGGCGAGACTGGAAAATCCTGCCGTACGTCTTTTTGAACTCTACTACTATCTTCCTCACTGCTTGCTACACTTCTAAGTTTTGTGTCATCTGTAAATTTCAAAATTATCTCTTGTATCCCCATGTCCAAGTCAATGATGCATATCAAAAGCAGCAATGGTCATTGCAGTGAAGCCTAGGGAATGCCACTCTATATCTCATTCCAGTCCATAAAGCAGCCATTCAGCCCAACTCTCTTCTTTCTATCCCTTAGCCAATTTTATATCCACACTGCTACAGTCCCTTTTATCCCATTGGCTTCAAGCCTATCACATGGTACTTTACCAAATGCCTTTTGAAACACCATCAACTTCACATGCACAAGATCAACTTCACTGCCCTAATCCATCCTCTTTGCTGCCTCATCAAAAAACTCAATCCAGTTAGTGAATCATGATTTGCCCTTAACAAACCAATGCTCACTCTCCTTTAGTTGTCCATACTTGTCCAAGTGGTTGTTAATTTTCTCACAGATTATTGTTTTTAAAAGCTTCCCCGCCTCTGAAGTTGAACTGACTAGCCTGTAACTGCCACGTTTATCCTTCTTCCTTTTTTGAACAATAGCATAATATTTGCAAACTTCCAGTCCTCTGGCACCACCCCTGTGCCTAAGGAGGTTTGGAAGAGTGCCAGCCAACACAACGCAATTTCAGCCTTCACTTCTGTCAACAATATTGATGCATTCCATCCAGACCAGGCAACATATCCACTTTAAGTACTGCCAGCCTTTCTAGTACCTCCTCTTTATCTATTTTTATTTAATCCAGTATTCTGACAACCTCATTTACCTTAACTTTGGCCAAGTCCTCTACCGTGGGAAACTAGTGATGCAAAATACCCAATAAGACCATAAGACATAGGAGCAGAAATTAGGCTATTCAGCCCATCGAGTCTGCTCCACCATTCAATCATGGCTGATAAGTTTCTCAACCCCATTCTCCTACCTTTTCCCCATAACCTTTGATCCCTTTACCAATCAAGAACCTATCTATCTTGGTCTTAAATACACTCAATGACCTGGCCTCCACAGCCTTCTGTGGCAATGAATTCCATAGATTCACCACTCTCTGGCTAAAGAAGTTTCTCCTCATCTCTGTTCCAAAGAGTCTTCCCTTTACTCTGAGGCTGTGCCCTCAGGTCCTAGTCTCTCCTACTAATGGAAACATCTTCCCCACGTCCACTCTATCCAGGCCTCTCAATATTCAGTAAGTTTCAATCAGATACCCCCTCATCCTTCTAAACTCCATTGAGTATAGACCCAGAGTCCTCAAACGTTCCTCATATGTTAAGCCTTTCATTCCTGGGATCATTCTCATGAACCTCCTCTGGACCCTCTCCAGGGCCAGCACATCCTTCCTGAGATACAGGGCCCAAAATTGCTCACAATATTCTAAATGTAGTCTGACCAGAGCCTTATAAAGCCTCAGCAGCACATCCCTGCTTTAATATTCTAGTCCTCTCGAAATAAATGCCAACATTGCATTTGCCTTCCTAACTACTGACTCAACCTGCAAGTTAACCTTAAGACAATCCTGGACCAGGACTCCCAAGTCCCTTTGCACTCCAGATTTCTGAATTCTCTCCCCATTTAGAAAATAGTCTATGCCTCTATTCTTCCTACCAAAGTGCATGACCTCACACATTGTATTCCATCTGCCACTTCTTTGCTCATTCTCCTAACCTGTCCAAATCCTTCTGCAGCCTCCCCGCCTCCTCAATACTACCTGTCCCCCCATCTATCTTTATATCATCTGAAAACTTAGCCAGGATGCCCTCAGTTCCTTCATCTAGATCACTAATTATAAAGTGAAAAGTTGTGGTCCCAACACTGACCCCTGCGGAACTCCACTAGTCACCGGACTCCATCCTGAGAAGGACCCCCTTATCCCCACTCTCTGCGTCCTGCCAGACAGCCATCTTCTATCCATGATAGTACCTTGCCTCTAACACCATGGGCTCTTATCTTACTGAGCAGCCTCCTGTGCGGCACCTTGTCAAAGGCCTTCTGGAAGTCCAAGTAGATAACATCCATTGGCTCTCCTTTGTCTAACCTACTCATTACCTCCTCAAAGAATTCTAACAGATTTGTCAGGCATGACCTCCCCTTGATGAACCATGCTGACTTTGCCCTATTTTACCATGCAATTCCAAGTATTCTGAACTCTCATCCTTAATAATGGACTCTAAAATCTTACCAACGACCGAAGTCAGGCTAATGGCCTGTAAGTTCCCGTCTTTTGCCTCACCCCCTTCTTAAACAAGGGGGTTACATTAGCGATTTTCCAGTCCTCTGGGACCCTCCCTGACTCCAGTGATTCCTGAAAGATCGCCACTAACGCCTCCACTATCTCTTCAGCTATCTCCTTCAGAACTCTGGGATGTAATCCATCTGGTCCAGGTGGTTTATCCACCTTTAGACTTTTCAGTTTTCCTAGCACCTTCTCCTCGGTAACGGCCACCATACTTACCTCTGCCCCCTACTCTCTTGAACTTTGGGGATGTTACTCGCGTCTTCCACTGTGAAGACTGACGCAAAGTACCTATTCAGTTCCTCCGCCCTTTCTTTGTTCCCCACTACTACTTCTCCTCTGTCATTTTCCAGCATCCCAATCTCCACTTTTGCCTCTCTCTTACCCTTTATACATCTAAAGAAACTCTTGCAATCTAATTTTATATTACTGGCTAGTTTACCCTCATAGTTAATCTTCTCCCTCCTTATTTCTTTTTTAGTTGTCCTCTGTTGGTCTTTGTAGGCTTCCCAATACCCTGGTTTCCCACTGCTCTTTGCCGCATTGTATGCTTTCTCTTTAGCTTTTATGCTGTCCCTGACTTCCCTTGTCAGCCATGGTTGCCTTGTCCTCCCTTTAGTATGCTTCTTCTTCCTAGGGATGAATTTTTGCTGTGTCTCCCAAGTTACTCCCAGAAACTCCTGCCATTGCTGTTCCACTGTCTTTCCTGCTAGGCTCATCTCCCAGTCAATTCTGGCCAGCTCCTCCCTCATGCCTCTGTAGTTGCTTTTATTCAACTATAATACCGTTACATCTGATTCTAGCTTTTTCCTCTCAAACTACAGGGTAAATTCTATCATATTATGGTCACTTCCTCCTAAGGGTTCCTTCACCTTAAGCTCCCTTATCAAATCTGCCTCATTACACATCACTAAATCTAGAATTGCCTGTTCCCTAATGGGTTCCACCACAAGCTGCTCCAAAAAGCCATCTCATAGACATTCTACAAATTCCTTTTCTTGGGATCTACTACCAAACTGATTTTCCCAGTCTACCTGCATATTGAAATCTCCCATGATCACTGTAACCTTACCTTTCTTACACACCTTTTCTATCTCCTGGTGTATATTGTGCCCCACATCCTGACTACTGTCCGGAGGCCTGTACATAACTCCCATTATGGTCTTGTTTACCTTTGCAGTTCCTCAACTCGACCCACACAGATTCTACATCATCTGACCCTATATAATTTCTTGCTATTAATTTAATTTCATTTCTTACTAACAAAGCAACCCCACCCCCTCTGCCAACCTGCCTATCTTTTCGATAGGATGTATATCCTTGGATATTTAGCTCCCAGTCCTGATCCCCTTGCAGCCATGTCTCCATAATGCCCACCACATCATACCTGCCAGTTTCAATCTGCGCCACAAGCTCATTTATCTTATTTCGTATACTGCATGCATTCAGATACAACACCTTCAGCCCTGTATTTCCTGTCCCCCTTCTCATTGTCGTCCCTTTATCTGAGGTGCTTGAAGTTAGATTCCTAGCTCTTTCCAAACACTCTGTCCTATTTTGTGTTCTGGAGACTTTAATAGCCTCTCCTGGGCTCTCCTTTCTTTTCAGTTTTTCATAATTTTCCATGAAGTTGAATCCACCCCCCCACACGCTAACCTACTGCTTTGTTTCCCATTAGTCATATTTCTTAGAGTTTTACCCTTCTCTCCAACCCCCCCCCCACTTTCTATTTTAAAGTCCTGTTGACCATCCTATTTACCCTTTTCACTAGAACATTGGTACCTATTTAGTACTTCAGCTATGCTGCCTTCCACGAACAAAATCTCCATAGTTGTCCCTAGTCAGTCCCTCCACTCCTCTTGCAACTATTTTACTGTTAATATATAAAACAGAAGAACATTGGATTATCTTTTACATTAGCCGCCAACCTATTCTTGTACTGTATCTTTGGCTCTTTTATTTCCTTTTTCACTTTTGCTCTGCACTTGTTATATTCAATCCTGATTCTCCATTGAATTATCAAGCTGAGATCTGTCATACACCACCTTTTCCTGCTTCACCTTCTCTAACTCCTTCGCCATCCTGGGAGCTTGACTTTGGTGGACTTCCCTGTGGAAATGTACCAAGATTGTCCCTGAACCATCTCCTCTTTTAAAGGCTGCCCATTGCTCCTTTACATTTCTGCCTGCCAGTCTTTGATTTCAATTTACCCAAGTTAGATCCCTCCTCAATTCGCTGAAATTAGCCCTCCTTTGATTGATTGTTGTTATTCTAGATTGCTCCTTGTTCTTTCCAAACCTTCTGATTCAATGCTACCCCACTATGACATTCTCCACTTGACTCATTTCATATGCCAGGACTACATCCAGCAATGCCTCCTTCCTCAATGGGCAGAAAACATTGACTAAGGAAATTGTCCTGAACACACTTCAGAAAATCTTCCCCCTCTCTGCCATTAACACAATCGCTGCTCCATTCAATAGTGGTTCCATTAAAGTCTCCCATTATCACTAATCTATAGTTCATACACTGGATTAGTTTGTTGTGATTTAAATGCACCATAATTGACATACATATTAGTTTATTCATGATTTTAACAATTTGTTCTGAGGGTGAGATGTCCTGATTCCATAGATGTAACCCATGTTGGATACATTTGCAGTGTACCCCAAATCAACATCTATTATTCATAAATGCATTATTCATCCTGTGATAAATAATGGAATAGTGAAATAATATGACCTATTTATTGGGCTGTAGTGAAAACCTACTATATGCTTCTGATGTTGCAGCCTAAAAACATTAAGGGCAGAATTTTCCATTGAGCAGGCAGTTGTGCACCCAACCAGCTCGAATATAAAATGACACGCAATGACGTTGGGTGAACGTCCTGAAGTCATCGCGCACTTGCGCGGTATTTCGCTCAGCGGGCGCAAGCGGGAGTCGGAGCCGTGCCCGCCATTAATTAACAGGCCAGTTAAGTCCCTTGACAACCCAACTGATGGCAATTTAACATTGCCCGTGTGATTTTTTGCTCATTGCATGGGCTATGCGGGCAGGCAGACCACAATTTGCAAAACCTCATCCACAGGCAGGATAACAGGGGTCAGCAGCATTGCCAGTGTGAGTAGTGAGGAGTTTTAGAGATAACTTGCTGCTGGTGGCTTATTGGTACTTGTCAGCTTAATCTCTATTCGGGGCTTCATTATTAACATTTCCAGGCTTCATTTCTGGACTTATTGGTGTCTTCCAGGCCTCCTGAGGATTCAGACCATGTGGACCTTTCCGTGAATCAGACAGCATTCCTTTACCCTGGTAATGGGGATTGTGGTCTCCGCTGGAGGCACCTCCTCTGAGGAGGAAGAGAGGGGCAGAAGGGAGAGGAGGCTAGGTGTCCCAATGCAGCTCCCAGGGGAGGGACCTGTGGGAGGGGAGGCACAGGCACAAGGGGCGCAGGACCAGCAGGTAGTCCAAGGCGGAAAGGGCCGCAAAAGATGCCACCATCCTGCTGCCAGGGTTTACAGACAGCGATGCAGTTACCTCAATGTGCCCGAGGTGCAATGCCAAAGGATGCTCTGTCTCTCAAGGCCTTGATGACCTTGGCAGTCGTGCTGTGGCCAGCAGAGCCTATGCTGGCCCCACCTGGGAGGGAGTGACCAGTGGCATGGCTCCCCAGTCGCTGCAACCTCATCGGGTGCCACGGCCACTGGCAGAGGGGCGGAGGATCTGCTGCCGGCACAGGGTGCACCCTGAGGGAAGCCAGCAGAAACATCAAGAGGATCATGCGCCGAGGTGAGGTCACTCTGGACCTCCCTGTTCACCATTGATGGACAGGCACCTAGTTGGGATACTGGGTGCCCCATCCATCTCACACACGGACACTGACTATCTGAGGTCAGTGCCTGTGTGAGGCTTGCAGGTCCGAGCGCAACCCCAGGAATCCCTGATTCTGTTCCTGGTGCTGCCCCTCCATGAGAGTGGCCACTCTCTCCATGGAGGAGGCGGTGTGCTCGGCCATGAGGGTCAACACAGTGCTCACACTCCGCAGGGACTCCTCCACAATGGAGAACATGGCACACATACCCTCATGGATCTCCACCAGATCCTCCCATACATCCCGCTGGGCATCCAGTGTCTGCTGCCGAATGGACGACTGCAGAGGTCCATCATCAGCCTCTGACAGAGCATTGTCCTGGTCTCCAGCAGTCCTCTGACTCCCAGCGCCCTGGGCATTCTGTGCCTTCACGCAACTCAAGCGAGTGTGAAGTGCTTTCAATGTGCACTAAGATACTAGCCGCCAAACTAATGCCCTCCGAGGTGCTGGTACCTGCTTCAGAGAGTAGGTGTGACGCAGGTTCTTGGAGAGCATGGTGGTCCTCCGGTGTTAGGGGTGGCCCTTAAGGATCTGGAGAGTAAATGCCTGTTGGTGAACCTAAAAGGGAGAAGATGAACATGTCATTAAGTTAAAGTTATCATACTGTCACCATGCATGCCAGGCACCCTGGTGAGACAACGGAGACTTGCATCATGGTGCCCTCATCTTTCAATGATCGATTGGGACTCCAGGTTCGAGGCTCCCATCATACACTAGAATAGTTGTAATAGCCAACCTCAGTGCACTGCACTCTTACCTTCATCTGACCTCACCACGTCTGCTTAACCGAGGTCCATGGCGCATCTCAAGCTCCAAGGCCTCCCGCTCATAGCGGGAGAGGATGAGGCGGTTCTCCACCAGTCCTCGACCTCTCAGTATTGTTCTGGAATGCTTTGTCCTGAAAGGACAGAGGAGCACTGATTAGTCCACTTTGTACCTGCAGCGCCATTGCAGCCTGGCCAACCCCAGCTGAGGAGCACCTTGCAGAGCAGATCCAAGTCATGACCCTCCAGCCACAAGGCACTCAGTCAAAGCAGCCAGGGCTCATCCCCTTGGCCAGCGCTGGCGTATTTAACAGTTGGCACTCAGACTAATAACACCCCTGAGCTCCACGGGGGGGTGACCAGCCCAAAACAATTGAACACATTGACCCCTGCCAACACAGTACTCAACCTTCCTGAGCGCAGCAGGTCATTGTAGTGCTTCTGGCACTGCACCACATCATGGCTGCTCACCTGGGTTACCACCACCTCCCATGCCCTCTTTGTGAGGTGTAGTTGCCTCCTCCTCCCATCTCTGGGAACAAGGATGTCCCTTCTGGCAGCCAGCTCCTCCAGGAGGGCAGCAAGGCACTCGTCGGAAAAATGGGGGCTGAGTGCCCCACCCCACCCCCCATCGGCCATCCTTCCCGCCTGGCATTTGCTGACACACTGGACTCCATCCTTGCAACGGCGGACAGATGTCCTTCCTTGGAAGCCTTTCTGGGGCTGCCTGGGCTGTTTGTAAACAGGCCCCCACCCCTGCTCGGCCCTTCCCGGCCAGTGACGAGCCATGTTTCACGCTGGGCAAGCACGCCATGGACCTCAGTTAAGCAGCCGCGGTGAGGTCAGATGAAGGTAAGAGGGCAGTGCACTGAGGTTGGCTAATTGGCCCGCCAGCGTGAAATCACAGTCGGGCCCTGATTACAGTCAGAGGTCAGATTTCCAGACACCCTCACCGAGTCTGCCCGACGAGGGCAAAATTCTGCCCTAAGGCAAATAGAGGATAAAGAATGGCATACATGCCTGAGTCCCTCTTTTATACATTTGGACATAATCTCTAAAATGTTACCAACACAGCCACATCACAACAGCTGCTTACAATTAGTTTCTTTATAACAAGAAAATCAAAGCAGCTGTAACCCCACTTCAACATTATTTCAATTCAAAACACATTCCCAGAATTTCAGATGGCAAAACCTTTACTTATCTTTGGAAAGGTCAGGATCAACTCGAATTCTGCTTGTTGTATGAATCCAAATATAAATTTATCCATTGCTCACTGCAGCATGGATTTATACCGTACCAATCCAACATAAACCCTGCCAATTTACTTTGCAATCTCAACAATCCCCAGGGTCAATTTCATGAGATATCTGACCTCACTACAGTTGCTTCAGCTGTTATATGGCCTAATATATAACACAAAAACAAACCTGAAGACTCTCTACTTTAGGTTATTTTATGTTCATTCATATTATTTGACTCATAATCGTAAACATTTAAACAAAATTGCTCCATTCTGCATAAAATTTGTAAAGAATATAGAAAGAATTGGTCACAAATTTCTAGCTGGAGTAAAAACTGTAAAGATAAAGTTAGCAGCTTACCTTTTTCTAGTTTTATTCTTCAAATTGAAGGAACTCAATTAGAATTAAATCACCAGGTCCATAGTTAACAAATTCAATCAGGATATTTTACAATGAAGAAAGCATCTCTAACAGAAGTTACAATTCTTAAGCAAGAATATACATAAATGCTGCTGCAAGGCTTGAATTTCTACTTGGAAACATAGGTCAGCGAGCACTGGAATGATGGATTAATGGGACTTGGTGTGAGTTAGGATCTCAGCAGCAGAGATTAGGATAAGCTGAAGTTTATGGAAGACGGAAGATGGGAGGACAGCCAGGAGAGCATTGGAATAGTCAAGTCTGGTGATAAAAATGCGTGGATGAGAGTTTCAGCAGCAAATGACCTGAGACAGAGTCAAGAATCGAGCAATGATACAAAGGTGGAATTAGGCGGTCTTGGTGATGCCGTGGTGGCCAGAGGCACATTTCAGGGTCAAATACAACACCAACGTTGCGAGTAATCTGATTTACCCTCAGAAGGTTGCCACATGGAGCAATGGATTAGGTGGGTAGGGCTCTTTTTGATATATATTAAAGACCTGGACTTGGGTATACAGGAAATAATTTCAAAGGTTTGCAGATGACACCAAATTCGGAAATGTAGTAAACAAAGAGAAGGATAGTAACAAGTTTCACATATGCAGACTCATGAAATGGGCAAATCCGTGGCAGATTACATCTATTTCAGTGAAATATGAAGTCATACATTTTCATAGTAAGAGAAGAGAGGTATAAACATAAATATAAACTAATGAGTACAATTTTAAAGTGTGTGCAGGAACATAGAGACCTGGTGGCATATGTATGCCAACCTTTGAATGTGGCAGAACAACTTGAGAAGGTTGTTTAAAAAAGCAAATAAAATCCATTACTTCATTAATAGAGGCATGGAGTACAAAAGCAAGAAAGTTATGATAAACATTTATGAAACAATGGTTAGGTCTCATCTGGAGTATTGTGTTCAATTCTGGGCACCACACTTGAGGAAGGATGTCAAGCCTTAGAAAGGGTATGGGGGAGATTTACTAAACTGAAATTAAGGATGAGGAATTTCAGTTATGTGGAGAAAAGGGGAGATTTGATAGAGGTTTTCAAAATCATGAACAATTTTGATAGAATAAATAAGGAGAAACTTTCCAATGGGTAACTGGAGGACACTGATTTAAGATGCTTGACAAAAGAAATAGAGGCACCTTGGGATTCTTTTTATGCAGAATTTTTGTGATCTGGAATTCATTACCTGAAAAGGTGGTGAAAGCAGATTCATTGGGAAAAAAGGAATGTAAAAATACTTGCAAGGAAAAAAACACTACAGGCCTATAGGGAAAGAGTAGGGGAGTGTGAATAATTGGGTAGCTCTTTTAAAATAGCAGGCACAAACACAGTCGGTTGAATGGCCTCCTTTTGTACTGGATCATTCTATGGTTCTATGATTTTATGATTCTGCTCCATCGCCATGGCCTTGACATTATTCCTAAGGTAGGACACCCAAAACTGGGCATAATATTCTCACTGTGACTTAACCAATGGTGTGTATACATTTAGCATCACCACTTTGCTTTTGTGCTTGACGCCCATTTTATTAAACCTATCAGCCCACAGGGTTTTCTTAAATAACTTTACCAATTTGTCCCCTCAATTTGAGAGGCTTTATATTTGAATCCCTATGTCTCTTTGTTCTCTACTCCTTTTACCATTTTGCCATCCTAATTCTTAAACAAGTGAATATTGTGATACCTGTGACAACCTTGACAGTTATCACTTAAAAATAATTCAATCAAATAATGATAAGAAGCAAACTTTCCTATTAATTTTAATTGTCAAATACTAAAAGTAGTCTGAAAAATGACTCAAAATTTTGTTGAGAATCTACACACAATCAGTACAATTTGACGATTGAGGTGTAATTTGAAGTTGAGTTGGTAACTAATTTATTTTTCGTGATCATGGCTCAATATCCCATTGTTTAATTTTAAATTCCTACTATTGTCTGCATTCTTTTTCAGTCCAGCATCTCTGGGTTAAGTCTATGTTCATGCTACCCTGTTTGTAGAGGACATTGTGTTCTTTGATTTATGTTTATTCTTCTTGTGATTTTTTTCCCCCTTTCTAATAGAGGCGTTTAAAAATAAAACATACTGGTAACTATGGTCCTTCCAAAACACATCAATGCTAAAGAATTACCAGGATACATTGACAGATCAGCCTCTAAGCTGTTCACTACAACACTTAAGATAACCTGATTTAGTTGTAGAAGTATCGCAGTCCTATTAAATCATGTGAATCAAGTATTATTATTCCTGCTAAATAGCTGGCTCATATTTTAGAGATGACCATCTAAATAGGCCCTTTTGACTGGTCTGTGTCATCAAGTGTTATATATCTCTGTGCTCATTTTAACTCTTCTTCAAACCTATATCAATTCCTGGTCATTCTGAAGCTTTGGTTTATTTCCTTATTACCGTCTGATTTTCCATATCAGTGACTTCCATTTTAAGAGCAAGTGGGCAAACCCATCCCTAATTAGTATTTAATGCACTAAGAATTAAAGGCGACTTTATCTTGAAACTATTACTTTTTATTTTTGGCAAAATTGAATCGATCCTGGTTGCAATCTCTTCCTAACCTGGCCACAAGTGATGCTGGGGTTTCAGATAAAGTTTAAAACTTAGCTGAAAACATTGGGATGCACCACAAGTTTTGCATAGGATATGAGCTGTTTCCTAGTTGGCTTGCACATTCCAATTCCACTTTGTCTTGATTTGAAAAGTGTGCTTTATACCATGTGTTACTTCCAAACATCATGCAATTGAAACTGAGTACTATATCAGAGAAGGGATTAGGTGATTTTTCATAGGATGAACCATGATCACTAACTGAAAACATAAAGGTAGGCCACCTCTAAAAGTGTGCCAAACAACTCAGTGATGATGGAATTTGCAGGTGATCATTCAAAGCTCTGAGGACTATTGCAAATCAGAGGTTTTAAAGGATTGTTATGTTTTGGAACTGTGCCTTTGATTTAGGGTCAAACAGAAGTTTCACTATCAGCAGCTCCCCCTCCCCCTCCATTCTTCATATCAATACCCCAGGTTTTCCAAAAAATGAATGATTAATTTCAAGCCCAATTTATTTATTATCAAATTCACAACAATCGGATCTTATGTAGGCACCAATTCACTGGATGCAATTAAATGAAGACAGCTGATAAATATAAACCCCTTTTAATGTCCATTTTAGGCACAAATCTAATGCAGGACCATTTGAATGCAAGGGTTATGTGACCTGTTCAGAATTCTGCTGACAGCACGCCTGGGTTGCTTTATTGTTAAAACCCAGCTTGTTTTACTGGGAAAAAGCTGCAACATATGTACATCTATAAACAATAACCAGGGCAGCTGTGCTGAAGGTAACTAGACAGTTAGTCTCCAAGTCCCAGGGAGGTATTAGGAATGTCTGGTTTTGAAAACAGTTATACTTTAAACTGTTTATTTAATTTCAAGATAGAATGGAGTTGGGGGTTTAAAGGATAGCTAATTAGCATTTCAACCTAGATACAAGGCCCATGTGACTCACAGTGCCATGGAGATGGGCTTTGAGAAGGAAGGAGTCCATAAAAAGCCATTGTAGGATTGGGTTACAGGTTTCCTAAAAATATTACTGAACTTCATACACAGGTTCAGCCTACAAGAATCTGAGAGAGTGAGAGAGCAGAGAGATAGAGGCCACAAATCTTTATTGTTTACACAAGAATGTGGTGCAAACTCATGGTTGGATTAAAGAGACCAAGTTTGTGAGGATTTAAATGAGACTGGAAGATTTACCTAGCCTTGGCTAGGGGACGGGATCTCCAGGGTAACCCTCATTGTGAAAGCTAGTTTGGGGATTAGAAGTTATCTGGCTGGAAAAGGAAGTAAGCAAGCCGCCAGGAGCTGAGAATCACTTTGGACTGGTTCTGGGAGAATGGAGTGTCTACTTATGGGACAGGGTAAAGCATAACTGTGGAGTGAGATTTTTGGTTGTGTTAAAGCATTAATAAGTTTTCTGTAGTTTAAAGTATAAACTGCCTTTGCAATAGTGTTTAGTAATGTTGCCTTTAGTTTGTTACAGTAAAAGTCTTAAAACTTGAAAGCTTGTGCAACTGGTTTAAATTGGTCACTGGAAATTCAAATTTCTTTTGAAAAGTTATAGGTCTCTAAGGGTGTCGTAACAGGAGTGGAGCATTTAAGGATTACAGCAGAGAAAGATTCATGGATCCTCATTTATTGAGTGCAGAGTGTTGTGTTAAATAAAAGTCAATGTTGTGTATGAATTTGAAACGAAAATCATCTGAAAGTATGGTTTTCTTTGGTTTCACTTTGCTGCTGGCTTCTCACATTTACAATCCAACTGGAAGCAACTTCTCCCTTGGTTCCTGACTTGCCACTTCAATATATCTGTGCCCATTTGAATTGGGGAGAATCAGTTGCCCCTTCTAGTTTTGCCTGATTGGGGTCCATGAGGTGGGGGTTAAATATCTGTACCTTTACTTGATGATATTCTGCCTCCACCTCAGCTGAAATAACATTTCAAATGGTCCTGCTGTAGTTCCTGAGACATGTCTCTTCCCCGCTCTAGAGACTGGGCTCCTTTACCAGCCTTCCTGGAACTACAATAAGATTTGCGCTAAAACGAACATTGAAAGGGGTTTATATTTATCAGCCGTCATTTAATTGCATCCAGTGAATTGGTGCTTACGTAAGATCCGATTGTTGTGAATTTGATAATAAATAAATTGGGCTTGAAAATTAATCAGTCACATTTTGGAAAGCCTGGGGTATTGATAATGAAGAGGGGCGGGGGCGGGGGGTTGCTGTTGATAATGAAACCTCAGAGTAAGGTTCACAATTCGGGAACCTAACTACAGATCCACTAAGGCTTGACGCTAAAGCAGAGCTGCCCACTGTGACCTGATTGATTTCCAAGCCGCTCTCCCGGTTCCTTTTCAGTGTCAGATAGAATTTGTCTGAGTGAAGCCACGTGTCAGAGACCGGGGTGGGTGGGGGGAGGTGTGGGGGAAAGCCAGACAGGGGGTGCAAGGAGCTCGGAGCTCCTTTAATCGCAGGGAAATGATTGCAGCGGATTCCTTCGCAGAAATTAATGCCACACCATCATGTCTTTCGCTTGGCTCCCGTGTGCTGATTCACTGGAAGTGACAGAAAGGGAAGGTTCCTTCAAACTCGCCGCATGAAGATCAGGGTGAAGAGTCTTTGTGATCTGGAGATTAAAAATGCCAATGCACCCGGTGACTGCGACTTTAATGTACAGGGGTATTTATACGATCCCTGATATCCTCAGCAATCAAGACCCCATTGACATACCTGAGGATGAACTGGAAGGTTAGTGTTATCCATCTGTCTTATTGCACATCGTGGTCGTGTAACCTACGAGGACTGTGACATGTTTGTTTCATGCTACACCAGCAACCCTCCTTTAACGGCGTTGTCACATCCTTAAAAACTGTTGCTGAGAGGGAGCCCATATCTCTTCTCTGTAGTTAAAGGAGAGGATTCTGACTATGGAAGTGTTTGAGAGACAAAGAGAGGGAGGGAGAGATGAAGCATTTAGAGACAGTTAAGTCATAGAGCGAGTTCATTAGATAGGTAAAGATAAACAGAGCCCCCCCCCCCCTCCTCCCGTAAATATTGCTACACAAACAGATGGAATGTGTGAAAGGAAAAGCAAAGCTTTTGGGGAAAGGGGGCGAGTGTTTAGTTGGGTTACAGGGCATTGGCATTCAGCGCGCGTCTGCTGGTTTCACTAGCCAATGGTGGGAGAAAGACCAGGACCCATTTTCCCTTGTCCATGTCAATTTAATAGTTTTTATTATTGGGAACAATCTGCTGTTTTACCTTGGGGCTGAGGTGGACAGTTTGCACTAAAGCCAAAGGATCTGTCCAGCCTTAGACATCAATCACTCTCCCAAGTAATCTACAGAGATTGGAGGCAATTCCCTGGGCGCATGAACAGGTCTTGTGCCAACGTGCGAACGTGTTGCTGGGTTTCTGATTCATCCGCTTCCGCACGCTGGGTAACTTTAACAGCAATGAAAATTTGTCATGAGTTTAAAGAGGTCTAAATGGTTCGGTGCCACACTTCAGCAGCCCCTTTAATAGTCTCTGCCAACTAATATACACGAATATTTGTATATATTCACAAGATCGCGTGCTTCTTTGAGAATTTTGTCACGAATTAGTTGCACAGGGAGAGCCACAAATTTGACCACGAATCTTTTAAAAGTGTCCCAAATCAACCTGAGACCATTGAATGACATCCAAAAGGAAGCGCGCTATTTGACTTCTCTCTGTATTTTCCAGTTGTTGCAACTTCCAAAGAACCAGAATGTTATAAATGAATGAGCACATCTTGCAGATTAAACAATACCCTCCGTGTGAGTGCCATTAAACCTGGCTTCTCCCAACAGAGATCCGCGAGGCTTTTAAAGTCTTTGACCGCGATGGGAATGGCTTTATCTCGAAGCAGGAACTGGGGATGGCAATGCGATCGCTGGGCTACATGCCTAATGAGGTGGAACTGGAGGTGATCATCCAGAGACTGGATATGGACGGTAGGAGGCAGAATACAACTTCTCCCATCAGGTGTCAGAATGATAACAATAGTGGGGCGGCGGTAGTTCAGGACTATACCTATTTGAATCGGCGCGATGATTTAAACATCAAGAATTCGCGTAGGGCGTTGATCAACAGTTAGCTTCAGCAGAAATTGTTTGCCCTGGATCTGGCACCAGTTACGTTCGGTTATTGGAAAAATGTTTGCTGAATTGGTCCTTCGTTTATTCTCACTTAAACGCTGGTTTTCTGCAGCACCAGAAGCCGGTTCCATCTAAATCATATTCGATAACGTGGACCCAAGTGGGTTATGCAAAGGTTCATGTCCACAGGTGTGTGTATAAAAGGGCTTGGGAAAGCAACAGGTTTCACATCAAAATGATACAAGTCTATCAAATAAATAAAACAAAATTTGAAGTGCTGCAGCAGACGCTGGTGTTTAGCAAAGTAAATAAACGACACTGTAATTATGGTGGAACATAAGGTACTGTCACTTTAAATCCAAGATGTTATCTGGCAACGGCAGATTCCAATATGATTGGCTGATTTTTTTTTAATGTTAGCAGTGGCTGTCGACAATTCCAAATGCCAATGACTAATTCCTGAGCCCACAGTGTTGAGCTGGTGTCAAGGAAATAGTCCCCAGCTCAGCGACAGGACTACTGCAGCAAAGTGCAATCTTTCCGAGGTTCTTAACGGCAAAGTGTGGGTATGTTTGAGGTGTAATAGCCTCGAGCAGTTTGAATTGTCCCGATGCCAATCTCGTCATTGTCCAACCTCGCTGCACATTGAGTTTATTCGGATCCCACCAAAGCTTGACAGGAATTTAATGTCAAGAGGATAACCTTAGTGAGGAAGACGTGTCTTTGGCTATCGGAAAGTGAGTCAATCTCGGAGCACAGTTATATCCCACTGATCAAGGGAAAGGGAGCCTTAATTTGCGCCATTGTTTAATAAACTCTTGCTATTCTCACTTCTTCATCAGAAATGGGCAATTCGTCTCTTAGATGCGTGACTAAATATTTGTTCAGTCTATTTTTTTTTCATGTGTTATCTTTTTCAGGTACTTGTGTATTTATTTATAATGTTATTTTTAAGAGGATATTATAGTCTGTACACGAGCTGTGGATAATCTGTTATGTCAAACTGATTGACAAGATAACATCGACTGCTGTGTATTCCGCAAGGCCGATTAATGCTAACACGGGCCATTGTTAATCTAGGGAGGGGGCACACGGCACTGGAGATATGAGATGAGATTTGTTGAAGGGAAAACAAAAACAGAATTACCTGGAAAAACTCAGCAGGTCTGGCAGCATCGGCGGAGAAGAAAAGAGTTGACGTTTCGAGCCTTTTCTTCTCCGCCGATGCTGCCAGACCTGCTGAGTTTTTCCAGGTAATTCTGTTTTTGTTTTGGATTTCCAGCATCCGCAGTTTTTTTGTTTTTTTCTCTTTGTTGAAGGGAAACTCCGTTATTGTTCAAAACGAAACTTGAAATCGGGATAACTGGTGGCTGCGCGGTAGGAAAATGTCACTCACAGGTTCCACCGGTTCTTTAAAGTTGAAATTGGGCCAGAATTGGAATGCCCCTCCCAAAAAAGAGGGGACAACTTGAAGTGCACAAGCTGGAGTCATGATTGGTGATGGATAAATCACAACAGCGAGGTGGAAATGAAATGCAATATCTGGAGGTAATGGGAACATACAAACTGAAGGGAAAAGAAAATAAAGATGGACTGGGAAGGGCAATGCCAGGACATGGTGGTGCCAAGAGTAGAGGAAGCAACACCAACAAAAATCTAACATGAAGGATTTTCCATTCCACAATGAGGGGGAAAATCCACAGTCTCTTCTCAATTTGGAAGAGATAATAGTAGCTACAAATCAGGTAAGTGTGACCTGGTAGACTCAGCCCATCACCTGGTACACCAGACATTTACCAAATCTAAGCACCTTCCAAATTTGAATAATATCAATGGTTTCTTCAGAACTGTTAATGGGTTAACTCATTAGAGGCAGATGTATGAAAGAGTGAGCTGTAGCATCAAAGGCCTTTTCACATCCACGGCATGTTCCAAAGTGACGCACAGCCAGTGAATTACTTTTGAAGTATGGTTACTGTTACTTAGGCAAATCTAAAGGCCAATTTGTACACCACAAATTCCTGCAAATTGAAAGAGATAAATAATGAGTTAACCCACTTTTGCTGGCGTTGGCTCAGGGATGAATGCAGGCCTGCATACTGGAAGAGCTCCTTTTCACTCTCAATAATGTCGTCGGATCTTTTACTCCCACCCGAATAGGCAGACAGGGCCCTTGGTTTAACAATATATCCAAAATACATCTTACCTGACAGTGCAGCACTCTCTTAGTGCTACACTAAAGAATGCTCCAGTCCTGGCCTGGGGACTGAACATTCCTAACTCAGATGCAAGGTGCTGGCACCAAGCCAAGCTGATAGTGTCATTCAGTGAGAATGCATCCACTCTATATTGCCATGTAGAAGCTCGTTCGTGTATCATGATAATTCAGTGAATTGCACAATCCAAAATTATTTTAACCTCATTCTAGGAATTTGATGGCATAAATTTAAAATGCTACTCATACATATCATGCAAACTTCCTAGAACATACATTTATCATGAATCAGTTAAATGAAAATAGCTTCAGCTTCAGAAAGCTGTGAGGCTTACATCTCTGAATGACTGAATAATAATCTACTTACTGCAGCAAGCAACCAGTGATATTAGGAGCATTTAGTCAGGTGCTAATAATTCCTCCGTATTCCCAGCCTCTCTCAACTTTGTAAAGGAAAGGCATGGAAACAGAATAGATTTTGCATCTTCAGGCACTTATGTCTCCTTTTATTATTGGCTCCTATTCCACTGCAGCAAGTGCCCAGGCCAGGATCACCGAATTTCTTAATTATGCCACAGTGAAGTTCAGGCGGCAACAGTCTCAGCCCAACCACCTCCAGCAGTGATGCTGCATGATTTATTAAGTGGTTGAAGTTAATTGCATGCACAACACCTGTTCCTAACAATTGGTTGAAAGATGTACTGCTGGGTTAAGCCTTCCTTGGAATTTGTTCAATGATCTTAATGCTGCTCAAAGTAGTCTTAACATCTGGACTGCTATTGGTAAGTCAGTGTAAAAATTACAAAATTTTACCCATAGCACTTTTCTTTTAGATAGTTCTAGATCTATAATGAAAAGTACAGAGAGCAATCAGTCCCTCTGGAAGATAACATACCATGAGAAAAGTTACGGTGCAGAAAGAGGCCATTCAGCCCATCATGTCTGCACCGGCCATAAAAGAGGAAAAAAAACCTAGCCACTCATTTTAATCCCACTTTCCAGCATCTCATCCATAGCCTTGCAGGTCAAGCACTTTAAGTGCAGATCCAGGTACCTTTTAAAAGAACTGAGCATTTCATTCTCAATCACCAATTCAGGCAGTGAATTCCAGATACCCACCACCCTCTGGGTGTAAAAGTTTTTCTCATGACCCCTCTAATCCTTCTACCAATCACCTTAAATCTATGCCCCCTGGTAATTGGCTCCTCAGTTAGGGGAAACAAGTCTTTCCTGTCTACCCTATCTAGGCCCCTCATAATTTTGTACACCTCAATCAAGTCACCCCTCAGCCTCCTCTGTTCTAAGGAAAACAACCCTAGCCTATCCTCATAGCTGCAATTTTAAAGCACTGGCAACACTTTTGTAAATCTGCTCTGTACTGTCTTAGAGCAATTATGTCCTTCCTGTAATGTGGTACAGAAATGTACAGAAAGCTCCAGCTGTGGACTAACCTGCATTTTATACAGTTCCAGTGGTCCCCCCCACAACCCCCCAAATCACTGGATCATCCATCCACATCAGCAGGAACACACCCCGACGTGTTTCACAACAGCACAGAAGTGATGTGCACTTGGCGGGCTGCACTTCGCTCAGGACTTTAAGGTTTGTTTGCCTAAACAAAAACAGAATTACCTGGAAAAACTCAGCAGATCTGACAGCATCAACGGAGAAGAAAAGAGTTGACATTTCGAGTCCTCATGACCCTTCAACAGAACTGAGTGAATCCAAGGAAGGGGTGAAAAATAAGCTGGTTTAAGGTGTGTGTGTGTGTGGGGGGTTGGGTGGGGGGAGAGAAGTGGAGGCGGTTGGTGTGGTTGTAGGGACAAACAAGCAGTGATAAAAGCAGATCATCAAAAGATGTCACAGACAACAGAACAAAAGAACACATAGGTGTTAAAGTTGGTGATATTATCTAAACGAATGTGCTAATTAAGAATGGATGGTAGGGCACTCAAGGTATAGCTCTAGTGGGGGTGGGGGGAGCATAAAAAATTTAAAAATATTTAAAAATAATGGAAATAGGTGGGAAAAGAAAAATCTATATAATCTCTCTCTCTGAACTTACTGCACTCCATTCTCTCAGGTCCAACCCTGACATTGTCATCAAACCCGCTGACAAGGGTGGGGCTGTTGTTGTCTGGCGCACTGACCTCTACCTCGCGGAGGCTGAGCGTCAATTCACAGACACTTCCTCCTACCTCTCCCTGGACCATGACCCCACCACTGAACATCAAGCCATTGTTTCCAGGACTGTCACTGACCTCATCTCCTCTGGGGATCTTCCTCCCACAGCTTCCAACCTGATAGTTGCCCAGCCTCGGACGGCCCGCTTCTACCTCCTACCCAAAATCCACAAACAGAACTGTCCGGGTAGACCGATCGTGTCAGCTTGCTCCTGCCCCAGAGAACTCATTTTTCGTTACCTTGACTCCCTTCTCTCTCCCCTTGTCCAGTCCCTTCCCACCTACATCCGTGATTCCTCTGACACCTTACGTCATATCAACAATTTCCAGTTCCCTGGCCCCAACCTCTTCCTCTTCACCATGGAAGTCCAATCCCTCTACACCTCCATCCCCCACCAGGATGGTATGAGGGCCCTTAGCTTCTTCCTCGAACAGAGGCCCGAACAATCCCCATCCTCCACTACTCTCCTCCGTCTGGCTGAACTTGTTCTCACACTGAACAATTTCTCCTTCAACTCCTCTCAGTTCCTCCAAATAAAAGGTGTGGCTATGGATACCTGCATGGGCCCCAGCTATGCCTGTCTCTTTATGGGGTATGTGGAACATTCCTTGTTCCAGTCCTACTCCGGCCCCCTTTCACAACTCTTTCTCCGGTACATCGATGATTACTTTGGTGCTACTTCATGCTCGTGTCGGGACTTGGAAAAATTTATTAATTTTGCTTCCAATCTCCACCCCTCCATCATTTTCACATGGTCCATCTCTGACCCTTCCCTTCCCTTCCTTGACCTCTCTGTCTCAATCTCTGGTGATAGACTGTCCACCAATATCCATTACAAACCTACCGACTCCCACAGCTACCTCGACTACAGCTCCTCACACCCCGCTTCCTGTAAGGACTCCATCCCATTCTCTCAGTTCCTTCGCCTCCGTTGCATCTGTTCCAATGATGCTACCTTCAAAAACAGTTCCTCTGACATGTCCTCCTTCTTCCTTAACCGAGGTTTTCCACCCACGGTCGTTGACAGGGCCCCCAACCGTGTCCGGCCCATCTCCTGCGCATCCGCCCTCACGCCTTCTCCACCCTCCCAGAAACATGATAGGGTCCCCCTTGTCCTCACTTATCACTCCACCAGCCTCCGCATTCAAAGGATCATCCTCCGCCATTTCCGCCAACTCCAGCATGATGCCACCACCAAACACATCTTCCCTTCACCCCCTCTATCGGCATTCCGTAGGGATTGTTCCCTCCGGGACACCCCTGGTCCACTCCTCCATCACCCCCTACTCCTCAACCCCCTCCTATGGCACCACCCAATGCCCACGCAAAAGATGTAACACCTGCCCCTTCACTTCCTCTCTCCTCACCATCCAAGGGCCCAAACATTCCTTTCAAGTGAAGCAGCATTTCACTTGCATTTCCCCCAACTTAGTCTACTGCATTCGTTGCTCCCAATGTGGTCTCCTCTACATTGGAGAGACCAAACGTAAACCGGGCAACCGCTTTGCAGAACCCTTGCAGTCTGTCCGCAAGAATGACCCAAACCTCCCTGTCGCTTGCCATTTTAACACTCCACCCTGCTCTCTTGCCAACATGTCTGTCCTTGGCTTGCTGCATTGTTCCAGTGAAGCCCAATGCAAACTGGAGGAACAACACCTCATCTTCTGACTAGGCACTTTACATCCCTCCGGACTGAATATTGAATTCAACAACTTTAGGTCCTGAGCTCCCTCCTCCATCCCCACCCTCTTTCTGTTTCTTCCCCCTTCCTTTTGTTTTTTCCAATAAATTATATAGATTTTTCTTTTCCCACCTATTTCCATTATTTTTAAATATTTTTAAATCTTTTATGCTCCCCCCACCCCCACTAGAGCTATACCTTGAGTGCCCTACCATCCATTCTTAATTAGCACATTCGTTTAGATAATATCACCAACTTTAACACCTATGTGTTCTTTTGTTCTGTTGTCTGTGACATCTTTTGATGATCTGCTTCTATCACTGCTTGTTTGTCCCTGCAACCACACCAACCCCCTCCACTTCTCTCCCCCCACCCAACATCCCCCACCACCACCCCCCCACACACACCTTTAACCAGCTTATATTTCACCCCTTCCTTGGATTCACTCAGTTCTGTTGAAGGGTCATGAGGACTCGAAACGTCAACTCTTTTCTTCTCCACCGATGCTGCCAGACCTGCTGAGTTTTTCCAGGTAATTCTGTTTTTGTTTTATATTTCCAGCATCTGCAGTTTTTTTGTTTTTATTTCTTTGTTTGCCTACCTTGCTTTGGGCAGCACTCAGTCATCAGTGCCAGGTTTCACAGGCAGCACCACATCACTTTTAGGGGGGGCTCACGGATAGGTCTGTACCACTAGATCAGCCATATGTGGGTGGCTTTTCAATGGCTGCAGGGCAAGGTCTTGCTTGGGGAAAGGGGAGAAGTGGCCTCAGGTAAGGGAGAGGCTTCAGGACAAGGGCTGTACTAGGGAAGGAGGGTATCCCAGGGTGTGTGTGGGGACATATGCTGATCTGTGCAAGTGGCCTCAAGATAGTGAAGGCTGAGGAAGCAGTCTCCAGAGGAGATGAGGCCAGGTGAACATGTGACAGTGTGTGTGAGAGAATGGGTGGTGATGTCCCTTGAGCTGGCAATGAGTGAAATGCCAGTGAATGTGTGATGGGCTTGAGTGTGTGAGTTTAGATTGATGAGATGGTTGCCTTACCCTGGCAGCATGGTTGAGATCATTCATCCTTTATCTGCATTGGCCAACCTCTTCTGTGCAGCATTGGCACTGGTCACCACTGCCATCACCTACCAAGCCGGAGTGGTAATGTTGCTGCCCATCCTGCGGCCAGAGAGGGGGTAGAAGACATCACAGCAGGCCTCTATGGCATTTAAAGGGTGCTCAAGGGCTGCAGTCTTATTGTCTTTTGCTGCTATCCTGGGCTGGAAGTGCTGAGCACGGTTGTACTTTAAATGTGGTGCATTGCGTGATGGAGCAGTGAGGTGACAATGTGGCAGGCAAATGAGAGCATGCCCATCATAGAAACAGCATGTTTTCTGGGAATGCATAAATAATGTTTGGGACGATACAGTGTGAAAACCCGCCATCACGGCAGACGGGTAAGATGTTGTTTTACTCGCCCACCACCACACTTTGTGCAAATCTGGCCTGATTCCACCCAATAGCTGTATCCAATCCAATTTCACCAGTTCGCCTCTCAGCTTTGTAAAATTTGTCTTCCCCCCCAGTTTAGAACTTTTACTCCTGTTCTATCTTTCTCCTTTTCCATAATGATGCTAAATCTAACTAGATTATGGTCACTAACTCCAAAGTGGTCACTCACTGCTACTTCATCCACTTACCCAGCTTTGTTTCCTAAGACTAAATCTAGAATTGCACCCCCTTTCATTGGGCTTGTTACATGCTGGCTAAAAAAGTTCTCTTGAAAGCAGTTCAAGAATTTTGTGCCCTCTGTGTACGTATCCCAATTGATATTAGGATAGTTGAAGTTTCCAACTATTATTACCCTATTATTTTTGCACTCAGAAATTTGCTCACATATTTGCTCTTCTTACTCCCTTTCACTCTTTGGGAGTCTATAGTACACTCCTAGCAGTGTGGTTGCCCCTTTTTATTTGAGCTCAACCAATATGGCCTCATTTGATGATTCATTTAGTATATCATCCCTCCTCACAGCTGTAATTGATTCTTTAACCAATAATGCTACACCCCCACCTTTTTTTATCCACCTCTCAATCCTGTCTGAAAACTTTCCAGGTATGTTGAGCTGCCATTTTTGCCCCCTTTTAAGCCAAGTTTCCATTATAATGATGATGATATGCTGCTATGTATCTATCTGTGCCCTCAGCTCATCGGCTTTGTTTGCTATACTCCTTGCATTTACAAATACACCTTTCAACACTGCCAAATTCCTGCACTGTGTTCTTTTTAACCTGTGCTTCTTCTGTCTTTCAAAGTCACTAATTTTCTATCTCTCGTTCCCTGCTCTGAATTTGGCCTCAGGTTCCCATCCCCCTGCCAATCTAGTGTAAACCACACCCCCAACAGCACTAGCAAATCTCCCTGCGAGGATATTTGTCCCAGTCATGTTCAGGTGTAGACCGCCTGGCTTGTATGGATACCACTTTCCCCAGAACTGGTTCCAATACCTCAGAAACCTGATGCCCTCCCTCCTACACCAGCTTTCCAGCCACGTGTTCAATCACTCTATTCTCCTATTTCTATACTCACTTGCATGTGGGACTGGGACTAATCCTGAGATTACTGCTTTAGAAGTACTACTTTTCAATCTCCTGCCTAGCTCCCTTTCAGGACCTCAACCCCTTTCCTATCTAAGTCATTGGTATCAACATGGACCATGACCTCCTGGCTGATCACCCTCCCACCAGAAGAATGTGCTGCTGACAGCCTTAACCCTGGCACCAGGGAGATGACATACTATCCTGGAATCATGTCTATGGCCACAGAAACACATGTCTCTTTCTATAACTAATGAATTCCATATCACTACAGCTCTTCCTTTTTCCTTCCACCCCTCCTGTACAGCACTGTACAGTGCCACAAACTTGGCTTTGACTGTACTCCTCCAAGGAACCAACACCCTCGCCAGTATCCAAACGGATTGACAAGCAGGACCCCAGGGGATTCCTACAGTAGTACACTTGGACTACCTGGTGGTCCCATTCCTTTTCTGCCTCCAGGCTCCAAAGCTGTGCTGTGACCACCTCTCTGAGCGTGCAATCCACGGATGCATCACAGTGACTCCAGCCGCCACTTGAACTCTGAAACCCAGAGCTCGAGTTCTGTAGCTGGCAATGCTTCCTGCACATGTGGTCAATTAGGAGACCCGTAATGTCCGTGACTTCCCACATATTACAGGATATGCATTCCATGACCAAGCTGTCCTGCCATGGCTTCATTTTACTTCCCTTATGTTAACTTAATTTTGTACTACTTTATTTTACCTGTCCTTGCCTTAACCTTACTTCCCTATTACTTGTGTTTCTTACTTAAATCTAAGTAGCCACTTCTTTTAAAATAATGCATTTTTCTAATTATCAGCTACTTAAAGAACCTCCCTGACTGGAGTTTCTCACCAGCTAATGACCTTATGTCTCTCCTGTGATGTCATTCTTGGATTTTTTTAAACTCGGCCCTCTCATGCAGCTTTTCAACTCCTGGCCTCCTGGAGGCTGAGAAAGATAGAGCAAGAAAAGAGCACCTCCATCCCTTCCTCAGCAAACTCCCTTACTCACCAAACTCACAGTAATTACACTCAGAACCAGCTGCACTCCCAGCATGAGCAAGATTTGAACATAATGCCATAAATCTATCAACTGACCTTTTGAAAATCCAGCATTGTTTGGATTTCAATTGAAGAAAGTTAGTATTAGGGGGTGTTGTTCATCCCTACAGGTAAATGTGCATTGTTCTTTTTGCCCTGCTCACATACATGCATTATGAATGAACCTGTGGGCATATCATATAAAATGCAAGTTTCTTTCTTACAATTCCTCATCTCACTGGTATTATTTCCTTATTGAAGTTCACGGTGTAGGCAAGTCATTTATGGGATGGCATTCTTGACTTTACTAATTTTAGGAAAATTATGGACATGAATGTAGATAGAAAATGCTAAGAGGAAATGCTAAGGTCAAATAAAAGCAAGGGTCCATATTCTATTTAGTTAAGATATGTCTGGGGAGCTCAGTGTGGTGATTTGCCCATCCTACAGTATGTGGGAAATCCTCGACACTCCTGGTGGTTTGGATGACCATGTGTGCAGGAGGTGCATCCAACTGGAGCAACTCGAGCTCTGGGTTTTGCAGCTTGAGCAGCAGCTGGGGGCACTATGGTGCATTCACGGGGCTGAGAGAGTCGTGGATAGCATGTTTCAGGACATGGTCACCCCGCAGCTTAAGGAAGTGCAAGCAGAGAGGGAATGGGTGAAGAGGAGGGGGGTTGCAGTATTGATCAAGGAATCAATTATAGCAGTGAGGAGGGATGATATCTTGGAAGGATCATCAAATGAAGCCAAATGTGAAGTAAAAAACACAAAAGGGGCAAGCACGCTGTTGGGTGTGTACTATAGGCCCCCAAACAGTCAGGGAGAGATAGAGGATCAAATATGTAATCAAATTTCAGAGAAGTGTAAGAATAATAAGGCAGTAATAGTCGGGGATTTTAACCACCCAAATATTAACTGGGATAGTTTTAGTGTGCAAGGAGGGATGGAGCAAAGTTATTAAGTTGCTTCTAGGAGAACATTTTTAGACAGTACGTAGAAAGCCTAACGAGGGAGGAGGCAGTTCTGGACCTAATATTCAGAAATGAGCCTGGGCAGGTGGAAGGCATATCAGTTTGGGAGCGTTTTGGAGATAGTGACCATAACTCAGTTAGATTTAGGATATTTATGGAAAAGGATAAGGTTGGGCTGGGAATAAAAGTTCTAAACTGGGAAAAGGCTAATTTTACTAAGATGAGATACGATTTGGCTCAAGTGGACTGGGAGCAGCTACTTGCAGATAAAACTGTGTCAGACCAGTGGGAGGCATTCAAGGAGGAAAGAGCGAGAGTACAGGGCAAATATGCTCCCGTAAACACAAAGGGGAGGACCATGACTGGAGAACCCTGGATGTCAAGGGACGTAAAGGTTAGGATTAAGAAAAGAAGAGAAGCTTATGACAGATACTGAGGGCTCAATGTGGCAGTGTCCTTAGAGGAATATAAAAATTGCAGAGGGGAACTTAAAAAGGAAATGAAGAAAGCTAAGAGAGTGCATGAAAAAGCATTGGTGGGCAGAGTAAAGGAAAACCCAAAGGGTTTTTTAAAATATATAAAGAGTAAGAGAATAACTAGGGAAAGAGTAGGGCCAATTAGGGACCATGGTGGTAATGTGTGGGTGGACCCGGAAGACATGCGTTCAGTCCTCAATGAATATTCTGCGTCAATCTTCACAATGGAAAAGGTCGATGCAGATATAGACATCAGGGTGGAGGACTGTGAAATATTAGAGAAAATTAACATAGAGAGAGGGGGTACTAGTGGGTTTAGCAGCCTTACAAGTGGATAAATTGGGAGGCTCAGATGAGATGTATCCCAGGCTGTTGAGGGAGGCATGGGAAGAGATATCAGTGGCCCTGGCAGTAATTTTCAAATCATCTCTAGCCACAGGTGAGGTTCCAGAGGACTGGAGGACTGTGAACATTGTCCCATTATTAAAAAAGGAAGGAAGGGATAGACCAAGAAATTGCAAGTCAGTCAGTCTAACCTCGGTGGTGGGGAAGTTACTAGAAAGAATTCTAGCACATATATCTGCACTGGGAGAGACACAGATTAATCAGGGATAGTCAGCATGGATTTGTTAAGGAAGGTTGTGTTTGACAACCTTGACTGAATTTTTTGAGGAGGTAACCATGAGTGTTGATGAGGGTAATGCATTTGATGTAGTCTACGTGACTTTAGCAAGGCTTTTGATAAGGGCCCTCATGGCAGACTGGTCAAGAAAGAAAGAGCCCATGGGATCCAAGGCAAAGAGGCACGTTAGATCCAAAATTGGCTGAAAGGCAGGAAGTGGAGGGTGATGGTGGAGGGATGTTTCTGTGACTGGAAGTCTGTTTCCACTGGAGTTCCACAGGGCTTGGTGCTGGGGCCCTTGCTGTTTGTGGTGTACATAAATGATTTGGACTTAAGTGTAGGGAGTATGATCAAGAAGTTTGTGGATGACACAAAAATTGGTAGGGTGGTAAATAGTGAGGAGGATAGCCGTAAACTGCAGGAGGATATCAATGGACAGGTCAGGTGGGCAGAACAGTGGCAAATGGAATTCAACCTGGAAAAGTGTGAAGTAATGCTCTTGGGGAGGGCTAACAAGGCAAGGGATTACACTATGAATGGTAGGACCGGAAAGTACTGAAGATCAGAGGGATTTTGGTGTACATATCCACAGATCCCTGAAGGTAGCAGAGCAGGTAGATAATGTGATTAAGAAGGCATATGGGATACTTGCCTTTATAGTTGAGGCATAGAACACAAGATCAGGGAGGTTATGCTGGATCTGTATAAAACATTGATTAGGCCACAATTGGAGCGCTGCATGCAGTTCTGGTCACCACATTATAGGAAGGATGTGAATGCACTGGAGAGGGTGCAGAGGAGATTTACCAGGATGCTGCCTGGGCTGGAGGGTCTGAGCTATGAGGAAAGATTGGAAAGGCTGGGGTAGTTTTCCTTGGAGCAACAAAGGTTGAGAGGGGACTTGATAGAGGTGTATAAGATTATGAGGGGCATAGATAGGGTGGACAGGAAGGCACTTTTTCCATTAGTAGAGGGTTCAAAAACCAAGGGGCATAGATTTAAGGTAAGAGGTAGAAGGCTAAGAGGGGAGTTGAGGAGAAATTTCTTCACCCAGATGGTGGTGGGAGTCTGGAACTCACTGCCAAAAAGGATGGTTGAGTCAAAAACACTCATAACATTTAAGAAATATTCAGATATTGACTTGTGTTGCCATAGCCTCCAGGGCCTTAGGTCAAGCACTGGAAAATGGGATTAGTGTAGTCAGATCTTTGTTGACCAGTGCGGACACGATGAGCCGAATAGCCTCCATCTGTAGTCGACGGCTATGAGTCTAAGAGGACATTTGTCTGTGTTTGCTGCTGCATTGAGGATTCCTGCTTCTCCAAAATTGAATTAACAAATATCAGACTTTTTTTTTAGTTTTGCTTGGTATAGACTTGTCAAAGGTCATTGATGAGCCCATAGAGAGTTCTTAGTTGCATAATTAAATCAAATAGAAGACATTTTAATCAGTCAGACCTGGTATTAATAAGCTTAACAAATAGGAATATTTTGAAATATCACCAAGTTTATGGCATAAATAACTAGCTCACAAGAGATTTTTTATCAGCACACAGAAGGATTGCAGCTATTGATTGGTGTATTGCAGTGGATGAGACAGTAGCCAAGAAATATCCGGGGCAATTTTAACCTAACCCACCCAGTGGAAAAGAGAAATTTGCATTTATATTGTGCTTTTCAGAACCTCAGGATGACCCAAAGCACTTTACACTTTTGAAGTGTAGTCACTGTTGTAATGTGGGAAAAACAACAGCCAATTTGCACGCAGCAAGCTCCCACAAAAGCAATGTGATAATGACCAGATAATCTGTTTTATTTTGTGATGTTGATTTATTGGATAAATATTGGCCAGGACACCATGGATAACTCCCCTGCTCTTCTGCGAAATGCTATGGGATTTTTTACATTCACCTCAGAGGGCAGACTTGGTTCAACATCTCATCCAAAAGATGGCAGCTCCAACAGTATAACACTCCCTCAGTTTTGCACTGGCTGTCAACCTTGATTTCTGTGCTCAAGTTTCTGGAACTGACATGATCAAGTCAGCTGCCTGTGTTACACCTCGCCTGATTCATAATAATAGGCTGTGACATCAGGTGGGATGTAAAACAGACATCCTACCCCATCCTGTCAATTTTCCACTTGGCAACTTAGGTTAAAATTGGCCCCAAAGAGAGTCGATAAATGAAACAACACTTGCAGCAGATATTAGCTAAGGCAGTTACAGATACTGCAGCTGAGTAATTTACTGGGACATAGAGGTGCAGTGTATCAGGAGTCTCATACTCTTCAGGGAGGCTGGGACTCAGAAATGTGCACAATGATCAGAAGAGGTAGTCAGCTATCTGCAATAGATTATCAGTGTCAATGAAAGGTACTATTACCCTCAACTGTGATGCTCTGAGTAATTAGGACAACCAATATTTTTGTTTCAGTGTAACACAAAAACTTCAGACTGAATTAATGTTACTGAGTTGCGTCTTGGTGGTGCTGTATGAGTGCAATGTGCCTTTCTGAAGTATTTACAGAGAATTACATAGACATGGAAGCAGGCCATTCAACCTGACAAGCCCATGTTGGTGTTTATCCTTCACATAAACAGTCCTAATCCCATGTGTCCATCTTGTTCCCATATTCCATTATTCCATTTTCTTCAGCCATTTATCTAAACTAATCCCAAATGATCTCTGCTTCAATCATTAACTCCAGCCAAGCATTTAACGGACTCAGAAAACCCTGTGTAAAAAAAAAAAACAAATCTTCTCCTTGTCTCAGATTTAATCTTATACCTATGTCCTTTTACTTTAGACCCTGAGATTACTGAAAATAATCTGGATATATTTATTCTTCTTGAGTTCTTTGTTCAAAGGCAAGTCTGACCCAGAGTGTTGCAATCTCCACCACAGGTAGGGCAAGAGTGCAAATCCCAAATGCAACCAAGCTGGAACAGGGATCAAACTCCATGTTGTTGGCATCAATTTGATCCACACTGGCTGTCCAGCCAACTAAGCCAATCAACAAATCCCCCAATCCCCCACAGTTCAAGTTGCTATTGCAGCATATACTTTTACATGTATGTTGTAGCCTGGAGTTTTAGATAGTGATGGTAGAGAATCCAATTTCTTTCCAGCACATGGTTGACTAGGAATCTCCCCCACTCTTACCAGCTGCCATTAGCATATGTTGGAAGGATTTACAAGTTAATACTCAACCTATTTGGCCTCATGACAAAAGCATCTTCCTTGCTAATCAAGTCCTGGAGTGGGACTTGAACCCAGAGCTTCTGGCTCAGAAGCAGCGGCATTAGTGAGGCAGGTAGAGGGATCCTGTGTTCAGGAAGAGAGGACCCTCAGCTCTTGACTTTGTCCAACAGGTACGAGGCACTTGCTCCCTGTGTGGATGAGGAAGAGGGCTGTAGAGAGGATAAGCCAGCTGACCACGGCACCGTGGCACAGGAGGCCATTCAAGAGGGGGGAGCAAAAAGGCAAGTGGTAGTTGTAGGGGATTCTATAATTAGGGGAATTGATAGATTCCTTTGTAAGCAGGATTGAGAGTCCCGCATGGTATGTTGCCTGCCCAGTGCCAGGGTGAGGAACATCTCTGACCGACTTGAAAGGATATTGGAAAGGGAGGGGGAGGATCCAGTTGTTGTGGTCCACGTCGGGACAAATAACATAGGTAAGACTAGGAAAGAGGACCTATTTGGGGATTATCAGGAACTAGGAACTAAATTAAAGAACAGGTCCTCAAGGGTTATAATCTCCGGATTACTACCTGAGCCACGTGCAGATTAGCATAGGGACGCGAGAATAAGAGAAGTAAACACATGGCTAAAGGAGTGGTGCGGGAAAGAGGGGTTCCATTTCGTGGGGCACTGGCATCAGTATTGGAACAGGAGGTATCTATACCGTTGGGACGGTCTCCAACTGAACCGATCTGGGACCAACGTTCTAGTGAAAAGGGTAAATAGGGTGGTCAATAGGACTTTAAAATAGAAAGTCGGGGGAGGGAGGGAAGGGTAAAACTCCAAGAAGTATGACTAATGGGAAACAAAGCAGCAGGTTAGCGTGTTGTGGGGGGTGGGGGGGTGGGGGATGGGGTTGGGGGTGGGGGGAGGGGTTGGAATCAACTTCATGGAAAATTATGAAAAACTGAAAAGAAAGGAGAGCCCAGGAGAGGCTATTAAAGTCTCCAGAACACAAAATAGGACAGAGTATTTGGAAAGGGCTAGGAATCTAACTTCAAGCACATCAGATAAAGGGACGACAATGAGAACGGGGACAGGAAATACAGGGCTGAAGGTGTTGTATCTGAATGCACACAGTATACGAAATAAGGTAAATGAGCTTGTGGCGCAGATTGAAATTGGCAGGTATGATGTGGTGGGCATTATGGAGACATGGCTGCAAGGGGATCAGGACTGGGAGCTAAATATCCAAGGATATACATCCTATCGAAAAGATAGGCAGGTTGGCAGAGGAGCTGGGGTTGCTTTGTTAGTAAGAAATGAAATTAAATCGATAGCAAGAAATGATGTAGGGTCAGATAATGTAGAATCTGTGTGGGTAGAGTTGAGGAACTGCAAAGGTGAAAAAACCATAATGGGAGTTATGTACAGGCCTCTGAACAGTAGTCAGGATGTAGGGCACAAGATACACCAGGAGATAGAAAAGGTGTGTAAGAAAGGCAAAGTTACAGTGATTATAGGGGATTTCAATATGCAGGTAGACTGGGAAAATCAGGTTGGTAGTGGATCCCAAGAAAAGGAATTTGTGGAATGTCTACAAGATGGCTTTTTGGAGCAGCTTGTGGTGGAGCCCACTAGGGAACAGGCAATTCTAGATTTAGTGATGGGGCAGATTTGATAAGGGAGCTTAAGGTGAAGGAACCCTTAGAAGGAAGTGACCATAATATGATAGAATTTACCCTGCAATTTGAGAGGAAAAAGCTGGAATCAGATGTAACGGTATTACAGTTGAATAAAGGCAACTACAGAGGCATGAGGGAGGAGCTGGCCAGAATTTACTGGGAGATGAGCCTAGCAGGAAAGACAGTGGAACAGCAATGGCAGGAGTTTCTGGGAGTAATTTGGAAGACTCAACAAAAATTCATCCCTAGGAAGAAGAAGCATACTAAAGGGAGGACAAGGCAACCATGGCTGACAAGGGAAGTCAGGGACAGCATAAAAGCTAAAGAGAAAGCATACAATGCGGTGAAGAGCAGTGGGAAACCAGGGTATTGGGAAGCCTACAAAGACCAACAGAGGACTACTAAAAAAGAAATAAGGAGGGAGAAGATTAAATATGAGGGTAAACTAGCCAGTAATATAAAAGAAGATTGCAAGAGTTTTTTTTAGATATATAAAGGGTAAGAGAGAGGCAAAAGTGGACATTGGGCCATTGTAAAATGATGCTGGAGAAGTAGTAGTGGGGAACAAAGAAATGGCGGAGGAACTGAAAAGGTACTTTGCGTCAGTCTTCACAGTGGAAGACACGTGTGACATCCCCAAAGTTCAAGAGGGTTGGGGAGCAGAGGTGAGTATGGTGGCCATTACCAAGGAGAAGGTGCTAGGAAAACTGAAAGGTCTGAAGGTGGATAAATCACCTGGACCAGATGGATTACACCCCAGAGTTCTGAAGGAGATAGCTGAAGAGATAGTGGAGGAGTTAGTGGTGATCTTTCAGGAATCACTGGAGTCAGGGAGGGTCCCAGAGGACTGGAAAATCGCTAATGTAACCCCCTGTTTAAGAAGTGGGTGAGGCAAAAGACGGGAAATTACAGGCCGATTAGCCTGACCTCGGTCGTTGGTAAGATTTTAGAGTCCATTATTAAGGATGAGATTTCAGAATACTTGGAACTGCATGGTAAAATCGGCCAAAGTCAGCATGGTTTCATCAAGGGGAGGTCATGCCGGACAAATCTGTTAGAATTCTTTGAGGAGGTAATGAGTAGGTTAGACAAAGGAGAACCAATGAATGTTATCTACTTGGACTTCCAGAAGGTCTTTGACAAGATGCCGCACAGGAGGCTGCTCAGTAAGATAAGAGCCCATGGTGTTAGAGACAAGGTATGAGCATGGATAGAAGATTGGCTGTCTGGCAGGACGCAGAGAGTGGGGATAAAGGGGTCCTTCTCAGGATGGCGGCCGGTGACTAGTGGAGTTCCGCAGTAGTCAGTGTTGGGACCACAATTTTTCACTTTATACATTAGTGATCTAGATGAAGGAACTGAGGGCATCCTGGCTAAGTTTTCAGATGATATAAAGATAGATGGAGGGACAGGTAGTATTGAGGAGGCGGGGAGGCTGTAGAAGGATTTGGACAGGTTAGGAGAATGGGCAAAGAAGTGGCAGATGGAATACAACGTGGGGAAGTGTGAGGTCATGCACTTTGGTAGGAAGAATAGAGGCATAGACTATTTTCTAAATGGGGAGAGAATTCAGAAGTCTGGAGTGCAAAGGGACTTGGGAGTCCTAGTCCAGGATTCTCTTAAGGTTAACTTGCAGGTTGAGTCAGTAGTTAGGAAGGCAAATGCAATGTTGGCATTTATTTTGAGAGGACTAGAATATTAAAGCAGGGATGTGCTGCTGAGGCTTTATAAGGCTCTGGTCAGACTACATTTAGAATATTGTGAGCAATTTTGGGCCCCAAATCTCAGGAAGGATGTGCTGGCCCTGGAGAGGGTCCAGAGGAGGTTCACAAGAATGATCCCAGGAATGAAAGGATTAACACATGAGGAATGTTTGAGGACTCTGGGTCTATACTCGATGAAGTTTAGAAGGATGAGAGGGGATCTGATTGAAACTTACAGAATACTGAAAGGCCTGGATAGAGTGGATGTGGAGAAGATGTTTCCATTAGTAGGAGAGACTAGGACCCGAGGGCACAGCCTCAGAGTAAAGGGAAAACCTTTTAGAACAGAGATGAGGAGCAACTTCTTTAGCCAGAGAGTGGTGAATCTATGGAATTCATTGCCACAGAAGGCTGTGGAGGCCAGGTCATTGAGTGTATTTAAGACTGAGAGATAGGTTCTTGATTGGTAAGGGGATCAAAGGTTACAGGGAGAAGGAGGGAGAATGGGGTTGAGAAACTTATCAGCCATGATTGAATGGCGGAGCAGACTCGATGGGCCGAATGGCCTAATTTCTGCTCCATTGTCATATGGTCTTATGGTCATTATGTAGAAAAAAATTACGTAGGGATATATTTATTTTATCCCTACATCATTTAAAACAATTCTATCAAATCACCCCTTCATCTCTTCGGTTCCCACAAAATCCACTCATATTTTTCACACCTGTCTTCATGTTCTGCCCCAGCTAGAGTAATGTTTCCAATCCTGGACAACAATCTTTTAGGAAGGATGTGAACAGTTGCGAGAGGGTACAGAAGAAATTTACTAGAATGGTTCCAGGTACAAGGGATTACAGTTACATGGATAGACTGGAGAAAATGAGTTGTTCTCCTTAGAACAGAAAAAGCTAAGAAGATATTTGATAGAGATTGTTAAAATCAGAAGGGTTTCGAGAGAGTAAATAAAGAGCAATTTTTTTCCATTGGTTGAAGACTTTATAACCAGAGAGCACAGATTAAGGGAATTTGCAAAAGAACCTGCAATGACATGAAAAACATGTTTTGCAATGCATGGTTTAGATTTGGAATGCATTGTCTGTCAGGGTATTGGTTAAATGTTCAATTGTAGCCTTTGAAAGGGATTTGGATAAATACACGAAGGAGAAAAATTGCAGGGATATGGAAAAGAGCTGGAGTGTGGGACTAACTGGATTGTACATCTGTACAAATCTATGATTCTATGGTTTGGATTTTCTCATACCAGTCCCACTGTTTAATAAATGAAGGAAAGTGATAGCAGGGAACTCTAGGCCATTTAGTAACTTAGTCAGCAGTAGGGAAAATGCTAGAATCCGTTATTACAGAAGTGGCAACAGGACACTTGGAAAATCATAATATGATTAGGCAGAATCAATGTGGTTTTATGAAAGGGAAATGTTTGACAAACATGTTTGAGATTTTGAGGGTATAACTAATAGGGTAAATAAGGGAGAGCCAGTACATGCAGCAGATTTAGATTTCCAGAAATCATTCAATAAGGTGCCATGCTAAAGGATGTTAGACAAGAATAGGGCTCGTGGGATTGAGGGTAATATATTAGTATGTATTGATGATTATTTAATGGACAGAAAACAGAGTAGAAATAAATAAATAATTTTCAAAATGGTAGGCTTTAACCAGTGAAGTGCTACAAGGACTAATGCTTGGACCGAAGCTGTTTACAATCTATATCAATGACTTCAATGAAGGAACCAAGTGTAGTATTTCGAAGTTTGCTAATGATGCAGAGCTAGGTGGGAAAGTAAGCTGTGAGGGATACATAAAGAGGCTGCGTAGCTCTATAGACTGGTTAAGTGATTTGAGCAAGAAGGTGATAGTTGGATTAAAGAGAGATGTGAAATTATCTATTTCAGTAGGAAGAATAAATAAAAAGAATATTTTTTTAAAAGTGAGAGATTGCTAAATATAGGTATCCAGAGGGAGCTTGGTGTCCTTCTATATGAATCACTGAAAGCTATGACAACAGCAAGCAATTAGGAAGGCAAATGGCATATAGTCTTTATTGCAAGGGAGACAGAGTATAAGAGTAAGGAAGTCTTGCTGCAACTGCAAAGGGCTTTGGTGAGGCCACATTTGGGATACTGTGCACAAATTTGTCTCCTTGCCTAAGAAAGGATATACTTAACTTAAAGGGTGTGCAACTAAATTAATTCCTGAGATGAGAGGGCTGTCCTATGAGGAGATTTTGTGTAGAACGGGTCTATATTTTCTGGAGTTTTGAAGAATGAAAGATGATCTAATTGAAAATTTAATATTCTTAGAGAGCTTGGCAGGCTAAATGCTACAAAACTATTTCCCTTTGCAAGACAGTCTAGAACTTGGGACTGAATTATACCAGGCACCGGATTCACCATTGCCTTCCCCAGTAGGGAAAATAAAATCCAGCCCATGGGGTCATTGTATCAGGATGGGGGGGTTGACCATTTAGGACCGAGATGAGGAGAAATTTCTTCAATCGGTGGGGTTGTGAATCTTTTGAATTCTCTGTCCCAAAGGGCTGTGAATGCTCTGAGTATATTAACTTAACTTGAGTATACTGACCTAAGGGCCTCAATTGGCCCAATGGTGGGTGGACCACACAATGCCACCCCCACAGCTGGTATAATTGTGGTGAAGGCAGGGGTGGGGGCATAGGCCACGAGCAGGCCACTCGCTTGAGTTAACAAGCCCCTTCTTATCAAGTCCATCAGTGGGGAGAGTAAAACCCAGCCCATGGGGCCATAGTATCAGGATGAGGGGTTGGCCATTTAGGACTGAGATGAGGAGAAATCCCTTCAGGGACCAGATTTTAATCCAATTTGCTACTCTTTTCCCCATCTGTGACTAACCCTGATGCACCTATATCTGTATTGGGGGTTGTGAATCTTTTGAATTCTCTGTCCCAGAGGGCTGTGAATCTCTGAATATATTCAAAACATATATTGATAGATTTTGGGAATCAAGGAATATGGGGATATGTTGGGAAAATGATATTGATGTAGAGTTCAGCAATGATCTAAATAGATAGTGGGGCAGGTTCAAGGGGGTCATTGGTGTACTCCTGTTCCTGTTCCTTACATTCTTATGTTCAGACAGCATTCTAGTTAATCTGTCCTCTGTTCTCTTTATGCTGTCAGCATCCTTCCTGTAGTGTGGAGCCCAGTACTGCACATGCTATCGTCTTAAGGTTTTATTTAGACCATTACAACTTGATGGTTGCATTCCATAGCTCTTGTCATAAAACCCAGTATTCTATCAGCTATCTTACAGCCTTATCCACTGGATGTAATTCTTTAGTGTCTAGTGAAGCTTAACCACCAAAGGACATAATAGCTCTGGAGAGAGTGCAGAGAAGGTTTACAAGAATGTTGCCAGGGTTAGAAAAGTGTAGCTACGAGGAGAGATTGGATCGGTTGCGGTTATTTTCCTTAGAACAAAGAAGGCTGAGAGGTGACTTGATTGAGGTGTACAAAGTTATGAGAGGAATAGATAGAGTGGACAGGATAAAATAAATTCCCTTGGTGGAGAATTCTAGAACCAGGGGACATAGATTCAAGATAAGTAGCAGAAGGTGTAAGGGGGACAAGAGGAAGAACTCTTTTACGCAGAGGGTAGTGGGTGTCTGGAATTCACTGCCCAAGTTGGTGGTAGAGGCAGAAACTCTAAACTGTTTTAAAAAGTACCTGGATGTGCACCTTAAGTGCTGTAAACTGCAGGGCTATGGGCTGGGAGCAGGAAGGTGGGATTAGAAAGGGCACTTGGGTGTCCTTGGCTGGCATGGACAAGATGGGACAAATGGCCTCCTTCTGTGCTGTAACTTTTCTATGGTTCTACGGTTCTAAATCTCTCTGCACTTCCATATCACCTAGCTTTCCCATATTCAAACTATAATTTTTTTTTTAGTGAAAATATACACTTATTGACATTAAATTCAGTCTGCCATTTTTGTCCTTTTTCACTAATTTATCAATTACCTTTTCAGCTTTCTTTGGTCCTCAGAATTTATTACTGTGCCTTCAAATTTAGGCACCATTCCCTCTAGCCTGGTATCAAAATTATTGACGACACAGTGCCATCCCAGAGCTGAACCCTGTGAGACAACTACAACTATTCTGAGAAATGGCCAGTAACTCCTTCTCTGTTTCCTCCTTTCTAACCAGATTTTAATCCGATTTGCTACTCTTTCCCCCATTTGTGACTACCCTGATGTGACTATATCTGTACTGGAGATTTCCTATGCTGGAATTGTGAGTTTGCTGTTTACACCATGTACTATTATCGTTTCAGGCTTACCTGATGGCACAGAACCGTTGCCAACACAAAGCAGAAGTTGGTCTTTGTAACTTTGCATGTGCTGTAGTCGGAAAACCTTTCTTCGCTACCTGAGCATTGAACAGCAGGCATCCATGAGAGCTTAGAATCTCTCTTTCATGAGACCCTTTAACCATTTCCCAAGCAAATTGAAGCTGACCATAACAGTATCATCAGGCTTGATTTTGAGCACCCATTGAGACCAAGAGCAGAGGTGGGTGGTTCCAAAAAATAGTTCCACCGGCCGGTTGTAATTTATAAACAACTGGTTTTGAGCAACAAACATTCTACAATGGCCAGCATGCCTGTTCACTGCCTCCATCCCATCCCTGGACTATTTTGCTGAGGTGGGATAAGGGAGGATGCGGCTGGGCTACCTACAGGGTAGCCTATCCAGTTCATCAAGGGCCAATTAAAGGAGGCAGACATGGGTTTTCAATTCAGCCTCTAGGTTCCACGGGCGACAGGGCCTGATTAGGTGCCTGGAAGCGGCCTCCCAGTACCAGGGGAGGAGACCAGTGCTCCAGGCAGATCTAGGGGCCCTCCCTACCTGTGCAGCGCAGTAACAGCAGCAGACTGCCCGATAGTAGGGCTCCCCTTCAACAGTGGTAGCCAGTGCAAAAGCCATTTTTTTTTAGTTATTTAAAAAAAGTGTTGGTGAGAGGGCATCTCCATTTTGAAGCGTCTTTTCCCTCACTTTTCAGTATATCTGCCTGCACCTTTTAAGCTGGAAGTTCTCTGGCCCTCTAGCTTTGAGAGCCTGCCTACCATCCTTAATTGGATGGCGAGTCCACCCTCTGGCTTTAATTTGCTGCCCCCAGGAAAATCACAATGAGTCATTGTTTCACACCCATTGTGGGCTTCTGACCTACACTTGAACCTTATGTTCAGAAGCTCACAGAGCTTGGGAGCACTTATGGAAAATGTTTCTATTATGCCAATGGTTGAGTGTCTTAGGTCTCCACTGCAGATGCAGATAACCATTGCTCCATGATGTTGCTCATGGGAGCTGGCGGTGCCTATTTGCATGTTTAACTCCATGCTGTCCAGACTACCTTCATGTACAAGGAACAAGTGATTCCTCCATACGCTCTCATGGTCTTGTAACAGCCTTTATTCCCAAGCTATTCACAAAGGTCTATTCATACAACACAGGAGGGACATTAAGCATGCTGGACCTCTGCCCTGCACTAGATGGCTCAGTAACAATCAGCGCCATTCCTCACAACTGCTTGGTGACTCACCTATGCTTCTTCATAGCTACTTCTGAAGGTTGTGTTGGTAATGGCTTCAAGTTGGGATGGTGGTTGGTATTTTTTGGTGAATACTACGATTCAGATTTAGCTGAGCAGTGACTGTAAGTGATGCATTATGAGTTAATAAGCACACTTGTCTCTGATGCTCTATCACATGTTTCAGCATAATTACTTCTTTGGGAAAGGCTGGTGAGATATTACTAATAACTCAGTAGCTGAACAATTATCTACCATGAGTTTTGTGCTATCTTCCCATATTCACAGACTCTGTTATAAAAACAAAATACTGTGGATGCTGGAAATCTGAAACAAAAGCAGAAAACGCTGGAAAAACTCAGCAGGTCTACCAGCATCTGTGGAGAGAAAAACAGTTAACGTTTCGAGTGCATATGACTCTTCTTTTAGCTCTGAAGAAGACTCAAAATGTTAACTGTTTTTCTCTCCGCAGATGCTGTTAGACCTACTGAGTTTTTCCAGCATTTTCTGCTCAGAGTCTGTGCCTTCAAGGCTGTCCAGCCAAAGTGATCAACAGTGGCTCACTCAAAAAGCTTCATTGTCCAGGATTCCAACAATTGTTTCATGATGTGCCCTATGATTGTTTTAATATTTCGCAATGGCACTGCAGCAACTTTTGCATACCTTTAACAACTTCAGCTTTCCATTGTCTGTATAGATGTCCTGTGCTGCTACTCATCCATAATGTTTATGTATTACCTTTTGTGCTGTAATTTAAGACTTGCAACTTCTATCTCATGTTCATGGGTCCTTCTGACAATTGACACAGGTAGCACCATGTCTGTTATATGCTCTCATGCATGTCACCTCATTTTCATACTTGTAAGTCAACCTCCCTCATACCAAAGGTCCGTACTAGAATTCTCAGAGCTTAATCCGTAAAATATGATTTTCTCTGCAGACATGTTCTACTACTGTTGCATTCTCCACAGCTGCATTACTAAACCTTGCACCACTCTTACTGCTAGGCTATTGTTTTCAATTGCACCTGCCCATGCTCACTTGTGCTGAGTAAATCATCCTGTGAAGCTCCCATTAACTCTCAATTTATACCATGTAGGGATGTCAATCCATGCATAAGAGTTCAGGAAGGAACAATCGAGGGAGAGTGCATCTTCAGAAGTGAGATTCCCCTTTCTCCATCTGAGCAGTTGCAGACACCAAATCATCAGAGGACTTAGATAAAGGGTAGAGCAACTACAGTTAGGACATGTTGGCATTGTTGAGCACCAGCAGTTGAGTAGAGCTCAATAAAGCTCAGTGATGCCATGCTATATGGGTGCATGTGTATGTGTGTAAAGGAAGGAAAAACAGTCAAATGCACTGCAATGCTGGCCTTTAGCCTTGCCATCCCCGAACCTGTGCGCTCAACAGAGTGGGGTTGATAGTGGTATCCTCCATTGGAGTGAGAATTTGTAGCATGACAGGGAGAAAGTTGTTCTTGTTACTTTACTATGCAAGCTAGTCCTGCAGAAACAGTGGGAGTGGAATAGTTTATGACTGTGAAAAGGTTGTGAATCTGTGTGAGGCTGCTTAGCATAATGTGTATGCAGAGAGGAAGAAGCAAGAAGTGTATGAAAAATATAATATTGTGTACATTATGAACAGCAACCCGGCATAGATGGTCAATCCATAATTGTGCTATGGTGCAACTCGAGTATACTTTTTATGGAACTTAATATAATCAAAAGTCTCAGAAAATCTTTAAAGTCCCTATTGCCTGATACCAATGTCTTCTTAGTATTAGAGATCTTTTATATAGAATTGTTCAGTTAATACAATAATTTATTTTTGAAAAATGGAGCTAAGATACCCAAATTTGTTGTACAAAATTTACTGCTGGTGCCAATGAAGTAACTTGAAAATGTTGTTATGTTGATCTTTAAAACTATTAATCTGTACCAGTTTGCAAGATGGGTTCGGATGAAAAATCCGTTGATCTCATTTGATCTCATCTTTCCACAATATCAAGCCTACCAGCAATCACATTTACTGATCAGAAGCACAGACAGTATAAGTCTCAATGCAGGTGGAGTTCTGAAGACTGTGACCTGACTGATTTCCAGATTAGTTTCCCAGACTCTGTTCAAGTGATTTAATTAGTTTGATGTGTACTTTGAGATATAAATCCCTACTTCTAATCCTAACAGTTCATTATATATTTAACATCTTGTCTTGTGCTACAGTGTTTCCAATGTGTACCCTTTTAGGATATGCCAGCCGTATCACTTTATTACAGAAAGCCACATTAATTCTTTACATTAATTTTCACTTATTTAATATTAAAAATAAATTACAAAGTTATAAAGGACTCTCTTGGTCCATCTGTTAATCTTACTATAAAAAAAACTTCAAAAGTTAACACGTTTTTATGCTAGGGATGCAGGCACTTAATACAATGTCAATCAAAGAGTGGATGGCAAAATATTTGACATTTATAGTTTGATGAAAAAATGCTTCAAAGGTTAATGATGAATCATCCTTAGTTTGGTAAGATTGTTCAGTATTATCCCAACTTAACTAAGCTCACAATTCAATTAATTTAGATCAAATGACCATATTTTCATCCAGTGAGCTGGTTTTTTTTTAAACAGAAAAAATAGATTTGATTAAAAATAAATTCACATGGTGAACAGGGTTAAGCAATAATTACAATTTCTTTTAATTTTACCATTACCCTGAATCTTCCTCTCATGTGAAAATGTGTTCAGAAAATTATTGGTGGGAATATTTACTTGTTCAGGACTATTAAAGCTTTACAGATGATTTTGATGCATTGAGAAATGTCAGGTCAAGATCTTCAGCCATGCTGGAATACTTCATAAACATAAATAAAAATGATTTAAATGAGTTCAAATATATCCATTAATTCTGTAGTTTGCAATTTATTACTTGTTCATGGTAAATTAGTTTGCAAGGACCTTCTACGTAAATCAGTTGAGGTCAGTCGATTGAAATGATCTGTGTGAATGTGAACATACCAACATCAGCAAGCTTTTTGTTTAAAAAACAGCATAGAATATTAATGGAGCAAGTATTAGTTTTCTTTCTGTTTTAATCGATTCTTTCCTAACTCCATTTCTGGTTGTGAAAATAATCAATGTTTTACATTATTTTCTCCAATTTTGAACTAATGAACCATAACCCTTCCAGCTCAGTTATTGAATGCTGAAGTCTCATTTCCTAGAATTGTGTTTCTGTTGATGCTATTTTTCTTCAAATATATATATTATGTTTCTGGCATATCCTCAACTGGCCTTTACCCAAAATATGATGTTGTTTGTACTCATGCTGATATTTTCAGTAAAATTATTACCCCTCAATTTCATATTTGTGTATTGCATCCCAAAAAAACATAACACAAGAAATAGGAGCAGGAGTAGATCATATGGCCCATTGAGTCTGCTCCACCATTCAGTACAATCATGGCTGATCTTGAGCTTCAACTCCATTTTCCCACCCGCTCCCCATGTCCCTTAATTCCCTGCAAAACTAAAAATCTGTCAATCCCGGCCTTAAATGTATTCAATGGTGGAGCATCCACAACTTTCAGAGTTAGACACTTCCAAAGATTCACAACCCTTTGCATGAACTCATCTCAGTCCTAAATGATCAGCCCCTTATACTAAGACTGTGCCCACGTGTTTTAGATTCCCCAACCGATGGAAACAATCTCTGAGTGTCCACCTGATCAAACCCCCTCAGAATTTTGTAGGTTTCAATGAGATCGACTCTCATTCTTCTAAACGCCAGAGAATATAAGCTTAATTTATTAGCCTTTCATCATAGGACAACCCCCTTATCTCAGGGACCGATCTAGTGAACCTTTGCTGTACAGCCTCCAATGCAAATACTATATCCTTTCTTAAATTTGGAGACCAAAACTGCATACAATAGTCCAGATGTGGCCTCACCCAAACAGCTAAAGAAAAAATTCAAAGAGTGTTGTTTGAATTTAGGAAGTAAACATTTCTATTACTGGTGGCATGTTTCATTCATTCTCACATTGGATCAACTGTTTATTACATCTCCTTGTTCCTGGAATGCACAAACAGTGCTCCTTAATGTCACAGAATTTCAAGGTGTGAAATTGAAGGGCTTCCTCGATCCCATGGATCAAACATGTTGCGAGGCAGATTTGAGGCAAAAAGGGGACGTGGTAACCAGGAGAAAGGCCTCCAGCTTCCAATGGGAGGGGAGTTAGTCTCAAGGCAAGTGTGTCCCCTTGCTAAAGCCCATCAAAAAGGGTCCAGGTTAAGTTTTAGGTGATGAGTAAACATTGTACTCCATTGCAATTTGCCATTTTGGACACCCAAGTGTTTGGCTTTTTCTATGTCCTACAAGCACTTTGAAATAAGTGAGGGAACTCTGAGATTTGAGAAAAAAGCTGCTGAAAGTTGTTACCTGGAGACGGGCTATGAGAGCACATTCACCCGTTCTGCGCTCAGTACATATCATGATCTTGTTGCAGAGAGTCAGGCAGATGCTCCTGCAGTCCACCACGTAATAGAAGAATTTTCTCATAGGATGTGGCATGTACCCAAACTGTTTGCAGAAGGATGGTGGTTATGCATTCATAGATATTATGCTGAACTGTGCTGCTTGCATGCTGTCTGTGAGGAGCTTCTGGTACCTGCTGTCCATCTAGCAAGAGGTAAAATCTGTACTTGTCAGTTGTCTGATGAGAAATAAACACAGTTTCTTTGGAAGCAAAATCAAAATGGCTCCAAGAATACATGCCTACCGATGGAAGCTTATACCCAGTTCATCTTCTTGGGTAAACACAATATTGGGCTGTGACTTCTGAGCTCCCAGGTATCGGATTTGCGATGGGGGGGTATCTAAAAAATGTGCTGAGGAGCTCCTCTTGGAATTTCAAAGGTAAGGGTTTGCATGCAATTACCCAGAAGTGCGAACTTCCTCTGGGCAGTTGCCCTGCTCTGTGAATCATCCGAAAATGCAATTTAAATTGTAAACTTTGGATGGTTCGGCTGTGTTACACAAATAGTTACCCAGAAAACGGTAGAAGAATTAAAATCTCTTCTAACTCCTGTGTCACTGTTGTAAAGGCACAAACTGGCCCTCCGCAGGATTCCCCCCCAAAGCCCCCAATCCCCCAGGGTCTCCACCACCTACCCCCCTACCACCAACTACCCCCCCACAACACGATATTCCTCACTACCCCCCCCCCCCCATTCCCCATTGGAATTTCCCCCGACCCAACCCGACCTGACTCAACGCCCAACCCCCCCCGACCCAAACCCCTCCCCGCCCCTGCCGTCCCGACCCGACCAGACACCCACCGCCAGCACCCCTCACCTTCAGCAAGTCCTACCGCTTCCCAACATAACCAGATCTCCCCCGCTCCTCCCCCAACCTCCAAAACCCCCTGCACCCCACCTCCAACGCCTGACCCCCCCCCTCCCGATGTCTAACACCCACTCCACTCTCACCCCTCATATCCTATCCACTTACCTTAGAGACTTACCTTCTCCCTTGCCTGTCAATTTCTATGGGGCCTTTAAAATTACCTGGTTTACAGCAGCTAGTGCCATAAAAAAGGGGGCGTATTCTTCTTCAATATGAGTCTGCTGGACTGCGATGCTGGGCTTCAAAGATAACTGCGCTGCCTGGACTTCAGCCAGCCTAAGTCAGAAGGTCAGGCAAGACAGGCACGGAAGAAATTTCCAGCAAGTAATTGGGCACAGGGTGGAAATTCAAGGAAGTTATAGCCCAATAATCTGATAATTGTATGGCAGTACACTGCTAGTGATTGATCAGCCTTTCTGGTTCACTAATTGAACCTGGAGAGGTAGGTCTATTGTTGGGGACCTGATTAGGCTCCAGATAATCCTGAAAACTAAGTCCCAAAAGGTAGGGTGGCAAAGCTATAAGAAACATAATGCTTTGCACAGGTACACTGTGCAGTTTTAGCTGGCTAAACACTAGCTCCACCATCGCTTACAGTTGGGTTTCTTAAGCTTTGGGTCTGCCAACCTGTACTTAAAATTGTTGGATTTGATTAAGTAAAATGCACCTTGGGATGGTTTGACTATATTAAAGTCCACTATATAATTAAAAGTTGTTACTGGAGGTATTCCTAACGGAAGAGAGTGTGCACTGCAGATTAATGCAAACAGAACTCTGCAAGACAATGTAAAATTCTAAGTAACTTGAATTAAAAAATACTTAATATGAAATCTGACTGGCTAATTTTTTCAAAAAATGTCATTTTCATAGCAGAAAAATGAGCACAGGTAAAAGCTAAGTTCTTAATTTTTATTTTAAAGGTCAACAAATTTAGTACATATTTAATTGTCTACAAATATAGTACTCCAAATAAAATACTTCTGTACCATATAGTTGTAATTATTTGTTCATTTGTAAATTTACTATAATTTCTTCTATGGTAAACTTGCTAAAGTCTTCTTCAGCCAAGAAATTCAATGACACTGCTCCCATTTTCAGGAAGCTAAACAGGCAGCTAAGCTTCCACCAGGGGAGCAGGAAATGCATGTTCTTTATGAGCTGGCAGGATCCAGCCACCTTCTTGGTTTAGGTAAAACAAAAATGCATCTGGAGCCAGTGCCTGAAATAGGCATTAGGCCATTTGTATATGTGTAAAGGAAATTTCATTTTTTTTCCTAATGTTACTTTGGGATGCTGTGAAACAGGTTTGTGGGGGCTGTGTTTGTTTGTGACTAACTTAATTAAACTGAAGACAGTCAGACTGCAAGGTTTAAATCATCAAAGGGCGTGGGTGTAAAAACAAACATTTTAAGATGGTGATGGGTGAGCTAAGATGAGGTCCCAGTATGTACAATGTGAATGGGAATTTGCATTAGAAGATGAGTGAGAAGTGAATTGTTAGCTGTTTGAATTTCAAAGGGACATGACTGGATGTTTTTCAACTGGCAAAATCATATGTAAATAAGGCAAAGTTATTAAGTTTATTTTTCCCAAAAGCACTGACCATAGAGACAACATGAAAGATTTTTATATTCTGGGAAAAGTAACTTCCAAAGCAAGGTTGAAACAATGGGATTTAGAGATCAAAGGGGAGAAATTATTTAAGGAAAGATTGAAAGCTGTATGTGAGTGGCCATGTGAGATCTTGAAAGGTGGACTGTGTGAAGACAGACTTGTGAAGAAGTAGCCTCAAGCCACCCCAAGGAAGTATTTGCTTGTTTTAGAAAGCAAGGTTTTGGTAAAAGCCTTGGGTTTCCAGTGTTGAATAAGAGGGAGAGAGAAACCGTGAAGTACATCCCTTATAACAACAGTGGGTGCCTTGTGGTAATGTTACTGGATGTTTTGTAGATTAAGAATCTATTTGGACTGTTGGCTAGAAATGGCTATTTATTTGGGAGTCTAGTTAAGTAGAAATCTGTTGGGAAATGTTGTAAGACTAAATTTGACTGTGAAACTGTAATCTTGTGTGTTTAAGTTTTCTTTTCTCTTGTTAATAAATGTTTTAATTTCATCCTTAAAATCTCCAAAAGATGGTACTGGATGCTTTACTTCTGATTTTAGTGCACATATCTTCTCGTAATAAAAATACAAACTGCAAATCATTGCGATAGCTTGGCCAAGTTCTCCTTTGGGATTTGATCAGACTGGCAATTACCAGCTGCCATGTCCTAACATATGCAAATCAAAGATAAAAACAAAAAACTGCAGATGCTGGAAATCCAAATCAAAAACAGAATTACCTGGAAAAACTCAGCAGGTCTGGCAGCATTGGTGGAGAAGAAAAGAGTTGATGTTTCGAGTCCTCATGAGTTCTGTGGAAGGGTCATGAGGACTCGAAATGTCAACTCTTTTCTTCTCCACCGATGCTGCCAGATCTGCTGAGTTTTTTCAGGTAAATATGCAAATCAGTCTTGTTTGAGGCTTACTGTGTAAAATTGGGTTTCATATATAAACACACACACACACATAATTGTTGGGCGAAGAGGAATAGGAGTGCTTCTCCTGAACCCACATTGAAGCTGTGGGCTGCTTCTAGCCACCATTTATGCTCCACCTCCCTATTGGATTGAATCCTGCCCCTCCAAATTACCAATGAACCAACCACAAACCTCTAGACCTTTATCCTATAGAATTGAATTATCATAGCTCATTCCCAGTAAGCGGGGATGCTTACAAATTCTTAATCTCATTAAGGGAATATCAACAGGATATAGAGTTTTTTAAAAATAATTTCACAGTCTATAACCTTGCCCAGTCGCATATGAAAGATTAGCAAGTATTTCAAACTACACAGTACTGGTGTTAACATGTGCTGGCATTAAATGCAGGATCTGCAACTCCCCATTTATCAATGTGTTCATGATTAACTTCTACCACATTCCATTTTATCCTATGCATGGTCATTTTCAACTTCCATCTCTTTCAACTATTAGATGGGTTGGACCACTTACTACTATATATCTACATTAAGCTGCAAGGAATTCTCCACAAATCAATGCTGCTTCATGATTAGCTGTCAGGAGGCAGTGTTTAAGTACGGCAGCTGCATGATTTCCTCATTCCCCTCAAGGTGGGAAATCTTATTATCACATTATGTTCTGTCTTATAACCTAGCTGGGAATGCACAAAGCTCGCCTGGCTGATATACTTTGTGTGCTACAGTCAAACAAGTAGATTTTTACCTGAGAATAGTCCAGAATGAAAGATAGAGGGCTGATTTTTAAGAGTCGGCGAGCAGGGGCGGGGCCCACTCACCGACATATAAAATAACGCGAGGTGACGTCGGGGGGAACTCCAACGTCATTGCGCCTGATTTAAATTTTCAGGAAAGCAGGAGCGCAGCAAAATCAGCTGCGCGCCTGCCGACCTGCCAATGGCCAATTGAGGCCACTGACAGGATCAATTAAGCAATTAAAGGACCTGCCTGTCCAACATTAAGGTTGGCGGGCGGGCCAGGAGCCCCAGCGGGAATTAGAAAAAACATGAACCCTCATCCACGGACAGGATGAGCCGATCTCCTTGAGGCTGCACTTACCCTCAGAGAAATGAGTGCGCTCTTTCGTGCGCATGCGCAAAAGAGCACACTCTCAATTTTAGGAATCCCCTCCCACCCACACAGGGAGCGCAAAGCGCTTTCCTGCGGACGTCACACTGGGCGAGCCTTAATTGGCCCCCCCACGTAAAATGGTGCCGCGCCTTCAATTGGGGGTGCTGATCGGAAGCACGCCCGTACGTGCCCACCATCAACTTCCCCCCTGGTGGGTGGGGGAATTCAGCCCAGAGAAATAGAAGAAATAAATCCTGCAAAACTTCATTACAAAGAAATCTTTATATATTGGACCAGGATTTGCTGCCAATTTAACGGCAAGTTTAATATTCGCGCCAATATTATTGAGGAAAAGAGGGCCTGTGAGTTGTGAAGCGTCACAAATTGCTAGACAATTTGTGCCCCTCCACCTTTAGATTCACAGAAAACAGCAGTTCGCCTCAACCATTCTGTGAATTTCGAAAAATTGCTATATTATTTTTATTTATTCATGCATGCATGGAATGTGGGTGTCGCTGGCTAGGCCAGTATTTATTTCCCATCCCTAACTTGCCCTGGGAAGGCGGTGGTGAGCCTCCCTCTTGAACTGCTGAACTGTATGTGGTGTAAGTACACCTACAGTGCTCTTAGGAAGGGAGTTCCAGGATTTTGACCCAGTGACAAACTGAGTATCAGTCAGCAGGTTATTGCTGAGTGAGTGCCGCTTGATGGGACTGTCAACCACCCCTTCCATCACATTACTGATGATCAAGAGTAGACTGTTGGGGCGGTAATTGGCAGAGTAGGAGTTGTTCTGCTTTTTGTGGACAAAACATACCAGGGGTTGCACATTAATTGCCAATTAAACTCGACACTAAATATAGGGCTGGTGACTAAACAATGTAGATACTTTGAATGACAAGATTTATGTTCCTGCAATGCTACTAAATGTAAAGATTCATTCCTGCAGGTAGCAAATTGTTCTCAGATTTTTAAAATTTAAAATATTTCAATTTTTTCTTTTTCCTTGTCTCCTTTTTTTCTCTCTCTTTTCTTAATCTAATTTTTCTTTCCTTCTCTTTGGCTGTAATTTTCCACCCCCCTCCCACCCCACCACCTCCTTCCCCTGCCCCAAGCAGGATCCCACACGGCAGGGCCAGCAAGCCATCGAAATCTCCATTCACATCAGCGGGACCGAAAGATCCACCGGTGTGAGGGGCTGGAAAAATTCCTGTCTTTATTTCTGTTTCTCTAACTGATTTGACTCTAATCCACCTTCCTCCATTTAAATGTCATTGATTAAGAAGATAAACTGTTGATCCTGTTGTTCACTGAGTCTAGATGCCCTTTTGCCATCACTGCACCATTACCAGCTCTCAATTCCAGCAATTTGCAACACAAGCTGAAGGATGAGGGATAAAGTGTAACTAACGGAGTTTACCACGCGATGTCCTGCTCCAGCAAATTCTGGGCCATTTTCAGTACATATTAATTCTTTATGTTCCACTAACGTTTACACTTACTAATTATTCTATGCTACAGGGTAAGACTATATATTGCACAATCAATTTTTTTTTCAATTTATTTCACTCTGTGGTTTCAACATTAGAACATGCAAGAGCCCCTGATAACTGGAAATGAGCTATGATGGTTCAATGCAGTAAGGCAAAGAGTATATCAAATATATTTGTTACAAACCACATGGAGACCACTAACGTCAAAGGACCAAACTTCTCAAACGACCCCAGTGGAAAAACCCAATGAAGATTTCACTTTTTAAAACTTTCATTGCAACAAACAAACCAAAACCAGCATAGATTAAGTATGAACTAATAGGTAAATTGTATTCAATGGAAACCATAAATTACCTTTGTTCTTTCAGCTATTTAAATTGTAGGTCGCACGGATATACTAGGCAGTCCACTCAGCGTATGTGGCACTATTTTCAGCCAAAAAGCCCTTCAAAGCTCTGAACCTTCTCCAGTAGAATTCCACTCCTTCTCTTTGAGGAGTTAGCCTGATCCCCTGCCAACAACACCGCCCAGCCGGCCCCAATTCCATGGGCACGGTCTCCAACAAAATGGCACACATCTGCAGAACCTCCTCAACTCTGCTCACAATGGTCCTGACGGTGTACATCCACCAATGTTATCTTCAAGTAACAGGAGCAGCTGCAGCAACTGTGGCCAGAATTTTCCAGCACTTGTGGAGCCGGTTCTCCCACAGCGGGGCCAGCGAACCATTGAAATCTCCATTCACATCAGTGGGACCCCAGAAGATCCCACTAGCATGAGGGGCTGGAATATGATATTTGCATATTCTCAGCTCCTGGGTCCAGCCTCCATCTTCTTCCACCCACCTATACCACCTCGAATAGCCATGTATCTTTTTATTTGGCTTCAACCAGAGTCAGTTTCTATTTCTGTTTCAGTTTTAACTTTCCCACAAAACTCAAGGTTCAATTTCCCTTTCAGTGAGCTGAAGTTTCCATTTCAGTTCCAACTCTGTCTCAAAACACTATCAATGCAGACAACAGCTTGCAAACTATGAATTTTATCACATACTGGAGAAGCAATTAAAGTTTATTTGCAGTTGAACAGATAATTGGATTACATATACATGGTACAAAACCCTTTGAAGTATTTGGTTATATTATAATTAAGTGTTAAGTATTGAGTTGATTTATTTTTAACATAGAACCCAGCAGAAAACTGAGCCCAGAGAAAAGCTATGAAATGGACAATAGTTGTCTTACTAACTTAACTGACAACTGTTGTCATAAGGACATAAGAAGTGGGAACAGGAGTGGACCATTCGGCCCCTCGAGCCTGCTCCGTCATTCAATAAGATCATGGCTGATCTTCTTGTGTTTCCATTTCCAGATTCCCATCTAACCCCGATAACCTTTGATTCCCTTGCCTAACAAGAATCTATCTACCTCTGTGCTAAAAATATCCAATGTCCCCACCTCCACCAGCTTTTGAGGCAGAGAATTCCAAAGTCGCACAACCATCTGAGAGAAAAAATTCCTCCTCATCACTATCCTAAAAGGACGACCCCTAATCTTAAAACAGTGCCCCCTAGTTCTGGACTCACCCACATGAGGAAACATCCTTTCGACGTCCACCTTGTCAAGGCCGTTCAGGATCTTGTATACTTCAATCAAGTCACCCTTCACTCTTCTAAACTCCAGAGGAAGCAAGCCCAGTCTGTCCAACCTTTCCTCATGAGACAACACACTCATTCCTGGTATCAATCTAGTAAACCTCCTTTGAACCGCCTCCAATGCATTTACATCCTTCCTTAAGTAAGGAGACCAAAACTGCACACAGTATTGGAGGTGCAGTCTCACCAATGCCCTGTATAACTGAAGCATAACATCCTTACTTTTATGTTCAAGCCCTCTCATAATAAAGGATAGTATTCCATTAGCCTTCTTAATTACTTGCTCTACCTTCATACTAACTTTTTGTGACCCATGTACGAGAATATCTAGATCCCTCTGCACCTCAGAATTATGCAGCCGTTCTCCATTTTAGTAATACTCTGCTTTTTTGTTCTTCCTGCCAAAGTGAACAACTTCACATTTTCCCACATTAAACCCCATTTGCCAGATCTTTGCCCACTCACTGAAGCTAACTATATCTGTCTGCAACCTCCTCATGTCCTCTTCACAACATACTTTCCTACCTATCTTTGTGTCATCTGCAAATTTAGCTACAATGTCTTTAGTCACCTCATTTAAGTCATTGATGTAAATCATAAAAAGTTAAGGCCCCAGCACAGATCCCTGTGGGATGCCACTCGTCACATCCTTCCAATCCGATAAGACCTATTTATGCAATTTCTCTGCTTTCTGCCAGCCAGCCAATCTTCTATCCATGCTAATATATTACACACTTCCCCATGAGCTTTTATTTTCCATAACAATCTTTGATGTGGCACCTTATCAAATGCCTTCTGGAAATCCAAGTACAGTACATCTACAAGCTCCCCTTTATCCACTGCACATGCTACTCCTTCAAAAAACTCCAATACATGAGTTAAACATGATTTTCACAAAACCATGCTGACTCTTCCTAATTGCCTTGAGCTCTTCTAAGTGCCCAGCTATAACCTCCTTAACGATCGATTCTAATAACTTCCTCACAACAAACATCAAGCTAACTAGCCTATAGTTTCCTATTTTCTGCCTCCCTCCCTCCTTGAATAGAGGGGTTATATTTGCTACTTTCTAATCTGATGGAGCCTTTCCAGAATCTAGCAAATTTTGGAAAAATAACATCAGCGCATCAACTACCTCATTAGCCACCTCTTTTAAGACCATAGGATGTAGTCTATCAGGACCAGGAGACTTGCCAGCCCGCAGCTCCATCTATTTGCCCAGTACCGTTTCCTTAGTGATTTCAATTTCACCAAGTTCCTTTCTCCCATTCACCTCCTGATTTGCAGCTATTACTAGAATGTTTTTTGTATCCTCTAATGTGAACACGGAAGCAAAATATTAGTTAATTTCTTCTGCTATTTCCTTATTATCTACTATTGTCACTCTCCAGAGGTCCAACAATCACTTTATTTACTCCTTTTCCTTTTTAATTACCTGTAAAAAACTCTTGCTATCCATTTTTACATTTCTAGCTAGCATCCTCTCACACTGTAATTTCTTTCTCCTGATTAACCTTTTAGTCATTCTCTGCCGTTCTTTATATTCTGTCCATTCATCTGTCCTGCCACTCATCTTTGCGGAGTTGTGTGCTTTTTCCTTAAGTTTGATGCTTTCCTTAACAGCTCTAGTTAGTCACGGATGGTGGATCCTCCCCTTAGAATTTTTTTTTTATAGTAGGGCCAGAATTTCCCATTCATCAAGTGGGCTCAGCGGGGATGGTTGGGGAGCTGACCACTGCCTGCAATCGACTCCACCCACCCTGCGTGGATCACACCCGGTAGTGTTAAGCACTACCTGTGCGAGTTTGGGGAGAAGGGACAGTCGGCTCCAGTGTGCAGTTACATGCGCGAAAAGGCGCTTCAATCTCCTTGATGCACAGAGCTGCCTCAGGGAGATTGAAGCGCTTTTTAAAAAAATAAATAAGGACATTAAAAATTTAATGAAACATGTCCCCTCATGTGACTGTGTCACAAGAGATCGGACATGTTTTTATTTTCTAATTACCTAGTTAATGGCTTTAAAAGGCCTTTCAATTATCGGCGGGCACGCAGCCAATTCCAGCACACGCCCACTGAATAAAATATCACGTGTCATTTTACATTCCGGTGTGTCAGGCGTGCACGTCAAATGCAAAATTCTGCCCCAGGAATGTATTTATTCTGAATACTCTGAGTACTTGTCATTGGACTTCATTAACCCTTCCAATTCCAATGGGAGCCAATCTAAATTCATGTTTGCTTAATGAGAAAACAGACTTCCTCTTAAAAATCAAAACATCACTATCAATGGGAAAAGTTAATGTTGCCAAAAAGGCTATCATTGGTCTAACTTAAGATAACCGACAATAACTTAATACATAGTATTGCTGTTTAGCAAGGAATAGGAATTTGCCAAAGCTATGGTAAACGAAGAGGCTATCGGGGTGCTGGGTGTGATAAAAATAGATAAATAGTAGGTACTAGAAAGGCTGGCAGTACTTAAAAGTGGATAAGTCACTCATTCCAGATGAGATGCATCTTAGATCTTCCAATCCTCCTCAAGTGCAGGGTTGGTACCAGTGTCTGGAGGATTGCAAATGTTGCACCCTTTTCAAAAAAGGGAAGAAGTGAAGCAACTATTGGTCAGTCAGTTCAACATCAGGCATGGGAAACTTTTAGAATTATCTGGGAAAAAATTATCAGCCACTTGGACAAGAATGAGCAATTAAAGAAGAGGCAGCACAATTTTTTAAGGGCCATTCCTGTTTGACTAATTTGAGTTTTTTTGGCGAGGTAACAAACAGGATGAATGGGAGCAGTAAAGTTGATGTTGTGTATATATTCAAAATGCATTTGATAAAGTAACCACATAATAGGCTTGTTAACAAAATTGAAACTGTATGGGATTTAAGAGACAGTAGCCATGTGGGTATCAAATTGGCTAAGGGATAGGACAAAGTTGGGTGAATAGCTTTTTTTTTGTGTGTGTGTTCCCCTGGTTTCAGTTCTAGGCCACTGCTATTTTTGATCCAAATTGGACTTGTGATTACAGGGCACAAATTCAAAATTTGCAGATGACGTCCAACCTGGAAGTGTAGAAAGCAGTGGGGAAGTTAATAATAGAGTTCAGGCTGGCGGAATGGGCGAACATGTGGCAGATGAAATTCAAAGCAGAAAAGTGTGCGATGATGCAATTTGGTTGGAAGAATGAGGAGAGACAATACATGCTGAATGGTTCGATTTTAAAGAGCTGTAAGGTCAGAGACACAAGCGGTGCTTGTGCACAAATCTCTGAAGGTGGCAGGCAGGTTAATAAAGCATATAGAATCCTGGGCTTTATAAATAAGAGCATAGAATACAAAAGTCAGGAAGATATGTTAAACATATATGAAATGCTGGTGAGGACCCAGCTGGAGTGTTGTGTCCAATTTTGGGCACCACGGTTTAGGTAAAATATGAAGACTTTGGAGACAATACAAAGGGGTTTACTAGAATGATTCCAGGGATAAGGAATACAGTTATCTGGATAGACAGGAGAAGGTTAATAGGAGATTTGATTGTGATGTTTAAAATAATGAAAAATTTAGATAGAGTAGGTGGAGAAAAACTGATTCCAACGGCTGACAATTCATTACAGGACACAGATTTAAGGAAAAGTTTTCACAATGCACTGCCAATAGGGTGGTGGAATCAGATTTGAATAGTACCTTTCAAAAGGCAATTAGATAAATACTTGAAAGGGAGAATATTGCAGTACCAGGGCAAAAGGTCCAGGGAGTGGGACTAATTGGATTGGGCTTTGAAAGAGCCAGAGCAGACTTGATGGTTTGATAATCTCTTTCAGTACTTTACTATTCAAGATTCCATATTGCAATGCAATTTTCAAAGTTTACTGTCATTTATTTCCAGTTTATAGAACGGATTCATGGTGCCTGAATCTTCTGGTCGGCATGTGGGGGTGGGTCCCACACACCGACGGGTAAAATGACACGCGGTGACATCACCACGCGTCATTCCGATCTTCAGTTCGGTGGGCGTGCACCAGAGTCGGCTGCGCACCCACCGAAATGTCAAAGGCCTGTTAAGGCCATTAATCACCTAATTAAACTGATTGATTGTCTGGGCTGCCCACACAACCTTAAGGTTGGCAGGCAAGCGAAGAGCCCTGGCGAACTTCTCATTTCTCATGTAACTTCATCTATGGGCGGGATGAGTTTTATGAAGGGTTTATAAATTAAATAAAAGTTTTTATTAAAATACATAAACATGTCCCCAGATCATGTGACACTGTCATATGCGGGAACATGTCTGAGTATTTTTTTTCTCTTTTTTACAATGTTTGATCCTTAAATTAATCTCCCTGAGGCACAGAGCTGCCTTAGGGAGATTTCTGCGCTCTTTCACGCGCGTGCACAAAAGAGCACAGGCCTGACTCTCCCTCCCTCCCCCCTCGCCCACACAGGTAGCACTGAGCGCTTCCAGGTGTATGTCACACTGGGCGAGCTGTAATTGGCCTGCCCATGCAAAATGGCAGCGCGCAGCCACAGTGATTGGCTCTGCGCCTGCCCTCACCCGTTCCCGAACCGCCCGCCCGACGGGGAGGAAGTTCGCCCCATAGTAGTTTATTGCAAAAAAGGCCATTTAGCCCAACATGCCAATCCAACTGTCTTAAAGAGCTATCCACCTATTACTACTTCACTATGCTTTCCTCATACCCTTTTGAATTTTCCTTTTCCAAATATTTATCAATTTCCCTATTAAATGCTATCATGTTTTATTGGATATAACAATTATTGTTATTTAAGCAAGATGTTTTGTAGAGAGGAAATCCATTTTTTAAAAACTTTATTCCCAGAATTTCCTCCCCTTTTTAAACTGCTATAGTCTCACAAAGATTAAATGCTTTACTTTGCTCTATTTTATAGAATGCGTTATACCTTCCTCATAAATGTTTCTGCTTTGGGTGCAACTGGTGATGCAGGTGCAAGTTACACCTTAAATTGCACTGGTTTTAAGAAGTTTTTTTTACACCAGTTTCTGCTCAAACTCATTTGCATATCACCAAATGCAAAAGCTGCCATAAACCAGCACAGTGTTTTATAACATAATTCATTTTAAAGAAAATTTTTGCTATAAAAAGTATTCTTTGATATAGTATACACAGTTGTAACTTGGTGCAGTTTTATTAATACCTGTGAATGGGTTTATCACAAAAAATAAGCATTTTCTAACCAGTGTCTAGTCCACCACATGTGAATAACCCAATTTTAAATAATTGAAAATGTTTTTTTTTTAAAAATCTATACAGAGCAATTGTTAATTATATAGTTGTACAATAGTCAGTTTCTTGGAGAAAAAATACAGATTCTGAAACTCATCTATTAGCATCCTTTCATCTAAAAGAACCAGCTTCATTTTAAGAGATCCCTCAAAGGTGTACAAAAGGGCACAGTTGGTGGAAGGTCACAATGCTGATTAATTTGTTCATGGCATATGACCAGTTTGGTAGATGGGGTCAGCTTCTAGTGCAATATTTTTTGAACTAGCACAAAAGGTCACAGAAACTCACTTTGTGCTTAATTCTGTATTCTTTTGCACTGGTTCAGCTAATTTCCAGGAACATGCACTGAAAACTAGCAGAAACTCAAAAGCCCAAATGTTTAAAACAATGGGTATTTATAATGACTTTTAGTTATTGTTTACCATGGTTATGTAAAACAAAGAGCTCCATTTATATAGCATCTTTAATGCATATTTAAAAACAGCACTTGGAGCTTCACAATTGAGATATTTGGGGATTGAAGCACTTTGGGGTGCCCTGTGGTCAAGAAAGATGCTGTATAAATACAAGTCTTTTTTAATGTGAGCAATCATGGTTATGAATCTGTTTACTTAGCAGTAATATTTAAAATAAATGAATGGTGACTTTGAATATGGTTATTGGGTAACAAAGGAATAGAAAGATTGGGGCGATTAATCTTGGCCTCTGAAGTTGTATTATATAGTCTGACTCCAGTCCGAGGTAAAGACTGAATGCCGCAACCTTTGCGCCTACTATTCCTTGGTTGTTTAACAGCCAATGATAGCTAATAATTATACATTACTACTAGTGTGGTGTTTTACAATGGAATGATAGCTTCAGCTTTGTTTGCAGTCCAGTGATACTTGTGGAACACAGTCTGTTTCTTCTTCTTCATGCAATATTATTGGTCAGGAGACTGAACAGGAATGCTACCATTAAAAAAGACTTGTATTTATATAGCAACTTTCATGACCGCAGGGCATGCCAAAGTGCTTCATAGCGAATGAAATACTTCGAAGTCGCTGTTGTAACATAGGAAATGTGACAGCCTATTTGAGTACAGAAAGCTCCCACAAGCAGCAATGTGATAATGATCAGATAATCTGTTTCTGTGATGTTAATTGAGGAATAAATATTGGTCAGCACACCAGGAATAACTCCCTTGTTATTCTTCAAAATAGTGCCATAGAGTATTTTACCTTGACCCGGGATGGTAGATGGGGCCTCAGTTTGACATCTCATCTGAAAGATAGCATGTCCAACATTGCAGCACTCAGTATTGTGCTGGAATGTCAGCTTTGACTTTTGCGCCCAAGCCCTGGAGTAAAATCCATAAACTCCTGATTTTTTGTATTTATTCACCGAATGTGGGCTTCACTGGCTGGGCCAGCATTCCTGTTCAGTCTCCTGACCAATAATTGCCTGCCCCTAGTTTCCCTTGAGAAGGTGGTGGTGAGCTGCATTGTTGTCCAAAATGTAGCTGCCTGTGTCCTGTCCTGCATTAAATTTGCTTGGCCATGCTCATCATCATTGCTGATACACAATGACTCCCCAATGCATTTAAATTTTTCTGTTTTTGCCTCGACTAACACCTGAAATGGGTGGGTTGTCTTATGAGAAAAGGTTGGGACAGGCTAGGCTTGTATCTGCTGGAGAACTAGCCTAAGATCCAGCCCACTTTCATGTCATGAAAATTTCCACAGTTTGCCACATTTAAGGACCCTGCCTGAGGTGAGTCCAACCATTTGAACCCAGCTTTGGATCAAGTGCCTAGAGCTTGGTTAAAAAAAAAGTACTTGAATTAGTCATCTCACTGGGAGGAATTAGAAGAATAGTTGATGCTGAAAATGCAAACATTTCCAGTGGTACTGTAACACGTTTGGGGGTGGGAGCAAAATCGTAAACCTGTTCTTTAAGAATGCAGAAACGAGTTTACTGGGAGTAAGGACCGGAGGAAATCTCGTTGAATATGTTTATGTCACTAAACATAGTAACCAGAGCAATTCTTCCCCAATTGTTGACTTAGGTTAGAAGATCTTTACTCTGTTTCTTGTTTCACTATGTCTGAACAGAGACTATTTGTTTTCTGATGCTAACCGCCTAAAGCATAATAAACGTTCCATTTCCAGCACAAAAATCCACCAAACAGGGAATGCATATACAAAATAGAAAAATCTACTGTTAAGGTAGAGTTTTCATTGTTATTTTCTTCTCCCAGTAACAAAAAGACCGCAGTGTCTGTGTGAATTATGGCAAAGAACATTTTTGCTGCTCACATCTGTTCTTGCTTCCCATTAATTGCATTATACAGTAGGGATCCAGGTTCAGGTACATTCTGAATCCTTCCCAATGATAATCTGAAGTTTTAATAATGCACTGCAGCTAGTTGACGGAGAAAAGAATACATGAGTGACACGCATCTATCACCGTCAAGTACTTCAACATATAACTGCAACATGTATCTCATGCCCAAAGTCAAGTACCTGCCATTTTTTAAGGTGAAACCCGCATGAAGGGTCATTTTGTCCTCAGTGCATTCATTTCACCATCTTTGAAGAGGAAAACAAAATAAGCAAAATTCAGCTTAACCAAAGAAGCCAATTTTAGACTATTTTCGATGATCATTTTTGACTCATGTTCATTCTTAATGCATGCAGTTATGTCACTCCTTCCTATAAATTATTCAAAGATTGCCAGATATATTTACCAAGAATTCATTAAAATCATCATAACTGAGCTGGTAGAGATTCGATCACCTTCAGGGTAACCCCTTAGGCTTGAACCTGTACCTTCTGAGGAGTGAAGACATGGGCTCTGTCGCTATTATTTTAATGGGTTACTAATAATTGTATCCGGTAATTACTTGTGTTGTCACTCACTTCTGCAAATTGCTCATTAGTCAGTTACTGTAGCTCTATACTGATATTTACTGGCTATATGATTACTTACTACAATTTTCATCGAAAATAAAATGTATAACTTAAACAGGGCAGAAACACAGCAGAACTAAGATCCACCCCAAATCTCTGTCACGACTTGGGGGCAGAAATCCACCCTCCCACCACACCGCCCCCCCCACCACCCCCACCCCCAACTCAGGGGTTGTGGTCCTTTTTATTTTGTTACAAGGATGTGCTTTACTAAGAAAAAAGAGATACAATTTCTATTTCTTCTTTTTCTGACTTGATTTTTTTTAAAATCAACTGTAATCCTATTAAGACACTGGAGGACCACCAGCCAGCCACAATATACAAACTTGCATTCCACTAAGTGGAATGAAAAGAAACAGCCACTCAAATCCCTCCAGAGCGTGAAAGACCCCACCTCCAGTTGGCTTTTAGACTGTTCTGAAACTTTTCAAAAGTTTCTGAGATCAGACATCAAAATGCAATTACCTGTTCTAAAAACAATGCTGGCAGCAGACATGCATTCATTGAATTCCTCTGGAATATACAGACAGCAGGACTTTAAGAACTGTCCACCAAGCCAGAGAGATAGAAGATTAAAATGCTGTACTGAAATACTGCAAAGAAGCTTTAATCTAAATTTACAAGATTCTGGACAAAAAGCAAGGAAACATTTTTTTTTCTTATTCCCAGACTTTTTTCTCAACATAGAAAATTACAGCATAGGAGGGGATCATTGGCCTGTTGTATCTATTTTGGCTCCTTGAAGAGCAGTTGTGGTCAGTCCTACAAGTTTGCTTTTTTGTCCATAACCTTGTAAGCTCCTCACCCTCAAGTGTCTGTCTGATTCCCTTATGGAATTGGCTTCCACCAAATTTTAAGGTGGTGTTCCAGATACTGACAGCTGTCTGAATTTTTAAAAAAATAAGTCTCCTCTTTCCCCTTCTAAATCTCTTGCCAGTGATTTTGAACATATGGTTATTGACCCATTTGCCAGAGAGAATAGATTTTCTCTCTCTACTCTATCAAAATCGCTCATTAACTTGAAATCATCTATTAGATCATCTCTTAACCATCTCTGTTCCCAGGAGAACAGTTCTACCATTTTCATAAACATTTTCCTAACTTCCTTTGTAACTGAAATTCCTCATACCTGGGAATGTTTTAGACAACTCCTCTGCACCCTTTCTATAGTGATTACACCTTTCCAGAAGCGTGATACCCAAAATTGCCCACAACAGTCCAGCTGAGGCCTAACTTGTGATTTAAAGTTCTAGAATGACTCCTCTGCTTTTATGCCCTAAGCCTCTAATTACAAACTCCAGTAACCTATATGACTTTTAACCACCTTATTAACTTGCTGTGCTACCATTATATGGACACCAAGGTGTCTCTGCTGATCTACACTTTTCAAAATCATGCTAGTTTATAGTGTACTAGCTGCCTTTCTATTTCAGTTGTCCCAAAATGTATCCTTTCACACTTCTCCACTTTGAATTCCATCTGCCATGCATCTGTCCATTTTAACATCCTGTCGGTCAACCTGAAGCCTATAGCTATCCTCATCACTATCTACCACCTTAAGCTTCGTATCATCCGTGAACTTTATAATGCAGCTCCCTACGCTCAAGTCTAGGTTGTTAATAAAAATTGAAAAGAGTAATGAACCCAAAGTTGACCTTTGGAGAATGCCACTGGAAACCACCTCTCAATCTGAATACCCATCCATAACCACTCATCTGTCACACTCTTGTCACTAAGCAAATCTTTTATCTGTACCACAACTTTTCTCTTAATTCCGTGAGCTTCTGTCTTCTTAATTAACCTCAGGCGTTTGTTGAATGCCTTCCAAAAGTCCAAATATACAATACTTACTTCACTACCTTGATCAACCTTCTTTTTTATCTTATCAAAGAATTGAATCAAGTTTGTCAGGCACAATTTGCTTTTAACAAATCCAAGCTTGTCTCCTTGATTAACCCACGTGTTTCCAAATGAAAGTTCACTTTGTCCCTGGTAATGGTTTCCGCTAAGTTCTCTCTACATCCTCCGCCATTTCCGCCAACTCCAGCATGATGCCACTACCAAACACATCTTCCCTTCACCCCCCTTATCGGCATTCCGTAGGGATCGCTCCCTCCGGGACACCCTGGTCCACTCCTCCATCACCCCCTACTCCTCAACCTCCTCCTATGGCACAACCCCTTGCCCACGCAAAAGATGCAACACCTGCCCCTTTACTTCCTCTCTCCTCACCGTCCAAGGACCCAAACACTCCTTTCAAGTGAAGCAGCATTTCACTTGCATTTCCCCCAACTTAGTCTACTGCATTCGTTGCTCCCAATGTGGTCTCCTCTACATTGGAGAGACCAAACGTAAACTGGGCGACCGCTTTGCAGAACACCTGCGGTCTGTCCGCAAGAATGACCCAAACCTTCCTGTCGCTTGCCATTTTAACACTCCACCCTGCTCTCTTGCCCACATGTCTGTCCTTGGCTTGCTGCATTGTTCCAGTGAAGCCCAACGCAAACTGGAGGATCAACACCTCATCTTCCGACTAGGCACTTTACAGCCTTCCGGACTGAATATTGAATTCAACAACTTTAGGTCGTGAGCTCCCTCCCCCATCCCCACCCCCTTTCTGCTTCCCCCTTCTTTTTTTTTCCCAATAAATTATAAAGATTTTCCTTTTCCCACCTATTTCCATTATATAAAAAAAAATAAATAAAAAAAAACCCACTAGAGCTATACCTTGAGTGCCCTACCATCCATTCTTAATTAGCACATTCGTTTAGATAATATCACCAACTTTAACTTTAACACCTATGTGTTCTATTGTACTATTGTCGTTGACATCTTTTGATGATCTGCTTCTATCACTGCTTGTTTGTCCCTACAACCACACCAACCCCCTCCACCTCTCTGTCTCTCTATCTCTCCGCCCCCCACGCACACACCTTAAACCAGCTTATATTTCAGCTCTTTCCTGGACTCGAACTCAAGTTCTGTCGAAGGGTCATGAGGACTCGAAACGTCAACTCTTTTCTTCTCCGCCGATGCTGCCAGACCTGCTGAGTTTTTCCAGGTAATTCTGTTTTTGTTTTGGATTTCCAGCATCTGCAGTTTTTTTGTTTTTATCTCTCTACTGTTGTTGGGTTACTTGGCCTGTAGTTTCCTGATTTATCCATCATCCCTTTCCTAAATAATCATATAACATTACCAACCTTCGGGTTCTGCAGCCCTGCTCAGGTATCTAATGAGGGTTGAAAGATTGGAACTATTGCCCCTGCTATTTCTATCTTTGCTACTTTCAGCAACCAAGGGCAAAGTTTAATGCCCTCCTGCATGACAAGTTTGGTGCCAGAGGCCCAAGGATGGCCTTCCTACCCAGCTGCCAATTAAGACCCTAAGGGCCTCATTCCCTTAAGGGCCTCATCCCACCATGTCTCTACTAATCCAATTCTACCATAATTTTGTGTAGCAATTTGTTTCTGCAGCTCACCTTATTACACAACGGATATTGGCACAAGTAAGATTTAAAACCTCCTTTGTCACTTCTGTTATTTTCCTCAATCTGGTCCTTGCTATTTTTGTATATTTCTAATGTTACTGCTACTTATATCTCTTGTAGGAGGCCTTGTGGTGCAGTGGTAGCATCCCTACCCCTGGGCCAGAAGCTCCGGTTTCAAGTCCATCTTGACATGCCGTCAGCAGGATCAAAGTTGTTGGCTGATCTGTGATGCTTTGTAGGGCTTCTTCCTTCTCTGCTGTATCACTTAAGATTCCAGAGTTCAAAAGCTCAAGTACCGAGATGCTCCTTGTATCCTTTATTGAACTTACCTTAAAGTCAAGCTTGAATGGGCAATGCTCAGACTCCACAAACAGATACTGGGCAACAGGTTCATCTCCAGCATGAGTGTCAGGTGCAAAACATTCATCTGCACTGCAGTGTTACACATTGGCCTAGGTGAATGCATTGCAGCTCGAGTGGCCCTGTATTGTCCAGGTAATACTAGTCATCTGCTGTGCCCATTACTTTGGCTGTGTTTGCATTCCAAGTGTCACAGGGTGTGCTTTGTGCGGTAAGCAGAGGTATATAGAAGCCAGGAATGTTGGATGTGGTGCCCGTGTCAGTAACTGGACCATTTGCTGGAATGGATGGTGTGCAAGTTCTTTCAAAGAGCTGTTGTTGTACAGTCATGGGCTCCACATGCACGAGGTGCTTTATCTGCATGTATGCTATAAAATACAATCCTATCTGCATGTCTAGGGTTTGAATTCTGACGCATGTCACTCTCCACATTGTGGGCCTGGTTTGATTATGTACAATATGGTGGCATGGGCCCCTCATTTACTGTCTTTGGTGTCCACATGAGGGGGCCAGGTTGTGAATGACTTACTACCAAGTGTGTTTGCAAAATGATGAGGTCTATGGTTATGATGGTGAGGGTTTCAACAATACGAATATGAGTGAGTCCAACTCATTAATGACTATTCTGGGGATGGGCAGTTTCTTGCATAATTGTGGAGTCAATGTACAAGGTTCATTAGCTGGAAGTATGTCACCGCGGACTGCTGCTGGAAATTGTGATATCGGAGACCTTTATGGGAATTGCACACCATCTGGCGATGATGCCCCCCCCCTCCCCGCACAGAGTCAACCCTGGCTACATGGCCATGCCTCCCAGCTGCTCTGCCATTGGCGGCCTCCTCATCCTTATCTGTTTCAGAATTTCCAAATGGACAGGGGCTTCCTCCTCATCATTCCTCCTCCTCAGAGGTTGGAGCTCTGCCCATGGCATTATCATCATTGATTAGTAGGCCCCTCTGTCGTAAGAGAAGGGAACCGGGGGTTTCAGTTTATCTCTCCTTCCTGTCCGTAACAATTGTAACTGTGTTCGTTTTACTAGCAAACATGGAGGGTACAATTGTCTGCCTGTTCCACACTGGAAGTGTGGCTGCAGTACCATGTTGGATTGGGTGAGTCTAGGTGCACACCAATTGTATTAAAAAACTTCAATGGAATAAGAGGTCCCTGAACTTGTTTTATGATCCTTTTAGGAAGATTTCCTCAGAGACGCTAACAGATAGCAAGAGTACTGTAATGGTGTTGTTTAAAGGGGTCATCCACTTGATAGTTAGTTGCTGCTTTGTCCTCTTCTGTTCCAAGTTAACACCTGGGTCTATGTTATAGTGTCAAGGAAGCCATACCTACAATGGGTTCTCTGGCAGCACTTCTCATAAGTAAACCATGCTATGTGACCTGTTGCAGCCATATGGAGACTCAAAGCAGGACATGGCCTGTTGCTGCAAGGTCACTATGACTCTCAACTTATATGCCACAGAGTCATTGCATGCTGCAGTAGGTGACATTAGCAGCATCTCCAAGTTTGCTGCACACCATTGCATCAGGGAGGTGGCAAACTTGATTTATATATGACTGCATGTCTGATTTAAAAGGTGTTGCTTACCCTTTAAAAGGTCTTAGAGATGCCCTATTTCCCAACCATTCCCATCACCAATAAATAGGCACACAGCCAATAAGCAGCATGCGTAATGCTGGCTGCACACCTGACACAATTGCACATTATCCCCATTCCTGTGTAAGCGGAATATGCAGAAAGCATTACCCCCATCTACCGCAGCTCACTATGTGCATCCCTTTCCAGCCATGAACAAATCTCTAGGGCAACATATCAGCTTGTTCAACAGAGGCAGGTGAACACAGGTGACAGACAACCCTGGAACTCAAACCCAAGCCATTGTTATCGGGGTACAGGCACTGTCCTTGTTTGGGTTTTGGAAAATGCAACGTTGTGCTGACTAATTGGCTTGCCGTAGTCATGTGGCTCTGCCATGAGGCACTCTGCCTCTGGGGGCCGATATCTTGAGATCAGTTCAATAAAGACCTCTCACAGACACACGCTGAAGAAGTACAGCTATCTTTATACATGAAACATGTTGTACAGAAGCTAAGAGAAAATATATTTTTGAACCCTGCAAAAGGAGCGGAGAAGACACTGAGAGCCCAGGAACACAGGTTGAAATCTGCAAAAAAGCTGCTGAAATGAACAAAGGAAAACAGACAAAGGCTACAAGTGAGGCAGCTCAGAAAGGCACACAGAAAAGTATAAATCTGGCAAAAAAAGGACAAATGAAAAGTACACTCAAGCTGCAAGTGAAATTACTGGCTGCAGAGAAAGAGGACAAAAGAAACACACAGAGGCTGCAAATAAATTACAAAGTGAATAAAAATGGCTGCAGTAAATTCTCCAGTCCAATTGAAAAATGATGTACGGCAAAATTAGCAGTTTTTCCACTTACAATGGCCAAACTATGAGATTGCAACAGACTTAGTTAAAGAGCCTGAACCATTAAGCACAGCCACACTTCTCACGCCGAGGATGAGCACAGCAAGCCAAGCTCCAGTGAAGCCCAACGCAAACTGGAGGAACAACACCTCATCTTCCAACTAGGCACTTTACAGCCTTTCGGACTGAATATTGAATTCAACAACTTTAGGTCGTGAGCTCCCTCCCCCATCCCCACCCCCTTTCTGTTTCCCCCTTCCTTTTTTTTCCAATAAATTATATAGATTTTTCTTTTCCCACCTATTTCCATTATTTTTAAATATTTTAAAATATTTTATGCTCTCCCCACCCCCACTAGAGCTATACCTTGAGTCCCCTACCATCCATTCTTAATTAGCACATTCATTTAGATAATATCACCAACTTTAACACCTATGTGTTCTTTTGTTCTATTGTTGTTGACATCTTTTGATGATCTGCTTCTATCACTGCTTGTTTGTCCCTACAACCACACCCCCACTCCACCTCTGTCTCTCTCTGTCTCCGCCCCCCCCCCCCCCCCACACACACACCTTAAACCAGCTTATATTTCAACTCTTTCTTGGACTTGAACTCAAGTTCGGTCGAAGGGTTATGAGGACTCGAAACGTCAACTCTTTTCTTCTCCGCTGATGCTGCCAGACCTGCTGAGTTTTTCCAGGTAATTCTGTTTTTGTTTCACACTTCTCACACTGCTGGGGTGGGACTGCTACAAAGTGTATACCATCCTAAATCTTAACAGACGAGCAAAGAAAAAAGGCAACAGGTTTTAAAAACTTTGAATGTACATTTTGAATCCTGGGTGAATGTTATATATGAACAATATGTATTCAACACTAGAGTTCAGAGTGAAAACAAGACAGCCACTCAACTCAGCAGAGGCCAGTCTAAAGCTTGGACTGGTAACCCTGAATGTGCCAACAGAGGTTCACAATGTGTCAAAGCACACAAAACCAGTGACGGCAGGACAGATCCTAGAGGAGTACAAAAATGTGTTTATAGGGTTGGGATGTGTCCCAGGACAATATCATGTCGAAGTAGATGAAAGTGTAAGACCAATTTAGCATCTGCCAAGGAGGGTTCCAGCTGCCCTCAAGTCAAGCCTAAAAGACAAGATAGAAGAACTGGAAAAGGGGAGTAATCAAAAGAGTGATAACTCCTACAGTGTGGATAAGTAGCATGATAGCAGTTAAACAACCTGGAAAGCTGCAAGTATGGTTAAACCCAAAGGATCTAAATAAAGTACTGAAGAGATCTCATTACCCATGCCAACTATCGAAGGAATTTTGCTGTAACTTGCCAACGCAAAGATATTCACCACCCCAAATGCGAAGGATGGTTACTGGCAAGTGAAGTTGGATGAGAGCAGCAGCTTTCTAACTATATACTGGACCCCGTTTGGGATTTCCACGGCTCCAGAAGAATATCAACACAGACAGCATGAGGTAGCCAATGAGCTTCCCAGAGTAGAAGCCTTAGCAGATGATTTGTTATTCTATGGATGTGAAGACACAATGAAAGAAGCCACAGCTAACCATGATCAGAATTTAATACGACTGCTAGAGAGAGCTCACCAGGTTGCCCATAGCAATGTAGTTGACTCTTAAATACCCTCTGAAATGGCCTAGCAAGTTACTCAGTTGTACCAAACTGCTACAAAGATTCAAGAAAGGAATGAAACCGGAAGGACCAACCGGCATTGACCTAGGCACCAGAAAGGACAATGGCAATTGCAGCCTTGTCGACCCTGCAAAGTCCTTGCTAACATCTGGGGATTAGTGCTAAAATTGGGAGAGCTGTCTCGCAGACTAGTCATACCTGACAGATAATGTCCCAGGCTCCACCATCACCATCCCTGGGTATGCTCTGTCCCACCAGCAAGACAGGCCCAGCAGAGATGGGGGCACAGTGGTATACAGTCAGGAGGGAGTTGCCCTGAGAGTCCTCAACATCGACTCCAGACCCCATGAAGTCCCATGGTATTAGGTCAAACATGGGCAAGGAAACCTCCAGCTGATTACCTCGCACCGCCCTCCCTCAGCTGATGAATCACTGCCCCTCCATGTTGAACACCGCTTGGAAGCAGCACTGAGGGTGGCAAGGGCGCAGAATGTACTCTGGGTGGGGGACTTCAATGTCCAAGAGTGGCTCGGTAGCACCACTACTGACCGAGCTGGTTGAGTCCTAAATGACATAGCTGCTAAACTGGGTCTGCAGCAGCTGGTGAGGGAACCAACAAGAGAGAAAAACATACTTGACTTCAATCTCACCAAACTTTCTGCCACAGATGCACCTGTCCGTGACAGTATCGGTTGGAGTGACCACCACACAGTCATTGTGGAAATGAAGTCCCACCTTCACATTGAGGATACCCTCCATTGTGTTGTGTGGCATTACCACCGTGCTAATTGGGATAGATTTCAAACAGATCTAGCAACACATAGCTGAGCATCCATGAGGTGCTGTAGGCTATCAGCAGCAGCAGAATTGTACTCGAACACAATTTGCAACCTCATGGCCCAACATATCCCCCACTCTACCATTACCATCAAGCCAGGGAATCAACCCTGGTTCAATGAAGAGTGCAGAAGGACATGCCAGAAGCAGCACCAGGCATACCTAAAAATGAGGTGTCAACCTGGTGAAGCTATAAAACAGGACAACTTGCATGCCAAACAGTATATGCAGCAAGTGATTCACAGAACTAACGATCCCACAACCAACGGATCAGATCTAAGCTCTGCAGTGCTACCACATCCAGTTGTGAATGGTGGTGGACAATTAAACAACTCACTGGGGGAGGGGACTCTAGAAATATCCCCATCCTCAATGATGGAGGAGCCCAGCGCATCAGTGCAAAAGATAAGGCTGAAGCATTCGCAACAATCTTCAGCCAGAAGTGCCGAGTGGGTGATCCATCTCAGCCTCCTCCAGAGGTCCCCAGCATCACAGATGCCAGTCTTCAGCCAAATCAATTCACTTCACATGATATCAAGAAACGTATGAAGGCACTGGATACTGCAAAGGCTATGGGCCCTGGCAAAATTCCGGCAATTGTACTGAAGACTTGTGCTCCAGAATTTGCCACGCCCCTAGCCAAGCTGTTCCAGTACAGCTACAACTCTGGCATTTACCCGGCTATGTGGAAAATTGCCCAGGTATGTCCTGTACACAAAAAGCAGGACAAAGCTAACCCAGCAAGTTACTGCCCCATCAGGCTACTCTCCATCATCAGTAAAGTAATGGTAAGGGTTCATCAACAATGCTATTAAGCGTCACTTGCTTAGCAATAACCTGCTCACTGATGGCCAGTTTGGGTTCCACCAGGGCTAATCAGCTCCTGACCTCATTACAGCCTTGATTCAAACATGGACAAAGAGCTGAGTTCCCGAGGTGAGATGAGAGTGACTGCTCTTGACATCAAGGCGGCATTTGACCAAGTGTGGCATCAAGGAGCCCGAACAAAGCTGGAGTCAATGGGAATTGGGGAAAACTCTCCACTGGTTGGAGTCATACCTAGCACAAAGGAAGATGGTTGTGGTTGTTGGAAGTCAGTCATCTCAGCTCCAGGACATCACTGCAGGAGTTCCTCAGGGTAGTGTCCTCGGCCCAACATCTTTAGCTGCTTCATCAATGACCTTCCTTCCATCATAAGGTCAGAAGTGGGGATGTTCGCTGATGATTGCACAATGTTCAGCACCATTCGCAACTCCTCAAATACTGAAGCAATCCATGTGCAAATGCAACAAGACCTGGACAATAGCCAGGCTTGAGCTGACAAGCGGCAAGTAACACTCATGCCACACAAGTGTCGGGCAATGACCATCTCCAACAAGAGAGAATCCAACCATGACCCCTTGATGTTCAATGGCATTACCATCACTGAATCCCCTGCTATCAACTTCCTAGAACTGAACTGGACTAGCCATATAAATACTGTGGCTACAAGAGCAGGTCAGAGGCTAGGAATCGTGCGACGAGTAACTCGCCTCCTAACTCTGCAAAGCCTGTCCACCATCTACAAGGCACAAGTTAGGAATGTGATGGAATACTCTCCACTTGCCTGGATGAGTGCAGCTCCTAAAACACTGAAGAAGCTGGACACCATCCAGCTTGATTGGCACCACATCCACAAACATTCACTCCCTCCACCACCAATGCACGGTAGCAGCAGTGTGTACCATTTACAAGATGCACTGCAAGAATTCACCAAGGCTCCTTAGAAAGCATCTTCTAAACCCATGACCACTACCACATAGAAGGACAAGGGCAGCAGATAGATGGGAACACCATCACCTGGCAGTTCCCCTTCAAGTCACTCACCATCCTGACTTGGAAATGTATCACCGTTCCTTCAATGTCACTGGGTCAAAATCTTGGAACTCCCTTCCTAACAGCACTGTGGGTATACCTACACCATATGGACTGCAGCAGTTCAAGAAGGAAGTTCACCACCGCCTTCTCAAGGGCAACTAGAGATGGGTCCAGCCAGCGAAGCCCACATCCCATGAATGAATTTTTTAAAAATGAATCTGAAGCTGAACAAGACAAAATTGCAACTGAAAATGCCTGAAGCCAAGTACATATTGACGGCAAAAGGTCTTCACCCGGATCCTGACAAGGTGAGAGCTGTAGCAGCAATGCAGTGACTGACAGACATGAAAGCAGTGCGACGATTTGTTGGATTTGTGAACTCCCTAGCAAAATTTTTGTCTAATTTGTCAGCAGAGTGTGAACCATTAAGCAAGCTCAGGGCCAAGGAGGTGCTGTGGTATTAGGCACAGCATTCGCTAAAATCAAGCAACTAGCATCGACAGTGCCAGTGTTGAAGTACTATGATGGCAATGATGAAGTCACCTTGCAGTGTGATGCCAGTGTGTTAGGTCTGGGATCAACTCTGATGCAGCAAGGACAACCAGTCGCATTTGCATTCAAGGCACTAATGCAAACAGAACGACACTACGCTCAGATTGAGAAAGAATGCCTGGCTATTGTTTTTGCCTGTGCGCATTTTTATCAATACATGCTTGGAAGAGACAGAGTAACTGTCGAATCTGACAGCAAGCCCCTTCAAAGCATTTTTCGCAAACCGCTACTTGCTGTTCCAGAGTGAATGCAAAGAATGTTACTTCACTTAAAAAGATATCATCTGGATATGACATACAAGCAGGGAAAACAAATGTACATTGCAGACGGGTTGTCGAGAGCAGCGCTCCCATGAAGAAAGTTGAGGAGACTACAACAGAATGCGAAATCTTCCAGATTCAACACGAAACAGCAATGAGACATAATCTGGAAGCCATCAATCCAGCAGAGATATTGACTCTGACAGACAAGCATCTTGCTCAAATCAAGCAAACCACCCAACAAGATGCATCATTACAAGCGCTACAGGAAATGGTGAGGAAAGGATGTCCTGAGAGCATCACTTGTGGTCACGAACATATTGAGCATACCAAGATAAATTGACAGCCCGATTAGAATATGAGAGAAAACTAGCTAGAAGTATAAAAACTGATGACAAGAGTTTCTAAAGGTATTTAAAAAGGACAAGAGTAAGTAAGGTGAATGTCGGCCATTTAGAGAGAGAGTCTGGGAAATTAATAATGGAAAATAAAGCAATGGCAGGTGAATTGAACAGATATTTTGCATCTCTTCACTGAGGAGGACACAAATAACATCCCAGAAATAATTGTAATCAGGAGGTGAAAGGGAGGGAGGAGCTTAAAACAATTACAATCACCAGGGAAAGTATACTAAGAAAATTATTAAAACTAAAAGCTGACAAGCCCCAGGTCCTGATGGGCTTTATCCTAGAGTGCTAAAAGAAGTGGCTGCTTAGATAGTTGATGTCTTGGTTTTAATTTTCCAAACTTCCCTAGATTCTGGAAAAGTCCCATCAGATTGGAAAATAGCAAATGTGACTCCTCTATTCAAGAAAAAAGGGAGACAGAGAACTGGAAACTACAGGCCAGTTAGCTTAGCATCTGTCATAGAGAAACTGCTGGAATCAATCATTTAGGAGGTTATAGTGGGACACTTAGAAAATCTCAATGCAATCAGGCAGAGTTATAATGGTTCTGTGAAAGGGAAATTATGTTTGACTAATTTATTGGCGTTCTTTGCAAAGTAACAAGCAATATAGCAGAACCAGTAGACATGCTGTACTTACCTTTCCAGAAGGCATTTGACAAGGTGCCACATCAAAGGTTACTTGTGCAACATCAGAACGTATAATGTAGGAAGTACATATTAGCGTGGATAGAGGATTGATTAGTTAACAGGAAATGGAGAGTAGGCATAAATGGGCCATTTTTAGGTTGGCAAGATGTGACAAGTGGAGTGCCACAGTGATCAGTGCTGGGACCTTAACCATTTACAATTTATATCAATGACTTGGATGAAGGGACCAAATGTATGGTTGCTAAATTTGCTGATAACACAAAGTTAGGTAGGAAAGTAAATTGTGAAGAGGACATAAGGAGTCTACAAAGGGAGATAGGTTAAGCGAGTGGGCAAAAATATGGCAGATGGAGTATAATGTGGGAAAACATGAACTTGTCCACTTTGGCAGGAAGAATAGAAAAGCATTATAGTGTTTAAATGGAGAGAGGTTGCAGAACACTGAGGTACAGAGGGACATTGATGTACTGATACATGAATCACGACAAGTTAGTCTGCAGGTACAGCAAGTGATTAGGAAGGCAAGTGGAATGTGGTCATTTATTGCAAGGGGAATGGAATATAAAAGTAGGAATGTTTTGCTACAGATGTACAGGCCGTTGATGAGACCACATATGGAATATGGTGTACAGTTTTGATGTCCTTATTTAAGAAAGAATATAATTGTGTTAGAAGCAGTTTAGAGGAGATTCATTCGTCTGATACCTGGGATGGGGGGGATTATCTTATAAGGAAAGGTTGGACTGGCTGGACCTGAATATATTGGAGTTTAGAAAATTGAGAGGTGATCTTACTGAAACATATAAGATCCTGAGAGGACTTGACAGGGTAGATGCTGAAAGGATTTTTCCCCTAGTGGGAGAGACTAGAACTAGGGGACACAGTTTTAAAATAAGAGGTCTCCCATTTAAGACAGAGGTGAGGAGAATTTTTTTCTCAGGGTTGTGATTCTTTGGAACTCTCTTCCCTGGAGAGGGGGGAGGGCAGAGCCATTGAATATTTTTAAGGCCGAGGTAGATAGATTCTTAACTAACAAGGGAGTCAAAGGGTCCCGGGGGGTAGGCAGAATGCGGAGTTGAGGCTGCAATCAGATCAGCCATGATCTTATTGAATGGCGGAGCAGGCTGGAGTGCCCGAATGGCCAAATACTGCTCCTAATTCATATGTACATATGTATATAATGAGTTTCAAGTTATGTTATCTGCTTTCATGACAAATTTAGAATATTCAAAACTAACTATGTATTATGACTTCAGGTGATGGACAGGTGGACTTTGAAGAGTTTGTGACGTTGCTAGGACCCAAACTGTCATCAGCTGCTATTCCAGAAAAGTTCCATGGGACCGACTTTGATAATGTTTTTTGGAAGGTAAGGCATTAGGGGAACAACTTTAACATAAAGACCAGCAACATTGTGCAACTGAGAAAAATGCCCAAACTTTTAATTTGTTCTTATAGCCATAAGTTGGGATACTTTATTTACCCCACGCTTGGCCTGAAATTACACTCTTGTACAAAATTCATATTTTAACACAGGCATTTGTGGCAATAAAACAACTTTTGACTGAAAAATATTTGCTCATTTCTAAATTCTCAGAAAGCACTATGCCAAAGCCTCAGATGAAACAATCATTAAAGAGTGGCTATTGCAACTATGTCACTTCAGGCACTAGCTGATGTGCCACAGAGCTTTCATGTTTCCCTCAACCCCTTCTCTAGGACTGCTTTGTGGCCACTTCTTTTTCCTGAGTACATGAACACCTCAGTCAATGGCAATGTCATGCACCATGCAAGATTCTGCAGTTGTTCTGCCAACTTGCTCTGGGTCAAGCTGCAAGACCCCACCCTGACCCCACTCCAATCTAGAAACTGCAACTATTGTTTTAGGAAACTAAGGGTATGTTATGTTATATTTCTGCTTCATTATTGTGCATCATTACATGATTTTTCTTGGTGTATTAGAGCCACAGAGGTGTCATGAACATGTTTGGAACAAGCGACCCATGGTTGGAATTTTTTGTGGAGGTGGTAGCCCCAGCCCCTGGTGTGGCGACAAACCCGCCTGCACCAGGCTGGGAAGCGACAACCAGATTTTACGGTCATCAGGCTGTTCACTCCCCGAGTTCACGGCTTCTGCCCACACATGGGAGGGTATCATGCGTCCAAGAGCAACTGGTCAATCAGATGGCCGACAGCACTCCAATCTCAGCAGCACCACTGGGAGTGGTGGTCACCGCTGGGACCGCAGCCAGTCCCCTCACGAAGAACTGTGATGGAGGCTGGATCCCAAGGTAAGTTAGGGCGGCTTTGCCTGGCGAAGGGGTGGGGGTCCATGATTAGGATGATGGAGGGTGACAAGGATGTCATTGATTACTATTGAGGTGCCTCTGTTGGGCACAGGATACCCGAAGAGGAGGGTCCCCACCTGAGCCTGGAGGCAAGCCGACACAATTGGCCCAAGGACAGGCAAGCCACCAAAATTCCAATGAAGATGGGTAGGCAACAGGCATAATGCCCCTCGCCATGCCACTTAATTTAATGTCCTCTGCTCCTGCCTGCCAGCCCGGTCCCAGGGGAAACAAAATTTTGACCCCTTTCTCCCAAGGTCCAACTTTGTGCTCTATCTTTCCTCACTTTTTCCCCACCTCCCTCAACACCCACAACCCAAAGTCTTTGATTCCTTCAAGAAAATAAGCCTATTAGCTGAACATTAAGCAAACAATAACCCTTTCTGTTGATGGAAGAATTGGCAATGCCTCCTGATGTACAAAAGCAATATTGGCGCAATCAATGCCACATGGTACTGAGGGAGTATCTTGTGTCTAGTAAAATCAAGGCTGCATGTCACTGTTGATCTCGATCTATGATGACACACAGTGAAGAGGATATCTATTATCTCAGTAAAGCAGTGGTGAATTATATATTTGCTGCTCTAAGTGATATCCCCTGTTGGTGCTCTGAAACCTCAGTAGTGTGGACGATGAAGTAGCTCCATGCTGAGACAGCTCTCAAATCACATATCTGTCACATTGTAGCTACTTTTCATGCTGTTCTTTACTAGGTGGTACTGTGCATTGGGTAGTATCAAATCCTGCATAATCTCCTATCGTTTCAAAGGTCTTTGAGCTATTTTTGTTCCCCTTCCTCTTCCATCATGTTCAGCACGGAGAGATTTGCTCCTTTGCCTACCTGTAGTTAACCTGAAAAAAAAATTCACCCCAGGTAACACAATTCTGCACATCCTAACACCTCTGTTGCTCCGACTCCAGCCTTAATTAGGAGAAATGAAATTAATATACTGTGAGAATAAAATAAATCATAAGTAACTTTACACATTCCACATTTACTGCTCAACAAACAGTAAGTAACTAGAAAAGGCATTGATGTTAGAAAAATGCATTCCCAGGAGTAATGTCGGATGCATGGGAAGAAGTTAACACACTTTACGTTAAAGTCAATGGACAAAATTATGAGAGCACGATGCACATTTAGCACTTGCACCAGATACTGAAAATTAAATCCCTTGACAACGAATCCTGAACCCAAACTTGGTGCAGTTCAGGTTTAGTTGCTGAATGCTCATATTTGACCTAGTTTAACATGACCTAGACACTGAAGGCACATGTCATCCTCTGCTTTTAAATATGTTTGCCTTCTGCTTAGAGGTAGAAAAAAAATGCACCTGTGAGTTTATGCTGCAACATTGCTTACATCTGGTGGCTTTCAGGTGAGCAACTGCATCACAACAAAACACTGAACGACTTTTTATTTCTGAAATGCAAAGAAAATGGTAGAAAATTATTCGCCAGGTGTCTGTCTAGTATGTATCTTTAGGGAGTGTAGAGGAGAGAGCTGCATCCAATTTCCAACTGAGTACGCAGTCTGGTAGCCTAATAGGTATTTATATTCAGCAATTTCTTCCAGTTTTGCAACATAGTGGTAAGAGGCATCCTCAAGATACTAATGACTGGTCATTGAATGGAAGCAGGGATGATAATTCCTGCCGAGATGCAGCAGGCAATTTGAGCATGACAACATCTGCCATCATTAATGAGACAACCATGTTCTAATAATGTTGGTTGAGAAGTAATTATTGGCTAGAACACCAAGGCGAACTCCTCTGCTCTTGTTTAATACAGTCCCAAGGAATCTGGGCCAAATTTCACTGGATTGTCACTCTAGATTTTTGTGCTCTGGTATCTGGAGTCACAGCTGTCTGACAGAGCTACCCATTGTAACACTTTAAAGAACACCATGGTTGGTAAGCCCACAAGACACATTACCTAAAGTAAATTCCTAACCCATTTATTTTAACCCCTCATCAAGGAATCAACTGAAGATTTACCCAGGTACATTAAGGAGATTTTTGGGTGCCAAAATTCAGCTCACTTGGACCAGCAGGTTAATGATACTTTTCACACAATCAACAACCCTCCAAAGGGCTAGCGCACCATTTAACCTCTTCTTGTCAGATCATTGAAGAATTTAGGCAACTAAATCATGAACTAACATTTCTTTATTAACACTAATGAAAACTAATTAAATCTGAAAATATGGCAGCTATTTACAACAACTTGCAAGTTCTGGTATGATAGCCAAGTGGTTATGGTACTGGGCTTGTAACCCCAAGATCAAGAGTTCAAATCTCACAATGGCAAACTATGAAACAATGTAACTTCATCTGAATAGGAACAGATGGAAACGTGTTTGTACTCGAAAGAGTTACAACAACTTGCATTTATAATACAAACACCAACCAGGAGGTGCAAGACTTGCCTGAACTCAGTCCTTGGTCTTCATTTGAATAATAAATGGAACAATGAAAAATGTTAAGTTTGGCCAATCACAGGCTAACATTGGCCCACAAATGAAACTAGGCAATAACCTAAACTGAAACTGAAAGTTTGAGTAATCACTGCCAAAGCAACTGAGAGAAATAAGCACCCAGGGATAATTACAATACTTGGATAGGACAAAGGATAAACAACAAGCACATTCCAGTCACATTGCAATGCTATAGTCAATGTGTCACTTGAGAATGAGTACTCTTGATGATCCAAGTGGTAGAGGGCTTCAAGGTTCGTTACAATTTACACAAGTTAAACATCAATGAAGCCACTGGGGAAAAGAAAAGTCTAAGTAAGAAAACCCAATAACAAGTACAGCGTTTTGTTTCAAATGGAAGTAGGTCTGTTCTGGATGCTAGAGTTATTCAACCTGTAACAATAAATATCACAAACCTTATGATGATGGATGGTTCATCAGAACTCTCAAAAGAGATTTAGTGATCAATGTAAGCGGAAGAATGTTGTAGTCAGTAAACCCATAAACTTGACGAGTGATATTACCTAAACTAACATAGAAATTAGGAGCAGGAGTAGGCCATTCAGCCCTTCGAGCCTGCTCCACCATTCAATATGATCATGGCTGATCCTCTATCTCAACGCCATACTCCTATGCTCTCCCCACACCCCTTGACATCTTCAAAGTCCAGAAATCTATCTATTTCCTTCTTAAATATATTCAGTGACTTGGACTCCACAGCCTTCTGTGGTAGAGAATTCCACAGGTTTACCACTCTGAGTGAAGAAGTTTCTCCTCATCCCAGTCCTAAATCGTCTACCCCATATCCTGAGACTGTGACCCCTTGTTCTAGACCCCCCCAGTCAGAGGAAACATCATCCCTGCATCATCTGTCCAACACTGTCAGAATTTTATAAGTTTCAGTGAGATTTCCTCTCATTCTTCTAAACTCTAGTGAATACAAACCTAGTTGGCCCAATATCTCCTCAATCCTGCCATCCCAGGAATCAGCCTGGTGAACCTTTGCTGCACTCCCTCTATGGCAAATATATCCTTTCTTAGATAAGAAAACCAAAACTGCACACAATACTCCAGGTGCGGTCTCAGCAAGGCCCTGTACAGCTGTAGTAAGACATCCTTGCTCCTGTATCAAGTCCTCTTGCAATGAAGGCCAAAATACCACTTGCCTTCTTAACTGCTAGCTGTACCAGCATGCTTGCTTTCAGTGATGGATGTACAAGGACACCCAGCTCCCTTTGCACGTCGACATTTCCCAGTCTGTCACCATTTAAATAATATTCCACCATTCTGTTTGTCCTCCCAAAGTGGATAACTTCACACTTATCCACATTATACTGCATCTACCATATATTTACCCACTCACTCAACCTGTCAATCACCTTGAAGCCTCTTAACACCCTCCTCATTCCCACTACGTTTCATGTCATCAGCAAATTTGGAAGTATATTTGGTTCCTTCATCCAAATCATTGATATATATATTGTGAATAGCTGGGGCCCAAGCACTGATCCCTGCAGTACCCTACTAGTCACTGTTGCCATCCCAAAAAGATACATTTATTCCTACTCTCTGTTTCCTATCTGCTAACCAATTCTCAATTCACGCCAATATATTACCCCCAATACCATGTGCTTTAATTTTACACACTAACCTCTTAAGTGGGACTTTATCAAAAGCTTTCTGAAAATCCAAATACACCACATCTACTGGTTCTCCCTTAACTAGGTCCAGATCAATTGTTAATCCCGTCACCCTGGCTTCTTCTCAAAGATCCTTCTGGGGATTTGCCATTCATATCTAGCAGATTATTGAAAACCTGAATTTGGCGTACTTGTACTACATTACGCAGTCTACATTATATTCTTTACACAGCCAACCACACTTCAGGTGGCCAGTGCACCAGTGAATGAATGAATTAACAAAAGAAAATGCTGGAAAAACTCAGCAGGTCTAACAGCATCTGTGGAGAGACAAACAGAGTTAACGTTTCGAGTCCGTATGACTTCTACGGAGCTAATCAGCATGCTTAGTTTTGGTTAAATTTTAATTTATAGCTGGCAAGTCAACAGCTTGGGTAACATTCAGATACATTAAAACGCTAATGTATTCAGGTTACAAAAACAAAAACAGAATTACCTGGAAAAACTCAGCAGGTCTGGCAGCACATCTCCGACATGTATTCAGGTTGTTGTTCATAAACTCCAGATCCAGCATTGATTCCTGGGTCTTACACAACCTTATTCTTTGAGTTGATGATGTTGTCTCCCTCTAGGAAGCTTGTATTTTCCTCCAGAACATCAATATGAAGAATCTCTATCTGCTGTCATTGTGTTTGTTCCTTCTTTCAATGTTGTTCTTTCCATGTACAAGTAATCTTGCTGCTTTTCTCAGAACCTAACTGTGACATACAAGTGATACACTGGTACTAAACTTCACACCTTGGAAATCCAATTTCACAAATTATTTCTTACTCCATTTTTGGAATTTTCTCCAGATTTATCCAAGTGCCTCTGAACTAATGTGTTTCTATCTCCCTCTCTTTCTTTCTCCCTCTCTTCAAAGTCTTCTCTCTGACTTTCTGAAACTGTATGGCTATTTTAAAATACTGGAAAAGAAAAATTATGCAACGATCCTATTGCACTGGTCAGGGAAATTTCTTTAAATTGTGCTCCTTATTTTAGGCACAAGCAGGCATGTTTTAAAATGTTTTCAAACAAAGCTTTTAATTTATTAAAGAACTGACCAGTGTACACCAATGAAACTATTAAATGGTTCAATGTAACTTTTCACAGTCATTTCCTGTGTAGTAACTTAAAGTATAGCCTTTCCTACTGCCTATCGGGGTCACGTGATTGTTCTTGGAGGCCCCAATCAATGATCCCTGGGCACAGGTAATCCAGCAGTGGGTGGGCCTTCTTGTAGAGGACCTGGTTCAAGCATCTAGCACCTGAAAAGCTCTCTATAATAAAGTTAGCTGTTTCTAATTGAAACCTGTCCAGTACATCAAGTCATTGCATTTGGTGACAAGGATGGAATAGCTCTAACCCTGCACCTCACCTTGTGAACATGAGTACATCAAATCTTAAGAAAAAAGAAAAGAATACTCACCAGTCATGCCACTCTTTGGCAGAATCGATCCTGATGACACGATTATGGAAGACTGGAGCCAGTATGTAGATTGCCTTGGTTTTTATTTCCTGGCAAATGAAATTACCATAGAGGAGAAGCAGAAAGCAATCCTTTTGAGCGTATGTGGTAGCAAGACATACAATCTCATCCACAGTCTGACGGCCCTGAAAGCACACAATTCTAAGCCCTTTAATGAATTAGTTGACCATGTGAAAACGCATTTTTAGCCGAAGCCATCCATAATAATGCAGAGGTTTAAGTTTAATTCCAGAATTAGGGCCCTGGGAGAGTCCATCACAACTTGTATAGCAAAGCTGAAGCAGCTGACTGAGCACTGCACATTCAGCGACACACTTAATGATATGCTGCGGGACCAGTTAGTTTGTTAGGTAGATATGGGAACCTCAACCACAGTGGTAGGAGAGCACACGTTTAAATACCTAAATAAAGGTACCCAGCTACTGAAACTGGCTTAATTGAAAACAAACACTGGAGAATCCATACAGTTAAAGAGTGTTGCCACAGTACCTGTGTCCTATTGGCTATAAACAGCCCAACTTCCAGTCATCATAGTGACAGGCGAAGGACCTAATCTTCTGGACCGAGACTGGGTACAAAAAATCAAGTTTGACTGGCCTGAAATATTTCACGTGAGAACAAGAGGAGTTCCTCAACAACTAAGGAAATACGACAGTGTATTTCGTGACAAATTAGGGAAGTTAAAAGGCTTGCAAGCAAAAATATATATGGATTCTCAGGTGACACCCCATTTAAGGCCAGACCTATGCCTTATTCCTTAAAGGAGAAGGTGGATGCAGAACTGTGCCAATTAGAAAAGCTGGGCATCATCCAACCAGTCCAATTTTCAGAATGAGCAGCACCATAGTCCCAGTGGTGAAACATGACCAAACTATCTCATTTGTGGGGACTATAAATTGACTGTGAACAAGGCAGCCAAACTAGCTAAATATCCTATACAAACTGGACATGAGCCATGCATACCAACAGTTAGAGCTGGATAGCACGTCTAGAGGGTATGTAACCATCAAGGGTCTGTATCAATATACTCACCTACCCTTTGGTCTGTACGTGCAATCTTCCAAAGGGCAATGGAGAGTCTTTTGCAAGGACTTCCCCGAGTCGTGGTATACCTAGATTATTTTCTGATCACAAGGTCAAATGAAACCCATCACTTGGCCAACCTGGAAGAGGTGCTAAGAAGATTCTTGGAAGCCAGTGTACGCTTAAAGAAAGAGAAATGTACATTCCAAGTGCCAGAAGTTACTTACCTGAGTCACAAGGTGAAAACCATGGGTTTGTATCCGGTAGAAGAGAAAGTTATATCAATCAAAGAGGTGCCCTCTCCATCTAGTGTAACTGAATTCGAGGGCAGAATTTTCCGCTTGTCGGGCAGGCATGCACCCGAACCAAACAAGGGGAATATGACACGCATTGACATCAGGCGAGTGTCCTGATGTCATCGCGCACTCGCACGATATTTCAGTCAGCATGCATACACAGGAGTCGGCAGCAAGCCTGCCGACAATGAACAGGCCTATTAAGATCATTAAAGATTTAATTAAATGAAATTTTTTGCTGCCCATCCAACCTTACAGTTGGGCGGGCAGGCGAAAATGTCAAGTGGCCTTTGGATTTTTTGCGAAACCTCATTCACGGGCAGGACGAGGATTTGATCCGTTATATGAAAAAGTTTAAAAATTTCCAAACTGATTTCTAACATGCCCCTGCAAAATCACAAGGGGACATGTTATTAACATTTTTAAAATCTTTTTTATGTTCAAAAATCTTCATCTCCCTGAGGCAGCTCTGTGCCTCAGGGAGCTTTTGAACTTCCGCGCTTGCCCTCCTCCCCCCAACACAGGCAGCGCTGCAGTGCGCATTTCATGCTAGGCAGGCCTTAATTGGCCCACCAGCATGAAATCGCAATAGCGACTTGATCGTCAGCGGCAGTCAGCTTCCCAACTATTCCCTCTCCGCAGTTGTGAAAGGTTATTCCCAACTTAGAAAAGGAAGATTTATTAGTGATATTCAGAGTGGAGAAATTCCACCAGTATCTACATGCATTGTGTTGGACCATAAACCATTACTGGGTTTATTCAGTAAGGATAAGGCCATTCCACCAATAGCATCAGCAAGAATTCAACAGTGGGCTTTGATATTATCTGTGTATGCACCTTCCTGGCTTGCATTTGCAAATGCGGACGCATTCAGTCACCTCCCTTTACCAGATAGCATTGTATGTGCTCCAGCACCACAAGAAGTTGTGCTTGTACTGAATTTCTTGGATTCTTTAACTGCGTGTGTGAAGCAAATTAGGAATTGGATGAACAGAGATCCAATTTTGTCAGGAGTCAGAGACCTTGTATTGCAAGGGTGGTCAAATTTACCAGTGTCTGAAGAGATGAGACCATTCCATACCTGAAAAACAGAGTTAAGTTGGCAAGATGGAATCTTGTTATGGGGATCAAGAGTTGTCATCCCTTTGCAAGGAAGAGAACCACTCTTGACAGAGTTTCACAGTGCACATCCAGGCATACTGAAGAATGAAAATGCTTGTGCGAAGCTATGTCTGGTGGCGAGGCCTTGACAGTGATATTGAAAGCATGATCAAGCACTTGTCTCCATTGTCAGCAACAACAGAAGTTGCCTGTTTCAGCTCCACTGTATCCATGGGAGTGGCCTGGTTGACCCTGTGTTAGACTACATACTGATTAAGTAGGACCATTCTTGGGTACTATGTTTTTACTGATCGCATATGCGCATTCTAAGTGGATGGAAGTGCATAAAGTTAGATTACCGACATTGAGTGCAACTATTGAAAAGCCGCATCAATGTGTTAGTATACATGGCCAACAGAAGTCATTGTTTTGGATAACGGTTCATTCTTTACTAGTACAGAATTCCAGAGATTCATGAGTTTAAAAGAAATAGACAAATTAAAAAAACACCATGTCATCCCTCATCAACTGGTTTAGCTGAGAGAGCTGTGCAAACTTTCAAATCTGGGATGAAGAGGTTATCAGAGGGTACTCTAGAAACTTGACTTTCCCTCTTCTCAGTTATTGTATAACGCCACATTCGACTACGGGTTCAACACCGTCTGAATTATTGATGAAATGTCATCTACATTTAAGGTTAAGCCTGGTATTTCCAAACTTAGAGGGGAAGGTAGAAAAGGATCAGATTAATCAAAAATTGAATCATGTTATTCATAGCTCAAAGATTTACTGTAGGAGACACAGTTTTCATGCAGTATTTTGGAACCTTGTTGGATTCCTGGTACAATTGTCTCAGAAGCTGGTTCCTTTCCTTCCAGGTGGAAATGGAAGACCGAATTGTTCGAAAACATATGGATCATTTAGGAATAGAGAGGCAGTTCAACAACCAGCTATTCCACCTGTGCTTAACATCACACCATTAATCCCTGAGGTGACAGATCAACCTAGAATAGACATGCCCGATGTCTCTGTAGAGTTGCCTACCCCTGAACTGCCACTTTATAATGATATATCTGGGTGCTTCGGTTCCTGATCATGTCGATCCAGTGGAAGAACCTCAAGTGGTAGTGGTACACTGCTCTGACCGAATAAGGTAACCAACTCAGAGACTTAATCTTTAATCACCTGAGTTGCCTATGATGTGGGATATTCAAATGTTCTCTGTAAATAGAAACTTAAAAAAGACATCGAAAGGAGGAGGAAATGTAATAATTGAAGGTATAGCCTTTCCTATTGCCTACTGGGGGTCACGTGGTTGTTCTTGGAGGATTTGACCAATAATCCCTAAACCCGGGGGTGGGGCTTCTTGCTGAGGACCAGCTTCAAGCAACTGAACAGACAATCCCTGTATTAAGGTAATCTGTTTCTAGTTGAAACATGTCTGGTACATCAAGTCATTAAACTGATTTTAAAATCAGGTTACTCACTGGTGGAGAGCTGGGCAATTATTAAGAATACTTATTTTTGGTGATAAACCCACTTTCAATTAGATTAATAAAACTGCACCAGATTACCACTCTTCAATACATCAATGGGTACTTTTTAATGATAAAAAAGAAACCATTGCTTTCTATTCCACTGCTCGATTGTACATTTGTGATTACGAAAATTAATTTTATCAGGAATTTGAACTCAAGCCTAACCAGTACAATTTTGAGCATATTTTGGGCATAATTTCCTGATTGCACCCAAAGCAAAAGGTCCACCACAATGTCTTTTATTCATTTGAATCTCAAAGTAAACTACCTTCTCCCATCTTGACTAATCTGAGTAATGCATCTCATTACAAAAATAGATTGGTATACCTGAGAGAGAATTGTGGAACAGTGGAACAGAAGTTGATCATGGCTGCCCCCAATTTTTTGACAATGAAAGTTGAAGGTTTGGGGAAGAATTTCCATGCATGATCTCCCCTACCCCGTCCACGAAGGTATGTGCCAAACTGACTCGAAACAACGTCCGAGAGGCTAAAGTGCCTGTCTAAAGACAGCAGGAGACATCGCAGCAGAAATAGTATTCCTACTTCCGGGTTGCAATTAGCAGAAATTATTTCCACATTTCCATTGATGCTAATCAGGGCTTTAATGCCTGTTTTAGGACCCAGTGCTAATTTCAGCGAAAATTGGGCAGACAATGCCGAAGAACGGATTAAGATTTTGTTTTATTATTTATCTTTATGTGCAACAGTGAGTCACCTACTCCACCCTCACAAGCTGCTCCCTATTATATTTATAATGATTTTTACATACATTCCTCTTTTGTGTTATTCAACAATGGGAAGTGCGACCTAATGACTGGGAGCAGAATCTTACCAACCTAGTCACAACTCTGTGACCATTTTTAGGATTGTTAGCCAACTCCCTGCACAGCAGCACAGCATGCCCAACAGTTGCTCTTTACCAGAGCAAACCTATTAATAACCCGCTTTCAGGCTCTCCAACCAGGGAGGGAGGGTGGATGGCGTGTCCATTCTGTTAAAGGGAGGATTTCTGTTTAAAGGGACTACCGCATGGTTCAGAAAAGCTCACCAGCACTTGGATTTTTGAGGCTGCAGCAGCCACAGGAATGGAAGGCCCCGGGTCTATCACTCTTACCTGGAAGTCCTGCTGCGGGATTTGATGGACTGCAGTGAAATGAGCTCTCCGAAGGACAGGAGGAAGGTCCTCCAACTGGAGACTGTGCACCAAGATGATCCAGAACCTCAGGAGGGCATGACAGGTGAGTGCCATAACAATTTCAAGTACAACAATTTCACTACACTCTGACTTGCCCAGCATGGCACTTTTCAACTGAACTAACCATGCAGCTGCACTCATTCCTCTCTCTCCAGTTGCCTCACAACCCCATCTGAAGAGTCAATACTCACAGTCACCCTCAGCCTCAAGGTCTCTCACACCCATATATCACAATCAGCCTCCAAAAATAGTGCCCTTCCTTCCTCTCCACCAAGCCCTTAGCAACACTCATTCTTCACTGCTTTCTCTCTTTGCAGGGGGAGAAAAACACACACACAACTTGACGAGAGGCAGACAACCAGGCCAGGTTGGGGGTGTGGCCTTCCAGTGACAGGCAACTTGGTGGCCCCTTGTGATGCATGTCCAGTTTCTCCACTGGGAAGGAGGTCTTGTTCTAGGAGGCTGCAGATGTCAACAATGACCTGCAGTGAGAGCCTGAGGCTCCTGAGGTGCTGGTGCTCAGACATGTTGAGAGAGCTGATCCTTTGAGTGTCTCGCCACCTTCCAGCTGGATTTTGTTGTCCTGTGGAGTGGCATGTGGCTGAGGAGAAGGCGGCTGAAGCTGCTGTTTGTGTTGGAACAGTTGGTGGTGGCATGGCCTCTCTTCTTGACCCCTGGCAGAAGTGAACGGGGGAGCTGCATAAACTGAAGGCTGGTAGCAGGGCAGTGCAGCTTAAGATGTTTGCCTATTCCCTTACCCTTGTTAAAGCTTTTGTACACCACGTCGGCCATTGCGTGAGCAATTGTTTGCTTATCGGCACTTTCTTTCCCCTCTCTTCTTTTCCCCCAAGGAGATGTCAGCCATGGCAGAAAAGAGACCTTGACACGTTTTAACAGGGAGACGGCGCCCAAGTCTCTGGAAGTGGATTCCTTTCATTTGTCCTGGCCATGGACATTTCATTTTCTTTCTTTAAGCACCTTTCTGACAGGTGTGAGAAGTAATGCCTGGAGTGGTTGCTGAAGCACAGCCCAAACAGAGAGATTATCCTGGAAATGTCCGAATCTCAGTCCAGAGCTGCAATAACTGCTCTGTTCAATTTTGAAATGTTCACCGATTTTGTCTGCCAGTTTTGAGTTGATTCCTTTTTCTCTTTAATTAGGATTGTCTCTTTTTAAAATTTTCAATGTCTTGTTTTGCTCAGAGGCTCCCCCTGTCCATCATATACAGGTATCACAATTTGCTGCACAGTAACTGCACAAACCAATGCTGCCCTCATATTGCTGGAACCTATCTAATTGACTTCCATGGGAAAAGCATGTTCATTGTGCACGATCTTGCCGTTTGTGAGGTTTCGTGGGAACATAACCCTCATGAATGGTGGCACTTTACTGTAATTTGTTTCCCGTGGGGGAGGGAGGGGGTGGGGAACTTATCTGATCTTTATCTTCATTCTCTGCCTGCCACCAACCCCTCAACTGACATCAGGCCACCATCATATAAGGAGTTATAGAACACTATCACATCTTATTATTCCATGGTACCATATTTAGACACATTATTTGTCTGTGGTGCTATAGTAGCACTTCTAATTAAGCAGCGCAACGATATGGTGTTCAAGAATAACATTAATCCAATCATTGTTACTGTTTTTGTCCAGATATAGAGTATAAACCTTGCCTTGGTTTAGGGTTATTATGATCCCTACTATAATGGTCTTTGGCACAATAAAGCACTTTCTGTAATGAAAATATGAATTCAGTTTAAGTGCCAGAAATTATTCATTAGTATAGAAATGATGCATTGGTCAAAATATCCAGACAAACAGAAAAAGGCAAGAGACTCAACAAAGGTTCCAATTCATGTTACACTTAAGTAACTATCAGCTAATCACAGAGTGCCATTGGAAGAGACAAGTTATAATTGTTGTTGCTACCATAATGGATGTAATTATATTACGATGACACTACTCCTGGGGTTATCAACTTTACATATTTGGTTTGTCCCACAGTGCGATATGCAGAGAATGACGGTAGAAGAGCTGAAGAGACTCCTTTATGAGGCATTCTGTGAACATTTGTCAATGAAGGACATAGAAAATATAATCATGACAGAAGAAGCAGGCCACGTTGTAAACCCAGATGAATGTCCTGTTGACATTGACAGTAAGTCCAGTATGATATTGCACAATCTGTTTCTGGCTTCCAGTAAATCACTGCAACAGTCACAAATCCACCAAGTGCAACTGAATGAATGTCACACTTTCTGATAAGATGTGATAAATGGATGAATATCTTTCCAGTATTTTCTCTTTTTGAAATGCTCAGCAGGTCTGGAAGCATCCGTAGAGAGTGAAACAGGGTTCATGGTCTGGAATTTAACAGCTGACTCGCCAGGAATGGAGGCTCAGTAAGGCTTGGGGAGCCTGGCATTGGGGTTGCCCACACACTGTGAAGTTTTAACTCCACCATGTGCATGTGATGCTACCAACTGGTTCCCTGCCCAGAAGCCAGCCTGACTGACAGGCTTCCAGTTCTGACAAAAGGTCAGCAACCTGAAACAGCGGCCAAAATTTTCCGTTAGGCGAGCAGACAGAGCTGAAGCTGACGCGGGCCACACCGCCATTTTGCGTGGGCGAGCCGATTAAGGCCCACCCAGTGCATTTCCCACTCCCGTGGAGAGTGGGAGTCTTAAATTTGCGGCGGGCGTGTACAGACCGCTGGGTCCAATGGTGACCCGGCAGTCTGTATAAAAAAAGGCCAGGCAGCCTCCTTTAGGCTGCTCACAATAGCCAGCTACAGGTGGCACCGCAGGGGGTCTGCACAGCAGGCCAATGTAGAGGGAAGGCCAGAGGAGGAGGGCAGACTGCAGGGTGTAGGCCAGGAGCAGGGCAGGCTGCAGGGTAGGCCATCGAGGGGCCCAATGTGCCCCTCCCTTTTCTGATGACTGCCTTGCCGCCCTTGTGGAGGAGGTGGGAGGTGCTGTTTCCCCAAGCTGGGAGGAGGAGAGCCCCCCCAGATGATGGTGTGCCTGGGAGTTGGTGGTGGAGGTGGTGAGCTCCCGTAACGTGGTGCGGCGCACCTCAATCCAGTGTCACAAGCACTTCAACAATTTGTTGCGCTCTGGAAGGGTGAGTACCATGTTAGCATTGGGCATTTAACCCAGCAGGTAGCCTTAGCATTTGAGAGCCTCCCCCTCCCCCGCCACCAAGTCTTAGTGTCGTGACTGCACTGACTCATGTTGGGCATTTGTTGCACGCTGGATGGGCAAGCAGATAGTCACCATGCTTACATCAGCCTTAGTGGTTCATGAGAAGATGGGTTCTCCCCCGCACCATGTGTTGGTTTTAGTCACACATGACTAGTCTGGGGGCAACCTGCAGGATATGCAGCTAGGCACATACTCAGAACTCCAACATATGTTCTATTCACGGTGATGAGATGGTGGAAGGGGAGCCTCAAGGTCTTGTGGCCAAGAGCCATCTGGTGCCCTCGGCGCTGCACCTAGTTGCGCCTCCTTGCCATGGGAGCTAAGACCGTGTGTTTCTGAAAGTGATGGGCACAGAATGTGTCCAAGGTGGCCATTGGGTGGGGGTGGTTTGGGTTGGGTTGGGAGCAGCCATAATATATTTTTGTGACCGGTCACTTGTAGCGTGGACAAGAGGCACAGGAGGCCTCAGATGGGCCACTGTGGTTGGGGTACGGCATATGCGTGCAGAGTACATAAGCGATCAGCCCCAATAAATGGTCTTCTCTGTTTTGCAGGAGAAAAGTGCGCATAATGCACACGAACGTTCGCGCACTGGAGGCGGCCAGGCCCAGCTCGTCATCTTGACCCGTTTTGAACAGGAGGCCCTGGAGCTAGAAATGTGCCATGCATCCAGGTCCACAGGTGTCAGTGAGGCTGGGGTAGAGCAGCCAGGTATTTGAGGCCCACAGTCCCATCTGCTCTGTCTTCCCACCATCCAAAGCACTGATGATTGTTTGAATCGTTAATGCAGCAACACTACTCATTCACAGACTGATAGAGTCAGATGTTTGGGTCATAGACAACGGTCCCTCGGCCGTTCGAAGATGCGCGTCTCTAGCACCTTCCAAAGTCGCCTTGTCCCATTTCTGACCACTATCCCCATGGCCTTGTATGCATGGCATCGCAACTGCACATCCAAATACTTATCTTAGGAGGGTTTCTGCCTCCACCATCCTTTCAGCCTGTGCGTCCCACATTACTGTGTGCAAAAGTTCCTCATTGCCTCACCTGTCAACCTCATGCCCCTTACCTTAAATAAATACCACCAGGTTAGTCATCCCTCCGCCAAGGGGAAACGTTGCTTTCTGTCCACCCGATCTATGCCCCTCATAATGTTATGAAGCTCAATAATGTGACCCGTCTATCTCCTGTGCTCCACGGCAAATTTCACCAGTGTTTGCTATGTTACCTCATAACTCCAACTCTCCAGGCCAGCACGCATCCTGGTCACGAAGCTCTGCACTCTCTCCACTCCAATCACATCCCTCCCATGAAGCGCTGATCACAACTGAACGCAGAAGTGTAGCTTTGACCTCAACAGCGTTTTCTGCACTTGCAACATGACCTCCCTGATCCTACGTTCTATTCCTCGGCTAATAAAGGCAAGTGTGGCTTTTACCTTCTTAAACGCCTTATTTTCCTGTTCCGCTACCTTAACGGGCCTGTCGACATGCCCAGCAAGGTCCCTCTAATCGTCCTTACTTTCCACGCTCCTACCATTCCTTGTGTATTCCCGTACCTTGTTTGACCTGCCCAAGTGCATCACCTCACACTTATCCACATAACATTCCATTTGGCATTCCTTAGGCCATCTGACCAGCCCGTCTGCATCAGCCTGTAATGTTTGGGCCTCCTCCTGACTATTAGCCACCCCACCAATGTTCATCTCCTTAGGTTCTGGAAGGTTGAGCGCATTATGAGCATTGTGTGCGCACTAACTGATCCACTGTTCTTGTTGTTAATTTCAGCATCATCAGAGCATGGCTGCCAGGAGGAATTTCAGATGTCCCCTCTCACACCTGAGGGGCCTGAATTGTCACCTGCGTCACACCATTTCAGTGAGGCAGGCACCAGCGCAGAGACTAGCACATCGGTGGGAATTGTTACATTGGCTAGTGTCCCGAGGCACCTTGGAGAGGGCACTTCACAATCGCTGGAGGAGATGGCACGGACAGAGAGTGCCGATGGCACCAGCAGCTGGAGGGCTGCAGGGGACCAGGCACATGCTGAGTCGGACCGTGATGATGTGTCTCTGGAGTCGTCTGCCACGCAGCAGCTGCAGAAAATGCGGCCGGGTGTGAAGGAGCATCTGGCAGGGTTGCATGAGAGTATGCTTCGCTTGGTCTCCATGGTGGAGAAATCCGCGCGGAACGTCAGTGATGCCATGAGCCTCATGTCAGAGCGTCAGGCTTCCTCCATGGAGAGATTGGTGACTCTCCTGGAGAGGGGCTTCCAGCAGAATAACCAGCTTCTCCTGGAGATATGTTCGGACCTGCAAGCCCTCACAGCGCCAGTGGTCACAGTTGGTCATTGGCAATGTGGGAGATGGTCTGGGCACTAAGTGTCCCAACTCAGTGCCCATCCATCTACGGTGAGCAGGAAGGTCTGAAGTGACCTCACGTCAGTGCAGCAGCTGCCTATTGTTTCTATGGGCTTCTCCCAAGACGCTCCAGATGTGGGCGGCAGCTCCTCCGCTGCTCTGCCAGTGACCGTTTCATCTGGTGAGGCTGCGACGACTGGGGAGATGCCAGCTGTGGAACTGGCGGGGCCAGCACAGGCGCCAATGGCCAGAGGATGTCTGCCAAGGTCATTGAGGCCAACAGGACAGCAGAGTCAGCAGGCTGTCTGAGAAGCCACTCCCAGCGATGGGACAGCACCAAGACGTAGCACCCAGAAACGTAAGCATAAGGCACACCACAGGGTTTCTCACTGCTACTGTTGTGTTGGCCCTAGGTTAGGGAATTTTTATTTTTTGACCTTGTAACAACGTTTGGAATTAATTTTGTTAGATCACATGATGGATCAAAATAAAATCCACGTGTTAACATGTGGCTTCTTTGTGCTGCATCTGTATGTTTCACGGACATATCATGAGAGTTTGAGTGGACATTGAGGTTTATGTACTAAGTTCTTAGTTGCAGCTGATAAAGTGATGTAGCACTTAAGTGCCATGTATGGATGCTCCAGGCAATGCTGGTCCTCCAGATCCATTTGTGTGGAGCTAGCTGAAGGTTCATTGGATTAAAGTCTGCCGAGTGTCCTTACCTCTTTGGTGTAGTTCCAGGTCAGCGTTCAGCCCCTCATCGTTGCCCCATGCTTCCTCATCCTCCGAACAACTGCTGGACTCATCATGTGCAGCCGCATCCACTGCATCAAGGTCTTCATCATCCACTGCATCCCCCCTTTCCAGTGCAAGACTGTGGAGAGCACAGCATGCTACCATTATCACGGAGGGTATTGGAGTGCACCACCTGAGCGGTCCAGGCATCAAAAGTGCATCTTGAGAAGACCGATGGCTCTCTCCACCACAGCCCTTGTGGAGGTGTGGCTCCTATTGTACTGCTGTTCAGCTTCTGTTATTGGATGGCAGAGAGGCGTCATGATCCACCTTTTGAGGGGATAGCCCTTGTCACCCAGCAGCATCGTCCAGCCGAGCACTGAAGAACCTCGGCACCTGGGAGTGTCTGAGGATATAGGTGTCATGGGAGCTGCCTGGGTACCTTGCACAGACTTGTAGAATCAGCATCCTCGTGATCACACACTATCTGCACATTCATGGAGTGGAAGCCCTTCCTGTTGATGAAGGCACCGGGCTCACCTGCTGGTGCCTTGATGGCTACATGTGTGCAGTCTATAGTACCCTGGACGCAGGAGAACCCAGCAATGGCCGCGAAGCCTCTGGCTTGCTCTGTCTGGCTGGCCTCATCCCAGCGGAAGCGGATGAAGGTCAATGCATGCCTGAACAGAGCGTCTGTGGACAGCTGATTGGGAGACACCACAAAGATCACCCGTCAAGCCCTGGAAGGAGCCAGAGGCATAGAAGCTGAGGGCAACTCTGACCTTCAGAGCCGCTGACTTGGGGTGTCCGCCCACACAGTTAGGGGAGATCTCAGGGCCAGTCCTCTGACAGATATAGTTGACTGTCTCCTTTGATAGTCGGAGCGTCCTTCGACACTGCACCTCAGACATATCGAGATAGCTGCTTCTCCGCGTGTATACCCTGGCAGCAGGACAGTGGTGTCTTCTGCAGCCCCTTCCACCTTGGACAACCTCTTGGCCCTGTGCCCCTTGTGCCTGCGCCTGTCCTCCCAAAGGTGGCTCCCCTGGAAGCTGATTGTGCCCTCCCGGCCTCCTCCTTATTCTAGCCCTCCCTTCCTCCACAGAGGAGCTGCCTCCAGTGGACATGTCAGATTCTATACCCAGGCTAAAGGGAGGCCTCCAGAAAGCTGCAGGCCTGATAAAGATTACTAATTGCAGACTGGTGAGCCGAATGTTCAAAGTACACAGAAAGCTGCTGGAATTTATTCTGAACTGCTGCAGATCACACAGGCAAGTTTAAAACACTTTCTGCAATAAATCCTGACAGACCAGATTGACGACCCCACTGAGCCCCCATATCCTGCCCGTGGATGAGTTTTATTAAAAAGTCGCTTACGCGCCTGCCCGTTGCGCCCATGCACCGAGCTGAAGATCGCACGGGCACCTGAAAATCGGCGTAGATTACCGAGTTAAGGGCCTTAACTAGCCCTTTAATTAATGGCAAGCACGCGTCGCATTCATCGCGCGTCCGCTCAACGAAATATCGCGATGGCATGTGGTGACATCGGGACGCTCGCCTGATGTCACCGCGCGTCATTTTGCACGCAGACATGTGGGGCCCACCCCTGGACATCACCCTGAAAATTCTGCCCAGTAATTCTATTTCTCTGTCCATAGTTTCTGCCAGATCTGCTGAGTATTTCTATCGTTTTCTGCTATTATTTCAGATTTACCAGCATTTGCAATGTTTTGCTTTGGAATATTTTCCAAATGATTTTGATTGGGTAATTGCTCAATAAAGAATGGAAAATAGTAAACCAAAAGTCTTCCCTTTACACATCTTAAAATTGTGCTTCCTTAGTTCTTTTAGGTATATTTCAAACCCTGTGGCATGTGGGGAGTAATTGGCTGTCTAGGCTTCTCCTCCTGCCATAGCTGAGCTAGAAACTATACAGTTTCTAATGTAGACTGTATTCTAATTCAGACTGTAATGACTCCCACTCTGATTTGTCACACAATATGATGAACCACAGTCTACTTGTCAGTTCACCCTCAGGCATGATTTGAGGTCAGCATGTGAAGTATTACAAGGCTATGCCCACTCCTTACCAGCCTATATTGAGATGTTGTGCCACCACATCACTCTGATTAAGTAGGCTTTAAGGTAAAATATCATTTCAAGAACAGTCTACTGTTACTGCATGCTTGTCCTAACAGTAGGAGACATCATTGTAGGAAGGAAAACAGAAAATGCTGGAAAAACTCAGCAGGTCCGGCAGCGTCTGTGGAGAAGGAAACAGAGTTAGCATCTCAAGTCCAAGTGACTCTTCTTCAGAGCTGCTGATGCTCTGAAGAAGAGTCATACAGACTTGAGGCATTGACTCTGTTTCACTCTCCACAGATGCTGCCAGACCTGCTGAGTTTTTCCAGCCTTTTCCGTTTTCATTTCAGACTTCCAGCATCTGCAGCATTTTGCTTTTATCATTGTAGAAATTCTTACTTGAGGGCTGGAATTGGTCTAAATCTTTTCCACATTTTCCACTGATGCTGAATAGACAGTAGAAATTTCTTATGAACCCCCAAGAACAAAGTGAGTGAAATTAACAGAATGCTTGACATCTCCTTTATAACATCAAGGAAAATTAGAGCATTTGATGGAAGAATTGAGTTACATTCTGCTCTCACTCAATTTTAAATCCAATTGTGCTTGAAAGCTTCTTAACTTTGGAGAGTCGGTTAGTAAATAACTTTCTGAAATGATTACAAACTTATTTGGTATCATAATTAGATATAATTTTCCACTTTCATCAAAAATAAATGACTCATTAATATTTTTCAGAGGAATGGAAACAAAGGCCACTAGAACACCAAAAACAAAACTGAAAATGATCTTAGGCAGTCTTTAATGATGCAAATCCTCAACATCTGTGAGATCAACTCTTCACTGTCTTAGACTTTACATGTAATACATATTTACATGGTTATAATGAATGTTTTTAATTAAGCACTATCTTTTCTTCTTGTGGAGTTTGTGGCATGGAATGGACATTTATTGTTCCCAGGGCAAGTGATCATCCCTCTGGCGACAGGGTAGTATTGACTCTGGAATTACCCCATCATTTGAAATTTAAAACATTGAGTACATTTGAATTTTTTAACATATGAATTGCTAATATATGTGTGCCATTATATATTAGTTAACAAATATGCATAGTTGTCCTTGTATGCAATAGACATTTAAAACATACTTGAGTTCCAAGTGGAAAGACACAATTTTTAACTGGCATTTGAACTTATTTGCTCTCACTGGACAGGTTTCCTCACTTCCCAGCTGGGCCACTAGATATAGCCCTGAGCAAAATGAAGTGGTGCTGTTTTCATGTGAATTCAGAAATCAACAATTTTTGTTTTTTTATCTGCAGCATGCTCAACACAGCAGATCAAACAGACGTGTGTAAGAAAGAGTCTCATCTGTGCGTTCGCTATAGCTTTCATCATCAGTGTAATGCTCATAGCAGCAAATCAGGTGCTGAGAAGTGGGATGAAATAAGAGCACAACAGCCTCAAATCAGCCTACACCTGGACAACTCTGAGAAACTGATAGCAGCCCAATTGCATGGTAGTCCTATTGATTTTGGAGTCCCTGAAGGAACATCCAGCCTATACAGGAATACAGGAAATTAGATGCATGATAATGCATGGATTTTCAAATACACGGTGATGTGACAACTTTTATTTTGTGAAACATTTACAATGTTGATGAACAGCACCCAAAAGGATATCACTAAGTGCACTACTGGCAGATGAAATCTACAGTATGCATGACACTATTGAGTAGGCATAAACCTATAGTGAAGACTGGAGGAGCTCCTATTTTGGCAGAGTGAATCCAAACATGTTTGTGTAAAGAGAGAGAAAAAAAAAGACTGGTGAGTGAAAGGGTTCTGGATATTGTATATTCATTTCTTCCTTAGAAAAACAGTTATCTTGCCAGTTGATTTTTGGTCACAATCTGAATTTTCCATAAACATCAAACAGATGCACATCCTGCTTATTCTGTGACTGTTTTTCAACAAAAAATCAACAGTCACTATCTTGTTGGTTCAAAAATGAATTTCCACACTTCAATTTGCATTACACAACTTAACGTATCACAATTTGATACTATATACAAACCATTAAAGTACATGGTTAATATCTTAGCATTGCACAAATATCATTTTTAAAATGTAATTAGCTAATGTAGGGTAATACGGCCAGTTATAGGTAGAAACTAAACCTGTACAGATTTGAGTTTTAAATAGAATCAGTGTAACCCTTTGTAATTATCCTGTATTTACTCACAATTTCAGAAAATGTATAAAGAACTCTTGCACCAACTACTGGATATCAGCATGAAATATAATGGTTTTCAAAGCAATATAACAGATATACTTCCTAGAATGGAAAGGAGCAAAAATACAGGTTTATCCAAATCTATCTGGTTTGATGGAAAAACCATTGACCTTTTCCTATTCAAGCCTTGGGCTTAGTTTTCCAATGACAAGTATGAAAACACCTGAAGCCAAGTTTTCACTCTGTCTTCGCGTATAAGGAGGAAAGTAATGGCAATGTTAGAGGTTTGGATTCATTCTCAATTTGTCAGAATGCTGTTTTCATGTCCCTAGTCAACAGTTTTAAAGCACTTTTACTTTTTTAGCAAAATACAATACATTGAGGAAATCTAGCTTGTTGTTTTATTAAAATTGCACAGATATATTTTTGCATAGTTTACTATAGAAACTTTTATTCATTTACGGAGGATAGAAAAACATGTTTATGAGGTACAGGGCAATGACATTTCCAGCACTGGATTTTATTGCCACTGTTGATGGTGTTTGCTATGTGAACATGAGAAAACGTTAGAGGAAACCAAACCAAATTGTTGGAGGTTTCAGGGTCCTAACGACTTCTAAGAAGAGAAAGGATTCTTTTTCTTATTAAATTTAATACACTTGATAGGAAAATATAGCCTGCATTGGAAGATGGTTGACAGCCAGCCAGTGTCAGTTCTTTGGGATGTATTCAATCATGCTCTGTGGTATTATTATAAGCTTTCTTACAATGATATGATATGAGTTAAGCGTGAGATATTAACCTTTACTTCCTCCAACACAATGAACCATGAACAATCGATTGTCACCCAAGTGGGTAGAAATTACAGAGATGGCGGGGTAAGAAAGGGTTTTAGGACAGAACAGACAAAATTTATATTTACAAAAGGCTTTTTTATTTTGTATCTCAACAAGACATCAAATATTTATTAAATTTGAAGCAAAACATAAACACTTTAATTCTATTCTTAATATTTTAACTTATTTACTGTAGTCCTGACAATCTTCATATTTCATAGAAAATCTGAAGGTACACAGAGGCTAATGAAATAGTACATTGAGCTGTAGCAAACAACTCAGGTTACCATCACAGTTAATGCTGTGGTTTAGGTTTAAGTATGAGAATCTAGCATTGTCAACGATTTAGTGTAGTTGAACTGTCAATAATCACTCTATAAACTATAGTTTTAATTATACATAAAAAGCATTAACACATTTTTGCTTAGGGATGTAATAATAATCGCATCTACTAAAACCAATTATGGGAGCAAAAAGTGCACTTAAAAATTAAACAAGATATCCCAGTACATGCCAAAAGACACCAGAGTAGATTTAAATCTTCCTTTAAAGTCCCAAATTAATTTAATGCTTTAAATCACGATGATTTCTTGTTAAAATTAAAAAGTCTATTATTTGATTTTCTATGAGAAGCAAAATTCAAGACATTGTTAAAAATGTCTTAAATTCCAAATATTTCCCTTTAGTTTACAGCAATGTCATGATACATCCGATACTTAATCAGCTGTTCCATGATGTGTGTTGAATTGCAGCCATGACCATTAAATTAACTGCTCAATGTTTAGTATCATCCGATGGAATAGCTTATATTAAAGGAAGCAAATGTCAACCTGACAGAAAATAAGAACTTTATGCTTATGAGTACTGCGGTTTAATCCTTAGGCTCTGAAAATATGCCATATGATACGCATTCATCTGTGATCCCTTCCTCTGCTATTTTAGTGGAAGCACTAAACAATATATTTTGAAGAGATTAATGCCCCTGCTAAAATAGCAAAGAGAGAAAGCTCAGACATACATGCTAAGCATTAGTATCCTAAGGTGTAAATTCAGGTACTGCGAAATTCAAGGCTCCCTGTGATGCTTCAAACACCAGTTCAAATACAGCTGGAAGAAATTGTTCCGAAGATGACTTTGTGTATCTATTCCACAAACAAGCTAATCTTTCATACAATTGGATAGAGAAACCTTTGCTTGGAAAGTTATCTCATCAGCAGCCCAGCTAATCCAATTTACATGCTGCTGAGAGAATGGGATTGATTTCCCTTCGAGAGTGGACTACAGCTGGCTGACAGGCAGTGTGCACATAGCTGCCTAATCATTCCGGTAGGAGGCCTGTTCCATTTTCAGTTCAGGGCCTGATTAACATTGGGCCAGCAGGCTCCAAATGGAAAAACGAAGTTCCCCAAGACAACCTGCAATATCAGGCAGTGCACGACAGCCTCCTGGCTGCTAGAAGGTACATCCATGGAAGATGGGCTCCAATCTTGGTGGGGAGGGGGAATAGAGAGAAGTGATTTGAAGTGGCAGCAACACAGGCTGGTTTTGTGCAGCCCTGTGGAGCACTCCTGTTCCCCCTGGCCTCGTAAATATAAAGTGAAAGTTACTCATCGGTTTCTCTTCAGCCCCGCTGCTAGCTAATATTGGGCAGAGCATGCACGTTACATGTTTAGTCCAAAAATAATGTAAAGCATTATTGGCATTGTAGGGGCCTAATTTACAAACAATACCTAGATGCCCTCGATAGCTGGCCTCCTGGGTTGCTTATTCAGAGGATCCTGGCAAAATGGAGATGACCATTGTGATGGCAGTAATGAGGCACCATGTTCTTCCATGCCATTGTAAGGGTAATACCACCTATTTGTGCTGGGCAGTAGATCTCAAAATTCAGCCCAATACACTGACATCACAGATAGGGTTATTAAGGGAGACATAAGTAGTCAGAAATAAAAATTGAACTGTTGGTTTGGTAACTTACCTTATAGATGTTTTATTTATTGCAGCAATAGCATCAACACTGTGTGCAATATTAACACAGCAAACTGAAACAACGCAAATTCATCTACTAAAGGCACTTGTAGCTACAATACTTTAAAGCATTTATCATTTCTTTTTGTTACTAATCTGTTAGCTTTAGATAATGAAAAAGATCATGTGTACATATTTTGTAAGGAAAATATAGAAAGAAAATTCAGAATTAGGGTAATACCCTAAAGTTCGTTCATTCTTCCCGTGCATTAATTGGAAAGTTCAGTGACATCCATCATCTAAGGATGTGTTCCGTAACTCCAATAGCATCTACAGTGGGCTTACTTACTGTGCCAAGCCACTCTAAATATTGAGTAGGGATATCACAATACACAAAACACAACAGAGAAAGCCCAATGTTTGAACCGTAAACCGTTTTCTGTGCAATATATTTATTTCTCTGCATGAATAGATATAAAATACGTGTTCGGGAAGTGTATGTTTTATTTGATAGAATATTTTAAGTTAACATTTGTGTAGAAAATATTACTTTAACTGTACCACCAATGTTTCTTCATCCTAACGTAGTCTATGACATCATTTATGAATGCCTTTAATTTTGTACCTTGTCTGTTCTTGTCAATGCATAATGAATAGGAGAACTGTAACACAACAAATTATGTTGAAATTGTTCATAAGTGTGATGTATGAGTTACAATGTCAGTAGATAGTTGAACCCAACAGAAGTTCAGGAAACAATCACCCCACATAGAAGATATGCTGTCTGTGAGTGAGCCATTTCACTGCCCTATAATTCATGAAGTGTAAATTTAAATTTATATTTATAGAGTTGTTGAAAATGTAAAACATGCTATTATCCCCTTTTTGTAATTCCTATCTAAATAATAATCTACTTATATCTATGTCGCTTATGCACATCCAAAGTTCAACTTAACAGGAGTGTTATTATTGTTGTAATAGTATATATAATCTACATTGTGTCCTGTTGTGTGTGTAGTGAACTGTGTCTGGTTGAATTAGTGCTGAATTTAGAATTCAGGCCATTTTCTCAATCCAGCAAAATCCCACTGAGCAGTGAGAATAGAAGTAATTTAAAGGGTGGTACGAGCAGCAGACAAGGTCACATGCTTGGCATACGAACTGGAAGTAAATATTCATGTACAGGAAAGTATATCAGATATACCCTGTCAACTAGTTTAAATCTGTTCCCAAGCTGCGTTATGTTTACAAGACTTGGCAAAAACCTGCATATCAAACCAAATCTCAGAAGACTTTGCGTTTCATATGTGAGAAACACTGCCGCTGACATTTATTTCGTATCACTGTATGGTTGATCTTGGGATTTTCTAAAAACATTTTTTCTTTTAATTTAGCAGTCTGTTTTGCTCTTAGTTCATCAAAACTAAAATAACTGATAAACACACCAAATAGAAAAAGGAATTGTCTTCACTGGGGGCTCATACATTTATGCCCACTGAGGTTTCTTCAATTATCATTATGATTTTGAAGTCTGTAAGAAGAGGCAACTTCTGAGCTTTCCATTCCCGCTGCACTGCCTGAATTCCACCAGAGACACCAACAAAGACTTTGATGGTCTCATCAGTGTTGGCTGCATATTAAATAGATAAAGGCTTCAGGCAGAGGTTAACTAGGACTTCAATAACGGTGATTCATCATTGTAGTAAAAGAGGCCATATGTCAACATGTAATGGAGTAATGGATTCCAAGTCATGTACAAGGAGTGTTTCATATGACCTTTTACTATGCAAGTTGCTGCTATAGATGGTATATCCTAAAATGAACAATATGTTGAAAGGGCTCTTCATTATTACTTCCCTGAATAAATAAAGGGGCAGGTATATTAGAAGTTTTTTTTAATGTTGCTAACTAATGGGTAATAAAATGCTTAAAGCAAAATGTAATTTTCAAATATGTAAAGTTATATTTTTAAAGCAACAGTAATCTTTTTGTTGGTCTTTGAGGTGGGCTTGATTGTAGAAGTAAACATCAGCAACACAACTTTTCTTCATACAAGTCTTTGTTCCATGCAGTTTTTAGTCAGAGCAAGTGGAAAATGTTCACTTGTACTCTCTTTGAGGGAAGAGTTCTGCATTTGCACGCTCAAAAGTATGAGAGTGTGATTCAACAGCTTCCTGTACCAATAGAGTTTTTTTTCTACAGGACAGCCAAATCTTTTTATCAGCGGGTAATAGGTAGCTGCTCTCCTATACCACCAAAAATTTTCAATAAAACTCAGACATTGAACACTGTGAAGTCAGACCTTCCAACTTATCCTCATTGTAAGAGGATGAGATGATAAAATAGAAGATGGTAAACAAGCCAAACCTCTGTGGCTGGCTCAGTAATTCAACATAAAAAAAGAAAATGCTGGAAATTTTCAATGAGAAACAGAGTTAATGGGCAGGAGTTTGCCTTTTGGGTCAGGACTCCAATGCCAGGGTCAAGTGGATGTCACTAGCCTGCACTATGTGGGGAAACAGACACCTGGCAGTGATTTTCCCTGAATTGACCAGATAGTGGCCAGAGGGTGGACTTGCCATCCAAGTAAGTATGGAGGGTAGACTCTCGAAGCTGGAGGGTCAATAGGAGGTCCTCCAGTTTAGAAGAAGCAGCAGCCTGCCCCTCTCTGTTAATTGGCTTCAAGCAGCTATTCACTTACTCAAAAGCCAATCCGGCCCCCGAGAAAACAACCCAAGATTTGGATGGTGCCAACAAATTGACACACCAGCTGACGGTGTGAATTTTTGCAGCCACCTGGCTCCACCCCCTATGGCGGTGAAAATCCTGCCTAAAATTTCAGATTGCTGAGCTTTTGTCAAGTTGCAATTTGTTAACTCCGTTGTCACATATGCTGTCTGACCTGCTAAATATCTCCAGCATTTGCTGTTTTTATTTCAGTTTTCCAGTATCTGCAGCTTTGTATAAGTAATTCAAAACCTGCACTTGCAGGTCCACAGTCTTCCAGCGGACAACTGAGTGCCAGTCAGGCTTGTTAATGGTCAATCGAGGGTTAAATCTGTCACTCGGGGCTGGGTTTCTTTTTCTCTCTCCATTTTGGATAGCTCTGTGAACAATGCAACTGGTAGAGCGTCCCTAGCTTGAACAATGGGATACAGCTTCAGAAAGCTGTGCAGTTAGAACTGATTAAATTCCTGTACACACATGTGAATCATGGAGCTCTGGTTTGGGCAAGTGTCATGTGTCTGTACTGGAATGGAGTTTCCGCTCCATAATAGACAACCCAAAACTCTTCAGACTGTGGTAGATTTCTTAGCGACTTGATTTGGCTATTCTTGATTGTAGATTTTCATGCATGTCATGACCAAAAACAAATCCTCATTTTGAAGGTAATAGCCTCATTTCTGAACAATCATCTGGGTCTTTATATGACAATTGAAAGCTTCTGAGGCCCTGCAACCCCAGCAAATTTGGCTACTCTTGTAAGTTCAGTATTTGGCTAAGAATTTACCTTCATAATATTTTCCTTCAAGTTGGAAGGTCTGTAAGACAAAATCAGTGGAAGGCACCTTCTTGGATCAGTGTCACTGGCACCAATAAATTAAAGGATTTTTCTGCCATTGGTTAAATTATACTATGTTTTTAGCACCAGTGTGAAACTCTGTGTGACTTATGCTAGTAGTACAGTGTAGTGGGAGCCTAAGATAATTTGTTGGATAATTTCATATGAATGCTGAATGTAATCATCTGAAATTCCACTCTCTGCTTTTTGAATGAATGGCTTTTTGAATTGGGCTGTTGGCGAAAATGGATTCGTGCCATTGCTAGTTTAGTGAGGAATTTCATACAAATACTTTACTGTAATTGCTTATTAGCACCTAAAGTCCCTTCTTCCTCTTTCATGAATTTGCCTATCTGCACAAAAGTCCTTGTACATCAGTTCACCCATTGCGGGCCCAAATGTTCACTTTTCCGTGGTTTTAAAAATAAAAAATAGAAGCCATATTTAAAATGCTGAAGGAAAGAAAAACACCCAAATGTAATTTTTTTAAAAGAAGGGTGTCCTGGAAGTATTTCCTGCAGCCAGCCTCCTCCCCACCCCCCCCCAAACCCCCATACCCAGAAGGAACAAACAGTAAAAACTGGGAAGAGCACTGGCCTGAACTGGTCTTGTATACCTTAAAATAGAACACCAGTAAAACTGGGAAATAAGAGTACTGGTCTGAACTGCTTTCTCCTCCTGGACAGCCCTATGACCCCGACAACAAGAACTCCCTGTGACCTCGACAACAAGGACTCCCCATGACCCCGACAACAAGAACTCCCCGTGACCCCGACAACAATTACCCCCCGTGACCCCGACAACAAGAATTCCCCGTGACCCCGACAACAAGAACTCCCCATGACCCTGACAACAAGAACTCCCCATGACCCCGACAACAAGAACTCCCATGACCCCGACAACAAGGACTCCTTGTGGCGCCAATGGCAGTCCACCTCCAATCTTAAGTAAAGCACTGTAAGTATGACAAACTTTACATTTTTCTTGTTTTATTAAATAATTTCTCCAGTAAATTTCTCTTTAAATTTATCAAAAAGATAGTTTTTATTGTCTTTGATCCTTTATGCATGTAAAATTTTAGGATGGCTAGAACCTAACTAATTGACTCCCATTGCAAAGTATATTCGTCATTTGTGATTTTGATGTTTGTGAGGTTCCACGTGAATGTAACCCCCACAAACGACGGGACTACTGTCCTGCATGGTGCAATGTCAAGGCCACTATATTTTCATTGAACAGAATCATAGCAAATGAAACAAACATCATGAATTAGGACACTACTTTTGACATGCAATGTGGATGAATTTTAAACACTGAAACATATATTAAAAGCAAATGTTGGGTAGATTTGACTTGTAACAAAGACCAAAAAAAATACACTAACTTGTTATGCATGTATTTTAAAAGTCTGGATTTTAAATTTTATTTAAATATATGCAGAACTGATTTGTGGGTTGCTTTTAGTGCATGAACTAACTTATTTTTAAATTGTTTGCAATACTGAATAAATCTATGTTTAATTTTTTATTAAAATGTTATACGTTTCAAAATTTGGTATAAGAAAATTGTTTAATAAAAGGGTAATTACTTCCTGAAAAGTTGTTTCTTTTTATTTCTTTCAACAGATGCTGACAAAAATATTACAAAAAAGTTATGTTGGCATCGTGGATCACGAGTCACTGAGTTATCAATGTTGTGTAAGGGTAAATTGGCCAGCTAGAAGTTTTAAACCACCCTTTCCCTGTGAACTTAATATATAGGGAATATCTCAGTTGTGATCCGTAAGCTTGTATGGGATAGGCTAGATGAACCAGTTGGCCTTTCCCTGTTGTAAGTATGTTTGCACATTTGCATGAAAGCACATTACCGGGAGGAATAATGGGAGGTTTACCCTTTAGCTAATCCATTTATGCCAATTTGGGAAGAGCCTAGAGAATGGATCCAAAAAGTTATACAAAAAAATTATTTTCTTGGGTCTAGTGTATGCCTAAAAAAGTATCTACTATCTAACACTGTGGCACAATCAAATTCCTTTACAATTCCTTGCTTCGAGGAACAGTAAAATGTGAACATGCAGCTGTGTCAAATGGATTTTCATTCAAGCATCAACCTGAAGGGAGAGTCGTTATTGTCAGATGAACTTCAACTAAAAATGCTGTGAAGTTTGAAAATATGTTGGCCTCTGCTTAGACAGAGAGATGATTATTGTGAGTGAGCAGACACGAATTTGGTTATTGTTGAGACTGACAGTCAGATTCTATGGGCAGCTGGTCTTAAAGATAAGATTCACTGCCATTTTATTTTTCAAATCTAATTACCGAGGCACGGTTAAGAGAAACAAGGCACTAATTTTATCATTTCACGGTGCATATTTTGTGAAAACTCTCCGCAGATGATTTGGTTTGTAAGAATAAATGGAACAGATGAAAAAAGAGATGATGGATTACCTCATCAATAATTTTTCCAACTCGAAGATTTTTCTCTTCAGCGCAATTTTCAGCCTTTATCTCCTCTCCATAAGGTTTAACATTAGTTATGGTCCCATCATCCACTCACTTTTTTCCAAGAGAAAATATAAGCCCAGAAGGTATAGTCAGTAATGTCATTTAAATGGGTTAAGCATTCATACCATAGTATAGTTCACTGCAATGTTCAGACTATAATGAAAATTCAATGTTGAAGTTTCAAACAATTTTTGAGTATTTGAAAGGAGCAATTTGTATCTGCCCCTTTCTTTGTCTCCCTTTTCTCATTCATCACTGCGCTTTGTTCACCTTTGAACTGGGGAATTGAACAATTCAGCACATCAACTTCTGAGTTCTACACTGACACAAGTTCTCAACTCTCCCACACAACAAAATTTGGCTGAGATCATGTCTGCATGACCAAGGCCCTTGCAATTCCAGCTCTCTGACTACAGATTAAGAGGTGTGACCACGTAAACAGGATAAGCCCCTTGCTGATTATCCTTTCCTCCTTATAGGAAAGCATCTGCCTTCACTGAGGCTTATTACTTGATGACATTCTAGGAGGTATCAAAATGTGTGATCAGTTTCAGCAGATGAGAAAGGTAGATACACAGGAGACAATATTGCATACTAGGTGAAGTACCGGGACCTAGTGATGGGGTGCATAGCATACTGGTTATGTTTCTGGACTGGTAATCCAGAGGTCTAGACTAACGCCCTGGAAACAGGCATTCATATTTCACCACAGCAGCTGGGGAATTTAAATTCAGTTCATTTAAATAAACCTGGAACAAAAACCTCATATCAGTAATGGTGGCCACAAAGCTGCTGGACCGTCATAAAAACCCAACTGGTTCTCTGTGGAAGGAAACCTGCCACCCTTAGCTCATCTGGCCTGTGACTCCAGATCCATAGTAATGTGGTTGACTCTTAAATGCCCTCTGAAATCCACTCAGTTGTATAAGGATAGGCCTTGCTCGTGACATTTACAGCCTGTGAATGAATTTTAATAAGTTGGTTGAATGACAGACGGTATACCAAGGTTGTACAATGTCAGATTCCGTCTAAATGAGCACCTGAAGTGGGAATTTGGATATAGTAGTATAAGGGTTTGGTATGTACAGGTTAATGTGGGACTGAGTACTGTACCGCCCACTCATGATGTAAGAAGGTGACCCAGACCTAGGACCAGTGTGATGTTGAGTAGAGATGTGTTAAGACTTAGACATGGATCTCTTTGTCTGTACCCTTTACTGTATATATGTATAAAGTTACAAGTAGTTAATAAAGACCTGCTGTTAACGTACAAAATATTATGAAGATGTCCTTAACAGACACATTCGGTTACCAACACCATCCCAATAGATACTAGGATATAGAGCTTTCGACAGAGTAGTTTTGGAAAACCATGATTCTTTGACTTTGTTGAAAAGCCTGGAATTGTCTCACACTCTATCTTGTTCTCTAATAATTTGCGCACTTTTGAGATTGAAATATGTTAGTTTGATTTGGATAACCCACACATGGAGAAAATTGAGACTTAAACAGCAACTAGTGCATTTCATTGCAATGGTCATTTCTCCACTGCATCACATCACAAGGAGACGAAAACCATAAAAAAAAGGGCAGGGAAACTGGCCTCAGTCATGTGAAGGGGCTGTAGGGCAAAGGCTGCAATGGCGAAGTGGCTGGGTGGAGTGGGGGAAACTGGCCTGCAGGGCTAGAGCTGTTTTGGGTGGTGCGACTGGGAATGGTTACACTCAGAACACGTGAGTGGGTGGAGTAGGGTACAGGAGGTTAACATCCTCAGTACCAGGATGGGGAGAGAGTATGTTACAGAATAACATAAGCTACTTGGGGCCAGAATGTGGAGAGCGCTGAGTGAAGGGGCGTTTTAGTTTATATTGCTGAGCTTGCAAAGACTGGCCTTGTCCCAGTCCAGGGAGGGGAGGCCATGTCAGTCCAGTCTCAGTCATGCCCAGCATGTTGTGCACAGGGCAATGTCGGACTATCACACACCTCGGTCCATGGGGTTTCTGGCATCATACTGAGCCGCAGATGGCACACTCAGTCAGGAGAGGCATCTGAAGCCTATAGATGGGGAAAAGGAATTGTGGGGGCATCTGATGGCGTGTGGCGATGTAACTGTGCAAGTGGCCTCAAGATGGGGAGGGGTGAGGTCCACACAGGGCATAGGGACATCTACCCCAAAATGTTCAGGGGCTAACAAATCAATATCCACCACAAACACATTGGGATCAAGGAATACAGGAGGAGGGTTGAGAGGTGTTGAAGGAAGGGAAACCTGAACATTAAGCTTCCCCAGGATAATGGGAGGGGTTTCCACACTCACACAGGGAGGGTCCAAGCTGGTCTGGCAGTGAGAGCTCAGCACCACCATCTTCCAATCTGCAGCAATGGCATAGAACAAAATGAAAATGAAGAAATACTCTGCTGATGAGGGCTCTGTGGGCGGATTGGAGGGCAGCTACAGGCACTGGGGTTGGGGAGGGTGGGGGGTTGATTAAAGGGGCTCCCAACTGAACATTCCCATTAGGAGCCTTTGTGAATTGTGGCACCGGGCAGTTCACAGAAAAGAAGCCTCAGGCATCCCCTCAAATAATCTCATTTCCTTACTAAACATTTTCCCTCATAGGGAGAATTTTCTCCCCACCGGGGGGATTGGATGGAAGCGGGCGCGCACCCAGAAGCGCTGAGCGCTCCATGTGCGGGCAGGGGCAGTAAGCTGAGTCGGGGCCTGCACTCTTTCGTGCATGCGCATGAAAGAGTACAGGAATCTCCTTGAGGCACAGAGCTGCCTCAGAGAGATTAGTTTGATTTTTGAAAATTTTAATAAAGAAAAAAAAAGTTTTGAAGACATGTCCCCTCATATGACAGTGTCACATGAGCTGGGACGTGTCAATGAATTTTATTATAAATTTTTATTAAACTTTAAAAACCTCCATGAAACCTCATCCCGCCCATGGATGAGGTTTCATGATAAATGCGAAGGCCACCTGGGCTCTTCACCTGCCACCAACCTTAAGGTTGGGTGGGCAGCTCAGTTAATTCGTTTAATGACTATTTAAATGGCCTTAATAGGCCTTTGACAGTTCGGCGGCCGCGCAGCCGACTCCGATATGCGCCCACCGAACTCAAGATCTGAATGACGTCGGGACACAGGCCAAGTGGACCCCACCCCTGCTCGCCGACCCAAAGATTCTGCTCCATGTTTATTCCAAAGAGTGTAGTGAATGAGAATCCAAGCGCCTGGGCTGAAAGCAGCACATCCAAGCGCCTGGCCAAAACAATGTCATAGCAGAGAGTCATGTAAAGGGTTGAGTGGGGAGGGGGGGAACCTTGAAGCGCACCCCACACTGGCCATCATGTTAGGGGCAAGTAGTTGCTGACATGAGAACAAAGCCCTTGATCCCACATTCGCTGATGAGTCATTGTCAGAAAGAAGACCTTTGGAGGCTAATGTTGACTCTTGTTTGTTTCTCATTGATACTCCAGAGGGAAGACCAGCAAGAAGCTGGAGTCTGCATTTATTGCTGCCTGCATATTCACATCTGGGCAGGAGAGAAGGAGAAGATTGCAACAGAGGCGCCTGGCTCATCAAAGCGGGGAGCAAAACCCTCAAGACCAAGGGCCAGCAGGGCCACCTCCAGACACAGAGGAGGAGGCTCCCAGAGACGTCGTGCATAGGCGGCTCGCAAGGCTGAGGGTGTACAGGACTCATATGTCTCATCTGCAGATGAGTGAGAACCAATGTTGCCAATGCCTCAGCATGTCCAAGGATCTGGTGACTCACATTTGCCACATTCTCCAGGGATTGGCGCCACGGGAACTGGGAGGACATCCAGTGATGAAAGTGACAGCTGTACTACTTCTATGCCACTGGCTCCTTCTAGGGCTTGTCTGAGGACCTCTGCGGGATCTCTCAAACCTCCACGCAAAAATGCAGACATGAGGTCACTGACACCTTTTTTTTAACCAAGGCTCACAATTATGTCAACTTCAACAGAAATCAAGCAAGCCAGATCATTGGGCCTTGCTGAGGTTTCCAAATTCCTACAGGTGCAGGGTGACATCGACTGCACTCATGTGGCTATAAAAGCTCCCTGGCAACAGGTACTCAAATACAGAAACAGGAAAGGATATCACTCGCTCAATGTATAGCTGGTCTGCAACCACAAAAAACGTATCATGCAGGTTTGCGCCAGATATCAGGAAGCATCCACGACTCATAGATCTTGGGTAGATCGCAGATCCCAGACATCTTTGAGGGACCACACAGGATCCAGGACTGGCTCCTCGGTGACAAAGGGTACCCACATAGAACGTGGCTGATGATGCCATCCGGTGGCTTCAGACTCCTGCAGAGAGAAGGTACAACGGGGCTCGTGACACTGTCTGAATATTTGTGGAGCACACCATCAGGATCTTAAAGATGTGATTCCGATGCCTGGGCAGATGCAGTGGAGCACTCCAGTACACTCCCCAGAGGGTCTCATAGAGCATCATGGTTTGCTGAGCGCTGCACAACTTGGCACTGCAAAGAGGGGAGGACTTGCCAGATGCTACATGGAAGAGCTGCACATCTCCTCCGATGAGGAAGGCATTGAAGGGGACGAGGAGGTTGAGTTGGAGGAAGCAAAGAATGCAGGGGAAGAGGCCAGACAAGGCAGGTGTGAGGCCTTCCTTGCCACCAGATTTCACAAGGAGAATGACGAATTGCAGTGAATACCCTCTTGGACAAGTGCCCTCCATCATGGGCTATTAACACCAGTGTTGCTATTCCTCTCATTTCACCCATGCATTTCAATATGAGAGTGAATTTTTAACATCAGACTCACATTGTCCTGATCTTGTGAAGGATGATGAAGCCTCAGCAGTATGTGTCCTTGTTGAGATGAGGTGCTAATTGAAGGAGGGAGTCCTGGCATCAGAAGTCAGAAGGTACTTCAAGCGTATCTCCAGCATCCCAGTCACAGCAGCAGCATACAAGAGCCAGGAGCTGTTCCAATATCCTCAGTGAGCTCGTAGCTGTAGGCCATCAATGTGACAAAACTCCTCAAGGAGATCTATCTCCAGCAATAAGACAACACATTCTGTGTAACCTTGATGGTGAAACTGATAGGTGACACTTGGGTCAAGGCAGCCTAAGATGTTCCGCAGGCGTGCATCTCAATCCTCTGTGTCACCTTCTTCCCCATCACATTAACATCTGGCAATCTCAGTTAGGGATGCTGGCCCACTTTTATCCTCACCTTACAATGCATGTCGACCACCTGAGGATGACAACGTTCAGCCACTTGCATGCCAGACCTTAAAATGCCTCCTCCTTAATACATTGTGCCCTCACGGCCAGCCCTGGCCATGGTGAACTCCAAAATTTCTCAGACACCATGAAGCCTTCAAGGTTACAAGTTGTTGCTAATAAAGAGCACACTGCAGCTTCAGTACACCCTTGACCCTATCCCACTGCTCACCTCAACATTGTCTAAAGCTACAATGTGCATTTCTAGAGCATGTTCAAAGGCCCTATTGATCACCAAATATCACCACATTTTGCAATTAGCATCACTCGTCTTGGCAAGTGTTTAAGTGATGGGACGCACAGCGCTGCATCCCAACATTGTGACGAGGGCCTGCTGGCTGCATGGATGAGATCATTCACCCTCTTTCTGCAGTGGGTGGCTGACCTCTTCAGTGCTGTGTTGGCATTGATCACCACTGCCACCACCTGCCAAGCCAGAGTGGTGAGGTTGGTGGACCTCCGCCAGCCATGATGGGGGTAGAGGACATCACAGCAGGCCTCAGCTGCATCCAGCAGGTATTCCAGGGAGGCGTAACTGAATTTGGGTGCAGCTGCCTTCTTCCCTTTTGGGACCATCTTTCTCACTTGTGGCAGTCCTGGGCTGCAGACATTGACAAAGCTGTGCACAGGTGCCGTTTAACTATCGGGCCCAGAGTGAGGAAGCGATGAGCTCACAGAGGGGCGGGTGAATCAGAGGCCTCCCGACCGTAATCCAGAATGCTTCCTGTGCGTACATAATTAATACAGCGGGAAGCGGACAATACGGCACAAAAACCCACCATTGCGGCCAGCAGGTAGAATGCCGTTTTTCACGCCTGTTGCCGCACTTAGTGCAATGAGTGGAAAATTGTAACCTAAGGCTCCAAAATGAGGTCCAGGATGTCTGCGCACAGATCCAGTGGGAAATACACAGGCCGCCGTGTTGGTAAAGGGATTTATGTGATATATATAATAAATTGTTATAGCACAGTGGATGGTAAATGCTGAGCTACTCAAAACCCAGAGGGAAACTTGAAACAGCTACCACAACTGTTTTTGCAATTTGCATTTTTATTTCGAGATGCATGCCTTGAATTCAATAGTAATAAGTCCACTGAGGCTTAGAGGTTTTTTACGAAACTAAAGTAAACATATATTAATAGAATAAAAAATACATAGGTCTACAAATTACTACTGTGATAACGCCTAGCTCCCTGAATTAATCTGACTCCCAGTTACAACTCCCTTAAGGCGGCAGTAAAACAAAAATAGATTTTAACAGACCCAGGCAAAGCACACAATACCCTGGACAGTGATATTCACAGTGGGCAGGATTTTGCCCATGATGGAGATGCTCGGCAGTGCCGATCGTGGGCAGTCGGGAAGCTGATTGCCACCCGCAATTGGCACCGCACTGCAATTTCATACTGGCGGGCCAATTAAGGCCTGTCCAGCATGAAATGCGAGCAGCAATGCTGAGCGCTGCCTATGCGGGCGGGGGGAGTGCGAGCCGACCGAGTGCGAACTTCATGCATGCGCACGAGTAGTGAATGCTGCATAATCTCCCTGATTTTAACAAAAATGTAATAAAACATGTCCCCTCATTAACTCTGTCACATGAGCAGAGACATGCTATTAATTAAAAGTTAAAGTTTTTGTTTTATTTTTATTTGCTTTTGGAAGCCTCATCCTGTCCGTGATTTCCAAAAAACTGCAAAGGCCACTTGGCCTTTTCGCCTGCCCACCAACTGTTAGATTGGATGGACAGTGAAAGCTTTATGTTAATTGATAATTTAATGGCCTTAATAGGCCTTTTAATTGTCAGCGGGTGCATTGCCGGCTCCGGCGCACACCTGCCGACCGAACTATCACGTGAGTGCATGCTGATGTCGGCACACTTGGCCGACATCAACGTGTGTCATTTCGTGCTCGAGCGGGTCGGGCGCACCCTCGCCCGCCAGTCGAAAATTTCTGTGCAGTGAGTTTTCATAGCTTCAGTTCCTATAGACAGCAACTTGATACCTAGAGGCTGGAGGCTTTTCACAGTTGTGTTAGATCTTAGAATCCTTTCTCCTTACACATAACCTCATCTCCTTTATACATGTTTCTCTCTTTTTAATGTAAATTCCATTGGTCCAATAAGTCTTTGCAACTTTATTTTTTCCATAATATAAATCTCCCATAGTACTCATATTATCAATAGCCTTTGGGAAGAACAAACATACTGTTTGGCTTAGCCTCTTATGGCTAGGTGTAACACTTTACCATCTCTTTGAAATTCACTGGTTTATCTAAAAATGCAAATTTTCCTCACACCTCACATTCTAAAACATCAACCATGTTTACATATTTAGCATTTCAAACCTAGCTTCCTTTTTGATCTAGCTGTCTTCAATTCAATTATTCCCCACATACACAAAGAGAAACTAATCCAAACCTCACTATTAACCTACCTTTGCATAAATCACAATAATATTATGAACATTATAATATTATGAATATTATATTTTCATGACATATATGACTTTGATATTGGAATACTGAGGAAAATTTCAAAATTAGCCGATGATACCAAGCTTGGAGGAATGGCAAACAATGAGGATTATACCAATTCACTGCGGCAGGACATAGGCTAGCAAAATGGGTAGCTAAGTGGCAGACAGAATTTAATACAGAGAAATGTGAGGGGGTACATTTTTGGAAAGGGGATAGGGAGAGACAATATATATTTAATGACAGTTCTAAAGAATGTAAGGGACAGAGAACTTGGTTGTTCATGTGCACAAATCTTTGAAGGTGGCAGGGCATATAGAGAGAACGGTTAGCAAAGCATGTGGGATCTTGAGTTTCATAAATAGAGGAATTGAGTACAAAAATGAGGAAGTTATGCTGAATCTTTGTAAAGTCTGAATAAGCACCAAACAGAGTATTGCATTCAGTTCTGTCCACCACACTTCAGGAAGGGTGTAAGGTTCCTTGAGAGCATGCAGAGGAGATTTACCAGACTGGTCCCAACGATGAGGGAATTTAGAAACAAGGTTTGTTGGAGAGCCTGGGGTTGTTCTCCTTGGAGCAAAAGAGGTTGATGGGAGAATGATAGAGGTATATAAGATTACGACAGGTAGATGAAAAAAACCTGTTTCCATTAGCTCTTAGGATAAGGACTAGGGTACAGAGATTTAAGGTTTTGGGCAAGTTATATATAGATGTAAGGAAGAACTTTTTTACACAGCGAGTGGCAATAACCTGGAACTCTGACTATGATGATGGTGAAAGTGGAGACGATTAAATGGTTTTAAAAGGAAATGGTCTAGTCACTTAAGGGAAATCAACTTGCAGGGCTACGGGGATAGAGCAGAAGAATGGGACTGACTGGGTTCCTGTACAGACAGCCAGCATGGACTCAATGGCTGAATGGCCTCCTTCTTTACTGGAATGACAGTAGGACTCTGTGTACCTGGTTGAATTCAAAAGCCAAAGTGTAAAAATGAACAGCAGTTCTTGGTTGGATTGATCTTTTTGTTCCGTGATAATAGAATCATTAATATTTCAATTTTCTATTTGTCGGCAGCTAAGCTTACACTGATTTAGAACCTTGGGTGGCTCCTCGAGCACTAAAAATTACACCTTTTTAAAACTTCTCTGTTATGGCATATTTCGCAGGGGTTTTTTTTACAATAGGCACTTTAATGACTGTTTAGCATATTACATTACACCCAAGTTTCAGGGCTTGTCCTGAAGTTAGCATCAGATCAGATTCAATTCCGTAAACAAGGTCTTTGTTGACACCTTTGTTTTCTTACTTCTTTCTCTGGAAATCCAGAAGACTTGCCAAGTTCCTTTAGTCAAAAATCAGGTTGCAAATTTAATGCCAAATGAATACATGGCAGTGTGGTGGTAATGTCACTGCGCTAGTAATCCAGAGGCCCAGGCTATGCTCTGGGGATATGGGTGCAAATGGCAGCTGGTGGAATTTAAATGTAGTTAATTAAAATCTGGAATTGAAAGCTAGTCAGTAGTAATGATGACCATGAAGTGATTATTGATTGTTGTAAAAATACATCTGGTTTAGTAATGTCCTTTAGGCAAGTCTATCTGCTTACCTGGTCTGGCCTAGCCTACATGTAACTCCGGAGCCACAGCAATGTGGCTGACTCTTAACGACCCTCTGAAATGGCCCACTCAGTTCAAGGGCAATTAGGGATGGGCAACAAATGCTGGCTGTGCCAGCAATGCCCACATCCTGTGAAAGAATAAATAAAAAAATTCTCCTTCCACTATAAAATCTTGTAATTTTCTTGCTAACTCACAAGGTTCAACATATAAGAAATGTGTTGTTTGTTTGTTGATTTATTTCTTTTTGACACAAGTCATGTTAGTCATTCTACCACAGAATAGTCACTGCTACTCTCTGCGCTAATGTTTACTTGCGCTGGTTGGCATGAAGAAAATGTATTGCAACTTCGATCCCAAGCAGGTAACCATCACACAAAGAGCTGTCATCTCATGACACGTTTCATACTGAAGCCTGAAAACATCCCAATGAAGTTGCTCTGAGGAAGGAAGGAGTTTTTCTTCCTCTGTTTTTATTAATATTACATGAGTATATTGGTGGATTTTCTGTTTTCTTTGAAGGTTTAGTCCCTGGTCTCTAAACTGTTCACAACATCTGTCATGATGTTCAAAATTTAATAGAAAACTTATTGCATGAGTGAATGAAGAATTTCAATTCATGTATTGCTGACAAGTAAAGGTACAGCATCAGACCTTGCATTTAAAGACCTCAGGAATTCTAAAATGCTTCACAGCCCAAGAAGTACTTCATGAAGTGTAGTCACTGCTATAATGCAGGAAATCCAGCAGCCAATTTGTGCACGGCAAAGCCACACAAACAGGTAACCACCAGATTATTTTTCAATTGATGTTGATTTAAGGTATAAACATTGGCCGGGACGCCTGGAGAACATCCTTGCTCCTTCAAATGGAACCAAGGGATCTTTTATACCCACCTGAGATGGCTGTTTAACATATCGCTCAAAAGAAAACAAGGAAAAGCTGAAAATGCTGCAATTTTCAAGGCTAATCCCAAATAAATTATGAGAAATGGTTAAGGGGGTCGGAGGGGGTCGATATGGAATGAATGGGCTCTTTGGTCTTGAAAGGAGGTAAATTAGAGGTACACATGATACAAGGTGGAATAAGAAGTTAGTCATGAGCATTGTTTCAAGTTAAACCACAAACCAAGATATGGAAAATAGGTATGTATGTATCTAGCCATAGTCCCAAAGGACCAAAGGCATCTCTCTCTCCATTTTGGCTACTCATAGCTTGAGGGGCAAAGCAAGGGAGCAGGGCCTCCATGAATTACCATAGCCAGTGTAGGGATTGAACTGACACTGCAGCTGTCATTCTGTGTTACACTCTAGCCAGCTGAGCTAACCGGCCCCCTATGAAACATAGGTACAAACTAGAAAAATGTAAGTTCAGCACTGATGTTTGACGTGCTCCTTTAATCAAAGTGGTAAATACAAGGAACAGTATTCTGATTAGGGTAGTGGAGAAAAAGATTCTGGAACCTTTAAAGAGGCAGGTTAAAGCTTGAAAGGAGAAATTTAAGGTTTCATTGGAAAGAAGAGCTTGTTGGATTGAATGGCTTCCCTCAATACACATACCATTGTGATTACAAGGATCTTTACACAAACATTTGGAATCTCCCTAAGTTTACTTACAGTCAAATACTCCTGAGCCATCTTCAATCAGATTTAGTTCTAGCATAGGATTTTAGCATAAGAAACCATCAGAAGATGTACAATAAGAAAGGTCTTTAACAAGAACCTCCATCCCCTGTCTCTCAAGAAAGGTGTCAGGTCCACCAGTCAATCAAATATATCAGCCCAGGCTAAGGTCTCATTCAAGGTCAAGATAGTTTGAGATCACTTCTGCAAGTATACTCAAACAAAGGTAACTGTGACGGAATTTCTCATAAACACCTTTGATCAAACGGCTATTCATCCATATTGAATAGACTGCCAGCAGCAAGGATGTTTTTGATGAATGTTATGGCACTGCGTTGGTTAAACAAGTAACAGGCCAAATAATCTATTGCGTCTGGCCCTGGAGCTCACACCTTATGGAACCCTTTCCAGCAAACTTATCTAGTCTGGGCGATACCTTTCTGTTGAAAAATGCTTTGTGTGACCTTGGATCTTATAGTTTGTAACAAAACAAAATACAAGTTAAAAATTCAACCCTAACCAAAAGTATATTTTTGTCACAACTGAAAGAACTTGAAAATATTCCTCAAATGTAGCTAACCCAAATTAAAGTTCTTGTATTTATTTTTTAACAATGAATTTACACCACAGAAACAGGCCATTTAACCCAATTGGTTCAAGTCAGTGTTTATGCCCTACAAGAAACTTTTCCTACCCTACTTTATCTCGCGCTATCTGCATAACCTTATATTCCTTTCTCCCCCGCAGTACTTACATAGCTTCTTCTTAAATGCATTTATGAAATTTGCCTCAAATTTCAGTTGTTCACAGATACTAACCTTGAAACAAGCAGGGCAGGGTCACATCATGGACAATTGCAGTCTGGGGTTTTAGATGCATACCTAAGTCACTATACGTCAGAACTTGCAGTAGGAGAAATAGTGGGACCAGGTGAGGTTACATTACTTATCATTGTGGTCTCCTTAAGGACAAGATCCCACTGTTAGAAAATTAACAATATTCAGCCAAGCTACATTCCTTGCATCCATATAAGAATGGATAAATTAGTTAGCTTGCTGTAACTGGAGTCTTAAAATTACTTATCCATTCTGAACTTATTTTAGAATTTGGTGTAAACACATACTGAGTTACATTTTGCTCCTTACACTAAGTTATTTTTAAGGGACAGATGCCATTTTACATTTCCCTTTACAACCCTTTCTTACTGTATGCTGATCGCTGACCTTTGTTCCCAGAACTGATTTCCAGGCCCAAATGATTTACCAAAATTAGTCGGAGCAGGTTTTGGAGGTCAAACCCATGTATTTAACTTAGGGTAAGTAGGTTTTGATTCTATGTAATATGTTGCAGTGGTAGCAACATAAACAACAATTTTCATTTGTTTAGCACCTTTAATGTAATTGTGAGTTGTCTCACAGAAGAGAAATGGAGTTTGAGAAACAGTGGAAGAGTTAAGGGAGAGCACTGCCAAACAAGTTTGAGAAGGCTTTATAGATTGTAAAAATGGCATCAAGGTGGAAGGTTTATGAAGGGAGTTCCAAAGTGAAGGACCAAAATGGCTGAAGACTCTGCTACCAGTGGTGTAACAGAAGGTGGTGGCTGTGCACAGCAGACCAGAGTCAAAAGACTCGATGACTAGAAAAAGGATTTTAAGTTTGATTCATGGGAGGATAGCGAGTTAATGAAGGTCAGCAAAGACAGGGGGCTTGGTGTGGTACAGGATGTGGACAACAGTGAATGATTTGAAGTTTGTCTAAATTGAATCTTTGGAGATCTGCTGAAGGGTGTTGAAGAAGTCAAATATGGAGGCAACAAAAGCATGAATAAGATTTCAGTGATGATGTGGATTAGGTAAAAGCAGATGCAGGTAGTATGAGAGAGGGTACAACTGGCAGAGACTCAATTAAAGATGAAACTTTATTGTAAGTAATGTTGTATAATGTTGTATGTGCCTGCATACCATTGTAATGTAAAGGTGTTCGGCAGGGCAAGGGTTAAAATGGGACTTGAGAATAGCACCACCCACAGTATGATATATAGAGTCACATGGTCATAGATTGTGAAAACAGTCTCGAGAGGACACTCTGGAACCAGCCTGCATGGAGGTAGCAGCACCATGCTTGACAGTAACCTGGCATCTGTAAATAGTTAAAGATTAACAATAAACAGTTTATGTTTAAATATAAAAGTCTCAAAGTCTCATCATTGAGACAGACATCTGAAGAACCTATAATACAATATGGTTGACAGCGTTGTGATATCAGCGCTATCAGTATGGTACAACACGGTTGGCAGTGGTGGTCGCTTCTACACGATATCACATCAGAGATAGTACCATAATCCGACATGGTGATCCACATGATCCACATCCAGTGATGTGAATGGTGGCAGCTAAATGCATGAACCCAGAACAGTATCCCAAGATATGAAACACTAAAAGCAGTTGAAGCCTAACTAAAGAGATGTGCTCCTAAGAAGAAAACTTGCAGAAGCTTCACGACAGATTTGGAAGTGAGGAATCCACCAGAGTGGGTGTAAGTCCATTGCAGAAAATTGCAAGAACCTGAGTGATACAGTTTATCAGATGATGAGTGAAAATACAAATAAAGTAGCTGTACTTACATTTTAGAATAAGTGGGGGTCCCAAGGGTTCAGCATCCAGAGGGCAGCTGAAAAAGAGCTGCAAGTAAAAAGCAAAGGTTAAAAAAAACAAACCTGTAAAAATCAGCTGGCAGAGTCAAAAGTTTAAGTAGAACCTGCAAAGTTTTTAAAAAAAAGAGGCCTGCAGATTTTAAGAACAAAATGCTGTTGCTTTAAGTTTAAAAAAAGGACCCCGATCAGACCACGAGCCAGCCAAATCTCCCAAGCCATTTGGGAGTATGAAAAAATGAAAGAATTGCACAGAAATGTTCCTATCTTAAAAGTTTAAAACAGTTTTTTAAAAAAGGCCCACTATTGTCAGGGAGTCTGCCGAAATCAGGAAAAGCATGGGAAACATACTGCGGAGAAACCGACAACTGCAGACTCAATCTGAGACGGAAAAAAAAAGTTACTGCACTGACAGCCCTTAAAGAGGTAATGACATTTAAAGCAGTAACTACAAAAGGAAAAAAAACAGCCATGGTTGGAAAATTGGAAGAGCCAGATGCATTTGTGGTATGGAAAGGACTAAATCAGACCAAAGAATGGGAGTCTTGGAGAAGAGAATTTTTACTGTACAGGAGAAGTACAGGATCAAATAAGGAATCAGAAGAAGTTTTTATTCATCTTTGTGAAGTACTCCACAGCCAATGTGTAGATCAATACTCAGCAACATCTGGTGAGATATTAAGAAGCTTTGACATATTTTAAACTCCAAGTTGTGGAGAGCGCAGACCCTAGAAGAAGGCCTTTAAAACCCCAGTAAAGCACCAAGGACAACAAGGGACACCAGACAGAGGGCAATAGAAGACCCTAGAGTGAGGACAACAAAAGACTCCGGATTGGGAGTAACAGAAAGCTCCAGAGAGAGGGACCCAAAAGACACCAGGGTGTGGGAGACAGATGGCAGTGCAAAGTGAACAAGTGGATATGAATGAAGGAACGCTGTCTGAGGTAATTCAAAAAAGTAAAACTTGCAAAAATTAAATGAAGCTGTTCTACAAGAAATTGTTCACATCAGAGCTGAACTGAAAGATTTGAAGTGTAAGATTGAAGCTGAGTATATACCTTTGAAATGCAATAAACCTAAATCTTCAATGAACCATGCTGTTCGAGGTCTGAACAAACAAATTTTAGAGACAACACAAAGGTATCAAGAGGAGAAAGTGACCCTCAATTCCATAGTTAGTAAATCAAAGCAGGAGTTAGGAAAACTCAACCAGGCAAAACAGCAGGCAGAAAAGGCATGCAAAGAAGTTGCAACCCTGCACTGCCATCTGTCTCCTTGAAGAATCAATGTGTAGTGTTATGATGTGGTAGATGATGTGTACCACATGAACCAAATCCATGAGGGAAACTTGGTCATGCTTTTACAAGGGTTTTGCCGTTTGTATTTATTACGAGAAGATGTGTGCATTGAATTCAGAAGTAATGAGCCCACCAAGTCATTTAGAGATTTTAAAAATTAAATTAAAATACTTATTAACAAACGAAAATATTTCAAACATATACATAAGGCTATAAATTACTTAATACTAAAACAACTCCTAAAATCCCTAATTAACCTTACTCACAATTACGCATCCCATTTAAGGCAACAGTCCAAATAGATTTTAGATTTAAAACAAAATCAGTAAGTTAACATAGTACCCACTTGACAATGGAATTCCAAATGGCTTCCCCAACTTCAGTTGCTTTACATAACAGACTTATGTACAAATGGCTGGAGGTTCCTTGAAGGCTGTTTCACATACTCCTTTTAGATCATTATCCTTTTTATATGTTTCTCTCTCTTTAATATGTAAATTCTATTGTTCCATAAGTCTTTGAAACTGTATCTACCTCATAATTTTAGAACTTCCATATTGCCTATATTGTCAGTAACCTTTGGGAAAAATAAATACACTCCTTAGCCTTGCTTATCTGGCTAGTTGTAAACAGACTAACATCCCTTTGAAACCCTACAATCCCTTCATTTATCTTAAAATGCAAATTCCCTTCACACCTTACATGCTAAGCCTGCATCTATGTTAACTCATTAGCATTTCAAGCACATTTCTACACCTAGCTTCTTCTGATCATTTCAAGCTTGACTCCAAATGTAATTAAATCGCACAGACAGAACCACCTATACTTACACCCATAGACCTACTACACAATAACCAGAAACATAGTATGAGAAGTATTATACTTTCATCACAGCAGCCATGGAAAAACATACGGAGCTAAAAAGAACTTTGGGCAGAATTTTGTCCTTGGCAGGGATGCTCAGCAGAGGTGGTCAGGAAGCTGACCACCATCGTGATTGGCACGGGATTGCAATTTCATGCTGGCATGCCAATTAAGGCTTGCCCAGCATGAAACACAGGTAGCAGCCCTGAGCACTGCATGCGCGGGTTGGAGGAGGATGGCAAGCGGGCCGAGTGCAAACTTCACGCATGCACACAAGTGAACACTTCATAATCTCCCTGAGGCACAGAGCTGCCTCAGGGAAATGAAGAGATATTGTGATTCTGACATGTTATTAATGAAAAATTACAGTTTTTATTTTATTTTTATTACTTTTGGAAACCTCATCCCACCTCATTCCAAAAAAATGCAAAGGGCACTTGGCCTTTTCACCTGCCCTTCAGGCCAACAAAAAATTTAATTCAGTTGATTACTTAGTGGCCTTAATAGGCCATTTAATTGTCGGCGGTGCACTGCCGGCTTCTGCGCGCACCCACTGACCGAGCTATTGCGGGATTGCACGTTGACATCAGCATGCTCGGCCAAATGCGCATCATTTCATGCTCGAGGGGGTCGGGCAAGTGGTCTCCCACCGAGCGAAAATTTCTGCCCTTTGAATATTACTTCAGTAAAAACTGCTTTGGAACTATCTTTAGCAAAAAAATGATGCACTGAAGCCCAGAGTGAGTTGGCAAGAAGTCAACAAGAAAATAAACAATTGAAAGAAGTGGATTGTCCTTCAAGATCAAATGCTAAAGGAATGCGTAATCATTCAGCAACATGAAGAAATGAAGACTGTCTTAAACAGCAGAATGAAAGCACAGCAAAAGAAACTCAAGGAGATTTTGCTGAATTACAGGAAATGAAAACCTGTTGAAAGAAAAGACATATATGAGATCAGAAAATGTAAATCCAACAGTGAAGCAGAAGGCACTAGAGGAAGAAAAAGTTGAGCTGAATGAAAAGATTCCTAAGCCAGCAAAAGGACTTGAAAATAAAACAGCAAACAAGTGTTTGGCTGAAATTGTGAGACAAGTGGAAATGAAGGTTCTATTTGTGAAACATATGCATCCAGCAAGAACGTAGCAGATATCACAGAAAAAGAAAATTCGAGTCTACTCTAGGAATGAACAGAGTGTGCATTCCTTATAGAAGGAAAGGGACAAACTCACAGTGTCTGAAAAAAGCAGGCGAGTTGTTAACAAAGAGAAATGCAACTCAAAGGAGCACAAAAAACAAATCTCCTGTACCAGAAGCACAGAGTACTTCTACCATTCCTCACTTATAACAGACTGAGGTGTGGAAGAACTGTCAAATCTCATGCTGAATTTGTACTTGAGGTGGGTGAGAAGGGATAGAAAGTAAAGATTGTATTACAAATTGTTATACTCCATTGGAAAGGAAAGCTTTCTTTAGAGAAGAAAGGGGGTGTTGTATGATGTTGCCTGCATACCATCGTAATGTAAAGGAGCTTGCAGAGCAAGGGTTAATGTGGAACTGGAGAATAGCACTGCCCACAGTATGATGTGTACAGTCACATGGTAATCAACTGACAGAACATCTTGAAAGAACACTCTGGAACCATCCTACATGGAGGTGACAGCACCATGCATGACAGTAACCTGAGATCTGCAAATAGTTAAATATTAACAATAAACAATTCATGTTTAAACGTACAAGCCTCAAGGTCTCATCATTGAGACATCTAAAGAACCCATATCGCAACAAGAAGGATGGCATGAATGTAAACAAACAAAATCTCACAAACAACAATGTGATCATATCCAGATAATCTGTTTTTGTAATGTTGATTAAGGGATAAATATTGGCCAGAACACCAGGGAGAGCTACCCAGCTATTCTTCGTAATAGTGCCGTGCTATCTTTTTTGTCCATCTGAACAGACAGATGAGACCTTGATTGAACATCATATCCAATAAAGAGCACGTCCAACAGTGCAGGGTTCCCGAAGTACTGAACTAGTGTGTCAAACTTTGATTTTTGTGCTCACTGAGATTTGAACCCACAACCTTGTGACTCAGAGGTGACAGCCACAGATGACACTAGCTAGCAAGAGGCAGAGAAACAAGGTCAGCATGCAAAAGGAACAGTAGACATGTTCCCAAATATGAATTGGCACTGGATCAATTAGCTCCGTACCTTTCCTGCGTAGATTCCTTCATTGTATCTACTCATTTTTGACTATTAGGACTGAATTTTCCCCCCCGTTGGGGGGAAGCTGATGGGCGGGCGTGAATGGGCGCGCTTCCGATCGGCGACCTCAATCGGAGGCGTGGCACCATTTTAGATGGGTGGGCCAATTAAGGCTAAGTGCAGCCTCAGGGAGATCGGCTCTACATGTAAAAAAGATAAACAATGTCACATGAGTTGGGACATGGCCATAATTTTTACACAATCTTTATTAAAAATGTTTAAAGCCTACATGATACCTCATCCTGCCTGTGGATGAGGCTTCATGTTTTTTCTAGTTGCCGCCAGGGCTCCTGGTCTGCCCGCCAATCTTAAGATTGGACGGATAGGTCCTTTAATTGCTTAATTGATCCTGTCAATGGTCTCAGTTGGCCATTGACAGGTCGGCAGGCACACAGCTGATTTTGCTGCGCTCCCGCTTTCCTGAAAATTTAAATTAGGCGTGGTGACGTCGGGAGTTACCCTGCGTCATTTTACACATCGGCGAACGGGACCCACCCCCGCTCGCCAACTTGTAAAATTCAGCCCTTAGAGCTTTAAAAGTAACACTGAATTCACACTATCAGAAGTTATCTAATTCCTGTTCCAAAGCTACTAAAATTTGATTAGCTACACTGTTCAAAATCTGCAGAGTCAATCACTTGTACCATTAAGTAAAAAATTGAATCAGTTTATCCAAAATTATGAAATTTCAATGAACTTTACCATCATTGATATAATAATTGATTTGCTATCCATGAAGATGCTATCAACCATCTCTGCAGAACCTGGAAGCTTATCTGTCAGTGACCGGAGGGAACTTTTTTCAAAGATCTTGGTCAGCTGAGAGCCAGATGCACAGGTGTGCCATCTGCTACAGGAAGGCTGGTTGCTAAGATACAGCATGAGTCTGGTACATCCAGCGACAGCAATGGTAGCTGTAATCTGAAACTTGGCCCCAATTCCTCATAGGCATTCTGCAAAGCTGACCTACATGGATGGTGCCATGGACTGCCACAGACAGCTACTTTCTTCACAACCACCTCTTGAAGTATCAAACAGGGGTTGGGTACTGAGTTCATCATTTGCCTGCAGACTCATGCCAACATCTTGGGTTCCTCATTTCTTGGTTTTAATGTTTCTTTTTCATCCTTTGCTCTTTCAGCTTTGACAAAGGCCGACAATGGAGTAAGGCTAGCCAAGGACTTGCATAATTTTTGTCCTGGGGCTCTTATTTAATTGTCCCTTTTCCTGTACCTTACACTCATTTTTCCACTCCTGTCAGGATCCTAACCCAATCCTGAAGGTATGTGAATGAACAGACCTTGGAAAATTCAGAGCAAATAGTGTACTCCCATCTGAGCCTGAACTATTTGAGTCTAAACTATACCATCAGTGATAAATCTAGGTTGATGAGCCAAATTATCATTTTGTTTAATTCCAAAGTAGTATGCTTTTAACTGTTGGATACCAAATGGCTTCTTAGTTCCACTGTTGTTGACATGTGATTGTTTCAGGATATTCATTTTGGGTCAAATGTCTATTAAGGCTACATTTAATCACTAACACGGAGCTTCTTATTCAACAACTTTGCATTTCTTGGGTGCACTACGGTAAAGCTCAAATTAATAATTAAATTAATAAGATCACTGCTCTAATCTTTATGTTACTTCCTTTCTTGAATTAACTTAATTGGAAATCCAGAAGTAGTCATCTTATTTCAATGTACGGAATGTGATTCTCTCATCTTTGCTGTATGGTGTAAATGTAATTAATTAATTCAAAGTCTTGTCCCTTGCCCTGTGCTTAACATACTTATAAGCACTCTTTACAAGGGAATTTATTTCCTTGGAGTGACAAACTTCTTTTAATTTCCCCTGAGAACTGTTTTCTTGTTCATTTTAATGCCTTCAGCTGAGATTCACGATCTCAACTGAGACCAAATCCAGGAATCATTCTAGTCTCATGGGTCAGTGCCATACTGCAGTTATTCTTACTCACTGAGCCATCACTCAACATAATGTTATTTTAATGACTCTTTAGAATGATAGGTTGGTGACATTGTTTTCTATCTGAAACAACTAACATCCTTTAAATGGAAGAACCCATTAAGATAAACTGCTACAAGTGTTAATTAATCTGGATGTGACTGATATTTCAATTTTAGTTATGTGCCTTCATATTATTGATTACTAACCATTACATTCTAGGAATTTTTGAAAGAAAAGCAGGACTGAGCTGATTAGAGAAAGCCAACATGGATTTGTAAAGGGTAAGTCATGTCTAACGAATCTGTTTGAATTTTTTTGAGGAAGTACCTAAAGTAGTATGGAATGGAATATCTATGGATGTAGTTTAAATGAACTTCTAAAAGGCACTCAGTAAGTTTCTATACAAGAGACTATTAGTTGAAATAAAATCTTATGGAATTGAAGGCAAATTATTGGCCTGATTAGGAGATTGGTTAATAGAGGCAATAGGGATAATGGGTATTTTTAACTTTTTGCTATGTGTAATATTTCAGATATTAAAATAGAGAGAGATGCAAGTTTGCCAATGATACAGAGATTGGTGACATAAGTAATGTTGACAGCAACATTAAGTTACAATGAAACATTGATGATTTAAATAATTGGGTAAATGCGTGGCAGATGGATTTCAACATAGGTAAGTGTGAGATCATCCATTTTGGATACAAACATTTTTTAAAGTGATGTTATAATTATTAGGTTAATGAGATTGTTGTTTTGGGACTATGTCTTTAGTTTAAGATAAAATGAAAGGAGTCATGCTACCCATTCTGAAGTCTACCTGAGAGCAAACATGGGTAGTTTGATTGTTAGAGATTAAAGGGGGCCCAGGTTTTTTTTACTGGGAAGAATGTGCAAGATGTTTACATTTAGAGACAATGGCAGCAGCCTATGTGTTAATAGAGTGGACAGACTGTGGTCTCCAAAGTCCCAGGAAAGTGTTGAGAATGTCAGGTTGTAAACAGTTGTGCTTTAAACTGCCCATTTACTTCCAAGGTAAAAGGGAGTTGAGGGGGTCTCAGCATTTCTACCTGGGTCCAAGGCCCATGTGGTTTGCGTTGCCATGGAGATGGGTTTTGAGAGGAGAAGGAATTCTAAGATATCCCTGAAACTCTCAGATACAAGCAGTCTGCTAGAATCTGGGAGAGGGAGAGCAGCTATAGGCAACAAGGGATGTGCTCAGATTGAAAAGACCGAATTTGTGGTGTTAAAAAAAGGCTGCAAGATTCACCTAGTTTGTGCGAGATGAAGAATCTCTAGAGAAAAAACTTCACTGGGAAACTGCGGATGCTGGAAATCCAAAACAAATTTATTAATTTTGCTTCCAATCTCCACCCCTCCATCATTTTCACGTGGTCCATCTCTGACACTTCCCTTCCCTTCCTTGACCTCTCTGTCTCAATCTCTGGTGATAGACTGTCCACCAACATCCATTACAAACACACCGACTCCCACAGCTACCTCGACTACAGCTCCTCACACCCCGCTTCCTGTAAGGACTCCATCCCATTCTCTCAGTTCCTTCACCTCCGTCGCATCTGTTCCGATGATGCTACCTTCAAAAACAGTTCCTCTGACATGTCCTCCTTCTTCCTTAACCGAGATTTTCCACCCACGGTCGTTGACAGGGCCCTCAACCGTGTCCGGCCCATCTCCCGCGCATCTGCCCTCACGCCTTCTCCTCCCTCCCAGAAACATGATAGGGTCCCCCTTGTCCTCACTTATCACCCCACCAGCCTCCGCATTCAGAGGATCATCCTCCGCCATTTCCGCCAACTCCAGCATGATGCCACCACCAAACACATCTTCCCTTCACCCCCCCTATTGGTATTCCGTAGGGATCGCTCCCTCCGGAATATCCTGGTCCATTCCTCCATCACCCCCTACTCCTCAACCCCCTCCTATGGCACCACCCCATGCCCACGCAAAAGATGCAACACCTGCCCCTTCACTTCCTCTCTCCTCACCGTCCAAGGACCCAAACACTCCTTTCAAGTGAAGCAGCATTTCACTTGCATTTCCCCCAACTTAGTCTACTGCATTCGTTGCTCCCAATGTGGTCTCCTCTATATTGGAGAGACCAAACGTAAACTGGGCGACCGCTTTGCAGAACACCTATGGTCTGTCCGCAAGAATGACCCCAACCTCCCTGTCGCTTGCCATTTCAACACTCCACCCTGCTCTCTTGCCCACATGTCTGTCCTTGGCTTGCTGCATTGTTCCAGTGAAGCCCAACGCAAACTGGAGGAACAACACCTCATCTTCCGACTAGGCACTTTACAGCCTTCCGGACTGAATATTGAATTCAACAATTTTAGGTCGTGAGCTCCCTCCCCCATCCCCACCCCCTTTCTGTTTCCCCCTTCCTTTTTTTTCCAATAAATTATATAGATTTTTCTTTTCCCACCTATTTCCATTATTTTTAAATATTTTAAAATCTTTTATGCTCCCCCACCCCCACTAGAGCTATACCTTGAGTGCCCTACCATCCATTCTTAATTAGCACATTTGTTTAGATAATATCACCAACTTTAACACCTATGTGTTCTTTTGTTCTATTGTTGTTGACATCTTTTGATGATCTGCTTCTATCACTGCTTGTTTGTCCCTACAACCACACCCCTCCCTCCACTTTTCTCTCTCTCTCTCTCCGCCCCCCACACACACACCTTAAACCAGCTTATATTTCAACTCTTTCTTGGACTCGAGCTCAAGTTCTGTCGAAGGGTCATGAGGACTCGAAATGTCAACTCTTTTCTTCTCCGCCGATGCTGCCAGACCTGCTGAGTTTTTCCAGGTAATTCTGTTTTTGTTTCACTGGGAAAGACAATTCTGAGGTTATAAGTTCCCTGGCTGAGACAGGAAAAGAACAGAAGTAAATGCTCGGGAACTAAGAATCACCATGGACTGCTTGCAGAGAATTATATGTCTGCTCAAACGACTGTGTAAGTATATCAGCAAAATGTGTTTTTGGTTGTGCTAAGAGTAAAAATGGGGGAAAGTTCTGTTCTGTGGTTTAAAGTATAAGTTGCCTACAAAGATAATGTTTAGTTAAAATTGCTTTTAACTTTTGTTACAGTAAAAGGCTTAAAACGTGAAATCTTATGTTATTCTTTCAGCTATTAACTGGAAGTTCAAAGTTCTAAGTTATCAGTCTCTACTGGAATAGTAACAACGGTGAAAAGCTAGGAACAGTGGAAATCCAAAGAGATTTAGGGTTCCACATACGCAGGTTGCTGAAATATAGTAATCAGGCACAAAAAATAATCAAAACGGCTAATGGAATGTTAGCCTTTATAACTAAAGGACTACAATATAAAAGGGAAATTTTTTTACAACAACAACTTGTATTAATATAATGCCTTTATCATAGTAAAACAATCCAAGGCGCTTCACAAGAGCGTCTTCAAACAAAATTTCACACGCAGCCACAAGAAGATATTAGAACAGGTGTGTTAAAGGAGAAAAGAGAAATAGAAAAGGTTTAAGAAAAGAATTCCAAAACTTAGGAAGCTGAAGGCACAGTCGCCTATGGCAGAGCGATTAAAATAGGGGAAGTTCAAGAGGACAGAATTGGAGGAGAACAGATATCTTGAAAGGTTGTAGGGCTTGAGTGGTTACATAGTCGAGAGGGACGAGGCCATGGAGGGATTTGAATACCAGCATAAGAATTTTAAAATTGACACATTGTTCAACCAGGAGCCAATGTAAGTCAGCCATCGCAGGGGTGATGTGTGGAAGTGACTTGGTGTGAATTAAGCTGTCTGCAGCAGAGCTTTGGGTGAGCTTAAGTTTATGGACAGTGACGGATGGGTGGTTGGCCATGAGAGAATTGAAATAGTCAAGTTTAGAGGCCATATAGGCATGGATGAGGGTTTTCACAGCAAATGAGCTGAGGCACGGGCAGATGTGGGCAATGTTACAAAGGTGAAAGTAGGTCAACTAAATGGTGCAGTTATGTGTGAGCAAGCTCATCTCAGGGTCAAATGCAGCACCAAGGTTTCAAATAGACTGATTCAGCCTTGGAATTTGCCAAGGAGAGGAATGGGTGTCAGTGGTTAGGGAACAGAATTTGTGGCAGGGATCGAAGACAAGGGCTTTGATCTTCCCAATATTTAGCTAATCAAAGCCCTGGTTAGACCACATCTGCAGTATTGTGTTCAATTCTAGGCACTGCACATTAGAATGGATATATTAGCCTTAGAAGGAGTACAGTACAGATTCACCAGAATGTTACCAAGATTTCAATGGTTAGATTAAGAGGTGAGAAACTGGACTTGTATTCTCTGGAAGGGAGGGGTTCAAGGAGTGATTTGATTGAGGTTTTTAGGATTTTTGGAGGGAACTGACACAACAGATTAAGAGAATTTTTTTTCATTGGCAGGGGAGTTTAGGACAAGGGAACATAACCTTTAAATCAGAGCCAGGCCATTTAGAAGAGAAATTTGGAAGTACTTCTTCATGCAAAAGTTGATAGAAGTGCGGAACACTCTCCTGCAAAAAGCTAGATTAATTAATAATTTTAAATTGGAGATAACAGATTTTTGCTACCCCAGGGTATCAAGGGAGCCAAAGCAGGTGGATAGAGTCAAGATACAGATCAACCTTGATTTCACCGAATGGTGGAACAGGCTGAATGGCTCCTGTTCCTATGCTCTGGTCAGAAGAAATTGCAGGAGGGTTTTCTAAAGCATTTACCATCAATAGTGAGCCACATTATTGGAAATGTGAAAAATTGGAGAACTTTCAATTCATCTTATTTAATTTAACTTGAGAAAATTGCATATGGAATTGATATTTTGATAATATTAAAGTTATAGTGATGCAAAATGCAAACAAAATATGTTATGTACTCGTCTGTACAAAATAATTGATCTTTATACATCTTATTCATAAAAGTATCTAAAACTTAATATTGAGTCATTTTGGCTTTGGATGCTACAGTAAAGTTGGTGATATTGAATCAGCTATCCATTATGCACCTCTCCTGTTTATCATTTCTGGCTCCTGGTGTTTTTGCTGTTAAATCTGGTTTCCATTAATTGGTTGAAAAGAGACTCAGGAACTGGATGTACAAGCCTGCTACCTGTCTACATGCATTGTGGCTGGACCATAATCTTTTAAAACCAACTTATAACAATAAATTTTGTAGCTATCCTTTTGTAGGCAATGTAACAAAAATATTCTTACTTTGAAAATCATACAGGAAATTTAGTAAGAATTAGGTGAATTTGTCCAAAAGAACGTCATATTTCACTAATACACGGGTTACAAACGTTATTGCCACAATTTTGTGCAAACAGCAAAATCAATAAAGTACAGGCCCAAACTTGCCAAATTCTTCAGGCAAACCCCTTAGCATCATTTCAATGTGCTTCTGGCATATGGCAAATATGCACAGGAAGCAAGGCCTGAGGCTCTCAAAATGGGACCAACAGCAGTTCTTGAAGTGCTATTGCTCATCACTGAAGTGAAGTTCTGTGCTAATTTCCTGCATGACTGTGGAGAAGTGTCAGAGTTAGGATCAAGTGTTGCTGGCAAAATCTGTGCAGAAATGGCAGTGCTTCATTCAGCAACACGTCTTTTGAGATCCTGCTGCAGGAGATACAACAAAGGAGGAGGAGCTGAGCAAAACCCATCTGTCAAAGTAGAGGTCCAAGCAACACAGATGGCAGCAGCTTAAAATTCAGGCCAAATAAGTAAGATCTTCAGCTGCATTAGGAGAAGCACCAACATAAAGGTACCCACTTTAGTATGGATGTTTACTCTTCATACATGGAACATAGGACCAGGAGTAGGGCACTCAGCTTCTTGAACCTGTTCCATCATTGAAATAGACAGTGATAGTTCTGTACCTCAACTCCAACTTTCCCTATAATTTTTTTTCAAGTCCACAGATGATTTCTTTAAGCACGTGACTGCTTTAAATTTTTTCCACAGCTGCACATGTCCAATAATTCAAAGAGGCTGGCTTGCACAAGGACTTTTGGCTTGTTGCCACTCAGCTTAGAGAGAATGGGCTGAATTTACGCTTGGCGTGTGTGCCAAGTCGGCAGGAGCAGAAGCGAATGTGGAATCCGCTCCCGGCTGCGGTGGCATTGCAAACGTGATTTCAGGCTGGATGGTCAACTAAAGTCCACCAGCATGAAACACGTCATCTGAATGGTCAGGAAGGGCTGGTGGAGGTGGGGGCCTATTGGGCACCGGGCCCAATGGCGACCCGACAAGCACCTTAAAACCGGCAAAGGCAGCTCCCTGATGGCTAACAGGGGAGAATCTTTGGAGTTGGTCCGGGGACTGGAACAATGGCCTCACTGCTAGCTGGAAACGTCAGACGAAAGGACAAGTCAGGTGGGCACTTGGCCCCCCGTTTCTTGGGCGAGTGCCTCGTGGTCCTCGTGGGGGAGACCAGTGTCAGGTGGGACGCTCTTGCACCCAGGAATGGCAGGGGAAGTGTTAAGGACTGGCCATCCCTCATGGAGCTCAGGGGTATTAGAGTCTGAGTGCCAACTGTCAATGATGCTGGAGCTGGCCAAAGGGGTGAGCACTGGCTGCTTGGCCTGAGCGCCTTGCAGGTCGAAGGCCATGACTCGGATGTGCTCTGTGAGCTGTCCCTCAGGTTGGGTTAGCCAGGCTGCAATGGCGCTGCAGGTAGAGAGTGGACTAATCAATGCTCCTCTGTCCTTTCAGGAGAAGAGGAGCCATAACACCATTGAGGACAGGCGGAAGACCCCAAAACTTCTTAATCTTGATGAGGTATGAATGATGCATTGGAGCTGGAGAGCCACCAACCACCTCAATCAGCTAGTCGTGGAGACGCAGGCGTAAAATTCTGCTCAACATTTTTCAATTCAATTTACCTACGTTTTTATCATATGCCTTAATACCACTGCCTAAGAAAATCTATCTCAATTTTGAATCTTTCAATTGATTTAGCCTAAAAGATTGTGAGGAAGAAAGTTCCAGATCTCTGCTACCCTTATGGGCTGGACATCAAAAGCTTAAGTCTATTTTAGAGTATGGCCTCTTGTTCTTAATTACCCAACCAGATGAAAGTGTTTCTATCAACCCTATCAAATCCTTGAATCATCTTAAACTCCTCAATTAGTTCATTCATTAATATTCTATACTCAAGGGAACACAAGCCTGGTCAATGCAATTTAAACCTTTTAGTCCCAGTTCATTCTAATAATCTGCATTACACATCCTTCCAAAATGAGATGCACTGTGTCCAGAACTGAGCATCATACACCAGATGCAATCGAAGCTGAGCTCTATACAACTTTTTTTTAGTGCATTCATGGGATGTGAGCACTGCTGGCTAGGCCTGCATTTATTGCCCATCCTTAATTGTCCTTGAGAAGGTGGTGGTGAGCTGCCATCTTGAACCGCTGCAGTGCATGTGGTGTAGGTGGTGGAACAAATGGGTGAAAATTGCCTCACCGTGTCAGCTGTGACTCAATGGGTGACAGACACCCTCACATCTGAGTCCAATGGTGGTGGGTTTAACTCTCACTCCAGAGACTTGAGCAGAAAAATCTAGACTGACACTCCAATGCAACAGTGCTGTTAGGGAGGGAGTTCCAGGATTTTGACCCAGTGACAGTGAAGGAATGATGGTATATTTCCAAGTCAGGATGGTGAGTGACTTGGAGGGGAACTTCCAGGTGGTGTTGTTTCCATCTGTCTGCTGCCCTTGTCCTTCTAGATGGAAGTGGGCATGGGTTTAGAAGGTACTGTTTAAGGAGGCTTGGTGAATTCCTGCAGTGCACCTTGTAGATGGTACACGCTGCTGCCACTGTGCATCTGTGGTGGAGAGAGTGATTGATTGTGGATGGGGTGCCAATCAAACAGGCTGTTTTGCCTTAGATGGTGTCAAGTTTCTTGAGTGTTGTTGGAACTGCACTCATCCAGGCAAGTGGAGAGTATTCCAACACACAACAGAATTACCTGGAAAAACTCAGCAGGTCTGGCAGCATCGGCGGAGAAGAAAAGAGTTGATGTTTCGAGTCCTCATGACCCTTCGACAGAACTTGAGTTCGAGTCCAAGAAAGAGTTGAAATATAAGCTGGTTTAAGGTGTTTGGGGGGGGTGGGGGGAGAGAGAGAGAGAGAGAGAGAAGTGGAGGGGGGTGGTGTGGTTGTAGGCAACCTCAAACTCAGAACTCAAGTTCTGTCGAAAGGTCATGAGGACTCGAAACGTCAACTCTTTTCTTCTCCGCCGATGCTGCCAGACCTGCTGAGTTTTTCCAGGTAATTCTGTTTTTGTTTTGGATTTCCAGCATCCGCAGTTTTTTTGTTTTTATCTCAGTATCCCAACACACTCCTGACTTGTGCCTTGGAGATGGTGGACAGGCTTTGGGGAGTCAGGAGGTGAGTTACTTGTCACAAGATTCCTAGCCTCTAACCTGCTCTAGTTGCCACAGTATTTATATGGCTAGTTCAGTTCAATTTCTGCTCAATGGTAACACTCAGGATGTTGATAGTGGAAGATTCAGTGATAGTAAGGCCCTTGAATGTCAAGGGGCGATGATTAGATTCCTTCTTGTTGGAGATGGTCATTGCCTGGTGCTTGTGTGGCACGAATGTAACTTGTCACTTGTCAGCCCAAGCCTGGATATTGTCCAAGCCGCAATTGGACATGAACTGTTCAGTATCTGAGGAGTCACTAATGGTGCTGAACATTGTGCAATCTTCAGCAAATATCCCCACGTCTGACCTTAAGATGGAAGGAAGGTCATTGACGAAGCAGCTGAAGATAGTTGGGCATAGGACACTACCCTGAGAACTCCTGCAGTGATGTCCTGGAAATGAGACAATCAACAACCACAACCATCTTCCTTTGTGATAGGTATGACTCCAATCAGGGGGGACTTTTTCCCTTGATTTCTATTGACTCAATTTTTCATAGGGCTCCTTGATGCCACACTGGGTCAAATGCTGCCGTAATGTCACAGGCAATCACTCTCACCTCACCTCCGGAGTTCAGCTCTTTTGCCCATGTTTGAACCAAGGCTGTAATGAGGTCAGGAGCTGAATAACCCTAGCGGAACCCAAACTGAGTGTCAATGCGTAGGTTATTACAAGGCAAGTACCGCTTGACAGCAATGTTGATGACCCCTTCCTTTACTTTACTGATGATCAACAGTAGACTAATGGGGCAGTAATTGGCCGGTTTGATTTGTCCTGCTTTTTGTGTACAGGATATACCCGGGCAATTTTCCACATTGTTGAGTAGATGCCAGTGTTGTAGCTGTACTGGAACAGCTTGGCCAGTGGCGCGGCAAGCTCTGGAGCACAAGTCTTCCGTATTATTGACAGAATATTGTCATGGCCCATAACCTTTGAAGTCTCCAGTGTCTTCAGCCATTTCTTGATATCACATGGGGTAAATTGAATTAGCTGAAGGCTGGCATCTGTGATGTTGGGACCTCTGGAGGAGGCTGAGATTGATCATCCACTCGGCCATTCTAGTTGAAGATTGTCGCGAATGCTTCAGCCTTACCTTTTGCAGATGTGCTAAGCTCCTCCATCATTGAGGATAGGGATTTTTGTGAAGCCTCCTCCTCGAGTGGTTGTTTAATTGTCCACCACTATTCACGACAGGATGTGGCAGGGCTGCAGAGCTTAGACCTGATCCATTGGTTGTGGTATCACTTAGCCCTGTCTTTTACTTGCTGCTTATGCTGTTTGGCATGCAAGTAGTCCTGAGTTGTAGCTTCACCAGGTTGACACCTCATTTTTAGGTATGCCTGGTGCTGCCCTTGGCATGAACTCCTGCTCTCTTCATTGAACAAAGTGCGTGTATTCATAGGCCAAATCTCCATGTTCATTTCTCATTAGGGAATAGCATTTAAGTAAAATTTACACTTTATCACAACACTCTTTCATGTAACATATGTTGCAGGGCACTTTTTCAATGCAGAAAAGTAATACCTTGAACATAGCAGCTTAAAGCTTAACTCTCAGAATTCTGCCAGCAGAAAGCAGCAAGTAAATTCCTTTTCCAAGGCCTAGTCAAGAATGGAGATGGACTGGACATAAGGTTGCTGCTTAGCAACATCTTCATCAATTCAATCTGCTTTCCAGCCAAGGCAGCACACAGGCAATGGGCCAGGACAGTTTGGGAACATGTTACACCAAAGTAGCTGTTGCAATATCAAATACCACAAACCTGGTCATGAATCTAGGGAGGTAATTGATGAAAGGAAGACTGGAGGTGTGCTAGAATCAACTAACAATCATGGGTCATTTCTTGTTATTCTTCCTGCAATGACTCATTTTCAGCCAGAGCTAGTAGGTGTCTGCCTTATGATCTTCTCTTTCAAAGCTTTGTCTCAGGAAATGTAATTTATCTTTATTTCCCTCTTCCAATAGAGAAGCCAAGTTGTACCACTGAGCTTGCCACATCTCAGTAGATTGTGTCAAGCATTTGACCCATTCTCAAGGACCAGCAGGGGTCCTAGCAACCCATGGAATGTAGGTCATGAGTTTGAGGTGGATACAACTCAAAAGTGAGGAGCAGCAATTCGTGGCAGCAAGAGAGGAATACTAAAGAGCAAATTAAGCAAAAGTTGTATCATAAGTCTTTTTTGGAGCAAGAAATTGGTATCTATTGGTCTTTTAAAATGAGTTGATAAAGGACTAGAAGTCCTTTCTGATATCTTTTGAATCAGCTATGAGCATCCTGCAGCGAATGCGCACTTTTGAAATCATTGTAGTCATACATATCATGGAGCACCTATATGGGACCACAAAGCACAACAAGTGTTGTGACTGGTGCCATTGAAACTTACTTACGGGGTCTGCGTGACTGAATTTGACATTCTATGTGTTCAGCTGGAAGCAACAATGATGGTTGACTTAACCCAGCAAGGGGGTGGTAACTCTCAATGCGAGTCACTGGTTATTCAGGTGCTGGACTTCATGGTGCTTGGGATAAAGCAAAAGAAAGGTTAGATGAGAAAGTTTCCTCTCAAAGTGTGTGCACTTCCTCCCATTCCACCTAGGCCCCTCAAAGGATTGCCTTTGTGCTAGGAGGGACTTCAGCCATTTCAAGATTCTGCACTCAGAGTCTTACACCTGAGCAATACCCCATAGTAGCCTGACACCAAATTTGCTCTTCCTACTTATAGAGAGCAGTTCGGCATAACCTTAAATTGTGATAGTTGCATTCCTTACTTGACCAGCATGAGGCACCACTTACTGGCCTGCTGATTAACGGATTTCCAGCAGTTGCAGTACTTTGGTACACATTCCAACCCAATAATGCTCATTTCATGCCTCTAAAGTAGCTAAACAACATTTAGTTAGTCAACTGCCAGAGCTGTGAATTTAGCTGAGAGTGCAAAAAACTAGGAGGCTGAGCAAAGCTGTAAATTTGCAAATTTCAGTTTTTATTTAAACAGCATTTGGATAATCAGCTCAAGGGATAGCATAGTTCATTCTTCTCATCTTAGTTCCATCTCTACAGACTTTCACGTATTACCATCATTCAAACCTTACTTACAAAGGAAATCATTTCAAGATGCATTTGTTAGTATTTCATTATTATCTGATGAAATTGTGTATTCGATTAAATATATTAATACATTTAGACAAGAATCAAAAGTCTGAAGAGAGAGTCGCTATTTATAAATCAGTGCTGGAGCAGAACACATTCCTTTCACCTATAAAAACAAAAAACTGCGGATGCTGGAAATCCAAAACAAAAACAGGATTACCTGGAAAAACTCAGCAGGTCTGGCAGCATCGGCGGAGAAGAAAAGAGTTGACGTTTCGAGTCCTCATGACCCTTCAACAGAACTGTTCTGTCGAAGGGTCATGAGGACTCGAAACGTCAACTCTTTTCTTCTCCGCCGATGCTGCCAGACCTGCTGAGTTTTTCCAGGTAATCCTGTTTTTGTTTTCCTTTCACCTATCACTGTTAAGCCTGTAATTAACATATTTTCATTTCAAAAAGCTCATAAATGAAAAAAAAATGGGATTTATATTTTAGCATGGCTGACAAAAGGGTTGGACCTGAATTTCAGGCACCAAGCCGGCGGGAGCGGAAGCAGAAGCAGATGTGGAATCCGCTCCTGGCTACAGTTGTGTTTTGAATGTGATCTCACGCTGATGGCCAATTAAGGGCCACCCAGCATGAAACACGTCTTCCGAATGGTTGGGAAGGGCTAGGTGGGGGCGGGACCTGTCGGGTGCTAGGCCCAATGGCAGCCTGGTGGGCGCTTTAACATCGGCGGAGGCAGCTCCCTGAAGGCTGCCAGGGAAGAATCTTTGGAGTTGGCCTAGGAGACTTGAACAATGGCCTCACCAGTGGCTGGAAACGTCAGGTGGGAGAGCAAGCCTGGTGGGCACTTGGCCCCCCATTTCTCAGATGTGTGCCTCACAATCCTCGTGGAGGAGGAGGTGGGTGTCAGGCGGGACACTCTCGTACCCAGGGATGGCAGGAGAAGGCCACCGCGCCTGACCAAAAAAGCCTGGGAGGAGGTGGCAGTCGAGGTCAGTGGCCATGATGCAGCTCACATGGGTGCAGTGCCGTAAAAGGTTCAATGGCCTGCTGCACTTGGTGTACCATTGGCATGAATCAGTGTGGAGAAGTGTTAAGGGCTGGTGTACCGCCACCACCCCCCCCCCGGATCTCAGGGGTGTTAGAGTCTGAGTGCCAACTGTCATTGACACCAGAGCTGGCCAAGGGGATGAGCCCTGGCTGCTTGGCCTGAGTGCCTTGCGGCTCGAGGGCCACAACTCAGATGCGCCCTGCAGGGTGTTCCTCAGGTGGGGTTGGCCAGGCTCCAATGGCGCTTCAGGTAAAGAGTGGACTCAGGGGAAGAGGAGCCATAACGCCATCAAGACATAAAGGACAGGTGGAGGCCCCCCAAACCTCCTAATATTGACTAGGTACAAAATGGATGCCTTGGAGCTGGAGAGCCACCAACCACCTCGTTCAGCCGGTCGTGGAGATGTCAACGTCCCTGACAAATGTAAGAGTGGTAAGAGTGCAGTGCACAGAGGTGAGAGTGTCGGATTGTGCAAACATTTTTGTATAGTCTCATCATTAATGGGAGCCTCAAACCTGGAGTCCCAATTGATCATTGAAAGATGATGGCACTATGATGTGGATCTCCATTGTCTCACCAGGTGCCTGGCAAACACAGTGACAATGTGATGATTTAAATTAATGACACGTCGTTGTTCTCCCTTAGATTCACCAGCTTGAACTCAAATGCAGGGCCCCGAAGAGCCTCCCTTGATGCCAGGGGACCACGGGGCTTCAGATGCACCTGCGTCACACCCACTCTCTGAACCAGGCACCAGCACTGATACCACCATCTCGGTGGGCATTAGATCATCGGCTAGAATGTCGGTGCACAGCAGTGGGGGCACCTCACACTCGCTTGAGGAGCAGGTGGAGGCAAAGTGTGCCCAGGGTGCCGGCAGTCAGAGGATTGCTGGAGACCAGGACCATGCTGAACCGAAGGCAAGCGTTGAGCTGCTGGATTTGTCCATTAGGCACCAGATGCTGGATATCCAGCAGGATGTGTGGGAGGATCTGGCGGAGATCCATGAGGGTATGCGTGCCAGGGTTTCTGTTATGGAAGAGTCCCTGTAGAGCATGAGCACTGCGTTGACCCTCATTGCCGAACGCACTGCCTCCTCCATGGAGAGAGTTGCGACTCTCATGGAGGGACAACTCCAGGGACAGAATCAGGGGTTCCTGGGGTTGCGCTCGGACCTGCAAGCCCTCACACAGGCAATGACCTCACATGGTCAGTGCCAGTGTGGGGAGATGGATGCAGCACCAACATCCCAGCTAGGTGCCCCTCCATCAATGGCAAGCAGGGAGGCCCAGAGCAACCTCACGTTGGCACACAACCTGCTTGTTGCCTCTGCAGACTCCTCTCTGGGTGCCCTGGATGACGCCCCTCTGCCAGTGGCTTTGGCATCTGATGAAGCTGCAATGAATGGGGAGATGCCAGCCGTGGCACTGGCTGCTCCCTCCCAGGCACAGCGAGCAGAGGCTCCAGTGGCCAGAGGATGCCCACCAAGGTCATCAAGGCCAACAGGCTGCCTCCAATGCTGCTACCAGCGAGGGGAGGACAAGAAGACGCAGCACTCGCAAATGGGTGATCTTATGTTCTGCCAAGTTTTGTTAATATATTTGCTGGTCTGACCATAAACACTATATATAGTTATATTCATTTGATGTGAGTGTCAACATGATATAAATTTTGCTTTTGTCTTAATGGCCTGAGTATGCTTCACTTTTTTTGTAGGTGGAGGGCACACAAGTATCTAATACTGGACATGAGAGGCTCCAAACTTTATTGCACAGGTACCGAGTGGACTTTGGGTTCAAAGGAAAGGGTTGTTTCAGACATCCAGGATAGAGGCAGCAGCCCTGACATGAGATGGAAGCAGATCTTTGGCAGCCTAGCTGAAGGAGCATTGGATCAAGGCCTCCTTGGTGTCCCTGCCTCCCTGAAGGATACAGAGGTCCGCCTCCATGTCCTCAGCATTGTCCTCACCGGACTCATCTTCTGACTCACCAGTGAATTCACCCTCCGTGGGCTATGGAGCTGCCTCAGGATCCTCTTCCTCCACTGGGTCCCCCCTTTGCCAGTGCCAGATTGTGCAGAGTGCAACATGCAACCACTTTCAGTGACACCTGCTCTGGGGTTTATTGCAATGTGCCTCCTGAACGACATCGGAAGCACAGCTTTAGAAGACTCTCTATCACTGCCCTTGTGGAGGCATGACTCCTATTATAACGCTGCTCTGCCTTTGTTCTTGGATGGCGGAGGGAAGTCATAAGCCACCTTTTCAACAGATAGCCCTTGTCACCCAGCAGCCATCTATCCAGTCAGGCTGGAACAGTGAACAGCCTATTTTGCCCGTGCGATGAGCACGAAATTGCATGGGCAACATAAAATCATGAACAATTGCCTTTTTAATAGCCTTTTAATCATTGACAGGCACGGCTCTGACACCCGTGTGCGCCCGCCAACCTGAAGATTACTCAAGTGTGGGATAACGTCGGGACACTCGCCCTTTTTGTGCTATTTCACGTCCATTCAGGTCAGGCATGCGCCCGCCCGCAAGGCACAAAATTCTGCTCATGTTATTGAAGTTTTTCAATTTGCACTCATCAGGACAATTCGCAAGAATACCAATGTAAAGGGAACAACAATTTATACTTCATGAGAAGAGAGTGCTGATTGGTTGGCAAGTGGACTCTGATTGGTCGAGCATTGCCATAGAGAATGTATCAGCTAACTGATGACTGACAATTAACTGCCAAGCCTTGTTTAAATTCAAACCAGGCATGTTGACTCTGGTCAAGGTATTGCCCTGGGGAATGAACCAAAAATGATGGTTACATATTTTGTTTAGTTGAAACACCATTGTTTCATTGTACATGTTCTTTCTGCCTGAAAGGAACAGGGCCCTGTCTATTATTATATGTAGCTTCTAGCATACATAAGTGTCTCACACTGCCTGCCCAACAGACAATCTTAAATTGGTTGTCAGAGTAATTCTTAGCACACTCAGGATTGGTTAGCAAATGTTGTCCAATCGCAGAATCACATCTAATGTTGGACGCTGTTTTGAGTTTTGCAAGCACGGGCTGGCTGGATACGGTTGGTAACTTGCCTGTTGCGAGCAGCCGAAGGGACATCCTGTTTGTTACAATCTGGCAGTCGTAGGGATGTACCGCCTACGTATCTAGCGTCACACTGGTACAGAAATTCATATACCACATTGCTCATTTGCGTGATAGGCAGAACATCTTTTTGACTTGGCAGCAGCATCCTGTTAGTAGTGAACACCACTCATGTTGCTACTGCACAGTAGCAGCATGAAACAGCTAGTTTCACCTGTTGCTCAAATTTTTGAGATACCTTGCCCTTCCAGGGTAATCTGAGGTAGAATGGGCACTTTTGAGGATGAAAAGTGGTGGCCTTAGGCCCATTCATGAGTTTGCACGATATCCAGCGAGCAATAATCCGAGCAGAGTAGCCATTATCTCACAGGATGACTTTGATGTGCCTTATTTCAGTATCAAGCTTGCATGGTGAGCAAATGGCTCAGGCCCTAATTATGAGATTGCTGATGAGGCCAATCTTATAGTGTGCGAAACTGAAGGAATCCCAATGCGTAAATTGACCAGTGAAGGTAGGCTTGTGGTAGACAGTAGTAAAGAACCCCCTAGCAGATTTCTCAACTAGCACATCAGGAAAGGGAGCAAATTTGACTGCTCCATTTCAAAGATGAATTTGAGCACAGGATGGAGCCCATCAAGACCATAAGACGTAACAGCAGAAGTAGACCATTCGGCCCATCGAGTCTGCTCAGCCATTCAATGAGACCATGGCTGATCTGATAACCCTCAACTCCACTTTCCTGCCTTTTCCCCATAACCCTTGATTCCCTTACTGATTAAAAACCTGTCCATCTCAGCCTTGAATATACTTAATGACCCAGCCTTTACAGCCCTCTGCAGTGAAAAATTCCACAGATTCACAATCTTCTGAGAGAAGAAATTCTTCCTCATCTCTGTTTTAAATGGGCACCCCCCCTTACTCTAAGATTATGCCCTCTGGTCCTAGACTCTCCCACAAGGGGAAACAACCTTTCAGCATCTACCCTGTCAAGCTCCCTAAGAATCTTATATGTTTCAATAAGGTTGCTTCTCATTCTTCTAAACTCCAATGAGTATAAGCCCAAACTACTCAACCTCTCCTCACAAGAAATTCCCTCCATACCCGGGATCAACCTAGTGAACCTTCTCTGGACTGCATCCAATGCCAGTATATCTTTCCTTAGAAAAGGGAACCAAAGCTGTTCACAGTACTCTAGGTGTGGTCAAATTAATGCCTTGTATAGTTTTAGCAAGACTTCCCTATTTTTATACTCCATTCCCTTTGAAATAAAGGCCAATAATTCCATTTGCCCTCCCTATTACCTGCTCAACTTGTATGCTAACTTTTTGTAATTCATACAAGAGGACCCTTAAATCCCTCTGTGCTGCAGCTTTCTGCAATCCTTCTCCATTTAAGTAATATTCAGCTCCTCTATTCTTCCTGCCAAAATGCATAACCTCACATTTTCCCACATTATATTCCATCCGCCAAGTTTTTGCCCACTCACTTAAGCTGTCTATTACTCTCCGTAGACTCCTTGTGTCATCCTCACCATTTGCCTTCCCACCTATTTTTGTGTCATCTGCAAACTTGGTGATAGTATATTCACTTCCCTCATCCAAGTCATTAATTTATATTATAAATAATTGTGGTCCCAGCACTGATCCCTGTGGCACTCCACTAGTTACAGGTTGCCATCCTGAAAATGCCCCCCGTATCCCAAACTCTGTCTTCTATTAGTTAGCCAGTCCTCTATCCATGCTAATATACCATCCCAATGCAATGTGCTCTTATCATATTAAGTAACCTTAGGTGCGGTACCTTATTGAATACCTTTTGGAAATCCAAATATTTTACATCTACTGGTTCCCCTTTATCTATCCTGCTTGTTACCTCCTCAAAGAATTCTAATAAATATGTCAGGCATGATTTCCCCTTTATGAAGCCATGCTGACTCTGCTTGTTTATATTATGTATTTCTAAATGCTCTGCTATTACATCCTTTATAATAGACTCTAACATTTTCCCAATGACAGGTGTTAAGCTAACTGGCCTATAGTTACCTGTTTTGTCTCCCTTTTTGAATAAGGGTGTTACATTGGAAGTTTCCCAATCCTCTGTGATTTTTCCAAAATCTAAGGATTCTTGCAATCTAAAGATCTAGAATCTAATGATTCTACCATGATATGGTCACTGTTTCCTAGGGGATCTTTTACTCTGAGATTATTTATTAAAGCTGCCTCATTACACATTACCAGATCCAAAATAGCCTGATCCCTGGTTGGATCCAGAACATATTTTTCTAGGAAACTGGCCTGAATACACTATTATTTCTTGCTCGTGGCTACCTCTGCGAATTTGATTTTCCCATTCTACATGAAGATTAAAGTCACCCATGATTTGATGTACTGCCTTTTTTTACATGCCCCCATTATCTCCTGATTTATTCTCTGTCCTACAGTATAGCTACTGTTAGGAGGCCTGTAGACTATTCCCACCAGTGTCTTCTTCCCCTTATTTCTTACCTCCACACATATGGATTCTACATCTTCCAATCCAAGATCATTTCTTGCTATCGTACTTATTCCATCTCGTACTAACAAAGCTACCCCACCACCCTGTCCTTCCTGCCTGTCCTTTCGAAAAGTCACATACCCCTGAATATTTGGTTCCCAGCTTTTGATCTCCTTGTAACCATGTCTTCATAATGGCTATCAGATCATAACCTCTATTTGTGCCATTAATTTATTTTGTTCCGAATAATACATGCATTTAAGAGCCATTCATTTTACCTTTTTGCCATTTTTCCCCCCATTTGCTGTGTTTTTTAAATGTTTGTAAACTTTAGCCTCGTCTTTAGCCTGTCACCTTCAGAGTATCATTACCTAAATAGCTGCCCTGCAATGTTGCTATACCCTTTTGCTTTGTTAACCTATGTACCCCCTCTCCAGAACCCTCCCCCCTCTATTTAGTTAAAAGCCCTCCCTGCAGCCCTAGTTATTCAATTTGCCAGGACACTGGTCCCAGTATGGTTCAAGTGAAGCCCATCCCACAGGAACAGCTCCCTTCTACCCCAGTATTGGTGCCAGTGCCCCATGAACTGAAACCCATACCTCCCACACCAATCTTTGAGCCACGCATTTAACTCCTTGACTTTATTTACCCCATGCCAGTTTGCCCGTGGCTCAGGTAGTAATCCCGAGGTTATTACCTTGGAGGATCTGCTTTTTAATTTAGCTCCTAACTGGTCAAATTCTTTCAACAGAGCCTCCTTTCTAGTCCTATCAATGTCATTGGTAACAATGACAACAACTGGATCCCTCTCCTTCCACTCCAAGTTCCTCTCCAGCCCTGAGGAGATATCCTTAACCCTGGCACCGGGCAGGCAACACAGCCTTCAGGGCACATGCTTACGGCTGCAAAGAACAGTATCTATCCCCCTAATTATACTGTCTCCCACCATGACTACATTCCTATCTCCTTTCCCCCACTTGAATGGCTCCCTGTACCACAGTGCCGTGGTCAGTTCGCTCATCCTCCCTTGTCCACACAGCTTGCAAGAGCCTCATAACTGTTGAATAATTGCAGGAGCCGAGGCTCCTCGAACGTTACCCCCTGGGTCCCCATACCTGCCTCACCTGCAGTCACACCCCCTTGTCCCTGATCACAGGCCAAATCTGAAATATCTAATTTGGGAGGTGTGACCGCCTCCTGGAACAAAGTGTCCAGGTAGCTTTCCCCCTCCCTGATGTGGCGCAATGTCTGCAGCTCGGACTCCAGCTCCTCTACTAGGATCTAAAGCTCCTCGAGCTGCAAACGTTTACTACAGATATGTTCACTCTGGATCACGTTGGTGTCCAGCAGCTTCCACATGCTGCAGCAGCAACACATCACCCGCCCTGCCATCACTATCGTGTTTTATTTAATTTACTAATTCATTACTCTTGTATCCCTACTTATTACTTTTGAAGAATCCCCCACTCTTTATACTTTATTGTAATTAATTTTTTTACACAAGTTTTGATCTTATAATTAGCAAGTTATTTTTAAGAAGAGAGAAAAAAAGACTTTTAGTTTAAAGACTAGAAATACTCACCAATCCTACTCTCCAAACAGCTGCTTTCCCTGTACTCATGCCACTTTGTGGTTCATGACATCACGCTGCCACTGGTCTCACTGCAGATAGGTCTCTCAATCTATGCCTTTATTCCTCTCCCACTCACCTCTCACTTAAAATATACTATTTTGAGCCTTAGGAATAGAATAACCCTTAATCACTTACCAGATACCCACCAATTAACTAGCTTCTTCTCCTGTAGCAGAGCAAGAATTAATTCCTGGAGGCTGAAAAAGTTTAGGCAAAAGCAACCAAACACCTCTTTCCCTTCCTCCACTTAACTCCTTGAAGTGCTCAACTCCAGCACTCTCTTGTAAGTCACACTGAAACACTCAACTCCAGCACTCTATTGTAAGTTGCATTGAAGTGCTAAATCACACTGGGTTTGGTCACTTATATATGCTCCTAACGCAAAGGCCTAGCTGAGTCACTTAATGAGGATCCAGTTTCAGCTGGTTCCTAATTAAGCTGCTCTTTCATTGGAACCCTTGAAAAAAAACATGCTTAAGGCTGGCAACTACAAAATTTAAACTGTAGATTTCAGTTTAATGCCAACTACAAACTAAATTAGGTTTGTACAAAATAAACATTTGGACTTTCTTACCCACAAATGGCACACACTCAGTGGGTCTTACTATAGAGTGCTGGAGTTGACCACTTCGGGGAGTTAAGCAGAGGAAGGGAAAGAGGTAAAAGCAAAATACTGCAGATGCTGGAAATCTGAAACAAAAACAAAAATAACTGGAAAAACTCAGCAGGTCTAACAGCATCTGTGGAGAGGAACACAGTTAATGTTTCGAGTCCATATGACTCTTCGTCAGAACTAAGAAATATAGAAATGAGGTGAAATATAAGCTGGTTGAGGGGGGTGGGTGGGACAAGTAAAGCTGGATAGAGGGCCAGTGATAGGTGGAGGCAAAGAAGAGATTGCCAAAGATGTCATAGACAAAAGGACAAAGGGGTGTTGACAGTGATGATATTAGCTGAGGAATGTGCTAATGATGACATTAAGGGTAGAAAGCAGGATGAGCAAGTGACAGATAGCCCTAGTGGGGGCAGGGTGGGGGGAGGGATTGAAATAGGCTAAAAGGTAGAGATAAAACAATGGATGGAAATACATTTAAAAATAATGGAAATAGGTGGGAAAAGAAAAATATATATACAAAAAATCAAGGACGGACATGCGGGCCAATCCTGCCCCTCTCTCAACCATTCTCTGTGACAGCAATAACATCATACTTCCGTGTGTTAATTTGTGCCCTCAACTCATCTGCCTTATTCATCAGACTCCTTGCATTAAAATAAATACCATTCAACCTTGCCAAACTCCTTTGTGCCTTAACTGGCCTATAATAATATAATAATGACTAGGTTGCTTTCTCTTCTAATTTTGGCTGTGCATCTCCCCCTGCTGAACCTCCTGTCAAGATCCCACCCCCCTGCCAAGTTAGTTTAAACCCTCCCCAACGGCACTAGCAAACCTCCCCGCAAAGATGTTGGAACCATTCCGGTTCAGGTCAACTTGTCGACCTTGTACAGGTCCCACCATCCCCAGAAACGGTCCCAATGTCCCAGAAATCTAAAGCCCTCCCTCCTGCACCATCTCTCCAGTCACACATTCATCTGGACTAACCTCCGATTTCTATACTCACTAGTGCGTGGCACCTGAAGTATTCCAGAGATTCCTACCTTTGAGATCTTGTTTTTTAATCTGCTTCCTAGCTCCCTAAATGCTGCTTGCAGGACCTCATCCCTCTTTCTACCTATGTCATTGATACCAATTTGTACCATGACCTCTGTCTGTTTGCCCTCCCATTTAGAATGCCCTGCAGCCATTCAGTGATATCCTTAACCCTGGCACCAGGGAGGCAACACACCATCCTGGAGTCATGTCTACTGCCTGCCTGTTCCCCTTACTATCGAGTCTCCTACCACTATTGCTCTTCCCCTCTTTTTCCTCTCCCACTGTGCAATGAGCCACTCACAGTGCTAAGAGCGTGGCTGCACTCCCGAAAGGAATCATCACTCTCACCATTTTCCAACACAGAAAAACGGCTTTCAAGAGAGATGCACCCTGGAGATTTCCTGACTACCTGCCTGACACCTCTCTTCTGACTGATGGTCACCCATTCCCTCTGTCTGCATTTCCGTAAGATGTGGGGTGACCACGTCTAAAAACATGCTATCCACGAAACTCTCAGCCTCGCAGATGCACCCTCCAGCTGCCGCTCAAGTTCCGAAACTCAGAGCTCAGGTAACTGCAGCTGGTGGCACTTCCTGCACACGTGGTCAGTCTGAGCGCAAGGAGCATCTAGGACTTCCCACTCGTAGGGAATTGGGGTAAAAATGTTGTGGGTTCATTTATCCAGGCTAGGCATATCAGCACAGTTGTACAGATATATAAAGCTTGAAGGCATCAGAGCTGTGTGTGTATGAGTGCTCTGCTCAAAGCAAAAGTGAAACTAAGACAGGATCACATGACACATTTCTCATCTAGTGATGCCATGCTGATACCCCTTAAAGGCATATTATAACATTTATGCTCATATCAGTTGATTTCACTCATGGCTTGTCTCATTGATTTTTGAGTTGGAACTCTACTATATCACTTAATCACTACTGGAACAGAAGATTTTTGTTATTTAAAATAAAGACAGAAAATACTGGAAATACAGCAGGTCTGGCAGCATCTGTGGAGAGAGAAAGAGTTAACATTATATGTAGGTGGCCTTTCATCAGGAATGGGAAAGTTAGAGACATAATAGGTTTTAAACAGGTGAAATGGGGCAGGGTGGGAAAATGAACAAAAGGGAAGGTCTGTCTTAGGATGGAAAGCAAGAGAGGTTAAATGACAAGAGTTAGTTGTGCAGGGCCAAAGGGAGTGGTGATGGGGTGAGTCAGGAAATGAAGAAACAAAAGATGAGTCAAGAACAGGTGTGATTGGCAGAATGATCAGCAGAATGCTATCTGAAAGCAAAGACAAGAGGAAAAAAAAACAAGTATAAGACCAAAACATGCAAGGAAAGAAAACAAAATGGGGCAGAGAGTATAGTCTGAAATTGTTAAACTCAACGTTGAGTCCAAAAGGCTGTAAAGTACTTAATCAAAAGATGAGGCACTGTTCATTGAATTTACATTGAGTTTCGTCGGAACAATGCAGTAGGCTGAAGACGGAGAGGGTAACATGAGAACAAGGTAGAAAATTCAAGTAACTATATAATCTCTGTCCCATTTTGTTTCTTTTTCTTTGCACGTTAAGTTCTTGTGCTTGTCTTCTCGTTTTTTTTTCCCTCTGGACATGCTCTAGGTACATCATTTGTTCCTTTGCTTTTTTATCGTCCTATTACTATTCCCTTTGGCCCAACACGACTAACTCTTTTGTCATTTAATCTTTCCTGGCTTCCACCATATCACAGACATTCCTTTTTGTTCTTTTTCCCACCCTCCCCATTTCACCTCCTTTAAACATTTCTAACTTTTCCCAGTTCTGATGAAATATCATCGGCTTGAAATGTTAACTCTGTTTCTCTCTTCACAGATGCTGCCAGACCTGCAGTGTATTCCCTGCATCTTCTGTCTTTACTTCAGATTTCCCGAATTTGGAACATTTGGGTCTTGTATTTTTGTTATTTACTTGGTCGTGGCCAGAATGCTCCCAAACCTCTTATATGGCTGCACTTCTGCTCCTGAATATTTATTCTCTAGGTGATGCTGCATCTTGGCAACCCTTGAAATACCTCCAGATCACTGGAGGAGCACAATGAACTTGAACCATATTCATATGAGCAGTTCCTTACTGCCAGATCATTAGTAAGGCATTAATTAGTCCTGACATTGGGTAAGAAATTATCCTTAATATTTCACTCACCTTTTGCTAAAGGGTGGAAAACACCCAATGGGGATTGGCAAAACTATCCCCTTCCGAATAGCTCCCGAATCCTCTTTGTTTTGGTATTCATCTCCATCATCACTGCCATTAAACAGCAGTGGAAAGCATCTTCCCACAAGTTTTGCACAAATATAAGGAGCATTCACCTTATCGTGCACATTTCTGTATAAATAAGGGTCTAATTGCACAATACCATAGTTTCATACTGATACTTGCAGAATATAGTGTGGAAGCAACATCACTAGTTCCCTTGTTCTGCTGCAACAGTTTGACAGTTGCCATCAGAACATACTGAAACAGCAATAATTTATACAGTGCCTTTATAATCCCCAAAGAGCTTTCAAGTGGCGTGAGGAGAAAAAATGCCAAGTCGAAGAAGGACAGTTTAAGACAGTAAACAGATTTGGCCAAAGAGGTGGGTTTTTAAGGGAGGGTGTTTAATGAAGAGGAATGGAGGCACAGAGGGATTTAGGGAGCAAAGTCAGAGTGTGTCTGAAGTCATATCCACCAATGGCCTGGTGTTGGAGCTAAAGATGGGAGTGCAGAGGAGGCTGGACTCAGAGGAACTGAGAGTTCACAGGGAGAGGAGTTTTAGGTTTGGAGGAGCCCAGACTAAAACCATGGATGTATTAACACATAAGGAATTTTTAACTTAAGTGTTGCTTGTTCACCATTTCTGAATGATAATTACATATTCAACATTCAAAGCACTCTTTGTTAATATTAAGATTCATAATTACCAGGGCAGGTGCAAGAGTATTAGGCACCCAAGGTGAACCTCCAGCCTTGTGCACACCATCTCCGCCCCACCCCCAATTAACTTTCAAAAATTAATATTGTGCATTAGTATGAATAAAAATTCTGCATTTATATCTAGAATTATTTTACATGAAAAGGAGAATATTATGGTGTTGATTATATATTCTTATTGTTCTACACTTTTCACAAGATATGTACTAGAAGAAATGCACACCATAATGTGTAATATGGCTCATGCGAAGTAATAATATGGGGAGGATTTTCCCCTCGTTGGGTGGGCACAGTGGGTGGGCCCGGGGGCGGTCGAACAATGGTCCACCTCCTGCAATCGGGCCCACAATTTCACGTTGACTAGCCAATTAACAGCCAGCTGATAGCCTCAATGCTGCCTGGGTAGGGGCAGGTGGAGCGCGAGTGCTGAAGTGTGCGCATGCGCAGGGGTGCACTCAGAAAAAGCTCCCTGAAGACACGGAACTGCCTCAGGGAGTTGAAGGTTTTCAATGTAAGAAATAAGAATTTTAAAAAATAAGGATATCATGTCCCCACCTGTGACTTTGTCACATGAACAGAAACATGTGAAATATGAGTTTTAAAAATTTTTATTGTTTTTTTAGTCACCGAAACCTCATCCTACCCATGGATGAGATTTCACAAAAATGCAATGGCTGCCTGGCCTATTCACCCATCTGCCAACCGTAAGGTTGGACAAGCAGCGAAAAATTCAATTTAATTCACTGATTAAGGGGCTTAATAGTCCTTTTAATTGTCAGTGAGTGCACTGGCGACTCTCGTGTGTGTCTGCCAACCGAAATGTCACGCATTTGCGTGATGTCATCCGGATACTCGCCCAATGTCATCGCGCACTATTTCACGCTTGTGCATGTCAGACATGTGTCCTCACGCCGAGCTGAAAATCCTGACCTGTGTGTTCCTCCAACAGTTATTGGATGATTTTATGTTCAATTTACACAATCAATAATCATTATGATCGGGCTAGGTTAAACTACATTGATATTATTTATTGGTTCACAGTTTTGGAACAGTCATGTAGATGTAAAATTTGCAGAACTATCACCTAAACAGAATGAAGATTATAATATGAAATTTTGGGCAAGGCTGCAATGTAAATACGTGGAAATCTATATGTATATCAGTATATGTGGATGTGTATCAGTAGATCTAGACCTGTTTGTTTAATTATGTAGTTTCGTGTATAGTTCATTCAGTTTTTTGCTGCCCCCCACCCCCCCCATAAACTTTTGCCACTCTACGTGACCACCCAATTTGCCTAGTAGTTACACTGATAATTACAGTATCTAAAACCCAAGACCAAGGGAGTGTCTGCAAAGTTTATAAATTCTTCCAACTGCAAAACTCACTACTGGGGGACTACTTCTTGCAAATAGTCTTGAACTAGTCACTTCCAGTAAGGCAAATTACACTAATAGTTTTAGATTGATACATATAAATTTTGTTTTGGATGCATAGAAATGCAAAACTGGTCATATACTCTAAATGGCACACTTATGGTCTTTTCTGATTCACATAACTGAAATTGTACCAAGCCAAAAGTAAAGTGATTCAATTCTTGGAGGAAGCAGGAGGGCTATATGGAGGTTCCAAATCTCATGAGAAGCGGTCAGGCTTGAATGAGAAGCAAGATGCAGGTATGGCAATGACAAGTTTGTTCACCAAGCCCCCTTATTTTTTAATCAACACGTGTCATTTATCGTCAGATGCTTGCACACTATTAATAACAAAAGTCTTAAATTATATTAGCATAGATTTGAGCAGTCATATTATTTGGCTATTTTAATTCCAAGATTCCACCTAAACTTTAATATTTTCATGGTGGAAAAGGACAATGATTATTAGCACAGTATAGAATGGCAGGTATATGCAAACGATTGAACTTGAGAATTGATCTCAAGAGAAAGCATACTAGTTGGCATTTTATTTTCTTCCTGCACATCACTTACATACCATTTCTACTGCTGCAAAGTAATTATATCCACCAACTACCACAACAGATGTTTCCTGATAATAGATAATACCTAAGGAATCAACAGTGACTACTGACAAATGGCTTGTTGAGTCTCGGTACTGCTGGAACAGGGAGCCCTCAGTACAGTACAGTGGTGCGTTCTTTGCTGGAGTTAGGAGTAGGGAGGGGTGAGTTAGTAGGGAGTGGGTTGAAGAGGGATTGGGAAGAGGGCAAACAAATTCTTTTGAATACAGGACTGAAATATATTTTCATAAATATGAAAAACATTTCACTGCCATTGCACTCCTTGACCAGCCACTAGGATGAGGGTAAGAGTGGTCTTGGTATCATGATCCAGTTGGTATCCAGTCCTGCAACTACATTTGGCAATTTATGTCCCTCAATGCCACTACACTGTTTAAAACTATTAAAAACTTTTTACGTGCTCCTTTATGCTTTCTGAAAATAGAAAATTCTTTTCTATGGTAATCCTTTTTCTCCCAAATCACTTCTGCTCTGCATGTAACCAGGAATGTACATTTCTCAAATCGTTCAATTATGCAAAACAAAACAATGGTTCGCCTGATGGTTGGACTGGTTAAGCCAGTGAATAGATGAGCCCTGCACCGCTCCTAAGTGAATAGCTCAACTGTGGAGTTCTCTTACCAGGATAAGTGGTTGAGGCAGAAGCAATGTCAGCATTCAAGATTAGATTAGATTAGATTAGATAGGTGGATATAGGAATAGAGGATTAGGAGATATGGCAAACGAATGGGCTACTGTGATTAGTACTTTGTGCTTGGTGCAAGGAAACATCACATGAACTGGTTGAGGTGAATGGCTTGTGTTATAACTTCTATATTGGGCAGAATCTTCTGCCTGCTGGGCGGGAGCAGGCGCGGGGCCAATCACCATCCGCAATCGGCTGCGCGCCGCCATTTTACATGGGTGGCCCGGCATGACGTGTGCCCGGTAGTACTCAATGCTACCTGTGCGGGCGGGGAGAGGAAGGAAAGTTAGGGCCTGCGCTCAAGGAGTGCAAAAATCTCCCTGAGGCATGGAACTGCCTCAGGGAGATTTTATTTCAAACTTTCAATTTGAACTTAGACTGATTAAAATGATTTAAACATGTCCCCTCATGTGACACAGTGTCACATGAGCTGGGCCATGGTTATGAAATGTGTGAAATTTGTTTATTTATTTAATAAAACCTTCTGAAAACCTTATCCCACCCGTGGATGAGGTTTCCTGAAAAACATGAAGGCCACTTGGCCTTCTCGCCTACCTGCCAACCTTAAGGTTGGACGGGCAGCCCTGTCAATTACCTAAATTGGTGTATTAATGGCCTTAACAGGCATTTCACAGTTCGGTCGGCATGCAGTCGCCTCCGGTGCGTGCCCACCAAACAAAAGATTGGAATGATGCGCAGTGAGGTTGAGATGCATGCCTGACCTCACCACGTGTCATTTTACGCATCAGCATGCAGGGCCCACCCCCACACGCTAACGTGAAAATTCTCCCTACACAGTATTTTTATGACATTCACTGTCTTAACTTCACAAAAAAAATAATAGCAGTAGAACCAGGAAATTTATTTCAGAACTGTTAGTGTGAAACTAAACTAAAAGTGAAAACAGCATCCCTTGAACAGAAAAGTGGAAGAGTTAAATCAAGCTATTAAAAAGGTGGCAGTTTTCCTAAATACATGAACACCATATGGATTTTTATTTTATTCATTCATGAGATGAGTTCATGAGTTGGCAAGGCCAACATTTATGGCCCATCCCCAATTCACCTTGAGAAGATGGTGGTGAGCTGCCTTCTTGAACTACTGCAGATCATCTGATGCTGGTACACCTTCAGTGGTGTTAAGGAGGGACTTGCAGGATTTTGACCAAGTGGCAGTGAAGAATGACGATATAATTCCAAGTCAGGATGGTGTGTGACTTGAAGGGGGTCCTGCAGGTGGTGGTGTTCCCATGCACCTGCTGCCCTTTTCCTTATAGATGGTAGAGGTCGCAGACTTGGAAGATGATCACAAAGGATTCTTGGCAAGTTGCTGCAATGCATCTTCTATCTGCTGCTATCACTGTGCACTAGTAGTAGAAGAAGTGAATATTTAAGATGATGATTGGGATGCCAATCAAGTCGACTGCTTTGGTCTGGATGGTGTCGAGCTTCTTGAAAATTGCTGAAGCTGTACTCATCCAAGCAAATAGAGGGTATTCATCATACTATTGGCTTACATAATGGACCTTTTGTTGGAGATGGTGATTGCTTGGCATTTATGGCATGAATGTAACTTGCCATTTATGAGATTCAGTCTGTACATTGTCCAGATCTTGCTGCATGCAGACATAGACTACTTCAGCATCTGAGGATGTTGTAAATGATATTGAACACTAATCATCAGTACACATCCCCACCTCCGTCATTATAATGGCAGGCAGGTCAATAATAAAGCAGCTGAAGATGGTTCAGCCTATTCTCCAAATATGCCTGCTGAGTATTACCAGCATTTTCTACTTTGATTTCAATAGAAAATTGGATGGGCAATTGAAGGAAATAAGCTTGCAAGGCCACAAGAATAGAGTTGGGGAATGGGATTGACTGGATTGGTCTACAGAGAGACAGTTTGACTCAAGGGGCTATATGGCCTCCATTTGTGCTGCAATAACTCAAGGGCCCTATCCTAAGTAACTCCTACAGCAATATTCTTGGGCTGAGATGATTGGCATCCAACAGCCACTACCATCTTTCTTTTCAATAGATATAGTTCCAACCAGTGGAGCATTTATCCCAGTTCCCATTGACGTCAATTTTTCTAGTGTTCCTTAAAGCCACACTCAGTCACAGGGTGCCCTGAATTCTGCTCTTTTGTCTCTGTTTGGACCAAAGCTGAAATGAGGTCTTGAGCTGAGTGGTCCTGGCAGAACCCAAAATGAGCATCAATGAACAGGTTATTGCTGATAAAGTGCTGCTTGATAGCACTGTTGACAACACCTTCAATCACTTTGCTTATGAATGAGAATATCGAATATGCAGTAATTGGTCAGATTGGATTTGTCCTGCTTTTTAACAACAGGATATACCTGGACAATTTTCCCCATTGGTGGATAGATGTCAATGTTACAATGAAACAGCTATGACTAGTTCTGGAGCACATGTTTTCAGTGCTGAGCCAGGATGTTGTCAGGACTGAAAGGGTTAAACGATTTCAGTTAGCAGTGTCTTTTAGTAAATTTAAAATATAAGCAGAACTGAAGATTAGCAGATATACGCTAGACAGGATAAGGAATGAGACAAACAAGCTACTATGACAAAGGGCAAAGCCAGGAAGTTGAGTCTGGGATGTGGCCCTAGGCTGCACAATCAGCAAGGTAAAGGAGGCCTTGCATGGATGAGAACAATACCTGGTACATGTACACGAGAAAGGGACATCTGTTTTGCATGTAATTAGACGTGTATGTGATGAACTGTGTATAAAAGAGTGATTTTGCTATAATCTATAGAGTTCAGTCTTGGACTGCCAGAGGCTGACTTTCCCTGTGTACGCTTGAATAAATTATCAACGCCTGTTCCTGAGTCTCCTGGTGTTTATTGAGTAGCACCATAACAGGCCCCATAGCCTTTACTATATCTAGTGGCTTCAGTGGTTTATTGAGAACACATGGAAAGAATCAAATTGGCTGAAGACCTAGCATCTGTGATGCTGGGAACCTCAGGAGAAAGCCAAGATAGATCATCAACATGGCATTTCTGGTTGAACATGGTTGCAAATGCTTCAGCTTTGTCTTTTATACCAACCTGTTGGGCTCCCCCATCATGGAAGATGGAGATGCCGGTGCAGCCTCCTCCTCCCACTTTTTGTTTAATTGTCCACCACCATTTAAGACAGATATGGCTGTGTACCTAACAAATATCTCAAATGAATACAGGATTTAATGTCAACTCAGACAGTAATCACGTAATGTTTGGGGAATAGGTTTAAACAGAACCAACAGCATTTCTACTGCTGCAAAGTAATTGTATCCACCAACAAAAAAGACAGGTGTCACCCAATAATAAGTATATCCATGGAATCAATTGGGAAAAGTGACAAATAACATCCAGAGTCTCAACAATGCTGAAACACAGATTTCAACAAAGTGTTGTGATCTTGTTCCTTGTCAGATATAAGAGTAGTGAGCAGCAGGGGGAAAAAAAGCACACTGACCTGAATAGGCTAAACAGAAAATGCTGTAAATACTTAGGTCAGGCAGCATCAATGAAGAGAGAAACAGCTAACGTTCTGAAGAAATTCATCGACCTGTAACATTAAGTCTGAGTCTCTCTCCGCCAGTGCTGCTTGACTTGCTGAGACCGGGATTTTCTGTTTTTATTTCAGATTTTCAGCATCCACAGTATTTCACTTTCATCTGAATAATATGGAACTTGGAACTACATTCACAAGGTACACATGCAAAAACCATGACTAATACTAAATAATGATTCTACTGATATAGCACCACACTCTGTCAAATCATAGTGTGAAGAAGGAAAGATTTGCATTTAGATCATACAATTCATGACCTCAGGACATTCCAAACCATTTTCCAGCCAATGAAGTGCTATTTAAGTATAGTCACCATTGTAATGCAGGAAGCACAGCAGCCAACTTTGCACACAAGAAGCTCCCACAAACAGCAAAGTAATAATAGCTGGATAATCTTTCTGTTTGTCTGACTAAGGGGGGTCACCAGAGAAAACTCCCCTGCTCTTCGTCAAAATAGTACCTTGGGTTCTTTTACATCCACCTGAGAGGGTATTCAAGATCTTGGTTTAATGTCTTAACTAAAAGATGGCACCTCCGATAGTGCAGTACTCCCTCAGTACTACACTGGAGTGCCAGCCTAGATTATGAGTTTAAGATCACAAATATGCTATTAACTGAGCCAAGTTAAATCTGATGAATCCATCAGACAAAATGAAAAATTGCCACAAGTTTCCCAGCTCACAGTTAAGCAAACAAGAGATCAAAAGAGGATCTATAAAGGCTGAGGGGAGTACAAAATCCATTTGCGGTGTGATTGAACCTTCAAATGTAAAAGTGCTACTTTAGAAACGTTAAAATCAGGAAAGGAATTTATGAAATGGCATGCATTTTTGTTTGATTATGCCTCTGAAAAGCTGAGATCCTTACTAACATTAAATGCACTATGTAAACCAAGTTATTGTTATTTATATTTTGCCCAACGGCTTATGCATTCACCATTCAAATCTCAATATGCATAGAAATTCTAAGAGATTGAAAGCAATGCTATGATATTTTTTGCATATATGCAAATAAATGGTGTTTTAAAAGGATATACAACAGATTTCTCATGGCATTATTCATGATGAATCGAGGTTTTGCAAGAAAAGGACTACAATCAACATTGACAATCACCTGGAATAGGTATGACAAGATGAGTGCCCTGCAACTCAGCTTGCAGCCATCACTCTCTCATCAGCTTAGCATTCACTTGTTCAACAGTCCTCAGACTGACACATCTTGCTGTCTCACACATTCCTTTCATTCAAGCCTCCTCAAATCTGCACCTCAGCAGGCAGTACCAAAATTATTCCACAATCCTTGCCCTTTCACTCCTATTGCTCAAATCTACCCTCCATCCTCAGCAATCAGTTCATTCCTCACACTCCTAACTCTCTGCCTTTTCTCACTTTGGGAGAAGAGAAACCACAACTCGAGAGACAGAGACACACAGAGAACCAAGGTTGGAGCTACAGCCACGGCCACTCTGACCACAATGGGGGGGAAAGACTGGAAATCGATAGAGTGGCACCTGCACGTGCTATTGCCAATGAAAGTGGCCAAGAGACCTGGTGACAACATTGATATCACTTTCTGTTTGGCGTTTAACCAGAACTCACGTCCAATCTGTGCCACCAATACATGAAATGTCATGATCTGAACTATGCTAATCTGTGACCCCATTTTACTTGTATTCACCACTAACACATCTTTCATCTCCTGCAGGTGCATTGCTGGAACCAATGCAGATGAGGGATGTTATGACACAGCAGTTGGTAAAGGCTGAGTTGTTTAACTCCCAAAGGGAAACCTGAACAGCTATCATAACCTATATTTTCAATTGGTATGTTTGAAATGCAGCTCTGAATTCAGGAGTAAAAGCACCAAGCCTCAAGAGGTTTTTTTTTTTTTACATAAAACTAAATTAAACATTTATTAATTGAACAACAAATTTAAACACATACACATCTACAAATTACTACCATAATAACTTTTAAACAAATTCCCAAATTAATCACTCCCAGGTAAATCTTCACCAAGGCAACAATAACCCATTGACTTTAAACAGACACCAGGCAAAGTGCATTTGACCATACAAATTCAAAATGAGTTTCCTTTCAATTTGCAGACACAGTTGTTGGCTTACAGGCTGGTTATATAATTACATGCCTCTGATCTGCACACACAAAGCTCCTTTCTGTTTATACCTAGCCTCCCCTTTGAATGTAAATTTTCCACTGTATTACTAAGTCTTTTAATTTTACCAATCCTAACAATAATCCTTTTATTCCACCAATTTTATTAGTAATATAAACACATTGCTTGGCGTTTCCCAGCTAGGTGCAAGATTTCACCCATTCTTTTGAATGGTTTATTTAAAAATACAAGTTGCAAACTTTATCTTTTAACTAATTTACGTTTATCTAATTAACATCTCAAACTATACATCAAAGCACCCAGACTAGCTGGCTTTAATCCAATTAAGCCACACACACTGATGCACACATAGACAAATGCTACTACAAGCCCAATTTAAAAATAATTTCCAATAACATTATTGACCTTAATCTCTTCTTGACAGGGACAAATCCATGGAGTCCTCAAAGGAGGTCCAGAATTATGAACTAAAACAGAAACAGAAGTACCTGGAAAAACTCAGCAGGTCTGGCATCATCGGCGGAGGAGAGCAAGTTGACGTTTCGAGTCCTCATGACCCTTCAACAGAACTAAGTAAAAATAGGAAAGGGGTGAAATATAAGCTGGTTTAGTTGTGGGGGGGTTGGTGTTGTTGGGACAAGCAGCCAGTAATAGGTGGAGATAACTTCCCTTCCCTTTCTTGACCTGTCTCAATTTCTGGTGATAGGTTGTCCACCAATATCCATTACAAGCCTACCGACTCCCACAGCTACCTCGACTACAGCTCCTCACACCCCGCTTCCTGTAAGGACTCCATCCCATTTTCTCAGTTCCTTTGCCTCTGTCACATCTGTTCTGATGATGCCACTGACATGTCCTCTGACATGTCCTCCTTCTTCCTTAAGCAAGGTTTTCCACCCACTGTGGTTGAAAGGGCCCTCAATTATGTCCGGCCCATCTCCCGCACATCCGCCCTCACGCCTTCTCCTCCCTCTCAGAAATATGATAGGATCCCCCTTGTCCTCACTTATCACCCCACCAGCCTCCGCATTCAAAGGATCATCCTCTGCCATTTCCTCCAACTCCAGCATGATGTCACCACCAAACCCATCTTCCCTTCACCACCCCCCCCGGCGGCATTCCGTAGGGATCGTTCCCTCCGTGACATCCTGGTCCACTCCTCCAGCACCCCGTACTCCTCAACCCCCTCCCATGCGACCGCAGAAGATGCAACACCTGCCCCTTCACTTCCCCTCTCCTCACCATCAAAGGGCCCAAACACTCCTATCAAGTAAAGCAGCTTTTCACTTGCACTTCTCTCAACTTAGCCTACTGCATTTGTTGCTCCCAATGTGGTCTCCTCTACATTGGAGAGACCAAACGCAGACTGGGTGACTGCTTTGCAGAACACCTTCGGTCTGTCTGCAATCATTACCCAGACCTCCCTGTCGCTTGTCATTTCAACACTCCACCCTGCTCTCTTGCCCACATGTCTGTCCTTGGTTTGCTGCATTGTTCCAGTGAAGCTCAACACAAACTGGAGGAACAGCACCTCAGCTTCCGACTAGGCACTTTACAGCCTTCCGGACTGAATATTGAGTTCAACAATTTTAGATCTTGAACTCCCTCCTCCATCCCCACCCCCTTCCCGTTTCTTCCCCCTCCTTTTTGTTTTTTCCAATAATTTATACAGATTTTTCTTTTCCCACCTATTTCCATTATTTTTAAATGTATTTCCACCCATTGTTTATTTCTACCTTTTAGTATTCCCCCCCCACCCCACTAGAGCTATCTGTACCTTATCTGTCCTGTCTTCTACTCTTAATTAGCACATTCCTTTAGATAATATCACCACCTTCAACACCTCTTTGTTCTTGTCTGTGACAGCTTTTGGTTATCTCCACCTATTACTGGCTGCTTGTCCCAACAAACCTCCCCCCCTCCCACTTAAACCAGCTTATATTTCACCCCTTTCCAATTTTTACTTAGTTCTGTTGAAGGGTCATGAGGACTCGAAACGTCAACTGTACTCTCCTCCGCCGATGCTGCCAGACCTGCTGAGTTCTTCCAGGTATCTCTGTTTCTGTTTTTGTTTTGGATTTCCAGCATCCACAGTTTTTTGCTTTTATCCAGAATTATAAAGATGTATCATATAACTCCTGCACACAGGTACACAGAACTCAGTTTGTCCAGTGTCTCAGATAGGGTGGCAAATGGTAAGCAGCACATCACATATGAGCAGGAATTGGAGACAAGGAAAGCGGTGTAGAGTACCCATTGGAAGGTGCAAGACACTTCAAGGTCTGCTCAGCTGGTCACAGATGCTGAACCTTGTGGGTCATATACCAAGAGTGTTTGTGGAGCAGCAACAAGAAATGTGTGTACATATATGTCAGATTTCCTGGAGTGCACACACCCTTGCACAGAAAATGGAGGAGTCCATCTGTAACATGTCTCAGTCATTGGCACTGATGGACACCTCCATTGAAAGAATGCCCAACCTCATGAAGAATCAAATGCAGTAGGCCATCGAGTGCATTCTGGCCTGCTATGGCTGCAACTTTGCACAGCATTAAGAGAATTGCCTTGCATTTGGGGCTAAGACCTCAAGCTATATTTTATATATATCATGGCTAATTCATAAAATCTTAAAAACTGGACAAAGGTTTTAAAATTCCTGATGCCATGGTTGGCCATGACTCAAACAAAAGGAACATTCTAGCATTCAGAGAAGCTGACACCTCATTATCTCTAAATAGACGTTAATGACCCATGACTGCAGAGATCAAATCCAAGGAAATTGTACAAAGGCTATTTACGTTTCTAAGGCCTGGCCTGGCCAATGGAGATTACCAGTCTTATAGGGCAAATGACGCAGAAACCTCTCTTGAAAATTTTAATGGTTGAAACATTACCATCTCAAGAAGCCAGACTGAGGGGTATATATCCTTTGTCCAAGCCAAAGTGGAGAGGTGGGAGTCACATGACACCCCCAAGCTACTGGAACCTGTAATATTGCCTTGTGGAGCTGCAAAGCTTGGACAACCATCTTCCATCTAGCAAGCAGAAGCTCAGAACCAGAGCTCTGTCCAGGTTGAACTGCCTAGCCCCATCTACACTGTTTCTACTCGAACTTCTGTACCAGCACCTACAAAATTAATTTATCTCTACATGCTCATCCCATTGTGGAAGTCATCTTGACTGGAAAAGTCAATTATCCAGCATAGGTTTTCAACCTGCTGGCTCTGTGAAAGAATGCAACATTTGTCTTGGATTCTGGACTCACATGAAACAATAATTCTTTATTCTGTGGTTTTTGCCTTGTAAACCCCTTTCTTTCTCTATTCCCCCCCCCCAACTACTTTTATTGTTTGAATGAAAAGGAGGCTACATTGCGACCCCTCTGTTCATGTTTGAGTGTGTGAATAAACTTCCTCCAAGTTTACCCTATCTCAAGTTTGCTGTGATATTGTTAAAAGAAATTGGATCACACCAGCTGGGAGTTTGGGAAAATATACCACTACTTAGAAAGGGGGAAATCAAAATCAAAACACCGATCTGTTTACAGAGTGGTGGAGAGAGAAGAAATCAGGGCTATTTAAATTAAATGCCTTCCTGTCACTAACACTTAGTAGTTGAACACTAAATTCAAATGCAGCCAAGTATTCTCTCACACATAGTTAGCAGGGAAACGAGGTGGCTCTGGGAGATAAGATGAATAAAGGGCTAATGACAGCAGGGGCTCTACACAAGGCACCCCCCTACTTCATTCCCTTGCCCCCACCCCATGACAGAGCCCTACATGCTGCATCCTGCCCGATTACTGAGTCTGCCCCTGCACAGATGCAGGTGAGGCAGCCTTTGGCCAGGCTCTAAAACCCAGAGACATCCACCACAAGCATCTCATGTATCACCCAGGGGACCAAGCAGGCTGCCTCCAATCTGTTGAAACCACAAGGCTAACAACACTGCAAAAGGTAATAGAAAACATAGGAGGAAAAGGTCTTGGTTGCAAAAAGGGAATCACTTGGGTGTTTAATGCATTGCTAGTTGACATTGATCATCTTTATTTGAATGAAGGAATGAATTTTCAAGAACTGCATTTTGTCATGGCATCTATTTGTTGGATTCATTATTGACACTGATCAGTAAAAATGCCAGTGAATGGCATGAGCCACCTTGATGAGGAAGTAAAGCTGTCTTTGGAGGGGAGTTGCTGGTGGGGAAAGTTGCACAGGGGTTGTCATGGGAGCAATTTAATGCTGCAAGCAGACCTCAGGTGAAACATACCTGGATGAGGGCATCATAGGCTTTGCAGTCTGTTATGTTGTACAAGACAGAGCACAACACTTCAATCTGGAAAACCCTTGATTTGACATATTGAAGGGAACCTCCAGATTGGTCAAAGTAACAGAACTTCATTTTAAGAAAGCCCTAGTGGTAAAATACTTCTGGTTGTACCTCACCTGTGCCTCTGTGATGGGGTTGCTTACTGGAGTTGTCAGTCAGGTCTTGAGTGAGAGCCATTTGTCCCTGGGGAGGGAATCCCTGAGGCTGTCTGATGGAGAGAAGGGTTGAACAGAGAGAGAACCTGAGACTGCCAAAGGATGAATGTGTCATGGCAGCTCCCTGGATACTTAGCACAAACTGCAGAATCCTCTTGCAGTGGTCCCATACCAATACGTATGTTAAATGAGTGAAATCCCTTCCAATTAACAAATATGCCTGGTTGTTCTGATGGTGCCTTGACTGCCACATGTGGGAACAGTCTACAACCCTCAGGACCTGTGGAAATCCTGAGAGGGGAGCAAAGCTGATAGCCCTCTGGATTCAACTGGCCTCATCTATCTCAAATTTAATGGAAGCTCTGCTGAACAATGCATTGGTGACCTGGCTGATACAGCTGCAGGCTGCAGATTGCGAGGCTCTAGATCTGTAAGCAACAGAGGCCTGGAAAGACATGAATGCAAAGAAATTGATGGCTCTGGTCACCTTGACAGCCATGGTCAATGGCTGGCCACCTACTCCTCTTGCGCAGAGGTCTTCCTTGAAGAAGCTGCAGTGGTCTGCAACTACCTGCTGTGAGAGCTGCAGCCTTCAGAGGCACTGCTATTCACAGAGGTCAAAAAAGCTAACCCTTGGCCTGTGCTGAGGGTATCACCTCCTTTCCATCCCTGCTGCGGAAAAGCCAGCAGCTGCTGCTAAAGTTGCTGCCCCTGTTGCTGAGACTGTTGAGCTGGAGAAAGCTGCATCTCCTCCTTAGAGCACCAACCAACTTCAGAATTTGTGAAACCCATGTCACTGGGAAGTCTCACAGGTGAGATGACTCTTAGAAGCCTCCAATATACTTGCAATAAGTTGCTGTGCCCAACAAAATTAATGATTTTAGGCTGAAAGAACTGCTCCTGTCACCACTAACCTTTCACTGTGGCTGACAACAGGCTTGCTGGTTTCACCCTTTATACAACTCAGTTTCACTTTGCAATAACTTCCCACTGTACATTTGTCTCCTCCAGCCTGGTGAGTTGCATGCACAGCATGTGACCATGTGCTGTTGGCAAGCAGGCATTGTGGGCTTAAAAAGATACTTAACTGTCTTTTTAAACTACCTCAATTGTCTTTCCAACAGTCCTACAGGGGTTCCTGCCGGATTCACAGGCCAATGCAGGGCCAGCTGAAAAAGGGCAGGATCACGTAACATCCCAACCTTTTCCGTGACTTTTGCAGATCTGCCTGCCCCCAAACTCTGCCTCCAACAGGCTGGGAAAATTCTGCCCGGGTCTTGGGAACACTGCAGAAAAGGCGGAGGGGTCTAGGAACACTTGAGCTGGTCCTGGGATTAGACAATTGGAAAATTAAATTTAGGAGGTTTTAAGCACCAAACACAATTTTTTTTTTGTTTTCAACAAAGAAACCAGTATAGTTATTCACAGGTTTCTGTCTATGAGCAGTGCATAATAGAAAAGATGATCCAATATTTCAAAAGCAGATCATTTTAAGCCCTTTGGAAGGACTATGGTTTAGAGAGGTTGAGGAAGCTCAGGCTTTTGATACATTTGAGGTTCAATAAATTTTAGCAATTTATTTAGTAATTGAGGAAAAATATTTAAAAATCAGTTGATTGATTCCATTTAGCTTTTTAATTTTTAAAAAGTTATCAAGTTCTCCAAATTGGCCATTCATTATTGATTAATTTCTTAAATTCTTTAACCATCACTTCAGTTCTGATTTACTGCAGTTTTAATTTGAGCCAATCACAAATGATGATGATGAAATACTGACAAGATTTCTGCATACAGTAATTAAGGCTCAGCTGCAAATTGAGGACAGTATACAGGAAGAACTGTACATTTAATAAATTATAAATACTTACGCTGGCTTGTGAAGTGGGCCATGGACCATTTATTTTGTGCCTTGGCATCTCTTTTCATGGTCCCTTTCTCAGAAAAAGTGATATGTTATAGGAGTCAGGTTACTGTGCTCTTTAAAAATACATATAACATCCACCAACTTTCCTTCACCTGCAGGGAGGGAGAAGGCAAAAATCTACACATTTTTAAATGGCAATTATGAACATGAGCTTGATGTAATTGAACTTTCTAGCCAAAAACAGGCTGTTCTTAAGAGTTTAAACAAAAGCATTCAATATGTAAACTTCCAAAAGTAAAATATTTTCTTTCTCCCATTCCAAAATATGTCACCAAAAGTTTTACATATGCAAACAGTTAGAAAACAGACCTTTTTTTCTTCTTTCATGGGGTGTGGGCATCGCTGGTACTGCCAACAATTATTGCCTATCCCTAGTTGTCCTTGAACCGAGTGACTTGCTAAGCCATTTCAAAGGACAGTTAAAAGTTAACCACAATTCTGTGGGTCTGGAATCACATGGAGGCCAAACCAGGTAAGGATGGAAGATTTCCATCCAAGATTCCAAGATGTCCTAAAGGACATTAATGAACCAGAAGGGTTTTTACAACAATCAATGATAGCTTTTTAATCCCAGATTTATTAATTGAATTTAAATTCCACCAGCTGCAATGGTGAGATTTGAACCCATGTCCCCACAGCATTAGTCTTGGTCTCTGGATTACCAGTCCAGTCACATTACAACTACACCACCATCTCCCCTCAAGATGGAAATATGAATATATTAGAAACAAATTTCTCATATAGCTGGTTATTTCTGGCTAATAAACATCCTAACCATTTATATCGCTATTGCATTTATCTGTGGCTTTAGGCTTACACAAGATGCTTTGCACAGCATGTCTAAATGGACAATTCTGAAGAAAATCAAGAACTGTGACAATGCTTTCACTGCTTAAAAATGCCTTTACCATAACCACTAACTATAATGCTTTTCAAAGGACATGACTTACTAATACAAACATCAGCCAGTCTTGTTGCATGATAAAAAAAACTTGCATATTATTAAACAAAAGTGACTGCTTGGTTTCGAACACTTTCCATCAGAATTATTCCAAATTACTACGTTTACTATTAATGTTTCATATTTGGTTGATGATTGACAAATTCTGCAAATTACAGAACAGGTAGCTATAAATTGCATTACAATGGCCACAGAAGACACCAGATTGATTAGTTGCTGTGCCCTATGTATCACTTACATGTGGAAATGGAGCTACTTAGGAACCCTTTTGAATTTCAAGGCGTATCATTCAATTAAGGTAATATTCCTCAGTTAATAGAGTGCCAAGTCCAAGTGCTTCACCAATCATGTCCTTTTTCCCCACATTTTGACAGGAAAAAAGTCTTCTGCGATGTTAACCCCATTCAACATTCAGTGCAGGCATCCATCCTCCAGGAGGTGGAGGATGTAGAGAAGGAGGTAGCTCATGAACTGCATGATATCCTGGAGGTAGCCAGTAAACAGGTTCGTCATCAATTTCTTTTTCCACTTCCAAACCACTGTGTAAAAAAAAAGGATGAGATTCAACATTGTAACATTAAATGATGTGATACAATGAAATACAATATTAAATAAATTGAACAAAGAACATCAATGATATATTATCACGATGCAACATCAGGAAATAGAACAAATCACTGTATTCTTAACAAAAAGAACATGTATAGCCTTGGAGAAAGGGCTGTCTCACTAAACCTCCTCTAATTTCCCTAGTGCTTATCTGCACTTGTTGTTCCATCCATTTAACTGGTGCAGTTTAGTTGATTGTTTACCTGATCAATTTGGTTCTCCATAAAGTCTACATTCTAGAAAACCTCAACACAAGTCCAAATAAATATCATTTCTCAATGGAGTTTTGGCACCAATATTTGTTAAATCTCTTGAATAGCATAAAATAAACAGAAATGTAGATTGCAAAAAGCAATAATTGGATAGTCAAGCAAATTTTTCTGACGACTAATAATCAGGCTAACTTGCATGTAGTTTGTTATATCTCTCCTTTCAATAGTGATATTACATTTTCTACCTTCCAATCCACTGGTTCCAGAATCTAGGGAATTTTGGAAGAATACAACCAATGCACCCACTTTCTTCAGCCACTTATTTTAGAACCCTAGGATGTAGGCCATCAGATCCATACTTTTTCTTTACTCTTACTATTCACTTTGTGTTCCTCACTCTCATTAGACCTTTGACTCTCACTATTTCTGGTCTGGTTTTTGGGTTTTCGATGCGAAAAGTCCTGTCTCTATGGGCTCACATTTACTTCGCTCTTCTCTTCCTCTTAACATTCTTGTAGAAGTTCTTACGATCCAATTTTATATTTCTTGCTAGTTTACTCATTTTATTTTCTCCCTCTTTTAACAACCTTTTGATCATCCTTTGCTAGTTTCTAAATATCTCCCAATCTTCAAGATTAACTACATTTCTTGGCAACATTATAAACCTGTTCTTTTAATCTAATATTAATGTTAACTTTTTTAGATAGCCACAGTGGATCATTTTTCCCCATACACTTTTTATTCTCAATAGAATATATATTTGAAGGTTATGAATTATTTCTTTAAATATTTGCCATTGTTCATCTACTATCATACCTTTTAATCTAATTCCTCATTCTTCCATAGGCAACAGTCCTTTGTAATTGGCATTATTTAAATTTAATACTCTAGTTTCAAATTTAAGTGTGTCACTCTCAAACGCAATGTAAAATTCTATTATGCTATAATCACTCCTCCCTAGAGATCCCTTACTATGAGATTACTAATTAATCCTGGCTCACTATATAAAGACAAGATCTAAAATTGCCTCTTCCCTAATTGATTCCATGATGTATTGTTTCAGGAAACTTTCTTGAATCCATTCCATGAACTTGTCCTCCAAACTACTTCGGTCAATTGATTTGCCCAGTCTAAATGAAGGTTGAAGTCTCCCATGATTACTTCATTTCCTTTGTTGCAAGCTCATTTTATTTCTTGATTAATATAATGTCCAACAGTATAGCTATTGTCAGGGGACTATAAGCTACTCCCACCAGTGTTTTCTGCCCCTTGTTATTTCTTACCATCATCTATACCGATTCTACTTACTGCTCTTCTCAGTCAAGATCCTTTCTCACTTCTGTAGGAATTAGAGCTCATCTTTCTTGTTTACACTGTCAGGGGTTGAGTAGTACAAGTACTGCTTCCCTTACGTAACAGAACAATACTAATATAAAAAAAATCAACTCAAGACTGAAACATCCTTGATAATGGCATTCCTCTACAGAGCCCTGAAGGGTACTCACATGATGCATTTCAAAAGTCAGCAGATGCCTTCTGCCAACAATACCCAAGGACATACCAGAGCACTTCCATTCCCAGCACCAGTGACACCATAATAAGTCAGCTGCAGACTAACCCGAAGTGCTTTTAATTCCTTTTCTAAGTCTCTGCTGGTTTTTGCTATAGATCAATTAAGCAAGTTATCGCCAAAGTATAATGAGTGTAACTCTGTCTGGGGTCATCACAACACACTGGCATCATTTATAAAAAGGTCACATAAATACCCACTGGATTTAAAAAAGCAAATATAAATCTTGTATTATGCTGAGAATGCACACAGTCTCAGACAAATACTCCCCTTATATCAAAACAACATTCTAACAAACACAAAGGCACAGAGGCATCATTAGAAAACAGAAATATTATTCCTATAACATATACAAGTGCAACTCCCTGACCTAAAAATATTCAATAAAAAAAATCAAGAATATTTACATACTATATTATTCTGAATGCTGTGCAATGATGTGATCATAACACATCATTGACTTTAATGTAGTATTGGACAACTATGCGCATTTCAAAGTCTTGATTGCACTGAGACAATCAATCATCCCAGATACTCCACCCAAAGTGCAGTAGGAAAACCAATTAGAACTCTATATGATCAACACCCCTATTCCAGAATAAATACTTCTATCAGCACAAAGCTGAAAAGAATCTAGCCCCTCAGAATTTTAACTGAAAATATTAAACCTATGATTCTATATTCCGTATGTTTTTTTATATAGCTAACATGCCATGTATTTTTTTTAAATAGACTAACATGTTGCATGTGGGAAATTAGTTCCCTATGTCATTGAATGTTAAACTAGGTTTGTTGCTGTACTTCCCTACACAGCAAGATGCTCAATTTGAGCTTTCAGAAAAAAGCAGCAAGTGAAAGCAACTGGGAAAAACAAAGTTACAGTTCAGAACTCAAAATCTGACAACAAATCAAGCCAAGTCATTCCCAAGGATCAGGCTACAAAAATAACGAAGGGAGAAGCCTTGTAATTGTTTGCTTCTCTGTAGTTTTAGCAGGAGATAGCATATGGCACTGGATAGGTTCCCCTGCAACCTAAAGTTGGAAATAAATAATGTAAAATGAGGACAAAATCATTTTTTTTCACTTAAAGTAAAAGGTACAAATATAGGTAACCCATTCAGCCTAAAGAAATCCCATGTGAAATTGGGAACTGAAGTAAAGTTGGTGCAATACAAACAAAAAAGAAATTGGTTAGAGAATAATCAGTTGAGAAGGAGCAGTGAAAAAGAGGAAGGCTGAGGGTGGAGCAGAGCAGCTTTAAAGTTAAACTGAGAGTCAGTGAACAGAAAAATTCCACAGTGACGTCACAGCACAAGGAGGTGCATGAGGATAAAACTACAGCTAAACATTCAGTTTAATCTACCTGCAACTCGATTAAATATACAAAATTAAAATGAATAAGAATAATAATATGCAGTTTTTGTCTGCCCACAATATTCAGATTGATTGGTGGCAGAGCATGGTGCTTACAAAGGACTACAGCATATGACACACATGCAGTTGCCAATGGTTGCTGGTATTAGTGGGTGAGGAGGGGCTAGTGGAGAACAAGGACAGTGGAAGGTAAGGGGGCTCAACAACAAAGTTACCCTGGTTGGAGGAATGGGATGGTGGGGGTGGGGGGAGTGGGAGTGGAGAATACACGGCAGCCTCATATGTTGGGGCCTCAACTATTCAGCATATTTATTAACTGATTAGATGATGGGATAGAAAAATACATAACACAGTTACTGATGACACAAAGATAGGTGATACAAGAAGTTTAGATGGAAGCATAATATGTCAAGGTCTTTGAAATTTTAAGTGAAATGGGAAAAGCTATGGTAAATGGATTTCATGCAAACTTATGAACTAGGAGGAGTAGGCCACCCAGCCCTTCGAGCCCGCTCCGTCATTCAACAAGATCATGGATGATCTGACTAATCTCAACCCCACATTCCCACCTACACCCGATAACCTTTCACCCCCTTGTTAATCAAGAATCACCTAGCTCTGCCTCAAAAAATATTGAAAGACTTTGCTTCCGCTGCCTTTTGAGAAGAGAGTTGAAAGACTCACAGCCCTCAGAAAAAATTCCCTTAGATTCAAAGGTTTACAGCACATTTAGCCCATCATGTCCACGCCAGTCAACAAAGATCTGACTACACTAATCCCATTTTCCAGTACTTGGCTCATAACCCTGGAGGCTATGGCAACACAAGTGGATATCGAAATACTTCTTAAAAGTTATGAGAGTTTCTGACTCAACCACCCTTTCATGCAGTGAGTTCCAGACTCCCACCACCCTCTGGGTGAAGAAGTTTCTCCTCAACTCCCCTCTTAGCCTTCTCCTTTTACCTTAAATCAATGCCCCCTGGTTATTGATCCCTCTATTAATGGAAAAAGTGCCTTCTTATTCACCCTATGCCCCTCATAATCTTCAACACCTCTATCAGGTTCCCCCTCAACCTTCGCTGCTCCAAGGAAAACAACCCCAGCCTACCCAATCTTTCTTCATTGCTCAGAACCTGCAGCCCAGGCTGCATCCTGGTAAATCTCCTCTGCTCACTCTCCAGTGCAATCACATTCTTCCTATAATGTGGTGACCAGAACTGCATTCAGTACTCCAGTTGTGGCCTAACTAGCATTTTATACAGTTCCAGCATAACCTCTCTGCACTTGTCTTCTATACTTCGGCTAATAAAGGCAAGTATCCCCATTCCTTCTTAACCACCTTATCTACCTGCCCTGCTAACTTCAGGGATCTATGGATATGCACACAAAGGTCCCTATGATCTTCAGTGCTTTCCAGGGTTCTACCATTCATAGTGTAATCCCTTGCCTTGTTAGTCCTCCCCAAGGGCATTACCTCACACTTTTCCAGGTCGAATTCCATTTGCCACCGCTCTGCCACCTGACCAGTCTACTGATATCCTCCTGCAGTTTATGGTTATCCTCCTCACTATTTACCACCTACCAATTTTCATGTCATCCTCAAACTTCTTGATACATACCCCCTATGTTTAAGTCCAAATCATTTATGTACACCACAAACAGCAAGAGCTCCAGCACTGAGCCCTGCAGAACCCCACTAGAAACAGACTTCCAGTCACAGAAACATCCTTCTGCCGTCACCCTGCCATTTCCTGCCTCAGACATTTTTGGATCCAACGTGCCACTTTGCCTTGGATCCCATGGGCTCTTACTTTCTTGACCAGTCTGCCATGAGGGCCCTTATCAAAAGCTTTGCTAAAGTCCATGCAGACCACATCAAATGCAATACCCTCATCAACATTCCTGGTTACCTTCTTATCTCTGTCTTAAATGAGCAACCCCTTATTTTTAAAATAGTGACCCCTAGTTCTAAGTTCTCCCACAAGAGGAAAAATCCTCTCCACATCCACTCTGTCAAGACCTCTCAGGATCTTAATGGTTTCAATCACGTCACCTCTTACTCTTCTAAACTCCAGTGGATACAAGCCGAACCTGTCGAACCTTTCCTCATAAGACAAACCACCCACTCCTGGTATTAGTCTAGTAAACATTCTCTGAATTGCTTCTAGAGCACTTACATCCTTCTTTGAGTAAGCAGACCAATACTGTACATAGTACTCCAGATGTGGTCTCACCAGTGTCCTGTGCAACTGAAGCATAACCTCCCAACTTTTGTAATCAATTCCTGCCACAATAAATGATAACATTCTATTAGCTTTCTTAATTGCTTGCTATATCTGCACACTAGCTTTTTACAATTCATGCATGAGGACAACAGATCCCTCTGAATCTCAGAGCTCTGCAATCTCTCACTATTTAGATAACATGCTTCTTTTTTATTCTTTCTGGACAATTTCACATCCACCCACATTATACTTCATTTGCCAGATCTTTGCCCACTCACTTAATCTATCTATGTCCCTTTGTAGCCTCCTTCACGATTTACTTTCCTACCTATCTTTGTGTCGTCAGCAAATTTAGCAACCATATCGTCAGTTCTTTCATCCAAGTCATTTATATAAATTGTAAAAAGTTGAGGCCCCAGCATTGATCCCAGTGGCATACCACTTTCTGGTTGGCAGGATGTGACAAAAGACCTAATTATGCCTACTTTACTTCCTGTTAGCTAGCCAATCTTCTATCTATGCCAATATGTCTACACCATGAGCTTTTATTTTCTGCAATAGCCTTTGATGTGGCACTTTATCAAATGCCTTCTGGAAATCCAAGCACAATGTGAAATCTAAATTTCAATGTGATCAAATATCCACTTCAGACCTGAAAATGATATAACTTAGCACTTCCTAAATGGTCAAAAGATAAAAACAGTGGAAGTCCAGGTACATAGATCATTAAAATGTCATGAGGAGGTACAGAAAATAATCAACAAGGCTAAATGTAATGCTGACATTTTTATCTAGAGGACTGGAATACAAGGATGTACAAGTCATTTGTTAGCTATATAAAGTCCTCGCCCGAAGTAACTATATGCAGTTCTGGGCACCACTCCTTAGGAAGGATATACTGGCCTCAAAGCGCAGCATAGATTTACCATAATGATACCCGGACTCCAAGGGTTAAATTAAATTATGAGAAGAAATTACACAAACAAGGGTTCTTGGGATCCCTGGGATTTAGAAAGTTAAGGCATGATTTGATAGCAGTTTTTAAGACATCAAAAAGGGTGAAATGGGGTAGAGAGAGAGAGAAACTGTTTTTGCTAGCTGGAGACTCCAGAACTTGAGGGCATAGCCTGAAGGTTAGAGCCAGACCTTTCAGGAGTGATATTAGCAAGCATATCAACACAAGGGTGGTCAAAATGTGAAACTCTCTTCCAAAAACTGTAATTGATGGTAGATCAATTTGGTAATTTTAAATCTGGGATTAATATATTTTGTTATTCAATGATATTAAGGGACTTGGGGTAAAGGTAAGTATATACAGTTAAGTTACAGATCAACCATAATCTGATTGAATGGTGGAACTGGCTCGAGAAGCTGAAAGGCTTATTCCTATTCCTGTATTCCAAAACATATCAACAAATTTGAGGTTCCCCAATTAATTGGAGTAAATATCATAAGTTTCACAAGGTCAATTACAAGTCAAACACAAAAGCAAGGTTGGCCCAGCTATTCTTGCCATTTAGGTCCGGAGGTATTGGATTCGAGTCCTGTGCCAGCATTTGAGTGCCATCAGAAATCCTGGCATTTGTATATGAAAGAAAACTGAAGTGCCATCAGCCTGTTTTGATAGATAACATTAAACTATTCAGGAAGCAAGGAGCTCCCCTGGCAAATATTCCTGAGGCTAATAAAAAAGGTTCATTGTCAATTCATTTTCACTTATGCTTGTGATACGTTGCTGCCTTGCTTGTCTACTTAAAACATTGCATTTCAAAGAAATTTATTGTGTGAAGCTTCGTATATTATAAAAATGGCCTTATATAATGCAAATCAATTCATCTACTGTAATGTGCATATACAATGTGACATACTATGACATTTCAATTTGTACATTTGCACATACAAAATGTAAAAGTAACCCTCATTTGAAGTCTTTTTACCAAATGTGAAATGTACGCAAGCAAGACACCAAGGGAATTTGAGTTTTTTTTCCCCCCCAATGCATAAAAGTCAATATAAATTTGAGTTAAGTGGATTCTTCACCAAACTGGAAACACTGCATTCTTCTTGGCTAAAAATAACCAAAGAAAAAAACCTCACTCATACACAATACAGTTTCATAAAAATAATGACATGCATCTTAGCACTGCCCTTCACCTGTACAATCCCACACTGCATGCGGTCATCACGACTGTGAAAAGCACAAAACTTGAGCTTACAAAACAGCATACATCATGTCTGACCTATGAGTGCCTATGGTTACAAACGAAAGAATAGAAAACTCTCTCATCCTTCAGGACCATAGGTTCTCATTACTAAGCACATTGATTCCATAAACACAATTTGTTAGAAGTTTTTTTTTAAAAATGAAAAGTTGCATTTTCTTCAAATGTTGGAAGAGCAATGTAAAAGTTATATTATTACTTGTTATTCCCTTTCTTTACTGTGTTTATATTTTGAATTTGTAACAAATGCTCCGGCTGGCACATCATTTTTATTTATTTTTAAATGTAAAGTCTCTGTATATTACAAAAAAGGAAAACATTCTTATGAAAAAATAGTAAAACATAAATAAAATGTGGATAACCGGTGGAGATGTTTAAGTTAAATTTGGGGGATACACTATTTTACAATAACAGGATTAGAAGATGTGACATCCATTGCATTATTCTGCTTGCAAAGTCTACACTGTGTTTAGTTGCTCTGCCTTTTTAGGGTCTCAAAGTCAAATCACTGCCAAAATTAATAAGGAGCTAATTGTTGTTGATAGGAATTTGTATAAAAGCAGCTGCTATAAATCCCCGACTCCAGTCAGAACAAACCAGCAGCAGAGATGGGGCAACATTTTACGTGGGCAGGCCAATTAAGGCCTGCCCGGCGTGACGTGCACCAGGAAGTGCTATGCGCTCCCTGTGCAGGCTGGGGTCGGGGGGGTGGAATTCCGAGCCAGAAGTGGTGCTGTTTTGCGCACATGCGAAGTGCTGCCTCAGGGAGATCAGTGGTACTTTAAAAAAAATGGATGAGAAAAATTTTATTGACATGTCCCCTCATGTGACACTGTCAAACGAGCTGGGACATTTTATTAAAAATGTAACACAAACATTAAATCCCTCACGAAACCTCATCCCGCCCGTGGATGAGGTTTCATGTTTTTTCTAAAGGCTGCCTGGACTCTTCACCTGCCCACCAACCTCAAGATTGGATGGGCAGATCTATTAATCATTTTAATAACTTTTTTAATGGTCTTAACAGGCCGTTGACAGGTCGGCGGGCACGCAGTCTGAGAATCTAAATGACGCGGGGTGATGTTGGGGCGCACGCCCGATATCACTGAGTCATTTTACTCGTCGGCAAGCAAGCCCTGCCCCCGCTTGCCAACCAGTAAATGCTGCCCATGTTTTTTTTGCCTTTTTAAAAATAAACTGTTACTTGTTCATTAGTAGATTTCCCATCTGTTGAGTTACAAATTGTTGCTGATTGGTTCGAATAGCACGTTCACAAATCAGGTGCAAACGTAACACAAAATTTGCCCAATATTGCAATTGTGATATATATGAATTACCTGATGTGTGAATTGCTCTCTTTCCTCTTAGCTCTCTTTGCCAACCATTCTCCAATATCAGGGGCTGTTCTGTTATCGTGTTCTACTTTGTTTTCCTCTGAAACAAAATCATTTCAAACAATATTAAACAATAAGAACCAAATGCAAAATTTTCAAAATACATATTAACAATTGCTTAAGCAAGTTTATGCAAGAAATTTAACAACTTTTCTTACCCAAAACTTTATATTTTAAAAAAAATATACAATGATATCGTGTTCAAAAGACAGCTATTAAGGTGGCAGTGGATGAATACAAACGATAAAACATTCCATTCTTATGCTGTCACTCAATTGCATGGAGGGTTTGTAAGATTATGTTATAGCTCAAGGGAACTCCACCAAATAGATTGAGAAATTTACAAAATATGCTTTTCCTGTTTCTCTGACTTTTCTGCTGCTGTTTTCCTTCTTTTGATTGCTAATTCTTTTAGTATCTTATTGCCTTGCTCATTCCTCACTACCAATCCCAAACTGGCTAGATTGGAGATGCTGCTTCTGCTATTTGCAAAATTTCTAAGACAATCTCAGGAATTATTTTGTCCATATCAACTTTTTTAGTTGACTGCCCAATAGCTAGAAAACAGCAATCAACAAACAGAATACTGAAGTACCTAGCACAAGATAGAGGATGTAATGTTTAAACTATGCAATGCTTTGGTCATACCACTCCTTCAACAGTGTAGTGGTCTTCAAGATCCAAGTGAGAATTTATCTCAACAGGTAGTGAGGAGCATAGCACAAGGCTGATTGTTGGTGGATAGAATCATGAGAAAGGTGTAGAGAGCTTGATTTTTTCTCAGCCTTTGAAAGGGTTTGAATGGATACTAGTTCATTTTAATTTTGTGTAACTTTATGTGTCTCAATTAGATTTGAGGTTATCTGTATTAGGGACTTAGTGCACTTATTAAAACATTAAATCTTTGATTTAGCCAAACCCTGTGTCTGTGCGATTTGTTCTTCATAAATCTTAAAGTCCAAGGACCATTTGTAACTCTTTTGAGTACAAACCTGTTTCCATCTGTTTCAGATGAAGTTACATGTTTCATAGTTTGCCATTGTGAGATTTGAACTCTTGATACTCTTTTGAGTAAACCTGTTTCCATCTGTTTCAGATGAAGTTACATTGTTTCATAGTTTGCCATTGTGAGATTTGAACTCTTGATCTTGGGGTTACAAACCCAGTACCATAACCACTTGGCTATTTAGGCCAAGCTTAAAGTTACATTGTTTCATAGTTTGCCATTATGAGATTTGAACTCTTGATCTGGGGGTTACAAACCCAGTACCATAACCACTTGGCTATTTAGGCCAAGCTTCATAGTTCTGCCATTGTGAGATTTGAACTCTTGATCTTAGGGTTACAAACCCAGTACCATAACCACTTGGCTATTTAGGCCAAGCTCAGGGACCATTTGTAAGGAGAACAGGAGTGGAAACCTCTTACACTAAGCACAAATTGGCTGCATGTGTGCCAAAACAACAGCACTGAAAAACTGACCCATTGGCTGTAAAGCATTTTGACACATTGTGGGTATGTGATAAGTGAACTCTTTTTAAAAAGCCCTGGAGCCAGCCACGCGGATAATGGCCTTTTCCAGTCCTGCACATTCCAACATTGAGACTGAAGTGGTACACTTGAGACAACAGCGACACCTGCTGGACGAGTTGAAGATTTCTTTTAACTCACTGTGGTCTCTAAGCACATTTCATTAATATAATCATTTATGCGGTAGAAAAGCTTCCTCTCTTCACTTGCTACATTCTTACAATGGATTAGCTAGCATAGGAGCTCACTTTATGGAGCTGACAGCCCAAACCTTACCAACCTCTGGCACATTGAATTAATAAGTGAACAAAGTTGGTATGCATCAAATGGAACTGCGTCACATGGAATAGGTCAGATCACTTAGAACTCGACAAAATTATAAATCCACACTTGCCTACAAAATTAACCTTCGACACTACATCTGAAATAATAGGTCACTCAATATACACCTATTTACACCACTGTATATATGAAATTTCCTGTAGGTTTTATTAGCTCCCTGTGGAATTGCCAGCAAGGGCTTTCTGCTTCTGGGCTTGCCTGTGCGAGTCCACTAAAGCAAATTAATAAGAAATTGTAGGCTGGGGGAATAGAAACAGATATCCCTGGGCAACAAGCCTCTGAATAATCTTCACTGAAATGATTAAAGAAAAATGGGCTAAACTATGAACCTTCATAGCCAGCAGCCACAAAAAAGTATCAGGTGAGATTTGGTAAGTCTGCTGTTACCTTCCAAGTGTAAAAACTCACAATTCAGAGTGGAGGAGCTAGAAATAATTCTGATGATATTTTCAGCAGTGACACAGTTGCCAATTTGCTTTTTAGATATAAATTATTGAGGGAGAAATCATGATCAGAAAACACAAGATTTAAAAATTATAAAACTTAAGTATTTTAGATTGATAACACAGTAAAACCTTAAGGTGAAATGCTTGGGAATTATGAAAATAAGTCTCTGGAACAGGAGTTAAGATAAATATAATTTGTTCTACTGGATTTAGATTCCAGAGACATAGAATGACTTTTCAATGCTCCAGAAAAAGCCAGGCAAGTTTTCAGGTACAGCATTGGGCGACTCTAGGCTGGCAAATCAGCTGATGTATCAGTTGCTGCAATAGCAACTAATCTTGCTGCTAGGGGAATGAAGAACGAATTTCACTGGCAGCTGTGACATCCAATTTTTCCTTAGGCTTCAGAGCACCATAAAGAGTTTCCCAGTCAGATAAGAAAGACACATTATTCAAATCACTGTAGCTGAAATCAGATCAGCTAGCTGTGGAATTGACAAAGATGAAATTGATACAGAACTACTCGGGTAGACTGTCCATCGATAGTTAACTAAAACAGTGGTATATGGGCATTTTTGCATATGAACCCTGATGATAATATTTAGCAGCTTACACAACCATTTGAATAAAATCCTGTTTACATTCAACATTCATATGCATGCACTTCCATCAAGAATCTTCTCAGGAATCCTCAGGTTCAGTTTCCCTCCCTAACTCAGGGACATGGAAGCTAATTGTAATACCATTACTGACCTTTGAGATGTACTAACAGCAGAAACTAGGGATCTAACATGGAATCAGCAATTGTGGGGTGGAGGGAGGAAGGGAGGGCTGAGCTAGAGGGGAGCCAGAGGTTTAATTAAATAGTTCTATTTCAATATGTTTCTTTTACATGCTGTATTGAAGGTGAGGCAGTCATACACACCTAATAATATTCCTTCCTTTTCTCTTGCAGATGAGCAAGAGACAAAGAACAGCATTGAATCCCAACATTTTGGAAATTCCACAGTTGGGCAGGCTGGGTAGGTGGGTACCCAGAGGCACATAAAGAGCAAGGTCCCAAGAACCACCATAATGGGAAAGGAGCTGAAAATAGCAATATTATGAGTACACAGTCTCATATTGTTATTTAGGATGAGGGAAAAGAAAATTAAGGTATGTGTCAACAATGTTTTATGAAAGCGGTTCAGCTGCTAAGTATAATTCTATGACTGGATTACACCAAGTGACTGAAGATAAATATCGTCAGTATGTATAGTTTTCATAAACAAACTCTTAATTCACACAGTAGCTTCACTTGTTTGTACCTTCCACATTTTGTCTCAGCTTCTGAACATCCTCATCAGTCATATGGGAGAATTTGCAATTCGCACCAAAATCACACTGACCTATGGAATAAAACGTCATTAAAATCATACCAATAACAAAGGATGGAAGCTAAACTGATAAAATAAAAAGATCAAATATAGGATGAACAATAGGGTACTGTAGGACACCAACGTACAGAAGCATTAACACAGTTTTCAATCTGAGTCACACTGGAAAGGGAGGCTCAAGTAGATAAATCAGTTGGGGTACCCTAGTAGGGCAGTATCTCATATCTCCTGTTGGCTGCCCAAAGGATGTACGGATGAGGTATGGTAGCAGACTCCTTCCCTCTCAACTAATGCCTAATATCAGGTGACAAAATTCAAAGACATGGGGATAAAACACAGACCATCTGTGCTTACATTGATTATTCTATTCTTAGGTTCCATCAGTGTGATCTTTGTCTGTGGGTTTAGATCACTAGAATACAGTGCAATACTGATGTTAAAGTGTTTTGGGGTCAGTTTTCACAGAACATGCCTAGACTAAGAGGGTGGACAATTGACTCCTTCCCACATCTTTGCTCTTGACCAGCAGCAAGAATTTCAGAGAAGCTCTAGTATTTTCCCCTCTCCTTGCATTTGGCCTCTTCCGACACTTCTTTATATACCAGTGCAAATGAAACACCTTCACCCATTTTCCCTCTTAAACACTAAACATAGAAAATTTACGGCACAGAAGGAATGTATTATCTTACATAATGCACACAAATCCATTACCTTACATTTCTCCAAACTGAATTTCATTAGTCACTTTTCTGCTCGCCTGATCCTGCTTGCCAATATTTTTTCAAGCCCCTTTTTACTTCCTTTTTGCTTTCACCCTTGCATTTTCTATACCTCTTTAGGCTTTCTGCAGTATCTTCTCAATATCTTCGGGGGTGGGGGGGGGGAGGAGTCAGGATTTGGGAGCACCGCCATTTTTACATTTGGGGATACATTTGCTCTGAACCCTCTGTCTCCTCCTTCAATGCCTCCTACTGCTCTGATTTACCTGCAAGCAGCTATTTCTTGTCCACTTTCATCAAATCAGCTTAAAATATTGGCCCTTGTCTAATTTAAAAATTTTACTCTGTGTATCGTTGTCCTTTTCCATAACTATGCTAAATCAAACTGATTTATGATCACTGTTAAATTGCTCTCCCATTGATAACCCTTCTAATTGTCCATTTTCATTCCCAATGAGAGGAAGCCATTTATATAGTCTGTTTTAAAATTTAAGACATTTTTGATTTGACAGTATCCTGACAATAGATAAGGTCAGAGTGTAAATGTCTCTCTTTGCCTTCCCATTAGCACACACAATAAAGGGCTTACAGATCAGCAAGACATATACAAGTACTTTTCCTTATGCTACATAGTTGCACACTAAAGTGTTTAGGTATTTGAGTACATTTTCAACCTATCATCCATGTGAAAAACTGGTTGGGGATTGACCACCTTACAGAAACTGCCAGTGGAAATTAAAGTGACAGCTGGATGATCTGAAACACCAGTTTTACACCCAGGTGGCAAATTGAAACTCTACTTCATTGTGCTAAAAGATTCTCAGCAGTTCTTAGGATTGGGCACCATCCTCCATGTTTCTTCCAAATGCAATAAACCCTTAAATTATCATGAACATTACTTTCCTGAAAAGATATACTTTGTTGGAGGCACAGAACAAATTTCAACACCACTGAACCAAAACAGCTTATAGGGAGGAAGGAAATTGCATTTGGAGAACGGGTTGTGGAATGGCAGTTTTAATTCACCACATCAGATTACTTCCTCCACTGATTTATGGCCACCAGAATATCCCCCAACATTATATGATAACTCTAGACAGCCAGTTGCTGAAGAATTTTCATACTTAATATACTTCTATTTACAGAGACACACATTATAAACAAGCACTTCCAATCCCAACCCACAGTTTCATTCTGCTCCTATATCTGGAAACACAAATGAATCCCCAATAAATGCCCACCACCTGAATGGATTTAAACACCCAATTAATATTCAATTAACATTACATTAAGTCTCAGTCCAGCATTGCCCTATTTTAGCTTGCTTGATTTGACCTCATTTTGTTGATTTGGTTTAATTGATTTAATCTGAAAGATTATTGCCCTATTTTACACTGTTTCTATTTAACAGTGAGTGAATGGGACCTGTATTCTCATTGAGTGTTGCGAGCTTTATTTTAAAGTCATTTTGCACCAATCTGACTTAGGGCCACATGACCCAATTGGCATTATTTTGGAGCAGCATCTCCCATTCCCTGACCTCTTCTCTCCCTGCCGATCCTCCCACTTGCAGCCTCTCTCACTTCCTGACCCACCCCACTCTCCCGCTCGCCATTTCCCTTTCCCAAACCCTTGCTGTGAATGAGGGCTCTGGAGATGAGCGACGAGAGGCAGGAGGAGAGGCGTCAACTTGATCTTTGCAGGGGTTCAGGAGAGCAAAGAGTTTAGCAGGAGTGTCGGGGAGTAGGAGGTTGAGAGAGAGAGAAAGGATCGACGAGAGGGTGGGTCAGGGAGCAACAGACCCTGCGAGTCAGCGCGCTGGCAGCAAGAAAATGGATTAGGGAGAACCCGCGAGTCAGAGGGCCGGCAGCAATAGAGTGGACTTGGGAGCAGGAAAGGCCCCCAGAGGCAAGAGAAAGGGTCCGCAGCCACCATGAGAGTCAGAGAGCAGGATGTGAGGCGAGTGGGAGGTTTGGGAAGCAGGGTTGGTAGGAAGCATAACCAGGGAGAGCAGCAGGCAAGTAGAAAGTTATCATATTTCTTTTATAATTTTAAATTTATTTTAAAAGTTATTTCATTTACCAATATAGGAATTTAGCAATGTGAAGTATTTCGGTTTACAGGGTATAATGTTTTAGTCTGATGAGAAAAGTACTGCAGAACCCAAAGAAAGCTTTTATATTGGTTTTAATGGGAAAATGTAATTCACTTAGTCATTTCATATAGTTGCATTTTTCAGGAACACAACTACACTACAATTTTAAGTGAGAACTTGCTTTATGTACCTAATTGCCCTCCCCAGAGAGGACCCAAAAGGAATGCCTGATGGCCTAGTAAGTTTATCCAGGGAGTAGCTGAGCCATACAACCTGGGCTCAATTCCCAAACTATGCCAAATTAGCAGAATTCAGCCAGGACAGCAGGGCTGGAAGTATGATGTCAATGCCACTGGGTTAGGGAAGGGAAGAATTAGTCAAGGCCCTTAATTTTGTTTGCTATTCAGGAGCTCCTGTTGGAAGCGTACTGAGTCAATGTTGGATGAGGACAGAATCAGCTGCAGGTATGAAGCTTCCTGTTGTCAAAAAACCTGATGATGCTGATTTTGAGTGGCATATAAATAATGGTCACTTAGGTAGAGTACGAAAGGGCAACTGGTACTCCAGAAACAGGAGAAAAAGGTTTACTGTTGTTTTTAATCCCATAATTCAGCTGGAAATATTACAACATGTAACATTCACACTCTCATCTCTAATGACGGCAAATGCCTTGGGAATAAGGATGCGTTATACTACGGGCTCCTAACCTAATGGCACCTGTGTACTTTTGGATCCACACCACTGGGAAGGGATATAGAGCATAATTTTATTAACCTGAGTTAGGTTCAGACGCAAGCCCCAGAGACGATAGGAGAATGTGCTTAACAAACAGCACTATTCTGTCCCTATGCTTTATCTTTTTGACGTTTCTGCACTTACCCGATTGTAGAAATTTTCTGCAAGGCTTTTTGGCAAGTTCTTCTGCCAAAATCGTGGCACTATCTGAAATTCAAAATCAGACTTTGAAAAAAGCATGCCATCTTGTTTCACAACTTTTTCAAAATAACATAGGCACATTTCAGCTTACTAAGCTTAGTCTTCATGATATTGGGGTGCCACAATTGTCCTCAGTGCACTCGTTAGAGAAGGGGAAAATCAGCCAGTGTTCTCACTCATAGTTTTGCTCTGACCTCTACTGAATTCACATCAGTAAGGGTAGCAGTAACCTTGGTTGTGATGTCTCTCTACTACCATAACCAGTCTGCTGCCACTTTCAAGACTCACAAAAATGTTTTGTTTAGATAAGGGTGCCAGAGGACAATCAGCATCTCTGTGATTGACCTACAATGAAAAATTAATATCTGTAGGAGGAGAAAGGAGGTTGTTAAATGGGCAGAAGAAAATAGTAGGTTAATAAAATAGATTTCACCAAATGAAAGTCATCTTTGAGGTATTGCTTCTTCCGCTTTAAGTTTGATTTCTTTTTCTTCCCAAATGCATCATGGAGGTATAATTCTACCGGCAGTGATCATCCATTGGTACTTCACCCAAGTTAATGGAGCACACATATCAAAAATGTTTTTTTAAACTGTGAAAGTTGTGTAGCATGGCCCAATGTTGTTCTTGCTTGATCTCCATGCCAACTGAAAACAGGAACTCTGCTAAGGACAAGAGTGTGGAAAATGTTACACCCGTTTTAAAAAAAAAAGATAACCCAAGTGATTGTAATGTAATTAACCTTGCTTCAGTTGTAGGAAAGATGTTAGTCATAATAAGGATGAAATTATACTATACTTTGAAAGATAAGGTGAATCAGAGACAGTTATCATGAACAGTAAAGGCAGATCATGTTTGTATAATTTATTTGTTTATTGTTAAGGGAAACCATACCTATGGTTGGAAATTTGCATGAAAGTGCAGGCTTCCCATTATGAGAATATTAGAACCAAGGAACAAAGAACAAAGAAAAGTACAGCACAGGAACAGGCCCTTCGGCCCTCCAAGCCTGCGCTGATCATATTGCCTGTCAAACTAAAACATTTTGCACTTCCGGGGTCCATATCCCTCTATTCCCATCCTACTCATGTATTTGTCAAGCTGCCTCTTAAACACCACTATCATACCTGCTTCCACCACCTCCTCTGGCAGCGAATTCCAGACACTCACTACCCTCTGCGTAAAAAAACGTGCCCCACACATCTCCTCTAAAGTTTTCTCCTCTCACCTTAAATCTATGTCCCCTTGTAACTGGCTCTTCCACCCTGGGAAAAAGTTTCTGACTATCTACTCTGTCCATGCCACTTGTATCAAGTCGCCCCTCAATCTCTGTTGCTCTAGTGAGAACAATCCAAGTTGCTCCAACCTCTCCTCATAACTAATAACCTCCAGATCAAGCAGCATCCTGGTAAACCTCTTCTGCACCCTCTCCAATGCCTCCATATCCTTCCAGTAATGTGGCGACCAGAATTGCATGCAATATTCCAAGTGTGACCTAACCAAGGTTCTATACAGTTGCAGCATGACTTCCCAGCTTTTATACTCAATACCCTTGCCAATGAAGGCAAGCATGCCATATGCCTTCCTGACTACCTTATCCACCTGCGTTGCCACTTTCAGTGACCTGTGGACCTGTACACACAAATCCCTCTGCCTGTCAATGCACTTAACGGTTCTGCCATTTACTGTATAATTCCTACCTGTATTAGACCTTCCAAGATGCATTACCTCACATTTGTCTGGATTAAACTCCATCTGCCATTTCTCCGCCCAAGTCTCCAACCGATCTATATCCCGTTGTATCCTTTGATAATCCTCTTCACTATCGGCAACTCCTCCAACCTTAGTGTCATCTGCAAACTTACTAATTAGCCCAGTTACATTTTACTCCAAATCATTTACATTTACTACAAACAGCAAAGGTCCCAGCACCGATCCCTGCGGAACACCACTAGTCACAGCTCTCCATTCAGAAAAGCACCCTTCCACGGCTACCCTCTGTCTTCTATGACCAAGCCAATTCTATATCCATCTTGCCAGTTCACCTCTGATCCCGTGCGACTTTATCTTCTGTACCAGCCTGCCATGAGGGATCTTGTCAAAGGCCTTACTGAAATCCATGTAGATAACATCCACTGCCCTTCCATTGTCGATCATGTTTGTCACTTCTTCGAAAAACTCGATCAAGTTGGTGAGACATGACCTCCCCTTCACAAAACCATGCTGCCTCTCACTAAAACGCCCATTTGCTTCCAAATAGTGGTAAATCCTGTCATGAGGAATTTTCTCCAATAATTTCCCTACCACTGACGTAAGGTTCACTGGCCTGTAATTTCCTGGATTCTCCATGCTACCCTGTACCCTTCTGAAACAATGGAACAACATTGCCCATTCTCCAGCCCTCTGGAACCTCACCGCAGCCAGTGAGGATACAAAGATTTCTGTCAAGGCCCCAACAATCTCCTCCCTTGCCTCCCTCAGTACTCTGGGGTAGATCTCATCTGGCCCTGGGGACTTATCCACCTTAATATTCTTCAAGACACCTAACACTTCTTTTTTGATCTCAACATGATCCAGGCTATCTACATACTCTTCCCTAGACAAATCAACTGCTAAGTCCTTCTCTTTGGTGAATACTGATGAGAAGTACTCATTTGGTATCTCTCCCATTTCTTCTGGCTCCACACACAGATTCCCACCTCTGTCCCTGAGTGGGCCTACCCTTTCCCTGGCTACCCTCTTACTTTTTACATATGCATAAAAGGCCTTGGGATATTCCTTAATCCTGGTTGCCAATGACTTTTCATGACCCCTTTTAGCCCTCCTGACTCCTTGCTTAAGTTTCTTCTGACTTTCTTTATATTCTCCACAGGCTTCATCTGTTCCCAGCCTTCTAGCCCTTACAAATGCTTCCCTTTTCTTTTTGACCAATCTCACAATATCCTTTGCTATCCAAGGTTCCTGAAACCTGCCATACTTATCCTTCATCCTAGCAGGAACATGTCGGTCCTGAATTCTTATCATCTGACGTTTGAAAGCCCTCCACATGTCAGTTGTTGATCTGCCCTCAAACATCCGCCTCCAGTCTAGATTGCTCAGTTCCTGCCTAATATTGTTATAATTAGCCTTCTCCCAATTAAGCACCTTAACCCGAGGACTCCTGTTATCCTTATCCACCAATACCTTGAAACTTACTGAATTATGGTCACTTTTCCCAAAATGCGCCCCTACTGAAACTTCGACCACCTGGCTGAGTTCATTCCCTAATACCAGGTCCAGTGTTGCCCCTTCCCTAGTTGGACTATCTACATATTGTCTCAGGAAGCCCTCCTGGATGCACCTTACAAATCCCTAGCACTAAGTGATTCCCAGTCAATATAGGGAAAATTAAAATCATCCACCACAACAACCCTATTGCTTTTACATCTTTCCAAAATCTGCCTACATAACTGTTCCTCAATTTCCCGCCGGCAATTGGGAGGCCTATAGTAAACCCCCAACATTGTGACTGCACCCTTCCTATTTCGGAGCTCTATCCATATTGCCTTGCTGCATGATCCCTCCGAGGTGACCTCCTGTCATACAGCTGTGATATTCTCCTTAACCAGCAGTGCAACTCCCCCATCTCTTCTACATCCCTCTCTATCCCGCCTGAAACATCTAATTCCTGGAACGTTTATCTGCCAATCCTGTCCATCCTTCAACCAAGTCTTTGTAATAGCAATAACATCATAGTCCCAAGTATTAAAGGGTAACAAATAATTATTGCAACCCTACCAAGGATGAGGTTATAATTATGATGAAAGGCTTGAGGGATTGAGGTCTTTTGGCTGGAATAGAGGTTGAAGGGGGATCAGTAAGAGATTTTCAAAATAATAAAAGGTCTGAGATGCAAAATGATTGCAGGCAAATACCTAACTGAAGTTGTAATCTGGTACCTTATTGTGTTTCTAAAGATCATCACCAGAAGAACAAAGGAAGAAATTAGAAGGGTATTGGATGAATACTTGAAAAGGAATATAAAAACAGACAAAGGAAAGAGAATCACACAGTTTCACTTGATGTGCCAGCATAATGAGCCAAATGGTCATCTTCTCTGCTGAAATTTGTATGATTCGACATGCACTTTGAATAGGGATTGCCGAGTAGCAATCAATAGTTGTGGGAATCTGATGTTCTCCTACCTAACCCAGGGTCTTGCAGCTAATTGTAGGATCCTAAACAATGCTCCACTTGAAAACTTGCATACCAACCCTCAAAAACAATGCATAACTAAAAAGTAGCCCTGAAAAACATCCTTTCACTCAGGTCAGTGGTTCAAGGTAACTGAATAAACTAAATTCATTTTATTACGATGAATTTCAGGATTTCCATTCATATTTTCAGATCACATTCTGCAATTTAATTCAATTTTCTATGAAAGCTGAAACCCAAAGACCTCATTTGACTTATGAAATGTACGCATTACATTAGGAGTGCAATGGAACATGAATTTGTCTTGACTTAAGCTGCAGCTATCCCATCAGTTGTATTATAGAGACACAAAGAACCAATGTACCCGAAAATTCAATTTATTAAGTGCTGAATATAGACATTTTTGAAGGGCCAATGAGAGCTGGTGGAACAAAGTGTATTTCTAGCGGGGTCTGTGGCCATGATTCCACTCTTCCCCCCAGCCCCCCTCCTCTCAGAGGAGATTTTGGTTTATAACTTTTTAGCGCATTTTCCAGCATTTTGAAGTGCAGTACAATTCTTTTCCTTGCTTTCTTTTCTTATTTCTTCTGTTCTTATAAGTGATAAATGCACAAAATACTAATTCCGCCGACTATGACATTCTCACTAGCATGGATGTATCAGGGCTCAATTGACAGCAGTCAATACTGGGTCAAGGAACTGAGACAAAAATCTCCAGTTTATAATTTGCCACATTTTTAGTGTTGGAACTTGGCCATATATCCTGGCAGTAATAGTGGAGAATGGTTAATTTTAGTTTCCAACTCTTCTAAACATTTTCCTCTCCAGGGATGGGCTGTGGCTCAGTTGGTAGCATTCTCACCTCTGATTCACAAGGTTCCAGGTTCAATTTCCACCCCTGGACTTCAGTGCTCTTCTTCTCTTAGGCAGGCCCTTGGGATTGAGGCTTCAACTCCAGTTCAGTGAGTTTTGAGGTGGATGCTAAGTCCAATGCACAATCTGCAGCTTGCCCTTGCAGCGTTGGGTAGATAAGGTTTTTGGAAGTTTGTGCACTCTCCCCAACAACTCAACTCAATGTGTTTGGTGCCTTCTTGAATGAACCTTCTCCATTTTGGTCAGTCAAAAGCCAGAGACTCCCATGAGTCAGCAAGTCTCTTGAGGACATCTCTGAAGCATTCCTGCTGTCTTCCTGGGAGTATCCTGCTGTGGCCGAGTTAAGAGGAGGTCGGTTGCTTTGGGAGTCTGGTGTTAAGCATACAAGTGACATGTCCCGCCCAGCAGAGCTGGTTTTGAATGATTATGGCCTTTATGCTGGCTTGGGAGAAGACACTGCTGTTTGGCCACCTTTCTTGCCACCAGATTTGGAGCACAACAATGTAGGTTGACACTCCAGTGGAGTACTGAGGGAACGCTGCACTATTGGAGGTGCTGCCTTTCAGATGAGATTTTAAACTGTATTCTCAAGTGGACATAGAAGATCCCATAGCACCATTTCGAAGAAGAGCAGGGGAGTTCTCCCAGGTGTCCTGGCCAATATCTATCACTGGGCCAACATCACACAAAAAAATTATCTGGATATTATCACATTACTGTCTTTGTGAGGTTACTGCACACAAACTGACTGCCGTGTTTCCGACCTTACAACAGCAACCACACTTCAAGAATACTTAATTGGCTGTAAAGCACTTTGGGACCTCCTGTGGTCATGAAAGGAGCCATATAAACGCAAATCCTTTATTCCTCCTGATAGATAAAACTGCACTTACCAACCCGCTCCAACACTTTACTGCGGTTCCAGGGTTCACCCAACTGAAGCTCGGGCTAAACTTACTGAACTGTCCAACAATGAATGAGGCTCTACAATAAACGGGATTTGAGTGGTGTGTATTGAATTGTCACTGGCACTAATCGTACCAGTTCTTACAGAACCTTCTGTCGAGAGCACGGCCCCATCCCCACCGAGAAAAGCTGACTTCCCCTATTTACCTCGGAAACAGTCGAACCAGAATTTCTTCGCCCTCTGATGTTGAACGCCTTGTAAATGTTTCTTTCTGTTATGGAGATTGTCTTGAAACGACCTGCCGCAATAATCACAGAAATAGGTTTTGCCCATTGTCACCCAGGCAACAGCGGCTGGCGAAGCTGCCGGTCACAGTCACCCCGGGATCCGGCGAATCTGCCGCTCACAGTCACCCCGGGATCCGGCGAATCTGCCGCTCACAGTCACCTCGGGATCCGGCGAATCTGCCGATCACGGAGACAGCTTTACCCAAAGGGTGACGATTAACACTCCTGTATTAATACGCAAAACATAGATCTAAGATAATTTTGCGCTCGTTTTGCAGTCCCTTTAGGAAGTATTTTTGACATCATGTGAGTTACTGTGTTGGTGGTGGTGGAGGTGTTTTTGTCGTTGTGATAATTAGTGGCGGGGGTGTTTAGGAGCGGCGGAGGGTTACAGGAAGAATGTGTGCGGCGGCGATTGGCAGTGGGAAGATGGCGGTGTTCAGGCAGGTTTACAACCTGGTGTTCAAGAGAACTTCCACCTTCGCGCTGAGCATTGTGCTGGGCGCCATCTTCTTCGAGAGGGTGTTCGACCAAGTCGGAGATGCTGTGTTTGAGCGCATCAATGAGGGGGTGAGCCTGAAATTTGCGGGTGGTGGGTTTAAGAGAGGTGACCGATAGGAGGGAGCGGGTTCACCTTCAGTTCTTTCCCTGTCGCTCAGCTGCTCTCGGAACTGTCCTGGTGAAAGGTCACCGGCCTGAAATGTAAACTCTTGTTTCCCTCTCCTCTGATGTTGCCAGATTGCTGAATATTTCCAGCAGTTTCTGTTTTTATTTTAGGTTTCCAGCATTTGCTTTTGGCTTAATGACTCAGTTCAGTGTGGAGGAAATTTTGCAGTTGCAGCCAGTGCCATGTAATGTGAGCATACCCACCTCTCAATCCTCAGCTGTTACCCCCTCGAAATACAGTGTCAGAAGAAATTGGGATTTATATTTTAAATTCTTACACAATGTCACAGAACCTTCATCGGTTGTTACCAGTGGCAGTGACAAAGCTAGTTATAGTATTGAGCAGTTTTAAGAGATTTGAGATTGAACTTTTTTATTGATTTTGGCATTGCTTCCTGGAGGATATGTTAAACTAGGCTCAGTTCTGTCTTTAATAAAGCTAGTGGCTTTACTTAGACCTGAATATTGTGCATTCGTTAAGTCAAATGCCATTGGAGGTGCTCTTTCTCTTATCCTGTATCGATCAGCAGTGCTTCTTAATTGCCTTTCTTGTATAGTTAATAAGTCCCCGCCCCCAACAATCTCCATTGCTTTTTTATTTGTTCTTAGGATATGAAAAAGCTTGGTACCATCTAGGACAAAGCAGCCTGCTTGATTGCGCCTCCCACCCCCACCCATCCATCCATCCATCCACAAACATTCACTCCCTCTATCACCAAAGCACAGTGGCAGCAGTGTGTACCATTTACAAGATGCACTACAGAAACTCTCAAAGCCTCCTCAGCGCCTTCCAAACCCACGACCACTACCATATAGAAGGACAAGGGCAGCAAACAGATGGGAACACCACCACCTGGAAGTTCCCCTTCAAGCCAGTCACAATTCTGATGTGGAAATATATCGCTGTTCCTTCACTATAGCTGGATCAAAATCCTGGAACTCCCAACTAACAGCACTGTGGGTATATCTACATCACTTGGACTGTAGTGGTTCAAGAAAGCAACTGACCACCTTCTCAGGGGCAGTTTGGGATTGCTAGCTAGCAATACCCACATCCAATAAATGAATTAAAAAAAAGGTGGGTACAGACAAGACTGGATTTATTGCCTCTATCCAGTTGCTCAGAGAAGGTGGGTCAGCCTTTGAACTGGTGTGGTTCTTGCAATTATGGTGCTCTCATAGTGGTTTAGGGAATTTAGGGATCTATCTACTGTAATTTACCAGTTTCTTTGATTAAACCAGTTAAGACATTGTGGTTTTTCTTTCTCTCCCTACACTGACTTTTTTTTTTGGGGGGGTGTGGGTGTTTCATTTGTGCTTTAGCCTTCATTACTTCATATTTCCTGTTTGTCTTTATCTTTTGGGTCATGCCTTTACTTATTGATTTTAACACTTGCTCTAAATTTACTATAGATTGCCTATTTATCTTGATCCCTGCTAACTATTCCTGGTGTCATCACTGATTTATTTTTCTCATGCTTACCCGTTTTAGCAATATTCAGAAACAGACATTATGCATTTAAGCCCCACTTCATGATCTCAGCGTCTGAAATAATTTGACACTCCAGTGCTGCACTGAAGTAGTGTCATGTTCATAGAGGTGCTGATAAAGGTTTGAATATCTCGAGCAGATTCTCCTGGTATCCTGGCCAACACTTCTTCCTCAACCAACACCATGAAAAGCACAGCTGGTTACTCATTTTGGTTATGGAATCTTGCTTTATGCAAAGTGGCTAACATGTTTGCTTACCCTTGTACAATGAATTACACTGGTGTAATTATTTCATAAAGTGCTTTTGAGATGGATCTAAACTACTACATAAAATTCAGTATGGAAAAAATACATTTGCCTTATGTTATATAATGCATGTCTTCTATCTTAAATCATGCTTTAATCATTTATTCTAAGCAGCCTTCTGTTAACTTCATGACATCATTGACTGATGCAATGCCTTGCCACTCTTGTAAATCTACAATGTAGTTTATAAATTTCCATGTGTCATTGTTGTACCTAGTTCATGTTTATGTTGCAAAGCTGATGGTCAAATGAATGTTTTGCTTCAGTGAAAAATGAGGTGAGCTGATTTAGTGAAATAATGTTTTCTCTATTTGCAGAAACTCTGGAAACACATCAAACACAATTATGAGAAAAATGAGGAAGCATAAATAAAATTCCGTACTGCATGGTGTTTTCCATCTCCTGGAATGTTGCTCCTGTTGAACAGCCCAGCATTATAATGCCATCCACCAGGACTATTAACTTTAACAGACTGTTGACATATTATTTTGTCAATTCCTGAAAAATGGATTGTTACTGTAATTGAACTAATGCTGGGTCCATTTGTTGAAAATGATTACAAAGATATAAATATCTAAAATTCAACAATTTTTCTGCCTTTAATCATTTTTGTCTATGCTGATCACTAAAAAGGCAAATTCAAAGGATTGCTTTTCTATTACATACTGTTTCCTCTTAATTCAAATTATTTGCTGATCCAGTTTTTTTTTTAGCATTTGAAATTTACATTGTTTAAATTAGTGGATATTTTTTCTGGGGTTAGATTCATGTAGCCACATCTTAAAAATAAATCAAAATTCTCCATCTCGGTAACTCGCTTAATACAACCCAAGTCATGTTCACCCATCTTTCCTGTGCGCACTGACCTAAGTTGGCTCCTGGTTAAGCAAGGTCTCAATTTTAAAATTCTCATCCTTGTTTACAAATCACTCCCTGGCCCCATTTCTTCCTACTTCTGTAATCTCCTCTAGCTTCACAACTCCACAAGAACCCCTCTGCCAATTTTGGCCTCTTGAGCAATCCTGATTTTAATTGCTTTGCCATTGGCAGCTGTGCCTTTAGCAGCCTATGGTCTTAAGATCTGGAATTCCCTCCCTAAACCTTTCTACCTTTCTTTCCTTTTTAAGATACTCTTTAAGACGTACCTATTTGACCAAGCTTTAGGCAGTCATGCTTAATCTCCTTATGTGGTTTGGTGTCAAATTTTATTTCAACAATTGTAAAGCACTTTAGGATGTTTTATTCTGTTAAAGGCATTGTATAAATTTAAGTTGTGGCTTATTCTTCCCCGTCTTGTTTGTCAGCCACATGCATAAAACATCACTATTTTTAACATAAGGCTTAAATAGCTTGTTACTTATTTTCTTTTTGCATAGCTTGTCTTTAGGGCAGAGATGTGTGGTCTTGCTATGCTGAATGAAAGAGGGACCAATTGAGCTATTCTGCACCAGAATATAAATTGAACTGTCATTGATCTGTGTAAGGAAACTATAGCTTTACTGGAAAATTTATGGATGCAATTGAGAATTGTTAAGGAACCAGAATCCAGACATTAAAGAACTGCTAGACATGAGTAGAAAAGTTAAAACTTTCAGAAATCCATGAATTGGAATTAATATTGCTGTGTCTATTCCCTTAATCTTAAAGATTTTTAATTTCAAGTTTTTACATATAAACAAATTGGAGCCAATAGTAAGTTTTATTTTAAATTGAAAATCAAGATAGCACCAAGATCCATACTGCAGGATATCACCAAGTTTAAACATGTGAAAGTAAATTCTTCTGTCTTTTAAAATCAAGATTGGATGAGGATATGGTATACATGCAGTTAGCTGGACTGCGTTAAGTATTATTCAGTCTTGCTCTCTGCCAAAACAGCTCACCAGTGGAGGATGATAGAGAATATCAAAAACAACCTCCAGTTTCTTTTCTCCATCCCCAGTCATCACTTTAAACCCCTTTCCTAAGCCTTCTCCATTCTTGGAGCTCATAGACTTTTGTCAATTTTTGAAAACTGATACCTCCTGCTCCTGTCCCTTAATACCCCCTTGTGCTCGTTCTGAGCCTGCATCTTTCCCTAGTTTCCCTTCACAACCTTGAATTCTTCCAAAAGTCTTCATAACTATTCTGCACTAAATCCCATCACTCACCTGATCTACATTGGCACCTGGTCCAATGCAAAATTCTAATTGTTGTGTTTAAATCCCTTCATGGCCTTAGTCCTTACAATCTCTGTAACCTATGCCAGCTCTATAACCCTTAAATGTGTTTCTATTGTTGTGCAAACCCAGTTCATTCAACCCATCATTGGTGGCCATGGTTTCAGGTGTCAGATCTCTACAGCCTACGATTCCCTCTCAATAGCTCACTCTCCTCCCGTAAGGCGCTCCTTAAAACCCACCCCTTTTTAGTCATATTTTCTAATATCTCAAAAGTGAAATACTGCAGATGCTGGCAATCTGAAATGGCATGATTGGGAGAGGGAATCAGTTAATGTTTCAATCTAGTGACCTTTTACCAGAACTACAAGATACCACTAATACACCAGCTCATACCTTCTCCAATCCCTGTAGCTTTGGTGTAGCCATCTTCCATTACCAGCACCTGCTGGCAAGAGAAAAAAAAAATCACCAGTTAAGACTTAAGTGCTTAATGTTAAGGTTAGAAGGCTGTAAATTACCTCATAGAAAGATGAAATGCTGTTGCTTCAGCTGGCATGAGCTTCATTGGAAAAGTGTAGGAGGCCAAGGTGGGAGTGTGATGGAGAATTAAAGTGGCAAGCAACTGGAAGCTCAGGATTATACTTGTGAAGTGAAGTGTTTGGTTCCCCCAAATGTAGAAATAACTGCATTTAAGAGCAGTAAATACTGTTTAGTGAGTTGAGAAGAGTTATAAGTGAATTGCTCTTTTAATTGGAAGGAGCATTTGGGACCTTGAATGGGATGAAGAAAGAAGGGAAAGGACAGGTGTTGCATCTCCTTTGCTTATAAGGGAAGATGCTGGAGGTGATTGTGAGTGGTCCCTTTGGAATGTTGAAAGCTGTGGGAAGAGGGAGCAGTGATGTGAAAAGTGGCATCACCAGAATAAATAGGACAGACATGGAGAAACAGAGTGGTATAGATTCCTCACAGAAAGCGAGGTGAAAGGAAGTATCATCGAGATAGTTGTGGGCTTGTAATAGATGATGGACTGCTTAGCCCCAGAAATGAAGATAGCTCAAGGAAGGAAAGGGAAGGGTTGGAGATAGAGATTAGAAGCAAAGTTGACAAAACTCCATTTCTTCTTTTGCCTGGCCTCCATTTTTGTTTGGTTATGTTTACTATAAAGAACTTGTGCTATTTTTCTACATTAAAGGTGATAAATAAATGCCAGTAGTTTGGTTACAGTATCTGGAATAACTTGATCAAGGGTCAAAACCTGAAACATCAACTTGTCTATTTTCTCTAAGAATGCTGCCTGACTTACTGCAAATTTGAGAAGTTTTGGCTTCAGATTTCCAGCATCTGCAGTTAATTATTTTACTTCAGTGGCACAATTAGAGATTTTGAAAGTTAACTTTTAATGATTAGTGTGACTTGCCTTTTATTGTGTACTGTGCCAAAGGAAAACCCGCAGACATACCAAATCCACATGCAAGCACAGGGACAAAGTTACACTTTCAGGAAATTCTGCAGGTCTGTTAGTTATAGATTACATTTTTTAAAAAATAAATACTAATTAGGAATGTTTCTAAAACCAAGGAACTTATCAGAGAAAGTATAATAAAAACTGAAAATGAATATCCTTAAGTGTAACTAATGACCACTCGCCATCCTGACTTGGAAATATATCGCCATTCTTTCAGTGTCGTTGGATCAAACTCCTGGAACTCCCTTCCTAACAGCACTGTGGGTGTACCTACACCACATGGACTGCTGCGGCTCAAGAAGGCAGCTCACCACCGCCTTCTCAAGGGCAGCTAGGGGTGGATAATAAATGCTAGCCCAGCCAGCTAAGTTCACATCCCATGAATTAATTAAAAAAATTCTTAATCTTAAAAATATTTGTTTGCAGCAGGAAGTCCTGCTTCTCAATTATCCTGAGCTGATAGTTATTACAAAGTGCTGTTCATTCCTACTGAGAAGTTAAAGATTTGAAATCCTTTGGTTTCCATGCCTGGCGCGGTGGTTAGCGCTGCTGCCTCACAGCTCCATGGACCTGGGTTCGATCCTGATCTCAGATGTTGTCTGTATGGAGTTTGCACGTTCTCCCCTTGTCTGCGTAGGTTTCCGCTGGGTGCTCCAATTTCCTCCCACCGTCCAAAGATGTGCTGGTCAGATGGATTGGCTACAGTAAATTGTCCCTCAGCGTGTGATTCTGTGTATGCGCATGTGTGTGCCCTGTGTTGGATTGGTGTCCTGTCCTGGGTGTACCCTGCCTAGTGCCCATTGCCGTCAGGATAGACTCTAATTCCCCGCGATCCTGAATTGGATGAAGCGGTTCTGGAAAAGTGAGTGTGAGTGGTTTCTATGACCATCTTTCCCACAACCTCATGTCGGAATCCCTCCAATCATATTTCAATCCCCGTCACAGTTCCCAAATACCTCAAAGCTACAAATGACATCCTGACAACAAACTATTCCTCCTCATCCTTCTCCTTCTCCACCTGCCTTTGACATGGTTGACCAGTCTGCCAACACTCTTCACCATCATCCAGTTGGGTGGAGCTTCATTTGCCTGGTGCCATTCTTATCTATGTAGCCAGAGAATCACCTGCAATGGCTTCTCTTTCCCCATCCTGCTTCTCATCTACATGCTTCCCCATGGTGACTTCATCCAAAACCAGAACATCTATTTCCACATGTATGTTGACGGCACCCATCTGTACCTCCCCACTACCTCTCGACCCCTGCACTGAATTGTCTGACTGCCCGATATCCAGTACATTCCTCAAATTACATATTGGGAAGAACAAAGCCATGATGTTCAGTATTCACCACAACCTCTATTCCCTTGCCACCAGCTCCATCACTCTTCCTAGTAACTGTCTGAAACTTAACCAGATTGTTCACCACCTTCCTGGCGTATTTGGCCTTGAGGAGCTTTCGACCGCTATCCACACCATCACTAGGATCCCATACGTCTATCTTCATAATATCACCCAACTTCACCCGTCTCAGCTCATCTGCTGCTGAAACTCCTGTCCATTCTTTTACCTCTAAACTTGACTATTCCAATGCATTTCCATCTTCCACGCCCTCCATAAATTTAAGCTGATCCAAAACATTTGCTGTGCTCTGATTTATGTTAGCTCCCAGTTGAGTAATACCTCAATTTTAAAACTCTAATCCTTGTTTACAAATCACTCCATGGTTTCAACCCTCGCCATATGAGGCTCTCGCACTTGCAAGATGTTTGTGCTGTACCAATTCTAGCCTCTTGTAAATACCTGATTTTAATCGCTCCACCAACAGTGGCTATACCTTGCTAACACCATAATTCTGCAAGTTCCTCCCTAACCCCCTCTAACCTGATTTAAGATGCTCCTTAAAACCTATCTCTGACCAGTTTTGGTCATCTGCCTTGTTCTCTCTTTATGCAGATCAGTGTCAAATTTTATTTGCTCCTGTGAAGCAGGTTTGGCTGTTTTACCACATTAAAGGTGCTTTATAAATATAAGCTGATCATCTGATACTCATACATACTAATGTGAACAAGGTGAGATGAGAGTGACTGCCCTTGACATCAAGGCAGCATTTGACTAAGTGTGGCATCAAGGAGCCCTTGCAAAACTGAAGTCAATGGGAATCATGGCAAAAACTGGTCTGCTGATTGGAGTCATACATAGCACAAAGGAAGATGGTTGTGGACATCACTGCAGGAATTTCTCAGCTGCTTCATCAATGACCTTCTTTCCATCATAAGGTCAGAAGTCAGGTTGTTTGCTGATGATTGCACATTGTTCAACACCATTTGTGACTCCTCAGATACCGAACCAGTCCATGTCCAAATGCAGCAAGACCTGGACAATATCCAGCCTTGGGCTGACGAAAGGTAAGTAACATTCATGCCACCAAGTGCCAGACAATGACCTCCAACAAGAGAGAATCTAACCATCGCTCCTTGACATTCAATGGCATTAACATCGCTGAATCTTCTACTATCAACATCCCGAGATTACCATTGACCAGGAACTGAACTGGGCTGTAGCTACAAGTGCAGGTCAGAGGCTAAGAATCCTGTGGCGAGTAACTCACCTCTTGATTCCTCAAAGATTGTCCACCACCTACAAAGCACAAGCCAGGAGTGTGATGGAATATTCTCCCCACTTGCCTGGATGAGTCCACCTCCAACAACATGTAAGAAGCTTGACAAAGCAGCCTGCTTGATTGACACCCCTTCCACAAACATTCACTCCTTCCACTGTAGCAGTGTGTACTAACTACAAGATGCACTGCAGAAACTCACCAAGACTCCTTAGACAGCACTTTCCAAACCCATGACCGCTAACATCTAGAAGGACAAGGGTAGCCACATACATGGGAACACCACCACCTGGAAGTTTCCCTCCAGGCCACTCACCATCCGAACTTGGAAATATAATCGCTATTCCTTCACTCTCACTGGGTCAAAATCCTGGAACTCTCTCCCTAACTGCACTGTGGATGTACCCACACCACAGGGACTGCACCAGTTCAAGAAGGCAGCTCACCACCAGCAACCCAAGGGCAATTATAGATGGACAATAAGTGCTGGCCTAGGCAGTGACACCTACATCCTGTAAATGAATAAAAAGATACAGCTTGCTTTCAACAAACTATTCCTGCAATTGTTTCACCATTGTTGTTTTTCTACATCATGCTGAGCATTCTTCCCTTTGACATCAGTCTGCATCTTCTGTCCAATTTCTGTATCCCATCTTTTTCTATATTTGTAACATATGAAAATCAAAATTCACAAATTTTAAATTGTATGGTAATTGTTTTTGACATTTCAAGTAGAAATGGTTCTGTAGAAATCAAACCTGAAGAACAAATTTAGTTAGGTTAACAGGGTGATTGAATCTTAACTGGTCTCTGAAGAGACCCAGCAGGCCACTCAGTTGTATCAGGATATTTAGGGATGGGCAATAAATGTCAGCCTTGCCAACGATGGAACTGAAAAAAAGTAAGACCACTGCACACTGATTGATGGCTCATTCTTTATTTGAAAATTATTGTTGAGAGCATTTATATTAGATATTTTCAATTATTGTACTCGAATTGGTCTTAATTATGAGTGGATTTTATAAATATCCATGGTAATTCCAAACCACAGCAAAGGAATCAGATTGTGCAAAACAAGCAATAGTGCACTGAGTAATTGTGAGCGTGCCTGATGCTGATGTGGCATTGATGGCAAAAGTTAAGAATTATGAACTTTCCATATTATCCACAGTCTGCTTGCTGAAACTAACCCCACAAATGAAGAGAAAATCTATTTCAACTCTCAGTTCATTCTTGCTTCAACATCCCCATCTTGTTTTCAGTACAGTCATTGATGTGCAAACGTACTCGGCCATGTATCTGTAGGGTGCAAATCTGCACCTATTGTATCTCCCCTAAGCCTTGTCATTACGGAAGGCATTAAAAAAAATTCCGTAGGCCAGATACCCAGCCTGACCAAAGTCTAACAATGCCGATTCAATATCCAACACCAATGAAATATCCGAAAGCAGGATGTAAGGAAACATTTTTGGGCTGTGAAGTGCTGTATGATATTAAATAAACCCAAAGAATTCCAATTCCAAATTTTTTTGTTTAAAATAAAGTTTCCATTGATTCAACTGCTAGATTTTACAGTGGTCTGGCAATAATGGTCAGGGGTGTTAAATATAGATTTGGGTTTTATCAATTACAGATAGCCTCCAACAAACACAGCCAAATAAGGAGAAAACATTGTAACATTAAGCAACTCCTTTTAAGTATCAGTAAATATACAAAAAAATTACCTCAGTAATGCAATAGCTGATATTCTTACTGTATTACTGTTCATTTGATTCTAGTTTTGACTGTCACTCAAACTGCAACCCCATAGAAGATAAATTTGTCAGTTGACATGACTGAGATTATGAGGCAAAATACTTCAGAGATTGAACACTTTGTCCTGAGGAGAAAAATGAATACAAGCCTTGCTGTGCAATATGTTCCGCTATTATTGCTTGAGAAAGAAAATCTTGGAAAATGAGAGCCCAATTTATTAGCTAAAAAGTGGCCACTGGTGGCAAGCAAGTTTGTGAACTAATTCCAAGGTGGTGAAGGGAAAAACGTTTAAAAAAAATTCATGATGGAATCATTCCTTTATTCCGCTTCCTATCTGCAAGTGATCGACGATTATGATTAGCTCGAAGGGATTTATTGGCCTCTTTCTTTCTTCTCTCCATTAGGGTTTCTTTTGTTTGTCCCTGGCCTTTAGTATTCCCTAAAGAAGCAGTATTGTCATGTTTGAATCTGGAAAACAATAATATATATAAATATGCTTAGAAAGCAGTGTTAAACAAGTTAAACAATTCCTTTGCATCTTTCAGAGAAATCGACCATACTTAAAAAAGATCACAATTGAGTAATTTTGGGAAGGACAGGAGAAAATGTGGGAATGAGCTGGATTTATAATGCACTTAGAGTGCTAAAATATGGATTTCTACATGAATTTCCTAAATACTAGTTGCTAAATCCAGACTTTTCATCAACAATGTGAATTCAAGGTAGGGATCAAATGCTCCTTTAGGGAGAGAGAGATACAATTTCCATTTACATCACACTTTTAAGGAATTACAAGAATTAAAAAGGGAATGTCACAACTAGGGATTTTTAAGTTTTTTTACTTAGGGAGTTAGGGTTAAGCTACACGTTCCTGATATCATCCCAGTTCCAGGAATTTTAAACATTAATTTTCAACGGTCTACCATCCTTCCTGTAGTCTTGACAGAGAGGCAGATGGGTGTCCAAGGCAAAGAGACGATTGATATGTTAACAGCCTCATGCAGGAATTTAGAGCCAACAATGGAATTACCTGGAATAATAGTAAGTTTGCTATCTTCTTTGACACCCAAATATTCACACAAGATGGTTGAAGAAACTAGGACGGATCACCCGGCATCAACCTAGGCACTGGAAATGACGACGACAATCTCAGCCCTGTTAACCCTGCAAAGTCCTCCTTATTAACATCTGGGGGTTAGTGCCAAAATTGGGAGAGCTGTCTCACAGACTAGTCAAACTACAGCCTGACATAGTCAGATAATGCCCCACACACCACCCACCATCCCTGGGTATGTCCTGTCCCACCGGCAGGACAGACTCAGCAGATGGTGGCACAGTGGTATACAGTCGGGAGGGAGTTGCCCTGGGAGTTCTCAATATCAATTCTGGACCCCATGAAGTTTCATGGCATCAGGTCAAACCCAGGTAAGGAAACCTCCTGCAGATTACCATGTACCGCCCTCCATCAGCTGATGAATCAGTGCTCCTCCATTGAACACCACTTGGAGGAAGCACTAAGGGTAGCAAGGAGGCAGAATATACTCTGGGTGGGGGACTTCAATGTCCATCACCAAGAGTGGCTTCGTAGCACCACTAATGGCTGAGCTGGCTGAGTCCTAAATGACATAGCTGCTAGACTGGGTCTGTAGCAGCTGGTGAGGGAACCAACAAAAGGGAAAAACATACTTGACCCTCATCCTCACCAAACTGCCTGCCGCAGATGCAACTGTCCATGATAGTATTGGTAGGAGCGACCACTGCACATTGTGGAGATGAAGCCTTCACATTGTGGATAAGCTCCATCGTGTTGTGTGGCACTACCACCGTGCTAAATGGGACAGATTTTGAACAGATCTAGCAATTCAAGACTGGGCATCCACTATGGGCCATCAGCAGCAGCAGAATTGTCCTTGAACACAATCTGCAACCTCATCACCCGGCATATCCTCCATTCTACCACTACCACCAAGTCCGGAGGTGGGGGGGGGGGGTCAATACTGGTTCAATGAAGAGTACAGGGGGGCATGCCAGGAGCATTACCAGGAATGCCTAAAAATGAGGTGTCAACCTGGTGAAGCTACAACACAGGACTACTTGCGTGCCAAACAGCATAAGCAGCAAGTGATAGACAGAACTAAGCAATCCCACTACCAACGGATCAAATCTAAGCTCTATAGTTCTGCCACGTCCAGTTGTTAATGGTGGTGGACAATTAAACAACTGTGGAGGCGGCTCCGCAAATATCCCCATCCTCAATGATGGGAGAAGCCCAGCGCATCAGTGCAAAAGATAAGGCTGAAGCATTTGCTACAATCTTCAGCCAGAAGTACCAAGTGGATGATCCATCTCGGGCTCCTCCAGAGGTCCCCAGCATCACAGATGCCAGTCTTCAGCCAATTCAATTCACTCTATGTGATATCAAGAAAGGGCTGAAGGCACTGGATAATGCAAAGGCTATGGGCCCTGACAATATTCCAGCACTAATACTGATGACTTGTGCTCCAGAACTTGCCATGCCCCTAGCCAAGCTGTTCCAGTACAGCTACAACACTGGCATCTACCTGGCTTTGTGGAAAATTGTCCAGGCATGTCCTGTACACAAAAAGCAGGACAAATCCAACCCGGCCAATTACCACCCCGTCTACTCTCGGTCAGTAGTAACGGAAGGCGTCATCAACAGTGCTATCAAGCAGCACTTGCTTAGCAACCATCTGCTCACTGTCGCCCAATTTGGGTTCCGCCAGGGCCACTCAGCTCCTGACCTCATTACAGCCTTGGTTCAAACATGGACAAAAGAACTAGACTCCTGAGGTAAGGTGAGAGTGACTGCCCTTGACATCAAGGCCGCATTTGACCGGGTATGGCATCAAGGAAACCTAGCAAATCTAGAGTCAATGGGAATCGGGGGAAACTGTCCGCTGGTTGAAGTCATACCCAGCACAAAAGAAGATGGTTGTAGCTGTTGGAAGTCAAGTCATCTCAGCTCCAGGACATCACTGCAGGAGTTTCTGAAGGTAGTGTCCTCGGCCCAACCATCTTCAGCTGCTTCATCAATGATCTTCCTTCCATCATAAGGTCAGAAGTTAGGAAGCTGGCTGATGATTGCACAATGTTCAGCCCATTCGTGACTCCTCAGATACTGAAGCAGTCCATGTCCAAATGCAGCAAGACCTGGACAATATCCAGGCTTGGGTTGACAAGTAGCAAGTAACATTCACGCCACACAAGCACCAGGCAATAACCATCTCCAACAAGAGAGAATCCAACCATCACCCCTTGATGTTCAATGGCATTACCATCACCGAATCCCCCACTATCAGCATCCTGGGGGTTACCATTAACCAGAAACTAAGCTAGCCATATAAATACCGTGGCTACAAGAGGGAGCGGAATGGCTGTCTAAAGAGGAGTGGAGTTGACCTCAGAAGGAGCTGGTTCTCACCCAGGCACTCGGCAGTGCTGGAATTTGAAAGAAGTGACATCAGGACAAGGGAGAGAGCTGATTGGTAGGTAGTGGGTAAGTGTTTTTTTTTCCACTTTAAAGTGACATACAGAAGTTAAGAGTCTCAGCATTTGTTTTGTTTTAAGAAAAACCAAATAGTTTTCCACTTGGCTTAACTTTAAGGAAGTAGTCTTTTAATTAAAACAAACAAGAAGTATGGCAAGGGAGCTCAGTCCTGTAAGTTGTACGGCCGGCAGCATGTGGAAATTCTTAGGCACTCCACATGTGCAAGAAGTGCCACCGGCTTGACCAGCGTGAGCTGGTTTCGAAGCTTGAGTGCCAGTTGGAGACACAGCACGGCATCCGCAAGGCTGAGGGTTACGTGGATAGCACATTTTTAGATGTGGTCACTCTGCAGCTTAAAGAAGTGCAGTCAGAGGGAGAATGGGTGACCACCAGTCAGAAGAAGGGAGGCAGACAGGAAAGCCCCGGAGTGCATCTCACTCAAGAACCATTTTTCTGTCTTGGAAAATGGTGAGGGTGAAGGTTCTTTTGGAGAGTGCAGCCAGAGGCAAGTTCATGGCACTGTGGGTGCTCAGCTGCACAAGGGGTGAGAAGTAAGAATGCAAGAGCAATAGTGGTAGGAGACCCAATAGTGAGGGGTGCAAAGGGGCACTTCTGCAGCCATAGACATGACTCCAGAATGTTGTGTTGCTTCCCTGAAGCCAGGGTCAAGGGTGTCACAGAACAGCTACAGGGGGAGGGTGAACAGTCAGAGGTAACGGTTCACATTGGTATCAATGACATAGGTAGAAAGAGAGATGAGGTCCTGCAACAAGAATTGAGAGAGCTAGGTAGCAGATTAAAAAGCAGGACCTCAAAGGCTATAATCTCTGGATTATTTCCTGTGCCACGTGCTAGTGAGTATAGGGATAGGAGGATAGAGAGGATGGATGTGTGGCTGAAGAGATGGTGCAGGAGAGAGGGCTTTAGTTTCCTGGATCACTGGGTCTGTTTCTGGTGAAGGTGGGGCCTGTATAAGTTGGACGGGTTGCACCTGAACCAGAACGGGACCAACAGCCTTTGCGGGGAGGTTTGCTAGTGCTGTTGTTTGGGGGCGGGGGGGGGGGGGGTGTTTAAACTAATTTGGCAAGGGGTGAAATACAGAAAGGAGGTACAGCAGGGGGTGATGCACAACCAAATATAGAAGAGAAACTAAGTCAGTCTGGAAGGCAGAGCAAATGTAGACCTGTTAAGGCACAAGGGAATAATGCAAGGCTGGATTGCATCTATTTTAACACAAGGAGTCTTACAAATAAGACAGATGAATTGAGGGTGTTGATTAACACATGGGAATATGATACTGTAGCTTTCACAGAGACATGGTTGAGGGAAGGGCAGGACTGGCAGCTCAATATTCCAGAGTATAGAATCTTTAGGCTTGACAAAGGGCAGGGGGAGTGTAAAAGAGGAGGTGGCATTGCACTATTGATCAAGGAGATCAAAAAGTCAATTACTGCAGTAAGGAGGGATGGTATCTTAGAAGGTTCCTCAAATGAGGCCATCTGAGTAGAATCTAAAAACAAGAAGCGGGCAGTCACTTTGCTGGGAGCATACTGTAGGCCTCCAAACAGTCAGCAGGAGATAAAGGGGCAGATATGTAGGCAAGTCTCAGAGAATTGTAACAAAATAATAGGATAATAATAGTAGGGGATTTCAACTTCCCCAGTTTTAACTGAGATAGTCTTAATGTGAAAGACTTAGAGGAGACGGAATTCTTAAAGTGCATCCAGGAGAGCGTTTTGAACTAGCACATAGAAAGTCCTACAACAGAAGGGGCAGTACTGCACCTAATCTTAGGGAATGAAGCCGGGTAAGTGGTGAAAGTGTCAGTGGGGGAGCATTTTGGGGATAATGACCATAACTCTAAGATTTAAGGTAGTTTTGGAAAAGGACAAAGATGGACTGAAATAAAGGTCCTGAATTGGTGGAAGACTGATTTCAATATGATAAGACGGGATCTAGCCAAAGTGGACTGGGAGCAGAGCTACTTGAAAAATCTACATCAGACTAGTGGGAGTCATTCAAAAGGAAATAGTGAGAGTTCAGGACTAACATGTTCCCATAAATGTGAAGGGTAGGATCAACAAGTCCAGGGAACCCTGGATGTCAAGGGATATAGAGGATTGGATAAGGCAAAAAAGGAGGCTTATGGCAAATACACAGGGCTGAAAATAACGGAAGCTCTAGGAGTATAGAAAGTGTAGGGGGTACTTAAAAAACTAATTAGGAGAGCAAAGAAGGGGCATGAAAAAACACTGGCTGGTAAGATAAAGGAAAATCTCAAGGCATTTTATAAATATATTAAGGGCAAGAGGATAACCAGGGAAAGAGTAGGGCCAATTAGGGACCAAAATGGCAATCTGTGCATGGAGCCAGAGGACTTGGGGTGAGATTTTAAATGATTACTTTTCATCTGTGTTCACTATTGAGAAAGACAATGTAGGTGTAGAAATCAGGGAGGGGGACTGTGATATACTTGAACAAATTAGCATTGAAAGGGAGGAGGTATTAGCGGTTTTAAAAGTGGATTAATTCCCCAAGCCCAGATGAGATGCAATCCAGGCTATGTGAGGCAAGGGAAGAGATTACAGAGGCTCTGACACGAATTTTCAAACCCTCTCTGGCCACAGAAGTGCCAGAGGTGCCACAGGAGGACAGCAAATGTGGTGCCATTATTCAAGAAGGGCAGTTAGGGATAAACTAGGTAATTACAGGCCTGAGAATCTAACATCAGTGGTAGGGAGACTATTGGAAAAAATTCTGAGGACAGAATTACTCCCCACTTGGAGAGGCCGGGATTAATCAGGGATAGTCAGCATGGTTTTGTCAGGGATAGATCACGTCTAACAAATTTGATTGAATTTTGAGAGAACGTGACTAGCTATGTAGACGAGGGTAGTGCAGTTGATGTAGTGTACATGGACTTCAGTAAGGCTTTTAACAAGGTCCTGCATGGGAGAATGGTTAAGAAGGTAAGAGCCCACGGGATCCAGGGCAACTTGACAAATTGAATCCAAAATTGGCTTAGTGGCAGGAGGCAGAGGCTGATGGTCAAAGGTTGCTTTCACAATTGGAAGCCTGTGATGAGTGGTGTACCACAGGGATCCGTGCTGGGACCCCTGCTGTTTGTAGTGTACATTAATGATTTAGACGTGATTATAGGAGGTATGATCAGTAAGTTGGCAGATGACACGAAAATTGGTGGTATTGTAAATAGTGAGGAAGAAAGCCTTAGATGACAGCATGATATAGATGGGCTGGTAAGATGGGCAGAGCAATGGCAAATGGAATTTAATCCTGAGAAGTGTGAGGTGATGCATTTTGGGAGGACACACAGCAAGGAAATACACAATGAATGTTAGGACCCTAGGAAGTACAGAGGATCAGAGGGACCTTGGTGCACATGTCCATGGATCCCTGAAGGCAGAAGCACAGGTAGATAAAGTGGTTAAGAAGGCATATGGGACACTTGCCTTTATTAGCTGAGGCGTAGCATATAAGAGCAGAGAGGTTATGTTGGAGCTGTATAAAACACTAGTTAGGCCACAGCTGGGGTAGTGGGCACATTCTGGTCACCACACCACAGGAAGGATGTGATTGCACTGGAGAGGGTGCAGAGGAAATTCACCAGGATGTTGCCTGGGCTGGAGCATTTCAGCTATGAAGAGAGACAGGATAGGTTAGGGTTGTTTTCCTTAGAGCAGAGAAGGCTGAGAGGGGACCTGATAGAGGTATATAAAATTATGAGGGGCATAGATAGGAAGAAACTTTTCCCCTTAGCGGAGGTGTCAATAACCAGGGGGCGCAGATTTTAAGGTAAGGGGCAGGAAGTTTAGAGGGGATTTGAAGAAATATTTCCTCACCTAGAGGGCGGTTGGAATCTGGAACACACTGCCTGAAGGTGTCGTAGAGGCAGGAATCCTCACAACATTTAAGAAGTATTTAGATGAGCACTTGAAACGTCATAGCATACAGGGTTATGGGCCAAGTGCTGGAAAATGGGATTAGAATAGACAGGTGCTTGATGGCTGGCACGGACATGATGGGCCAAAGAGCCTGTTTTTGTGCTGTATAACTATATGACTCTAAGAGCAGATCAGAGGTTAGGAATCCTACGATAAGTAACGCACCTCCTGACTCCCCAAGGCCTATCCATCATCTACAAGGTACAAGTCAGGAGTGTGATGGAATACTCCCCACTTGCCTGGACGAGTGCAGCTCCCACAACACTGAAGAAGCTTGGCACCGTCCAGAACAAAGCAGCCTGCTTGATGGGCAATACATCCAGAAACATTCACTCCCTCCATCATTGATGCACAGTAGCAGCAGTGTGTACCTGCACTGCAGGATTTCACCAATGCTACCTCGATAGCACCTTCCAAACCCACGACTACTACCATCTCGAAGGACAAGGGCAGCAGATAGATGAGAATACCACCACCTGGAAGTTCCTCTCCAAGTCACTCAACATCCTGACTTGGAAATATATAGCCATTCCTTCACTGTCGCTGGGTCAAAATCCTGGATTTCCCTTCCTAACAGCACTGTGAGTGTACCTACAATGCATGGACTGCAGCAATCCAGGAAGGCAGCTCACCACCACCTTCTCAAGGGCATTTAGGGATGGGCAATAAATGTTGGCTCAGCCAGCGAAGCCCGCATCCCATGAATTAATTTTAAAAATCAGCATGAGTTAGTGTGGTAACAATCCAATCTTGGGAGGGAGGGCGATAGCCGGTTGCATTAGCATCCAACTTCAGACAGGGAGAACAATGACAGGAATCTTAAGTAGTTTTTCATTATTACTAAGTGATCTAAATATTCAACAGATTATTTGTGAACGGGGCTGGGATTTGAGTACCCAGCAAAACAAATTATATTTTCTGCATCAGGTTTAAAAGTCAAAGCAACTGGGACTTAGTTTGTAAATGAAACAAACTGTAGAATTAGTCATTGTCACCAGAGGATATACAAAGAAATCACTTTAATGAAGTATTTGAACGATATGCAATATTTTTCTACAAATCTGATTTAAACATAAGATTTAAACATAAAATAATTGCAGTTGTTCTTATTTGTAAGTTGAGATCACAATTTAGGCCAGAGAAGTTTATTTGGCTCTAAGATATGAAATAGCAAAACGGCAGAGGGAGAGTGGCAGAAACCTGAAGCTTGTTTTAGCTATGCTCTGTTTGGTTTGATCTAAAATTATTTTTTTTTTTTAAAGTGCATTAGAATCTTGTAGTTGTGTGTGAAGTTTTGTGTCTAAATAAAGATGGGTTAAAGAAAGAATAATCAAGAACTATGACAGACAAACTCACAGCTGAAATTGATACAAACAAGGAACAAGAGTATGGCTATTCAGCCTCTTGAGCCTGCTCCACCATTTAATAAGATCACAGCTGATCTGATAGTAACCTGAAATCTGCATCCCACCCACCCTCGATAACCTATCACCCCCTTGCTTACCAAGAACCCATCCACCTCGGCCTTAAAAATATTCAAAGACTCTGCCACCTTATCAGGAAGAGAGTTTCAAACACTCACAATCTCCTGAGTGAAAAAACTATGTCTCATCTGTTTTAAATGGGTGATCGTTTATTTTTAAACTGTGACCCTAGTTCTAGATTCTTCCACAAAAGGAAACATTCACACCACATCCACCCTGCCAAGATGCCTCAAGATCTTATATACTTCGCCTCTTACTCTTCTAAGCTCCAGCGGATACAAGCCTAGTCTGTCTAACCTTTCCTCACAAGACAACATACCCATTCCAGGTATTAGCCTGGTAAACCTTCTCTGAACTTCTTCCAACTCATTTACATCCTTAAATAAGGTGACCAATACTGTACACAGTACTCCAAATGTGGTCTCACTAGTGCACTGTACAACTAAATCATAACCTCCTTACTTTGATATTCAATTCCCCTCGCAATAAATGATGACATTCTATTAACTTTCCTAATTACCTACTATACCTGCGTACGAGCCTTTTACGATTCATGCACTATGACACCCAAGTACCTCTGCACCTCAGAGCTCTGCAATCTCTCACCATTTAGATAATATGTTTCTCTTTTATTCTTCCTGCCAAAATGGACAATTTCCCAAATTATACTCCATTTGCCAGATTTTTGCCCACTCAGCTAAGCTATCTATACCTTTTGTTGTCTCCATATGTCCTATTCACAACTTACAAAGATAAGTAGGAAAGTGTCATCAGCAAATTTGGCAACCATCCCTTCAGTCCCTTCACCCAAGTTATTTATATAAATTGCAAACAGTTGTGATCCAAGCACTGATCCCTGTGGCACACCACTCGTTACATCTTACCAACTTGAAAAAGACCCATTCATACCTACTCTCTGCTTCCTGTTAGCCAGCCAATCTTATATCCAATGCCAATATGTTACCCCCTTTTCCACGAGCTTTTATTTTCCACAATAACCTTTGATGTAGCACTTTATCCAAAAAGCTGGAAATCTAAGTACAGTCAATGTTACTTCTTCAAAAGACTCCAATAAGTTGGTTAAACACGATTTCCCTCTCACAAAACCATGTTGACTCTGCCTGATGACCTTCAGCTTATTTAAGTGCCCTGCTATAACTTAGAACCATAGTAAAGTTACAGCACAGGAGGCCATTTGGCCCATCTTGTCCATGCCTGCCTGAGGACACCCAGGTGACCTTTCTAATCCCACCTTCCTGCTCCCAGCCCATAGCCCTGCAGCTTACAGCACTTAAGGTGCACATCCAGGTACTTTTTAAAAGAGTTTCGAGTTTCTGCCTCTACCAACAACTTGGGCAGCGAATTCCAGACACCAACTACCCTACTGCATAAAAAAGTTCTTCCTCATGTCCCCCCTACACCTTCTGCCACTTATCTTGAATCTATGTCCCCTGGTTCTAGAATTCTCCACCAAGGGAAACAATTTTATCCTGTCCACTCTATCTATTCCCCTCATAATTTTGCACACCTCAATCAAGTCACCTCTCAGCCTTCTTTGTTCTAAGGAAAATAACCCCAACCTATCCAATCTCTCTTCATAGCTACACTTTTCTAACCCTGGCAACATTCTTGTAAACCTCCTCTGCACTCTCTCCAGAGCTATTACGTCCTTCCTGTAATGTGTTGACCAGAACTGCACACAATATTCAGTGTTTTATACAATCCCAACATTATATCCTTACTTTTATATTCTATATCTCAGTCAATGAAGGAGAGCATTCCATATGCCTTCTTTACAACCTTGTCTACTTGAACTGCTGCCTTCAGGGACCTGTGTACTTGTACGCCAAGATCTCTCACTTCATCTAACCCTCTTAGTATATTCCCATTTATTGTATAATCCCTGTAACTGTTTGACCTCCCTAAATGTATGACCTCACACTTCTCTATGTTAAAATCCATCTGCCACTTTACCGCCCACTCACCAACCCATCTATATCGTTTTGGAAATTATGGTTATCCTCTACACTATCCACTACTCGGCCAATCTTTGTGTCATCTGCAAATTTCCCAATTGTGCCCCCCACGTTCACGTCCAAATCATTAATATGTAACACAAACATCCAGGGTCCCAACACCGAGCCCTGTGGAACACCACTTGAGACAGCTTTCCATTCGCAAGGGCATTCATCAACCATTACCCTTTGTTTCCTGTTACAAAGCCAACCTTTTATCCAGTTTGCCACATTACCCTGAATCCCATGGACTTTTACTTTCCTGACCAATCTGTCTTGTGGGACCTTGTCAAATGCCTTGCTAAAATCCATGTACACAACATCCACTGCACTACCTTCATCAACCTTTCTTGTCACTTCCTCAAAGAATTCAATCAAATCAAGACCTTCCTTATACAAATCCATGCTGACCATCTCTGACTAGTCCATGCCTTTCTACATGACAGTTAATCCTATCTCTCAGGATTGATTCTACTAATTTGCTCATCATCGATGTAAGACTAGCTGGCCTATAATTGTTTGACATTTCCTTTGATCTCTTTTTAAACAATGGAACCAAGTTTGCATTTTTCCAGTCCTCCAATACCTCCCCTGTATCTAGTGAAGATTGGAAAATCATCCTCAGAGCATCTGCTATCTCCTCCCTGACTTCCTTCAGCAGCCTCGGAAACAATCCATCTGGCCTTGGTGACTTATCAACTTTCAACGATTTCAACCCTTCGAGTACTTCCTCTCTCTTTATGATTATTCTTTCCAATATCTCGCAGTGTTCCTCCTGGACTATTATATCTACATCCTCCCTTTCCTTTGTAAGCACGGAGACAAATTATTCATTCAAAACCCTTCCCACAGCCTCTGCATCTACACACAAGTTTCCATCTTCATCTCTGATAGGTCCCACTTTTTCCTTAACTAACCTTTTAGCATTAACGTATTGGTAAAACATATTTGGGTTTTCTTTAACTTTGCTTGCTAATCATTTTCATGCCCTCTCTTTGATTTCCTTATTTCCTTTTTTACTTCATCCCTGCACTTCCTATATTCGTCTAGGCTATCTGCAGTGCTTAGTTCTTTGTGCCTATCGTACGCTTTCTTTTTCTGTTTATCTTCCCCTGTATTCCTCTGGACAACCAGGGGGGTCTAGATTTGGCAGTACCAATCTTATTTTTGTAGAGGACATGTCTACTTTCTACAATTAGGATCTCGCTTTTTAGTGCTTCCCACTGGTTTTCCACTGTTTTATCCTCCAGCAGTGCTGTCCAGTCCACCTCAGCCAAGTCCCTTCTCATTTCTGCAAAATTTGCCTTCAAAGTTCAAGATTTTTACTCCTGCCTTATCTCTGTCCTTTTCCATGGTAATGCTAAATCTAACTTCTTTAATAATAGCTTCTAACATTTTCCCTAACATTCCCTAAACTTTTGTTTACGCACTGTTCAGTTTCAAATCATTTATAAAATCATTCTTGTGGTATAGATTCTTACCCTCTTCTGGCATTGAAGGTAGCACGTCTTGCCTCTGCCCTTTCCCTTAGCAATGCTGGATCCTGTACAAACAGGTCCCTCTTTGGGCCTTCCTCCTAGAAATCAGAACAATTTTATTACATTTTTCTATATTTTCAACGACAATAGAATATTTTTTACCTTCACAGAAATAGATCTTTGGTTGCTTGCTAGACAACTTTCACAAGCATTGTTAATTTTGAGACATTCTTCACAATGATTTTATTTGGAATAGAATTCTATAGAAGAACGAATGGCATGGACACATGGCTTGTTGTCTGATCTGTAATTATATTTGTGGTCAACTCATTTGTGCTTTTGCACTCAAATATGAGCACAATTTAGGCCAGGCACTTTTTAAGAATTATTGGTTTATAAATATTTCTGGATTTAATCCATTATTAGGTGCAGAGACATCGCAATATTGAATCAAACCAAATACATAAGTCTCTTCCCTCACCCAAATAATGTATACGGGATGGTAATAATAGATGACGATTCCTGGTAAAGGTACTGAAGGCACTTGGAGAAAGTTAGTATAAGACTAATATATTAGTATTAGTACGATAATCAAGTCTCTTTTTTTTACTTAAAAAGGTATAAGCGAAGCTCTGATAAAAAAAGTGTTACTTTTTCCTCTCCTCACAGATATTTGCTCTCTCAGAGAAGACGGCCATGAATGTGGTAGCTCTCAATTGAATTACTAATTTAACAAAATCAATGCGAATGATTATTGAACAGTTTACAATTACACATATTTATGTTCTGATCGAAATTAAAAAACACCTTTAAGATGAAAGGAATTTTTTCACATAAATAGAATGGGAGAGATTTAAAGTGCATCTCAATTTAGCTAATTGGATGGAATTGAAGCAAAGATTAATCTGCATAATAGTGATTGTAAATAAAAGTGATTCTACTCATGAATAAAGTGATCTCATAATTGTGTAACAAGCTAATTAATTTTCTTAACTGTCTGCATGAAGGAGGAACAAGCCAGGAATAAACTGGATTTCAAACAATAGAATTTGCAAACAAATATTTTAAATGAATATTCATGCCTTCAAAGGATAAATGGAAGTACTACAAACATGATACTGTATAGTTTAACACTCAACATGTTAGGCTTCCCAAATAACCCACTGAATAGCTTACGGGAATGAATGTGAAAGATGGTATGAGGCTTTGAAATAACCATCTCAAATTCACAACTGGTTCAAAATTGGACCTGAGGCAATGCAAAGTAGAATGTCACAAAGATAATTTTCCCACCTAGACGCATCCTCCTTTGGCTAAATATAAAACGCTTTTAAAAAAAAAAAATTGGCTGTCATGTATGTGCTAAATCCCAAATTATTAGATGTCACTACTGTATATAATTTGGATTACCTTTGGTGCTTCGTCTCCAGATTCATCATCATCATCTTCCTCATCCTCCTCTTTTTGTCTCAGAATACGAGGGATTGTAAATGGTCTGGGAAAAACAGTGAAATACAGTATATCTGCAGCTGATAAAGGACCATTTCATTTATAAAATTAGTACAGTGAATGACACACATCCTTAATGCACTTGTCCATTTTTTTTTTAAATCATATATTCATCCAACCTATTTACTATGGAGAAGGTAAAGAACAACCTGCTGAACTAGTGTATCATAAAAGGGTGGTTCCTCGATTCCAGGAGCCTAATTTTAATTCAGCATAGATTTCTTTATTTTAAAAGTGCAACGAAGAAAATTATAAAGTGAAAAATGTAAGGGAACATTTGTCAACTTAAATGAAAATTGACTCTCAAACAACACAGTCTGAGAGAGAAAATTGATGCAGCATGGTAGCACACCATGTTCTGCAACGTCACTGTTTGAACGTCTACATAATCTACATCTATGCACTCCTGTACAAGTCTCACACCATCAAAATTCTTCCCCTGCCTGTTATAAATTCTTCCTATGTCCATGTTTACAATGGAGAGAACCTCTATATTCTTAGCATGCTGTTACATCTTTCCACAGTTGCACCACTGTAGGAACTCAAAACTCCTCAGCCTGTGTTGTAGATGAGCCAAGTCTACATCCACCTTCATGACCTTTTATCCATTCCTAACCTAACAGTTAACATTTCTCCCCAAATTAGTTCATCCAAATGGACAGCTCTTGCTGGAAACCTGTTGTACAAATCTAATAAAATGATTTTAATCTCCAATTTTATTTGATGCTGGTTAAGTTTGTACTCACATCCTCTTGTTCAGCCCAATCAAATCTACAGTTACTATTCAACCATCTTCCCAATACTCTTTGTTCATGTTCTCCACAAGAATAAACTTTCATAGGCAAACCTATACTTGACCACAAGTGCAAAATATCTGGGGTAGCAACCCACAAGGCAAACAATGAACCCTAAAACCACTGGGTAATAAACTCATTATGGTATGGGATATCACAGTGTACTCTTGATTTTAGTTGGCAGATAATTGGCAGACCACATAACTCAGACTGAATTATTACTATAGATATATTATAAGAAGTGGAATTATAGAGAAAAATAAATCAGATTATAGAATTTTACAGCCATTTACAGACAGGTAGCCATTTGGCCCATCATTCACATGCCAGCTCTCAACCATCCACAGTGTCATTCCCCATCATCTTTTAACTTATCTTAAATTTGATGACAATACATCTTCGATATTTTAAATTTGGAAAATAGTTTAATGTAACAAATTGCTTAGGTATTCTCAGTCCCTTTTCCCCCCCAAAGATCCTTCAAATGAGATTATATACTAGTTTCATGGGAACTGTGAATAGACTTGTCTGGAGGCTGATGAGGTTCCTCCCACTTGGTTCCATCCTGAAAACAAATGCCTTCAAGAACAGAGGCCATGAGCTCAACAAGTAGCAGAACATTTACTCTTTCTAAACAACAAAAAGTTCTCTTTGTTGGGAGACTGCAATTTTAGCTGTGCAGTAACACACTTGTTGGCTCCTAAGCTGGTTCCTTGCCAGCTTGGACTTGAAATACTCTGGACCAAGGCAATTAGGGAGAATATCTAATAAGGAGAAATGTGAACTCCATGTACAGTAAAGGGAAACTCTACTTCTGTGAATTTTTCAGTACTTTGTTCAGGAGATAATTAAACATGGTGATAGAATTTCACATGTGAAAGGCACCTTACTAACCAAAATTTTGAAAAGTGTGTAAACAATACCAGATATCTTAAAAATAACAATAATGTATTCTAACAATTAAGTAGAAAAGTCAATAGTATTTATAGTAAAAAGCATAATTGGAAATATATGTAGTAAAGTTAAATGGTTACTTCCATTCTGCATTTTGCAATAATTTTCATCAACAGTGTACATCCATTCATCCTACCTTCTACTGATCAGTTCATCATCCGAATCCACGTCATTTGCTCCTACTTGGTTACCATCATATGTGTCATCATATTCATCATCATAGTCACCAGCATAAAATTGTTCTCCATCTTCTACTGGCACTTTCTCTACTACTATACTGTAGGCATTATACCTTTCCTTCTGCTGTGCAATGTGTGTCTTATCATCTAGCAGCGTTACTCCTTCTTTCCCTTTTCTGAAAAATAGAACACAAAAATCTAGCACTCACTTTTCCAATGATTAACTGGTGTATTTGGGTTATTTAATAAATTCAGATTAATCAGTGACCTGTGTACAAATGATGATTTAGATGTTGCACCATCCCCAAGTTATTGCACTCAAATCAGAGAATGATTTTTTTTCCAATTTATTCTTTTGTGGGATGTGTGCGTCACTGGCAAGGCCAACATTTGTTGCCCATCCCTAATTTCCCTTGAACCAAGTAATTAGCCACATCATTTCAGAGGCTATTTAAGAGTCAACCACATTGCTGTGTGTCTGGAGCCACATGCAGGCCAGATTAGGTAAGGACAGCAGATTTCCTTCCCTAAAAGACATTAGTGATCCAGATGGGTTTTTACAACAATCGACAATGGTTTCATGGTCAGCATTACTGAGACTAGTTTTTCAATTCCAGATTAATAATTGAATTTAAATTCCACCAGCTGCCATGGTGGGATTTGAACCTTTGTCCCCAAATCTGGGTCTCTGGATTACTAGTCCAGTATGTAGTAGTACCATTATGTACTACATTGTGCCACTATGCCACCATCTCCCCCCATCAGTGCAGAAAGCAGCCATTTGGTCCATCATGCCTGTGTCAGTTCTCTCCCTTGTCTTTTCCCCATAGCCCTGAAAATTATTTCCTTTCAAGTAGTTAGCCAATTCTGTTGAAAGTTATTATTGAATCTGATTTCATCACCCTTTCAAGCAATGTATTCAATGTCATAAGAAGCCATTGTGTGAAAAAGCTCTCGACTTACTTCTGGTTCTTTTGCTGATTACCTTGAATCTTTATCCCATGGTTACCGACCCTTCTGCCATTAGAAACAGTTTCTCTTTATTTACTCTATCAAAATCAATTCTGAACACTTGTATCAAATCTGCCTTTAATCTTCTATACTCTAACAACAGCAATCCTAGCTTCTTAGTCTCTCTACATAACTGAAATTCTGCACCCCTGGTACCATTCTCATAAATCTCTTTTTAACCTTCTCCCAAGGCCTTGATATCCTTCCTAAAGCGTGGTCCCCAATATTGGACATAATACTTTGACTGGGGCCTAACTAGTGATTTATAAAGGAATACCATGATTACCTTGCTTTTATACTGCCTGCTGCTGAATTCTATAGGATCCTATATACTTTCCAGCAGACTTCTCAACTTGTTCCACCACCAAAGATTTGTGTACATATACCCCTAATCTCTGTATTCCTGCACCCACTTGAAATTGTATGATTTAGTCTATTTAACTTCTCCTCATTCTTCCTACCAAAATAAATCACTTTGCATTTCTCTGTTATTAAATGGTATCTCCCTTTCGTCTTCCCAATTCACCAGCCTGTCTATGTCTTCCTCAAGTCTGTTTCTATCTTTCTCACTGTTTACTAAAGTTGCAAGTTTCATGTCAAGTGTAAACTTTGAAATTATGCCCTGTATCTCAAGTTAAGGCTATTATTTTACATCAAAAAGAGTAGTGGTCTCAATACGGACCCCTGGGGCATACCAGGCTGAAAATAACTTCACAATTACTTTCTGCCTCTTGGCCAGTTTTGTATTCTCAATATCAATGCCCCTTTAATCCCGTGAGCTTCAATTTTGCTAACAAGTCTATTATCAAATGCTTAATCAAATACCATTTGAAAGCCCTACTGACATCAATTACACTACTTTCATCAGACCTCTTTATCAAGGGCTATAAAGGGCCATGGGGTAGGTGCAAAGACACAGGTTGGCATGGAGATATGAGGGGTAATGGGGTGGGTACAGGGCAGGAGGTGGCATGGAGAGTGCATGGTAGTGGGGAGTGAGGGGGATGTGTGGGTGAGGGCTGGAGGGATGTTTTATGTTTTATTCCTTGTTTAAAAATGTTTGGACACAGTGCTGGAGTTCCAAGGCAGGCCTCTGCACCAGGCGTCCTCCTCACTATTTCCAAGGTCATCTGCACCCACCTTCCCCTGGACCAAAAAAATCAGAAGCGCAGGCAGCCATTTTTAAAGGTCAGGTTCATCGAGCCAGGAATTCTCTTGACTCTGCACAACCCAACTCGCAGACGAAAATCCAGGCTTAAGTCTGTGCAGCTTCAATCCAACTGCTAGTGAGTATGAGTTCATGCCATAAAGTTGGCATTAATGGATAATTTTGTCCAGTGAAACTGCAAGGATGGCCACTCTAGGAAGTTGATATTGCCATATTTATGTAAAAATAAATTATTTTTGAAGGAAGGATCAAAGTGCATGATTAAGACAGAGTGAAAGGTGCCTGTGCTGAATTAAGTGCTCAATACGGACATGGAAACATTCCCATTAAAAGAGGTACAGAAACAACGTATGTAAATGGTACAGTACTATAAAATAAAATTCCAGTTTTCAAATTTAATTCAGAGCTATTTTCTGCTGCCAATTTTCTGTTTTTAATTTTCCTCCTGATGGAGCTGACTCTTGGCGTATTATTCTACTGGTGCTGACAACCCTCTGTTTTGCTTTATGGTCATTCATCCAGTGCAAATTTAAGACAGAGAACATTGGCAGGCTATTTGAAATGCTTAGGGACTTTACAGCCTTCTGGACTGAATATTGAATTCAACAACTTTAGGTTGTAAGCTCCCTCCCCCATCCCCACCCCCTTTCTGTTTCCCCCTTCCCCTTTTTTTTTCCAATAAATTATAAAGATTTTCCTTTTCCCACCTATTTCCATTATATATATAAAAAAAAACCCACTAGAGCTATACCTTGAGTGCCCTACCATCCATTCTTAATTAGCACATTCGTTTAGATAATATCACCAACTTTAATTTTAACACCTATGTGTTCTATTGTACTCTTGTCGTTGACATCTTTTGATGATCTGCTTCTATCACTGCTTGTTTGTCCCTACAACCACACACCCCCACCCCCCCCTCCACCTCTTTGTCTCTCTATCTCTCCGCCCCCCACACACACACCTTAAACCAGCTTATATTTCAACTCTTTCTTGGACTCGAACGCAAGTTCTGTCGAAGGGTCATGAGGACTCGAAACGTCAACTCTTTTCTTCTCCGCCGATGCTGCCAGACCTGCTGAGTTTTTCCAGGTAATTCTGTTTTTATTTGATATGGTTAATTGGTTTCCATGCTAAGCATTTGTGTTAAACTTGATCCTATCTTCATCCAACATCTGTACAGACTTTTTCCAGCAGAGGTCAGTAGAAAACTATTGGGAACTGGCTGACATTTCTCTAGGGGCAATAAAGCCAACTGTACCATGCCAGCTACTGCCCTAACTGAAATCAATTAACTTGACACGAACCAGGAATTAAACCTGGAAGCTAATGGTCTGTATGGCTTATTACTAATCCAGGTGGTGCCTTTATCCATTAAATTATCCTATGACAAATTATTAATTTATTGGGGTAACATGCTGATGTTCACACACAAGCTGCAAAACCTCTACAAAGTATAGTAGGTAGCTTAAAAAGACAGTTAGAAATTTAAGAATCATCCAAGATTGGTAAAGACTATGAATTATGTTTAAGTCTAAATCTGCAACGAAAATACCAAAATAAAATGTAAATTTGTAATCCCATATATCAGAAACACATTCACCTGCTAGCTGTCGCAACCTGATGGGCCACATATGTACATGTGGGCATTCATCAAGTTGAGAACTGCAGGTGTGAATACACTTTCTCACCGAGAAGCAGAATGGATATTGATGTATTAATGTCTGACATCAGGCTAATTCACAACCTATATCCCTAAAGGCAACATAAATAGCTCCACCTCACTTAAGTATTTTTACTTATGCTCAAAAATCTACTAAAATGCACCCACTAGCAGCAGCTTAGGAAGCCTAAAGTTAGACCATGAAAGAGGAGTTACAATGTTTGATTCTTAGGGTTAGTCACTCAGATTTGCATGTCTCAGTAGCATGTTATCAATTTTTAATTAAGCTACAAAACTATGATGTGCAGAGGAAAGGAGTACAATTTTAGGGGTAAAAAATCATTATGTTTTGATTTTTTTTTGGATCACAACAACCACCATCTTCCACAACCACATCCCTCTCACCTCCCAACACCAATGCCCAGTCATACAGTGATATAGTCAGTAGCCCAGACCCCATTGTTCCATCAGGAGGCAAATACAACAGCATTCAGTAACAGAGAAATCAAAAATACAAAGTGTGTCATCATGTTGTACACTCAACCACTGAGTCATTTTGGGAAATTCTATTTAACATCTTTCGTGTTGATTACATCTTCTTTGGCTCATTTTAACTTTCTAAACAATTAAAGGGATGCAATGTAAAAGATTTGTAACTTGTCTTGCTACGGAAGTATGTAGAAATGTGAATCAACCATAATATATTAAGATCAACAAATATTTTATTTTTGGAATGTACAAGCAATTTGTTTAGGTGTGTAGCCTCTTTAAATCGTTTGCACAGTGGTGCACGCATGACAATTTAAAGCAGCCAACTTGCACACAGCCTATGTGGGAGCTTTCCGGTTGCTGCGCAACTCCGGAGCTTAAAGGAACACTTCCATAATAACTATTAAACGGTAAACTGTGATTTAGCGTGGCAAACTCACTTCTTGCCTTTCCAGATTTTGGACATGTCCACAGAATTTCTGCTGAAAACGTCAAACTCATCATGGTCAAAAATATTTACTCTTGTTGACAGAATTGATTCCTGGTCCTTTTCCACCTGCCTATTGAAAACAAAGTAAATAAAATTGTTTGGTGTTACTGCATAGAATACTACACTTATAATTTGTACTTATGAGACTAGTACATTCTACAAAACGTCCTTTAAAAATGTATTGCTAACACATTCAGCAGTTTAATCTGATATTAGATCAGATATATGTCAACTTATGACAACAAAATTATTAGCAAAATTATAAATCCAGAATTACAAAAAACCAATGTGTGATGCTGGAGATATTGAGAGATGGAAATGAGAAAACTATGATTTAGGAATTTACAGAAAAAAGTAGGTTGTACAATCGTGTTGGAATCAAAGGACATTCAAATGTCTAAACTATATTGTTTTATAGTGAGAAACCCAATAGCTTAAATTCTGTGGTCTGTTTGTTCTTATACATACACGTGTCCCCTTGAAATCTATCCATAATTTTTAAATTTTTAAAGCATAAGCTATAAGATGGTAAGTGTCATCATAATCATGTTTATGGAGCTCCTCCACATTAATTAAAAAAATAGAAATTAGCTTGGTAGACACTTTTATTCAAAGCATATAACCCTTCATTTCAAAAGTATCTTGAGTTGGTGCATTCATGGATCTTTTAGAAACAGCCCTGATGGAGGTTGACTTGAGTCGTTCTGTAGGTCTTGAATCAGTTTAAAGCTCTGGGAGGCAGAAGGTGTGAAAAAAGGAAATACAAAAAGCCTACACCAGGACCTGTATTCTTTTCGGTGGACATGCTGAAGCTGATGTCCAAGTTTAATTGTTACCACAAAGTGACCCTGGCAAAATTTCATGAAATCATTTATTACTAAAGGGCATCATATTTCTTGTAGTGCTGCTTATGGTGAGACATAAGATTTGTTGTTTTTTTTTAAAAAATAGCTGTGACATGCCACTTACACACTATGTATCACCAGAGAGATATCACATCGTTTTATGGTAGCTGAAGTCGAATTCTATTTTTATTACATAATCTTGGAATGGACAAAATTTCATGAAACCAGTAAATGGAAGGCCTTTATCAATATATGTATTCAGTTATCTGTCTGCATTTAACTTTTATCCCTTACCATTTCTGAATTGAAATGCAAACAGAACTGTCAGTTTGTCTCTGTGTCAGTTTGGACACATTAATAACATATAAGTAAAAGCTGTTAACTTCATTCTTATGGTTAATTAAAACCTACTCAAACTCATTGTCCAGTTTGTATTAAAATAATTTTCACAGGCTTAAATACTATTATACAGATCTACTAGAACTTTTCCAGTTTAGATTGTTTGGAATTGAAATATAAATGCTTCCACAAATCAGTACTTTGAGCATGTTTGAACTGGGTCATAACTATTTCTCACAGAAAGCAAACATCAACTATTTCTCACACAGATGCAAACACTGCCCATTCAAAAAAAAATTCAACATAAACTTTACCTAATTAATGTTTATGAAAATTTATGCTGGAGCTTTTCTTCAAATATTAAAAAGATACTGAATGCTGAAGAATGGGAAAGGAAAAACAGCACTAATACAATATGGAAAATTGTATGTACTTCCTTCAGCAAATATATCAAGTCCTTGCTTATGATTTATACATTTCCTGCCTCTTCAACTGTGAATTGCTGCTATTTTACATTGATCCAAATCAACAAAGTATGACAACTGAAGTAATGGGAAGTAAATGCAACAATTAAGAAATTGCACATTATATGCAAGACTTTTAAAATAATGATAAAACAACCCTATGGATAGGATAACAAAAACAGAATTACCTGGAAAAACTCAGCAGGTCTGGCAGCATCGGCGGAGAAGAAAAGAGTTGACGTTTCGAGTCCTCATGACCCTTCGACAGAACTTGCGTTCGAGTCCAAGAAAGAGTTGAAATATAAGCTGGTTTAAGGTGTGTGTGTGGGGGGCGGAGAGATAGAGAGACAAAGAGGTGGAGGGGGGGGTGGGGGTGTGTGGTTGTAGGGACAAACAAGCAGTGATAGAAGCAGATCATCAAAAGATGTCAACGACAATAGTACAATAGAACACATAGGTGTTAAAATTAAAGTTGGTGATATTATCTAAATGAATGTGCTAATTAAGAATGGATGGTAGGGCACTCAAGGTATAGCTCTAGTGGGTTTTTTTTATATATAATGGAAATAGGTGGGAAAAGGAAAATCTTTATAATTTATTGGAAAAAAAAGGGGAAGGGGGAAACAGAAAGGGGGTGGGGATGGGGGAGGGAGCTTACGACCTAAAGTTGTTGAATTCAATATTCAGTCCAGAAGGCTGTAAAGTCCCTAGTCGGAAGATGAGGTGTTGTTCCTCCAGTTTGCGTTGGGCTTCACTGGAACAATGCAGCAAGCCAAGGACAGACATGTGGGCAAGAGAGCAGGGTGGAGTGTTGAAATGGCAAGCGACAGGGAGGTTTGGGTCATTCTTGCGGACAGACCGCAGGTGTTCTGCAAAGCGGTCGCCCAGTTTACGTTTGGTCTCTCCAATGTAGAGGAGACCACATTGGGAGCAACGGATGCAGTAGACTAAGTTGGGGGAAATGCAAGTGAAATGCTGCTTCACTTGAAAGGAGTGTTTGGGTCCTTGGACGGTGAGGAGAGAGGAAGTGAAGGGGCAGGTATTGCATTTTTTGCGTGGGCATGGGGTGGTGCCATAGGAGGGGGTTGAGGAGTAGGGGGTGATGGAGGAGTGGACCAGGGTGTCCCGGAGGGAGCGATCCCTACGGAATGCCGATAAGGGGGGGTGAAGGGAAGATGTGTTTGGTGGTGGCATCATGCTGGAGTTGGCGGAAATGGCGGAGGATGATCCTTTGAATGCGGAGGCTGGTGGGGTGATAAGTGAGGACAAGGGGGACCCTATCATGTTTCTGGGAGGGAGGAGAAGGCGTGAGGGCGGATGCGCGGGAGATGGGCCGGACACGGTTGAAGGCCCTGTCAACGACCGTGGGTGGAAAACCTCGGTTAAGGAAGAAGGAGGACATGTCAGAGGAACTGTTTTTGAATGTAGCATCATCGGAACATGCGACGGAGGCGAAGGAATTGAGAGAATGGGATGGAGTCCTTACAGGAAGCAGGGTGTGAGGAGCTGTAGTCGAGATAGCTGTGGGAGTCGGTGGGTTTGTAATGGATATTGGTGGACAGTCTATCACCAGAGATTGAGACAGAGAAGTCAAGGAAGGGAAGGGAAGTGTCAGAGATGGACCACGTGAAAATGATGGAGGGGTGGAGATTGGAAGCAAAATTAATAAATTTTTCCAAGTCCTGACGAGAGCATGAAGCGGCACCGAAGTAATCATCGATGTACCGGAGAAAGAGTTGTGGAAGGGGGCCAGAGTAGGACTGCAACAAGGAATGTTCCACATACCCCATAAAGAGACAGGCATAGCTGGGGCCCATGCGGGTACCCATAGCCACACCTTTTATTTGGAGGAAGTGAGAGGAGTTGAAGGAGAAATTGTTCAGTGTGAGAACAAGTTCAGCCAGACGGAGGAGAGTAGTGGTGGATGGGGATTGTTCGGGCCTCTGTTCGAGGAAAAAGCTAAGGGCCCTCAGACCATCCTGGTGGGGGATGGAGGTGTAGAGGGATTGGACGTCCATGGTGAAGAGTAAGCGGTTGGGGCCAGGGAACTGGAAATTGTTGATGTGACGTAAGGTGTCAGAGGAATCACGGATGTAGGTGGGAAGGGACTGGACAAGGGGAGAGAGAAGGGAGTCAAGATAACGAGAAATGAGTTCTGTGGGGCAGGAGCAAGCTGAGACGATCGGTCTACCGGGGCAGTTCTGTTTGTGGATTTTGGGTAGGAGATAGAAGCGGGCCGTCCGAGCTTGGGCGACTATCAGGTTGGAAGCTGTGGGAGGGAGATCCCCAGAGGAGATGAGGTCAGTGACAGTCCTGGAAACAATGGCTTGATGTTCAGTGGTGGGGTCATGGTCCAGGGAGAGGTAGGAGGAAGTGTCTGCGAGTTGACGCTCAGCCTCCGCGAGGTAGAGGTCAATGCGCCAGACAACAACAGCACCACCCTTGTCAGCGGGTTTGATGACAATGTCAGGGTTGGACCTGAGAGAATGGAGTGCAGTAAGTTCAGAGAGAGACAGGTTAGAATGGGTGAGAGGAGCAGAGAAATTGAGACGACTAATGTCGCGCCGACAGTTCTCAATGAAAAGATCGAGAGAAGGTAAGAATCCAGAGGGAGGGGTCCAGGTGGAGGGAGAATATTGGAGATGGGTAAAAGGATCCGTTGAACTGGGAGAGGACTCCTGCCCAAAGAAGTGAGCCCGGAGACGAAGACGGCGGAAGAAGAGTTCAGTATCATGCCGAGCCCGAAATTCATTGAGGTGAGGGCGTAAGGGTATGAAACTAAGTCCTTTGCTGAGCACTGAGCGTTCAGCATCGGAGAGGGGAAGGTCAGGGGGTATAGTGAATACACGGCTGGGGTTGGGATTGGAAGAAAGGGTGGGGACGGAGGAACAGGCAGGGGTGGGGGGTCCTAGATGGGTGTTGGTGTCGATGAGTTGTTGTAGCTTGCGTTCCTTAGCACTTGAGAGCAAGAGAAAAAGTTTCTTGTTGAGGCGTCGGATGAGCCGAAGGATAAAATGAAACTGGGGGCATGCGCAGCTTTGAAAAAGGGTACGGCGGTGCTGCTGGAGGGAGAGGTCGAGTGTGTTCATATGGCGGCGCATGGCACTGAGTGTGGATTTCAGAATGTGACGGGAACAGCAGTCCGAGAAACATTTTATGTCCCGGAGATACCTGTAATCCTGGGTGGGTTCGAAACATGAGGGGTGGAATTTCAGTTGAAATCCACGTGGGGTAAGTCGGAGACGGAGACAGTCACTGAGAAAGGAGATATGGCTGTGAAAGCGGGTTTTAGTAAATACCTTGTCAAACACTAGGAGGGAAATGGAAAGCAAAGAAGGTGAGCAAGACAACAGAGAGATACGGAAATCTTGTCGCAGAGAGGAACAGAACTTCTTCAAGGAGGTAGGCATTTCTTGAAGAGCAGTGGCAGTCAATTAAACACAGAGATAAAAACAAAAAAACTGCAGATGCTGGAAATCCAAAACAAAAACAGAATTACCTGGAAAAACTCAGCAGGTCTGGCAGCATCGGCGGAGAAGAAAAGAGTTGACGTTTCGAGTCCTCATGACCCTTCGACAGAACTTGCGTTCGAGTCCAAGAAAGAGTTGAAATATAAGCTGGTTTAAGGTGTGTGTGTGGGGGGCGGAGAGATAGAGAGACAAAGAGGTGGAGGGGGGGGTGGGGGTGTGTGGTTGTAGGGACAAACAAGCCCCGGTAGACCGATCGTCTCAGCTTGCTCCTGCCCCACAGAACTCATTTCTCGTTATCTTGACTCCCTTCTCTCTCCCCTTGTCCAGTCACTTCCCACCTACATCCGTGATTCCTCTGACACCTTACGTCACATCAACAATTTCCAGTTCCCTGGCCCCAACCGCTTACTCTTCACCATGGACGTCCAATCCCTCTACACCTCCATCCCCCACCAGGATGGTCTGAAGGCCCTTAGCTTTTTCCTCGAACAGAGGCCCGAACAATCCCCATCCACCACTTCTCTCCTCCGTCTGGCTGAACTTGTTCTCACACTGAACAATTTCTCCTTCAACTCCTCTCACTTCCTCCAAATAAAAGGTGTGGCTATGGGTACCCGCATGGGCCCCAGCTATGCCTGTCTCTTTATGGGGTATGTGGAACATTCCTTGTTGCAGTCCTACTCTGGCCCCCTTCCACAACTCTTTCTCCGGTACATCGATGATTACTTCGGTGCTGCTTCATGCTCTCGTCAGGACTTGGAAAAATTTATTAATTTTGCTTCCAATCTCCACCCCTCCATCATTTTCACGTGGTCCATCTCTGACACTTCCCTTCCCTTCCTTGACTTCTCTGTCTCAATCTCTGGTGATAGACTGTCCACCAATATCCATTACAAACCCACCGACTCCCACAGCTATCTCGACTACAGCTCCTCACACCCTGCTTCCTGTAAGGACTCCATCCCATTCTCTCAATTCCTTCGCCTCCGTCGCATCTGTTCCGATGATGCTACATTCAAAAACAGTTCCTCTGACATGTCCTCCTTCTTCCTTAACCGAGGTTTTCCACCCACGGTCGTTGACAGGGCCTTCAACCGTGTCCGGCCCATCTCCCGCGCATCCGCCCTCACGCCTTCTCCTCCCTCCCAGAAACATGATAGGGTCCCCCTTGTCCTCACTTATCACCCCACCAGCCTCCGCATTCAAAGGATCATCCTCCGCCATTTCCGCCAACTCCAGCATGATGCCACCACCAAACACATCTTCCCTTCACCCCCCCTTATCGGCATTCCGTAGGGATCGCTTCCTCCGGGACACCCTGGTCCACTCCTCCATCACCCCCTACTCCTCAACCCCCTCCTATGGCACCACCCCATGCCCACGCAAAAAATGCAATACCTGCCCCTTCACTTCCTCTCTCCTCACCGTCCAAGGACCCAAACACTCCTTTCAAGTGAAGCAGCATTTCACTTGCATTTCCCCCAACTTAGTCTACTGCATCCGTTGCTCCCAATGTGGTCTCCTCTACATTGGAGAGACCAAACGTAAACTGGGCGACCGCTTTGCAGAATACCTGCGGTCTGTCCGCAAGAATGACCCAAACCTCCCTGTCGCTTGCCATTTCAACACTCCACCCTGCTCTCTTGCCCACATGTCTGTCCTTGGCTTGCTGCATTGTTCCAGTGAAGCCCAACGCAAACTGGAGGAACAACACCTCATCTTCCGACTAGGGACTTTACAGCCTTCTGGACTGAATATTGAATTCAACAACTTTAGGTCGTAAGCTCCCTCCCCCATCCCCACCCCCTTTCTGTTTCCCCCTTCCCCTTTTTTTTCCAATAAATTATAAAGATTTTCCTTTTCCCACCTATTTCCATTATATATATATAAAAAAAAACACTAGAGCTATACCTTGAGTGCCCTACCATCCATTCTTAATTAGCACATTCATTTAGATAATATCACCAACTTTAATTTTAACACCTATGTGTTCTATTGTACTATTGTCATTGACATCTTTTGATGATCTGCTTCTATCACTGCTTGTTTGTCCCTACAACCACACACCCCCACCCCCCCCCTCCACCTCTTTGTCTCTCTATCTCTCCGCCCCCCACACACACACCTTAAACCAGCTTATATTTCAACTCTTTCTTGGACTCGAACGCAAGTTCTGTCGAAGGGTCATGAGGACTCGAAACGTCAACTCTTTTCTTCTCCGCCGATGCTGCCAGACCTGCTGAGTTTTTCCAGGTAATTCTGTTTTTGTTTTGGATTTCCAGCATCTGCAGTTTTTTGTTTTTATCCCTATGGATAGGATGTTATTCAGACACAATTGAGCTTGCCACATACAGCAGTGGTTCACACTCAGATGAACTGTATTAGCGGTGTCCAGTTATGTAAAATAGTGAAAACAACATAAACTTTTTTGGAGTTGACATATCCAGGTTCCTTAAACCGAATCCAGATACCAGACACAGTTAGAGAATCTGAACTACAACAAAAGCAATTGAACACTTTGTTGAATGCACTCAGGGACTGGTGTGAACATAATTACCAAAAAATCTGGTTCTTGTTGGGAAATCAATCATAGCCAATTAGTCAAGCATAGTTCCAGCCTAATAATTTTAGTGAAAGAAGAATTGCAGGAAAACTTGAACTATGACCCATGCTGAAAACATGTTCACCACAAAGTGAAACTAAATCTCTTTTTATCCATAATATAACAAAATATTCAAAGTCATGTAGCTTGAAGTATGCATAAGACTTTGCATTTAAATGGAAACTCACTGTGGTATTTTGATTTCTTACCTCTGAAGAGTTCTGTCTAGTTTGCAAAGGGAAGGCAATATTTTATCTTCAAGGATATTGTTAATTACTTTTTCTGCATCATAATTATATTCTTCCAGGCATTCAAGAATGAAGCCTTCCCCAAGATGTGGCAGAATGTCCTTCACCTGAGAAATTAAAGATTCCAACTCGACTCCTGTTATTTTGGCAGCCGTTGCACCTGCACACTATTTACAAAGATAGGAATAAATGCTTACACAATTTCAGTAGATAGCTCCAATCTACTCTGACACATTTATTAATCTAGACTAAATTTAATTTAAAGCATACTAAAATACTCAAATATATTATTTTTTAAATTAACAAAAATAATTTAACATGTTAAACATTTTAAGTCTGCATGCACTTGACATCAATTTTTCTAATTATAAGTTCCTACACCCAGATTTATAATAGAAAGTAGATGTGTAAATTTGTCATGGTGTTAACTGTACTCTTCTGTTGATGGAAGCACTGTAGTATTGTCACGAAGAAATCATGAACAGAGAAAGAGAATAACCTGCCAATTAAAGCACATAAGCTGTCAAACAAAAATTTGAATCTGAACTTGAGAATTCTTCTTTAGTTTTGTTCTCAGCCCTTTTCTCAATTTATTTAATTTCAGAAGAGCATTTGTCTATTTTGAACATCTTTCCCCAGGAGCCTGCAAAGTGATATGGATAGGTTAAGTGAGGAGGCAAAAATTTGGCAGATGGAATAAAATGTGGGAAAATGTGAACCTGTCCACTTTGGCAGGAAAAATAAAAAAAGTGTATTATTTAAATGGAGACAGATTGCAGAACTCTGATGTACAGAGGGATCTGGGTGTCCTAGTACATGAATGACAAAAAGCTAGCATGCAGGTGCAGCAAATGGAATGTTGTCGTTTATTGCAAGGGGAATAGAATATAAAAGTAGAGAAGTTTTGCTACAGTTGTACAGGGTATTGGTGAGACTGAATCTGAGTTGTGCGTCCAGTTTTGGTCTCCATATTTCAGAAAGGATATAAATACATTAGAAGCAATTCAGAGAAGGTTCACTCGGCTAAAGTCTGGGATCAGGGGTTATCTTATGTGGAAGTTTGGACAGGCTGGGCCTGTATCTATTGGAATTCAGAAGAATGAGAGGTGATCTTATCGAAACATACAAGACCCTGAGGGACTTAGCAGGGTGGACCCTGAAAGAAAGTTTCCCCTTGTGGGAGAGACTAGAACTAGAGGGGGAAGTTTAAAAATAAGGGATATCCCATTTAAGGCTGAGGAGAATTTTTTCTCTCTCAGAGGGTCATGAGTGTTTTGAACTCTCTTCCCCAGAGAGCGGTGGAGGCAGGGTCATTGAATATTTTTAAGGCACCGATAGATTATTGACAAACAAGGGAGTCAAAGGTTACTGGAGGATTGGGAATGTGGAGTTGAGGCCACAATCAAATCGACCAAGATCTTACTGAATGGCCTACTTCTGCTCCTAATTCGTATGTTCATATGATGTAACTTTGTGATCTATCAGAAACACACAATAATAACATGCCAACATAATATGATAATTATGATTCTCTGTAGCTTAAATGTTGTTACTTTGAACAAGTAACATCTAAACATCTGCTGAAAAATTTGATTAACTCGGTGCGATACAGTTCCTTTGGAAACAAGTTTCAGGTATCAGACGGGTTCCGTCAGGCACAGAATCAATGAATGGTTACAGTATAGGATTCGGCCATTTGGCCCACCATCCATTGAATAATTCCAGATTACGTGAGCCTTGACAGTGAGTGCAGTCTATTCAATCACAGTGGTAATAAGATTCCAATCTTGACTTCACCAAACATTCACATGTACACTTTTGGCAATGGTCACTTGATAGTAATCAGGAACAGGAACACTTTCTAGTTATTTGCTCCTTAACCCAAGGCTACTAATGTCAATTACACCTTTATTGGCAGCTAGGACCAGGTTAAACCAGTTACCTGCCTAATCTGTGAAGTTCAGTTTCTCATTCGATAAACCTGCAAACCCATAGGAGAAGATACTAAACTTATCCTATTTGGTACTTACATAATCATCATTTTCATATTCTGGTTGTTTAAGTTCTTGCTCTGTTTCACCATTTACAGCTGAAACTTGACTGGTATCAAAAGCTTGTGAAATGCCAGCATTTCCTGTGGCAAAAGTAGCTTTATTCCTGCCAGTAGCTTCCCAGGCACTGTCAACAGCTTTGATGATGTAAGAGGTTCTAGTTTCATCACTATGGTTTAAGTTAAGATAAAGAGTACATTGATGCACACCTTACACTCAATGATTGAAACAAGTAGACATTAAAAAAAGACTGTCATATATTTAGAACTTATACAAAAATAATTAATCTGCTCTCTACAATATTGACTTTTAAAACTACACAAACTTTTTCCCTCAATTTATTGCTAGACGTACATTATAAGTCCATTGCAAATCTATAAATTAATTTCAGTTGTTTTACAGTGTTAGGAAAAAGATAGATTAAGTAAGTTATATTGGTATTTGTGGGTCAAAAACAGAAAATGCTGGAAAAACTCAGCAGGTCTAACAGCATCTGTGGAGAGAGAAAAAAAAGCTAACGTTTCAAGTCCTTGCTTCTTCAGGGCTAAAGAGAAGTAAAAATGTAATGAAACTTATACTGTTTAAGGGGGGTGGAGCTGGATAGAATGCCAGTGATAGGTGGAGGCAAAGGAGAGATTGCCAGAGATGTCATGGACAAAAGGACAAACAGGTTTTAATGATACTGATACTGGCTAAAGGAGGTGCTGATGGTGGCATTAAGATCAGAAAGCAGAATGTGATAATGGCAGGACAAGGCTAAGCACTCTGGAAAGAACAACATGAGCAAGTGACAGATGGTCTTTGTGGGGTGGGATGAGGGGACGGTGGTGGGAGATAAAGATTGTTTTATCCCCAACTTTTATCCTATTTTCAATGAATAAAAATGAAAATAAATAAAAATAAGTGGATAAAAAATTAAAATTAAAAATTAAGAAATGAGAATGAATATTGAAAGAAGGGGATAAAAAGAGGGTAAGGATAGAGGAGACAGTTCATGATCTGAAGTTGTTGAACTCAATGTCAATTCTGGAAGGCTGTAAAGTGCCTAATTGGAAGGTGAGGTGCTGTTCCTCCAGTTTACAGCACCTTGCTTGCATTTCTAATGAGGTTTTTACAACTGTTGCAGCTAAGGTAAACAAACAAGAGCAGAAGAATTGGGCTGTTACCCAGCAACAGGGGCCCAGAGAGGCAGGTCCCTCCCATAGAGACACACAGAAAAACTAAAGAAACAGTAGCTTTGAGTTCAGTTGATTTGAAGACAGCTGTCAAGCAGAAGCAACCTAGAAGGGGCAGACAGTGAATCGCAAGCAAAAGTTGGTTGAAAGTAGCTGCCAGGAGAGACTGGAGCAAAGGGGACAGATAGTAAATCCCAAGCTAAAAGAAAAACCCCAGGAAGCCAGGGGAATGGAACAGCAGAAAGTCGCAAGCCGACCTTTTAGTCAAAGGAAGGACAGGAACCTGCAAAAGGTCCTGTTAAGTGAAGTTAAGAGTGAGGGGTGGAGAGAAAGGCTCCATGCTTCAGATTTAAAGGGTCAAAAGCTTCAGAAAACATATTTAAAGTGAGAATAGCTTGCAAGAGGCAAGAATGTCCAAAGAGATGGCTGAAGGTTTGTAATTCTTTGCTATGGGCATGTGACACAGTGGTGTACTGTTAACGCTGAGTCGGTGAGAGTGAATGCATGGAAGACAGCTTGAATGCATGTGGTGACCCAGGGGAGAGGAACATCAGGAGCGTTTGAAACCCTGGAGGTGAAATCTTGCAGAAGGTGCCTGAAAGAAAGCGTCGGTTTAAGAGAAGATTCCAAGGCGAGGTCTTGGAGAATGGAGATTGGAAACCCTCATGTGAAAGACTGAGTGCAGTGAGACCGATTGGCTCATGGTGTGACAAGTCTGGGGGGAGTTGAGGAGAGATCCATAGCATCTGGTTGAGGTGGCATCTGTCACCTGGTTTCAGAGTGTGGTGTGTCTGACCACAGGGTGCCTGTTGGTACATGGACTGTGTAATTACTGTGGACATTAGAGTGTAAGGTAGCTTTTGTAACTTGTGTTATCTTTACAAATCTGTATATATCTGTAAAGGTATAGTTGTGGGTGAAGGAGTATTGTAATATATTTAATCTTTTCTTGTTTAATAAATGTTTTATTCTTTTGTTAAAAGTTCATTAACTGACTCCGGTTCAGTAGCCATTCTCCCAAGTATCTAAACAAATAAAAGTTAGGACCGATCAAGCTGGATTCCACTCTGAGATCAAGCTTGTCCAGGGGTAACCTCAACTACGGATCATAACAGCAGGATTAATATGTTCCAGTGTTAAAACATCCTCCAATGCCACTTCAATGAGTGGCTTGTAAGAGTGTTCCAAGTAATTTCTATTCCGTACTCATAACACAGTTCAATAATAAATTATTCTTTAAGGAATATGAGTGCCACAATTTCACTAGAACAGCAAATCACTTTCCTCCCCATTTCCATTTCATATAATGCTCAAGAAAGTCACAGAAATTGACATAATTTTTCCTCCTAAAAGCATATCCTTGCTTTTACTGTGAAAATAAAAGATTTTTCAGTCAGTCATGATCAGACTATGGGTAGGCAAATGCACGGTGAGGCTCTGGTGACTGCACTACTGATATGGAAATTTAGGAAATAGGAAAAAAAGGCAACAGATTTCTTCAAAAGACAGATGCAGAAGTAGGTTGAGTTTTACGGAAGATGAATATTATCCAGCTGTTCAATGTAGCTCCAATGTACACGTCATTGCTCTGAGTCTTTCATTATGTTTCTTTCTTTTAAAAACATTAAATTTATGTATGGAACCTAAAAATGCTGGTTATAAGTCAAGGACTTATGTGCATCATATTATTAAAGGGCTTGTTTTGAACATGTTTGTACTATTGTTTTAGGCATACTTTTCCAATATCTGTAATATATATTCAATATCTTTTTCTTAAAGTGCTAATATACTTTACAAATCAGGGATAATGACCATTCACCATCAAACTGCACAAGAAACCTGCAATATTTTCCAACTATGTTTAATCACGGGCTGCCAAGAAACTTCTATCATGGTATTAAGAATGGAAAAGTACAGGTGGAATTGCCCGGTCCTGTTGGTGGCAGGGGCAGGATAATATTGCGTGAAGGCCAAAAATCGGTTTCATGCCTTCGTGGAACCAAGTTGCAACTGTGCACTCCACCCATCAATGGCAGGCCACATTTCCCACTGCCACATGTCAGGAACCTAATTTCAATTTCATTATAAACCCTGCTTGCCAGAATCATCCTCCCCCACTGGATCACCTGGGGCACATTGGTTTGATTACATGCTGATGTGTTTCACAACTGTACATAAGGGGCATACACCTGGTGACTTGAGCTTCGAAGGGAACTCGAAGAGGAGTGCAAACAACTTTGTGCAGCACTCACGAGCATCGCCCGTAGGACATCAAGGAAGATGTGCCATGCTTTTGTGTGTGTGTGTGTGTGTGTGTGTGTGTGTGTGTGTGTGTGGGGCGGGGTGGAACACAGACAAGTTGCTTTTTCCCGGCTGCTTTTCAGTACGATGCTGGGACAAGGGCTCCAGTGCGGGTCAGGCAAGGGGCTGGGTGCTAGGCAGCACCAACTGAAGGAAGCACATAAGCATATGCTGGGAATAAGGGGGTGAGGGAAGCAGCCATGCACTTGGAAAAGCTAGTCAAAAGTGAGCATTCTTCCACAGCTAAGGTCATCAGCTGCAGTTCCATTGACATGCTTGTAAACGGGCCTCAAGCTTTTCGGCCCACTCAAGCAATGGAAAAGCATGAAAGTACCACCAAATACTCCAGAACACCCATCAAGTGCACACTGCAAATTAATGCGCATTTTAGGAGCAACAGAACGATTAGCCAACTGGGCAAGTTGTAGAATACCCTTGCAAAAGGTGGCTATAGAGCAGTCACTGGTGGAGGCGCTCACAGCCATTTACAATGTCTTTATTAAGGTTTGGACCAGTATCCATCATGGTTCAAGCTAACAGCTCAGCCTTGCAGTGTGGGTTAGGAGAATGCCTGCACCTGAGCTGAGAACACAGCCTGCAGTCCAGTGGCTGAAGCTGCCATCAATCTGTCAAGCAGAGTGGAGCGGAGGTGGGTAGGGATTCAGACAGCCAATGAGTGCACTACAAACTTATCTTGCCACATTATTTAGTACCAAAAATATAGAATTTTTTTTATTCCTTCCAGCCTTAGCCTAGGCCTGAAATTCCAATTTTAGTTGTCACAAACTTCCAAACCACAGATGAAAGGATACAGTGCAGGAAATGCCTGTTGTAGAAGGCTGATATCATCAGCCACCGGAAACTGCTCATCATAGTCTGTCAGGAATCTGTGTAAGGAATAATGAAAATCGATGTAACAACACATTTTTTGACGACATGCATTTCTTGTGTACAGCTACAGCATTTACAATTTTGAAAATAGATAACTAACCTGAATAATCTATTACGAGTATGCCTAAAATAGCATTTTGGAACAGGCAGATATGAGTAGTAAGCAAAGAGAATGACATCAGAGAACATTTCTGAAAATATACTTGCTTTTTTGGAGTGATGAAAGAAAAATAAGAGATTTTAATTAATGCGCCCTTTTCAATTTTGTTGAAATAATTTTGAACATCTGTCATGGCTTGGAAAGGTACACTGTGGTTCACAGAAACTGCAAAGATTTATTTTTTGCCTTGTTGCTTCTCCCTCGCAGATTTCTACTGCTGCCATCTGCAGCTGAAGATTCAACCCAGTGAACAAAAGAAACAGGCATGCAATTCTTCTTCACAACTACCACTGCTTCTCAGTCATTAATTAGCAGAAGATACAAGACTCCAGCATAGAACTAGTCCTGCAACATTACCCCTTCTCTCATTCACCAAATTAGATATTCAGCTATCGCTGTACATCGTGAATGTAGAGTTATGCTGAGCAGTGGAGTATCTTCCCCAAAGTTAACGTGTAAGCATAACAACCACCACCAGTACTAAAACTCACAATGTTCCTTTTGGGAATCTGACACTACATCTAAGGCACTTACCAAGGTAGGTTGTACTTTTTTTTCCATACTGAGATTTAAAAATTTTTAAATTGCTTTTGTAAATACATGCTACGATACAGAATACAGTCCAAGTTGCACAAGAATTAATTTAGGTAGAAATGCTTTGATTTTCTTAACCAATGATGTAAATCCACAATGTACATCTCTTAAGGTACCCAATTCCTTGTCCATTACAATCCCACTACAGACTTTGGGAGAACTGCCACTAAAAATTTATAGTTCAATGCCTATAATGCAGACTATTTAAAAATTACAAGGGGTTTAAATGCAGTTTTTTGTGCTTGAAGTAGTGAACATTGTGGATACCAACTATAAATTAACTCATGGCCTTGATCTTCTAGGGTATTCATAAAAGAAAAATTAATGTGTGAAGAGACTGAAAACTTATCAAGGGTTATATCACAGTTGACTACTGGGAAACTCTACATCCTCTGTATGGGATTGTGTCATGGTTTCAGTAAATAGACAAAAACATGAATTATTAATATTTCAGAATTGCTCCAAGGATATATGCTCCAAGTACTGAAATTTCCTTGCAGTTAATATATGTATTAATATTGCATAATGAGATTTTATGGACACACTCAAATTGAAACAAACATTCAGATTTTATTTTGTGTTGTCTCTTTATTCCTGTAATGCAAGTATATGTTTTTTCTCATATGTTAGGTGACAGAAGGGTACATCGGCAGGCAAGAGTGATAAACAGTGGTTGCCAAAAGTCAAGTCATAGTTGTTCCATAAACTATACTAAAATGAAATGTATATATTTCGTTGATTTATTCAGACTATGGAGCAAACCTATTTGGACCTCTCTGTCCTAGGCTTCCTACACTCTGCCAGTCCCACTTTAACATTGACTTGAACAACTTCAGACTTTAACATTACTCTCATTTTCACCAGTGCTCCTATTTTACTGTAACCATTCACAATTTCTGGATCTCAAATAATCTTCTGTTCTAATTTCATAAATATTGTTTCCTTTTGTCTTGCACCATGTATTCAGTTGTCTTCTACCTAATAATAGGCCCAATTGCAGGCCATTCTTTTTCTCCCTACCTTTCCCCTGGCTTTGTTTCCCCTTATGAGCCGTTCATCTGCAACATCTTCCTCTTGCCACAGACATCTGACCTGCTGGATCGTATCAAACAGCATGTCCCTTCAGCTGTTTGCAATAGGCAAGTAATGACCATACCCAAGCAGCCCAAGCTTGTGATTCTGCAATTAAACAGCACTTGCTAAACAATCCTGATTGTGCTAAGAATTATACTGACAATCAATTTAAGATTATCAATTGGGCTCGCAGTATGACTCATTGACATGTGCTAGATACCACATATATTCACACATACAGCCCTGTTCTTTGCAGACAGAAGGAGCATGTCCATGCATTGTGCCTTTTCCAATTAGAAAAAGAGCTTGGGGGACAGCCATTCCCTGGTTCATTCCCCAAGGCAATGCCTTGATCAGAGTCGACCTTTCCAGTTTGAAATTAAACAGTTAACTATTCCCTGGTGCATTCTTCATGGCAATGCCTCTACCAGAGTCCACTTGCCAACCAATTAGCATTCTCTTCTCAAGCAGTTTAAATTGATGTTCCTTTTGCAATTGGTATTCTTGAGAATCTGTCTTGATGGATGTAAGATGAAAAGCCTTGACGGCATGTCTCTTTTTTCAGTAATACACAAGTTCTGTACTGCCAAACATTAACTACTTCCACCCATCACCCATTTCTACCCCTGCCTCAGCTTATCTGCTGCCAAAACCCTCGTCCATGCTTTTGTTACTTTCAGGATCGACTATTTCAATGGTCTTGTGGCTGGCTCCATTTCTCCTCCATACAGTTCTGCTCATCCATAGCTCCACTGTTTGTATCCTAATCTAAACCTAACCTTGTTCACCCATTACACCTGTGCTCTTTGAACTTCACTGGCTCCCAATTTACCGACACCATAATTTCAACGTTCTCATGCCAAATTCCTTCATGGTCTCGCTCCTCATCTCCGTAACCTTCTCCAGCCCCACAGCCCACCAAGAATTCTGTGTTCCTTCAACTCTAGGCCCTTGTGCAACCCAAACTCTCTTTGCTCCACCATTGGTGGCTGTGGTTTCAGCTATCTAGGTCCCAAGTTCTGAAATTTCCTCCCTAAACTTCTCCATCCTACATTACGACACTCTTTAAAATGTCCCTTTTTGAGGTTTTACTGCGTATAAGGCAGTATATAAATGGAAGTTGTAGTTATTGCTCTAAACAGAATGTACATATTAGAAGCAGTGTATAAAAACTTTGTTGATGGATTTCCTTGTAAACTTTCCAGAGCTTGACTGCGCCCTTACCTCTTCTGGTGTAGCAGAGCTGTAAAGATCTGAAGGAAATCTTCTATAAAAGTCAGAATATGTTCAAATCTACATAACAGAAAAATAAAACTATGAAAAGTCTTATTACTAGAGAAAAAAACTGTAATGACAATTATCTCTTTAAAGCAGTTGCCTATAACTTCTACTGAACAGAATTGCTTTGTTACAATATCAGTGTAACTCCTACCAACACAAGATGGCTGCCGAAACCGGTCTGCGGATGCGCAGAAAGCTAATAACATCACTCCATTGCACCCAGCATGCTAACACACCTCTATGCATGCATGTGGTTGCAGTGCCCTAGCAAAATATTACTGCCTACTTATGTGAATATAACAAACTAAATTGACATGGACAAGGAATGATGAATGGGAATGTTGTCTTCAAATACAAAGTGCAGATGTAGGGGTCAAAGTAACAGATGCGCCCGATAATCAAAGCTAACACATCAAGGGGAGAAAACATAGCTGTGATTATTTGAGTGGTGCCATTTTTAGTCCTGGCCACTGCCAACTCTGTTGCTCGCTATGTCATAAGGCAGCAATAGAATAGACTGCGCATGCCCAGCATTGGCAGCAAATGCGGCTGTACAATGTTCAACTACAATACAAAGCTCAACAATCCTCTCTAAGGGTTAAATTGAGAGGAGATTACACAAACTATGGTTGTATTCCCTGGAGTTTACAAAGTTAAATGGTGATATGATCAAAATTAAATTTGTTAAGGCAGGACTGAAAGTAGAAACTATTCCTGCTGGTTGGAGAGTCTAGGATTCGAGGATATAGCTTAACAATTAGAGTCAACCTTTACATGTGTTAAGTTCGGAAGCACTTCCAAGCGCAAAGGGTGATAGAAATCTAGAACTCTCTTCAACAAACAGTTGATGCTGGATCAATTGTTAATTTTAAATCTGAGATTGATATCTGTTACCTTATTATTCTGTTATCCAAATGAATTGAGAGATATGGGGCAAAAGCAGGTAAATGGAGTTACATCATAGATCTCACTGAATGGTGGAACAAGCTCGAGGGGATAAGTGGCCTATTCCTATTTCTATACACCAATGTCTGAATACAAATCAGAAATGCAAACATAACACATACTATGCCATGCCACAAAGTTTTAAACTAATTTACTGGAAATGCTTTAAAATACAAATAATGAATATGATCCATGGGTACATTTAAAATGGTCCAAATTCAAAAACTCAATTCAGGCTTCAGGATTACTTAGCTCATTACTTGGCTCCTGCCTGGCTGGAACACCATCCATCTTGTTTAAGAGAGTGCTCCTTGAATGCCTAGTTATACACGTGCTAACAAAGGGCCTGCATTTTTAATGTTAATCCTGCCTTTCAGAACCTGAGAGACCTACCTCACATTACCAACACAGTTTGCTATAGAGGAAATGAAGGAATTATAGCTAATTACAGGAATTGGAGCATGTCAGCCACAGTTCAGTTGGTAGCACTTTTGCCCGAGTCAAAGATTGTGTACTGAAGCCCCATTCCAGAGGCTCGAGCACAAAATCTAGGCTGACATTGCAGTGCAATACTAAGAGTACTGCACTGTCAGAGGTGCCTTCTTTCAGGTGAGACATTAAACCGAGTCCTCATCTACCCTCTTCAGATAGGCATAGAAGTGACATTCACGCTTTTCAAAATGAAGGAAAGTTATCACCAACATCCTAGCCAATATTTGTCTCTCAAAATATATGGTCTGCTATCATATTGCTGTTTGTTGTGGGGAAGATGAGGAGAAGGGGCTCTCTTGAAGTGGAAAATGGAGTGGACAAGTCAAGGGTCCCATCATCTACCATGGAAGAGAAACTTCAGTTCATGATAAAAAAATCAATTCAGAAACTCTGATGTGAACACTGGGAGTGATCAGAGCAAATAAGAGACACTGTGAAAGAGGAATATTCTTTATATAAAGCAGCATAGCTCAAGTAGTTGATAGAAGTCGTTATCTCTGGAAAGACAATTGATTAAAAATGTAGAGAGAACTCCAGGATGAGAAGGGAAGAATCAGAGAGCGACTACACAAAAGATGAGGGATGGGTGAAAATCAAAAGCATATGAAAATTCTCAAAAAAGAGATGCCTTGGGCAAGACAACCTGACATCAAAATGGCAGAAGGCAATCATGAATGTAGGTGGAGTTCTGAAAACGGAGGAAAGTATAAATTCACAGAAAAAGGAAACTATTCTGAGAGATATGAACAGTCTGAAAGTAATGTATTGGGGCAGTCCTATTCATGTGTTTGGGAAGGGGGAGAACTAATAATTTTCCAGAGACTTGTCAATCTTACGATCTGGTGTTTAGTAATGGGGTTGTGGTGCAGAAATTGCTGCTTATTGAAGTTCAGCATCAGTTAGGCAGAAATCCTTCCACTATGGTTTTAAGCACCAACTTTGTCTATGGAGAGGGTGGAGTTCCACGATTATATTGGAGTTAATAATAGAGGGAATGGGGTGCTGTAAATTAAGTTGTAGATGTGCATGTGTGTGCAGAAATATGAATCAAAAGCCTCTGCTAAGGACAGGTCATTCAGGGTTAGAAGGGGGTGATCAGAGTGAACATCTGGCAAGGAATGAACTTAAGAGAGATAGGGTCAGAAGAAAATGAAATAGAGATCAATGGTTGCCTGGTATCCAAATGTTGATCAAATTACTCCCTAAAAGGAAGATGATAAAAACTCTTTTCTAAAGAACATTGATATAAAGGTAGATTTATAAAGTAAAAACAAAAAAATGCTGGAAATACTCATCTGATCAGGCAGTAGCTGTGGAGAGAGCAGAATTAATGTTTCAGGTCAATGACCTTGCATAAGAATAGTTCTGATGAAAGGTCACTGATCGGGAATATGTCTCTCCCCCTCTCTCCATAGGTACTGCCTAACCTGCTAAGTATTTGCAGCATTCTCTATTTTTATTTCAGATTTCCAACGTTTGCAGTATTTTGCCTATATGTTAGGTTTAAAAAGAGCCTTGGGCTCTTTTTGCAGCAGCAACAAGAATTGCACACCATGTATTATTAAAGTGAAACAAAATAAGGCTACCAATCCATGGAGTCTTGACTAACTTTGGTATGAGGCCAGGTGGCAACTCCTGATTGATACTTCAAGTTTAGTGTTAGTGGAAAGTTTTCATAAGTTGCAATATTCCCAGAAAGAAAATTTAACTGAAAAATACCAAATGTGTTATTTTCATGAATGTTCCAGGAACTCAGAATTAAAAATGTAACTGCTTAAAGATATACTTAGGCAATTCCAATACATTTACACAATAGACTTGGTTTAATTTGTGGAAAATAAAACTTTAGATATTCAATAGTGGCTTATTTTATTCCCTTAGCTGCACTCTGAAAACAATGGACAGTCGTTCAATTATATTCGAGCCAGGAAATGAGGATACCCAATAGGCTACTTTATCTCAAAAGGTCAGCAGTCCCTTAAGTCCCTTCCACTGGATGCCCAGGAGTTCTGAACTATGAAAGAGAAATTTTTGGACACACATACCACATGAACATTGGAACTTTGCCACCAATGAAGAAAGATGAAAAAGCTCCCTTTGCCTTTCCCCAGCACGGTTTCAAAGAGTGCATCCAAACCTAAATCTGCCACCAAGGGATCAATACAAACCCGAATTTGGGACAGGTGCCCCTAATACTTCCAGTCAATACATTTCAACTCCATCTTACCACCTCATTTCCTGGCACCCACCACTAGATCTTATTGTTGAAATCTATGACTGAAGTACAACAGAAACACAGGCAAACCCATCAGCAACACATCATGTGAAAAGGGGCACCAGGACCACCCGAGGCCCACCTTATGATTCCATCTCACACATTAATGAAAACTTATATAGAATAGGTGACAGTGGGGAGTTGTCTCATCCCTCTTTCAAAAGAAATTGGCTGTGAGTCTTTTATCCTTAGCAGATTCTGGGGTACATATCCCATTCAAACGTATGTACTCTCATAGCTTCCAGGCACTACATGGAAGCAGTATGGTCTAAAGTTTTTGAAAATAAACTAAAACAAAGCAAGCTGCTTCCTTAGACTTAAGATGGTTGACAATCTCACATAAATCATCAAGTGCTCTGCACATTACTCAATTGTAAAATTTGACTTGTTCTTTTCTGATTACTTGGTGTTCCTCCAAAGCATCTGACAGTTGTACCTAGAATGCCAACCAAAGAGACACTGATGCCATTAAGATTTATTGGTAGTTTTCAGGTTCACCAGGATTCATTTTCTTGAAAGAAACTACAACAAGGCTCTGACTGTTTACTTGCTTCAGAAGGGAGGCCTGAGCCAGTCATTAATTCCTAATCCAGTTCTCAAAGATCATTTATGCTCTATTCCACTCTTAACAACAGCAGCTTTTAGGTATTTAGTGTGCACACCATCCATAGATGTCATCCTACCATTAGCTGGACAACACATTGTGGAGGCAATTTCCTCCCATTCAGCTTTCTCCCATTGAGGCTTCTAACTGTAAATTGCCTTCCAACTTCCAAACTATTGCCTGTTAGTCAAGCACCAACTCTACAATGTTTTCACCAGACTTTGGGGATGCCCTTGTCGGTTTGTTGGGGATTCATTTTAACTGAAATGAAGGAGATCTCTAATCATGACTGATGACAGATGGCCTAGTGGGTAACTGCTCTGCACAGTAAACCTCAGTCTGGGCCAAGCTGAGTTGGCTAATCTCTGCCAGGACAACTGAAGTGATGGCTTCTGGGCCAAGAAGCCAATTGGAAGTAAACCAAAAGATCCAATCAGTCATGAACATAGTCTGGCGATCCTTTCTAGAAAATGTGCGTGCGCGCAAATCAAGCAAGAACAAAATTAAACGTAATGTTGCAAACATCTAATTCATACTTCATGTTTTAGAATAAAACTTTAACTCCTAAAATTATAAGTCGTAGCTGTAGATAAATAGGGGCATCTAGTTAAGAAAAACTGATAAGCAGCTCCAATGTAAATGTAATTCAAACAAGTTTGGAATGAATTAAGTTAAAAGCTAACCTATGTTCATCTTACAAGTTTAGAGGGAGTGTTGTAAACACTTGAACCATAAATGACCCATTTCTGGGCCTCTTAGTAGAGCTAGGGTGTCTATTGTTATCTCCATAAAAGAAGCTAAAAGCTAGCAATTCTGGGAAAGAGAGCTGTAAAACTCCATTAGAGATGGAGCTGTTTTGTTTGATTTATTTGCGTGCGTTTGCTGACAGAAACAGGCAGTTCAGTTTGGGAACAGACGGAGGCAGTTGTAGCTTCACTTTGGTGACTGCATCTCACCAGATTGAGAGTGAACAGGAGGTGATATTCAGTTAGGCCAGCATTTCAACCAGACAATGTGGATAGGGCTCTATCTCAGTTTGAATTTTGTGAGGGAAAAGCAGCTGGAAGATTTGCTCTAAGCTTGCAGCTAGTGGAAGAGATCTACAATGGTCCTCACGGAACCCTGTGGCAAAAGGCAATCAGTAGAGTTAGCTCGGGAAGCTGTGGGAAGGCAGCTGGATCAGCCGACAACCTGAACAAGGAGCTGAGGTATCCACGGTCGGTAAAAGAAAAGGTGGAGGGTCATCGAGCTAAGGTTATTGGAAGGACCTCCATAGAATCTTACCTTGGAGGAATAGCTGGAATTCTAAGGAGAATTAAGGTTAATTCCAAGGGCTGTGGCATAGTGTTTGGGATGGTCCCCAGGAAAAGTAAATAAACCTTCAAAGATAGCGCAAGAGAAGGGACTTCTTGGGTGGGGGAGCTGGGTGAGGGGAGTAAAAAGCAGAACTGAGTTTACAGCATAAATATTTATAAGCTATTGTGTTAAGTTAGTGGTGCTTGCTTTGTTTAATTTATCTTTATATGCAATAAAGTTTTTCTTTAAAACATGAAATCTTGTGGCATAGTTCTGCTGGTTAATTTCTGGGTGTTCGGATATTTTCTTTAAATGTTAAAGATCCCTAACAGGATAGTAACAGTAGATTTGGCTGTGATGTTCTCATAACAGAATAACAGGTGAAGCAGAGGAAATGTACACAAAGCCACAGCTTCAGAAAAAATGTACATTATTCGAAGTCTAATTTGAAAGGCTCATATCTACAGTGAATAAGCCAACATAGTTTTACACAAAAATAAATAAATTTAGATTTGTTGCTTCCTTACCCATTTTCTAGTATAGGCTGAAGACACATATAGTTAATGATGATATGAAAAGTTTCAATCATTTTTTTCCTAGAGTGCGAGAGTCTCTTCCACAAGTCGTTCTGCAAACTGAAGAAAAAGATGCATTTACAACATTAATGGCTTTGGGGGCAGTGAAATGAGAAAGTCAGGCAGCTCATAACACCTTCTGACTGACTTCTCTTGCATTAGCTCTTGCTTTATACAATAACATTTCTACTCCTCCTTTCAGGCCTCCATGAATATTTACTATCAGTATATTTCGATAATCTTATGAGTCCAAATATTTCAAAAGTTGAGACAGAAACCGTGTGCCAGAGTGGGTCAGTGTACTAGAAGGGGGAGAAATATTTCCACTGGTTACTGAATTGGTAACTAAACTGTAGGCATAAATTTAAAACTGCCACCAAAAGAACCAAGAGAGGGGCTAGACGACTGTTTTTAAAACGCAGCAGCATGAGCTGAATTTTGCTACGGAGGCAGAAGCAGGTGGGCAGGGAAGTTCAGTTAGTTGTACGTCAGAATGGCTCCCTGACATTTTTCCACTTTCGGGCAGGTTTCCCGGAGTGGACCGCTACGGGAATTGACAGCCCGCTCTCAGGAGGCAAGCAAGCAATTAGATCAATTAGGTCCCACTTAGGGGCTATTTTCAGAATCCGTTGGCATTTGCCTGGCGTCGGACCAGCCCCCAGTGGAGTCTGGAAGCTAGCCACAATGTGGAGGTGGCCTCCTGGCGGCAGGCTGGAAGGCCATCGGGACCTCTTCTCACTGGCCCAATGAATAAGCCACAAGTACGAAAGGCCACAGTTGCGGCCAAGCCATTTTTCTGGATCTTATTTCATTTTAAATTTTCAGCAGATTTCTGACACCCTCACGCTCACCCATCTGCCTCAGCAGTGCCCATTACTCCAGGTGGGGCTGCCAGCTGACCAGTGCTGCAGACCTTATTGGGCCTCCCACCTCACAAAGCCACCCTCCATGCTTAATTGGACAGCAAACATGTAGGCAGCCAATTATGAGCCCGCCACACAAAGTTGCAATGGCAGGTACCTTGACGACAAGTACGGCCCAGGGATCAACATATGGTCCTAATTTCGGGTTCCTGATACCAGCGGGAAAATTCAGCCCATGGATTGCCCAACCAGAAACTGTAGTGGAAATGGGATTTTTTTTTTGAAAAGCTATTATAGGTAAGTGCATGAGAAAAATTAAAATGGTGTAGGTTAAGATGACAGCAATAGGGATAAGTGAATAGTTCCTTGGTGGAACTTGAATATTGGTGAAAAGAGAGAAATGTTGCCAAAGCTTTTCATTTTGCAATCATCAGGACAAACGCAAGATTGCCAAACAGCAAAATTTCAAACGATCACAACAATTTATACCACAGGGGAAAAGGACACTGATTTGTTGGCAAGTCGACTCTGATTGGCCAAGGTGTTGTCTTGGAGAAAGCAACAGGGAACCATAGACTCCCAGTTGGGAGCCAGTGACAGCTGAACTCAGCCCAGCTTCCTGAACAGATACAGGCTCCTGGCATCACCTGAGACTGAAGGAAGCTGCATGTGATTAAATTTTCCACTTTTATTTTCAATGTTATTAACTTCTTGCGTTTGTCCTGATGTGCAAGACAAAAATCTTCGGCAACACATCTCCCTTTCAGCAATTCAAGTGAATAGTTCTCAGCAGAATGAGCTGAACAGCCAAGTTCTCTGCTGCAAAATTCTGTGGTTCTAGGTTAATTTGTCAAGGAGTTCCACAAAGAATAGAGCATCGGAGAATTTCAGATTCTCCTCATTGCATGTTCAAGGAAAATAATGACTGAATGAAGTTTGAATAAATTAAACACCAGAAAAGGGAGGAAATCCAAACCCAAGCAATTTTTTTAAACCTTCATGGAGTACATTTTACCTGGTTTCATCAAATCGTCTCTTTTTGATTGTATCTTCTAGTTCAGGAACAATTACTTCATAAAATGAGGCCAATCTGCAAGAAACAGTTTTCATGGAGAGGTAGCAGACAAAATTACTTCAATATTAGTCATTCTTATTTAATTTTTCATTAAAAAAAATTTCTAAACTATTTTGGCTTGTATGTACTAGTTAAAATGTTCTGTACCTGCATTAAAATTAAACAGATAAAAATGTTGACGGTCCGCTGGTATCACAATACATTGATGTAATGTGCCAAGTCAAATCAACTAGAGCTACAAGGTGAGCCTTCCCTGACAGTTTTTTGTAAAATACATTTCCAAACTCAACTCGGTCATCTCCCCAAAAGGGGAAAGTAACAATCACCAATATCACAATAAAAAGCCAAAGTGAACGATGGGGCAAAATTCAGGAGGATACAACGATGAAGGAAAAGTAATCATCGTTGTTTACAATTAATGATGCCCTTATCATGCAGAACAGAAAAGCAATATTAAATGACATTTTAGTAGAACCAAAATCCAATTCAAGACACATGTTTTATAATACGCTTTCATACCTATGAATAAAGTCATGCTTTTGTATCGTCCTACTAGCTTCAGGAAAAATATCCAAGAATGCAAACAGCGTCGTACAGGTATCGCACAGATACAGCAAAATATCCTTAAATTCCTGGAAGAACAAAGACTTTGCCATTGCATTATTCATAAATACAAATCTAATTTGCTTAAAATACTAAAAAAAAGCTGATATAAATTTTTAAAGTTTGAATAAGCTGCAAGTCTCGAAATAATGGCTTTTCTAACCCAGAATACCCTTAATTAGTACATTACATTTCTGGTTCCCACAACTTTTAATTTCCACACAAAATAGTGAGTGCAACCAAGCTCTGCTGTTTAATCAATAAATCTAAAGATCAAACAAACATGTACTCCCCAAAGTAAAACGTTAACACCAGCTCTTAAACCAAGTACTACATCACTACACCAATCATTTACACACATGAGCAATCAGGCAAAAGTTTATTGTAGCGAGGTGGTGGAACATGCTGGAAGAACTGGTATCAACATGTATTTGGTGAATGTATTTATTTGTTCATTAGTTTACTAACTAGATAGGAGGATTTGATGAACTTTTTCCATGTAGATATTAGAAAATAATTAAGATGGATCCCTCATGTTTCTGGAAGATCTACAACATCAATGCAAAACAAAAATGTACTCATGACAGAGCACTCCTCCAAAGTATACTGTAGTAAGTCTGTTGATAATAACAATATGCCTCAGCACAGTGTAAGTGAGGAGGCACATAACGGGAGAAACATTTAAAAATAATTAAGACAAAGCTAAACTATCACTCTGTGTAGTGTTAGCAATATAGAAGAGTAATGTGTTCGGCTGTTTGAAATATCAACCAGATATTCTTCTTATCGTGTCCACAGACAGTCTATACATGGCCCAGCCAGAACTGGACACATTTTTGCGCCTTGTTGTTGAATTCGGCAAGATCTGCAACAGTGCAGGGTTCCTCTAACGATAGACATTGCAGGAGATGTTGCATAGTCTGTGGCTCAGTTCCACATACACAAGTTGTCGGGCAGGTTGTTTATCCCCATTTACTTAGTGACACCTTTGAAAGACCTACACCAGTCCTAAGTCTGTTAAGGCACTTCCAGGTTGCCCAGTTGCAATTAGCTCCAGGGGCAAGGCTTTCATCCGGTAACCAGATATAGTTAATTGCCTGTCAGGGGCTCTTTGTTCATTGAAAGTAAATGAAATATTTATTACTATAAAAAGCACTGAAGTTACTATACATTCATATAAAAATATATATAATAGATGAGATTTTATGCTTTAATTCAGGAAATGAAAATAATTAATCAAAACTTTTTTAAAGAAAAGATTTCTTTCTCACTTCCAGAGGTAAAGTTATCACATGCATGTTTTAGTTATGAAATGAAATAGAAACAACATCTTAATCTGAGCAGTACCTGTAGAGGCATATCCATGAGGGAAACTTTGGTTTGAGCATCAATCTTCTGAGGTCCATGGGAATGATTTTCTAATCTTAAGCCACACTTCTCACAAATACTACCACATACCTAAAGACAAGGTGAGAAATTGATTTGAACTTTAAATTCACCAATATTGTTCAGTTACTTTAAGCCTATATGACCGGACATTATTATATTTACACAGTTTATCATTGTTGATTTAGTAATTAACTTTGGCGCCTTTTCTGGTCTTCAAGGAGAGGGACATCAGTGCTGAGGAGTGGACTGCTACTTTTGCACTCAAACATTCCAAAAGAAAGTACGACATAGGTTATTTAAAGTGAAGCTCTTGCTACATTGCCTCAATAACCTGCCGAAACCCAATCTCGGAACAATTGCCCGTGGCATCGGCATGGCCTTTTCTCCATTTTGCAGAAAGAGATTGATAATATTAAACCTTACAACTCTCCCAGGACCAACCACATTCCTCTAGAAATAACAGTACTATTGGAAGGCTTGCTTATAACATTGCTAGTCAGGGGAGGCCTTAGGTGATAATGTACCTTCTGAATAGGTTGTGACACTTGCAAGGTATGTAATTAAGTGTTGATACGTGAGGAATTATTTTGTGCTGTGGACTGTGCCCCGTAAAAATTCAGGTGGGAATGTTCTACTTCACTTCACACATAATCACTATAGTCAGGAGAGAGGTAATGCCTTCAATCAGGATTGGATGCCGACCCATAGGGAAGAGTAAAATGCTCTCTGCATTATCCATTCTTCTTGTTGTAACCAATTTTTACTTCTTGCTCATTTCAATTTTCATAAAAAAAAACACATTTCCCTTAGCAATCTTCCAGATGCAAATATTTTCAGCTATTTTTCCTCCAGCTTTGTTGCTTTCATTATAAACTTACAAAAACCTCCCAAGCTACATTTATAGTGAAATAACCAAATACGTTATGCACAAATCAGTTTTGTTACCTGAAGGATTGTGGGCACTGTTTCATTCAGATCATTAAAGTAATTTGGTTGCTGATTGAAAATGTTTCCTATGGATAAAAAGAAACACAATTAAAGTCCAAAGGAAACTTGCTGAAAATCATTTTTAATTTGATTCTTTTCAAAAATAAAATATAATTTCTTTAGACTAACCAATCATCTTCTTAAGGAGAGCAGCATTTCCTTTTCCAAATATTACACACAAGTCAAAGATCTTTGGGATGTCAAAGAGAAAGCCATCATAGATTATTTCTCCAAAAGCTTCAGGTGTAATAAAGTGCTCCTGTTAACAGAATAATATGAACAAAAATCTTGTAAAAAATGAAAAAAACTCCAAGGGTGCCTATGTGCAACCACTTTACAAAATAGTTTGTAGAGCTCATTAAATCTCATCAAATTAGCTCTCCAAAGACTAATATGACAGTCAAATCTTCAAATAACTTGATTTGTTTAAGCCTACGTGGTAAAATGTACTTGGTATCAAAAGCATTTAAAAACTAAAAATAAATAAATTGCATTGGGTTATATTTGTGACTTGCAGTTAATAGACTCTGCCCAATGAGGGTGCTCAAAAGCACATAAATTAATCCATTTCTAACCCAGATCTTTGATCAAACTTTTCAGGAGTATCCCTCTCAATAGCTGTCTTCATTTTAAACTGACCAATTTCCCAAATGAAACAGTTCCAATGACACAAGGGAATTCCCAACGTAAGATAGTGCTATACATCTATCGTAGGAGCAGCATTCATTGTTCTAATAAAGCTTAAATCCACTTGTGGTCCTTGAAACAGCTGCTGCTTCTTGCAGCTCAGGACCTCCAGCAGCTTACAGAGCTAAGTAGATCATGGGTCAATATGGAAAGTTAATGAGCAATCCTGACTTACTGTTTCTAGAACACTCAGATTGGTTAGGTTCTGTTGTCCACTAAGTAAATGAATATTGATTCACCTACAGAAGAGGACTGAAACATAAGCAAACAGAACTCATCAAATTCCTAGATATCGTGATAACCAAGAGGGTCTGTACTTGTGAAAAGCTGACGAATATCTTTCTTGAGAACAGTTTAACATGTGAGATTGGTGAATCTACAATGTGAGGATTATAGGTACAAATCCAAATGGCATCATTCTATTGTACTGAGGTTGTGCTCCATTGCATTGTTCCTGTGTATTTGAATTAATAAGATAAAGACTGTCACAAATTAATTAGATTTCCTTGCCCTACATTAACCAATAAACTTTGAAATTATGGAAAGAGCAGAAACTAGTTTGTAAATGTGGCTTCTTTTGCAGAGAGTCAATAACCTCTAAACAAGCTGCCAGCATGTACAGAGCATGGATTTACTGGAAGCTTTCAAAAGCAAAATGGACAAGTTCTGAAGAGTGGCTAATAGATCCATATATATATATATATATATATATATATATATATATTATATATAAATAAAAAGAAGTGCGTTATTCAAGATATACTTTGTGATCTCCCAGGAATTGTTTGATTGCCTTTCAGGGTCAGAGAGGAAATTTGCAGTGCCTCTTTTAAGCCAATTTAGATTAAGGTTTTTACTATTCTTTTCCTCCCTTAGGAAATTATATGGCTGTGGAGGTGTAGAGCTGATGATATTTTGAAACTACACCATACCAGTACAGGACAGACTTGATGAACGAGCTAATCTTTCATTTACATATTCATATTTGGGTGTGGATGGAAAGTTAACATGATAGAGAATATACAAGTGCTAAATATGTGCATCAGAAAATTGTGCAATGTAGTGAGGTGATAAGATGCTAAAAAAGGCTTTTTGACATGCAACATGTTTTCAAAGTAATTATGTCTCTCAGATATAATGTGGGGAAATTTGTACTTCCACTGCAGTTATCTTAATGCATTCTAGAGCAGCATATTCATATCATGTACTCCTTAAGCTTTACCTGCCTAATCAGATTAACTTCAGGTTTCATGCAAATATTTTGTTTCATTACCCAAGACAATTGATAATTGGCAATTACTCATTCCACAATTTCTTCTGGATTTTTGCACCAAAACTGCTAGTTGTTTACTTTATCCCTCATTTTGATGATTTAGTTCATTAGGTTGGCTTTAAAAAAAGAGCTAAAACTGCTAGTTGAAATAATTTAAAAGAGAACATGCAAATGATAAAAGCTGTTCAAAACTGACATTTACAATTACTAGTTTTAAACAACCTAATTTAATCTAAGTTAACAACCTAAACAATGTAATATTGGTGAAGAATTCCATTAATCTCCATCCTGCTGTATTATCGTGAAATGGACAATAAGTGCTTCTCACACAAATATACTACTAAGTTGAAAAACATATTTAGGTTTGGAAATGAATTTGTTAAGAATTGCACTTGCCTTCACAATTTGATTTGGAGAAACCCACTGTATTACTCATTGCTATTTAATCACCTGTGGTACTACTTTGGCCATTTGCTATTTAGATTTAGTTTTGCTCTAAATTGCCATGAGTTTTTTTTTATTCATTCATGGAATGCGGGAGTTGAAGGCTAGGCCAGCATTTATTGCCCATCCCTAATTCCCCTTGAGAAGCAGATGGTGAGCTGCCTTTCTCTACACGTTTAAAACAGCATGCTTCAACATGTCAAAAAATCTATAAATCTGCTAATCATTTTGCAGTGTATTTTTCCTGACCTGGAAATTTGGAACCTAAGAGACAGAAAAAAACTTGGAAGTCAGTGGGTAAATAGGCAATACAGTGAATGTTCAGACTGCAGCCTCATTGTAAAGCTTGTAATGTCCAATTAACCACAACGTAAGATTGTTATTCAGTGAAACCCTACTAGAAAGTAGCAAGTGGACATCAGGATCATCAGGAATACCCCCAATGGTCAGATGACCTGCAGATACTTTCAAGATCACAAATGAATAAATAGCTGGAGGGTGCCCAGCAGCTGCAGAACTGTGCATTCACAAAATTGGCAAAAAAAACTTGATTTTGCAAAAATGTGAGCTACTCAGCTGATTTTCCTTAAACTTCACTGAAACATTCCATGATGTCATATTTGTATTCAGTAGTGATGATACAGCCAAATAAACCTTCCATTAAAAAAAATTATAGAAAAATAAATATCCTGGGGAGAAATCAAAATACAATACTTTGGACTCCTTGTGGGTGGACATCCTCAGATAGATCATAAAAACACTGTGATGGAGACGGTTTTGCATTTCTGCTATGGCTGGGTTTGGATTCACCAATTCATCATACTGCCGAGGTGTATAACGCAAGAAAGAGTCCAAGCATTTCTGCAGAGTTTCATCAAAAATAACCTAAAAGTGAAGAAAAAGGAATTTGGATTGTAATACAACAAAATGTTTTACACTTTTGCCATCAACTTGTTCCATTACAAATCCTTATGTCCACATTTATAATGGAACTGGCTATGTAAACTTGCCACAATGATAATGCGCTCATTTCCCAGGGGATCTGTTGAAGTACCATCACTAGTATTGGGCCTTAATTACAATCTGACAAGCTTCTAAAAACAATTTCCATTTATAGAGAAAAAAATCTTAAAATATGTAATTCTGAATAAACATAAAGTCTCACTCAAACTATTTAGAATTGTAGCAGGTTTGCAATAAACAATAAGCCCATGTGGGTTTTCCAAGTAACTATACATCAACAGGGATCTGCTTGAATTTTAAAAAAATCAAGAGATTGGGATCTTAATTTTGGGGATACTAATAAAATATTTGGCTCTTAAATCTAAAAGTTATTCAATGCATTTCCACCTTCCTTTTCTAAAGTTAGTTCTCGTTCATTTGACTAAAATTAGGGGAATCATGAAATCAAGTGAAACTTTTTGGAAACAACTTTGCTTAAACTCCACGGTTTAAGATGTTATCTATACATTCTGAAGGGAAGAAAGAAAATCAATGCTGCATAATTTTTTCTTAGAAATTGTGAAAAAAAATCTTCTTCAACTTAACAGAATGCAATCTCATCACAGCTATCTAAGGTTATGCTACTCAGATACAACTCTTCTACATGTACACTTTACCAGTGCCTTGATCTGTAAATATTTAAAAATTGCAGTAATTCTTTCTCAAACTGGACTTTTCAAAATGTCCATTTATTCAAGATCATTCCAAGTAATCTCATGTTCAGCACAATATATACCCTGTTTGCCTAATAACCACTTTGATTTGTAGTTATGAGATGCAATGGATTGATCATTACTAGCCTTGTCACCTCAACAGAACCAAAATACTTAAAAGCCTACTGCAACATTTAAAAAGAGAACGCTTACTTGCAAAATTACGTGACCTGACACAGAAAGCGGATTTTAATACCTGACACCAAAATTTATCGTGAGGAAGGGCTAGCAACCAATCCAGATCACCAGCAATGAAATTTGCACGCTCCAGAAATTCTTCCACCAGAACTAGTGTGCCATCTTGAGGTGGGGGCTTGTATAACACAAAGTAACGATCTTCTTTCCTGCTTGGATGCTTTTTTTTGGAGAAATAAAACAAAGCTTAAGTGTTGGTATTGAATATAGGTTAAGATTTACAAAAATCATGAATATAGAGATTTAATCACTTGGCAGTACAGAGTTTGAATATTGCTGAAAAAAGAGACATGCTATTGAAGCTTTTCATCTTGTACTCATCAGGACAGGTTCACAAGAATACTAAAATCAGTTCTGTTGAAGGGTCATGAGGACTTGAAATGTCAACTCTTTTCTTCTCCACCGATGCTGCCAGACCTGCTGAGTTTTTCCAGGTAATTCTGTTTTTGTTTCACAAGAATACTAAATCTCAAAGGGGAACAACAATTTATACTACATGAGCAGAGGGTGCTGATTAATAGAGGCATTGCCATGGAGAAGCAGGTAACAGTTTACTGCCAAGCTAGTTTCATTTCAAACCAGGCAAGTCAACTCTGATTGGCCACACCATTGTCATGGGGAATGAACCAGGGAATGGCTGTTCCCCAAACTTTTGTTTAGTTGAGAAAGGTGCAATGCATGGACAAGGCTCTGTGTGCGAATATACGTAGCTTCTAGCATGCGTAAGTGAGCTATACTGTAAGCCCGACTGAGTCTTAAACTGGTTGTCGGTGTAATTCATAGCACAGAGTGTTTACCAAACGTTGTCCAATTGCAGAATCACATCTAATGTTTGACACCATATTCTGAGCAAGTTTTTCCATATACATGGTGATTGATTCCTTCACCTTTGCAAAGACCATACAGGACTTGCAATGCCATGTCCATGTGCTCGTTCGACATTTCCAGCCTATTCACTAATGTACTGCTCAAGAAAGCTGCAGGCATTTGCACCACATTACTATATCATGGTGATGTAGGCATGCTGTCATTGTTTGACTCTGCATTCATTGTACTTATGAACTCAAAAGCTCAAGCAATGGAGTTCAATTTAACGACAGTACATATGCCCAAATAGATGGTCTTTCTATGGGATCCTGTCTAGGCTCAGCTCTCACCAACATCTTTGTCAGGTTCCACAAGAAACATGTCTTCAATGGAATGACCCTAAACTCCTACACCTTGCATATTTCTGATACACAGATGATACGTTTGCTATATTTGAAACTGCAGTTGCATGTAAGAAATTCCTTACACACTTTAATGGGCTCCATCCTGTGCTCAAATTCACCTTTGAAATGGTGTAGTCAAATAAACTACCCTTCCATCAGTTAATGGGTTCTATACTATTCTCTACTGCAAGCCCACTTTCACTGGGCATTATGCACATTGGAATTCCTACAGTTCCACACATGACAAGATTGGCCTTATCGTAAATACAGCCCGAACCATTTGCTCACCACGCAAGCTGAATGCTGAAATAGAGTGCATCAAAGCTATCCTGCATGATAAATGGCTACCCTGATCAGATCATTGCTCGTTGTAGATCGCGCAAACTCATGAATGGGCCTAAGGCTTCCACTTCAGTCCTGAAAAGTGCCCAGTTTATCTCAGCTTACTCTGGAAGGGTAAGCTGTCTAAAAAATTTGAGCAACAGGTGAAGTTAGCCATTTCATGCAGCTAATATGCAATAGCAATACAAGTGGTACTCTCCACTAACAGGATGCTGCCATCAAGCCCAAAAAGATGTTCTGCCTATCACACAAATGAATAATGTGGTATATCAATTTCAGCGAAGGTATGTAGGCCGTGTGTCCCAAATGCTGGTGGATCGAATCAAACAGCATGTCCCTTTAGCTGTTCTCAACAAGTGCTGACCATACTCAACTAGCCCATGCTTGCAAAACTCAGAACATAGTGTCCAACATTAGATGTGATTCCGTGATTGGACAATACTTGCTAAACAATCTCGATTCTGCTATGAATTACACTGACAGCCAATTTAAGATTATCAGTTGGGTTCATTCCCCATGGCAATGCATTGGCCAGAGTTGTACTGCCTGATTTGAATTTAAACAAAAGCTTGGCAGTTAACTGTTCCCTAATGCATTCTCCATGACAACGCCTTTACCAATCAGAGTCCACTTGCCAACTAATCAGCATCCTGTGCTCATTCAGTATAAATTGTCGTTCCCGTTTGAGATTTGGTATTCTTACAAATTTGTTCTGATGTGTGCAAGATGAAAAGCTTCGACAGCATGTCTCTTCTCTGAGCAATGCTCAATATATAGATTTTATTAAATGCATTACCCTGCAGATCTTATTTGCTAAGTTTATTATGGCTTCAGTAATAAAACATTTTATAAGTCTCCGCAGCTACCACATTCTTACTACTGCTCTTTGACAAGCTCCTAAAAGTTTTGAAGAAGTGCTCTTGAAGAAGAGTCATATGCACTCGAAACGTTAGCTCTGTTTCTCCCTACACAGGTGCTACCAGACCTGCTGAGTTTTTCCAGCATTTTCTGTTTTTATTTCTAAAAGTTGCTTACTGGACAGTTCAATACTTTTCCCCATTGTACCAGTTAGAAATCATCCCTTTTCTGGGCTGATTGAATAATGCACTTTTAAATCAGAGTACAAAATGTTCATGCCAACGGGTTATGAGAAAAAGGAAACAAAAATCAATGGAAAAAGGTAACGAAAAATTATGTATCGTTTATTAGAAACAGTCCATACAATGAGAACAACTTAGCAATTAAACTGAATTTTAAAAATTTGTAGATAAATTAGTGGCAATATTCAGTTTGGCAGTGCCTCTAGCAATGGGTTAATGCTGTTATTTCTGGAACAAACATAGGGATAAATTATTGAAACATTGGGCAGTATATTACAGGGTGGCGCATTGCTGGATACCAGCCCACCCCGCAGTCATAATGTGCTGCAGGTGGGCAAACAGGCAGTCATGGGGAGCTTCTGTCCCGCCTTTGGGAGCTGCCGGCTAATCGGGTTGGCTGGCAGCTCCAGCAGCGCCATGAGCGCATTAGTAGCTGCTGCCGGGACTGCAAACAGGTCCAAGAGGGTGGTCCAGGGATCTCCAAATCAGGTGGGTCCCAAGTCTTCGGTGGGGAGGGTTTGGGCAATTTAGGGAGATGGGTGGGGGTGGTGTGTTTTATAGAGCTGAAGGGTAGGAAGAGAGGGAGGGTTCTATCTTGGGGGGGGGCTACCTCCTCCACGATGTGCAAAGGGCACCCCCTGAAGATAGCACCCCATCTTCCTTCCCACCACCTTCCTTCCACCTTTTGAAAAAGTTCTTTTAAAAAATGGCCTGCGTACTCCCAACTGACTGCCCATGCAACTGTGAGCATCTGCCCTACTTTACGTGACCCCCCCGGCCGCAAACACACCCAGCAGGGGCACATAAACATCAATATAATGGACTAGATTTTATTAAAAATGCCTTTGATAACTGATAAACAATAAATTAGATTTGCTCAAGCATCAAAATGCTTTTGGGCTGAATTTGATCATACAAACTTTTGTTACACACCTTTACAAATATATTTTTATTGTGGTGTGTTTGATTGGTAGCTATCCTAACCACGGCTGTGGGGAAAATATATCCTAAAATCTACTCTGTAATAGAATAGAAATGACAAAAAAAACCTATTGAATAGTCACACACTCACACATGTGAATGTTTTTATTGTTTTCCTAGAAATTTAAAAGTGGATTTTACAGTCTATCAGTTACAAGGGGCAAAGGAAGGAAAACTTACCAGAGAAAGCTGGCTCCTTGACACAGAGTAACTAAGGAATACTATTGACAGAAACCATATAACACACACATAACAGAGGCAGGAAAATAATTCTCTCTATTACAGGCTGTAAATTCAAGTAAAGGTTGTGTCAACATGGTCACTTTATTCTCTAATTAATGAGAAGAATTTAATAACGTTAGATATTTCTTTCTTTGAGACTTATTAATGAACCACAAAGGTTCTGGGTTCAAGTCTCACACCAGGATTTGAAAACAATCTCGGCTGATACTCTAGTGCAGTACTGAGGGAGTGCTGCACTATCAGAGTTGCCGTCTTTCAGTGGACACATTAAGCCAAGGTCCCGTCTGCTTTCTCAGGCGGATGTTAAAGATTCAATAGCACTCTTTCAAAGAAGAGCAAGACAGTTATCTCCAGAGTTCTGTCCAATACTTATCCACAATCAACATCACAAAAACAGATTATCTGGAATATTATCACATTGTTTGTCGGGGTTTATTGTATGCAAATTCACTACCATGTTTCCAACATTAGAACAGTGACTACACTTCTAAAGTACTTAATTGGCTGTAAAGCATTTAGGGATATCTGGTGGTCATGAAATGCCACTATATAAATGCAAGTTTTTTTTTCATTCCCCAATAACCCAGCAGTTAAATATGTCATACAGTTGTACGGTAACTAAGTTGGGACAAATTGCCTTTTTAAAATGGATTTTCTGGATTGGGTGACAGACAACACTTCCTTTATTGCCTATTCCTTGCTGTCCCAACATTGTGGTGGTAATCCTTTTACCTGAGCAACTGCAGTCCTTGTGCTGATGGCATTCCCACTACACTGTTAAGAATACAATTTCAGAACGTTAATTCTTCAACAATGAAGGAATGGCAGTATTTGTTCAGGTATTACTTAAAAGGATTTGAAGGTGATGGCTCTCCCATTCCTTTACTACCCTTGCTTCTTTTGATAGCAGAAACTATCGGGGTGGGATTTCTGTCAAAGTAAGTTTGCTAGTTGCTGCAAAGCATCCTGTTAATACTACTTATTGCAGTTATAGATTATGAGTAAGGGAGCGGCTGCATATAATATCTAGTGGTAAGGGTACCAAACAAATTCCTCTCTCCTGGACTGTGATGAGTTTCTTCCATGTTTAACACAACTGCACCCATCTGCTGCATGTTCCATCACACTCTTGACTTGAGCAATATAAACGAGGAGAGTTTTTGAGTGATCAAGAACTCCTCACACAAAGTACCCAACCTCTGTTCTGCACCTATAGACACACTGTAAAATTGACTGGTCCATTTAAGCTGCTGGTTCATAGTGACCCTTTCCAATTTCTATGATGTTGGAAGTTCGATCTCATCAGCTTTCAGAGATGCTATTTTGTGGTCTTGTCTAATTTTGTATCCTTTACAACTGCAGTAATATACAAAGTGCTCACCAGCCATTTTCTGTTAGCCAATTCACATCTCTAAAACTGTTCAAAATGGAAAAGATTTACATTTGATCTGGAACATAGTGTCTGTATGTAGATTCTCATAAGCTGCAAAATCATGATTCCCTACCCTCATGATAACATCAGTTTATTTTGTAAAGCATTATTCTTAAGTGCCTATATGCACAATGTAATGAGATTTAACTGAAAATGTACCAGTTCTAGTTTTACTCATTAATTCTTCATATAACTATTATTTATATAATAATTTAATGATGCCTTCCGTATTGCTTTAATTATGTACATATTTTTTGCAAGAAGCATTTAAAACTTGTCCTTGCAATATAGTATATGTAAATTCAGATAAGTTGAAATATTGGTCAAACATTTTTTCATGCATCACCTGACAAAAAATGCTGGGTTCTGCATTTAGATTAAGACAAACCACAATGAACACAATTATACTTTGAGGCAAGTACAAACAAATTCTAACTATGCGACTTTATGTTTGCCTCTTCATGCATAAACTAAACTGTCCAGATCTATTAATAACAAGCAGCCAACTTATGATGGATTAAATTGGAAGTGCTTTCATGCACAGTCTTATTATTTGCTTCCTCACCTATAAAACGTTATTTGATTAGAATTGGCCACAGTGATTAAATTTAGAATAATAGGGAATGAGCTCAATGCCTCTTCTGTAGGAATTTAGCTGATACTCTGGACTATTGCAAAATGGTCCAAAAACTGCAGGATTTTCTCATGTCTTGGAGAAATTGAAAGCTCCTATGGATATGTATTGGCATTCTGTTGCTAAGTTGTTTTGAAGTTGTTTAGCTTCATCCTCGCATTCCATTTTGTGGAGCTACTGCTCTTGCTTCTCTCTTCGCCTAATTAAACTGTTGACCACTACCCTCACCTCCCACAAATTCCAATAGCCAGCCTTCTCTGATTTATTTCTAGCCACCGCTTTCAACACCCATGTGATGATGTTGCTTTCGTGGACTGAATGCAGCTACACCTTCTGGATGAGTTTTCATGTCCAAAAAATACAGCACAATTCAAACCCAGAGGAGCAGCTGTAAGGGAGAAATTGAAATATAGATTAAAATTAATTTTGAGGGCAGTGGTTTTTCCTGGGTCCCATAACAATAACAAAGCCACAGCTTTCAGTCGCCCTGAATCTAATGTAGAATTGTAAGGATGGTGATTCGTAATGTTTAGGGCTTTGGTTTAATATCTTCTTTGAAAAATGAAGGCCTATCTGTTTGTGAACAAGATGAAAATTCCAGACAGAAGTCATGAAATGCGAGAAAATCTGGGTGTCTGAAACTATGTTACTTGCAAATCATCTCTTGCAGTACTTTTCTTTTTGCTCAGAACCCTTAAAGTAAACTGGCGAAACAACTTATGGCCCATTTGGCTGAATCTGCTAGGCTATTAAATGAAGCATTTCTTTGCCAGGAGGTGAAGCCAAACTGACTGCAATTTTGGATATAAAGTCAATAGTACATATATAAGCTTTTCTCATAATATGTAAATACAGATTAGCAATAAAATTTATGCTGTATTTACTAGCCCAGCAACTTGTGATTGAATGCTTAATTCCAAATCAAGAAGGTACAAATTTGTTACGTGCCAACATACCTCATAAAATACCTTTGTACACTTGAATGAATTTTGGCAATTCTCAGCTGGCCTTCTGGCACATTCTCACAGAATGGAATGAGATGGAAGATATCTTTGCATGCTTAGCCATGGAATATCTATCATATCACAAGATATACTAATTGGATACTCACAGGAGTTACTGTCTCATATCAATCATAGTTACTCTCATGAGTGATAAAATGGCCTGGATTTTCAGTCAGCAGCAAAATGATGTCCTTGCTATTATCTCTTAGAAAGCTGCCATATAGATCAAGCGAGCTTGCCGGTGTGAATTTCACATTTCCTGAGATTAATTTCATTCTGCACAATCTATAGGGGATCTCTGGCATCCAACAACTGATGTCATCAAGCAAACTAAACAGCCAATCACACTTAAGAATTTTCACAGCCAGCAATCCAGCAGATTTTATCTATCGCTCACTTCTTATAATATTGCAAAGAGCAGAATAACAATTTGAGGCACAGAAATGAGATTAAGGTAGAAGCGGAAATATCAAACTTCTATTTTTTTTTTAAATCCATGGAAATAAAATGGAATGGAGAAATCTGACAATCCATAAATATAAAATTAGCTTTTCGGAACAATATTTATGAAATTAGTACTCTTAGAAATCCAGTTACATCCTATTTAACAAAGCATAGCTTTTTACAACAAGAATAATAAACATTCCACGTTAAGTTCACATCAATTCAGTGATCATGAATTGAATTCTATCTGCAAGAACTTTAACAGCAACCCTGTGGAAGAGTGGGGAATCACAGGGCAATTTTGGATTTTAACTGGCATGTGTGGACGCCAAAAGTTGCATTCATTTTCAGAGTAACAACAGTGAAGGCTTACAGTTTTGTCATCATTACAAAGCAAAATCAAGGCCTTGATTTCACTGATCATTTATGATTTTGTCCTGTTGCAAAAAAATATTTTTCTTTTATGTGGATTTCCAACAGTGGCCTAGGTGAAAGCTGAAAACTCATGCAATTAAAAGAAAGGTGGCTTTGAGCCAGAAATTTTAATTTAGAACTTTTGTTAGATATTTAATGTTGAAATATTCTGAATTGCTTTTGTCAGCTCGCATTTCTACAATGTTCCAGCAACAATCTTCGGAAGAAAACGTGTAAGGAGAGAAAATGGATTTTTTTTTGGTGAAAGGCCAAAAAAAATTGAAGTTGCTCTATAATAGCGACATGGAGGGAAATTTTTCAACACTTACCACCAAATGTTGTAGAATGTAACATTGTCTGGGTTTCTGGGGGCATTTTAAATTACAGTAGGGTTGACCAAACTTTGTCTTCATGGGCCACACAGTTACGCTCACAGAGCGCATGAAGACATCCTTTTTCTCTTCTACGTCCTGAGAACTGTTACTTCTATTGAATGCTGTTGTGCACCATGGGTAGGAATTCATGTGCAGTAGAGGTATTCAATCACTTCAAAGGCAACTGAAAATTGAAGGCGGCGTAGTGCTGCAAGGAGGAGCCAACAAAGTTTTTTTTTATTCATTCATGGGATGTGGGCTTCACTGGCTGGGCCAGCACTTACTGCCCATCCCTTGTCACTCTGGAGAAGGTGGTGGCGAGGCAAGGACTGGAGAGATGGGCAAGCAGAACTGGATACAGGCAGCAGAGTTTAGGATGAGCTGAAGTTTAGACAGTACTGAGGATGCTAAGCCAACCAAGAAAGCATTTGAGTAAATCTAATCTGAAGGTAACAAAGGCATGGATAAGTGCTTCAGCAGCAGATGGACAAAGGTAGGGGCAGGGTAGAAAATCTTATAGAGATGGAAGTATGCTGTCTTTTGGATGGAGAGGATATGGGGGTTTGAAGTTCAACTGGGTTGAATAAGACGCGGAGGTCAACCCAAGACATCTATAGAAAAGTGCAATGGAGCTAGTGGCGCAGATGTAGGTTTAATGACGGGAGCCAAGGGTGATAGCTTTCGTCTTTCCAACATTTAATTGGAGGAAATAGTGACTCATTTAAGAGAAACAGTCTAACAGCACAAAGGCAATGGGTCAGAGGGAGGAGTGGTGAAAGGTTAAGCTGGACATACATCAAAGAACATGTGGAAGTTTACCCAAAGTCTTCAGATCACATCATCAAAGTGCACTGTTTGGATAAAGAGGAGGAGGAGAGCATGCAAGGATAGATCACTGGAGGACATATTTAAAACCAACACAACTACGAAAGATCCACTATTAGTGATAGGATTTAAGCATACAACTCACCAATGCCGGTAATTGTTTGGTTTTTCCAGTCCTTTTGTCCAGTTCAGATAGCTGTATTTGATCTACAGGCAGAATCTGTGGCATGATGTATTTTCCCTACTGTTGACATTAAAATAACAAAAAAAGCATCAATTTGAACTATATCAAATAAAATCAGTTAAGTTAAATGTGATTACATTTGTTTTTCAATTGTGCATGCAAATTTGGCAAAATAACCAAAAATCCACTAAAAGCCACTTTGAATGCCCATGCAACTTGATCAAATGCTGGATCATTATAAATTCACAGTCAACCTTTTATAGAATGCATACAGACTGATAAGAATCAATAGTCGAAAACAGTCTTAATTTTACGTTTCTTAACTTTACTGACAAATTGTAGTAAAAAGTCAAAAACATGCCAATTCAATCAGGTCAATTAAATTTTTTCTATTGATACATAAATTCTATACATATATTTTATTATTTCTAAATTGTGCATTCTCCCAGAGACACTTAGCAACTTCCCAAGTATTTGGTTTAGAAATGCTGAATTTTCATCTCACGGTTCGCAATAGTTTTTACTTTAGGCTGTTCAGATAAGTAGGATTGCCAAATCCTGATTGAGGCAGTTGTGTCAGTGGAGTACTGAGGAAGTGCTACATTGCCAGGGTGCCAGCTTTCATGGTACTTTCAGGTGTTCAGTCAAGGTCCCATCTGCCTTCTGTATTAATCATAAAATATTATATGGCACACTTCACAAAGCAAGATGTTTGGCTTATGAGAGAGGAATGTTAACATTACTCAAAAGAACAGATTAACTGTTTACTTATCCAGTTTGCTGTTTGTGGGATCTTGCTGTCCACAAATAGGTTCACATGTTTGCACTCATAATAATTCTTTGGTTTTGAAACACTTCATATCCTGGAAATTTGATAATGCGCTATATAAATGCAACCTTTTTCTAACCAAGTAAAAAGCTATAAAAAAAGGAACGTTGATGAATTTCTTTCATTTGCTATATTTTTTTTCTTTCATAGGATATGGGTGTCACTGACAAGGCCAACATTTGTTGCCTATCCCTATTGCTCTTCAGAAGGTGAAGGTGAGCTGCCTTGAACCATTGCAGTCCATCTGGTGCAGGTATACCTACAGTGTTGTTAGAAGAGAGTTCCGGGATTTTGATCCATTGACTGTGTAGGAATGGCAATGTAGTTCCAAGTCAGAATGGCGGGTGGCTTGGAGGGGAACTTGCAGGTGGTGGCTTTCCCATGTTGTCACTGTGCATCTGTGTTGGAGGGAATTAACATTTAGGTTGGTGGATGGGGTGCCAATCGAGCGGGCTGTCTTGACCTGGATGGTGTTGAGTCTCTTGAGTGTTGTTGGAGCTGCGCTCATCCAGGCAAGTGGAGAGTATTCCATCACATTCCTGACTTGTCCTTGTAGATGATGGACAGGCTTTGACCTGCTCTTGTAGCCACAGTATTTATATGGTTGGTCCAGTTCAGTTTCTGGTTAATAGCAACCCCCAGGATGTTGATAGTGAGGGATTCAGCGATGGTAATGCCATTTAACATCATGGGGAGATGGTCAGTGCCCGGCACAAATGTTACTTGTCACTTATCAGCCCAAGCCTGAATGTTGTCCAGGTCCTGCTGCATATAGACAAGCCTTCGGTATTTTTGTTGAAATGTTGTCAGGGCCCTTAGCCTTTGCAGTATCCAGTGCCTTCAGTTGCTTCTTGATATCCCGGGAATTGAATCAGCCGAGGATTGGCTAATATTCATGGAAACTGCTTTAGAACTCATATGCACTTGTTGATAAAACTACCAGAAGGAGGAATTTCACTCCAGGGATTCATTTTCCTCTGGCTTAGCTCAAGTGACAGTTCTTGGATAGTGAAAAAAAAAAATCAGCTGTTTATAGCAAAAAAATGGTGCATCAACAGCAACCACCAAATACCACCTGCACAAGGCATTAGGAAATATCAGACACAATTCAGATATGCTATGCATAGGCTGATATTGTATTATCACTCAATTTCCAATGATGCATAATAAGCGCATTAAAAGCAATTTGTTTTCCACTTGAACTATGAAAAAGCTCAATGGCGAGTATTAATTTTTGTATTCTGTCCCCTATGAGAAATATTGTGTGAAAATAATGATGGTTACAGCTCTAATGCTGCATATGAGCTAAAGCCACCACAAGAAGCATATTGACTTTACTGTATTTTTTTCTATTGCATTTTGGTACTAATACACAAAACCAGCCTACAAAATACTGATTAATATATGACACCTCCTAATCAACTAAGCACAAAAGCAGTACTGAGCACAGAAGTTAAGTGCACAAAAGTTAAAGAGTCTCCAGATGTTGTTAACAAGCTCCTCAGCATGATTCATACTGTACAATGCAAAATTATTGTCAATTTGTTTCAACAGATCTCACTAAGAAGTTTGGAGTGTGTCCAGGAATATAACAGCTTAATGGATAGTTTTTGAGAGATTCATTTTGAGAGATTCAATTCAGCAAAGTGTTACTGAGAGGATATGCAATTTAGTACATAATGGTCTGATGTGCTGATGGGTGTCTTGGATGTACTCGTTTCTCCCTCAAAATGAATGTAAACTTCAATCATATTATGATCACTGCTACCTAGGGGTACCTTCGCTAGGAGGTTATCAATTAATCCTATCTCGTTGCTCAATACTAGGTCTAGTATAGCCTGCCCTTTGGTTGGCTCCAGAACATGCTGTTCAAAGAAACTATCCTGAAAACACTCCGAACTCCCCATCTATGCTACCTTTGCCCATCTGATTTTTCCAGTCTATATGTAGATTAAAATCCCAGAGCTTTCTGACAAGCTCCTATTATCTCTTCTTTTATACTCTGTCCTATCGTGTAGTTACAATTAGGGGGCCACTTCCACAAATGACTGCCTTGACTTTAACATTCCTCATCTCAGCCCAAACTCCTTCTACATCCGGGTTTCCTGAACTTACATCATCCCTCTCATGTGCTAATACAATATTTAATTAACAGAGCCACCCCTCCACCTTTTCCTAACTTCCTGTCCTTCCTAAATGTCACGTCAATATTCAAATGCCTTTCAATATTCAGGTCCCAGTCTATGTCATCCTGTAGCCATGTTTCTGTCATGGCTATCAGATCATACTTATTTCTATTTGTGCTCTCAGTTAATCTGTTTTATTTTGAATGCTACATGCGTATAAAGAACCCTTAGTTTTGTCCTTTATTATTTTTGTAGCATCTAGCCTTAACTGATGATTTAATCTTAGATTTGTACTCTCTGTCCCTTCTTGTCACAGTCTGTTTATCATTTCCCATACTAATACCTTTCTCTCTTGCCTTGTATCTACTGTTTGGTTTACCACATCTTCACAAATTTAATACAGAGATAAAAACAAAAAAACTGCGGATGCTGGAAATCCAAAATAAAAACAGAATTACCTGGAAAAACTCAGCAGGTCTGGCAGCATCGGCGGAGAAGAAGAGTTGACGTTTCAAGTCCTCATGACCCGTCAACAGAACTTGAGTTCGGGTCCAAGAAAGAGTTGAAATATAATCTGGTTTAAGGTGTGTGTGTGGGGGGTGGAGAGAGAGAAAGAGAGAGAGAGAGAGAGAGACAGAGGTGGAGTGGGGGTGTGGTTGTAGGGACAAACAAGCAGTGATAGAAGCAGATCATCAAAAGCTGTCAACAACAATAATACAAAAGAACACATAGGTGTTAAAGTTAAAGTTGGTGATATTATCCAAACGAATGTGCTAATTTAGAATGGATGGTAGGGCACTCAAGGTATAGCTCTAGTGGGGGGGGGAGAGCATAAAAGATGTAAAAAAAAAATTTTTAAATAAATAAATAAATATTTTTTTTTCTCTTTTTATAATGGAAATAGGTGGGAAAAGGAAAATCTATGTAATTTATTGGAAAAAAAGAAAAGGAAGGGGGAAACAGAAAGGGGGTGGAGATGGGGGAGGGAGCTCACGACCTAAAGTTGTTGAATTCAATATTCAGTCCGGATGGCTGTAAAGTGCCTAGTCGGAAGATGAGGTGTTGTTCCTCCAGTTTGCATTGGGCTTCACTGGAACAATGCAGCAAGCCAAGGACAGACATGTGGGCAAGAGAGCAGGGTGGAGTGTTAAAATGGCAAGCGACAGGGAGGTTTGGGTCATTCTTGCAGACAGACCGCAGTTGTTCTGCAAAGCAGTCGCCCAGTTTACGTTTGGTCTCTCCAATGTAGAGGAGACCACATTGGGAGCAACGAATGCAGTAGACTAAGTTGGGGGAAATGCAAGTGAAATGCTGCTTCACTTGAAAGGAGTGTTTGGGTCCTTGGACGGTGAGGAGAGAGGAAGTGAAGGGGCAGGTATTGCATCTTTTGCGTGGGCATGGGGTGGTGCCATAGGAGGGGGTTGGGGAGTAGGGGGTGATGGAGGAGTGGACCAGGGTATCCCGGAGGGAGCGATCCCTACGGAATGCCGATAGGGTGGGTGAAGGGAAGATGTGTTTGGTGGTGGCATCATGCTGAAGTTGGCGGAAGATGATCCTTTGAATGCGGAGGCTGGTGGGGTGATAAGTGAGGACAAGGGGCACCCTATCATGTTTCTGGGAGGGAGGAGAAGGCGTGAGGGCGGATGCGCGGGAGATGGGCCGGACACGGTTGAGGGCCCTGTCAACGACCGTGGGTGGAAAACCTCAGTTAAAGAAGGAGGACATGTCAGAGGAACTGTTTTTGAAGGTAGCATCATCGGAACAGATGCGACGGAGGCGAAGGAACTGAGAGAATGGGATGGAGTCCTTACAGGAAGCGGGGTGTGAGGAGCTGTAGTCGAGATAGCTGTGGGAGTCGGTGGGTTTGTAATGGATATTGGTGGACAGTCTATCACCAGAGATTGAGACAGAGAGGTCAAGGAAGGGAAGGGAAGTGTCAGAGATGGACCACGTGAAAATGATGGAGGGGTGGAGATTGGAAGCAAAATTAATAAATTTTTCCAAGTCCCAACGAGAGCATGAAGCGGCACCGAAGTAATCATCGATGTACCGGAGAAAGAGTTGTGGAAGGGGGCCGGAGTAGGACTGGAACAAGGAATGTTCCACATACCCCATAAAGAGACAGGCATTGCTGGGGCCCATGCGGGTACCCATAGCCACACCTTTTATTTGGAGGAAGTGAGAGGAGTTGAAGGAGAAATTGTTCAGCGTGAGAACAAGTTCAGCCAGACGGAGGAGAGTAGTGGTGGATGGGGATTGTTCGGGCCTCTGTTCGAGGAAGAAGCTAAGGGCCCTCAGACCATCCTGGTGGGGGATGGAGGTGTAGAGGGATTGGACGTCCATGGTGAAGAGGAAGTGGTTGGGGCCAGGGAACTGGAAATTGTTGATGTGACGTAAGGTGTCAGAGGAATCACGGATGTAGGTGGGAAGGGACTGGACAAGGGGAGAGAGAAGGGAGTCAAGATAACGAGAAATGAGTTCTGTGGGGCAGGAGCAAGCTGAGATGATCGGTCTACCAGGGCAGTTCTGTTTGTGGATTTTGGGTAGGAGATAGAAGCGGGCCGTCCAAGGTTGGGCGACTATCAGGTTGGAAGCTGTGGGAGGGAGATCCCCAGAGGAGATGAGGTCAGTGACAGTCCTGGAAACAATGGCTTGATGTTCAGTGGTGGGGTCATGGTACAGGGAGAGGTAGGAGGAAGTGTCTGCGAGTTGACGCTCAGCCTCCGCGAGGTAGAGGTCAGTGCGCCAGACAACAACAGCACCACCCTTGTCAGCGGGTTTGATGACAATGTCAGGGTTGGACCTGAGAGAATGGAGTGCAGTAAGTTCAGAGAGAGAGACAGGTTAGAATGGGTGAGAGGAGCAGAGAAATTGAGACGACTAATGTCGCGCCGACAGTTCTCAATGAAAAGATCGAGAGAAGGTAAGAATCCAGAGGGAGGGGTCCAGGTGGAGGGAGAATATTGGAGATGGGTAAAATGATCCGTTGAACTGGGAGAGGACACCTGCCCAAAGAAGTGAGCCCGGAGACGAAGACAGCGGAAGAAGAGTTCAGCCATATGAACACACTCGACCTCTCCCTCCAGCAGCACCGCCGTACCCTTTCTCAAAGCTGCGCGTGCCCCCAGTTTCATTTTATCCTTCGGCTCATCCGACGCCTCAACAAGAAACTTTTTCTCTTTCTCTCAAGTGCTAAGGAACGCAAGCTCCAACAACTCATCGACACCAACACCCATCTAGGACCCTCCACCCCGGCCTGTCCCTCCGTCCCCACCCCATCTTCCAATCCCAACCCCAGCCGTGTATTCACTATACCCACTGACCTTCCCCTCTCCGATGCTGAACGTTCAGTGCTCAGCAAAGGACTTAGTTTCATACCCTTACACACTCACCTCAATGAATTTCGGGCTCGGCATGATGCTGAACTCTTCTTCCGCCGTCTTCGTCTCCGGGCTCACTTCTTTGGGCAGGAGTCCTCTCCCAGTTCAACGGATCCTTTTACCCATCTCCAATATTCTCCCTCCACCTGGACCCCTCCCTCTGGATTCTTACCTTCTCTTGATCTTTTCATTGAGAACTGTCGGCGCGACATTAGTCGTCTCAATTTCTCTGCTCCTCTCACCCATTCTAACCTGTCTCTCTCTCTGAACTTACTGCACTCCATTCTCTCAGGTCCAACCCTGACATTGTCATCAAACCCGCTGACAAGGGTGGTGCTGTTGTTGTCTGGCGCACTGACCTCTACCTCGCGGAGGCTGAGCGTCAACTCGCAGACACTTCCTCCTACCTCTCCCTGTACCATGACCCCACCACTGAACATCAAGCCATTGTTTCCAGGACTGTCACTGACCTCATCTCCTCTGGGGATCTCCCTCCCACAGCTTCCAACCTGATAGTCGCCCAACCTCGCTTCTATCTCCTACCCAAAATCCACAAACAGAACTGCCCCGGTAGACCGATCGTCTCAGCTTGCTCCTGCCCCACAGAACTCATTTCTCGTTATCTTGACTCCCTTCTCTCTCCCCTTGTCCAGCCCCTTCCCACCTACATCCGTGATTCCTCTGACACCTTACGTCACATCAACAATTTCCAGTTCCCTGGCCCCAACCGCTTCCTCTTCACCATGGACGTCCAATCCCTCTACACCTCCATCCCCCACCAGGATGATCTGAGGGCCTTTAGCTTCTTCCTCGAACAGAGGCCCAAACAATCCCCATCCACCACTACTCTCCTCCGTCTGGCTGAACTTGTTCTCACGCTGAACAATTTCTCCTTCAACTCCTCTCACTTCCTCCAAATAAAAGGTGTGGCTATGGGTACCCGCATGGGCCCCAGCTATGCCTGTCTCTTTATGGGGTATGTGGAACATTCCTTGTTCCAGTCCTACTCCGGCCCCCTTCCACAACTCTTTCTCCGATACATCGATGATTACTTCGGTGCCGCTTCATGCTCTCGTCGGGACTTGGAAAAATTTATTAATTTTGCTTCCAATCTCCACCCCTCCATCATTTTCACGTGGTCCATCTCTGACACTTCCCTTCCCTTCCTTGACCTCTCTGTCTCAATCTCTGGTGATAGACTGTCCACCAATATCCATTACAAACCCACCGACTCCCACAGCTATCTCGACTACAGCTCCTCACACCCTGCTTCCTGTAAGGACTCCATCCCATTCTCTCAGTTCCTTCGCCTCCGTCGCATCTGTTCCGATGATGCTACATTCAAAAACAGTTCCTCTGACATGTCCTCCTTCTTCCTTAACCGAGGTTTTCCACCCACGGTCGTTGACAGGGCCCTCAACCGTGTCCGGCCCATCTCCCGCGCATCCGCCCTCACGCCTTCTCCTCCCTCCCAGAAACATGATAGGGTCCCCCTTGTCCTCACTTATCACCCCACCAGCCTCCGCATTCAAAGGATCATCCTCCGCCATTTCCACCAACTCCAGCATGATGCCACCACCAAACACATCTTCCCTTCACCCCCCCCCATCGGCATTCCATAGGGATCGCTCCCTCCGGGATACCCTGGTCCACTCCTCCATCACCCCCTACTCCTCAATCCCCTCCTATGGCACCACCCCATGCCCACGCAAAAGATGCAATACCTGCCCCTTCACTTCCTCTCTCCTCACCGTCCAAGGACCCAAACACTCCTTTCAAGTGAAGCAGCATTTCACTTGCATTTCCCCCAACTTAGTCTACTGCATTCGTTGCTCCCAATGTGGTCTCCTCTACATTGGAGAGACCAAACGTAAACCGGTCTGTCCGCAAGAATGACCCAAACCTCCCTGTCGCTTGCCATTTTAACACTCCACCCTGCTCTCTTGCCCACATGTCTGTCCTTGGCTTGCTGCATTGTTCCAGTGAAGCCCAACGCAAACTGGAGGAACAACACCTCATCTTCCGACTAGGCACCTTACAGCCATCCGGACTGAATATTGAATTCAACAACTTTAGGTCCTGAGCTCCCTCCCCCATCTCCACCCCCTTTCTGTTTCCCCCTTCCTTTTCTTTTTTTCCAATAAATTATATAGATTTTCCTTTTCCCACCTATTTCCATTATAAAAAGAGAAAAAAAAATATTTATTTATTTTATTTTATTACATCTTTTATGCTCTCCCCACCCCCACTAGAGCTATACCTTGAGTGCTACCATCCATTCTTAATTAGCACATTCGTTTAGATAATATCACCAACTTTAACTTTAACACCTATGTGTTCTTTTGTATTATTGTTGTTGACATCTTTTGATGATCTGCTTCTATCACTGCTTGTTTGTCCCTACCACCACACCCCCACTCCACCTCTCTCTCTCTCTCTCTCTCTCCGCCCCCCACACACACACCTTAAACCAGCTTATATTTCAACTCTTTCTTGGACTCGAACGCAAGTTCTGTCGAAGGGTCATGAGGACTCGAAACGTCAACTCTTTTCTTCTCCGCTGATGCTGCCAGACCTGCTGAGTTTTTCCAGGTAATTCTGTTTTTGTTTCACAAATTTAATCCCTTGTCCCCACTATTCAGTTTAAAACTCTCTCTACTTCTCTAGTTATGTGGCTCATGAGGACACCAGCCCCAGCACAATTCAGGTTTAGACCATCCTAAAGGTACAGATCCCACTTACTCCAGTACTGGTGCCTGTGCCCCAGGGAACAGAACCCACTTCTCCTACACCAGTCTTTGAGCCACACATTCGTTTCTCTAATCTTACTTGTCCTATGCCAATTTGCACATGACTCAGGTAATAATCCAGAGGTTCTGCTTCTTAATTTGGTGCCTAGCCCCTCATACTGACTATGCAGAACCTCCTTCCTCATCCTCCAATGTCGTTAGTACTTAAATGGACCACATAGCAACCAAGCTTGAAGAAACCTGCCAATTTGCATGAAATGATAAACAAGATTCACAGGCTCTACAAACTGGGCAAATTCCTCAAATTCAATCCACATACAGTCAGGAAAAAAAGGAAAGTTTTAGCTGGATGGATGGAGGGCTACATTGGTTGAGTAATTTCTCGGATAATTGAGAATCCAGGAATCTAGCTACAGACAACTGCGTCTTTAATTTGCAAGATCCCACTGGACACGGTACAAGCACTTTTACTTTTCTGTTACACATAAACAATGAGATCAGAGAAAGCATTTCATCATAAACTCTTTTTGACAAAGAACTGGAGTTTAAATAATAAACTCGAATTCACAAAATCATTCGGTCAAAGTAAAACCTTGGAGTAAGTACACTTAAAGTAAAGCATAGAAATTTTCAAATACTATTACTGTACCTCTTGGCACCTGCCGCCCCACAAGTACTTCCGCTTCCGAGGGCGTTTTTTACGGCATTGACGTGGCAGTGGGTTCATCAAAGCGCAGTGCGAGCCCAAGTGCGCATGCGCGGTGGTGCCCGCCGCTGGGCATCCTGAGTTACGGTGTAATTTGAAAACAAATCGCTGCTGCTGCCACGGCCCACCAGAAGGGGTGCTGATACCCGCACTAGCGCATGCTCCCTGACGGCCGCCGGCCGGCCGGCGCATGACGTCGTGTTATTAGTAGACGTTCCCCTCCCCTCCCGCCGCCATGTTCTGAGCAGGCAGCTCATCTCTGTGGAAAGGGAAAAAATAATAACAAACCATAATGCTCATTATTCGGTGAAAACAAAAAGGGGGTACTTTCAGTCATCGCGACGTCTGTTTTCCCTTGTTCCCGGAGGGATAATCTCCCTTTTTATTTTGTTCTTGTTTGGAAGTGGCGGAGGGAAGAATCCGGTGGCCGCTCTGGCACTCAGGTTAGTTTACAAGTTGTTTGCTTTCAGGGTGTCCGCCCTCCATCTTGACAGCGTTCAGGAATATGCGCCGAATACCGTCCGGGGGGACTTCTTTTCCCTTTTATTTTCAAAAGTATACCCTTTTATTTCTGGTGTGACTTTCTCGTGTTCAATTGAAAAATCACCTCCCGGGTAGTATGCAGCGGTGCACGATAGTCTGGAGGCGCTTTTAAATTAAATGAAGAAGCCGCTTATTATTGAATGGGATGTCTTGCGTTGACTTTAATGGTGATTAGTTCTGTGGGGGTTTGGTGCAGCTCAGCTGATGTAGTTGCTATTCGCTGCTGTCCAACGTGGCTGGATTTGTTTTAGCTCACGTTATGTTTACAATTTTTTATATATATATAGGCTGATCTTTGCTTTTCATATTCTCCCTGTTCGAATGTTTAAACATCAAAGGCACTACCCAATTCGCTTTTAATAATGTAAGTTGGAGGTTTGGCATTTTTTACAGCTCATTCTGCAGTGTGCTTTTTTTTGTATTTCTGTAAGTAACATTAGTAATTCATCCAAATAAATATTGTAAACCGGGGCGAATAAAATTGTGATGCTTTAAGTACCCACTTTGTACGTGTTTAAGGATCGATTTTTACTTAATGCTTTTTTTAAGTTAGCATACGGGATACATAAATTAGATGTCCAAACAAAATGCTATTTATCATTGCTAGCAAATAGGTTTAACTGAAAGAAAACTATGTGTAATTTGCACTATATTAAGAAATCTCGTTTCTGAGCTACCTGTGATAGATATATAATGGAGTGGTGTGTATAGCATTTGCAAACCCAGTAAAAGCCAGTGTATTATTTTCAATCAAAACATTCATGTCAGCTGATATTTTACAAGCCTTGCCAATTGTTCTTGAGTGTTTTTTTTAAAGTTTCTTTCTGTCACTAATTTGACATCTTGCAACAAAACCTGACCCCTATAAAGGCCATGAGGAAATCATAGCGAGAGTGGACAATATGAATTCAAATGGCAAAGGTCACAAATAGGCAAAAAGGCAATGTCTAAGGTATCATGCTCATGATTTTTGGAAGCTACTTGAATTTTGTTCTTGTGGTTTATGTCTTGAGAATTCTCAGGAGTATTGTTGCCTCGCAACACAATGACTTGTTTATTATGTATATTGCCTTTTTATTTGAGATATGGTAATGGCAATTAACATTTGAGCATTTTATAAGTAAACATTAATGAAAAATCAACTTTTTAAATTGGACTTTTAGAAATATAATGAGAGTTTCAGAAATTAGAATATTCAATTCATTATGAATAACTAATGTGCCTTTTAATCAACCTGTTGCTTTAATTACCAGTAAGATAAATGTTGACCCTGTATGTTTATTTCAAAATGCTCAACAGGGATTGTTGAATAATAATTTTGCTAGGTAGCAGAAATACAGAATAGGGAATGGTTAAAACAAGTGTTTTGTTTCAGCTTGGAACGGGATTGATTTGTACAAATTTCCTGATGCACACAAGAATGTTATAATGTAATTATATTTCAGTAAAATTTTATAGCAATTGCTTTTACGAACCTGGGTCTACATTACATATTAAAGCTTTATTTTCAGGTGATAGGAAGCTAACCAATAAAGGGGGTACAGTCTGTCAGTGGTTATATTACTGGCCTATTAATCCAGAGGCATAAACTAATTAATGATGCAGAGACTTGAGTTCAGTTTGCACCATGGCAGCTGGGAAATTTAAATTCAGTTAATTAAATCTGGAATTTAAAATACGCTAGATTCAACAGTGGTGACCGAGAAATTACCAGGTTCCGCCCGGTTCATTAATGCCCTTTAGGGAAGGGAATCTGTCATCTTATAAGGTCTGGCCTGTGTGTGAATCGAAGCCCATAGCAATTTGATTGACTTAACTACCTTCTGTAATGGCCTTGCAAGCCATTTGGTTTTACTTAAGGTGGCTCAGTACCACCTTCTCAAGGGCAATGAGGGAATAAATTCACGTCCCATGAATGAATTGCCAGGGGCCATGTACAATGTAAGCATAATAGCAACATTTAAAGAAAACTCAAACTTAACGTAAAATTAAATTTTAGGAGCGCACAATGACACATGAGGGATGTTGGAAAATGTCATAACCAAGGGAGCTTTGCTTTTGTGGTTTATGATTGCAGCGCTTGCTCTCTAAACCTATTGTATCCCTGTAACTTTCTCTCAACTATTTTATTCTCTTTGAAAGGTTAGATTTAGGAAATCCTTTTCTTGGGGTCATTGTCCCTTGCCTTTCTCATTTTTTTAAGAATTGTTTAGCTCATGTATCAATATACTATGTAGTTCTCAGCCTCGCTGGGTTGCAATTGTAGCAGGCTGAGAATTTGTACATTGATTCAATTAGTCAGAATGTAGCATAAGAAAACTAAAGTTTTACAATAAATATGCCCAACCCCAAAGATTGTCAAATTGCAATATTTTAATATATGTATAGACTATATAATTACGTTATATGTTAAATATGTATTAAACTGTTACTTCTGGAGACATATTGCAGCTGTTTGGTTTCTTTGAGCTCTAATTCGACTTTTGGCAGCTGAAATGGATGTGTATCGTGATCAGCCTAAAGTGAATTATGTCCACCATAACTTGTTAACTTATCTATGGTATGCTGGTGGCAGAACCTAATTTGGTTGTCATATTGGCTATTCCCCTCAGGTATTTTAGATAAGCAGTAGGTAATAGGCATTTATTTCATTTTTCTTTAATCCAGCAAGTTTTAACTAAATTCTGACCACTTTCTGATTTGATAAATGGATGTAATCATTCTGTGCCAAGCTCTTCAACAGGTAGGGTGACGTTTACTGTGCACCTAATTACAATGGTAATGAGCATGTAGGGGCCTTGACAGTAGTATTTTTTCCCTGAAAAAGCACCTTACTTGATTAAACATGTGTGTTTTTGTTGGTATTTGTAACCTAGCCTTTTTATTATTGTGCCAGTCCTTAACCCTCCTTCCAAAGGTATTAACTCATTGCTTGGCTACTGTTTGAAGAACACTTGTTGGGTTTTTTTGTACCACATACAAGTAGCCATTCTTCACAAGTGAGTCCAGACAGTGTTGGCAGCGTATTAGCATTGAATCTGATCCTATTCCTACTAAAGCGTACATGTGTTTTTTCATTGTGAGTCACTTGAGTGCCTGGAATCAAGAATTGTGACTGATTTTTTTCTTAACTGTTCCTGGGATATGGCATCACTGGCTAGGCCAGCATTTATTGCCCTTGTTCAGACAGCATTTTAAGAGTCAACCACATTGCTGTGGGTCTGGAGTCACATGTAGACCAAACCAGGTAAGGACTGCCCTAAGGACATTAGTGAACCAGGTTTTTTACGACAATCGGCAATGGTTTCTTAGTCATCATTAGACTTTTAACTCCAGATTTTATTGAATTCAAATTTTATCATCTGCCATGGTGGGATTTGAACCCAGAGCATTACCCTGGGTCTCTGGAATACTCATCTAGTGACACTACCACTATGCCACCACCTCCCAGACCAAGGCAGCTGAAACCATTTGTGCCCCTGTTGCTGCCTATTGAGATCAGCAAACTTGAGATAGACCAAGAATTAAATCTGGACTCTCTTGACTATATGGCTGAACTAATGGCTATATTGTTTACCTGAGCCATCAGGGCAGGGCTTGTAAACACTCTTTATCTACATTGGCTCCTGGCCCATGAATGCTTTGTTTTTTTCTTTAATTTACATCCTTCCATGGCCTTGGCCCTCCCTACCTCCGTGTCCTCCCAGCCAACAACTCTAAGAAATCTGGCCTGTAATGTATACCCCACTCACTTCACCGCAGTTTTGACAACTGCACCATCTAGGTCCTAAGCTCTGGAATCCTCTCCCTAAACCACCACCACCCCACCCCCTCAATCTCTCCACCTTTCTCTTCTCCTTTAAAAATCTTTTTGACCAAGTTTTTCATCGCCCGTCCTAATTTCTCCTTTGTTATCGCTATTTGTTTTATTACATTCCTTGGGACATTTTACTACATTAAATATGCTATGTAAACACAAATTGTTGTTGTAGTAATTGCAATTTAAATGCCAGCAGTAGCTCTTGCATATTGACACATTTTCCTTTGTTTTTGCTTTAGTTTACCAAAATCTCCAGTTTCAATGCTTTCAGGTTAGCTTCTGCCCATATCACTGAACCAAGGTCACCCAGGTGAAATCATAAATGTTAGAAAATGTGATTGATGACAGTGTGTTGTCCCAACTCCCAACACACTACAGCATTTGATATGGTCAACCACCATGATGTCATCATCTATCGCCTGTTGCCCAGACCCGTGGAATTTCCAGGAAAGCCATTGTTTCTGGATCCAACAATAAACTCTGCGGCCTTGTTGCTGTTTCTATTCACTCCTAAGCCAGGCCAACTTAGGCCGTGTGTATCTTTGGTCTTGTGTTTGACTCTCAGCTAAACTTCAAGCACCACTTACCTCCCAGCCTCAAAATGTGTGCTCTTATCTCTGCACCATTACTCCATTCCACTGCTGCTGATATATTTTTTCAGGCTTTTGTCATCTCATGAATCATGCTGGGAATGCATACGACAGTCTGTTCAAACTCAATTAGCTATATCTTATACAGCAGTATATCTTATATAACAGAATTCTGTAGAAAGTAACTCATCTCCTGACTCCCCAAAGCCTGTCCACAAGGCACAAGTCAGGGGTGTGATGGAATGCTCTCTCTTTGCCTGGATGCGTGCAGTTCCAACAACACTAAAGAAGCTCAATACCATCCAGGACAAAGCAGTCCACTTGATTAGCACCCTATCCACCACCTTCGGATCCACTTCCTTCACCACCGGCATACAATGGCAGCAGTGTATAGCTGATGCTTTGCAGCAGCTCACCAAGGCTCCTTTGAAAGCATCTTCCAAACCTGCGACCTCTACCACTCAGATGGACAAGGGCAGCAGATGCATGGGAGCGCCACTAACTGAAAATTCCTCCCTGAGCCACACAGCATCCTGACTTAGAACTATATCATCGTTCCTTCACTGTCACTGGGTGAAAATCCTGGAACTCCTTTCCTAACAGCACTGTGGATGTATCTACACCGCATGGACTGCAGTGGTTCAAGAAGGCAGTTCAGCATCTCTGTCTCAAGGGCAATTGGGGATGGGCAATAAAATTGCTGGCCTAGCCAGTGGCGCCCATGTTCCATGAAAGATTAAAAAAGATAAACCCTGCTTGGCCATCACTCCCATCCTTACTGACCTAATTCAACCCCCGTTCACCAAATCCTCATCTTATTGTTTTATAGCCTTGTCCTAGCCTTATCACTGCAACATCTTCCAATCATAAGCCCCCCTCCTGCATCATTTGGTCCTCTAACTCTGTCTTTTCCATATTCATCCTTTTTACCCCACAATGGGCAGCAAAACTTGGCCTAACTCTCTGAAATTCCCACCATATATTTCTTGCCACCCCATGTCTGCTTCTAAGTTTTAAATCTCAAAATATATCTTTTAGACAATATTTCAATCACCTGTGTCATTGTCTACTACTTTATTTCTTTTTTTTCCCTCTCCTCTGTGGAAAGCACCTTGGGGCCTTTTCTGTCCTAAGGCACAATAATGAACCCAAAGTTCCTGCTTCCACTTGTTACTGAATGTTGCTCAAAATGCTTCTGTGTGGCCTTTGTCTGAGAACGTAATCAGGCTGTGATTCCCTTGGTTAATTACATTGCTGAGACTCATTGTTAGGACCTCAAAAACAATTCGTCACCAAAGCATAAAGAGGCTGGGGCTTATGCTTCAGGATCAGTGATGAGACCGAAAATAAAAAGAATTCTCTTATCAAACTGAAAAAGAACAAAGTTGTCATTTAGTCTCATGTTTGGTTGGATATTTGGATTTAACTAATCCTGACTGACTAAAGAGCTGTGTGAGAAAATAGTTGTCAATGAATGAAAAATAATGAAGTCAAATCAGCAATGATGTTCAGAATAATGTCAGCAAGCAATAAAATAGAGACTATTGTGTAGTTATATAGGGGATTAACAGATTGCCCATTCACCTTTAGTTTTGAACTCAGCCTCAATTGGGAAAGTACAGTTTTCTTCTGTCAATTAGGGGCCATATGAAATGAGTTTGGCAGACTCAATCCAGTTTTACTGAATGCAAATACACAATATAACTATCCCATCATTTGACACTAACGAGAAATCCTTCCCAGGCCAAATGATGTTTTTTGTGACAGCTGGAAAATTTGTTACTGTGTTCTTCTGTGGTTGGCATTAAAGTACATTTTGGTACCAAAGTTTGAGGCACTTCACTCTGAATATTACCAGTATTTAATTTTGTCTCTGTACTAAAGTGTAAAAGGTTTCTACATTTGTTAGTTTCAAAAAATAATGCTCAGTTGTAGTTCTTGCTGCATTTTATTCTAGTAAGTACGTGGTGCACATAATATAGAAATGCTCATTCATTCCCCTGTAGCCCTACAAAGAACTAGAAAATCACTGAAAGAGCTACTCAGTGGATGTCTGACTGGTTCAGTTGAGCCAACTAGCAATTCAGCATCCTTTTCGTACATGCCTGCCCATGCAAAGCAGGCATTCATTGATCAAATATTTATTTCTGATTGGCTACATCACAGGACAGAGTACTTGGTCCTGACAATGAACATTAGTGCCAACTATAGATGAGACTTTCCTACTTGTATCTATGTAAGCCTTTTTGATTTTTCTCAGCTGTAGGGTTACTGTGAAGGCCAAGACCAAAGAGGCAGGATACGAAGTGAGACTATGGTTTTACACTTTTTCCCTTTTGCTCATAATTCATTGCTATCTTTAATACCCTCTTATTTGATACTGTAAAACATAGAAGAAAGGGCAAACAGCTAGATTTCTGTTTCTTAAATTGACTTTGTGTCTAGTTTTATGTCTTTAGAAATTCCTGAACAGCCCACCTGGTCTTTTTTGTCTTGGAATATGTGATGGCTAGTTTGGCTGGTTATTGCCCATCCCTAGCTCCCTGGAAAGGTGAAGGTGGACCTTTTATTTTGAACCACTTTTGACCTCATGCCGATGGTGCTCTCCTAATATTGTTAGATTAGGGAATCTCAAATATTGATCATGATTAAACAGATATAAGCCCATGTCAGGGTGATGTATGACTTGAAGGTGGTAATGTTTCTGTGGCATTGTTGCTCTTGTCCTTCTCTGTGATGGAAATTCCAGAGATGTTGTAGAAATAACCTTAATGAGTTGCTGCAGTGCATTTCTGTAAGTCAGTGCTTCCCAAACTATTTTCCAATGCAATCTTGAAAATTAATGTGACCCCAGACACCAGTAAAAAGCAAAACAACAATAAAGTAGCATAGTAACATTCAGCGTATAATTATTGAAGTTCTTCACATGTTATAGATCCACATATAAATATGAAAATCCGTGTTTTAAAGCACTTTGTAAAAATGTTATTTTATGTACTCATCGGTCCAGAACTTAATCTGATCTTGGCCAGGAAGCAGTGGATACTACTGACATTCGTGTTTGCATTTTATATTACTGTTTTATGGCACTGTCATACCAAGGCCCTCTAAGGGCCATCTTGATATCACTGATTTTAATGTGAGATGAGTCAAATAAACTTAATTTTAATGAGGATTTCAAATGGCACAAAATAGTATTCACAATCCGAGAGGTTGCAGTTTCACTGTGAATTCTGCTACACGCAATGCAGCTTCAAAATAAAATGGATTTAATTCACAAGGTAAGTACTTATGTGAAAGTCAAGCTATGCTACTCTGAACGCAGGGCAGGGCTTTGAGGAGAATACTTCTGAAGAGGCATAGAACATAATGTGAGACAGTTACTGGCTACCTGAGGTTTCAGCCAAGCTCTCCATATTCCCTGGTGACCGAAGACTCGGTGAAGCACCTCTTTCCCCTTCTCCCACAAGTACACTGAACAATCTCACTCTTCACTCTCCTCACCCCCTCTTTTTCCCCCTTCCCCAGGTGCGCACACCAATCAGCCCCTTTCCCCACAAACACGCGCTCGTGCTCTCATGCACACTCTCCTTTTAGGCCATCCCTCAGGATCAAGGGTGACTTGTTTCCACTCTGATTTGATGGGTTCTGAAATGGCTGAAAAGTCTGATGCATGATCTGCAGACTCTGCCAGGTGGGTGAGGTGATGCTTGAAGGGTCAGGCAGATGAGGTATTTGGAATTTTGTGTACTGTCTCTCGAGGTCTCGACTTCACCTCCAAGAGACTTCGTCCAGAGCATCCAATGTGTTTGGTGCCTTTCCAAAGAAACCTCTCCACCTTTGGTTGGTTACAAGCCAGGAACTCCCATGAGTCAATGGCCATGTTTAAGCGATGCTTTGTGGACATCCCTAAAGGGCTGTCCTCCTTCAGGAGCTTGGTGTTAGGCCTCTGAATGACATGTCTTACCCAATGGAATTGGTTTTGAGTGATTAGTGCCTTAATGCTCGGCATGTTGGCTTGGGAGAGGATGCTGCTGTTGACTGCCTTTCTTGCCACCGGATTTGGAGGATCTTGCAAAGTTTGAACTTCTCCAGTGCTTTGAGGTACTTACTGTAGGATGTCCAAGTCGCCAAAGCCTGCAGGAGCAGGGGGAATTACCGGTGACCATGACTTTAGTGTTTCACACACACGCACACCCGTACCTCCCCCTGCCCTCCGGACAGCACCTTGGGTTCACCATCCACTTCTAGCTGTTTGGCATCGATCCACTGGATCCAGGGATGTCCCACCAGAACCTTTGGACTAAGTCTCCTCTCCACAGTTGCCATTGCTGCCTCAAAGAAGGGGGAGCTCATGACCCCATCAGCTGTTTCTATGACCCCACCTGGGTTTGCAACCCACAGTTTGGGAACCGCTGGGTCAGAGAATTGAAAGCTTTAGACCCAGTGAATAGTTGATGCGGAGACCATTGCAACGTTTAAGAAAAATTGGATAAACATTTGAGATGACTACAAGGAGACTACGATGCAGTGAGATTAATTTTGGGTTGCTCTAACAAAGAGTTAGTATAACTACAAAGGGCTAAAATACCTATGGACAATGGATAGTGGCCTCATTTTCAAGAATTTAATTGAAAAAAGAAATCCTTTCCCTGCAGCCCAATTAGAACTGTGGTGTTCATGTTTCAAGGCTAGATGTTGAAATATGGTGCGCCTCGTATTTGAGATATGACACTCCTTAAAAGCTGCCTCTATGACCACGTTTTTGGTCACCTGTCGTAATAGCTCCTCATGTGGCTTGGTGTCATATTTTGTTTTACGGTGCTTCTGAAGTGCCTCAGGATGCTTTGTTAAAGGCACAATACGAATATAGGTTGCTGTGTTTGCACCTCCTTGCACCTCTTTCTGATCCACTGGAAACAATAAGCAGTGCTTCAGCCTTGGAAAAAGTTTTAAAAAAATGTCTCACTGGAATGTCTGTTTTTTTGGGAATATTATTTTCAAATTTTTTCCCACCCCAGAGCTCCGGTGGAAATAAGTCAAGTTTACTTGCCCTTGGAGGGATAGCAGAAGACATTTTTTCTTTTAAACCAAAGAAATGGACACACTGAATATGGAATTGGTATCATTAATGGACATTGGCAAAAGATGTGCTTAGATTACTTATGCCAATTTATTTTTATTTGCCTGGGTTAATTAACTATCAAAGAGTAGCAGAGTGAAAAAGTTAACCAATGAAATGTATCCAAACACACTCTTACAATCAGCTTTTGCCTGGTCACTATCATATGGATTTGAACTTTGTTTCCAAGGTTTAAAAGTCAGTGCAACTTGCATTTATATAGCAGCTTTAATGTAGTAAAATGTGCCAAAGTGCTTCACAGGACCATAATCAAAATTGACACCAAGCCAAAGAAGGAGATGTTAGGATTGGTGATCAAAATCTTGTTTGCGAATATTGGCTTAAAGGAATGTTAATAAGTGTTAAGAGAAGTGTGGGGAGATTTAGGAAAGCATTGCGGAGCTTGGGACCTAGATGGTTGAAGGTCCAATTGCACCACACATTCATACATTCCATAATTCTTAATCATTGTTGTGATTCAGAACCATTTTTAAAATATAATTCAGCTATGGCAAATTGCTTTGTGACTATGGATTACACAGCTTATAAATCCAGCAAAATTGATAGGTTTATATACCCATGGTGGGTATGAGGAGTTGGGACCCATTGTAGAGAAAGTGACCTAATTAAATTTGCATGGAATCTTTGCAGTTTGTGGCTCCACTTTGCAAATGACCCATTATAGATAGTAGTTATATTTTGCTTGTGCAGCGAGCCTCGTCAAATGAGACGAAGAATCGCTGATACTTTGCAGCCCTAAGGGCTAGCCTTCACATCTATTTGCCTTTCTTCCATAAATTTTAGGGTGAAAATTATGATTAGAATCTTGAAGCATATCAAAACCTACAGAAAATTGTCATATGCTTACCAACAAACACTCCAGATGTTTTGTTTATGATAGTAATCAGGAAGTAAACAAGTGCAAGGAGACGGTATTACAAGTTTTCAGATTCATCCAAGTTGTATCATTTTAAATTGAAGTTGATTTACACACAATCATGGTGAGAGATGATTTCGAGTTTGGTGCACACTAAGTTAATAGCTCAAATAAGGGGATGGCATCAACTGCTCTATTGATTGAAATAGATGAATTAGGATTTTACTTTAAAACCATATGTGCTCAAGAGAGTCAAAACAGAACATAGAAAGTATGTTAAAATTCCTGATCCCGAAATTTGAGTTCACCATTGAAACATTGGAAATGTATTCAAAGCATAACAGCAAATCTTTCCCTTATTGATTTGAATTGTTTCAGAGATTGAATCTGCTTCTCATGCTCGATGAGATTGTAAACAGGCAAACTCCCCAGCTAATAAATGTCAAGGTGCACAAGAAAATTTGATAGACAGTTAGTAGGTTAGTATTTGCAAAGATAAGAGCATTGAGTCATTTACAGTACAGATGGAGGCCATTTGTCCCATTGACAACATGCTGGCTCCCTGCAGAGCAATTCAGTCTTTCCCACTCCCCCGCTTGGTCCCATAGCCTTGCAAGTTTATTTCCTTCAACTGCCCATCCAGCTTCCTTTTGAAATCAATGATTGTTTCCTTATCCACCACTCTTGTGGGCAGAGTTCCAGATCATTAACACTTGCTATGTTAAAATAAGCTATTCCTTGCATTCCCCCTTCAAATCTTGCCCAAAATTGTAAATCTGTGTCCCCCTGGTTATACAATCAGCTAATGGGAAGCATTTTTCCCTGTCTAACTTATCTAAGCCTGTCATAATTTTGTACACCTCTATCAAATCTCCCTTCAATCTCCATTTCTCCAATGAGAACAACCCCAGCCTTTTCAAACTAGCCTGTAACTAAAACCGCCCCCCCCATTCCTGCAACTATTGTAAATCTCATCCGCACCCTCTCAAGGACCCACATCCTTCCTTAAAGTATGGTGACCAGAACTGGATGTTGGGGCCTAACCAGAGCTTTATATAGGTTCAGCATAACTTCCCTGTTTTTGTACTTAATGCCTCTATTTATGAAGCCCAAGACCCCATGTGCTTTGCTAACCACTCCCTCAATACATCAGTCCATCTTCAAAAATTGATGCACTTGCACCCCCACGTTCCTCTGTTCCCGTACACTTTTTAGAATTGTGCTCTTAGGTCTACATTGCCTCCTCCCATCCCTTTTACCAATATACATTACTTCACATTTCTCTGTATTAAATTGCAGCTACCACTTGTCTGCCCATTCTGCTAACCTATGACCCGTTGCAGTCATTTTATAATCCTCACTGTTTGCCACTGTTCCAACTTTGGTATCATTAGCAAATTTTAAAGTTTTGCTCTATATTCCAAGATCCTGTACAATTTCAATATGTAAACCTTTTAAAATTTGCATGCATGAGTCTGAGAAATTGCATTTTATAGTCTGTGCAGGTTTCCTTTTCATTTACCTCTGTAAACTATAGTTTGTCTGTGGAAGAAACTACTGTGTAATTTTAGAAGAGAGCTGAAGTACAGTTAGTTTTAAAAAGAAAAATGTGCAATGTGCTGTTTTAAACTAATTCCTCTGGAAAGAATGACCTCGCATTTATATATTCAAATCCTTATAATGCCCCATTGGCTATGAAATTCAATGAACTCCTTTATAAAGTACAGTCATTGTTTTGGAAGGCAAGCAAGAAAGTCAATTTGTACATGGCAGAGATCTTTTGTTCCTATCTTGGTTTAACATTTCAGCCAAAAGGTAATACCTTTGACAATGTAGCATTTTTTTTTTTCAGTTCTGCACTGGAAAATCAGCCTTGATCATGCACACACAAGATTTGAACCCACAACCATTTATCTGAAAAGCAAGAATGCTACTGTGTGAGACTTAAACTTTGGCTGGGGTTTTCTGCTGGTGCACATACCAGACTATTTTCTGTCCATCATTGAATAGCAAAAATACAAGTAGAAAGCTCAGCCTCTTTTTGAGTAGAAGATTTAACACCCTGATGTGATGCACAATGTTGTTCAAGGGGATTTGAACCTATTATATTATGATAATGTTAAAAAGGTATTGTCACTACTGAAAAGTATTTGGCAAATATCATCTATAATGTTCCTACAATCATATAGAAATTAAATCTTTGGATATTTTTTTCAAGCTTAACACCGTTGTATAGAAAAGTATAAGGTAATGGTATACGCTGCAGCATGTGTTTGGGCACCAAAATTGAGCTTTAAGGACAATATATTTCAAGCACTGAGATTGCCTGAAGTCCAGACAACACTGGGGTCATCAATGGAGAGTGAAATCCACACAGGCTTTTACAGAACCATAGAAAAGTTATGCTGCAGAAAGAGGCCATTCAGCCCATTGTGCCTGTGCTGGCCAAAAAGAGAAAAATGAAACCAGCCGCTCATTTTAATCCCACTTTCTAACACCTGGTCCATAGCCTTTCAGGTTACAGCTCTTCGGTTATAGATCCAGGTACCTTTTTAAATGAGTTGAATGCGTCAGTCACAACCACCAACTTGGCAGTGAATTCCAGACACCCAGCACCCTCTGGGTGAAAAGGTCTTTCCTAATGTCCCCTCTAATCCTTCTACCAATCACCTTAAATCTATGCCCCCTGATAATTGACCCCTCAGCTAGGGGAGATAAGTCTTTCCTGTCTGCCCCATCTCGGCCCCTCATAATTTTGTCCACCAAAAATTAGGTCCCCCCTTAGCCGCCTCTGTTCCAAGGAAAACAACCATGGCCTATCAATCTCTCCTCATATCTGCAACTTTCAAGCCCTGGCAACATTCTTATAAATCTCCTCTGCACTCTCTCCAGAGTAATTATGTCCTTCAGGTTGTGGTGACCAGAACTGTACACAAAATTCCAGCTGTGGCCCAACCAGCATTTTATACCGTTCCATCATTACATCTCCACTTTTGCATTCAGTACCTTGCCCAATAAAGGAAAGCATTCCATATGCTTTCTTGACCACCTTGTCCACCTGTCCTGCCACCTTCTAGGACCTGTGGACATGAACTCCAAGGTGCCTCACTTCCTCAACCGTTCTCAATAACTTCCTGTTTATTGAGTATTCCCTTACTTTGTTTGCCCTCCCCAAATACATTACCTTGCACTTTTCCAGATTGAATTCCATTTGCCACTTCTCTGCCCACTCAACCAAACCATTGATATCATTTTGGAGTCGACAGCTATCCTCTTCACTATCAACTACACAGCCAATTGTTGTCATCTGCAAATTTCTCAATCATATCTTCCACGTTCAAGTCTAAATTAATATATACAACAAACAGCAAGGGCCTCAACACTGAGCCCTATGGAACATCACTGGAAACAGTTTTCCATTCACAAAAACATACATCGACCATTACCCTGTATTTCCTGTCACTGAGCCAATTTTGGATCCAACATGTCGCCTTTCCCTGTATCCCATGAGATCTCACTTTCCTGACCAGTCTGCCATTTGGGACCTTGTCACATGCCTTACTGAAATTCATGTAGACACCATCCACTGCACTACTCTCATCAATCCTTAGTTACTCCCTCAAAAAATTCTATTAAGTTAGTAAGACATGATCTTCCCCTAACAAAACCATGCTAACTATCCCTGATCAACCTGTGCCTTTCTAAGTGATAGTTTATCCTGTGTCTCAGAATTTTTTACAATAATTTGCCCACCACCAAAGTTAGACTGACCGGCCTATCATTTTCTGGCCTATCCATCGTACCCCTTTTTAAGTAATGGTACAACGTTCGAGGCATCCAAACCGCTAAGACCTCGTCTGTATCTAGTGAGGATAGGAAAATGATCCTCAGAGCATCTGCTATTTCCTCCCTGGTTTCCTTCAACAGCCTGGGATATAATCCATCTGGCCCTGGTGATTTATCCATCTTCAAGGACATCAGTCCCTCAAGTACTTCCCCTCTCATCAGAATTATACATTTGTGAGAGCAGCATTATTGCCAATTAGGAACATTAATAGATCTTGGCATAGATTACCTGTGAATTGTAATCTCAATATTATAAAATTACAGAATTAAACTATGCTTTGATTGCTGATTTGTTACTTCACAGGATTTTTATTTCTGTATTTTGCATTTTGTTGAATCTCAAATCTTTCCATTCTTTTGATACACCTAAGCCTTATCTCTCTTCTAATGTGAACAACATGATGATAAATTTACAACTAAATGCTTGAGCAGTCTAATTTATTTGTTTTTTTTTTGCAATACTTGCGTAAATCTGGAATCCTAAAATGCGGAACATGTATGTGTTTAAGGTCAGCTTTTAAGCCAGCAAATATTGGGATGGGTTTCTGTGTTGATCTGTGCTAATGTTGACCTAAAGTTTTATTTTAATAAATCCTTTAAGATTGTTACTGTCAAGATCATGAATTAACTACAGAGGATAAATAGTTATAATCATACAGACTGATTGTTTTAATTGAAAATTGTTTTTCTTTAGTATGCATTATATGGAATTCGAAACAAACAGATCAGGCGTGATGTTAATGAATGGCAGAGGAGGCTTGACGGGCCGAATGACCAACGTCTGTTCCTATTTCATATATTTGTAATCTTTCAAGGCCTTATGGCAGTCAAAAGAAACCACTTTGTAGAGGAGGAGCTGATAGAGAATGCAAAGGAAGGAAAAAGAGAAACAGTCAGCCCTGCCCTCCAGAAGTGTGCACCTTGCTGCACGACAATACAGTAGTTGCTATTTCTAAATATTATATTTTCTTAATACAGTACTATCATAGATCCAAATTTTAACGAACTTCACAATTTCCTGGCTACCAGCCATTGCTTGAAATTTCTTCTTCCACCCCCCCATACTAAGTTAAAATTTGATGTGTGTAATATATATTTGAAAGGTACAACATTTTTCTTCTAATAGACCCAAATACTGGTTTCAGTAATGGATAGTAAAACAGTTTAATTGTAATTTCATAATTCATAATGTACACAATACTACAGTTAAATCTTTTATAGTCTTTTGTATCCTGTGCCATTCAGCACAGGGCCAAAGATCCTTTATATCCTGATCTACTTGTGCTGCCATCTTTAATGACCTGTGTGGGAAGATTATAGTCCGTTTCCTCTTCCCCATTTAAATTTTAATTTTACACGCAATTTTTTTTGGGGTGATAAGGTGCATCTGGTATGTCAGATCCTTGCAATGTAGAGTGTTGCTTTAAATGTGCTAGGAGTGTTTTTCCATGGGAAAAGTAAGAGCAAGAACAAAAGGAATTTAATTTACAAAACATCCCATCACTTCGAAAATGTCTGAGTCCTTCAGAATTAACTCTTTTTTTTCAATCGGTCATTTTGCACACTGCAATGAGTGACCAGTTAAGCAGTTGATAGTGATGTTCATTTGAGGGAGGAGTGTTGATTAGGAGATTCACAATCTCCTTCAGTTAGTTGACATGAATCTTCAAGATCCCACGGCACTGTCTGGATCAGCAGATGAACTGAGCTCAACATTTCATCCAACGATGCATCAATCCTATAGTATATAATCTATGCTGACATTGGATTAGAACTTGAGCCCGCCATATCTGACTTCAAGGTAATGGCATTCCCAACTGAAGTTGTCAGTCAAATTGAGAAAATTCTGAAATTTCATGTAATGAAAGCAATATTTGTCATGGTCACCAAAACGCAATGCTCATCTTTGTAAACAGATGGAATTGTGGAATATGATCCCCACAATGTTGATATAAAGTTCGAGTATCCATGGCACAAAAACAGAACTTAGTGTCTAAAAAAACAATTTATTTTAATAAATGTTTTCGGGGCTGTGAACTATTTTATGCAAGTAATTTTGGGTGTGGAGAATGAAATACAGAAGCAGATGTGCTATAAAAAAGATAAGTTATTCTGGCACAGAAACACTTTTTATCAGAACTGAAAATGTTTAACATTTCTCAACCTGGAAAATACACTCTAGAATGCAGCAAAGTCATGCTGATTATGAAATTGCACCCTTGAGTGTCACAAGAAAACTCTTGAATGTTCTGATAGATTGAGAATATTTTAAGAATCCTGGTCTTAAATTCCGGGTGGACGAGAAGGGGATAAAAATACTGCAAAGATTTATGAAATGTCCAGGAGATGTAGCTGTACAGCATTGAAAAAAATTAATTTAAAACCGAAAACTGCATGTAAAATTAAAGTTTAAATAGGGAAGAGGAGATACACTTCAATGTTCCCACGCTTTGGTCATTACTGGTGGCAGCACAATCAAGATATAAAGGTGAGAATCTTTGGTCTTTGGTCCTGTGCTGAATGGCATAGGATACAAAAGATACAGCTGTAGTAACATGTACAGTTTTGGGCATCCTTTTATTGGTGTATATGAAAAGCTTAGTGCAACATAGATTCACCAGTTAATTACCAGAGATGAGGATTGCAGGATTTCTGAAGTTGGGGCTTTTTTGTCTTTCACTGAGATGTGTGAAATGTTATTTAAGTACACTATTTCTGTTCATAAAAACAGTATTTTTAAATATAATTCTTGTTTGACCTTTGAAAAAGAGGACCATGTTCATCATCTGGGGTGCTTGGTAGGGATCTTCCAAAAAGAAGCACACTTGCCCAAAATATTCAGCATCCGTCTGCTCTCATACTTGAGAATTGTATTGAGTCTTTGAATATAGAATCTGCCATGAATATAAACTGCTACAATTTTTATTTTCAATTGCAGATTTTAAAATGGGTTGGTAATTTACTATATAATAACAAACCACTGATCAGTCACTGAGATCTGACTTAATAACTAAAGGAATACTGCATCTCCCCAACCACCAAATCCTCCTATGTATTCATGCATGACAATCTCAGATTTTTCTCCACTTCTCTTCCTCCTCCTTCAGCACCAAGTGCAAGAAGCTTAGAGATTTATTTTGTCTCCCAAGATTATGACTGTACATACAGCCACTATCTTTCCATGCTTGATCCCCTCCAGTGTCTTTCTCAGTCTAGCCCTGACCCTATATTAATTTATACTTTGCCCCCATTTCTAAGTTTTTTGCCACCCCCTCGCTCACTTCCTCCATAGAACCCATTTCCTGCGCTCTCTGTACTGAACTCTTGATACTTAATTACTGTTACTCACCCCATTGTGTGGGCATCCTGAATAGTTGAGCTTTTCTCAGACATAGTTGCCCTCCACCTTCAAATTCAACTTCACTTAACCTCAAAAAAAACATTCTCAGCTCCTCTCCTTTCTAAATACCATACCATCCCATGCCAACCTACCTTTTCTCTCTAAGATCTTAAACACATTGCCACTTCTGTGCCCACCATCTCACAATTCCATATTTGAATTCCTGTTAACCACTGGCCTGATCATGAATGGCAGTCTGATGTACTGTCCTCCTTTGGGGATCACCCTTAACTGATTGCCTGGCCATCTGTCTTAAGGTTCTAACCTTGGTCCATTCCTCTGCTACATGCTGCCACTTGGGAACATTATTTACACGCAGAGGATGAACTTGTTGATGTTTGTTAACATCCAGCCTTCCTCTACCATCTCCCTTTATTGCATGTCCACTGTCCCCTTAAAACCCACTTTTGACTAGCTTTAGCCAACTCTCGTAAATCCTCAAGTGCTCAGTCCATTTCTTTCCTATATTAACTGCATAGGAAACTTCATTAAATTATAGGTGCAACAAAAGTGCAGCTTGTGTGCAGTATTATAGTAAGTACTTGCATGTTGATGACAGGCAGGTTCAAAAGCTGCCTATCAAACTTTTAATTAAGAGGGATGTTGGAGTGTGTTTACTTCCTTTGCTATAAGCATGACCTGTTTCCAGAATGGTTGATTTTAAAATCGATTTAATTTTGAAGCATGCATGTTGAGGAGGTACTGTGAAAGTGCACTATGTGTAATAGTAATTGAAGAAGGAGAACTGGACAAAGGAGGCTACAGAATGGGGCAGCTGAAGATAGTTGTATGCAACAAAGTGGAAAAACTCGTCGTCAAGTAACTAAAGACTGGAGCAACGATATCTTGTTATCGTACAAATAATCAGTTATAGTGCTTGCACACAAATTGCAGCTCAAGGACATCTCATTATTTTGATGTTGATGTTCATAATGGTGTTCCAAAGTTGCTTAACTCATCATGTGACGTGCTCTAGTAGACAAAATATCTTGCAGATCTCTGTAGTTTTGCAAATTTTTAGAATTTGGGCACAATACAAAGGTGAATGTAACAGTGAAAAAGTTGAAAAGAAAATTTGTTTAGCTTTCATTCCATGATATAAATGACATACATTCTAAAATGCAGCTCACCTTTCCAATGCATGTACAGAAGGATGATCTGAAATATGAAACATTTTGGAGCATTTAGCCAAAGAAACTATATGATAACAAACAGCACCTCAGTTCTCATGTTTAAGCCCTTCTGTTCAACCCTCCTTATCTCTAACTTCTAGTCCTACAACCCTCAGAATTCTGCATTCCTCCAACTCTGGTGTCTTGTGCAGTCCCCGCTTCCGTGTAAACCCTTTTGCCTCTCCATCTATCTCTCCTCATTTAAGGTGCTGTTTAAGCCCTATCTCCTTAACCAAACCTTTGGTTGCCTGACCTAATGTCTCATCCTTTGGCTTGGTATCAGTTTATATCTAATTATGCTGAAGTGCCATGGGAAATTTTAGTGCCTTTAAATGTGCTATATAAATGCTCTATAGAAATGAAAATTATTATTGTGCTTCTTCTCTAGGAGGGAAGTGTAAAGCAGAAGGTTAAGTTCACTCAAAGAGGATGGTCTGGATTTCGCTAACCTCCATAGCCTTGCTGAGAGATCCTGAAATCTCTGTAGCAAGTACTTCCAGTTCTCTCTCTGTGCAATTGATTGTAGTGTAGCTTCGTAGAGATTCCCACGTTGAGCTGCTGTGATGTTTTCAAGCTATTCAAGCAGCTAATCACATTAAAGAATTCTCACGGACAGCCAAACAAAGTGAAAAGCACTAATAAAATCACTTTTAACATTTCTGAGTGAAACAAAGATTGAAATATACACATAAGGTGAAGATAGAAAATGAAATATCATGAAAAAGCTTTTTAAAAATGTAATTATTTAAGAAAAATCTAGTAATTAATCCTAATGGAGACATTTCACAAAATCCCACATTTTTTCCAAAGCCAGATTGGTTGTTCAGCAATAGTAACCAGTCAAGATCACTGTATAAAAACTCAATTACATCTTGTTCAACAAGGCTTACCTTATGGGGTTTCTAACAGCAATTATGAGAGCAAAAAGGGGAAGTTCTTGCCAGGTCAACTGATTTCACTAATACCCAGCTCTGGAGATTTAGTGCAGCATGTGCCGGAGTAGTGCATGGCAACGCAGCTTCAGAATTTCCACGTTAATCTGCACTTGTACCAAATCTTGAAACTCTGGTCAATTTCGGAGGGGTCCTATCAGCATGATAATGACAGTTCAACATCAAAAACCCTGCAAATTCTGGGCCAAGACCACTGATGAAATTTGGAAACTAGTGAGCCCTTTGTGAAAGCCCAGGAAAGCTGAAGCCTGAGCCAGGTAGGCTGGAAGCACTCTAGGGCACAATTGATGATTAACCTTAGGAATAGAAATTCTGTTGGGAGCCAAGTTTTGGCTCTGCCTAATTACCCTTGAGCGTTCTGTGCTTGAGCAAATGGATATTCCCCTATGAGTAGGAAATGTGCACTCTGAATCAGGTCAACAGAAACTTTAGCAAAGTGCTACAGATGCTGGAAATCTAAAATGGAAGTGCTCTCCGCCCTCTAGAATGACATGAAAAGATCCCATGGAACTGATCAAAAAAGAGCAGAGGGATAGAGGGGTTCTTATGTTGTCCTGGCCAAATTTATCCCTCGGCAAATGTCATAAATGACCAGCTAATCTGTTTTCATCTCATTGCTGTTTGTGGGACTGCTGTGTGAAAATTGGTGCTGAGTTTCCTTTTTCATCCTTTCTGAATTTCATTGGCTATATCCCTCAGCTGGTATATCAAAATCCTTACCTTTTAAATATTGCTTTATCATACCTCTGAAATTTCATCCAGCACTACATCCCTATCCAGCTCTTCTAATTCCAGTTAAGTAGGGTTTTGTCCGGAGAAACCTGGACTTTTCTGCCTTGAAAGATGAGCGAGAACTTTGCAGAGAAATATGAGTTTGTAAACAAGAATGTAATACTAAAGATTGGCTGGAGCGCTGCCTCAAACTGAACTGGGCCAGTGTGACAAGCACACAGCTTTTTAAAAAAATGTAAACTGTGGATTTAAGCGCCTTGAGGTGTTTTGCTACTTTAGAGGCAAGTTGTTGATGTCAGTGAATTCTTCATACACAGCAATCAACATGTGGAAGAAATTCTGCTGGAGTACTGGTGGCACAAACCTTGGAATCATCTAACAAAAAATTGGACATGTTGATGTAGAAAACTGTAGGGTCTTCTGGATGACTGAATTAGAGAGTTTCCCTTATCTCTTGGCTTGTCATGTTCTGAATGCACACAATATCTGCGTGTTCTTCTTCTTCTCAAAAGTGCACCTTTCCTCCATTTAATATGATATTCCCATTTGCACAAGACAGTGAATAGCCATGGGGCCAGAACCCCACAGAACAGTTTGTGTCCCACATGACATGTATTGAAAAGAACATGAAAATGAGGCATAAGTGTATTTTTACTAAATGGGAAGAGGCTGAACCAAGATTGTGCTCTTCGAATTTTATTAATGTATCTTACTCTAGCCAGTCTTTGAATAAATGCCATATATGCATCAAGTACCATGTATCTTCTCACCTGTCATTTTATTTTTTTCATCTGAGCACAGAATTGTTGCAACTCTTTTGCCTTGCGCATTTAGAAAAAGATTGTAACTCCTTAGAGGTAAGTCATAGCTTTTTGCAAAATCAGAGTCCTCATAAGGGGAATTTCCCGTCCTTCCTCACCTGACAAAAAGGGGCAATTGAAATGAAGCAAGTAGGAGTCGTGCTCATTGACCTACTGGCTCTGATCATACCGAATGTAGTTTTAAATTGCAGGCATTCAACACACCTTCCCAAAGGCAGTGAGATCTTGTTTTAAATATACAGATCAAGTTCAGATGACTAGACCAGGACATGTTTACCGTTTTAATGTTGGCTAGCATGGGGAAGAGCATACAGCTTTCCTGACGAGCTAAAGCTAGCAGGAGGTGGTTTGGAGGAGAACAGTTTTTTTGCTGTGTGGAATTAGGGGGAGGGGGAAACACTCCTCTGTCAGCCTTGGATACACCTCTCTCCCTGTTTTCCCCCCCACCACCCCACACACACACACACACACACACACACACACACACACACACCTACCTACTTTGGAGCTGTCTTCAAAGTGCCTGATTTTAATGGCTGGACTATCATTTCATGCCTACTTCCTGGCCATTTTCTTGATGAAGCCTGACCATTACAGTTGGCTGGGCCTGCTCCTAGATGGACCAGCCACTCGATCAATTTCCTGTCCAGGAGTTAAAATATCTCTTTTGGAGTCAATTGATACTGATTAAATAATTTTTCTGTAGACTTTGGTCATGATCATTAAATAGAATTCATATTAGGCATTGTATTTTGGCAGCACTTTCCAAACCTGTAACCTCTACCACCTAGAAGGACAAAAGCAGCATGGGGACACCACCATCTGCAAGTTCCCCACCAAGCCACACACCATCCTGACTTGGAACTATGTTGCCATTCCTCCAGTGTCGCTGGGTCAAGATCCTGGAACTCTCTCCCTAACAGCACTGTGGGTGCACCTATACCATATGGACTGCAGCGGTTCAAGAAAGCTCACCACCACCAAGGGCAATTAGCGATGTACAACAAATGCTGGTCATCCAGCATTGCACAGATCCCCTGAAAGAATAAAAAAAAACCCTGCAAAGATTATTACTTTCACTTATGCAGTGGGATAAACAATTTTAAAACTGTTTGGGAAGAGACCCGGCTTTTTGTTGCTCTGAATTGAATCTGCAACTTGAAGGAGTTCCAGAATAGAACACCAAAAGTTCCCTCAATATTGGATCGAATTTGTTGTAAGGAAACCGCCTATTCTCTTCTGTTGGATGCAGCCAGGCTAGCGTCAGTGGGTTTGATGATGCTGTCCAAGTTCCAGTATTTAAAGGGGCACTCCAATCACACAAGTTGAAGCATTCGGAGTTCAAAAGGAGAAAGAAAAGTGCTGCCATGGAAGGTTGACGGATGAAAGCTTCTCCCCATTTCACCTCCCTTGATGTGCTTCCTGGGCTCTAAGGACCCGGAGGGAGACACTGTTCCCTAACAACAGGAGAAAGAAGCCAGCTGGAGAAACCAAAGCAGCATGGTTGGAGCTGGCTCAAGAGGCCAGCAGCAGGAGCACTATGCCATGTGCTTGGGTCTAGTACAAGAAGCAATTCTGTGACCTAAGTGGGCCCAGAAAGATGAGAACAAAGGTACATTCATTTACATCTTGATGTGCACAAACCGCCTCACTTTGCCTTCTCAAGCCTACTCCAGAACTTCGCCCCTCACACCAGTTACCTTGCAGATGCACACATCCCTCTCTGTCTATACACTTCCTCACACCAACATCTATTCATCCGTCCACCACTGACATTTGCCCTCGTCCAATGCAATGTCATGCCTCTCCCTCATAGCCATTCTCAACAAAAGCTCTCCATCCGTCAACACGTAGCATTTCTTTCTCATAGGTCTCTTTCTCTTCTCCTGAAAGGAAGGGAGGAAAAAATACAGAACACTGAGAGGCAGAGAACCGGAGGTGATCCTCTAGCTGTCTCGCAACTCGTGTCCAGGCACCCAAAGTTCTCCTTTAGCATATCAAAGACTCATTCGATGGCATATCTGATGGTTATATGGCACTCTTTGCAGCACTTAGCCTTATCTCTTGGGTTTCTGAGCATTATCATCAACCACATTTAAGTGGCGATCCCTTTTCTGAGTAGCCTACTGGTAACTCTGCTTTCGAATGTGGATAGGTGGAGTGCCACAAGATGAAACCAACATGGCAGCTGCCCAGGAACCTGGTGTACCACTGCACAAAGCTGTACACTTTTGGAGTTGAAACCCTTGTGTTTGACAAACATGCCTGGGTGATCAATGGATGCCTTAATTGCCACACATGCAGTCAGTAACACCCTGCACCTGTGGGAAGCAAACAAATACTGCAAATCTGAGCACCTAGCTCATTCTGCTTGGCATAGTCACAGGAAAAGCTGACATAATTGGTGGCTTTGGCAAATGGTAGTGATTTTTGACAGCCGCTGGCTGCAAATATTTGTCACCACCTAACGTGTGTTTTTTAAAAAATTATTCATTTGTGGATGCAGGCATTGCTGACAAGGTCAGCATTTATTGCCCATCCATAATTTCCCATGAGAAGCTGGTGGTGGTGGGCAGATTTCTAGAATATAATGGAGTGGCTACCTAGGCTCTTTCAGAGAGCAGTTATGAGTTGATTGCGTTATTGTGGGAGTTGCATGTAAGCCAGACCAAGTAAGGATGGCAGATTTCCTTCTCAAGGGTATCCGTGAACTAGATGGGTGCCAGTGGTTTGTGGTCATTATTACTGATGCTGGCCACTATTACTGATACTGGCTTTTTATTCCAGATTTTGATTTAATTAAGTGATTTATGTTAGGGCTTGAGCTCATGTCTGTGAATCATTAGTTCAGATCTCTGGATTGCTCGTCCAGCAACGCCCACCACGTTGATGCTGTACCCTGTTCAAACTTGGCTTATCATCTACCTGTAGACCCTCTGAGCTGGGTATATCCTCCTGTAAGCTGCATCTCTTTTCTGCCTTCCTCTCCCCTGTGCAGCTACATGTCTGTGAACAGTGTGCTGGCATCTGGTGCTAGTCATCTTGGTTTTCATCTGACACCTAGACTAAGACAGCGTAAGTGACAGTCGTGCTGATCTGATGCCTCCAAAGTGTGTAAAACAGCCTCTGAAGAATTACTGTGAACAAACCCCTTCCTACAAACAAATAAGAAAGCAGCTACCAGTACTGCATATTTTATTGGGATACTTTCTTCACATGGCTTCAGCCCTTTCAGTTCTCCTTGCATATTCACCCTGCCTTCCCTGGCAAATTCCAGGGAACACAAGAACCCATAATTAAAGTTTAAAGATGCACATCAATATCACTGAGTGATTAACTTGTGTTAAGTGGCAACCCATCTCTCCGAGGGTGTCACTTACACACAGACTAAACTTACATGCTGCTGTGAAACCTGGAAGTTGACGGTGGCTGTCAATTTCACTGGTTTGAAAGCCCCATTCCTAAATCCCCACATTCCTCTAAATTGAAATCCAGCCATTAACTTCAAACAAAGAATAAACATTTCAGTAAATTTTCTTGTTTTATGTTAAAGATGGCGTGATTTTAAATTCCAGTGATCTGAACTAAATTCCTAAGCAATGGTTTTGGAACAGAAATTCTAAAAAGTGATTAGTGATTGAATTCTTAGATTAGTTCTGGCTGAGAGACAATTTTACAAAACAAAACCACCTGGAACAACTCAGGTCTGGCAGCATCTGCGGAGAGGAGCACAGTTAACGTTTCGAGTCCGAATGACCCTTCAACAGAACTAAGTAAAAATAGAAGAGAGGTGAAATATAAGCTGGTTTAAGGGGGGGTGGGGTGGTGGGACAAGTAGAGCTGGATAGAGGGCCAGTGATTGGTGGAGATAACCAAAAGATGTCACAGACAAAGGATAAAGAGGTGTTGAAGGTGGTGATATTATCTAAGGAATGTGCTAATTAAGGGTAGAAAGCAGGACAAGCAAGGTACAGATAGTCCTAATGGGGGTGGGGTGGGGGTGAAGGAATCGAAAAAGGCTAAAAGATAGAGATAAAACAATGGATGGAAACACATTTAAAAATAATGGAAATAGGTGGAAAAAAAAAAATCTATATAAATTATTGGGAAAAATAGGGGGGGGAAATCGGAAAGGGGGTGGGGATGGAGGAGAGAGTTCTCCTAAAATTGTTGAACTCAATATTCAGTCCAGAAGGCTGTGAAGTGCCTAGACGGAAGATGAGGTGCTATTCCTCTAGTTTGCGTTGAGCTTCACTGGAACAATGCAGCAAGCCAAGGATGGACACGTGGGCATGAGAGCAGGGTGGAGTGTTGAAATGGCAAGCGACAGGGAGGTCTGGATAATGCTTGCGGACATACCGAAGGTGTTCTGGAAAGCGGTCACCCAGTCTGCGTTTGGTCTCTCCAATGTAGAGGAAACTGCATTGGGAGCAGTGAACGCAGTAGACTAAATTGAGGGAAGTGCAAGTGAAAAGCTGCTTCACTTGAAAGGAGTGTTTGGGCCCTTGGACGGTGAGGAGAGGGGAAGTAAAGGGGCAAGTGTTGCACCTTCTGCGGTCGCATGGGAAGGTGCCATGGGAGGGGGGTTGAGTTATAGGGGGTGATGGAGGAGTGGACCAGGGTGTCCCAGAGGGAACGATCCCTGCGGAATGCCACCGGGGTTGGGGGGGGTGGTGCAGGGTGAAGGGAAGATGCAAAGGACTTAGTGTCATTCCCTTACACCCTCATCTCAATGAATTTCGGGCTCAGCATAATGCTGAACTCTTCTCCCGCCGCCTTCGTCTCCACGCTCACTTCTTTGGGCAGGAGTCCTCTTCCCCCTTCAACGGATCCTATTACTCACCTCCAATATTCTCCCTCCACTTGGACCCCTCCCTCTGGATTCTTACCTTCTCTTGATCTTTTCATTGAGAACTGTCGCCGTCTCAATTTCTCTGCTCCTCTCACCCACTCTAACCTGCCTCTCTCTGAACTTGCTGGACTCCGTTCTCTCAGGTCTCCGTTCAAGTGAAGCAGCATTTCACTTGCACTTCCCTCAATTTAATCTACTGCATTCGTTGCTCCCAATGCGGTTTCCTCCACATTGGAGAGACCAAACGCAGACTGGGTGACCGCTTTCCAGAACACGTTCGGTATGTCCGCAAGCATTACCCAGACCTCCCCGTCGCTTGCCATTTCAACACCCCACCCTGCTGTCCTGCCCACATGTCCATCCTTGGCCTGCTGCAGTGTTCCAGTGAAGCTCAACGCAAACTGGAGGAACAGCACCTCATCTTCCAACTAGGCACTTTACAGCCTTCGGGTCTGAATGTTGAGTTCAACAATTTTAGTTTGTGAACTCTCTCCTCCATCCCCACTCCCTTTCCAATTTTCGCTCCCCCCGCCCCCCACCCCACACTTTTTTCCCCAATAATTTATATAGATTTTTCTTTTCCCACCTATTTCCATTATTTTTAAATGTGTTTCCATCCATTGTTTTATCTCTACCTTTTAGCCTTTTTCGATTCCTTCACCCCACCCCACCCCCATTAGGACTATCTGTACCTTGCTTGTCCTGCTTTCTACCCTTAATTAGCACATTCCTTAGATAATATCACCACTTTCAACACCTCTTTGTCCTTTTGTCTGTGACATCTTTTGGTTATCTCCACCTATCATTGGCCCTCTCTCCAGCTCTACTTGGTTCTCCCCCACCCCCCCACCACCACCACCACCACCACCACCACCACCAAAACCAGCTTACATAGGGCCCTCAACCATGTCCGGCCCATCTCCCGCGCATCCGCCCTCACGCCTTCTCCTCCCTCCCAGAAACATGATAGGGTCCCCCTTATCCTCACTTATCACCCCACCAGCCTCCGCATTCAAAGGATCATCCTCCGCCAACTCCAGCATGATGCCACCACCAAACACATCTTCCCTTCACCCCCCTTATCGGCATTCCGTAGGGATCGCTCCCTCCAGGACACCCTGGTCCACTCCTCCATCACCCCCTACTCCTCAACCTCCTCCTATGGCACAACCCCTTGCCCACGCAAAAGATGCAACACCTGCCCCTTTACTTCCTCTCTCCTCACCGTCCAAGGACCCAAACACTCCTTTCAAGTGAAGCAGCATTTCACTTGCATTTCCCCCAACTTAGTCTACTGCATTCGTTGCTCCCAATGTGGTCTCCTCTACATTGGAGAGACCAAACGTAAACTGGGCGACCGCTTTGCAGAACACCTGCGGTCTGTCCGCAAGAATGACCCAAACCTCCCTGTCGCTTGCCATTTTAACACTCCACCCTGCTCTCTTGCCCACATGTCTGTCCTTGGCTTGCTGCATTGTTCCAGTGAAGCCCAACGCAAACTGGAGGAACAACACCTCATCTTCCGACTAGGGACTTTACAGCCTTCCGGACTGAATATTGAATTCAACAACTTGAGGTCGTGAGCTCCCTCCCCCATCCCCATCCCCTTTCTGTTTCCCCCTTCCTTTTTTTTCCAATAAATTATAGATTTTCCTTTTCCCACCTATTTCCATTATAAAAAAAAACCCCCACTAGAGCTATACCTTGAGTGCCCTACCATCCATTCTTAATTAGCACATTCGTTTAGATAATATCACCAACTTTAACTTTAACACCTATGTGTTCTATTGTACTATTGTCGTTGACATCTTTTGATGATCTGCTTCTATCACTGCTTGTTTGTCCCTACAACCACACCACCCCCCCTCCACCTCTCTGTCTCTCTATCTCTCCGCCCCCACACACACACCTTAAACCAGCTTATATTTCAACTCTTTCTTGGACTCGAACGCAAGTTCTGTCGAAGGGTCATGAGGACTCAACGTCAACTCTTTTCTTCTCCGCCGATGCTGCCAGACCTGCTGAGTTTTTCCAGGTAATTCTGTTTTTGTTTTATATTTCACATCTTCTATTCTTTCTTTAGTTCTGTTGAAGGGTCATTCGGACATGAAACGTTAACTGTGCTCCTCTCCGTAGATGCTGCCAGACCTGCTGAGTTTTTCCAGGTATTTTTGTTCCTGTTTTGGATTTCCAGCATCAGCAGTTTTTTGCATTTATGCTAGAATTTTACAGGCCACTCTGAAAATGTTACATCAAATTGTTTTAAATTAGAACAAAAACAAATACCTGGAAAAACTCAGGTCTGGCAGCATCGGTGGAGAAGAACAAAGTTGATGTTTCGAGTCCTCATGACCCTTCAACGGAACTAAGTAAAAATAGGAGAGGGGTGAAAAAAACTGGTTTAAGGTGGGGGCTGGGGGGTGGTTGTAGGGACAAGCAAGCAGTGATAGGAGCAGATAATCAAAAGATGTCACAGACAAAAGAACAAAGAGGTGTTGAAGGTGGTGATATTATCTAAACAAATGTGCTAATTAAAAATGGATGGCAGGACAGGTAAGGTACAGATGGCTCTAGTGGGGGTGGGGTGAAATAAGACTAAAAGGGCATAAAAGGTATAGATTTAAAAATAATGGAAATAGGTGGGAAAAGAAAAATCTATATAAGTTATTGGAAAAAAACAAAAGGGAGGGGGAAGAAACGGAAAGGGGCTGTGGGGATGGAGGAGGGAGTTCAAGATCTAAAGTTTTTGAACTCAATATTCAGTCCGGAAGGCTGTAAAGTGCCTAGTCGGAAGATGAGGTGCTGTTCCTCCAGTTTGCGTTGAGCTTCACTGGAACAATGCAGCAAGCCAAGGACAGACATGTGGGCAAAAGAGCAGGGTGGAGTGTTAAAATGGCAGGCAACAGTGAGGTCTGGGTCATTCTTGCAGACAGACCGAAGGTGTTCTGCAAAGCGGTCGCCCAGTCTGCGTTTGGGGTCTCCAATGTAGAGGAGACCCCATTGGGAGCAATGAATGCAGTAGACTAAATTGGGGGAAGTGCAAGTGAAATGCTGCTTCACTTGAAAGGAGTGTTTGGGCCCTTGGCTGGTGAGGAGAGAGGAAGTGAAGGGGCAGGTGTTGCATATTTTGCATATGCATGGGGAGGTGCTGTAGGTAGGGGTTAAGGAGTAGGGAGTGATGGAGGAGTGGACCAGGGTGTCACAGAGGGAACAATCCCTAAGAAATGACGCCAGGGAGATGTGTTTGGTGGTGGCATCATGCTGGAGTTGGCGGAAATGGCAGAGGATGATCCTTTGAATGCGGAGGCTGGTGGGGTGATAAGTGAGGACAAGGGGGACCCTGTCATGTTTCTGGGAGGGAGAAGGCGTGAGGGCGGATGCGCGGGAGATGGGCCGGACACGGTTGAGGGCCCTGTCAACGACCGTGGGTGGAAAACCTTGGTTAAGGAAGAAGGAGAACATGTCAGAGGAACTGTTTTTGAAGGTAGCATCATCAGAACAGATGCGACGGAAGCGAAGGAACTGAAAGAATGGCATGGAGTCCTTAAAGGAAGCGGGGTGTGAGGAGCTGTAGTCGCAGTAGCTGTGGGAGTCGGTAGGCTTGTAATGGATATTGGTGGACAGTCTATCACCAGAGATTGAGACAGAGAGGTCAAGGAAGGGAAGGAAAGTGTCAGAGATGGACCATGTGAAAATGATGGAGGGGTGGAGATTGGAAGCAAAGTTAATAAATTTTTCCAGGTCCCGACGAGAGCATGAAGCGGCACCGAAGTAATCATTGATGTACCAGAGAAAGAGTTGTGGGAGGGGGCCGGAGTAGGACTGGAACAAGGAATGTTCCACATACCCCATAAAGAGACAGGCATAGCTGGGGCCCATAGCCACACCTTTTATTTGGAGGAATTGAGAGGAGTTTTAGGAGAAATTGTTCAGTGTGAGAACAAGTTCAGCCAGATGGAGGAGAGTAGTGGTGGATGGGGATTGTTCGGGCCTCTGTTCGAGGAAGAGGCTGAGAGTCCTCACACTATCCTGGTGGGGGATGGAGGTGTAGAGGGATTGGACGTCCATGGTGAAGAGGAGGTGGTTGGGGCCAGGGAACTGGAAATTGTTGTGTCGTAGGGTGTCAGAGGAATCACGGATATAGGTGGGAAGGGACTTGACAAGGGGAGAGAGAAGGGAGTCAGGATAATGAGAAATGAGTTCCGTGGGGCAGGGACAGGCTTACTTGATCGGTCTACCGGGACAGTCCTGTTTGTGGATTTTGGGTAGGAGGTAGAAGCGGGCCATCCGAGGTTGGGCGACTATCAGGTTGGAAGCTGTGGGAGGAAGATCTCCAGAGGAGGTGAGGTCAGTGACAGTCCTGGAAACAATGGCTTGATGTTCAGTGGTGGGGTCATGGTCCAGGGAGAGGTAGGAGGAAGTGTCTGCGAGTTGACGCTCTACCTCTGCGAGGTAGAGGTCAGTGCGCCAGACAACAACAGCACCACCCTTGTCACCGGGTTTGATGACAATGTTAGGGTTGGACCTGAGAGAATGGAGTGCAGTAAGTTCAGAGAGATCTTTGTTTTAAATTAGACTCGACATTAGATTTCCTATCCTTTCCCTTGTAATGGCAAAACTTCCAAGTTTAGTGCACATTTATAAAAAACCTAATAAAATGACCAAATGCTACCAGGTTTATTCCAACAATGCAGTGTTGGCTGTGGCTCAAATAGGCAGCGCACTCACTTCTGAGTCACAAGGTTTTGGGTTCAAGTCCCACTCCAGGGTTTGAGCGCAGCAATTAAGGCTGACACCAGCGTAGTGTTGGAGGTGTCATCTTTCGGATAAGATGTTAAAACTGAGGCCCCATTTACCCGTTTAGATGGATATAAAAGATCCCATGGTGCTATTTTTGAAGAAGAGCAGGAGAGTTCTGGTCAATATTTGTCCTTCAATCAGCATTGCAAACAGATTATCTGGCCATTATCTCATTGCTGTTTGTGGGATTTTACTGTGAGCGTATTGGCTGCCACATTCCCTAGATGATAACAGGGACTACACTTCAAAAAGTACTTCTTTGGCTGTAAAATGCTTTGAGACACCTGGTGGTCAGAAAAAATGTTACATAAATGTAAGCCTTCCTTTTTTTATTGACTTTGAAATATTGACTATAGTAGCTATCTTGATCCAGCCGCCAGTTGGCTTGCAGTAGATCTTGTGTGATAAAATAAAAGTGGGGCTGCAACTTTCTCCACTTTGGTTAAATGGTTCACCACTTCAAAATGTTGCATGCTACATATGTGCAAACCTGGTTGTAAAGGAAATTGGTGATGGAACCTGTACTGCACCACATTAATTAACATTGAATATCAGCTCTACCACTACCGCTTATTTTTCTACAGAATGTGCATTGTTTTGAATATTAGCTATTTAGTGTCTGTAGCCAAATAATTGCATCACTGTTTCTCCCAGCTCAGATGCTTTCCAATTCATCTGCAGATCAAAAGTTGGATTGTTATAATCCAGGCAAAAGTTTGGTCAGTAATTTTATATTAAGGAAGGAAAGAAAATTCTTATCTTTAATTCCCATGTATATCAATGATTTTTGATGTGCTATTGCTTAACCACAACTTCTAATTAACAAAAGTGGAGCACTTTAACTAACTTGTATAGGTCAAAAACCAGAAGTTCAGGCATGAAATTGTAGATTTACCTTTTGTCTTGATTTCTGAACAAGCATATAATTACTCTAATAACATTAAAATGTTTGACTTTCATTATTTAAAGCTCAGTACAGTGCCTTCTAGAAACTGAAAAAAATCCCTAAAACATTTGCTGTATTTCCTTTAATTTTGGAGAGGGGTGTGTGTAATTGTTTTTTGCTTATGGTGATGGAAATGCTTTTTCTTGGTGATAGTGTTCCAAAATTGCTCTAATCTTCGCATCACAAGTGTATCTGCCTCACTGTTGAGCTTTATTACCCAGGTCTGTTTCTGGAATTCCCTCCATGGAGGCCTCTGCCTTACCACAACCATGCCTCCACTCATGACAGATTCACTTCTACATCTAAGCTTTGGTCACACCATGTAATGGCTTTGTTTGGCTTAGCATTCGTATTTATTTTGGCTCTGTTGAGCATCTTTTTTCAACTCATTCAAGGGATGTGGGCATTGCAGGCAAGGCCAGCATTTATCTCTGAGCACTTCATTGTAAAATATACTTTATAAATAGTTTCTGCTCTCGAATCTGAGGATCTTAAAAGACATTGGGGAAGAAATAACAAAAGCTTAGTTTATAATTTTCCAAGTTTTCTACAAATTAAAACTCAACCAGAGCAATAGAGAATGGCAAATGTCATTGCCCCTATGCAAAAAGTGAAATTGGGCTAAGCAAGTATATTATAAACCAATTCATTTTTAATTAGATGAAATTGTTAAGTAATAAAGGGGTAGGAACTAATCAGGGCCAGTCAGCAAGGACTTGCCTAACTAGAATTTTTTTGAAAAAAATAATGGAGAAAATGAGTGAAGAAAATTCAGTGGATGATCCATGTTGAGTTTGAATAAACCTCTGATAAGATACCATATAAGATATGTTCGTAAATAAGATTTATGAAATGATGAAAATATGTATACTGAGATGGTTGGGAGAACAAAGCAAAAAGTGTAAAGAAATTTCTTGAATGCATTGAGGTTCTTAGGTTTTTCATAGGGTCCATATTGGAATATTCGTAATGATCTTGACGACAGTTAAGGGAGTGAGATCAAAATTTGCTGATGACATCAAATTGTGTGTATTAAGCTTCAGTGATAGATTTTGCACAGCAACATCTATACCATTTTCCAATTTGAGTGTATTTGCAAGTACCATTTTGGTTATACCATTAAAAATTGATATAACTGGAAAACCTTCACAGCTTTAAAAATATTAAAGGTAAAATATTAATTTTTGTGTTTTTCTTTAGGTTTCAATGTGATCTTTTCCAAGAAATAAAGATTTTATGTAGGGAGAAAGTCAATCAGACTGTAACTACATTTTGGTGAGTGAATTTTGAACCTACTATTTTTAAAATGAAGTAATTGGATGTGTTAAGAATTTGGCGGTTGAATAAAATTTAAATATAATTTAGAGTTGTAATTTTAGCATTTTGTTTTGTGGAAACTGTTCAAAAATTAAAAGCAGGATTTCAAAAGACATAAAAATCTTGGAGTAAATCATTGAGAAACAACTCCTCTGTTGGTTTTCCCAAATTAAATTTTTCAGCATTTCATTTGGCTATGGTGTTTTGGGCAAATCAGACTAGCACAAATGTGCTTGCTGTAAACAGTGAGGAATGAATTTGGAGTGATTGAGGGGGTGACCCTAAAAAAAATTTAATTTGTGTATTGTCTTTGTCTAAAGCCCTTCCCAATATTGAATTCAGACTGCAGGTAGTAGAGTCAATGTTCTGGAATGTGGAAACCTCTTCTCCACAACATAGGGATAATCTGCACAGGCAAATTAGGTTCTAGGTTTTTGGTGTTTTTTTTCCTACTCATTCAAGGATGATAATTTTTATCCCTCTCCCTCATATTCTCCAGTTAGCAGTCAAACTGGTCAGAGTTCAATACATTTTTACCCTCATAACGTAGCTACAATGCAAAATTCAAGAGCTATTGTCGCCCTAAATATCATCTTCAAAATTAAAATTGTATTACATCACATATTTACAGTCCAGAAACAGGCCTTGTAGCACAATTGGTCTATGTCAGTGTTTATGCTCCACACGAACCTCCTCCCACCCCTTTCATTTAACCCCATCACCATATCCTTTTATTCCTCCCTCTCTCATGTTTATCCAGCTTCACTTTAAATGCATCTGAGGTATTTCCCTCAACTAATCCTTGTGGTACTAAGTTCCACATTCTAACCACTTATGGATCTTTTAGTGATTATCTAATATTTACGGCCCCGAGTTCCATTCACAAATGGAAACATTGGGCAGGATTTCCATGGAGTTGTGAAGACTACATGGACTTTTAAAATGGCAGGCAGGACCCAGATTCAGAAGTCCCGTCCCGCACCTTAACAGATTCCATTTTGCCAGTAAAAGAAAGGGAGTGTGGTGTGACTCTCACATGAGGGAAACCTGAACTCAGCAGGGCCATTTAAACTTAGTGTTGAGTTCAAACAGACCCATTTTTGCTGTTGCAAGGGCCTCAACCTGGTGTGAGAGTCACTAATTTTTAAAATAGACATAATTATTTAAATCCCCAGCCCTTGGGCTTTCTGTTTCAATGGGTATTGAAAGAAACCTGTGTTCTAGCAGTTACAGTAGTTATTTGTTGATATTTTCCCCTAGGGCTATCATTGTCATTATTAATGCTTGGCTGCTTTCTACAACCTACAGTTATCTCAACAGTAACTCCTATGTTCATAGTTTGACAGTTCAAAGACATTATTAAAGGCTTAGCTGCCTTTGTGGCATTATGAATATAAGTCCGTTTTTATAAGGGATTAAATACTTAAGGGGATTTAAAAGTTTTGGATGGGCTTTCGTGAATGGGGTGTCTTTTTAATACAATGAAGGCTTTAGTAGATATTTAGACCTTTTATTTTGTTTCGTCTCAACATGGCTCAAGAGGTCTCCCAGTGGTGAATACTAGGCAAGTTGGTACAGAGGGTCTGAGGGCTAAGGATCATGGGTGGGAGGGGCCATAATTTGGCATGGGGGCTATGTGGGGCCATGGGTGGATGGAGGGACATGGGGGCATGGAGGTGGCTTGGGGTGTGGGCAGAAGGTGATGGGGTGAGGGCTAGAGGGCCTAAAATTTAAGGAAACAAGTGGGGCAAAGTCCAAGAGAAAACAGACCGTCTCAGTACTCAGCAGCCCCTGTGGCTGCATCCAGTTTGTATCTGCTGGGGGTGGCAGGCCTGACTCCACTCTTTCTCCCCCACCCAATATTGCTGCTACTGCTGGTGCCCTCCACCCCCCAAAGAGCGAAAATCTGGTCTAATGGGGCACTTTGCCCCAAGGTGGGTAGCACAAGTTTCCCGACTTGTGCTACCTGCCTCAGAAGCAAAAATCTGTCTATCTTATCAAACTCTTTCATATCCTTTAGTTCCTCCATCAAGTCACTCTTCAGTTTTTTTCTACAGAAAAGAGGTCCAACCTGTTCAGTTTTGCCTGATGACCATAACCTCAGTTCATTTATCATCCTAGTAAACTTTTGCGCCTTCTCCAGTGTCTCTATATCTTTTTTATAATAGGGAGACTAGAACTGTTAACTGATAATGTGTTGGTTTAGTAAGAGTAAGCCAATATTCATTCAACCTCTTCTTCCTTTCCTGTACCTACCCTTTTCTCCCCTGCCCTATTTGCAACTTGCTATTGTCAATTATGCAGAGCCTGTCTATGAAAGTCATTAAGAGCTTGTTGACACCCTGGAAACCAACTACACAATGAAGGTGGTATTTATTGTCTCTAAGGTATTGTTTGGCACTATTGCTGACTCCTTCAGTTACTTTACTGATAATTGGGATGAGGTTGAGCGGACAGGGATTGGATAGATTAGGCATTTTATAGATTGGACATACTCAGAGACCTTCCATATTGTCAGGTATATAGATGACAAAGCTGCTGCACTTGCTCCTCCACATGAAGGCCTGCCCTAAATGTTCCAACTCTGATACCTCCATTGGAATTTCATAAGTAGCACCACTTTGTGCTTCCCTGGCTCTATTTTCCTTTGACCATCCAAGCCTTCAAAACAATAGCCACTGCCCTTCAAAGTAATTAAATTGTATATGGAAAACTTTGAAATATGTAAAATAATTATATAAATGTAGTTCTGCCTTATCTTTCTTAGTCAAACACATATTTGGGTGCTGCTGCAAATTTAGTTGATGATTTTTAAATGGATAGATAGCCTCAGGACTATTGGAATAGCTGATCTAGAGGGTTGCAGTTGCCTTTTCTAAAAAATAAAGCGGAGAAGCAGTCAGAACATCAGCTTGATCTTCTAAAGATATATGTGGCATTTTAAAACTCGGATTTGTCCCCTGATTCCGGCACTAGCGATGTTCCCTGATCTGAAAACAAGATACTAACACAGCAAAATCTATTCATTGAGATCCTTCTGTGCTCCCTCTCCACTTTTGCTTTGAATCTCAGACCCCATTGCAATGCAGGTCTCCATTCATAGTCCCTCTGCATCTGTCCAGAAACAACCCCCGCCCAGTTTCTCATCAGTAAAAGCAAAATAACTGCAAATGTTGGAAATTTTATTAAAGCAAACAGAAAATGGTGGAAGACCCCAGTAGCAGCTGTGGACAGAGAAACATAGGGCTAATATTTTAGGTTATTGTCCTTTTTTGATAGCACCCTCTCGCAAGTACATTTTGCAGTGATTCTCAGACTTCCCAGGACTAGTCAGTTACCCCAGGTTTACTACAATGTTAAAAGAAATATCTCTCAACCACATTATAAGCTTGCTGCACTCGAATGCAACCACCAATTCTCTCCAGATATCGAGTTTTGCTCCCTCCCAGTCCAGGCTCTACATCCTAGTTTCTCTAGCCCAAATATGTGCTACAGGGTAAAACTTTGCTTCCCTGTCCCACATAGAATCCATTAGCATGTTTTAACCTTTTGAAAATTTTAAGATACAAATTCAATGAAAGACGCTTATGATGCATACAATCGATAGCATACAGAGAAGAAAGGAAGCAAATGGAAGAATCATCAGGCAGAAACAAAAAGGGAGTGTATACGGCAATTGCGAGGGAGGGAACTGACAATAGATGAAAGACCAGTGGATAGAAAACTGGCAGTAACAGGAAGAGACATAATATTTACTTTTAGCTTCAGAGTACTACAACTGGAGAGCAGCATGTTTGTTATTTGTGTTCCATCTATTTTGATTTCTGTGATTTGGGTACAACTATATTATGTGTGCATCACCAAAATTTGGGGATTCTTGGTTATCATTCAGTTTCTATCATCCATGGAATGTGGTGGAGTTGGGTGGGTGGGGTGAAGCCCTACATTTATGTTAAATAATTGATATTCTATTCTACAATCAAATTTTATAAACTTTTATTTGATTAATGAAGGCAGATTACCAGTTGTCTTCTCTGTGTGATGCTGGTTTAGGGATGGCTTAATAGATGGCTGCAATAGTTTTGTGGGCCCAAGTCACTCTTCCTTGATCAGATGATGGCAGAAAAAGTACACTGAGGTAAGTTCATGAACAAAACTTACTTCAGAAATAGTCATAATATTTGTATATTTCAAAAATTAATTTTTCTAGGATATTAGAACTACATAGAAATCAAGAATGAAGGTACTAAAAAAGCATAATGACATTAAAAATCTGAAGGATAAACTTGTATGTTCATTTGAAATTATGACTTTAATCTTGCAAGCCATTACAACTTGTATGAGTTAACTTATATACCACACAGTGTCAGAATCCAATTTATACAGTGCTATAGTAATTTGTTTTTGCCTTTACTTTATCATTGGGGTATGTCCAAATGAAGTTGCATTATTAATCTCATTTTAATGTGAATTTTCAGATTTGATCTTGAGTGAGGCAGAAGTACAGAAAAGTGATACTGAGGAATAATACATAGTGTGTAACTGTGGAATTGACATGGTGAGTTGGTTTCTAGTATTGTAATGTTTTCATAGTGCAGTCTGTTATGCCTAGTAAATTCTCTTTGAATTGATTTTCATCCTTTAGGGACTTAGTATTCCATAAACAGATCCTTAGAAATGTTGAACATGATGCAAGACTGCATTACCCTGCCCCAAAACAGCATTTTTAACACTCTGCTTTGGATTGTTTTTTTAAAAATAAGATTAAAACCCAAATGTCTTAGATTTTTAAATAGACCAACTAGTTTTTTTCAAAACCACTTCTTTAGCTTTTCTTCCTCCTCCTCTTGCCCTTCCCCCTTCCCTGCATTTTCAATACAATCCATAACCATCAAGACTGGCTACTGGTTGCTCTTTCTATCTCTACTTTCTCCAAAGGTGGTTGCTTTCTCTCGCTCACATTCCTTCTTCCAGGCATTCTCCACTCTTCCCTGCCCAGTGCACACTGAAACCCCTGCTACAATCAATGATTTGTACTTAGTTAAATGTAGAATATGGTCTCTAGAACTCCCAAGATCACCATATCTCAAGCTCATTCTTCCTGACAAAAGGTTGTGTTGATGCTCAAGAGTGTCAGACTTCTCCAAAGTTGAGACAAAGTCTTCAGTCACTCGTCATGTATTTTGTATTTCTCTAATTTCCACCCAACCTTCCACCTGCCTCCACTTTTGTTTTACATTCCAGTCTGCTGCAGAAATTTGTCTTGAAGTAGAAGATCAATACCAAAGATAACCTTAAGTGTTAGCCACGTACATAATCATGCTTTTCCATCTCTCTACATTGCATAAAGACCTGCTTCAGTGTTCAGAAGGACCTCAATAACTGTTTGTCCAGTGCAGGGGTTAATTTTAAGTTAGAAAAGCGTTATCAATATAAGGAAGCTTACAGTCTTAAAACTCTTCCAAAGTGTTGTGCAGATGGAAAATAAATCAAAGTTTCACTTGTGTTAGTAAAAACAAAGCACATGTGGGACAACTGTAGCTCCCTTGCAATGGTAAATAATATGAGGCAAAAATGATTTTCTTTCATTGAATGGACTATTCTTTATGATCCCATGATTCTACCCATGTCATTAAAAGAATTGAGAGTGCACTAAGGATAACTGGACTTTAAGGTTTTGCCTTCCTTCTGAAAGTCAAATTCTTGGTCTTCATTGGTGCTCCTGTCTATATCTTGAAGATTGGGGTTCACTCTGCAGGCAAACTTATATACAAGCTAGGCGAGCATCCTGCCCCTCATGACAATGTGTTAAATAAACCCACACTACATGTATTTAAAAAGTTGCTGAAAGAAGCTATACTGGGGAAAGTTATTTTATTTCATTCTTCTCAAATCCATGGACTCCAATTGAGATATGGTTCTGCAGGTGCCAGTACCTCACTTGAATATCTGTTCATCATGTGAGCCCTTACAGAAGGTGTGAGAAACAATTTTAGTTAAGAGGCATCACAACTGAGCCTGATAAATCACCATATTAACATTCTTTCCAGCAGAAGTCACTGGACAGCAGGCAGGTGTGGAATTCCTGATTGACCTTTTTGTTGCTGCCCTGGCTGAGATCGGCACAGATTTGAACCTGTTCTAATATTATCTTCCTGCTGGTTTAGTTGGTGTCTACTCACTATGCCATAAGCATTTTACCAGTGCTTCTTGTCAAAAGCATTTTTGATAGGCCTGTGCGTTTTTTGTGATTTCTCTTATGTATGTACTTAGCAAGATGAGATTTTTTTCTCTTATTTCCAATCATCATCTCAGGTTAGCTATCATTAGGTCAGATGTAGGACAGTGTTCTTGCTCTTCCCAATAATGTAAATTAACTTGAACTTTGAAGAGAAAAAAAAGACTGCCTAACCTGTATCAGTATGCTATCTTCATTTCTTGCATCAGTCATCCTGTGCCTCTGAGTGAGACTGAGTTTAATGACCTTACTGATTTATGGTTAGTTTTCTGCACTGTCTCCTGTCCACTTTGAAATGACACATCGGAATTGTTAAAAGATTCCTATATCTAACCATGGCTGAGACTTCAGTTCTTATTATTAGTCTTGGCGAAAATGGGATCTCAAGGTTGAAATGAACAGGATTCCACTTTTATTTTTGCTACTACCTCCTTAACAAATATAACAGTACTATTTGTGAATACAATTAAGTTTGTAGCTTATGTACCATAATGCTTATAACACAAAACTATAAAAGGAGTATGTTTTGGGATGACGTGATGCCTTTTATTTCAGGTCCATTACTAATTTTCTGGGGTTTTTTCCCCCTCTATGACAGGCGTCACACCTAGGATAGTGCAAGAACAATCTGTCATCCCAGTGCACAGGATGTTGTGCAGATCATTTTAAAGCTAACTGGTAGCTAAGTGACATTTTTGTGACTTTTCCCAATGCATTTCATTTATAATGTTACAAAAAGTTAATTTTTTGGATATTACTAACTTTAAGGTCCTATTTGTGCACGATTACAGACTGAAACATGAACACTACCAAACTTTATCCCTGGAACTGCAACTACTATCTTGCCCATTATTAAAGAATCCTTTCTAGTCTCATTGTGGGAAGTCTAGAACTAGGAACACAGTATAAAAATTTGGGGTCTCCCGTTCAAGACAGAGATGAGAATTTTTTTTTCTCTGAGGGCCATTAAGTGTTTGGAATGCTCTTCCCTAGACAGCAGTGGAGGCTGGGTCATTGAACATCCTTAAGGCTGAGTTAGATTTTTGACTGGTGAGGGAGTTGACGATTGACAGACAAAGTGGAGTTGAGGCCACAGCCAGGTCTCCCATGATCTTATCGAATAGCAAAGCAGGCTCGAGGGGCTGAATGGCCTGCTGCTCCCAATTCTTGAGTCTCTTTTATGCTCCCATGCTGTCTCTTATGTAAAAATTGTAAGATCTAGACTCCATACCTCCACAATCACTATAAATTATGCATTTGTCTTGTGTGAACTGCACTTTGTTCAAAAGGGTTATTTTCTTATCTAAAACACTTTACCATTATTAGGTACTCCTATGATGGTGACTACCTATGTTGATTGAGGATGGTTGAATTTGAATATTTTTCAATCTTGAGAATCCGGCAATCTTGCTGCAGCTGGTTGACTTACTGGAATTTTGCTGTAGTCATTAATACAAACTTTTTCAGCACGCAAGCTATCACTTTATTCTGATTTTTTTTTGAATTGCCACTTTGAAATTGTCAATTTCACAATCAACATCTTGTGTATCGGCAATTTTGGGTCAAACTGGCCTTTACCACTGCTTTGGGCACACGTAATTATGGGAATGTATACTTAATGGAAAATCTTTCTCTTACATTAAAAATCCAAATCTTGGTTCTGCAACAGGTATTGAAATGACCCTCTTGAGCTTTCTGAACTAAATTGTGAATTCTTTCAACGTGTAAATGAAATTGTGGCATAATTGTGCCAACATGCACTGGAAATTTATTTAAATTATGATGTGAATAATTAATGGTAAACTGCTTTATAATGCTGAATAGTATGGAATTATTCCTTTCAGCAGTGTTGGTACCAGTTTAATAGTGCAAATAAAATTTAACTTTGTTTACAAAAATAAATTCATCTTGTGCAGCTTATGCAAAGTTGCCTATATTTTTTGCAAGTGAAATTATCTTGCAACATGAAGTCATATTTAAAATGATGCTAGTTTAACTTTTATATGTAGATGTTGAGAAAACTGGGTATCAAACAATGCCTGGTTAAATATTTAACCATACATATTTTAATTGTTATGCATGTGCAAAGGATCAAACCGTTTCCTATCTTGTGTCTATTATTACATTAAGCAAATTTTTAATTATTCAATTTATCTCTTTGAAGTTTTCAGTTGCAGTACAGTTAGAAACCTCTTGAGGAAGGTTGAATTATCTTTCTGGCAGAGAAAGCTTTACCCCTGGTTTTGGAAGTGTCAGGCAGGGAGGAAGCAAGGTTCAAATAAAACTGTCCTCTTTTACTACCTTCACAGCAACACCCAGTAGCAACTCGAGGTCATGTTGTCTGATGCGATCAAGTTTGGCAGTAGGGAAATCTTCCTTGATATCTTGCACAGTTATGGATGCTCCTATTATCTGGCGGCTGACTGAAACTGAAGGGAAGGAAATTCCTCATAATTTTTGGGTAGTAACTTGAGAAAATTGGAAGCTGTGGTCTCCATAATCACGTTGTAGATTATGAAAATTTCCAGTTTTCTTCTCAGCTGCATCAGCACAGCATTAGCTTTCATATGTAAGCTGACAGCATCCAGCTCTATATCATTGCTACCACTCCGCACTCTTCTACTGTTGCTAAATTATCAGACAGTTATCTGACATTCAGTAATGGATGAGCAGAAATTTCCTCCAATTAAATGTTGGGAAGACTGACACCATTGTTTTGGGTTCCTGCTCTAAATGCCATTCTGTAGCTACCGAGTCCATCTCTCTCTTCCTTGCAGCTTCCAGAGACTAAAACAGCCTGTTTGCAAGCTTGATGTCATATTTGACTACAAGAGGAGCTTCCAACCATATATCAGCACCATCACAAAGACCACCTATTCTATCTTCGAACTGTCACTCAACTACATCCCTGCTCATCTGCTGTTGAAAGCTTCATTCATGCCTTTGTTACCTCTAGACTTGACTATTCAAGTATATTTCTGGCTGGTCTCCCACATTCTGCCCTCCATACACTTGAAGTCAGTCAAAACCCTGCTGATAAGTCCATTGGATGGTGCAAGGACATTATCACCCCTCTGCTGGCTGTCCTAGATTGGTGCCTTCATTGAAAAAAAATTAATTCTTGTTTTCAAATCCCTTCATGGCCTTGCCCCTTCCCATCTCTGCATTCTCCTCAAGCTCCAAACCCTTCTAGATATCAGCACTCATCTAATTATGCAGCTCCCTGAATTTAATTGCTCCATCATTGGTAGCTATGACTTCATCTGCCTTGGCCCTAAGCTCTGAAATTCCCTCCTTAAACTTCTCTGACTCGATACCTCTTAACCTCGTTAAAACTATTTCTTTGGTCAAACTTTTGGCCATCAGCCCTAACCTACCTTTTGTGGCTTAGTGACTAATGTTTGCTTTATAACATTCCTGTGAAGTGCCTTGGGACTTCATTACATTAAAGTTGTTATATAAATATACGATGTTTCCCAGGTCTTGGAGCGAATTTCTGTAAACCGGGCATTTTGTTGCAACAGAGATGATAGATGGCTTTCTAACCACCCTGAACATAAGGTCATGGTTCCTTTATAAATAAAGAAAAGTCACTGTACATTGAAGCAACTGTAAGCTACAATTATCTGTTTTTTGCATCAAGCTTCAATAATTTCACAAAGTACTTGGGGGTTTGATGAAGGGAGTAAAGTATTGTTGTCTTGGCTTCAAATTAGCCAGCAGGGTTTTATTAAAGTGCCTGTCCATAATTCCAGGTTTCCCTTTGACTGTAGTTTTAACTAGATGATTAACTCAACTGCACAAAACAATGTTTTGCATGATATAAAGGTTCAAAGCTCATTTACAATGTTAGAGTTCCTAAATGGCAGCTTCAACAAATGTTAGAGCAGAATACATTCATCATAGGTGGTTGGTTCAGTCAACTTTGGGCATAATCTATCAGTATCCATCTTGTGAAACTCAAATTTAAATTTAATGCTATTTGCAGACTCTGGCAATGCGGATACAAAATATTTTAGCAAACCATTGCAACTGAACCTCTTTTTAAACATATCCTCAAAGCACACTTAGTTCTAAGAAACCGAAATAGTTATTAAATAATGATCGTTAGACAGACTGTGATTAGTCTGTCACTGCCCACTTCACTGTAGACTTTTCAACACAGCATGAGATGCCCGCCTAAAATTTGAAGGGCCCAGTGTGTAGGCTTAGTTCCTTGTCTTTTTATGTAAATAGACTTGCCCTTTGGAGATAGCTTATACTGTTTTTGTTTTACAATCAAGCCCATAGAAGTTATATAGAGTAGAGAATTAAGGAGTTCTACTCTCATTCACTAGATGGTGAGTTTCTAGTTCTGCTTAGCAGGAAGAACGTTTTAAGGGAGGCAGTTTCTTACAGAAGGGGAACATTCCAAAAGCATCTAGCAACCAGAAAGAATGAATTTGGGAAAAGCTTATGATTGGATAGCCTGCGCTTGATGATTGGAAATGGTAATGGTATTTTTTTAATCAGCTTGTTAAGGTGACCTGTACAGCATTATCACATCTTTGTTGATATCGTCTGAATACCAATGAGTAATCAGCAGAAAGCAATAAAATAATGCACTGTAACTTAATCTCCGGTTCAGAAATCCATTGTTTGGAAACACCAGTTGACCAGAAATGTTCTGAGCAGACACACGGTCCCACAACGTCATTGGTATCATTTTAGTACAGCACTTGGAGTGGAAACTTGGAAGATACAATATTTGCTTCAGTAAAGCTACTTTTATTACTGTTTATAACATTTTATTACTGTTTTATGCTTCGGGTAAAATATTTATATCTACAATGTTTTCCAGTTCACACGCTTGTGGTTAGGTGTCATAACATCATTCTTTAAACTCAGTTTTGAAATCCAGAAATGACTTGGCCCCAAGCATCCCAGCCTGGAGACATTACCACGTATATTTACAGTAATTCAGCAATTAAAGCATCAATTTAGTATCTTAGGCAAATTGTCTTGGAAAATAGCAATTTTGAATATTAATACCCATCATAACTCAAGTTTGTTAGAATGAATATGCCCTAAATCCAATGTGTTCTGACCAAACCTGCTGGTGTCAGAAGGATGTATGCATCTGAATAACGAATACGACCGTATAAAATAGGTAATCTTTACATCTCCATTATACATGGGAGAGGCCATCGTAAATTGACTGGGAAACATAATATGTACTCTTTGGCTAAAAAGGAAACTAATCCTTCTTTCAGGATGAAGAAGGACAACATAGTTTGGAATGCATCCAAGCCAATCAGATCTTTCCCAGAAAACAGCTAATTAGAGAAGAAGAAAACCTCCAGGTACAGAAGAAAAATGTGGATTTAATTGGAAGTGCTGTAGACTTTCAGCCAGTTTTCCCATTTACAAATGAGGTATTCTGATCATTCCCATGGTAAGTGATGATCTGCTTAACCAACCTTCATTTATCAGAATCAAGTGTCCAAATCGTATGCTCCAAAATGATACTAAGATCAACCTCAGACTCGTGTTGGTTGGTGCTTGGTGCTTCATCTCCTATTGGTACTGATTTGGATGGATGCTTACAACAAAATGAAAGCCTTGCATTTATACAGTGCTTTTCATGATGTTGATGTCCCAAAGGAAGACAACACCTTGATAGTGAAGCATTATTTCAATGCTGTACTGCAGTGTTGGTCTAGGTTTTGTGTTCAAATGTGGAGTGGGACTTGAACCCACAACCTTCAGAGTCAGGTGAGTGTGCTACCAGTGAACCATAGCAGACACATCAGGATCAGCTGGTAAGGATTTCCTAACTAGAATCTCCCTGTACTGATTCTGCCTCTTGCCCAAACCCCACCCCAAGTTGAAAATACTGCTTTTATTGTATGGAATTCCTGAAGTACCAGACTATTGAATGTTAGTGTTTTATATAGGTTTTGGGAGTCACTGTCTGCCTGACTTCACAGAAGTTTGAGTACTCTACACAACAGAGCTAGTTTCTTTTTTTAGATTCCCATCTGAACTGCACCAGTGTGCCTGCCATGTATTTGATGGATGAGCCAAGATTACATCAGCAAATTTTTCTATAACTAACTGGGATATTAGTTTTTAGAATTTTGTTTATTCTTGACTTAATTTGCATAATAACTGCTTCCCAATTACTTAACATTTTAGGTTCCTTTTCCTGAGCTTCATGGAGAAAGTACAGAATACATAGGACGTGCCGAGGATGCAATTATTGCTTTGTCTAACTACAGATTGCACATCAAATTTAAGGAAACAGTTGTGAATGTAAGTGTTGAAAGAATTTTTGAATTATCAACAGCTGACCAAGTGAGCTTTATTGGATTTTTTTGAATCTGGTACGAGTTACAAAATTTGTTTTCTCTGGTGGGTAATTCATGCAAATAATAAACTAGTTTGAGTTTTTACAAGAAAAGCTTTATTATAGAGGGGTGTGCATGTGTGAAAGCAAGATGAAAAATGGTGAGTGTCATTTTTGTAGTGATCAGGATGCAAATGTGTGGGAGGTTTGAATGCACTTTACAGTAAGATTGTCCAACCTTTTGGAGCAGCATGATTACATTTTTGTGGCCCAACAAATAAATAGGATGTGTCTGAGTAAATCACTTTGAATCAGACAGACTTATGATTAAAAGGTACATTGAATTTCCAATCTATTATGCATTTCCTGAAATCTTTGACATGTCATCTACCTAATTTTTGCTTCTGCCCCTGTTTTTTTTCCTAACTGTTCTCTTTCCCTCTCCCTATAATTTCTTTCTTGCCCCTCTTACGTGCACTTTTCCATGCCCCTTCCCAGTGCTCTCACTCGGGTTCTTTTATCAACATTCCCTACTCTCATCACATCTGCTTGCACCCCCTCCCCCATATTGACAATCTTCTTCCCACCCTCAACTATCACACCTTCCTTGCGCTCTATGCTCACTCTCCTCAATCTCACTTTCCCCGTGCAGTCTTATTCTCAAGCTCATTCCCCATTCTCGTGCACCCTTTTCTTTTCCCTTAATCTTTTGCCTTCTGTTCTGATTCTTTCTGCCTAGAATTGCAGAAACAAGTAGTAGTATTGGTACATAGGCAAGCAGGTGAGTTAGAGACAGCAACATCAAGTTGTAAATGAGCAAATTACAACACAGCTCAGCTCTTTACTGTGTTGATTAAAAGCAGTAGCATCAAGATTTGGGTGGTTCAGTGGGCTAGGGGAGCAGCGTCATTAACCAATTTGTCTGGAACATCATGAGAAAAGATGTTTTTTGGATTTGGAGTCCAAGAAGCTGGTTTGCATTTATCTGGAAAAGGGAGTGCACTGCAGTCTTTTGAGGTAATAGAAGTGATACAATTTTCTGGTCCAGCCATTGAGCCCTGCTTAGTCCATTTCTTTCAAGATCAGTTGGCTAAGTGTTGATTGCAAACTACCTTCACATTCCCAGCTCCACCACAGATAGATAGGTGAGCATTACTAAGGAAAAGTACTAACTTCTAGAAATACCCCTGAAAGAAACTGTTGATCTTCCAGTAGGGCATTATTAGACTAACAGTGCTGTGAGCTGTGTGGTGGGAGCATATTGCATTGACGCTGTTGTCATCCTCCTATCAGTGTCATTGTACTACTCCTTCAGACAAGGCATATAGATTTGTGGACTTCTAAGGATGGTGCTGCTGGGAGTGGGAAGTAGTTAACCCCGTGAAGAAAGCTGGCAATGCTATATATTTTTTTGAAATCTTTAATTTTATAACCCCAATTGAAAAACCTGTCTGCAGGTTTTGCAGCAGTAAGCAATTTAGGCTAAAGCACTCACCTTCACTCTCTGACCAAAGACTGTACACAAGGGGGGACCAGTTAAGAAGTGATCCACGGTCTGGGTAAAATTGAGAAGTAGCAGAATTTGGCCGTTGGATTGCACATTTCTGCTTTCCAAAATTCTGCAAATACTGTAGCTCGGCTGCATGCTCTTATTAATACATGAAGAACTTGGAAGAGTTAAGGATGACTGTTGGAGGATTTTATCTTTCAATCACATAACTGGAAAAATGTTTGCATTCGAGACTACTCTATTGGGTTTAGTCCAAACAGAGGATATGCATTGCTCTGTTAAATGAAAATACAGAATGGAGGTATTTTAACTTTCTGAATTCTACTTTATAGCTTGCAGAGCAAAGAGATTTAGCTTTTCTGTTTTGTTTCTGGTTTCCTGTATAGAATATTTATCAAAATACCTCTTGTGAAATGACAGTAAGTATGATTTCTTTAAGTAATCCTTGCATCATTGATCAAAATGTTATAGCATAATGCTGACAGTGCATTCTGGCATTGCAAACCTTCATGCACGATTGAGTTAAATTGTGATTTTTAACCTAACATTGCACAGTAATGATAATAGAATTTCCTAAAGCAGTGTTGTAACTAGGCCTTTTTAGTGTATTGGTAGCAATGTACTACAGGGAAAAGTCAAACTTAATCAACGTGCTTTGATGTTCTATGATTCTTATTATTCATTCTGACTGAGACCCCATCAATGACTAGCACTATTACTTCATCCTACTGTTACACAACTCAATGTTCTCTGCAGAAACGATTCAAGTTTGGGACAATAAAATCTATACCTTGTATTGCTGCATGAATTAAACATTCCAATGGACATAACATCAAAATATTAGTGCCCATTATTATGCTTTACTGGAATCCTAACAACACTGCTGAAGGATTTGTAACCTTTTATCATACTAATTAAGAATATCACTGCTATAATGCAGTTAAGAATAAGATTGTGCTGCAAACTAATACCTGTTTCCACTTAAAACTGATTTCCTAACTAAATTGATTTATGCCAGTAATATATCTTAATTGAGTGGCTATAATTGAAAATGTATTAAGCTAGTTTCAGAATTCTCTTACACTTCATTTTTGTTCCATCACTTTCAGATGTTCCCTTACCAGCTGCATTAAGCTGCAAGCATGGACAGTCTGAGCCATGGAATCAGTTGCTTGTTTTTTTTTTGCACTGCCTGTCTCAGCACTCCCGAATTAATGATGCATGTTCCATATGGCTACTTTGCTGCTCTTGAATGGGCTTTTGATAAGTGAGAGTATGTTTTGTTATCTAGTAGGAGAATTAAATAGTTCTAGTATTTAAATGAACCTCTGTTATTGTAATACAAAGCATGAAAGGGTCCTTCCCATGTTTTCCCTACTTCATCAGCTTCAATACTTTTTTAAAAACTCAATTTCTTGCCTTAAAGTGGTAAAGCATTCTGGAGTAATGTTACGTGGGAACCAGCAATGATATGAGCTCTTTTCATAGTGGCTTACAGTTCCATTTGTGCTGCATACTTGAGACTACGGTGAACGTTGTTGAGCAGTTCAACAGTAGGGGGCAATCCTGATCTTGTCCTCATCTAATGTTAATCCATGCACTTCCCAGCAGCCTCTGGATGGCAACCAGATGCTAGAATCCTCGTTTATTTTAATCCTCCCTTTCTTCTCCCACCCCTCACCCAAAAAAATCTTCCTTCCCATTCTCAGAAAAAGTGCTAGGACACTGATGACATTCATTATGCCCTCGCTGACACTGAAACTAAGGCCGATTAATTTATCATACACAAAGGATCAAACTTAGAACCTCCCTGGTCTGTGTGACTCAGTGTTACTACTTAGCACACTTGATCATTAAGCCTTGCTAAAAGCTTTTTATTGATTAAAAGAAGCATACCCATTTTGAGCATTTCTTTAAGTTATTATCCTATAGGTCCTTCACCCTCATCCAGCATTTTATCCTACAGCCTAGGGGTGAGATCCTCAATATCTCCAATTGATCTTTGTCAAACAATGTGATTCTAATATCTCATCCCTCAGAAACTTAGAATATTACATTTAGAAACATACCTCAGAGTTGGTGACATTTTTCTTTAAATGCTAATAAATTTGAATCTGAGATTGAAATTTTGGATTTTGCAGTTGAAAATTTTACAGCTGATCTATATGGATGGTGGCTCTGGCTTAGTCAAAGCACGCAAGCCTCTGAGTCATGAGGCTGTGGTTGAAACCCCACTCCAGATATGCGAGCACATAACCTAGGCTGACACTTCAGTGCAGTACTGAGTGAGTACTGTAGTGGCACATGTGTGATGTTTCCAATGATATGTTAAACCAGTGCCCTGTTTGCACTGTGATGGATGTATAAGATCCCATGACACTTCTGAAAGAAGCACAGATGATTTTTCCAGTTTCCCGGAACAATGTTTATCCTTTGACCAATGACACCAAAAACCAATTATCTGCTCATTTATCTCATTGCTGTTTGAGAGAACTTGCTGTGTGCAAATTACCTGATGCATTTGCCCAAGTTAGAACTGGTTCTACTTTTCAAAAATAGATAATTGGTTGTGAAGGTCTTTGAGATACCTTGAGCTTGTGAAAGGCACTTTATAAAAGCAAGTTTGTTTTATTTTTTCTCTTGTATTGCTTTCAGAGGGAATTTTGCAGGACCTGTTCAGATCTTGGATACTGTCAATGATCTGTTGACCTAGTGGACCAAATTCCACAGTAGCTTTGTAACTGATTACTGTTAATCTACCTGGCCACTGTATATTCCTTGAAAAATCATATTTTGTCTGGTTCATTCTCATTATACTCCATGCCTTTAAAGGGAAAAGGTTAGTGGAAGAAAATGAGCATGCTTCTTTTAGCCAAACACAAAGGCTCCCTTGTGTGCAAGAAAACCACTTTGCTCAGTGCACAAATAGGTTGTTGAGCAGCCAGGCTGTAACTAGGAAGAGACACCATCCCTGCCTTTTATGGTAGGGTTGATTTGCTTTTATGTTGTCTTTGGGGAGGTACTGACTCCACTGTATCCACAGAACCTGCCTTTTGAAGAATGCATCATCTCTGGAAGCACCAGCATGCTTCCTTCTATTTAACTATTTACACTCAGTTAACCAGAATCTGAATTAATTTTCTTTGCCTTGCAATAATAAAGAGCAATATGGTCAACAATTACAATACATAGTAAGATTAATTAACACGGTATACTTGGTGTGGGATAGAAGCTCCACTGAAAAAAATAGTAACATTGCAATTAAACCTTCTATAACCAAAATGTGAATTCTTTTGAACAATTGGGTCAAAATAAAACCTCTTTCCTCACAAGAAAAACAGTGATATGGGAGATCTGACTGAACTGGCAATTACTTGCAGAGCAGGGTAAGGGTGCGCTGATTCCAGCATTTAGCAGTTGCTGGGTGTGCAAACCCTGGTTAGGAGGTGAACTGTTGTGCTTTAAATGGGGTTAGCATTCAAGATGCTTTACATTGTCTTTGTACCAGGCTTAATTGACAAGTTTATGCTTGGAGACTTCTTAGTCTCTATTAAATGTGCCAGATGTTGGCAAGTTCAACCCTACTACCAAGTAAGTATCTGTGACAACTTTGGCTATCAAGTAGCACATACTCAACAATAACCTGTTCACTGATGCTCAGTTTGGTTCCAGCAAAGCCACTCGGCTCCTGACCTCAATACAGACTCGGTCCAAACATGGACAAAGGAGAAAGAAATGAGGTGAGAGTGACTGCTCTTGACATCAAGGCAGCATTTGTGGCATCAAGAAGCCCTAGCATAACTGGAGTCAATGTGAATCAGGGGGAAACTCTCCACTGGTTGGAGTCATACCTAGCATCAAAGAAGGTGGTTGTGGTTGTTGGAGGTTAATCGTCTCAGCCCCAGGACATCACTGTAGGAGCTCCTCAGGGTAGTGTCCTAGGCCCAATCATTTTCAATTGCTTCATCAATGACCTTCCCTCCATCATAAGGTCAGAAGTGGGGATGTTTGCTGATAGCACCATTTGCGACAACTCAGATACTGAAGCAGTATGTCCATAAGCAGCATTCAGGTTTGGGCAGATAAGAGTAACATTCATGCCAGGCAATGACCATCTCTAACAAGAGAGAATCTGTCCATCTTACCTTGACATTCAATGGCATTACAATCACTGAATCCCTCACTATCAACATCCTGGGGATTAGCATTGACCAGAAACTGATTTGGACCAGTCATATAAATACTGTGGCTACAAGAACAGGTCTGTGGCTGGAAATTCCACAGAGAGTAATTCACCACCTGCCTCCCCAAAGCCTGTCCAACATCTAAAAGGCACAAGTCAGGAATGGGATTGAATACTCTCCACTTGCCTGGATGATTGCAATTCCAACTACAGTCAAGAAGCTCAACACTATCCAGGAGAAAGCAGCCTGGATCGACACTCACCCTCCACCTTCAACATCTCCTTCCATCACTGATGCACAGTGGTAGCAGTGTGTACCATCTAGAAGACACATTGCAGCAACTCACAAAGGTGCCTTCAACAACACCTTCCAAACCCATGAACTCTACCACCTGGAAAGACGAGGGCAGCAGATGCATGGGAAGACCACCACCTTCAAGTTTCCCTCCAAGCCCCACACTATCCTGACTTGGAACTGTATTACTGTTCCTTCACTGTCACTGGGTGAAAATCCTGGAACTCCCTCCTTAACAGCACTGCAGAGTACCTACATCACATGAACTACAGCGGTTCAAGATGGTGGCTCATCTCCACCTTCTCGAGGGCGATTAGGGATGGGCAATAAAAATGCTGGCCAAGCCAACAATGACCACATTCTGTGAAAGAATTTTTAAAAAAGAAATCATTGTCCAAGGTAAACTCCGGGTTAAAAAATGATTATTAGAACTTGGAACCCGGTTGTTATTTTAGCCTCAGAAAACTGTTAATAGTTTCAGAGCTAGACATTGGTAGCTGTCCTGAATGTTGATTCAACATGTTCTTTGATAGGCAATATTTGCTTGAGCCTGAAATATATGGTCTTTCACTATAGTGTTTTTTCTGTCTATTAGGGAGAACAGGAGTTTAAAGACAGTCTGATACTATTTTCAGTATAGCAGTACAGCAAAATGAATAATTTATAGCTTCAACAATGTTACATTGCATTCACTATGTAAGTGAAATTACATTTCAGTTCATAAAAGGCACAGCCCTACAAAGAGAAGTTGACTTTTAAACAGGACACTTGGGTGAATAATAACACTTGATTGAGACAAGGTTCTGTATATTACGTACACCTTTAATGAATTCGAAATCTGGTTCTTCTCATTTGTTCTTTCGACAGCTCTGTTTAGAGAAGCTTTTGGATCTCAAAAGGTTTAATTGTGACATAACATTGATAACCACAAAAGAAATAGGACACTCGTGGTTTTATGCCAACTGAAATGTTTATTTCAGCACACTGGATTTGTTGTGGGAAAGCAGTTATACTACCAACATTACATAGTAGCGTTCAATTACTTTACAACATTAAGTGGCTCATGTGAATGGAGCTTTTTAAAGAATTTAATTAAAATTCATTCCAATTCAGTTAAGTCAGTTTATAATACCAAATGGATCGGATATTTCATAATGTTTAATTTACCAAAATGGAAAAGTCATGCTTACTTTTGAAATAGTTGTCTTCACCTTTTAAGAAGCAATTAGCCGTAAGAGAGATACAAGCAGAATGCAAACAGTTAATTTGAAGAATGAATTTTCTCGTGTTGAAATAAGATGCCTAATTCTATAAGGCTGATGCCTTCAGTGAGTATTATGGATAGCATCCTAAAAATTACTGACTTATAGAATTTTGTAACTATATTGATGATCTCATCATCAGTCTATAGTCCATTGATGTTCCAAAAGTTACGTGCAAACACAGTCCATTTAGAAACTGGCCGAAAACGTGTAACATGTGCAACTTAATTGAACCTAAAATAAATCCCTCTACGTTTGCATATATTCCTGGATCACTTAAAGTCTAGAATGTAGTGCACATTTGAATAAATTACTTGACTCTTTTGCTCCATCTCTATATCACACATTTCCTCTGAATTTGAACATTCACAGATTCACTTTAATTTGCCATTTAGTCTTGGTTTCAAATGGAATATGGCATTCTAAGCCTTTAAATCTGGAAAAAAAATTGTAGAAATCTTTTGAAGTTAGTTTGGTCCTTTCAAGTCAGTTCAAAATTAGTTGGAAGGTCTGGGATTGAAAATAAAAGTCATATCAAGTATTCTGTGGAAATCCAAAAGGATAAATAATTTTGCACTATTAAAAGATTGTGTATGCCAATGGTATTCATTCTTTGTACTTTAATCCTCACAAGTATAATGGAACACTGAAATCAAGTGGGGAAAAATCAGTGGAGGCAGTGAGAGGGAATGAAGACATAGGAGTTCATGATCACAAAGTAGTTTTGTTCTCCATTCACATGCAGACAATATAAATTGAACCACTTCAACACAGCTGAATTGTGCTGAATTTCTCTCCATATAAATCTTTTAAGTGTAACCCTCCTTGCATATACATGTTTCTTGCTCTTGTTTCTTAAGCATTTTGCCAGATTTATATAGAGGTTGTGCACAAGACATTTGTATGTGCCTGCAAAATGTGTGAACTGCATCAGAAGTATAGGTACATTATCCAAAATCCAACTGTCTGAAAATTAAACATTTTTCTCTGTGAAGATCTGGTGCAGCTCCCTGAACAGACTAAGTGCGGGAATGAAGAGGCCATTCTCTGGCTAATCCCAGAGGACAGAATCAATTAGAGTTGTGCACACACAGGATCTTAGTGCTTCAGTTAGTAAAGGCAATCAATAAATAAGCCTAGGTTCAATTCCTGATCTATACTAAACTACCTGATCTTCTGAGGGCATTGTTATAGGAATGATACAACTGCCCTCAGGACCCCTGACAATAGAGCATAAATTCAGCCAGCGTTCTCTAGTATCTGTGCCCTGGTCTGCATTTCCAGGGAGGGATGAATTGAATATTTTTGTGGTGAGAAGCAAATGTCTGAGAGATTTTGATGTCAGGAGAAAACAGCTCTAATGGTCTTTTCACAAAACAAATATATATGCAATTCTTTCCTTCTATATCAGTCTTGTCATTTCAACTACCTGACAGTGTTTCAGCACATTTCTCTAAATCTCCAGGATTAAACTCACAATTGGTGACAGCCTGGTGTTTAGAACTATGGTTACATCCTTTCCATGTTTAACGGTAACTTCCATATAAACAATGTTAGAATGATGGGAGAGGGTAACCAATCATTCACACAAGCTGCCTATTCCACCGGTGCGTAATCCAAAATCCTGGAAAATCTGGCACAGTCTTGGTCCGGAGGGTGCTGGAATTTTGACATCAGATCTATAATAAGTATTCTGAAGAGTGAGCAATTCATGGGTTTTTTTGCATGTAAGAATATTTAATTGGTTGTACATGCTTAATTATATTTCAATGATATAAATGTACAAGTAGTTGGTTTCCTATGAATATGTGCATTTTATGCTGCATGATTACAGTTATGTATTATTTCTTATTTGACATTTTCATAACGATTTTAATAGAAATGCAAACATCTAGTTTGAAAAATCTTGAATTGCACACTTAATATAAAAATAATAGAAACTAACTATTTTTGCATTAGTATGACCATCTGCCAAATAGTCTCACTAGTGAAAGCTTTGCTTTTTATGATACAAACAAGTACAAATTAACTTCTGGTAGCCGATAGCTACTTAAAAGAAGTTAGCGTTGATGTAACAGAAATAGTAGTCCACATCTTAAACAATATTTTAACATGATTAAAATGTAAGAAAAGATGGTATGTTTAAATATTCATGTGTATGCTTGTTTTATTTCTGTACAAAGATGGATGGTTGTTTTTTTTTTAATGTGTTTTTCCACCATATGTTTGGATTTATATGCAAGATGCTTACCCAAATACCATTTGTTCCTCTATTTAGGCATTCAAGTTCTGGATCTAAAAGTATACATGTACTTAGTCAGCTCCCCAGTATCATAATGAAACTTTTCATGTACATGGCTTACTATCTTTCAGTCCCTCCCTAACAGCACTGTGGGTGTACCTACACCACATGGACTGCATCGGTTCATGAAGGCAGCTCACCACCACCTTCTCGAGGGCAATTAGGGATGGGCAATAAATGCTAGCCTAGCCAGCGACACCCACATCCCGTGAAAGAGAAAAGTATTTTTCCTCTCAATGACAGCTTGATTGTTGTAAGTGTCCATAAGTAAGATACCAAGAAATGCATGAAAGTACTGCAAGGTCCCATAGATTTCCTAATAACTAAAGACTTATTTTCTGGATTCAACCCTTCTAAAATTCAGGCATTCTTGTATGTGACAAATTTACTACTAAAGGCATTTCTAAAGGAGTTGCATGCCAGTGTTAACTTGGAGGACAAGCATGTTTCCAACTTTAATGTGCTTCATTTGTGTTAACACGATTACAAAGTAGAAAACCAATAAAATATTTTAAAAAAAACTCACTGGTCGAAAGTTTAAAAAATGTAAATTTAGCATCATAAGTTTGTTTTTTGACAGGAGGTTTTAAAATTGCATCAGTATTGCTAAAAATTTACATTCAATTAGTTTTATACAATTCTTATTTCACTTCTGCTCCTGGACTACTTCAATTACAAGGTGAGTTTCATCTCAACTTTAACAATTTTGTCAGTCATAGAAACACTGTATCTGATGGTTGTAGATTAATAGCACACAAACTTCCTTGGGTCATCAGGATTAATAAGTAATAGAATAAAATTTGCAACACAATAATGCATAACAAATAGCCAATATTCTTGTAATCTGTTCTACTGAGTGGGGGAAATAAGCTTGGTAATCTCATTATGGGCCTTAACCCTTCAAGGTTTCTCATTTAAAATACACAATGTGGGTGGTTGTGGGTGACCCTGTAAATTTAGTGATGCTTTTTGTCCTACTTGAGCTTAAAAGCTATGTTGAAAAGAACCAATTCAATGAACTAATATCATAAAATCCCTTCTGGCATTTTTCTAAATAGTTATTTGTCAATAATACCGGTTTATGAATTACTAGGCAGTAAACCAGGTTTGGGATTCAGCTGGTGATGTAGCATTTTACCACAAACACAAGGAATAAAGCTTTTTACCCTCAAATCCTGTAATATGATAGAATTTTATGTTGAGTTTGAAAGTGATTTGATCCTAAATCTAAACATAAACTATGTAGGTGAGGTAAATTGGCTAAGGTAGATTGGGAAGCTAGATTAAAAGATGTGATGATAGACAAGCAATGGCTAGCATTTAAAGAATTAATACATAATTTGTGCCAAACATGCATTTCTTTAAGGCACAGAAACCCCCATGGTTCAACCGTGGTTAATGAGGAGTTAAAATAACATTAGATCAAAGGAAGAAAATTATAATACCAAAAAGCAAAAAGAGTAGTAAGCTTGAAGATTGGGATGATTTTAAAACTCAACAAAGGAGAACCAAGGAATTGATGATGGAGAATAGTGGACCAGCAAGAGACATATAGAAACATTTACAGTTTTCTAGATTGGAAAGTAGCAAACATTACTTCTGTTTAAGAAAGGAGGAATAGAGGAAATGGAAAATATAGTTAGGTAGATAAAATTACTCTATTATTAGGGAATATGGTAACAGAACCCTTAAATCAAAATGTGGTTAAGCAGAATCAACATGGATTAATGAAAAGGAAATCATTTCTCTGACAGATCTGGAGGGTTTTTTGAGATGTAACTAGTAAGGTAGATGAGGGAGAACTCAGTGGATGTAGCATTTGGATTTTCAAAAACATTTGATAAGGTGCTACACAAGGTTATTACACAAAATTAGGACTCAGGACCAGGATAAAATATTAGCACGGATTGAGAATTTGAAAACAGAATAGGAATAAATCGGGCATTTTTGGGTTGGCAGGCTGTAAGTAGTGGGGTACTGCAATGATCAGTACTTGGGTTTGAGATGAGGGGACTGAGTGTAAAAGCCAGTCATTAATATAGATTGTAACACATCCAAATTTGCTGACAATACTAAATAAGGTGGCAAGGAGGATGCAGAGGCTGCAGCGGGATATAGGCAGGTTAGGTGAGTGAGCAAGAACATAGGAATTGGAATAGAATATGGTTGCAGTGTGAAGTTAAATGGAAAAGCCGAATATTTTTGAATGGTGGGGAGACTGTGAAATACTTGCATTTGGAGAGTTCTGGCTGTCCCTGTACATGAATCACAAGTTAACAAGTTGATATAGCAAGCAATTCATAGACTCAGACATCTATAGCACAGAAGGAGGCCATTTGGCCCATGTCCACACTGGTCAATAAAGATCTGACTACACGAATCCTATTTTCCAGCGCTTGGCCCATAGCCCTAGAGGCTATGGCAATGCAAGTGAACATCTAAATACTAAAATGTTACGAGAGTTTCTAACTCAACCACCCTTTCAGGCAGAGAGTTCCAGACTTCCACCACCCTCTGGGTGAAAAAAATCCTCCTTAACTCCCCCCTTAGCCTTCTACCTCTTACTTTTAAATCTATGCCCCCTGGTTATTGATCCCTCCACTAATGGAAAAAGTGCCGCCTTATTCACCCTATCTATGCCCCTCATAATCTTATACACCTCTATCAGGTCCCCTCTCAACCTTTGTTGCTCCAAGGAAAACTACCCCAGCCTATCCAATCTTTCCTCATAGCTCAGACCCTCCAGCCCAGGCAGCATCCTGGTAAATCTCCTCTGCACCCTCTCCAGTGCAATCACATTCTTCCTATAATGTGGCGACCAGAACTGCACGCAGTACTCCAGTTGTGGCATAACCAGTGTTTTATACAGTTTCATGTAACCTCCCTGCTCTTGTCTTTATTAGCCGAGGCATAGAATACAAGTATCCCATATGCCTTCTTAACCACCTTACCTACCTGCTCTGCTACCTTCAGGGATCTATGGATATGCACACCAAGGTCCCTCTGATCTTCAGTACTTTCCAGGGTCCTACCATTCATAGTGTAATCCCTTGCCTTGTTAGCCCTCTCCCAAGTGCATTACCTCACTTTTCCAGGTTGAATTCCATTTGCCACTGCTCTGCCCACCTGACCAGTCCATTGATATCCTCCTGCTGTTTACGGCTATCCTCCTCACTGTTTACCACCCTACCAATTTTCGTGTCATCCGTGAACAACTTGATCATACTGCCTACATTTAAGTCCAAATCATTTACGTACACCACAAACAATTAAGGAAAGCATGGTATGTTAGCTTTTGTTGCAAAGGAATTGGAGTATAATTGTAAACAAGTCTTAATACAATTATACAGGGCATTGTGAAGTCATACCTGGAGTGGTGTGTGCAATATTGGTTTCCTTATCTAAAGAAGGATCTACTTGCCATAGAGGCAGTGCAATAAAAGTTCAGTAGCCTGGATCCTGGAAGGAGACATTCTTCTCTAAGGGGTGACCGAGTAGACTAGAAATTTAAAAGAATGAGGGATGATTTAATTGAAGCATATAAAATTCTTAAGGGGCTTGACAGGATAGATGCTAAAAAATTGTTTCCCTGGCTGAGAAATAAAGAACATCAGGTCACAGTGTCAGAGTAAGGGGTCAGCCATTTAGGACTGAGGTGAGAAATTTCTTCACTCAAAGAATTGTGAATCTATGTAATTTTCTATCCCACAGTTATGGATGCAAGTATCTCCAAGACACCGGTTGATAGATTTTTGGATACTGAGTGAATTATCAGATATGGGGGTGAAGGTAGAAGATTAGCTGTGACCTTGTTGAATAGCTAAGCAGGTTTGAAGGATCTATTTCTTATTTTCTTAGGACACCAGTGGTGGCTATTTGCTAGAGAAAATCAGAACTAATACACTGCTCACTTCTTTTCCCATGGCCCTTTACCTACATCTGCTTCAAATATTTATTCACCTTTTTCTTTAAAGATGTAATAGCTCCTGCCTCTCTTCCTCCTATTCTTCCACAACTCTTAAATTCTCCTTAATCTCACTGGTTTTAAATTTATTATCTTTGCACCTGCACTTAATTTGTGTCTGCTTAACACCTTGATTAGATCACTGCCTTATATTCAGGAAGCAGATTATCAGGTGTTTCATCCTTGTAAAAACTGTTTTCAAGATTGAACAAGTGCACACATTTCCAACAAGCAAGTTTAATTACACATGAATTTCCGTGACATTGAAGTAGGAACTTACTATGAACTGTATATCTATTGTAGTTATATACTTTTGTCCAATTTTTAAAAAGCTAAATAATAGCTTTAAGGCAAAGACCTGAGAAACCTTTACTGCGAGCAACTATGATTTGATTTGCACCATGTCTCTTGTATAATGTAATAGATGTGTGAAACATGTTTCACCTGAACAAATTGGTCCAAGCCATTGGAAGATAAATATAAAAAAAATGACTGTTCCTGAATTTGTAACTAACTGTACCTTCACTAATTTTAAAATTGCTGAGGTAAAGACTTTGACAATAGTAGCTGATACCATGTTCTTGACCATCTCACCCCAGTTTTAATTATTCAATCAAAGAAGTTCGTAGCTCAGAATTCAGCAATCTAGTGCATTGTACCTGTGCCAGCTCTTTTGAAAAAGCTGTCCAATTTAGTCCCAAACCCCAGCTTTTTCCCCATAATTTTGCAAATTGGTTCTCTCCCAATATATTCCTCGTTCACTGAGGATAATGGCATAAAAAATTAACTACATCTGCGAAGTTAACTAATATGGTATGAAGTTTTGTTGCATTAAAATCTTTTCAGCAATAGTTCTCTGGAAAGCTATGCATTTTTGCAGGTTGCAAATAATTTAACAGTTTACAGGATAAGACAATTGCAGAATAAAAATGCCACCTTTGTAGTAAATGTTTTGTAAGATAGATTTAATTTGTAATGTGGGAGCTTGAGTAACTGTTGCGTAGGATTGTTGGGTAGTACTGTTGTGATACAAAGCAATGGGCCTCTTGTTTCTCTCTCACAATAAGATCTTCCCTGTAAAGGGGAAGAGTCAAAAATAGCATATCGATTTAACCACTCACTGCCCTAATGGTCGATTTAAAGTATTACTGGCAAATGAGTAGAAAATTGCATGTCTTTTCCAGATGTGTGGCCCAGGAAAAACTGGAAATGATGAGAGTGATAGGGGAAAGAAAACTGAGACTTTAAAAAAAAATAGTTGTGTACCGAGCTGTAAATGACTCACCCAGCCTAATGTGTGCATTAGGGTTTATGATTTTCCTTCTGCTGAATGCACTACAGGATTTCTAAATTAATCATTATGCTATGAGTTATATTTGTAAGAATTTTTTAACCTGCTGCATGCAGCAAGAGTTTAATTCAATTAAATGCAAATTATCATGGAAAAAATATACAATTGAAAATCTGACAATTCTAGCAGATTACCATGTGGTTCAATTGCTGTGTCATTTCATTCTTTATCAACTATCCTCAGCATCCATTTGAGTGCAAGTTATTCCATCAAAATAAAAGTAAAGCAACTAAACTGCAGAATCAGGTCCAACCAGTTTCCATTACCACCACCATCTTCTGCCTGGATGAACTTGTTCTCACATTGAACAACTTCTTGTTGACTCCACTCACTTCCTCCAAATAAAAGGTGCTTCAATGGGCACATGCATGGGGTCATGGCTGTGCCTGCCATTTTGTGCGATATGTGAAAAATTCCTTGTTTCAGTCCTACTCAGCATGGGAACTCTCCATCTCATTTTCTGCTACATTGACTGTATTAGTGCCATTTTCTGCTCTTGCACTGAACTGGAAAACTTCATCATTCTCTCATTGTGATCTCTCAAGGTCAATCTCTGAGTCTTCCCTAATCTTCCTCAGCTTCTGTCTCCATATCAACAAATATTCATTTTAAGCCCACTGACTCCTAAAGCCACCTTGTCTACACTTCCTCTCACCTTGTAGGGACCATTCCATTCTCCCAGTTTCTCCACCTCCATCACATCTGTTCTGATGATGCAATATTTCACAGCAGCACTTCTGATGAGTCTTTTTCCTCAACTGAGGACCCATCTCCCAGCCCTCCCCCAGACCTGGTTGACAGGGTCCTTGACTGTGTCTGATCCATTTCCTGCACTTCTCTCATCCCCTTCCCCTGCCTTCCAGAACCACAATAGATTTCTGTAGACCTCTCCTTCCATCTTGCCATCTCCATGTTTAACCAATCACCCTTCACCATTTCTGCCACTTCCAACATGATGTCAACATCAAACACACTTTCCCCTCCCCTTTCAGTATTCCAAAGGCACATCCCTCCTTGATACCCTGGTCCATGCGTCAATCACCATCAACACCCTGTCCCCTTCCCATGGTACCTTTTCATGCAAGTGCTGGAGCTCCAATACATACCCTTTTACCATCGTCCTCGCCGCTGTCCATGGCTCCAAATGCTCCTTCCAGGGGAAACAGCAATGTTCGTTTACTTCTTTCAATTTAGCATGCTGTATTTACTGCTCACAATTCTCTCTATCCTACATTAGGGAGTCCTATTGCGGATTGGATGATTTTGAGGAGGACCTCTGTTAAAGTCACAAGCGTAGACCCAAGCTTCCAGTGCCCTGCATTTTAATTTTCCACCTTTCATGCTGACATCTCTGTCCTCAGCCTACTGTAGTGTTCTATTGAAGCTCAGCATAAGCTTGAGGAGCTAGATTTTTTGAGTATCAGCTGAGTTTGATGGTTACGAACAATTTCAGAACCCAATGCAAAAAAGATATTTTCGAACATTGGAGTGGAGAACCTATACATTTTAACCTATTTTAAATATACTTCTGAGCATTAACTGATATGAATCACTTCTGCACTGGTCTGGCATTTGATCCTAAATGTAATGTGCCTGACATCTGAATTGGTTATGATGGGAGTACAATGGCCCATGCTTTTAGCTGCAAGTGTAGACCTTGTTGGAGCTCCTAAGAAGAGACACCATAATGCTCCATTACAATGATAAGCAAGAAGGATGTATTTGAGAATTTTGTGCCCAAGTGCCCTATGATGTGCCAACACTACAAGTGGGTTCAGTTTCACAGCAGCACTAAATTGTCGACTTGGTTTCAGTTTGATGTTGTGTCTTGAGATTGGATTTGGGGTGTATTTACACAATAATTGTATTGAAACCGCTTTGCAGCAACACTATAATTGTAGTGTAATTGCAACCTTGGAAATGTAATCCAGTGCTTTTGCATGAAAGCCTTGTTGATGGCTTAGTGTTTAGTGGGTACGGGGAACTTAATGGACGAACACATCCAGAAGATCGAGTGAGAAAACTCAGTCATGATGGTTTTGTGTCCCCCAAGATTATTAGGGATTGTGTTTATGGCTCTTTAAAGTGCCACCTCTTGCTGGACTGATGATGATCACACCCAGGGAAAGCAGTTGTGCAATTTGCCTAGAGCAACTTTTTGGAATTTTGGCACGATGCTTGCTGAAAGATTATGAAGTCCACTTCTTCTTAATGAACTTGTTCATCAAAGCCATTGATCTTTGTAACACACTCCAATTTTTTCCGACTTCCATTCAGATTGCTCCTTCCCGTGCATGGTCTGTTGGATCAGAAGTTAAATCCAGATCCATAGATGCCCTTGTAGGAATTTTTGGTGAGATCATAATGTTTTTCTGTCATTGACATTAGCCCAGAGGCACCTTTTTCCTAAAGCCATCATCAATAATGTATTCTTGGATCAGTGTGTCTGGTACAGATTGCTTCTATTGGTAGACTTTATGCCTTGTGTATGATTGCACAAGAGGTTGACTTTTTTTTGACAGCAGTTTCATTGAGAAATAATACATATTATCACATCTTTGAAGTGTATTTTATAACTGATTTTCAACCTAATGTAGTCCCACTGAGCTGAAAGGTGTTGGAGAATGGTTCAGTTGGCTATCAAAGGCTACAGCAAGAGCAGGGGTAGTGTTCCATAGCCACAGAAGATGTTATTTGTAACATTGATTCAAGCTATATCAATGCCGTAACCAAAGCAGAAAAGTGATTTGAAGAGGTTCATACATGAAGTTGTGGAAAAGATGAGCACAGATATGTGAGGTGACAACACTTTCAAGAACTTTGGAGAGAAAAGGATGGATGGAATTGGTACAGTAGTTTGCAAGAACGGAGGGGCTGAGGGTTTTTTGAGGAAGGTGATTAACGATGGTATTGAGAAGGAAAGGAGCAGCATCTTGGAAGAAGGGAACAATTCAAATTTCATCTAGCATGGAAACCAGGAAAGGAATATCCAGATGGTTAACAGTTTAGTGAGAATGGAATCAAAGGAGCAAAAATTGGGTCTTTTCAATAAGATTAGTTCAGAAGGCATAATAGGACATAGGATAGGAACCAGAGAAAGTCACAGGTTCAAGTTTAGGGCACAGGAGAATTTTGGGAGAGATTTAGCATGGTGGAGAAGGTAGGGGCAGCAGCAGAGGAGTCGAACAGTTAGTCCCAGACTTAGCTGCAAAGGATAACATTGTTTCACTTGGAGGTGAAGATTGAGGTGTTGGGCAAGAGGAACTTAAGGAGAAAGTAGTAGTTGGGGGTCGTCATCTCTCCAGAATTATCCTGGAATAGTGTGTGGTTTTGGCAGAGGTGCATGAGGTCCAATAGTACTAGATGTAATCAATGCCGATCTGATAACTAAATAATTTCTGTGCCACATGCCCACGTCCAAACTCCTTAAATTTAAGGGAAATAAGATGGGCTCCATACCACAGGGAACGGCAAAGATGGATGAGCGTAAAGGTTTTACTGGAGACAGAGACAAAGGTGAAGGATGTGCAGTGATTAAATGAATTGATAACTGCAGGACCATTGTGGCACATGAAAGGCCGAAGGCAAGGTAGCTGACAGCTTAAACTCTAGGCGAACTCTAATGCAGAACACCCTCAGTAACAGCCGAGATTAAGTGCTGGAATATTGCAGTATCACTGCATCCCATTATTTTCTGATTCAAAAGCAAGAATTTGGGACTGCACTGAGCTAAGCTGGCATTTCTAGGCAGCACAGTTCAGTAGCTTGTTAGAACAGCCTAAACTATTAATATTTGATTTTTGCCAACCCAATATTCAGTCTTCAATTTTGAAACTAGTGGATATCCTGTGACACTGCTTGCAGTAGGTCAAAGGATGCACTGTTTTATAAGAGAAACATTTTACCATATAATGTACAATGTAGAAGTGCAGTTGTATGTAATTTGATGTGCCCCTTTATGGCTATTGTGTCATTGCTTTGCCCACTTCAGGTCAGTTAAATAAAAACAAAATGCTGGAAATACTCAGATCTGGCAGTGTCTGCAGAGAGAGAAAGAGAGAGTTTGTTTCAGGTCAGTGATCTTTCTCAGAATTTGTCAATTAAGACTGTTTCTTGCAAATCCTCAACCATTGAGGACTTTTTTTAAAAATGTGACTCTGAAAGCAAATGAGGCCTTTTTACCTCTGCCACTGCAGGTGAGTGGAGGTAAGGTTTTAACCCCATTCATTAGCCATCTGTAAACAACATATCTCAAAAACTAATGAATGGATTTCAACGAAAACTTGGTATACAGGGTATGGCCCAAGGAAGAACTGATTAGTTTTTGACAAAATTGTGGATCCAAATCCAGGAATTTTTTAAAAGGTCTTATCATTGGGAGATGAGGCAAATTGATTTTTTTGTAAAATGTGGGTTGTTTTACTTGGAATGTTGTTGGTTTTCAAATGTTGTGTGTTGTCTTAGATGCTGTGGTGGAATTTGTCACAGCTATCAAAATATGAACAGAGTTTTCAGAGCAGGTTGTTTGATGTGGATTGACCTGAAGCCTCCTCGGTGTGATGGAAGCTCTCAATAAAAAGATATGTAGTTACAAAGCATCAGCCAGGCAAGGAAGAAGCCTCGAGGAAGAGCTATACATTTGTAATAATATTGAGTTAACATAGCATGTGGGGGAGGTTTGCTCTCTACTGAGTGCCCTCTTGTCTGTTGATTTTTCTGTATGTTAGACATAATTAGCTTTTGTTTTCTTTTGAATGTGACACAAGTGTACAAATGTAGTACCTGAAGTGTGACACGTCTTAGAACATTTTACATGCACTAGTCAATCTTCTGGGATGTTGTTCATGGTTAGTCAAAGGAAATTACATGTATTTTAATTGTTTGCTGTAGCAGGAAATATGTTACGGCACCATCTCCGGAAAAAGCATGAATAATAGATGTTCTGGTAATTTTCCTTTAATAAATAATGGCACCATACTGTGGAACAAGTGGGAAAGAGATGATGGAATAACTTTTCCCCTTTCAACTCCCCTTGCTTGTCTGCAACAAGATGTATTTTAGAGGGAGTGTTTTACTTTTTTGAGTGATTTTCAGTAATAAAACATGAAACAGGTTTTCGGATAAGTTTAAGCCAGAAGAAAAGTGAATGCTTATTCATACAACACCCTAAAATGTAAACGTGCTCACTCCCTCCTGCACACAAATAAAGATGGATTCTAGAGACAAAGTAAGCGTTTAGGTTATTAACAGAAATAAAAGAAGTAAATCATGTGTCCAAATTTCAGTCCTTCATGATGCGTGCGTTGCAGACCTGGATAGGTCCCCTCTCATGGTTTTTTAGATGAATGGAAGTTGGAAGCCTCTGGGTCTCCCAAGTCATGGCCAGGTTTCTGTGGAGATGGGTCTTTGCAAGTGAAGACAACTTATCCCTCCCCACTCTCATTGTCTGTTTTGACCTGTTGTTCAGGCAGGGTTCTATTCTACTTGGAGAATGGTCCTCCTTGTCCTGTTGGATTGCAGACTGACTTGTTTCTGCCTGGGTTGACTGGAGTAATAAGATTTGTTATCTGAAGTCAGTTTTGATCATGTAACCACATGATAAATACTTCTGTAGCTAAAACAGAAAATGCTGGAAAAACTCAGCAGGTCTGACAGCAACAGTGGAGAGAGAAAAAAACAAAGTTAACATTTTCAAATCCTTTTAGCCCTTCTTCAGGTAAATACTCTTTATTGCCCACGGAGATGATTTGAAGTTAAAAGCCATTGCTACACAATGGAGTATTAATGGTGACTGTTCACACCTGATCTGGTTTTTCTGTAGCTCCTTAAATGTTGAGTTCAAATACATCCTGTCTGGGGGTCTGTTGATTTCAAGTTTTGGTAAACACCCAAACCATAGGAGGTGTAAATTCACAAGTGGCTTCTCATTGGTCACTTGCATTTTTAAGAACTTCCAAAAGTGTGTTCAGACATGAGCTAATCCTTTGCGCAGAAATCACAAAAGATCACCTGACCTTAGGCAACCATCTTTGATGCATATTGTCCACTTTTTGCAGAGTCTACCTTGACTGAAGTCCATATCTTAAGTTAGGAATATGACATCCTTACTGGTCATGACTGATGTAACCATTGCAGCACTGTTCATTGATTTGAATAGGTTGGGGCAAGACAAATCTTATATTTTATACATTACATGTGACAAAGCTACAAACACAACTTCTGTCTGTTGACTCTCCCAGTTACTGTCAGTTAGAATTATTTGTATGCAGAAGTTTGCACAGCATTAACATTTACCACTGAACCATTGATAGTGCAGCGCGTATCTTGCTGTTGGAGGACTCTGGCACTGCTCCCTGCCACCTCAGCACAAGTGTGCTGGGACTTATAGATGCCCTGCAACCAAGTAAGCTTTGTAAAAATTATGCTCTTATTGCCATCACACTGTCTGGAACCTTTTGTGGCACTAATATTAATCTAGTCGGTCTTTGTCATTGCATATGAGGAGCCATGACCTAGGAAAATCTTCAGATAAAGCAGGTTAGAAAGCAGAGGACAATTGGATCAGTCACAATTCAGTCTCCATTTTAAAATCATACATTCTGTTCTTATTTTTACATTCCATTATAAATTTATACATTCTCACATATATTGGAAATCGCCTATGTAAACTTATAATGTTGTCATTACACTTTGCTGGTAGTGATGCTGCTCCACTCTTAAGTCTACATAGGCAGTTGCCATTCCAAATATGGACTTGGGAATTTATAATGGAAAAGATTGACCAGAAATATGTACAGATGCAAAATTTTATAACAAAAATAACATTGGTTTGGATCTCTTTGCCTATCAGAGTTTGAGCCCCAAACATTGAAAAATATTGCTAAAAAATACTTCATATTAAAACTTTTGTATCAAGATTGCTGCATTTGAAATTCTTCAGAGGCTTTGTTGTTCTAAAGGCTTTACATTTACCACCATTTCGGGCATGTGAAAAAACAGCTTATTGATCTGGCTGGTATATGCACATCCTTGCACAATGCAAGACTGTATCATAAACCTGAGCAAACAATACAGAAACAGCATACTTCACGCTGATTCCAATAACTTGTCAGCCAACAATTCCATGAGAAGTTTGATGGAGGAAGGCATTAGGAAACAGAACTACTGCTGACTTCTCATGATTGGCATGACAAATTAGAAAAATGGTATAACCTTAAGATGATAAATGGGAGATTTATATAATCTACAAGAAAGGCAACCAAGCTTGCAGGAATTTCCCTGTGCTGGTCAAAGACTATAATCATTTCTAATTGGACTACCTGCCAGAATATGTTTATCTAACTAGAATGCAAGGCTATTAAATGGTGGTTTATAGTTGCAGTAAAAGAAAAGCTTCAGACTGTGTTTGAAAATTAAGACGACTTTTTGCTTTCATTGGCTTAATGCAGATCTCCCTAGAGCTACTTGTCTTGCAGCTTGTGTATCTGTAGTAGGTTGCCTTTAAAGGATTTACATTCTGTGTAGGTTATTGTAAAATGACCTATTTTTATGTGGTGCTTTTGACAGGTTCCTTTGCAGCTGATTGAAAGTGTTGAATGCCGTGAAATGTTCCAGCTTCATTTGACTTGTAAAGACTGCAAAGTTATCAGGTACATAAAAGCATCTCCTTTGATCCAAATTTATTTGTTTCTAGATTTTTAACTGATGTGTATATATAATGCATGTAGATTAAAGGCATATTCTTTTAGATATGTTAATGTCACATTTATGGAAACAGTATGCATTTGTAGTTATTCTCTGACATGCTTTAAAACTTCTATAAAATTTTCAAACTAATCATGCAAACGTTTCATGCCTGGAATATTGGGGTAATTCTACCTAAATTAGTTGCACAATGAGAATCATAAAAGTGCTTACCTGATTTATTAGGACTTGGAAAGGCTTTTGTTGATCTCTACTTTCTCCTTCCTGCCCTGAAAAATACCACCCACAATTAAAACCTGGTGACGGTTATCCTATGCCATGCCTTCATTGATACTAATTTGTAAATGGTTGCAAGGAAATGCAGAGTAAAAGGCTTGGTTGAGTTGCTCAATTTTTGCTTCCAAATGATGGCCTGCTAAGTGTGAATTTGAGACATGGGGAATTGGCATGCATGAACCTGTATTCTAATACAGTATTAGGGACACATTGGTGCATTGTACTGGTGGGCAACGGGTAACTGTAATTCTGTTGAAAATACTTTGGAATATACGATTGAGCCTGATTAGCGTGCATCTTAATTCAAGTATAGTTTTCCAGCATAGCTTTTCTTTTTGAGTCCGATCTATAATATTTTAAAAGCCTGTCTATGCATACTTCCTGTCTATAAAACTAGCTTTCCTTTTGTATGACAGAAACTTGTTTTTGTTATCAACTTTTGCCACTAATTTTAATGTTCACATTTATAATGAAATTGTCCACATAAACTTATTACACTGTAATTCCACTCTTCTTCCAGTGATGATGCTGCACCATTCATGTTTTGTGTCTATGAGGCTCCTTAACATGTGCAGCAGAGCATTAATTCTCTTCTCCAAATAGCATAATATATATAAAACAAAGAATATGACTTTACTAGAGTAAGGCTGCAAGCGTGATCTGATTATCTCCTGGCCTCTGACCTCACTTGACCTTAACATTACACTTGATCTTGAATTCCTGTATGCAATACCATGGGAAATTGACTTGTGTAATATAATTTTGTAATGCAAACCAAAAATAATTTCTCGTAAGAAATCAGGAAGATTAGCAAATAATCATTTTGTCTATTATAATTTGCTTAGGTAAGTTCCTAAAACTAGTTCCCAAATGCGGTACACTTACTGTTAAGAAAATAAAAGAATTTGCATTAATGTAATGCATTTCACCATTTCCGCATCAGCCCAAAATGCTATACAGCCAATGAATGTAGCTACTGTTGTGACATAGGGAAATGTGACAGCCAGTTTGCACACAGCAAGGTCTCCCCAATAGCAATGAGATACATAACCAGATGATTTATTTTAATACTATTGATTAAGAAATAAATATTGACCAGGATACCAGGAAAGCTACAATGTTCCTCTTTGGATAGTGTTAAGGGATCTGTTACGCCCACCTGAGAAGACAGTACTCCCAACTTAGCACTTCTTCACTGCTGCACTACATTGTTGACCTAGATTATGTACTTGTGTCTAGAGAGGGGCTTGACTCTTATGATTCAAAGATGAGTGTTGTGATTGAGCCAAAGCTGAAGCTATGCAAAGTCTAAAGAGTTGTTTCTTTTAACAAACATGCCCATTAACAAGGAATCTGCTGAGTGCCCTTAAGAGTTAAAATATATGGCATTGTATAAATGAGCATTGAATTTTTTGTAATTTTTACCAGCTTCCATTTAACCCATTTCATACATATGATTTTTTTTTTAACATGAACAGGTGTCAGTTTTCTACCTTTGAGCAATGTCAAGAGTGGGTAAAACGTATAAACAATGTTATACGACCACCAGCAAGGATAGAAGACCTCTTTGCCTTTGCTTACCATGCTTGGTGTATGGATGTATATGCTAGTGAAAAAGAGCAACATGGAAACTTATGTCGACCAGGTATTGTTCATCAGTGTGTTAATTTCTCTATATAATTTAGATGTAAAGTGTATTTCCTCACCATGCTATTTTCCTCAGCAAGGAAGTGGTTTTATAACAAAACATTTGCAAATGTCAAGAACCACATTTATGAATTTGGCTGACAGGAGCTGCTTTTGTTGCAGGATATATTCAATGTAAACAATGGTTTTCTTCCCTCCCCAAGCATTAATCTTCACCAGCTTTGATGTTTATAGCCTGAAAATGCTCACAGTTCTGGATTTCAAAATCATTATTTGAAAGACATGCTGTCATTTCAGAAATACAACTGCTGAGGTTCAAGATTCATTACCGAATCTCTGTGAAATTAGTTAGTCCTAGCTGGGAGTATGGTAGGGGCATTACAGTTGATCTCACTGCCGCTAGTCAAAGGAAGGGAAAAATGAACTAAAATCCCTGCTTTTGATCGCTGTTCAGTGATCCTTGCTGCAAAGTAATTGTGCATGGGCATTGAGTGAGCTCAGGATGTCCTATAGTCAAATAAGCCAGTACAGAAAGAAGGATAGTTGTTTGAGTGAGGTATCAAAAGGTGACTAACATGGTTGCAACCATAATCCCAATATCAGCCAGCTAAAAGTTATAGGACAGAATTTCCCCCCCCCCCATCGGGGGAGGGAAGTTCAGGAGCGGGTGCGTGCAAATGTGCCTCTGATCGGCTGCCATTTTACATGGGCGGGCTAATTAAGCCCCACCCAGCATTGACGCCCGCCAGGAAGCGCTATGCGCTTCCTGTGCGGGCGGGGGGGGAATTCCCTAAGCCGAGAGTGCTATTTCGCGCATGCTCACAAAAGAGCTGAGTTGGGACATGACCATGACTTTGTTAAACTTTTATTACATTTTTAAAAACCTACATGAAACCTCATCCTGCCCGTGGATAAGATTTCATGCTTTCTCTGAAGCCTGCCAGGGCTCCCAGCCTGCCCGTCAACCTTAAGGTTAGACGGGCAGGTCCTTTAACTGCTGCAATTACTTTTTAAATGGCCTCAATTGACCGTTGACAGGCCAGCGGGCGCACAGCTGATTCGGCTGAGCCCCCTCCAACCTGAAAATTGAAATTACGAGGGATGATGTCAGGAGTTCTGCCCAACGTCATCCCGCGTCATTTTACCCTGTCGGCGAGTGGGCCCCGCCCCCGCTCGCCAACCAGGAAATCCTGCCCATGGAGATTTTTCTTTTCAATGTCGTGGTCATAGCTAGCAGATATCTCAACTATAATATTTTTTCATTCATGGTGAACGTTCAATAGATCATAATTTATGCTAGAGATTCGCAATTCAAATGTTTTGAATAATTGAAGAAGTTAGTGATAGTTTTTGAAGGCAGAGAAGGAGAAGCCACTTAAGTTGTCTATTTCTGTAATCTCACCTTTATTTGTTTTCAGGAGAGCATGTTGTTTCAAGATTTAAGAATGAAGTTGAACGAATGTGCTATGATATGCAAAATGCATGGAGGATTACCAACATCAATGATAAATACAAGTAAGAAATTGATTACCACCATTGCTTCGATAAATGCTTATTACTTGATGCTTTAATTTTCTAACCTGTGTTGACCGATTGGGCACAAATATTTGATTCTGTTACTGCAAGCCATTGAAAGTATGAGTAGGTTTATCATTGTTATTTCACATTTAGAAAATCGCTCGGATGAAAGTTAGGTTGATATTGTCTTTTTGTGTTGTATCATAAATTATATGCATGTATCCAAAATTGTTATCATCTGACTTAAGTTAATGTTGATTCTTTTGTAAACTAAGTTAATCAATTCCCTGAACAGAACACAAAACTCAACCTGTGCTATTAAATACTAAAATACTTAAGGTTAGCAAAAGAACATGATCAAATAGCAAAACTTTCTATGTATTATCTTGAACATGGTTAAAATGTTTGAAATAAAAACATTTTTATAGTTGTGTATCTGAGTGTAACAGGCAAATATAGCGTGCTCTGCTCTGTTACAACACATGTTGGTACCATTAAATATCTCTAATTTTTAGTTATAATAACACAGAAGGAGACTATTTAGCCCATTGAGTCCATGTCCATGTAGAGCAATCTTAAAAAGTCCCATCAGCCACTCAATCCTCGTAGCTCTACAAGTTTATTTCCCTCGAGTGCCCGTTCAATTTCATTTGCAAATCATTTATCACCTCTGCTTCCGCCATCCCACTGGCAGAGAGTTCCAGGAAGTAATAAACAGTGCTTTGATTATATTTTGAGGTGCTATGTAAGTGAAAGATGTTTCTTTTCATGTATTGTCTTTTGTATTCTTTGACTGTCAGCATTACTAAATGAAATAAATATTAGGCTAAATATTGTTTATCTCAAATTGCAGGTTGTGTGCTAGTTACCCACAGCAGTTACTTGTACCAGCTTGGTTAACTGACAAAGAGCTTGAGAGCGTTGGAAACTTTAGATCGTGGAAGAGGATTCCAAGTGTTGTCTACAGGTGAAGAACTGATTCATAAAGATGAGTCAAAATGAGCTTAGTACTAAGTGTGCATTTGAACATGTCCTTCAGCTCATTCTTTTGAGGAGAAATATCTATGATAAAATATTGCAAGTCGTTTTTATGCGAAGAATCCATTGAACTGTCGTCCTTCCCATTAATAGCAACCTGTCATCCCAGTAATTGAAATTATTCTGTCACTTTTTTAATGTAAATTCTTCTCACCCGACATAGCATGCCTTTGAAAATGAACATACTCTGAACTGTCCAAGCGTGGTATCCACTTGTGTAAGTGCTTGTTGCTAAGCAGTTACAGAAAGTTGTCTAACCGGAAAATGATTTCCCCAAGAGGCCTTTTGGGCATTGCAATTCATGAGCTATCTGCAGGCATTTGTAAACCGTCTTTACACAGTCATTTATGACTTCACTAAGTTCAAAACCAGTTTAGTGACTATTCACTTTTCTGGTGAGTTGCTTTTCAGTTTGCTAGCTGACCATCTGACTTGATGGCTAATTTCATCGGAGTGGTTTTGGGCTCAGTACACAATAATGTTGACTTATATCACTGTATGTGTGCTTACAGCATCTTCTGCAGCAATATTTGACAAGAAATTAAATCTCTGTTTCAGAAATTGCCTGCCCAATTTTTAGAAGTATTCTCAGATTTCTCTGTTCCTGTTTTCTTTACTGCAGCCATCTTGGCTGCCTCAAGTTCAACTCCCTCTTCAGACTGTCACCTACCAACATGGCTGCTGCTTTTTTCCCAACAAAGTTAGCTAAATTTGTTAAAAGGTGGTGTGCTCTCAACTTACGTTAGTTTCACACATGCAATCAATACATAATCTACTGAAAATGGAAAATGAAAAGATAGGATGGATGCATAGAAAAGCAAAGTAAGTTGCAAGCTTTGCACGCCCTTTAACTGTATGCTGCTTCTTGGTATATTTGTGCTCATATGCATATGTTGAATGGTTTTCTTAACCGTTTTATTGTCACATTATTCTTGGTGTATTCTTCCCTTGAAGAGAGAGGTTGCAAAAATTTGCAGAAAAAGTTAGTGCAGTTAAAGCTGAAGATGAATGTTGTAAGCACATTTATTTTTGTTATTTTGTCTAGCTTTTGTCTTGACAATACATACTGTTCCTCTTTTGGAAAAGCAGGCATGTGTCCTGCTTCAGGCAACGAACCAGTTGCTGATGGTTTTATAAGAATGAGCTGGGCTGAAATGCTCTTTAATTAACTTAAGGTTTCCTTTATTCTGCATTTGAGCAATTGTTTACGATTCAACTTCTGCTGGCACAACATAGATCTGGAAACTTCTTTCCACCACTGTTTCACAGTATGCTTGATTACTATCTTGCAGAGCTAATAAAAGCAAAATACAGTGGATGCTAGAAATTTGAAATGAAAACAGAAAATGCCAGAAAAACTCAACAGGTGTGACAGCATCTGCAGAGAGAGAAACCAAGTTAACATCTTGAGTCCACATAACTCTTCAGAGTGGGCTGAGCTGTCTTGTCCAGTGTTTTAGCTTTTTCTTTAAGACTGTCGTCAGCTTACAAAAAGTTAAGATACATCACAGCTATTGAAGTTCAAAGAAATGTCAAACTTAAAAGTAACAGCACCTTTTCTAAAGGTTTTAGCAGTTTTTAAAGCAATTATCATTTTTGTGACCATGCTTACGCAAAAAGAACATCAGTTTATATACCACATGTCTTCTGGATGTTACAAGCGCTTCACACTTCATGAATTATTTTTGATGTGTAGTGACAATTTATGTAGGCAAACATGGCAAAACATCAGTAAGATCCCACAGTAATAAATCTCATCCGTTGTCAAGGTTATTCTTTCTATCATTTTATCTTCCCTACAACCCCCAGTTTTGTACCAATGGCACTCTTGAGCCTACTGCACAAAGATATGAGGACAGATCTGTGATGATGCGCTCTTACACTTCAGCACCTGAACTTTGAGGTCTCTTACAACAGAGCCACCAAGATTTGAAACTCAGGAAATCCTAGACTATAGGCACAAATTTCGCCTGGATCTTTACACATCTTGTAACATTCTTGGCTACTTTAAGCAGGCACCTTGTCATTGGTTCTATCCCACTGCTGTTCTGAAACTGGCTTCTGTGTAGTGCACAAAATACCTGTTTGTTCTTGTTTACTCCCCCCACAAATAAATAGGTAAATAAATTTTTAAAAAGACAGACCCGAGTTCCATTGTTTCCCCACTGTGTTATGGCTGTGATCTAGAACCTTGTGTGGCGATTTATGCTACCCAATCTTTATTCTTTAATGGTGAAACTCCCACTTCCAGTTACCTAATTTAAAATTAATCACAATTGAATCATTACCACTAATAAAAATTTATATGCTTTAAAAATATGTGAACAAGTATACTTTTGCTATTTCAGGCACCAGGGCAACGGAGCAGTGATTGCACGTAGTGGTCAACCGGAAGTCAGCTGGTGGGGTTGGAGAAATGCAGATGATGAACACCTAATACAGTCTGTTGCAAAAGCTTGTGCCATGGATAGCAGTCCCACCAAACATGTTAATGGCAACTGTATACGAGATTTTTCTAATGGTAGTGACCTATCTGATGGAGAATTTGGTAAGAGTTATAATGCTTTATTTTTGCATATCACTGAGCAGCTAGAATAAATTTTGTTTTTGATCAATGTCATATTGTTCTAGTGGCACTTTTGCTGATGTGATTAGTTTGTTCATAAGGCTGGTTCTCAGCATTGATATGAATTAATTGTCTTTTAATTTTAGATTCTTCAATGACTAATACAGCTGGAGTAGAAAATTTATGCAGTCCACCACATAAACTTCTAATATTGGATGCTAGGTCATATGCAGCAGCTGTGGCTAACAGGGCAAAGGGTGGTGGGTGTGAATGCCCTGGTGAGTATCAGCATAAAAATATAAATAGTGCTGGAAAGAGCATTTAAAACTGGTGCAGCTTGTATTTCAGGATTTATAGAAATGGCAAACGAGCCTTTAGGAGGCTAATAGTGGCAGATTTTTGGATCAAGTGGTTGTCTATTGATTAATACCTGAATGTAATGAATGTTCTCCCTTATCTCCCGACTGTGACTACTTTGTATCAATATTTCACAGGAATTATTTCTGCAGGTATTTATTAATGTTAAATATGTATACTTGGAAAGTTGGGAGACATAATAAGTTAAAGCGGACACCTTTCACAATTGCAACCTTGAGTTGTACTTAGATTTGCATCTAAGCAGATCATCTTCTGTGTTGGCTGCAAAGGGTTTATCTGGCCTTTGGGCAGTCTTGAGTTGGACCCTTGTGAGTAAGAACATAAATATGAGAAAATGCAGCACTAAATTTGTGATCTCAATTCAGGAGATCAATCTAGTCCTAGTCATCTAGACACAAGGGTGACATTTAAACAATCAACACAAGTGCAAAAAGAATCAAACTGATATCTAGCCTGGAGAAGCCTGAACCAGGAGGAAACACGAGAGAAATTTTGGTTTTTCACTTCAAAAGAAGTTGTATGGAAGAGGTGATCCTCTAAAAGTATATGAGATTGGAAATCATATGCACAGGTAATAATCCCCATAGAGACCAATAAAATTCAAAAAGAAATTCGACCTTCCAGTGAATGATTGCGGATCACACAATAAGATATCAAGTCGTAAGACTTTTATTGAAATCACCTGAAAGCAACATTGACTCAACACTATTTCAGCCGTAACTTATACCCTAAACTACAGAAAAAATCCTCCATTTAACTTCTACAATGACTGAAAGCCCCCTACCACGGTTATTTGATTCTGTCCATCCAGGAACCAACCAAAACTATCCTTGGCTCCTTTTGCACTTTCCAGCCAAAAGACTCCTACTCCCCAAACTGACTTTGACCGTGAGAGATGATTTGGAGACCATCCCTCTAGCCAAAGCTTCCAGCTTCATTCCTCTTGCTCTTGCTCCCCCCAACACTCGCTTCACCCCCTCCGTGTTTGTGTGCGTTCTTCCTCCTCCCCCCGCCCCATGTTTGTGTGCGTTCTTCCTCCTCCCCCCGCCCCATGTTTGTGTGCGTTCTTCCTCCTCCCCCCGCCCCATGTTTGTGTGCGTTCTTCCTCCTCCCCCTGCCCCATGTTTGTGTGCGTTCTTCCTCCTCCCCCCGCCCCATGTTTGTGTGCGTTCTTCCTCCTCCCCCCGCCCCATGTTTGTGTGCGTTCTTCCTCCTCCCCCCGCCCCATGTTTGTGTGCGTTCTTTCTCCTCCCCCCGCCCCATGTTTGTGTGCGTTCTTCCTCCGCCCCCCCGCCCCATGTTTGTGTGCGTTCTTCCTCCGCCCCCCGCCCCATGTTTGTGTGCGTTCTTCCTCCTCCCCCCACCCCATGTTTGTGTGCGTTCATCCTCCTCCCCCGCCCCATGTTTGTGTGCGTTCTTCCTCCTCCCCCCGCCCCATGTTTGTGTGCGTTCTTCCTCCTCCCCCCCGCCCCATGTTCGTGTGCGTTCTTCCTCCTCCCCCCGCCCCATGTTCGCGCGCGTTCTTCCTCCTCCCCCCGCCCCATGTTCGCGCGCGTTCTTCCTCCTCCCCCCGCCCCATGTTCGTGCGCGTTCTTCCTCCTCCCCCCGCCCCATGTTCGTGCGCGTTCTTCCTCCTCCCCCCGCCCCATGTTCGCGCGCGTTCTTCCTCCTCCCCCCGCCCCATGTTCGCGCGCGTTCTTCTTCCTCCTCCCCCCGCCCCATGTTCGCGCGCGTTCTTCTTCCTCCTCCCCCCGCCCCATGTTCGCGCGTGTTCTTCTTCCTCCTCCCCCCGCCCCATGTTCGCGCGCGTTCTTCTTCCTCCTCCCCCCGCCCCATGTTCGCGCGCGTTCTTCTTCCTCCTCCCCCCGCCCCATGTTCGCGCGCGTTCTTCTTCCTCCTCCCCCCGCCCCATGTTCGCGCGCGTTCTTCTTCCTCCCCCCCCCCCCCCCCCCCCGTCCAAATTTACAGTAAAAAGGAAGAATAACGGTGACAGATGACCTACTCTAAATTGAGCCAGAGAAAACACTTGGTGGCTTGGTTGTTGAAGTTTAAAGGGGCCCAGGTTGTTTTACCGGGAAGATGTTGTAAGTTATTCATACCTGCAAACAATCAAACTTGGTTTCTTCACTCCAAGTGTGAGATCCTACCTACATTTTGCACAATGAACAATCAAGTCCACTCGCTAATCAGTCAGCGCTCTTCTTATACAGTATAAATTGTTGTTTGCTCCTTTATTCGTAGTCATGCAATGTCCTGATCAGTGCAAGACGAAAATCTTTACCATGTCCCTTTTATCAGCACTGCTGAACAATAGGAACTTGCGTGCTCGGTCGCTCGCTCGCGCTCTCTCCCTCTCATCCCACCCCACCTTGTTTGCATGCCACGTCCCCTCCCCCAGTGCTCTTCGCTTTGTTGGAGAAAATTGTGGACAGGCAGCAGCAGAAATTGAAATCCCTGGTCTATGTTTGCAAAATGCCTAAAATCAGGTTGGAAAGGATGAGGTAATTCTTCAGCATAAGGATAAGGGCTTTCTTCAGTCCATTTATGGAAGAGTGGTTTTATCAATTTTTATATGTAACTATTATCATTTTTCAAATGCTATTTCTCTTTCAGAATATTACCCCAACTGCGAAGTAGTATTCATGGGTATGGCAAACATTCATTCCATTCGGAAGAGTTTTCAGTCTTTGAGATTTCTTTGTACACAGATGCCGGATCCTGCCAAGTAAGTTTTAAAATTTTTCTTCTTTGCTCAAAAGTTGGGAAAAAATTAGCAGTTTTATTTTTGTTTATACTTTTCACTTATATGGAAAGTGAACACAAGTTTTGTTTTGGACAGACAAAATAACTACTGGTTTTGACTTTACATCATTTTTATTTTTTGTCAAATTGTAGTTAAAACATCAGCATTTTAAAAAGTAAAAAAACTGCAAAGCTGTGTGGAAAATTAAAATCTTACGTCTAATAGCGACATTCAATGTCTTATTTGTTTGATGCAAAAGGACACACATTCATCTAAAGTATTTTCCTGATTGATTTGATTTTTGATCAGCAGTTGGTTATCAGCTTTAGAAGGTACCAAATGGCTTCAGCATCTATCCATGCTTTTAAAAGCAGCGCTACTTGTAATTAATGCAGTCGATCGTGACCAGCGGCCTGTTTTAGTACACTGTTCTGATGGCTGGGACCGAACACCACAAATAGTGGCTCTATCAAAATTACTGCTGGATCCTTACTACAGAACCATAGAGGTGTGTGTCTGTTAAGTTTTATGGGGACTTAATAAGCTAATGGGTTAGCACATTACATTAGTACATTAGTTTGTTAAACACTGCCAAACAGGAAAGTTAAAGTTTGAAAATAATAGAGATGATATTGCAAAGCTTGTACATTTCTAAAAGCTCTGTTTAATTGAACTTATAAAATGTTTTAAAAAAATGCTTCACTTGCGTAATAAGAATAAAAATCTTCAGTAGGGATAAATTTGGAAATTATTTGATGAATTGAAATGTGTAGTTTGCATTTAATCAACAGTGATGATAGGATACACTCAAGTCTCAAATGTTAATGTTTTGCTCTGAAAATATTGAGCTTAAAAGGTGCAAATAAAAATCATTGGAACACATGCTTTCTTTGTTTTCAGAGTGTTAAGACCTAATTAAAAATGTTAAGTAGTCATGATGTAAGTTCTTAGATATGTGCATCATGGAATCTGTTTGGCATTTTTTTTTAAGAAAACAAATTACCACTGATAGTGTAATTGGAAATTATACATTGCATGGAATAGACCCTTTTATAAGAATTTGTTAATAGTTTACACATGCAAAAATATGTTAAAAATATTTAGCATACCATTATTATTCGAGTGATAAACTCATATCACCACATCAGCCAGATGTTAATTTGTTTTGAGGAAGCCATATTATAACACATGCAGTCAAAAACAACAAAAACTGATTTATCCATAGTATTAGTTCATGTTCCAAAATCAGAGCAATGATAAATTTTTGAATGTTAGTAACCATCCAATTATACTGCTATTTTTGAAATTCACTTGCTGTGTGAGTTTTAATGCTAACGGCTACATATTTTACAGGGTTTTCAGGTGCTGGTGGAAATGGAATGGCTGGATTTTGGTCATAAATTTGCTGATCGCTGTGGCCATGGTGAAAACTCGGATGATCTTAATGAACGCTGTCCTGTGTTTCTTCAATGGCTGGATTGTGTCCATCAATTACAAAGACAGTTCCCTTGTTCGTTTGAGTTTAATGAAGCATTCCTTGTAAGTAGAGTTTTTTTTTAGTACTACTTTCCCTTTTGTTATGACCCCCAGCTGAGGCTACCACTGGACAAGCCTGATCCCAGGGTGGAACCCAGCTTGATAGATCCTAACTTTTATTTTTGTTTAGATACGTGGAGAGAGGCTACTGAACAGTGTCACCGGAGTCAGCTAATGAACTTTAAACAAAGCGTAAAACATCTATTAACCAAGAAAAGATGAACTATATTACAATGCTCCTTCACCCAGAACCAAACCTTTTACAGATATATACAGATTTGTAAGGATAACACACGTTACTAAGCTATCTTATACTATAATGTTCACAGTAAGTACACAGTCCATGTAAACCAATAGCCGCACTTTGGTCAGACACACCACACTCTGAAACCAAGTTACAAATGCCACCTCAACCAGATGCTATGGATTTCTCCTCAACTCCCCCCAGACGCATGTCACACTGTGAGCCAACCGGTCTCACTGCATTCTGTCTTTCACAAGGGTTTCGAATTTCCACTTTCTAAAAGCTCGCCTTGGAATCTTCTCCCAAACCAAAGCTATCTCTCAGACGCCTGCCAGAAAGGTTCACCTCCAGGGCTTTGAACTCTCCTTGCGTGTTCCTCTCCCTGGGTTACCACATGTATTGAAGCTGTCTTCCATGCACTCTCTCCCACTGACTCAGCTGTCAACAGCACACTGCTGCTTCACATGCCCATAGCAAAGAGTTACAGACCTTAATTGTCTCTTTGGACCTTCTGGCCTCTTGCAAGCTGCTCTCACCTTAAATATGCTCTCTGCAGCTTTTGTCTCTTTAAATCTGAAGCTTGGAGCCTTTCTCTCTGCCCCTCACTCTTAACTTCACATAACAGGACCTTTTTCCAGGTACCTGTCCTTCTTTTGACTAGAAGGTCTGCTTGGGATTTTCCCCATGTTTGTCTGACTCCTTTGGCCTTGGGACCTTTTTGGTTCTTTTGGGAAATCTGCTCTCACTCTGCAGTTCCTTCTCCCAGTGTCCAGCCTTTCTTGAGTCCAAGCTTCAAACTGAATTCAAAACTGCTGTTTCTTTAGTTTTTCTGTGGGAGGGACCTGCCTCTCTGGACCCCTGTTGCTAGGCGACATCTCAGTAGTGTTAGCCCAGTTTCTCTACTCTTGTTTGTTTAACTTAGCTGCCACAGTCATAAAACTCCCATTAGAAAGGCAGGCGCCTTTTAAAGTAAAACTAAAACTCAATTTGACTTTTCTTAAAACACACACATACAGAATTACAAATCAAACTTAAACTTTAAAGCTAAAACTCATTCCTAACAGCCACAAATACAAATATAACTTAAACTAATCAAAAGTGTTAGGAAATAGAGATAGATTAGTTTACCAAAATTGAATATAAATGGCTTTAATAATTTATTCCTATCTGTTTATTCTAGGCTAAATTGGTGCAGCATACATATTCTTGCCTTTTTGGAACATTCCTGTGCAACAGCGCAAAGGAGCGTGAAGAGAAACATACTCAGGAAAGAACCTGCTCTGTTTGGTCCCTATTGAGGCCTGCTAACAAAGCCTTTAAAAATCTCCTGTACACCTCACAATCTGAAACTGTACGTTTGCTTACGTCCATTTCTGTAAGATGATTGTGGTACATAGTGATCATTTGATTCCTTGTGCTTTTATAATTAATTTAAGGTTTTAATTCAATATAAAATTATCTTTTACTACATCAGAAAGATTATTTAGCTTTTTACTCAGTAAAAGACAGTGGCATATAGCTGCATAGAAGGCCAGTCAAATGGTCAGGATTGTATGCCTTTGCTTTGTTATTACATAAACATCTAAATTAGCAACTAGTCAGTCATGAATACTGAAATTGATGCTGTATGCTTTAGAATGTTTTCAGGAATTTTTCGTTAGTCATTATTATTTTTCAAGCACCTTGTGGTCCTCAAAGTAAAGTTTCAGTGGAGTGGAGGCTTCTAATTAATTTTGTTCATCAAATTTATATTATGGGACCATTTACAAATAATGGGAATAGAAATTAAGTAGAGAAAGAAATCCAGTTGTAAGGACACAAGCAGCAGAAAGTTGAATTTCTGGTGAGAAGAAATTAAAAGATTAAGTCAAATTTTAGTACTGTTCAGCTTTTAATGAAATAAGTATAGGATAAATCTGATTATGCAAGATATAAAATGTTATCTTCAAGTTAGAGTTATATAATTTGTAAAATATTTGAACGCCTGTGAGATGAGATTTCTAGACATCCTAGCACATTATATACAATCTTTTAGACCATTAACTTTGGCATTGTTCAATACTTGGAAATAACATGTGAAAACCAGAATCATTACTTGTACTCCAGTAACAATGACAGTTAACCAAAGATTATAATAATTTCAAGGCGATGACATTTCATGTTGTCAACCTGAAATGTTAACTCTGTTTCTCTCCCCACAGATGCTGCCTGATCTACAGAATATTTCTAATATTTTCTGTTTTTATTTCAGATTCCCTGCATTCTGCAGTATTTTGTTTTTGTTACAATTTTCATTCCTGAGATCAATGTTGATCATATTTTGTTAAGATCATGATTGTGTACTTTTTGATTATTATTGTTCTTAGTTTTTGTACAAGCTTTAAATTTGATTTTTAATGAATATAAACATTTTAAAAGAAAATATATTCAAAAGTCAACATTTGTGTGTTGCATATCCTAACGAAAACACTTCAACATCTAAACCAGGTACTGCATCCAGTGTGCCATGTAAGGAATTTGATGCTTTGGAGTGCAGTGTACATCCCCAATTCATCTCCCTCAACTCCTGCTGATGACCATTGTGCACCCTATCCAGTTCCAAGGTCCATCCCTGAAGAGCAACCATTGGGAAGGTAAATTTCAAGCTGAGAATCTGCTCTTGCGAAGTAAGATCATTACAACTTTGGTTATGAACAAGCAGGGATTTTTCATAATGTGAGATGAAGCAATCCTTTGGGAAAATATTTAATCATGAATCTACTGACCCATGTATATGAGCCTTCTATATGGCCTTACATTTATTTCGCACCGCAATTAAATTGGCAAGAACATAACATAGGCATCAGGAGCAGGATCATGGCTGATCTTGGACTTCAATTCCATTTTCTCCCTTGATTCCCTGAGAAATCAAAAATCTGCCTATCACAGCCTTAAACCTCTGGGGTAGAGAATTCCAAAGACTCACAACCCTTTGAGTGAAGAAATTTCTCCTCGTCTCAGTTCAAAATGACCGTGCCTTGTTCTGAAACCGCACCCCTTTTCTAGATCCTCCAGCCAGGGGAAACAACATCTCAATATCTACCCTTTCAAGCCCCTTCATAAGTTTGAATGTTTTAATGAGATCACTTCTCATTCTTCTAAACTCCAGAGTAAGGGAAATCTCTGAAGTAAATTTCAGTCCTTTGCTGACTGCCGTCATCTTCACGATGATTTCTTGTGCACAGAAACTCTTAATTGTATGGCAGTCCAACTTTTTTTTTCAAAAGCTGACTTGATGTTTTAAATTTGGAAATACAAATATTAAAGTATATTTTGATATTTGGTGGTGTGTACTTCAACATTTTAATTGATCCTAAAATATAGGAACCGGATTAAGCAAATTGAAATAGGGAGTGACAAGGTATTGGAGGTGATGGCAGGCTTAAAAGTGGACAAATCTCCAGGTCCAGATTATTTGTTTCCCAGACTGCTGAGGGAGGCAAGGGAGGAGATCGCAGGGGCTCTGACCCAAATTTTTAATTCCTCTCTGGCCACAAGGGAGGTGCCAGAGGACGGGAGAACAACTAACGTGGTTCGGCTATTTAAGAAGGGTTGTAGAGATAAGCCAGGGAACTACAGGCCAGTGAGTCTCATGTCAGCAGTAGGGAAACTATTGGAGAAAATTCTAAAGGAGAGAATCTATCTCCACTTGGAGAGGCAAGGTTTGATCATGGATAATCAACATGGCTTTGTCAGAGGGAGGTCATGCCTAACAAATTTGATTGAATTTTTTGAGGGGGTGACCAGGTGTGTAGATGAGGGTAGGGCAGTTGATGTATGGATTTCAGCAAAGCCTTTGACAAGGTCCCACATGGGAGACTTATAAAGAAGGCAAATGCTCATGGGATGCAGGGTAATTTGATAAGGTGGATTCAAAATTGGCTTAGTTGTAGGAGACGGAGGGTGATGACAGAAGTACGCTTTAGTGACTGGAAGCCCGTGTCCAGTGGCGTACCACAGGGATCTGTGCTGGGTCCCCTATTATTTGTCATTTATAAAAACGACATAAATGATTATGTGGGGGGGTAGGATTAGTAAGTTTGCGGATGACACAAAGATTGGCAGGGTGGTTAACAGTGAGGTTGAGTGTCTTGGGCTACAGGAAGATATAGACGGGATGGTCAAATGGGCAGATAAGTGGCAGATGGAATTCAACCGTGAAAATTGTGAGGTGTACACTTTGGAAGGAGTAATTTGACAATGAAGTATTCAATGAATGGCATGACACTAGGAAGTTCTGAGGAACAAAGGGACCTTGGTGAGTGTGTCCATAGATCTCAAGGCAGAGGGACATGTTAGTGGGGTGGTGAAAAAGGCATATGGGACACTTGCCTTAATCAATTGAGGCATAGATTACAAAAGTAGGGAGGTCATGTTGGAGTTGTATAAAACCTTGGTGAGGCTACAGCTAGAGCACTGTGTGCAGTTCTGGTCGCCACATTATAGGAAGGATGTGATTGTACTGGAGGGGGCGCAGAGAAGATTCACCAGGATGTTGCCTGGGATGAAACATTTATGAAGAGAGGTTGGATCGACTTGGGTTGTTTTCATTGGAGCAGAGAAGACTGAGGGGTGACCTGATCGAGGTGTACAAGATTGAGGGGCATGGACAGGGAGCAGCTGTTCCCCTTTGTTGAAGGGTCAGTCACAAGGGGACATAAATTCAAGGTGAGGGACAGGAGGTTTAGGGGGGATGTGAGGAAAAACATTTTTACCCAGAGGGTGGTGACAGTCTGGAATGCGCTGCCTGGGAGGGTGGTGGAGGTGGGTTGCCTCTCATTCTTTAAAAAGTACTTGGGTGAGCACTTGGCATGTCACAACATTCAAGGCTATGGGCCAAGAGCTGGTAAATGGGATTAGGTAAGTAGATCAGGTGTTTCTCATGTCGGTGCAGACTCGATGGGCCGAAGGACCTCTTCTGCACTGAGTTTCTGTGAAGTCATGCAGCCCCTCAATCTTGTTCTGCCATTCAATTAGATCAAAGCTAATCTGTATCTTAACTCTATCTATCCCCATTGGTTCCATAACCCTAATTTCTTTGCATGACAGAGAATATTAATTTTAATTTTGAAATTTTCAATAGACCTAGCCTCAGCAGCATTTTAGGGAGAAAGTTCCAGATTTGCACTACCCTTTTTATGAAGAACAGCTTTCTGACATCGCCCCTAAATGTTCTAACTGTAGGATTATCCTTGTTCTGGACTCCCTCCATCAAAGGAAATAATTCCTTTCTATCTACCCTATCAAATCCTTTAATTATCTTATGCATCTCAATTAAATCGCCCCTAAATCTTCTATATTCAAGGGAGTACAAGCCTAATCTAGGTAACCTTTCTTCATAATTTTAACTGTAGCATAATTCTGGTGAATCTGCACTGTACCCTGCTATCACCCCGCAGTTCCCTTTCCCAGTGTCCAGTCTCTCTCGAGTCCTAGCTTGAAACTGAATTCAAAACTGCTGTTTCTTTAGTTTTTCTGTGTGTCTGTGGGAGGGACCTGCCTGTCTGGACCCTTGTTGCTAGGCAACAGCCCCGTTTCTCTACTCTTGTTTGTTTAACTTAGCTGCCATTGTTGTAAAACACCCATTAGAAATGCAGACACCTTTTAAAGTGAAACTAAAACTCAATTTGACCTTTCTTAACACACAGATACAGAAATACAAATCAAACTTAAACTATAAAGATCAGTATATCCTTCCTGAAATATAGTATCTAGAACTGAATGTAGTGTTTCAAATGAGATCTAAATAGAACTCTGTAAAAACTAACATAACTTTCATCCTTTTGTATTTCAGTCCTCTTGAAATAAGAGCTGATATTCTATTAACCTTTTTAATTACTTTTACTACTGGTCCATAAGGTCCTGGTGATTTCTGTATATGGTCATCCAAATTTCTATGCTTCTCTACATTTCCTAGCATATTACCATTCACAAAATACTCTGATCCATCCTTTAGGTTAAAAATACTCATACTTTGCTATATTGAATGCCATCTGCCACAGTTTTGACCTCACTTAATCTATCATGTGTCACTTAGCAACTTCTGCTCTATTGACTATGCCACCTAGCTTGGTGTCACATTATAGAAAAATGATTTTAAATTGGCAAGAAATTGAAATAAATAATTGAAATTTACCAAATAGTTTTCATGATTAGCTTGCGTATCCTCCTTAACTAAACCATTTAATGTTGAAACTGCTACCTTCTGTTAATATTTGTTACAGTTGACTGCTTGCATCTGGATGCTAAATGAGATCAAACACATTGGCTCAGAACATCCATTCTCCAGGGGGTCATACCCAGAAGGTACCCCAGAAGATGGCCTGGGGGATCTCCCCTGTCGGAAGTCCCCACCCAAGGACTGCATGGCAATTGCCCAAGAAGTTCAAACTTTTGATGGGCAATTATGCTGCACTGGGAACCAACCAATTTAGATCGGAGACTTTGGATGGTTCTGACTTGCTTAGCAGAATGGTTACCCAAGAAAAGTTGGAATTAAAGCCACTTCTAACTCCTGGGTGATTATACCAGTGCGTGCCCCCCCACCCCCCTTCCAAGTCCAACTACCCTCACGACTGCCGCCAGCCCATCCTGCCCCCTCGTGCCATAAAAAGGGAGTGTGGCTTCACTTTCCCCGATGCTGCTGCCCTGCACGGAAGGCCTTGAGAACTAGCAATGTTGCATTTTTCTCACTCAGCCCAAGTCGAAAGGTTGGACGAGAAATATGCAGCTCCCAACTAATGAGAGTAAAAAAGAGCAGAATGGCAATCCGACTGTGAGTGCCACTCCTCGGAAGTTCTGGCCCTAAGAATTTATTTTAGGACAAAGCAAAATGTGTTTGGGAAGGAAAATGGTGTCAGAAACTTGCCTTGTGGCATCTGAAAGAAGCCAGCAGGTCTACATTTCCTTTGAAAAAGAGCCTTGCTTGAAATTCAACCCAGATAATGAAGGATTGATTTCCTCCAGTTTAACGTTATCGATTTTAAATTTAATGAATTTGGAAAGATTCTCCAGTGGATCACAGCATTAAACTGTCCAACTCCAGTTTAATGCAGATGCATTTTTTAAAAGAAAGTCAATGTTTCTTTGCACTGGGTGTGCTCTTTGAAGCGTTTATAGCTATAAGGTGTATTGTGAGAATAGTTGTGTTGACCCCTTTTTAGAAAAGTGGTTGGTTTTATCAATTGAACATTAAAAAAAACCTTAACTCGGCATCCTAGATATATCAAATAGCCTGCCTAATTTTGCTGCTAATGGATAGTGTTAGGTTTATAGGGCAGAAACTAGGATGAATAATATATTAAACAGTTAATTAATAAACATATATCTTTGTTACCAAAGGTTACCAAAGACTAGATCATTTGACAACTTGACAACAGTTTGCGATAATCCTGGACCTACAGCAAATAGACGCTCCAGTGATCCAAGCCTAAATGAGAAATGGCAGGAACATCGCAAGTCATTGGAACTTAACAGTGTTGGAATAGGGGGAATGATGGATGGGAATGGAATAGATGATTCCTTCAACAGTGAAGCACTGGAATTGGGAAGGCTGGGAAAGAACTCCTTAGGAGCTGAACTTTCTGTAGCCGCTGGTGTTGGGGAAGGTCAAATGGAGAATATTTTACAAGAAGCCTCTAAAGATGATAGTGGGTTAGAGGAGCAGTCGAAGGATGCAACAGTAACAGAATTAAAACGAATCGTAAATGCTTTAAGTAGTGAAAGTGAGCTTGACAGTGGCCTAAATAATCAGTTGGTGACTTTTGTCACAGACTCTTCAGAAACATTGTCGATTAATGAAATAAAAAATACTGAGCCTATTTCTGGACTTATTACAAGTTCAGAAGAAGAGACCCAAGATGGGTTCTTGGCATCTGTTAATCAGATTCAAATGTTACCTGGTATAGACGTTGGGTTCAGAAAGGTTGCTACTGATAATCCATCAAGTTATACGAAACCATGTACTGCAGCAGAGGATGTTATTGACTCAAATATTGAACCAGAAACACAACCTTGCTTAGCACATTTAACCACTCCAGACAAGCTGGAGGAGAAGATATCTACTTTGGAGAGTTCTACTGAAACTTTAACAGAAGATGGAGCAAAGCAGGAAGTGCCACAAAACTACTCTAGTAATAAACTTACTTTGAATACCATAGCCAATAGTACATTGGTACCTGTTGTAGACTCTGAAAATGGTTTTTCTCCATTTATAACTGAAAACCAGGATATGGTAGTGAAACCAAGATCTGCAACTGATCTACATAGGACTTCAGATAAAAGCGTTCAGAGTACACAGCCTCCTCCTTGTGCCTTGTCGTTAAGTGAATGTAAAGATGGATTTGTTCCTAACGGAGAAGTCAGTAGCGAAACTACAGTAATGGATAAAGCAGCAGACTTTGGAAGTGGTACTCAAAGAAATATCACAGCTAATGGACTCTGTATAAACGGAGAGGAGTTGAGGGGGAAAATGGTGTTAAGTAGACAAGTTTCTGCAGCTAGTTGCAGCTCTTTGCAATTTCCATCCGGCCATTTTAGAAACCCCCAATCCAAGTGGCCACATTACTACTCTGGAAAACAGCAGCCAGTGGCAAGCCCAGATCAACCTGCACGAAGCCATTTGGATGATGATGGGCTGGCCACATACAATGATATTATTCAACAGCGACTTCGTCAGATAGAGGCAGGGCATCAACAAGAGGTAGAAACTTTGAAAAAACAGGTACAAGAACTGTGGAGCAGGCTGGAGTGTCAGCATTTTAGCAATTCATCTCTGCGTTTTAATGGAGATTTTAGTGATGAAGTGGTAAGTATAGGAAATTTCTCTTTTCTTACATCCTGAATGTTGACTGTACAGTTTTCTTGCGAACAACTTACAGTTCATTTGTAATTAAACCGTCAGATACTTTGTTTTCAATTTAATCTAATAGTTTGGGTTCAATGTTGATGGCTTGTTAACAACTATTCTACCTCTCATTTATTCTCAATATGATAATCTTGCGTTTACACTGTACTGTTGGTCAACTTTGGCAATGCCTGGATCATGATGGTCTATTGAGAGTCTTTATGCTTTCATTTGCTCTTGAGTGATCTGTTGGTACAACAAAGGATATCATACTAAACTTTATATTCATTTGGTTTCGTTCTTGTTATATTTGCTTATAGATGTTGTGTCTTCATTAATGGGTTTTCTTCTTGTGTAACCCCGCACGTTCCCTCCAAGATCCCCCAAGGATTATTCTTGGTCCTGACCGTTTCCATCCAGCTTCCCTTGACAACATTGTCCATCGACATGGGGTGGGCTTCTACATGTGTGCAGTTGACACGCAGCTCTATCTTTCAACCCCTTCACTGCCTCTATCTTACCTGACTGTTTGTCAGCATCCAGTCTTTGATGAGCCACAATTTTTTCCAGCTAATCATTAAGACCAGAACTATTAGTTTTAGTTCCTGCCACACGCGCCATACTTTAGTACTGAATCCATCTCTCTTCCTGGCCAATATGTTGCTAAACTAGACTGTTTGCAATCTCAGTGACTGCCTGTTACAACCTCTGTAAAGTTGCACCCCTACACTATGACTCGTACCTCAGCCTATCTACTGCAGAAACCTTCATCCATGCCTTTATCTCTAGACTGAACTATTCCAATGTTCTTCTGGACTGCCTTCCATCCTCCACTGTCTGTAAATTTGGACTCATCCATTACTCTACCTGTATCCTATCTTGCACCATGTCCTGCTCATACTTCAAATCTCCTTTTGCAAATCCACCAAGACTCCTGGTTCCTGAACACCTCAGATTTAAAATTATCATTGGCGGTTTAGATTCCTTCGTGACTTGACCCTTCCCTATCTCTGAAACCTCCTTCAGGCTTACAAACCCCAAACTTTCCATTCCACCAACTGGCCTCTTATTGCCCTCATCTCTTTCACAAACCATCAGTAGCAATCAATGCCTTCTGCCTTAAGCCTTTAACTCTAGTATAAAAACAGGGAATGCTGAAATATTTTTATTGTCTTACTCCTACCTGCTTTCCAGTATCCACAATATTTTGCTTTTATATTACTCCTAATTCTAGAATCCTTGCACCTCTCCACCTTCAGCCCCTCCTTTAAGACATTCCTTAAAACCGATCTGTTTGAACAAGCTTTTGGCTACCCATTCTAGTGTCTACTCCTTTGTCTTTGTATTCATGTCCTGATCACACTTCTGAAGTGTCTTGGAACATTTTTCTATTCCATATTAATGCAAGTTGTGATGCAATATTGACATGAGAATGATGTAACAACTAGTGACAATTCAAATAGAGCAACAGAAAAAGGATCAAACAATGTATATATTATAATTAAAATTGTAGCCTGAAATTTTGTATAACTTGTAATTTAAATAAAAATGTAATCCCTAACATTGCAAACATCACGATTTTGAAACCAAGACTTAAAACAAACAGACTTTCCCAATATGTAACAGCTCCAAACTGTTGGAATTACTACACAGTAAATATTCCAACATGATTAAAACTAGAAATATTTTTGCTTTTTTTTTTAATGCTCAAAACTCAACACTGATTATTCATTGGATGTAAGTATAAATGGCTACAGACTCGACAGTTTTAATAATGTGCATAATCAGGAATTTAGTCCAGTAACTTAGTTTAGAGGTGGTTCTGAGTTTAATTTTCCAAACAATGACAAACTGCCTTAAAATTGACCATCATTTCCACTATTGTACAAAGTATCATGGTGGAGTATGGAGTAATAGAATCTGTCTCCCCAAATAGAATTATTTCATGGTATTAAAATTTCACAGTTAAATAGGCTGAAAGAACAGTGTGTGCTGGTGCTTATTTTCTTGTTCCTACCTGCTCTCATTTTTGTAAACCAATTAGTTCATCCCATTGGAATAGATGAAAAATGCAAATTTACAAAAATAAATCAGGTTACAGCATATGCTGTATTTAAATATCTGTGATTTTCATTGTATTTTGTACTGACATTTTGATTGGAATGAGTGCATTAATTATTGCAATTATTTTGTTGATCATGGGTAATAAAAAGTTAACAAATTTTAACTGTTCACCTAAAATTTTACAAAGTTGTAGTAGTAGTCTGTTCAAATGATTATTTTGTACATCTGAGTATTTAATAGTTTTGTGTATAGTTATTAGAAGATTGTGCTGAATAAAATTAATAACTTATTTACATTTGGTATAAATTTATATTGGTTAAGTTTTCAGAATGGATGGTTATTGTTTAGTCATATAGTTCAATTTTTTAAAAGGTGTGCAGCATATAAATAATTTACTAGAATGCAAGTAGAATTGCATATGTAATATGTAACTACCAGCTTAATAAGTAAGAACTACTGTTGTGCATTTATTGTTGAAGACTGAGGGAACGTACTTCAGTTCCCTTGCTGCTAATGTGTTTCTCATTAAATGATTGAAATGTCTGATGTCTCACTCAAAGACGTCAAAAGATTGAGATTCAGTTCAATGACATGCTGAGGCAAACTTTTGAAATATCTCCAACATGTTTAGGAAACAAATTGGCTTTGAATTAGGCTATCAGCCAATCCAAAGAAAATTGGGTCATCAGTCCTAATTGCAGAATGATGATGGGAGACCTAAAGACTCAAAAGCAGGCAGGTTAATGATTTTGGAAGAGCTGGGTAGATGACGATATGGAAAATGATCATGGGGGACAAAGTGAGGACAAACGTAGGGATAGCAAAGAGAGAAGCAGTTGGGGAAATGTAAATGAGTGAGGAAGATTTTAAAACCTTATTTGTATTTTTACTTTTTAGGACTATAATAAAGTTTGCTTAAGCATCAGTCAAACAAGCTACCATTAACAGCACAAAAAACTGAAAGCCATCCATGCTTTTTTTCTACCTCCAGACTATTCTAATACTCCCCTGGCAGGCCTCCTACCTCCTACTCTGTAAATTTTAGATTATGCAAACACTGCTACTTACGCACTACCTCCGCCAAGTTCCATTCATCCATTTAATTTACATTGACTCCCATCCAACAATGCATTGAATTTAAAATTCTTGTCCTACTGTTCAAATCCCTCCATGTCCTCACCACTCCCCATTTCTCTAACCTTCCTGTATATCCCGAATATCCCTTGCTGCACCATTAATGGCTGTGCCTTCAGCTGTCTAGACCCTAAGCTTTGGAATTCCCTCCCTAAACATCTGCTTCTCTACCTCTCTCCCCTCCCTTACTTAAAACTTACCCCTTTAACCAAGCTTTTGTCACCTGTTTTATTATCTTTGTGGCTTATGTCAAATTTTTTCTGATAACAGTCCTGTGAAATGCCTTAGGGTGTTTTACTTTGTTCAAGATGCTATTTCAATACAAGGTCTTATATTTTAGCTATCAGCCTAAAGAAATGATGTGCTACAATTGCAAAATACTGCAGCTGCTAGAAATCTCAAAAACAAAATCCTGCATGAAAATGCAACTGTAATGTTAATATCAAATCTTTTCCGACATTCTTCATTGAGATCTGTCTTAAATTTGGTAAATAGGCATATTCTCTAATAAATACTGATAATTATTTTCTGATAAATACATATTGTCACTTGATAAATTTGACATGAAAACACTGAAAAGCCTCATCCCAGAGGTGGTTGGAGTCTGGAATGAACTTCCTGAGTGGGTGGTGGGGGCAGGTTTGATCAAGGTATTCAAAAAGGAATTAGATTGCTATCTGAAAAAAGAGAATGTGCAAGGTTATGGGGAATGAGGCAGGGGAGTGGGACCAGGTAGCATGTTCTTTCAGAGAGCCTGTGCAAACTCAATGGGCTGAATGGCCTTCTGCACTGTAAAGATTCTGTGTATGATTGCTAGGTATGGATGGCATCATACAACAACTACATACCATTGAGTCCACAGTATACATCTTTACATTGTGTCTATTATCTTTATCTTTTAAGAGGTATATAGGAATGATTCCTTGGTAGTACAATTGGGGATCAGAAGATCTTATAACTGCACAGCATTTATTCTTATGACCTATTTCCAAATGGGGATTGTTTAGCATTTGCTCTTGGGCATCCACCACCCTCTATTTAATTGGCTTTTGACTCTGTTTTGTTTTTCTGTTTGAACCTTTTAATCTCTGAAACAGCTACTTTTGGAGTACCAAACAATGATGAATCTTTTAATCTATGTCTATATACTAAGTTGTTAATGTACATGGACGTTAGGCAGGAACAGGATTGTATTCCACTATGATGCAGTTGATGGTTGGATGGCTTCCCAGTGCTTTCTGTATAACTTCACATTAAGGTTGCTCGCTTGGATACTCCAGCACAAAGTCGAGCCTTCGTGAGAGAAGAAAAGGAAGGTTGAAAATAGCATTAAAGAAAAGAGGAAGGAGAAAAGACAAGTTACAAATTTTATCCTTAAAAATATGTGTTTAAAGAAGCAGCTTTCTTTGTTTATTCTAAAAAAAGAGAACTGCACAAACAGATATCTGCCAATGTCCCCAAGTGATCATGGGTATTGAGAAACATGCTAGAAATCCTACTGCCTTCAAATCAGCTTGGCCCCCAACAAGGGACAACACCTTCAGGAGAGAAATGGAAAAATTTGGATGTGGTTAGAGTCTTTTCATTGTGGCATGCTACCACATTTAATTTTTATAACAGTAATCTTTGTAATGTGTAATTTTATGAACTAAAGACATTCTGATGTAATGTCATTCCTAAAGATTCCATGAAAAGCTGATTAATTGGCTGTGATGCTATCAAACATTCTACAATTTTGGAAATTTTTTTACCTAGGAAATGGATACAACGAAAGCCCTGTTCATTGGCTGTTTGAGTGAAAAATACAATTTTATGACAGTTTTTTTTTTAAATCCATTGGCATAACATTTTTTAAACTTTTGTATTTTCAAAATAGTGTGTACATCCAGGAATTATTTTGGGAACTATTAGCGTAAAACGCTTATGATGATCGTTACTTAATGTCCACAGGTAATATATTTTTTCTGATTGAGATTGTTTTTCACTCAGGGGAAGTCTTGGGTAACAATCACTGAAGCAGTATTTCAAATTCTTTACTTGACAAGTCAATACTAGGAAGATAACTTTGATAAGTAGCCCTTGTAATCTAATTTCCTTGAGTATTATTTACATCCTTTCTCATAATGTAAAGCACCAGGCCTGCATGGAGGTTATTCGTGCTGCACGGATTCATGTGTTATTGTTGTTATTAAATGTGATGGAATATGAATACTGTTATACCTGTTGACTCATTGAGGTTATTTTAATACCTGATTTCCTATCTCTGCTTCAAAAAGAGCCTGGAGACTCCACGAGTAAATATATTGCGTCCTGTGGTATTGAGCTAGGCAGACTTCAAACCCTGATCAGTGCAGATTTAGGTGATCTCATCCAAGGGTATAGGGATGCTCTTGTTGTCTGTGTTATGTTCTAAAAACAAAGGAAGGCCCTCTGGTTTCCTACTCATTATTATGCAGTGATACCTGTTGGAAAGTTCATCTGTGTGGACATCTGATGAAGGTAGGATCAAGCATTGCTGTGATGACCTCTACAGCTGAATAGCCTGCCATCACTCCCTATACATCCTACACATGTCGACTAGCCACAGACAGCACAGATGGAATTGTAACTTTCAACAGGTCACTGCCTTCAGAAAGGAGTTGTAGTAAAAACATGAAAAGGAAATCATGTTGAATTCTTTATGAAATTAGTTTACTCTCAGTTCTACATTATTAAGACTTGACAATACTGATCGACTGTTAGAACAAAAGGTTGGGTACACAAATAACTTGAGAATCTTACTTTGTAGTATGGTCCTTTCTTGGAGTAAGATCCTTGTCATAGTTTGAAGTTTACACACCATTTGTTCAAAATTTGACTATTTCCATAAGCAGACCATGTACATGAAAAGAAACCAATTAGGTGGCTGAAAGTCAGACAAGCTCTTTCTGAACTCAGATTTTAACAGTGTGAGTAGAAAATTTCTTGCATTTACACAGGAGGAAAAAAGGACAGACAGAATTATATCCAACTGGCTTGAAGTGAAACGCATCAGCCTGCAATTATCAACACTAAGTAACAAAAGCAAATTCATGACTGAAAAACCTTTACAAATTTAGCTTTAAAAAATTCCAGATACATAGATTTGTTAACAGTTATAGGATGAGATTTCATACAGAAAAGACAAAATATACTTTGGAATTGATGCACCAGATAGCTTGTTTCTGTGCTCATTTAACGTTCTTTGAATCGATGAATTCATGCTATTCTGAGAAAGTTACCTAATTGTTAATTAATCCTTGATTGTGAAGAATGCTACTGATTGATGTTCAGTAAAAATGTTGCTATTTGTAAGAATATTTCAGGTGTCGTTTTCATTGAAGATCTAATTCTATTAATTTTCTTATAAAATGCACATGCACAGCCTGAGAATTGTGTAAATTTGTTAGCAGTTTAGAAAATTATCTCCCACTTATTTGTCACAAAGTACTTTTATGGTGCTGGATGTAAATACATTTTGTAGATACAGATTATACATTCCCATTGTTTTTTGTTCTGAAATTAGACCTCTATCCCAGACTCTGAGAGCAATATGGATCAGAATTGCTTATCCCGCTGCAGCACAGAAATATTCTCTGAGACCAGTTGGGAGCAAGTGGATAAACAGGACACAGAGGTGAGAAATACAGCTTCAACAAGAAATGGAAATGGTCCAAAATTATAAAATATATATATTGAGATTCTGTTTTTAAAGAAATTATTTGAGGAAGAAAATGTAGACTGAGATTTTTTTTTATCTGATGCCAAATATATCCAAGCCTTGGACAAGATGATAAGATACAGGTGGAGGGCAAAATAAGTGAAGGAAATTTTGATGCAACTTTTCAAGATGAGGTGCTGTAGATAGTAATAATCTAGTCTATTTAAAAAAAAAATACTCAGTTTGAGAACTGTTAAGAGGATATAAAAGAAAGAATAGATTGCACAAGAAAATGGTCAAGAAATCAATGAAACGGTGAATTAAGGAAAAGGTGAAAAGGGCCAGTGATAGCTTTTGGCAACAGAAGAATATTAATCCAGCTTTAGAAATTGTGCATTGAAGACAACACAGGATACAGAAGTCAGAATTTTAGGATGATTGTGATAATTCAGTTTCAGTGTTTACTAAGATTATCAATTGTGCCAAATTAATTCTTGGGCTATTCAAATAAAAACCAGTGCTGAAGTTGCAGCATAGAAATGGGTGAGGATTTGGATGTATACCTCAAGTAAAGCTGTTGTCCCTTTCGCACACTGAATGAATTTTAACTGGGGTAATGTTCATGTTCAGACTGACATTTGGAAAAAGAAATGATGTCAGTGCATTTAAGCTTCATCTAATTGAATTGTACAGGGACATCACAATGGTAGGTTTTTAGCATGGGCATTATTATCGAGGTATGGCAAGTAACTTGCCATTCTTATTAACTTACTGCTCTATTCATGTAATGCACTCCCTCATGACAATACTATAACACACACACTTATCAAAGTTGGGTATTTGAATGGCATCTCTGATCAACGTTCTCTTGTAATTATCATGAAAGCTTCTTCATTTTCAATATTTATTTGTAACTGAATAAAGGGATATTCATTACATGTATTGATGCAACTCAGTGAGAACTGTTGTCCCAGGGATCATTTCAAAATGAGAATAGAATACATAAGCTAATATTTATCTGTCTACATTTTAAATATGTTGGGAACAAGGCTGTTGAAATATAATGAGCAAATTATTTAGAGGAAAACTCATTTTAAAGTTAGTGAGGTAGATCTCCCTTCTCCCTGCATTTGAATGCATTGAATCATCTACACATAATGAATAGAGGAGGAACTGGGCAGACAGTATCACACATTGTAAGAGAACGATGGTATTACTAACTTTCTGTTTGGCGTCTGTGCATCTCCCAACCCCTCCGTCCCACATTGGTGGCCATACGTCAAGCAATCTAAGCGTTAAGCTCTGGAATTCCCTCCTTAAACCTCTTCACATTTCACTCCTTTAAGACCTTCCTTTTAAACCTACCTCTTTTAACCAAGCTTTTATTACCCATCCTAATATCTGCACCTTTTGCTCACTGTCAATTTTTATCTGATTGCATTCCTGTAAAATACCTTGGGCATTTTCCTAAATAAAAGGCACTACATAAATGTTAAGTTGTTATATGTTAGCTCAAATGCATGGTCCTTGCCTGATTTTTCATTTTATTCCCAGATGATCTGTACCAATGTGTAGCATCAGAAAACGTTTGGCCCAGTATCTGAGTAATTTACTCAAAACTCAATCCTTTGCCATGTGTCCTAAATTGCAACCCATTGTGTTGTGAATTCTGGCGGTGGTATTCTGCATGGCTTGGGTGAAGTAGCAGCTTTCGAGTACAGACTGTAATGGTCCTCAGCTATATCATTGTTCCCTGTTGTCTGGAATCTTTAACACTATCTGTTGTAAATTAAGTTCTGCTTTAGCTTTTTTTTTCTCTTTTGAGCATCCTAAATGCAATTTCAGTGCCTTTTCCTTTGATTACGAAGAATGTTTGGTTCTTTTCTCCTTGTTTCATTTTTTTTTCTAATCACCTCTGCCTTTAATTGAGTTATTATTGTAAGATATGTTTTTTGGATTAACGTTCTCGTTTCCTATTTGGAAACTTGTATATCAAAGCCTTCCAAAATCCAATTTATATGGTCATAACTTTTGCCTATTTCCTAGATGTGTAAAGAAGGAGAAGCAATATTAAAAGTTCAATTTTTTCACAACACAGCGGCTTAAATTCATTATAAAGGGCAGAGAATTATACCTGTGTTGCTAGAAGACTAAAATACAATTACAAACTTGAAAATTTAAGGTGGTATCTTTTTCAAAAGCTGCTGTTTTCTTGGTTTCACAATGTCTCTTAGGTGACTCGATGGTATCCCGATCATTTGGCCCCGCAGTGCTATGGCTGTGAAAGTCGATTTTGGCTGGCTAGTAGAAAGCACCACTGCAGGTACTATGTACAAAAAATTGTACAGATTTAGCTAAATTTTTTTTGTCTTCAAATGAAGTGCTAGTTATCTCAGACCATTGTATAAACATGGATGTGACCAATATTGAGAAAATGGCTGCAATCTGTTGAAAAAAAATTCACTATTTGACAGATGATGACCACTAAAAATACTAGTTACCAAAGACTGCAATTGCAGCATCTATCACCAGCATGCAGATCATGGGGTGGATCGGCATTATGATGTTGACAATATTTAATTTTTTTGTGGCTAGCTATAATTTTAAGGGGAACTGAAATTTTAGATTAAAATGTATATTTTGGTAGTTTACCACTTATATAATACTCTGTGCCAAGTAGTTTGAACCTTCTTACACTGTAGAGAAATTAAACTTGTACATTTGGGTGATTGTTGTTGTTGATCCTTCAACCAGTTCATTCTCATCACCTGTATACAGATTTCCACAGGATCTTTTTACTCGTCAAAATAATACAAGTAACAAGTTTTTCCTTATAATGTTCCGCAAACTGAAAGTGATTTCCTTGGAGGGGTCCTGTATATCTCAAGGATTTACAGGACATGATCGGCACGTATGTCCCAGCAGTTACAAAACAGCCAATTCTAAGAAGTTAGCACTCTCAAATCCAGCACTATTATAACCTTTCTCTTTAAGCCAGTGACTGATTTAAGGGGAGTGCAGCCACATTTTCCTCCTTAGGTTTTTTTAACTCCACCACATGCTTGTTTATGTGGATGTACTATGATACACACCACCTTGAACTAGTGTCACTTCCAGATATCCCCACGAATGTAGGAGATTATTAGTATGAAAAAAAATTTTGCTTTTAAAAAATCAGTGGAGCATAGTGTGATAATATGATCTGTTACCTAGCCAGCCTGCCTTAGAATGGCAAAATTGCTTTGAAGTGGATGGCATTGTGAATCGGGACACTTTCAGTAGTGAGCTAGGACATGCTGAAAAGTATTTTCCTTTCTTGGTGATGCAGTTGCACCAAGTTGCATTGCAGTGCAGCATACTGGTCCCATTGGACCTCTGGCAGTACACAGGAATGTGTGATGTTGATTGAGGGAGATTGGCAGGGAGAACTCCTCTGATCATCTTTGAGATAAGTGACCAAAATGTTGATCTTTAAAAGTGCATTTTAGGGAAAGAGGGAGAGGTGGAGAGATTTAGGTAAAGAATTTGGTACCCCAGACAGCGAAGGCACTGCCACCAGTGCTAAAGTGAAGGAAAATCGGAGTGCACAAGAGGCCAAAATTCGGGAATATAGAGCTCTCGGGTTGTATGTTGTTACAGGATGTTACAGAGAAAAGGCATGAAACAGAAAAATAATAGTTTGGTCGTACAGAACTTGAGAATTGCTGAAAATAGATTTTTTTTTATATCATAGCTTTTCATCTTGCATTCATCAGGATAATTCATGAGAAAATGCCAATGTCAAGGGAAACAACAATTTATACTCTGAGAAGAGACTGCTGATTGGTTGGCCAGTGGACTCTGGTGGAGGCATTGCCATGGAGAATGCATCAATTGATGGTATCTGACAGCTAACTGCCAAGCATTGTTTGAAATTTAAACCAAGCAGCTTGACTCTGTTCAAGACATTGCCCTGGGGAATGAACCTGCAAATGGCATTCACTTATTTTGTTTAGCTGAAACAGGCGCAATGTGTGTACATGTTCTTTTTGACTGAACATGTACACACATTGCGCCTGTTTCAGCTAAACAAAATAAGTGACAGCCATTTGCTGGTTCATTCCCCAGGGCAGAGTCAAGCTGCCTGGTTTAAATTTCAAACAATGTTTGGCAGTTAACTGTCAGTCACCATCAACTGGTGCATTCTCCATGGCAATGCATCTACCAGAGTCCACTTGCCAACCAATCAGCACACTCTTCTCATATAGTATACATTGGCATTTTCTTGCGAATTCTCCTGATGAATGCAAGACAAAAAGCTTCAACAAAAAAATCATTTTAACAATAAACTGAAAAATATTTTTTTCACCCATCACCCCTGTACTTGTTGACTGACACTAGCTCCTGGTTTAGTAAAACTTCAAATTTAAAATTCTCCCATCCAGGTTTTCAAATCCCTCCATGACTTCACCTATCATTTTTTAAATTTTATTTGTTCATAGCATGTGGGCATTGTAGACTAGGCCAGCATTTATTGCTCATGTCAAGGGCAGTTAGCCCTGTGTTCCTCTGACATCCTGTGAGTTTTCCCCCAACCTTGTTAGCCCATCTTCCAGCTGTCTCAGTCCTATGCTCTTGAACTCCCCTTAACTTCATTTCCTTTCTCCTTGGCTTTAGACCCTTTCTCAAAGCCTAGATTTCAATCACGCCTTTTATCACCTAACTTCCACACTTTTGTGCAGTGACCATATATTCCTCTGTAAAGCACCTTGAGATTTTTTTTTTGAAAAATATACTTTATTCATAAAATATTTGGAAGAATATTCCAAAATATTTCAAAATCACTATCTCAAAAGTACAAGCAGATTCAACTTTTACACATGGTTCACAAGGTGCATCAATACAATCAATGAATATTACAATCATTTCAATATGGTCAATGCAGACAATCAGACAATGGTATTGGAGTTATCAACATGCATCATGTTGCACTCTGAGGTGCTTCAATACAATTATAATACAATTAGTATTCAATGCACACATTCATTTTGAGCTGTACAGCCCGAGGGGCTCTCAGCAGTTCCCAGCCCCTCGGTGCACTGTGGCAGAAAGGTCTTAGACAGCGTCCTTTCCCCATTGTGCCTTTGCGGTGGCAGCTGCCCCAAGCTTTAGTGCGTCCCTCAGCACGTAGTCCTGGACCTTGGAATGTGCCAGTCTGCAACACTCAGCCGGGGACAACTCTTTGCGCTGGAAGACCAACAAGTTTCAGGCAGACCAAAGAGCGTCTTTCACCAAGTTGATGATCCTCCAGCTGCAGTTGATGTTTGTCTCAGTGTGTGTCCCTGGGAACAGCCCGTAGAGCACAGAGTCCTGTGTCACAGAACTGCTCGGGATGAACCTCGACAAAAACCACTGCATCTCTCTCTAGACCTTCTTTGCAAAGGCACAATCCACAAGGTGGTGAACAACAGTCTCGTTCCCACCACAGCCACCTCGAGGGTAACGTGCAGAGGGGGTGAGGCTCCTGGCGTGTTGGAAGGATCTGACGGCGAGGGTCTTTCTCACCACCAGCCAAGCTACAGTTTTCTACATTGAAGGCAGTATAGTCTATAATTGTAGGATGGTTGCTTAATGTATCTTCCATGACACATTGACTACATTTTATAGTGAGCATTAAACAAGTAATCTTTTCGAAAAGGATTTTTCTGAATGTTGCTTCTGTTTTGAGAATTAATACTACATAGAATTAGCTTCCTCTTTTAAAATTAGTATTATTGGCAAAGTAACTTAATCATTTCTTATATGCTTCTTTCATTGTAAAGTAGCAGCATATCGTTTTTCATTTGTTTGTATTCCCTCGCTGTTACCCTACTGATTTGCACCTTTTCCTTAGTTAGTTTCCCTCTGAGCTGTTTTTTCCGTCTTGCAGGGACAGGGAGCCTGTTGATGACAAATGGTGAGCATTTTCAACAGTCTTCTCTGTCTCTTGTTTGTCTTCATTTCCTGGTGATGTTGAATTAACATTTGCTTGTGCCTTATTAGCTGTACATCCCAAGCAATTTGAGCCATACTTAATTAAATTCCAATCGATTTAGAAGTTCGAAAAACTATACCCAATTCATGTGTTATTCAGGCACTTATGAGCCATGTCCTCATCTTAAAATTATGCAACTTGCTGAGCAAGAAACAAAATGACAGACCTGGATTTATCACCCCTGTCCATTGCACACATTTAATCACATTCAATGATTGAAGCTTTTTCAATATTTTTCTGTTTTAAGTTGACAATGCACAATATTTTGACATTTCATCACATTATGCTTTGAATTAGCCTGATAACTAAGATTGTACCAATTAGGGACTCTCCAACTGGCAGTGCAATTATTAAACCTTGGTTTATCCATACTTAATCTGAATATTGTTTATTTTTTACTATGTAATTTTATTCACCCTTTTCCCCCAGTCTTATGATCTAATTAAGAGGCTATAGTATCCTCGTTGCCTGCAGGAAAGAGAACTTTTATCTGCCTTATCTTCACAACTAGCTTTGAAAGGCTTTCCTTTCAGCTTTCTATATTTTAAGAAAAGGCTGATGAGTATTGGTGGACTGCATGTTAACCTTCAAAATAGATCTTTGATATTCAGTTTGCAGTAGTGTGACTTTCCCTTTTTATTGCATAATGTAATCAAATAACTCATGCAATTATTACCTCTAAACAGTTGAAGTGTGAGAAATGTGTTTACCAACTGACCCATTAATTGGATTTGAATGTTTAATCACCAGCCTCTTGTGCAATGAAGCTTTGGACCTAATTTCTTGAATGTATTGCAAAACGTCAGCCAGTTGTACATTTTCTATATAAAAATATTATAAGTGGCTTATCTAATCTAAAGGATGTGCAAGTTGTATAAAATGATTTAAATTGAAAAGTTCTTCAAAAATGAATGGTTAAAACATTTTACCAAATTGCACTTTTAAAGTTTTTTGCTGCCTCCCCATCCCCAATTTGGAAACTTTTAGGTTTCACTTCAGTTCCATGCTGGGAAAGATCTCTGCAATTGAAAGCTCCACTCTTTCATTTGAAATACAGGAGCCTGTTGAAGTTACAACATGCCACCTCATGTCAGACCATTTTAGCCAGTGACTGATCATTAAATACTTGTGAAAAGCCTCTGTTTATAATCCACAATAATTCTATTTCCATCACTCATAAACTGGGGTACATTTAGACTTTGCCTTTTGCAAGTCAACTCATTGATTTCATTATAATAGGGCTATGAGGAAAGGGCGGGGCAGTAGAATAGCTAAATTGCTCATTCAAACTCCTGGCACAGTCTCAACAGGCCAAATGACTGAGACCCATGCTGTAGCCATTCTTTGGTTCCATTGATCGCATTCAATGACAGGCACAAAGTACTGTTGATGATAGTTATGCTATAAACTGTAACAACCTCCTTCTGGAAGTAAAATTAACGTCATATGTGAGCTTTGTGAAAAGCTGACTTCACCAAAAAAAAAATAATCTAATAGTGTAAATAAGTTAATGCATACACCTCTGCCCTGAGAACAAGTAACAGAAAGAGAGCAGTAGGAGTCCTGCATAAAAATAATGCCTTCCCTATTTGGAAATTAGCTATTTTAAATTATTAAAATCAAGATATTTTAAAACTTGGGTTTTGTTTTTTGCTAAATGAAGCAACTTTACTAATATTTTCAGAATCCTCAGAAAGGGAAATACTTAAACACCGGGTTTTATATACTTTACTGAAATAACTCTTGGAAGTTTGAAAGAGGATCACCATGTTATTCAAGAAAGTATTTACCTTTTTTATTTATTTTTCTGTCAATGCAAGTGTTTGATAACTATAAAGCTTGTGCATGCAAAGTCACTAATTATTGTTCGAAAGCTAAACATTTTATTTTTAGGAGCTGAACTTGATTAAAATTTGTGAAATAACTGTATAGTTTTGCCAAGTTGAATATAAAAAGATGAAACAGGATCTTAATTAACAATCTGCCTATTTGTTCCTTCAAAGGAATTGTGGGAATGTGTTTTGCTCAAGTTGTTGCAACCAGAAGATCCCAGTGCCGAGTCAGCAGCTTTTTGAGCCTAGTCGTGTCTGTAAATCCTGCTACAGCAGCCTTCAGCCAAATGGGTCCACGCTGGAGATAGAACTGGACAAACCCATTGCAGCTACTTCAAACTAAAGGCAATGCCTTTCCTCCCACAAACACGCACATTTATGGGACAGTATACAAGAAGCCAAGCAATTTGGTTACTGTGCACTTGAGATAGGACTGAATGCACAGCGTTGCTTGGAAGTTCTAACAGGATGCGGTGGATGGAGACATAGTTGGATAAAATAACTTAAATCTGTTTGGAAGTTTATTTTATGGTGGCTTGTGGTGATTGGGATAGAGCGGCCAGTGCAGTATATTACTGTATTAACCAAAGGCCTTAGACTTGCAGAAGTGGTAAGCAATTTCATTGGGCAGTTGCATCAGCACACTACTCCCTCTACAGGCTTAATTGAATATGTAACATCTTAAAGTAGATCAGTGTTAATTATGTTCCTTTTATTTACAAAACAAATTGAGTTTTTGGCATGTACAGAAAGTATTATAAATGCCCTGTGGTTACAGCAAAATAAATTTACAGTGACCTGATGGGCACTGAAGAAATGAGATATTTTAAGCTTTGTTTACACAATGTATTGTAAGCTCAAACATTTTCCTCTACTATTTGAAACAGGATTTCTTTTGAGCTTGGTGAATTAACCTTTTTCTGCTGTGATTCTGAAATGCGAATGAAGGTTAGAGGAGGTCAGGAAATGAGAAGTTCTAGATAGGTGCCATTGGTTATGATACGGGTTTCTGGGATTGTGTTTTAAATGCATATTTTGACATTTAATTGTCGTTTCATTTTTTCATGCAAGCACTTTTTTATTTTTCTCTTTGTATATAAAGAGGTCAAGATGCTGTTGCTAGCTGTATAGCACTCTTTCCTAAAAGACATTAAGTGCTCCTTGCCCCACCTTGAATAGAGATGTTTTTCCAATTTTGTTTTTAAAAGCAGCAAGTGCTGTAGGCGTTTTTCAAAGATGTAAAGAAAATTAAAAGTTTAGCATTTGTATGAAGCTTATGCTAACTCTTATCAATTTTGTTACTTTGTTATTAATAGATGAGCAGTGTTTAATATATAAAAATTGTGGGCCAGTTGGATATACAGGTAAAAACACCAAGTGCTTTTTCCCCACTTGACTTTGAAAATTAACCTCATGGTTGGATCATTAAGAATGGTGAGCTGTAAGGTAATCATTTAGTGCATTTTATGCAAACTCTTTCCTTATCTCCCTCTCTTTTAATTCTCCAATGGTAGTACAACAATCATTGCAGCACAATTTGGATTGCAAAGTATCTTCGTATCAGCAACATTTTCCCCACCACCAAGAGGCATGAAAGATCCATTTTAGGGACATAACAGCAACTGATGTTTGTAACAAACAGGAAATAACAGTTCCAACTGTGTTAATGCAAATTGCAACTAGGTATTTTGATTTGTGTTTTGATTTATCCTGGAATCATTTGTGCATTTTTTAAGTGACTAAAAATTCCATATTATAAGCCTGCCACGACACAGTAGGACTTCCTCATAACATGACTAACTACACAGAATTTACAAAAACTATTTGTGATAAGATGATATGAGAAACTGCACTTTATCAGTACATTAGTTGCTTTGTTAATATAATGCCATCTTTGCTTGCAATCTGTAGTTTTTCCATGTCGGACTTGAAATTAAGAATCCACCTCATCCTGGTGCTCAATTTCACACAAGTTGAATGTGTTGAATACACAAAGTAACATCCTCTGGGGTTTAGAACTAAAGTTAAAATGCTGCTAAAACTTATTTTGAACAGTCTGATCTGTTTTTTTTTGTCCTCACATTCTTTGTTTAAAGTGACTGTTATCCTTCAGTGGTAATGGTAGATACTTCTGATTGTACACTCAAGTGGAATTTGTAAAGTAGCACTTAAAGCCAGACTTTAATTGCTTTAAGAAATGATGCCACAAAGCTGGGTGTGGAAAATGTAGTGCTTACCTGTTTGTAAGCTTTCATGGCATATACTCTTCTGTAGCCTCAGAATGATTTATTTAAATCTAAATAAATTTGTCATTTTCATATATGGTGTTTATCTCAAATTTGAAGAATCTGATTTTTTATGCTGCTTTATTTTATTATGGGGTGAAGAGCATTATCACGACTTTTTAGATTCGGCAATGGTTTACTGTCTGCTTTGAAGATTTTCTGCTCTCCAATGTGTGCCCAGATTTTCCCTTTCTGATCCCTCAGTCAAATGCATTATGTGGCTGAGAGAATAGGCAATCTGCAGCCACTCTGCTTTTCAAAGCGCCTATTAAGAATTCACACCTAGACTCAGAAAATTCTTGGGACTACAATAATTAGGGTACTTGGTCCAAGGGCCAAATTTTTAACTATCGTATCTTAAGGATCTTTATTTTCACATGGTAATTAGAATGATAGAAAAGGTACTTTCACTTAACAGCTTAACTGTATGACCCCTAGTACTGTCATGTTGCCATCCACAATCTTAATGCCTATTGCGACACATGTCAAGCAATATTTTAATTGATTAACCAGCAGTCTTACTGCAGGATTTCTGCCTTAGGATCACCCTATCTCACTTATTTTAGGAATAAACATAATGTGAACTTCAAAGTAACCTTGTTTATATTTGAATACAAGAAATTTCAGTACACCTCCTGTTGATGTGCGATGATGCCCATGCCGAGGGATTTTACACAAATTCTGGTTGTACTATGCTCCTTGACACCACTATGCCTATTAAGGACTTAGAACCATACTTGTCACTTTGAATAAAGACTTGGGGAGAGCAGGTTAACAATGCCTATGTAGGGTTGAGTTGGTTTCAGGATGATGTGTCTAACAATGGGCATTTTGAGTAAAGATAACCTTCCATGGCAAACTTGGTAACATTATTTTTTTTTAAGTAAGTGCTAGCAAGCCTGGCAGCATTTCTGATAAGAGAAACAGTTAATATTTCAGGTCAGTGACTTTTCAGCTAAGTAGCTGGTTAAAATCTACTAGTACCCTTGGATGTCTATGGCTTGGGTCTGGTCAGCTTATCGAGGGATGTGTCTTTACAGGGAGTGTGTGCTTCATTTTGGGCAAACAAACTCTCCTGTGTGGATTTCTCAATAGTTTGACTTGGAGACTCTAAGGGTTTGTGTTCATAACATATCAAGCTGACCAAAATAAAAGTTGTAGAATTATTTTTTCAGGACAATCATGACGAGCTCATTGAGAAATTGAGAGTTGATTACTGTGAAATATAACTAATATATATTATTTAATTAATTCCAGCATGTTTCTTGTAGACTGAAGATGAAAAGCTGATTATAAGATGTTAAAATTTGTTGAAGGAACCTGGGTAATTGTTGAAAATTTAGCAAATAGGATTGATTGGAAACAGTAACTTACCAATTTAATATTTCATTGGATTTGCCCGCACAGTTTTCTCTCTTTCTAGGTTGATATTTTAAAAACAGTTATTACTTTTTATCCGTTTTTACAGAAAATGTTGGATCTATTTCTAAGTGCATGATAGGTTTGCTTTACTTTTGGTACTTATACCTCTACATGTTCAGAAATATTACGCTATGCCGGAGAAGAATGATATTCAGTGGCCTGGGAACACTGAAGTACATAGATCAAATGGTTCCCTATAAAAGCAATCCTGTATGAGTACAAAAACCTTGGAGGTGAAAATATGTACTACTGCCACACTTATCCCATACCAAAACAGTGGACAAAGACAACTTCAGCATTTGCCTTAACACACCTCTTCATCTTGTGCATCTAGGATAACAGCTTGCTGACCACAGCCACCAAGTTAACCTGCTTTGCTATCTTATCCCAAGCAGTCTGTGTGGCTGTCTTCTGAGGATAATTCCGCTTCAACCCAAAGATTACATGCCTAACGCTCTCTTAATTCCTCTGATATTACCTTGAAAACTCCTCCTTTAGTAGTTCGCTGGGATATCATGAAATATCCATAGCTAAAGTGTGAATTTCACCACAGGAAGTCCAGAACACTCTTTAAAGTACAGTATCTGTTCTTCTCAGCTAGATTGCATTACACACTCAGAATATGGCTAAACTGTGCTGGAAGTGCTGATACATGTTTGGGTCTTCTGATACTTCCTCCAACTTTTTCTAGCTTCAGAATTTTAAATCACTTTGAATCCTAACTCCCCACGCTCTCAAGTGTTCACATTATCTAATAAGCTTTCATTAATGTGCCCAATTTTTAAAAAAAACTTTCCAGTAAATTATTTTTAACCACGATTGTTTGTTTCCAAAGGGGGATCTCCTGAAATGAACAATAGTGTATAACAGTTTCAGATGTTTTTTTTATTCAGAAAATCTATTTAACAAAATGTTCCTTAAAGGGAAAGCAAGACATAAGAATCTAACCCTAAACTATTCTTTTCCTGGCATCCATCTGTCTCAGGAGACGATGGACTGTATGTCATTTCTGTATTGAATATTGTCTGTTGTGGCTGTAGAGGCTGATTCATGGATGGCAGTCCCTTCCAAAGCTGGCACAGATGAATAGTGTTGGCCCGAGGTTGACTGATTTCCTCCCTTCTGGTGAGCTCTCTTTTGCCACCTGGTCATTTATTTTGCCCCTATCCTTTTTCCACTCCAACTGCTTGTCTCCAGGCACTCCAGCCAGCAGCAAGGACTTCCCGTGCATCTACTCCAATCCCGGTCAATTTGAAGTTTTGCTTGCAGACATCCTTGTATTACAGGTGAGGGCGACCTGTTGGTCTTGTGCCAATAGCAAGTTTACCATAGAGCATGTCTTTGGGGATGCGGCTGTATCCACTCGGCCTATGTGATCTAGCCAACAGCTTTGCCGCTGACTCAGGAGGGCAAACATGCTGGGGAATCCTTGTATGCTGGTGTACTTCCATATTTGGCACTAATCATAAACAATTCTGTTATAGAATAAATATATATGTAGATGCAGTCCTTCTGACTATTCTCTTGAGAATTTCAGATTCCAAGATTTAAACAGCTCTTTACAGGGATACTTAAACAATAACAGGATTTCAATACCTGTCAATTATATTCAAGTGACTGTCATGTATAAGACTGACCAAATCAAACAGCTATTTGACTCAAGCCAAGCTACTTTTATCCAGTCAAGCAAGCAAGCAAACTTGATATGAGTTTTTTTGTTGTTCGGATCTGAACAACGAAGAGAAGCAGTATTTTTTGCCAGAAGTCCATCTGAATCGTGGAAATGAGTGGACCTTCAAAATATTAGAATGTCCTTTCACTGCCCATGACACAGCTTGTAGTGATACATTTTTATGATGCACATCTTGGCATTGCTACAATTTCAGATTGATTGGCAAACCAGTCCATTCAATATGTGATTAGCAGTTTCTTTTTAAGAGCTGCTTTGTTCAGTGTTACGCCTTTTACTTAACAATCACTTTTAAATCTACCTCCCTCTGCCCTTTACACAGAGAATATCTGACAATATCTGCAAAATTCAGCAAAGACTTTCATTCTCACCATAAAATGCTATGTTTCAACTTTGAGGTGCAGAGATCTAGCTGACCTAGTGCATGAATCACAAAAGGCTCATGTGCAACAAATTAGGAAAGCTAACAGAACATTGTCATTTATTGCGAGAGCAATTGAATAGAAAAGTAGGGAAATTACGCCTCGGTTGTACAGGGCACTAGTGAGACCACATTTGGAGAACTCTGTACGGTAGTGGTCACCTTATTTAAGGAAGGTTGTAAATGCATTGGAAGCAGTTCAGAGAAGCTTTACCAGACTAATACCTGGAATGGGTGGGTTGTCTTATGAGGAAATGTTGGACAGATTGGCTTGTATCTGCTGGAGTTTAGAAGAGTAAGAGGTGACGACTGAAACATAGACCCTGAGGGGTCTTGAGAAGGTGGAAGTGGAGAAGATGTTTCCTCTTGTGAAGAATCTAGAGCTAGGGGCGACTGTTTAAAAATAAGGGGTCACCCATTTAAAATGGAGATGAGGCAAAGTTTTTCACTGAAGGTCGTGAGTTTTTGGAACTCTTTTCCTGAAAAGGCAGTGGAAGCAGAGTCTTTGAATATTTTTAAGGCAGGTGGATAGATTCTTGGTAAGCAAGAGGATGATAGGTTATCGGGAGCAAGTGGAATGCAGATTTCAGTTACTGTCAGGTCAGCCATGGTCTTATTAAATGGTGGAGCTGGCTCAAGGGGCTGAATGGCCTACTCCTCCTTGTTTGTATGTTCGTATAACTTTCTTCCCTGGGAAAACCATATTGATGCATTACTTTCAACCTGTACAGTCAGAGTTAGATGATTTCAAACTGCTGTGGGAGCAGCAGAAAGGTAAAGACAAAATCTGAAAACTTGGAAGATATGGCAGCAACATGGGGTGAATAAAAAGAGTGCCGTTGTTGACTCGGTGTAAGCAAAAAAAAAATCTTTTCTCCAACCTTGTGCCCTATACCCTTGCTCTTTACCTGTAATGTCTTGACGGAACAGGTTTCAACAAGAAACTGCTAAACTTTATTACAGGGAGCTTTTCAGGTGCTACATGCTCAATCAGAACTCTGGTTGGGAAGCTCCCCCCATAGCCTGTGCTTAGGACTCACTGGTCGGAGCCTTAACAGAACAACACGTTCTGATAAACAGCAGGAGACTTTACCCTCAGTTACCATATTACCTTTTTTCTAGCTTTGTAGCATTTGTTGTATCTGGGCATTTTCTAATTCATAGCAGTCCCCTTATAATAAGGCTGTATTTTTGGTAAGCAGTAATAATTGCAATGGTTTTCTTTAGATCTGCTTTCCAATTTTTTTTTTCCAGATGGTCAGGCTGTTGGACCTTCCCTGTCCTCGTGGTAGAGGCTGGTTAGCAAGTCATTGTCGTGTTGCTGCTGGTTTCTGCTGCTGCTGAATGGATAGCTTCCAGTAGCTTGGTTTAGACATAACTGAAGATAAAGCGCAGACAAACTGAGCTCAGTGACTTTACGTGTATGGTGTCCTTTTGAATAGCATGGAGTAATAAATTGGAACGTCTGAGAAAAAGTACTGCAGACACAAGTAAAGTTTCAATAATCTGCAGGTCTGATGTACTATGCAAACTTGTAAAATTGCAGCAGGGTTGCCCCATAGGAGGTGAGATACTGCAGAAGCTGGAAATACTCAGCAGGTCTGGCAGTAGCTGTATCCCTGCACCCCTCCCTCTGGCCTCTTACTTGCTCTTGATCTTTTCATTGAGAACTGTTGGCGTGACATTGGCCATCTTAATTTCTCTGCTCCTCTCTCCCATTCCAACCTGTCACCTTCTGAACTATCTGCACTCTGTTCCCTCAGGTCAAACCCTGACTTTGCTATCAAACCTGCTGACAAGGGTGGCACTGTTGTCTGGCGTACAGACTTCTACCTTGCAGAAGCTGAGCACCTACAGTCAATTCTTCCTACCTCCCCCTCGACCATGACCTCACCACCGAACATCAAGCCATTGTTTCCAGGACTGGCACTGACCTCATCTCCTCTGGAGATCTTCCCTCCACAGTTTCCAACCTCAGTGTCCCAAACCTGCCTCCTTCCCAAAATCCACAGACAGCACTGTCGTGTTGGACCCATCATGTCAGCCTGTTCTTGCCCCATGGAACTCATTTCTTTCTATCTTGACTCCATTCTCTCTCCCCTTGTCCGGTCTCTTCCCACCAACATTCATGATTCCTCTGATGCCCTAGGTCATATCAAACAATTTCCAGTTTCCTGGCCCTAACCACTGCCTCTTCACCATGGATGTCCAATCCCTCTACACCTCCATTCCCCATCAGGATGGTCTGAGGGCTCTCCACATATTCCTTGAACAGAGGCCTGAACAATCCCTATCCACCACCACTCTCCTCTGCCTGGCTGGATTTGTTCTACTTTAATTTGTCTCACTTCCTCCAAATGAAAAGTGTGGCTGTGGGAACCCACGTGAGCCCCAATTATGCCTGTCTTTTAGTGGGGTATGTGGAACATTCCTTGTTCCAGTCATACTCAGGCCCTCTCCCACAACTCTTTCGGCACATCAATGTCTGTATCGGTATCACTTCATGGTCTCGTCTGGACCTGGAAAACTTATTAATTCTACTTCCAATTTCCACCCCTCTCCTTCACATGGACCATTTCTGACACTTCCTTATCTCTGTCTGCATTTCTGGTAATACTGTCCACCAATATTCATTACAAGCCACAGCTATCTCGACTACAGGTCCTCATACTCTGCTTCCTATAACCACTCCATCCCGTTCTCTTAGTTCCTCCACCTCCATTGTGTCGGTTCTGATGATGCTCCCCTCCAAAACAGCACTTCTGACATGTCTTCCTTTTTCATTAACTGAGGTTTCTTTCCTAATGTGGCTCCTCCAACTCCAGCATGATGCCACCACCAAACACATCTTCACCTCACCTCCCCTGTCAGCAGTGCATAGGAATTGTTCTCTCTGTGATATCCTGGTCCACTCCTCATCACCCCAAACTCCCCATCCCCCTTCCCATGCAATTTTTGAAGGTGCAACACCTCCTCCCTCCTCATTGGCCTAAGGCCCCAAATACTCCTTTCAAGTGAAGCAGCACTTCATTTGCGCCTCCTTCAATTTGGTCTAGTGCATTCGCTGCGCCCAATGCAGTCGTCTCTATATTGGGTAGATTAAACACAGACTGGGTGACTGTTTTGCAGAACACCTTCAGTCATGACCTACCTATCGCTTGCCATTTTAACATATCATCCTGCTCTCATGCCCACATGGCTCTCCTTGATCTGCTGCAACGTTCCAACGAAGCCCAATGCAAGCTGGATGAACAGCACCTCATCATCTTGTTAGGCACCTTACAGCCTTCTGGGCTTGACATTGAGTTCAACGAATTCAGACCATGAACACTCTCCTCACTTTTTCTTTAATCCAATTTTTATTTAAATATAAAAATATATATTAAAAAACGAAATGATCGTTCATTCTTTCAATCCTTTTCGTTAATACAGCACCCACCCCCCCCCCCCCCCCCCCAAAAAAAAAACACAGGGCCGTCTGTCACTTGTTTTTATGTTTTCATTTCACTAGTACTGACCTTGATCTGCTGTTAACACCTTCTGCCATCTTACCTTTATGACACTCTCAGTACCTTTACTCTTCACCACTCCCATTAACACTCCCTTTGCTTTGTGTCCGTGACATCTTTGTCAATCTCTTAGCTGTCACCTATCCCAGTCACAGTATAAAATCCATCACATTTCTGTGATGGATTAGCTCTCTCTGTAGATGCTGTTGACCTGCTGAGTTTTATTTCTGATGGTACCTGTGGTGAGTGGCCCTTGGATAGTTTTTCTCAATAAGGATTTTTCTGAAGTTTCCTCCAGGCACCAGATCCATTGTTGATGAACCGGCGCCAGCTTGGGGCATGCGCAGTAACCAATAACAACACGTTGCATGGTAGTGATTGGCTAATTGATGCTTACGTTTTTGTCCCTGGTTGGCTGAAAACATGATTGCAATTTATGTTACCCAATGAGCGGTTAGGAAAGGCCGCCTCTGCCTCCGGCGGGCCAATCAGCTATTGAGGCGGGTCCGGGAACTGGTGGGGACTTGGGGGCCGACGGCGGTGTCCCTGTAGCGCTCGCCATGGGCCTGAGCGGCAGGCGGGTGTCTGTGGCGGCGGCGGCGGCTGTGCTGCTCGGCTCGCTGACCGCGGTGCTTCTGCCGCAGCTCAGGGGCGGTTTGTGGTCGCTGCGATGCCGCCTCTTGGAGGTGGGCCTGGACGAAGATCCGATCACCGGGCTCAGCTTGACCTACAGCGGAGTGGAGCTGAGCCAGCTGGAGGAGGCCTGGTCCCTCAGGCAGAAAGCAGGGCCAGGTAGGAACTGAAGGGAGGGGAGAGCCGGTTACTGGCCAGTGGATGTGCTGGGAGTGAGGGAGGGGTCACCACTTATCGCTGAAATGGCTGCTCTCTTCCTTCTCCGTCCCGGTTACCGGACGCGGGGATCCTCCGTTTGGACCTGTTTGCCGCCTGTTAAAACTGGGAAATTGTCGCAGCCTCCACGAGATTGCTGCTGCTCCCTATCACCAACTCACTCTGACACCCTTAAGAATCTAAGGGTCGCAGGGTTACCGTTTTGGGGCGCTGAGTATTGAACTCCCTCAGCAACTCGTTGCTCCTTAAAAGCCTTTTAACTTCCACATTTATCACATTCAAAAGCGGCAACTTGCATTTACGAAGCGCCCTTGATGCAGCAAACCATCACAGCAGTACAGTCAGACAAAAATTGACACTGAGCCAAAAGGCGACCAAAAATTTGGTCGGAGAGGTTTTTAAGGAGAGACTTAAAATGATTAACAGGACGGAGAGTTTTAGGGTTGGAATTCCAGAAGTTAAGAATTTCTTGGCAGCTCAATACACAGGTGATGGAGTTTGGGGATGCACAGGCCAGAATTAGAAGAATGTAGCATTACTCTTTAAGGGTTATGGGGCTGGAGCAGGTGACAGAGATGGGAAATTAATGGTATTGTCGCTGAAGGATTTGAACGCAAGGAAGTGGAATTTTAACATTGAGGGACCGATAACCAGGGCGAATGGCACTTGGTGCAAGTTAAGATGCAGGCAGCAGAGTTTTAGTTGAGTGCGAGTTTAAGATAGGAGGCTGGCCAGGTAGTCATTGGAAGAGTCAAATCTGGAGCAGTTTTCCCTTTAAGAAGCTGTGCAGTACCTGAAAGTTGCCAAACACAAATCGGCCCTTTAAGTTACTGCACAAAACAATTTAGAAGGCCCACATGCTTAAAAAATTATCCTCAAACCACAAAAATAAATGAAAGGAAAGTTGATGTGGAGGTAATATGGATTATGCTTTCAGGGCTGAGGCAGGGCAGAGATGCGTGGTGTTACAGAGCTTTAAACATCTAGTTGTGAACTATTCCAGATGGCTGCAACCTGTCTAACCTGCTAAAATTTTTATAGACGTGTCCTAAAGTCGTTTTTCATTTGGGATATACTAATGATTGAGTGAGTTGATAAGCAACACTGCAAATTATCTGATAAGCTATATGACTAAAGCAGATTGAATTTATAATAGATTAAAAATTAGTGGAAGTGCTTTTTTTGAATTTGTTGTTCACCCCCACTATTAAAAAGTTCAGAGCTAGAGATCGTCTTGGCACCCCGTCTGCAGTCGAGGAACTGTTAATTTTTCGGAGGATTCCGTTATTAGTTAATAAGTATGAATGGTGAATGAGTGGAATTTGAGAGCATAATTTGCCTTTGGTCTGTGAGAATTTAGTGCCCTTTAAATGAAAGTAGTTGCAGTATCACATTCAACCTAACTGCTGCTGTGATTCAGTTAGATGAAATGGCCACTGGGATGGTGAGCCTGTCGCAAACATCTATAAGCTGCCAGTGATCATGTTGAATGCTGCCAGAACATGGTTCTTTGTTCCATGTGCTTGTCTTGGCAGATACCTAAGAAATGGTTATAAACTTCTTTGAAAATTTAAAAACTGCAACATTTAGCGAATAAATTTTTAACCCTTTCCTAACTGCTGTAATTTGTCAGTTTTAATTGCCTTTGCCTGGTTCTGTGCTGTAGCATACAGTATGTATGCACTAAGCCATCAGAACAAGTCCCCAAATTTTGCTTTCTGTTGTTTTGCCAGTCTTGAATATCCACTGAGTGAATGATTTGTTCCTGATTTCTACAACCATGTACTTGTCTTGTGAAGAAAGGTTAGACAGGCTAGGCTTGTATCTGCTGGAGCTTAGAAGAGTAAGAGGCATCTTGATTGAAACATAAGATCCTGGGGGTTTTGACAAGGGGGATCATAAGAGAATGTTTCCTCTTGTGGGAGAATCTAGAGCTAGGAACTTAGGAGCAGAAGTAGCTGTTCAGCCCATTGAGACTGCTCCACCATTCAATATGATCATGGCTGATCATCCGCTTCAATGCCTTTTACCCACACTATCAACATATCATTTTATGTCATTGGTATTTATAAATCCGTCAATCTCTGCTTTAAACAAACTCAATGACTGAGCTTCCACAGCCTTTGGGCAGAGAATTCCAAAGATACACAATCCTCTGAGTAAAAAAATAATTCCCCATCTCTGTCCTAAGTGGAGCTTAGAAGAGTAAGAGGCAACTTGATTGAAACATAAGATCCTAGGGGTTTTGACAAGGTGAATGTGAAGAGAATGTTTCCTCTTGTGGGAGAATTTAGAGCTATTTTGAAATTGGGTCCCCTGGTTCTAGACTCTACCATGTCTACCCTTTAAGTATTTTGTAGGTTTCAGTGAGATCACCTCTCATTCTTCGAAACTCTAGAGAATGCAGGCCCAGTTTCTCCAATGTCTCTTCATAGGACAGTCCCGCCATCCCTGGAACAAGCCTGGTGAACCTTTGTTACACTCCCTGTATGGCAATAATATCCGTTCTAAGGTAAGGGAACCAAAACTGCACACAGTATTCCAGGTGCAGTCTAACCAAGGTTCTATACAATTGAAGCAAGACTTTGCTACTCCTGTAACTCTTTTGAGTACAAACCCGTTTCCATCTGTTTCAGATGAAGTTACATTGTTTCATAGTTTGCCATTGTGAGATTTGAACTCTTGATATTGTTTCATAGTTTGCCATTGTGAGATTTGAACTCTTGCTCTTGGGGTTACAAACCCAGTACCATAACCACTTGGCTTTTAAGCCAAGCCCTAAAGTAACTCTTTCGAGTACAAACCCGTTTCCATCTGTTTCAGATGAAGTTACATTGTTTCATAGTTTGCCATTGTGAGATTTGAACTCTTGATACTCTTTCGAGTACAAACCTGTTTCCATCTGTTTCAGATGAAGTTACATTGTTTCATAGTTTGCCATTGTGAGATTTGAACTCTTGATCTTGGGGTTACAAACCCAGTACCATAACCACTTGGCTATTTAAGCCAAGCATTAAACGATTAACAACTCTTCCGAGTACAAGCCCGTTTCCATCTGTTTCAGATGAAGTTACATTATTTTTTTTTTCATAGTTTGCCATTGTGAGATTTGAACTCTTGATCTTGGGGTTACAAACCCAGTACCATAACCACTTGGCTATTTAAGCCAAGCATTAAACGATTAACAACTCTTCCGAGTACAAGCCTGTTTCCATCTGTTTCAGATGAAGTTACATTATTTTTTTTTTTCATAGTTTGCCATTGTGAGATTTGAACTCTTGATACTCTTTTGAGTAAACCTGTTTCCATCTGTTTCAGATGAAGTTACATTGTTTCATAGTTTGCCATTGTGAGATTTGAACTCTTGATCTTGGGATTACAAACCAGTACCATAACCACTTGTCAAATCCTCTTGCAATAAAGGTTAACAACATACCATTAGCCTTCCTAATTGCTTGCTGCACCTGCCTGTTAGCTTTCAGTGACATATTGACAAGGACACTCGGGTCCCTTTGTACACTTACACTTTCTAATCTTTTACCATTTAAGAAATACTCTGCACATCCTTTCCTCTTACCAATGTGGATAATGTCATATTTTTCCACATTATATTCCATCTGCCATGTTCTTGTCCATTCCTTAAGTGGAGTGTCCAAATCCTCTTGTAGCTGCTTTGCATCTTCCTCACAACACACATTCCCGCCAAGCTTTGAATCATCCACAGACTTGGAAATATTACATTTGGTCCTCACACCCAAATCATTGATATATATTGTGAACAGCTGGGGCCCAAGCACTGATCCTTATGGTACCCCACTTGTCACAGTCTGCCAGCGCAAGAATGACCTGTTTATTCATACTCTGTTGTCTGCCTCTTAGCCAATCCTTAATCCATGCCAGTATATTACCTCCTTTCCTATGTGCTTTAATTTTGCTAACCAGCCTCCTGTGGGGGACTTTATTAAAAGCCTTCTGAAAATCCAAGTATAAGCCTTCTGAAAATCCAAGTATGCAATGTCCACAGACTCCCCTTTATCAATTCTGTTATTAACATCCTCAAAGAACTCCAATAGGTTCATCTAACATGATTTCCCATTCATAAATCCATGTTGACTATGCCCACTCAGATCATTATTATCCAAGTGTCCATTTATCACATCCTTTATAATAGATACCATTTTCCCTACTACTGATGTAAGACTAACAGGTCTATCATTCTCTGTTTTCTCTCTCCCTCCCTTCTTAAATAGTGGGGTGGCGTTTATAACCTTCCAATCTACAGGAACCATTCCAGAATCTATAAAATTTTGGAAGATGATCACCAATGCATCCACTATCTTTATTGCTCCCTCTTTTAACACTCTGGGATGTAGACAGGGACTTATCAATCTTCAGTCTCATTAATTCTTCCAATACAACCTTCTCACTGATACTAATTTCCTTCAATTCCTCATTCTCCCTAGTCCCTTGGATCGCTAATTCTGGGGGATTTCCTGTCCCTTCCTTAGTGAAGACAGACACAAAGTAATCATTTAGCTTCCCTCCCACTTCTCTATTCCCTGTTATAAATTCCCTTGATTCTGCCTGTAATGGACCCAAATTTGTCTTAGCCAAATGTTTCCTTTTTATATACTATAGCAGCTTTTACAGTCCATTTTTGTTTTTGTTAGGTTATATTCGTATCCTATTCTCACTTTATCAGTTTCTTGGTCCTCCTTTGCTGTATTCAAAAATGCTCCCAACCCTCAGGTTTATTACTATTTCTGGCAATTTAAAGGCCTTTTTTCATCTTATTCGATCCTTAACTTACTTTGTTGTCTATGGTTGACTGACTTTTTGAGTTTTTGTGCCTTGAAGGAATGTATAGTTGCTGTAAACTATGTAATAATTATTTAAAGACTATCCATTGCCTATGTACCATCATACCTTTTAATGTATCTTCCCAATCTATCTAGGCCAATTTGCCCTTGTACATTCATAATTTCCTTTGTTCAAATTTAACACTCGGGCTTCAAGACTGAACTATCTCACTTTCAAACAATGTAATATTCTATCATCCCTAAAGATTCTTTTACAACAAGATTATTAATTAACCCTTTTTCATTACATAATACTAGATCAAAAATAGCCTATTTTCTAGTCCGTTCCTCAACATACTGCTCTAGAAAACCTTCCCGAAACTCATCCTTCACAGCATTATGGCTCATTAGGTTTACTCAGTCTGTGTGCAGATTGAAATCACCCATGAGTACTGTTACCCATGCTGCATACTTCTCTAATCTCCTGATTAACACCCTGCCACTGCTATTTCGTTGTCTAAAAACAACTCCTACCAATGTTTGCTGCCCTTTGCTGTTTCTTAGCTCCACCCAAACAGATTTCACATTTTGTTATTCCGATCTGAGATGCTCCCTTACTAATGTACTGATCCCATCCCTTATTATCAGCACAACACCACCACCTTTTCATTTTGCCTGTCTTTCATAAATGTTAAATGCCCTTGAATATTCAGTTCCCAGTCTTGGTCACCCTATGGCCACGTTTCCATAATGACAATTCGATCATGCCCATTTACCTCTATTTGTGCTTTTAAATCATCTACCTTGTTGTGAATGCTGTGTGCATTCAGGTAGAGTGCCCTTAACTTTGTCTTTTTGACATTAGTCTGCATCCTAAGTTTAGTTGTTGGTTGCCCTTGTTTCACCTGTCTTCCATTTTCACTTGCTACTTTCCACTTGGCATCACCAGCTTTACTTCCTTCTAACTTGAGCTATCCCTTAGGTTCCCACCCCCATGACAAGCTAGTTTCAACCATCTCCAACAGCACCAGTAAATCTTCTTGTGAGGATATTAGGCCCAGTCCTGTTAAGGTGTAATCTGTCCATCTTGTACAGATCCCACCTACCACAGAAATCTGATACGCTCTCTCCTACACCAATTCTCTAGCCACCTATTCAATTGATCAATCCTCCTATTCCTGTGCTCACTAGCATGTGACACTGGGAGTAATCCTGAGATTACTGCTCTTAAGGTCCTGCTTTTTAATTTCCTTCCTAACTCCCTAAAGTCTGCTTTCAGGACTTCTGCCTACCTAATGTCGTTGATACAAATGTGGATCATACCTCTGGCTGTTCACCCTGCCCCATAAGGATGTCCTGCAACCACTCCGTGACATCCATGACCCTGGCACCAGGGAGGTAACACACCATCCTGAAGTCACATTTGGTCACTATCTTATGGGAGAGCTGCTATTTTTAAACAGACATGTGGAGAAATTCTTTCCCTGAGGGTCGCGAGTCTTTGGAACTCGTCCTCTAAAATCAGGAGAAATAGAGCCTTTGAATATTTTTAAGGCAGGGGTAGATAGATTCTTGATAAGCAAGGGGCTTACCTGGAGTTGAGGTTACAATCCAATCAGCATCGATTCTATTGAATGGTGGAGAAGACTTGATGGGCCAAGTGGCATACTCCTACTTCATATGTTTGTAAAAGTCCACATTGCTGTCTGCAGGGCTTGACATAATGGGTGACAATTAGCTGAGGATCTGATTCAAACGTGGTTAATATGTTCCTGGGAAGTAATTATATTACAAAATGTCCACAAATCTGGCTCAGTTCCACATTACATTGTACATTTGGCTCCATCTAAATTAGAAACTGATTTTTAATTTCAGAAATCCAGTTAGAAGCTAAAGCTGCTCTGCACCAAGCTCTGGAGATGAAGCGTCTGGGGAAGCGAGAGAAGGCATACAGACTATTCGTGCATGCTCTCAACATGGACCCCAATTATGTAGATGCTTTGAATGAATTGGGTGTCTTCATGGAAGAGGAGAAGGATGTTATTCAGGCTGACCATTTATATACAAAAGCTCTGACTATTTCTCCATGTGACGAGAAGGCACTGGTCAACCGTGACAGGACATTACCGTTGGTGGAAGAAATTGACCAAAAACAATTTAGTATTATTGACCGAAAAGTTAAAAAACTGATGGCTATACCCAAAGGGAATGCAGCACTGCACCGTGTGATGGAAGAAAGTTATTACCATCATATTTATCACACTGTGGCTATTGAAGGGAATACACTGACCCTGTCTGAGATCAGGCACATCATAGAAACTAGGTATGCCGTGCCTGGGAAAAGCCTCGTGGAACAGAATGAAGTTATAGGGGTTGATGCAGCCATGAAGTATCTCAACAAGTCTTTAGTATCCAGAATTGGATCTGTTAATATTGATGATATTTTGGAGATTCACAAAAGAGTTTTGGGATACGTTGACCCTGTAGAAGCTGGAAGATTTCGGACCAATCAAGTCTTTGTGGGTCACCACATCCCTCCCCATCCACGGGATGTAAAGAAACAAATGCAGGAGTTGGTCCAGTGGTTAAATTCTGAAGAAGCCATGAGTCTACATCCTGTTGAATTTGCTGCCCTTGCACATTATAAACTCGTCTATATCCATCCCTTTGTAGATGGGAACGGAAGGACAGCCCGATTACTTATGAATCTTATTCTAATGCAGGCAGGTTACCCACCTGTCACCATCCGCAAAGAGCAACGGGCTGAGTATTATAGTGCATTAGATTTGGCCAACGAAGGTGATGTAAGGCCATTTATTCGTTTCATTGGAAAGTGTACAGAAATGACACTTGACTTACTGCTGATTGCAACAGCTGATCATTCTGTTGATAAAGGTTTACCTGAAGCTAATCCAAACCACTCCGATTATAAGCAAACAATTCTAATTAAAAACTAACTTGTCTCATTGTTCCACATCCTTATTTATAGAGTCCGGTTGAGTTGGTGTGAACATCACCATTCTAAACTTAAGTTAAATTCCTTTCGTTCTGAAATTTGCCAACTTCTTTACTGAAGGGTTGTTCACATGTTCATGTTAGGCTTTTGCTTGGCTTTATCAGGAGATCCTGAACCAGCTGTGCATGTTTGTTTCTGCTTTTGGAATATTGGTTACTTACCAGTTCGGATCTGCAGATTAAAGCTGCCAAAAAAAGCACTGAGCCCAATTTGAAGTATTCTGGGTTATTTCAAGATGAATTATACAGGGTGTGATTTAAATTGGTCATATTCTGAACTTGGCTGTTACTGCAAATTAACTGGGACTGCATTTTTTAGGCTGTTCTGTGATCCTCACTGTCTCTCTTACCCCAGTTGTAAGTGTTTGTATTTACAGTGCCAATTTTTTAATGACCTACGTATGATTTATTTGAATATAGTGAACATACTGACAGATTGGATTGCATGTACTTTCAACAGCTAATTAAAATGTCATGCCCACAATTTGGAGGGAGGGGTGTGAATTATCTGCAAGAGGCTGGAACACTTGTGGGGGGTGGGATAATTAAGGGCTGCAAATTCCAACAGTTGTGCCTGGGCAGCAGATTTCTTTATTCACGTTGGCTCATGTTTCTCAATACTTCCTAGGAGCTCCAGCAGTTTTTTTAGAAAAGTGAATGTATGTTTAATGTCTCAAGGTTTTTTTGGCACATCCAATAGATTTTCACCCAGAGCTTTTCCCACTAGCTTTGTACTGGCTAAAACTGCAGCATGTAATGAAGTTGTGGTGGTTGTTCTGATACTTTTAAGTTATCTCTCCATTCTTTATTTAAACCAAACAGTACTAATTATAGATTACTAAGCACAGTTCTAGAATGCCAAAAGATTATCAGTACACATTGCTGAATTTTATCCAACACCGGGCTTCCTGGAGTGTTGGTTGAAGACAATTATGCTAATAAAAGAACTGAGAGAGACCCACATTATTCCTTCAAATTATCAGTTGCTGTGGCTACAGGAGAAACTATTTGTTTCACCATTTCTAGTCTTTTAATTAAAATCTTGCACTTGAGAAATCAAAAGGATCAGTGTGAACAAACTTCAGTGGACAATATACCAATTGGCCAGTGAGATGTTTGTGAATTGAAATTGCACTTTGTATAAATAAACCTTATTTAAACAGGTTATTAAAACATAGAATTTTTTATATATATATATATAGTATTTAAGATGTAAAAAATAAAATATTTTGCCATCTATGATAGCCTTGAGATTTATTTTTGCTAAGCAGATATGGAACAAGGGTCAGGGGTGGGAAGCACTTGTCCAAAGTGTGGTTTTTGACAGAGATTTGATTTTCTAATTGCCAGAAAATAATCCAATTTCAACTTGTATCGCTGCTGCAAACTTAGTGATATTCACACACACACACACACACACACTTGAAACAATGTGCTTTGAGAAATAATGCTTTTGCTTTGTCACCAAAACCATTCAATGCTGTATTGAGAGGGGAGTAATGCTGGAGCCCAATCAACTGTAACTGTACAGAACCAACACCTGTAAGGTTCCTACTTGCGCAGCTGAGACATCCTCACTGACTTGAGATTATCTGGAGAAGAGTGGGAAAAATTCTAGCCTTTGGTCATCTATCAGGCTGACTAATGGTCAACAATAGCCCAACCTACCATAGCAGGCATGTTCTGATGAAAGGTCCTAGACCTGAAACATTAACTGTTTCTTTCTCCACAATACTGCCTGCCTGTTGAGTATTTCCACCTTTGTACTATATCTCTCCCTGGTTCAAGTATCAAGATTGCTGAATCTTCCACATTGTGCTGCTACCTTGGTTTCAAATTTTACCCAATTGTCACCTACAAGCCAAAGACATTTTCTTTTTGCTTTCTTTCTCTCTCCCACCCTGACCAAGTCTAAAGAATATTTTACAAAAGGATGTGGACACAAATAAGTGATGTTAGTATTGGTTGATCACTACACTTTTGGGTGGCAAAACAAAGGGGTGTTGTTTCTTAGGTTACTACCAGTCCAAGCCCGAGTGCAATGAAGAGAGATCTTTCAAGGCAGTCCCAAGTGCTTTGGAGCCAAGTTAATACTTTTGAAGTATAGTCAATATTGAGAGAAAGGTGGCTTTCAATTTGTACATAACAAAGTCCCACAAACAACAATATAATAACAACTAGATAGTTTTGGTGATGTTGGCAGAAGGATAAATGTTGGTCAGCCACGGCTCTTCAAGTAGCGTAATTTAATATTTTACATCCACGTAAGAGGGCAGATGAAGCCTTGGTTTAACCCCTCATCTGAAAGGCAGTACTAAGAGTAATAGCCAAGATTTTACACTCAAATCACTGGAGTGAAACTTCAGCCCACAAACTTCTGTCTGACAAAGCTAAGAGTAAGCCCAGATGAGTTCTAGTTTCAGGTACAGAATCAATAGTCTCACTAGCTCAGATACAACATGAAAGGATAGATTTTGCTTATCAATCTAGATTTGTACCTTTTTAAAGAGTTTTTAATTAAACACACTGCTTTCACTTTGAACCAATGGAATTTTCTTATAAACCCAGTCTTAATCCTCTGTGATATTTAGACAATGAATCCTAAACATGATTTTTAACCAATGTTGCATTACAATGCAAATATATAAAATATCACAGCAATATATCAAAAAGTGAAGTCAAAGTAACAATGAAATGGTCCCTGTGATCCTGCTGTACAAACACATATTTCTTTTTACCAAAAAATGCAAAGTAACAGTAGCTTCCAGGGCACTTGTTTAAAACTAACCAAGTAGCAGTTACAAAACACATACAAGCCATTCTCTGTAAATACATAAGAGCAACTGCTTAAAAAATTCTGACAGAGAAAAGCAACATGGAGCTTCCATCAAGGATATTTAACACTTGTCAAACTCTTTAAAAAAATTATTTACATTTCAGTACGGCTCATCAGAATCCTTAACCAGATGTGGAAGGATGCAAATGATTTCTGTAAAGGCAGTTCACATTTTTTCTAGATGTTCAGCAGTTTAATAACATGCTGTAATCACAGGTTACTTTCTCAACAGCATCTTTGCAAAGTCTGCATTGGTCATCTTTTTGGTCTCTTCCATTATAGAGGAATCACCTTTCGAGTTGCCATCCTGATCCCTCAATGTACCATTTTCAGTATTTGCTTCAGATACAGGCAAGCGCTGTAATGCACGAGGTATAAGTGCAAGTTGTGTTCGACCTTTGCCTCTCCTAGAAAAATATCAGGATTCATGAGACAATTCACATGGATCAACATGCAGTCCCAAACTTGCTGACTATTTAGCAAGTTCTGGATACTCATTTTCATTCTCAAGCCCTATTTAAAGGATTCTTGACTTTATCCACACTTATTTTAGTTTAATGTATTTATGTCAAGGTTCCAATTCAGTCACCCACGTGTTATATTAGCTCCCACTTGGATGGGAACTGTTCTGCCTTTCTAATGATTGTCTACTTGTCCTCTTCAGTAGTCTCCGTTTCCGGTCACTATATCTGACAATTTTTTTTCATCCTATTCTCCCTCCCATCCAACACTATATCATACTAACATTGAAAATATTTGCTCTCCCCAACCTCTTTCTAGATAAGTGCACTGACATCAAGGATCTGACCAGAAACTAGCGATAGGTTAAATGCTGTCTTAAGGTCCTTCCTGTCATTAAAACTCCCCTAGTTACCCATTCCACTGCATCCCTTGCCCAAACCCCTCTGCTGGTGACTCTCATTTTCATTCTTATCTGTTCCCTTAAATATCCAGCACTGTTTAAGAATCTCATTTAAGCTAATCAAACAATGGCATTTTCTATATTGAAATATTATCCCTATTTCATCCTCAGCAATTTCAACCTGCACCAAAACTCTTCCTGCAACTTGACCACTTATGTCATGGTCACTGTAGACTTCACTCAACCGCCTCCCACACTGATCTTTCCCACACCAAACCTGGTTAAACTAGTTCCTCCAAGGTTACAGATCTTTCCCACACCAAACCTGGCTAAACTAGTCCCTCCAAGGTTACAATTTACCAACAAGATTAGTTCTCATTTTACTTATAAACATTTCCATACCCATCTCCAACCTATTCTCATTCCACAACAATCCGCAGTTTTTTCCCTATTACTACTTGGAAAAATAAGTCGTAGATGCAACATCTACCTGCTTAATCCTTTCCTCGTTATTAAATTCTATCCCAATATGCAATACTTTCCTAATCTGTATCCTGTTCCTGTATTCATATGTAGGAGAGAGAGAAAGACACACAATTATAATTATTTCCAATATGGAATGGTTGAGCTCCTAAACTGTAAAAGATCAGTTTTACAAAGTCAATTATCATTGTTCCTATCTGAATAGAAAAACTGTTGCAATATTCTTTAAAAAGACTCGACTTCAAAGTTCACTTTGACATGAGATATAATTAGAGAGATATATAACTAGAGAGAGAAAAAAAAATGTTACTGACTAACTATTTGCATTGCTGGTTTTGACACATGCACCTGGTCCCCAATTACTAATAGTTGGACATTTGTCCTAGCTTACACTGTAACCACCACAAAAGGCAGACTAAATATAACTGACCCATATGTGAAACAGGAGCCTGCATTAAAAACAAACACAAAAATGCAACACTTATAAAATATGTTCCTGACTCAGGAGCGATTATTGTCCAAGATGAATTTCTGGAATCAGCTTTAGATATAATTGGTAACCAGGGAGTTGCTTAACTGAATCATAGCTGTTTCAATTTTGTAATAGTTTGATCAGCACTTACGCTCCATACACCTGCCGAGGGAGCAGAGAGCCAGATGATCTGCTGGTTTCAACCTTGCTAGTCTGTTTCCTCTGCGGAGGATTACTGATGGCCACGCTGATTGTGTGATCTTTAACCACCTGTCCATCCATCTTAAGAACAGCCTGGGAGGCTTGGGCTTCATTCTCATATTCAGCATATGCCAAACCCTGAAACAAAAGTCATTTAAATGTTATTCAGATTCCAAAAATTAGAAGTAAGTTGAGAATAAGTTATTCACATTTAATAGTTGCTAATGCATGGGACAAACACGTTAATCAAACCGAGTTGAAACATTCAGCTCCAGACATTACAAAGCTAGAAATGGTCTTCAGATCCTCTACATGGACTCAAATAACACAAAGCTAAATAGCTTATGGGAGTTTTTATTTCCTGGTTTGGGGTGGCAGGGCAGGGCAAGGAGGTGGCAGAGTTCAAATTTGTGAGCCTCAAATTTGGTATGCGAGACTATAGGACAGCTGGTTTGGGGCTAATTTTTTGATAGGCATCTTCATGTTGCAATTACTATACTAATTGACTTGATGGTTCTCCAGCACTCTGCCAGAGTGTGCACCTCCTGCCCTGTCAGAAGGACACTACCCTTCCCACATAGAATTTCAGTATTAGTTTAAAAAGACTGAAGGAACAGGCTGTCTCTTGTGCATTGAGAGTGACGAAAGTTCAGAGATTTTAATCTAATAAAGGGCAAGTTGTTTTCAGTCAATATGAGAATTCACAGGAAAACCAACACAAGCCAACTTGGCCAGTGGAATGTGGAGAAGATTCGCTTATTGGTAAGGAAACGCAATTTGATGCTTACAATTTCCAGGCTTATGGACAAGTAGTTCATTGAAATAAATCAACTTTCCAGAGAGGGCAAGTTACTCAAAGTTTATTCAAAATCTGAAATGTTCTTGCTTCATAGGTGATTGACAAATGCCACCTTTTCAATAGGCTACTATATAAGATGTACCTTTGGCTTTCCAGAGCGATTAGTGACGAGACGGATCTCCTTTAGGTTTCCATGCTCTTTGCAGATCTCCTCCAGTTCCTCTTTAGTGCAGGAGAAAGGTAAACCTGAAATAAAGACCTTGTGTTTCTCTAAGCTGGTGCTGTACTTAAACACCTGGAGAAGTAAAAGCACAAAACATTAAGAAAAAAATGGATTTCTTTAAAGCTCTGCTGCTTCTGCTCAAGGTAGTGAATCTTGTAAACACTAGTGCCTCATTACTGCCTTCCATTATCTGGGAAAAATTTGCAAAATAGTGAATACCAGAAAAATTAGATTATCAGGAGACATGACAAAGGAAGTGGAGAAATGAGAATACACTAGAATCAGAAATTTATGGAGGCAACTAGTCAGCACATTGTGTCTGTACCGCTGAAAATGACATATCCAGTCTAATCCTACTCTCCAGCTATTGATCCGTAACATTGAAGGTTGTGGCGCTTTTCACAGCCAGTGAAGTACTTTTGTAGTGTAATCACTGTAGTAATGTAGGAACTGCAGCAGCCAATTTTTGCATAGCAAGCTCCCTATGTTTGCTAGGGAGAGCAACGTGATGCAATAATGACTAGATAATCTGTTTATGTTCTGTTGATTGAGAGATAAATATTGACCAGTGCACTGCAGATATCTTCCCTGCTCTTCCTTGAAATACTGCCATGGGATATTGTACATCCACCAGGCAGATTGGGCCTCAGTTTGATGTCTCATTGGAAAGATGACACCTCCAACAGTGTAACACTCCTCAGTACTGCACTGAAAAGTCAGCCTTGATTTTGGTGTTCAAGCCTGGAAGTGGGACTTGAATGCAGAACCTTGTGATTCAGAGGTGAGGGTGATACTAACTGAGCCACGGCTGACACTATATGGTGATATCCAAGTACTACTTCTCAAATGCAATGAGGATTTCTGACTCCATCACCCTCTTACGGCAGAGAGTTCCAGATCCCCACTACGCTCCAGGTAAAAAATAGCCTCTCTCCTCAACTACCCTCTAATCTAATTCTACCAATTACTTTAAATCAATGCCCTCCGGTTATTGACCTATTTAACGAAAGGAAATAGATTATTCTTAACCACTCTCCAGTCCCTCAATTCTATACAATTAAAATAATTTCAGTTGAATATCCCCTCAGCCTTCTCTGTCCAAAGAAAACAATCACAGACTTGTTATGATACAGAAGGAGGCCATTTGGCCCATTGTGTATGCACCAGCTCACGAATGAGCATAATGACATAGTGCCATTCTCCTGCCTTCTCCCCATAACCCTGCACACTGTTTCTATTCAAATAATCAGCCAATGACCTCGTGAATGCCTCAATTGAACCTGCCTCCACCACACTTCCAGGCAGTACATTCCAGGCACATTGAGAAAAATGAGGGGGATAGTTTGTCTTTGTTGCAATTACATAGGATGTCATTTGTGACTTTAAGAGCTATTTCTGTACTACGGTATCCTTTTCTGGTCAAGAAAGGAAACAACTTAAACAGTTCAATCTCACAACTGTGTGTAGCAAATGCTTCTTGGAGATTTGAAAAATTTCAAATTTGTGAATATCTCTTTTTTTTGTTCGACTTTTCTTTCTCTCTCTCTCTCTCAATTCAATCTTTTTTGTCCTCTCTTTATTTCCCCACAGAAAAATGTTTGTCTGGACATGAGCACAACTCAAAAGTGCATCGTTTAATCCCCTGAACTTGCCGACCAATTTGTGCATTAATAGTGCCATGCGTCATCAGGTTGCCATTACTTTTCACGCAAAATTCAGCCCATTCTTCCCATTCTACAGATTTGAGCACAAAAAAGATCCCATGTCCCCTATTCTTTAAGTAGTGAAATGGGATCTTTTACATCCACCTGAGGGGGGAGCCGAGACCTCAGTTTAACGTCTAATCCGAAAGACAGCGCCTCCAACAGTGCAGCACTGCCTTAGTTTCTGTCCTATATACTATGTATTTCTACATCCTACACTGGAATATTAACTGGAATATTTTGCGAGAAAAGTAATGGCAACCTGATGACGCATGGCCCTATTAATGCACAAATTGGTCAGCAAATTCCGGGAATTAAGAGATGCACTTTTGAGTTGTGCTCAGGTCCAGACAAGCATTTGTCTGTGGAGAGATAAAGAGAGAACAAGAAAGATTGAATTAAGAGAGAGAGAAAGAAAAGTCGAACAAAAGAAAAAAAGATATTCACGAATTTGAAATTTTTCAAATCTCCAAGAAGCATTTACTACACACAGTTGTGAGGTTGAACTGTTTAAGTTGTTTTCTTTCTTGACCAGAAAGGTTTATTGGCATTGCATTAATAATTGAAATGTTGCTGAAAAGGATACCGTAGTACAGAAATGGCTCTTAAAGTAACAAATGACAACCTATGTGATTGCATCAAAGACAAACTATCCCCCTTATCTTTCTCAATGTGTCTGGAATGCTTTGCCTGCAAGTGTGGTGAAGGCAGGTTCAATCTAGGCATTCAAGAGGGCATTGGCTGATTATTTGAAAAGAAACAGTGTGCAGGGAAAACCCCAGTCTATCCAATCCTTCCTCTTAGCTAAAATTCTCCATTCTTCATTGTTACAAAATGTTTAAGGAAACAATGGTTTGTGAGAGGATTGAAGGAAACATCTCAGAAAAGATCAAGATGAGAGCAGAATTCTATCAGAATTGCACCTTGAGTATCTTGTTCAATATTGTTTTGAACCATATCACAAACAAGCCAATGGAATTTAGAAATGTAAGTGGACCTGTGATTAAATGGGTCCTTTCACTACAGCCAATTGGAACTTCTTGAAAGAAAAGTCACACAAAGGAAAATATTAAAAATCACAACACAGATACCAAAAGTAGTACCTTAAATTCTGGATTCTTTGCTTTGTCGACACAGGGTGAAACAAACATTGGCCGACCCTCTAACTCCTGGCGGTCCAGCCGCAAGGCATCGGTAGCCGCTTTCTCCTCCTCAAACTCCACATAACAATATCCTCGAAAAAGTCCTCTATTACTGTAAACAGGGCGAATGTCTGCAATCTGACCAAAGTTTTCAAATATCGCCTTGAGCCTCTCCTCGGGATTGGGCATTGAATATGAGAGATTACTGACAAACACAGTCAGGTCATCCTTGCTGTTATCGTGGAGAACTTTGTTCCTTGTGGCAGCTACAGCTTTTTGTTTTTGCAATGCTGGAGTCTCTAGGATCTTTGTGTTGTTTTTACGACCAAACAGACCACATTCTGTTGACATATCCTCTTCCTCAGCTTCTTCCAGTTCCCCAGCTCGTGACTTTTTACTTGGTTGATCTGAAATTTAAAGATGAATTATTAGAAATTTCCCTCGTGGTCATAAATGGAGCAGGGAATGGGAAGACAAACTGAAGCAACAGGGGTGTTAATGGTTGGTTCATTATGTTATTAAAGATACACAGCTGATAAATAGCCAAGTGGTTATGGTACTGGGTTTGTAACCCCAAGATCAAGAGTTCAAATCTCACAATGGCAAACTATGAAACAATGTAAATTCATCTGAATAGGAACAGATGGAAATGTGTTTGTACAAATATTTTTTCGGGAAGGAGGAGGACCTCCTCGTGAACCTGCTCCTGGGCCTGGCCAAGTTGGCCATTAACAGGTCCAGGCAGCGGGCGATCGACGGGGGAGTCCCGCCCGATTGTTTGTCCCTCTTCCGCGGCTACGTTCGCTGCCAGATGTCCCTGGAGAAGGAGCACGCGGTGTCTGCTGGCACTCTCGAGGCCTTCCGTGCTCGGTGGGCACCGCGGGGACTGGGGTGTTTTGTTGACCCTTTTAATCACATTTTGATTTAAAGTTTGTAAGTTTCCTTTAAAACTTTGTTCTTGGTTTTACAGCTGACCTGAATTAGGGGCTGTGCCTGATTTTTCCCAATTTTGTTGATTTGGTTTTCATTTAAAAGATTATCAAGAGTTCAAATCTCACAATGGCAAACTATGAAACAATGTAACTTCATCTGAAACAGATGGAAACAGGTTTACTCAAAAGAGTATCAAGAGTTCAAATCTCACAATGGCAAACTATGAAACAATGTAACTTCATCTGAAACAGATGGAAACAGGTTTACTCAAAAGAGTATCAAGAGTTCAATTTCATTTAAAAGATTATCAAGAGTTCAATGATTTGGTTTTCATTTAAAAGATTATCAAGAGTTCAAATTTCACAATGTAGACAATGAAACCATGTAACTTCATCTGAAACAGATGGAAATGGGTTTGTACTCAAAAGAGGGTTTGTACTCAAAAGAGTTACATTTAAAAAAAAATAATCAAGAGTTCAAATCTCACAATGGTAAACTATGAAACAATGTAACTTCATCTGAAACAGATGGAAACGGGATTATACTCGAAAGAGTTACACAGACAGGATCAAGAGTTCAAATCTCACCATGGCAAATTATGAAACAATGTAATTTCATCTGAATAGGAACAGATGGAAACATGTTTGTACTTGAAAGAGTTACAAATAGGTCAGGTGCCCCTTTGCAGGGCTGTTAATTAGTTTATTAGTTAACTAATTTCACTGTTGTACTCAGAGTATGAAGAGTCAGCTAGAACACTGGATTAGTAGTTAGGAGGCAGAGATCTATAATGTTGCATACTGTGAATAGACTTACTAACAAGGAAAAGATCTGTGTCCTCTTCCATACTTCACCATCTGGCTTGGATCGGTTTAACAAGGGGAACATTCCCATAGCAGAATACAAGCCCAATGGTGGTGAAAAGAAACTAGTGTAAACCAGTGTTAAATCTGAGATTTTGACCTTGGTCATCAGCAATCCCACAGCAGCTTCAACTTTTACCTAGTTCCTTTAAAACAGCAAGCTTTCCAAGGCACCTCATAGAAGACAAGAGAGATGTATGGGGAAATGGGAGAAGGGTTAGGAGGCTGATGGAGAAAATGACACTGATGAGCTCTTCAAAGGAGGACAAGAGCCCCTTACACCTCTTATAGCTATCTATCCTTATATACTGTAAAATTAGAACTATTCACAAGCCAATAAGAGATTTGAAAAAGATTTTTAAAATAAACTACTACATCCTAACCAACTCTACCTTCTAATTTCCTAAATTGCTGTACTATTTGTCAATACATTATATATTATTTACTGTTGAAGTATATATAAAAATGACTAAATCCATCTTTTAAAATGGGGATACATCTATGGCCCAGTCCAATTATCCTCGCCCTCTAACCCTGCTTCACGTGAAGATTACATTTGGCCTTGAATCCATGGGACAGTAAAGAGTAGAAGTCATTAAAAGTAAAAACAAAAAATTCTTGAAATACTCAGCAGGTCTGGCAGCATTTGTGGAGCAAGAAACAGAATTAACATTTCAGGTTGATGACACTTCATCAGATGTCAGTTCTCCTCACAACAGAAAAGATGAATAGAAGTTTTGATAGAGTAGATATCTGCTGAGTGTGTCAATAACCATAGATTTAAAATAATTGGCAAAAGACCTAGACAGGAGACAAGAAGATTTTTCTCCCTCATACAAAAGATTATAAAAGATCTGGAACACTTTACCTGAAAGGGTGGAGGCAGTTGATTCCATTTATGATTTTAAACAGGTGTTGCACAGGTATTTGAGGATCACTGACAAAAAGCTGGTGTGTGGGACAAAGTACAACTGCTCCTTCAAGAGCCAGCATGGATACAATAGGCAGATTGGCCTCATTCAGTGCTGTATGATTCTACTCTACGAAATCTGCTACTAATTGAGTAGTGAGAGTATGGTCGGTCATATTTTTCTGGGTGCAGGAGTAAATCAGGGAGTATCTGAAATTAGAAAATTCTGTTCCAGCCAGGTCCTGTTGAGTGGTTAGTCAGCCAGTACTAAATTTCCCAGCCTCAGATACCCAATTGAAATTATGTCAATCCACTTAAATATAAATACATTGAAATAACTAACCTGTTCACCTAAAAGAACATATAGCTGTAAACTGAGCTTTGTGGTTCATTTAATACAGCAGCAATTCTCCATAACGCTGAAAGAACGAAAGCTTAAACTTTCCCCATGTTAGAACACAGTAGTTTAAAAACAAACTTTTGCCCTAATCACTGACACACTCTATGAGATATCCCCTCGTTAAAATATTGGCACAAATGGAATAGGTCTCACTCATTAACTACATGAGTTACAGTCTTTTCACAGGGTGTCATACCAATTTGGGTGCCCCATTCCTCTTCATCTGCTTTGCGTTTGTCTCCAGGTAATGCCTGTTTCTGGACCTTTTTCGCAGCTTTCTTTTCAGATCTATCTTTCTTCCGCTGCATATTTTTCTCCTCTTCCTGTTTTGTCAGCAGGGCTTCCTTCGCTGCAGCCTGGACAAAATATTAAAAATAGGGGTTAGAAAACTAATTCACCTCAAGGAGAAAATCTTTTCCTTTTAATGATATTTAAAACTAATCTCCAGATGGCCTGGTCAAGTGAGAGGCAAGGATACTAATAAACATGAATTAGCTATCTTAGTATATGTCTCAATATATCTATCCCCCATAGAAACTAGTGTTATTCGCCTAATAAACAGTTAAAGAATTACATTTTTAAGTTACTAAAGTCAGTGTTCAGACCAGAGGCCTACAGAGTATCTAGGAGAAGATGTGGTACTGTTCCTGAAGTTTGTGTTCAAGCCTGGTTGCTACCCCTCTTCTTTCGGGCAGGAAATACTAATCATGTCAGGTGGGTCTGCTATTGGCTTGGCGGATAGAGGTGGAAAAAGTTTGGGGTGGTGTGAAAGAATGACGGCTAGTTTATGGGATGGACACCTTTCATCTAAAGGCAGTGCACACCAGGGGACTGATCCAATTGTTTAATGGACTAACAGCCCCACAATGTTTTGTCAGCATTTTCTGTTTCATTTTCAGACCTGCTACATTCATAGCACTTTTTTCTTGTCTGGACCACTCCATATCTTTACATGTTCTCAACCAGTTGAATGTTCTTTTTATGTCTTTCCATCACCTCACTGATATTTTTTTTAAATCATCCGACAACCTTATATTAAGGATTTAATCCTACTCCTTCCTGCCCGCAACTGGCTTGTTAGCTCTGATGAAATATTGACTGAAACGTTAACTCTTTCTCTCCACAGATGTTGCTTGACCTGCTGAGTGTTTTCCGGCATTTTGTTTTAATTTCAAAATTCCAGCATTTGCAGTATGTTCTTTTAGTTTTAGTGGCTTTTCTGTTCTCCCCTCATCCCCCTTTTGTCTTTAATTTAACCAAATTTAAAATGTTTACTTGTCCTTCTGATGTAGGATACATATCCAAACCTTAAAGCCTGCTATTTCTCTTCATGGATGCTACCTGATCTAATATATTTCCAGCATAATCTGTTTTTATTTTAGATTTCCACTATTTGCATTTTTTTTCTTTTTGATCTGCAATTAAAACATTAGCCAGCCTGATGCAACACAATGTCACAAAGTCTCCTAGTATTGGTTCAGCTGGATTGGCTTTGCAATAATAAAAATTCAAACCAGACAAGCCGTACCTCAGGTTAGCTACAAAGACATTGAAACTTTCTTCGGATTCAAAATGTGATAAAACTTCCTATTTGCCACAGAAATTTCTGTTGTTTACTGTGTTGACTGAGGAGTCAGTCAGCGCACTGCATTTGAACTGGGATCATTTAATGGTATACTATAGAAGGTGCTTTACCTCAACATCAAACTTGCACACATTGGATCTGGAAGTACACAATACTGACAATCAGTGCCAAAAGTGGGAAAGAACTCTAGTCTCTGGTATTGACGTCTCCAATCCTAATGACACACAGAGAATTCAGAGGCTGAGTCATTCCAAGCCACCCCTGCACACCTTCCTATGGTCAGCCCTAAGAGCAACTTTGGCAGAAATTACTTACCAGCCTCTCTTAATGAATATCAATGATCACAGTGCATCCTCTATGGCACTGACTAATCATGTCAGAAACTATTCCATACCAAGCATTGGAAGAATCCCCTAATAGCTCCAAAACTGACCTCACCTGACAAAAAGTACAATTCACTATATACTTACTTTGGCTCTCTGCTCATTAACACGGTTAAGTCTGGTCTCCGTCTTCTCTACAGCTAGGTCCCAATCCTCCAAAGAGCCTAAAAAAGGAAAGGATAAAAGGATGTTTTACTACTCTGAATGAGTTTCATTATTCCTGTTCAAGTTTCTCTAAAGTTACTGAAGGAGATGGCACAATGTTAAAAAGAGCCAACATAATTTCTTGACATTCCTTGATTGTAACTGTTACAGAATCATTTGTAGCTTGACTTGTACTTAGATGAAGTTTGATAAAACTTAGCCGAAAGGATTGATTTCCTTCAGCTCAGCAAATTTTTCTACTGAGTCACTGAGCCATACAGAGCAGGTATGATTCCAGAACTGGGACCATGCTGTATCAGCTGACCTCAGGGCATTGCTTAGAGTGCTACAATTGATCTCAGCGCTGCTGGGCTGGAGGAAGAAAATCAACCTTGGTTACTGTTCCTGTTTGCTATAGAGTGACACTTGTTGATTGTGTATGTTGGACACTGGGTGAGTATACAATCTGATTCAGCCATGATACCTCTTCGATCTAGTGCCTGCTTACTGCTGAAATTCACACATGACTCAGGGCCACCTGGCTAAGTAATGAAACATGGTTAGTTCCTGTGGAATGTAAAGTGTGAACACCTTCAGGATAGAACTAAAAGTGAAAGAGAGGGAGAACATCAATTTATGTAGCAACATACATCCTCAGGATGTTCCAAAACAAATTATAACCAATCCATGATGTTTGATGTATAGCCCCTTTATGAGGCAAACATCACAGCCAAATTTGAACACAGGAATTTAATAAATGACCAGATAATTTTAATGATGTTGAATGAAGGACAAATGTTTCCTGGATACTAGGATAACTCTCTGCTCTCCTTCAAATAATACCATGACATCTTTTATACCCACTAGCTCTCAGCCTAACATGTTATCTGACAATGCACAGCATTGAAGTGTCATCCTAGGTAACATGCTCAAGCTTATTGCAGGACTTAAAGGGGAGAGTGGAAAAGTGAGAAACTCATCAGAAATTGGAAGTTTAACCACTTGGTCTGAGCACTGCTTCAAAGATTCATCTAAGGGTTGAGAATTCTTATGCTTTCTGCTTACTTCTGGCAAGGCTGTCCCTTCAAATCTCCAACTATCCCATGGTTGTAGACTCCCAGTTCAACAAAGGTGTCGCAAGTGTCTTAAGCTTAGCCACCTCAGGTCAGAACTCTCCTGTTTCTAAATGTTCATTAACTCTGGAGTCTTGCATATAGGAGCTCCCTCTCTCTCTTCTCAGCTTGGCTATCCCAGAAGTCCAACTCACTGCTAATAGAGTCCTTTAGTTATCAAGGGTTTAAACCCTTTTATCCAGACTTTCAGCTCAATTCTGCTTGATAGAATTGACCCCTGCAGTATATTTGTTCTAAAGTAAACTTGAAAATAGAACCACACACAATGTACTCCCCCTGTAATTAACTTATTGTTTACCCCTTTTTTTCCTATTCTTTATCTCCCAGTTGGTTATATGTTCAGTTCCTGGAAGCTAGTTGAAGAAATTATCTTCCAGAAAAACCTAGTTCTTAAAGGAACCATCACCCCCAACATAAAACATAGTTTTTTTTTCCCGAGAAGAACATGGGCCATCAAAATTGAGAATAAGAATTCAGCATTCTTGGAGCTAGAATGTGTCAGCAGCCTCTCAATTTCTATGGAACTACAAAGCAGCAGGGAAAGAACTTAAACCTTTCCTGGAAAAGGGCACTTGGTCCAGAGCTTGGGAGAGAACTTTACAATCTATAGGATCAGTCATCCTTTGGTTATACTGTAACAGCATTTGACTGCCCCAAGATCAGTTCTTGGCTCTATCAAGTGTCTTGACAATCTGCCTTCTTTCAAATTAAGATCACACATTAGAAATATTCACATTTACCTACTCTAGCCACAACTGCCATGTGGAGATATAGGTCAATATCAGCAATTTGGCAGAGGAGTCAGGGGGGTTAGAACCTGGTAAAGTTAGCACTTACAAAAGTTCCAGAAAGCACATCAACTTTTGCAGCGAGTTCATGGGAATGTAACAGTATTTGCAGTGGGTCCTTGAGAGTAAGATGCTCCTGGAAGAATGTCAACATTTGCATGAGGCCCCTTATCCACTGCCTTCGAACAACTCAGTCTCAGAAATAGCACGTCACATATTCCAATGCAAAATAGAATAAATGAAATCTCATTTCACTTATTCCACCCAAGTAGTGCTTTGCTTAGCCATCATGAGTGAGGATTGTGTTAACAGCTTCACTTTCACATTACACACCCTCACTTTATTTTCAGCCACATAATGATGTGATCTCTGGTATTCTTTATCACACTCTTGACATTATACATGAACTCACCCTCTACTCTCTCAAAGGCGAGCAACACATCACAGACATGCTCAGGATAGTCAGTGGTACATTGTACTGCTCGATGTAAGGCCTTTCTGCAGTGCTGCGGATCACCATGAGCTCTGCAATATCATAACAAGCAAACAGAAAATAAATCAAATAATTTGTTAATGGATGCAGATACACTTGCCAACAGTGGCAGTTATGGCGCCTGTCATGATAACCACAAATCCACACACACCCTCTTCACCCAATCATTTTACTAAGGTCACAATTATGTTTCTTCTCTATCCCTGTGGCCAGAATAATTATTTTAATAATATTCTTACTTTTCATTAGTCCTGGTTCATTCTTATCAGGTATTTGTAATTTCTATAAGATTTCAGTATTTATATTATTGTTATATCCACATATACCCTGACCTTTGGTTCTCATCCTTTTTTAAAAAATCTTTAAGTTACTGTATCCACCAAGCGCTCTCCCTCTTTACTATTCAAGTTTCTTGCCATGGTCTTATCTGTCCTTTCTGTTAGGACTTCGGTTTCCACACAGTTCGGGTGCAACCTGTCTCTGTGGTACAGCATGTAAAATGCCCACTGCAATAGAGTACCAAAGAGCACCCACTGCCGGTATGTCATACTCCCACATCATACCGTACCTTCGAGTAAGGATGGAAGATAGTTTGTGGGAAAAAAATGTAAACTGCCGTTTGGTCAGACTGATGCCCTTACCGCTCCAAATTGTAATACTCCAGCCACATGTTGGCATATGTTGCATTTCCTTTGGTCATTATTCTATCCCAGAGTTCCCGAGCTTTCTGCATATTTTTTGAAAGTCTTGCCTAGAAAAGAATTTAACATAGTAAGCACACAAACAAGGGGTGAGCAATAATCATAATCCAGTTCAACCTTTCAATAAGCAAATACACAGTACAAACAAAATCTTCTCATCTCCAAGTACTCTGCATAAATCACCTCTCCTCATCCCTGGGGTCAAATAAGCCACCCACACACTCATGGATATTTGTCACAAACCAGTTACCTTCATCCTCAGGGATGAATGATAGTGTAAATCACCCCTAGGCATCCCAGAAACAAACCACCTGTCCTTATTAGACATGCGACAGACCTTCTGTCCCCTCAGGAATGCACATATAAAGCAGCTCACTCCCCAGAAGCACACAGCACAAACCATTTTTCCGAATCTCTAAGGAGATTAGTAGATCACCCCTTCCACTTTTAATAGGAATACTTCTGCCTGACAAATTGCCTAGTTATCCTTTGCATAACTATAGGAAAAGTAGCTGAAGTCAGTAACATTAACTGCTCATAATGAAAATTTTAAATGTACATATAGGAGGAAACAAAAAACTGGCCAATTCATCCCTGGTGAATATTATTCAAATTCAAGGAGTCCTGGCAATTATTTGGAGAGCATTTAATTAAGTTGTAAAGTTCAAATTATTGAGTCAGCACAGATTTTTCAGAGGTAAGTGAGGTCATATAACCTCAGTAGTTGCTTAGGCTACAAGAAGAAAAGACTGCTGAATTTAAAAGTTAAAGTTCAGTATAACATAATGGTATAGCACAGACTATATTTATTATTTTCCTTTTGGGGAAATCAGTGTAGTTCATATACTATATATAAGCTATATATTTAAATATACACACACATTCACTTGTAAGCTAAGCTCTGAAGCAAGCTGTGGTATGATGCCCTGACAATTTTTGAAGAAGTGAAAAAGATAATGTGCAGGAAGATCCAATAGCCAAAGGCATTTTTAAAGAAAGATGTTTTTGTTAACCTGGGCATCTTACCAAAATACAAGACTAGTGAAAGTACTCATGAAATTATGAGTGGCTAAGAACTCACCTATGAAATTAATCTGAAATACAGAAACCAAAACATCAAAGCCGAGGACAAAAAGGACCCCAACTCTTTTCTCAAAAGCTCTCTGGTTCCATGTGTAATCTTACCTCAATCCTCGCCCAATTCTGTAAAATTGTACATGAGGGGTCCCCACTCTCACCAAATCCTGCAGGAATGCCAGAAGTTACTTCAATTTTTTAATCAGCCACAGTTTAAAAACATCAGATTAAAGAGACTGAAAATAGTTTCCCTAGTGAATAAGTCAAGTTAATTCCTAAATCTAGGAGAAATACTGGATGGAATTAGGAACCCACCCATTAATGTCCTGAGTGAGTATATAGGTGGCAACTAGTAAAATATCTTTCCTGAACCATACAAGGGATGAAAATCAACATATTTAACGGAATGATGAGGGAACTAACAATTATAAACTACTAAAATTTTACACATGCATTATAAATATGTTTACCACAATTGAAACAGAACACCAAACACTAAGCAAGGAACTTGTGCTGCAGTACTGAAAGTAGAATGCTTCTATAATAAACAAAGGGCCAGTAACATCCCTTATTTCATTAGTTGAGCTGCCACAAGTGCAATGCCAACTCCCTCCCAAGCCCTTCTATATTAGCTGCTTACATTTTCTTCTAAAATGAGACAACAGAATTAAAGCCATTGAATGTGGCAGAGGGTTAGCAGCTGATGTAATTTTCATTCAATGACAACATCCATAACATAGAACTAATGTAGTCTCCAGGGTTTACTGATCCTTAGCCAGCAATATTAAAAATGTTCTTCCAGTAATATGGTAAAAGAGCAGATTAACAGGTTTGTGAAAAGCCAAAGTATTAGTAAGTCAAAATAATTGAAACACAAAGAATATTTTCTAGGAATATTCAGAAGATCATTATACTAACTTTCTATTCAAATTCTGTACCCCAGAGACTTTTAAAGAAAGAGGTATCTGAAGAAGGAACAAGACCAAAAGAAATACTCTAGGTTAGAGGTACATATTGTAGAGTTCTGAAGGACACCTGAGAGGATTGTGTGGGACACCAGCTATCATCACAAATCATTTCACTATGGAGAGAGTAATTCAGCCAACTGTGCCCATTGTAACTCAACCAATGGAGGTAACTATTCTATTTACCTATACATTTATTCCAACTGTTCATACAATTCCAGTCCTGCAGAACATCACTAGTGGTCAATAATTTATTGACCTGGCACTGTCAAAGTTCTGCATAGAAGCAAGGAAATATGGTATCCTATAGTTAGGAAGTTAACAATTCTGACACAGGCAACTCCAGACCCATTAACTCAGTATCTATAACAAATAAAATAATGGAATCCATTCTAAAGTATAGCTATAATACGACATGTACAGTAATAACTGAACAAGAAAGAGCCAACATAGATTTAGAAAAGGAATATTCTGTTTGACAAATGTAATAAATTTTCAATTTGCCTGACAGAATAGTAGAATAAATAATGAGTTCTCAAAAAACAGTTGGATGCTACAATGGATTGATTAACATATTGAAGAGAAATTAACTTTAATGAAGGAATGACCATTTCCCACCTCTGCCTCTTTATGCTTGATAATACCAAGTATTCTTTCTGGCCAGATTAGTCAATCACTGTAATAAATGACTACAGCATAACTGACAATTCATTTTTAAAACATAAAAGTACAAACATACGTTGCTCTATATCCTGTTTCAAGTAGTCCACACCACGACTGAAAGCTGATCTGAGCTCCTCCAGTTCTTGACTGGAATCTGTTCAAACAAAATGACAAAGAATTAATAGGAAAGCAAACCTCTACACGAAAAGAAAGAGGGCGACCTTATGACAAGTCTGAGGGAGTGGGAGAGAGGGAGGCAACATTATGGTCAACTGTTTAAAATCAACAAAGTTATGGGCTTAGTCTCAGGGCTGAAGATAATTATAACCTCCATCCAATTCTGCCTCCACTGATAGAGAGTTCCACTGTCCAGATGTTAGTTCTCAGTGCCTCATATCCCCCTAATCCTACTGTGGAAACGGGTTCACGTTTTCCTTTATTCAACAGCAGGAAGATGGTAAGCCAAGCATTGTGCCTTTCATTTGCTACAAATAAGAGTCCCCTCTCGTGATTATGAAATGCTACTGATAACTGTGACACTTTGGTGGTGGGGGGGTCACATCACTGTTTGAATCATAGAGGCTTTAAGTAGGTCCAGCTTTAATGTTATGAATTGTCATCTGGACCTTTTTTTTAACCAATCTCATAACTGCTTCTCTTAGTTCAGACATTGTGCATTTCACTTTCAAATCTGCAGTCAGTGCCCTCTCCTCAAAAAAGCACAGCCTTGTTCATTTGCTCTCACGTTGTTTCCTTTCTAGGGTCTACCCAATTTCACACCCACCTTTCCAACTTCCTGTTTGGTTCCCTTCAATTTAGTTCCTGCCTTTGTCTCCCTGCCATGCTCAATCTCTCCAACATACTCAACTTGTCTTGTCTCACCAACATCCTCCACCACCTTTCCTCTATGTTCCAGCTCCATTGGGTTACACTAACCTGTCTCCACTGCTACCTGCCCAACTCAACTAATGAGTAATGAATCTTCAAAAAAAAGATTCTTTCTCTGCCAACCACCCCACCCCCCAAAATCCCCCACAACATCTGGCCTATTACTTCCAGAGTCACTCAAGCTTCCATCTTGATCTCCTCTTCTTTCATATCTGCCTCTTGTGACATCACCCACAGTTCTGATTAAAGTGACCACAAGTATGCTAATGACACCCTACTCTACCACTACGCCACATCGCTCAATCCATAACGGACTTCCTGCTGCCCAGCTGCTCCTCTGACATTATGTCATGACTTAGCCAAAACTGCCTCCAACCAAACAATAGGTAGACCACAAGACTTGTTTTTAATCCCTCTCAAAACTTTGTTCTCTTAGCAACAACCCTATGGATGTTTCCTCATTTTGAACCAGGCTGTATAGAAACTGAGTCCCTTTCCATCCCTTAGCTGAATCTCAAAGCTGTCATCCTATCCGTTACCAAGACTGTTTACTTTTAATCTCACATCATCATCCAACCTTACCCCTACCTCATCCTACTATTTCAATGACAGACTCTTTCTGCCTCACTGAAGCTCCCCTCTTCAACATGTATTTCACCAGACTTTATCTCAGCCTACCCTAACTCCACACCACAATATCTCAGTCCCTACCACCTTCTACTTTCCCCAAAAGGTCCTCAGCATTATGACCAGACTCCCAAGTCCAGTACCTTCTCTGCCAACTGCTTTTTCCTAAAAAAAACTTTTCATTCTTAGTACCTCAGCATAGCTCTGAGATTCAGAGGGATCTGGGTGTCCTAATGCATGAATCACAAAAGGTTAATATGCAGGTACAGCAGGTAATTAGGAAAGCTAATAGAATGTTATCATTTATTGTGACAGGAACTGATTACAAAAGTAGGGAGATTATGCTTCAGTTGTACAGGGCATTGGTGAGACCACATCTGGAGTACTGTGTACAATACTGGTCTCCTTATTTAAAGAAAGATGTAAATGAGTTAGAAGCAGTTCAGAGAAGGTTTACTAGACTAATACCAGGAATGGGCAGGTTGTCTTATGAGGAAAGGCTGCACAGGTTAGGCTTGTATCCACTGGAGTTTCGAAGAGTAAGAGGTGACTTAATTCAAACCTTTAAGATCCTGAGGGGCTTTGACAAGATGCTGTAGAGAGGATGTCTCCTCCTGTAGTAGAATCTAGAACTAGGGGTCACTGTTTAAAAATAAGGGCTCGCTCACTTAAAACAGAGATGGGGAGAAATGTTTTCTCTGTGTGTTGAGTCTTTGGAACTTTCTTCATCAAAAGGCGGTGGAAGCAGAGTCTTTGAATATTTTTAAGGCAGAGCTAGATAGATTCTCGATTAACAAGGGGATGAAAGGTTATCGGGGGTAAGCAGGAACGTGGGATTGAGGTTACATTCAGATCAGCCATGATCTTATTGAATGGCAGAGCAAGCTCGAGGAGCTGAGTGGCCTATTCCTGCTCCTAATTTGTATGTTCCTATCTTCCTATGTTCATATTAACCTGCATCTAGCTTTAGCATTCCTGTAAGACTTCTCCACTCTCCTGTCTTAATGAAAAAGTGAACTTGCCTCAAATCAGATATTAATTGCAAGGAAAAACATTACCATTCTCAGAAACATTTTATTGCCGTTTACACTTTGCCATTGCTAGATAACATTGTCAATGAGATAAAACTGAACAAGTAGACAGTCACTTTTATGCTGTACCTTGGCTGAAATTAACTCTCCGTCTCAGGTAATCAAGAAATGCCTGCCAAAGCTCCACGTAGTCTGTAGCCTGAATGAACCCAGCATTCAATGCTTTTTCAAAGGTCTCTACCAATAACAATAAAAACATAGTAAATTCCATAGAAATTATGTCTTACAGGTAACAACCAAGAAAAACTGTACAATGTCATAGAACATTGTTACTCAATAACCTAAAACTTTATAAGCACAATCAGAAGGTGCGTGGATTAATTATAAATTTATTCTATAAACCCACCAACTCCCATAGCTACCTTGACCACACTTCCTTCCACCCTACTTTCTATAAGGACCTTACTCCATTCTCCCAGCTTCTGCATCTTATTTGTTATGATGATGCGATCTTTCATACCAATTTGTCTTCTTTCACCCTCGACGTTGTTTCCCTTTCACCGTGGTGTACAGGACCTTCGACCATGTACATCCCATTTCCTGCACTACTATTTCATCCCTTCCTTTCCCCTTCCTCCAAGAACCACAATAAAGTTTCTCACCTTGTCCTCACCTACTACCCCATCAGCCTCCCAACATGTAATGGGTCATCCTCCACCATTTTCGCCACCTCCAGCCAGATGCCACTACCAAATGCACCTTCCCTTTCCTTTCAGCATTCTGAAGGGAACATTTCCTCCACTCTTCATTCAGCCCCAATGCCCTCTGCCCTTCCCATGGCACCTTTTTCCTGGCACCCTTTTACCTCCCTCCTTTCCACCATCCAGGGCCGCAGAACGGAGCTTTGAGATGAATCAAAGATTTACTTTTTTTTTTCAATTTAGTCTACTGTATTCATTGCTCATGATGTAGGTAAGGGGATCAAAGGTTACGGGGAGAAGGTGGGTGAATGGGGTTGAGAAACTTATCAGCCATGATGGAATGGCGGAGCAGACTCGATGGGCCGAATGGCTTAATTTCTGCTCCTATGTCTTACGGTCTCCTCTACATTAGGGAAATGGAAGGCAGATGGAGTGACCACTTTGTGGAACATCTTTGTTCAGTCCATAAGCATGACCATGAACTTCTGGTCATATCATTTTAATTTTCTGTCCCACTCCCAATCTGACCTCAGCTACCTACACAATTCCAAGGTAACTCAACACAAGATTAAGGACTAGGCACTTTACAGCCTTCTGGACTCAACACTGAGATCATAACCTCTGCCTCCATTTTTTCAGACAGCGGCTATTGATGATGAGAATGAATTCCGATTTACAGCATTAGACCCATGTTTTGTTCCGTCTACTTGTCAAATTACCAAATTACCATCCCCTTTTTCCTTGCATCATCATCACCTTTGTCATTTAACCTCTCGTCTTCCACCTATCACATACCTGCACTTTTGTTCTTTCCTCGCCACCTTCTTTCCTTGTCTCCGTACTTCCTTAAAACCTGTTAAATCTCCAGTTCTGATAAAAAATCATTGACCTGAAACATTAACTTTGTTTCTCTCCCAACAGATGGTGCCTGGGTGTTTCCAGATGATATGCTTTTATTTCAGGTTTCCAGCATTCACAATATTTTGCTTTAGCATGGGTTAATTACACCCGATTAAAAGTATAATTATCCATTAAACTCAGCACCAGGATTGGGAAGGAAAGGAAGAGCTTCCCAAAGATGTCTTAGAAATGTTAAGTGGGAACAAACCTAACCAGAAGGTAAGGGTTTTTATTCCAGTTTCATTTCTCCCTCTCATTAACTCTGATTAAACGGAAAAGGAAAGGGAGGTAGATTTAAAAAAAGTTAGAAGGAATTCTGCTCTCTCTGCCTAAACATGAAACTAAGCTAAGGCTTTTCTAATGCAATGGGCTGTTCTCAGTACAAGGTTACCTGTTATAATCTTGTGTTCAGCTTTATGTCGCTCTAGTGCTAGAAGATATCGTTTCCATAACCCAACTATCCAAGGGCAATTTCGAACAGCTCGCTCATGTGCAGACAAAACTAGATCTTTGATCTTCAGCTGTCTGTCCTGGAATGGCAAACATAGATTTGCAGATTGGAATCAAATCAATAGTGATGCCTGAGTAGTGATAGAGAGGAAAAACAGATATCATAAAGTATGGAACAAGAGAAAGCAATTCAGTCCAGAACTCTTCTCTTACAACATACTATGTGCTGTTTCACAGACATGGATTCAATCCGCTTCATTCAGTCTGCTATAAGTGAAGAAGCAACGCTTCCAGAATCCAAACACCAGAGAAAACGGACCTTAGGGAAACTTTACTCTGTTCAACTAAAGATGGATCAAGGAAGTGGGTCACTCTATATCACATCCACTCTTTTGCACATCACCTGTTTAAAAGCAGATAAGAAAACAGGGGTTCTGAATAATAACCAACTAAAGGAAGATTATGCGAGGTGGGAGCTCCATATGCAAAAGGGATTTGGAAAGTGGATTCTGTACAATTGCCAACTAGTGGTGCATAAAGGAAGCTCCAGCAAATGGTGGATTAATGACGAAGAGATTCTACATACTTTCCAATTAAGATAATCAGGAGGGAGCCTCATCTGCAGTCCAAACAAGTCATGTGGTAGTCTGAAATAGCAGACATTTATCAGGGATAGTAGATACCACCATAGGTTTTTTTGTACAGACCATGGAGCTACTCAGCCATTTAGTTTAAATCTCCTTAGACAATGGTACTTGCCCATTATAAAACTGTTACACATTTTTCTACTTAAAGTCATCAGATTAATTAGTGGAGAAAGCATAGCAAATTTATAAAATTCACAAGATATTTAGAGATGTTGAAGACCAGTTAGCCCATCTTAATCCAACCATCCTGAATAATCTGAAAATCCCACAATTCAATTGGTTCCTAAATGATTCCAGGATTTTTGCCTCCAATCTATCTAAGAATCCAATCCTTAAGTTGATCATTCTTTATATTCAAATCACTTTCTTCAGGCCTCTATTAAACCAAAGCTTCATCTGTCTCTCAAATGGATGTAAAATGTCCCATGGTCCTAGTTCAAGAAGAGCAGGGAAGTTTTCCCTGTTTTCTGACCAACATTGATCTCTCAAACAACATCCATCCAAATACCAGTAAAACTGCTCCACTGAAGACCACGGAGGACTCTAGCACTCGGCCAGAGGTCACTTTCTCAGAGAAATTCCTTACCAGATAGAGCGTGAAACGTGCCCATAAGTCTGGCACTAAACAGTTCTCGGACAGTGCCCGTTCAAAGATAATCTGAATCCGTGCTGGGTCTCCATCCTTCATTTCAAAGTCAATGTAAGCTTGATACTCTGCTAATTTTGGAGGATCTGCTACCAACTGTAATGGAATAAACAAAAATGATTTGGGAAACATAATTCTCCAATAAGTCAATGAATTCTTTTTCCAAGATCAAATATTTTAGTGCTCATTACATAACAGCAGTAATCCCACTGGCATGCACATCACCTAATTCATCAATAACAACAGAAAATAAAAATAGAAACTCTGTTTCTCCCTGCTCAGATGATGCCTGAGCTGCTGAGTATTTTAGTTTCCTCAAATAATTCCTCAAATTAGAAACCATACCACAACAGTAATGCTGGACAAATCTAATACAAGGCTGGGATCACTCACTTGTGACACAATTATAAAAGGCGGCCCTACAACCTAAATGGGACTAAATGTATACACCAGTCAGTCAGGTCCCAGAATCAGTGCTACATAACTCTCACAGCAAATCAAAACACCAGAGGAAGAAGCACAAGGGATCAGTCAGTAAGCACTGCGTTTTAAATCCTTGACAAAAACAAAACAAAAAAAAAAAATCGATGAACCTGGTAATTTTGTCCAGACTCCAAAAAACAGAAAGTAGGTTGGCCTCAAAGAAAAGCATAAATCCACTATGGATTGACTTGTTCTCACTCCCAACATCCAGAGAACGCCTCTGGTTTAGTGCCATCTTGGACAGGCCATGTTCAAGAACTTAACACGTGGAAAAAAGTAGATTAATAGCCATATTTTTGACTCATTATTGTGCTGCTCCATTGGGGCATCAGAATGTACACCTTTAATAAATAAGTTAATTCAATATGTGGAATCAGAGATCTTGGGATCATGTCAGCTACTTGTCATAAGCAGTGCATGATCAATGCAGATGAAATGAAATAAAATTAATGGCTAAATGCTCTTCAAATTAAATAAAATTATCAACTGAGTATAACCACTTTGGCTGCCAGATCTGGGCCACCATATGGTCTTGGAGTGAAACTAAACTCCATATTTCTCTCTAATCTACTGATTTTATTTTCCATTGTCACTTTACTTGCTGAGTCACAAACTTTTATTCAAAATGTACATTACAGTGAAAAACATCAAGGTAGTCACACAGACTGAAACATCAACTGTTAACAGTGAATTTTAAAATTAATTTTCTTTTATAATGCATTTTGAACAGGTCTTAACTATGGCCACACCTCCAGAACTCAAATGCTAGAGTAAAAGAGGGTTAAACCATACCAGATTTTCTTCATAGGGCTTGCGTTTTCCCATCTGTTGTAGGGCCTTCTTATACAGTTGTGTCACCGGTTCATCAGGCAGCTCATCAGCCCACTCCTTGTACTCAGCATATGTAGTCTCCATATCTATACGGGGCACAAACAGATGGCAGTAAGCAATCCGATCAAGAAGAGAGTGAAATAATCACGGCTAAGGCTTGACTTCAGTTAGCAACTCCACAACATTAAGATGCATTCATTTAGAATAAACAGAGTGCATCCTTTACCCATATACTGAACCTCTCTCAATAAGGAAAGCACAAACAATCTAGGCCCAAATATCTGCAAGATGCCAGCTATACCATTCCAAGACTGCCAAATGTTGTAACTTCAACTAGGTTAGAAAGCTCTGATTTTTTTTTTTATTTTAGGAGCAAGAACAAGAGTTCTTAATTCTGCACTCCTGCCAAGAACTAGTGCAACTCACACAGGTGCGGTCATAAGGTTCAAATGTTTGCTGCGCATGAGATAAAGCACAAAATGTAAGGAAGCACTCAGAAACCCATCCAACAATCAAACACATCTTGGACATGTGAATGACAAAACCACAGGAAGATCCTCCAATGCATTTACCATATGTTTCTTTTCAAGTCACCTGATGCAAAGTGGGGAAATATATAATTTTTAAAAGCTTCAAATAATGAAAAAGAGGGGCTCCAGTCTCTGACTCCATAAGCTACATTTTTAGGATACGATCACTTGAGCAATGTGCCACTAGGTAGGCCAGCAAGAAATTAAAAGGGAAGGGAAAGCTAGCAGCAACACAGTAACAAAGTGGGTTTTTTTTAAGTCTTTTGATGAAGTTGTCAACAAGTTTAGGAGTCAGTTCTAGAATATTTGACTGCATGTGGAATTCAGAAGGGAGGTCTCATTTGGAATTAATTGTAAATATTGTATAACATGTTGAAAAGTCAATTAAAAGTGGAGGAACCTGGAGCTCAAAAACTAAGTTCAAGGATATGCTGACATAACTAGTTGGATATATGCCCCATTGTTGGAGGAAAATATATTGCCAGGGAATACAATTAGTGCCTTTGGTGAAAGGTCTGGATAATGTAGATAGAAATAGATTGCTTGACTTTCTCATTAATGGTTAATTAATCTGAAGATGATAAAAAGTTGGTGTACACATACAATTTTCGATGGTCTTTTGGAAGCAGTGAGCGCTGTGGGCAGAATCGCCCTGCCTCCCAGTAATTTATGTTCTTGGTCCAATTATGAAAGATTTTACAAGTGCCTGTCTAACACCTACTCTACACGAAACAAATCCAACACGACTCCCATATTTCTAATAGATGCACATTTAGCCAAGGGTAAATTCAAAAGCATCTTACCAAGCAAAGGGACACCCAGCTGCCTCGTGAACAGTGTGTGTATTCGGTCAAGTTGTGCATTCACCATCTCCTGCTGATCCGAAGTCAAAATGCTGCCAGCTGAGGGCTGAGAGAGGGAAGACATTCATTTAATTAAACTGTCAATTACTGGATTTGAAATGGAGGAACGGACTTGAACATTCCAGAAGACCCCAATCCTCCTAAGCATTTTGATTTCAAGTGAACAATTTAAAATTTCACTGCAACTGAGAGAGAATTTCAGAAGGTGACAAAGTGTTTGAAGCAGTTTACCTACTGCACATGGTGTCTCCATAATCTGTAATCACTGTTCCTTTCTCAAACACTTATACACATCTTTTTATAATTACATAATAAAACACTTCAATATTTCTGTTTAATATTTTCTAATTCAACAAGGTACAGGGTATGAAACAGAACTATCTACATATACAGACTTCAGTGAGAATTAGCAACCTGAGGCACAAGTTCTGCTGCTCATCCTAAGTTTGCAAATTCATATCAACTGTGAGTTGCACCTGAATCAGACTGAGCGTCAAATGCCCAAATCCTACAATTATTCACAGCCTCCTTAATCCTGTTTAAAAATCTCTGCAACACTCGACCAAGATTTCAATGCAGGTATGGGCAAAAAGTTTAAACGCCCAAATAAATACCTCATTCCCTCTTCCAACTGAAGGAAAATTCAACATCACTGCCTGGCTGATGAATTAAGCAGATAATGCACCAGTGCAAAAATTGAGATACAAGTGCTGCCACAGACCAGTGTCAAGAAGACATAATAATGTCCATAATGTTATTGGGAATTATTTTAAAATGGAGTTCCAGTGGTGTCAGTGTCTGTGTGTATCAGTGTGTTTGTATGTGTATGTGTGTGTGTCTTAATTGGATTAAAGCCAGATAGTCTAGAGGCTTTGATGTATAGAAGAGAAGTAGGTTTGAAATGTTAATTAGATAAACATAAGGAAGTTAGAAAGTGAAGTGTAAAGGGGGAAATTTGCATTTTTAAATAAACCATTCAAAAGAATGGGTGAAATATTACATCAAGCCAGAAGAAGCCAATACGTTTAGCTAATAAAATTGGTGCTATGAAAGGAATTTATTGTTAGAAGAGGTAAAGTTCAAAAACCTAGTGATACAATGAGAATCTGCATTCAAAGAGGAAAATATGTATGAAGGAAGAGAATGCTGTTGGTAGAAAAAGAGGGATTCTAAGATCTAAAGCCTCCGGCCTGTAAGCCTCAAGCCACTGTCTGCAAGGACCCAGAGCTGAAAGAAACTCATTTTTAATGTGACTGTCCAGAGTGTGCTTTGCCAGGGGTCTGTTTAAATCTGTGTGTTTTACTGTTGCTTTAATGGAGGTGTAACTGGGAGTCAGATTAATTTCGGGATTTTTAGAAATTATTATAGTAATTTGTAGACATATATATGCACTTACAATCTTTTAATTAATAAAGATTTAATTTAGTTTTATAAAAAAAAACCTCTCGAGACTCGGTGGTCTTATAACTGAACTCAAAGCCTGCATCTCGAAACATAAATTGTAAAAATTGGTTATTACTGTTGTTTCAAGTTTCCCTCTGGGGTTTGAACAACTCAGCATTTACCATCAGCTGTGTCATAATATCAGTGAACATTATTTCATCAGTGACCCAAGTTCAAACCCAATGTAGGCATTGGGGTATAAGAATCCCTTCTCTTAGCTAAAATTAGTTTGGACCAAGTAAATCCAGTTTCTAAACAATGTGGATCTGCAGCTCAAAACAGCCCATAATTTGGCACTAAAATCTCACTTTCACACTGCAAGAATGACAACTGTGTAAAAAGAAGTGTTGTGCTGCTGCACTTTGATTTGTAGTTAAAGTACATTTTTCAGGCAGAAATGGAAGCCGAAAATTGAAGCTATTCCACTCCCTGTTAATGATATCCCTCCCAACAAAAAGGAATGTGTTCAAGCTGAATGCATTAGTTCAAGAAGCCTCAGTTTAAATGGATTTTCACAGATGAGTAAATTGAAAAAAAATAAACAGTTTACAATATAATATTTTCTATACAACTAGCCAATTATTTCTTGCTGGGCCTCCCGTGAAAAGTTACAGTTTTGCCGATCCCATGTTGAGTATTTAGGCCATGTTCTTGATGGCCCCGATCGACTCCTATCCAAACGCCGTGTCGGCAGCATTATCTCCCTTTCCCTCCCCTGTGCTAAAAAGGATCTGACTCATTTTCTTGGCATGACAGGGTATTGTCGGCAGTGGATCCCTAATTATGTGAAACACACTAGGCCCTTGCAGGATCTCGCCCGCCCTTCTGCCCCTGAGGACCTCGCTTGGAAGTTGGGACTCTCAAGCCTCTTTTGCGGCTCTCAAGACAGCCCTTATTTCTGCCCCCGCCCAGGGCCTTCCAGATTATACTAAATCTTTTCGCCTTTATGTTCATGAACGCTGCGGCTTTGCAAAGGGGCTACTTACCCAGTTCCATGGGAATGCCCAGTGACCGGTTGCTTATTACAGTACTCGCTTAGATCCTGTTGCACGCGGTTAACCCTCCTGTATTCGATCCGTTGCGGCAGCCTACCTTGCTGTCATCACCGCCCAGTCACGTACCCTGTTGTTCTACATGTTCCCCAAGCAGTCGCGGCTCTCCTTAACCGTTCGGCCACCCAACACCTTACCGCTGCCCGCGTCTTCCACTATGAAACAGCCCTTTTAGGGGATCCCTCATTAACTATTGTACGATGTACCACTCTCAACCCCGCTACCCTGTTACCCACGGAGGAAGACGGCGAGCCTCATGATTGCTCCACTATTGTCCAGAACTCCACTCTACCTTGCCCAGATCTACAGGATCATCCTCTGTTAAATCCCGACCTCCTTCTTTTTGTCGATGGCTCCTCTACTCGATCACCAAGCGGTGATTTACTTACCGGGTATGCTATTTGTGACTCCTACTCTGTTATTGAAGCATTACACCTCCCGCCGTCCTGCTCTGCCAAGGCCGCTGAACTTTTTGCCCTTATACGAGCCTGCATATTTGCTGTCAAACAATCGGCCAATATCTATACTGACTCTCGATACGCTTTCGGCGTGACACATGACTTTGGGCAACTGTCGAAACTCCGGGAATTCCTCACCTCAGCAGGAACCCCCATCCACCATGGGCAGCTCATCACTAATCTTTTAACGGCTATCTAGCTCCCCTCCTCCCTTGCTGTTATTAAATGCTCTGCCCATACACAGGGCAATGATTTTGTTTCTCAAAGTAATGATAGGGCTGACCATGCTAGGGCTCACTGGGTCTGTGATTCCCCTTTGTTATCAGGCTGCAACCCCTTCTCCTGTAGCTAGTCTAACTGATATTATTCACTTGCAGTCACAGGCATCTACCCATGAACAAAACAGTTGGACTCAAGCATCGTGCGCACAACACTCTGACGGCCTCTGGATTTCTTCTGATGGCCGTGCTGTTGCCCCTGCTTCATTCCTGCCCTGGATTGCCCGCATGTTACTTTCATTTACCCATGCAGGCAAAGGGGGATGAACAGAATGGCACAGCAGATGTGGTTTGCGCCTGGGTTTTTCACTATGGCAACTAAAGATGCTTCACAATGTCTGCTTTGTCAACGACATAACCCAGGCAAGACGCCCACAGTGACTGCTGGTACGGGACCCCAGCCATGGAGCCCATTTGTACATCTACAAATGGACTTTATACAAATGCCTAAATAAATGGGATATAATTATGTTTTAGTTATAGTATGTTTGTTCTCGCGATGGGTGGAGGCGTATCCCACCCGACGAAATTATGCTATTATTGTTACAAAATTGTTGTTGCGTGAATACATACCCAGGTTTGGGATACCAGAGATCTTATCAAGTGATAATGGGCCTCATTTTATCGCTAAAGTGATAAAGGAGCTGTTGAAGGCCTTACAATGCAACCATCACCTTTCCTGCCCATACCACCCCCAGTCTAATGGGGCAGTGGAAAGACAAAATGGTATTCTGAAAAACAAATTAGCTAAATTATGTGAAGAAACCAGTTTGAAATGGCCTGAAGCTCTACCCCTGGCGCTCATGACTATACACTCTCACCCTAACCGTCCCACCTCCCTTTCTCCTTATGAAGTTGTAATGGGGCGTCCTATGCACCTCCCAGTGGCCCCACCTTTGTCTGCTAAGGAAATGGACATCCATGCTATGGATGAGGGAATGATTACATACTTTATAGCGCTTACTAATTCTCTCAAAAGCTTGCATACGCAGGTAGTAGAACTCAGAAAAAGCCCACCATTGAAGACTGCCATCAATACCAGCCTGGGGATCTAGTTCTGGTAAAGACCTTCAGGAGAAAGAACTGTTTGGAACCTCGATACGAGGGGCCTTTCCAAGTCCTGCTCACCACCCATATGGCCGTGAAGGTTGAAGGATGACCCTTGTGGATCCAAGCCTCGCATGTCAAGTGGACGCTGACCTCAGACGGAAGTGCTTGTGCAGTAACTTTAACTGAGCCATCAGAATGCTGACACTGATTTGGATCGTGTCCTGCATGGTCCTTGCGGGGGCATGGACTACCAATTCTGTGGTTCAACGGATGCAGGCCATAGCTTCGCAAGTTAATCGGACTAAATGTTGGATTTGTACTCATTTTCCTGTTAACCCCTCCTCCTCAGAGATGCATTTTCTGGCTTTCCCCTCAGATTCCGCATGGTCCCTAGGTAATACAGGGGCCCTCATTCATCAAACGCCCATTTGGAGACGGGAGCTCACCTTTGTGGTTGTTAAGGGGCTGGCCTGGCTATGCATCAGGAGAAATTATGCCAAGGGTAGTACTCGAGTGGGCGAGTTGCCATTGGGTTCTTGTGCCTACCCTCCTGATTATAACTACCAGGAGGACCGATTCCGGTTCCACAACCAGTCTGGTCCTTTGACTTCCTTTTGGGAGTGCAAGGCCAATGAGATGGTGTGTCTTTCGCAGGTCCCGAGATCTGAGGATAGACTCACATACTTTAATGGGGGTGGGTGTGATTGCCAACGATCATACAATCTCACCTCAAATAATTCCACCTCCACTTGGACCACTAATGGCTACTACACTGAAGAATCTGGGTAAAAATCAGTCTGATTGCCCTGACTTGCTGGCCCTGCGAGCACTGCAGCTCAGTCAGACCCGCTGCATCCGCTGGTATGACCAGACGAATTCCTCTTTTGTCTGGGACCGGCTTAGCTTTTGCCAAAATTCCACTTATTGGTACCCTAACCTTGTCCGCAATGGCTCATTCTCGCTTTGTGGAAACAGGTCGTACAAAACCCTCCCTGTCAATTGGGTGGGCACCTGCACCATTGGCTATATTGTCCCTGAAGCCTTTGGGGTCAAAAGCCTTACTATTCACTCTCTCCACAACCATCTAGGGCCTGTGAGGCTTCATAAACGATCAAACTGGAACCCGCTTGTCACCCGCAACACTGGATTCCACAAATTTGTCCGGGCCTTCATCCCAGCTCTAGGGGTCTCAGAGCTGGAAAAGGCCATTATTAATATTTCTGCTACAGTGGAACTTATTGAGGATAAGACTGTTGACGCCATTCAGAGTCTGCAGTTGGAAGCTAAGTCCCTTTCCAAGGTTGTCCTCCAGAACCGTATGGCCCTGGATTTCCTGCTAGCAGCGCAGGGGGAGTCTGTGCAGCTATTAATGAAACATGTTGTTTCTACGATAACAAGGACCAGAGGATTGAGACTGATGTACATTTCATTCAGGACCAAGTGCGCCTCCTCCATGCAGTTGCCCAGAAAAAATTCTTTGACTGGTGGGGGTGGCTCCTTAATGTCGGTGGGTGGTTTGGGGGCCTTTTCAAAACTCTTTTCAAATATCTTGTCATAGGTCTTGCCCTGCTTATTGTTTTGTATGTTGTTTTCCCGCTCGTCCTCTGTTGCATCCGCTCTGTCTGCCGACTACAGAACCTCCAGAGTCCTGGTGGCAAGCCAGCTATCTATTCCCTCCCTCTCCTCAGGAGTCAATACTCCACTGAAGATGAAGCCCGGCAGCTAGGATACATAGAACTTGGCTAAGGGTGGTGGATTGTGCTTGTAAGACAAAAGGGGGGAAGTGTGGTGGCCTAGACAACTACAGGGAATCCATTTAGTGCTAAAAGGGTTAATGGGGAAGTTGAATTATATGCCTAGGCCTAATAGAAAAATACTGCAGCCTTGATAATACCATCTTGTCTGACCACAGTTGTAGGATGAGCCCTGAGACATTCCATTTTGTTCTTTCTCAGGACGAATGTAATCAGGTTTGTGACAAGCATGTGCATAAGCACAACATCCGTTATGCTGGGAATGGAAATTTATTGAAATATGGATTGGTCAGTTAACTTATTCAAATAAACGGTTAGGTTTGTGCAAAATTTACTGATTGGCTATAAAAATGCTTTTAACAGATCTGCATGTATTCTGCTGCGAGATGGTACAGTAGCTCTCATTGTATTGTCTCCCTTGTGCACAAGTAATAAATGGGGTTTCTACGTACGAAATGATGCCTTGGGGTGATTAATCTCCGACACTGCTGCACTTTGATTTGTAGTTAAAGTGCATTTTTCAGGCAGAAATGGAAGCCGAAAATTGAAGCTATTCCACTCCTTGTTATTAATATCCCTCCCAACAAAAAGGAATGTGTTCAAGCTGAATGCATTAGTTCAAGAAACCTCAGTTTAAATGGATTTTCACAGATGAGTAAATTGAAAAAAATGAACAGTTTACAATACAATATTTTCTACACAACTAGCCAATTATTTCTTGCTAGTTTGCATCTAGCTCCATGCAATACAGAGTCTTTACAGGTTTACCATTTGTTCACGTTATGTTAATCTAGAGTTCTCATTCTCTTACCTGTAAGGTTCCTAAAATAGCATTTTCAAACTCTCTAAAGGCCTCCCAGATTGCTACTCCTTTTGTCATATGTAGTCCAACAGCAGTTAAGGCTCGATCAAATATACCACGAGCTCGCTCAATACCACCCTGCTGACCAATCCCACCAATGGAGTACTGGGCATATTCCAGCCATATCTCAGGACCTGTAATGAAAATTATTTGTTAACATTAGTGTATCAAAACAGAATTAAACCAGTACATGTATTCTGACAACCAAGCCTTACGTTGTTACCAGGTGCCCACATCAAGAGGGCACAAATAACAAAACTGGTTTCCAGAAGGTATAAGGGGGGAAATGCCCCTTTACACAGAGCAGCACACACCACAATTTCGCAACTGTAATAAAACTCATTCCTGTCAGACATAATTTGTCCTCTTAGACAGGTCTCAAAACCTGATTCTATTGTGGAACAACCTGCATTTAGACCCTAAAATTATGTTGTGAGATAACTGATCACAACAACTTGTTCACATTCTACTTTTAGCAGAGGCATAAACCTAATTATTAAAAAGAGGTTAATACCTTCACTAAAATACTAGAGAGGAGTATTTGTATACTTGTATCCAGTGACATTATTTCAGGGTCTAAGTGTTCATTCACTTTTACATCCTGGTTGTTCTACAGTGGAGTCAACTATGCCCAACATATTGTGGAGCCTGTCCAAAAGTCTGCTTTTTGTCCAGTGAGCTGAGTTTTAATATAGTAAAAGAGAATAAGAAATGGAGGCAAAATCATTGGGAATCTATTCATGGTGATTTCTTTGCAGTTTTGACAACTAAGATGAGTGTCAACTAACTGGACACCAATTTTATCAGTATCTACAGGTTCTACAGTTTGACACGCTTAAATACCTGAGTGAATAATGGAGAATATGATGATCACAGTGTCTACAATAGATTCTAATATGGGGAACTTCATCAGCCTTAGCAGTGTACCATCACTCCCAGTTACATGAAATATTTGATCACTTGTCTGCTTGGATTTTTAATTTCTCAGTTAACCAACAGCCAGGATTAAGGCTGAATGTATGTAACAGAGGAGAGCTAACTGTCAGGACAGCTTAGTTTTTGCAATTACACAGTGCCTGGACGTTATTTCTATTAACACATTAATAACTTTATAAACCCCACGTCTCTTTCCTTCTTCCCACCTCACTTCATTGAGACAACTAAGAAGGATGAGCACTACTCAGCCAACAGGTGTGACCTATCTTCAAGACCAATAGTGGCAGGGGAGGAGTTTGGTTTGATCAGAGAATTCTGTGGCTGTTCATAGACAAAGTGTAAAGAAAAGGAATTTACAAATATAATCTTTGATAGCTTTCTCAAACAGTTCGTAAACTTTCTCCCTGTCAGATGCTTCTTCTGCCATTCGAATTTCATCCTTCAGCCAGTCCAACCAAAGCTCTGCAAAACACAATTACATTTGTTTCCCATTAAAGGCAACATTATTCATGATTACGTGATCTTTGGCAATATGATTACAACATCAATAGCACAGGATAATCACATACTCAGTCTCCAGGGAAAAGGTCACAGAATATAGAAATTAAAGAACAGCTAGAACTATAATAAAGATCTTGTGAAAATGGATTCTTTCTTCAAACTCTACAAATACGTTACAAAATTTGGTCTACTTTAAAAATGCTACAATAACCTAGGTTTCAGTTGGAGACGCAACTGTCGGTGATTATAATCTTACCTTCAGTAAGTGGGAAAAGTTCACTCATCTTCTGTCGAGCAGATCGCAATTTCTCCAGCTCCCCCTCCTGACGCAGCAATTTAATTAGATCCACATGACAGTTGTAGTCATAGGCACTGATGGAAAGCTGAAAGAAACAGAGCACAAATCACTACTGTCCCCATATCAACGTTACCAGTGTGTTCTAAATATTACCATCACACATCTGTCATTTTATTTAACAGCATAATATCTGATTAGTTACCTATAAATCTAGTGTTTCATTCTTAAATTGTCACACACATCAGATCAAAACAGATGTCTGCTCCGTCTATGGCAAGTCAAGTCATTTGTCTCAGTTAGCGACAAACTGGCCAGTGGTCTAAGAAGTATAAAATCATGAAAGGCCATAAACAACAGGTTTTAAAAAGATGAACAGAAGAGTTTAAAAATATACCTTTGGCATGACTCTGTCAGAATCTACATTATTTTACATTACTGCACAATATAGTACACAATGCATTCTTCTGGAAAAGTGGAACAGTATTGCCTTAAGGACAGAAAGTTTAAGTTAAATAAACATGGGATCAAGTTAATCAGAGTTCATTGATTTTTGGTAAGGGGTCTTTGCAGATGGGAATTTAGCTGCAAATTTCAGAATGCAGGTTAGGAGCAGCCATTATTAAGTGACTGCCTTTTTTTAAAAAAGAGGAATTTTTTAAAAATGGGGTGTAAACCATTCCTGAATTCTATTCAACAAGTCTTTTCTGCTGTTCTCACATCTCTCCATCCTGAGATCCACACTCAGTGCCATGCGCTGCCACATGTACACACTCAACCTCCCTCTCCAGCAGCATCCACTCACCCTACCTCAAAGCTGTCCTGCTCCACAGTTTCATTTCATTTTTTGCCTCATTTGATGCCTCAACAAAAAATTTTTTTGCTTTCTTTCAGGTGTTAAGGACCGCTTGCTCCAACAACTCATGGATACCAACACCCCTCCAGATCCCTCATTCCCTTCCATCTGACCTCACCACTTCTAGTCTTACTTCTTGCCACGTATTCACCATGCCCTCTGACCTTCTCCTCTCTGACGCCGAATGATCTGTCCTCGGCAAAGAACTCAGCTTTGTCCCCTTATGTCCTCAGCTTAATGAATTATAAGCTGAGCATGACGTTGAGCTCTTCTTCTGGCACCTTTGTCTCCTTGCCCACTACTTTGGGCAGGAGTCTTCCCTCCACTCAACGGACCCTTTCACCCAAGTGCAATATTCTCCTTCCACCTGGACTTCTTCCTCTGACTCTTACCCACTCTTGATCTTTTCATTGAGAACTGTCAGCGGGACATCAGCTGTCTCAATTTCTGCTTCCCTCATTCACTCTAACCCGTTTCTCTCTGAACTTGCTACACTCCGTTCTCTCAGGTCCACCTTGTTATCAAACCTTTTGAAAAGGCCGTTGTGTTGTTGTCTGGCATACTGACCTCTGCCTTGTGGAGACTGAGTGCCAACTCTCAAATACTTTTTCCGTTCCTCCCCCTGGACCATGACCCCACCAAACATCAAGCCTTTGTTTCCCGAACACTCACTGACCTAATTTCCTCCTACATTCATCCCACCCTATAGTTCCCCAACCCCGTACAGCTCACTTACATAGAACATAAGAACTAGGAGCAGGAGCAGGCAATTCAGCCCCTCGAGCCTGCCCTGCCATTCATTACAATAATGGCTGATCTCATTTCGGCCTCAATTCCAATTTCCCACCCTCTCCCCATAACCTTTCAACCCACTACTAATTAAAAAATCTGTCTATCTCTTCCTTAAATTTATTCAGCGTCCTGGCATCCACTGCACTCTGAGGTAGTGAATTCCACAGATTCACGACCCTTTGAGAAAAGTAATTCCTCCTCATCTCTGATTTAAACCTACCACCCCTTAGCCTAAAACGATGGCCTCTCGTTCTAGAATGCCCCAGAAGAGGAAACATCTGCTCCATGTCTACTTTCTCCATCCCCTTTACCATTTTATATACCTCAATTAGATCAATCTCCTCTCATCCTTCTAAACTCTAGCAAGTATAGGCCTAAACTACTCAATCTCGCCTCATAAGACAAGCCCCGCATCTCCGGAATCAATCTAGTGAACCTCCTCTGAACTGCCTCCAGTGCAACTACATCCTTCCTCAAGTAAGGGGACCAAAACTGTGCACAGTACTCCAGGTGCAATCTCACCAAAGCCTTGTACAGTTGCAACAACACTTCCTTATTTTTATACTCTATTCCTCTAGCAATAAATGCCAAAATTCCATTTTCCTTCCTTATTACCTGCTGTACCTGCATACTAGCTTTCAGCGATTCATAAATGAGGACATCCAGATCCCTCTGCACTGAAGCATTCTTAAGTTTCTCTCCATTTAAATAATATCGCCTTTTTATTCTTCCGATCAACATGGATAACCTCATACTTATCCACGTTAAACTCCATTTGCCAATTTTGGCCCATTCACCTAACATGTCCATATCCATTTGTAAATGTTTTATTTCTTCATTACAACTTACTTTCCCACCTATTTTGGTGTCATCTGAAAATTTAGCTAAGGTACCTTCTATCCCTGAATCCAAGTTATTAATATAGATTGTAAATTGTGGGGCCCAAGGACCGATCCCTGTGGCACTCCACTAGTTACAGCTTGCCATCCAGAAAAAGACCCATTTATCACAACTCTTTGCTTTCTGTTGGTTAGCCAATCCTCTATTCAAGCTAATATATTACCCTAACTCCGTGTGATCTTATCTTGTGTATTAATCTTTTGTGCGGCACCTTATCAAAGGCCATCTGGAAGAACAGATATGCTACATCTGCAGGATCCCCATTATCCACTTTGCTTGTCATATCTTCAAAGAACTCTAGCAAATTAGTCAAACACGATTTACTCTTCATAAAACCATGCTGACTCTGATGGATTGCATTTTGACTTTCCAAATGCCCCATTACTATTTCCTTAATAATGGATTCCAACAATTTCCCAATGACAGATGTTAAATTAACTGGTCTAGTTTCCTACTTTCTGCCTCCAACCCTTTTTGAATAAGGGCATTCTTCCAACCCACTGGAAACTTTCCAGAATCCAGGGAATTTAGGAATATTATAGCCAACGCATCCAATATCTCTGCTGCCACTTCCTTTAAGACCCTGGGATGTAGGCCATCAGGTCCTGGGGACATGTCATCCTTTAATCCCAATAGTTTGCTCAGTACTTTTTCTTTAGTGATGGTGATTGTTCTAAGTTCTTCCTTCTCTATATCCTCTGCACTACCTGTTACTACTGGGGTAGTATTAGTGTCCTCCACTGTGAAAACTGAGGCAAAATATTGATTTAGCGTCTCTGCCACTTCTGCATTCCCCACTATTAACTCCCCAGTCTCATCCTCCAAGGGACCAAAATTCACTTTAGCTACTCTCTTTACTTTAATATACTTGTAGAAGCTTTTGCTATCAGTTTTTACATTTTGCGCTAGTTTTCTTTCATAATTTACCTTTGCTCTTTTTATTATTTTTTTAGTGACCCTTTGTTGATCTTTAAAAGTTTCCCAAACTTCCAGCCTGCCACTGACCTTTGCAATTTGGTATGCCTTAGTTTTTGCCTTTAAGTTATCTTTAACTTCCTTGCTTAACCATGGATGCTCTTCCCCCCTCTTACCACCTTTCTTCCTCATTGGGATATATTTTAATTGGGAAGAATTGAATATCTCCTTAAATATCTGCCACTGTTCATCAACTGTCCTACCTTGTAGCCTTCCTGCCCAGTCCACTAGTGCCAAATCTGCCCTCATACCTATGTAGTTACCTTTGTTTAACTCCAGAACACTAGTGTGAGACTCAAGTTTCTCGCTCTCAAACTGAATTTGAAATTCTAGCATGCTATGTTCACTAGAGGATCCTTTACTATGAGTTCATTAATTAATCCCATCTCATTACACAAAACCAAATCCAGAATAGCCTGCTCCCTGGTTGGTTCCACAACATATTGCTCCAAGAAACAATCTCTAATACACTTTATGAGCTCTCCCTCAAGACTACCCTTGCCAATTTGATTAGTCCAGTCTCTATGCATATTAAAATCACCCATGGTTATTGCCGTGCCTTTCTTACATGCTCCCAGTATTTCCTGGTTTATTCTGTGCCCTACTGCTAAACTACTGTTTGGGGACCTATGGATTACTCCCACCAGGGACTTCTTTCCCTTGCTATTTCTTATTTCTACCCAGACTGACTCTACGTCTTGCTCTCCAGTGCCTATATCATTCCTCACTATAGCACTGATCTCTTCCTTTACTTCTACTTCATTCCCAAGATCCATAAACAGGACTGCCGCAGTAAGCCTAACATTTCAGCCTGATTCTGCCCAACTAAACTCATTTCTTCCTACCTTGACTCTATTCCCCCCACCGCCACCCACCACCCCCACACCCCGTACAGTCTCTGCCCACCTACATCCATAATTCTTCTGAAGTCCACCCTGACTTTAAAAGTTTCCGATTTCCTGGCCCTAACATCTCTTTACCATGGACGTCCAATCTCTCTACACCTCTGTCTCCCACCCAGATGGTCTGACAGCTCTTTGCTTCTTCCTCAAATGAAGACTCAACCAGCCCCAATCCACCACCACACCACCCTTCTCCACCTGGCTGAGCTTGTTTTCACTCTGAACAATTTCTTTCAACTCCGCTCACTTCCTTCAAATAAACTGTATTGCAATGGGTGCCCGCATGGATCCTAGCTTTGCCAGCCTTTTTGTTGAATACAACCAAGTTTTCTTGTCCCAGTCCTACTCGGGGCCCTTCCGTCAACTCTATTTCCGGTCCATTAGTGACTATATCAATGCAGTGTCCTGCTCTCACCATTAATTGGAAAACTTCATCACCTTTGCTTCCAATTTCCATCTTTCATTCAGTTTCAAATGGTCCATATCTGACTCTTCCCTTTCCTTCCTTGACTACTCCGTCTCCATTTCTGGAGATAGGCCATCAACTAATGTTCATTACAAGCCCAATGACTCCCTGCTACATTTCCTCACACCCTACACCCTGTGTGGATTCCGTTCTCCCAATTGCTCCGTCTTGATCGCATCTGTTCCGACGATGCAACCATCCACAACAGCGCTTCAGAGATGTCTTATTTCCCTCATCAAAGGACCCCACTCCCCCAAACACCCCACAGTGGTTGACAGGGCCCTTGACTGTTTCCGCCATATTTCCCGCACTTTTGCTGTCACCCCTTCCTCTCTCCCAAAACCATGATAGGGTTCTCTTTGTCCTCACCTTCAACCAACCAGCCTCCATATTCAACAGATCATTTTCCACCACCCTCAGCATGATGCCACCACCAAACATATCTTCCCCTCCCCTATCAACATTCCGAATAGATTGTTCCCCATGATACCCTGGTCCATTCCTCAGCCACTCCCAACAACCAGTATCCTTCATATGGCATCTTTCTATGCAAACACAGGAGATGTAACAGCTGTTTATTTTACCTTCTCTCCTCTCACCATCCAAGACTCCAAACACTCCCTCCAGGTGAAGCAGCAATTTGTGTGTACTTCTTTCAAGCTAGTCTACTATGTTCGCTGACCTAAATGTGGTCTCTTCTATTCTGGGGAGACCAAATGGAGATTGAGTGATTGCTTTACGGAACACCTCCATTCAGTCTGCAAACATGACCCTGAGCTTCGGGAGCCCTGTCATTTTAAATCTCCACCTTTCTCTCACATTGACATTCCATTCCTTGGCCTGCTGCACTGTTCCAGTGAAACTCACTGTAAACTTGAGGAACAGCAGCTCTTTCAATTAGGCTTTTTACAGCCTTCTGGACTCAACATTGAGTTCAACAATTTCAGACCATAAACTCTGTCCCCGTTTTGTTTCCTTTTCTTTCAGTTAGCTGCACACCTCATCTTGGCAGGTTTCTTTTCTTGCCCCATCACCATTTTCTTTGGCCCTGGAAGACTAACTCTTCTGTCATTCAATCTCTCGTCTTTCACCCTATCACAGACCTTCCTTGCGTCCTTGTCCCACCCACCCCTTGCTCAAAACCTATTACACTTCTAACTTTGCCCAGTTCTGATGAAAGGTCATTTAACAGTTACTCTCTCCAGAGGTGATGCCTGACTTTGAGTTTTTCCCAAAATTTCCTGTTATTATTTCAGATTTCCAGCATCCACAGTATTCTGCTTTTTGGTTAGGTCTTTTCTGTTGTTCTATTCACTGCAAATGTTTCACTTTTTCATTTATTTTAAAAGCCTTCCTTTTAAAGCTTGGCAGTAAAGACATTTTTATATAAACAAGAAAGGAGAAATGTGCACACATATATACTATATAGAAAGCAATTACAAACATTTGCATATTGCCTGTGTCTTTAAGCTTCTATAGAATTATCCTATTTAAAATAAATCCATTCCAGCTTGCATAAAATGCTTTAGTGCACGGAAAAGTGACAGAAAAAAAATTGGTAATAGCCACAATCGGGCATTGTTACACTTGGGCTACACAACCGTAAATGGGACACACAATAAAGAATCATGCTTTTATTCACTGGAGACTCACAGCCTAAATATGGAAAATTGTTTACGTAAGGACAAGGTGCGCAACCTAGAAAACGTCCACAGCTTTACCACTTCTCATATTTGCCTGATACCCCAGGATTTTTAAACAAATGTCTTCACTCAGCAACACTTCAGTTGTCGGCAGTAAATCCTGCCAGATGTTTTTTTAAAATACATGTTCATTCTGTATGAACACAGAGTTCATCACACCAGTAAGCATCATGGATTTCATAACTCAGTAATCTGTTTACGAGAGAGTTGACTTATATATCACAGTCATTAAACCAGCCCATTACACCTCTAGCACTCAAAACTTTGTCCAAAGTGTTAGAGCAGATAAACACAAGCAGAAATGCCTGTTTTTGTACTCAATGTGCCAAATTTCTGAGATTTAAGTGGAGGTCAAGATCACCAGGGGTTTAGCAATGATGACAGGGTCTTTATTGTGTGATGAGACAGTCGCTTCAAATCCTTCAGAATTCTTGGTGGTCAACTCCTTGATCACTTGTATACAGCTGCTGGAAGATACATCCTATTCTTTCAAATCGGGGTGAAGCTGCTTTATTGCTCCTAGTCAGAAATCTATGTTGTCTCTCTCTCTCTCTGTAGATGAGCCAAAGAAGTTTGCTTTATTTCTGGCTCTTTGAAAGATGAACCCTGACCAAATGGTTTTTAGGTGATCCTTCAGGTAAATTTGGGTTTTGTTTCTCTCCTCCAGGTAATTAGTCAATTGAAATGTTTGGTTTTGTTTTATTTTCTCCCTTATGGTGATCACTCTGCGGAGGGGATGAATCAGTGAAAGGGGATGGGAGGGTGTGTTGGGTAGGGGTGTTGGTGGGTGGAAGGGGGTGTCAGGGCAGGGCGAGGAGGAGGAGGGGAGCAGGGCCGGAGTTTTAAATCCCGTGGGCTCCGATTCTCGGCGTCCCTCCCTAGCCCGGAGCGCACCTGCTCTTCCAACCGTTGGATTTCCGCCTCGTTTTCTTGCTCATCCTCCGAAGAGTCTTCCATTTCCTCCTCCGAGTCTCCCCCGCTTCCGAGTTCCAACTCCTCGGCCTCACTCGACCGCCGCCTCTCCATAGTCGCCATCATGCGAACCAATCCTTGAAAGGCCAAGGCGCCCGATTCAAATGAGAAAACTTCACATTCCGAAAAACACATCTTCCTCTCACAGAACCCTTCATTATTTTAATAAAAGCTTTAAAGTGATGCAAAATTCCACAGATTACAGCAGGAAACGAGTTGAACATATTTTTCTGGAGAATAGGGGATAAAGGGGGCTGATATATACGTCATAACAACGCGATTCCAGGGCTTTCATGAAATTCACGATTAAATATGATGAACTCCAGACGTCGCGGGCATCAAGAGTCGCCATGTTTGTAAGGGTGCGATGTTTTGTCGATTGAAGCAGATACTTTCACCCCATGTGCTGTCAGATTGGGGTGTGCAATCGGTGTTTTGTTTACCTTCCTGCAAGCTCCCTTCAGAATTGGCCAGATGCCATCCACACATTTTTTCACCCGTCATTTTGAGCATTGCCCTGCCGTGTATTTCTAGCATTTTATTGTTTCAATTCCCTTCACTTTAACCTTTTTTGCAGTTAAACAGTTTCACATATTTCATAAAAGCAAAATACTGCGGATGCTGGAAATCTGAAACAGAAACAAAAATAGCTGGAAAAACTCAGCAGGTCTGACAGCATCTGCGGAGAGGAAGATAGCGTTTACGAGTCCGTAATGGAAATGCGTAAATCAGTCAGCATCCCACATGAACCATTGACCTGTTTACAGATGCTGACAGGCCTGCTCAGCATTTCAATTTCCAGCACTTAGTTGGGTTTTTATATCATTGAATTATTGGTTCTTGTTTTTCTATTGACTACAATTTATTGTATTTTTTCGTGGGATCACAGAGAAGTTGAAGCAGGCTGGTCAACCTGGCAGCTGACTATTTGGACAACCCCTGTCCATGGCTCAACAGGCGGAGTTTCTATGGCGATTGGGCCCGATGACGTGGTAGCACAATTGGCGCATTTATCTGTGGGCGTCACCAGGCGGGGGTGCGGCCCGTCAATCAGTGTCGTAATTGCGTTACCCGTCGGCTGGTGACATAAAGGCGCAAGGGGCGTAGCCTGTCAAGTAATGGTTAGCTTGTGACGCAGTTAAGTCTCGGCGATGGCGGTAGTTGGCTGGCGTTCGCGCTCTCTCCTGCGGCTTGTAGTCCAGGCTCGGGCACCGCTCGCTGCTGCTTACCACGAGAAGGTAACACGGCTGTAGAAGGGGAAATGGCAGCGGCGGCGGCAGAGTTTGAGGGCCCCACGTCCACTGTCAATGCGCTGGGAGCTTTCTTGTTGAACTGGGTCAGACGCTGTAAAAACAATGCGGGGCGAGCGCTGGCGAAATAAGGAGAGAGAGTGCTGGAAATAGTCAGAGGACGTTAATTAACTCAACCTTTCCTCAGGCTGACGACCCTGATAGAAGAATGTACTGATAGAGTAATCCCACACGGGCTGCCTGACCTGCGTGTTTCCAGCACTATTAAAGGGAAAGGTGGAGGGAGGTGAGAGTTGTGGATGGTGTTGGAGGGAGGAGAAGAGATTGGGATGGGTGGGTAAAGATAAAAAGGCATTTATATCGTGTCCTTCAAGACCATCGGGCGAGACAAAGCAATTTATAGCCAATGGAGTAATTTGTCTAGTCACTGTAATGTAGGAAACTCAAGCAGCCCGTTTGTGCACAGCAAAACAAACTCAATTCAATTCCACTTTATTGTCAATACAAATTCATTTTGGGTACATTGTTATTCATATTAACAAGTGAGTGAAGAAAATTTTCCTATCTTGGATCTAGCTAATTAAAATATGTATTAAAAGCTATTCCAGCATTAAAGTAATGTGTGTGTATTCTTGTCCATACATCAACCTCCTGCTAAAAGGTGAGGGGCAAATCTCCATGGAGAAGGAGCCTCTTAATTAATGGTGAAAGAGTCACAAACATTTGTGTTGTATAGTACAGGGCCCAGATACTCCATGTTGTACAGGTAGCCATTAGAATGTAATCAGCTTTCATTTGGGTGTTTAAGAAAACAGAAATGCATTAGGGGAAAACAGTGTTTTTGATCAATGAGTGCAGCCTTGTGGTGTTGATGTGCACTTAGAAATCCATGGTGAAGTTTTAGTCTTTGAGGAGAGGGAGGAATTAGTAGCTAAGTGTGAAGACTCTTCATATCGGTGGTAAAGGGATTATTTATTTCTTCCATCAAGGAGGGTGTGTACCACTGCTTGGGCCAGCATTTATTGTCCATCCCTCATTGCCCTTGAGAAGACGATGATCTGCTGCAAGCCGTGTGGTGTCAGAGCACCCACAATGCTGTTAGAAGGGAGTTCCAGGATTTTGACTCAGTGATAGTTAAGGAATGGTGATATAATTCCAAATCAGGTGGTGTGACTTGGAGGTGACCCCATGCATCTGCTACTCTTGCCCTTCGAGGTGGTAGAGGTCATAGGTTTGGAAGGTGTTGTCAAAGGAGCCTTGGTGAGTTGCTGCAGTGCATCTTGTAGATGGTACACACTGCTACTGTTTTGGAGGTGGAGGGAATGACTGTTTAAGATGGTGGATGGCAGGCTGCTTTGTGCTGAATGCTATTGAGCTTCTTGTGGTGTTGCAACACCACTGATCCAGACAAGAGGATAATATAACATCACACTCCTGACTTATATCTCTGGTAAAGTTGCTTGTCAGCCTTTCAATTGGAATGCTGCATGATGTGGGGGAACCTTGGAAGGCGAGAATTGGCTTTCACACTTCGATGTTACAGATTAGAAGCTGATGCTGAAAATTTAACATTTGTAGTTCAACTACTTCTTTTCAAGTTGTGTAATTTCTTCCTACCCCATCTATACAGGTAGTGGACCACTATGAGAATCCCAGAAACGTTGGATCCTTGGATAAGAATTCAAAGAATGTTGGAACAGGCCTGGTTGGTGCACCAGCTTGTGGTGATGTCATGAAACTACAGGTAAAATTGCTGCGCATATGTAATAGAGGGGTGCCCTGGTCAAGTTTTGTTCCCAGTATGAAAGTGAGTTGTACAGATAGGGATTGGTACAAGTTTTAATGAGATCTTGGCTAAACAAGCTGACATAAGCAAGGATGCAACAGTTGGCCTCAGTGCCATTGGGTTAAGTGAGTTAAAAGTTAGTCCTTACTCTTGATTTGGGAACAAATGATCCCTGCTGAAAGCATGCAATGGGAAAGGATAATGATGTTTTTAAACCAGCTAGATTCATAAGTTTTTTTTAAAAAAAGCCACATAGTCAAATGGCAGAGAGCAGCACACCTCTGGAGCCTTACTTCAAGATGGTGCCTTCAAATGGGAGACGCAATTTAGACAGGAAACTGATCAGTAATACCACACCAGAAACCATTCAGTCTTTTAACTGCCTTCACATTTTGTAAGGTATTTCTAGAAATATTAACCATTTCAGGAGAGCGGAGATTCTACATTCAATGTAGTTTCTATGCTGTCATTGTAGAAAATATGTCTTTTATCCTTTGCTTAAATTTAGTACACATTAATACAGTTAAAATTAAAGTGAAACTAATTGTTGTATTACCTGTATTCTTGCTGCTTGGTTCCAGTGGTGTCTCTGAACAAAGCACTAACATTCAGTGGCCAAATTGTGTGGAGATTTCTTGCTGGTGTTTTTGGATTTTGCAGATTGAAACAATGTTGAGTTTCAGCTAATATGTACAGAAGTGAGCACCTACATATGTTTGATATCTTCCAAGATGGGTACTGGTATAAAGTCCAAACATCTGCAACTTCAGAGAAGATTTGCTTTTCTGTGGTCAGGGTTGCATTATTGCATCACTTAGTGTTTGGCTTAGTTGAACAACCAGACAGTGATGAAATTTTCTAGAGGATTCTTTCGTCTTGTTTGACTGATCAGGAATTCTGCAATACTTAATAGATGCACCATTTCCTAATTGTCTCCTGTCCAATGTGATATTTCAAGCCAGTTTATCCCTGAAACTTTGGGACTGCACTGAGGCCAAATGGCTCCCCACCTCTTCAAGGATGTCACCAGCCTGTTGTACTGGTGGGAGGAAAATACAGAGAGATGGTTGCTCTTTCTCCCAATTTAATACTTAAATAGTGATTTTTAATTTTAAGCATTGTGATAGATTGTAACTCAAAAGATTACAACTTGTTTGCATTTGACTGTCTCTTCTGTAGATTGAAGTGGACAGTAATGGGAAAATTGTTGATGCAAGATTTAAAACATTTGGTTGTGGATCTGCAATTGCTTCTAGCTCACTGGCTACAGAATGGGTCAAAGGGAAAACGGTAAGGATATTTAATCTTCAAACTCTACCTCATGACAGCCTCTAAAGTACCTCAATGGAAATATAGAAGGGACCAAAATGCTCCATTAAAATATTGATAAAATTAAACTTGGTCACTGGGAGTAAGTTTGTAACTACCCAAGACATTACTAATTCCTCACCGGCAGATGATTTACATTAACAAATATCCTCTCTCCTCAATTCATTTATCCAAAATCCCATAACTAGTCCGTTATACGATTGAGATTTTGTGAAATGCATTGTGAACGCATGATAGTTCCTCTTTCACCACTGCAGTGGAGACTGCCTGAAAATGTATCTGAGGACAATGTAGAAAAAGTACAATTTTTGTCTTATAGGTTCTGCAACAGGAATTACTGGTGCCAAAATTAACACTTAATGATAGGGCAGTAAAAGAACTTGTTCATGTAGCACTGAAAGTACACCTGCTGTCATTCATGTGGGAAATGCGCTGTCTGATCCTGATCTGAGTAAGAACCTTGTGGTGTATGCTCATGTACCATTGCACTATTCAATGGAGCAACATAGTAAAATCTAATCAGAATATTAGACATGTTTCTGCTGCATCTTGTAAAGTAATTGTCTGCTTTGTTATATTTTGTGCCTTGTGGTTACATGGTCAGTTTGATGAAATTATCATTGGCCTTCATTGGATTGTAGGTTGATGAAGCCTTGACGATTAAGAATACAGACATTGCTAAAGAACTCTGTCTTCCTCCAGTCAAACTGCACTGCTCAAGTAAGTTTGGATTCACTTTATAGTGATGCAAAGCAGATGTGACAGATTTGTTTGTTAACAGAAACAGCTCAAATTTGCATGGTGTATTTAATTATGGTGGTTGAAGGCCAGGTTCAAGAGGCTTTAAGACTTCTGTTGGTGTGGGCAGTGGAAGAATTTGGGGAGAAAATTCCAGAGTAGAACAAGGTGACTGCTGGCTCAGTCACCAGTGGTAAAGAGGATACTCCATGAAAAGCAGAGGGTACAGTTTTGAGATTCCACATGTTTCCACTCATTTTCTCCTCTGGCTCAACATCCATTGTTTAACACCCGAGTTTCCTTTTTTAAAACTTTTTTATGCTAAGGCTACTATACAGATTGATAGTGGAAGAGAGTCTTGTGGATGGGCAACATAATGTGGTTTGCTGCTCTTTCTGGGTTTGAGAAAGACTGAGGCTCTGAGAAACCATGAAGTGGTGATATCAGGCACTGAGGAGTGTTTGAGAAGGCAGCTTTGGTCTTATCCCTATTATGCTGCAGAAAATTCTGCCTTGTCCACAAATTTGTCGCATAGCTAGGCAGATAGCACAGCAGTAGTAGTGGTGTGATAATTGGATGTCAAGACAAATGAAGTATGAAACTAGACACAAATCCTTTTCTTGATAGTTTTATTTACAGAATTGCCACATCACATTTGTCTGCCTCCTACCTACTAGCAGAATCCTTTTTATACTTTTTTCAGTGAAAAAGTGGGTTAATTAATCAAACTAACAAATCAAAATAGTGATAGCCCCTTAAAGGGGCATAGAATCCCTTTATATTCTTGAACGCCACAAAACAGATGGGCAAATTAATAAATTTAAACAAATTGACAGCTTAAAGGGGCACAATCTTTTTCTCTCTATAAAGGGATTCTGTGCCTCTTTAAGGGATGTCTGAGTACTAAATTAAACAATGCCCTTCACCTGTGTATCAAATATAATTAACATACTATTAATAGGAAGGTGAGCTGGGTAAACTTGGCATACGTCTGAAAGAGTACTGTACATGCTAATGATATTGCTCCTAGTAGTTTTATTAACAAAACGATGAAACATTCCAGCATACTGAAAGCAATGCAAACAGGTTATTAAAGAGTTAAAGTTACTCTTTGCTATATAAGCAGATGAGTGTTTAACTTCATGTGACCTTCCCTATCCATTGAGAGGAGTTAACCCACTTAAAGTTGGCAGAATATTACTCAAAAGCATTTGTCTGCTATTATTACTGATTATTTCCAGACAGAAGTGTTGATAAAAATGCAATAAAGGTACAAAATGCGTTAACAGTTTAGATAACCTGCTTGATATGATTCCTCTTGCAGCCTCACTATGCTGACTGGTTTAAGTGGTAGCACTTGTGTTTTGGATTCAGGAGCTTGTAGGTTCAAGAACCACTCCAGGACTTTATATATTCTTGACTGACCTTTCAGTGCAGTTCCTTTCCTTTATCTTTACTTAAAGATGGAGGCAGGAGAGTCTTAATTGGCTTTCCTCAGTTGGCATAAGTTGTTCATTGAGCAAGAGAGCTCTGTCTTTTGATGCTGCAGCTCCAAGAAGTACTCTTTTATTATGACACAAAGCCATTCTACTGGGTCTGACCTTTCTGCAGAATATATAAACGCCATTACGACAAGTATAGTTTCAGAATCTGTTGCTCTTCAAAATAACTGTTGAATTGAGGCAGGTTCAAATGAGTGAAAATGTGTGGCTCATTTCCTTTCTTGGGACACAGTCAAGTAGAGGTTTATGAATATCAGCTGCACAATTTAATTGCTTCTCTTTGTTTCAGTGCTAGCAGAAGATGCAATCAAAGCTGCTCTGGCTGACTACAAAGTGAAACAACAGAAGAAATAATTACAAATTGCAGTGTCACCATGCTTCAACTATTAGTGACCCAATTGTGTAGTGGAATTTCAATAAGCTAAGATAAATGTTGCATTGAAAGACAGCTCTAAGTTTATTAAATGGACTCTTAATGTGTAATTCAATTTATTGCTTTGTTCTTGTGGATTATAAAAATTATTTTGGGGAAGGTGTTCAGTTTCTTGAAATATTAAGAACATGGATGAGAAGATGTAAACATAAGTTGGTTTAGCTGCATAATGGCCTTGATTGTATACTTGTTCCCCAGAAATATAATATAAACATATAAGTAATTAGTTTATTATCTCAGTTGGTTGTGTTTGGGATTCATCAAGAGTTAACAGCTTTTGGGTACCTGTTAATAGGATTCACAAAACTGTGGGCACAGGCTCAAATCTCACAAGTGTCCAGTTCTGCTGGATGAGTTTCTTGAAATGCTGTATCTTATTCCGCCTGTGGAATGAGAGCTGAAACAAGCAATCTGATATATTTCATCTCTACCTGCACAGTGCACCTCTACCTGCACAGTGCACCTTCTAGAATGACCTTAGCATCACATATTTAACTTCCAATATTATCATGAAGATGATGAATCCTGTCATTTTATTTACACATTGCCAAAGGATTATTCAAGATAAACGAATCACTGATGTGATGCTAATTACATTTACTGTATGATTTCACTCAACTGTAGTACAAGTTGCCTGAATTCTCTCATTATTTGAGTTGCAGTAATTTTGTGGATGTTCTAGCAGTCATTGGAAGACAAATTGATTTGTAACTAGTTCAAAAATACATCTGTGGCAATTTTGTTTTATGGTTTCAAATTTCCAAGGTGCCCATTTAAGGAAATATTAACTTTTACATTTGCCATAAGTGTTTCATTATTCTTTATTATAAACAATTATTTACCTTTAAATGCACTAAATGGCTTATTTAATGTTTGGACCAGTTCAGATTTTCCTTGTATGATCTAGAAGAAAGTTGTCTTGGTACACAACTCTCCCACTGAAAGCCAGCACTTGTTTTAGGATTTATTTTAACATTTTATTCCATTCGAAAACCAGTTGAATTCTAAATCAAAAACAGAATTAGCAGGAAAAACTCAGCAGGTCTGGCAGCATCGGCGGAGAAGAAAAGAGTTGACGTTTCGAGTCCTCATGACCCTTCGACAGAACTTGAGTTCGAGTCCAAGAAAGAGTTGAAATATAAGCTGGTTTAAGGTGTGTGTGTGTGTGTGTGTGGGCGGGGGTGGGGGGGGAAGAGAGAGAAGTGGAGGGGGTTGGTGTGGTTGTGGTTGTAGGGACAAACAAGCAGTGATAGAAGATCATCAAAAGATGTCACAGAACAAAAGAACACATAGGTGTTAAAGTTGGTGATATCTAAACGAATGTGCTAATTAAGAATGGATGGTAGGGCACTCAAGGTATAGCTCTAGTGGGGGTGGGGGGAGCATAAAAGATTTAAAAATATTTAAAAATAATGGAAATAGGTGGGAAAAGAAAAATCTATATAATGGAAAAAACAAAAGGAAGGGGGAAGAAACAAAGGGGGTGGGGATGGAGGAGGGAGTTCAAGATCTAAAGTTGTTGAATTCAATATTCAGTCTGGAAGGCTGTAAAGTGCCTAGTCAGAAGATGAGGTGTTGTTCCTCCAGTTTGCGTTGGGCTTCACTGGAACAATGCAGCAAGCCAAGGACAGACATGTGGGCAAGAGAGCAGGGTGGAGTGTTTAAAATGGCAAGCGACAGGGAGGTTTGGGTCATTCTTGCGGACAAACCGCAGGTGTTCTGCAAAGTGGTCACCCAGTTTCCGTTTGGTCTCTCCAATGTAGAGGAGACCACATTGGGAGCAACGAATGCAGTAGACTAAGTTGGGGGAAATGCAAGTGAAATGCTGCTTCACTTGAAAGGAGTGTTTGGGCCCTTGGACGGTGAGAAGAGAGGAAGTGAAGGGGCAGGTGTTGCATCTTTTGCGTGGCTATGGGGTGGTGCCATAGGAGGGGGTTGAGGAGCAGGGTGTCCCGGAGGGAACGATCCCTATGGAATGCTGACGGGAGGTTGGGGGGGGGGGGGTGGTGGTGAAGGGAAGATGTGTTTGGTGGTGGCATCATGCTGGAGTTGGCAGAAATGGCGGAGGATGATCCTTTGAATGCAGAGGCTGGTGGGATGATGTGAGGACAAGGGGGACCCTATCATGGTTCTGGGAGGGAGAGGAAGGCGTGAGGGCAGGTGCCCGGGAGATGGGCCGGACACAGTTGAGGGCCCTGTCAACGACCATGGGTGGAAAACCTCAGTTAAGGAAGGAGGAGGACATGTCGGAGGAACTGTTTTTGAAGGTAGCATCATCGGAACAGATGCGACGGAAGCGAAGGAACTGAGAGAATGGGATGGAGTCCTTACAGGAAGCGGGGTGTGAGGAGCTGTAGTCAAGGTAGCTGTGGGAGTCGGTGAGTTTGTAATGGATATTGGTGGACAGTCTATCACCAGAGATTGAGACAGAGGTCAAGGAAGGGAAGTGTCAGATGGGCCACTTGAAAATGGAGGGGTGGAGATTGGAAGCAAAATTAATAAATTTTTCCAAGTCCCGACGAGAGCATGAAGCAGGACTAAAGTAGTCATCGATGTACCAGATGTTTTTCTCTGAATTCTAAATCAGTGGGTTCAAGCTGCTTTAAAATTCCCTTTATGGGCATATGCTGCAGCTGCTGAAATAGTTTAGTTAGAGGGACAGACACTGAAGACATGCATTCAAGCTAGCGATACCAGTTTCTGGATTGTTATGGCTCACAATCTATTTTCAAGCTACCATGATGGATCAAGTGATTTTTCAGGGTGGTTCAGTATTCATTTCGAGAATAGCAATAGGTGGTTTTGAGGGGCTAACATCCAAAGTGGGGGAGGAGTGGGAGAGGAGGTAAAAGTAGAGGTATTACAGGAAGGAGTTTTATTGACTGGCTTATTATTGAATGAGGAACAAAACGTAAAGCAAAAGGGCATGCAAAACCCAATCACTCAATTTGAGTCTGGAAAGGGACCCTATCCCAAATATGGGAAATTATGTCCTGTCAGAGCTGGTCAGCACAAGGAGGCTGGGAAAATCAGATGAGCCTGCTAGTAAGAAGTGTTATATACATCAATTTGCTTGTGAAGCACTTGAACTTTGGTTAAAATTAGATTTGATTATAACTGTTACTCATATTCATTTGCTTAGAGCAGCATAACAATTTATATCAGGCTTCATCTCACTGAAGTGTTTTCAGCCTGCCTACCAAAAGATTCAAAAAAGGCACGTGGAAGGCAAAATAGAGTTCAGATCACACAAGGGCTTATATTTGTATTAATAAATATTAGGCAAAACGGGCACACACCTGAATGCAACACAATGTACTCTTAAAGGTGTTACACAATATAGCAAACATAAAATTTGTAATGGTGACCCAGTTTAATAATGTAATTGACTTTATACATATATGGTGCACTGAGTTCTGTTTTGAATGTCAATTTTGAATTACAAAAATATGGAGTAGATAAGATTTATGACTGAGCTCTTACAATGATGTTTTGCTAATTGTCATTTTATTTAGTTAAATGTAATACAAACAACAAGGACAAAAATCAATTTATCTGTTTATTGTGCCTGAGATTTAACCTTAAAGCCACAGGTTTTTTAGTCAAACAGTGTCAAACGTTAGCTAGATTCCAAGTTTAGTCTTTGATTTGGGGGTGGGTGAGCTTCCGTGAACATGATCGTGGTTTTGAATCTACTAAACCACCTAATTGTCAATGTTTGCTACAGTTACAAGTGCAGTAAGACTCTAAGATTATCTGTGCTTCTTTGTTTCAAGGCATTCGTCACATTCGACCGGGCCAATAAAGCCATGGTGAAAATGAATGATAAGCACCAGAGTTTGGAAGAATCTTTGCCTTATTTGATAATAGCAGCCAAGAAAAACTGTTATTGCTGCAACTAATAGCTGCTAGGTTGGCAGATATATGGTTACCAATAAAACACTAAAATAAGTAATAACTTGTCCCACACAAACAAAATCTGGACTCCAATTTTGAAATTAGGAGCATGTTAAAATATGTAAGGAAAATCAGCTGTGAAAAGGAAATATCTGGACATATGACATACCCTACACTCAAAGCTAAATGTTAAATTAATCTGCTTTCTACAATACTTCAGGAGCCCTTAGCTACTATGCCCATATATCATTTTATGCAGTTATGATGCAGAAAAGTGCATGGGAGAACTGCTAAAGACTTTTACAAAATACTTGGTCCCCTGAAGTTAGTTTGTTTCTTAATGCAAAGTACATAAAACTTCCATTTAGTGGCAGGATTTTGACAATTAAAGGTGAGATTACTTTTCTAGAATATTTGCGGAACATAGTAAACAAGAGTTGTTACTTGATCCATGATCATGTGTTTCCAGTATTTCAGTATCTAATTCTTTCAAGCCATGAGTTATTTACCCTGAAAGAGCCAGCTTCAAAAGCAAAATACTGTAGTTGCTGGCAATACTCAGCAAGTCTGGCAGCACCTGTGGAGAGGGATACAGTTCATGTTTCAAGTTGAGGATGACTCCTCTTCAGAACTGCTGGGTGCTTCCTCCAAATGGTGATAAACGTGAGGGATACTGAGGGAGGGTGGTAGGTGGTAATCAGTAGTTTCCTCACCTATGTTTGACCTGTTCTGGAGAGGTCATAGTTGATTTGAAATGTTTCTCTCGCCACAGGTCCTGCCAGGAGTATCTACATCATTTTCCATTTTTATTAGAGCTATCCATGTCAGTCTTACTCTGAAGACAGAAGCCATGTGATGTGACAGTGCTCAACATTGAAACTTGGCTTGTGTGTGTGATGAGATACCTCTGTAGATGATCAGAAGTTTGACTAGGATGTTGGCAGCTCTGTTGATTTTTAGTAGCAGACACTGGATCTGAAGATGCTGGTGTGGAATGGTTGTCATGTATGCATGTGTGCTATTGTCTGCAGAAAGCATACAATTCTGCAGCAGCAAATAATGAAATATCTCCTGTTCACATTAATCACAGCATATGTTTATGATCCACTGCTAAGGAGGAATCCGTTTTAATACTGTAAGCTACTGAGGCATTACCAATGTTTGTGCATACCAGCCTTATCTTACATTGACAGAAAAGTTAGATGCTTATACCTTGACGATGATAATGACAAATATATTTAAGGTGATTACCACTAAAATCAGTAATATGGATCAATTTTCACTTACATAAGCTCTCATAACTGTTGCTCTGTATCAATCATAAAATTTTATATCAGGTGGTCAATCCAGGTAATTGGGTCAGGAGCAGCAGAGCATATTGCTGTTTTGCCTCCTTCCTCTTTCTGCATCGGGCATTGAGTCACTTTATATTCCATGGTCTGTTTTGGATGACTACAGCTGCACATTAGAGAGTTTTTAATTTTCTGTTTGTGCATCTGTTACAAAGGTTCCTTGTGTTTAGGAACATTCAACACCAGAGATCTTTTACATCAGGTGTATCATGAGGTGGTTGAGATGACTTTGAACTCCATTCAGCTTTCCAAGTGTCACCAGGATTGGAGTTGTAGTGTTTAAGGTTAAGCACATGCGTCCAAAGGGGCTTGCGCTACTTCAGAAAAGACAGTGGCATAACTCTAATGTCATTGGTCTAGTAATCCAAAAGTTGAGGCTAAAGCTCGTGGCAGTTGGTGGAATTTAAATTTAATTATTTAAAATTAAATTAATCACATTGAATTGATTTTAAAAATCTGGAATTCAAAGCTAATTGTAATGGTGACATGAAGCTATTATCAATTGTTCTAAAAACCCATCAGGGTCATTAATGTCCTCTAGGGAAGGAAATCTGCCTTCATGTGAGTCTAGACCCATAGCAGTGTGGTTAACTTTTAAGTATCCTCTGAAACGCAAGCCACTCAGTTGTACCAAAGCATTCCAGAAAAGTCAAAAAGGAATAAAATAGACAGACTTCTTGGCATCAACTTAGACACCAGAAAGAACAGCACACCCAGCTCTATCCACGCTGCAAGGTCCACCTTACTAACATCTGGGTGTTTTTGACAAAATTGGGAAGATTGTACCACAGACTGGTCAAGCAAACTGCCTGACATCATCATATTCACATAATCATACATACAGCCAATGTCTGAGACACCAACATCCATTTGTGTGACCAATCCCACCAGCAGGACACACCCAGCACAGGTGGCTGCACAATGGTATACAAGTGGGAATTGCCCTGAGAGTTCTCAAAATTGACTGTGAACCTCATGAAGTCTCATGGCATCAGGTCAAATATGGGCAAGAAAACCTATCGATTACCACCTAACGCTCTCATAGCTGATGAATCAGTACTCCTCCAGATCATTTGCTACATCATAAATGTGCCTTATTTAATAACATAACTTTGTATTGTGTATTTTTTCCACATCAAGGCTTGCTATTTCAGAGTTCTGCTGTCATACTGCAGCACTGAAAGCTGCTGTGTCCTTCATTTATTGATCACAAAGAACCAGACAGAAATATTGTGATGTTATGACAATGTATTCACCATCTTGGGCGATCGCAAACAAATGTGACTGTTCGTAGCTAATGTGACCCTGGCCCAGGAAGACCATGTACCGGAATTCTGTTAGATTGGATGCTTGGAAACCTTTGTCCCATAAACTGCGGAATATTGTTTCGAAAGTAATTTGATGTGTTTAGAGATCCTGCGAAATGCCAATGCTTGAAACGTCATTGAGTGAACATCAGCAAATACGTCTATATACATTTTAATAGACGAACTTGGCAGCTAAAAAAGGAAAAAACACATGGCGTTGATTGCACACAATCGATGAATTAATTAAACTCACCTCGAGATAACATTTTTCTTCGACCAAGAAATGGGAAAACAAAATTCGGGTGGGGGCATCGGGAATTGAACTCGGTAGCAGGCACTGAGCCCAGTACCAAGGAACTCGCACTAACACCGACCCACATCCCCACCTCTCTGCCCCCCCTAATTAAAGGACTTGAAAGATCTGACCCCGTCATTGACTAATTACTATTTAAAGATTAGATGCGCTAAGGGATCTGCACAAAATATTGAGCTGCCTTTCTACTGCTCATTATTTGACGGCCGATGAAGATACCAAAAAGTGCGAAAGCTCCACTTGCTCTTCCTTCCAGTCACTTCATCTTTTTCCATCACCATTAACACCCCCTCCCTGCGCAGCAAGAACCATTCTAAAGCTCGAACCACTCTATCATTCTATATCAGTTGGTCAGTCTGCCGAGGCTTCAGTGTCGGTGACTCTATTCTGTCGCATCTCATCCTATTGATCACAAGTTAATCAAAAATGAGAAAGTGCAATCAATTCATCTTCATTCCTCAAACCTAAACGACCCAATATCTTGAAACGCTTGTCCTATCTAATTTGACTTTAATTATCCTGAGGTTTTTACTGTCTCCAGAGTTCCGTTCCAAGTGTTAAGATCTCTCACTTTGAAGAATGTCTATCAGTCCTAAAGTTACCTTTGGCTCTTTATCTTATTTCCTTCGATCCTAATATGGACCTGTCCCTCTCCTTGGAAACCAACAATGCTCCAAGAATTAATAACAAAAGCAAAATAATGCGGATGCTGGAAATCTGAAACAAAAACAGAAAATGCTGGAAAATCTCAGCCGGTCTGGTAGCATCTGTGGAGAGAGAAAGAGGTAACATTTCCAGTCATATCACTCGTCTCGCTCCAAGAATTATTGATTCCTCCAAGTTTGGTCTCTTGGACATTCCCCATTTCCTTTCCTCACCATTAGCAGCCATACCTGACTGTAAAAGGCTCAATGTGGTGACTGTGCCTTGTGACAGTTCATTCTTGAATTCGGACAAACTGACTGTCGCCTAAATGAACACCAATCCGCCTATTGCTCGGCATGTCCCACAACAGGCGGAGTGTTTTAAAGCAGAGGATGATTCTTGCGAGTTTTAGCTGCATTTGAAAGCAATTTAATGTGATTAAATGTATTGTGAGAAATAATACCAAGGCTTGAAACATAAGTAGGGTGAGCATCAGAAAAGATTTCTTGGATGTATTTCTGCATTTTAATAGATAAAATTGGGAACTAGGAACCAAACATAAAACAATTTATGTATGAATGAAAGTCTCTTTTGTTTTAAGTTGTGGTTGTATTTTTGGATGTAGAAATGTAAAATAAAATTGAGGTGGGGATGCCGGGATTTGAACCCGGGCCTCATGCGCCCGAAGCACACACTCTGCCTGTTGAGCTACGTCACCACCCCGCTTGCCCTCCTCATTTAACCCTTTCAAACACCCTTTGCCCACCAGTGAATAAACACAATCAATTTCGGTAAATTAACAGCCGCACAGGATTTTGAGCCACCTTTGTATTGCTCATTATTTGACCATCAATGAAGATACCAAAATGTCCGAAAACGCCACTTACTCCACCATGGCACTTCCTTACAGTCAGGATGTCTTTTCCACTATAATTAACACTCCCTCCCTGCACAGCAAGAACCACTTCATCGCCTGGGAATGCAAAATGCACTTTCTATTTGAACCAGTGTTTAGGATCTGGAATGCTCTGCTTACGGTGCGCTGGAGGCAGGGTCGATTCAGGATTTCGAAAGGGAATTCGAGCATCCCCTGAAAAGGCAAACTTACCACAAGGAAAAGGCAGGGGAGTGGTACCAGGTGATTTGCTGTTTCAGAGGGCCTGCAAGATGGCCCAAACAATCTCCTGTGCTGTAACCATCCTATAAGTTTCTATTCTGGGGCATCTCAGCCTATAGACCACAAGATAGTTACAAAGGAGGAAGGCCATTTGGTTCATCTTAATTCTTCAAAATTAATGAACCTATACCCTGAAAGCCTTATTCTATCCAATGTTTTGTAAATTATCGCATGGTTTTAGTTTTGACCTCTATGTCCATTGATAGCTCTCTGCTTGAAGAATTTCTACCACCAGTCCTAAATTGCCTCTGGGTGCTTGTCAAAGTTCCATGGGTCCCAATATGGACCTAACCCTATCACCTCCTGGAATCCCACAAGCAGCATTCCATCTAATTTTTTTCAACCATGTGCAGAATGAATTATGTTCTGTGCACCAATTTCAAGGTAAAGGAACAGGGGTGGGGTGGTCAGGGTTGAGAGCACGATACTATGAAAGCAGGTGGGGTGGCGGAGAGGGGTTGTTCTAAGAGCAGGATTGGAGAGAATAATTGTGAATGCAACAAGAGAAAACATTCATGCCAATTTTGTAGAAGGGAGCACAATTCAAACTTCTGTAGGACAATTTATCAAAAATCACAACCCTTTAACCCTTTATTAAAAGTACAACTGGAACAACGTTGCTTAAAGTTCCAAGCCTGCAAAGACCAAAAGAAACAATCAATACAGATGTTACTGCTCACTTATTGTCGCATAATGGACCACATATATATTCACATAATGAAAGCAACTAAATTAATTATTTCATCCAGCTGGATCATTCCATTTCAGATTTAAACAGCCCAGTCAGTAGAACCATATATTTCGATAGTACTTAGAATCAAATCAGATAATGATAAATGGATTAAGATACATGTTAAACTATAGGCCCTGGAAATTTAATTGCACCTACAACAGTATATGTATTCTCAACTACTGGCTCGTGCTATGTGGCATCCAGCCTTGCTCTGATCTATAACTATTTCATTTCTACAAAAACACTAACTTTAGACACCAGATAAAACTGGTGTAACCTCTGGTATTGGCATATTCAAACTGTTAGGATTTCTACATAAATTCTAGTGCAGTGTTACTGAAACATAAGCTGTGTGATTTACGCAACCCAAAATGTACACTCAGATGACAAAAGGCACTGCTTCCTGGCAGAGAGCCTGCTACACATGTTCAAAGGTAAGGAGCAGTAAATAAGCCAAAATACAATTAGTATTTCAGTGATAAATACTAAACACACAAATTTTAAAAGGTGGGGGAACAAGATGGAAAGATTACATTTAAACTTTTAATATTGGTAATAATTCAGCTAGTTGCTGACACCGGAAGTGATGGCCCGTCATGGGCTTTCCATTGGAAAAAATAGTCATTGCTGTTCACTACCAAGATAAGGCTGGGAAAGCTTCACAAGACAGCCCTGGAGACTGAAGCATCTCGGAACCATCAGCTGCTCATGACATTCAGTATCGACTCAGGTTACTATAATGCTTCGGGGATCACTGATAACACACCATATTTGCGTTTCCACCTACCCCCTTTCCACCCATGTCGCCAGGTGTGGCCATGCAATTGAGCCTTGAGCAGGACCCTCCCAGCTGCACACTGTCATTGCACAACATGCTACTCAGATGGAGCAGGCCAGCAGGGTATTTAATGGTCAGGAGCACTGCACGCCATCTGGGCGTGTCAAAACCCAAAGCCAGGTGACCTAGCATTCATCCAGACCCACTGACCTCCCGCCAGCATGAGGCACTGACAAGATAGTGAGTATGGTTCGTGTCCGTAAGACAAACATATGAGTAGGAGACCATTCCAAGCTGGAAACCTTATGTGCCTTTTCTTTTTATAATTCTCATGTCACAATGTCTCACAAACAGGAAAGTAGGGAAGGAGCGGGAGGGGCTGCATTCTGCTTCAATGACCAGGGCCTCCAGATCCCTGTGGAGGAGGTCCAGAGACGGTGCTCCATATTAAATACACTGACCACTGTAACCTGCCCACAGCAACCAAGAGGGCATGGCAAGAGATACCCTCTGCCCTCAGCACAGTAGGGTTCATGGAAGGTCTTGAATTCAACGTAGGAAAAGATTCCATGATCTGTTGCGCTCCAGCAAGGTGAGTTGTTTGGCACAATCACAAAGAGGTCCAAGTGATAGCTACAGCATTGAGGTGTGAACTGTGCTGGGAGACGGACACATAACTCTCCGAAATCCTGCAGGTTTGTATGTCCACGCCACTCCTGTAGATGTACACAGTAGAGGCAGGAGTGTCCACTGTGATGCACTGCCTAATTCAAGTGATTTTTCCCAGGTCCCAGCACTGCTTGCCACCTCATCTGGTGGGCATCAGGAGGGGGATGAGATGTCTGAGGAGGCAGCATCACATCTAACTAGCACATAGTCCAACACAGATACTACACATCGGAGGGATGTGGCATGCATGCAGTTCGCAGCACCGGGTGAAATGCACCACACCAGAGTACAGGAGATGGTGTCGGAGTCTGAGACATCCGTGCACAGGCCCCCTGGGAGGTCGGAGGAAAGTCACAATGATGCAGCAGTGAACAAGGAGGCTGAGCCTCCGGAGTTACCTGTTGGGACAACAGTATTTAGACCATCAGCATCATCCATGGGGCAATGCAAGCTCATGCACTGCAAGTGGAGGTTCCATGGTGATGATGAGCTCCACCTTGTCTCAGAAGCTCGTCCACAAGAGCTCCAAGATCACAAGAATGGCCAATCTCATGCAGGGACACATGCAGCACCACTCGGAGTAGGTGCAAGTGCAATGCAACTTCCTGCAAAGAAAACAAGGCTCACTCAGTAGCCTGGAGCAGTTAGTTCAGAGTATGAGTGCTGGCACCCATGGAATACATGAGAAGCTGTGCTCCCTTAATAGGACATTCACATTGGTGGCATAGCAGTTGCTAGAATGGAGGTCTGTTGTGCTCTAGGAGCCAGCCACAAGCTAACCCACCTGAACGCCAACCTAGGGCTATGGAGGTTAATGTGGGTGAAGGTTCTGAGAGCATTTCAGCACCCACATCTAACTACAGAGCCCCTCACTACAGCTCTACTTGAGCCACTGACAACGCTACCCCTGCAGAAATGCAGATGCTACAGTCTGCAAATTGGACCCTAACAGACCCCTCCATGTCGAGGCTTCTCAATGCCATTTTGCACTAGAGTTGAGCATCCTGAATCCACCTCCTCCGAGGCAACACGGTGGGGGGGGGAGACACACTTCATAGGAGTGTTTGCAAGCACAGGGTGCTGCGTCGCTTCCAACAATAATGGGTTCACTGGGATTTCTTTTCATATCACTTTCCACATATCACAATTAAGCACTTTGTAAATAAATTTCACAATCGCCAAATATGCTTTGGTATGCTTTTGTACACTCCTGTCCTCAATGAGAATGTTAACTGAATGAAGGCAGTTCTTACCAGTGGCACTGAAGACTGCAAGCTGAAGTCCATTTCTCATTGACACCATCATGAGCAAGGATGTGACCCTGCACAGTCGGTAATGCAAGGCTTTCTTCGTCTCTAAACCTTCAGGTAAGGTAGTAGTACACCAAGGGTTGTGTGTTGAGATGCTCCTTCAGCATTTCTTGCCCATCAATTATTGTCCTTCAGGGAGGGTGGGGATCAATGATCAGACTTAAAGGGCACTCTCGGCATAGTGGGCATGGGTTAAGTTGGCACAGGATGGCATTTAGACCAGCTCATTGACAGCCATTAACATATATGTGCAGGCTCCAGGTTGTAAACAATGACCCCTTCCTGCAAATAATCAGCTGTGGCTACATGGGCCTGCCCCTCTGCTGATCTGCCATGGCCACTGTCTTCCTCTTCCTCCATGTCAGATCAAGGCCTTCTCTTGCTGCTCCTCATTGTCGTCCTCCTTAGGTGTTGCAGTTAAATGCCTGGCTTCTGCCCCCTCTGATTGTAAGTCCCTCTGCTGGACCATATTGTGTAGCCTGCAGCACATCACTACTGTTCAGGAGGACTTTGCAGGGGAGTACTGTAGAGCTCCTCCAGAACAATCAAAGCATCTGAAGCACAATTTCAGGATACCAGTAAAAAGCTTTGTACTGAAGGTCAGCACATGGCTGTTGTTATAATACCGTGAGTTCGGGCTCCGTGTGCAGGCACCTAAAGAGGGTCATCAGCTCTCTCCTTAAGGACTACTGCTGGGCCCCAGAAGACAACCATGGACCTGTGTTGATGTTTCAAAAAGGAGACTCAGTTGTAAACAACTCAGAATAAATTACGAATGGCAGCATCCAGGCTACCATGTACAGACGTGCAGAAAAGCCTTGATTTGGTCACACACAACCTGCACATTCAGGATTGGATGGAGTTCCTATTCAAGAAGGTGTCAGGTTGATGAGTTGGTGCCTTTATGGCAACATGGGTGCAATCAATAGACCCCTGCAGTTGAGGAAAGTCTGCTAATTCTGCAAAACCGTAGGTCCTCTGCAACGCCTCATCCATTAGAAAGTGAATATGTTCCCCCGCCCGAGCAAAGAGGGCTTCAGTGACGGCCTTAATGCAGCAGCTGCGCAGCTCATGAGGTGCTTCAGTGGTCTCCTGTTGAGCCCTGAAAAGAGACAGCAGCATAAAAATTCAGAGTAATGGTTATCTTGCGAGCCACTGCCAAATCATGAGGATTGGCAGATTGGGGTGCGACATATTTTTGAACCATGGCACGTATGTCAGTGGCCAATTCCTATGTTAACTTGAATTGTTATCTGCATTGCTTCTCAGTAACATATGACCTCTGCAGTTAGTGGACTATTACCTCGGGGGAAGATTTGTTGTTGTCCTCCTACTCCTCCTTCCTGGTGAGCACTGTGCAGTCTACAACTCCTGGGCTTGTCCCTTCCCTGTCGCTTCACATTGGATCACACATACATGCTTCCAATATGCAAAGATGCCATCCCCATTTTGCAGCTTCTTTGCCACAATGCACCCACTTCCCTTCTCTGGAATATTTCTTCTTACCACCTGGGTGCCTGAGTCACAAGCAGCTAACATTTCTGCCCTTCCAAGGCCACAGGTCCCACCCTCCGACTCCCTTGGGTGTCAGCCACACACCTATGACTTGATTTGAAGTTACATGGCACTTGATTAACATTTTGAAACCTATAATCCATAATGGTACCTGACCTCACCAAACAACCCTGGTCAGTTTAGACCTTCTCCTCAAATGTATGAAGCCCATCAGTCGTGTTTCAGAAACGTTGGTGACAAGAGTCATTTCTAACTGAAGGAAGCTGCACTTTTCAATGCGCCGCTGCCTCCGTGAACCCTGCATGTGCAATGAACATCCCGCCACCATGCCCCCCTTGGTGGGTGCCAGGTTCAAGGGCAGCAATTCCACAATCAGGGCTCTGGCACCATTTTGGGTAAGGCGCTGAGCTTCCAGCTACACCGAAATTCAACCCAAATGCTCTTCAGTCAGGCAGAAACAACCCATAAGGAACTTCAGATTCCAAAGCATGTCCCTAACTACTAAACGTGTAAGGATGCACAGAAACTGCAATCAGTTATCACCAAATAACTTTTTAAAATGGGCAGAAAATCGTCACCAAGAAAATTCCAACGAACAAAATGCAATCTGCTTCCAAAACTATCCTGCCGCAGAAAGGCGACCTTTTTGTAAACGGAAAAGTTTCTGTCCAAGAGGTGAGCAGTAAAGCACAGTAACCTGAGCCAGCTCCTCGCCAGCCTCCCTCCTCCCAAACCCTCAGGACAACTTACCGCCGGCCCTGGCCTCAGCCGCCCTCCCGTCTCCACCCAACATCTGACTGCGGCAGGGCCTGAGATTTTAAACTCCCTCCCCTTCTCCGGCCACACTCCCTCGCCTCCTCGGCCGGCCTGAGTATGGGGAAGAGAAGCGAGCAGCTGCTCCCCACCGCCTCTGTGAGCCTCACCGATCCTTCAGGCGGACATTTTGTTTCCAGAGGAGGGGGTGGGGGGGGGGGGGGGTGCGGGGAGAGAGAGGAGTGGAGACCGCCTCACCGCTCACTCTCACATACTGTAACCCTCCGAGCAGCGCTGCGGCTCACAAAATAGTGCCTTCTCCGACCGGTTGTTGGGGAGGGGGTGGGGCTGAGGTTATAGAGTCATCCAGCACAGAAACAGGACATTCGGCCCATCGTGTCGGTGCCGTCCCTCAAGCAACTACCCATTCTAATCCCATTTTCCAGCACTTGGCCTGTGCTCGCCTGCAATAATTTAGAGGGAAAAACAGAATTACCTGGAAAAACTCAGCAGGTCTGGCAGCATCGGCGGAGAAGAAAAGAGTTGACGTTTCGAGTCCTCATGACCCTTCGACAGAACTTGCGTTCGAGTCCAAGAAAGAGTTGAAATATAAGCTGGTTTAAGGTGTGTGTGGGGGGGGCGGAGAGACAGAGAGGTGGAGGGGGTTGGTGTGGTTGTAGGGACAAACAAGCAGTGATAGAAGCAGATCATCAAAAGATGTCAACGACAATAGTACAATAGAACACATAGGTGTTAAAGTTAAAGTTGGTGATATTATCTAAACGAATGTGCTAATTAAGAATGGATGGTAGGGCACTCAAGGTATAGCTCTAGTGGGTTTTTTTTTATATAATGGAAATAGGTGGGAAAAGGAAAATCTTTATAATTTATTGGAAAAAAAAGGGAAGGGGGAAACAGAAAGGGGGTGGGGATGGGGGAGGGAGCTTACGACCTAAAGTTGTTGAATTCAATATTCAGTCCAGAAGGCTGTAAAGTCCCTAGTCGGAAGATGAGGTGTTGTTCCTCCAGTTTGCGTTGGGCTTCACTGGAACAATGCAGCAAGCCAAGGACAGACATGTGGGCAAGAGAGCAGGGTGGAGTGTTGAAATGGCAAGCGACAGGGAGGTTTGGGTCATTCTTGCGGACAGACCGCAGGTGTTCTGCAAAGCGGTCGAACACTTTACGTTTGGTCTCTCCAATGTAGAGGAGACCACATTGGGAGCAACGGATGCAGTAGACTAAGTTGGGGGAAATGCAAGTGAAATGCTGCTTCACTTGAAAGGAGTGTTTGGGTCCTTGGACAGTGAGGAGAGAGGAAGTGAAGGGGCAGGTATTGCATTTTTTGCGTGGGCATGGGGTGGTGCCATAGGAGGGGGTTGAGGAGTAGGGGGTGATGGAGGAGTGGACCAGGGTGTCCCGGAGGGAGCGATCCCTACGGAATGCCGATAAGGGGGGTGAAGGGAAGATGTGTTTGGTGGTGGCATCATGCTGGAGTTGGCGGAAATGGCGGAGGATGATCCTTTGAATGTGGAGGCTGGTGGGGTGATAAGTGAGGACAAGGGGGACCCTATCATGTTTCTGGGAGGGAGGAGAAGGCGTGAGGGCGGATGCGCGGGAGATGGGCCGGACACGGTTGAGGGCCCTGTCAACGACCGTGGGTGGAAAACCTCGGTTAAGGAAGAAGGAGGACGTGTCAGAGGAACTGTTTTTGAATGTAGCATCATCGGAACAGATGCGACGGAGGCGAAGGAACTGAGAGAATGGGATGGAGTCCTTACAGGAAGCAGGGTGTGAGGAGCTGTAGTCGAGATAGCTGTGGGAGTCGGTGGGTTTGTAATAGATATTGGTGGACAGTCTATCACCAGAGATTGAGACAGAGAGGTCAAGGAAGGGAAGGGAAGTGTCATAGATGGACCACGTGAAAATGATGGAGGGGTGGAGATTGGAAGCAAAATTAATAAATTTTTCCAAGTCCTGACGAGAGCATGAAGCGGCACCGAAGTAATCATCGATGTACCGGAGAAAGAGTTGTGGAAGGGGGCCGGAGTAGGACTGCAACAAGGAATGTTCCACATACCCCATAAAGAGACAGGCATAGCTGGGGCCCATACGGGTACCCATAGCCACACCTTTTATTTGGAGGAAGTGAGAGGAGTTGAAGGAGAAATTGTTCAGTGTGAGAACAAGTTCAGCCAGACGGAGGAGAGTAGTGGTGGATGGGGATTGTTCGGGCCTCTGGTCGAGGAAGAAGCTAAGGGCCCTCAGACCATCCTGGTGGGGGATGGAGGTGTAGAGGGATTGGACGTCCATGGTGAAGAGTAAGCGGTTGGGGCCAGGGAACTGGAAATTGTTGATGTGACGTAAAGTGTCAGAGGAATCACGGATGTAGGTGGGAAGGGGCTGGACAAGGGGAGAGAGAAGGGAGTCAAGATAACGAGAAATGAGTTCTGTGGGGCAGGAGCAAGCTGAGACGATCGGTCTACCGGGGCAGTTCTGTTTGTGGATTTTGGGTAGGAGATAGAAGCGGGCCGTCCGAGGTTAGGCGACTATCAGGTTGGAAGCTGTGGGAGGGAGATCCCCAGAGGAGATGAGGTCAGTGACAGTCCAGGAAACAATGGCTTGATGTTCAGTGGTGGGGTCATGGTCCAGGGAGAGGTAGGAGGAAGTGTCTGCGAGTTGATGCTCAGCCTCCGCGAGGTAGAGGTCAGTGCGCCAGACAACAACAGCACCACCCTTGTCAGCGGGTTTGATGACAATGTCAGGGTTGGACCTGAGAGAATGGAGTGCAGTAAGTTCAGAGAGAGACAGGTTAGAATGGGTGAGAGGAGCAGAGAAATTGAGACGACTAATGTCGCGCCGACAATTCTCAATGAAAAGATCGAGAGAAGGTAAGAATCCAGAGGGAGGGGTCCAGGTGGAGGGAGAACATTGGAGATGGGTAAAAGGATCCGTTGAACTGGGAGAGGCTCCTGCCCAAAGAAGTGAGCCCGGAGACGAAGACGGCGGAAGAAGAGTTCAGTATCATGCCGAGCCCGAAATTCATTGAGGTGAGGGCGTAAGGGTATGAAACTAAGTCCTTTGCTGAGCACTGAACGTTCAGCATCGGAGAGGGGAAGGTCAGGGGGTATAGTGAATACACGGCTGGGGTTGGGATTGGAAGAAAGGGTGGGGACGGAGGAATAGGCAGGGGTGGGGGGTCCTAGATGGGTGTTGGTGTCGATGAGTTGTTGTAGCTCGCGTTCCTTAGCACTTGAGAGAAAGAGAAAAAGTTTCTTGTTGAGGCGTCGGATGAGCCGAAGGATAAAATGAAACTGGGGGCACGCGCAGCTTTGAAAAAGGGTACGGCGGTGCTGCTGGAGGGAGAGGTTGAATGTGTTCATATGGCGGAGCATGGCACTGAGTGTGGATTTCAGAATGTGACGGGAACAGCAGTCCGAGAAACGTTTTATGTCCCGGAGATACCTGTAATCCTGGGTGGGTTCGAAACATGAGGGGTGGAATTTCAGTTGAAATCCATGTGGGGTAAGTCGGAGACGGAGACAGTCACTGAGAAAGGAGATATGGCTGTGAAAGCGGGTTTTAGTAAACACCTTGTCAAACACTAGGAGGGAAATGGAAAGCAAAGAAGGTGAGCAAGACAACAGAGAGATACGGAAATCTTGTCGCAGAGAGGAACAGAACTTCTTCAAGGAGGTAGGCATTTCTTGAAGAGCAGTAGCAGTCAATTAAACACAGAGATAAAAACAAAAAAACTGCGGATGCTGGAAATCCAAAACAAAAACAGAATTACCTGGAAAAACTCAGCAGGTCTGGCAGCATCGGCGGAGAAGAAAAGAGTTGACGTTTCGAGTCCTCATGACCCTTCGACAGAACTTGCGTTCGAGTCCAAGAAAGAGTTGAAATATAAGCTGGTTTAAGGTGTGTGTGTGGGGGACGGAGAGATAGAGAGACAAAGAGGTGAAGGGGGGGGGTGGGGGGGTGTGGTTGTAGGGACAAACAAGCAGTGATAGAAGCAGATCATCAAAAGATGTCAACGACAATAGTACAATAGAACACATAGGTGTTAAAATTAAAGTTGGTGATATTATCTAAACGAATGTGCTAATTAAGAATGGATGGTAGGGCACTCAAGGTATAGCTCTAGTGGGTTTTTTTTTATATATAGGGACTTTACAGCCTTCTGGACTGAATATTGAATTCAACAACTTTAGGTCGTAAGCTCCCTCCCCCATCCCCACCCCCTTTCTGTTTCCCCCTTCCCTTTTTTTTCCAATAAGTTATAAAGATTTTCCTTTTCCCACCTATTTCCATTATATAAAAAAAAACCCACTAGAGCTATACCTTGAGTGCCCTACCATCCATTCTTAATTAGCACATTCGTTTAGATAATATCACCAACTTTAATTTTAACACCTATGTGTTCTATTGTACTATTGTCGTTGACATCTTTTGATGATCTGCTTCTATCACTGCTTGTTTGTCCCTACAACCACACCCCCCCACACCCCCCCCCTCCACCTCTTTGTCTCTCTATCTCTCCGTCCCCCACACACACACTGTAAACCAGCTTATATTTCAACTCTTTCTTGGACTCGAACGCAAGTTCTGTCGAAGGGTCATGAGGACTCGAAATGTCAACACTTTTCTTCTCCGCCGATGCTGCCAGACCTGCTGAGTTTTTCCAGGTAATTCTGTTTTCGTTTTGGATTTCCAGCATCCGCAGTTTTTTTGTTTTTATAATTTAGAGGGAACATAGATTACAGCCTCTCTCCGATTCTTCCTTCAACAGAGGCCCGAACAATCCCCATTCACCACTACCCTCCTCCGTCTGGCTGAACTTGTTCTCTCACTGAACAATTTCTCCTTAAACTCCTCTCACTTCCTCCAAATAAAAGTTGTGGCTATGGGTACCCACATGGGCCCCAGCTATGCCTGTCTCTTTATGGGCTATGTGGAACAACAGCACCTCATCTTCTGACTAGGCACTTTACAGCCTACCGGGCTGAATATTGAATTCAACAACTTTAGGTCTTGAACTCCCTCCTCCATCCCCACCCCCTTTCTGTTTCTTCCCCCTTCCTTTTGTTTATTTCAATAAATTACATAGATTTTTCTTTACCCACCTATTTCCATTATTTAAAAATATTCTTAAATATTTTATACTCCTCCCAACCCTACTAGAGCTATACCTTGAGTGCCCTACCATCCATTCTTAATTAGCACATTCGTTTAGATAATATCACCAACTCCAACACCTCTGTGTTCTTTTGTCTTTTGATGATCTGCTCCCATCACTGCTTGCTTGTCCCTACAACCACACCACCCCCTTCCCCCCACCAACCCCCCCACCCCCCAACACCTTAAACCAGCTTATGTTTCACCCCTTTCCTGGGATTCACCTAGTTCTGTTGAAGGGTGAGGAGGACTTGAAAAATCAACTCTTTTCTTCTCCGCCGATGCTGCCAGACCTGCTGAGCTTTTCCAGGTAATTCTGTTTTTGTTTCGGATTTCCAGCATCCGCAGTTTTTTCTTTTTATTCCTTGTTGCAGTCCTACTCCAACCCCCTCCCACAACTCTTTCTCCAGTGCATCGATGATTGCTTCGGTGCTGCTTCATGCTCTCGTCTGGACCTGGAAAAATTTATTAATTTTGCTTCCAATTTCGACCCCTCCATCATTTTCACATGGTCCATCTCTGACACTTCCCTTCCCTTCCTTGACCTCTCTGTCTCAATTTCTGCTGATAGACTGTCCACCAATATTCATTACAAGCCTACCGGCTCCCACAGCTACCTCCACTACAGCTCCTCACACCCCTCTTCCTGTAAGGACTCCATCCCATTCTCTCAGTTCATTCGCCTCCATCATGTCTGTTCTGATGATGCCACTTTCAAAAACAATGCCTCTGACATGTCTTCCTTCTTCCTTAACCGAGGTTTTCCACCCACAGTGGTTCACAGGATCCTCAAACGCGTCGGGGCCATCTCCCGCGCATCTGCCCTCACACCTTCCTCTCCCTCCCAGAACCATGATGGGGTCCCCCTTGTCCTCACTTATCATCCCACCAGTCTCTGCATTCAAAGGATCATCCTCTGCCATTTCCACCAAGTCCAGCATGATGCCACCACCAAAAACATCTCTTCATCACCCCCCCCCACCCCCACCACCCAGCGGCATTCCGCAGGGATTGTTCCCTCCGGGACACCCTGGTCCACTCCTCCATCAACCCCTACACCTCAACCCCTTCCCATGCAACCGCAGAAGGTGCAACACCTGCCCCTTTACTTCGCCTCTCCTCATCCTCCAAGGGCCCAAACACTCCTTTCAAGTGAAGCAGCATTTCACTTGCATTTCACTCAATTGTTTCTACTGCTTTCACTGCTCCCAATGCGGTTTCCTCTATATTGGAGAGACCAAACGCAGACTGGGTGACTGCAGACCTCCCTGTCGCTTGCCATTTCAACACACCACCTGCTCTCATGTCCTCATGTCCGTCCTTCGCCTGCTGCAATGTTCCAGTGAAGCTCAACGCAAACTGGAAGAACAGCACATCATCTTCCGACTAGGCACTTTACAGCCTTCTGGAATGAATATTGAGTTTAACAATTTTAGATTATGAACTCTCTCCTCCATCCCCACCCCCTTTCCGATCCCCATTTTTTACAATAATTTATATAGATTTTTCTTTTCCCACCCATTTCCATTATTCTTAAATGTATTACAATCCATCGTTTTATCTCTACCTTTTAGCCTATTTTGATCCTTTACCCCCCACCCCACCCCCACTAGGGCTATCTGTACCTTGTTCGTCCTGTTTTCTACCCTTAATGTCACCTATTAGCACATTCCTTAGATAATATCACCACCTCCAGCACCTCTTTATCCTTTTGTCTATGACATATTTTGGTTATCTCCACCTATCACTGGCCCTCTCTCCAACTCTACCTGTCCCACCCACCCCCCTTAAACCAGCTTATATTTCACCTCTCTTCAATTTTTCCCTGGTTCTGTTCAAGAGTCATACGGACTCGAAACGTTAACTGTGTTCCTTTCCGCAGATGCTGTCCGACCTGCTGAGTTTTTCCAGGTATTTTTATTTTGGATTTCCAACATCCGCAGTTTTTTTTGCTTTTATCAATCGATTACAGCCTTCCTGGATTTAAACGTTCCTCCAGCTTTGGACGTAGAGAGCTTTAATATAATTTAATATAACCAGCGATAAGCTCTCTGGTTTATTTTCCTTCCGTTTCCTATGTCATGCATCATCTCTGGTTCCGACGACAGGCTGACAACCTGCTCTCGAGTCATAACCAGATCTGCTGGAAGAGGAACCACTGGGACTTGCATGAAAGCAACTTCTGTTCACCTACATCATCATGGGGAGGTGGGGGGATAAACTCACCTGATGGAAGGTGCATGGTCAGAACCCACTCGATTTCTTATGAAATTTAATCCCGGAGGAACAAAACATCCTGCGTTTGTTTTAAATAGCGTTAGAGATAATGCTGTGTGTCTCTAGCTTGAAAACAAGTCGAATTTAAAATAGGATCTCCCAGAAGCAGAATTGTCCGCGAATCTCAGCAATTTTCAAAATGAACCCGAATGACCAAATGAGTCGGAACTGACTTGTCACAAACTCTGATGTAGCAAGTGGTCGCCCAAGGAGGAAAATCAAGAAATTCAGACTGTGTCCAGACGAAATGTTGTAGAACTCCGATCAATTCATTCAGTCCCTGGTGCAGAAGGGAACCCCATAGACCCCAGGAAAAGTCACATCTCATATAATCCAGGGAACCAGGCAGAACCGTTCATCATAAATCTGCCTTATTTAATAAAATATAACTTTGTATTGTGTTATTGTTAACATAAATGCTTGTTATTTTAGGGTGTTTTAAAGCGCTTAGCACTAATTCCTGATAACACAAGAGGAATTGCAGGACTACAGTGGGGCTTGTAAATGCAGCCGGGTTCTGCTCTAATATTGCGGCACGGAAAGCTGTTGTGTCCTTCATTTCTTGTTCACAAAGAACCAGACAGAAAGAAATAATGTGATGTTAAGCATATAAAATTATGAGGGGCATAGATAGGGAAGACAGGAAGGAAGTTTTCCCCTTGGTGGAGGGATCAATAACCAGTCGGCATAGATTTAAGAACAAAGAAAAGTACAGAACAAAAAGAGAATTACCTGGAAAAACTCAGCAGGTCTGGCAGCATCGGCGGAGAAGAAAAGAGTTGACGTTTCGAGCCCTCATGACCCTTCAACAGCACTAGGTGAATCTAAGGAAAGGGTGAAATATACGCTGGTTTAAGGTGTGTGTGTGTGTGTGTGTGTGTGGGTGGGGGGCGGGTTGGGTGGGGGCAGAGACGTGGAGGGGGGTGGTGTGGTTGTAGGGACAAGCAAGCAGTGATGGGAGCAGATCATCAAAAGATGTCACAGACAAAAGAACAAACGAACACATAGGTGTTGAAGTTGGTGATATTATCTAAACGAATGTGCTAATTAAGAATGGATGGTAGGGCACTCAAAGTATAGCTCTAGCGGGGGTGGGGGGAGAATAAAAGATGTAAAAATATTTAAAAATAATGGAAATAGGTGGGAAAAGAAAAATCTATATAATTTAATGGAAAAAACAAAAGGGGGAAACAGAAAGGGGATGGAGGAGGGAGCTCACGACCTAAAGTTGTTGAATTCAATATTCAGTCCAGAAGGCTGTAAAGTGCCTAGTCGGAAGATGAGGTGCTGTTCCTCCAGTTTGCGTTGGGCTTCACTGGAACAATGCAGCAAGCCAAGGACAGACATGTCGGCAAGAGAGCAGGGTGGAGTGTTAAAATGGCAAGCGACAGGGAGGTTTGGGTCATTCTTGCGGACAGACCGCAGGTGTTCTGCAAAGCGGTCATCCAGTTTATGTGTGGTCTCTCCAATGTAGAGGAGACCACATTGGGAGCAACAAATGCAGTAGACTAAGTTGGGGGAAATGCAGCTTCACTTGAAAGGAGTGTTTGGGCCCTTGGATGGTGAGGAGAGAAGAAGTGAAGGGGCAGGTGTTGCATGTTTTGCGTGGGCATTGGGTGGTGCCATAGGAGGGGGTTGAGGAGTAGGGGGTGATGGAGGAGTGGACCTGGGAGTCCCGGAGGGAACAATCCCTACGGAATGCCGACAGGTTGGGGGTGAAGGGAAGATGTGTTTGGTAGAATCATGCTGGAGTTGGCGGAAATGGCAGAGGATGATCCTTTGAATGCGGAGGCTGGTGTGGTGATAAGTGAGGACAAGGGGGACCCTATCATGGTTCTGGGAGGGAGAGGAAGGCATGAGGGCGGATACGCGGAAGAGGGGACAGACACAGTTGAGGGCCCTGTCAACGACCGTGGGTGGAAAACCTCGGTTAAAGGAGGAGGAGGACATGTCAGAGGAACTGTTTTTTAGAAGGTAGCATCATCAGAACAGATGCGACGGAGGCGAAGGAACTGAGAGAATGGGATGGAGTCCTTACAGGAAGCAGGGTGTGAGGAGCTGTAGTCGAGGTAGCTGTGGGAGTCGGTGAGTTTGTAACGGATATTGGTGGACAGTCTATTACCAGAGATTGAGACAGAGAGGTCAAGGAAGGGAAGGGAAGTGTCAGAGATGGACCACGTGAAAATGATGGAGGGATGGAGATTGGCAGCAAAATTAATTCATTTTTCCAAGTCCCGACAAGAGCACGAAGCAGCACCAAAGTAATCATCGATGTACCAGAGAAAGAGTTGTGGAAGGGGGCCGGAGTAGGACTGGAACAAGAAATGTTCCACATACCCCATTAAGAGACAGGCATAGCTGGGGCCCATACAGGTAGCCATAGCCACACCTTTATTTGGTGGAAGTGAGAGGAGTTGAAGGAGAAATTGTTCAGTGTGAGAACAAGTTCAGCCAGATGGAGGAGAGTAGTGGTGGATGGGGATTGTTTGGGCCTCTGTTCGAGGAAGAAGCTAAGGGCACTCAGACCATACTGGTGGGGGATGGAGGTGTACAGGGATTGGACATCATGGTGAAGACGAAGCGGTTGGGGCCAGGGAACTGGAAATTGTTGATATGACGTAAGGTGTCAGAGGAATCACGGATGTAGGTGGGAAGGGACTGGACAAGGGGAGAGAGAAGGGAGTCAAGATAACGAGAAATGAGTTCTGTGGGGCAGGAGCAAGCTGACACGATCGGTCTACCGGGACAGTTCTGTTTGTGGATTTTGGGTAGGAGGTAGAAGCGGGCCGTCCGAGGTTGGGCGACTATCAGGTTGGAAGCTGTGGGAGGAAGATCCCCAGAGGAGATGAGGTCAGTGACAGTCCTGGAAACAATGGCTTGATGTTCAGTGGTGGGGTCATGGTCCAGGGAGAGGTAGGAGGAAGTGTCTGCGAGTTGACGCTCAGCCTCCACGAGGTAGAGGTCAGTGCGCCAGACAACAGCACCACCCTTGTCAGCGGGTTTGATGACAATGTCAGGGTTGGACCTGAGAGAAAGGAGTGCAGTAAGTTCAGAGAGAGACAGGTTAGAATGGTTGAGAGAAGCAGAGAAATTGAGACGACTAATGTCGCGACGACAGTTCTCAATGAAAAGATCAAGAGAAGCTAACAATCCAGAGGGAGGGGTCCAGGTGGAGGGAGAATATTGGAGGTGGGTAAAAGGATCCGTTGAACAGGGAGAGGACACCTGCCCAAAGAAGTGAGTCTGGAGACGAAGACGGCGGAAGAAGAGTTCAGCATCATGCCAAGCCCGAAATTCATTGAGGTGAGGGCGTAAGGGTATGAAACTAAGTCCTTTGCTGAGCACTGAATGTTCAGCATCGGAGAGGGGAAGGTCAGGGGGTATAGTGAATACACGGCTGGGGCTGGGATTGGAAGTGGGGTGGGGATGGAGGAACAGGCAGGTGTGGAGGGTCCTAGATGGGTGTTGGTGTCAATGAGTCGTTGGAGCTTGCGTTCCTTAGCACTTGAGAGAAAGAGAAAAAGTTTCTTGAGGCATCGGATGAGAAAAAGTACTGCACAGGAACAGGCCCTTCGGCCCTCCAAGCCTGCGCCGAACATATTGCCCGTCAACTAAAACATTTTGCACTTCCGGGGTCCATATCCCTCTATTCCCATCCTAGTCATGTATTTGTCAAGCTGCCTCTTAAACACCACTATCGTATCTGCTTCCACCACCTCCTCTGGCAGCGAATTCCAGACACTCACTACCCACTGCATAAAAAACTTGCCCCGCACATCTCCTCTATAGCTTTCTCCTCTCACCTTAAATCTATGTCCCCTAGTAATTGACTCTTCCATCCTGGGAAAAAGCTTCTATCTACTCTTTCCATGCCACTCATAATTTTGTCAACTTCTATCAAGTCGCCCCTCAATCTCCGTTGCTCTAGTGAGAACAATCCGAGTTTCTCCAATCTCTCCTCATAGTTAATAACCTCCAGACCTGGTAAACCTCTTCTGCACCCTCTCCAACGCCTCCATATGCTTGTGGTAATGTGGCGACCAGAATCGTACAGAATGTTCCAAGTGTGGCCTAACCAAGGTTCTATACAGCTGCAGCATGACTTTCCAGCTTTTATACTCAATACCCCTACCAATGAAGGCAAGCATGCCACATGCCTTCCTGACTACCTTATCCACCTGCGACGCCACTTTCAGTGACCTGTGGACCTGTACACCCAGATCCCTCTGCCCATCAATGCACTTAAGGGTTCTGCCATTTACTGTATAATTCCTACCTATATTAGAACTTCCAAAATGCATTAGCTCGCATTTGTCCGGATTAAACTCCATCTGCCATTTCTCCGCCGAAGTCTCCAACCGATCTATATCCCATTGTATCCTTTGACAATCCTCTTCACTATCTGCAACTCCTCCAACCTTAGTGTCGTCTGCAAACTTACTAATTAGCCCAGTTACATTTTCCTCCAAATCATTTATGAATACAAACAACAAAGGTCCCAGCACTGATCCCTGCGGAACACCACTAGTCACAGCTGTCCATTCAGAAAAGCACCCTTCCACGGCTACCCTTTGTCTTCTATGACCAAGACAATTCTGTATCCATCTTGCCAGCTCACCTCTGAGCCCGTGCGTCTTTACCTTCTGTACCAGTCTGCCACGAGGGACCTTGTCAAAGGCCTTACTGAAATCCATGTATATAACATCCACTGCCCTTCCATCGTTGATCATCTTTGTCACTTCCTCCAAAACCTCGATCAAGTTAGTGAGACACCACCTCCGCTTCACAAACCTATGCTGCCTCTCACTAATATGCCCACTTGCTTCCAAATGGTACTAAATCCTGTCACAAAGAATCTTCTCCAATAATTTCCCTCCCACTGACGTAAGGCTCACCAGCCTGTAATTTCCTGGATTATCCCTGCTAGCCTGCTGAAACAATGGAACAACATTGGCCATTCTCCAGTCCTCTGGGGCCTCACCCGTAGCCAGTGAGGATACAAAGATTTCTGTCAAGACCCCAGCAATCTCCTACCTTGCCTCCCTCAGAACTCTAGAGTAGATCCCATCTGGACCTGGGGACTTATCCACCTTAATATTCAAGACGCCTAACACCTCCTCTATTTTGATCTCCACATGATCCAGGCTATCTACACTCTTCTCTATTCAAATCGACCGCTAAGTCCTTCACTTTGGTGAATACTGATGAGAAGTATTAGCTTAGTATCTCTCCCATTTCTTCTGGCTATAGCAAACCTAAAATTTGTAATGGTGACCCAGTTTTGTAATGCAATTGACTTTATACATATATGGTGCACTGAGTTCTGTTTTGAATGTCAATTTTGAATTACAAAAATATGGAGTAGATAAGATTTATGACTGAGCTCTTACAATGATGTTTTGCTCATTAATGTCATTTTATTTAAAGTTAAATTTAATACAAACAGCAAGGACAAAAAAAACAATTTATCTGTTTATTGTGCCTGAGATTTAAACTTAAAGCCACAGGTTTTTTTTTATTCAAACAGTGACAAACGTTAGCTACATTCAAAGCTTAGTCTTTGATTTGGGGATGGGTGAGCTTCTGTGAACATGATCCTGGTTTTGAATCTGCTAAACAACCTAATTGTCAATGTTTGCTACAGTTACAAGTTGCAAGTGCAGTAAGACCCTAAGATTATCTGTGCTCCTTTGTTTCAAGACACTCATCACATTCGACAGGGCCAATAAAGCCATGGTGAAAATGAATGATAAGCACCAGAGTTTGAAACAATCTCTGCCTTATTTGATAATAGCAGCCAAGAAAAACTGTTATTGCTGCAACTAATAGCTGCTAGGTTGGCAAATATATGGTTACCAATAAAACACTAAAATAAGTGATAACTTGTCCCACACAAACAAAATCTGGACTCCAATTTTGAAATTAGGAGCATGTTAAAATATGTAAGGAAAATCAGCTGTGAAAAGGAAATATCTGGACATATGACATACCCTACACTCAAAGCTAAATGTTAAATTAATCTGCTTTTTACAATATTTCAGTAGCCCTTAACTGCATAAGAAGTTGTATGGACATAGTAGCTATGATGCAGTAAAGTGTATGGGAGAACTGCTAATGGCACGTACAAAATAGTTGGTCCCCTGAAGTTGTTAGTTGCATTAAGAAACCAAAGTACATAAAACTAGCATTTAGTGGCAGGATTTTGACAATTAAAGGTGAGATTTGTTTTCTAGAATGGTTGTGGAACATGGTAAACAAGAAGAGTTGTTACTTGATCCATGAACATGTGTTTCCAGTATTTCAGTATCTAATTCTTTCAAGCCATGAGTTATTTATCCTGAAAGAGCCACCTCCAAAAGCAAAATACTGTGGTTGCTGGAAATACTCAGCAGGTCTGGCACCACCTGTGGACAGGGATACAGTTAATGTTTCAAGTTGAAGATGACTCCTCTTCAGAACTGCTGGGTGCTTCCTCCAAATGGTGTTAAACGTGATGAATACTGAAGGAGGGTGGTAGGTGGTAATCAGTAGCTTCCTTACCTATGTTTGACCTGATCTGAAGAATTCATAGTTGACTTGAAATGTTTCTCTCGCCACAGGTCCTGCCAGGAGTATCTACATCATTTTCCATTTTTATTAGAGCTATCCATGTCAGTCTTACTCTAAAGACAGAAGCCATGTGATGTGACAGTGCTCAACATTGAAACTTGGCTTGTGTGATGAGATACCTCTGTAGAGGATCAGAAGTTTGACTAGGATGTTGGCAGCTCTCTTGATTTTTAGTAGCAGACACTGGATCTGAAGATGCTGGTGTAGAATGGGAATGGTTGTCATGTATGCATGTATGCTATTGTCTGCAGAAAGCATACAATTCTGCAGCAGCAAATAGTGAAATATCTCCTGTTCCCATTAATCACAGCATATGTTTATGATCCACTGCTAAGGAGGAATTCGTTTTAATACTCAAGTCTCATGTGCATCTGTTACAAAGGTTCCTTGTGGTTAGGAACATTCAACACCAGAGATCTTTTACATCAGGTGTATCATGAGGTGGTTGAGACGACTTTGAACTCCATTCAGCTGTCCAACTGTCATCAGGATTGGAGTTGTAGCATTTAAGGTTAAGCACATGGGTCCAAAGGGGCTTGCACTACTACAGGGAAGACAGTGGCATAACTCTAATCTGATTGGTCTAGTAATCCAAAAGTTGAGGCTAAAGCACATGGCAGTTGGTGGAATTTAAATTTAATTATTTAAAATTAAATTAATAACATTTAATTGATTTTATAAGTCTGGAATTCAAAGCTAATTGTAATGGTGACATGAAGCTATTAGCGATTGTTCTAAATACCCATCGGGGTCATTAATGTCCTCTAGGGAAAGAAATCTGCCTTCCTTACCTGGTCCAACCTACATGTGATTCCAGATCCATAGCAGTGTGGTTAACTTTTAAGTACCCTCTGAAACGCAAGTCACTCTGTTGTACCAAAGTGTTCCAGAAAAGTCAAAAAGGAATAAAATAGACAGAATTCTTGGCATCAACTTAGGCACCAGAAAGAACAGCACACCCAGCTCTATCAACCCTTCAAGGTCCCCCTTACTAACATCTGGCGGTTTTTGCCAAAATTGGGAGAATTGTACCACAGACTGGTCAAGCAAACTGCCTGACATCATCATATTCACATAAGCATACATACAGCCAATGTCTGAGACACCATCATCCATTTGTGTGACCAATCCCGCCAGCAGGACACACCCAGCACAGGTGGCTGCACAATGGTATACAAGTGGGAATTGCCCTGAGAGTTCTCAAAATTGAATCTGAACCTCATGAAGTCTCATGGCATCAGGTCAAGTATAGGTGAGGAAACCTATCGATTACCACCTAACGCTCTCATAGCTGATGAATCAGGACTCCTCCAGATCATTTGCTACATCATAAATCTGCCTTATTTAATAACATAACTTTGTATTGTGTATTTTTTCCACATAAAGGCTTGTTATTTCAGGGTTCTGCTGTCATACTGTGGCACTGAAAGCTGCTGTGTCCTTCATTTATTGATCACAAAGAACCAGATAGAAATATTGTGATGTTATGACAACGTATTCACCATCTTGGGCGATCGCAAACAAATGTGACTGTTCGTAGCTAATGTGACCCTGGCCCAGGAAGACCATGTACCGGAATTCTGTTAAGATTGGATGCTTGGAAACCTTTGTCCCATAAACTGCGGAATATTGTTTTGAATGTAATTTTGATGTGGTTAGAGATCCTGCTAAATGCCAATGCTTGAAACGTCATTGAGTGAGCATCAGCAAATACGTCTAGATACATTTTAATAGACGAACTTGGCAGCTAAAAAACGAAAAACATGTGGCGTTGAATTCACACAATCGATGAATTAATTAAACTCACCTTGAGAAAACATTTTGTTTCGACCAAGAAATGGGAAAACAAAATTCGGATGGGGGTGTCGGGAATTGAACTCGGTAGCGAGCACTGAGCCCAGTACCAAGGCACTCGCACTGACAACGACCCACATCCCCACCTCTCTGGCCACCCTAATTAAAGGACTTGAAAGAGCTGACCCCGTCATTGACTAATTACTATTTAAAGATTGGATGCGCTAAGGCAGCCGCACAAAATATTGAGCCGCCTTTCTACTGCTCATTATTTGACGGCCGATGAAGATACCAAAAAGTCTGAAAGCTCCACTTGCTCTTCCTTCCAGTCATTTCATCTTTTTCCATCACCATTAACACCCCCTCCCTGCGTAGCACGAACCATTCTAAAGCTCGAACCACTCTTATCATTCTATATCAGTTGGTCAGTCTGCCGAGGCTTCAGCGTCGGTGACTCTGTTCTGTCGCATCTCATCCTATTGATCACAAGTTAAATCAAAAATGAGAAAGTGCAATCAATTCATCTTCATTCCTCAAACCGAAACGATCCAATATCTCGAAACGCTTGTCCTATCTAATTTGACTTTAATTATCCTGAGGTTTTTACTGTCTCCAGAGTTCCGTTCCAAGTGTTAAGATCTCGCAGTTTGAAGGGTGTCTATCAGTCCTAAAGTTACCTTTGGCTCTTTATCTTATTTCCGTCGATCCTAATATGGACCTATCCCTCTCCTTGGAACCCAACAATGCTCCAAGAATTAATAATAAAAGCAAAATAATGCGGATGCTGGAAATCTGAAACAAAAACAGAAAATGCCGGAAAAACTCAGCCGGTCTGGTAGCATCTGTGGAGAGAGAAAGAGGTAACATTTCCAGTCGTATGACTCGTCTCGCTCCAAGAATTATAGATTCCTCCAAGTTTGGTCTTTCGGACATTCCCCATTTCCTTACCTCACCATTAGCAGCCATACCTGACTGTAAAAGGCTCAATGTGGTGACTGTGACTTGTGACAGTTCATTGTTGAGGAATTCGGACAAACTGACTTTGTCGCCTACACGGACACCAATCCGCCTGTTGCTCGGCGTGTCCCACAACAGGCGGAGTGTATTAAAGCAGAGGTTGATTGTTGCGAGTTCTAGCTGCATTTGAAAGCAATTTAATGTGATTAAATGTAACGTGAGAAATAATACCAAGGCTTGAAACATGAGTAGGGTGAGCATCAGAAAAGATTTCTTGGATGTATTGCTGCATTTTAATAGACGAAATTGGGAACTAGGAGCCAAATATAAAACAATTTATGTGTGAATGAAAGTCTCTTTTGTTTTAAGTTGTGGTTGTATTTTTGGATGAAGAAATGTAAAATAAAATTGAGGTGGGGATGCCGGGATTCGAACCCGGGTCTCCTGCGGCCAAAGCACACGCTCTGCCTGTTGAGCTACGTCACCACCCCGCTTGCCCACCCCCCCCCCCCTCCTCATTTAACCCTTTCAAACACCCTTTGCCCACCAGTGAATAAACACAAGGCATGGGGATGGCACCAGGTGATTTGCTGTTTCAGAGGGCCTGCAAGATGGCCCAAACAATCTCCTGTGCTGTAACTATTCAATAAGTTTCTATTCTGGGGCATCTCAGCCGATAGACCACAAGATAGTTACAAAGGAGGAAGGCCATTCGGTTCATCTTAATTCTTCAAATTTAATGATTCCATATCCTGAATCCCTTGTTCTATCCAATGTTTCTTAAATTAGCGCATGGTTTTAGTTTTGACCTCTATGTCCAGAGGTCTATTCGGAGCATTGATAGCTCTCTGCTTGAAGAATTTCCACTACCAGTCCTAAATTACCTCTGGGTGCTTGTCAAAGTTCCATGGGTCCCAATATGGACCTATCCCTATCCCTGTAAACTCCTGGAATCCCACAAGCAGCATTCCCTCTAATTTTGTTTCAACCATGTGCAGAATCAAATTGGTGCACAGAACATAATTCAAGGTAAAAGAACAGGGGTGGGGTGGTCAGGGTTGAGAGCGCGATTTGGGCTGTCCGCAAAACTATAAAAACAGGCAGGGTGTCGGAGATGGGATGTTCTGAGAGCAGGATTGGAGAGAAGACTTGTGAGTGCAACAAGAGAAAACATACATGCCAATTTTGTAGAAGGGAGCACAATTCAAACTTCTGTAGGATAATTTATCAAAAATCACAACCCTTTAACCCTTTATTAAAAGTACAACTGGAACAATGTTGCTTAAAGTTCCAAGCCTGCAAAGACCAAAAGAAACAATCAATACAGTTGTTACTGCTCACTTATTATCGCATAATGGACCACATATATATTCACATAATGAAAGAAACTAAATTAATTATTTCATCCAGCTGGATCATTCCATTTCAGATCGAAACAGCCCAGTCAGTTGAACCATATTATTCGATACTACTTCAAATCAAATCAGATAATGATAAATGGATTAAGATAAATGTTAAATTATAGATCCTGGACATTTAATTGCACCTACAATAGCATATGTATTCTCAACTACTGGCTCGTGCTATGTGGCATCCAGCCTTGCTCTGATCTATAACTATTTCATTTCTACAAAAACACTAACTTTAGACACCAGATAAAACTGGTGTAACCTCTGGTATTGGCATATTCAAACTGTTAGGATTTCTACATAAATTCTAGTGCAGTGTTACTGAAACATAAGCTGTGTAATTTATGCAACGCTCAGATAACGAAAGGCACTGCTTCCTGGCAGAGAGCCTGCTACACATGTTCAAAGGTAAGGAGCAATAATTAAGCCAAAATACAATTAGTATTTCAATGATAAATACTAAACACACAAATTTTAAAAGGTGGGGAAACAAGATGGAAAGATTATATTTAAACTTTTAATATTGGCAATAATTCAACTAGTTGCTGACACCAGAAGCGATGGCCTATCATGGGCTTTCCATTGGAAAAAATAGTCATTGCTGTTCACTACCAAGATAAGGCTGGGAAAGCTTCACAAGACAGCTCTGGAGACTGCAGCATCTCGGAACCATCAGCTGCTCATGACATTCAGTATCGACTCAGGTTACTATAATGCTTCAGGGAATGACTGATAACACACCATATTTGCCATTCCACCTACCCTCGTTCCACCCGTGTTGCAAGGTGTGGCCATGCAATTGAGCCTTGAGCAGGACCCTCCTGTCATTGCGCAACAGATGGAGCAGGCCTGCAGGGTAGTTAATGGTCATCTGGGCGTGAGATAAACCAAAGACAGGCTACCTAGCATTCATCCAAACCCACTGACCTCCCGCCAGCATTAGGCACTGACAAGATAGCAAGTATGCTTCCTCTCCGTAAGACAAACATATATGTAGGAGACCATTCCAACCTGGAAACCTTATGTGCCTTTTTTTATAATTCTCATGTCACAATGTCTCACAAAAGGGAAAGTAGGGAAGGAGCGGGAGGGGCTGCATTCTGCTTCAATGACCAGGGTCTCCAGATCCCTGTGGAGGAGGTCCAGAGACGGTGCTCCATATTAAATACACTGGCCCCCGTAAGCTGCTACAGCAACCAAGAGGGCATGGCAAGAGATACCCTCTGCCCTCAGCACAGAAGGGATCATGGAAGGTCTTGAATTCAATGTAGGAAAAGGCTCAGTGATCTGTTGACCTCCGGCAGGGAGTTGGTTGACACAATCACAAAGAGGTCCACGTGATAGTTCACATCTCAATGCTGTAGCTATGCTGGGAGACTGGCACATATCTCCCCGAAAGCCTGCAGGTTTGCATGTCCACGCCACTCCTGGAGATGTACACAGTAGAGGTGGGAATGTCCACTGTGATGCACTGCCTAATTCAAGCGATTTTTCCCCGGTCCCAGCACTGCTCGCCACCTCATCTGATGGGCATCAGGAGGGGGATGAGATGTCTGAGGAGGCAGCATCACATCTAACTAGCACACAGTCCAACACAGATACTACACATCGGAGGGATGTAGCATGCATGTAGTTGGTAGCACTGAGTGAAATGCACCACACCAGAGTGCAGGAGATGGTGTCGGAGTCTGAAACATCCGTGCACAGGCCCCTTGGGAGGACGGAGGAAAGTCACGATGATGCAGCAGCGAGCAAGAAGGTAAAGCCTCCGGAGTTGCCTGTTGGAACCACAGTATTTGGGCCATCAGCAGCATCCATGGGGCAATGCAAGCACATGCACTCAAGTGGAGGTGTCCATGGTGATGATGAGCTCCACCTTGTCTCAGGAGCTCGACCACAAGAGCTCCAAGATCACAAGAATGGCCAATCTCATGCAGGGACACATGCAGCACCACTCGGAGTAGATGCAAGTGCAACACAACTTCCTGCAAAGAAAACAAGGCTCACTCAGTAGCTTGGAGCAGTTAGTTCAAAGCATGAGTGCTGGCACCCATGGAATACATGAGAAGCTGTGCTCCCTTAATAGGACATTCACATTGGTGGCATAGCAGTTGCTGGAATGGAGGTCTGTAGTGCTCTAGCAGCCAGCCCCAAGCTAACCCACCTGAAAGCCAACTTAGGGCTATGGAGGTTAATGTGGGTGAAGGTTCTGAGAGCATTTCAGCACCCTCATCTAACTAACCAGCCCCTCAACACAGCCCTCATCTGCTCTACTTGTGCCACTGACAATGCTACCCCTGCAGAAATGCAGATGCTACAGTCTGCAAATTGGACCCTAACAGACCCCTCCATGACGAGGCTTCTCAATGCCATTTTGCACTAGAGTTGAGCAGCCTGAATACACCTCTTCCGAGGCAACATGGTGGGGGAGCACTTCATAGCAGTGTCTGCAAGCACAGGGTGCTGCGTCGCTTCCAACAATAATGGGTTCACTGGGATTTCTTTTCATATCACTTTCCACATATCACAATTAAGCACTTTGTAAATAAATTTCACTATCGCCAAATATGCTTTGATATGCTTTTCTACACTCCTGTCCTCAATGAGAATGTTAGCTAAATGAAGGCAGTTCTTACCAGTGGCACTGAAGACTGCAAGCTAAAGTCCATTTCTCATTGACACCATCACGAGCAAGGATGTGACCTTGGTAATGCAAGGCTTTTTTCTCCTCTAAACCTTCAGGTAAGGCAGTAGTACACCAAGGGTTGTGGGTTGAGATGCTCCTTCAGCATTTCTTGCCCATCAATTATTGTCCTTAAGGTGGGGGATGAGGAGAAGATCATCAATGATCAGACTTAAAGGGCACTCTCAGCATAGTGGGCATGGGTTAAGTTGGCACAGGATGGCATTTAGACCAGCTCATTGACAGCCATTAACATATATGTGCAGGCTCCAGGTTGTAAACAATGACCCCTTCCTGCAAATATTCAGCTGTGGCTACATGGGCCTGGCCCTCTGCTGATCTGCCATTGCCACCGTCTTCCTCTTCCTCCATGTCAGATCAAGGCCTTCTCCTGCTGCTCCTCATTCTCGTCCTCCTTAGGTGTTGCAGTTAAATGCCTGGCTTCTGCCCCCTCTGATTGCAAGTCCCTCTGCTGGACCATATTGTGTGGCCTGCAGCACACCACTACTGTTCAGGAGGACTTTGCAGGGGACTACTGTAGAGCTCCTCCAGAACAATCAAAGCATCTGAAGCACAATTTCAGGATACCAGTAAAAAGCTTTGTACTTAAGGTCAATACATGGCTGTTGTTATACCATGCGTTCGGGCTCCAGGTGCGGGCACCTAAAGAGAGTCATTAGCTCCCTCCTTAAGGACTCCTGCTGGGTCCCAGAAGAAAACCATGGACCTGTGTTGGTGTTTCAAAAAGGTGACACAGTTGTAAACACCTCAGGATAAATTACTAATGGCAGCATTCAGGCTATCATGTACAGACGTGCAGAAAAGCCTTGGTGTGGTCACACACAACCTGCACATTCAGGATTGGATGGAGTTCCTGTTCAAGAAGGTGTCAGGTTGATGAGTTGGTGCCTTTATGGCAACATGGGTGCAGTCAATAGACCCCTGCAACTGAGGAAAGCCTGCTAATTCTGCAAATACCTAGGTCCTCTGCAACGCCTCATCCATTAGAAAGTGAATATGTACCCCCGCCCAAGCAAAGAGGGCTTCAGTGACTGCCTTAATGCAGCTGGTGCACAGCTCATGAGGTGCTTCAGTGGTCTCCTGTTGATCCCTGAAAAGAGACAGCAGCATAAAATTCAGGGTAATGGTTACCTTGCGAGCCACTGGCAAGTCATGAGGATGGGCAGATTGGGGTGCGACATATTGTTGAACCATGGCACATATGTCAGTGGCCAATTCCTACGTTCACCTGAATTGTTATCTGCATTGCTTCTCTGTAACATTTCTCCTCTGCAGTTAGTGGACTATTACCTCGGGGAAAATTTGTTGTTGTCCTCCTCCTCCTCCTTCCTGGTGAGCGCTGTGCAGTCTACAACTCCTGGGCTTGTCCCTTCCCTGTCGCTTCACGTTGGATCACACGTACATGCTTCCAAGGCATGAATGTGCAAAGATGCCATCCCCATTTTGCAGCTTCTTTGCCACATTGCACTTCCCTTCTCAGGAATATTTCTTCTTACCACCTGGGTGCCTGAGTCACAAGCAGCTAACATTTCTGCCCTTCCAAGGGCACAGGTCCTGCCCTCCGACTCCCATGGATGTCAGCCACACACCTATGACTTGATTTGCTGAAGTTACATGGCACTTGCTTAACATTTTTAAACCTATAATCCATAATGTTACCTGACCTCACCAAACAACCCTGGTCAGTTTAGACCTTCCCCTCAAATGTATGAAGCCCATCAGTCGTGTTTCAGAAACGTTAGAGTCATTTCTAACTGAAGGAAGCTGCACTTTTCAATGCGCCGCTGCCTCCGTTAACCCTGCATGTGCAATGAACATCCCGCCACCATGCCCCCCTTGGTGGGTGCCAGGTTCAAGGGCAGCAATTCCACAATCAGGGCTCTGGCACCATTTTGGGTAAGGCGCTGAGCTTCCAGCTACACCGAAATTCAACCCAAATGCTCTTCAGTCAGGCAGAAACAACCCATAAGGAACTTCAGATTCCAAAGCATGTCCCTAACTACTAAACGTGTAAGGATGCAAAGAAACTGCAATCAGTTATCACCAAATAACTTTTTAAAATGGGCAGAAAATCGTCACCAAGAAAATTCCAACGAACAAAATGCAATCGGCTTCCAAAACTATCCTGCCGCAGAAAGGCGACCTTTTTGTAAACGGAAAAGTTTCTGTCCAAGAGGTGAGCAGTAAAGCACAGTAACCTGAGCCAGCTCCTCGCCAGCCTCCCTCCTCCCAAACCCTCAGGACAACTTACCGCCGGCCCTGGCCTCAGCCGCCCTCCCGTCTCCACCCAACATCTGACTGCGGCAGGGCCTAAGATTTTAAACTCCCTCGCCTCCTCGGCCGGCCTGAGTATGGGGAAGAGAAGCGAGCAGCTGCTCCCCACCGCCTCTCTCAGCCTCACCGATCCTTCAGGCGGACATTTTGTTTCCAGGGATAGTGGCGGGATGCGGGGAGAGAGAGGAGTGGAGACCGCCTCACCGCTCACTCTCACATACTGTAACCCTCCGAGCAGCGCTGCGGCTCACAAAATAGTGCCTTCTCCGACCGGTTGTTGGGGAGGGGTTGGGGCTGAGGTTATAGAGTCATCCAGCACAGAAACAGGACATTCGGCCCATCGTGTCGGTGCAGGCCATCAAGCACCTACCCATTCTAATCCCATTTTCCAGCACTTGGCCTGTGCTCGGCTGCTATAATTTAGAGGGAACATAGATTACACCCTCTCTCCGCTTCTTCCTTCAAGAGGCCCGAACAATTGCCATCCACCACTACCCTCCTCCGTCTGGCTGAACTTGTTCTCTCACTGAACAATTTCTCCTTAAATTCCTCTCACTTCCTCCAAATAAAAGTTGTGGCTATGGGTACCCACATGGGCCCCAGCTATGCCTGTCTCTTTATGGGCTATGTGGAACAACAGCACCTCATCTTCAGACTAGGCACTTTACAGCCTACCGGGCTGAATATTGAATTCAACAACTTTAGGTCTTGAACTCCCTCCTCCATCCCCACCCCCTTTCTGTTTCTTCCCCCTTCCTTTTGTTTTTTCCAATAAATTACATAGATTTTTCTTTACCCACTTATTTCCATTATTTAAAAATATTTTTAAATCTTTTATACTCCCCCCACCCCTACTAGAGCTATACCTTGAGTGCCCTACCATCCATTCTTAATTAGCACATTCGTTTAGATAATATCACCAACTTCAACACCTCTGTGTTCTTTTGTCTTTTGATGATCTGCTCCCATCACTGCTTGCTTGTCCCTACAACCACACCACCCCCTTCCCCCCACCAACCCCCCCACCCCCCAACACCTTAAACCAGCTTATGTTTCACCCCTTTCCTGGGATTCACCTAGTTCTGTTGAAGGGTGAGGAGGACTTGAAAAATCAACTCTTTTCTTCTCCACCGATGCTGCCAGACCTGCTGAGCTTTTCCAGGTAATTCTGTTTTTGTTTCGGATTTCCAGCATCCGCAGTTTTTTCTTTTTATTCCTTGTTGCAGTTCTACTCCAACCCCCTCCCACAACTCTTTCTCCAGTGCATCGATGATTGCTTCAGTGCTGCTTCATGCTCTCGTCTGGACCTGGAAAAATTTATTAATTTTGCTTCCAATTTCGACCCCTCCATCATTTTCACATGGTCCATCTCTGACACTTCCCTTCCCTTCCTTGACCTCTCTGTCTCAATTTCTGCTGATAGACTGTCCACCAATATTCATTACAAGCCTACCGGCTCCCACAGCTACCTCCACTACAGCTCCTCACACCCCTCTTCCTGTAAGGACTCCATCCCATTCTCTCAGTTAATTCGCCTCCATCATGTCTGTTCTGATGATGCCACTTTCAAAAACAATGCCTCTGACATGTCTTCCTTCTTCCTTAACCGAGGTTTTCCACCCACAGTGGTTCACAGGATCCTCAAACGCTTCGGTGCCATCTCCCGCGCATCTGCCCTCACACCTTCCTCTCCCTCCCAAAACCATGATGGGGTCCCCCTTGTCCTCACTTATCATCCCACCAGTCTCTGCATTCAAAGGATCATCCTCTGCCATTTCCACCAAGTCCAGCATGATGCCACCACCAAAAACATCTCTTCATCACCCCCCCCACCCCCACCACCCAGCGGCATTCCGCAGGGATTGTTCCCTCCGGGACACCCTGGTCCACTGCTCCATCAACCCCTACACCTCAACCCCTTCCCATGCAACCGCAGAAGGTGCAACACCTGCCCCTTTACTTCGCCTCTCCTCATCCTCCAAGGGCCCAAACACTCCTTTCAAGTGAAGCAGCATTTCACTTGCATTTCACTCAATTTAGTCTACTGCTTTCACTGCTCCAATGCGGTTTCCTCTATATTGGAGAGACCAAACGCAGACTGGGTGACTGCAGACCTCCCTGTCGCTTGCCATTTCAACACACCACCTGCTCTCATGTCCTCATGTCCGTCCTTCGTCTGCTGCAATGTTCCAGTGAAGCTCAACGCAAACTGGAAGAACAGCACCTCATCTTCCGACTAGGCACTTTACAGCCTTCTGGAATGAATATTGAGTTTAACAATTTTAGATTATGAACTCTCTCCTCCATCCCCACCCCCTTTCCGATCCCCATTTTTTACAATAATTTATATAGATTTTTCTTTTCCCACCCATTTCCATTATTCTTAAATGTATTACCATCCATCGTTTTATCTCTACCTTTTAGCCTATTTTGATCCTTTACCCCCCACCCCACCCCCACTAGGGCTATCTGTACCTTGTTCGTCCTGTTTTCTACCCTTAATGTCACCTATTAGCACATTCCTTAGATAATATCACCACCTCCAGCACCTCTTTATCCTTTTGTCTATGACATATTTTGGTTATCTCCACCTATCACTGGCCCTCTCTCCAACTCTACCTGTCCCACCCACCCCCCTTAAACCAGCTTATATTTCACCTCTCTTCAATTTTTCCCTGGTTCTGTTGAAGAGTCATACGGACTCGAAACGTTAACTGTGTTCCTCTCCGCAGATGCTGTCCGACCTGCTGAGTTTTTCCAGGTATTTTTATTTTGGATTTCCAACATCCGCAGTTTTTTTTGCTTTTATCAATCGATTACAGCCTTCCTGGATTTAAACGTTCCTCCAGCTTTGGACGTAGAGAGCTTTAATATAATTTAATATAACCAGCGATAAGCTCTCTGGTTTATTTTCCTTCCGTTTCCTATGTCATGCATCATCTCTGGCTCCGACGACAGGCTGACAACCTGCTCTCGAGTCATAACCAGATCTGCTGGAAGAGGAACCACTGGGACTTGCATGAAAGCAACTTCTGTTCACCTACATCATCATGGGGAGGTGGGGGGATAAACTCACCTGATGGAAGGTGCATGGTCAGAACCCACTCGATTTCTTATGAAATTTAATCCCGGAGGAACAAAACATCCTGCGTTTGTTTTAAATAGCGTTAGAGATAATGCTGTGCGTCTCTAGCTTGAAAACAAGTCGAATTTAAAATAGGATCTCCCAGAAGCAGAATTGTCCGCGAATCTCAGCAATTTTCAAAATGAACCCGAATGACCAAATGAGTCGGAACTGACTTGTCACAAACTCTGATGTAGCAAGTGGTCGCCCAAGGAGGAAAATCAAGAAATTCAGACTGTGTCCAGACGAAATGTTGTAGAACTCCGATCAATTCATTCAGTCCCTGGTGCAGAAGGGAACCCCATAGACCCCAGGAAAAATCACATCTCATATAATCCAGGGAACCAGGCAGAACCGTTCATCATAAATCTGCCTTATTTAATAAAATATAACTTTGTATTGTGTTATTGTTAACATAAATGCTTGTTATTTTAGGGTGTTTTAAAGCGCTTAGCACTAATTCCTGATAACACAAGAGGAATTGCAGGACTACAGTGGGGTTTGTAAATGCAGCCGGGTTCTGCTCTAATATTGCGGCACGGAAAGCTGTTGTGTCCTTCATTTCTTGTTCACAAAGAACCAGACAGAAAGAAATAATGTGATGTTAAGCATATAAAATTATGAGGGGCATAGATAGGGAAGACAGGAAGGAAGTTTTCCCCTTGGTGGAGGGATCAATAACCAGTCGGCATAGATTTAAGAACAAAGAAAAGTACAGAACAAAAAGAGAATTACCTGGAAAAACTCAGCAGGTCTGGCAGCATCGGCGGAGAAGAAAAGAGTTGACGTTTCGAGCCCTCACCCTTCAACAGCACTAGGTGAATCTAAGGGTGAAATATACGCTGGTTTAAGGTGTGTGTGTGTGTGTGGGTGGGGGGCGGGTTGGGTGGGGGCAGAGACGTGGAGGGGGGTGGTGTGGTTGTAGGGACAAGCAAGCAGTGATGGGAGCAGATCATCAAAAGATGTCACAGACAAAAGAACAAACGAACACATAGGTGTTGAAGTTGGTGATATTATCTAAACGAATGTGCTAATTAAGAATGGATGGTAGGGCACTCAAAGTATAGCTTTAGCGGGGGTGGGGGGAGAATAAAAGATGTAAAAATATTTAAAAATAATGGAAATAGGTGGGAAAAGAAAAATCTATATAATTTAATGGAAAAAAACAAAAGGGGGAAACAGAAAGGGGATGGAGGAGGGAGCTCACGACCTAAAGTTGTTGAATTCAATATTCAGTCCAGAAGGCTGTAAAGTGCCTAGTCGGAAGATGAGGTGCTGTTCCTCCAGTTTGCGTTGGGCTTCACTGGAACAATGCAGCAAGCCAAGGACAGACATGTCGGCAAGAGAGCAGGGTGGAGTGTTAAAATGGCAAGCGACAGGGAGGTTTGGGTCATTCTTGCGGACAGACCGCAGGTGTTCTGCAAAGCGGTCGTCCAGTTTATGTGTGGTCTCTCCAATGTAGAGGAGACCACATTGGGAGCAACGAATGCAGTAGACTAAGTTGGGGGAAATGCAGCTTCACTTGAAAGGAGTGTTTGGGCCCTTGGATGGTGAGGAGAGAAGAAGTGAAGGGGCAGGTGTTGCATGTTTTGCGTGGGCATTGGGTGGTGCCATAGGAGGGGGTTGAGGAGTAGGGGGTGATGGAGGAGTGGACCAGGGAGTCCCGGAGGGAACAATCCCTACGGAATGCCGACAGGTTGGGGGTGAAGGGAAGATGTGTTTGGTAGAATCATGCTGTAGTTGGCGGAAATGGCAGAGGATGATCCTTTGAATGCGGAGGCTGGTGTGGTGATAAGTGAGGACAAGGGGGACCCTATCATGGTTCTGGGAGGGAGAGGAAGGCATGAGGGCGGATACGCGGAAGAGGGGACAGACACAGTTGAGGGCCCTGTCAACGACCGTGGGTGGAAAACCTCAGTTAAAGAAGGAGGAGGACATGTCAGAGGAACTGTTTTTTAGAAGGTAGCATCATCAGAACAGATGCGACGGAGGCGAAGGAACTGAGAGAATGGGATGGAGTCCTTACAGGAAGCAGGGTGTGAGGAGCTGTAGTCGAGGTAGCTGTGGGAGTCGGTGAGTTTGTAACGGATATTGGTGGACAGTCTATTACCAGAGATTGAGACAGAGAGGTCAAGGAAGGGAAGGGAAGTGTCAGAGATGGACCACGTGAAAATGATGGAGGGATGGAGATTGGAAGCAAAATTAATACATTTTTCCAAGTCCCGACAAGAGCACGAAGCAGCACCAAAGTAATCATCGATGTACCAGAGAAAGAGTTGTGGAAGGGGGCCGGAGTAGGACTGGAACAAGAAATGTTCCACATACCCCATTAAGAGACAGGCATAGCTGGGGCCCATACAGGTAGCCATAGCCACACCTTTATTTGGTGGAAGTGAGAGGAGTTGAAGGAGAAATTGTTCAGTGTGAGAACAAGTTCAGCCAGATGGAGGAGAGTAGTGGTGGATGGGGATTGTTTGGGCCTCTGTTCGAGGAAGAAGCTAAGGGCACTCAGACCATACTGGTGGGGGATGGAGGTGTACAGGGATTGGACATCATGGTGAAGACGAAGCGGTTGGGGCCAGGGAACTGGAAATTGTTGATATGACATAAGGTGTCAGAGGAATCACGGATGTAGGTGGGAAGGGACTGGACAAGGGGAGAGAGAAGGGAGTCAAGATAACGAGAAATGAGTTCTGTGGGGCAGGAGCAAGCTGACACGATCGGTCTACCGGGACAGTTCTGTTTGTGGATTTTGGGTAGGAGGTAGAAGCGGGCCGTCCGAGGTTGGGTGACTATCAGGTTGGAAGCTGTGGGAGGAAGATCCCCAGAGGAGATGAGGTCAGTGACAGTCCTGGAAACAATGGCTTGATGTTCAGTGGTGGGGTCATGGTCCAGGGAGAGGTAGGAGGAAGTGTCTGCGAGTTGACGCTCAGCCTCCACGAGGTAGAGGTCAGTGCGCCAGACAACAGCACCACCCTTGTCAGCGGGTTTGATGACAATGTCAGGGTTGGACCTGAGAGAAAGGAGTGCAGTAAGTTCAGAGAGAGACAGGTTAGAATGGTTGAGAGAAGCAGAGAAATTGAGACGACTAATGTCGCGACGACAGTTCTCAATGAAAAGATCAAGAGAAGCTAACAATCCAGAGGGAGGGGTCCAGGTGGAGGGAGAATATTGGAGGTGGGTAAAAGGATCCGTTGAACAGGGAGAGGACACCTGCCCAAAGAAGTGAGTCTGGAGACGAAGACGGCGGAAGAAGAGTTCAGCATCATGCCAAGCCCGAAATTCATTGAGGTGAGGGCGTAAGGGTATGAAACTAAGTCCTTTGCTGAGCACTGAATGTTCAGCATCGGAGAGGGGAAGGTCAGAGGGTATAGTGAATACACGGCTGGGGCTGGGATTGGAAGTGGGGTGGGGATGGAGGAACAGGCAGGTGTGGAGGGTCCTAGATGGGTGTTGGTGTCAATGAGTCGTTGGAGCTTGCGTTCCTTAGCACTTGAGAGAAAGAGAAAAAGTTTCTTGAGGCATCGGATGAGAAAAAGTACAGCACAGGAACAGGCCCTTCGGCCCTCCAAGCCTGCGCCGAACATATTGCCCGTCAACTAAAACATTTTGCACTTCCGGGGTCCATATCCCTCTATTCCCATCCTAGTCATGTATTTGTCAAGCTGCCTCTTAAACACCACTATCGTATCTGCTTCCACCACCTCCTCTGGCAGCGAATTCCAGACACTCACTACCCACTGCATAAAAAACTTGCCCCGCACATCTCCTCTATAGCTTTCTCCTCTTACCTTAAATCTATGTCCCCTAGTAATTGACTCTTCCATCCTGGGAAAAAGCTTCTATCTACTCTTTCCACGCCACTCATAATTTTGTCAACTTCTATCAAGTCGCCCCTCAATCTCCGTTGCTCTAGTGAGAACAATCCGAGTTTCTCCAATCTCTCCTCATAGTTAATAACCTCCAGACCTGGTAAACCTCTTCTGCACCCTCTCCAACGCCTCCATATGCTTGTGGTAATGTGGCGACCAGAATCGTACAGAATGTTCCAAGTGTGGCCTAACCAAGGTTCTATACAGCTGCAGCATGACTTTCCAGCTTTTATACTCAATACCCCTACCAATGAAGGCAAGCATGCCACATGCCTTCCTGACTACCTTATCCACCTGCGACGCCACTTTCAGTGACCTGTGGACCTGTACACCCAGATCCCTCTGCCCATCAATGCACTTAAGGGTTCTGCCATTTACTGTATAATTCCTACCTATATTAGAACTTCCAAAATGCATTAGCTCGCATTTGTCCGGATTAAACTCCATCTGCCATTTCTCCGCCGAAGTCTCCAACCGATCTATATCCCATTGTATCCTTTGACAATCCTCTTCACTATCTGCAACTCCTCCAACCTTAGTGTCGTCTGCAAACTTACTAATTAGCCCAGTTACATTTTCCTCCAAATCATTTATGAATACAAACAGCAAAGGTCCCAGCACTGATCCCTGCGGAACACCACTAGTCACAGCTGTCCATTCAGAAAAGCACCCTTCCACGGCTACCCTTTGTCTTCTATGACCAAGACAATTCTGTATCCATCTTGCCAGCTCACCTCTGAGCCCATGCGTCTTTACCTTCTGTACCAGTCTGCCACGAGGGACCTTGTCAAAGGCCTTACTGAAATCCATGTATATAACATCCACTGCCCTTCCATCGTTGATCATCTTTGTCACTTCCTCCAAAACCTCGATCAAGTTAGTGAGACACCACCTCCGCTTCACAAACCTATGCTGCCTCTCACTAATATGCCCACTTGCTTCCAAATGGTACTAAATCCTGTCACAAAGAATCTTCTCCAATAATTTCCCTCCCACTGACGTAAGGCTCACCAGCCTGTAATTTCCTGGATTATCCCTGCTAGCCTGCTGAAACAATGGAACAACATTGGCCATTCTCCAGTCCTCTGGAGCCTCACCCGTAGCCAGTGAGGATACAAAGATTTCTGTCAAGACCCCAGCAATCTCCTACCTTGCCTCCCTCAGAACTCTAGAGTAGATCCCATCTGGACCTGGGGACTTATCCACCTTAATATTCAAGACGCCTAACACCTCCTCTATTTTGATCTCCACATGATCCAGGCTATCTACACTCTTCTCTATTCAAATCGACCGCTAAGTCCTTCACTTTGGTGAATACTGATGAGAAGTATTAGCTTATTATCTCTCCCATTTCTTCTGGCTATAGCAAACCTAAAATTTGTAATGGTGACCCAGTTTTGTAATGCAATTGACTTTATACAGATATGGTGCACTGAGTTCTGTTTTGAATGTCAATTTTGAATTACAAAAATATGGAGTAGATAAGATTTATGACTGAGCTCTTACAATGATGTTTTGCTCATTAATGTCATTTTATTTAAAGTTAAATTTAATACAAACAGCAAGGACAAAAAAAACAATTTATCTGTTTATTGTGCCTGAGATTTAAACTTAAAGCCACAGGTTTTTTTTTATTCAAACAGTGACAAACGTTAGCTACATTCAAAGCTTAGTCTTTGATTTGGGGATGGGTGAGCTTCTGTGAACATGATCCTGGTTTTGAATCTGCTAAACAACCTAATTGTCAATGTTTGCTACAGTTACAAGTTGCAAGTACAGTAAGACCCTAAGATTATCTGTGCTCCTTTGTTTCAAGACACTCATCACATTCGACAGGGCCAATAAAGCCATGGTGAAAATGAATGATAAGCACCAGAGTTTGAAACAATCTCTGCCTTATTTGATAATAGCAGCCAAGAAAAACTGTTATTGCTGCAACTAATAGCTGCTAGGTTGGCAAATATATGGTTACCAATAAAACACTAAAATAAGTAATAACTTGTCCCACACAAACAAAATCTGGACTCCAATTTTGAAATTAGGAGCATGTTAAAATATGTAAGGAAAATCAGCTGTGAAAAGGAAATATCTGGACATATGACATACCCTACACTCAAAGCTAAATGTTAAATTAATCTGCTTTTTACAATATTTCAGTAGCCCTTAACTGCATAAGAAGTTGTATGGACATAGTAGCTATGATGCAGTAAAGTGTATGGGAGAACTGCTAATGGCACGTACAAAATAGTTGGTCCCCTGAAGTTGTTAGTTGCATTAAGAAACCAAAGTACATAAAACTAGCATTTAGTGGCAGGATTTTGACAATTAAAGGTGAGATTTGTTTTCTAGAATGGTTGTGGAACATGGTAAACAAGAAGAGTTGTTACTTGATCCATGAACATGTGTTTCCAGTATTTCAGTATCTAATTCTTTCAAGCCATGAGTTATTTATCCTGAAAGAGCCACCTCCAAAAGCAAAATACTGTGGTTGCTGGAAATACTCAGCAGGTCTGGCACCACCTGTGGACAGGGATACAGTTAATGTTTCAAGTTGAAGATGACTCCTCTTCAGAACTGCTGGGTGCTTCCTCCAAATGGTGTTAAACGTGATGAATACTGAAGGAGGGTGGTAGGTGGTAATCAGTAGCTTCCTTACCTATGTTTGACCTGATCTGAAGAATTCATAGTTGACTTGAAATGTTTCTCTCGCCACAGGTCCTGCCAGGAGTATCTACATCATTTTCCATTTTTATTAGAGCTATCCATGTCAGTCTTACTCTAAAGACAGAAGCCATGTGATGTGACAGTGCTCAACATTGAAACTTGGCTTGTGTGATGAGATACCTCTGTAGAGGATCAGAAGTTTGACTAGGATGTTGGCAGCTCTCTTGATTTTTAGTAGCAGACACTGGATCTGAAGATGCTGGTGTAGAATGGGAATGGTTGTCATGTATGCATGTATGCTATTGTCTGCAGAAAGCATACAATTCTGCAGCAGCAAATAGTGAAATATCTCCTGTTCCCATTAATCACAGCATACGTTTATGATCCACTGCTAAGGAGGAATTCGTTTTAATACTCAAGTCTCATGTGCATCTGTTACAAAGGTTCCTTGTGGTTAGGAACATTCAACACCAGAGATCTTTTACATCAGGTGTATCATGAGGTGGTTGAGACGACTTTGAACTCCATTCAGCTGTCCAACTGTCATCAGGATTGGAGTTGTAGCATTTAAGGTTAAGCACATGGGTCCAAAGGGGCTTGCACTACTACAGGGAAGACAGTGGCATAACTCTAATCTGATTGGTCTAGTAATCCAAAAGTTGAGGCTAAAGCACATGGCAGTTGGTGGAATTTAAATTTAATTATTTAAAATTAAATTAATAACATTTAATTGATTTTATAAGTCTGGAATTCAAAGCTAATTGTAATGGTGACATGAAGCTATTAGCGATTGTTCTAAATACCCATCGGGGTCATTAATGTCCTCTAGGGAAAGAAATCTGCCTTCCTTACCTGGTCCAACCTACATGTGATTCCAGATCCATAGCAGTGTGGTTAACTTTTAAGTACCCTCTGAAACGCAAGTCACTCTGTTGTACCAAAGTGTTCCAGAAAAGTCAAAAAGGAATAAAATAGACAGACTTCTTGGCATCAACTTAGGCACCAGAAAGAACAGCACACCCAGCTCTATCAACCCTGCAAGGTCCCCCTTACTAACATCTGGCTGTTTTTGCCAAAATTGGGAGAATTGTACCACAGACTGGTCAAGCAAACTGCCTGACATCATCATATTCACATAAGCATACATACAGCCAATGTCTGAGACACCATCATCCATTTGTGTGACCAATCCCGCCAGCAGGACACACCCAGCACAGGTGGCTGCACAATGGTATACAAGTGGGAATTGCCCTGAGAGTTCTCAAAATTGAATCTGAACCTCATGAAGTCTCATGGCATCAGGTCAAGTATAGGTGAGGAAACCTATCGATTACCACCTAACGCTCTCATAGCTGATGAATCAGGACTCCTCCAGATCATTTGCTACATCATAAATCTGCCTTATTTAATAACATAACTTTGTATTGTGTATTTTTTCCACATAAAGGCTTGTTATTTCAGGGTTCTGCTGTCATACTGTGGCACTGAAAGCTGCTGTGTCCTTCATTTATTGATCACAAAGAACCAGACAGAAATATTGTGATGTTATGACAACGTATTCACCATCTTGGGCGATCGCAAACAAATGTGACTGTTCGTAGCTAATGTGACCCTGGCCCAGGAAGACCATGTACCGGAATTCTGTTAAGATTGGATGCTTGGAAACCTTTGTCCCATAAACTGAGGAATATTGTTTTGAAAGTAATTTTGATGTGGTTAGAGATCCTGCTAAATGCCAATGCTTGAAACGTCATTGAGTGAGCATCAGCAAACACGTCTAGATACATTTTAATAGACGAACTTGGCAGCTAAAAAACGAAAAACATGTGGCGTTGAATTCACACAATCGATGAATTAATTAAACTCACCTTGAGAAAACATTTTGTTTCGACCAAGAAATGGGAAAACAAAATTCGGATGGGGGTGTCGGGAATTGAACTCGGTAGCGAGCACTGAGCCCAGTACCAAGGCACTCGCACTGACAACGACCCACATCCCCACCTCTCTGGCCACCCTAATTAAAGGACTTGAAAGAGCTGACCCCGTCATTGACTAATTACTATTTAAAGATTGGATGCGCTAAGGCAGCCGCACAAAATATTGAGCCGCCTTTCTACTGCTCATTATTTGACGGCCGATGAAGATACCAAAAAGTCTGAAAGCTCCACTTGCTCTTCCTTCCAGTCATTTCATCTTTTGCCATCACCATTAACACCCCCTCCCTGCGTAGCACGAACCATTCTAAAGCTCGAACCACTCTTATCATTCTATATCAGTTGGTCAGTCTGCCGAGGCTTCAGCGTCGGTGACTCTGTTCTGTCGCATCTCATCCTATTGATCACAAGTTAAATCAAAAATGAGAAAGTGCAATCAATTCATCTTCATTCCTCAAACCGAAACGATCCAATATCTCGAAACGCTTGTCCTATCTAATTTGACTTTAATTATCCTGAGGTTTTTACTGTCTCCAGAGTTCCGTTCCAAGTGTTAAGATCTCGCAGTTTGAAGGGTGTCTATCAGTCCTAAAGTTACCTTTGGCTCTTTATCTTATTTCCGTCGATCCTAATATGGACCTATCCCTCTCCTTGGAACCCAACAATGCTCCAAGAATTAATAATAAAAGCAAAATAATGCGGATGCTGGAAATCTGAAACAAAAACAGAAAATGCCGGAAAAACTCAGCCGGTCTGGTAGCATCTGTGGAGAGAGAAAGAGGTAACATTTCCAGTCGTATGACTCGTCTCGCTCCAAGAATTATAGATTCCTCCAAGTTTGGTCTTTCGGACATTCCCCATTTCCTTACCTCACCATTAGCAGCCATACCTGACTGTAAAAGGCTCAACGTGGTGACTGTGACTTGTGACAGTTCATTGTTGAGGAATTCGGACAAACTGACTTTGTCGCCTACACGGACACCAATCCGCCTATTGCTCGGCGTGTCCCACAACAGGCGGAGTGTATTAAAGCAGAGGTTGATTGTTGCGAGTTCTAGCTGCATTTGAAAGCAATTTAATGTGATTAAATGTAACGTGAGAAATAATACCAAGGCTTGAAACATGAGTAGGGTGAGCATCAGAAAAGATTTCTTGGATGTATTGCTGCATTTTAATAGACGAAATTGGGAACTAGGAGCCAAATATAAAACAATTTATGTGTGAATGAAAGTCTCTTTTGTTTTAAGTTGTGGTTGTATTTTTGGATGAAGAAATGTAAAATAAAATTGAGGTGGGAATGCCGGGATTCGAACCCGGGTCTCCTGCGGCCAAAGCACACGCTCTGCCTGTTGAGCTACGTCACCACCCCGCTTGCCCACCCCCCCCCCCCCCTCCTCATTTAACCCTTTCAAACACCCTTTGCCCACCAGTGAATAAACACAAGGCATGGGGATGGCACCAGGTGATTTGCTGTTTCAGAGGGCCTGCAAGATGGCCCAAACAATCTCCTGTGCTGTAACTATTCAATAAGTTTCTATTCTGGGGCATCTCAGCCGATAGACCACAAGATAGTTACAAAGGAGGAAGGCCATTCGGTTCATCTTAATTCTTCAAATTTAATGATTCCATATCCTGAATCCCTTGTTCTATCCAATGTTTCTTAAATTAGCGCATGGTTTTAGTTTTGACCTCTAAGTCCAGAGGTCTATTCGGAGCATTGATAGCTCTCTGCTTGAAGAATTTCCACTACCAGTCCTAAATTACCTCTGGGTGCTTGTCAAAGTTCCATGGGTCCCAATATGGACCTATCCCTATCCCTGTAAACTCCTGGAATCCCACAAGCAGCATTCCCTCTAATTTTGTTTCAACCATGTGCAGAATCAAATTGGTGCACAGAACATAATTCAAGGTAAAAGAACAGGGGTGGGGTGGTCAGGGTTGAGAGCGCGATTTGGGCTGTCCACAAAACTATAAAAACAGGCAGGGTGTCGGAGATGGGATGTTCTGAGAGCAGGATTGGAGAGAAGACTTGTGAGTGCAACAAGAGAAAACATACATGCCAATTTTGTAGAAGGGAGCACAATTCAAACTTCTGTAGGATAATTTATCAAAAATCACAACCCTTTAACCCTTTATTAAAAGTACAACTGGAACAATGTTGCTTAAAGTTCCAAGCCTGCAAAGACCAAAAGAAACAATCAATACAGTTGTTACTGCTCACTTATTATCGCATAATGGACCACATATATATTCACATAATGAAAGAAACTAAACTTCATCCAGCTGGATCATTCCATTTCAGATCGAAACAGCCCAGTCAGTTGAACCATATCATTCGATAGTACTTCAAATCAAATCAGATAATGATAAATGGATTAAGATAAATGTTAAATTATAGATCCTGGACATTTAATTGCACCTACAATAGCATAAGTATACTCAACTACTGGCTCGTGCTATGTGGCATCCAGCCTTGCTCTGATCTATAACTATTTCATTTCTACAAAAACACTAACTTTAGACACCAGATAAAACTGGTGTAACCTCTGGTATTGGCATATTCAAACTGTTAGGATTTCTACATAAATTCTAGTGCAGTGTTACTGAAACATAAGCTGTGTAATTTATGCAACCCAAAATATACGCTCAGATGACAAAAGGCACTGCTTCCTGGCAGAGAGCCTGCTACACATGTTCAAAGGTAAGGAGCAATAAATAAGCCAAAATACAATTAGTATTTCAATGATAAATACTAGACACACAAATTTTAAAAGGTGGGGAAACAAGATGGAAAGATTACATTTAAACTTTTAATATTGGCAATAATTCAACTAGTTGCTGACACCAGAAGCGATGGCCTATCATGGGCTTTCCATTGGAAAAAATAGTCATTGCTGTTCACTACCAAGATAAGGCTGGGAAAGCTTCACAAGACAGCTCTGGAGACTGAAGCATCTCGGAACCATCAGCTGCTCATGACATTCAGTATCGACTCAGGTTACTATAATGCTTCAGGGAATGACTGATAACACACCACATTTGCCATTCCACCTACCCTCTTTCCACCCGTGTCACAAGGTGTGGCCATGCAATTGAGCCTTGAGCAGGACCCTCCCAGCTGCACACTGTCATTGCGCAACAGATGGAGCAGGCCTGCAGGGTAGTTAATGGTCATCTGGGCGTGAGATAAACCAAAGACAGGCTACCTAGCATTCATCCAAACCCACTGACCTCCCGCCAGCATTAGGCACTGACAAGATAGCAAGTATGCTTCCTCTCCGTAAGACAAACATATATGTAGGAGACCATTCCAACCTGGAAACCTTATGTGCCTTTTCTTTTTATAATTCTCATGTCACAATGTCTCACAAAAGGGAAAGTAGGGAAGGAGCGGGAGGGGCTGCATTCTGCTTCAATGACCAGGGTCTCCAGATCCCTGTGGAGGAGGTCCAGAGACGGTGCTCCATATTAAATACACTGGCCCCCGTAAGCTGCCACAGCAACCGAGAGGGCATGGCAAGAGATACCCTCTGCCCTCAGCACAGAAGGGATCATGGAAGGTCTTGAATTCAATGTAGGAAAAGGTTCCGTGATCTGTTGACCTCCGGCAGGGAGTTGTTTGACACAATCACAAAGAGGTCCACGTGATAGTTCATATCTCAATGCTGTAGCTATGCTGGGAGACTGGCACATATCTCTCCAAAAGCCTGCAGGTTTGCATGTCCACGCCACTCCTGGAGATGTACACAGTAGAGGTGGGAATGTCCACTGTGATGCACTGCCTAATTCAAGCGATTTTTCCCCGGTCCCAGCACTGCTCGCCACCTCATCTGATGGGCATCAGGAGGGGGATGAGATGTCTGAGGAGGCAGCATCACATCTAACTAGCACACAGTCCAACACAGATACTACACATCGGAGGGATGTAGCATGCATGTAGTTGGTAGCACTGAGTGAAATGCACCACACATGAGTGCAGGAGATGGTGTCGGAGTCTGAGACATCCATGCACAGGCCCCTTGGGAGGACGGAGGAAAGTCACGATGATGTAGCAGCGAGCAAGGAGGTAGAGCCTCCGGAGTTGCCTGTTGGGACAACAGTATTTGGGCCATCAGCAGCATCCATGGGGCAATGCAAGCACATGCACTCAAGTGGAGATGTCCATGGTGATGATGAGCTCCACCTTGTCTCAGGAGCTCGACCACAAGAGCTCCAAGATCACAAGAATGGCCAATCTCATGCAGGGACACATGCAGCACCACTCGGAGTAGATGCAAGTGCAACACAACTTCCTGCAAAGAAAACAAGGCTCACTCAGTAGCTTGGAGCAGTTAGTTCAAAGCATGAGTGCTGGCACCCATGGAATACATGAGAAGCTGTGCTCCCTTAATAGGACATTCACATTGGTGGCATAGCAGTTGCTGGAATGGAGGTCTGTAGTGCTCTAGCAGCCAGCCCCAAGCTAACCCACCTGAAAGCCAACTTAGGGCTATGGAGGTTAATGTGGGTGAAGGTTCTGAGAGCATTTCAGCACCCTCATCTAACTACCCAGCCCCTCAACACAACCCTCATCTGCTATACTTGTGCCACTGACAATGCTACCCCTGCAGAAATGCAGATGCTACAGTCTGCAAATTGGACCCTAACAGACCCCTCCATGACGAGGCTTCTCAATGCCATTTTGCACTAGAGTTGAGCAGCCTGAATACACCTCTTCCGAGGCAACATGGTGGGGGAGCACTTCATAGCAGTGTCTGCAAGCACAGGGTGCTGCGTCGCTTCCAACAATAATGGGTTCACTGGGATTTCTTTTCATATCACTTTCCACATATCACAATTAAGCACTTTGTAAATAAATTTCACTATCGCCAAATATGCTTTGATATGCTTTTCTACACTCCTGTCCTCAATGAGAATGTTAGCTGAATGAAGGCAGTTCTTACCAGTGGCACTGAAGACTGCAAGCTGAAGTCCATTTCTCATTGACACCATCACGAGCAAGGATGTGACCTTGGTAATGCAAGGCTTTTTTCTCCTCTAAACCTTCAGGTAAGGCAGTAGTACACCAAGGGTTGTGGGTTGAGATGCTCCTTCAGCATTTCTTGCCCATCAATTATTGTCCTTAAGGTGGGGGGGGGGGGGGGGGGAGGAAGGAGATCAATGATCAGACTTAAAGGGCACTCTCAGCATAGTGGGCATGGGTTAAGTTGGCACAGGATGGCACTTAGACCAGCTCATTGACAGCCATTAACATATATGTGCAGGCTCCAGGTTGTAAACAATGACCCCTTCCTGCAAATATTCAGCTGTGGCTACATGGGCCTGGCCCTCTGCTGATCTGCCACTGCCACCGTCTTCCTCTTCCTCCATGTCAGATCAAGGCTTTCTCCTGCTGCTCCTCATTGTCGTCCTCCTTAGGCGTTGCAGTTAAATGCCTGGCTTCTGCCCCCTCTGATTGCAAGTCCCTCTGCTGGACCATATTGTGTGGCCTGCAGCACACCACTACTGTTCAGGAGGACTTTGCAGGGGACTACTGTAGAGCTCCTCCAGAACAATCAAAACATCTGAAGCACAATTTCAGGATACCAGTAAAAAGCTTTGTACTTAAGGTCAATACATGGCTGTTGTTATACCATGCGTTCGGGCTCCAGGTGCGGGCACCTAAAGAGAGTCATTAGCTCCCTGCTTAAGGACTCCTGCTGGGTCCCAGAAGAAAACCATGGACCTGTGTTGGTGTTTCAAAAAGGTGACACAGTTGTAAACACCTCAGGATAAATTACTAATGGCAGCATTCAGGCTATCATGTACAGACGTGCAGAAAAGCCTTGGTGTGGTCACACACAACCTGCACATTCAGGATTGGATGGAGTTCCTGTTCAAGAAGGTGTCAGGTTGATGAGTTGGTGCCTTTATGGCAACATGGGTGCAGTCAATAGACCCCTGCAATTGAGGAAAGCCTGCTAATTCTGCAAATCCCTAGGTCCTCTGCAACGCCTCATCCATTAGAAAGTGAATATGTACCCCCGCCCAAGCAAAGAGGGCTTCAGTGACTGCCTTAATGCAGCTGGTGCGCAGCTCATGAGGTGCTTCAGTGGTCTCCTGTTGAGCCCTGAAAAGAGACAGCAGCATAAAAATTCAGAGTAATGGTTACCTTGCGAGCCACTGGCAAGTCATGAGGATTAGCAGATTGGGGTGCGACATATTGTTGAACCATGGCACATATGTCAGTGGCCAATTCCTACGTTCACCTGAATTGTTATCTGCATTGCTTCTCTGTAACATTTCTCCTCTGCAGTTAGTGGACTATTACCTCGTGGAAAATGTGTTGTTGTCCTCCTCCTCCTCCTTCCTGGTGAGCGCTGTGCAGTCTACAACTCCTGGGCTTGTCCCTTCCCTGTCGCTTCACATTGGATCACACGTACATGCTTCCAAGGCATGAATGTGCAAAGATGCCATCCCCATTTTGCAGCTTCTTTGCCACATTGCACTTCCCTTCTCAGGAATATTTCTTCTTACCACCTGGGTGCCTGAGTCACAAGCAGCTAACATTTCTGCCCTTCCAAGGGCACAGGTCCTGCCCTCCGACTCCCATGGATGTCAGCCACACACCTATGACTTGATTTGCTGAAGTTACATGGCACTTGCTTAACATTTTTAAACCTATAATCCATAATGTTACCTGACCTCACCAAACAACCCTGGTCAGTTTAGACCTTCCCCTCAAATGTATGAAGCCCATCAGTCGTGTTTCAGAAACGTTAGAGTCATTTCTAACTGAAGGAAGCTGCACTTTTCAATGCGCCGCTGCCTCCGTGAACCCTGCATGTGCAATGAACATCCCGCCACCATGCCCCCCTTGGTGGGTGCCAGGTTCAAGGGCAGCAATTCCACAATCAGGGCTCTGGCACCATTTTGGGTAAGGCGCTGAGCTTCCAGCTACACCAAAACTCAACCCAAATGCTCTTCAGTCAGGCAGAAAAAACCCATAAGGAACTTCAGATTCCAAAGCATGTCCCTAACTACTAAACGTGTAAGGATGCACAGAAACTGCAATCAGTTATCACCAAATAACTTTATAAAATGGGCAGAAAATCGTCACCAAGAAAATTCCAACAAACAAAATTCAATCGGCTTCCAAAACTATCCTGCCGCAGAAAGGCGACCTTTTTGTAAACGGAAAAGTTTCTGTCCAAGAGGTGAGCAGTAAAGCACAGTAACCTGAGCCAGCTCCTCGCCAGCCTCCCTCCTCCCAAACCCTCAGGACAACTTACCGCCGGCCCTGGCCTCAGCCGCCCTCCCGTCTCCACCCAACATCTGACTGCGGCAGGGCCTAAGATTTTAAACTCCCTCGCCTCCTCGGCCGGCCTGAGTATGGGGAAGAGAAGCGAGCAGTTGCTCCCCACCGCCTCTGTGAGCCTCACCGATCCTTCAGGCGGACATTTTGTTTCCAGGGATGGTGGGGGGGGGGGGGGGGGTGCGGGGAGAGAGAGGAGTGGAGACCGCCTCACCGCTCACTCTCACATACTGTAACCCTCCGAGCAGCGCTGCGGCTCACAAAATAGTGCCTTCTCCGACCGGTTGTTGGGGAGGGGGTGGGGCTGAGGTTATAGAGTCATCCAGCACAGAAACAGGACATTCGGCCCATCGTGTCGGTGCCGTCCCTCAAGCAACTACCCATTCTAATCCCATTTTCCAGCACTTGGCCTGTGCTCGCCTGCAATAATTTAGAGGGAACATAGATTACACCCTCTCTCCGCTTCTTCCTTCAACAGAGGCCCCATCCACCACTACCCTCCTCCGTCTGGCTGAACAACTTCTCTCACTGAACAATTTCTCCTTAAACTCCTCTCACTTCCTCCAAATAAAAGGTGTGGCTATGGGTACCCACATGGGCCCCAGCTATGCCTGTCTCTTTATGGGCTATGTGGAACAACAGCACCTCATCTTCAGACTAGGCACTTTACAGCCTACCGGACTGAATATTGAATTCGACAACATTAGGTCTTGAACTCCCTCCTCCATCCCCACCCCCTTTCTGTTTCTTCCCCCTAACCTTTTGTTTTTTTTCCAATAAATTACATAGATTTTTCTTTTCCCACCTATTTCCATTATTTTTAAATCTTTTCAAATATTTTATACTCCCCCCACCCCTACTAGAGCTATACCTTGAGTGCCCTACCATCCATTCTTAATTAGCACATTCATTTAGATAATATCACCAACTTCAACACCTCTGTGTTCTTTTGTCTGTGACATCTTTTGATGATCTGCTCCCATCACTGCTTGCTTGTCCCTACAACCACATCACCCCCCTTCCCCCCATCCCCCCCCCCCCCAACACCACCAGCTTATATTTCACCCCTTTCCTTGGATTCACCTAGTTCTGTTGAAGGGTGAGGAGAACTTGAAACGTCAACTCTTTTCTTCTTTGCCGATGCTGCCAGACCTGCTGAGCTTTTCCAGGTAATTCTCTTTTTGTTTTGGATTTCCAGCATCCGCAGTTTTTTCTTTTTATTCCTTGTTGCAGTCCTACTCCAACCCCCTCCCACAACTCTTTCTCCAGTGCATCGATGATTGCTTTGGTGCTGCTTCATGCTCTCGTCTGGACCTGGAAAAATTTATTAATTTTGCTTCCAATTTCGACCCCTCCATCATTTTCACATGGTCCATCTCTGACACTTCCCTTCCCTTCCTTGACCTCTCTGTCTCAATTTCTGCTGATAGACTGTCCACCAATATTCATTACAAGCCTACCGGCTCCCACAGCTACCTCCACTACAGCTCCTCACACCCCTCTTCCTGTAAGGACTCCATCCCATTCTCTCAGTTCATTCGCCTCCATTATGTCTGTTCTGATGATGCCACTTTCAAAAACAATTCCTCGGACATGTCTTCCTTCTTCCTTAACCAAAGTTTTACACCCACGGTGCTTAACAGGGCCCTCAACCACGTCGGGGCCATCTCCCGCGCATCCGCCCTCACACCTTCCTCTCCCTCCCAGAACCATGATAGGATCCCCCTTGTCCTCACTTACCATCCCACCAGTCTCTGTATTCAAAGGATCATCCTCTGCCATTTCCACCAACTCCAGCATGATGCCACCACCAAACACATCTCTTCTTCACCCCCCACCCCCCAGCGGCATTCCGCAGGGATTGTTCCCTCCGGGACACCCAGGTCCACTCCTCCATCAACCCCTACACCTCAACCCCTTCCCATGCAACTGCAGAAGGTGAAACACCTGCCCCTTTACTTCGCCTCTCCTCATCCTCCAAGGGCCCAAACACTCCTTTCAAGTGAAGCAGCATTTCACTTGCAATTCCCTCAATTTAGTCTACTGCATTCGCTGCTCCCAATGCGGTTTCCTCTTTATTGGAGAGACCAAACGCAGACTGGGTGACCGCAGACCTCCCTGTCGCTTGCCATTTCAACACACCACCTGCTCTCATGTCCTCATGTCCGTCCTTCGCCTGCTGCAATGTCCCAGTGAAGCTCAACGCAAACTGGAGGAACAGCACCTCATCTTCCGACTAGGCACTTTACAGCCTTCTGGAATGAATATTGAGTTTAACAATTTTAGATCATGAGCTCTCTCCTCCATCCCCACCCACTTTCCGATCCCCATTTTTTACAATAATTTATATAGATTTTTCTTGTCCCACCTATTTCCATTATTCTTAAATGTATTACCATCCATCGTTTTATCTCTACCTTTTAGCCTATTTTGATCCTTTACCCCCCACCCCACCCCCACTAGGGCTATCTGTACCTTGCTCGTCCTGCTTTCTACCCTTAATGTCACTTATTAGCACATTCCTTACATAATATCACCACCTTCAACACCTCTTTATCCTTTTGTCTATGACATATTTTGGTTATCTCCACCTATCACTGGCCCTCTCTCCAACTCTACCTGTCCCACACCCCTTAAACCAGCTTATATTTCACCTCTCTTCAATTTTTCCCTGGTTCTGTTGAAGAGTCATACGGACTCGAAACGTTAACTGTGTTCCTCTCCGCAGATGCTGTCCGACCTGCTGAGTTTTTCCAGGTATATTTATTTTGGATTTCCAACATCCGCAGTTTTTTTGCTTTTATCTATAGTTTACAGCCTTCCTGGAAGTATACTTTCCTCCAGCTTTCGACATGGAGAGCTTTAATATAATTTAATATAACCAGCGATAAACTCTCTGGTTTATTTTTCTTCCATTTCCAATGTCATGCATCATATCTGGCTCCAACGACAGGCTGACAACCTGCTCTCGAGTCATAACCAGATCTGCTCGAAGATGAACCACTGGGACTTGCATGAAAGCAACTTCTGTTCACCTACATCATCATGGGGAGGTGGGGGGATAAACTCACCTGATGGAAGGTGCATGGTCAGAACCCATTCGATTTCTTATGAAATTTAATCCCGGAGGATAATCCCTGGTGCAGAAGGGAACCCCATAGACCGCAGGAAAAGTCACATCTCACATAATCCGGGGAATCAGGCAGAACCGTTCATCATAAATCTGCCTTTTTAAATAAAATATAACTTTGTATTGTGTTTTTTTTAACATAAATGCTTGTTATCTTTGGGTGTTTTAAAGCGCTTAGCACTAATTCCTGATACCACAGGAGGAATTGCAGGACTACAGTGGGGCTTGTAAATGTAGCCGGGTTCTGCTCTAATACTGCGGCACTGAAAGATGTTGTGTCCTTCATTTCTGGTTCACAAAGAACCAGACAGAAAGAAATAATGTGATGTTAAGCGTATAAAATTATGAGGGGCATAGATAGGGTAGACAGGAAGGAAATTTTCCCTTTGGAGGAGGGATCAATAACCAGTCGGCATAGATTTAAGAACAAAGAACAAAGAAAAGTACAGAACAAAAACAGAATTACCTGGAAAAACTCAGCAGGTCTGGCAGCATTGGCGGAGAAGAAAAGAGTTGATGTTTCGAGTCCTCAAGACCCTTCAACAGCACTATGTGAATCCAAGGAAGGGGTGAAATATAAGATGGTTTAAGGTGTGTGTGTGTGTGTGTGTGTGTGTGCGTGTGTGTGGTGGGGGGGGGGGGGGGGGGGAGAGACGTGGAGGGGGGTGGTGTGGTTGTAGGGACAAGCAAGCAGTGATAGGAGCAGATCATCAAAAGATGTCACAGACAAAAGAACACATAGGTGTTGAAGTTGGTGATATTATCTAAATGGATGTGCAAATTAAGAATGGATGTTAGGGCACTCAAGGTATAGCTCTAGTGGGGGTGGGGGGAGCATAAAAGATTTAAAAATAATGGAAATAGGTGGGAAAAGAAAAATCTATATAATTTATTGGAATAAACAAAAGGAAGTGGGAAGAAACAGAAAGGGGGTGGGGATGGAGGAGGGAGTTCAAGACCTAAAGTTGTTGAATTCAATATTCAGTCCAGAAGGCTGTAAAGTGCCTAGTCAGAAGATGAGGTGCTGTTCCTCCAGTATGCGTTGGGCTTCACTGGAACAATCCAGCAAGCCAAGGACAGACATGTGGGCAAGAGAGCAGGGTGGAGCGTTAAGATGGCAAGCGACAGGGAGGTTTGGGTCATTCTTGCGGACAGACCACAGGTGTTCTGCAAAGCGGTCACCCAGTTTCCGTTTAGTCTCTGCAATGTAGAGGAGACCGCATTGGGAGCAACGCATCCAGTAGACTAAGTTCGGGGAAATGCAAGTGAAATGCTGCTTCACTTGAAAGGAGTGTTTGGGCCTTTGGATGGTGAGGAGCCATAGGAGGGGGTTGAGGTGTAGAGGGTGATGGAGGAGTGGACCAGGGTGTCCCAGAGGGAACAATCCCCACGGAAGGTGAAGGGAAGATGTGTTTGGTGGTGGCATCATGCTGGAGTCGGCTGAAATGGCGGAGGATGATCCTTTCAATGTGGAGGCTGGTGGGGTGATAAGTGAGGACAAGGGGGACCCTATCATGTTTCTGGGAGGGAGGAGAAGGCGTGAGTGCGGATGCACGGGAGATGGGCCAGACACTGTTGAGGGCCCCGTCAACAACCGTGGGTGGAAAGCCTCAGTTAAGGAAGAAGGAGGACATGTCAGAGGAACCGTTTTTGAAGGTAGCATCATCGGAACAGATGCGATGGAGGCGAAGGAACTGGGAGAATGAGATGGAATCCTTACAGGAAGCGGGGTGTGAGGAGCTGTAGTCGAGGTAGCTGTGGGAGTCGGTAGGCTTGTAATGGATATTGGTGGACAGTCCATCACCAGAAATTGAGACTGAGGTCAAGGAAGGGAAGGGAAGTGTGAGAGATGGATCACGTGAAAATGATGGAGGGGTGGAGATTGGAAGCAAAATTAATAAATTTTTCCAATTCCCGACGAGAGCACGAAGCAGCACTGAAGTAATCATCGATGTACCAGAGAAAGAGTTGTGGAAGGGGGCCGGAGTAGGACTGGAACAAGAAATGTTCCACATACCCCATTAAGAGACAGGCATAGCTGGGGCCCATGTGGGTACCCATAGCCACACCTTTATTTGGAGGAAGTGAGAGGAGTTGAAGGAGAAATTGTTCAGTGTGAGAACAAGTTCAGCCAGATGGATGAGAGTAGTGGTGGATGGGGATTGTTTGGGCCTCTGTTCGAGGAAGAAGCTAAGGGCACTCAGACCATACTGTTGGGGGATGGAGGTGTACAGGGATTGGACATCCATGGTGAAGATGAAGCGGTTGGGGCCACGGAACTGGAAATTGTTGATATGACGTAAGGGGTCAGAGGAATCACGGATGTAGGTGGGAAGGGACTGGACAAGGGGAGAGAGAAGGGAGTCAAGATAACAAGAAATGAGTTCTGTGGGGCAGGAGCAAGCTGACACGATCGGTCTACTGGGACAGTTCTGTTTGTGGATTTTGGGTAGGAAGTAGAAGCGGGCCGTCCGAGGTTGGGCGACTATCAGGTTGGAAGCTGTGGGAGGAAGATCCCCAGAGGAGATGTGGTCAGTGACAGTCCTGGAAACAATGGCTTGATGTTCAGTGGTGGGGTCATGGTCCAGGGAGAGGTAGGAGGAAGTGTCTGCGAGTTGACGCTCAGCCTCCGCGAGGTAGAGGTCAGTGCGCCAGACAACAACAGCACCACCCTTGTCAGTGGGTTTGATGACAATGTCAGGGTTGGACCTGAGAGAAAGGAGTGCAGTAAGTTCAGAGAGAGACAGATTAGAATGGGTGAGAGAAGCAGAGAAATCGAGACGACTAATGTCGCGACGACAGTTCTCGATGAAAAGATCAAGAGAAGGTAACAAACCAGAGGGAGGGGTCCAGATGGAGGGAGAATATTGGAGGTGGGTAAAAGGATCCGTTGAACGGGAAGAGGACTCCCGCCCAAAGAAGTGAGCCCGGAGATGAAGACGGCGGAAGAAGAGTTCAGCATCGTGACGAGCCCGAAATTCATTGAGGTGAGGGCGTAAGGGTATGAAACTAAGTCCTTTGCTGAGCACTGAATGTTCAGCATCGGAGAGGGGAAGGTCAGGGGGTATAGTGAATACACGGCTGGGACTGGGATTGGAAGATGGGGTGGGGATGGAGGGTCAGGCAAGGGTGGAGGGTCCTAGATGTGTGTTGGTGTCAATGAGTTGTTGGAGCGTGCGTTCCTTAGCACTTGAGAGATAGAGAAAAAGTTTCTTGTTGAGGCGTCGGATGAGAAAAGTACAGCACAGGAACAGGCCCTTCAGCCCTCCAAGCCTGCGCCGATCATATTGCCCGTCAACTAAAACATTTTGCACTTCCGGGGTCCATATCCCGCTATTCCCATCCTAGTCATGTATTTGTCAGCTGCCTCTTAAACACCACTATCGTATCTGCTTCCACCACCTCCTCTGGCAGCGAATTCCAGACACTCACTACCCACTGCATAAAAAACTTGCCCCGCACATCTCCTCTATAGTTTTCTCCTCAAACCTTAAATCTATGTCCCCTAGTAATTGACTCTTCCATCCTGAGAAAAAGCTTCTGACTATCTACTCTTTCCATGCCACTCATAATTTTGTCAACTTCTATCAAGTTGCCCCTCAATCTCTGTTGCTCTAGTGAGAAGAATCCAAGTTTCTCCAACCTCTCCTCATAGCTAATAACCTCCAGACCTGGTAAACCTCTTCTGCACCCTCCCCAATGCCTCCATATCCTTCTCGTAATTTGGCGACCAGAATTGTGTGCAATGTTCCAAGTGTGGCCTAACCAAGGTTCTATACAGCTGCAGCATGACTTTCCAGCTTTTATACTCAATACCCCTACCAATGAAGGCAAGCATGCCATATGCCTTCCTGACTACTTTATCCATCTGCGTTGCCACTTTCAGTGACCTGTGGACCTGTACACCCAGATCCCTCTGCCCATCAATGCACTTAAGGGTTCTGCCATTTACTGTATAATTCCTGCCTGTATTAGAACTTCCAAAATGTATTACCTCGCATTTGTCTGGATCAAACTCCATCTGCCATTTCTCCGCCCAAGTCTCCAACCGATCTATATCCCGTTGTATCCTTTGACAATCCTCTTCACTATCTGCAACTCCTCCAACCTTTGTGTCGTCTGCAAACTTACTAATTAGCCCAGTTACATTTTCCTCCAAATCATTTATGAATACAAACAGCAAAGGTCCCAGCACTGATCCCTGCGGAACACCATTAGTCACAGCTGTCCATTCAGAAAAGCACCCTTCCACGGCTACCCTTTGTCTTCTATGACCAAGACAATTCTGTATCCATCTTGCCAGCTCACCTCTGAGCCCGTGCGTCTTTACCTTCTGTACCAGTCTGCCATGAGGGACCTTGTCAAAGGCCTTACTGAAATCCATGTATAGAACATCCACTGCCCTTCCATCGTTGATCATCTTTGTCACTTCCTCCAAAACCTCGATCAAGTTAGTGAGACACCACCTCCGCTTCACAAACCTATGCTGCCTCTCACTAATACGCCCACTTGCTTCCAAATGGTACTAAATCCTGTCACAAAGAATCTTCTCCAATAATTTCCCTCCCACTGATGTAAGGCTCACCAGCCTGTAATTTCCTGGATTATCTCTGCTACCCTTCTTAAACAATGGAACAACATTGGCCATTCTCCAGTCCTCTGGGACCTCACCCAGAGCCAGTGAGGATACAAAGATTTCTGTCAAGACCCCAGCAATCTCCTCCCTTGCCTCCCTCAGAACCCTAGGGTAGATCCCATCTGGACCTGGGGACTTATCCACCTTAATATTCTTCAAGACGCCTAACACCTCCTCTTTTTTGATCTCCACATGTTCCAGGCTATCTACACTCTTCTCTATTCAAATTGACCGCTAAGTCCTTCTCTTTGGTGAATACTGATGAGAAGTATTAATTTAGTATCTCTCCCATTTCTTCTGACTATAGCAAACCTAAAATTTGTAATGGAGACCCAGTTTAGTAATGCAATTGACTTTATACATATATGGTGCACTGAGTTCTGTTTTGAATGTCAATTTTGAATTACAAAAATATGGAGTAGATAAGATTTATGACTGAGCTCTTACAATGATGTTTTGCTCATTAATGTCATTTTATTTAAAGTTAAATTTAATACAACCAACAACGACAAAAGAATCAATTTATCTGTTTATTGTGCCTGAGATTTAAACTTAAATCCACAGGTTTTTTTTATTCAAACAGTGACAAACGTTAGCTAGATTCTAAGTTTAGTCTTTGATTTGGGGATGGGTGAGCTTCCGTGAACATGATCCTGGTTTTGAATCTACTAAATCACCTAATTGTCAATGTTTGTTACAGTTACAAGTTGCAAGTGCAGTAAGACCCTAAGATTATCTGTGCTCCTTTGTTTCAAGGCACTCATCACATTCGACAGGGCCAATAAAGCCATGGTGAAAATGAATGATAAGCACCAGAGTTTGGAACAATCTCTGCCTTATTTGATAATAGCAGCCAAGAAAAACTATTATTGCTGCAACTAAAAGCTGCTAGGTTGGCAAATATATGGTTACCAATAAAACACTAAAATAAGTAATAACTTGTCCCACACAAACAAAATCTGGACTCCAATTTTGAAATTAGGAGCATGTTAAAATATGTAAGGAAAATCAGCTGTGAAAAGGAAATATCTGGACATATGACATACCCTACACTCAAAGCTAAATGTTAAATTAATCTGCTTTTTACAAGACTTCAGTAGCCCTTAACTGCATAAAATGATGTATGGGCATAGTAGCTATGATGCAGTACAGTGCATGGGAGAACTGCTAAAGGCACGTACAAAAAAGTTGATCCCCTGAAGTTGTTGGTTGCATTAAGAAACCAAATTACATAAAACTTCCATTTAGTGGCAGGATTTTGACAATTAAAGGTGAGATTACTTTTCTAGAATGGTTGTGGAACATGGTAAACAAGAAGAGTTGTTACTTGATCCATGATCATGTGTTTCCAGTATTTCAGTATCTAATTCTTTCAAGCCATGAGTTATTTATCCTGAAAGAGCCACCTCCAAAAGCAAAATACTGTGGTTGCTGGAAATACTCAGCAGGTCTGGCACCACCTGTGGACAGGGATACAGTTAATGTTTCAAGTTGAAGATGACTCCTCTTCAGAACTGCTGGGTGCTTCCTCCAAATGGTGTTAAACGTGAGGAATACTGAGGGAGGGTGGTAGGTGGTAATTAGTAGTTTCCTTGCCTATGTTTGACCTGTTCTGAAGAAGTCATAGTTGACTTGAAATGTTTCTCTCGCCACAGGTCCTGCCAGGAGCATCTACATCATTTTCCATTTTTATTAGAGCTATCCATGTCAGTCTTACACTAAAGACGGAAGCCATGTGATGTGATAGTGCTCAACATTGAAACTTGGCTTGTGTGTGTGATGAGATACCTCTGCAGAGGATCAGTAGTTTGAATAGGATGTTGGCAGCTCTCTTGATTTTTAGTAGCAGACACTGGATCTGAAGATGCTGGTGTAGAATGGGAATGGTTGTCATGTATGCATGTTTGCTATTGTCTGCAGAAAGCATACAATTCTGCAGCAGCAAATAATGAAATATCTCCTGTTCCCATTAATCACAGCATACATTTATGATCCACTGCTAAGGAGGAATTCGTTTTAATACTGTAAGCTACTGAAGCATTACCAATGATTGTGGATACCAGCCTTATCTTACATTGACAGAAAGTAAGATGCTTATACCTGTGACGACAATATTGACAAATATATTTAGGATGATTACTACTAAAATCAGTAATATGGATCAATTTTCACTTACATAAGCTCTCTCTTATGGTTGATACAGAGCAACAGTTATAATTATATATCAGGTGCTCAAGCCAGGTAATTAGGTCAGGAGCAGCAGAGCGTTTTGCTGTTTTGCCTCCTTCCTCTTTATGCATCGGGCATTGAGTCACTTTATATTCCATGGTCTGTTTTGGGTGACTAGAGTTGCACATTGGAGAGTTTTTAATTTTGTTTGTGCATCTGTCACAGCGGTTCCTCGTGTTTAGGAACATTCAACACCAGAGATCTTTTACATCAGGTGTATCATGAGGTGGTTGAGACGCCTTTGAACTCCATTCAGCTTTCCAACTGTCATCAGGATTGGAGTTGTAGTGTTTAAGGTTTAGCACATGGGTCCAAAGGGGCTTGCACTACTTCAGGGAAGATAGTGGCATAACTCTAATGTCATTGGTCTAGTAATCCAAAAGTTGAGGCTAAAGCACATGGCAGTTGGTGGAAGTTAAATTTAATTATTTAAAATTAAATTAATAACATTTAATTGATTTTAAAAATCTGGAATTCAAAGCTAATTGTAATGGTGACATGAAGCTATTAGCGATTGTTATAAAAACCCATCGGGGTCATTAATGTCCTCTAGGGAAAGAAATCTGCCTTCCTTACCTGGTCCAGCCTACATGTGATTCCAGAGCCATAGCAGTGTGGTTAACTTTTAAGTACCCTCTGAAACGCAAGTCACTCTGTTGTACCAAAGTGTTCCAGAAAAGTCAAAAAGGAATAAAATGGACAGACTTCTTGGCATCAACTTAGGCACCAGAAAGAACAGTACACCCAGCTCTATCAACCCTGCAAAATCCCCCTTACTAACGTCTGGGTGTTTTTGCCAAAATTGGGAGAATTGTACCACAGACTGGTCAAGCAAACTGCCTGACATCATCATATTCACATAATCATACATACAGCCAATGTCTGAGACACCATCATCCATTTGTGTGACCAATCCCACCAGCAGGACACACCCAGCACAGGTGGCTGCATAATGGCATATAAGTGGGAATTGCCCTGGAAGTTCTCAAAATTGACTCTGAACCTCATGAAGTCTCATGGCATCAGGTCAAGTATGGGCGAGGAAACCTATCGATTACCAGTTACCACTCTCAGCTGATGAATCAGTACTCCTCCAGATCATTTGCTACATCATAAATCTGCCTTATTTAATAACATAACTTTGTATTGTGTATTTTTTCCACATAAAGGCTTGTTATTTCAGGGTTCTGCTGTCATACTGTGGCACTGAAAGCTGCTGTGTCCTTCATTTATTGATCACAAAGAACCAGATAGAAATATTGTGATGTTATGACAACGTATTCACCATCTTGGGCGATCGCAAACAAATGTGACTGTTCGCAGCTAATGTGACCCTGGCCCAGGAAGACCATGTACCGGAATTCTGTTAAGATTGGATGCTTGGAAACCTTTGTCCCATAAACTGCGGAATATTGTTTTGAAAGTAATTTTGATGTGGTTAGAGATCCTGCTAAATGCCAATGCTTGAAACGTCATTGAGTGAGCATCAGCAAATACGTCTAGATACATTTTAATAGACGAACTTAGCAGCTAAAAAAGGAAAAACATGTGGCGTTGAATTCACACAATCGATGAATTAATTAAACTCACCTTGAGAAAACATTTTGTTTCGACCAAGAAATGGGAAAACAAAATTCGGGTGGGGGTGTCGGGAATTGAACTCGGTAGCGGGCACTGAGCCCAGTACCAAGGCACTCGCACTGACAACGACCCACATCCCCACCTCTCTGGCCACCCTAATTAAAGGACTTGAAAGAGCTGACCCCGTCATTGACTAATTACTATTTAAAGATTGGATGCGCTAAGGCAGCCGCACAAAATATTGAGCCGCCTTTCTACTGCTCATTATTTGACGGCCGATGAAGATACCAAAAAGTCTGAAAGCTCCACTTGCTCTTCCTTCCAGTCATTTCATCTTTTTCCATCACCATTAACACCCCCTCCCTGCGTAGCAAGAACCATTCTAAAGCTCGAACCACTCTATCATTCTATATCAGTTGGTCAGTCTGCCGAGGCTTCAGCGTCGGTGACTCTGTTCTGTCGCATCTCATCCTATTGATCACAAGTTAATCAAAAATGAGAAAGTGCAATCAATTCATCTTCATTCCTCAAACCTAAACGATCCAATATCTCCAAACTCTTGTCCTATCTAATTTGACTTTCATTATCCTGAGGTTTTTACTGTCTCCAGAGTTCCGTTCCAAGTGTTAAGATCTCGCAGTTTGAAGGATGTCTATCAGTCCTAAAGTTACCTTTGGCTCTTTATCTTATTTCTGTCGATCCTAATGTGGACCTATCCCTCTCCTTGGACCCCAACAACGCTCCAAGAATTAATAATTAAAGCAAAATAATGCGGATGCTGGAAATCTGAAACAAAAACAGAAAATGCTGGAAAATCTCAGCCGGTCTGGTAGCATCTGTGGAGAGAGAAAGAGGTAACATTTCCAGTCGTATCACTCGTCTCGCTCCAAGAATCATTGATTCCTCCAAGTTTGATCTCTTGGACATTCCCCATTTCCTTTCCTCACCATTAGCAGCCATACCTGACTGTAAAAGGCTCAATGTGGTGACTGTGACTTGTGACAGTTCATTGTTGAGGAATTCGGACAAACTGACTGTCGCCTAAACGGACACCAATCCGCCTATTGCTCGGCGTGTCCCACAACAGGCGGAGTGTTTTAGAGCAGAGGTTGATTGTTGCGAGTTCTAGCCGCATGTGAAAGCAATTTAATGTGATTAAATGTAATGTGAGAAATAATACCAAGGCTTGAAACATGAGTAGGTTGAGCATCAGAAAAGATTTCTTAGATGTATTTCTGCATTTTAATACATGAAATTGGGAACAAATATAAAACAATTTATGTATGAATGAAAGTCTCTTTTGTTTTAAGTTGTGGTTGTATTTTTGGATGAAGAAATGTAAAATAAAATTGAGGTGGGGATGCCGGGATTTGAACCCGGGCCTCATGCGCCCAAAGCACACGCTCTGCCTGTTGAGCTACGTCACCACCCCGCTGGCCCCTCCTCATTTAACCCTTTCAAACACCCTTTGCCCACCAGTGAATTAACACAAGGCATGGGGATGGCACCAGGTGATTTGCTGTTTCAGAGGGCCTGCAAGATGGCCCAAACAATCTCCTGTGCTGTAACTATTCAATAAGTTTCTATTCTGGGGCATCTCAGCCGATAGACCACAAGATAGTTACAAAGGAGGAAGGCCATTCGGTTCATCTTAATTCTTCAAATTTAATGATTCCATATCCTGAATCCCTTGTTCTATCCAATGTTTCTTAAATTAGCGCATGGTTTTAGTTTTGACCTCTAAGTCCAGAGGTCTATTCGGAGCATTGATAGCTCTCTGCTTGAAGAATTTCCACTACCAGTCCTAAATTACCTCTGGGTGCTTGTCAAAGTTCCATGGGTCCCAATATGGACCTATCCCTATCCCTGTAAACTCCTGGAATCCCACAAGCAGCATTCCCTCTAATTTTGTTTCAACCATGTGCAGAATCAAATTGGTGCACAGAACATAATTCAAGGTAAAAGAACAGGGGTGGGGTGGTCAGGGTTGAGAGCGCGATTTGGGCTGTCCGCAAAACTATAAAAACAGGCAGGGTGTCGGAGATGGGATGTTCTGAGAGCAGGATTGGAGAGAAGACTTGTGAGTGCAACAAGAGAAAACATACATGCCAATTTTGTAGAAGGGAGCACAATTCAAACTTCTGTAGGATAATTTATCAAAAATCACAACCCTTTAACCCTTTATTAAAAGTACAACTGGAACAATGTTGCTTAAAGTTCCAAGCCTGCAAAGACCAAAAGAAACAATCAATACAGTTGTTACTGCTCACTTATTATCGCATAATGGACCACATATATATTCACATAATGAAAGAAACTAAATTAATTATTTCATCCAGCTGGATCATTCCATTTCAGATCGAAACAGCCCAGTCAGTTGAACCATATTATTCGATACTACTTCAAATCAAATCAGATAATGATAAATGGATTAAGATAAATGTTAAATTATAGATCCTGGACATTTAATTGCACCTACAATAGCATATGTATTCTCAACTACTGGCTCGTGCTATGTGGCATCCAGCCTTGCTCTGATCTATAACTATTTCATTTCTACAAAAACACTAACTTTAGACACCAGATAAAACTGGTGTAACCTCTGGTATTGGCATATTCAAACTGTTAGGATTTCTACATAAATTCTAGTGCAGTGTTACTGAAACATAAGCTGTGTAATTTATGCAACCCAAAATATACGCTCAGATAACGAAAGGCACTGCTTCCTGGCAGAGAGCCTGCTACACATGTTCAAAGGTAAGGAGCAATAATTAAGCCAAAATACAATTAGTATTTCAATGATAAATACTAAACACACAAATTTTAAAAGGTGGGGAAACAAGATGGAAAGATTATATTTAAACTTTTAATATTGGCAATAATTCAACTAGTTGCTGACACCAGAAGCGATGGCCTATCATGGGCTTTCCATTGGAAAAAATAGTCATTGCTGTTCACTACCAAGATAAGGCTGGGAAAGCTTCACAAGACAGCTCTGGAGACTGCAGCATCTCGGAACCATCAGCTGCTCATGACATTCAGTATCGACTCAGGTTACTATAATGCTTCAGGGGATGACTGATAACACACCATATTTGCCATTCCACCTACCCTCTTTCCACCCGTGTCGCAAGGTGTGGCCATGCAATTGAGCCTTGAGCAGGACCCTCCCAGCTGCACACTGTCATTGCGCAACAGATGGAGCAGGCCTGCAGGGTAGTTAATGGTCATCTGGGCGTGAGATAAACCAAAGACAGGCTACCTAGCATTCATCCAAACCCACTGACCTCCCGCCAGCATTAGGCACTGACAAGATAGCAAGTATGCTTCCTCTCCGTAAGACAAACATATATGTAGGAGACCATTCCAACCTGGAAACCTTATGTGCCTTTTCTTTTTATAATTCTCATGTCACAATGTCTCACAAAAGGGAAAGTAGGGAAGGAGCGGGAGGGGCTGCATTCTGCTTCAATGACCAGGGTCTCCAGATCCCTGTGGAGGAGGTCCAGAGACGGTGCTCCATATTAAATACACTGGCCCCCGTAAGCTGCCACAGCAACCAAGAGGGCATGGCAAGAGATACCCTCTGCCCTCAGCACAGTAGGGATCATGGAAGGTCTTGAATTCAATGTAGGAAAAGGCTCAGTGATCTGTTGACCTCCGGCAGGGAGTTGGTTGACACAATCACAAAGAGGTCCACGTGATAGTTCACATCTCAATGCTGTAGCTATGCTGGGAGACTGGCACATATCTCCCCGAAAGCCTGCAGGTTTGCATGTCCACGCCACTCCTGGAGATGTACACAGTAGAGGTGGGAATGTCCACTGTGATGCACTGCCTAATTCAAGCGATTTTTCCCAGGTCCCAGCACTGCTCGCCACCTCATCTGATGGGCATCAGGAGGGGGATGAGATGTTTGAGGAGGCAGCATCACATCTAACTAGCACACAGTCCAACACAGATACTACACATCGGAGGGATGTAGCATGCATGTAGTTGGTAGTACTGAGTGAAATGCACCACACCAGAGTGCAGGAGATGGTGTCGGAGTCTGAAACATCCGTGCACAGGCCCCCTGGGAGGACGGAGGAAAGTCACAATGATGCAGCAGCGAGCAAGAAGGTAGAGCCTCCGGAGTTGCCTGTTGGAACAACAGTATTTGGGCCATCAGCAGCATCCATGGGGCAATGCAAGCACATGCACTCAAGTGGAGGTGTCCATGGTGATGATGAGCTCCACCTTGTCTCAGGAGCTCGACCACAAGAGCTCCAAGATCACAAGAATGGCCAATCTCATGCAGGGACACATGCAGCACCACTCGGAGTAGATGCAAGTGCAACACAACTTCCTGCAAAGAAAACAAGGCTCACTCAGTAGCTTGGAGCAGTTAGTTCAAAGCATGAGTGCTGGCACCCATGGAATACATGAGAAGCTGTGCTCCCTTAATAGGACATTCACATTGGTGGCATAGCAGTTGCTGGAATGGAGGTCTGTAGTGCTCTAGCAGCCAGCCCCAAGCTAACCCACCTGAAAGCCAACTTAGGGCTATGGAGGTTAATGTGGGTGAAGGTTCTGAGAGCATTTCAGCACCCTCATCTAACTAACCAGCCCCTCAACACAGCCCTCATCTGCTCTACTTGTGCCACTGACAATGCTACCCCTGCAGAAATGCAGATGCTACAGTCTGCAAATTGGACCCTAACAGACCCCTCCATGACGAGGCTTCTCAATGCCATTTTGCACTAGAGTTGAGCAGCCTGAATACACCTCTTCCGAGGCAACATGGTGGGGGAGCACTTCATAGCAGTGTCTGCAAGCACAGGGTGCTGCGTCGCTTCCAACAATAATGGGTTCACTGGGATTTCTTTTCATATCACTTTCCACATATCACAATTAAGCACTTTGTAAATAAATTTCACTATCGCCAAATATGCTTTGATATGCTTTTCTACACTCCTGTCCTCAATGAGAATGTTAGCTGAATGAAGGCAGTTCTTACCAGTGGCACTGAAGACTGCAAGCTAAAGTCCATTTCTCATTGACACCATCACGAGCAAGGATGTGACCTTGGTAATGCAAGGCTTTTTTCTCCTCTAAACCTTCAGGTAAGGCAGTAGTACACCAAGGGTTGTGGGTTGAGATGCTCCTTCAGCATTTCTTGCCCATCAATTATTGTCCTTAAGGTGGGGGATGAGGAGAAGATCATCAATGATCAGACTTAAAGGGCACTCTCAGCATAGTGGGCATGGGTTAAGTTGGCACAGGATGGCATTTAGACCAGCTCATTGACAGCCATTAACATATATGTGCAGGCTCCAGGTTGTAAACAATGACCCCTTCCTGCAAATATTCAGCTGTGGCTACATGGGCCTGGCCCTCTGCTGATCTGCCATTGCCACCGTCTTCCTCTTCCTCCATGTCAGATCAAGGCTTTGTCCTGCTGCTCCTCATTCTCGTCCTCCTTAGGCGTTGCAGTTAAATGCCTGGCTTCTGCCCCCTCTGATTGCAAGTCCCTCTGCTGGACCATATTGTGTGGCCTGCAGCACACCACTACTGTTCAGGAGGACTTTGCAGGGGACTACTGTAGAGCTCCTCCAGAACAATCAAAGCATCTGAAGCACAATTTCAGGATACCAGTAAAAAGCTTTGTACTTAAGGTCAATACATGGCTGTTGTTATACCATGCGTTCGGGCTCCAGGTGCGGGCACCTAAAGAGAGTCATTAGCTCCCTCCTTAAGGACTCCTGCTGGGTCCCAGAAGAAAACCATGGACCTGTGTTGGTGTTTCAAAAAGGTGACACAGTTGTAAACACCTCAGGATAAATTACTAATGGCAGCATTCAGGCTATCATGTACAGACGTGCAGAAAAGCCTTGGTGTGGTCACACACAACCTGCACATTCAGGATTGGATGGAGTTCCTGTTCAAGAAGGTGTCAGGTTGATGAGTTGGTGCCTTTATGGCAACATGGGTGCAGTCAATAGACCCCTGCAATTGAGGAAAGCCTGCTAATTCTGCAAATACCTAGGTCCTCTGCAACGCCTCATCCATTAGAAAGTGAATATGTACCCCCGCCCAAGCAAAGAGGGCTTCAGTGACTGCCTTAATGCAGCTGGTGCACAGCTCATGAGGTGCTTCAGTGGTCTCCTGTTGATCCCTGAAAAGAGACAGCAGCATAAAAATTCAGGGTAATGGTTACCTTGCGAGCCACTGGCAAGTCATGAGGATGGGCAGATTGGGGTGCGACATATTGTTGAACCATGGCACATATGTCAGTGGCCAATTCCTACGTTCACCTGAATTGTTATCTGCATTGCTTCTCTGTAACATTTCTCCTCTGCAGTTAGTGGACTATTACCTCGGGGAAAATTTGTTGTTGTCCTCCTCCTCCTCCTTCCTGGTGAGCGCTGTGCAGTCTCCAACTCCTGGGCTTGTCCCTTCCCTGTCGCTTCACGTTGGATCACACGTACATGCTTCCAAGGCATGAATGTGCAAAGATGCCATCCCCATTTTGCAGCTTCTTTGCCACAATGCACACACTTCCCTTCTCTGGAATATTTCTTCTTACCACCTGGGTGTCTGAGTCACAAGCAGCTAACATTTCTGCCCTTCCAAGGGCACAGGTCCTGCCCTCCAACTCCCATGGGTGTCAGCCACACACCTATGACTTGATTTGCTGAAGTTACAGGGCACTTGATTAACATTTTTAAACCTATAATCCATATTGGTATCTGACCTCATCAGAGAACCCTGGTCAGTTTAGACCTTCTCCTCAAATGTATGAAGCCCATCAGTCGTGTTTCAGAAACGTTGGCGACAAGAATCATTTCTAACTGAAGGAAGCTGCACTTTTCAATGCGCCGCTGCCTCCATGAACCCTGCATGTGCAATGAACATCCCGCCACCATGCCCCCCTTGGTGGGTGCCAGGTTCAAGGGCAGCAATTCCACAATCAGGGCTCTGGCACCATTTTGGGTAAGGCGCTGAGCTTCCAGCTACACCGAAATTCAACCCAAATGCTCTTCAGTCAGGCAGAAACAACCCATAAGGAACTTCAGATTCCAAAGCATGTCCCTAACTATTAAACGTGTAAGGATGCACAGAAACTGCAATCAGTTATCACCAAATAACTTTTTAAAATGGGCAGAAAATCGTCACCAAGAAAATTCCAACGAACAAAATGCAATCGGCTTCCAAAACTATCCTGCCGCAGAAAGGCGACCTTTTTGTAAACGGAAAAGTTTCTGTCCAAGAGGTGAGCAGTAAAGCACAGTAACCTGAGCCAGCTCCTCGCCAGCCTCCCTCCTCCCAAACCCTCAGGACAACTTACCGCCGGCCCTGGCCTCAGCCGCCCTCCCGTCTCCACCCAACATCTGACTGCGGCAGGGCCTGAGATTTTAAACTCCCTCCCCTTCTCCGGCCACACTCCCTCGCCTCCTCGGCCGGCCTGAGTATGGGGAAAAGAAGCGAGCAGCTGCTCCTCGCCGCCTCTGTGAGCCTCGGCGCTCCTTCAGGCGGACATTTTGTTTCCAAAGGAGGGGGTGGGGGGGGGGGGGGGTGCGGGGAGAGAGAGGAGTGGAGACCGCCTCACCGCTCACTCTCACATACTGTAACCCTCCGAGCAGCGCTGCGGCTCACGAAATAGTGCCTTCTCCGACCGGTTGTTGGGGAGGGGTTGGGGCTGAGGTTATAGAGTCATCCAGCACAGAAACAGGACATTCGGCCCATCGTGTCGGTGCCGTCCCTCAAGCAACTACCCATTCTAATCCCATTTTCCAGCACTTGGCCTGTGCTCGGCTGCTATAATTTAGAGGGAACATAGATTACACCCTCTCTCCGCTTCTTCCTTCAACAGAGGCCCGAACAATCCCCATCCACCACTACCCTCCTCCGTCTGGCTGAACTTGTTCTCTCACTGAACAATTTCTCCTTAAATTCCTCTCACTTCCTCCAAATAAAAGTTGTGGCTATGGGTATCCACATGGGCCCCAGCTATGCCTGTCTCTTTATGGGCTATGTGGAACAACAGCACCTCATCTTCAGACTAGGCACTTTACAGCCTACCGGGCTGAATATTGAATTCAACAACTTTAGGTCTTGAACTCCCTCCTCCATCCCCACCCCCTTTCTGTTTCTTCCCCCTTCCTTTTGTTTTTTCCAATAAATTACATAGATTTTTCTTTACCCACTTATTTCCATTATTTAAAAATATTTTTAAATCTTTTATACTCCCCCCACCCCTACAAGAGCTATACCTTGAGTGCCCTACCATCCATTCTTAATTAGCACATTCGTTTAGATAATATCACCAACTTCAACACCTCTGTGTTCTTTTGTCTTTTGATGATCTGCTCCCATCACTGCTTGCTTGTCCCTACAACCACACCACCCCCTTCCCCCCACCAACCCCCCCACCCCCCAACACCTTAAACCAGCTTATGTTTCACCCCTTTCCTGGGATTCACCTAGTTCTGTTGAAGGGTGAGGAGAACTTGAAAAATCAACTCTTTTCTTCTCCACCGATGCTGCCAGACCTGCTGAGCTTTTCCAGGTAATTCTGTTTTTGTTTCGGATTTCCAGCATCCGCAGTTTTTTCTTTTTATTCCTTGTTGCAGTCCTACTCCAACCCCCTCCCACAACTCTTTCTCCAGTGCATCGATGATTGCTTCAGTGCTGCTTCATGCTCTCGTCTGGACCTGGAAAAATTTATTAATTTTGCTTCCAATTTCGACCCCTCCATCATTTTCACATGGTCCATCTCTGACACTTCCCTTCCCTTCCTTGACCTCTCTGTCTCAATTTCTGCTGATAGACTGTCCACCAATATTCATTACAAGCCTACCGGCTCCCACAGCTACCTCCACTACAGCTCCTCACACCCCTCTTCCTGTAAGGACTCCATCCCATTCTCTCAGTTAATTCGCCTCCATCATGTCTGTTCTGATGATGCCACTTTCAAAAACAATGCCTCTGACATGTCTTCCTTCTTCCTTAACCGAGGTTTTCCACCCACAGTGGTTCACAGGATCCTCAAACGCATCGGGGCCATCTCCTGCGCATCTGCCCTCACACCTTCCTCTCCCTCCCAAAACCATGATGGGGTCCCCCTTGTCCTCACTTATCATCCCACCAGTCTCTGCATTCAAAGGATCATCCTCTGCCATTTCCACCAAGTCCAGCATGATGCCACCACCAAAAACATCTCTTCATCACCCCCCCCACCCCCACCACCCAGCAGCATTCCGCAGGGATTGTTCCCTCCGGGACACCCTGGTCCACTCCTCCATCAACCCCTACACCTCAACCCCTTCCCATGCAATCGCAGAAGGTGCAACACCTGCCCCTTTACTTCGCCTCTCCTCATCCTCCAAGGGCCCAAACACTCCTTTCAAGTAAAGCAGCATTTCACTTGCATTTCACTCAATTTAGTCTATTGCTTTCACTGCTCCCAATGCGGTTTCCTCCATATTGGAGAGACCAAACGCAGACTGGGTGACTGCAGACCTCCCTGTCGCTTGCCATTTCAACACACCACCTGCTCTCATGTCCTCATGTCCGTCCTTCGCCTGCTGCAATGTTCCAGTGAAGCTCAACGCAAACTGGAAGAACAGCACCTCATCTTCCGACTAGGCACTTTACAGCCTTCTGGAATGAATATTGAGTTTAACAATTTTAGATTATGAACTCTCTCCTCCATCCCCACCCCCTTTCCGATCCCCATTTTTTACAATAATTTATATAGATTTTTCTTTTCCCACCCATTTCCATTATTCTTAAATGTATTACCATCCATCGTTTTATCTCTACCTTTTAGCCTATTTTGATCCTTTACCCCCCACCCCACCCCCACTAGGGCTATCTGTACCTTGTTCGTCCTGTTTTCTACCCTTAATGTCACCTATTAGCACATTCCTTAGATAATATCACCACCTCCAGCACCTCTTTATCCTTTTGTCTATGACATATTTTGGTTATCTCCACCTATCACTGGCCCTCTCTCCAACTCTACCTGTCCCACCCACCCCCCCTTAAACCAGCTTATATTTCACCTCTCTTCAATTTTTCCCTGGTTCTGTTGAAGAGTCATACGGACTCGAAACGTTAACTGTGTTCCTCTCCGCAGATGCTGTCCGACCTGCTGAGTTTTTCCAGGTATTTTTATTTTGGATTTCCAACATCTGCAGTTTTTTTTGCTTTTATCAATCGATTACAGCCTTCCTGGATTTAAACGTTCCTCCAGCTTTGGACGTAGAGAGCTTTAATATAATTTAATATAACCAGCGATAAGCTCTCTGGTTTATTTTCCTTCCGTTTCCTATGTCATGCATCATCTCTGGCTCCGACGACAGGCTGACAACCTGCTCTCGAGTCATAACCAGATCTGCTGGAAGAGGAACCACTGGGACTTGCATGAAAGCAACTTCTGTTCACCTACATCATCATGGGGAGGTGGGGGGATAAACTCACCTGATGGAAGGTGCATGGTCAGAACCCACTCGATTTCTTATGAAATTTAATCCCGGAGGAACAAAACATCCTGCGTTTGTTTTAAATAGCGTTAGAGATAATGCTGTGCGTCTCTAGCTTGAAAACAAGTCGAATTTAAAATAGGATCTCCCAGAAGCAGAATTGTCCGCGAATCTCAGCAATTTTCAAAATGAACCCGAATGACCAAATGAGTCGGAACTGACTTGTCACAAACTCTGATGTAGCAAGTGGTCGCCCAAGGAGGAAAATCAAGAAATTCAGACTGTGTCCAGACGAAATGTTGTAGAACTCCGATCAATTCATTCAGTCCCTGGTGCAGAAGGGAACCCCATAGACCCCAGGAAAAATCACATCTCATATAATCCAGGGAACCAGGCAGAACCGTTCATCATAAATCTGCCTTATTTAATAAAATATAACTTTGTATTGTGTTATTGTTAACATAAATGCTTGTTATTTTAGGGTGTTTTAAAGCGCTTAGCACTAATTCCTGATAACACAAGAGGAATTGCAGGACTACAGTGGGGTTTGTAAATGCAGCCGGGTTCTGCTCTAATATTGCGGCACGGAAAGCTGTTGTGTCCTTCATTTCTTGTTCACAAAGAACCAGACAGAAAGAAATAATGTGATGTTAAGCATATAAAATTATGAGGGGCATAGATAGGGAAGACAGGAAGGAAGTTTTCCCCTTGGTGGAGGGATCAATAACCAGTCGGCATAGATTTAAGAACAAAGAAAAGTACAGAACAAAAAGAGAATTACCTGGAAAAACTCAGCAGGTCTGGCAGCATCGGCGGAGAAGAAAAGAGTTGACGTTTCGAGCCCTCACCCTTCAACAGCACTAGGTGAATCTAAGGGTGAAATATACGCTGGTTTAAGGTGTGTGTGTGTGTGTGTGGGTGGGGGGCGGGTTGGGTGGGGGCAGAGACGTGGAGGGGGGTGGTGTGGTTGTAGGGACAAGCAAGCAGTGATGGGAGCAGATCATCAAAAGATGTCACAGACAAAAGAACAAACGAACACATAGGTGTTGAAGTTGGTGATATTATCTAAACGAATGTGCTAATTAAGAATGGATGGTAGGGCACTCAAAGTATAGCTCTAGCGGGGGTGGGGGGAGAATAAAAGATGTAAAAATATTTAAAAATAATGGAAATAGGTGGGAAAAGAAAAATCTATATAATTTAATGGAAAAAACAAAAGGGGGAAACAGAAAGGGGATGGAGGAGGGAGCTCACGACCTAAAGTTGTTGAATTCAATATTCAGTCCAGAAGGCTGTAAAGTGCCTAGTCGGAAGATGAGGTGCTGTTCCTCCAGTTTGCGTTGGGCTTCACTGGAACAATGCAGCAAGCCAAGGACAGACATGTCGGCAAGAGAGCAGGGTGGAGTGTTAAAATGGCAAGCGACAGGGAGGTTTGGGTCATTCTTGCGGACAGACCGCAGGTGTTCTGCAAAGCGGTCGTCCAGTTTATGTGTGGTCTCTCCAATGTAGAGGAGACCACATTGGGAGCAACGAATGCAGTAGACTAAGTTGGGGGAAATGCAGCTTCACTTGAAAGGAGTGTTTGGGCCCTTGGATGGTGAGGAGAGAAGAAGTGAAGGGGCAGGTGTTGCATGTTTTGCGTGGGCATTGGGTGGTGCCATATGAGGGGGTTGAGGAGTAGGGGGTGATGGAGGAGTGGACCAGGGAGTCCCGGAGGGAACAATCCCTACGGAATGCCGACAGGTTGGGGGTGAAGGGAAGATGTGTTTGGTAGAATCATGCTGGAGTTGGCGGAAATGGCAGAGGATGATCCTTTGAATGCGGAGGCTGGTGTGGTGATAAGTGAGGACAAGAGGGACCCTATCATGGTTCTGGGAGGGAGAGGAAGGCATGAGGGCGGATACGCGGAAGAGGGGCCAGACACAGTTGAGGGCCCTGTCAACGACCGTGGGTGGAAAACCTCGGTTAAAGAAGGAGGAGGACATGTCAGAGGAACTGTTTTTTAGAAGGTAGCATCATCAGAACAGATGCGACGGAGGCGAAGGAACTGAGAGAATGGGATGGAGTCCTTACAGGAAGCAGGGTGTGAGGAGCTGTAGTCGAGGTAGCTGTGGGAGTCGGTGAGTTTGTAACGGATATTGGTGGACAGTCTATTACCAGAGATTGAGACAGAGAGGTCAAGGAAGGGAAGGGAAGTGTCAGAGATGGACCACGTGAAAATGATGGAGGGATGGAGATTGGAAGCAAAATTAATACATTTTTCCAAGTCCCGACAAGAGCACGAAGCAGCACCAAAGTAATCATCGATGTACCAGAGAAAGAGTTGTGGAAGGGGGCCGGAGTAGGACTGGAACAAGAAATGTTCCACATACCCCATTAAGAGACAGGCATAGCTGGGGCCCATACAGGTAGCCATAGCCACACCTTTATTTGGTGGAAGTGAGAGGAGTTGAAGGAGAAATTGTTCAGTGTGAGAACAAGTTCAGCCAGATGGAGGAGAGTAGTGGTGGATGGGGATTGTTTGGGCCTCTGTTCGAGGAAGAAGCTAAGGGCACTCAGACCATACTGGTGGGGGATGGAGGTGTACAGGGATTGGACATCATGGTGAAGAGGAAGCGGTTGGGGCCAGGGAACTGGAAATTGTTGATATGACGTAAGGTGTCAGAGGAATCACGGATGTAGGTGGGAAGGGACTGGACAAGGGGAGAGAGAAGGGAGTCAAGATAACGAGAAATGAGTTCTGTGGGGCAGGAGCAAGCTGACACGATCGGTCTACCGGGACAGTTCTGTTTGTGGATTTTGGGTAGGAGGTAGAAGCGGGCCGTCCGAGGTTGGGCGACTATCAGGTTGGAAGCTGTGGGAGGAAGATCCCCAGAGGAGATGAGGTCAGTGACAGTCCTGGAAACAATGGCTTGATGTTCAGTGGTGGGGTCATGGTCCAGGGAGAGATAGGAGGAAGTGTCTGCGAGTTGACGCTCAGCCTCCACGAGGTAGAGGTCAGTGCGCCAGACAACAGCACCACCCTTGTCAGCGGGTTTGATGACAATGTCAGGGTTGGACCTGAGAGAAAGGAGTGCAGTAAGTTCAGAGAGAGACAGGTTAGAATGGTTGAGAGAAGCAGAGAAATTGAGACGACTAATGTCGCGACGACAGTTCTCAATGAAAAGATCAAGAGAAGCTAACAATCCAGAGGGAGGGGTCCAGGTGGATGGAGAATATTGGAGGTGGGTAAAAGGATCCGTTGAACAGGGAGAGGACACCTGCCCAAAGAAGTGAGTCTGGAGACGAAGACGGCGGAAGAAGAGTTCAGCATCATGCCAAGCCCGAAATTCATTGAGGTGAGGGCGTAAGGGTATGAAACTAAGTCCTTTGCTGAGCACTGAATGTTCAGCATCGGAGAGGGGAAGGTCAGGGGGTATCGTGAATACACGGCTGGGGCTGGGATTGGAAGTGGGGTGGGGATGGAGGAACAGGCAGGTGTGGAGGGTCCTAGATGGGTGTTGGTGTCAATGAGTCGTTGGAGCTTGCGTTCCTTAGCACTTGAGAGAAAGAGAAAAAGTTTCTTGAGGCATCAGATGAGAAAAAGTACAGCACAGGAACAGGCCCTTCGGCCCTCCAAGCCTGCGCCGAACATATTGCCCGTCAACTAAAACATTTTGCACTTCCGGGGTCCATATCCCTCTATTCCCATCCTAGTCATGTATTTGTCAAGCTGCCTCTTAAACACCACTATCGTATCTGCTTCCACCACCACCTCTGGCAGCGAATTCCAGACACTCACTACCCACTGCATAAAAAACTTGCCCCGCACATCTCCTCTATAGCTTTCTCCTCTCACCTTAAATCTATGTCCCCTAGTAATTGACTCTTCCATCCTGGGAAAAAGCTTCTATCTACTCTTTCCACGCCACTCATAATTTTGTCAACTTCTATCAAGTCGCCCCTCAATCTCCGTTGCTCTAGTGAGAACAATCCGAGTTTCTCCAATCTCTCCTCATAGTTAATAACCTCCAGACCTGGTAAACCTCTTCTGCACCCTCTCCAACGCCTCCATATGCTTGTGGTAATGTGGCGACCAGAATCGTACAGAATGTTCCAAGTGTGGCCTAACCAAGGTTCTATACAGCTGCAGCATGACTTTCCAGCTTTTATACTCAATACCCCTACCAATGAAGGCAAGCATGCCACATGCCTTCCTGACTACCTCATCCACCTGCGACGCCACTTTCAGTGACCTGTGGACCTGTACACCCAGATCCCTCTGCCCATCAATGCACTTAAGGGTTCTGCCATTTACTGTATAATTCCTACCTATATTAGAACTTCCAAAATGCATTAGCTCGCATTTGTCCGGATTAAACTCCATCTGCCATTTCTCCGCCGAAGTCTCCAACCGATCTATATCCCATTGTATCCTTTGACAATCCTCTTCACTATCTGCAACTCCTCCAACCTTAGTGTCGTCTGCAAACTTACTAATTAGCCCAGTTACATTTTCCTCCAAATCATTTATGAATACAAACAGCAAAGGTCCCAGCACTGATCCCTGCGGAACACCACTAGTCACAGCTGTCCATTCAGAAAAGCACCCTTCCACGGCTACCCTTTGTCTTCTATGACCAAGACAATTCTGTATCCATCTTGCCAGCTCACCTCTGAGCCCGTGCGTCTTTACCTTCTGTACCAGTCTGCCACGAGGGACCTTGTCAAAGGCCTTACTGAAATCCATGTATATAACATCCACTGCCCTTCCATCGTTGATCATCTTTGTCACTTCCTCCAAAACCTCGATCAAGTTAGTGAGACACCACCTCCGCTTCACAAACCTATGCTGCCTCTCACTAATATGCCCACTTGCTTCCAAATGGTACTAAATCCTGTCACAAAGAATCTTCTCCAATAATTTCCCTCCCACTGATGTAAGGCTCACCAGCCTGTAATTTCCTGGATTATCCCTGCTAGCCTGCTGAAACAATGGAACAACATTGACCATTCTCCAGTCCTCTGGAGCCTCACCCGTAGCCAGTGAGGATACAAAGATTTCTGTCAAGACCCCAGCAATCTCCTACCTTGCCTCCCTCAGAACTCTAGAGTAGATCCCATCTGGACCTGGGGACTTATCCACCTTAATATTCAAGACGCCTAACACCTCCTCTATTTTGATCTCCACATGATCCAGGCTATCTACACTCTTCTCTATTCAAATCGACCGCTAAGTCCTTCACTTTGGTGAATACTGATGAGAAGTATTAGCTTATTATCTCTCCCATTTCTTCTGGCTATAGCAAACCTAAAATTTGTAATGGTGACCCAGTTTTGTAATGCAATTGACTTTATACAGATATGGTGCACTGAGTTCTGTTTTGAATGTCAATTTTGAATTACAAAAATATGGAGTAGATAAGATTTATGACTGAGCTCTTACAATGATGTTTTGCTCATTAATGTCATTTTATTTAAAGTTAAATTTAATACAAACAGCAAGGACAAAAAAAACAATTTATCTGTTTATTGTGCCTGAGATTTAAACTTAAAGCCACAGGTTTTTTTTTATTCAAACAGTGACAAACGTTAGCTACATTCAAAGCTTAGTCTTTGATTTGGGGATGGGTGAGCTTCTGTGAACATGATCCTGGTTTTGAATCTGCTAAACAACCTAATTGTCAATGTTTGCTACAGTTACAAGTTGCAAGTGCAGTAAGACCCTAAGATTATCTGTGCTCCTTTGTTTCAAGACACTCATCACATTCGACAGGGCCAATAAAGCCATGGTGAAAATGAATGATAAGCACCAGAGTTTGAAACAATCTCTGCCTTATTTGATAATAGCAGCCAAGAAAAACTGTTATTGCTGCAACTAATAGCTGCTAGGTTGGCAAATATATGGTTACCAATAAAACACTAAAATAAGTAATAACTTGTCCCACACAAACAAAATCTGGACTCCAATTTTGAAATTAGGAGCATGTTAAAATATGTAAGGAAAATCAGCTGTGAAAAGGAAATATCTGGACATATGACATACCCTACACTCAAAGCTAAATGTTAAATTAATCTGCTTTTTACAATATTTCAGTAGCCCTTAACTGCATAAGAAGTTGTATGGACATAGTAGCTATGATGCAGTAAAGTGTATGGGAGAACTGCTAATGGCACGTACAAAATAGTTGGTCCCCTGAAGTTGTTAGTTGCATTAAGAAACCAAAGTACATAAAACTAGCATTTAGTGGCAGGATTTTGACAATTAAAGGGGAGATTTGTTTTCTAGAATGGTTGTGGAACATGGTAAACAAGAAGAGTTGTTACTTGATCCATGAACATGTGTTTCCAGTATTTCAGTATCTAATTCTTTCAAGCCATGAGTTATTTATCCTGAAAGAGCCACCTCCAAAAGCAAAATACTGTGGTTGCTGGAAATACTCAGCAGGTCTGGCACCACCTGTGGACAGGGATACAGTTAATGTTTCAAGTTGAAGATGACTCCTCTTCAGAACTGCTGGGTGCTTCCTCCAAATGGTGTTAAACGTGATGAATACTGAAGGAGGGTGGTAGGTGGTAATCAGTAGCTTCCTTACCTATGTTTGACCTGATCTGAAGAATTCATAGTTGACTTGAAATGTTTCTCTCGCCACAGGTACTGCCAGGAGTATCTACATCATTTTCCATTTTTATTAGAGCTATCCATGTCAGTCTTACTCTAAAGACAGAAGCCATGTGATGTGACAGTGCTCAACATTGAAACTTGGCTTGTGTGATGAGATACCTCTGTAGAGGATCAGAAGTTTGACTAGGATGTTGGCAGCTCTCTTGATTTTTAGTAGCAGACACTGGATCTGAAGATGCTGGTGTAGAATGGGAATGGTTGTCATGTATGCATGTATGCTATTGTCTGCAGAAAGCATACAATTCTGCAGCAGCAAATAGTGAAATATCTCCTGTTCCCATTAATCACAGCATACGTTTATGATCCACTGCTAAGGAGGAATTCGTTTTAATACTCAAGTCTCATGTGCATCTGTTACAAAGGTTCCTTGTGGTTAGGAACATTCAACACCAGAGATCTTTTACATCAGGTGTATCATGAGGTGGTTGAGACGACTTTGAACTCCATTCAGCTGTCCAACTGTCATCAGGATTGGAGTTGTAGCATTTAAGGTTAAGCACATGGGTCCAAAGGGGCTTGCACTACTACAGGGAAGACAGTGGCATAACTCTAATCTGATTGGTCTAGTAATCCAAAAGTTGAGGCTAAAGCACATGGCAGTTGGTGGAATTTAAATTTAATTATTTAAAATTAAATTAATAACATTTAATTGATTTTATAAGTCTGGAATTCAAAGCTAATTGTAATGGTGACATGAAGCTATTAGCGATTGTTCTAAATACCCATCGGGGTCATTAATGTCCTCTAGGGAAAGAAATCTGCCTTCCTTACCTGGTCCAACCTACATGTGATTCCAGATCCATAGCAGTGTGGTTAACTTTTAAGTACCCTCTGAAACGCAAGTCACTCTGTTGTACCAAAGTGTTCCAGAAAAGTCAAAAAGGAATAAAATAGACAGACTTCTTGGCATCAACTTAGGCACCAGAAAGAACAGCACACCCAGCTCTATCAACCCTGCAAGGTCCCCCTTACTAACATCTGGCTGTTTTTGCCAAAATTGGGAGAATTGTACCACAGACTGGTCAAGCAAACTGCCTGACATCATCATATTCACATAAGCATACATACAGCCAATGTCTGAGACACCATCATCCATTTGTGTGACCAATCCCGCCAGCAGGACACACCCAGCACAGGTGGCTGCACAATGGTATACAAGTGGGAATTGCCCTGAGAGTTCTCAAAATTGAATCTGAACCTCATGAAGTCTCATGGCATCAGGTCAAGTATAGGTGAGGAAACCTATCGATTACCACCTAACGCTCTCATAGCTGATGAATCAGGACTCCTCCAGATCATTTGCTACATCATAAATCTGCCTTATTTAATAACATAACTTTGTATTGTGTATTTTTTCCACATAAAGGCTTGTTATTTCAGGGTTCTGCTGTCATACTGTGGCACTGAAAGCTGCTGTGTCCTTCATTTATTGATCACAAAGAACCAGATAGAAATATTGTGATGTTATGACAACGTATTCACCATCTTGGGCGATCGCAAACAAATGTGACTGTTCGTAGCTAATGTGACCCTGGCCCAGGAAGACCATGTACCGGAATTCTGTTAAGATTGGATGCTTGGAAACCTTTGTCCCATAAACTGCGGAATATTGTTTTGAAAGTAATTTTGATGTGGTTAGAGATCCTGCTAAATGCCAATGCTTGAAACGTCATTGAGTGAGCATCAGCAAATACGTCTAGATACATTTTAATAGACGAACTTGGCAGCTAAAAAACGAAAAACATGTGGCGTTGAATTCACACAATCGATGAATTAATTAAACTCACCTTGAGAAAACATTTTTTTTCGACCAAGAAATGGGAAAACAAAATTCGGATGGGGGTGTCGGGAATTGAACTCGGTAGCGAGCACTGAGCCCAGTACCAAGGCACTCGCACTGACAACGACCCACATCCCCACCTCTCTGGCCACCCTAATTAAAGGACTTGAAAGAGCTGACCCCGTCATTGACTAATTACTATTTAAAGATTGGATGCGCTAAGGCAGCCGCACAAAATATTGAGCCGCCTTTCTACTGCTCATTATTTGACGGCCGATGAAGATACCAAAAAGTCTGAAAGCTCCACTTGCTCTTCCTTCCAGTCATTTCATCTTTTTCCATCACCATTAACACCCCCTCCCTGCGTAGCACGAACCATTCTAAAGCTCGAACCACTCTTATCATTCTATATCAGTTGGTCAGTCTGCCGAGGCTTCAGCGTCGGTGACTCTGTTCTGTCGCATCTCATCCTATTGATCACAAGTTAATCAAAAATGAGAAAGTGCAATCAATTCATCTTCATTCCTCAAACCGAAACGATCCAATATCTCGAAACGCTTGTCCTATCTAATTTGACTTTAATTATCCTGAGGTTTTTACTGTCTCCAGAGTTCCGTTCCAAGTGTTAAGATCTCGCAGTTTGAAGGGTGTCTATCAGTCCTAAAGTTACCTTTGGCTCTTTATCTTATTTCCGTCGATCCTAATATGGACCTATCCCTCTCCTTGGAACCCAACAATGCTCCAAGAATTAATAATAAAAGCAAAATAATGCGGATGCTGGAAATCTGAAACAAAAACAGAAAATGCCGGAAAAACTCAGCCGGTCTGGTAGCATCTGTGGAGAGAGAAAGACGTAACATTTCCAGTCGTATGACTCGTCTCGCTCCAAGAATTATAGATTCCTCCAAGTTTGGTCTTTCGGACATTCCCCATTTCCTTTCCTCACCATTAGCAGCCATACCTGACTGTAAAAGGCTCAATGTGGTGACTGTGACTTGTGACAGTTCATTGTTGAGGAATTCGGACAAACTGACTTTGTCGCCTACACGGACACCAATCCGCCTATTGCTCGGCGTGTCCCACAACAGGCGGAGTGTATTAAAGCAGAGGTTGATTGTTGCGAGTTCTAGCTGCATTTGAAAGCAATTTAATGTGATTAAATGTAACGTGAGAAATAATACCAAGGCTTGAAACATGAGTAGGGTGAGCATCAGAAAAGATTTCTTGGATGTATTGCTGCATTTTAATAGACGAAATTGGGAACTAGGAGCCAAATATAAAACAATTTATGTGTGAATGAAAGTCTCTTTTGTTTTAAGTTGTGGTTGTATTTTTGAATGAAGAAATGTAAAATAAAATTGAGGTGGGGATGCCGGGATTCGAACCCGGGTCTCCTGCGGCCAAAGCACACGCTCTGCCTGTTGAGCTACGTCACCACCCCGCTTGCCCACCCCCCCCCCTCCTCATTTAACCCTTTCAAACACCCTTTGCCCACCAGTGAATAAACACAAGGCATGGGGATGGCACCAGGTGATTTGCTGTTTCAGAGGGCCTGCAAGATGGCCCAAACAATCTCCTGTGCTGTAACTATTCAATAAGTTTCTATTCTGGGGCATCTCAGCCGATAGACCACAAGATAGTTACAAAGGAGGAAGGCCATTCGGTTCATCTTAATTCTTCAAATTTAATGATTCCATATCCTGAATCCCTTGTTCTATCCAATGTTTCTTAAATTAGCGCATGGTTTTAGTTTTGACCTCTAAGTCCAGAGGTCTATTCGGAGCATTGATAGCTCTCTGCTTGAAGAATTTCCACTACCAGTCCTAAATTACCTCTGGGTGCTTGTCAAAGTTCCATGGGTCCCAATATGGACCTATCCCTATCCCTGTAAACTCCTGGAATCCCACAAGCAGCATTCCCTCTAATTTTGTTTCAACCATGTGCAGAATCAAATTGGTGCACAGAACATAATTCAAGGTAAAAGAACAGGGGTGGGGTGGTCAGGGTTGAGAGCGCGATTTGGGCTGTCCACAAAACTATAAAAACAGGCGGGGTGGCAGAGATGGGATGTTCTGAGAGCAGGATTGGAGAGAAGACTTGTGAGTGCAACAAGAGAAAACATACATGCCAATTTTGTAGAAGGGAGCACAATTCAAACTTCTGTAGGATAATTTATCAAAAATCACAACCCTTTAACCCTTTATTAAAAGTACAACTGGAACAATGTTGCTTAAAGTTCCAAGCCTGCAAAGACCAAAAGAAACAATCAATACGGTTGTTACTGCTCACTTATTATCGCATAATGGACCACATATATATTCACATAATGAAAGAAACTAAACTTCATCCAGCTGGATCATTCCATTTCAGATCGAAACAGCCCAGTCAGTTGAACCATATCATTCGATAGTACTTCAAATCAAATCAGATAATGATAAATGGATTAAGATAAATGTTAAATTATAGATCCTGGACATTTAATTGCACCTACAATAGCATAAGTATACTCAACTACTGGCTCGTGCTATGTGGCATCCAGCCTTGCTCTGATCTATAACTATTTCATTTCTACAAAAACACTAACTTTAGACACCAGATAAAACTGGTGTAACCTCTGGTATTGGCATATTCAAACTGTTAGGATTTCTACATAAATTCTAGTGCAGTGTTACTGAAACATAAGCTGTGTAATTTATGCAACCCAAAATATACGCTCAGATGACAAAAGGCACTGCTTCCTGGCAGAGAGCCTGCTACACATGTTCAAAGGTAAGGAGCAATAAATAAGCCAAAATACAATTAGTATTTCAATGATAAATACTAGACACACAAATTTTAAAAGGTGGGGAAACAAGATGGAAAGATTACATTTAAACTTTTAATATTGGCAATAATTCAACTAGTTGCTGACACCAGAAGCGATGGCCTATCATGGGCTTTCCATTGGAAAAAATAGTCATTGCTGTTCACTACCAAGATAAGGCTGGGAAAGCTTCACAAGACAGCTCTGGAGACTGAAGCATCTCGGAACCATCAGCTGCTCATGACATTCAGTATCGACTCAGGTTACTATAATGCTTCAGGGAATGACTGATAACACACCACATTTGCCATTCCACCTACCCTCTTTCCACCCGTGTCACAAGGTGTGGCCATGCAATTGAGCCTTGAGCAGGACCCTCCCAGCTGCACACTGTCATTGCGCAACAGATGGAGCAGGCCTGCAGGGTAGTTAATGGTCATCTGGGCGTGAGATAAACCAAAGACAGGCTACCTAGCATTCATCCAAACCCACTGACCTCCCGCCAGCATTAGGCACTGACAAGATAGCAAGTATGCTTCCTCTCCGTAAGACAAACATATATGTTGGAGACCATTCCAACCTGGAAACCTTATGTGCCTTTTCTTTTTATAATTCTCATGTCACAATGTCTCACAAAAGAGAAAGTAGGGAAGGAGCGGGAGGGGCTGCATTCTGCTTCAATGACCAGGGTCTCCAGATCCCTGTGGAGGAGGTCCAGAGACGGTGCTCCATATTAAATACACTGGCCCCCGTAAGCTGCCACAGCAACCGAGAGAGCATGGCAAGAGATACCCTCTGCCCTCAGCACAGAAGGGATCATGGAAGGTCTTGAATTCAATGTAGGAAAAGGTTCCGTGATCTGTTGACCTCCGGCAGGGAGTTGTTTGACACAATCACAAAGAGGTCCACGTGATAGTTCATATCTCAATGCTGTAGCTATGCTGGGAGACTGGCACATATCTCTCCGAAAGCCTGCAGGTTTGCATGTCCACGCCACTCCTGGAGATGTACACAGTAGAGGTGGGAATGTCCACTGTGATGCACTGCCTAATTCAAGCGATTTTTCCCCGGTCCCAGCACTGCTCGCCACCTCATCTGATGGGCATCAGGAGGGGGATGAGATGTCTGAGGAGGCAGCATCACATCTAACTAGCACACAGTCCAACACAGATACTACACATCGGAGGGATGTAGCATGCATGTAGTTGGTAGCACTGAGTGAAATGCACCACACATGAGTGCAGGAGATGGTGTCGGAGTCTGAGACATCCATGCACAGGCCCCTTGGGAGGACGGAGGAAAGTCACGATGATGTAGCAGCGAGCAAGGAGGTAGAGCCTCCGGAGTTGCCTGTTGGGACAACAGTATTTGGGCCATCAGCAGCATCCATGGGGCAATGCAAGCACATGCACTCAAGTGGAGGTGTCCATGGTGATGATGAGCTCCACCTTGTCTCAGGAGCTCGACCACAAGAGCTCCAAGATCACAAGAATGGCCAATCTCATGCAGGGACACATGCAGCACCACTCGGAGTAGGTGCAAGTGCAACACAACTTCCTGCAAAGAAAACAAGGCTCACTCAGTAGCTTGGAGCAGTTAGTTCAAAGCATGAGTGCTGGCACCCATGGAATACATGAGAAGCTGTGCTCCCTTAATAGGACATTCACATTGGTGGCATAGCAGTTGCTGGAATGGAGGTCTGTAGTGCTCTAGCAGCCAGCCCCAAGCTAACCCACCTGAAAGCCAACTTAGGGCTATGGAGGTTAATGTGGGTGAAGGTTCTGAGAGCATTTCAGCACCCTCATCTAACTACCCAGCCCCTCAACACAACCCTCATCTGCTATACTTGTGCCACTGACAATGCTACCCCTGCAGAAATGCAGATGCTACAGTCTGCAAATTGGACCCTAACAGACCCCTCCATGACGAGGCTTCTCAATGCCATTTTGCACTAGAGTTGAGCAGCCTGAATACACCTCTTCCGAGGCAACATGGTGGGGGAGCACTTCATAGCAGTGTCTGCAAGCACAGGGTGCTGCGTCGCTTCCAACAATAATGGGTTCACTGGGATTTCTTTTCATATCACTTTCCACATATCACAATTAAGCACTTTGTAAATAAATTTCACTATCGCCAAATATGCTTTGATATGCTTTTCTACACTCCTGTCCTCAATGAGAATGTTAGCTGAATGAAGGCAGTTCTTACCAGTGGCACTGAAGACTGCAAGCTGAAGTCCATTTCTCATTGACACCATCACGAGCAAGGATGTGACCTTGGTAATGCAAGGCTTTTTTCTCCTCTAAACCTTCAGGTAAGGCAGTAGTACACCAAGGGTTGTGGGTTGAGATGCTCCTTCAGCATTTCTTGCCCATCAATTATTGTCCTTAAGGTGGGGGGGGGGGAAAAGGAGATCAATGATCAGACTTAAAGGGCACTCTCAGCATAGTGGGCATGGGTTAAGTTGGCACAGGATGGCATTTAGACCAGCTCATTGACAGCCATTAACATATATGTGCAGGCTCCAGGTTGTAAACAATGACCCCTTCCTGCAAATATTCAGCTGTGGCTACATGGGCCTGGCCCTCTGCTGATCTGCCATTGCCACCGTCTTCCTCTTCCTCCATGTCAGATCAAGGCTTTGTCCTGCTGCTCCTCATTCTCGTCCTCCTTAGGCGTTGCAGTTAAATGCCTGGCTTCTGCCCCCTCTGATTGCAAGTCCCTCTGCTGGACCATATTGTGTGGCCTGCAGCACACCACTACTGTTCAGGAGGACTTTGCAGGGGACTACTGTAGAGCTCCTCCAGAACAATCAAAGCATCTGAAGCACAATTTCAGGATACCAGTAAAAAGCTTTGTACTTAAGGTCAATACATGGCTGTTGTTATACCATGCGTTCGGGCTCCAGGTGCGGGCACCTAAAGAGAGTCATTAGCTCCCTCCTTAAGGACTCCTGCTGGGTCCCAGAAGAAAACCATGGACCTGTGTTGGTGTTTCAAAAAGGTGACACAGTTGTAAACACCTCAGGATAAATTACTAATGGCAGCATTCAGGCTATCATGTACAGACGTGCAGAAAAGCCTTGGTGTGGTCACACACAACCTGCACATTCAGGATTGGATGGAGTTCCTGTTCAAGAAGGTGTCAGGTTGATGAGTTGGTGCCTTTATGGCAACATGGGTGCAGTCAATAGACCCCTGCAATTGAGGAAAGCCTGCTAATTCTGCAAATCCCTAGGTCCTCTGCAATGCCTCATCCATTAGAAAGTGAATATGTACCCCCGCCCAAGCAAAGAGGGCTTCAGTGACTGCCTTAATGCAGCTGGTGCGCAGCTCATGAGGTGCTTCAGTGGTCTCCTGTTGAGCCCTGAAAAGAGACAGCAGCATAAAAATTCAGAGTAATGGTTACCTTGCGAGCCACTGGCAAGTCATGAGGATTAGCAGATTGGGGTGCGACATATTGTTGAACCATGGCACATATGTCAGTGGCCAATTCCTACGTTCACCTGAATTATCTGCATTGCTTCTCTGTAACATTTCTCCTCTGCAGTTAGTGGACTATTACCTCGTGGAAAATGTGTTGTTGTCCTCCTCCTCCTCCTTCCTGGTGAGCGCTGTGCAGTCTACAACTCCTGGGCTTGTCCCTTCCCTGTCGCTTCACATTGGATCACACGTACATGCTTCCAAGGCATGAATGTGCAAAGGTGCCATCCCCATTTTGCAGCTTCTTTGCCACATTGCACTTCCCTTCTCAGGAATATTTCTTCTTACCACCTGGGTGCCTGAGTCACAAGCAGCTAACATTTCTGCCCTTCCAAGGGCACAGGTCCTGCCCTCCGACTCCCATGGATGTCAGCCACACACCTATGACTTGATTTGCTGAAGTTACATGGCACTTGCTTAACATTTTTAAACCTATAATCCATAATGTTACCTGACCTCACCAAACAACCCTGGTCAGTTTAGACCTTCCCCTCAAATGTATGAAGCCCATCAGTCGTGTTTCAGAAACGTTAGAGTCATTTCTAACTGAAGGAAGCTGCACTTTTCAATGCGCCGCTGCCTCCGTGAACCCTGCATGTGCAATGAACATCCCGCCACCATGCCCCCCTTGGTGGGTGCCAGGTTCAAGGGCAGCAATTCCACAATCAGGGCTCTGGCACCATTTTGGGTAAGGCGCTGAGCTTCCAGCTACACCGAAATTCAACCCAAATGTTCTTCAGTCAGGCAGAAAAAACCCATAAGGAACTTCAGATTCCAAAGCATGTCCCTAACTACTAAACGTGTAAGGATGCAAAGAAACTGCAATCAGTTATCACCAAATAACTTTTTAAAATGGGCAGAAAATCGTCACCAAGAAAATTCCAACAAACAAAATTCAATCGGCTTCCAAAACTATCCTGCCGCAGAAAGGCGACCTTTTTGTAAACGGAAAAGTTTCTGTCCAAGAGGTGAGCAGTAAAGCACAGTAACCTGAGCCAGCTCCTCGCCAGCCTCCCTCCTCCCAAACCCTCAGGACAACTTACCGCCGGCCCTGGCCTCAGCCGCCCTCCCGTCTCCACCCAACATCTGACTGCGGCAGGGCCTAAGATTTTAAACTCCCTCGCCTCCTCGGCCGGCCTGAGTATGGGGAAGAGAAGCGAGCAGCTGCTCCCCACCGCCTCTCTCAGCCTCACCGATCCTTCTGGCGGACATTTTGTTTCCAGGGATAGTGGCGGGATGCGGGGAGAGAGAGGAGTGGAGACCGCCTCACCGCTCACTCTCACATACTGTAACCCTCCGAGCAGCGCTGCGGCTCACAAAATAGTGCCTTCTCCGACCGGTTGTTGGGGAGGGGGTGGGGCTGAGGTTATAGAGTCATCCAGCACAGAAACAGGACTTTCGGCCCATCGTGTCGGTGCCGTCCCTCAAGCAACTACCCATTCTAATCCCATTTTCCAGCACTTGGCCTGTGCTCGGCTGCAATAATTTAGAGGGAACATAGATTACACCCTCTCTCCGCTTCTTCCTTCAACAGAGGCCCCATCCACCACTACCCTCCTCCGTCTGGCTGAACTTCTCTCACTGAACAATTTCTCCTTAAACTCCTCTCACTTCCTCCAAATAAAAGTTGTGGCTATGGGTATCCACATGGGCCTCAGCAATGCCTGTCTCTTTATGGGCTATGTGGAACAACAGCACCTCATCTTCAGACTAGGCACTTTACAGCCTACCGGACTGAATATTGAATTCAACAACTTTAGGTCTTGAACTCCCTCCTCCATCCCCACCCCTTTTCTGTTTCTTCCCCCTAACCTTTTGTTTTTTTTCCAATAAATTACATAGATTTTTCTTTTCCCACCTATTTCCATTATTTTTAAATCTTTTCAAATATTTTATACTCCCCCCACCCCTACTAGAGCTATACCTTGAGTGCCCTACCATCCATTCTTAATTAGCACATTCATTTAGATAATATCACCAACTTCAACACCTCTGTGTTCTTTTGTCTGTGACATCTTTTGATGATCTGCTCCCATCACTGCTTGCTTGTCCCTACAACCACATCACCCCCCTTCCCCCCATCCCCCCCCCCCCCCAACACCACCAGCTTATATTTCACCCCTTTCCTTGGATTCACCTAGTTCTGTTGAAGGGTGAGGAGAACTTGAAACGTCAACTCTTCTTCTTCGCCGATGCTGCCAGACCTGCTGAGCTTTTCCAGCTAATTCTGTTTTTGTTTTGGATTTCCAGCATCCACAGTTTTTTCTTTTTATTCCTTGTTGCAGTCCTACTCCAACCCCCTCCCACAACTCTTTCTCCAGTGCATCGATGATTGCTTTGGTGCTGCTTCATGCTCTCGTCTGGACCTGGAAAAATTTATTAATTTTGCTTCCAATTTCGACCCCTCCATCATTTTCACATGGTCCATCTCTGACACTTCCCTTCCCTTCCTTGACCTCTCTGTCTCAATTTCTGCTGATAGACTGTCCACCAATATTCATTACAAGCCTACCGGCTCCAACAGCTATCTCCACTACAGCTCCTCACACCCCTCTTCCTGTAAGGACTCCATCCCATTCTCTCAGTTCATTCGCCTCCATTATGTCTGTTCTGATGATGCCACTTTCAAAAACAATTCCTCGGACATGTCTTCCTTCTTCCTTAACCAAAGTTTTACACCCACGGTGCTTCACAGGGCCCTCAACCACGTCGGGGCCATCTCCCGCGCATCCGCCCTCACACCTTCCTCTCCCTCCCAGAACCATGATAGGATCCCCCTTGTCCTCACTTACCATCCCACCAGTCTCTGTATTCAAAGGATCATCCTCTGCCATTTCCACCAACTCCAGCATGATGCCACCACCAAACACATCTCTTCTTCACCCCCCACGCCCCAGCGGCATTCCGCAGGGATTGTTCCCTCCTGGACACCCAGGTCCACTCCTCCATCAACCCCTACACCTCAACCCCTTCCCATGCAACTGCAGAAGGTGAAACACCTGCCCCTTTACTTCGCCTCTCCTCATCCTCCAAGGGCCCAAACACTCTTTTCAAGTGAAGCAGCATTTCACTTGCAATTCCCTCAATTTAGTCTACTGCATTCGCTGCTCCCAATGCGGTTTCCTCTATATTGGAGAGACCAAACGCAGACTGGGTGACCGCAGACCTCCCTGTCGCTTGCCATTTCAACACACCACCTGCTCTCATGTCCTCATGTCCGTCCTTCGCCTGCTGCAATGTCCCAGTGAAGCTCAACGCAAACTGGAGGAACAGCACCTCATCTTCCGACTAGGCACTTTACAGCCTTCTGGAATGAATATTGAGTTTAACAATTTTAGATCATGAGCTCTCTCCTCCATCCCCACCCACTTTCCGATCCCCATTTTTTACAATAATTTATATAGATTTTTCTTGTCCCACCTATTTCCATTATTCTTAAATGTATTACCATCCATCGTTTTATCTCTACCTTTTAGCCTATTTTGATCCTTTACCCCCCACCCCACCCCCACTAGGGCTATCTGTACTTTGCTCGTCCTGCTTTCTACCCTTAATGTCACTTATTAGCACATTCCTTACATAATATCACCACCTTCAACACCTCTTTATCCTTTTGTCTATGACATATTTTGGTTATCTCCACCTATCACTGGCCCTCTCTCCAACCCTACCTGTCCCACCCCCCTTAAACCAGCTTATATTTCACCTCTCTTCAATTTTTCCCTGGTTCTGTTGAAGAGTCATACGGACTCGAAACGTTAACTGTGTTCCTCTCCGCAGATGCTGTCCGACCTGCTGAGTTTTTCCAGCTATATTTATTTTGGATTTCCAACATCTGCAGTTTTTTTGCTTTTATCTATAGATTACAGCCTTCCTGGAATTATACGTTCCTCCAGCTTTCGACATGGAGAGCTTTAATATAATTTAATATAACCAGCGATAAGCTCTCTGGTTTATTTTTCTTCCATTTCCAATGTCATGCATCATATCTGGCTCCAACGACAGGCTGACAACCTGCTCTCGAGTCATAACCATATCTGCTCGAAGATGAACCACTGGGACTTGCATGAAAGCAACTTCTGTTCACCTACATCATCATGGGGAGGTGGGGGTATAAACTCACCTGATGGAAGGTGCATGGTCAGAACCCATTCGATTTCTTATGAAATTTAATCCCGGAGGATAATCCCTGGTGCAGAAGTGAACACCATAGACTGCAGGAAAAGTCACATCTCACATAATGCAGGGAACCAGGCAGAACCGTTCATCATAAATCTGCCTTTTTTAATAAAATATAACTTTGTATTGTGTTTTTTTTAACATAAATGCTTGTTATTTTAGGGTGTTTTAAAGCGCTTAGCACTAATTCCTGATACCACAGGAGGAATTGCAGGACTACAGTGGGGCTTGTAAATGCAGCCGGGTTCTGCTCTAATACTGTGGCACTGAAAGCTGTTGTGTCCTTCATTTCTGGTTCACAAAGAACCAGACAGAAAGAAATAATGTGATGTTAAGCGTATAAAATTATGAGGGGCATAGATAGGGTAGACAGGAAAGAAATTTTCCCCTTGGTGGAGGGATCAATAACCAGTCGGCATAGATTTAAGAACAAAGAAAAAAGAAATGTACAGAACAAAAACAGAATTACCTGGAAAAACTCAGCAGGTCTGGCAGCATCGGCGGAGAAGAAAAGAGTTGATGTTTCGAGTCCTCATGACCCTTCAACAGCACTACGTGAATCCAAGGAAGGGGTGAAATATAAGCTGGTTTAAGGTGTGTGTGTGTGTGTGTGTGTGTGTGTGTGTGCGTGTGTGTGGTGGGGGAGGGGGGGGAGAGACATGGAGGGGGGTGGTGTGGTTGTAGGGACAAGCAAGCAGTGATAGGAGCAGATCATCAAAAGATGTCACAGACAAAAGAACACATAGGTGTTGAAGTTGGTGATATTATCTAAACGGATGTGCAAATTAAGAATGTATGGTGGGGCACTCAAGGTATAGCTCTAGTGGGGGTGGGGGGAGCATAAAAGATTTAAAAATAATGGAAATAGGTGGGAAAAGAAAAAGCTATATAATTTATTGGAATAAACAAAAGGAAGTGGGAAGAAACAGAAAGGGGGTGGGGATGGAGGAGGGAGTTCAAGACCTAAAGTTGTTGAATTCAATATTCAGTCCAGAAGGCTGTAAAGTGCCTAGTCGGAAGATGAGGTGCTGTTCCTCCAGTTTGCGTTGGGCTTCACTGGAACAATGCAGCAAGCCAAGGACAGACATGTGGGCAAGAGAGCAGGGTGGAGCGTTAACATGGCAAGCGACAGGGAGGTTTGGGTCATTCTTGCGGACAGACCGCAGGTGTTCTGCAAAGCGGTCACCCAGTTTCCGTTTGGTCTCTGCAATGTAGAGGAGACCGCATTGTGAGCAACGCATCCAGTAGACTAAGTTGGGTGAAATGCTGCTTCACTTGAAAGGAGTGTTTGGGCCTTTGGATGGTGAGGAGCCATAGGAGGGGGTTGAGGTGTAGGGGGTGATGGAGGAATGGACCAAGGTGTCCCAGAGGGAACGATCCCCACGGAATGCCGACAGGGAGGTGAAGGGAAGATGTGTTTGGTGGTGGCATCATGCTGGAGTTGGCTGAAATGGCGGAGGATGATCTTTTGAATGTGGAGGCTGGTGGGGTGATAAATGAGGACAAGGGGTACCCTATCATGTTTCTGGGAGGGAAGAGAAGGCGTGAGGGCGGATGTGCGGGAGATGGGCCAGACACGGTTGAGGGCCCTGTCAACAACCGTGCGTGGAAAATCTCGGTTAAGGAAGAAGGGGGACATGTCAGAGGAACCGTTTTTGAAGGTAGCATCATCGGAACAGATGCGATGGAGGCGAAGGAACTGAGAGAATGAGATGGAGTCCTTACAGGAAGCGGGGTGTGAGAAGCTGTAGCCGAGGTAGCTGTGGGAGTCGGTAGGCTTGTAATGGATATTGGTGGACAGTCCATCACCAGAGATTGAGACTGAGAGGTCAAGGAAGGGAAGGGAAGTGTCGGAGATGGATCACGGGAAAATGATGGAGGGGTGGAGATTGGAAGCAAAATTAATATATTTTTCCAATTCCCGATGAGAGCACGAAGCAGCACTGAAGTAATCATCGATGTACCAGAGAAAGAGTTGTGGAAGGGGGCCGGAGTAGGACTGGAACAAGAAATGTTCCACATACCCCATTAAGAGACAGGCATAGCTGGGGCCCATGTGGGTACCCATAGCCACACCTTTATTTGGAGGAAGTGAGAGGAGTTGCAGGAGAAATTGTTCAGTGTGAGAACAAGTTCAGCCAGATGGATGAGAGTAGTGGTGGATGGGGATTGTTTGGGCCTCTGTTCGAGGAAGAAGCTAAGGGCACTCAGACCATACTGGTGGGGGATGGAGGTGTACAGGGATTGGACATCCATGGTGAAGAGGAAGCGGTTGGGGCCAGGGAACTGGAAATTGTTGATATGACGTAAGGGGTCAGAGGAATCACGGATGTAGGTGGGAAGGGACTAGACAAGGGGAGAGAGAAGGGAGTCAAGATAACGAGAAAATAGTTCTGTGGGGCAGGAGCAAGCTGACATGAACGGTCTACTGGGACAGTTCTGTTTGTGGATTTTGGGTAGGAGGTAGAAGCGGGCCGTCCGAGGTTGGGCGACTATCAGGTTGGAAGCTGTGGGAGGAAGATCCCCAGAGGAGATGAGGTCAGTGACAGTCCTGGAAACAATGGCTTGATGTTCAGTGGTGGGGTCATGGTCCAGGGAGAGGTAAGAGGAAGTGTCTGCGAGTTGACGCTCAGCCTCCGCGAGGTAGAGGTCAGTGCGCCAGACAACAACAGCACCACCCTTGTCAGTGGGTTTGATGACAATGTCAGGGTTGGACCTGAGAGAAAGGAGTGCAGTAAGTTCAGAGAGAGACAGATTAGAATGGGTGAGAGAAGCAGAGAAATTGAGACGACTAATGTCGCGCCGACAGTTCTCAATGAAAAGATCAAGAGAAGGTAACAATCCAGAAGGAGGGGTCCAGGTGGAGGGAGAATATTGGAGGTGGGTAAAAGGATCCGTTGAACGGGAAGAGGACTCCCGCCCAAAGAAGTGAGCCCGGAGATGAAGACGGCGGAAGAAGAGTTCAGCATCGTGACGAGCCCAAAATTCATTGAGGTGAGGGTGTAAGGGTATGAAACTAAGTCCTTTGCTGAGCACTGAATGTTCAGCATCGGAGCGGGGAAGGTCAGGGGGTATAGTGAATACACGGCTGGGACTGGGATTGGAAGTGGGGTGGGGGCGGAGGGTCAGGCAGGGGTGGAGGGTCCTAGTTGGGTGTCGGTGTCAATGAGTTGTTGGAGCTTGCGTTCCTTAGCACTTGAGAGATAGAGAAAAAGTTTCTTGTTGAGGCGTCGGACGAGAAAAGTACAGCACAGGAACAGGCCCTTCAGCCCTCCAAGCCTGCGCCGATCATATTGCCCGTCAACTAAAACATTTTGCACTTCCGGGGGACGTATCCCTCTATTCCCATCCTAGTCATGTATTTGTCAAGCTGCCTCTTAAACACCACTATCGTATCTGCTTCCACCACCTCCTCTGGCAGCGAATTCCAGACACTCACTACCCTCTGCGTAAAAAACTTGCCCTGCACATCTCCTCTATAGTTTTCTCCTCTCACCTTAAATCTATGTCCCCTAGTAATTGACTCTTCCATCCTGAGAAAAAGCTTCTGACTATCTACTCTTTCCATGCCACTCATAATTTTGTCAACTTCTATCAAGTCGCCCCTCAATCTCTGTTGCTCTAGTGAGAACAATCCGAGTTTCTCCAACCTCTCCTCATAGCTAATAACCTTCAGACCTGGTAAACCTCCTCTGCACCCTCTCCAACGCCTCCATATCCTTCTGGTAATGTGGCGACCAGAATTGCACGCAATATTCCAAGTGTGGCCTAACCAAGGTTCTATACAGCTGCAGCATGGCTTCCCAGCTTTTATACACAATACCCCCTACCAATGAAGGCAAGCATACCATTTGCCTTCCTGACTACCTTATCCACCTGCGTTGCCACTTTCAGTGACCTGTGGACCTATACACCCAGATCCCTCTGCCCGTCAATGCACTTAAGGGTTCTGCCATTTACTGTATAATTCTTGCCTTTATTAGACCTTCCAAGGTGCATTACCTCACACATGTCCAGATTAAACTCCATCTGCCATTTCTCTGCCCAAGTTTCCAATCAATCTATATCCCGTTGTATCCTTTGACAATCATCTTTACTATCTGCAACTCTTCCAACCTTAGTGTCGTCTGCAAACTTCCTAATTAGCCCAGTTACATTTTCCTCCAAATCACTTATGTATACAAACAGCAAAGGTCCCAGCACCGATCCCTGTGGAACACCATTAGTCACAGCTCTCCATTCAGAAAAGCACCCTTCCACTGCTACACTTTGTCTTCTATGACCAAGCCAATTCTGTATCCATCTTGCCAGCTCACCTCTGATCCCGTGCGACTTTACCTTCTGTACCAGTCTGCCATGAGGGACCTTGTCAAAGGCCTTACTGAAATCATGTATATAACATCCACTGCCCTTCCATCGTCGATTATCTTTGTCACTTCTTCGAAAAACTCAATCAAGTTAGTGAGACACGACCTCCCCTTCACAAAACCATGCTGCCTCTCACTAATACGCCCATCCTATCACGAAGAATCTTCTCCAATAATTTCCCTCCCACTGACGTAAGTCTCACCGGCCTGTAATTTCCTGGAATATCACTGCTATCCTTCTTAAACAATGGAACAACATTGTCCATTCTCCAGTCCTCTGGGACATTACCCGTTGCCAGCGATAATACAAAGATTTCTGTCAAGACCCCAGCAATCTCCTCCCTTGCTTCCCTCAGTCCTCTGAGGTAGATCCCATCTGGCCCTGGGGACGTATCCACCATAATATTCCTTAAGACATATAACACCTCCTTTTTTTTGATCTCCATATGATCCAGGCTATCTACACACTCTTCTCTAGCCAAATCGACCGCTAAGTCCTTCTCTTTGGTGAATATTGATGAGAAGTATTAATTTAGTATCTCTCCCATTTCTTCTGTCTCCACACATAGATTCCCACCTCTGTCCCTGAGTGGGCCTACCCTTTCCCTGGCTACCCTCTTGCTTTTTACAGATGTATAAAAGGCCTTGGGATTTTCCTTAATCCTGGTTGCCAGTGAATTTCCATGACCCCTTTTAGCCCTCCTGACTCCTTGCTTAAGTTTCTTCCTACTTTCTTTATATTCACCACGGGCTTCATCTGTTCCCAGCCTTCTAGCCCTTACGAATGCTTCCCTTTTCTTTTTGACTAATCTCACAATATCCTTCGTTATCCAAGGTTCCTGAAACTTCCCATGCTTATCCTTCATCCTAGCAGGAACATACCGGTCCTGAATTCATATCAACTTACATTTGAAAGCCTCCCACATGTCAGTTGTTGATTTGCCCTCAAACATCTGCCTCCAGTCTAGATTCCTCAGTTCCTGCCTAATATTGTTATATTTAGCCTTCCCCTAATTAAGCGCCTTAACCCAAGGACTCCTGTTATTCTTATCCACCAGTACCATGAAACTTACTGAATTATGGTCACTTTTCCCAAAATGCTCCCCTACTGAAACTTCGACCACCTGGCCAGGTTCATTCCCTAATAACAGGTCCAGTATTGCCCCTTCCCTAGTTGGACTATCTGCATATTGTCTCAGGAAGCCCTCCTGGATGCACATTACAAATTCTGCATCATCCAAACCCCTAGCACTACGTGATTCCCAATCAAGATAGGGAAAGTTAAAATCACCCACCACAACAACCCTATTGCTTTTACATCTTTCAAAAATCTGCATACATAACTGTTCCTGAATCTCCCGCCGGCAATTGGAAGGTCTATAGTAAATCCCCAACATTGTGACTGCACCCTTCCTATTCCAGAGCTCTACCCATATTGCCTCACTGCATGAGCCCACCGAGGTGTCCTCCTGTCGTACAGCTGTGATATTCCCCTTAACCAGCAGTGCAACTCCCCCACCTCTTCTACATCCCTCTTTATCCTCCCTTAAGGTAAGAGGCAGGAGGCTTAGAGGGGATGTGAGGAAGAATTTTTTCACCCAGAGAGTGGTGGGATTCTGGAACTCACTGCCTGAATGGGTGGTAGAGGGGGAAATCCTCATAATATTTAAGAAGTATTTGGATGTGCACTTGCGATACCATGGCATACAAGGCTATGGGCCTAGTGCTGGAAAATGGGATTCGAATAGTTAGGTACTTGTTTGACTGGTGCAGACTCGATGGGCCGAAGGGCCTTTTCTGTGCTGTAGACTTCTTTGACTCTCTGACTCTATGACAACATGTTTACCATCTTGGGGATCAAAAGCAAATGTGACTGTTCATAGCTAATTTGGCCCTGCCCCAGGAAGACCATATACTGGAATTCTGATAGATTGGATGCTTAGAAAAGTTTGAGCCTTGAACTGTGGAAAATTGTTTCGAAAGTAATTAAACATGGATACATATATTCTGTTAACTAATGCCCTGGCTTGAAACATGAGTAGAATGAGCATCAGAAAACTTTTCTTTATGTATTTATGCATTTTGATATATGAAATTGGGAGCTAAGAGATAAAAACAAGGCATGTGGTGCTTGAGACAATCTATGTATGAATGAAAGTCTCTTTTGTTTAAGATGTCGGTTGGGCTTTTGGATGAAGAAATGTAAAATAAAAGAGAGGTGGAGATGCTGGGATTTGAACCACTCAAAGCACACACTGTCACCCATCTATGTCATCACTTTCTAACCTGCTAAAAACTTTGTCCAGCAGTGAATCAATACACAATCAGAATTAATGAAGATACTAAAATGCCTGAAAACACCACCTGCTCTGTCATGGCCCTTCCTTCCAGTCAGGGTGCGTTTAGCCATCACAATTACGATTTCCTCCCTGCCCAGCAAGGACCATTTGATCACCTGGGAGAGGCAAAATGCACTTTCTATTGGAGCCAGTGGTGGGGGAGCACTAATGTTGTAGTGATCTAGCCTACTGTCCTGGAAACAGGCTCAAATCCGATGAAGCAAATTCCATTGATATACTGATATAGATTATGAATAGCTGGGGCCCAAGCACTGATTCTTGCGGTATCCCACTTGTCAGAGCCTGGCAATCTGAGAATGATCCATTTATCCCCGCTCTCTGTTTTCTATCCGTTAACCAATTCTCAATCCATACCAGTATATTATCCCTAATCCCTTGTGCTTTAATTTTGCTTACTGACCTTTTGTATGGGAGCTTATTGAAAGCCTTCTGAAAATCTAAGTACCCCACATCCACTGGTTCTCCCTTATCTATCCTGATTGTAACACCCTCAAAAAACTCCAAATGGTTTATTAAGTCCAAGTTGACTCTGCCCAATCCTACCATTATTTTCTAAGTCCCCAACTATCTTAGCCTTCATGATAGATTCTATTTTTTTCCCAACCACTGATGTCAGGCTAACAGGTCAGTAGTTCCCTGTTTTCTCTCTCCCTCCTTTCTTAAATAGTGGGGTTACGTTTGCTACCTTCCAATTTGCAGGTTCCAGAATCTATAGAATTTTATAAGATGATCACCAATGCATCCACTATCTCTACAGCCACGTATTTCAACACCCTGGGATGTAAATCATCAGATCCAGGGGATTCATCAATTTTCAGTCCCATTAATTTCTCCAGCACTGCTTTTTTACTAATACTAATTTCTGTCAGACCTTTAAACTCACTAGACTCTTGGCTCTCCAATATTTCAGGGAGGTCTTTTGTATTTTCCTCCATAAAGACTGACACAAAGAGCAGAATTTTCTGCCTGTTGGGCGGGCGGGCCTGACCCAATCTCTGCCGGAGAAGCGGGCCCCGCCACCATTTTAAGTGGGTGGGCCAATTAAGGCCCCCCAGTGTGACGTCCAGTGGGAAGTGCTATGCGCTCCCTGTGCGGGTGGGGGATTCCCCAAAAGTGAGAGTGCGCTCTTTCACGCATGCGCAATAAAGAGCGCACATCTCCCTGAGGCAAAGTGCTGCCTTAGGGAGATCGCTCACACTTCTAAAAATATGAAAAATAGAAAAAAAAACATTCCCTAACATGTCCCCCTCATGTGACAATGTCACATGAGATGGGACATGTTTATAATTTACATATTAAGTTTAGTAAACATTTTAAAACCTTACATGAAAACTCATCCCGCCGGCGGATGAGGGTTCATGTTTTATCTATTTGCCACTGGGGCACCTGGCCTGCCCGCCAACTTTAAGTTTGGAAGGGCAGGTCCTTTAATTGTATAATTGATCCTATCAATGGCCGCAGCTGATTTTGCTGTGGGCCTGCCTTCCTGAAAATTTAAATGGGCCGGGATGATGCCCGATGTCATCCCGCGTCATTTTATGCGTCGGCGAGTGGGCCCCGCCCCCTGCTTACCGAAAGCAAAATTCTGCCCACAGTATTTGTTTAGTTTCTCTGCCATTTCCTTATTACCCATTATAAATTCTCCATTCTCTGCCTGTGGAGGACTCACATTTTACTAATCTTTACGTTTTACATACCTATAGAAGCTTTTAAGTCTGTTTTTATGTTCCTCACTAGTTTACTTTCATATTGTATTTTCTCTTCCTTTATCAATTTCTTGCTGACTTTTAAAATGCTCCCAATCCTGTGGCTTACTACTTTTTCTGGGAACTTTATAAGCTCCTTCCTTTGATCCAACAGAATCTTCAACTTTTCTTGTTAGCCATGGTTGGATCACTTTTCTTGCTGATCTTTTGTGCCTTAAAGGAATGTAAATATCACACTGCTACTATGCAGTAGCAACACAAGTGATATTTGCCACTAACAGAATGCTGCTGTCAAGCAAAAAAGATGTTCTGCCTATCGCACAAATGAATAACGCGGTGTATGAATTTCAGTGCCTGTCTGATGTTAGGTATGGAGACCGTATATCCCAAAGACTGGCGGATCACATCAAACAGCATATCCCAGCTGTTGTTCGCAACGGGCAAGGTACAGACCTTACCCGACCAGGTTGTGCTTGCAAAACATCCAACATTAGATGTGCTTCCATGATTGGACAGCATTGTAAAGTAATCCTCAGTGTGCTAAGAATTACGCTGACAACCAATTTAAGATTGTCAGTCAGGCTTGCAGCGTGGCACGTTTGCGTGTATTGGAAGCTACATATATTAATACACAGGGCCCCATTCTTTGCAAACAGAAAGAACACGTACACACATTGCACCTGTTTCAGCTAAACAAAGCTAAAATAAATGACAGCCATTCATTGATTCATTCCTCATGGAAATGCCTTGCTCAATCAGGGTCAAGCTGCCTGGTTTAAATTTCAAACAATGCTAGGCAGTTAATTGTCAGTCACCATCACTGGTGCATTCTCCATGGCAACACCTCTATCAATCAGAGTCTACTTGCTAATCAATCAGCATTCTCTTCACATACACTATAAATTGTTTTTCCTCTTATATTGATATTCTTGCAACATTCCTGATGAGTGCAAGACGAAAAGCTTCAACATATCTCTTTTTTCAGCATTGATCAGTGAATGTAAATTTGTTGCAAACTATGTATTAATTCTTTAAATGCTAGCCATTGCTTGTCTACCATCATACCTTTTAATGTAGTTCCCCAATCTACCACAGCCAACTTGTCCCTCACACCTTTGTAATTTCATTCATTTAGATTAAAGACCCTAGTTTCAGATTGAACTATATCACTTTCAAACTTCATGTAAAATTATACCATATTATGGCAACTCTACCCTACTTTAGAACGAGATTAGTAATTAGCCTTTTCTCATTGCACGATACTATATCTAAAATAGCCTGTTCTCTAGTTGGTTTCTCAATACACTGTTCTCCATAACAATCGCTTACACATTCAGGAATTCATCCTGCTCAGCACTAGTGTTAATTAGGGTTACCCAGCCTTTGTGTAGATTGAAGACTCCCGTGATTACTGTCTTACCTTTGTTACATGCACCTCTAATTTCCTGTTTTATACAGTGCCCTACATTATTACTACTATTTGGTGCCGATAAACAACTCCTGCCAAAGTTTGCTGTCCCTAGCTGTTTCTTAGCTGCACCCAAACTGATTCTGCATCATGATCTTCCAACCTAAGATCCTCTTTTACTAACGGACTGATCCCATCCTTTATTAATAATGCAACCCCATCTCCTTTTTCTTTTTGCCTATCCTTCCTATATGCTGAATACTCTTGAACTTTCCGTTCCCAATCTTGTTCACCCTGCAGCCATATCTCTGTTATGGCAGTTAGGTCTATTTGTGCCGTCAATTCATCTAGCTTGCTGCAAATGCTGTGTGCACTCAGTTGAATGCCTTTAATTTTGTCTCATTATTTTTGAAATCTTTAGCCTTAACTGCTGGCGCGCTCTTATGTTTGTATGCGCTATCACTTCCTGCCACACTCTGATAACCATTTCTCTTATTGCTATCCTGCTTTCTAACCTTTGCCTCTCTCTTTAGTTTATCACATCTTCCCTTGCCACCACTATTTAGTTTAAAACACTCTCTACTGCCCTATTTATACGACTTGCCTGAACATTGGTTGTGGTGAAGACCATTCCGCAGTACAGCTCCCACTTTCTCCAATACTGATGCCAATGCTCCAGGAATTGAAACTCATTTCATACACACCAACTTTTGAGCCACGCATTTAATGCTCTGATCTTACTTACGCTACACTAATTTGCTCGTAGCTCATGTAATGATCCAGAGATTATTGCCTTGGAGGTTCTGTTTTTTAATTTAGCCCCTGGCTCCTCATACTGTCTAAGCAGAACCTCCTTCATAGTCCTACTGATATCATTGGTACCTACATGGACAGCAACCACTGGATCCTCCCCCTCCCACTGCAAATTCCTCTCCAGCCCAGAGCCGATACCCCAAACCCTGCCACCGGGCAGGCAACACAGCCTTCTGGACTCTCATTCTTGGCTGCAGAGAACTGTGCCTATTCCCTTACTATGCTTTCCTTTACTACCATTACATTCCTGTTAGTTCCCTCTGCTTGAATAGCTTCCTGTATCATGATGCTATGGTCAGTTTGCTCGTCCACTCTGTAGCCCACACTCTTGTCCATACAGATTGCAAGCACATCAAACCTCTTGGACAATTGCAGGGGCTGAGGCTCCTCCACACCTACTTTCTCGATCTCCTTAAAGGCCTCACTTGCAGTCATACCCTCCTGTACCTGACCACTGACCAAAACGGAAGACCCTATCCTAAAGAAGTGTGACTGCCTCCTGGAACAAAATGTTCAGGTAACATTCCTCCTCCCTGCTGTGTATCTGTGTCTACAGCTTGGCCTACAGTTCAATGAATCTGAGCCAAAGCTTTTCAAGCCATGGACACTTACTGCAAACATATTCACCTTGGGTCACACTGGCATTCAGGAGCTCCCACATCCTGCAGTCACAGTATATCACCTACCCTGCCATCATTAGTGTATCTTAATTAAGTAACTGATAACTATTTTCTTATTAATTTTAAATTAAATTAATACCCTTTCCCACTCCACTTACTGTTCTTGTTCAAACCTTAGTAATCCAATAAACACTATCAGATAAGAATAAAAGAAATAATGGGCTCACTAGTTTCTCACTTCCCTCCTGCTCGGCTCTAAATTAATTATAAAGTAAGTACTTTAAGGTTATTTAAAAGTTTGTGTTTTTCTAAATTAAAGCTCTACACAGATAGAACTTAACAGCAGTTACTCACCAACAGATCAATTTACAGCTTTCCTGTGAGAACACTAATCTGTTTAATCCATTTAATCCATTTAATTTTGGTGGTGAGAAAATTTCTAGAAAATATAATTAGGGACAAAATTCATAGCCACATGGACAAATGAGGAAACAAAAACAGAATTACCTGGAAATACTCAGCAGGTCTGGCAGCATCGGCGGAGAAGAAAAGAGAAATATAAGCTGGTTTAAGGTGTGTGTGTGTGTGTGTGTGTTTGGGGAGGGGGGGGTGTTGGGTGGGGGGAGAGAAGTGGAGGGGGGTGGTGTGGTTATAGAGACAAACAAGCAGTGATAGAAGCAGATCATCAAAAGATGTCACAGACAACAGAACAAAAGAACACATAGGTGTTGAAGTTGATGATATTATCTTAACAAATGTGCTAATTAAGAATGGATGGTAGGGCACTCAAGGTATAGCTCTAGTGGGGTTGGGGGGAGCATAAAAGATTTAAAAAATATTTAAAAATAATGGAAATAAGTGGGAAAAGAAAAATCTATATAATTTATTGGAAAAAACAAAAGGAAAGGGGAAGAAACAGAAAGGGGGTGGGGATGAAGGAGGGAGCTCAAGACCTAAAGTTGTTGAATTCAATATTCAGTCCAGAAGGCTGTAAAGTGCCTAGTCGGAAGATGAGGTGTTGTTTCTCCAGTTTGCGTTGGGCTTCACTGGAATATTGCAGCAAGCCAAGGACAGACATGTGGGCAAGAGAGCAGGGTGGAGTGTTAATATGGCAAGCAACAGGAAGGTTTGGGTCATTCTTGCAGACAGATGGCAAGTGTTCTGCAAAGCGGTTGCCCAGTTTACGTTTGGTCTCTCCAATGTAGAGGAGACCACATTGGGAGCAACGAATGCAGTAGACTAAGTTGGGGGAAATGCAAGTGAAATGCTGCTTCACTTGAAAGGAGTATAATTCTGTGTTTGGATGGTGAGGAGAGAGGAAGTGAAGGGGCAGGTGTTACATCTTTTCCGTGGGGATGGGGTGGTGCCATAGGAGGGGGTTGGGGAGTAGGGGTGATGGAGGAGTGGACCAGGGTGGCCCAGAGGGAACGATCCCTACGGAATGCTGACGGGGGGGTGAAGGGAAGATGTGTTTGGTGGTGGCATCATGCTGGAGTTGGCGGAAATGGCGGAGGATGATCCTTTGAATGTGGAGGCTGGTGGGGTGACAAGTGAGGACAAGGGGGACCCTATCATGTTTCTGGGAGGGAGGAGAAGGCGTGAGGGCGGATGCGTGGGAGATGGGCCGGACACGGTTGAGGGCTCTGTCAATGACCGTGGGTGGAAAACCTCAGTTAAGGAAGCAGGAGGACATGTCAGAGGAACTGTTTTTGAAGGTAGCATCATCAGAACAGATGCGACGGAGGCGAAGGGATTGAGAGAATGGGATGGAGTCCTTACAGGAAGCGGGGCGTGAGGAGCTGTAGTCGAGGTAGCTGTGGGAGTCGGTAGGTTTGTAATGGATATTGGTGGACAGTCTATCACCAGAGATTGAGACAGAGAGGTCAAGGAAGGGAAGGGAAGTGTCAGAGATAGACCACATGAAAATGATGGAGGGGTGGAGATTGGAAGCAAAGTTAATAAATTTTTCCAAGTCCCGATGAGAGCATGAAGCAGCACTGAAGTAATCATCGATGTACCGGAGAAAGAGTTGTGGAAGGGGGCCGGAGTAGGACTGGAACAAGGAATGTTCCACATACCCCATAAAGAGACAGCCATAGCTGGGGCCCATGAGGGTACCCATAGCCACACCTTTTATTTGGAGGAAGTGAGAGGAGTTGAAGGAGAAATTGTTCAGTGTGAGAACAAGTTCAACCAGACTGAGGAGAGTAGTGGTCGATGGGGATTGTTCGGGCCTCTGTTCGAGGAAGAAGCTAAGGGCCCTCAGACTATCCTGGTGGGGGATGGAGGTGTAGAGGGATTGGACGTCCATGGTGAAGAGTAAGCGGTTGGGGCCAGGGAACTGGAAATTGTTGATGTGACGTAAGGTGTCAGAGGAATCACGGATGTAGGTGGGAAGGGACTGGTCAAGGGGAGAGAGAAGGAAGTTAAGATAACGAGAAATGAGTTTTTTTTAATATTTTTAAAACTTTTATGCTCCCCCCAACACCACTAGAGCTATACCTTGAGTGCCCGATCATCCATTCTTAATTAGCACATTCGTTTAGATAATATCACCAACTTCAACACCTATGTGTTCTTTTGTTCTGTTGTCTGTGACATCTTTTGATGATCTGCTTCTATCACTGCTTGTTTGTCCCTACAACCACACCACCCCCCTCCACTTCTCTCCCCCCACCCAACCCCCCTCCCCACACACACCTTAAACCAGCTTATATTTCACCCCTACCTTGGATTCACCTAATTCTGTTGAAGGGTCATGAGGACTCAAAACATCAACTCTTTTCTTCTCCGCCGATGCTGCCAAACCTGCTGAGTTTTTCCAGGTAATTCTGTTTTTGTTTTGGATTTCCAGCATCTGCAGTTTTTTTGTTTTTATCTCTGGACAAATGAGGGTTAATTAAAGAAAGCCAGCATGGATTTGTTAAGGGAAAATAGAGTTACCTAATTTTCTTGAGTTTTTTAAAGAGGTGACAGCAAGGGTTGGCAGCAATGTTGTTAATATGGTATACTTGGACTTCCAGAAGGCTTTTGACGCAGTACCGCACAACAGACTTGTGAGCAAAGTTATAGCTCATGGAATAAAAGGGCAAGTAGCAACATGTTTACAAAATTGGCTGACTGACAGGAAACAGCGATTAGTAGTTAATGGATGTTTTTAGGACTGGAGGAAGGCTTGTAGTGGAGTTCTCCAGGAATCAGTGTTGGGACCATTGCTTTTCCTGATATATATTAACGACCTAGACATTAATGTAGAGGGCACAATTGCAAAATATGCAGGTGACACAAAAATTGGAAGCATTGTGAACTGTGAGAAGGATAGTGTTAAACTTTGAAAGGGCATAGTTGGTGGAATGGGCAGACAGGAGGCAGTCAAGTTCAATGTGGAGAAATGTGAAGTGTTTCATTTTGGTAGGAAGAAAATGGAGAGACTACATAACAAAGGGTACAATTCTAAAGGAGGTGCAGGAGCAGAGGAACCTGGATGTATATATGCATAAGTCATTGAGGGTGGCAGGACAGGTTGAGACAATGGTTAAAAAACAGCATTCAGGACAAGGGGGCATAGAGTACAAGAGCAAGGATATTATACTGGACTTGTGTAAGACACTAGTTCAGCTTCAGCTGGAGTGTTGCATCCAGTTCTGAGTATCACACCTTAAGAAAAATGTGAAGGCATTGAAGAGAGTGAAGAAAGGATTCACAAGAATGGTTCCAGGGATGAAGGATTTCAGTTGTGAAGATAGAGTGGCGAAGTTAGGTCTGTTTTCCTTGGAGAAAAGAAGGCTGAGAGGATGTTAGATAAAGATATTCAAAATCATGAGGGGCCTGGACAGAATAGATAGGGAGAAACTGTTCCCACTTCTGAAAGGATCAAGAATGAGAGGACACAGAATTAAAGTAATTTGCAAAAGAAACAAAGACAACATTAGAATAAACTTTTTCACTTTGGGAGTGGTTAAGGTCTAGAATGCACTGCCTGAGGTGTGATGGAGGCAGCTTCAACAGGGGCATTGAAAAAGGGAATTAGACTGTTATTTGAAAAAAAGTGTGCAGATTTGGGAAAAAGGCAGGGGAATGGTACTAAGTAAATTGCTCAATCAGAGAGCTCGTGCAGTCACAATGGGTTGAATGGCCTCCTTCTGCACTGTAAAAGTAGTGATTCTGTGATTCAGGCATTGATTGAGGCTTTCAAAATGGAGTTGGATTTTTTTCTATTTATTCGTACATGGGTTGCTGGCATCGTTGGCTAGGCCAGTATTTACTGCCTATCCCTAACTGCCCTTGACAAGGTGGTGGTGAGTCGCTTTCTTGAGCCACTGCAGTCCATGTGCTGTTAAGAAGGGAGTTCCAGGATTTTGACCCAACAACCATGAAGGAATGGTAATATAGTTCCAAGTCACGGTTGTGTGTGGCTTGGAGGGCAGCTTGCAGGTGGTGATGTTCCTATGCATCTGCTGCCCTTGTCCCTCTAGGTGGTGGAGGTCACAGGTTTGGAAGGTACTGTTGAAGAAGCCTTGGTGAGTTGTTGTGATGCATCTTGTAGATACACTGCTGTCACTATGTGCCGGTGATGGAGGGAGTGAATGTTGAAGGTGGTGGATGGGGTGACAATCAAGCAGGCTACTTTGTCCTGGGTGTTGAGATTGTTGGGTATTATTGGAGCTGTACTCATCCAGACAAGTGGAGAGTATTTCTTGAAGATAGTTGACAGGCTTTGGGGAATCAGGGGGTGAGTTACTCCCTGCAGAGTTTCCAGTCTTTGACCTGCTCTTATAGCCACAATACTTATTTGGCTATGGATCATTATCTGAAAAGGAAAAATTTGCACACCTCCCACAGGAAAAAGGAAGGGGAGTGGCACCAGGTGAATAGTTCCTTCAGTGGGCCAGTATAGATATGATGGCCCAAATAAGCTCCTGTGCTGTAACCAATCTATAATTCTATATGAGTTGGTGTAAGTCTGGTGTAGCTTCAGGGTTTATGTTTCTGTTCTGTCACACCAGATTCTATAGATCACAAGATAGTTACAAATGAGGAAGGTCATTCAGTTCATCTTGATTCTTCAAACCTAAATGCTCCTATACCCTGAAACCCTTGTTGCATCTAGTGTTCTTTAATTTATTCCAATGTTTGAGTTTTGAACCCCCCCACCCTCCCTCCCCCGGCCCCCCCGGCCCCCGAGTCCAGAAGTTCAATATAGATCCCAGTTTGAAGGATTTCTGCTATCAGTCATAAAAATTACTTTTGGCTCCATGCCCTATTTCCATCTATCCTAATAGGACCTACCCCTCTCCCTATAACCTCCTGGAACCCAGAGCCTCCACCCCCTACCCCCAAGCATACATTCCTCCATCTAGCACTGCCAACTGTGATTAAATGCATTCCTGGGGGTTTCAGTATGTAACTTATCCCCCACACTTCAGCCATTAACAGGCTAACGCATCCATCTTTGTGACACACTGCCTTCCTACGCCAGTTGGAAAGCAAAGACTCATTACCCAATTGGATAATGCTTGGTCGTCAGCCGAAGAGCCTCCCAGGCACCTACCCTGCCATTTTCAATATTTTTATATCTGGTAAAGAGAAATGCTCAAAGAAAATGACCCAAAAAAATCCAAACTTTATTAATGTCCCTATAATTTTTCTCCACCTGGGGACTGAATTTTTAATTCTTGGAGACTCTTGGTCAATCCTGGAAAATTGACAAAAATGACCTTCTCCAGTGCAACATTAACAACCGCACCTCAACTATAAGAATATCGAATGGGAGGGTGGCCTGTGTGCAGAGTCCTCGTTAGTATAGTGGTCAGTATCCCCGCCTGTCACGCGGGAGACCGGGGTTCAATTCCCCGACGGGGAGGCTACGAACTTTTTTTTCGCCGCCGCCTTCTTAATTTTGTAACATTGTAGGTTAGGAATCCTCTTTAACTTCGGCGAGCTGGGATATAAATTAACTCGATATATCTCCTTCTTTGGCGTTGAGTCAAACTGATCGAAGCTCATTGAATTTACCGCCATTCATGAATACAGTGCAGTGCCCCTCTCTAGCCGACTCAAATTGGTGGAAACATTTCTGTTTTGTCGGGTTCCCAGGTTTCAGCCCATTGACAAGGGAAAGAGTTGACATTTGATGGCGACAGAGATTGTCTCAGTGGAAAGTGGATCGATGGTGATCCATGGGGGAATGCAGCATCAAAATGTCGGTTCGTACGGAAATAGAGTGGTTGCATTCATGAACCTTAAAAAAGGAAAACATCCTTGATGAATCATTCCATTTTTTAAAAAAAAGCTTTTTAAAGAATTTAGGGTGCCATTTGGAATACCGCATTCAGTGTAGGGGATGTAGCTCAGTGGTAGAGCGCATGCTTTGCATGTATGAGGCCCCGGGTTCAATCCCCGGCATTTCCACACGAAATTATTTTGTCTTCTTTTCCCCCCCAAAAAAAGTAGGGACATCCGATTTTGAAAACTCTTACACTTGTTTTGTGTCTATCGATATCTGGCAGCACAAAGCAGTAAATTTATGCAAACATCCCTACAGTACTTTTGTGGAATAAAAATTCCCACTTTTAAATGCTGAGAAGCTGAAAAAATAGAAAGTTTCACAAGAGCAAAAGCAACCCACCAGGCTACAACTGGTATCCCAGCGTAACCCATTGGCAGAGGGGAAGGCCATTCGGAGGCACATGGTGACTAACGAATTGTAATCATTCCAGCATTTGCTAATGTTAATTTTAGTCTTGAAGAACAGTTGTACTAATGCTGCGACGATGGTTTCATTCCCCTTTCTCTCCATAATATCTAATTCTCAATGGAGCCCATACTCTATACTAGAAAATTCTTCCATAGGTGGGGGGTGACTTTCCTGACACTTATCATAGGATATTGATGAGAGTCAACAATACTGGAAGCAAGCATATGTAATATCTATATTTAAAAAGTGAACCCTAGGTAACAATGGAACCATTATTACACCATAATGAATAATATAACAAAGTGTAAAATGTAGGAGCACTTTATAGTAACTGCTTAGTATCTTCAAAGAACTTGAGTGTTGTCAAGTGGAACTTTACAAATAAAGGAAATAATGAATGTAAGTTCCCATGTTAGAGTTCAATATGGGTATGTATACTGCTGACTACAGGAGGGAGGGAGGATGAGAATTTTAAAATCAAGACATTGTTTGACCAAGAGTCAGCATAGGCCAGTGAGCACTGGGATGATTGGTGAACTAGATTTGGTGCAAGTTAAGATACAGGAAGCAGAATTTTGGTTGATCTCAAGTTTATAGAGGGTAGAATGTGGGAGACCAGCCAGAAGTGCATTGCAATAGGCTAATCTAGAGGTAACAAAGACACGAAGGAAGGTGTCGGCAGATGAGCTGAGACAGGGACGTTGGAAGAGGATGGTGTGGTTAACCGTGTCAAAGACTACAGACAGGTCTAGCAGGATAAAGAGGGAATGTTTTCCTTTGTCACAGTCACATTGGAAGTTATTTGTGACTTTGACAAGAGCTGTTTTAGTACTATGGCAGGGGCAGAAACCTAACTGGAGGGATTCAAACATAGAGTTCTGGGAAAGATGGGAATGGATTCAGAAGGTAACAACACATTCAAGGACTTGGAGGGGAAAGGGAAGTTGACAGTGTGTAGATTGCAAGGACAATGGGGTCAAGTGTTGGTTTTTTTGAGAAGGGTGATGAAGGCAGACTTAAAGGAAGCACAACCTGAAGAAGAGAATTGTTAACAATATCAACGATTATGGGGACCTCAAGGGGTAGTTAGATGGTCAGTGGTTTAGAGGGATCCAGAGAACAGGAGGTAGGTCTCATGGACAGGATGAACTCAAGAGAGGGTATGAGGGTAGAGGAGAGAAACGAAAAATGAGTTCAGGGCACAGGCAAGGGCAGATTTAGAGAAGGTTTGGCCAGGTGGGCTAGTGGATGAGGGGCAGCTGAACAGACGGTCGTGACTTTATTGACATAGCAATCTATGAGCTCCTTGCACATTGTTGGAGGTGACAGGTTTAAGAAGATGATTTGCGGTAGAAAAAAGCCAGGGTTATCTTTGCATTCCAGGATGACTAAACCAGTTATGTGTTATACCCTTTCAAATCTGCGTCCCTCAAATTCAGGGAATGGAGATGAGGGCTGTACCAGGGATAACAGCCAAGGTGAGAGAGAGTAATAGTTTTATTGGAAGTTAGGACATCAAAAGGTGAGGATTCAGTTGAGCAAATTAGTAACCGCAGAAATGTTGTGGCAAACGGAAGATCAAAAGCTAGACAGCTGAAATTTTGAAAATGAAGTTGTAAGTGAATTGGGGGATAGCTTTTTCCAGGGATGGATACAGGAGGAGATAGGTTTGGTATCTGGAAGGGCATGGCGGGGGGTGTGGGGGGTTAGTATGGGTGGTGTGTGATACAAAGAAGGGATTAGAGATCGCCTCATCTGTAATTGATATGATGGGACTAGCAAGACTACGTGAGATTGCAATGTCAAGTAGATGGCCATGAATATGGGTTGGGGAGTTTGCATCAAGAGATTTAGGAAGAATAAGAGGGCACTGAACTCAAGAGGACAGCAAACATGATGATTTGAGATAAAGTAAATCAAAATCTACAGGAATTCAGGGTAAAATTTTGGACCACAAAGAAATCACATAATTACGATTATTGTATCCATGAAAGCTATAGCAACAAACACGGGAATGGGGGTGGGGGGAAGTTCTAAGGGGAATACCACAGGAAATAACATTTTGTTTTTGGTCATCTGTGTGTCTGACATGAACAAAAGCTCATTAGACTTAAAAAGCTCCAATGACCAAGAAATCCAAGATCTGAAGAGTCACACGGACTTGAAACATTAACTCTGTCTTTCTCTCCACAGATGCTGTCAGACCTGCTGAGCTTTTCCGGCGTTTTTGTTATCGTTTCAGATTTCCAGCATCCGCAGTATTTTGCCTTTATTAACCAAGAAATCCAAACCCAGCTACAGAGTCTTAATTTGCCCAATCATCAACAATGCCCAGAGGCACCAAGCTGGCTAGCTCAAGTGTTAAATTATTAACTTTGTCACAGAAGACTGATGATTCCAATCTTTTGCTCAAGGAAATGTCTCCTGAAGCCATTGCAAAAATCCTCCAATTAAATCCTCCACCTCCTTCCCAAAATTACATGTTAATTACATCAGAAATTCACTCCTGGTGGCAAAATTTTTGTTACATGCAATTTTTTCAGATGTACAGCAGTCATTGAAAATTATTCCAGACCAAGCTATTGGACATGCAACAGAAATGCTAGCAAATAACAAAATCCATCCAAAAGCTATCTGTTTATCAGTCAGAAAACTAAAAAAGATTAAAAATGCCTTGTGTGACAGAATTCCATTGATTTGGATGGGAATCTCCATAAAGAAGTGCAAAACGGTTAACTTTCTTCATTATGTACCTCCCTTTGCCTCTTGTCTCAACTGTTTATTATTCATACTGTGGTAATGAGATGGGATTCTATGCTATGAAAAAGCACCTAACTCAATTTAAAAATGTCTGAAATAATTAACATTTTGGATACTTAATATTTTGGTTTTGGAAACAGTTTAACAAATGCAAATCAAAAATTTGAATTGTTCTTTAATATACCCAATGTCTTCTATTTACATGATTATAAATCTCGTAAATAAATTTGACTAGGTTTGATTAGATCTAAATGACTTGAGAGAGGCGCCTTTGGAACAGCACGAAACCCACATGAAACTCTAGTGTGAAATCCAATGGTAGGTTATCAGATTTAAATTTTAAAGGCAGATATACATATGGAAGCTTCATTTTCAGGAATATGAATAGGACGTTAGGAGAAAGTTCAAATCACAACAGTGCCTTTTCCCAGTTGGACAGTTCACAATGGCCTGGATTCTGTGGTAATGATGGCATGCGACATCATTATTTCACTGAAAGGGACAGTAACTTCAAGGTCAACACTTACACAGAATAACATGCAACTTCAAAAGCTGCTATCAGTGATTCTACCTTTCTCCTGAGGATGTGCTTTCAGGCAACCACCCCACCCCGCAGAATGCAATCAATAGAAATCAATTGAACTGACAAGTACTTACACTTTTAGTCTCGCTGTAAAAACCCTTGGAAAAGTTACTAGTTGTTGAATGAGGTGAGTTGGGTTTATAATAGTGTACTAACTTCATAATTACTACTAAACATCCACATTGGTCCTAAAAAGCTAATTTCATATTGCTGAAATAAAAAGACACGTTGAAGCTTTTTGTCTTGCACTCCTCAGGGCACTTCAGAAGAATACCAATTCCAAAGGGTAAAACAATTTATACTGTATGCAAAGAGTAATTTCAGTGCTAATGTGATGGTAGGTATGTAGGCGGTATGTTCCAAAGACTGGCTGATCATATCAAATCTGAATCCCAGCTGCTGTACCCAACTTGTAAAACTGTGCTTGCAAAGCTCAAAACACAGTATTCAACATGTGATTCCACAGTTGGACATTTGCTAAATAAGTCTGAGTGCTAAGAATTTTGCTGACAAACAATTTAAGATTGCTAATTAAGAGCTCAAAGTGTGGCACGTTTGTCTGTACTGGAAGCTACATATTTTAATACACAGGGCCCTGTTCTCTGGAAGAACATGTACACACATTGCACCTGTTTCATCTAAACAAAAAAGTGATAGCCATTTGCTGACTCATTGCTCAAGGCAATGCCTAAGCAATCAGTCAAGCTGCCTGGTTTAAATTTCAAACAATGCTCTGCAGTTAACTGTCAGTCATTATCACTGGTGCATTCTCCAAAGCAACACCACTACTAGAGTCCACTTGCCAACCCATCAGCATTCTCTTCACAGTATAAATTGTTTTCCCCTTACATTGGTGTTCTTGAAGTAGCCTGAGGAGTACATGACAAAAAGCTTAGATATGTCTCTTCCTTCAGTAATTCTTAATTTCATATTTGTGAATTGTCAAATTCCACATTTTTTTCAAAAGTTTGTCCATCTTTATTTTAGCTTCAATCCTATTCCAATCATAACAATTTATTTTACTGCCAGAAAGTTGAAATTAAAAGTGAAGGACATTCAGTCATTCTATCTTGCTGGAGTATGTGAATACTACAATGTGACTGGCCATTTACTTTGCGTGCTGACATCATTACTGGAGATCCCTCGATTTGATGTGAGATTTAAACTTCCATCAGGAAAGGGAGAACCAGAGCTTTGTAGGCAGCTTTCTTCGAGGTCTACAAGAGCGCCCCAACATTGCTGCTAACTGCAAACTCTGGGCCAATAAACTATTCAAACTTGCTTTGTAAATCTGCAAAGCATTTTTCTCTTCAGTTGGCATGTTTGCTTTTGACCTCAATAGTGGCAAGGTCCAAAATAAGCAAATACTCAATCATTCCTGACAAGTGTATTCCAAATTTTGTCACATCCAATAATTACCTCTTCATGCGGAAATAAAACTAACAAGGAGCAGAGTTTTCACATTAATCTTTATAGGCATTATTAGTTTATTAAACACTGAGAGCACTGCTGCTGCTCAGAGTTATCTGTACCTGTTTTCGAAATTAACATTCAACATGTAAGACAGAAGGAATAGAAATACTCAAACATCAAGTATAGCTTGCATTTGAAAACAAAAGTTTAATCAATTTTTATAAATGCAACCACCCAAGAATGAATTGGGCTGTAGAAACATCTTTATTTATATAAACAGTGGTTCATGAATTTTTCTCCTCTTGGTACACTCGAGCATTCTCCCCAGGTCTTATAAAGACCACAAGTCTTACTTTACATGGCAATTGCACTGTAAGTAAGTACTTTTACTGCTACAGTAAATTTACAGTACAAGTTCAATGAAAAATGCTTCAAGAAGCATTCATTTTTCAAATTTCACAAATGTTTGCAACATAGAAAAATGGTTCAGTAAAGAGAAAACGGGAAATCGAATGAAGCTCTTGTGGTTTCATCATTACGAGTTATTCGGATACAAAGGTTCAGCTGTAATGCAAATCAACCAATAAGTCTAAATTGGTTTTCATCTTGGACAAATACACCAATTTATACTTTTCCAGTTACAAAATCGTAACTCTGTTTCCCTCTCCACAGATGCTGCCAGGCCCGCTGAGTATTTCCAGTGCGTTTTGTTTTTATACACTTTTTCAGTCTTTAACTTGAGCAGAATATTATTTCACCTCCACACCTTTTTGAGCTTTATTCCATACTTTCTTCAAAACTTCTAATCGCTAGGTTGGTTGTTAATTCCACTGATGGCTAGTACTGCAGAGATCATAGTTGCTGATGAAAACAATTTCCTTCAGCTGGGAACTATTAAATTGCATATTATACTTGTGTTGGAGGCCAGCGTTGTGCAACATCAGCATGCATTGCCTCAGGAAGCCACTGACAATACACTAATAACAGGTCTGTTTAAAAGAAAAAAAATGGAAGCAACAATAGAGGGTTAACTATCGCAGAATAGAAGGAATCATTTAACCAAGACTCTTAACAGCAAAATTTTTAAACAACTGCAACTTATAATTATCAATGTAAAGCTAGCTTAAGGTGCCTCAACTTGTCACTTAACAGAATGCATGCACGATACTTGACTTTTTGCAGTAACCTTGTGGTCCCCCAGAGAGACGGACCATTTATATCAAATTGTTAGCAGTGGTCTAAATGCTGGCCAGACCTCACTAGAAACTGGGTGAGATTTGCCAGACTCAGTTCGCCCCAATGCTCTTAAAACAGAGACTTTTATTTCATTGCTCTTGGATGGAGTCAAAGTGTTTGAAGTCACACTCCAACCAAGTCTCTTGTGATTACCAACAGTATAAATTATATAAAGAATAATTTCTTAGATATGAGGAATATGACAACATAACATTTATTAGATACATCAACTGTTAAATCAGTAATGACAGAAACAGTTGAAAACTCCAATCCCTTCTAATTACTCTAAATTAAGCTGATGTAAATAAAAGACCCATCTACAATGCCTTAATTCCAAATCATTCTTATTTTCCTTCTCTTTGGGCCAATTTAACAATTTCATTCCTACATTACAACCATTACCACGCTTCTTCATGCTTTCTTGTCTGTAAAATGCTTTGGGCTGCCCCAACACTAGAAAATGAATTATATAAATGGAAGCTCTTTCTTGTCATCCACTAAAGAACTTTCACATGGCAGTCTAACAGTCACACTAGTGAAAGGACAAAGTGCTGAACCAGTAAAGCACCCAATTTCCTCTCTCAAAGCAGATTGTTAAAGATAGTTCCCAAAAACAAAATGATGGAATCTAGAATTTTCAAGAAGCATCTGGTTTAAGATTTTATACCTACACTGAGGATTTTTAAAATATGCATTTGGCACAAATTTTTAAAGAAATTTAACTTATACATTTGAACCATTTGAACATTTTAGGTAATTACAAAACAAACTGAAAACAAAAGCATCTGATAATTTTACTGCAGCATTCCTAATTTCATGAAGGAACTTTTGAGCTGTGGAAGTTGGTTTCTCAGCACCGATAAATACAAGACGCTGACATAATAGGATACTCACATTTACTATTTTTCTTCCAGGCAGCGAGTAATGCATCACAATTATCCACATTTTCAGATACCAGAGCTCCCAACAATGCATCTGTCCTGGGCTGAAGCCTATGAAAGTGCATGTTTGTGATTACTGATCAACACGTAACTTTGCAAACGATAAAATCAATTTAACCTTCTAGCCAAAATAAATATCTAAATGGTGTTGCCAAACAAATTTATATGACACAAGAAAGATGTTTTTAATCTACTTGACTATTGTTAAAGACATAAACACCTCCAAAAACAAGCACCTATTGGAGGGTGACATAGCATAAAACAGGCTATTGACAAATCCATTAAAAGGTCGCTTTTCTCTCAAACACTGGTAACTATTGCCTTTTCAACAGAGGATTTCTAATTCTGAGCCATATGAGGTTTGCTGTAAAAATATGGTACTTAACACTGTGATTTCAAGTCTGATTGTTGATGAAAATGTACAAACTTACTTGGCCCACGTCTTCAACATAGTTGATGGACTGGAAAGTAGACAATTGACGTAAGAACCAAATTTTTTAATGACCTTTAATGTAGGATAGAAAAGTAAATGAACAATTATTTCCAAAACAGATTTTGCAATAACTTTTAACTAACTTCACTTGCATCTTAATTTAATTCACAGTTCAAGGGAATAGTAAGTGTCCTTTCACCTTCCAACTCAAACAAACAGAAACTACAAGAGCCCTATGAGTCATATTGGTTTATTTTCTTCCCTTGGCCCCAATTAAATCTCTCTGACCACACAATTCAGTTGGGCACCTTCTCTGAAGATTCTGCCAATATCACTCTGTGTTCAGATATTAAAACGTGTATAAGTGTGACCCTGGGATGATAACTCAACCACAAATATTTCAATCATGGAGAAGTACCCAATCTACAGGCAGCATTTCATAAACATAACATGATTGAAATTAGGGCTTGATAGATGCCTATGTAGTGCTCATTCCTTTTACAGTGCTGCATATTAGTACTTCACCATGCTGCTTTTGAGTGTTGTTTTTCACTGGTACTGTAACATCGCCATGTATATATTGAACAAGTATGAAAGTAAGATCCATTTAATTTGATTACAACACAAACATCTTGTCCTTTACACTGCTTTTTGTACCAACTCATGATTAGAATGTTCTGAGTTAATTCTACTAGGGACCAAGTTATACAATTTCCTTCGCATAAAAGCTTTATGCAATGATTTCAGAAATAATTCTTCAATCTTCAATGGCTGAAAGCACATTCATTGCAACAAAATTAGTCAATGATTTAAGAATAGCATATTGTGTTGCAGCAACATAGCCATCTCAGGCTGAGATTTTAAGTACCTCAAACTTACAGACAAGGTGGCCCCAATTTTCCTGCGTTGAGTCAGCTGCTTTCAGCAGCATTGGCATGAGGGTGCCAAAATTGGCCTCAGTGCCCTTTAGTTATGGAGGGGATAAAATAAAAAGTGGATGCTTGGTAAAGACACAAAACAGTGTGATGCCCTATGCAATTGAATAGCACACCTATACTCACTACCCAGGCCCACGTATGAAGAATAATTATTCAGGCAAAGTAGCAGGTACACACTTGGCATCTATGAAACTATACCTAAGTAGTCAACACCTCCATGGGAGGAATGGCAAGAAAGAAAGCCGGCAGAGAAAAAGTTAAATACTGCCTTCAGAGAGGTTACCATTTCACTATATTATTCTTCTTACTAACACGTTTTTGCCAATTCTTAGGGGTGGAAATCATCTCATTAATAATTTAAGCGAAAAGGTTGCAATAACAAAATGGGGATCTTTGGGGTACAAAACTGGCAGCAAGAATTTCACTCCTTTAGCGTAGGAAGTACTCACCGCTCCTTCCAATAAAAACTTTGCAAAATATTTGTATCGATCCAGTCCTTCTGGATAGTCCATTTCTACTGCAGGAAGTTGCCAACCAATTCTGACTATCATCAGGGAGAAACAAGCAGGCTGATAAATATAAAGTGCTTACCAAATCTACACCAAAATAAAAACTGAGAACACTTTTGCTGCACTCTGTAAATTACATAAAGTTTAAACTCCTTCTCCCTACATTTTGTAGTCCTTATAGGTTACTGCTTACACATAGGCAGAATCCCTCCCTTGGAGTCCAATTAATGCATAAAAAAATTAGTTTTTAAAAAAAAAAAATCTGAATTTCATGATGTGGAATTCATTCTTCAATTTTTAACACATTAACTTACAGAAGGTGCTTCTTCTATGACATTTAACCCGGCCAGTCTCTGCGCAGTAACGTGGAGGTGGTGTATCCAGAGGTTTTCCAAAATGACTGTATTGGGGGAGAAGGAGAGGGATCCATTCGGATTCAATCGAGGTCAGCCCTGGAAATAGGATTTGATTTCACAATTTTTAAACTTGCATTAAGTGAGGATAGACAAATCTGGCTTGTAATGAATAAAATGTTCATAACAAGGTTGCTGCCATATCTCTGAAAGATTCAAAGTGCGACACATATCTCAATTTCATTCAGCCTGCTGAGCAGCTTGTCATTTAAAAAGATTGCTCTAACCCAATCTGATCCTTTTTTATGGCTATGCAATTTCATGATTCATATGTTTTAGGAATATAACTTTTAGTTTGGGAATTGAATTTTTTTTGAATGCAAGACAAATGAAAGCATCTGGTTCCGGACTGAATATTGAATTCAACAACTTTAGGTCGTGAGCTCCCTCCACCATCCCCACCCCCTTTCTGTTTCCCCCTTCCCTTTTTTTTCCCAATAAATTATAAAGATTTTCCTTTTCCCACCTATTTCCATTATATAAAAAAAAACCCCACTAGAGCTATACCTTGAGTGCCCTACCATCCATTCTTAATTAGCACATTCGTTTAGATAATATCACCAACTTTAACACCTATGTGTTCTATTGTACTATTGTCATTGACATCTTTTGATGATCTGCTTCTATCACTGCTTGTTTGTCCCTACAACCACACCCCCCCGCTCCGCCTCTCTGTCTCTCTATCTCTCCGCCCCCCACACACACACCTTAAACCAGCTTATATTTCAACTCTTTCTTGGACTCGAACTCAAGTTCTGTTGAAGGGTCACGAGGACTCAAAACGTCAACTCTTTTCTTCTCCGCCGATGCTGCCAGACCTGCTGAGTTTTTCCAGGTAATTCTGTTTTTGTTTTGGATTTCCAGCATCCGCAGTTTTTTTGTTTTTAAAACAGACAATGTTGCAGCTTTCTTAATAATCATCGTTCTGACTGAAAAATGATTTAATTACATCCTGCCAACTCATTAGTTGTGACACATGGATTCAGGCACTGTTTCAATTCTATTGTAACACTTGTACTAATTGAAGGAAACCAAACAAAGTTACTTCTTCCAAATAATTTCTCTATGGCAGGTGAGATGGAGAGAGATAGCGTGACAGAGAAATAAATCTCTATTGCTTCACTGTAATCATCTAGAAGCATGGCATTAAAATCTATATCAGTTGTATATGGAAATCACTCTTTTATGTCATGTTATGTTAATGGTTAGAAACATAAGGATAGCCATGCCAGAATTTTCTCCAGTGTTGCATTTGATATTATATCCCACCTGATAGGAATTTAAATTTTGCCATCTTCTTTAAGAGAATTTTGTCAAGTGTGCAGCTGTAACTAAAGCACTCTCAATATTAATATATTTCCAATAGAGGTACCTAGGATAAACATCTGTTGAAGTCAGTTATATATATGAAATTCAGTCATACTCTTTATCACTAAAAGACACATTTTAGGGTTATTTCACTTTTGCAATACTTCAAGCTCCTGATTGCAGGTGCAGCATAGAAGTAAAACATAGTGACTGGGAAAGGTGTGATTTCCAATGAGACTGACATTAAATACATTTTAAAGCTAGCAAATTTACAAAATGGAATATAACCTGGCAAGAGGAAAGATTTCTAAACAGAACCAGAATACTTGTTTTAAATTCTTATTTGTGCCAGTTGATTTGGAATCTCTATGGTTATGGGGCTGAATCAGGCTGTTTCATGCGGTCATATTTCAGGTGCAGATAATAATGCTTTCTTCAGTCATGCAAAGTACTTTTTTATTTATTTAAGAAAGTTGCTTCAAACCTCCCAAATGTTTTAAAGAGTAGTTAGATAATAATTATTGATGTGAACTACAAGAGATAATCAAAATGCAGTTGTAAAAATCACACAAGTTATTTTGTTTTAAATTTTGATTCGATTTTTGCTTGGGTTGACTATGAGTTTAGAAGAATGAGAGGGGATCTCTGGACAGACTGGATGCAGGGATGATACTTCCTCTGGCTTGGGGGTCTAGAACGAGAGGTCACAATCTCAGGATAAGGGGTAGGCCATTGAGGACTGAGATGAGGAGAACCTGTGGATTTCTCTAGCACAGAAGGCTGTGGAGGCCAAGTCACTGAATATACTTAAGAAGGAAATAGATAGATTTCTAGACTCTAAATGGGTATGGGGAGAGAGGATTCCAGATGGATGTTGCTTTTAACAATAAAGTCATAGTACACGTCATAGAGTGCAGCTCCTTCATAACTCAATTTCCCACTTGCAAATTGACAAATGCTAAGAGGAAAAGAGATAGGGTATAAAACAGGATGTATAAAGGAATTCACCAAGGCTCCTTAGACAGCACCTTCCAAACCCATTACCACTACCATCCAGAAGGACAAGGACAGCAGATAGATGGGAACACCACCACCTGGAAGTTCCCCTCCAAGCCACTCACCATCCTGACTTGGAAATATATCGCCGTTCCTTCACTGTCTCTGGGTCAAAATCCTGGAACTCTCTCTCTAACAGCACTGTGGATGTACCTACACCACACGGACTGCAGCGGTTCAAGAAGGCAGCTCATTACCACCTTTTCGAGGTCAACTGGGGATGGGCAATAAATGCTGGCTCAGCCATCAGAGCCCACATGCCATGAATGAATATATATTTTTTTTAAAAAAAAACAAGCTTCAATATCTCAATGTTATTGGCAGTGCCTTCTATTTATAACTCAGAAAAATGTTTGTAACGTTAATTGTTAAAAAGTCCAAAAAAATTGTAATTTGGAGTTGGTTCCTTCCTACCTTTCATGTACATCTTGGAAGTCTCCACTATTTCTTGATAAACCACAAACTCAGGAAGATGCTTGAACAGCACTGAATTTGGATGTATAAACACTGGCTCATCTATGAGTGGGGTCTGTGGAACACAACAAAGGTTGATAGTTTAAAAATTACACAGTACACCAGGTTTTAACATTACTTTGGGTCTCACTTGCTGCTAACCCAATCCAATGACATCAACTATAGAGAACATCCATCTATTCCCTAATGCCTCCATTACAAACACAGCAAGATGTCATTTCGAATTGTTAAGAGTGCTCCAGCTATGCCAAACTCTGTTACAGGCAGGATAATTTGTTTTTCATTCCTGCAGTGCTGTTTCCAGGGGCTGGGAGTTTCTCCGCTGGTTTGAAGTCATACCCCAAAATCTGTGATGTAGCTAACATCACCTGAGTACATAAGTACATAAGATTATGTTAAGTTGTTTTTGATACAAGGTATCATAGCAACAGGGGAAAACCTACTTTGGAATCCACATGGCAACAAGAAAATTGACTTTTTAAAAAGAGTTGAGACATTTAAGGTGCTATTTCATTTTTATCTACAAGAATGACAGTTTTGAAAAAAAATACTTTCCTTTAAGACAACTAAAAAGAAAATGGAAGTGTTTGTTGAAGCAATTCTCCAATCTAATCCAAAGACCTCATGTCACCGCACCATAAAAATATCTCCCAAATTATTCAGTGTAAAGGGTATTATTGTCAAAGGGCTTTTCTTATTCAATTTTTCATTGTGATAATCCTGTACCACTGAAATAAGTGACACTCAAAAGTCTCTGATTGTGACAGGCTGCTGCTAATCCTTCAAATCCAATCATGCATTTACATTCCAGAATACCAACTGGAAAGCCTCACCTCCTCAAATATCAAATCGAAGTATTCAATTTTAATTCACCTCACCTTATAGGCATTTCTCCATTTTTCATCCAGCACCTCTTCTGACTGGACTCTTCTGGCAATGTGATCCCCAAGGCCAGCCATGACAATCTGTCTTAAGTACATGACCTGAGTTGCTGTTGGCGGTTTCATCTTGGGATCAACAAACAAGCCAGCTTCTGGGAAGACAGCATTCACTGTAGAGGAGCAAAAAGAGGCAACAACCATTCTGAAAACCATTCAAGGGTATTCCAATAAATAGTTAGATGATAATTAAACCATGCTCTTTACATATTGGCCAAGGAATAGCTTATTGTTTCCTCAGCAAAAAATAATTTCTATTACGTATTTAGTGATACAGAATAGGTCTATTGCATTTGTATAACTTAAGTGTAAGGTTTATTACTTTGATACTATTCTATCACTGCCAAACTAATTAATCAAGCCATGCCACAAGGCTACCTCTAATTCCATTTATTATATTTTGGAATATTCTTCATATTATATAATGCTTCATATTACAGATTGGTCCACATTGTCTTCATCAATTCTTACCAACATTAGTTAGCTGCCCTCGCAAACGTCTGATTTCAATCACTGCCTTATGTCGAAGTCCATTTTCTGTACAGAAGTGAGGGGTACATCCTGCATACTCACTAGCACCAACAGCACCTGAAATGAACAGCAATGTGCAGAAATAAAATATAACTGCTTAAATAGTGATGGATATGTAAGTTTTTGTCATTTTTAATGCTGTGTTGTATCACTATTTTTGAAAGTTCATAAATGTTTGGAAGTATTCTTAAAACTTTATGAAATTAAGCCATTTTACATAGCTTTAATCCTTACCATCCTGAACATTAATTCAATACAGTCCTAAAATGTAATATAATTAACATTTTCCCAATTTATCCCCATACTCCTCCGTTCCTGAAAATACTGGATTAACTCTGCGGATCATGGTGCAGTGATTGCTTATCCAACAAACTTTTGGCTCTGCTTTCAGTTGCCTCAGCTCCAAGCTGTGGAATTCCCTCCCTACATCCCTCTGCCTCTCTACCTCGCTTTCTTCCTTTATAACACCTAAAAGCTACCTCCCTGACCAGGCTTTTGGTCATCTGACCTAATATCTCCTTATGAGGCTTGGTATCATGCTTTGTTTTATAATGTTCCTGTGAAGTGATGTTTCATCATATTAAAGGCATTATATAAGTATGTTGCTGTTGTTTTACATATATGAGCTTGTACAGAAAGTACTATTTATGTGGTACCTTTAACGTGCAAAAATGCCCACATGCGCTTCATAGAAGCAAAACTAAAAAGTCGACATGGAACCAAAGTAGTAGACATTAAAGCAGATGACAAAAAGCATAGTCAAAGAGATGAGTTGTACTGCGGGTCTTAAAGGAAGAGAGAAAAGTGAAGAGGTAGTAGAGTTTAGGGAAGGAATTCCACAGCCACAGCTGCCAATGGTGACAGGAAGGGATCCTGGGATGCACAAGAGGTCAGAATTGGAAGGTAAAATGGTGGGGAGTTTATGTGGAGGGAGAGATCAAGGGAGGTCAGGTGGAAAGAATAAAATATATTTTGGTCTGTGTTGCTCAATGCCATATTCCCTGCTATATTTACTCACTTAAACAGGTGGGAGCAGAAAGAAAGGGGCTACCCCAAACAGCACTAAGAACACACTGTTATATTCCTTTGCCCACATTTTCCTCTAAGGTCCACAAAATTGCTTCATGCTGAGGCTCATTAGTGATCTGAGCTTGTGCGCTTCTCTGAAATAGAGCAACAATTCCACTGCCTGCAGGTATCTCTTTAACTTCTTTAGTGAAAGGTTTTATTCTAGGGCAGCCTTCCATCTACTGCCCTTTCACAAAATGGGAGCCTGAACACAAAAATCACTTGGGACAGAGCTGAACTCAAGTTACACTGCTTGAGAATCTGACACAAAGCCGCAAGTCAGAGATTTTAGCTGCCTACTATTTAAATAACGCTGATTACCAAGCATGACCATGATGTCTCCAAGTTTAAGAGATGGGCCCTGCCCAGCCCAGATCCATTGCATTTGAGAGATTCTGGCTTTTTTCCTTTTCAGTTTTTCTGTCTCCTCATCACTTATCGCTGGTCTGCAAACAAGTCAAAAATATTAGACAAAATTATTTTTAAAAAGGTGACATACTACACAACAAGAATGTTAGTTGATTTTTTTTAAGATGGCCAGTGAGAAGAGGAAGAAATATTTAACTTCTAGTTGAAACTTATAGGTTTTGTTTTTAAGAATGAACCACAAGTGCCCTTTTATGAGCAGCAATCGATTCCAGTACCTTGTCCAAGTAACGCTCTTCACAATTTCTAGGTCTAACTATATATTTTCTATTTGACATTATTTACATGCTATTACGTAAACAAATGTTGAACCAAATGCTTCAGCAATCAGCATTAATGTTTCAGTTTTATTTATGATTGCTCATAGCCAGTGTGCCCTCAAAAATACTGCAGAACATTATCAAAAGTAGCTCTAAAGAACAATCACCAAATCTTAGAGCTATGGTTACAGGTGTTGTGCATCTCAGTACAATGTCTAGAACCAAGTTCACAGAATGGGTGCAGTATGGAATGAACTTGTTCAAGGAACTAGCAATCAGCATGCTGATTTTTAATAATACTTAACATGTAGCATGATAGAATCTTAATTATCTATCACAATGAAAGTGGCTATAGGGTCAGTGCACACTCCCAAATTACTGCACAATGCTGTTTTCTCTGCCTTGCCCACCCAGTTTTTTTGGGGGGTAGGGAGTATGGCTGATGTTGATACAAGGACGGCATTTTTGCTCTGAATGAAAAAACTTCAAGGGTTGCATCCTAACTCTGGTGCACACTGGGTAGTGATCCTTTTCACAGTCAGCACTTTGGTAGCTACATGTGTTGAGAATGCTGCTCAGAGTCACATCTGGTAATGATCAGATTCAGCTGGTGCCAATGGCCTGATCTGAAGATGTCTCCAGGATACCTTGTGGGCATGGTTTGTTCTGAAAGAAGGTGTTAGTTGAACAAAGCTTATGGTAGCAGCAAAGCTAAAGTGGTCTCTGTCCATTCTCATTTATCTTTTGAGACACCATCTACAATACCGCATTTGCAATATATAGGAAGCAAGAGCAGAAAAATGTTGCCTGGTTCGAGGCTACCGCCACTGTGATGGAACCGGTCATTGAAACCAAGTGGTCCTCCTTCATTAACTGCGAGAGATCGAAGCGAGAAAAATCTGAATGCAATAAGTGTCACTCAAAGTAAAGTCCAACAGACTGCTAGGCAGTGTGCCAATGACTAATGGCTCCAACTTTGCCAGAATATCTTGATGTCCTCTGACATAGGGAGCACTAGGTGCATGTATGAAGGGATCAAAAAGGCAACTGGTCCATCAGCAAAGAAAACAGCTCCAGTGAAAACAAAGGCAGGGGAAGTGGTCACCAACACCAATGAACAGTTCGAGAAACGGGTAGAACACCATCTTGAGTTGTACTCTAAGGGGGACACTGTAATCAAGGAGGCTCTACACAGCATAAAAAGCCTGCCTGCCTTGGCAGAGCTGGATGTTGAAGCCTCAGTGCAGGAACTTAACAAAGCTATTGATTAATTTGCTCTGGGCAAAGCGCCAGGTGCTGATGCTATACTGCCTGAAACCGTCAAGCACGGGAAACCGGCACTCCTACAACATCTGCATGAACTCTTCTCTGTCTCTGCTGGAGGGAGGGGGTAATGCCCCAGGATATGCATGATGCAAAGATTGTGACCCTGTACAAGAACAAGGGCAACCTCAGTGATTGCAACAACTATCAAGGCATCTCCCTGCTAAGCATCGTGGGAAAAGTATTTGCCCGTGATGCCCTGGTCACTCTGTAGGCCCTGACTGGATGCATCCACCCTGAATCCCAATGTGGTTTCAGAACTGGAAAATCTACAATTGACATGATATTCTCAGTCTGGCAGCTGCAAGAGAAATGCTGTGAACAAAGAAGACCACTATATACTGCCTTCATCGATCTCACCAAAGAATTTGACCATGTGAACAGAGATGGTCTATTTAAGCTGCTGGAGAGAATTGGCTGCCCACTAAAGCTGCTCAATATGGTCTCCTCTCTAAATGACAACATGATGGGTCAGCTATGATGGGGCAATATCAGAACCTTATGAGGTCTGCAGTGGGCTCAAACAGGGTTGCATTTTGGCACCGACACTCTTCAGTATATCCCTCTCTCTGCTGCTGTCAAATGCCTTCGGGTTATCTATAGAGGGTGTCTACTTGCATTCCAGAACTGACGGAAAGCTGTTCAGCCTGACCTCGCCTGAGATCCGAGATAAAGATGTGCCAAGCCCTCATCAGAATGCATTCACAATGCATATTAAGAAACACCTTTAGCAGTAAATGGACAGACTCTTTCACACCTGTAAAAAGACTTGGTTTGACTATCAGCACCAGGAAGACTAATGTCATGGTCCAGGATGTTGTCATACCGCCATCTATCAGCATTGACAATGTGATGTTGGATGTTGTTGATTATTTCACATATCTATGAGCCACAATCACCAGAAATCTAAAATTTGATGCTGAAATCAACTCACATGTCAAAAAATAGCTGCTATGTCTAAACTAAATAAGAGAGTGTGGAAGAATAGTAAACTGGCTGAGACAATGAGCCCTCAGCACACACCTCTACATTGGAGAGATCTGGACAACATGCGCTCAGCAGGAGAAAAGGCTGAACAGTTTCCACCTTCGCTGTCTCAGACTTATCCTTGGCATCAGAGGTCCTGGAGTGTGCTAATTCCATCAGCAAATGCTCATTGCTAAGCCAATGATGTCTGTGCTGGCTTGGCCATGTTCATCAGATAGATGACGACCGTATACCCAAAGGCTTTCTATATGGTGAACTGGTAACTAGATCATGACCTCCGAGCCATCCTTATCTCACTTGTAGGTGTCATTGTAGTGAGGTATGAAGATGGTGCGCATTGACTCTGACAACTGGGAGAGAGTCAATGACTGCTGTGACCTCTGGAGGCTGACTGCTTGGAAGGGCATTGGAAGAGGTAAGCCATAACAAAAAACTCAGCTGACCGAGAAGAGGGCCCAGAGAAAACAGAGGCCAGCGTATTTTGCTCCTTCTCAGCACACAGTTTTCTTCTGCAGCAAATGTGACAGAAACCTCCTGAGCCGCACCAGTCAATGCTTAACACACAGTTGACCACCATAGCGGAAAACACCGTCTAATGATATGGAAGACTGCAACCACCCCACCCATTGCCGTAAATTCTCTCAAAATCAACTTCAACAATTTCAACACCTCAACAGCTCATGTTCGGGTATATAAATCCCCAAAGGCCTGCAATGGTGAATGCTAGAAGCTATACATGTCAGTTGGTTGGCAGTCTCAATTGCAATGAACTCAGCAGAGCTGCTAAATTTGAAATCAAGTCAGAGCCTCCCTGTTTAAACCTGTCCTGTTGAGAAACAGGTATCACCATTTTGATTTTTCTGTCTGTAGTCTTACTAATATCGGCGCTCGCGAGACTGCCAATGGGATTGCTGGAGATCAGTGCACCCACTATTTAGTGCTCGCTCTATAGGTGGAATTCGATGTTCAGTATTAGGGTGTGTTTGTCTGTCAATTATCTTGAACCTGTCTCAGGCCCAGTGGCTGAAACTATTCAAGGGATAAGGGGATAGTGGGGAAAAACAGCACAGAGCTAGATGATCAACCATGATCTCTTTGAATGGAGGAGCAGGCTCGATAGGCTGAATGGCCTACTCCTGCTCCTATGTTCTTTTAGATGGGTGCAACTGTTGCAGTCAGTGTTTAGAGAATCTTGTTCTGAAATAAAAGATAGATGCTATAATAGATTTTCACTAGTCACCCATTTTCCATGAAAATTCTCACAGTTAACAAAGTAAATGGATAATCACAGGGCATGTAAATAAAGTTCCACTTATATACGAATGGAAATGTTACCTGTCAAGCTGCTCAAACAATTCTCTTACAGTCATAGCAGAAACTATGATAATGGCATATGGCATACAGTCATGCTGTTTGCTTAAAGCAAGCATCTTCGCATATCGAGGTGCCACAGGGAAAGAAGCCATAGCTCTACCCAGTGGTGTGATAGGACAGGTCAGCTTTGCCCGTTCTAATTCCTTAAACCTGTAAGGACAAACAATAACTTCTGCAATAAATTTATAATGATCTGCATGAGGCTTGATGCAATCTACAAGAGATTTTCTTTAAATCAGCAACATTATTTGAAATCGTGAATTAAAGCAAATCAGTCCTGCTCTTACCTTCCGTGTTTTGGTGGCTCCTCCAAAGCTCCAAGAGAAATAAGCAGTTCCTCTGCCGCTATCAACGACTCTGGTGATGGAGATGTTGGGAATGGAAAATTGATCACCTGTCCAAAAACAATCAAATTAATTGTGCATCTTTCATGAGCATAACAGTATTGATGACCCTTTATACCTCCTGAATAATTTAAAACTGGAGAGGGCCTTAATGTGAACCAAGACAATTACATCATGATGCAGTCAAACAAAGAAAATGCTTCAACATCAGAAAGTAAATCTCCTACAAACATACTTTTTCAATGTTCAAGTCTTTCATCTGCAGAACGAGATCATCCACAGGTCGCCTTGTGATCTCAGCTGCAGAGAATTTCTCAAAGTCAGCAAAAACTGCCGAGGAGTACAGCCTGCACACAAGCAAACATTTATTGCACTCAATGTTAACAGGTTTTACATTAAATTCAACAGACCAGAATAGTTCTCTCTCTCTCTCTCTCTGAATCCGCACACGACATTCAATATTACATTATGAGACACAAATTATTTTGTTAAAGGAAATCTGTTAGATGTAAATGTTGACCTTGCTGCATCAATCCACAAACTGTTAAAATATATCTCTTGGAGTAATTCCACACTCCTGACTTTACAGCAAGGGCCAAAATTAAGGCTATGATTTAATGTGGCTCCATTCAGGGAGCTTGTGATGAACAAATTACTCCATAGATTATTATAGCTAAAGCTCATTATCTGGGAGGATAAACCTACCTTTGTCAGTTGGGATTTAAAAGACTTTTACATGGTTTCAGGGCTAAGATCGTACCTGTCAAAATATTTAGGCTTTAAGGTAAAAACATATGCATCTTGTTAGGATTGTACCATAGAATTAGTGCTTCAGTTTTTGCCACAGAAGACTTTATGCAAAATGGGTAAATATACAGCATCCTTCACTGACTATAAATAATCAATTGGCTTGTTCAAAACCTCGTTCAGAAAAGAAAAAGTTAATTTAAACAAAACCTAGTTAACAATTTTTCTACATTTAAAAGAAATTATGCTTTTCTCCCTTTTGCAGACTCACACCATTCTCTAACTGCCAGCTCCCAAGATCTCTATCAATGTAAGTTCACATGTCACATGAGATCTCACAGAATCACAGAATCTCACAGTGCAGAAGAGGCCCTTTGGCCCATCGAATCTGCACCGACACGTGAGAAGCACCTGACCTATCTACCTACCAACAACTTATCCTTCTGGCAATCCTGGTGGGGAGGTGTTCTACCTCTCTCATTTTTTATCAGTCCAGAGAGATTAGGACTCATTGGATGCAGAATTCCAGTTCTGGGTTTGAAATTGATCGTTCCACTCCAAGGGACAGAATATTGGCCCATTGTGTTCATCTGGCTTTAAAAATGGTTATTCTTTACTGTTGAGTCTTGTTACTGACCTGTAACAATGACCTGGTTCTGTACGACCAGCACGACCTGCCCTTTGATTGGCTGAAGCCTGAGAGATCCAGGTGATTTTGAATGATGAGACTCCAGTAACTTTATCATAAAAGCGTTTCTTCACCTTTCCACATTCCACCACATATTTAATGTTTGGGATAGTAAGAGAGGTTTCAGCTACATTAGTTGCTACCACACACAACCGCGTGCCATTTGGAGGACGACGAAATACCTAAACAACAGAAAATCAGCAATTCAGAATACTGATTTCTAATTCCCTTCTCATTTTTGAATAATTATTTTGTACAGAAATACACTAATCCACGGGTTTTACAATTATGGTTAATGGACTCTGGAAAGTTCATGGCTGGAGCTTTGGACAGAGGTGTTCAACACAATTATCCAGGTTTTCTCCACCTAAGAGTATGTAGCATTCTATAAGTATGTTGTTCTGTAAATTCTGTGTTTGCTGGCTTTGCAGCACTTTATTCCTGTTGCCATATTAATTTCAAATGTTTTCTGCAATTAAAACCTTATTTCCTTTGGTTAGTTGACATTGTTTTGATCCCAGCTGATCTTAATATTGGACAAGTCAGATCCCAGAGTGAAACCTGGCTTGGTAGATCCTAACATTTTTTTAAGAAACTGTAGAGGTCAGTTACTGAACACTTTCACAAAAGTCTGTCAGTATACTTTCAACACAAAGAATAAAGCATTTATTAAACTAGAAAAAATGAAATATATTACATTAGAAAAAAAAGGTTGTAGAAATTTCAATAGATACCAGAAAAATGATTCAAATTCACACTATTCCTTTTGTGCCAGCAACCCTTACAGACACAAAACCCCACTGAAGTTTACCACTGTCTCAACACCAACTATTCTTGCTCGAATTAGCTCCGTTTCAAACTGCTTTCTTCTGATGGACTTCTGAGCATTCACTAGATGCTTTTCTTCAGCTGGCACCTCTCCCTGAGATACCTAAATGGTCCAGTGCTCCATTTGAGGAAGCCATAGATATTTGCATTGCACCACTATATCATGGCGGTCCAGACCCAGCTGTCAGCATCTATCGAACTTATGAACTCAGCAACTCACGCAGTTGAGTTCAGTTTTAACGACGCCATATATGCCCAAATAGATGGTGTTGCAATGGGGTCCTCTCTAGGCCCAGCTCTCGCAAACATCTTTGTTGGGTTCCATGAGAAACGTGTCCTCGATGGAATGACACCTAACCTTCTACCTCCTGCATATTTCTGATATGTGATGACACATTTGCTATATTTAAATGGGAGCTGCATGTAATAATTTCCCCATGTCTTAATGGGCTCCATTTTGCGCTCAAATTCACCTTTGAAATGGAGCAGTCAAATGAGCTCCCTTTCCTCGACATACTCTGTGAGAAATCTGCTAGGGGATTCACTACCACAGTCTACCTTCACTGGTCAATATACATGTTGGGATTCTTACAGTTCCACGCAGTATAAGATTGGCCTTATTAGCAACCTCATAAATAGGGCCCGAGCCATTTGCTCACAGTGCAAGCTTTATGCTGAAACAGGGCGCATCAAAGGAATCCTGCAGGATAATGGCCACCCTGATCAGATCATTTCGTACTGTATATCGTGAAAACTCATGAACGGGCCTAAGGCCGTCACTTTCGATCCTGAAAAGTGTCCAGTCTACCTTGGATTACCATAGAAGGATATCACAAATTTGAGGAATAGGTGAAGCTAACTGTTTCGCACTGCTACTATGCAGCAGCAACAAGTGATATTCACCACTAACAGGATGCTGCCGACAAGCCAAAAAGATGTTCTGCTTATCACACAAATGAGCAATGTGGTATATGAATTTCAGTGCTTGTGTGATGCTAAACATGTAGGCCGTACGTCCCAAAGACCGGTGGATCGTATGAAACAGCACGTCCCTTCCACTGTTCACAATGGGCAAGGTACAGACTGTACCCAACCAGCTCGTGCTTGCAAAACTCAAAACGCAGTGTCCAACATTAGGTGTGATTCCGCGATTGGACAACATTTGCTAAATAATCCTCAGTATGCTAAGAATTATGCTGACAACCAATTTAAGTTAATCAGTTGGGCTTGCAGTGTGACGCTTTTGTGTGTACTGGGAGCCACAAATATTAATACACAGGGCCTTGTTCTTTGCAGACACATTGTGCCTGTTTCAGCTAGACAAAATAAGTGACAGCCTTTCTCTGGCTCATTCCTCAGGGCAATGCCTTGACCAATCAGAGTCAAGCTGCCTGGTTTAAATTTTAAACAATGTTTGGAAGTTAACTGTCAGTCACCATCAACTGGTGCATTCTCCATAATACCGCCTCTACCAATCAGAGTCCACTTGCCAGCCAATAAGCATTCTCTTCTCATACAGTATAAATTTGTTGTTTCCCTTACTTTCGTATTCTTGTGGAGTGTCCTGATGAGTGCAAGATGAAAAAGCTTCGACAAAAAATCTATTTTTTTCAGCAATACTCATGTTCTGTACTATCAAATTACTATAAACATATGTATGTTTACTCCTTCCACAAAAAAATTAAACTGAAAACTTAAAAATAGCCAAGTCAAAATACATAATTTTGGAATTCAGTGAGCAGCGTATGAAATCAGTGAAAAAAAAATGACCAACATTCCGCATTTTAATTGAAGTTCCTGTACAGATACTAAAGTTTTCAAAACTTTCATGATTAACATTGCACAGGATCAACATTGTGGGTCCCATGCAAATATACAGCAATAAGTCAACATAGCTGCAAAGCGTGAACATATTTGGGCTTCTCTAGCACTACATATCTCAGCATTTAAACCTGAAGTCAGAGAGGAATAAGCTCACCTTTGCTTGTTTTTCTGCTGCCAGCAACGAATAAAGTGGAAGAACATACAGTGGAATAGAAGGATCGGACTTCTCAACTGTGGATACAAAAAGTATATATTACCAACCAATTTTTGACTTGGTGAATTAGCTTCTACTTCTACTAAAGGAAAACTTCTGTAAGTTCTTGTGTAAATCCCATTTTATGCCTTTTTGACAATTCAAAAATGATACCCATACAATGTTCCAGCGCATTCAATAAAATAGTATTTTTCTCCAAATATAAACACAGCAATGTTATTCAAGTTTGCAGTGAAATTCTCCAGTGCATGACAATGGGGGTGGATGAGGGTTCCATAAAACCATGTACCTTCTTCAGAATCATCACCATCCCCCAAATCCAGGTCTAGATCAGAGCCAACTACATCCTCATCACCAATCCCTGCCTCTCGATCTTCGTCTCCCTCATCCACTGGCATTGCAGAGTAATTATCAAGGTTAATCTTTGGCAAATTCTGCAGAAAGGAACAAAACCAAAAGTTGGCACAGGTATTTAGAGTCACAGTGATGAAAAACACACGACTGTCAATCACCTCAAGTTACTATCAAGTCCCAAGAAGGATACAGCTTTCAAAGGGATCCAAAACAACCTGGTAGTCAATCACAGGGATGGAAATGATCCTAAAACTTGAAAGAAGTTACACTATTTTATACAGTAACCAGACTGATGCAAAGAGACAGCCAAACACAGAAACTGGAGTTATCTTTTAGGTAAAAAGTGACCTCTACTGTCTAGAAGAACAAGGGCAGCAGACACATAGGAATACCAATACCTTAAAGTTTCTCTCCATATCACATACTATTCTGACTTGGAAACATACAGCTGTACATCACTGCTGGGTCCAAATCCAGGAATTCCCTATCCAACAGCACTGTGGGAGTACCTTCATCACATGGGTTGCAGTGGTTCAAGAAGGCAGCTGACCACCACCTTCTCAATAGAATTAGGGATGAACAGTAAATGATGGCCTTGCCACTGACACCCACATCCCTTGAAAAAATTTAAAAAAAGGTTGTGGTTGGCATTACTCCAGATACAGGGCCATACTTAATTATACTACTTGCTTGCTGCCATGTTCGATTGGAATTCTACAGGTGTGGCGGTCTGTTCAGATAACTAAGTCCCAAATCAGAGCATCAACATTTGTTAGTATCTGCAGCTCGGGACAAATACAAACCATTGGGAACATTAATTTGAACTATATAATGCAAGGCTCCAATGTACACACTGAGTGATACAAAGACAAAAAAGCTTGGCTACTCGTGGAACAGTATATGTTTTTCACTGCAAACTGTCAAATGGTACCAAATGCTAGAATTGTGAACTGATACTGTACTGCAAATTTCAACCAGTTAATAGGTAAAGTGAGACTGAGATTTGTCCTGCAATTCAATCTGATGAGGCACACAAAATAGAACTTGGAAAAAAAAAATTGCCAACCAATTTTTGATTTGGTGAAATAGCTTCTTTGTCATCAAACATTCAACTGAACATAGCGTGCAGAAGAAAGGATTGGATCTTTCTTTTTGCCTTCCAGCAAAAGACAAAAACCAATTAGGACACCAAAAATATTAAACAGCTCTAACCAGCACTTCCAAGTTTGCCATGAAAAGGAGAAGTTGAATGATAAAGGAAAAAAATGGAATGCTTAAAGTGTAACAACATAAATGAGGTATTACTGAATAAAGAGACATGTTCTCTACTACCAAACAACTATAAATGAGGTACTTGTGCTGCTTCTCAGGATCATTTATCTTGCAGGTGTCTCCAGAGGCTTACTCGTCCTGAGGCAATGAAAACAGTGCTATTGCGGATGGCATGTGTTTTTGAACTGCTACCAACCTGAATGGTTCAACCTGTACTTTATTGAGCATTTAGGACAATCAGAAAGTGATAAATTGCTGTCTAAAATCAATATTTGTTTTTCTGTTTCAGGTACTGTTGAATCCACTACATAAAATAAATGGACAATGGGAAATTCTACAGCTTAAAGATCCTCAGGCACATGCTTCTCAAGTTAATTAAGCAATATAGATACACCTTCAACAATGCATTTTCTGTTGACTTGCAAGCAGGATATTGAGCAAAGGGATACATATTCTTTTAGTCTGAATATCATACTACTGTATTTAATGTGTGAAATAAAATACCAGAACACGTACAGATTTAAGTTTGGCCTTTTTAAACTTCTTGATCGCTTCAACCGAGTCATCTGTGGTAGCATCAGTTTCTATAATTTGAAAAAAAAACAACAGCATGAAAGAACAACTGGGATTCTATTGTTGAACTGTAGTAGTTCTCATGTCCAATTTCCAACATCATTAGATTCTGCAGACCACTCATGCTTGGTTGACAACTGTCTTTGTACTCCAAATTCCAGCACCACTGTAACTGTTCATTTCCTTTTAAGTTTACAAATAATCACTTTAGAATCTAGCCTAGTCAACAACTACAAGCACTTAACATCTCAAAATGCTTATGAAAAGTCAAATACTTACAACTATTCACAACAAGAAGGCCTGACAAAGAGACTACCATTTTAGGAAAGGAGGTTGGGCTCTTTGCAAGTTGAAACCTTAAGGGTTTTGATGTAGCTGAAGGGTTCCCAAACTGTGGGTCACGTCCCCCATTGGGCTCACGCAACAAACATTTGGGGTTGTGAGCTCTGAGGCACCAATGGTGACTGTTGGAGACTCTGGTGGGATAGTCCTGGGATGGCGCCATGGCTCCATTACACATGTACGCATGATTCTGCCATCTGAAGCCCCAGAGTCTTCAAAACATTTGTGGACAAGACCATTGGCTGACACTCTACCATCCCCACCAACCCTCACTCTGGGGGTGCAACAATTTTCAAGCATTAAAATAGGGTCATAGAGGCAATAGGTTTGGGAAGCACTGCTGTAGAGAGTCAAATATACTGGTTAGCATTTGGCAAAACCCACTGAAAAGGTTAACAGATGACTCCCATAAACAGGGAGAGCACCACAATTTGATAGGAGTGGTCCAAACTGAGACACCACTGACGTTTTTGACAATGAGATGGAACCTATCTGTGGAATATTTCCTTAATTTATTTGTAGTAAAATTGTGAAAATGTCCTTTACAAATACATTTAGTATTCTGTCACAAATTCCAGAGCTTGGGACCTAGGCAGTTGAAGACATGGCCTCCAATGGCGGAGCAATTAAAATTGGAGACGCCCCCTGGTCAGAAGTAGATGAGTCCAGATATCTTGGGAGGGTTGTGGGCCTGGAAGAGATTACAGGAATTGGGAGAGGCAAGGCTATGGAGGGGCTTGAAAGCAAGGACGAGAATTTTAAAATGTGACAGTATCATATAATTAGGCTGATGACATTTCACAGGTTTAAGAGTACCATCTATTTACACTGATGCCAGATTTAGCTTTTATGCTACTCAGAGCATGTTGCCCAATAGCTAACAGAGGCATTCATACTGATGCATCTCAATTAAACAGTTATAGGCTTCTTCAAGAATTATCTTCAACCTCAATCTCAAACCAATAGTTGGGTTGCACACATTTGACAAAAAATGTGCAATGGCATTTAAAAGTAATGATGTTTGAGCACTGCAGTATAAAGTATTTACCTTTTACATTGCTGTTAGGTCTGTAGGGAAAGGCTCTTCTCAACCTTCTACACATAGAATTTACCTCAGCCTGTCCTGTCAGAAACACTAAGATACCTCCTATTAGGAAATAAATAATCACAAATCAAAATTAAACTCCAGAAGAATGTATCTAAGTGTTTAAGTAACAATATATGATTTTGGGAAAAAAGTCACTAGAAATTTAGTCCCAATTGGACAAGTCCAAACCATATCAGATGTTTTAATCTAATGTTTGGGGTCAAATCCTGTGGAATTACATTTTTTGAGTGTCGAAAAAATGAGAAATTTTTACAATTGACTGAGACAACATGTAAAATTCTGAATGGCCAAATGAACTTTTAGGTAGAAGTGTTTTAAATGGCAAACTTATGAGTTTATTTGGGTTTTAACAGGCTGAGCACAATTTGCAGACAAATAGCCCAAGATGTGGAGAATTCTAAGTATCCTCTGCAAAAAAAAAATTCCACCTTGGTGTTTGAATTCAATTACAATGGAAAGCAGTTATGTTCGAAAGGAAAGAAAGGTAATTATGATAATTTTCTTACCTGGAGGTAACATTCGATGGATTTTTCCAACTTTCCTAAAAGTCTCTCCTGCATAGTCATCAAGTGGAGTACGCTTGTTAAAGTGAACAATGACAGGAAACTGTCTGGCATCCACCTTAAAGAATTATCAGAGGATAAATTAGGGTGTACTCAGTTTGAACAGATGGAAGTAAAGCTCTCAAGTGTGCATACTTTAATGTTTTCTTACAAGATACTTCTTAAAATGACATTCCAAAGTGAACTTGTCTGCTGTACATTAACAGAGTAAGGTTACCTTAACAACAGGGGGAGGAGTTGGAAAGAGTCTCTTGTTTGCTGTGAAGTCCTCCACACGTAGGGTGGCAGACATTATAATCAGTTTCATTGGCTGTCCTTTCTGTTGGGAACAAGGAAAATACTTCTGGGTACATTCCATAAGAACAGGCAAATTATTACAAGTGCAAAGTACCTACTTGGGAAATTTAATACTATGCTGATAAAGCCAATATCAAAATTAGAGTTACGTGGAATGTATCCATTTTATTTAGTAAAATTTCTCCAATGCTAGACCTTTGAATATTTTAACCCATGATAAAGCACACAGGGTCCCTCAACACCATTCTCTGAAATAAATGTTAATGTAAACCATATATTCAGGCAGAATATCATCCTGCAGTTTTATATCCAAAATATTACATCCAGTATCTATTATTTTTCATCACCAGAAGACTCCTCACCTTCTTACCTTACAGCTGCATTTATCACAAAGGTGTATTAAAAAAGGTGTTTTCGTATCTCCACTTTTGTAGTTTGCGATGCTGGAAACCATTTTGACAGCTAACAGGAATAAGGGATTTATTTTCAAGTCTTTGCTTTCGATTCTTGTGGTTTGGGGAGATACCTTACGCCAATTATATTTGCCCTCATGTAGGGAAGTGCCTGGTATTTGCTTTCTGCCTCGTTATTACAGCTGAGATTGGTAACATGCAATGGGGAGTTCGGAATGAATGGTAAATGCTAACTAAGTTGTAGCATTATATTGCGCAGCATGGTGAACCTCTCTCTCTTGTTCTTTGTCTTGTTAAAGTTGTAACTAGCTCAATGACTCATTATTCTTCCCTGAAATATCTCAACTGGTGTATTGATTTATTTTGGAAGTTCAGTGAATCAAAAATGTCACTATTGGCAACTACATTTAACCATATCTAAATAAAAGGCTAATAGCAGGCAGCAATTCTATTTACCTTCTCTCGCAGAGGAACAATACGAGATAGCAGACCAATCAGGATGTCTGTATACACACTTCGCTCATGAGCTTCATCTATAATAATCACTTTGTACTTTGTGAGTAAAAAATCCTGGGAGATTGAAAAACATGTTTCAGAAAACAGTTTCAAGTTAACTGTAGCCAACATGGTCACAGGAAGGTCAACAAAACTGATGAGTAACTAAAGTCCAGTCTTGACTATATACTACGATTTCCAGTTATTCAACAATTTGTGATATACAGTACACCTTCAACATTTAATTGCCAAACAACACAATACAGTGTAACTGAAAATCAGCCAACCATTAGCAAGTTATCAAAATCTTGGGGATTTTAATGTGTAGCTTACTCCTGTAATTCCATGAGTTCACATAGCTGTTTACTTATTGATATATTCATAGCTTGTAGTACAGCCTTAGAGAGTGTAGCACATCACTACAGCATCATTATTAATTGATTTCTGTAACTCAGGCTGCCTTTTTAAAAACATTTCTCGGGTTGGGGGTTGTCTCTTTATTGGGCGTTATTGAGTACAATGTGCTTTTGCAAACTTCAGCAAAATATTAAAACATGCGTTGAATGTAGTATTATGCATGGCTGTGAGTGATCCACAGTTTTCTGTCTATCACAACAACATGTATGCAAACAACTTCACACTATCTGTCCAAGGCATGTACAGCTCTTGTCTGCAGTCAAACTCATAAGTGAACCAGGGGCTTTGTATTGATAAGATAGTGGAGTACAGACAACTAGGATCATCTGCTCTGATATTTGCACGTGTTCTGAGGTCATTCTGTAATATTAAAGCTAGCAATGCTTTTGTCGTAGTTACAGAAAAAAATTATAGAAAATAGTTCATAAAATGTAATCAGTCCTCAGCAATCAATTACTTTTCTAACTCAACATACATTTGATAAAGAAATCCAACTCACCCTCTGTACTTCTTTTAGAAGCACACCATCTGTCATAAACTTTATTTTTGTGTCTTCAGTTGTATTTCCTTCATATCGTATTTGATATGAAACCACCCTACGGACACAAGTAGCCAGTGTTACTACAGTGCCCAACAGTATCAGCTAATTGTCGACAGATGACCCTCACTGAAAAATCTAAGTATGTGCATATTAGATAAAGACAACTGATGGGGAGAAAACGGAAACAAAAATTAGGTTAGTTATACCTATACTCTTGCACATAGCTTAGCAACTAGCACGACACCGAGCCTAGCAAAGGCCAGGGGAAATGGTCTATGCCTGTATAAAAGAGGATTTCCAGTTTTAAGAATAGCTAAAATTTATCTTTTGAAAAGCAATTCCACCGGCAGGAAAGTTTAAACAATACAGGGTTACGATGGATAAAAAATCAGTATCCTGATGCTATTTTATAGTCATGGTTGCTTATGGATAAGGGCTCGAAAGCCATATATGCTGGCTTGTTTAATTGAACTCTGTGGGCCTGAAGGTTTGCAAAAGGATTCTTTTGTTTGGTACTGCTACTTCAATGATGGATAAGACCCCAAATCAGCACAACAAGGTTTGTTATCATCAGCAACTTGAGATATGTTCAGATTAATGCAAGGATGAATTTAAACTTCATATATGTTTCAAAAGCTCCTTCATATGCATTTATGTGGTTCAATAAGACAAACTCTTGAACATTGTTGGACTAGTTGACACCAGCCCCCCACTCCATCTAACTCCATTAGGTTTTTAAGAACTAACATATTTCAGATCACATTACGAAACATTTTTACCTGTGTGAAAGATTCATTTCCATTGCAACTCGCTGGGACATGCTTATAGCTGCTACCCGCCTGGGCTCCGTTATGCCAATGATTCCGTTGCCACTGTGGACAATGACCAGAGAGATGTTTATGGTTTGATGCTTAGAGCGAAATACTTTCACACTTTAGATAATGTTTTTCTAAGCAATAATTAGGGATAACCGTGGATTGAATTCAGTAACTAAACATTCTGACTGCTCAAAATCTGCACCACAAAATGAGATTTTATCTCCGAAAGGGGAGGGGGCTGGGTTGATTCAAACTCAAGACCTATCTCATTACTTTAATCCTTATTATGGGTAATCATAAAACCAGAGGGCTTTTGAATAAAGCTCAAACATCCTGAACAGCCTAAACCATTAAAAACAGCAATAGAAACAAGTAAGAGAACTATTTTATTGATACTCAGTCATAAGCTGAACAAAATATGACATGTCTTGTCAGTGTCGTGTGATGGTAAATTGTACCAGGAATAATGCACTAATCTAACTAATCATGTGCCTGAAGAATTCCTTTACATGAAAATACTTTTATTTGAAAGAATGCCCATTGAGCTGATACAAAAAGAATGGGTAATAGAATCTCACCCACTCCAGCATTTGTAGGTAAACTTCCACACTGAATACTGTAATATAGAGGGATACAGTAGCACAATAGTTTATGTTATAGGACTAGTGAACCCAGACACATGGACTAATGATCCAGAGACATAGGCCTGAATTTTACCTCTGGTGGACGCGAGCGATCAGCAGGCCCGGGAGTGGCTGGGAAACAGACTGCCGACCACGATCGGCCCCAACTGCAATTTCACACTGGCTGGACAATTAATGGCCAGCCAGCATGAAACGCACGCTGTAAAGCTCAGTGCTGCCGGGGTGGGGGCGGGAAGAGGGTGGATAATGATGTCATCGCAGGCGCGAATGAGCGCTGCGAGAAAGCTCCCTGAAGACAGACAGCTGCCTCAGGGAGCTACAGACATTCAAATGATGAAATAATGGTTTTAAAAGCTGCAGAAAAATGTTCATGCATCACAATCAAGCACCTGAAAATATACCTCAAAATGCTGTCCAGGTATTTATTTTTATTTTATTTCATAATGGAGATTTCATCCCACCCTTGGATGAGGTTTGATGAAAAATGTAAAAGCCGCCTGGCTGATTCCTCCATCCACCAACCGTAAGGTTGGCGGGCTACGAAAAATTGGAGGCAATTGCACCATTAATTGGGATTAATTGGCCTCTTGTCAGTGAGTGCACTTCTGACTTTGAGCGTGCTGCTGAGTGAAACATTACGCGAGTGTGCAATTACGTTGGGACGTTCACCTGATGTCATCTCTCGTGATGCCTGCTGCGGGAGGTAAAATTCTGCCCATAAATTCAAATCTCACCATGACAGCTGGGGAAAATTTAATTAAATAAATCTGGAATAAAAAGCCAGTATCAGCCGTGGGACCCTTTCGAGAAGGAAACCTGCGCTCCTTATCCCTTCTCGCCTAGATGTGACTCTAGATCCTCAGCAATGTGATTGACTGTTAATTGCCCTCTGAAATGGTGTAGCAAACCAACTCAATAGTATTCAAAAAAGCAACTTATTAACACCTTTTCAAGGTCAGCCAAAGATAAGTGCCAATCTTGCCAGTGACACCTATCCTGTGAATAATTGAAAATACTTAATTAGGGGGACAGACACTCAACTAAAAGAATTTCCTATAAATTTCTATTGTATGGGGTTTGCAGTGCAAAATTTGATGATTGTACAGAAACAAAATGTTTTCAATCAGTATTCAAAATGGGAAAAACACAATTTCCAAATACCCTATGCTAAATGTGTTTTCTTAAAACCACTGAATGCATTTTAGACATATTGGCATGTAGATATTTCATTTTTAAGCATGTGTATTATACCTGGCATATCCAGCTTCGTAGAGAAACTGGGGCACCTGTGTAGTTTTACCACTGCCTGTCTCACCGCAAACAACTACCACAGGGTTATGTTTAATGGCCTCCATGACAATTTGCTCTTCAGCTAGAATTGGTAACTGCAGACGAGCTTCCTGGAAGAATAGAGAACATCTCCTTTCAAGATGGTTAATAGACACAATTATAAACTGCTAATAAAAGCTCTAGTAGATTAACATAAACAGGGGTAGGAATGAATCTGCTGAAATATTTTTAATAAATGGACTTTTTCCATTGCATCCCTCTCCATTGATGACCCAACTCAGGAGACTTGTATCAAAGGTTGTTGAAATTCACTGATAGACAAAAACTCCAGGAACAAATTTGTAGCTTTGTAATTTGGAGCCAAATGTTTCAGGTCAGACTGCCTGGGTTCATTCAAATCTAGCTATGTTCATGGCATAGGCAATGTTAAAATGTTAACAAGATTGCAAGTTGGCATTGAGGGTACCAAGAGCAAACAACATACTACTGTAAATTCTTCTTTTTTCAAACAATTTATTTCATGCAATTCCATTTGATACTCACAGCAATATCAAGGTTAGAAATTACTGTGGAAATACTTAACACTGGAACAAAGGCAAATAGCATTAAAAAAAACAAACAACATTCTGACCAATGTGTTATATTTCGACTGTCGTAAATATCGGGGAACCCAAAAGTTGTACCATCTCCTCTATAACTAGTAGAGTTTGTGTTGTTCCCATATTAGTTCAGTCATTAACAACCAATCTGTAATTTGTATGTACACAAGATGGTTCATGACAAGATTTCTATCATCCACAGTATGGTACTGATCATAGGGAAATTACAGTAACATGAGAATTGTATTTTGAGAATACTGACAGAAGTCAATGTTAACTGATAACCCCAAAAAGATACCTAATTTAAACTTTAAATGAAAATAACACATTTTACAGTTGACCACAATTGAGCACCTGAATTTTTGGGCTTCTGTCCACAGGAATGAAAATGGCAGGTTCTGAGGAAGTCTGCTGCATCAGGTTTTGACTGGTTTTCTTATTAATAGACACCAATGCTGATGGTTTCTCAGTCGTTGCCTCTGCACTGCTTGAGGAGTTTTGAATTTGTTCATTGTTGTTGACATTCCTGTCTCCTGCACTTGACCGTGTGCTGTCACTTTTCGTAGTCTTTGCATCGTCCACTTGTTCTTCCTCATCCGAACTGTCTGAAGATGTGCTAGTTTCAGACCCTGGTGCTTCTTCCACAACCTCAGAGTTTCTTCTGTGTCTTTTCCTATTGGCCCCGCTAACACTGCTGATTCTGCACTCACTGTTAACCTCCTGTTCAGGCCTAAAATATAAAATGGTGACAAGCTTTTCTATCAAATCAAAAAGTGAATACCGAATACTAATTAATACATTTTCCTTTACTCTTGGGAAGTGTAAAACTGATAAACTGTCACCAAGTTATTCAGCCACCCTTCATGCCTGGAGCACTGTTTAACAACTGAATATATGATATCCATTACATGCTGCAGGATAGGCATTGATTTTAGAGCGCCTGTGAATTATCTTGGCTAAAAAATAGGTCAAGGGAAAATGAAAATTGAAATATTTTTCCTTAACTAAAATAGCCACCTCCCATGTAGGATGAATGTGCTTAGGTCTCCACTGTTTCCACTTTCATCCTCAAAATAAAAATGCTTCAATCACAACAGACACTCAAGCTAACCTTTGATAACATCAAAGTACAAATAGTTTGTCAAAAGTAAATGGCATTCAGTGCTGTGAGGACGAGCTGGATGAACACTCCTGTCATCTCAGAACATGGTGCATATGACAAATGCTGCTTTTGCCAGTTTCTTTATAGCTACCATCTCTCAAATTGGAAGTTTCCATAACACACTATGGCCAAAAACTTCCAACCATCGGATAGTCGTTCCCCAGAGATACCCACTTGGAAGTCCTGACGCACTGAATACACGGAAACTGCCCTGGAAGTTTGGACTTCCAATCAGCAATTATCCTACGCCTGGAACCCTCCAAAACTCTAATTTAAAGTCAGCGACTTCGGATGATTCCGGCTTAATAGCTACCTAGGAAATGTTAGAAGGATTAAAACCACTTCTAACTCCTGGGTAACTATACTACTGTTCTCACCAACCCAACTAACTCCCTGGCCACCCCTCCACCCAACTACCTCCTGACCCTCCAACTACCCCCACCCAACCACCAGACTACCCCCAACCTTCGGCCCCTCACTCACCTGCCAGCCTACCTCTCACCCACTTACATGCCACCCTATCGCCACTTATCTTATATACTTACATTCTCTCCATAAGTTCTCAAACTGGTTTTGGGACATTTAAACTCTCTACTTATAGCAATACAGCAACCAGTGCCATAAAAAGGGGGCACGACTTTTACAATTCTCCCTGTTGCTTCCTGCGAGGATACTGCACTGCATGAGCTTGGAAGGACCTTCCATCAGAAGACGGGCCCGGAAAATCATAAGAAAATAAGTGGGCAACTTCTTGTCTGATCTGTGTCGGAAATAGGAATTCCGACCCAGTGCAGAAACTCTGGGTCTTTAATTCTCTGAATCACAATTGAAACATTCACCAAGAAATGTTAGCAGAAGTTTGACAACAGGTTATAACTTAAGTTTACAAATTAATAAATACAGAATTATTTTTGGAAATTTAAATATATTCTATATCAAGCATGACGTAGATGAACAACAATCTCCAGCTTTACAACAATCAGAATCTTTCTGTAGTGAACCTGAGGTGACTGTAAAGCATTAAGTGCACATTATAACCATGGGACACTAATTCACCAAATTGTTTTCTTGATGAAAGATAAGAAAATGACATACAGTTTAGGCTGGTACAAGCGTTTTCCAGTGCCTATTTTTGACGTGGTGTAGAAAAGCTTCATCTCAGAATCTGAGACCTGGCATTCTGCCAATTTATTCAGAATATCTTTTCTCTATGATAGAAAATGGGAAAAAAAATCATTTAATTGGTTTACAGCAACACAAAACATGGACATTTTATTAAGCAAGACAGGTAAAACCTTGTTACCTTTTGTACTCTATCTGACCATCTCTTTTTACTATCAGCAAGAGGTTTCTTTAATGTTATTTTTGTATTGAGTACTTCATTATAAAGATAAATACTCTACCATTTTAGAAAAACCTATGTTATTGGACAGTTAGTTTAAGAGCTTTTTTAAATAGAACTTTGGGGCTGAATTTCTACAAAATTCTAGTCTGTGCCAAAGCACAATTAGGGTCCATTTCCAATAATCTTACAAATAGTCACTTCTGTACTACAAGTAGTAGTACAGAACTTGACTATTGCTGAAAAAAATAGACATGCTGTCAAATCCTTTCGCCTTGTGTTCATCAGCGTAGACGCAAGAATGCCAAATTTCAAACAGAACAAGAATTTAGACTGCACGAGAAAAAGGGTGCTGATTAATTGCCAAGTCGGCTCTGATTGGTCAAGGCATTGCCATGGTGATTACACCACGGGTCTACTGTCACCCATGCTTTTGATTATTCAAAGCAGGTGCAATGTCTGCACATATTCCTTTTTCCTGCAGAGGACAGGTCCCTGCATATGAATATACATAATTTCAATAATGTAAGTGAGTGACATTGCGAGCCCGACTGATAAATCTTCAAGCCTTTGTTAGTGTAACTCTTAAGCATGCTCAGGGTTGTTCAGCACATGCTGCCCAATGGCAGAATTACATCTAACGTCAGACATTATGTTCTGAGTTTTGCAAGCACAGGTTGGTTGAGTATAGTCAATACTCTGCATACTGCGAACAGCCCAAGGGGCGTGCTGTTTGATACGATCCGCCAGTCATTGGGATGTACGGCCCTTGTACCTGGCATTGCACTGACAATGAAACTCATATGCCACAATACTCATTTGTGTGGTGAGCAGAACACCTTTTTGGCCTGACGTCAGCATTCTGTTAGTGGAAAACACTGCTCGTGCTGCCACTGCATAGTAGCAGCATGAAATGTCTAGCTTTACCTGTTGCTCAAATTTTTCAGATACTTCACCCTTCCAGGGTAATTTGAGGTAGACTGGGCATTTTTCAGGTCTGAAAGTGACGGCCTTAAGCCCATTTGTGAGTATGCACGATATACAGCTAGCGAGGTAGCCATTATCATGCAAGATAGCTGTGATGCACCTATTTTGGTTTCAAGCTTGCACAGTGAGCAAATGGCTTGGGCTCTACTTACAAAATTGCCAATAAGGCCAATTTGCAATGCTGAGAGCTGTAGGAATCCCAATTTGTAAATTGACCAGTGAATGTAAGTTTGCAGTAGATAGTAATAAAGCACCTATTAGCAGACTTCTCAACTAGCATGTTAAGGTGAATTTGAGCACGGGATGGAGTGCATTAAAGTGTCTAAGGAAGTTCTTACATGCAGTTGCAGATTCAAATATAGCAACACATCATTTACGTATTGGAAATATGCAAGGGATAGGGGCCATTCCATTGAAAATGTGTTTCTCATGAAAACCAATGAAAACATTAGCGTGAACTGGCCCTAGAGGGAACCCCATGGCAACATCATCTATTTGGGCAAATATAGTCATTAACGCTAAATTCAACTGCATGAGTTGCTAAGTTCAAATGTTCTATGAATGCCGATTCAGAACATGGCGGCACATCTAGATGCCATGGTATAGTGACATGGCGTAAATGCCTGCAGCTTCCTTAAGCAGCACATTCGTGAATAGGCTCGCAATGTCAAACGAGCACATAGGCACAGGATTGTTGTCGATATGAGCATAATCTTTGCGAGAGTGAAGCAATCTTTCACCACGTATGTGAAGTACTCACTCAGAACTAGTTGTAGCAACTCGCTCAACCATTTGGCCAATTCATGTTGTACAGAATCACTCACAACTAAGATAGGGCGTAATGGGACATCACTATTGTGTGTCTCAGGCAGTCCCGTACATACTTGGACACAGTGAATCATGAGAATGAAGCCCATCGTATACTCCGCCAAGCAGCTCGTTACTCTTATGCAAGTCAACAAACATTTTTGTAACCTGCTTTCAAACAGGGGTATGCAGTCATCCTTGACAGGAGCTCCAACAGATACAAATTTGGATCTGCCATTAAGAACAGTGTGCATTTTGTCAATATCGTCGTGTTTGTTAAGGTTGACTATTCTAGTCCCTTTGTCTGGCTTGCAAATATGTATAATAAAAGCAAAATACTGTAGATCTGAAATAAAAACAGAAAGTGCTGGAAAAACTTGGAACAGTTTCAAAGGAGAGTCATATTGGACTCAAAACATTAACTCTTGTTTCTCTCGCCATAGATGCTGCCAGACGTGCGAAGGTTTTCCAGCGCTTTCTGTTTTTATTGCAAATACGTATGCCTTGGTTGGCCTTGAGGCCTCACAATGCCACCAGACATTCATGTTACATGTGAAAATCAGACAAGTCATTGGGCATCCGCAATATGCAGGTACTAAATCAGCTAGGCGCACTTTCAAAGACTCAGCATTTTCAATCAGCACTGGTTTCACAAGGACACAAGAAATAGGAGCAGGAGTAGACCCACAATCCATTTAGCCTGCTCCACCATTCAACATGGTCATGGCTGATCTTAGGTTTCAACTCCACTTTCCTGTCCGCTTCTCATATTCTTTGATTCCCTGAGAGATCAAAAATCTGTCCATCCCAGTTTTGAATGTATTCAATGATGGAGCATCTACAACCCTCTAAGGTTGGGAATTCCAAAGATTGACAACCCTTTGAATGAAGTAATTTCTGCTCACAGTCCTAAATGATTGGCCCCTATTCCAAACCAAAAACAGAATTAGCTGGAAAAACTCAGCAGGTCTGGCAGCATCGGCGGAGAAGAAAAGAGTTGACATTGAGTCCTCATGACCCTTCCAGTTCTGTTGAAGGGTCATGAGGACTCGAAACGTCAACTCTTTCCTTCTCCGCCGATGCTGCCAGACCTGCTGAGTTTTTCCAGGTAATTCTGTTTTTGTTTTAGATTTCCAGCATCCACAGTTTTTTGTTTTTATTTTTTGGCCCCTATTCCAAGACTGTGCTCCTGTGTTTTAGATTCCCCAACCAGCGAAACAATCTCACGGCATCCACCCTATCAAGCTCCTTCAGAATCCATAAACATTATTATAAACAATCTATCAAAAATCAAAAACGTGCAAATTTAAAGTTATACCAGTGTTAAAACACATTATTTAAACTGGGCTTTGCCTTTATACATCAGTGTTTATAAATGAGCTTCATAGTTCACCTGAGTTTTCTTTTCTTTTTGTTCTAGTATTTTTTCCAGCTGTTTCCTCTGCTTCTTGCTCAGAGGTTGCTTTGATTTTCCAGCATCTTCAATCACTTGTTTTCTTTTTCCCCTTTTTGCTGGCAGAACTAGTGCATTACTCTCATCAATACCCTTTAGTGTGACTCCCTCTGCAACAGAGCAAGTGATTTTAAAACTTCATTCAAATTTGTTCAACATCAAGACAGTAATGGAGATACAGAAAACAACCAGTGGTTATTTGCAAAATAAAACAAATTACAACACTTATCTCTTGTAACTCAGACATTATTATGCATAGACATGTTATTTCATTACATGAACAGAGATGTACCATGTGATTTCTCAGCTGATCTTTCTAGCATTCACTACAAAACAATTCTTTGTTCACAAAGTTACTTTTAACTTCTTGAAGCTTTAGTCAAGAATTGCAAAGGATGTTCGATCATCCACTTGTTTTTTCCACTTTCTCATCCATAACATTAAATGAAATTCAGTGTATGCCACGCACACACAAATGATGTGGTAACTCCCCCCAACCATATCTTGATATTTAGAGAATGCTGAAGCGAAAATTAATTGAGGTGCACAATATTATAGAGGGCCTAGGTATAGTGCATAGGAAAATCTATTTCCCTGAACAAAGAAGTCAATAACCAGTGGGCACCACAGAGAGGTGGGGGTATGGAATTCAATGCTTGAAAGGATGGTAGAGGCAGAAACTCTCATTGCATTTAAAAAATGCCTGGATGTGCATTTGCAGTCCTGTAACGTTGCTGGAGTATGGACAAAGTACTGGAGAATGGGATTAGGCTGGATCGCTCTTTTTCAGCAGGCACAAGCACGATGGGCTGAATGGAATGTAGGACTTAGGAGCAGGAGTAGGCCATTCAGCCTTTCGGGCCTGCTCCACTGTTCAATAAGATCATGGCTGATTTGGTTGTGGTCTAAGCTTTACTTTCCCCTCTGCTCCCATAATTCTTGACTCCTTGTCTATCAAAAATCTGTCTAACTCTGCCTTGAATATATTCATTGACCCAGCCTCCACTGCTTTCTGGGGAAGAGTATTCCACATACTAATGATCTCTGAGAGAAAAAAATTGTCCTCATCTCTGTCTTAAAAGGTAGACCTCCTGTTCTTAAACTATCTTCCATAGTTCTAAACTCTCCAAGTTGAAACATTCTCCCGGTGCTACCCTATCAAGTTCCCTCAGGATCTTATGTTTTAATAAGATCAGCTCTCATTCAACGAAACTCCAACTGATACAGGCCCAGCCTTTCTTCATAGGATAAACGCTTCAGCCCAGGAATGAGTTGAGTGAACCTTCTCTGAACTGCTTCTAACACAATGATATATTTTATTCAAAAAAGACCAAAACTGTACACAGTACTCCAGATGTGGTCTCGCCAAGGCCCTGTACAGTTGCAATTAAACTTCCCTATTTTTATATTCCATTCCCTCTTGCAATAAATGCCAACATTCAATTTGCCTTCTTAAGTACCTGCATAGTAACTTTTTGGGATTCATGTACCAAGACACCCAGATCCCTCTGTACCACCAAGTTCTGCAATCTCTCTCCATTTAAAAAATACACTGCTTTTCCATGCTTCTTATCAAAGTGGGCAAGTTCACATTTCCCACATTATACTCCGTCTGCCAAATTTTGCCCACTCATTAACCTGCCTTTGCAGACTCTCCACTTCCTCTTGACAACTTATTTTCCTACCTATCTTGGTGTCACTGGCAATTTATCTACCATCAGTTCAGTCCCTTCATCCAAGCCATTAGTGAAGACATGGTAGCTAAATTTGCAGATGACACAAAGACAGGAAAGTATGTTGTGAAGAGGACATGCGGAGATTGCAGATGGATATAGACAGGTTGAGTGAGTAGGCAAAGATCTAGCAAATGGAGTTTAATGTGGGAAAATGTGAAGTTTTTCATTTTAGCTGGAAGAACAAAAGAGCCGAGTACTACTTAAATGGAGAATGGCTGCATAAAATCACCCATAATTATCGCAGAATACTCTTCTATGCCATAAATTGTACACACTTCTATGTCAGATTACACTCATTACTTTTCCTACGGTGAGATTGGCTATACTAGGTTTATCCTAGAATAAGTGCTGGAGACAGTCAGTATTGATATAACTGTAAAGACTGTGATACAAATATTGAAATGTACCAGCTTACCTTATTCTTGGGATCCAGAATTTAATGTACCTACCATATTAGACAACAAATTAATAAGGGTCAAACCAACAAAAATGATTTTTCTGAGGCAGCAGGCTGCAGTGGGATTTAATTCTGTTTTTTTTGCACAGGCTACAGATCAAATTGAAAGCATTCAGGTGAAGTTAGGGTTGAGTAACGGTTGAAGAAGGGTTGAGTAAAGTAATTTTTATGCACACCTTCCAGTTCAATCTTAACTTTAACTTCATTGCTGGATCGTTCTGAAGAGTTTTCTACAGACTTGACTTGAAGTCGTGCTTTCCAGTTGTGTCTTTTCCGCAGTCTACCCATTCTCAAATTTCCAACCTGCAACAGAGAGACAAACATCTGATATCTAGAGAAGGGGGGGGAGGGGGGGGGGCTAACAGGGCAGTGGGGAATGAAATGGAAGGGTGGGGGGCATTCACAGGGGACAACGTGGGGGGGGAGAACATTGAAGAAGTTGGGGGGCAAAATAGGGGCATTGAAATGGGAAAGCAATGAGTGAAACAGGGCCACTCACAGGGGTGAAACAGAGATGAAAAGACATTCAAAGGGACAATTACAGGAACAACTGAGGGGTGAAGTAGGGGCAATTACAGGGACAACTGAGGGGTGAAGTAGGGGCAATTACAGGGACGAAGCTCGCAATCAATTTAATCATAAAAATTTCCCCCGGTCCAGTTGTAGAGCGAACTCACAGCCTTTCCTCGATTACCGATTGACTCCCTCGATTTCAGGCTGCGCTCAAACGTCTTCCACTTTTTTCATTTCGCACACATGTCCCCACCGGAAGTATCCGCTGGCACCTTGCAAATGATTCCGACTGGAATCGGGGGCCGCAGAATGAGTTCCGGTGCCGCATGGTCAACATCAACAATAAATCGTTTACAATCTGCCCTGCCCAAGAAATTTAGTGAAAAGACTTCTTAGGCGTTTTTGCACAATTGTACAATTTAAAGAAGTCTGTCAATAACAAAATGGACTTCTTTCACTAGACAAAGCTTCTTTTAGCCTCCTCTGGAAACTCTGGAGCTGTTTCAGGTTCCTGGCTTTAAAATTTCAATAACTCAGTGCCAACATTCTTCATAAGCAACACCTCCAAAAACAGATTAACTGGTCATTTATCTTATTTGCTATTTATGGAACATTGCTAAGGTTCCATAATAATTGGTGAAGCTGCCTATATGTGTTCATAGTAACTGCAGTTGAAAAAAATAATTAATTGGATGCAAAGTTCTTAGAGAATATTATTATCTGTGCTATATAAAGGCAAGTTCTTTCCTTTTCAGACCAAGTATTCAACTTGAATAAGGCAAGCTGAGAAAATGCTCTAAAATGATATTGAGAGGAAGAAAATGTCCCAGGGAAAAAACAGTCTAACCAGCCCAGCTGAAACAGGTGCCAACTGTGAAATGGGACCACTGCGAAACAAAACAAAAACAAAATCAAAAATAAAAATACCTGGAAAAACTCAGCAGGTCTGGCAGCATCTGCGGAGAGGAGCACAGTTAACTTTTCGAGTCCGCATGACCCTTCAACAGAACTAAGTAAAAATAGAAGAAAGGAGAAATATAAGCTGGTTTAAGGGGGGTGGGGGGGGGAACAAGTAGAGATGGATAGAGGGCCAGTGATAGGTGGAGATAACCAAAAGATGTCACAGACAGAAGGACAAAGAGGTGTTGAAGGTGATGATATTATCTAAGGAATGTGCTAATTAAGGGTAGAAAGCAGGACATGCAAGGTACAGATAGCCCTAGTGGGTGTGGTGTGGGGTGGTGTGGGGTGGTGTGGGGTGGGGTGGGGGGAAGGAAGGAATCAAAAAAGGCTAAAAGGTATAGATAAAACAATGGATGGAAATTTATTTAAAAAAAATGGAAGTAGGTGGGAAAAGAAAAATCTATATAAATTATTGGAAAAAAAGGGGGTGGGGAAATTGGAAAGGGAGTGGGGATGGAGGAGAGAGTTCATGGTCTAAAATTGTTGAACTCAATATTCAGTCCGGAAGGCTGTAAAGTACCTAGTCGGAAGATGAGGTGCTGTTCCTCCAGTTTGCATTGAGCTTCACTGGAACAATGCAGCAAGGCAAGGACGGACATGTGGGCATGAGAGCAGGGTGGAGTGTTGAAATGGCAAACGACAGGGAGGTCTGGGTCATGCTTGCGGACAGACTGAAGGAGTTCTGCAAAGCGGTCACCCAGTCTGCGTTTGGTCTCTCCAATGTAGAGGGAACCGCATTGGGAGCAACGAATGCAGTAGACTAAATTGAGGGAAGTGCAAGTGAAATGCTGCTTCACTTGAAAGCAGTGTTTGGGCCCTTGGACGGTGAGGAGAGGGGAAGTAAAGGGGCAAGTGTTGCACCTTCTGCAGTTGCATGGGAAGGTGCTGTGGGAGGGGGTTGAGGTGTAGAGGGTGATGGAGGAGTGGACCAGGGTGTCCCAGAGGGAACGATCCCTGCGGAATGCTGCTGGGGGGGTGAAGGGAAGATGTGGGAAACAGGCCTGGTTGCTAGGCAGTTGGCTTTCTCCCAGTTGAAACCAGCAGGCGCTGGCTGCTGACTGGATGGCTGTTACCAGTTGGGAACAGTTATCACTGGTCAGCTTTTTTGGTTGAAAAAAAGCTGGCGGCTATTTTTTTTTTCTTGCTTTTCCCGGTAGTGGGATAACCCACCCCTATAAAGGCCTTGTGCATTTGCATGATGATGTGTGCAATTATGTAAAACTAGTGAAGAAGCTGAAAGGCACTGAATGTAGCTGTAAGTTTCAAACTTTTATTGGTAAAACACAATTAAACCAAAAGTTACATTAAACTTTCTTTACAAATTTTACATACAACCAATTCATCTCCAGAAAGCTTCGTTTTTTGTGAAGTTCTTGTATTTTATTGGTAATGTAGTTGTTCATCTTTTTGACCTCTTTTTTCATATTGGTCCAGAGGTGGTGGATGAAGCATGCTGGTGGGTAGAGAGAAGTCAAGGATTTACTTTTGCCTTTAAAATGGACATCCAATGACAGGCAAGTGAGTGAAATAAAAAGTAGATCAGAGACACAAAGAAGGTGACAATAATTGACAATATTCAACTTTATTGGTGAAAGCAACACCCCATTGTTAACAAACCATTGGCATGCTTTCCCGCAAACCAACCTCTCCTGGAGCGTGTTGGGGCCCCAGATACCAACAGCCAGGCACTTAGCAAATGAAGTATTCGTCCTTTGGCTGTGAGCAGAATTCCAGAATCACTCCAGGATCTTGATCCCACCCAATAATTGCACCTGTAAGTAAAATCAGGGACAGATCAATATCGAAAGAAAAATATCACATATTGAAATTGATTAGTTAAGGTTCAGTAGTGAATTGGCACTATGCAAGTCTGTAGTATTGATCTAGTTCTACAAGCATTTGTAGCCATAATTCAGCCAATGCTCTGAAAATCATTTAAGATTAATTACCTTGCCATCAGTTGGGGTGTACAGGTCGACAGCTGTGTCTCCAAGGCTTGGAAGCATTTGGGAGTGACTCTTCTTCAATGCTGTTGGTGCTCAAGCTGTTGCTGCCACTGACACACGTGCTGCATGATGAAAAATCATTAGTAACGTTCTAGGAGGTCATTGGGTCAACACAAATTTATGCATCTGTTTCCCATTCGATGCTGCTTTAGCCACAGAAGGAGGTGTAAGTAATATACAAAAAAATAAGTTACCCAATTCTGAGACTGCCACCATTTCATTTTGTAGCTTTACATTCTGAGTCTCCAGCAGGTCCACCCTCTGGCACAGGGCTGTCCTTTCTTCCTCCAGGCTCTTAACTTTCTGGCACAGGGATGCCATCTCCTCTTAACCTCCTGATTTTTCTTATCCCTCTTTCGAAGCTGTGATTGGGTCAGAGGTGGCTCAGGCATCTCCTATGACCCGAAGGGACTATCCGCTTCTTCCACCTGCTCCTTAGACTGGGAAGTTGATGTCAGCGCCCAAGTCACATGCACCTTTTGCCTTACTGCCAGCCACTCACTTGTATGGAGGCGTGCAGAATTTTTCTTCTAAGGAGAAGAAAATATGAAGTCACAGCCATCACATGCTTTCATTTTAGCTCTTGAAGACTATTTGCAAATGACAATTAAGATATCTGGACAACATTTACCCTGACTGTATTTGCATCCTTCACTCTCATCAGGGAATATCATCATCACTACTGTCTATCTCGACAGCGGTGTTGATAACTCTCGGCACTGTTGACTCTCATGCCGCTAAATGAATCTTGACTCCTGATAGGTCCCTATTGCTTGATTCATTATCTGTAGTGCAGGGCCTAGATTTGTCAACCAGAAGCTGGACCTATTCTGTGGGAGCATGCAAAGCAAATGTAGCTGCAATCAATTGCCATGAACTTTAAGGAAGTCAAGAACCCCATAAGATGGATGGTTTTATCTTGCTGTTACTTTGCTGTGAAGCCAAATATAATTAGTCTGTCCACTCTTCTGTAAGCAGACAAGTGACCTGGCAATAAATAAACACCCTTGCTGGTGCCTAGCTAATATTGCACAGATTGCCCGTGGCCCTGAATAAAATTAACCCTGTAGCAAAAATTTGACAGTGGTCAGTGGTGGTCACATTCATTGACCACCAATGAGGTGGAGCAGTCAGTGCAGACAAGTAAGCATAGCCCCAGTTCCAAATATCTAAATATATAAATTGGCTGATTCTTCACTTTAGCATAAGGTTGAGCGGAGTGGGTTTGGGCAGGGGTAGCTTCACTCTTTGTGTACAAATTGGACCCGCCTTTATTAAGCAAACAAGGAAACTTAGCAGAAGGACTTTCAATGAGACAGGTATTAAAGGAGCACTATGATAAAAGCAAAAAACTGCGGATGCTGGAAATCCAAAACAAAAATACCTGGAAAAACTCAGCAGGTCTGGCAGCATCTGCGGAGAGGAGCGCAGTTAACGTTTCGAATGCACATGAGTCTTCAACAGAACTAAGGAAAAATAGAAAAGAGGTGAAATATAAGCTGGCTTAAGGGGGTGGAGGTGGGACAAGAAGAGCTGGATAGAGGGCCAGTGATAGGTGGAGATAACCAAAGGATGTCACAGACAAAAGGACAAAGAGGTGTTGAAGGTGGTGATATTATCCAAAGAAATGTGCTAATTAAAGGTAGAAAGCAGGACGAGCAGGGCACAGATAGCCCTAGTGGGTGCGGGGTGGGGTAGGGTGAAGGAATTGAAAAAGGCTAAAAGGTAGAGATAAAACAATGGATGAAAATACATTTAAAAATAATGGAAATAGTTGGGAAAAGAAAAATCTACATAAATTATTGGAAAAACTAAAAGGAGGGGGAAAATTGGAAAGGGGGTGGAGATGGAGGAGACAGTTCATGGTCTAAAATTGTTGAACTCAATATTCAGTCCGGAAGGCTGTAAAGTGCTGAGTCGGAAGATGAGGTGCTGTTCCTCCAGTTTGCGTTGAGCTTCACTGGAACATTGTAGCAAGCCAAGGACGGACATGTGGGCATGAGAACAGGGGGTAGTGTTGAAATGGCAAGCGACAGGGAGGTCTGGGTAATGCTTGCAGACAGACCGAAGGTATTCTGCAAAGCAGTCACCCAGTCTGTGTTTGGTCTATCCAATGTAGAGGAAACCGCATTGGGAGCAATGAATGCAGTAAACCGCATTGGGAGAAACGAATGCAGTAGACTAAGTTGAGGGAAGTGCAAGTGAAATGCTGCTTCACTTGAAAGGAGTGTTTGGGCCCTTGGATGGTGATGAGAGGGGAAGAAAAGGGGCAGGTGTTGCACCTTCTGCGGTTGCATGGGAAGGTGCTGTGGGAGGGGGTTGAGGTGTATGGGGTGATGGAGGAGTGGACCAGGGTGTCACGGAGGGAACAATCCCTACGGAATGCCGCCGGGGGTGGGGGGTGGGGGTGGTGAAGGAACGATGTATCTCTACCTTTTAGCCTTTTTCAATTCCTTCACCCCACCCCACCACCACTAGGGCTATCTGTGCCTTGCTTGGCCTGCTTTCTACCCTTAATTAGCACATTCCTTTAGATAATATCACCACCGTCAACACCTCTGCCCCCAGTTTCATTTTATTCCTCTTCTCATCTGACGCCTCAACAAGAAACTTTCTTTCAGGTGCGAAGGAACACAAGCTCCAACAACTCATCGACACCAACACCCATCCAGGACCCTCCACCCTTGCCTGTCACTTTGTCCCCATCCCATCTTCCAATCCCAGCCCCGGCCGTGTATTCACCATACCCCCTGACCTTCACCTCTCCGACGCTGAACGTTCAGTGCTCAGCAAAGGACTTAGTTTCATACCCTTACACCTTCATCTCAATGAATTTCAGATGGCACGATGCTGAACTCTTCTTCCGCTGCCTTCGTCTTCGTGCTCACTTCTTTGGGCAGGAGTCCTCTCCACATTCAACGGATCCTTTTATCCACATCCAATATTCTCCCTCCACCTGGACCCCACCCTCTGGATTCTTACCTTCTCTTGATCTTTTCACTGAGAACTGTCGGCGTGACATTAGTCGTCTCAATTTCTCTGCTCCTCTCACCCATTCTAACCTGTCTCTCTCTGAACTTGCTGCACTCTGTTCTCTCAGATCCAACCCTGACATTGTCATCAAACCCGCTGACAAGGGTGGTGCTGTTGTTGTCTGGCACACTGACCTCTACCTTGCAGAGGCTGAGCATCAACTCGCAGACACCTCCTCCTACCTCTCCCTGGACCATGACCCCACCACTGAACATCAAGCCATTGTTTCCAGGACTGTTACTGACCTCATCTCCTCTGGAGATCTTCCTCCTACAGCTTCCAACCTGATAGTCTCCCAACCTCGGACGGCCCGCTTCTACCTCCTACCCAAAATCCACAAACAGGACTGTCCCGGCAGACTGATCGTGTCAGCCTGTTCCTGCCCCACGGAACTCATTTCTTGATATCTTGATTCCATTCTCTCTCCCCTTGTCCATTCCCTTCCCACCTACATCCATGATTCCTCTGACACCCTACATCATATCAACAATTTCTAGTTCCCTGGCCCCAACCTGGACGTCCAATCCCTCCACACCTCCATCCCCCACTGGGACGATCTGATGGCTCTCCGCTTCTTCCTCGAACAGAGGCCCAACCAATCCCCATCCACCACTACTCTCCTCCATCTGGCTGACCTTGTTCTCACACTGAACAATTACTCCTTAAACTCCTCTCTCTTCCTCCAAATAAAAGGTGTGGCTATGGGTACCCGCATGGGCCCCAGCTATGCCTGTCTCTTTATGGGGTATGTGGAACATTCCTTGTTCCAATCCTACTCTGGCCCCCTTCCACAACTCTTTCTCCGGAACATCGATGATTACTTCAGTGCTGCTTCATGCTCTTGACTGGACCTGGAAAATTTAATAATTTTGCTTCCAATTTCCACCCCTCCATCATTTTCGCATGGTCCATCTCTGACACTTCCCTTCCCTTCCTCAACCTCTCTGTCTCAATTTCTGGTGATAGACTGTCCACCAATATCCATTACAAGCCCACCGACTCCCACAGCTAACTCGACTATAGCTCCTCACACCCCGCTTCCTCCATCCCATTCTCCCAGTTCCTTCGCCTCCATCGCATCTGTTCTGATGATGCCACTTTCAAAAACAGTTCCTCTGACATGTTCTCCTTCTTCCTTAACCGAGGTTTTCCACCCACGATGGTTGACAGGGCCTTCATCTGTGTCCGGCCCATCTCCCACGCATCCACTCTCACACCTTCTTCTCCCTCCCAGAAACATGATAGGGTCCCCCTTGTACTTACTTATCACCCCACCAGCCTACGCATTGAAAGGATCATCCTCCACCATTTCAGCCAATTCCAGCATGATGCCACCACCAAACACATCTTCCCTTCACCCCCCCTGGCAGCATTCCATAGGGATTGTTCCCTCTGGCACACCCTGGTCCACTCCTCCATCACCCTCTACTCCTCAACCCCCTCCCACGGCACCTTCCCATGCAACCGCAGAAGGTGCAACACCTGCCTCTTTACTTCCCCTCTCCTCACCGTCCAAGGGCCCAAACACTCCTTTCAAGTGAAGCAGCATTTCACTTGCACTTCCCTCAACTTAGTCTACTGCATTCGTTGCTCCCAGTGCGGTTTCCTCTATATTGGAGAGACCAAACGCAGACTGGGTGACCGCTTTGCAGAACACCTTCAGTCTGTCCGCAAACATGACTCAGACCTCCCTGTCGCTTGCCATTTCAACACTCCACCCTGCTATCATGCCCACATGTCCGTCCTTGGCTTGTTGCATTGTTCTAGTGAAACTCAACGCCAACTGGAGGAACAGCACCTCATCTTCCGACTAGGCACTTTTCAGCCTTCCGGACTGAATATTGAGTTCTACAATTTTAGACCATGAACTCTCTCCTCCATCCCCACCCCCTTTCCAGTTTTCCCCCTTTTTGTTTTTTCCAATAATTTATACAGATTTTTCTTTTCCCACCTATTTCCATTATTTTTAAATGTATTTCCATCCATCGTTTTATCTGTATCTTGTAGCCTTTTTCGATTCCTTCACCCTACCCCACCCCCACTAGGGCTATCTGTACCTTGCTCGTTCTGCATTCTACCCTTAATTAGCACGTTCCTTTAGATAATATCACCATCTTCAACACCTCTTTGTCCTTTTGTCTGTGACATCTTTTGGTTATCTCCACCTATCACTGGCCCTCTATCCAGCTCTTCTAGACCCACCCCCACCCTCTTAAACCAGCTTATATTTTACCTCTTTTCTATTTTTCCTTAGTTCTGTTGAAGAGTCATGCGGACTCAAAACATTAACTGTGCTCCTCTCCGCAGATGCTGCCAGACCTGCTGAGTTTTTCTAGGAATTTTTGTTTTTGTTAAAGGAGCACTGTTGATATTAAAAAAAAGTGGAGTGGGGAGGGGCTATTATGCCTACAATACATATTCGTAGTTGGTATATCTTCTGTGTTACACCTCCAGCCACAGATTCATGGAGATGACTCTACCTACAATACAGAAAGAATTTAGGAACATAAAATTAAACGAGCATGCATGTTTCTTGAACAACCAGTTTAAAGCATTTCTCAGTCTGCCTATTCAAGTTGAATACTTGATCTGAAGAATAAAGAACTTGCCTTATAAAGCACATTATGATCCTCTCAGCACTTTACATCCAATTATTTTGATATTTTTTTCAAAACTGCTGTTACTATTGTTACAGCAGTTTCACCAGCCCAGTTTGCTTGAAGTGAGTTCTAATTGTATAATTATCAGTAATGCATGCATTGACTTGTTTAGTGTGTACTCAATCCTCCCTAATGTGTACTGTTGATGCACTTAATATTATTTGGATCAATGAAAGTTCTTTTGTCTTTTATCTCTCAGAGTACACCGCAATCAGCTTTGGCAGTAAGACAAGAATTCATAGTTCCACAAAATGGGACTGACCAAATCATCATTTACACGCAGAAGCACTGCTTTAATAAATATAGCTGACAGGGTTTGAGATAATATTGATTGTGGTACTAATTATACCAAAGAGAAGATAAGCATTGCAGTGTGGTAGGAATGTATAAAACAGGATCTGTATAGCTTTTTCTTTTGAGAAATCTCACATAGTACAACACAGGATTACAATTCAGAGAACGCCAGTATTTCAGGTTTCCATTTAGCCCTTCATCATCTCATTCAATCCTCAGCAGGTGCAATTTAATTTAATTTTTGATATCACTCTACCTTCATACAGAAAATTTCAAAACCTCCACGATATTCATTGCAAAATCAAAAAAATGTTTAATAGCACCTCAGTACAAATTTTATAGCTTGTTAATAGAAGATTGAGTTCTAGCTAGTCTGTCAGCATTTTGTCAAAATTATGACACATAGGATGGGAAAATGAGTACATTAGTATGTCTTAAAATCTATATTTTGCAGCAAGTATTAAGAAAGTAGGTGGAGGAAATAATGATATGAACTTGAAAGGGATTATGTGAATAGCAGTTTTTATTATATATTATTAGAATTACAGTATTAGTCATTGTTGTTGGGCACGTGATCTTAATACTCAATATTCATTTTCATGGAGTATGCATGTGTACTTTAAACATTTTATGCATTATATGGTAAGATGAAAAGCAGAGGGTGTAGGCATTTTGTGACTTTGTGAGTGCTTTACTTCCTTGGATAATGAGTGTTGGTAGATGTTAATTAGATAAATACACATAGTGAAATAGTTTTACCCTGTGATAAAAGCAAAAAACTGCAGATGCTGGAAATCTAAAACAAAAATAAAAATAAAAATACCTGGAAAAACTCAGTGGGTCTGGCAGCAGAGGAACACAGTTAATGTTTCGAGTCCATATGACTCTTCAACAGAACTAAATATAAGGTGAAATATAAGCTGGTTTAAGGGGTGGGGGTGGGGGGGGCCAGTAGAGCTGGATAGAGGGCCAGTGATAGGTGGAGATAACCAAAAGATGTCATAGACAAAAGGACAAAGAGGTGTTGAAGCTGGTGATATTATCTAAGGAATGTGCTAATTAAGGGTAGAAAGCAGGACAAGCAAGGTACAGATAGCCCTAGTGGGGGTGCGGTGAAGGAATTGAAATAGGATAAAAGGTAGACATAAAACAATGGATGGAAATGCATTTAAAAATAATGGAAATAGCACCTAGTACCTTTTAGGAACTGTGTTCCTCTCCGCAGATGCTGCCAGACCTGCTGAGTTTTACCAGGTATTTTTATTTTTATTTTTGTTTTAGTTTTACCCTGTATTGTGTGAACATGTGAAAGGATTCTTCGACTAAAATTTGTGCCTGTGGCTAAAACACATTTGTGGCAAAACAGAATTTTTTGTTGGAAAACATTATATCAGTACCTTATGCACTTAGTTTGTCTCTGATCTTTAAGGCAGAAACACCAACACACTAGCACAAGTCAATGTTCCAAATTTAGTTGCAAGTTTTACATATGATCATTTTTTCCAAGTAACAACACATACAGAATCGCACAATTGTACACAGCATTTGGCTACTAATTTCTAGCCCACAGAAAATGTGCCCTGCACCTTTGCCAATACAGGCCGGGTAAAAGATATAGGTCAGAATTTTCTGCCTGCCTGGCAGGGGGGCCTGACCCAATCTCTGGCGGGCGGGGAGCCGATCCCCGCCAGAGAAGCAGGCCCCATCACCATTTTACGTGGGCAGGCCAATTAAGGCCTAACCAGCGTGACGCCCGGCAGGAAGCGGGCAGGGGGGGATTCCCCAAAAGTGAGAGTGCGCTCTTTCACGCTTGCGCACGAAAGAGTGCACATCTCCCTGAGGCTAAGTGCTGCCTCAGAGAGATCGCTTACACGTCTAAAAATATGAAAATGAAAAAAAAATTTCCCTAACATGTCCCCCTCATGTGACAATGTCACATGAGATTGGACATGTTCATAATTTACATTATAAGTTTATTAAACCTTTTAAATGCCTACATGAAATCTCATCCTGCCAGCTAATTTGGCCATGCCCCCGCCTTCCTGAAAATTTAAACGGGATGGGATGATGTCAGAAGTTCCCCCCGATGTCATCCCGTGTCATTTTACGTGTTGACAAGCAGGCCCTGCCCCCTGCTCGCTGACAGCAAAATTCAGCCCAAAGTGTTTTGTATCACAAGACTGTACCTCATTCCAGTGCACACTTGGGGCGGAACATTATGGCCCCTCCTGCCAGGGGATTTTCTATTCCCGCTGGAGTCAATGAAGTTTTGAACAGCGTGCCACATTTTACAGCCCCACCCCCTCTGCGACGGAGTTCTAAAATTCCGCCCTTGAATACAGTTCCTGGAAATGTTTCATGGGTGGATGGTCAGAAGATTGGACAGAATATAAAGAACAGCAAAGAATGACAAAAAGATTAATCAGGAGGGATTAGAGTACGAGAGAAAACTGTCTGGAAATATAAAGATGGATAGTAAGAGTTTCTATAGATATTTAAATAAGAATTGAGTTAATAAAGTGAGTGTAAATACTATAGAAAGTGAGTCTGGGAATTAATAATGGAAGTAAGGAGATGGCAGATGAATTGAACAGGTATTTTGCTTTGGTTTTCACTATACTGGATACAGCTAACATTCCAGAAATAGTTGTAAATCAGGAAATGGAAGGAAGGGAGGAACTCAGGAAAATTACAATCACTGGAGAAGTGGTATTGTGCAAACTGCTGGAGCTGCAGGCTGGCAAATCCCCAGGTCCTAATGAACTTCATCTTGAAAGAAATGGCTAGTGAATTAACTGATCCGTTGGTTTTAATTTTCAAAAGTTCCCTAGATTTGAAGAAGATTTCAATACATTGGAAAATAGAAAATGTAACTCTTTTATTCAAAAAGGAAGGAAGACAGAAAGCAAGAAACTGCAGGCCAGTTAGCTTAACATCTGTCATAGGGAAAATGTTAGAAACCATTATTAAAGATGTTATAGCAGGGCAATTAGAAAAGTTTGGCGAATCAGGCAGAGTCAACAAGGTTTTGTGAAAGGGAAATAATGCTTAACCAATTAATTGCAGTTCTTTGAAGGAGTCATATGTGCTGTGGACAAAGGGGAGCCAGTGGATCTACTGTACTTAGATTTCCAGAAGGCATTTGATCAAGTGCCACATTAGAGGTTATTGCAGAAAATAAAAGCTCATGGTGCAGGGGGTAATATATTGGCATGGATAGAAGATTAGATAGCTAACAGAAAAGAGGGTAGCCATAAATGGGTATTTTTCTGGCAATGTGATGACTGGTGTGCCGTGGGATCTGTGCTGGGGCCTAATTTTTTACAATTTACATAAATGACTTGGATGAAGGGATTGAAGAAATGGTTGCTAAATTTTCTGACGACAGAAAGATAGTTAGGAAAGTAGGCTGTGAAGAGGATGTAAGGATGCTACAAATTGACATAGATAGGTTAAGTGAGTGGACAAAGATCTGGCAAATGAAGTATAATGTGGGCAAATGTAAAATTGTCCATTTTGGCAGGAAGAGTAGAAAAGAAGCATATAATCTAAATGGTGAGAGATTGCAGAGCTCTGAGATTCAGAGGGATCTGGGTGTCCTAGTGCATGAATCACAAAAAGCTAGTATTCATGTCCAGCAAGTCATTAGGAAAGCATATAGAATGTTACTGTTTATTGCGAGGGGAAGTGAATACAAATGTACGGAGGTCATGCTTCAGTTGTATTCGGTACTGGTGAGATCACATCTAGAGTAGTGTGTACGGTATTGGTCTCCTTATTTAAGGAAAGATGTAAATGCATTAGAAGCAGTTCAGAGAAGATTTACTAAGCTAATACCAAGAACGGGCAGGTTGTCTTATGAAGAAAGCTTGGACAGGCTAGGCTTGTATCCACTGGAGTTTAGAGGTGAATTGATTGAAACCTTTAAGATCCTGAGGGGTCTTGACAGAGTGGATGTGAAGAGGATGCTTCCTCTTGTGGGAGAATCTAGAACTAGGGCGTCACTCATTTAAGACAGAGATGAGGAGAAATTTTCTCGGAGTCTTTGAAATATTCTTCCTCAAAAGGCAGTGGAAGCAGGGTCTTTGAATATTTTTAAGGTAGAAGCTGGATAGATTCTTGATTAACAAAGGGTTGAAAGGTTATCGGGGGTGGGCAGGTGGTTACAATCAGGTCAGCCATGACCTTACTGAATGGCGGAGCAGGCTTGAAGGGCTGAGTGGCCTACTCCTGCTCCTAATTTCTATGTAGGTTCATATGTTATATCCCTCTACCTTGCTTTTTGATCTTCTCAACATTTTCATGGGTCTCTGATGTGATTGGTTTCTGAAATCTGGGTCTGATGGAGGAATCCCATGCACCTGCAGTCAACTGTTCTCCTCTGTAAAGCTGTTAGAGTCACAATACAATCTAACAGGAAAAGTTCCTTTCTAGTGAGGACCCCATATGATGCAACCTTCCTGAGCATGATCTGTCAGCAGACATTGTTTGGATCAAGGAACGGGAAATATGGGAAGTCACCAACAAGTTCCTTGTGACAAAATCCATCTGTCAAATGGCAGTTTCTGAATTATTACAGTGAGTAGTCCTTGCTAAACAGGTTCAGGACAGGCCAGGGCCCCTGTGCAGCCAACCTCCACCATTGCGAACTCTGTACAAACCCTTATGCACTTGTAGAGAGAGACACAAACTATGCTGCACATTACCAAGAAGTGTCGTTTCCACAGACTAAGTGGGCAACTAATCACCTTAAACTCAGCAAAGGAGGAGCTTGGCTTCAGGAATTTGCATTCGCTAAATTCTGAGGTTTTTGATATGTTTTGTAGGTGATCTGTTCTACAGTGTTCCATTAGCTATAAATGAGCCATCATTTAAGCTTTCTGAAATCTATAAGTGCACTGCTCAACATGAATTTGCTAAGAAAACATGTGGCTTGGCAAAAATGATTGTCAATTGTTGGTGATTAATTTGACAGAAACATAAAATCACAAGTCAAATTGAATGTTTGCCAGCAAACCAATTATGAAACAGCTACAAATTTAGATGAATTCTCCATTTTTTTTTAACAAACCTTTCTTCATTTTATTCATGGGCTTCAGGATGCAAGATTTGATCATTTCTTTTTTAAACATAGTTTCAAAGAAGCTAAAAGATTAAAAACAAAAATAAAAACAAAAAAACTGCGGATGCTGGAAATCCAAAACAAAAACAGAATTACCTGGAAAAACTCAGCAGGTCTGGCAACATCGGCGGAGAAGAAAAGAGTCGACGTTTCGAGTCCTCATGACCCTTCGACCGAGCTGAGTGAATCCAAGAAAGGGGTGAAATATAAGCTGGTTTAAGGTGTGTGTGTGTGGGGCCGGGGGTTGGGGGGGTTTGGTGTTGGGTGGGGGGAGAGAAGTGGAGGGGGTTGGTGTGGTTGTAGGGACAACAGATTGTCTGTGACATCTTTTGATGATCTGCTTCTATGACTGCTTGTTTGTCCCTACAACCACACCAACCCCCTCCACTTCTCTCCCCCCACCCAAATCCGACCCCCCACACACACACCTTAAACCAGCTTATATTTCACCCCTTTCTTGGATTCACTCAGTTTGGTTGAAGGGTCATGAGGACTCGAAACGTCAACTCTTTTCTTCTCCGCCGATACTGCCAGACCTGCTGAGTTTTTCCAGGTAAGCTAAAAGATTAGCTATGTTTGCATCAAGGTGAATCCCTGATTTGCAAGTTGAAAATGTTCTTTCGATATCCAGATGAACCATTAGGTATTCCCATTGATTTCAGGTAATGGTGCTGCAGACAAAAAAACATATAAACTGTTGGCACAGAGCTCACAGTAACCTAAATGCCAGGTGGAAAAGATAGCAAAGAAATTTATGAATGGCTACAATTAGCCTAAATGTTGCAAAAATGTATTATCCTTTTGGCCCTTTACCTGTGCTTACCTGTGCTGCTCAATGCCCCAGAATTCTGATGCCCAGTTCTATTGGGTATTGATTTCAGTAGCCATGGGCAGATCATAAAGGGTAGAGAAAGGAAGGCAGGCTCCAAATGGCACTCACACATCATTCAAATGTTCCCGACTGTATAAAGTGAGACTACCCTCCACCCACAATGCCTGATCAGCCAGGAATATGTATCATGGCAGAGAGCTGACATTACACGCAGGATTTTACCACTAATTTGGGGACATGCTGGGAAGCAGGGGGGCTTTTAAAATGGCACAGAAGACAAGGTGTGGCATGCCCATCACCATGCCATTTTGGCAGCAGTGGAAAAGTGGCAGATGGTCATTGTGTCCAGACTCCAAATGAGCCACCCAAGTTACAATTGAGAGCCTCTTCCAGCTCTGCTGACATTTAATCAGCAGCCGGGGTCGGGGAGCCTCTTCTACGTGGGGAGATCAGCAGATGAACACTGGTGGCCTCCCAGTGGGCTCCAGGGTGAGGCAGCCCTTCTTTTCAAGCACTCTTTGGCACAAGGAGGGGTCTCCACCAGCAGCAATGGCAACCCCCACAGCAACAGTGCACCTGCCCTCACCAACCACCTTGCCAGGACCGGCACCTCAAACCACAATTTCCTCATTGTGAGGGCACACGTCCTGGTGGTGCTACGCTGCCAGTCCTCTGATTGGTCAGCAGGTCTGGGGTGGGCAGATGCGGCCCTGGGTTCTGCTGACTGTTGATGTGGGTTTTTAGCCCAGTGGTATGCCACCATAAAACCCAATCCTATGTACTGGACCATCCTTTGTCATGCTAGCTCGATAAACTCACATGGAACATTGGGAATAGGAAAATTGGCTCAATTAGTAGGATCATTTGTCAAACAACAGGCTTTTGTTTTTATTCCATTTTAGAAAGCAAGCAAGGATTTAGAGAGATTTGGACTTTATAAGGATTTTGGGTAGAATTTTCATTCTCATATGAGAAGCAGTACAGAGGTGGATGGGCACACAGATACGTGTCACCTGCCGCCATGTCAATTTGCTGGCACATCGTGCCCCTGGTCATTTTCCCAGAGGTGGGATTGGGGGCATTTAATCCTGACCCCCAGACAAAAAACTAAATTCTGCACTTACCAAGTTATTGACAGGCTTCTTGGGAGAGTTCTAGCAGTGGATTGTAGATAAGCAAAGGACGCTAAGCTGCTAAGCTTGTCTCTTTTGTTTTAGACTGTTATACAAGACAGTGAATGTAGAAGTTATTAACAGATTGTTCCCTGAATACAGAATGAGTTTGTATAATGCCCACAGCTTTAAAAATAATGTACACTTTGTTCCATGTCTACCCACAGTTGATCCTGCTCATTCCACTGGATGGTTAGATTGAACCATGAAGCAGAAAAATCAGTACTGCTTAGTCACAGGAAGAAGTGATCCAGTTGTCAGTTTGGTAAATTTAAAGCTAAATTTAATACAGGTATCGGATAACCACTACACTGGAAGCTGATAAATGCTTTGCAAAGTGAATTTGCTTCTCACATTCAACTGATCAATTGTGTACAAATTCTGTTCTTTCCGAGTCTTGGATGTTGCAAGGAATTTTGTAAAAAAAACTATGGGGAATGCCTTCAAAGAAATTAGCCGTACTTCTACTCAGGCTCCCCAAGAGGACAGGAGAGGTTTTTATCTGGTCAGCAAAGTCATGTCAGCTGCTGTTTCACCTCTTAAAGAAAACCTTTAAATTATGTTCAGTGCAGCCCTACCAGCCTTTATTGTAAAGCAGCTGAAGGTTTCCATTAGTCAATGTTCCTCAGAAAAGCCATCCTTCATTGCTTCATTTATGGCGTCAGTTTGGATGAAAGACTGTTGTTGTGGTGAAGCCATGTGTTTGGTGTGACATTAAAAAAAGCATGTAAGTTTAAATGTCTATTTGCACCAACTTTATTTTGTACTGTAATATAGCCCATGGTAAATACTTGGATGTGGATGAAACCCAAACAAGATCCATATTTAGATTCCTCGGGCTTTTTTCCAGAGATGAATAATTCATGTGGGTATTTAGTTAATAAAGTTGCCTGAAAAATAAATTAAATTTACATGGGGAGAACATTAAGGGCAGCAAAAGACAGGCAGGCACATCAGAATGACATTCCTATGTCATTAAAATATAATTGTTGGTTTGAAGCATATTCTTTGAGAGGAAATGTTAACCTATCCCACCCATCAGGAAAGGGCCAACCTACTGAACAGCAAAAATTACCTCCAAAGTTACTGCCCCATTTTCACTCAATTTCTGCCTACTGTTGCTCCATCGGGTCCTTTACCAAGATGACTCATTGACTCAGACATAGACTCTTTGTACAGGCAAATTGGTTTCCTATGATGTCACCATACTCAGTAAAACCTGTCAAGAAAGAATTAAGGCCCTAAAAAGGTAAGTTGTAAACTTATCATTCGAGGCCAGGAGCAGGAATCTGCTACCCGCGGTTCCATCCCTCATTCCACTTGCAAAAGCCCATCCAGCACAACCTCCCACCTGTGACCTATCAAATAGCTTTTGAGCCATCTGATCTTCACCTTGGTCAGATCAAGGAAATTTGAGTATGAGTGACTTAAACTTATTGTTATCTTATGCCCAAATTTCCTCAATCTTTTGCACTAATTCTATGAAACTTTTGCCCAAACGCTCTGCCACTCATTAACATACCTCCACATGCACCAAGAAAAAGTACAGCTCATGCAAATTTCCTGAACTTACGCCAGTTCTGAACAGGCTCTAAAAATTGAATGGAACATTTTATGTGCAACAAGACCCAAAGTCATATTGCTGGTATTTTATTCCACTTTAAAAAAATAATTCTGCTCAGAGGCTGACATTGTATTTTTTGTATCATTGAATGCCATCTGAAGGCATAAAAATAATTTGGAGGTAAAAAGCTTCCACAATTGCATTTTCTTAAACATGTTGTGCTTAATATGAAGCACCGAAGGTTTGATGCATTCAAACTTTGATAATATCAATATCCATTCCATCTGTATGCATATATATTTAAATGTCAGATTTCTTTGAAATTGTGCAAATAACTTGTTTAACGGTGTTATCATTACAGCTATCTCCCCAGATAAAATACAATGGAGAAGTGCAATAGCAGAATTAGAACAGTCATGCTCGATTTCCAATTCATTCTGCTGAACTGGAATGATTGTTATAGTTTTAATATTACACATTGAATTTGCTGAATATTCCACTCAAGCAGCATGTTTTGTTTTAGTGAATTTGTCTATGTTACCTCCCACTTATTAACAGTATCTCAATTTTGACCAGAGAAATTTCCAAAATTAGATCGTGCTGTTGCTGTTACAGATGACAGTTAATTGTTTTAGATATGTGGGGGCTTCCCAACTGCTCCTTTTGCATTCTGTGCTGGGTCACACACACTGGGTGAATGGTAAGGCAGTGAGCAAAAAGTCCAGGCTTTGTAGTGCTGTGCAAGGAGCATGGTGAAGTGGAGAGGGCTACTTATGTCCAGAAAAAAATAAAAGCAAGAAAGAGAAAAATAGCAGGACATAATTAACAAGATATATTAAAACCAGAATGAAGACTGGAAGTCTTAGCCCCTTCGTGCCCCAAGCTGAAACTTGACACGCCCAATAACATCATCATTGGTTATGACACAAATTGTGCAAATTAGAATTTTGCTGACACTGCCTACTTATTACAATTTTTTTTGTAAATATTAAGGGCACATTCTCTCTTTCTTCACAAGCTATTCAATGGTTGGTTAGCAATCAGTTGTTTTTTTTTCAAATAATATAGCTCTGTGGAGGAGAATGCTCCATGCACTGTCCTTTTTATGTCTCCTGCTTAGAGTCCTCCCTCCTCTGGTCCTTCTCCCTCTATGAGCAGCTTGTCCTCTTTGCTGCCTCTGCTCCATTGCCTTCTTGTACTGCAGCCCAAAGCTTGGGAGGTGGTTGTGGGAGGTGGAGGGGATTGGGGAAGCAGTACCAATGTCCTCATGACTGAGAGTATGTGGTCTAACTGGAAACAGTTTGAAGTCAGAACCAAAGTCTTCTCCACATGCAGCACCCCTCCCTGTTGATGTCATCAACACTGAAAACCACCATTTCTACAAATGTAGACAGCGCCAGGAGAAATTAATCAGCAAATTCTCCTCCAAGGCACAAACCATCCTGACATTTAACTATATTGCCATTCCTTCACTGTCACAGGATTAAAATCCTGTAACTCTCTTCCTAACAGCATTGTGGGTGTACCTGCACCGATGGACTACAGCGGTCCAAGGAGGCTGCTCACCACCACCTTCTTAACAGCAATTAGGAAAGAATGCCCACATTCTTTGAAAGAATAAAAAAATAAGCTAATTGGGAGTGATCTTTACGTTAGTACTGGTGAGGGCATCCTTCCTGCTGCTGAACGTGTGTTCAGGAGTGTGTGTTTCGGAGAAGATGTAGAATGGAATGTTGAGGCCAAAAATGGCAGCACTAGCATTAAATCAGTATGAGACACTGACTGACATGATGTGCCTAATCTGGTCATTTCCAATGCATGCTGCTAAAGCTTGCATAACCCCCCAAAATGGCTTCTGACATAGGCTGAACCAGAAGTGTGTACATGCAGCACAAATGCCCTTTTGGGGCTAAAGCGCCATCTTTGCATTTAAAACTACGGGCACTATGGAGCTGAATTTTGCGACCCCAAAATCATACCTCCATGGCAATATGTCAGCTGCAATTCTAGTTGCACATATAGATTTGCTGGTTGGAGATGCTCTTACTCCCTTGCAGGTATGTGTAAATGCTGCCGGGATTAATCAGTCGTGTTTCTAATTTTACAGGACTTCAATGTTTCTTTCTTAAACCTTGCGCATTGATAAAATGTTAACCTGCCTTGAGCCAGTACCATGAAAAATGGATACAAAATTGTTTGCTTAGAGTTTAAGTACCGTTCATAACAATATCAGTAGAAAATATTTATTGTGTTAGCACTTTTGCTAGAAACCATATATGCTTTACATATGCAGAAGCAAAATACTATGAATAATGGAAATCTGAATGAAAGGCTGAAAATGCTGGAAATACTCAGCCGGTTTGGCATCATCTGTGGAGGGCTGAATTTTCATCCCAAGGTTGGGATGCTGATGTCGGGACCACTCCTGGGTCCCAAGGCACACTCAATATTGTTGCCTGGCATCCAACAGTATTTTGAAAGAGATATCCAGTTAGTGACCTGCTGGTGCATTCACTGTCCAATTAGAGCAGCAGACATGTTTAACAGGTGGGTGTAGATGTGGTGAGCTGGATTTAAAGGGCACTCGGCAGTCGTGATTGTAGATGCCTGCATCCTGGGCTAGGGCAGAAGCCAGAATGCAGTGGAGCAGCAACAAGGCAATGACAAAGAGTCGCCAAACAATTTATCAATGCCTCCTTGGAGGTGCTATTAAGAGTCAGTGGCAGTCCAGAAAATTGTTCTGCTTCTAGAGATTGGCAGGAAGAAGTCAGCCAGTCAGACAAAGCAGACATGGATGGAATGAAAACAGAAAACGGTGGAAAAACTCAACAGGTCTGACAGCACATTTAGGGAGAGAAACAGAGTTAATGTTTTGCATCTTTATGACTTTTCTTCAGAGTCATACAGACTTGAAATGTAAATTCTGTTTCTCTCTCCACAGATGCTGTCAGACCTGCTGAGTTTTTCCAGCATTTTCTGTTTTCAGTTTAGATTTCCAGCATTCGCAGTATTTTGCTTTTATCAGACATGGATGGAAGTAGCTCAGGAGGTGAGCAGCCACAGATGCTGCCTGACCTGTTTAGTATTTCCAGCATTTTCCATTTTTAAACTTCGTATATATTATTCCGTTCACTACTGTATCAACATTCCTCCTCAGTATTCTCTCATTGTTTTTCTGATAAGTAAATAGCACCTATTTACTTATCAAAACACCTGTCATACAGTTGTTGGTTTGAAGCATATTCTTTGGGGGGAAATGCTAACCCATCCCACCCAGCAGGAAAGGGCCAACCTATTGCACAGCAAAAATTGCCCCCAAACGTTACTGCCCCATTTTCACTCAATTTCTGCCTACTGTTGCTCTATCGGGTCCTTTACCTAGGCAACTCATTGACTCAGACATAGACTCTTTGTACAGGCAAATTGGTTTCCTATGATGTCACCATAGTCAGTAAAACCTGTCAAGAAAGAACTAAGGCCCTAAAAAGGTAAGTTGTAAACTTATCATTCAAGGCCAGGAAGAGCAGGAATCTGCTACCCTCAGTTCCATCCCTCATTCCACTTGCAAAACCCCATCAAACACAACCTCCCACCCATGACCTATCAAATTGCTTCTGAGCCATCTGATCTTCAACTTGGTCTGATCAAGGAAATTTGAGTATGAGTGACTTAAACTTATTGTTATCTTATGCCCAAATTTCCTCAATCTATTGCACTAATTCTATAAAAATTCTGTGCTGTGGCCTAATTTTTTACAATTTATATAAATGACTTGGCATCGAAGGAATGGTTGCTAAATTTTCTGACGACAGAAAGATAGTTAGGAAAGTAGGTTGTGAGGATGATGTAAGGATGCTACAATGTGACATAGATAGGTTAAGTGAGTTGTCAAAGATCTGGCAAATGAAGTATAATGTGGGCAAATGTGAAATTGTCCATTTTAGCAGGAAGAATAGAAAAGAAGCATATAATCTAAATGGTGAGAGATTGCAGAGCTATAAGATTCAGAGGGATCTGGGCGCCCTAGTGCATGAATCACAAAAGGCTAGTATTCATGTCCAGCAAGTCATTAGGAAAGCTAATAGAATGTTATCGTTTATTGCGAGGGGAATTGAATACAAAGTTACGGAGGAAATGCTTCAGTTGTATACGGCACTATTGAGACCACATCTAGAGTATTGTGTACAGTATTGGTTTCCTTATTTAAGGAGTCTGTTGATGTGGGTTTTTAGCGCAGTGGTATGCCACCATAAAACCAAGTCCTATGTACTGGACCATCCTTTGTCATGCTAGCTCGACAAACTCACATGGAACATAGGGAATAGTAAAATTGGCTCAATTAGTAGGATCATTTGTCAAACAACACACTTTTATTTTTATTCCATTTTAGAAAGCAAGCGAGGATTTAGACAGATTTGGACTTTATAAGGGATTCGGGTAGAATTTTCATTCTCATATGAGAAGCAGTACAGAGGTGGATGGGCACAAAGATATGTGTCACCTGCCGTCATGTCAATTTGCTGGCACATCGTGCCCCTGGTCATTTTCCCAGAGGTGGGATTGGGGGCTTTTAACCCTGACCCCCAGACAAAAAACTAAATTCTGCACTTACCAAGTTATTGACAGGCTTCTTGGGAGGAGTTCTAGCAGTGGATTGTAGATAAGCAAAGGATGCTAAGCTTGTCCCTTTTGTTTTAGACTGTTATACAGGACAGTGAGTGTAGAAGTTATTAACAGATTGTTCCCTGAATACAGTATGAGTTTGTATAATGCCCACAGCTTTAAAAAATAATAAACAAAAACAGAATTACCTGGAAAAACTCAGCAGGTCTGGCAGCATCGGCGGAGAATAAAAGAGTTGACGTTTCGAGTCCTCATGACCCTTTGACAGAACTTGAGTTCGAGTCCAAGAAAGAGTTGAAATATAAGCTGGTTTAAGGTGTGTGTGTGGGAGGCGGAGAGATAGAGCGACAGAGAGGTGGGGGTGGGGGGGGTGGGGGGGGGTGGTGTGGTTGTAGGGACAAACAAGCAGTGATAGAAGCAGATCATCAAAGGATGTCAACGACAATAGTACAATAGAACACATAGGTGTTAAAGTTAAAGTTGGTGATATTATCTAAACGAATGTGCTAATTAAGAATGGAAGGTAGGGCACTCAAGGTATAGCTCTAGTGGGGTTTTTTTTTTATATAATGGAAATAGGTGGGAAAAGGAAAATCTTTATAATTTATTGGAAAAAAAAGGAAGGGGGAAACAGAAAGGGGGTGGGGATGGGGGAGGGAGCTCACGACCTAAAGTTGTTGAATTCAATATTCAGTCCGGAAGGCTGTAAAGTCCCTAGTCGGAAGATGAGGTGTTGTTCCTCCAGTTTGCGTTGGGCTTCACTGGAACAATGCAGCAAGCCAAGGAAAGACATGTGGGCAAGAGGGCAGGGTGGAGTGTTAAAATGGCAAGCGACAGGGAGGTTTGGGTCATTCTTGCGGACAGACCGCAGGTGTTCTGCAAAGCTGTCGCCCAGTTTACGTTTGGTCTCTCCAAAGTAGAGGAGACCACATTGGGAGCAACGAATGCAGTAGACTAAGTTGGGGGAAATGCAAGTGAAATGCTGCTTCACTTGAAAGGAGTGTTTGGGTCCTTGGACGGTGAGGAGAGAGGAAGTGAAGGGGCAGGTGTTGCATCTTTTGCGTGGGCATGGGGTGGTGCCATAGGAGGGGGTTGAGGAGTAGGGGGTGATGGAGGAGTGGACCAGGGTGTCCCGGAGGGAGCGATCCCTACGGAATGCCGATAAGGGGGGTGAAGGGAAGATATGTTTGGTGGTGGCATCATGCTGGAGTTGGAGGAAATGGCGGAGGATGATCCTTTGAATGCGGAGGCTGGTGGGGTGATAAGTGAGGACAAGGGGGACCCTATCATGTTTCTGGAAGGGAGGGGAAGGCGTGAGGGCGGATGCGTGGGAGATGGGCTGGACACGGTTGAGGGCCCTGTCAACGACCGTGGGTGGAAAACCTCGGTTAAGGAAGAAGGAGGACATGTCAGAGGAACTGTTTTTGAATGTAGCATCATCGGAACAGATGCGACGGAGGCGAAGGAACTGAGAGAATGGGATGGAGTCCTTACAGGAAGCGGGGTGTGAGGAGCTGTAGTCGAGGTAGCTGTGGGAGTCGGTGGGTTTGTAATGGATATTGGTGGACAGTCTATCACCAGAGATTGAGACAGAGAGGTCAAGGAAGGGAAGGGAAGTGTCAGAGATGGACCACGTGAAAATGAAGGAGGGGTGGAGATTGGAAGCAAAATTAATAAATTTTTCCAAGTCCCGACGAGAGCATGAAGCGGCACCGAAGTAATCATCGATGTACCGGAGAAAGAGTTGTGGAAGGGGGCCAGAGTAGGACTGGAACAAGGAATGTTCCACATACCCCATAAAGAGACAGGCATTGCTGGGGCCCATGCGGGTACCCATAGCCACACCTTTTGTTTGGAGGAAGTGAGAGGAGTTGAAGGAGAAATTGTTCAGCGTGAGAACAAGTTCAGCCAGACGGAGGAGAGTAGTGGTGGATGGGGATTGTTCGGGCCTCTGTTCGAGGAAGAAGCTAAGGGCCCTCAGATCATCCTGGTGGGGGATGGAGGTGTAGAGGGATTGGACGTCCATGGTGAAGAGGAAGCTTTTGGGGCCAGGGAACTGGAAATTGTTGATGTGACGTAAGGTGTCAGAGGAATCACGGATGTAGGTGGGAAGGGACTGGACAAGGGGAGAGAGAAGGGAATCAAGATAACGAGAAATGAGTTCTGTGGGGCAGGAGCAAGCTGAGACCATCGGTCTACCGGGGCAGTTCTGTTTGTGGATTTGTTCCATGTCCACCCACAGTTGATCCTGCTCATTCCACTGGATGGTTGGATTGAACCATGAAGCTCTCCACAGCAGAAAAATCAATACTGCTTAGTCGCAGGAAGAAGTGATCCAGTTGTCAGTTTGGTAAATTTAAGGCTAAATTTAATACAGGTATCGGATAACCACTACAATGGAAGCTGATAAATGCTTTGCAAAGTGAATATGTATTCAACTGATCAATTGTGTATAAATTCTGTCCTTTCCGAGTCTTGGATGTTGCAAGGAACTTTGTAAAAAACTATGGGGAAAGCCTTCAAAGAAATTAGTCGTACTTCTACTCAGGCTCCCCAGGAGGACAGGAGAGGTTTTTATCTAGTCAGCAAAGTCATGTCAGCTGCTGTTTCACATCTTAAAGAAAACCTTTAAGTTATGTTCAGTGCAGCTATACCAGCCTTTATTGTAAGGCAGCTGAAGGTTTCCATTAGTCAATGTTCCTCAGAAATACCATCCTTCATTGCTTCATTTATGACATCAGTTTGGATGAAGACGGTTGTTGTGGTTAAGCCATGTGTTTGGTTTGACATTAAAAAAAATGTAAGTTAAATGTCTATTTGTTCCAACTTTATTTTGTACTGTAATATAGCCCACGGTAAATACTTGGATGTGGATGAAATCCAAACAAGATCCATATTTAGATTCCTCAGGATTTTTTCCAGAGATGAAAAATTCATTTGGATATTTAGGCAATAAAGTTGCCTGAAAAATAAATTAAATTTACATGGGGAGAACATTAAGGGCAGCAAAAGACAGGCAGGCACATCAGAATGGCATTCCTATGTCATTCAAATACAGTTGTTGGTTTGAAGCATATTCTTTGGGGGGAAATATTAACCCATCCCACCCAGCAGGAAAGGGCCAACCTATTGCACAGCAAAAATTACCCCCAAACATCACTGCCCCATTTTCAATCAATTTCTGCCTACTGTTGCTCTATCGCATCCTTTACCTAGGCGACTCATTGACTCAGACATAGACTCTTTGTACAGGCAAATTGTTTTCCTATGTTGTCACTATACTGAGTAAAACCTGTCAAGAAAGAATTAAGGCCCTAAAAAGGTAAGTTGTAAACTTATAATTCGAGGCCAGGAGGAGCAGGAATCTGCTACCCTCGGTTCCATCCCTCATTCCACTTGCAAAACCCCATCAAAAACAACCTCCCACCCGTGACCTATCAAATAGCTTCTGAGCCATCTGATCTTCACCTTGGTCTGATCAAAGAAATTTGAGTACGAGTGACTTAAACTTGTTATGTTATGCCCAAATTTCCTCAATCTTTTGCACTAATTCTATGAAATTTCTGTGCTGTGGCCTAATTTTTTACAATTTATATAAATGACTTGGATGAAGGCATCGAAGGAATGGTTGCTAAATTTTCTGACGACAGAAATATAGTTAGGAAAGTAGGTTGTGAAGAGGATGTAAGGAGTCTACAAAGTGAAATAAGTTAAATGAGTGGACAAAGATCTGGCAAATGAAGTATAATGTGGGCAAATGTGAAATTGTCCATTTTAGCAGGAAGAATAGAAAAGAAGCATATAATCTAAATGGTGAGAGATTGCAGAGCTATAAGATTCAGAGGGATCTGGGCATCCTAGTGCATGAATCACAAAAGGCTTGTATTCATGTCCAGCAAGTCATTAGGAAAGCATATAGAATGTTACCATTTATTGCGAGGGGAATTGAATACAAAGGTATGGAGGAAATGCTTCAGTTGTACAAGGCACTGGTGAGACCACATCTTGAGTAGTGTGTACGGTATTGGTCTCCTTATTTAAGGAAAGATGTAAATGCATTAGAAGCAGTTCAGAGAAGGTTTATTAAGCTAATACCAGGAACGGGCAGGTTGTCTTATGAAGAAAGCTTGGACAGGCTAGGCTTGTATCCACTGGAGTTTAGAGGTGAATTGATTGAAACCTTTAAGATCCTGAGGGGTCTTGACAGAGTGGATGTGAAGAGGATGCTTCCTCTTGTGGGAGAATCTAGAACTAGGGCGTCACTCATTTAAGACAGAGATGAGGAGAAATTTTCTCGGAGTCTTTGGAACTCTCTTCCTCAAAAGGCAGTGGAAGCAGGGTCTTTGAATATTTTTAAGGTAGAAGCTGGATAGATTCTTGATTAACAAAGGGTTGAAAAGTTATCGGGGGTGGGCAGGTGGTTACAATCAGATCAGCCATGACCTTACTGAATGGCGGAGCAGGCTTGAAGGACTGAGTCGCGTACTCCTGCTCCTAATTTCTATGTATGTTCGTATGTTATATCCCTCTACCTTGCTTTTTGACCTTCTCAACATTTTCATGGGTCTCTGATGTGATTGATTTCTGAAATCTGTGTCTGATGGAGGAATCCCATGCACCTGCAGTCAACTGTTCTCCTCTGTAAAGCTGTTAGAGTCACAAGACAATCTAACAGGAAAAGTTCCTTTCATCTGAGGACTCCATCTGATGCAACCTTCCCGAGCATGATCTGTCAGCAGACATTGTTTGGATCAAAGAACGGGAAATACAGGAAGTCACCAACAAGTTCCTTGTGTCAAATTCCATCTGTCAAATGCCAGATTTTGAATTATCACAGCGATTGGTCCTTGCTAAAGAGGTTCAGGACAGGCCAGGGCCCCTATGCAGCCAACCTCCACCATTGCGAACTCTGTACAAACCCCTTATGCACCTGTGGAGAGACACAAACTATGCTGCACCTTTACGAGGTGTGTCTTTTCCACAGACTAAGTGGGCAACTAATCACCTTAAACTCAGCAAAGGAGGAGCTTGGCTTCAGGAATTTGCATTCGCTAAATTCTGAGGGCAGAGGTTTTTGATATGTTTTGTAGGTGATCTGTTCTACAGTGTTCCATTAGCTATAAATGAGCCATCATTTAAGCTTTCTGAAATCTATAAGTGCACTGCTCAACATGAATTTGCTAAGAAAACATGTGACTTGGCAAAAATGATTGTCAATTGTTGGTGATTAATTTGACAGAAACATAAAATCACGAGTCACATTGAATGTTTGCCAGCAAACCAATTATGAAACAGCTACAAATTTAGATAAATGCTCCACTTTTTTTAACAAACCTTTCTTCATTTTATTCATGGGCTTCAGGATGCAAGATTTGATCATTTCTTTTTTAAACATAGTTTCAAACAAGCTAAAAGATTAGCTATAACTGCATCTGTAAGGTGAATCCCTGATTTACAAGTTGAAAATGTTCTTTCGATATCCAGATGAACAATTGGGTATTCCCATTGATTTCAGGTAATGATGCTGCAGACAAAAAAACATATAAACTGTTGGCACAGAGCTCACAATAACCTAAATGCCAGGTGGAAAAGGTAGCAAAGAAATTTATGAATGGCTACAATAGCTTAAATATTGCAAAAATGTATTATCCTTTTGGCCCTTTACCTATGCTTACCTGTGCTGCTCAATGCCCCAGAATTCTGATGCCCAGTTCTATTGGGTATTGATTTCAGTAGCCATGGGCAGATCATAAAGGGTAGAGAAAGGAAGGCAGGCTCCAAATGGCACTCACACATCATTCAAATGTTCCCGACTGTATAAAGTGAGACTACCCTCCACCCACAATGCCTGGCCAGCCAGGAATATGTATCATGGCAGAGAGCTGACATTACACGCAGGATTTTACCACCAATTTGGGGACAGGCTGGGAAACAGGGGGGCTTTTAAAATGGCACAGAAGACAGGGTGTGGCATGCCCATCACCATGCCATTTTGGCAGCAGTGGAAAAGTGGCAGATGGTCATCGTACCCAGACTCCAATTGAGCCACCCAAGTGGCAGTTGAGAGCCTCTTCCAGCTCTGCTGACATTCAATCAGCAGCCGGGGTGGGGGAGCCTCTTCTACGTGGGGAGTTTGCCAGATGAACACTGGTGGCCTCCCAGTGGGCTCCAGGGTGAGGCAGCCCTTCTTTACAGGCACTCTTTGGCACAAGGAGGGGTCCCCACCAGCAGCAATGGCAACCCCCACAGCAACAGTGCACCTGCCCTCACCAACCACCTTGCCAGGACCGGCACCTCAAACACAATTTCCTCATTGTGAGGGCACACGTCCTGGTGGTGCTACGCTGCCAGTCCTCTGATTGGTTAGCAGGTCTGGGGTGGGCAGATGCGGCCCTGGGTTCTGCTGACTGTTGATGTGGGTTTTTAGCCCAGTGGTATGCCACCATAAAACCCAATCCTATGTACTGGACCATCCTTTGTCATGCTAGCTCGACAAACTCACATGGAACATCGGGAATAGGAAAATTGGCTCAATTAGTAGGATCATTTGTCAAACAACAGGCTTTTGTATTTATTCCATTTTAGAAAGCAAGCGAGAATTTAGAGAGATTTGGACTTTATAAGGATTTCGGATAGAATTTTCATTCTCAAATGAGAAGCAGTACAGAGGTGGATGGACACACAGATATGTGCCACCTGCCACCATGTCAATTTGCTGGCACATCATGCCCCTGGCCATTTTCCCAGAGGTGGGACTGGGGGCATTTAACCCTGACCCCCAGACAAAAACTAAATTCTGCACTTACCAAGTTATTGACAGGCTTCTTGGGAGGAGTTCTAGCAGTGGATTTAGATAAGCAAAGGACGCTAAGCTTGTCTCTTTTGTTTTAGACTGTTATACAAGACAGTGAATGTAGAAGTTATTAACAGATTGTTCCCTGAATACAGTATGAGTTTGTATAATGCCTACAGCTTTAAAAAATAATGTACACTTTGTTCCATGTCCACCCACAGTTGATCCTGCTCATTCCACTGGATGGTTGGATTGAGCCATGAAGCAAAAAAATCAGTACTGCTTAGTTGCAGGAAGAAGTGACCCAGTTGTCAGTTTGGTAAATTTAAAGCTAAATTTAACACAGGTATCGGACAACCACTACACTGGAAGCTGATAAATGCTTTGCAAAGTGAATATACTTCTCAAAATCAACTGATCAATTGTGTATAAATTCTGTACTTTCCGAGTCTTGGATGTTGCAAGGAACTTTGTAAAAAACTATGGGGAAAGCCTTCGAAGAAATTAGTCATACTTCTATTCAGGCTCCCCAAGAGGACAGGAGAGGCTTTTATCTGGTCAGCAAAGTCAAGTCAGCTGCTGTTTCACCTCTTAAAGAAAACCTTTAAGTTATGTTCAGTGCAGCCAACCAGCCTGTATTGTAAGGCAGCTGAAGGTTTCCATTAGTCAATGTTCCTCAAAAAAGCGATCCTTCATTGCTTCATTTATGGCGTCAGTTTGGATGAAGAATTGTTGTTGTGTTTAAGCCATGTGTTTGGTGTGACATTGAAAAAAGAATGTAAGTTTAAATGTCTCTTTGTACTAACTTTATTTTGTAGCCCACGGTAAATACTTGGATGTGAATGAAACCCAAACAAGATTCATATTTAGATTTTTCCAGAGATGAATAATTCATGTGGATATTTAGGTAATAAAGTTGCCTGAAAAATAAATTAAATTTACATGGGGAGAACATTAAGGGCAGCAAAAGACAGGCAGGCACATCAGAATGGCATTCCTATGTCATTCAAATACAGTTGTTGGTTTGAAGCATATTCTTTGGGGGGAAATGTTAACCCATCCCACCCAGCATGAAAGGGCCAACCTATTGCACAGCAAAAATTACCCCCAAACGTTACTGCCCAATTTCACTCAATTTCTGCCTACTGTTGCTCTATCGGGTCCTTTACCAAGGCGATTCACTGATTCAGACATAGACTCTTTGTACAGGCAAATTGGTTTCCTATGATGTCACCATACTCAGTAAAACCTGTCAAGAAAGAACTAAGGCCCTAAAAAGGTAAGTTGTAAACTTATAATTCGAGGCCAGGAGGAGCAGGAATCTGCTACCCTCGGTTCCATCCCTCATTCCACTCGCAAAACCCCATCCAGCACAACCTCCCATCTGTGACCTATCAAATAGCTTCTGAGCCATCTGATCTTCACCTTGGTCGGATCAAGGAAATTTGAGTATGAGTGACTTAAACTTATTGTTATCTTATGCCCAAATTTCCTCAATCTTTTGCACTAAGTCTATGAAAATTTTGCCCAAACGCTCTGCCACTCATTAACATACCTCCACATGCACCAAGAAAAAGTACAACTCATGCAAATTTCCTGAATTTATGCCAGTTCTGAACAGGCTGTAAAAATTGAATGGAACATTTTATGTGCAACAAGGCCCAAAGTCATATTGCTGGTATTTTATTCCACTTTAAAAAAAATAATTCTGCTCAGAGGCTGACATTGTATTTTTTGTATCATTGAATGCCATCTGAAGGCATAAAAATAATTTGGAGGTAAAAAGTAAAAAACTTCCACAATTACATTTTCTTAAACATGTTGTGCTTAATATGAAGCACCGAAGGTTTGATGCATTCAAATTTTGATAACATCAATATCCATTCCATCTGAATGCATATATATTTAATGTCAGATTTCTTTGAAGTTGTGCAAATACCTTGTTTAACGGTGTTATCATTACAGCTATCTCCCCAGATAAAATACAATGGAGAAGTGCAATAGCAGAATTAGAACAGTCATGCTCCATTTCCAATTCATTCTGCTGAACTGGAATGATTGTTATAGTTTTAATATTACAAATTGAATTTGCTGAATATTCCATTCAAGCAGCATGTTGCAGCAGACAGTTCTTTTCGTTTTAGTGAATTTGTCTATGTTACCTCCCACTTATTAACAGTATCTCAATTTTGACCAGAGAAATTTCCAAAATTAGATCGTGCTGTTGCTGTTACAGATGACAGTTAATTGTTTTAGACATGTGGGGGCTTCCCAACTGCTCCTTTTGCATTCTATGCTGGGTCACACACACTGAGTGACTGGTAAGGCAGTGAGCAAAAAGTCCAGGCTTTGTAGTGCTGTGCAAGGAGCATGGTGAAGTGGAGAGGGCTACTTATGTCCAGAAAAAAATAAAAGCAAGAAAGAGAAAAATAGCAGGACATAATTAACAAGATATATTAAAACCAGAATGAAGACTGGAGGTCTTAGCCCCTTCGTGCCCCAAGCTGAAACATGACACTCCCAATGACATCATCATTGGTTATGACACAAATTGTGCAAATTAGAATTTTGCTGACACTGCCTACTTATTACAATTTCTTTTGTAAATATTAAGGGCACATTCTCTCTTTCTTCACAAGCTATTCAATGGTTGTTTAGCAATCAGTTGTTTTTTTTAAATAATATAGCTCTGTGGAGGAGAGTGCTCCATGTACTGTCTTTTTATGTCTCCTGCTGAGAGTCCTCCCTCCTCTGCTCCTCCTCTCTCTATGAGCAACTTGTCCTCTTTGCTGGCTCTGCTCCATTGCCTTCTTGTACTGCAGCCCAAAGCTTGGGAGGTGGTTGTGGGAGGTGGAGGGGATTGGGAAAGCAGTACCAATGTCCCCATGACTGAGAGTATGTGGTCTAACTGGAAACAGTTTGAAGTCAGAACCAAAGTCTTCTCCACATTCAGCACCCCTCCCTGTTGATGTCACCAACACTGGAAATCACCATTTCTACAAATGTAGACAGCGCCAGGAGAAATTAATCAGCCATTCCCCTCCAAGGCACAAACCATCCTGACATTTAACTATATTGCCATTCCTTCACTGTCGCAGGATCAAAATCCTGTAACTCTCTTCCTAACAGCATTGTGGGTGTACCTGCACCAGATGGACTACAGCAGTTCAAGGAGGCTGCTCACCACCATCTTCTTAACAGCAATTAGGAAAGAACAACAGCATCAATGCCCACATTCTTTGAAAGAATAAAAAATAAGCAAATCAGGAGTGATCTTTAAGTTAACACTGGTGAGGGCATCCTTCCTGCTGCTGAACATGTGTTCAGGAGTGTGTATTTCGGAGAAGATGTAGAATGGAATGTTGAGGTCAAAAATGGCAGCACTAGCATTAAATCAGTATGAGACACTGACTGACATGATCTGCCTAATCTGGTCATTTCCAATGCATGCTGCTAAAGCTTGCATAACCCCCAAAAATGGCTTCTGACATAGGCTGAACCAGAAGTGTGTACATGCAGCACGAACATCCTTTTGGGGCTAAAGCGCCACCTTTGCATTTAAAACTGCGGGCGACCCCAAAATCATACCTCCATGGCAATATGTCAGCTGCAATTCTAGTTGCACATGTAGATTTGCTGGTTGGAGATGCTCTTACTCCCTTGCAGGTATGTGTAAATGCTGCCAGGATTAATCAGTCATGTTTCTAATTTTACAGGACTTCAATGTTTCAGTAACTTTCTTGAACCTTGCGCATTGATAAAATGTTAACCTGCCTTGAGCCAGTACCATGAAAAATGGATACAAAATTGTTTGCTCAGATTTTAAGTACCGTTCATAACAATATCAGTAGAAAATATTTATTGTGTTAGCACTTTTGCTAGAAACCATATATGCTTTACATATACAGAAGCAAAATACTATGAATAATGGAAATCTGAATGAAAGGCTGAAAATGCTGGAAATACTCAGCAGGTTTGGCATCATCTGTGGAGAGCTGAATTTTCATGCTGATGTCGGGACCACTCCTGGGTCCCAAGGCACACTCAATATTGTTGCCTGACATCCAACAGTATTTTGAAAGAGATGTCCAGTTAGTGACCCACTGCTGCCAATTAAAGCAGCAGACATGTTTAACAGGTGGGTGTAGATGTGGTGAGCTGGATTTTATGGGCACTCGGCAGTCGTGATTGTAGATGCCAGCATCCTGAGCTAGGGCAGAAGCCAGAATGCAGTGGAGCAGCAACAAGGCAATGACCAAGAGTCGCCAAACAATTTATCAATGCCTCCTTGGAGGTGCTATTAAGAGTCAGTGACAGTCCAGAAAATTGTTCTGCTTCTAGAGATTAGCAGGAAGAGGTCAGCCAGTCAGACAAAGCAGACATGGATGGAATGAAAACTGAAAATGCTGGGAAAACTCAGCAGGTCTGACAGCATGTGTAGAGAGAGAAACAGAGTTAATGTTTTGAGCCTGCAAGACTATTCTTCAGAGTCATACAGACTCGAAATGTAAATTCTGTTTCTCTCTCCACATATGCTGTCAGACCTGCTGAGTTTTTCCAGCATTTTCTGTTTTCAGTTCAGATTTCCAGCATCCACAGTATTTTGCTTTTATCAGACATGGATGGAGGTGGCTCAGGAGGTGAGCAGCCACAGATGCTGCCTGACCTGTTTAGTATTTCCAGCATTTTCCATTTTTAAACTTCATATATATTATTCCGTTCACCACTGTAACAACATTCCTCCTCAGTATTCTCTCATTGTTTTTTTGATAATTCATTTGTCTCATGAGAACATAAGAGATAGGACCAGGCCCCTCGAGCCTGTTTTACCATTCAGTGAGATCAGAGTTGATCTTGTGACTTCAACTCCAATTTCCCATACTATCCCCATATCCCTTGTTTTCTGAAGCCATTAATTCCATGGATTCTAGTCACCCTCTATTACCTCACTTAAGTGGTAATTATTCATATGTGAACTTTAACAATCAATGTTAGTGAGTTATTTAACTGTGGGAGGCATTACAGATGTCCTGGTCTAATATCTACACATGCGCCCAATTTTTTTTTGTTTTGCCAGAGTATATTGGATAGCGATTAAGATGGAGCCCTAGGTGATTCAATCCTCCCCTAATCTTGGGGTTCTGAGGTGCAATCCTGGGTAAGATCAGTTAACTCAGCATAGACCATGAGTCAACCTGAGATCTGCCCTGATTCGCAAAACTTAGCTACTCACTAAACTCACTGATCCATTGGGAGAACTATCAAAAATGTTTGAATGATCTGCACGTAATGCAATTCACTATGAATGTTAAGTAAAATCATATATAATGGATGAATAGAAGAGAATTATAGGGCAATGCAATGGAGTCTTTCGATGACTAAATAATTTGAGGAGCAACTGTATAACGGTTTATCAATGTGTATTGAACTTCTAGGTAGTTTATTAACTTTCTAACAACATGTTCTTTATGTTTTTGGAGTACGTGGATGACTTACTTAAATGTGTGGCCCCTTTAAATTTTTAATGTCCTTTGCATTGCAGTTGATGCACATTACGATCCCCGTGACTGTTTTCAGGGGCAATTGAAGATTTTTAAGTTTGGGCCAGAAAATGCATACGACAAGACTATCTGAACTGAAACCTGCTCCCACCACCACACATTACTTATTCACATTTTCCAAGATGCATCAATGGCTTGATTTTGCATTGTGGTGAAGTATATTGCTAACCCAGATAGCACTGAGTGAATGTCATTCTTTGTTTGAAAATCTACAATTTTAGAGAAGGTATCAGATCTGTGAAATTTCCATTTTCTTCTCTGAACGTAAAATTCTTCTTCCACTATTGTTTTCAGACTGTTTTAAGTGTGATTTTTCTTTCAGGCACCACGTAAGGCAACAACTGTTTTTCTCCTAACCCGTCTCCAATGGGCTGGTAAAATCCAGCCCAGTGTCTCAATTGAAACAACATATGCTGCATTTGCACATCATTTAACTATATGGATTAGTCTGAATTTATTACTGACCTAGGTTCTGGAAGTGCTTCACTTAAAGCTCCAAAGATGCCAGATCCTTTAAAAATTTATCAGTACTGTTCCAAATTTAGCCCCATGACTCATTAACACTGTAAGTGCAAACATATTTTAAAATTACCAACATGCTTCAAACCTGAACAACATTGTAATGATTTCCTTGCAGGATTGCCTATGTTTTGTTTCTCCATATAATTTGAAATTTGATTTTAACTGTAAATTATCAGATATAATTACCATTTTAAATTAGCCAGCACACTGACTTGAACAGGATTTCCTTATCAGTTATATTTTGTCGTAACTAACGAATAATGGTGCCTGTTAATGTACTAGGCAAGTTCATATTTCTACTTCACTTTGTAGTTGCCGGATGTCAATGACAAGAAGCAAAATTTGGAACTTTGTTGACCAGCACTAGCTATCATCTGTCTTAAGTGTTATGACCTATATTTGGATGAATTGCACTTCAGTTAGCAGCTGTGGTCTAAAATTTTCAACCAGCAGCATCACACACTGAGACAGTTGTGTGCAAAGTTAGTTTGTTAAAACCAGCATAGTTTAATTGATTAAAAGCAATGCACATTCTTTTCAATTGGATTTTGGTGAGTCTGTTCAATGGACATACTTCTTTTATTGCACCGGGTCTATACCTGAAAAGTTAACCAATCCTTTCTCTTTTGACGTTTTCACCTGTGTATTCCCAGCATTTTATGTTTTTATTTCAGATTTTCATCATTTGTGATTTTTTGTTTCCTTTTTCTTGCACTTTGGCCCATGGCCTGTATAATTCACACATGTATGAAACATGTTATATATTATAAACATGTGATTATGATACACATTGGGAGAGATATTGAGCTCTGTAGCACCCATTCTTTAGGTGCCAGGTGCTAATGCTCCAAAATGGGGTCCAAGTTGTGTGTGCAAATTTCTGACAGGATGTGTGCTGGACCCCATCTTGCGAAAGGGGTTTGTGCACAAACACCTAGTGACTGCCAGCCACAGGCAGGGCAGGCAGATTATGATGTCAATCAGTGTGTTAATAATTTTTTGAAAGTGACGCTCTAGTCTATGCCCTATCTTTACCTCATACAGCTGAACATGGGTTAAACAAAATGAAAAAGCTCCAACCAGGACTATTTAAAGGGATGATGAAGTACTTACAAGGTTAGCTGCTGGATTATTTCTTCTGGCTACTTATGCAATTGTATGCATTTTTTAAACTTTCCAAAATTAAAGTTTTACTAGTCTTCAAGAAGTAGTCTGGCTGATACTGAAGTATGTTTTGTTTGGTGTGCTGAAATGGATGGCCTGGTTGGGCTTCCTTTGGGAATTAAACATGACTTAGAGAATGAAGAGAAGCCATGCAGAGCAGGACAATCTGATAGAAGATTGGAGAGGGAGAAGGACACTCAGCAGGTGGCCATATGTGCCAAGGGTCTTCAGGAAGCAATTGCTTGACAATACTTCACAAAAGACATCACTGCCAACTCTCTGCAGCCACAACTGCATCTTCAAAGTAGGGCAAGGACCAGTATTGACTGTGGCCATCAAGATGACCATGGTTCTTAACTTTAATGCATCTGGCTCCTTTGAGACTGCTGTTGAAGATATAAGCAACAGGACAGCACCTGAACTATCTGTTCTTCCTTCTAGCAAAGGTTACTATGCACTTGTACCCAGTGTCTCATTTCACGCAGATTCCTACTCTATCCTATCCTCTAAAATAAATAAAATAGTATCAGTCTCTGAAACGGTGGCTGCAAATGTAAGATTAAATGATGGTGTCTCTTCATCTTCACTGCCTTCTTCCTCTTCCTCCTCTGGGAGACTTCCAGTTCTTGAGCACCTTGTAATATGTTTATGTGATGTTGCGCTCATGGTTGACTAGCTGCCAGTATGCACGCTGTGAGTTGTGGGTGCGAGGCTTGCAACAGTGCAAAGTTTGTGAGGGTGAGTTAAAGCATTTTAATTGAAGGGTTGAGTACAGTTTAACAACGATTGGTAGGCGAATGATGAGAGTGTAGAGAAATGAGCATTGTATGAGGCTAATGGTCATTGCTTCCAGTAGCAAATAGGACACAAGTCTTGCTTAATAAATCTGATGTCACTGTGGCAACTGCAATGAGCTGAGGTGTAAATGTAAACTGCAGTGGTGACCTTCACTAACAGTGCCATGACCAAGTTTGTGGGGGTTTTGCAGTTGTGGGGCTCAAAACTGCACAGCTGCTCCTCTGGGCCCCACAAGCATAGGTTTCACATTTACAGATAATGCATTGTATATCTGCCCAATTTTACAGAATGGAGAGTCCACAGCAGACACTCTGCTTAGCAGTTAAAATTACATTGGGGTCCTGATAAGTGATAGGACCCCGATATGCATATATCAATGAATGCCTTGCCTGCCCAAGCTAATTCAGCAAAGTTAAAAAAGGCATGAGGCATGAAATAAACCCTTTGAGTAGTCCTTGGATTTTAATTCTCATTAGACAAGTTCCTGCCATGTGGATGTAGTTAAAATTCCTCCAAAACAGTCTGAAATAAAGTGGGGCCAGAAAAAGTCAAACAAAAACAAATCAATTTCTGTAGCCTCTAAAAATCAAATTCCATAAAATGGCAGCTGTCCCTTGAGTGCTGATTTACTGTCAAGAGGCAACCTAGCAACCTGCAAACTAGCAACCTGAAATACCTGATTTAGATGGCAAGCTGTCAGATTTCTAGTGCGAATAATAGAAATCTGCACCTACACTAGTTTTAATATTATTATAACACTTTTGTAAATCTCTCAGCTGCTCTTCCTTCAAATCACACCCAGCAGTGATGAAAATGTCAGTCTCCGATTTCATGATTCTCCACTCTGCACTTCTCTTTACCTTTTGCTCATTGATTAAGTGCTTTTCTGGAATCTTATTGGTTAAGTATGTATGTTATTCCTTTCTCTAAATGTTCTTTTGGTTAGTTTCTAACTTAGTTATTCCACAAAACATTTCCAATTTCAGTTTTCTCTCAAATTACAGTGCATTAGGAAAATAAAACAATTACATAGCAACAAAATAAAATGTTCTCTAAGCACAATGTCATTGCCCATCCAAACCCAGGTTGGGTGGAAAGCTTTTGCTAATAATCTCACTTTAAACATTTTGAATTCTGAAGAGTGCAATGTATGTGTGCTCCCATGAATAAAATGGTTTCACGACTACCTGCTCAAAATGGCAACACCACTTAGAGCACATTGAAATACCTTGGGCACAATCTTCTGGCTGGTGTGCGGGTGGCGTAGCCTGCACATCAGTGCTTAAAATGTCGCGCGCTGGCATCGTGCAAGTGTCCCAACGTCAATCGCGCGGCATTGTGATATTTCGGTCGACAGACGCGCTATGCAGCGGGACGCGTGCCCGCCATTAATTAAAGGCCTCGTTAAGTCCCTTAACTTGCCAATCGTCAACGATTTTGAGGGGCTCGTGCAAACTTCAGCTCGGTGCACTGGCCCAACAGGTAGGCGGATAGGTGATTTTTTTTACTAACCTCATTCAGTGGCGGGATGAGGTTTGATAGCGGTTTTAAAAACAGTTAATAAAGTGTTTGTTTATTTCATTAACACGTCCCATCTCGTGTGACATTTTTACATGAGGGGGAACATGTTAATGAATTTTTTATTGTTCTGTTTTTTATATTTGCCAGCGATCTCCCTGAGGCAGCAATTTGCCTCAGGGAGATGTGTGCTCTTTCGCGTGCATGCACAAAAGAGCGCACTCTGACAGTTAGGGAATCCCCCCCACTCCGCACAGGAAGCACATAGCACTTCCCGTCAGGCGGCCTGCTGGGCGGGCCTTAATTGGCCCACCCACTTAAAATGGCAGTGGGGCCTGTTTCGGTGGCGGCGGCGATCGGCTGCACGCCTGCCGCCGAGCCGCTGGGGCCCACCCGCTCATCAAGGGCAAAATTCTGCCCCTTGTCTTTCACATTCCTTTCACACTTGATTTAAGGAGTCAAGTCCCTCCACTTGTACTCCTGTTCTAGACCTGGTTCTGTCCCTTTTCTGGGCCCAACTGGGCAACTCTCTCCCAGATCTTAACTTTTTGTTTAATAATTTTATTTTCATTGTGTTATGATCGAAGCAGTTGGTAAAGCGGAGTTATTTAAAAATCCCAGAAGGAATCTTTAAACAACTGTAATAATCAATAATTTTAAGTGTTATGTTTGAGATGCACCTCTAAACTCAGGAATCAGACCACTAGTTTGAGGTTTTACATTAAACTAAATGAAACACTTTATTAATTACACATGGCTACAAATTACTACTACCATAACTTTTAACAAATTCCCAAACTAATCTCCATTAAGACAACAGCAACCCATAGATTTAACCAAAACACCAGGCAAAGCATCTTCACCTTACGAATTCAAAATGAGGTTTTTTCCACCAGGGAACCAGTTGGAGGCTTGCAGCTGCCTTTTGATCTTATATTGCCTCCGCCTGCACACTGAAAACTACTGAAGTTATACCTACCACCACTGATTGAATTCAAATTCTCATTGTCTCACCAGTCTCTTTGAACTCCACCTTTTAACAATAAAACCCCTTTCATAGTACCAATTTTATTAGTAATATAAACTTATGGCCTGGTATCTGTTAGAAAGGTGTCAAGTTTTCACCCTGCTTCTTGAATGCTTTATTCAAAAAATGCAAATGCATGCTATCTCTCTGTTTACATCTCAAACTGGTACATCAAAGCACCCAGACTGGCTGTCTTTAATCCAATTAAGACATACCCACAGACCAAACCTCTATTTTAAAAGAAAAATATTTTCCAAAATATTATATACATTAATAGCTTCATGACAATGGTAAATGTACCCAGATCTCTAATCCCAAATGTCAACCCAGCACGCGCCTTCACCCTAAAGCTCAGCACAGCATCCACACTCGCCCTAGGCCTCAGCCCTGGTCCCCACTCTCCATTGTAACTTCTTTCCTTCACACCTGACCTTGCCGGACCTACGGGCTCAGCTTCTCCTCAGCCAATGAGCACTGCCATTGAAGATCAGCTAGTATTTGAGAGCTTACATTTAGGATACTGTACTGGCTCAAACTGTGTGTGGCATTGTTTGAACCCTTCTGTTAAATTGCTGCTTTGAATTATTTATTAATATCCATTGATCTCTCGAGCAGAATCAGTTAAAGCATGGTACTCCACAAGGCCAACAAAAATGTTTGTGAAATATATATTGTTGCAGATTAACATATTTATCCTGATAAAAAGTACAAGACAGATTTTCAAGAAGAGTATCCATGACCGTTTCCTTGCAATGGTCTAATTGACATGTACAGATTCTTTTATAGGGGAGTATTAATGTCATGATGAAATCTGTGTATGGACAATGGAAAAAGTAAGGAATAAAATACTAATTTTAGCACTTCAACATTCCCGGCCATTAGAGGCAGTGACTTTATAATTCTTCACATGGTCAATATAGAGAATATGTCAAGTAATTGAGATGCGGAGCTGTCAGAAAAAAGCTAGTTGCTTTCCATAGTACAACACTGGTACCACCTGGATACAGCACTCACGCTGACTGTGGGATGGACCAGGTCTGATAAATCCCAACTTCTAAAATTGAAAAGCAGTGCACCATTGGAGTAATTCCTGTGAACTATATATTTCTCAGCAGAACCTTCAAATGTAGGTCAATGTGAACTTAAACATAAAGGCCGCAAAATTTGATAAGCCCTGCCCCCGCCAAGATCGTGCTGCGCAATTAACACACACCAGTTTCTTCCAACGTAGGCAGTCCTCGGCTTGTTGTGAGGTTGCAGTTGTGATTGCAAAAAGTGCAAGATATCAGTGAGGGCATCCTTACTGAGACACAGATGACTCACACTGTTCCTCACTGAGGTTCAGGTAGGACAATTGTACCCTGAACACCCTTAATGCACTTCGCCATCTCCCTCTTCCAGCAGCTGGTTCACCTCTGCACATTCCCCCCAGCATGTTGTGGACCAAGGTGGATGCAAATTACTGCACTCTTGTCTGGGAGCAAGTGATTTGTGCAATACTTTTGAAGTCAGAACAAAGTTTGTCAGCACCTGCCACATCACAGCTATAGGCTTTGGCAACCTAAATAATTCTGGAAATTACCAAACACCCCTCGAATCGCAGCAAGAGCCAGTAGAAATTATCAGCAACTAACGTGAAATTAGTTGATGAGACCTTTAAATAGCACTCTTGAGGGTCCTTCTTATTCCTGAATTTTTAGTCAGCTGCTTGTGTTTAATACCTGGCAGTCATGAAAGGCATTATATATTAATGCAAGTTATTTTTTAAAATAAGGTCCAAAATCCACTTTAAGCACAAAATGTGTTGTTATTCTATTAGGCTAAAGAATAAGTTTTCAAACTAATAGTTAAAATGATTTTTGCACTTAAAGCCAGCCGCAGGGCAGTAGCTGAGCTAATAGCACAAGATCTTCCAGGAGACGGGGGTGTGGGCAAAAAACAGCCTATCATTTGTGATAAGAAACTCTTACCAATGCATGGCCAGAGATTATATACATTGGGCGGGATTTTCCAAACCCGCCAACAGTGGACATCAGCTACTCTCCAAATTTTCCCATCCCACCTGTGACGACACCTGCCTCTGGTGGGACCAGAAAATCCCAGCCATTGCTTACTCTGACTGGCATCTGTCTGTAGCGCAGAAAGTGAAAACTGTTGGTCAAAAGACAAACTTTAAAAACAGACTTTTAAAAGAGCTGAGGCTGTTGTAATGGTGTTGTTTACAGAACATGTCTGTTAAGGAAGACTTTGTAATCTTCTGTATGTTAGCAGCAAATCTTTGTTAACTACTTGTATATACTATATACATTCATACAGTAAAGGGTACAGGCAAGGACTATCTCCATGTCTAGATCATAACATGCCTCTGCTCAACACCACACTGACCTTAGCTCTGGGTCATGTGCCTTCTTACATCACTGCGTGGGCTGTACTGTACTCAGTCCCACATTAACCCTGTATATACCAGACCCTTATACTGCAGAGGCCTTCACATAAGATCATTCAAACTCCCAACAATTAAATTTATAAGTAAGGTTCACCATGTTATTGTGAACAATGTAATTTTTAAAATACATTCAGAGCATTCTTTTGACACAGGTTTCAATCACTGAGAAAAAAACATTACACAAAAGAGTCAGGAAATTTTGTTTGAATGATTTGCTTAGTTCGAAATCAATTTGGATATAAACTGGAAGAGCTTATAATATAATATATATCAACATGGTTTTGTGAAACAGAAATCATGTTTAATCAATTTATTGGAGTTCTTTGAAGGAATCACATATACTGTGGATAAAGGGGAACCAGTGGATGTACTGTACTTAGATTTCCATAAGGCATTTGATAAGGTGCCATATCAAAGGTTATTGCAGAAAATAAAAGCTCATAGTGTAGAGGGTAACATGTTGGCATGGATAGAAGATTGGCTAGCTAACACGAAACCGAGTGTAGGCATAAAGGGTCTTTTTCTGGCTGGCAGGATGTAACGATGTTGTGCCACAGCTTCAATTTTTTACAATTTTTATAAATGACTTGATGAAGGGACCAAAGTATGGTTGCTAAATCTGCTGATGATACAAAGATGGAAAGGAAAGTAAGTTGTGAAAAGGACATAAGGAGGCTACAAATGGACATAGATAGGTTAAGTCAGTGGGCAAAGATCTGGCAAACGGAGGATTATGTGGGAAAATATGAAATTGTCCACATTGGCAGGAAGAATAAAAAGAAGCATATTATCTAAATGATGAGAGATTGTAGAGCTCTGAGGTTCAGGGGTTTCTGGGTAGTTTATTGCGGGAGAAATTGAACATAAAAGTAGGGAGGTTATGCTTCAATTGTGCAGGACAGTGGTGAGGCCACATCTGGAATACTGTGTACAGTATTGGTCTCCTCATTTAAGGAAGGATGTAAATGTGTTAGAAGCAGTTCAGAGAAGGTTTACTAAATTAATACCAGGATTGGATGGATTGTTTTCTGAGGAAAGATTGGGCAGGCCAGGCTTGTGTCCACTGGAGTTTAGAAGAGTAAGAACTGACTTGGTTGAAACCTTTAAGATCCTGAGGGATCTTGACAGAGAGGATGTGGAAGGATGTTCCTCTTGGGAGAATCTAGAACTAGGGGGTTTAAAAATAACAGTCACCCATTCAAGACAGAGATGAGAATTTTTCTCTCAGAGGGTCATGAATCTTTGGAGCTCCCTTCCTCAAAAGGCAGTGGAAGCAGAGTGTTTGAATATTTTTAAGGCAGAGGTAGATAGATGCTTGATTAACAAGGGGGTAAAAGGTTATCGGGGTTAGCCAGGAGGTTACAATCAGTCTGCCATGATCTTATTGAATGGCAGAGCAGGTTCGAAGGGCCAAGTGGCCTTCTCCTGCTCCTAATTTATACATTTGTATGGAAAAATATAGATGAAGGAGTATAAATTTTCATATGAGCAAATCTAGTATAAGAAAAGGAAGATAATTCTGGTTATATGTAGAAGTTAGTATAAATTGGATAGAGTAATGTAAATTTAATGGTGAAAATTGTTGGTAATGTAACCCCATGCTACACAAAAGACTTTTCTACCAATGGATTTCCTGTGACTTTATGCAGTGTGGATTTATGGTATCTGAATAACTCAATTTTTATTACTGGATCTGGGAATTGAGGGGTGTTCTTGAGGCGAAAGAGTATTGGGAAGTGCAGAGTGGGGAGAGGCAAAGATTTGGGAGGATTCAGTAGAATCCTTAGTGTTCAGGAGCATTAGGGAGGTAGGATCTGGAATCAATATTGGGGGAGGCACTTATGCTCTGTTAATATTTTTGGATCTGGAAGATTTGGGGAAGGAAGGTGAGACAGGAGAACAAAGGCTGGAAGTGTGCAAACGTATGAAAAGCGCTCTGTGTACTTTAAATAAAATGGCTTCTAGTTCAGTGATGAAATAGCCATGTCTGTCCATCTCGCCTTGTCGTAGCACTGAAGTTCTAGTCATGATTTTGGGATGGCTTTAAATGTTTATTATAGTGGTTTTTCAGATATAGCTGAAGTGGCAATTGACTATTAGGCAGCTGGAGGCCCAATCTTCACAGGGCATTGACAGATGTTGAGAACCTACAAGTAGGATATGCAACTCAAATATTGGGAAGAGATAAGAATGACTCACATAGGAAGAATGAACCAGAGGTGGTTAGGGCCAAAAATTTTAACTTAAGCGTGGTTCTTTGTGAAGTCTGGGCAAGAGAAACTGGAAATTATAGACCTATTTGTTGAATGCCTGTTGTGGGGAAGTTATTGGATCCTGACATTAGGGACAGAATGACTCAATACTCAAACAAATGTGAATTGATCAGCAAGCTTCAACATGGATTTGTAAAGGGCAACTCATGTTTAACTAACTTAGTTGAATTTTTTGAGGAGGTCACTAACACGGTAAAGAAGGGAGTGTCCATGGATTTGTTTATATGGGCTTCCAGATGGAAATCAATAAGGTTCCAAACAAAAAACTATTAAAAATAAAAAAAGGTACATAAAATCAGGGGTAATCTATTGATATGTGTAGGGAATCAGTTAAGAGATAGGAAATAGAGAGAAGGTATATGTAGGTATGTACAACAGTTGGCAGCCTGTGACTATGATGTTCCAGGATTCTGTTCTGGGGTCTTAGCTTATCACTATATTTACTTATGACTTATATGCAGGATTAGAGAAGTGAATACATAGGGTTGCTGATTCCACTAAGTTAGGTACAGGAGCAGAAAGTTGCAAAAATCTACTGATAGAATAAATGAGAGGTCAAAATTGTAGCAGAGGGAATTTGTTGTGGGGAAGTCTGAGGATACCCACTTTACACCTCAGAGAGATCAGAGCATTTTTTAAATGGTGAAAAGCTAGGAACTGTAGAGGAGCAGAGAGACTTTGAGAGCTATATACAGAAATCATTAAAAGCTAGTAGACAGGTACAAATATATTTTAAAAGTCCAATGGAATATTAGCCTTCAAGACAGCTTGAATACAAAGGGTGTAAAATTATGCTACAGTTGTATCCAGCTCTGGTTAAACCGCAAGCAAAAACAGAAACAGAAATACCTGGAAAAACTAGGCAGGTCTGGCAGCATCGGCGGAGAAGAGCACAGTTGATGTTTCACGACCCTTCAACAGAACTAAGTAAAAATAGGAAAGGGGTGAAATATAAGCTGATTTAAGTGGGGGGTTGTTGGGACAAGCAGCCAGTGATAGGAGGAGATAACCAAAAGATGTCACAGACAAAAGAACAAAGAGGTGTTGAAGGTGGTGATATTATTATTAATGTGCTAATTAAGAGTAGAGAGCAGGACAAGCAAGGTACAGATAGCTCTAGTGGGGGTGCGGTGAAATAATACTAAAAGGGCATAAAAGGTATAGATAAACAACGCGTGGAAATACATTTAAAAATAATGGAAATAGATGGGAAAAGAAAAATCTATATAAATTGTTGGAAAAAACAAAAAGGAGGGGGGAAGAAACATAAGGGGGGTGGGGATGGAGGAGAGAGTTCAAGATCTAAAATTGTTGAACTCAATATTCAGTCCGGAAGGCTGTAAAGTGCCTAGTCGGAAGATGAGGTGCTATTCCTCCAGTTTGTGTTGAGCTTCACGGGAACAATGCAGCAAGCCAAGGACAGACATGTGGGCATGAGAGCAGGGTGGAGTTTTGAAATGGCAAGCGACAGGGAGGTCTGGGTAATGCTTGCAGACAGACCGAAGGTGTTCTGCAAGGCGGTCACCCAGTCTGCGTTTGGTCTCTCCAGTGTAGAGGAAACCACATTGGGAGCAATGAACGCAGTAGACTAAGTTGAGGGAAGAGCAAGCGAAATGCTGCTTCACTTTAAAGGAATGTATGGGCCCTTTGACGGTGAGGAGAGAGGATGTGAAGGGGCAGGTGTTGCATCTTCTGCGTTTGCATGGGGAGGTGCCGTGGGAGGGGGTTGAGGAATAGGGGGTGATGGAGGAGTGGACCAGGATGTCACGGAGGGAATGATCCCTACGGAATGCCGCTGGGGAAAATGTGTTTGATGGTGGCATCATGCTGGAGTTGGCAGAAATGGCGGAGGATAATCGTTTGAATGCGGAGGCTGGTGGGGTGATAAGTGAGGACAAGGGGACGCTATCATGTTTCTGGGAGGGAGGAGAAGGCGAGAGGGCGGATGCACGGGAGATGGGCCGGACATGGTTGAGGGCCCTGTCAACTACCGTGGTTGGAAAACCTCGGTAAAGGAAGAAGGAGGACATGTCAGAGGAACTGTTTTTGAAAGTAGCATCATCAGAACAGAGGCGACTGAACTGAGAGAAAGGGATGGAGTCCTTAGAGGAAGAGGGGTGTGAGGAGCTTCCTGTAAGGACTCCATCCCATTCTCTCAGTTCCTTCGCCTCCGTCGCATCTGTTCTGATGATGCTACTTTCAAAAACAGTTCCTCTGACATGTCTTCCTTCTTCCTTAACTGAGGTTTTCCACCCACGGTAGTTGTCTGGGCTCTCAACCGTGTCCGGCCCATCTCCCACGCATCCGCCCTCACGCCTTCTCCTCCATCCCAGAAACATGATAGGGTCCCCCTTGTCCTCACTTATCACCCCACCAGCCTCTGCATTCAAAGGATCATCCTCTGCCATTTCTGCCAACTCCAGCAGGATGCCACCACCAAACACATCTTCCCTTCACTCCCCCGGTGGCATTCCGTAGGGATCGTTCCCTTTGTGACACCCTGGTCCACTCCTCCATCACCCCCTACTCCCGAAACCCCTCCCATGGCACCTCCCCAGGCAAACGCAAAATATGCAACACCTGCCCCTTCACTTCCTCTCTCCTCACTGTCCAAGGGCCCAAACACTGCTTTCGAGTGAAGCAGCATTTCACTTGCACTTCCCTCAACTTAGTCTACTGCATTCGTTGCTCCCAATGCGGTTTCCTCTACATTGGAGAGACCAAACGCAGACTGGGTGACCGCTTTGCAGAACACCTTCGGTCTGTCCGCAAGTATTACCCAGACCTCCCTGTCGCTTGCCATTTTAACACTCCACCCTGCTCTCATGCCCACATGTCTGTCCTTGGCTTGCTGCATTGCTCCAGTGAAGCTCAACGCAAACTGGAGGAACAGCACCTCATCTTCCGACTAGGCACTTTACAGCCTTCCGGACTGAATATTGAGTTCAACAATTTTAGATCTTGAACTCTCTCCTCCATCCCCACCCCCTTTCCATTTCTTCCCCCTCCTTTTTGCTTTTTCCAATAATTTATATAGATTTTTCTTTTCCCACCTATTTCCATTATTTTTAAATGTATTTCCACCCATTGTTTATCTATACCTTTTATGCCCTTTTAGTATTATTTCACCGCACCCCCACTAGAGCTATCTGTACCTTGCTTGTCCTGCTCTCTATTCTTAATTAGCACATTCCTTTAGATAATATCACCACCTTCAACACCTCTTTGTTCTTTTGTCTGTGACATCTTTTGGTTATCTCCTCCTATCACTGGCTGCTTTTCCCAACAAACCGCCACCCCCCCCGCCACTTAAACCAGCTTCACCCCTTTCCTATTTTTACTTAGTTCTGTTGAAGGGTCATGAGGACTCGAAACGTCAACTGTGCTCTTCTCCGCCGATGCTGCCAGACCTGCTGAGTTTTTCCAGGTGTTTCTGTTTCTGTTTTTGTTTTGGATTTCCAGCATCCGCCGTTTTTTGTTTTTATCTCTGGTTAAATCGCATCTGGAAGACCGCATTTAATTTTGACCACCATACCTCAGGAAGATATATTGGCTTTGGAGGGCATGCAGTGCAGATTCATTAAAATGACACCAGGACTAAAGTAGTCTACTTGGATTTCAGTAAGGCTTTTGATAAGGTCCCGCATGGGAGACTGATAACGAAGGTAAGGGCTCATGGGATCCAAGGCAATTTGGCAAATTGGATCCAGAATTGGCTGAGCAGCAGGAAGCAGAAGGTGATGGTCGAGGGGTGTTTTTGTGACTGGATGCCTGTGTCCAGTAGGGTTCCACAGGGATTGGTGTTGGGTCGCTTGCTGTTTGTGGAATATACAAATAATTTAGACGAATGTAGGAGGGTTGATCAATAAGTTCGTGGATGACACAAAAATTGGTGGAATGGTAAATAGTGAGGAGGATAGCCTTAGACTACAGAAGGATATAAATGGGCTGGTCAGATGTGATCATTGGCAAATGGAATTTAATCTGGCTAAGTGTGAGGTGATGCATTTGGGCAGGACAAACAAGGCATGGGAATACACTGGGAAGTACCAAGGATCAGAGGGACCTTGGTGTGCATGTCCACCAGTCCTTAAGGTAGCGGGACAGGTAGATAAGGTGATGAAGGCATATATATGGGATACTTGCCTTTATTAGCCGAGGCATAAAAAATAAGAACGGGGAGGTTATGCTGGAACTGTATGAAACAGTTAGGCCACAGCTAGAGTATTGTTTGCACATCTGGAATCTGCATTATAGGAAGGATGTGATTATACTAGAGAGAGTGCAGCGGAGATTTACCAAGATGTTGCCTGGGCAGGAGAGTTTTAGTTATGAGGAGAGATTGGATAGACTGGGGTTATTTTCCCTGGAGCAGAGGAGATTGAGGGGGTACATGATGAGGTGAATAAAAATCATGAGGGGCATAGATAGGGTAGACAGGAAGGAACTTTTCTCCTTGGTGGAGGGATCAGTAACCAGGGGGCATAGATTTAAGGTAAGCGGCAGGAGGTTTAGAGGGGATATGAGGAAGAATTTTTTCACCCAGAGGGTGGTGGGAATCTGGAACTCTCTGTTTGAAAGGGTGGTAGAGGCAGAAACCCTCATAACATTTAAGAAGTATTTAGATGTGCACTTGCGCTGCCATGGCATACAAGGCTGTAGGCCTAGTGCTGGAAAATGGGATTAGAATAGTCCAAGAAAAAATCAGACTTGACAGGGTAATCCCACCCTCTGCCCCATGTCGGGTTTGAGATTTGGGATGAAGGGTCTTCGACTTGAAACGTTAACACTGTTTCTCTTCACAGGCGGTGCCTGACCCACTGACCGTTTCCAGCATTTTCTGGTTTGTTCTATGTTATGTAAGCAGCCGAGGGGCTAACCTGTTGATATAAATTGGTGGGTGCTGGGGAGACTTTTACCGGTTGCGCCGGCAGGTTGGTTCCGGGTGCTGTGGGGCCGGCCGCCTTTTCGGGTTGCACCAGGTCCTCGGTCGGGCTGCAGTTGCTGGGCGATGGCGGCGCGCAGAGCCATGGCGCTAGCGGCCGCGGTGCTTTTGGCAGGGTTTATGTCTGTGGACTCGGTGAAATCCCGCCGACAGACCGGACACGAAAAGCAAAATAATTTCTTCAGGCGGGCGGCAAGCAGCGTTTCCCGGAGCCTGGCGGCCGTGTTCGGGGAGGAGAATGTGCAGGCGGTGCAAAAGGTGTGGAGTGGGGATAGTGATGGGGCGTGTGTGTGTGTGTGGAGGACTGGGTGATGGGGCGTGTGTGTGTGTGTGTGTGGAGGGCTGGGTGATGGGGCGTGTGTGTGTGTGTGGAGGGCTGGGTGATGGGGCGTGTGTGTGTGTGTGGAGGGCTGGGTGATGGGGGGGTGTGTGTGTGTGGAGGGCTGGGTGATGGGGGGGTGTGTGTGTGTGGAGGGCTGGGTGATGGGGGGGGTGTGTGTGTGTGGAGGGCTGGGTGATGGGGGGGTGTGTGTGTGTGGAGGGCTGGGTGATGGGGGGGTGTGTGTGTGTGGAGGGCTGGGTGATGGGGGGGTGTGTGTGTGTGGAGGGCTGGGTGATGGGGGGGTGTGTGTGTGTGGAGGGCTGGGTGATGGGGGGGTGTGTGTGTGTGGAGGGCTGGGTGATGGGGGGGTGTGTGTGTGTGGAGGGCTGGGTGATGGGGGGGTGTGTGTGTGTGGAGGGCTGGGTGATGGGGGGGTGTGTGTGTGTGGAGGGCTGGGTGATGGGGGGGTGTGTGTGTGTGGAGGGCTGGGTGATGGGGGGGTGTGTGTGTGTGGAGGGCTGGGTGATGGGGGGGTGTGTGTGTGTGGAGGGCTGGGTGATGGGGGTGTGTGTGTGTGTGGAGGGCTGGGTGATGGGGGGTGTGTGTGTGTGGAGGGCTGTGTGATTGGGGGGGTGTGTGTGTGGAGGGCTGGGTGATGGGGGGGTGTGTGTGTGTGGAGGGCTGGGTGATGGGGGGGTGTGTGTGTGTGGAGGGCTGGGTAATGGGGGGTGTGTGTGTGTGGAGGGCTGGGTGATGGGGGGGTGTGTGTGTGTGGAGGGCTGGGTGATGGGGGGGTGTGTGTGTGTGGAGGGCTGGGTGATGGGGGGGTGTGTGTGTGTGGAGGGCTGGGTGATGGGGGGGTGTGTGTGTGTGGAGGGCTGGGTGATGGGGGCGGTGTGTGTGTGTGGAGGGCTGGGTGATGGGGGGGGTGTGTGTGTGTGGAGGGCTGGGTGATGGGGGGGGTGTGTGTGTGTGGAGGGCTGGGTGATGGGGGGGGGGTGTGTGTGTGGAGGCTGGGTGATGGGGGGGGGGGTGTGTGTGTGGAGGGCTGGGTGATGGGGGGGGGGTGTGTGTGTGTGGAGGGCTGGGTGATGGGGGGGGGTGTGTGTGTGTGGAGGGCTGGGGTGATGGGGGGGGGGGGTGTGTGTGGAGGGCTGGGTGATGGGGGGGGTGTGTGTGGAGGGCTAGGTGATGGGGTGTATGTGTGTGTGTGTGGAGGGCTGGGTGATGGGGTGGGTGTGTGTGTGTGTGTGTGTGTGGAGGGCTGGGTGATGGGGTGGGTGTGTGTGTGTGTGTGGAGGGCTGGGTGATGGGGTGTGTGTGTGTGGAGGGCTGGGTGATGGGGTGTGTGTGTGTGGAGGGCTGGGTGATGGGGTGTATGTGTGTGTGTGTGGAGGGCTGGGTGATGGGGTGGGTGTGTGTGTGTGTGTGTGTGTGTGGAGGGCTGGGTGATGGGGTGGGTGTGTGTGTGTGTGTGGAGGGCTGGGTGATGGGGTGTGTGTGTGGAGGGCTGGGTGATGGGGTGTGTGTGTGTGGAGGGGCTGGGTGATGGGGTGTGGTGTGTGTGGAGGGCTGGGTGATGGGGTGTGTGTGTGTGTGGAGGGCTGGGTGATGGGGTGTGTGTGTGTGTGGAGGGCTGGGTGATGGGGTGTGTGTGTGTGTGGGAGGGCTGGGTGATGGGGTGTGTGTGTGTGTGGAGGGCTGGGTGATGGGGTGTGTGTGTGTGTGGAGGGCTGGGTGATGGGGTGTGTGTGTGTGTGGAGGGCTGGGTGATGGGTGTGTGTGTGTGTGGAGGGCTGGGTGATGGGGTGTGTGTGTGTGTGGAGGGCTGGGTGATGGGGTGTGTGTGTGTGTGGAGGGCTGGGTGATGGGGTGTGTGTGTGTGGAGGGCTGGGTGATGGGGTGTGTGTGTGTGTGTGGAGGGCTGGGTGATGGGGTGTGTGTGTGTGTGTGGAGGGCTGGGTGATGGGGGGGGGGGGTGTGTGTGGAGGGCTGGGTGATGGGGGTGTGTGTGTGTGTGTGAGGGCTGGTGATGGGGTGTGTGTGTGTGTGTGGAGGCTGGGTGATGGGGTGTGTGTGTGTGTGTGGAGGGCTGGGGTGATGGGGTGTGTGTGTGTGTGTGGAGGGCTGGGTGATGGGTGTGTGTGTGTGTGTGGAGGGCTGGGTGATGGGTTGTGTGTGTGGTGTGGAGGGCTGGGTGATGGGGTGTGTGTGTGTGTGTGGGAGGGCTGGGTGATGGGGTGTGTGTGTGTGTGTGGAGGGCTGGGTGATGGGGTGTGTGTGTGTGTGTGGAGGGCTGGGTGATGGGGTGGTGTGTGTGTGTGGGAGGGCTGGGTGATGGGTGTGTGTGTGTGGAGGCTGGGTGATGGGGTGTGTGTGTGTGTGGAGGGCTGGTGATGGGGTGTGTGTGTGTGTGGAGGGCTGGGTGATGGGGTGTGTGTGTGTGTGTGGAGGGCTGGGTGATGGGGGTGTGTGTGTGTTGTGGGAGGGCTGGGTGATGGGGTGTGTGTGTGTGTGGAGGGCTGGGTGATGGGGTGTGTGTGTGTGTGTGGAGGGCTGGGTGATGGGGTGTGTGTGTGTGTGAGAGGGCTGGGTGATGGGGTGTGTGTGTGTGTGGGGGCTGGGGTGATGGGGTTGTGTGTGTGTGTGTGGAGGGCTGGGTGATGGGGTGTGTGTGTGTGTGAGGGCTGGGTGATGGGGTGGTGTGTGGTGCTGGGGGCTGGGTTGTTGTGGAGGGCTGGGTGATGGGGTGTGTGTGGAGGGCTGGGGTGATGGGAGTGTGTGGAGGCTGGGTGATGGGGTGTGTGGAGGGTGGGTGATGGGGTGTGTGGAGGGCTGGGTGATGGGGTGTGTGGAGGGCTGGGTGATGGGGTTGTGTGGAGGGCTGGGTGATGGGGTGTGTGGAGGGCAGGGTGATGGGGTGTGTGGAGGGCTGGGTGATGGGGTGTGTGGAGGGCTGGGTGATGGGGTGTGTGGAGGGCTGGGTGATGGGTGTGTGGAGGGCCTGGGTGATGGGGTGTGTGGAGGGCTGGGTGATGGGGTGTGTGGAGGGCTGGGTGATGGGGTGTGTGGAGGGCTGGGTGATGGGGTGTGTGGAGGGCTGGGTGATGGGGTGTGTGGAGGGCTGGGTGATGGGGTGTGTGGAGGGATGGGTGATGGGGGTGTGTGGAGGGCTGGGTGATGGGGTGTGTGGAGGGCTGGGTGATGGGGTGTGTGGAGGGCTGGGTGATGGGTGTGTGAGGGCTGGGTGATGGGGTGTGTGGAGGGCTGGGTGATGGGGTGTGTGGAGGGCTGGGTGATGGGGTGTGTGGAGGGCTGGGTGATGGGGTGTGTGGAGGGCTGGGTGATGGGGTGTGTGGAGGGCTGGGTGATGGGGTGTGTGGAGGGCTGGGTGATGGGGTGTGTGGAGGGCTGGGTGATGGGGTGTGTGGAGGGCTGGGTGATGGGGTGTGTGGAGGGCTGGGTGATGGGGTGTGTGGAGGGCTGGGTGATGGGGTGTGTGGAGGGCTGGGTGATGGGGTGTGTGGAGGGCTGGGTGATGGGGTGTGTGGAGGGCTGGGTGATGGGGTGTGTGGAGGGCTGGGTGATGGGGTGTGTGGAGGGCTGGGTGATGGGGTGTGTGGAGGGCTGGGTGATGGGGTGTGTGGAGGGCTGGGTGATGGGGTGTGTGGAGGGCTGGGTGATGGGGTGTGGGGAGGGCTGGGTGATGGGGTGTGTGGAGGGCTGGGTGTTGGGGTGTGTGGAGGGCTGGGTGATGGGGGTGTGTGGAGGGCTGGGTGATGGGGTGTGTGGAGGGCTGGGTGATGGGGTGTGTGGAGGGCTGGGTGATGGGGTGTGTGGAGGGCCTGGGTGATGGGGTGTGTGGAGGGCTGGGTGATGGGGTGTGTGGAGGGCTGGGTGATGGGGTGTGTGGAGGGCTGGGTGATGGGGTGTGTGGAGGGCTGGGTGATGGGGTGTGTGGAGGGCTGGGTGATGGGGTGTGTGGAGGGCTGGGTGATGGGGTGTGTGGAGGGCTGGGTGATGGGGTGTGTGGAGGGCTGGGTGATGGGGTGTGTGGAGGGCAGGGTGATGGGGTGTGTGGAGGGCTGGGTGATGGGGTGTGTGGAGGGCTGGGTGATGGGGTGTGTGGAGGGCTGGGTGATGGGGTGTGTGGAGGGCTGGGTGATGGGGTGTGTGGAGGGCTGGGTGATGGGGTGTGTGGAGGCTGGTGATGGGGTGTGTGGAGGGATGGGTGATGGGTGTGTGGAGGGCCTGGGTGATGGGGTGTGTGGAGGGCTGGGTTGATAGGGGGTGTGTGGAGGGCTGGGTGATGGGGTGTTTGGAGGGCTGGGTGATTGGGGTGTGTGGAGGGCTGGGTGATGGGTGTGGGTGGAGGGCGATGGGTGATGGGGTCGTGTGGAGGGCTGGGTGATGGGGTGTGTGGAGGCTGGGTGATGGGGGTGTGTGGAGGGCTGGGAGATGGGGTGTGTGGAGGGCTGGGGTGATTGGGGTGTGTGGAGGGCTGGGAGATGGGTGTGTGAGGCGGGGCTGGGAGATGGGGTGTGCTGGAGGGCTGGGTGATGGGGGGTGTGTGGAGGGCTGGGTGATGGGGTGTGTGGAGGGCTGGGTGATGGGGTGTGTGGAGGGCTGGGTGATGGGGTGTGTGGAGGGCTGGGTGATGGGGTGGGGTGTGTGGAGGGCTGGGTGATGGGAGTGTGTGGAGGGGCTGGGTGATGGGGGTGTGTGGAGGGCTGGGTGATGGGGTGTGTGGAGGGCTGGGTGATGGGGTGTGTGGAGGGGGGTGATGGGGTGTGTGGAGGGCTGGGTGATGGGGTGTGTGGAGGGCTGGGTGATGGGGGTGTGTGAGAGGGCTGGGTGATGGGGTGTGTGATTGATGGGGATGTGTGGAGGGCTGGGTGATGGGGTGTGTGGAGGGCTGGGTGATGGGGTGGTGGAGGGCTGGGTGATGGGGTGTGTGGAGGGCTGGGTGATGGTGTGGTGTGTGGAGGGCTGGGTGATGGGGTGTGTGGAGGGCTGGGTGATGGGGTGTGTGGAGGGCTGGGTGATGGGGTGTGTGGAGGGCTGGGTGATGGGGTGTGTGGAGGGCTGGGTGATGGGGTGTGTGGAGGGTGGGTGATGGGGTGTGTGTGGAGGGCTGGGTGATGGGGTGTGTGTTGGGGGCTGGGTGATGG